>NC_072425.2:152627500-155127500 GCF_028878055.3 Symphalangus syndactylus
GTGTAGTTTATATTTGAATATATTACTTTTTCCACTACTACGCTCTTAGCGCTCCAAATGTCCAGTTGCATTTTCTACAGAAAGAGTGTTCAGATCTGCTCAATCAAAAGTATGGTTTAACTCTGTTAGCTGAATGCACAGATCAGAAAGAAGTTTCACCGAATGATTCTGTGTAGTTTATATTTGAAGACATTCCTTTTTCCACTATTAACCTCTTAGCGCTCCGAATCTCCACTTGCATTTTCTACAAAAAGAGTGTTTCATAACTGCTCAATCAAAAATATGTTTTATCTCTGTTAACTGAATTTACAGATCAGAAATAAGTTTCACAGAATGCATCCGTGTAGTTTTTATTTGAAGATATTCTTTTTCCCCATGTAGGCCTCTTAGCGCTTAGCATGTCCAATTGCAGTTTCTACAGAAAGAGTGTTTCAGAACGGCTCAATCAAAAGTAAGGTTCAACTCTGTTAGTTGAATGCACAGAACAGAAAGAATTTTCACAGAATGCTACTGTGTAGTTTATATTTGAATATATTCCTTTTTCCACTATTACCCTCTTAGCGCTCCGAATGTCCACTTGCATTTTCTACAAAAAGAGTGTTCAGAACTGCGCAATCAAAAGTATGGTTTAACTCTGTTAGCTTAATGAACATATCAGAAATAAGTTTCACACATTGCTTCTGTGTAGTTTTTATTTGAAGGTATTATTTTTCCCAATAGAGG
Source organism: Symphalangus syndactylus (assembly GCF_028878055.3). NCBI lineage: Eukaryota > Metazoa > Chordata > Mammalia > Primates > Hylobatidae > Symphalangus > Symphalangus syndactylus. The sequence goes on from NC_072425.2 coordinate 152,628,224, forward strand.
CCTCTTAGCGCTCAGAATGTCCAATTGCAGTTTCTACAGAAAGAGTGTTTCAGAAAGGCTCAATCAAAAGTAAGGTTCAACTCTGTTAGTTGAATGCACAGAACAGAAAGAAGTTTCATACAATGCTTCTGTGTAGTTTATATTTGAACATATTCTTTTTTCCACTATTACCCACTTAGCGCTACGAATGTCCAGTTGCATTTTCTACAGACAGCGTGTTTCAAAACTGCTCAATCAATAGTATGGTTTAACTCTGTTAGCTGAATGCTCAGATCAGAAAGAAGTTTCACAGAATGCTTCTGTGTAGTTTATATTTGAATATATTCCTTTTTCCACTACTACTCTCTTAGCGCTCCAAATGTCCAGGTGCATTTTCTACAGAAAGAGTGTTCAGATCTGCTCAATCAAAAGTATGGTTTAACTCTGTTAGCTGAATGCACAGATCAGAAAGAAGTTTCACAGAATGATTCTGTGTAGTTTATATTTGGAGACATTCCTTTTTCCACTATTACCCTCTTAGCGCTCCGAATCTCCACTTGCATTTTCTACAGAAAGAGTGTTTCAGAACGGCTCAATCAAAACTAAGGTTCAACTCTTTTAGTTGAACAAACAGAACAGAAAGAAGTTTCACACAATTCTTCTGTGTAGTTTTTATTTGTAGACATTCTTTCCCAATATAGGCCTCTTAGCGCTCAGAATGTCCAATTGCAGTTTCTACAGAAAGAGTGTTTCAGAACGGCTCAATCAAAAGTAAGGTTCAACTCTGTTAGTTGAATGCACAGAACAGAAAGAAGTTTCATACAATGCTTCTGTGTAGTTTATATTTGAATATATTCCTTTTTCCACTATTACCCTCTTAGCGCTCTGAATGTCCACTTGCATTTTCTACAGAAAGAGTGTTCAGAACTGCGCAATCAAAAGTATGGTTTAACTCTGTTAGCTTAATGAACATATCAGAAATAAGTTTCACACCATGCTTCTGTGTAGTTTTTATTTGAAGATATTATTTTTCCCAATAGAGGCCTCTTAGCGCTCAGAATGTCCAATTGCAGTTTCTACAGAAAGAGTGTTTCAGAAAGGCTCAATCAAAAGTAAGGTTCAACTCTGTTAGTTGAATGCACAGAACAGAAAGAATTTTCACAGAATGCTACTGTGTAGTTTATATTTGAATATATTCCTTTTTCCACTATTACCCTCTTAGCGCTCCGAATGTCCACTTGCATTTTCTACAGAAAGAGTGTTCATAACTGCGCAATCAAAAGTATGGTTTAACTCTGTTAGCTTAATGAACATATCAGAAATAAGTTTCACACAATGCTTCTGTGTAGTTTTTATTTGAAGATATTACTTTTCCCAATAGAGGCCTCTTAGCGCTCATAATGTCCAATTGCAGTTTCTACAGAAGGAGTGTTTCAGAAAGGCTCAATCAAAAGTAAGGTTCAACTCTGTTAGTTGAATGCACAGAACAGAAAGAAGTTTCATACAATGCTTCTGTGTAGTTTATATTTGAACATATTCTTTTTTCCACTATTACCCACTTAGCGCTACGAATGTCCAGTTGCATTTTCTACAGACAGAGTGTTTCAAAACTGCTCAATCAAAAGTATGGTTTAACTCTGTTAGCTGAATGCTCAGATCAGAAAGAAGTTTCACAGAATGCTTCTGTGTAGTTTATATTTGAATATATTCCTTTTTCCACTACTACTCTCTTAGCGCTCCAAATGTCCAGTTGCATTTTCTACAGAAAGAGTGTTCAGATCTGCTCAATCAAAAGTATGGTTTAACTCTGTTAGCTGAATGCACAGATCAGAAAGAAGTTTCACAGAATGATTCTGTGTAGTTTATATTTGGAGACATTCCTTTTTCCACTATTACCCTCTTAGCGCTCCGAATCTCCACTTGCATTTTCTACAGAAAGAGTGTTTCAGAACGGCTCAATCAAAACTAAGGTTCAACTCTTTTAGTTGAACAAACAGAACAGAAAGAAGTTTCACACAATTCTTCTGTGTAGTTTTTATTTGTAGACATTCTTTTTCCCAATATAGGCCTCTTAGCGTTCAGAATGTCCAATTGCAGTTTCTACAGAAAGAGTGTTTCAGAACGGCTCAATCAAAAGTAAGGTTCAACTCTGTTAGTTGAATGCACAGAACAGAAAGAAGTTTCATACCATGCTTCTGTGTAGTTCATATTTGAACATATTCTTTTTTCCACTATTACCCACTTAGCGCTACGAATGTCCAGTTGCATTTTCTACAGACAGAGTGTTTCAAAACTGCTCAATCAAAAGTATGGTTTAACTCTGTTAGCTGAATGCTCAGATCAGAAAGAAGTTTCACAGAATGCTTCTGTGTAGTTTATATATGAATATATTACTTTTTCCACTACTACGCTCTTAGCGCTCCAAATGTCCAGTTGCATTTTCTACAGAAAGAGTGTTCAGATCTGCTCAATCAAAAGTATGGTTTAACTCTGTTAGCTGAATGCACAGATCAGAAAGAAGTTTCACCGAATGATTCTGTGTAGTTTATATTTGAAGACATTCCTTTTTCCACTATTAACCTCTTAGCGCTCCGAATCTCCACTTGCATTTTCTACAAAAAGAGTGTTTCATAACTGCTCAATCAAAAATATGTTTTATCTCTGTTAACTGAATTTACAGATCAGAAATAAGTTTCACAGAATGCATCCGTGTAGTTTTTATTTGAAGATATTCTTTTTCCCCATGTAGGCCTCTTAGCGCTTAGCATGTCCAATTGCAGTTTCTACAGAAAGAGTGTTTCAGAACGGCTCAATCAAAAGTAAGGTTCAACTCTGTTAGTTGAATGCACAGAACAGAAAGAATTTTCACAGAATGCTACTGTGTAGTTTATATTTGAATATATTCCTTTTTCCACTATTACCCTCTTAGCGCTCCGAATGTCCACTTGCATTTTCTACAAAAAGAGTGTTCAGAACTGCGCAATCAAAAGTATGGTTTAACTCTGTTAGCTTAATGAACATATCAGAAATAAGTTTCACACATTGCTTCTGTGTAGTTTTTATTTGAAGGTATTATTTTTCCCAATAGAGGCCTCTTAGCGCTCAGAATGTCCAATTGCAGTTTCTACAGAAAGAGTGTTTCAGAAAGGCTCAATCAAAAGTAAGGTTCAACTCTGTTAGTTGAATGCACAGAACAGAAAGAAGTTTCATACAATGCTTCTGTGTAGTTTATATTTGAACATATTCTTTTTTCCACTATTACCCACTTAGCGCTACGAATGTCCAGTTGCATTTTCTACAGACAGAGTGTTTCAAAACTGCTCAATCAAAAGTATGGATTAACTCTGTTAGCTGAATGCTCAGATCAGAAAGAAGTTTCACAGAATGCTTCTGTGTAGTTTATATTTGAATATATTCCTTTTTCCACTACTACTCTCTTAGCGCTCCAAATGTCCAGTTGCATTTTCTACAGAAAGAGTGTTCACATCTGCTCAATCAAAAGTATGGTTTAACTCTGTTAGCTGAATGCACAGATCAGAAAGAAGTTTCACAGAATGATTCTGTGTAGTTTATATTTGGAGACATTCCTTTTTCCACTATTACCCTCTTAGCGCTCCGAATCTCCACTTGCATTTTCTACAGAAAGAGTGTTTCAGAACGGCTCAATCAAAACTAAGGTTCAACTCTTTTAGTTGAACAAACAGAACAGAAAGAAGATTCACACAATTCTTCTGTGTAGTTTTTATTTGTAGACATTCTTTTTCCCAATATAGGCCTCTTAGCGCTCAGAATGTCCAATTGCAGTTTCTACAGAAAGAGTGTTTCAGAACGGCTCAATCAAAAGTAAGGTTCAACTCTGTTAGTTGAATGCACAGAACAGAAAGAATTTTCACAGAATGCTACTGTGTAGTTTATATTTGAATATATTCCTTTTTCCACTATTACCCTCTTAGCGCTCCGAATGTCCACTTGCATTTTCTACAGAAAGAGTGTTCAGAACTGCGCAATCAAAAGTATGGTTTAACTCTGTTAGCTTAATGAACATATCAGAAATCAGTTTCACACAATGCTTCTGTGTAGTTTTTATTTGAAGATATTATTTTTCCCAATAGAGGCCTCTTAGCGCTCAGAATGTCCAATTGCAGTTTCTACAGAAAGAGTGCTTCAGAAAGGCTCAATCAAAAGTAAGGTTCAACTCTGTTAGTTGAATGCACAGAACAGAAAGAAGTTTCATACAATGCTTCTGTGTAGTTTATATTTGAACATATTCTTTTTTCCACTATTACCCTCTTAGCACTACGAATGTCCAGTTGCATTTTCTACAGACAGAGTGTTTCAAAACTGCTCAATCAAAAGTATGGTTTAACTCTGTTAGCTGAATGCTCAGATCAGAAAGAAGTTTCACAGAATGCTTCTGTGTAGTTTATATTTGAATATATTCCTTTTTCCACTACTACTCTCTTAGCGCTCCAAATGTCCAGTTGCATTATCTACAGAAAGAGTGTTCAGATCTGCTCAATCAAAAGTATGGTTTAACTCTGTTAGCTGAATGCACAGATCAGAAAGAAGTTTCACAGAATGATTCTGTGTAGTTTATATTTGTAGACATTCCTTTTTCCACTATTACCCTCTTAGCGCACCGAATCTCCGCTTGCATTTTCTACAGAAAGAGTGTTTCAGAACGGCTCAATCAAAACTAAGGTTCAACTCTTTTAGTTGAACAAACAGAACAGAAAGGAGTTTCACACAATTCTTCTGTGTAGTTTTTATTTGTAGACATTCTTTTTCCCAATATAGGCCTCTTAGCGCTCAGAATGTCCAATTGCAGTTTCTACAGAAAGAGTCTTTCAGAACGGCTCAATCAAAAGTAAGGTTCAACTCTGTTAGTTGAATGCACAGAACAGAAAGAAGTTTCATACCATGCTTCTGTGTAGTTCATATTTGAACATATTCTTTTTTCCACTATTACCCACTTAGCGCTACGAATGTCCAGTTGCATTTTCTACAGACAGAGTGTTTCAAAACTGCTCAATCAAAAGTATGGTTTAACTCTGTTAGCTGAATGCTCAGATCAGAAAGAAGTTTCACAGAATGCTTCTGTGTAGTTTATATTTGAATATATTCCTTTTTCCACTACTACGCTCTTAGCGCTCCAAATGTCCAGTTGCATTTTCTACAGAAAGAGTGTTCAGATCTGCTCAATCAAAAGTATGGTTTAACTCTGTTAGCTGAATGCACAGATCAGAAAGAAGTTTCACCGAATGATTCTGTGTAGTTTATATTTGAAGACATTCCTTTTTCCACTATTACCCTCTTAGCGCTCCGAATCTCCACTTGCATTTTCTACAAAAAGAGTGTTTCATAACTGCTCAATCAAAAATATGTTTTATCTCTGTTAACTGAATTTACAGATCAGAAATAAGTTTCACAGAATGCATCTGTGTAGTTTTTATTTGAAGATATTCTCTTTCCCAATGTAGGCCTCTTAGCGCTTAGCATGTCCAATTGCAGTTTCTACAGAAAGAGTGTTTCAGAACGGCTCAATCAAAAGTAAGGTTCAACTCTGTTAGTTGAATGCACAGAATAGAAAGTATTTTCACAGAATGCTACTGTGTAGTTTATATTTGAATATATTCCTTTTTCCACTATTACCCTCTTAGCGCTCCGAATGTCCACTTGCATTTTCTACAGAAAGAGTGTTCAGAACTGCGCAATCAAAAGTATGGTTTAACTCTGTTAGCTTAATGAACATATCAGAAATCAGTTTCACACAATGCTTCTGTGTAGTTTTTATTTGAAGATATTATTTTTCCCAATAGAGGCCTCTTAGCGCTCAGAATGTCCAATTGCAGTTTCTACAGAAAGAGTGCTTCAGAAAGGCTCAATCAAAAGTAAGGTTCAACTCTGTTAGTTGAATGCACAGAACAGAAAGAAGTTTCATACAATGCTTCTGTGTAGTTTATATTTGAACATATTCTTTTTTCCACTATTACCCTCTTAGCACTACGAATGTCCAGTTGCATTTTCTACAGACAGAGTGTTTCAAAACTGCTCAATCAAAAGTATGGTTTAACTCTGTTAGCTGAATGCTCAGATCAGAAAGAAGTTTCACAGAATGCTTCTGTGTAGTTTATATTTGAATATATTCCTTTTTCCACTACTATTCTCTTAGCGCTCCAAATGTCCAGTTGCATTTTCTACAGAAAGAGTGTTCAGATCTGCTCAATCAAAAGTATGGTTTAACTCCGTTAGCTGAATGCACAGATCAGAAAGAAGTTTCACAGAATGATTCTGTGTAGTTTATATTTGTAGACATTCATTTTTCCACTATTACCCTCTTAGCGCACCGAATCTCCACTTGCATTTTCTACAGAAAGAGTGTTTCAGAACGGCTCAATCAAAACTAAGGTTCAAATCTTTTAGTTGAACAAACAGAACAGAAAGGAGTTTCACACAATTCTTCTGTGTAGTTTTTATTTGTAGACATTCTTTTTCCCAATATAGGCCTCTTAGCGCTCAGAATGTCCAATTGCAGTTTCTACAGAAAGAGTCTTTCAGAACGGCTCAATCAAAAGTAAGGTTCAACTCTGTTAGTTGAATGCACAGAACAGAAAGAAGTTTCATACCATGCTTCTGTGTAGTTCATATTTGAACATATTCTTTTTTCCACTATTACCCACTTAGCGCTACGAATGTCCAGTTGCATTTTCTACAGACAGAGTGTTTCAAAACTGCTCAATCAAAAGTATGGTTTAACTCTGTTAGCTGAATGCTCAGATCAGAAAGAAGTTTCACAGAATGCTTCTGTGTAGTTTATATTTGAATATATTCCTTTTTCCACTACTACGCTCTTAGCGCTCCAAATGTCCAGTTGCATTTTCTACAGAAAGAGTGTTCAGATCTGCTCAATCAAAAGTATGGTTTAACTCTGTTAGCTGAATGCACAGATCAGAAAGAAGTTTCACCGAATGATTCTGTGTAGTTTATATTTGAAGACATTCCTTTTTCCACTATTACCCTCTTAGCGCTCCGAATCTCCACTTGCATTTTCTACAAAAAGAGTGTTTCATAACTGCTCAATCAAAAATATGTTTTATCTCTGTTAACTGAATTTACAGATCAGAAATAAGTTTCACAGAATGCATCTGTGTAATTTTTATTTGAAGATATTCTCTTTCCCAATGTAGGCCTCTTAGCGCTTAGCATGTCCAATTGCAGTTTCTACAGAAAGAGTGTTTCAGAACGGCTCAATGAAAAGTAAGGTTCAACTCTGTTAGTTGAATGCACAGAACAGAAAGTATTTTCACAGAATGCTACTGTGTAGTTTATATTTGAATATATACCTTTTTCCACTATTACCCTCTTAGCGCTCCGAATGTCCACTTGCATTTTCTACAGAAAGAGTGTTCAGAACTGCGCAATCAAAAGTATGGTTTAACTCTGTTAGCTGAATGCTCAGATCAGAAAGAAGTTTCACAGAATGCTTCTGTGTAGTTTATATTTGAATATATTCCATTTTCCACTACTACTCTCTTAGCGCTCCAAATGTCCAGTTGCATTTTCTACAGAAAGAGTGTTCAGATCTGCTCAATCAAAAGGATGGTTTAACTCTGTTAGCTGAATTCACAGATCAGAAAGAAGTTTCACAGAATGATTCTGTGTAGTTTATATATGGAGACATTCCTTTTTCCACTATTACCCTCTTAGCGCTCCGAATCTCCACTTGCATTTTCTACAGAAAGAGTGTTTCAGAACGGCTCAATCAAAACTAAGGTTCAACTCTTTTAGTTGAACAAACAGAACAGAAAGAAGTTTCACACAATTCTTCTATGTAGTTTTTATTTGTAGACATTCTTTTTCCCAATATAGGCTTCTTAGCGCTCAGAATGTAAAATTGCATTTTCTACAGAAAGAGTGTTTCAGAACGGCTCAATCAAAAGTAAGGTTCAACTCTGTTAGTTGAATGCACAGAACAGAAAGAAGTTTCATACAATGCTTCTGTGTAGTTTATATTTGAACATATTCTTCTTTCCACTATTACCCACTTAGCGCTAGGAATGTCCAGTTGCATTTTCTACAGAGTGTTTCAAAACTGCTCAATCAAAAGTATGGTTTAACTCTGTTAGCTGAATGCTCAGATCAGAAAGAAGTTACACAGAATGATTCTGTGTAGTTTATATTTGAAGACATACCTTTTTCCACTATTACCCTCTTAGCGCTCCGAATCTCCACTTGCATTTTCTAAAAAAAGAGTGTTTCATAACTGCTCAATCAAAAATATGTTTTATCTCTGTTAACTGAATTTACAGATCAGAAATAAGTTTCACAGAATGCATCCGTGTAGTTTTTATTTGAAGATATTCTTTTTCCCCATGTAGGCCTCTTAGCGCTTAGCATGTCCAATTGCAGTTTCTACAGAAAGAGTGTTTCAGAACGGCTCAATCAAAAGTAAGGTTCAACTCTGTTAGTTGAATGCACAGAACAGAAAGAATTTTCACAGAATGCTACTGTGTAGTTTATATTTGAATATATTCCTTTTTCCACTATTACCCTCTTAGCGCTCCGAATGTCCACTTGCATTTTCTACAAAAAGAGTGTTCAGAACTGCGCAATCAAAAGTATGGTTTAACTCTGTTAGCTTAATGAACATATCAGAAATAAGTTTCACACATTGCTTCTGTGTAGTTTTTATTTGAAGGTATTATTTTTCCCAATAGAGGCCTCTTAGCGCTCAGAATGTCCAATTGCAGTTTCTACAGAAAGAGTGTTTCAGAAAGGCTCAATCAAAAGTAAGGTTCAACTCTGTTAGTTGAATGCACAGAACAGAAAGAAGTTTCATACAATGCTTCTGTGTAGTTTATATTTGAACATATTCTTTTTTCCACTATTACCCACTTAGCGCTACGAATGTCCAGTTGCATTTTCTACAGACAGAGTGTTTCAAAACTGCTCAATCAAAAGTATGGATTAACTCTGTTAGCTGAATGCTCAGATCAGAAAGAAGTTTCACAGAATGCTTCTGTGTAGTTTATATTTGAATATATTCCTTTTTCCACTACTACTCTCTTAGCGCTCCAAATGTCCAGTTGCATTTTCTACAGAAAGAGTGTTCACATCTGCTCAATCAAAAGTATGGTTTAACTCTGTTAGCTGAATGCACAGATCAGAAAGAAGTTTCACAGAATGATTCTGTGTAGTTTATATTTGGAGACATTCCTTTTTCCACTATTACCCTCTTAGCGCTCCGAATCTCCACTTGCATTTTCTACAGAAAGAGTGTTTCAGAACGGCTCAATCAAAACTAAGGTTCAACTCTTTTAGTTGAACAAACAGAACAGAAAGAAGATTCACACAATTCTTCTGTGTAGTTTTTATTTGTAGACATTCTTTTTCCCAATATAGGCCTCTTAGCGCTCAGAATGTCCAATTGCAGTTTCTACAGAAAGAGTGTTTCAGAACGGCTCAATCAAAAGTAAGGTTCAACTCTGTTAGTTGAATGCACAGAACAGAAAGAATTTTCACAGAATGCTACTGTGTAGTTTATATTTGAATATATTCCTTTTTCCACTATTACCCTCTTAGCGCTCCGAATGTCCACTTGCATTTTCTACAGAAAGAGTGTTCAGAACTGCGCAATCAAAAGTATGGTTTAACTCTGTTAGCTTAATGAACATATCAGAAATCAGTTTCACACAATGCTTCTGTGTAGTTTTTATTTGAAGATATTATTTTTCCCAATAGAGGCCTCTTAGCGCTCAGAATGTCCAATTGCAGTTTCTACAGAAAGAGTGCTTCAGAAAGGCTCAATCAAAAGTAAGGTTCAACTCTGTTAGTTGAATGCACAGAACAGAAAGAAGTTTCATACAATGCTTCTGTGTAGTTTATATTTGAACATATTCTTTTTTCCACTATTACCCTCTTAGCACTACGAATGTCCAGTTGCATTTTCTACAGACAGAGTGTTTCAAAACTGCTCAATCAAAAGTATGGTTTAACTCTGTTAGCTGAATGCTCAGATCAGAAAGAAGTTTCACAGAATGCTTCTGTGTAGTTTATATTTGAATATATTCCTTTTTCCACTACTACTCTCTTAGCGCTCCAAATGTCCAGTTGCATTATCTACAGAAAGAGTGTTCAGATCTGCTCAATCAAAAGTATGGTTTAACTCTGTTAGCTGAATGCACAGATCAGAAAGAAGTTTCACAGAATGATTCTGTGTAGTTTATATTTGTAGACATTCCTTTTTCCACTATTACCCTCTTAGCGCACCGAATCTCCGCTTGCATTTTCTACAGAAAGAGTGTTTCAGAACGGCTCAATCAAAACTAAGGTTCAACTCTTTTAGTTGAACAAACAGAACAGAAAGGAGTTTCACACAATTCTTCTGTGTAGTTTTTATTTGTAGACATTCTTTTTCCCAATATAGGCCTCTTAGCGCTCAGAATGTCCAATTGCAGTTTCTACAGAAAGAGTCTTTCAGAACGGCTCAATCAAAAGTAAGGTTCAACTCTGTTAGTTGAATGCACAGAACAGAAAGAAGTTTCATACCATGCTTCTGTGTAGTTCATATTTGAACATATTCTTTTTTCCACTATTACCCACTTAGCGCTACGAATGTCCAGTTGCATTTTCTACAGACAGAGTGTTTCAAAACTGCTCAATCAAAAGTATGGTTTAACTCTGTTAGCTGAATGCTCAGATCAGAAAGAAGTTTCACAGAATGCTTCTGTGTAGTTTATATTTGAATATATTCCTTTTTCCACTACTACGCTCTTAGCGCTCCAAATGTCCAGTTGCATTTTCTACAGAAAGAGTGTTCAGATCTGCTCAATCAAAAGTATGGTTTAACTCTGTTAGCTGAATGCACAGATCAGAAAGAAGTTTCACCGAATGATTCTGTGTAGTTTATATTTGAAGACATTCCTTTTTCCACTATTACCCTCTTAGCGCTCCGAATCTCCACTTGCATTTTCTACAAAAAGAGTGTTTCATAACTGCTCAATCAAAAATATGTTTTATCTCTGTTAACTGAATTTACAGATCAGAAATAAGTTTCACAGAATGCATCTGTGTAGTTTTTATTTGAAGATATTCTCTTTCCCAATGTAGGCCTCTTAGCGCTTAGCATGTCCAATTGCAGTTTCTACAGAAAGAGTGTTTCAGAACGGCTCAATCAAAAGTAAGGTTCAACTCTGTTAGTTGAATGCACAGAATAGAAAGTATTTTCACAGAATGCTACTGTGTAGTTTATATTTGAATATATTCCTTTTTCCACTATTACCCTCTTAGCGCTCCGAATGTCCACTTGCATTTTCTACAGAAAGAGTGTTCAGAACTGCGCAATCAAAAGTATGGTTTAACTCTGTTAGCTTAATGAACATATCAGAAATCAGTTTCACACAATGCTTCTGTGTAGTTTTTATTTGAAGATATTATTTTTCCCAATAGAGGCCTCTTAGCGCTCAGAATGTCCAATTGCAGTTTCTACAGAAAGAGTGCTTCAGAAAGGCTCAATCAAAAGTAAGGTTCAACTCTGTTAGTTGAATGCACAGAACAGAAAGAAGTTTCATACAATGCTTCTGTGTAGTTTATATTTGAACATATTCTTTTTTCCACTATTACCCTCTTAGCACTACGAATGTCCAGTTGCATTTTCTACAGACAGAGTGTTTCAAAACTGCTCAATCAAAAGTATGGTTTAACTCTGTTAGCTGAATGCTCAGATCAGAAAGAAGTTTCACAGAATGCTTCTGTGTAGTTTATATTTGAATATATTCCTTTTTCCACTACTATTCTCTTAGCGCTCCAAATGTCCAGTTGCATTTTCTACAGAAAGAGTGTTCAGATCTGCTCAATCAAAAGTATGGTTTAACTCCGTTAGCTGAATGCACAGATCAGAAAGAAGTTTCACAGAATGATTCTGTGTAGTTTATATTTGTAGACATTCATTTTTCCACTATTACCCTCTTAGCGCACCGAATCTCCACTTGCATTTTCTACAGAAAGAGTGTTTCAGAACGGCTCAATCAAAACTAAGGTTCAAATCTTTTAGTTGAACAAACAGAACAGAAAGGAGTTTCACACAATTCTTCTGTGTAGTTTTTATTTGTAGACATTCTTTTTCCCAATATAGGCCTCTTAGCGCTCAGAATGTCCAATTGCAGTTTCTACAGAAAGAGTCTTTCAGAACGGCTCAATCAAAAGTAAGGTTCAACTCTGTTAGTTGAATGCACAGAACAGAAAGAAGTTTCATACCATGCTTCTGTGTAGTTCATATTTGAACATATTCTTTTTTCCACTATTACCCACTTAGCGCTACGAATGTCCAGTTGCATTTTCTACAGACAGAGTGTTTCAAAACTGCTCAATCAAAAGTATGGTTTAACTCTGTTAGCTGAATGCTCAGATCAGAAAGAAGTTTCACAGAATGCTTCTGTGTAGTTTATATTTGAATATATTCCTTTTTCCACTACTACGCTCTTAGCGCTCCAAATGTCCAGTTGCATTTTCTACAGAAAGAGTGTTCATATCTGCTCAATCAAAAGTATGGTTTAACTCTGTTAGCTGAATGCACAGATCAGAAAGAAGTTTCACCGAATGATTCTGTGTAGTTTATATTTGAAGACATTCCTTTTTCCACTATTACCCTCTTAGCGCTCCGAATCTCCACTTGCATTTTCTACAAAAAGAGTGTTTCATAACTGCTCAATCAAAAATATGTTTTATCTCTGTTAACTGAATTTACAGATCAGAAATAAGTTTCACAGAATGCATCTGTGTAATTTTTATTTGAAGATATTCTCTTTCCCAATGTAGGCCTCTTAGCGCTTAGCATGTCCAATTGCAGTTTCTACAGAAAGAGTGTTTCAGAACGGCTCAATGAAAAGTAAGGTTCAACTCTGTTAGTTGAATGCACAGAACAGAAAGAATTTTCACAGAATGCTACTGTGTAGTTTATATTTGAATATATACCTTTTTCCACTATTACCCTCTTAGCGCTCCGAATGTCCACTTGCATTTTCTACAGAAAGAGTGTTCAGAACTGCGCAATCAAAAGTATGGTTTAACTCTGTTAGCTGAATGCTCAGATCAGAAAGAAGTTTCACAGAATGCTTCTGTGTAGTTTATATTTGAATATATTCCTTTTTCCACTACTACTCTCTTAGCGCTCCAAATGTCCAGTTGCATTTTCTACAGAAAGAGTGTTCAGATCTGCTCAATCAAAAGGATGGTTTAACTCTGTTAGCTGAATTCACAGATCAGAAAGAAGTTTCACAGAATGATTCTGTGTAGTTTATATATGGAGACATTCCTTTTTCCACTATTACCCTCTTAGCGCTCCGAATCTCCACTTGCATTTTCTACAGAAAGAGTGTTTCAGAACGGCTCAATCAAAACTAAGGTTCAACTCTTTTAGTTGAACAAACAGAACAGAAAGAAGTTTCACACAATTCTTCTATGTAGTTTTTATTTGTAGACATTCTTTTTCCCAATATAGGCTTCTTAGCGCTCAGAATGTAAAATTGCATTTTCTACAGAAAGAGTGTTTCAGAACGGCTCAATCAAAAGTAAGGTTCAACTCTGTTAGTTGAATGCACAGAACAGAAAGAAGTTTCATACAATGCTTCTGTGTAGTTTATATTTGAACATATTCTTCTTTCCACTATTACCCACTTAGCGCTAGGAATGTCCAGTTGCATTTTCTACAGAGTGTTTCAAAACTGCTCAATCAAAAGTATGGTTTAACTCTGTTAGCTGAATGCTCAGATCAGAAAGAAGTTACACAGAATGATTCTGTGTAGTTTATATTTGAAGACATACCTTTTTCCACTATTACCCTCTTAGCGCTCCGAATCTCCACTTGCATTTTCTACAAAAAGAGTGTTTCATAACTGCTCAATCAAAAATATGTTTTATCTCTGTTAACTGAATTTACAGATCAGAAATAAGTTTCACAGAATGCATCTGTGTAGTTTTTATTTGAAGATATTCTTTCTCCCAATGTAGGCCTCTTAGCCCTTAGCATGTCCAATTGCAGTTTCTACAGAAAGAGTGTTTCAGAACGGCTCAATCAAAAGTAAGGTTCAACTCTGTTAGTTGAATGCACAGAACAGAAAGAATTTTCACAGAATGCTACTGTGTAGTTTATATTTGAATATATTCCTTTTTCCACTATTACCCTCTTAGCGCTCTGAATGTCCACTTGCATTTTCTACAGAAAGAGTGTTCAGAACTGCGCAACCCGAAGTATGGTTTAACTCTGTTAGCTTAATGAACATATCAGAAATAAGTTTCACACAATGCTTCTGTGTAGTTTTTATTTGAAGATATTATTTTTCCCAATAGAGGCCTCTTAGCGCTCAGAATGTCCAATTGCAGTTTCTACAGAAAGAGTGTTTCAGAAAGGCTCAATCAAAAGTAAGGTTCAACTCTGTTAGTTGAATGCACAGAACAGAAAGAAGTTTCATACAATGCTTCTGTGTAGTTTATATTTGAACATATTCTTTTTTCCACTATTACCCACTTAGCGCTACGAATGTCCAGTTGCATTTTCTACAGACAGCGTGTTTCAAAACTGCTCAATCAAAAGTATGGTTTAACTCTGTTAGCTGAATGCTCAGATCAGAAAGAAGTTTCACAGAATGCTTCTGTGTAGTTTATATTTGAATATATTCCTTTTTCCACTACTACTCTCTTAGCGCTCCAAATGTCCAGTTGCATTTTCTACAGAAAGAGTGTTCAGATCTGCTCAATCAAAAGTATGGTTTAACTCTGTTAGCTGAATGCACAGATCAGAAAGAAGTTTCACAGAATGATTCTGTGTAGTTTATATTTGGAGACATTCCTTTTTCCACTATTACCCTCTTAGCGCTCCGAATCTCCACTTGCATTTTCTACAGAAAGAGTGTTTCAGAACGGCTCAATCAAAACTAAGGTTCAACTCTTTTAGTTGAACAAACAGAACAGAAAGAAGTTTCACACAATTGTTCTGTGTAGTTTTTATTTGTAGACATTCTTTTTCCCAATATAGGCCTCTTAGCGCTCAGAATGTCCAATTGCAGTTTCTACAGAAAGAGTGTTTCAGAACGGCTCAATCAAAAGTAAGGTTCAACTCTGTTAGTTGAATGCACAGAACAGAAAGAAGTTTCATACAATGCTTCTGTGTAGTTTATATTTGAACGTATTCTTTTTTCCACTATTACCCTCTTAGCGCTCCGAATCTCCACTTGCATTTTCTACAAAAAGAGTGTTTCATAACTGCTCAATCAAAAATATGTTTTATCTCTGTTAACTGAATTTACAGATCAGAAATATGTTTCACAGAATGCATCTGTGTAGTTTTTATTTGAAGATATTCTTTTTCCCAATGTAGGCCTCTTAGCGCTTAGCATGTCCAATTGCTGTTTCTACAGAAAGAGTGTTTCAGAACGGCTCAATCAAAAGTAAGGTTCAACTCTGTTAGCTGAATGCACAGAACAGTAAGAGTTTTCACAGAATGCTACTGTGTAGTTTATATTTGAATATATTCCTTTTTCCACTATTACCCTCTTAGCGCTCTGAATGTCCACTTGCATTTTCTACAGAAAGTGTGTTCAGAACTGCGCAATCAAAAGTATGGTTTAACTCTGTTAGCTTAATGAACACATCAGAAATAAGTTTCACACAATGCTTCTGTGTAGTTTTTATTTGAAGATATTATTTTTCCCAATAGAGGCCTCTTAGCGGTCAGAATTTCCAATTGCAGTTTCTTCAGAAAGAGTGTTTCAGAAAGGCTCAATCAAAAGTTAGGTTCAACTCTGTTAGTTGAATGCACAGAACAGAAAGAAGTTTCATACAATTCTTCTGTGTAGTTTATATTTGAACATATTCTTTTCTCCACTATTACCCACTTAGCGCTACGAATGTCCAGTTGCATTTTCTACAGACAGAGTGTTTCAAAACTGCTCAATCAAAAGTATGGTTTAACTCTGTTAGCTGAATGCTCAGATCAGAAAGAAGTTTCACAGAATGCTTCTGTGTAGTTTATATTTGAATATATTGCTTTTTCCACTACTACGCTCTTAGCGCTCCAAATGTCCTGTTGCATTTTCTACAGAAAGAGTGTTCAGATCTGCTCAATCAAAAGTATGGTTTAACTCTGTTAGCTGAATGCACAGATCAGAAAGAAGTTTCACCGAATGATTCTGTGTAGTTTATATTTGAAGACATTCCTTTTTCCACTATTACCCTCTTAGCGCTCCGAATCTCCACTTGCATTTTCTACAGAAAGAGTGTTTCAGAACGGCTCAATCAAAACTAAGGTTCAACTCTTTTAGTTGAACAAACAGAACAGAAAGAAGTTTCACACAATTCTTCTGTGTAGTTTTTATTTGTAGACATTCTTTTTCCCAATATAGGCCTCTTAGCGCTCAGAATGTCCAATTGCAGTTTCTACAGAAAGAGAGTTTCAGAACGGCTCAATCAAAAGTAAGGTTCAACTCTGTTAGTTGAATGCACAGAACAGCAAGAAGTTTCACAGAATGCTTCTGTGTAGTTTATATTTGAACATATTCTTTTTTCCACTATTACCCACTTAGCGCTACGAATGTCCAGTTGCATTTTCTACAGACAGAGTGTTTCAAAACTGCTCAATCAAAAGTATGGTTTAACTCTGTTAGCTGAATGCTCAGATCAGAAAGAAGTTTCACAGAATGCTTCTGTGTAGTTTATATTTGAATATATTACTTTTTCCACTACTACGCTCTTAGCGCTCCAAATGTCCTGTTGCATTTTCTACAGAAAGAGTGTTCAGATCTGCTCAATCAAAAGTATGGTTTAACTCTGTTAGCTGAATGCACAGATCAGAAAGAAGTTTCACCGAATGATTCTGTGTAGTTTATATTTGAAGACATTCCTTTTTCCACTATTACCCTCTTAGCGCTCCGAATCTCCACTTGCATTTTCTACAAAAAGAGTGTTTCATAACTGCTCAATCAAAAATATGTTTTATCTCTGTTAACTGAATTTACAGATCAGAAATAAGTTTCACAGAATGCATCTGTGTAATTTTTATTTGAAGATATTCTTTTTCCCAATGTAGGCCTCTTAGCGCTTAGCATGTCCAATTGGAGTTTCTACAGAAAGAGTGTTTCAGAACGGCTCAATCAAAAGTAAGGTTCAACTCTGTTAGTTGAATGCACAGAACAGAAAGAATTTTCACAGAATGCTACTGTGTAGTTTATATTTGAATATATTCCTTTTTCCAGTATTACCCTCTTAGCGCTCCGAATGTCCACTTGCATTTTCTACAGAAAGAGTGTTCAGAACTGCGCAATCAAAAGTATGGTTTAACTCTGTTAGCTTAATGAACATATCAGAAATAAGTTTCACACAATGCTTCTGTGTAGTTTTTATTTGAAGATATTATTTTTCCCAATAGAGGCCTCTTAGCGCTCAGAATGTCCAATTGCAGTTTCTACAGAAAGAGTGTTTCAGAAAGGCTCAATCAAAAGTAAGGTTCAACTCTGTTAGTTGAATGCACAGAACAGAAAGAAGTTTCATACAATGCTTCTGTGTAGTTTATATTTGAACATATTCTTTTCTCCACTATTACCCACTTAGCGCTACGAATGTCCAGTTGCATTTTCTACAGACAGAGTGTTTCAAAACTGCTCAATAAAAAGTATGGTTTAACTCTGTTAGCTGAATGCTCAGATCAGAAAGAAGTTTCACAGAATGCTTCTGTGTAGTTTATATTTGAATATATTCCTTTTTCCACTACTACGCTCTTAGCGCTCCAAATGTCCAGTTGCATTTTCTACAGAAAGAGTGTTCAGATCTGCTGAATCAAAAGTATGGTTTAACTCTGTTAGCTGAATGCACAGATCAGAAAGATGTTTCACCGAATGATTCTGTGTAGTTTATATTTGAAGACATTCCTTTTTCCACTATTACCCTCTTAGCGCTCCGAATCTCCACTTGCATTTTCTACAAAAAGAGTGTTTCATAACTGCTCAATCAAAAATATGTTTTATCTCTGTTAACTGAATTTACAGATCAGAAATATGTTTCACAGAATGCATCTGTGTAGTTTTTATTTGAAGATATTCTTTTTCCCAATGTAGGCCTCTTAGCGCTTAGCATGTCCAATTGCTGTTTCTACAGAAAGAGTGTTTCAGAACGGCTCAATCAAAAGTAAGGTTCAACTCTGTTAGCTGAATGCACAGAACAGTAAGAGTTTTCACAGAATGCTACTGTGTAGTTTATATTTGAATATATTCCTTTTTCCACTATTACCCTCTTAGCGCTCCGAATGTCCACTTGCATTTTCTACAGAAAGTGTGTTCAGAACTGCGCAATCAAAAGTATGGTTTAACTCTGTTAGCTTAATGAACATATCAGAAATAAGTTTCACACAATGCTTCTGTGTAGTTTTTATTTGAAGATATTATTTTTCCCAATAGAGGCCTCTTAGCGGTCAGAATGTCCAATTGCAGTTTCTTCAGAAAGAGTGTTTCAGAAAGGCTCAATCAAAAGTTAGGTTCAACTCTGTTAGTTGAATGCACAGAACAGAAAGAAGTTTCATACAATTCTTCTGTGTAGTTTATATTTGAACATATTCTTTTCTCCACTATTACCCACTTAGCGCTACGAATGTCCAGTTGCATTTTCTACAGACAGAGTGTTTCAAAACTGCTCAATCAAAAGTATGGTTTAACTCTATTAGCTGAATGCTCAGATCAGAAAGAAGTTTCACAGAATGCTTCTGTGTAGTTTATATTTGAATATATTCCTTTTTCCACTACTACTCTCTTAGCGCTCCAAATGTCCAGTTGCATTTTCTACAGAAAGAGTGTTCAGATCTGCTCAATCAAAAGTATGGTTTAACTCTGTTAGCTGAATGCACAGATCAGAAAGAAGTTTCACAGAATGTTTCTGTGTAGTTTATATTTGGAGACATTCCTTTTTCCACTATTACACTCTTAGCGCTCCAAATCTCCACTTGCATTTTCTACAGAAAGAGTGTTTCAGAACGGCTCAATCAAAACTAAGGTTCAACTCTTTTAGTTGAACAAACAGAACAGAAAGAAGTTTCACACAATTCTTCTGTGTAGTTTTTATTTGTAGACATTCTTTTTAACAATATAGGCCTCTTAGTGCTCAGAATGTCCAATTGCAGTTTCTACAGAAAGAGTGTTTCAGAACGGCTCAATCAAAAGTAAGGTTCAACTCTGTTAGTTGAATGCACAGAACAGAAAGAAGTTTCACAGAATGCTTCTGTGTAGTTTATATTTGAACATATTCTTTTTTCCACTATTACCCACTTAGCGCTACGAATGTCCAGTTGCATTTTCTACAGACAGAGTGTTTCAAAACTGCTCAATCAAAAGTATGGTTTAACTCTGTTAGCTGAATGCTCAGATCAGAAAGAAGTTTCACAGAATGCTTCTGTGTAGTTTATATTTGAATATATTGCTTTTTCCACTACTACGCTCTTAGCGCTCCAAATGTCCTGTTGCATTTTCTACAGAAAGAGTGTTCAGATCTGCTCAATCAAAAGTATGGTTTAACTCTGTTAGCTGAATGCACAGATCAGAAAGAAGTTTCACCGAATGATTCTGTGTAGTTTATATTTGAAGACATTCCTTTTTCCACTATTACCCTCTTAGCGCTCCGAATCTCCACTTGCATTTTCTACAGAAAGAGTGTTTCAGAACGGCTCAATCAAAACTAAGGTTCAACTCTTTTAGTTGAACAAACAGAACAGAAAGAAGTTTCACACAATTCTTCTGTGTAGTTTTTATTTGTAGACATTCTTTTTCCCAATATAGGCCTCTTAGCGCTCAGAATGTCCAATTGCAGTTTCTACAGAAAGAGAGTTTCAGAACGGCTCAATCAAAAGTAAGGTTCAACTCTGTTAGTTGAATGCACAGAACAGCAAGAAGTTTCACAGAATGCTTCTGTGTAGTTTATATTTGAACATATTCTTTTTTCCACTATTACCCACTTAGCGCTACGAATGTCCAGTTGCATTTTCTACAGACAGGGTGTTTCAAAACTGCTCAATCAAAAGTATGGTTTAACTCTGTTAGCTGAATGCTCAGATCAGAAAGAAGTTTCACAGAATGCTTCTGTGTAGTTTATATTTGAATATATTACTTTTTCCACTACTACGCTCTTAGCGCTCCAAATGTCCTGTTGCATTTTCTACAGAAAGAGTGTTCAGATCTGCTCAATCAAAAGTATGGTTTAACTCTGTTAGCTGAATGCACAGATCAGAAAGAAGTTTCACCGAATGATTCTGTGTAGTTTATATTTGAAGACATTCCTTTTTCCACTATTACCCTCTTAGCGCTCCGAATCTCCACTTGCATTTTCTACAAAAAGAGTGTTTCATAACTGCTCAATCAAAAATATGTTTTATCTCTGTTAACTGAATTTACAGATCAGAAATAAGTTTCACAGAATGCATCTGTGTAATTTTTATTTGAAGATATTCTTTTTCCCAATGTAGGCCTCTTAGCGCTTAGCATGTCCAATTGGAGTTTCTACAGAAAGAGTGTTTCAGAACGGCTCAATCAAAAGTAAGGTTCAACTCTGTTAGTTGAATGCACAGAACAGAAAGAATTTTCACAGAATGCTACTGTGTAGTTTATATTTGAATATATTCCTTTTTCCAGTATTACCCTCTTAGCGCTCCGAATGTCCACTTGCATTTTCTACAGAAAGAGTGTTCAGAACTGCGCAATCAAAAGTATGGTTTAACTCTGTTAGCTTAATGAACATATCAGAAATAAGTTTCACACAATGCTTCTGTGTAGTTTTTATTTGAAGATATTATTTTTCCCAATAGAGGCCTCTTAGCGCTCAGAATGTCCAATTGCAGTTTCTACAGAAAGAGTGTTTCAGAAAGGCTCAATCAAAAGTAAGGTTCAACTCTGTTAGTTGAATGCACAGAACAGAAAGAAGTTTCATACAATGCTTCTGTGTAGTTTATATTTGAACATATTCTTTTCTCCACTATTACCCACTTAGCGCTACGAATGTCCAGTTGCATTTTCTACAGACAGAGTGTTTCAAAACTGCTCAATAAAAAGTATGGTTTAACTCTGTTAGCTGAATGCTCAGATCAGAAAGAAGTTTCACAGAATGCTTCTGTGTAGTTTATATTTGAATATATTCCTTTTTCCACTACTACGCTCTTAGCGCTCCAAATGTCCAGTTGCATTTTCTACAGAAAGAGTGTTCAGATCTGCTGAATCAAAAGTATGGTTTAACTCTGTTAGCTGAATGCACAGATCAGAAAGATGTTTCACCGAATGATTCTGTGTAGTTTATATTTGAAGACATTCCTTTTTCCACTATTACCCTCTTAGCGCTCCGAATCTCCACTTGCATTTTCTACAAAAAGAGTGTTTCATAACTGCTCAATCAAAAATATGTTTTATCTCTGTTAACTGAATTTACAGATCAGAAATATGTTTCACAGAATGCATCTGTGTAGTTTTTATTTGAAGATATTCTTTTTCCCAATGTAGGCCTCTTAGCGCTTAGCATGTCCAATTGCTGTTTCTACAGAAAGAGTGTTTCAGAACGGCTCAATCAAAAGTAAGGTTCAACTCTGTTAGCTGAATGCACAGAACAGTAAGTGTTTTCACAGAATGCTACTGTGTAGTTTATATTTGAATATATTCCTTTTTCCACTATTACCCTCTTAGCGCTCCGAATGTCCACTTGCATTTTCTACAGAAAGTGTGTTCAGAACTGCGCAATCAAAAGTATGGTTTAACTCTGTTAGCTTAATGAACATATCAGAAATAAGTTTCACACAATGCTTCTGTGTAGTTTTTATTTGAAGATATTATTTTTCCCAATAGAGGCCTCTTAGCGGTCAGAATGTCCAATTGCAGTTTCTTCAGAAAGAGTGTTTCAGAAAGGCTCAATCAAAAGTTAGGTTCAACTCTGTTAGTTGAATGCACAGAACAGAAAGAAGTTTCATACAATTCTTCTGTGTAGTTTATATTTGAACATATTCTTTTCTCCACTATTACCCACTTAGCGCTACGAATGTCCAGTTGCATTTTCTACAGACAGAGTGTTTCAAAACTGCTCAATCAAAAGTATGGTTTAACTCTATTAGCTGAATGCTCAGATCAGAAAGAAGTTTCACAGAATGCTTCTGTGTAGTTTATATTTGAATATATTCCTTTTTCCACTACTACTCTCTTAGCGCTCCAAATGTCCAGTTGCATTTTCTACAGAAAGAGTGTTCAGATCTGCTCAATCAAAAGTATGGTTTAACTCTGTTAGCTGAATGCACAGATCAGAAAGAATTTTCACAGAATGATTCTGTGTAGTTTATATTTGGAGACATTCCTTTTTCCACTATTACACTCTTAGCGCTCCAAATCTCCACTTGCATTTTCTACAGAAAGAGTGTTTCAGAACGGCTCAATCAAAACTAAGGTTCAACTCTTTTAGTTGAACAAACAGAACAGAAAGAAGTTTCACACAATTCTTCTGTGTAGTTTTTATTTGTAGACATTCTTTTTAACAATATAGGCCTCTTAGTGCTCAGAATGTCCAATTGCAGTTTCTACAGAAAGAGTGTTTCAGAACGGCTCAATCAAAAGTAAGGTTCAACTCTGTTAGTTGAATGCACAGAACAGAAAGAAGTTTCACAGAATGCTTCTGTGTAGTTTATATTTGAACATATTCTTTTTTCCACTATTACACACTTAGCGCTACGAATGTCCAGTTGCATTTTCTACAGACAGAGTGTTTCAAAACTGCTCAATCAAAAGTATGGTTTAACTCTGTTAGCTGAATGCTCAGATCAGAAAGAAGTTTCACAGAATGCTTCTGTGTAGTTTATATTTGAATATATTGCTTTTTCCACTACTACGCTCTTAGCGCTCCAAATGTCCTGTTGCATTTTCTACAGAAAGAGTGTTCAGATCTGCTCAATCAAAAGTATGGTTTAACTCTGTTAGCTGAATGCACAGATCAGAAAGAAGTTTCACCGAATGATTCTGTGTAGTTTATATTTGAAGACATTCCTTTTTCCACTATTACCCTCTTAGCGCTCTGAATCTCCACTTGCATTTTCTACAAAAAGAGTGTTTCATAACTGCTCAATCAAAAATATGTTTTATCTCTGTTAACTGAATTTACAGATCAGAAATAAGTTTCACAGAATGCATCTGTGTAGTTTTTATTTGAAGATATTCTTTTTCCCAATGTAGGCCTCTTAGCGCTTATCATGTCCAATTGGAGTTTCTACAGAAAGAGTGTTTCAGAACGGCTCAATCAAAAGTAAGGTTCAACTCTGTTAGTTGAATGCACAGAACAGAAAGAATTTTCACAGAATGCTACTGTGTAGTTTATATTTGAATATATTCCTTTTTCCACTATTACCCTCTTAGCGCTCCGAATGTCCACTTGCATTTTCTACAGAAAGAGTGTTCAGAACTGCGCAATCAAAAGTATGGTTTAACTCTGTTAGCTTAATGAACATATCAGAAATAAGTTTCACACAATGCTTCTGTGTAGTTTTTATTTGAAGATATTATTTTTCCCAATAGAGGCCTCTTAGCGCTCAGAATGTCCAATTGCAGTTTCTACAGAAAGAGTGTTTCAGAAAGGCTCAATCAAAAGTAAGGTTCAACTCTGTTAGTTGAATGCACAGAACAGAAAGAAGTTTCATACAATGCTTCTGTGTAGTTTATATTTGAACATATTCTTTTCTCCACTATTACCCACTTAGCGCTACGAATGTCCAGTTGCATTTTCTACAGACAGAGTGTTTCAAAACTGCTCAATCAAAAGTATGGTTTAACTCTGTTATCTGAATGCTCAGATCAGAAAGAAGTTTCACAGAATGCTTCTGTGTAGTTTATATTTGAATATATTCCTTTTTCCACTACTACTCTCTTAGCGCTCCAAATGTCCAGTTGCATTTTCTACAGAAAGAGTGTTCAGATCTGCTGAATCAAAAGTATGGTTTAACTCTGTTAGCTGAATGCACAGATCAGAAAAAAGTTTCACAGAATGATTCTGTGTAGTTTATATTTGGAGACATTCCTTTTTCCACTATTACCCTCTTAGCGCTCCGAATCTCCACTTGCATTTTCTACAAAAAGAGTGATTCAGAATGGCTCAATCAAAACTAAGGTTCAACTCTTTTAGTTGAATAAACAGAACAGAAAGAAGTTTCACACAATTCTTTTGTGTAGTTTTTATTTGCAGACATTCTTTTTCCCATTATAGGCCTCTTAGCGCTCAGAATGTCCAATTGCAGTTTCTACAGAAAGAGTGTTTCAGAACGGCTCAATCAAAAGTAAGGTTCAACTCTGTTAGTTGAATGCACAGAACAGAAAGAAGTTTCACAGAATGCTTCTGTGTAGTTTATATTTGAACATATTCTTTTTTCCACTATTACCCACTTAGCCCTACGAATGTCCAGTTGCATTTTCTACAGACAGAGTGTTTCAAAACTGCTCAATCAAAAGTATGGTTTAACTCTGTTAGCTGAATGCTCAGATCAGAAAGAAGTTTCACAGAATGCTTCTGTGTAGTTTATATTTGAATATATTCCTTTTTCCACTACTACGCTCTTAGCGCTCCAAATGTACAGTTGCATTTTCTACAGAAAGAGTGTTCAGATCTGCTCAATCAAAAGTATGGTTTAACTCTGTTAGCTGAATGCACAGATCAGAAAGAAGTTTCACCGAATGATTCTGTGTAGTTTATATTTGAAGACATTCCTTTTTCCACTATTACCCTCTTAGCGATCCGAATCTCCACTTGCATTTTCTACAAAAAGAGTGTTTCAGAACGGCTCAATCAAAACTAAGGTTCAACCCTTTTAGTTGAACAAACAGAACAGAAAGAAGTTTCACACAATTCTTCTGTGTAGTTTTTATTTGTAGACATTCTTTTTCCCAATATAGGCCTCTTAGCTCTCAGAATGTCCAATTGCAGTTTCTACAGAAAGAGTGTTTCAGAACGGCTCAATCAAAAGTAAGGTTCAAGTCTGTTAGTTGAATGCACAGAACAGAAAGAAGTTTCATACAATGCTTCTGTGTAGTTTATATTTGAACATATTCTTTTTTTTACTATTACCCACTTAGCGCTACGAATGTCCAGTTGCATTTTCTACAGACAGAGTGTTTCAAAACTGCTCAATCAAAAGTATGGTTTAACTCTGTTAGCTGAATGCTCAGATCAGAAAGAAGTTTCACAGAATGCTTCTGTGTAGTTTATATTTGAATATATTCCTTTTTCCACTACTACGCTCTTAGCGCTCCAAATGTCCAGTTGCATTTTCTACAGAAAGAGTGTTCAGATCTGCTCAATCAAAAGTATGGTTTAACTCTGTTAGCTGAATGCACTGATCAGAAAGAAGTTTCACCGAATGATTCTGTGTAGTTTGTATTTGAAGACATTCCTTTTTCCACTATTACCCTCTTAGCGCTCGGAATCTCCACTTGCATTTTCTACAAAAAGAGTGTTTCATAACTGCTCAATCAAAAATATGTTTTATCTCTGTTAACTGAATTTACAGATCAGAAATAATTTTCACAGAATGCATCTGTGTAGTTTTTATTTGAAGATATTCTTTTTCCAAATGTAGGCCTCTTAGCGCTTAGCATGTCCAATTGCAGTTTCTACAGAAAGAGTGTTTCAGAACGGCTCAATCAAAAGTAAGTTTCAACTCTGTTAGCTGAATGCACAGAACAGTAAGATTTTTCACAGAATGCTACTGTGTAGTTTATATTTGAATATATTCCTTTTTCCACTATTACCCTCTTAGCGCTCCGAATGTCCACTTGCATTTTCTACAGAAAGAGTGTTCAGAACTGCGCAATCAAAAGTATGGTTTAACTCTGTTAGCTTAATGAACATATCAGAAATAAGTTTCACACAATGTTTCTGTGTAGTTTTTATTTGAAGTTATTCTTTTTCCCAATGTAGGCCTCTTAGCGCTTAGCATGTCCAATTGCAGTTTCTACAGAAAGAGTGTTTCAGAACGGCTCAATCAAAAGTAATTTTCAACACTGTTAGCTGAAGGCACAGAACAGGAAGAGTTTTCACAGAATGCTACTGTGTAGTTTATATTTGAATAGATTCCTTTTTCCACTATTACCCTCTTAGCGCTCCGAATGTCCACTTGCATTTTCTACAGAAAGAGTGTTCAGAACTGCGCAATCAAAAGTATGGTTTAACTCTGTTAGCTTAATGAACATATCAGAAATAAGTTTCACACAATTCTTCTGTGTAGTTTTTATTTGAAGATATTATTTTTCCCAATAGAGGCCTCTTAGCGCTCAGAATGTCCAATTGCAGTTTCTACAGAAAGAGTGTTTCAGAAAGGCTCAATCAAAAGTAAGGTTCAACTCTGTTAGTTGAATGCACAGAACAGAAAGAAGTTTCATACAATGTTTCTGTGTAGTTTATATTTGAACATATTCTTTTCTCCACTATTACCCACTTAGCGCTACGAATGTCCAGTTGCCTTTTCTACAGACAGAGTGTTTCAAAACTGCTCAATCAAAAGTATGGTTTAACTCTGTTAGCTGAATGCTCAGATCAGAAAGAAGTTTCACAGAATGCTTCTGTGTAGTTTATATTTGAATATATTCCTTTTTCCACTACTACACTCTTAGCGCTCCAAATGTCCAGTTGCATTTTCTACAGAAAGAGTGTTCAGATCTGCTGAATCAAAAGTATGGTTTAACTCTGTTAGCTGAATGCACAGATCAGAAAGAAGTTTCACAGAATGATTCTGTGCAGTTTATATATGGAGACATTCCTTTTTCCACTATTACCCTCTTAGCGCTCCGAATCTCCACTTGCATTTTCTACAGAAAGAGTGTTTCAGAACGGCTCAATCAAAACTAAGTTTCAAATCTTTTAGTTGAACAAACAGAACAGAAAGAAGTTTCACACAATTCTTCTGTGTAGTTTTTATTTGTAGACATTCTTTTTCCCAATATAGGCCTCTTAGCGCTCAGAATGTCCAATTGCAGTTTCTACAGAAAGAGTGTTTCAGAACGGCTCAATCAAAAGTAAGGTTCAACTCTGTTAGTTGAATGCACAGAACAGCAAGAAGTTTCACAGAATGCTTCTGTGTAGTTTATATTTGAACATATTCTTTTTTCCACTATTACCCACTTAGCGCTACGAATGTCCAGTTGCATTTTCTACAGACAGAGTGTTTCATAATTGCTCAATCAAAAGTATGGTTTAACTCTGTTAGCTGAATGCTCAGATCAGAAAGAAGTTTCACAGAATGCTTCTGTGTAGTTTATATTTGAATATATTCCTTTTTCCACTACTAGGCTCTTAGCGCTCCAAATGTCCAGTTGCATTTTCTACAGAAAGATTGTTCAGATCTGCTCAATCAAAAGTATGGTTTAACTCTGTTAGCTGAATGCACAGATCAGAAAGAAGTTTCACCGAATGATTCTGTGTAGTTTATATTTGAAGACATTCCTTTTTCCACTATTACCCTCTTAGCGCTCAGAATCTCCACTTGCATTTTCTACAAAAAGAGTGTTTCATAACTGCTCAATCAAAAATATGTTTTATCTCTGTTAACTGAATTTACAGATCAGAAATAAGTTTCACAGAATGCATCTTTGTAGTTTTTATTTGAAGATATTATTTTTCCCAATGTAGGCCTCTTAGCGCTTAGCATGTCCAATTGCAGTTTCTACAGAAAGAGTGTTTCAGAACGGCTCAATCAAAAGTAAGGTTCAAATCTGTTAGCTGAATGCACAGAACAGAAAGAGTTTTCACAGAATGCTACTGTGTAGTTTATATTTGAATGTATTCCTTTTTCCACTATTACCCTCTTAGCGCTCCGAATGTCCACTTGGATTTTCTACAGAAAGAGTGTTCAGAACTGCGCAATCAAAAGTATGGTTTAATTCTGTTAACTTAATGAACATATCAGAAATAAGTTTCACACAATGCTTCTGTGTAGTTTTTATTTGAAGATATTATTTTTCCCAATAGAGGCCTCTTCGCGCTCAGAATGTCCAATTGCAGTTTCTACAGAAAGAGTGTTTCAGAAAATCTCAATCAAAAGTAAGATTCAACTCTGTTAGTTGAATGCACAGAACAGAAAGAAGTTTCATACAATGCTTCTGTGTAGTTTATATTTGAACATATTCTTTTTTCCACTATTACCCACTTAGCGCTACGAATGTCCAGTTGCATTTTCTACAGACAGAGTGTTTCAAAACTGCTCAATCAAAAGTATGGTTTAACTCTGTTAGCTGAATGCTCAGATCAGAAAGAAGTTTCACAGAATGCTTCTGTGTAGTTTATATTTGAATATATTCCCTTTTCCACTACTACTCTCTTAGCGCTCCAAATGTCCAGTTGCATTTTCTACAGAAAGAGTGTTCAGATCTGCTCAATCAAAAGTATGGTTTAACTCTGTTAGCTGAATGCACAGATCAGAAAGAAGTTTCACAGAATTATTCTGTGTAGTTTATATTTGGAGACATTCCTTTTTCCACTATTACCCTCTTAGCGCTCCGAATCTCCACTTGCATTTTCTACAGAAAGAGTGTTTCAGAACGGCTCAGTCAAAACTAAGGTTCAACCCTTTTAGTTGAACAAACAGAACAGAAAGAATTTTCACACAATTCTTCTGTATAGTTTTTATTTGTAGACATTCTTTTTCCCAATATAGGCCTCTTAGCTCTCAGAATGTCCAATTGCAGTTTCTACAGAAAGAGTGTTTCAGAACGGCTCAATCAAAAGTAAGGTTCAACTCTGTTAGTTGAATGCACAGAACAGAAAGAAGTTTCATACAATGCTTCTGTGTAGTTTATATTTGAACATATTCTTTTCTCCATTATTACCCACTTAGCGCTACGAATGTCCAGTTGCATTTTCTTCAGACAGAGTGTTTCAAAACTGCTCTATCAAAAGTATGGTTTAACTCTGTTAGCTGAATGCTCAGATCAGAAAGAAGTTTCACACAATGCTTCTGTGTAGTTTATATTTGAATATATTCCTTTTTCCACTACTACTCTCTTAGCGCTCCAAATGTCCAGTTGCATTTTCTACAGAAAGAGTGTTCAGATCTGCTCAATCAAAAGTATGTTTTAAATCTGTTAGCTGAATGCACAGATCAGAAAGAAGTTTCACAGAATGATTCTGTGTAGTTTATATTTGGAGACATTCCTTTTTCCACTATTACCCTCTTAGCGCTCCGAATCTCCACTTGCATTTTCTACAGAAAGAGTGTTTCAGAACGGCTCAATCAAAACTAAGGTTCAACTCTTTTAGTTGAACAAACAGAACAGAAAGAAGTTTCACACAATTCTTCTGTGTAGTTTTTATTTGTAGATATTCTTTTTCCCAATATAGGCCTCTTAGCGCTCAGAATGTCCAATTGCAGTTTCTACAGATAGAGTGTTTCAGAACGGCTCAATCAAAAGTAAGGTTCAACTCTGTTAGTTGAATGCACAGAACAGCAAGAAGTTTCACAGAATGCTTCTGTGTAGTTTATATTTGAACATATTCTTTTTTTTACTATTACCCACTTAGCGCTACGAATGTCCAGTTGCATTTTCTACAGACAGAGTGTTTCAAAACTGCTCAATCAAAAGTATGGTTTAACTCTGTTAGCTGAATGCTCAGATCAGAATGAAGTTTCACAGAATGCTTCTGTGTAGTTTATATTTGAATATATTCCTTTTTCCACTACTACGCTCTTAGCGCTCCAAATGTCCAGTTGCATTTTCTACAGAAAGAGTGTTCAGATCTGCTCAATCAAAAGTATGGTTTAACTCTGTTAGCTGAATGCACTGATCAGAAAGAAGTTTCACCGAATGATTCTGTGTAGTTTGTATTTGAAGACATTCCTTTTTCCACTATTACCATCTTAGCGCTCGGAATCTCCACTTGCATTTTCTACAAAAAGAGTGTTTCATAACTGCTCAATCAAAAATATGTTTTATCTCTGTTAACTGAATTTACAGATCAGAAATAATTTTCACAGAATGCATCTGTGTAGTTTTTATTTGAAGATATTCTTTTTCCAAATGTAGGCCTCTTAGCGCTTAGCATGTCCAATTGCAGTTTCTACAGAAAGAGTGTTTCAGAACGGCTCAATCAAAAGTAAGTTTCAACTCTGTTAGCTGAATGCACAGAACAGTAAGATTTTTCACAGAATGCTACTGTGTAGTTTATATTTGAATATATTCCTTTTTCCACTATTACCCTCTTAGCGCTCCGAATGTCCACTTGCATTTTCTACAGAAAGAGTGTTCAGAACTGCGCAATCAAAAGTATGGTTTAACTCTGTTAGCTTAATGAACATATCAGAAATAAGTTTCACACAATGTTTCTGTGTAGTTTTTATTTGAAGTTATTCTTTTTCCCAATGTAGGCCTCTTAGCGCTTAGCATGTCCAATTGCAGTTTCTACAGAAAGAGTGTTTCAGAACGGCTCAATCAAAAGTAATTTTCAACACTGTTAGCTGAATGCACAGAACAGGAAGAGTTTTCACAGAATGCTACTGTGTAGTTTATATTTGAATAGATTCCTTTTTCCACTATTACCCTCTTAGCGCTCCGAATGTCCACTTGCATTTTCTACAGAAAGAGTGTTCAGAACTGCGCAATCAAAAGTATGGTTTAACTCTGTTAGCTTAATGAACATATCAGAAATAAGTTTCACACAATTCTTCTGTGTAGTTTTTATTTGAAGATATTATTTTTCCCAATAGAGGCCTCTTAGCGCTCAGAATGTCCAATTGCAGTTTCTACAGAAAGAGTGTTTCAGAAAGGCTCAATCAAAAGTAAGGTTCAACTCTGTTAGTTGAATGCTCAGAACAGAAAGAAGTTTCATACAATGTTTCTGTGTAGTTTATATTTGAACATATTCTTTTCTCCACTATTACCCACTTAGCGCTACGAATGTCCAGTTGCCTTTTCTACAGACAGAGTGTTTCAAAACTGCTCAATCAAAAGTATGGTTTAACTCTGTTAGCTGAATGCTCAGATCAGAAAGAAGTTTCACAGAATGCTTCTGTGTAGTTTATATTTGAATATATTCCTTTTTCCACTACTACACTCTTAGCGCTCCAAATGTCCAGTTGCATTTTCTACAGAAAGAGTGTTCAGATCTGCTGAATCAAAAGTATGGTTTAACTCTGTTAGCTGAATGCACAGATCAGAAAGAAGTTTCACAGAATGATTCTGTGTAGTTTATATATGGAGACATTCCTTTTTCCACTATTACCCTCTTAGCGCTCCGAATCTCCACTTGCATTTTCTACAGAAAGAGTGTTTCAGAACGGCTCAATCAAAACTAAGTTTCAAATCTTTTAGTTGAACAAACAGAACAGAAAGAAGTTTCACACAATTCTTCTGTGTAGTTTTTATTTGTAGACATTCTTTTTCCCAATATAGGCTTCTTAGCGCTCAGAATGTCCAATTGCAGTTTCTACAGAAAGAGTGTTTCAGAACGGCTCAATCAAAAGTAAGGTTCAACTCTGTTAGTTGAATGCACAGAACAGCAAGAAGTTTCACAGAATGCTTCTGTGTAGTTTATATTTGAACATATTCTTTTTTCCACTATTACCCACTTAGCGCTACGAATGTCCAGTTGCATTTTCTACAGACAGAGTGTTTCAAAATTGCTCAATCAAAAGTATGGTTTAACTCTGTTAGCTGAATGCTCAGATCAGAAAGAAGTTTCACAGAATGCTTCTGTGTAGTTTATATTTGAATATATTCCTTTTTCCACTACTAGGCTCTTAGCGCTCCAAATGTCCAGTTGCATTTTCTACAGAAAGAGTGTTCAGATCTGCTCAATCAAAAGTATGGTTTAACTCTGTTAGCTGAATGCACAGATCAGAAAGAAGTTTCACCGAATGATTCTGTGTAGTTTATATTTGAAGACATTCCTTTTTCCACTATTACCCTCTTAGCGCTCCGAATCTCCACTTGCATTTTCTACAAAAAGAGTGTTTCATAACTGCTCAATCAAAAATATGTTTTATCTCTGTTAACTGAATTTACAGATCAGAAATAAGTTTCACAGAATGCATCTTTGTAGTTTTTATTTGAAGATATTATTTTTCCCAATGTAGGCCTCTTAGCGCTTAGCATGTCCAATTGCAGTTTCTACAGAAAGAGTGTTTCAGAACGGCTCAATCAAAAGTAAGGTTCAAATCTGTTAGCTAAATGCACAGAACAGAAAGAGTTTTCACAGAATGCTACTGTGTAGTTTATATTTGAATATATTCCTTTTTCCACTATTACCCTCTTAGCGCTCCGAATGTCCACTTGGATTTTCTACAGAAAGAGTGTTCAGAACTGCGCAATCAAAAGTATGGTTTAATTCTGTTAACTTAATGAACATATGAGAAATAAGTTTCACACAATGCTTCTGTGTAGTTTTTATTTGAAGATATTATTTTTCCCAATAGAGGCCTCTTAGCGCTCAGAATGTCCAATTGCAGTTTCTACAGAAAGAGTGTTTCAGAAAATCTCAATCAAAAGTAAGATTCAACTCTGTTAGTTGAATGCACAGAACAGAAAGAAGTTTCATACAATGCTTCTGTGTAGTTTATATTTGAACATATTCTTTTTTCCACTATTACCCACTTAGCGCTACGAATGTCCAGTTGCATTTTCTACAGACAGAGTGTTTCAAAACTGCTCAATCAAAAGTATGGTTTAACTCTGTTAGCTGAATGCTCAGATCAGAAAGAAGTTTCACAGAATGCTTCTGTGTAGTTTATATTTGAATATATTCCTTTTTCCACTACTACACTCTTAGCGCTCCAAATGTCCAGATGCATTTTCTACAGAAAGAGTGTTCAGATCTGCTGAATCAAAAGTATGGTTTAACTCTGTTAGCTGAATGCACAGATCAGAAAGAAGTTTCACAGAATGATTCTGTGTAGTTTATATATGGAGACATTCCTTTTTCCACTATTACCCTCTTAGCGCTCCGAATCTCCACTTGCATTTTCTACAGAAAGTGTGTTTCAGAACGGCTCAATCAAAACTAAGTTTCAAATCTTTTAGTTGAACAAACAGAACAGAAAGAAGTTTCACACAATTCTTCTGTGTAGTTTTTATTTGTAGACATTCTTTTTCCCAATATAGGCCTCTTAGCGCTCAGAATGTCCAATTGCAGTTTCTACAGAAAGAGTGTTTCAGAACGGCTCAATCAAAAGTAAGGTTCAACTCTGTTAGTTGAATGCACAGAACAGCAAGAAGTTTCACAGAATGCTTCTGTGTAGTTTATATTTGAACATATTCTTTTTTCCACTATTACCCACTTAGCGCTACGAATGTCCAGTTGCATTTTCTACAGACAGAGTGTTTCAAAATTGCTCAATCAAAAGTATGGTTTAACTCTGTTAGCTGAATGCTCAGATCAGAAAGAAGTTTCACAGAATGCTTCTGTGTAGTTTATATTTGAATATATTCCTTTTTCCACTACTAGGCTCTTAGCGCTACAAATGTCCAGTTGCATTTTCTACAGAAAGAGTGTTCAGATCTGCTCAATCAAAAGTATTGTTTAACTCTGTTAGCTGAATGCACAGATCAGAAAGAAGTTTCACCGAATGATTCTGTGTAGTTTATATTTGAAGACATTCCTTTTTCCACTATTACCCTCTTAGCGCTCCGAATCTCCACTTGCATTTTCTACAAAAAGAGTGTTTCATAACTGCTCAATCAAAAATATGTTTTATCTCTGTTAACTGAATTTACAGATCAGAAATAAGTTTCACAGAATGCATCTTTGTAGTTTTTATTTGAAGATATTATTTTTCCCAATGTAGGCCTCTTAGCTCTTAGCATGTCCAATTGCAGTTTCTACAGAAAGAGTGTTTCAGAACGGCTCAATCAAAAGTAAGGTTCAAATCTGTTAGCTGAATGCACAGAACAGAAAGAGTTTTCACAGAATGCTACTGTGTAGTTTATATTTGAATATATTCCTTTTTCCACTATTACCCTCTTAGCGCTCCGAATGTCCACTTGGATTTTCTACAGAAAGAGTGTTCAGAACTGCGCAATCAAAAGTATGGTTTAATTCTGTTAACTTAATGAACATATCAGAAATAAGTTTCACACAATGCTTCTGTGTAGTTTTTATTTGAAGATATTATTTTTCCCAATAGAGGCCTCTTAGCGCTCAGAATGTCCAATTGCAGTTTCTACAGAAAGAGTGTTTCAGAAAATCTCAATCAAAAGTAAGATTCAACTCTGTTAGTTGAATGCACAGAACAGAAAGAAGTTTCATACAATGCTTCTGTGTAGTTTATATTTGAACATATTCTTTTTTCCACTATTACCCACTTAGCGCTACGAATGTCCAGTTGCATTTTCTACAGACAGAGTGTTTCAAAACTGCTCAATCAAAAGTATGGTTTAACTCTGTTAGCTGAATGCTCAGATCAGAAAGAAGTTTCACAGAATGCTTCTGTGTAGTTTATATTTGAATATATTCCCTTTTCCACTACTACTCTCTTAGCGCTCCAAATGTCCAGTTGCATTTTCTACAGAAAGAGTGTTCAGATCTGCTCAATCAAAAGTATGGTTTAACTCTGTTAGCTGAATGCACAGATCAGAAAGAAGTTTCACAGAATTATTCTGTGTAGTTTATATTTGGAGACATTCCTTTTTCCACTATTACCCTCTTAGCGCTCCGAATCTCCACTTGCATTTTCTACAGAAAGAGTGTTTCAGAACGGCTCAATCAAAACTAAGGTTCAACCCTTTTAGTTGAACAAACAGAACAGAAAGAAGTTTCACACAATTCTTCTGTGTAGTTTTTATTTGTAGACATTCTTTTTCCCAATATAGGCCTCTTAGCGCTCCGAATGTCCAATTGCAGTTTCTACAGAAAGAGTGTTTCAGAACGGCTCAATCAAAAGTAAGGTTCATCTCTGTTAGTTGAATGCACAGAACAGAAAGAAGTTTCACAGAATGCTTCTGTGTAGTTTATATTTGAAGATATTCTTCTTTCCACTATTACCCTCTTAGCGCTACGAATGTCCAGTTGCATTTTCTACAGACAGAGTGTTTCAAAACTGCTCAATCAAAAGTATGGTTTAACTCTGTTAGCTGAATGCTCAGATCAGAAAGAAGTTTCACAGAATGCTTCTGTGTAGTTTATATTTGAATATATTCCTTTTTCCACTACTACGCTCTTAGCGCTCCAAATGTCCAGTTGCATTTTCTACAGAAAGAGTGTTCAGATCTGCTCAATCAAAAGTATGGTTTAACTCTGTTAGCTGAATGCACAGATCAGAAAGAAGTTTCACCGAATGATTCTGTGTAGTTTATATTTGAAGACATTCCTTTTTCCACTATTACCCTCTTAGCGCTCCGAATCTCCACTTGCATTTTCTACAAAAAGAGTGTTTCATAACTGCTCAATCAAAAATATGTTTTATCTCTGTTAACTGAATTTACAGATCAGAAATAAGTTTCACAGAATGCATCTTTGTAGTTTTTATTTGAAGATATTATTTTTCCCAATGTAGGCCTCTTAGCGCTTAGCATGTCCAATTGCAGTTTCTACAGAAAGAGTGTTTCAGAACGGCTCAATCAAAAGTAAGGTTCAAATCTGTTAGCTGAATGCACAGAACAGAAAGAGTTTTCACAGAATGCTACTGTGTAGTTTATATTTGAATATATTCCTTTTTCCACTATTACCCTCTTAGCGCTCCGAATGTCCACTTGGATTTTCTACAGAAAGAGTGTTCAGAA
The DNA here is from genome assembly GCF_028878055.3 of Symphalangus syndactylus. Taxonomy (NCBI): domain Eukaryota; kingdom Metazoa; phylum Chordata; class Mammalia; order Primates; family Hylobatidae; genus Symphalangus; species Symphalangus syndactylus. The sequence continues at coordinate 152,663,944 of NC_072425.2, forward strand.
CTGCGCAATCAAAAGTATGGTTTAATTCTGTTAACTTAATGAACATATCAGAAATAAGTTTCACACAATGCTTCTGTGTAGTTTTTATTTGAAGATATTATTTTTCCCAATAGAGGCCTCTTAGCCCTCAGAATGTCCAATTGCAGTTTCTACAGAAAGAGTGTTTCAGAAAATCTCAATCAAAAGTAAGATTCAACTCTGTTAGTTGAATGCACAGAACAGAAAGAAGTTTCATACAATGCTTCTGTGTAGTTTATATTTGAACATATTCTTTTTTCCACTATTACCCACTTAGCGCTACGAATGTCCAGTTGCATTTTCTACAGACAGAGTGTTTCAAAACTGCTCAATCAAAAGTATGGTTTAACTCTGTTAGCTGAATGCTCAGATCAGAAAGAAGTTTCACAGAATGCTTCTGTGTAGTTTATATTTGAATATATTCCCTTTTCCACTACTACTCTCTTAGCGCTCCAAATGTCCAGTTGCATTTTCTACAGAAAGAGTGTTCAGATCTGCTCAATCAAAAGTATGGTTTAACTCTGTTAGCTGAATGCACAGATCAGAGAGAAGTTTCACAGAATTATTCTGTGTAGTTTATATTTGGAGACATTCCTTTTTCCACTATTACCCTCTTAGCGCTCCGAATCTCCACTTGCATTTTCTACAGAAAGAGTGTTTCAGAACGGCACAATCAAAACTAAGGTTCAACCCTTTTAGTTGAACAAACAGAACAGAAAGAAGTTTCACACAATTCTTCTGTGTAGTTTTTATTTGTAGACATTCTTTTTCCCAATATAGGCCTCTTAGCGCTCCGAATGTCCAATTGCAGTTTCTACAGAAAGAGTGTTTCAGAACGGCTCAATCAAAAGTAAGGTTCAACTCTGTTAGCTGAATGCACAGATCAGAAAGTAGTTTCACCGAATGATTCTGTGTAGTTTATATTTGAAGACATTCCTTTTTCCACTATTACCCTCTTAGCGCTCCGAATCTCCACTTGCATTTTCTACAAAAAGAGTGTTTCATAACTGCTCAATCAAAAATATGTTTTATCTCTGTTAACTGAATTTACAGATCAGAAATAAGTTTCACAGAATGCATCTGTGTAGTTTTTATTTGAAGATATTATTTTTCCCAATGTAGGCCTCTTAGCGCTTAGCATGTCCAATTGCAGTTTCTACAGAAAGAGTGTTTCAGAACGGCTCAATCAAAAGTAAGGTTCAACTCTGTTAGCTGAATGCACAGAACACTAAGAGTTTTCACAGAATGCTACTGTGTAGTTTATATTTGAATATATTCCTTTTTCCACTATTACCCTCTTAGCGCTCCGAATGTCCACTTGCATTTTCTACAGAAAGAGTGTTCAGAACTGCGCAATCAAAAGTATGGTTTAACTCTGTTAGCTTAATGAACATATCAGAAATAAGTTTCACACAATGTTTCTGTGTAGTTTTTATTTGAAGTTATTCTTTTTCCCAATGTAGGCCTCTTAGCGCTTAGCATGTCCAATTGCAGTTTCTACAGAAAGAGTGTTTCAGAACGGCTCAATCAAAAGTAATTTTCAACACTGTTAGCTGAAGGCACAGAACAGGAAGAGTTTTCACAGAATGCTACTGTGTAGTTTATATTTGAATAGATTCCTTTTTCCACTATTACCCTCTTAGCGCTCCGAATGTCCACTTGCATTTTCTACAGAAAGAGTGTTCAGAACTGCGCAATCAAAAGTATGGTTTAACTCTGTTAGCTTAATGAACATATCAGAAATAAGTTTCACACAATTCTTCTGTGTAGTTTTTATTTGAAGATATTATTTTTCCCAATAGAGGCCTCTTAGCGCTCAGAATGTCCAATTGCAGTTTCTACAGAAAGAGTGTTTCAGAAAGGCTCAATCAAAAGTAAGGTTCAACTCTGTTAGTTGAATGCACAGAACAGAAAGAAGTTTCATACAATGTTTCTGTGTAGTTTATATTTGAACATATTCTTTTCTCCACTATTACCCACTTAGCGCTACGAATGTCCAGTTGCCTTTTCTACAGACAGAGTGTTTCAAAACTGCTCAATCAAAAGTATGGTTTAACTCTGTTAGCTGAATGCTCAGATCAGAAAGAAGTTTCACAGAATGCTTCTGTGTAGTTTATATTTGAATATATTCCTTTTTCCACTACTACACTCTTAGCGCTCCAAATGTCCAGTTGCATTTTCTACAGAAAGAGTGTTCAGATCTGCTGAATCAAAAGTATGGTTTAACTCTGTTAGCTGAATGCACAGATCAGAAAGAAGTTTCACAGAATGATTCTGTGCAGTTTATATATGGAGACATTCCTTTTTCCACTATTACCCTCTTAGCGCTCCGAATCTCCACTTGCATTTTCTACAGAAAGAGTGTTTCAGAACGGCTCAATCAAAACTAAGTTTCAAATCTTTTAGTTGAACAAACAGAACAGAAAGAAGTTTCACACAATTCTTCTGTGTAGTTTTTATTTGTAGACATTCTTTTTCCCAATATAGGCCTCTTAGCGCTCAGAATGTCCAATTGCAGTTTCTACAGAAAGAGTGTTTCAGAACGGCTCAATCAAAAGTAAGGTTCAACTCTGTTAGTTGAATGCACAGAACAGCAAGAAGTTTCACAGAATGCTTCTGTGTAGTTTATATTTGAACATATTCTTTTTTCCACTATTACCCACTTAGCGCTACGAATGTCCAGTTGCATTTTCTACAGACAGAGTGTTTCATAATTGCTCAATCAAAAGTATGGTTTAACTCTGTTAGCTGAATGCTCAGATCAGAAAGAAGTTTCACAGAATGCTTCTGTGTAGTTTATATTTGAATATATTCCTTTTTCCACTACTAGGCTCTTAGCGCTCCAAATGTCCAGTTGCATTTTCTACAGAAAGATTGTTCAGATCTGCTCAATCAAAAGTATGGTTTAACTCTGTTAGCTGAATGCACAGATCAGAAAGAAGTTTCACCGAATGATTCTGTGTAGTTTATATTTGAAGACATTCCTTTTTCCACTATTACCCTCTTAGCGCTCAGAATCTCCACTTGCATTTTCTACAAAAAGAGTGTTTCATAACTGCTCAATCAAAAATATGTTTTATCTCTGTTAACTGAATTTACAGATCAGAAATAAGTTTCACAGAATGCATCTTTGTAGTTTTTATTTGAAGATATTATTTTTCCCAATGTAGGCCTCTTAGCGCTTAGCATGTCCAATTGCAGTTTCTACAGAAAGAGTGTTTCAGAACGGCTCAATCAAAAGTAAGGTTCAAATCTGTTAGCTGAATGCACAGAACAGAAAGAGTTTTCACAGAATGCTACTGTGTAGTTTATATTTGAATGTATTCCTTTTTCCACTATTACCCTCTTAGCGCTCCGAATGTCCACTTGGATTTTCTACAGAAAGAGTGTTCAGAACTGCGCAATCAAAAGTATGGTTTAATTCTGTTAACTTAATGAACATATCAGAAATAAGTTTCACACAATGCTTCTGTGTAGTTTTTATTTGAAGATATTATTTTTCCCAATAGAGGCCTCTTCGCGCTCAGAATGTCCAATTGCAGTTTCTACAGAAAGAGTGTTTCAGAAAATCTCAATCAAAAGTAAGATTCAACTCTGTTAGTTGAATGCACAGAACAGAAAGAAGTTTCATACAATGCTTCTGTGTAGTTTATATTTGAACATATTCTTTTTTCCACTATTACCCACTTAGCGCTACGAATGTCCAGTTGCATTTTCTACAGACAGAGTGTTTCAAAACTGCTCAATCAAAAGTATGGTTTAACTCTGTTAGCTGAATGCTCAGATCAGAAAGAAGTTTCACAGAATGCTTCTGTGTAGTTTATATTTGAATATATTCCCTTTTCCACTACTACTCTCTTAGCGCTCCAAATGTCCAGTTGCATTTTCTACAGAAAGAGTGTTCAGATCTGCTCAATCAAAAGTATGGTTTAACTCTGTTAGCTGAATGCACAGATCAGAAAGAAGTTTCACAGAATTATTCTGTGTAGTTTATATTTGGAGACATTCCTTTTTCCACTATTACCCTCTTAGCGCTCCGAATCTCCACTTGCATTTTCTACAGAAAGAGTGTTTCAGAACGGCTCAGTCAAAACTAAGGTTCAACCCTTTTAGTTGAACAAACAGAACAGAAAGAATTTTCACACAATTCTTCTGTATAGTTTTTATTTGTAGACATTCTTTTTCCCAATATAGGCCTCTTAGCTCTCAGAATGTCCAATTGCAGTTTCTACAGAAAGAGTGTTTCAGAACGGCTCAATCAAAAGTAAGGTTCAACTCTGTTAGTTGAATGCACAGAACAGAAAGAAGTTTCATACAATGCTTCTGTGTAGTTTATATTTGAACATATTCTTTTCTCCATTATTACCCACTTAGCGCTACGAATGTCCAGTTGCATTTTCTTCAGACAGAGTGTTTCAAAACTGCTCTATCAAAAGTATGGTTTAACTCTGTTAGCTGAATGCTCAGATCAGAAAGAAGTTTCACACAATGCTTCTGTGTAGTTTATATTTGAATATATTCCTTTTTCCACTACTACTCTCTTAGCGCTCCAAATGTCCAGTTGCATTTTCTACAGAAAGAGTGTTCAGATCTGCTCAATCAAAAGTATGTTTTAAATCTGTTAGCTGAATGCACAGATCAGAAAGAAGTTTCACAGAATGATTCTGTGTAGTTTATATTTGGAGACATTCCTTTTTCCACTATTACCCTCTTAGCGCTCCGAATCTCCACTTGCATTTTCTACAGAAAGAGTGTTTCAGAACGGCTCAATCAAAACTAAGGTTCAACTCTTTTAGTTGAACAAACAGAACAGAAAGAAGTTTCACACAATTCTTCTGTGTAGTTTTTATTTGTAGATATTCTTTTTCCCAATATAGGCCTCTTAGCGCTCAGAATGTCCAATTGCAGTTTCTACAGATAGAGTGTTTCAGAACGGCTCAATCAAAAGTAAGGTTCAACTCTGTTAGTTGAATGCACAGAACAGCAAGAAGTTTCACAGAATGCTTCTGTGTAGTTTATATTTGAACATATTCTTTTTTTTACTATTACCCACTTAGCGCTACGAATGTCCAGTTGCATTTTCTACAGACAGAGTGTTTCAAAACTGCTCAATCAAAAGTATGGTTTAACTCTGTTAGCTGAATGCTCAGATCAGAATGAAGTTTCACAGAATGCTTCTGTGTAGTTTATATTTGAATATATTCCTTTTTCCACTACTACGCTCTTAGCGCTCCAAATGTCCAGTTGCATTTTCTACAGAAAGAGTGTTCAGATCTGCTCAATCAAAAGTATGGTTTAACTCTGTTAGCTGAATGCACTGATCAGAAAGAAGTTTCACCGAATGATTCTGTGTAGTTTGTATTTGAAGACATTCCTTTTTCCACTATTACCATCTTAGCGCTCGGAATCTCCACTTGCATTTTCTACAAAAAGAGTGTTTCATAACTGCTCAATCAAAAATATGTTTTATCTCTGTTAACTGAATTTACAGATCAGAAATAATTTTCACAGAATGCATCTGTGTAGTTTTTATTTGAAGATATTCTTTTTCCAAATGTAGGCCTCTTAGCGCTTAGCATGTCCAATTGCAGTTTCTACAGAAAGAGTGTTTCAGAACGGCTCAATCAAAAGTAAGTTTCAACTCTGTTAGCTGAATGCACAGAACAGTAAGTTTTTTCACAGAATGCTACTGTGTAGTTTATATTTGAATATATTCCTTTTTCCACTATTACCCTCTTAGCGCTCCGAATGTCCACTTGCATTTTCTACAGAAAGAGTGTTCAGAACTGCGCAATCAAAAGTATGGTTTAACTCTGTTAGCTTAATGAACATATCAGAAATAAGTTTCACACAATGTTTCTGTGTAGTTTTTATTTGAAGTTATTCTTTTTCCCAATGTAGGCCTCTTAGCGCTTAGCATGTCCAATTGCAGTTTCTACAGAAAGAGTGTTTCAGAACGGCTCAATCAAAAGTAATTTTCAACACTGTTAGCTGAATGCACAGAACAGGAAGAGTTTTCACAGAATGCTACTGTGTAGTTTATATTTGAATAGATTCCTTTTTCCACTATTACCCTCTTAGCGCTCCGAATGTCCACTTGCATTTTCTACAGAAAGAGTGTTCAGAACTGCGCAATCAAAAGTATGGTTTAACTCTGTTAGCTTAATGAACATATCAGAAATAAGTTTCACACAATTCTTCTGTGTAGTTTTTATTTGAAGATATTATTTTTCCCAATAGAGGCCTCTTAGCGCTCAGAATGTCCAATTGCAGTTTCTACAGAAAGAGTGTTTCAGAAAGGCTCAATCAAAAGTAAGGTTCAACTCTGTTAGTTGAATGCTCAGAACAGAAAGAAGTTTCATACAATGTTTCTGTGTAGTTTATATTTGAACATATTCTTTTCTCCACTATTACCCACTTAGCGCTACGAATGTCCAGTTGCCTTTTCTACAGACAGAGTGTTTCAAAACTGCTCAATCAAAAGTATGGTTTAACTCTGTTAGCTGAATGCTCAGATCAGAAAGAAGTTTCACAGAATGCTTCTGTGTAGTTTATATTTGAATATATTCCTTTTTCCACTACTACACTCTTAGCGCTCCAAATGTCCAGTTGCATTTTCTACAGAAAGAGTGTTCAGATCTGCTGAATCAAAAGTATGGTTTAACTCTGTTAGCTGAATGCACAGATCAGAAAGAAGTTTCACAGAATGATTCTGTGTAGTTTATATATGGAGACATTCCTTTTTCCACTATTACCCTCTTAGCGCTCCGAATCTCCACTTGCATTTTCTACAGAAAGAGTGTTTCAGAACGGCTCAATCAAAACTAAGTTTCAAATCTTTTAGTTGAACAAACAGAACAGAAAGAAGTTTCACACAATTCTTCTGTGTAGTTTTTATTTGTAGACATTCTTTTTCCCAATATAGGCCTCTTAGCGCTCAGAATGTCCAATTGCAGTTTCTACAGAAAGAGTGTTTCAGAACGGCTCAATCAAAAGTAAGGTTCAACTCTGTTAGTTGAATGCACAGAACAGCAAGAAGTTTCACAGAATGCTTCTGTGTAGTTTATATTTGAACATATTCTTTTTTCCACTATTACCCACTTAGCGCTACGAATGTCCAGTTGCATTTTCTACAGACAGAGTGTTTCAAAATTGCTCAATCAAAAGTATGGTTTAACTCTGTTAGCTGAATGCTCAGATCAGAAAGAAGTTTCACAGAATGCTTCTGTGTAGTTTATATTTGAATATATTCCTTTTTCCACTACTAGGCTCTTAGCGCTCCAAATGTCCAGTTGCATTTTCTACAGAAAGAGTGTTCAGATCTGCTCAATCAAAAGTATGGTTTAACTCTGTTAGCTGAATGCACAGATCAGAAAGAAGTTTCACCGAATGATTCTGTGTAGTTTGTATTTGAAGACATTCCTTTTTCCACTATTACCATCTTAGCGCTCGGAATCTCCACTTGCATTTTCTACAAAAAGAGTGTTTCATAACTGCTCAATCAAAAATATGTTTTATCTCTGTTAACTGAATTTACAGATCAGAAATAATTTTCACAGAATGCATCTGTGTAGTTTTTATTTGAAGATATTCTTTTTCCAAATGTAGGCCTCTTAGCGCTTAGCATGTCCAATTGCAGTTTCTACAGAAAGAGTGTTTCAGAACGGCTCAATCAAAAGTAAGTTTCAACTCTGTTAGCTGAATGCACAGAACAGTAAGTTTTTTCACAGAATGCTACTGTGTAGTTTATATTTGAATATATTCCTTTTTCCACTATTACCCTCTTAGCGCTCCGAATGTCCACTTGCATTTTCTACAGAAAGAGTGTTCAGAACTGCGCAATCAAAAGTATGGTTTAACTCTGTTAGCTTAATGAACATATGAGAAATAAGTTTCACACAATGTTTCTGTGTAGTTTTTATTTGAAGTTATTCTTTTTCCCAATGTAGGCCTCTTAGCGCTTAGCATGTCCAATTGCAGTTTCTACAGAAAGAGTGTTTCAGAACGGCTCAATCAAAAGTAATTTTCAACACTGTTAGCTGAATGCACAGAACAGGAAGAGTTTTCACAGAATGCTACTGTGTAGTTTATATTTGAATAGATTCCTTTTTCCACTATTACCCTCTTAGCGCTCCGAATGTCCACTTGCATTTTCTACAGAAAGAGTGTTCAGAACTGCGCAATCAAAAGTATGGTTTAACTCTGTTAGCTTAATGAACATATCAGAAATAAGTTTCACACAATTCTTCTGTGTAGTTTTTATTTGAAGATATTATTTTTCCCAATAGAGGCCTCTTAGCGCTCAGAATGTCCAATTGCAGTTTCTACAGAAAGAGTGTTTCAGAAAGGCTCAATCAAAAGTAAGGTTCAACTCTGTTAGTTGAATGCTCAGAACAGAAAGAAGTTTCATACAATGTTTCTGTGTAGTTTATATTTGAACATATTCTTTTCTCCACTATTACCCACTTAGCGCTACGAATGTCCAGTTGCCTTTTCTACAGACAGAGTGTTTCAAAACTGCTCAATCAAAAGTATGGTTTAACTCTGTTAGCTGAATGCTCAGATCAGAAAGAAGTTTCACAGAATGCTTCTGTGTAGTTTATATTTGAATATATTCCTTTTTCCACTACTACACTCTTAGCGCTCCAAATGTCCAGTTGCATTTTCTACAGAAAGAGTGTTCAGATCTGCTGAATCAAAAGTATGGTTTAACTCTGTTAGCTGAATGCACAGATCAGAAAGAAGTTTCACAGAATGATTCTGTGTAGTTTATATATGGAGACATTCCTTTTTCCACTATTACCCTCTTAGCGCTCCGAATCTCCACTTGCATTTTCTACAGAAAGAGTGTTTCAGAACGGCTCAATCAAAACTAAGTTTCAAATCTTTTAGTTGAACAAACAGAACAGAAAGAAGTTTCACACAATTCTTCTGTGTAGTTTTTATTTGTAGACATTCTTTTTCCCAATATAGGCCTCTTAGCGCTCAGAATGTCCAATTGCAGTTTCTACAGAAAGAGTGTTTCAGAACGGCTCAATCAAAAGTAAGGTTCAACTCTGTTAGTTGAATGCACAGAACAGCAAGAAGTTTCACAGAATGCTTCTGTGTAGTTTATATTTGAACATATTCTTTTTTCCACTATTACCCACTTAGCGCTACGAATGTCCAGTTGCATTTTCTACAGACAGAGTGTTTCAAAATTGCTCAATCAAAAGTATGGTTTAACTCTGTTAGCTGAATGCTCAGATCAGAAAGAAGTTTCACAGAATGCTTCTGTGTAGTTTATATTTGAATATATTCCTTTTTCCACTACTAGGCTCTTAGCGCTCCAAATGTCCAGTTGCATTTTCTACAGAAAGAGTGTTCAGATCTGCTCAATCAAAAGTATGGTTTAACTCTGTTAGCTGAATGCACAGATCAGAAAGAAGTTTCACCGAATGATTCTGTGTAGTTTATATTTGAAGACATTCCTTTTTCCACTATTACCCTCTTAGCGCTCCGAATCTCCACTTGCATTTTCTACAAAAAGAGTGTTTCATAACTGCTCAATCAAAAATATGTTTTATCTCTGTTAACTGAATTTACAGATCAGAAATAAGTTTCACAGAATGCATCTTTGTAGTTTTTATTTGAAGATATTATTTTTCCCAATGTAGGCCTCTTAGCGCTTAGCATGTCCAATTGCAGTTTCTACAGAAAGAGTGTTTCAGAACGGCTCAATCAAAAGTAAGGTTCAAATCTGTTAGCTAAATGCACAGAACAGAAAGAGTTTTCACAGAATGCTACTGTGTAGTTTATATTTGAATATATTCCTTTTTCCACTATTACCCTCTTAGCGCTCCGAATGTCCACTTGGATTTTCTACAGAAAGAGTGTTCAGAACTGCGCAATCAAAAGTATGGTTTAATTCTGTTAACTTAATGAACATATGAGAAATAAGTTTCACACAATGCTTCTGTGTAGTTTTTATTTGAAGATATTATTTTTCCCAATAGAGGCCTCTTAGCGCTCAGAATGTCCAATTGCAGTTTCTACAGAAAGAGTGTTTCAGAAAATCTCAATCAAAAGTAAGATTCAACTCTGTTAGTTGAATGCACAGAACAGAAAGAAGTTTCATACAATGCTTCTGTGTAGTTTATATTTGAACATATTCTTTTTTCCACTATTACCCACTTAGCGCTACGAATGTCCAGTTGCATTTTCTACAGACAGAGTGTTTCAAAACTGCTCAATCAAAAGTATGGTTTAACTCTGTTAGCTGAATGCTCAGATCAGAAAGAAGTTTCACAGAATGCTTCTGTGTAGTTTATATTTGAATATATTCCTTTTTCCACTACTACACTCTTAGCGCTCCAAATGTCCAGATGCATTTTCTACAGAAAGAGTGTTCAGATCTGCTGAATCAAAAGTATGGTTTAACTCTGTTAGCTGAATGCACAGATCAGAAAGAAGTTTCACAGAATGATTCTGTGTAGTTTATATATGGAGACATTCCTTTTTCCACTATTACCCTCTTAGCGCTCCGAATCTCCACTTGCATTTTCTACAGAAAGTGTGTTTCAGAACGGCTCAATCAAAACTAAGTTTCAAATCTTTTAGTTGAACAAACAGAACAGAAAGAAGTTTCACACAATTCTTCTGTGTAGTTTTTATTTGTAGACATTCTTTTTCCCAATATAGGCCTCTTAGCGCTCAGAATGTCCAATTGCAGTTTCTACAGAAAGAGTGTTTCAGAACGGCTCAATCAAAAGTAAGGTTCAACTCTGTTAGTTGAATGCACAGAACAGCAAGAAGTTTCACAGAATGCTTCTGTGTAGTTTATATTTGAACATATTCTTTTTTCCACTATTACCCACTTAGCGCTACGAATGTCCAGTTGCATTTTCTACAGACAGAGTGTTTCAAAATTGCTCAATCAAAAGTATGGTTTAACTCTGTTAGCTGAATGCTCAGATCAGAAAGAAGTTTCACAGAATGCTTCTGTGTAGTTTATATTTGAATATATTCCTTTTTCCACTACTAGGCTCTTAGCGCTACAAATGTCCAGTTGCATTTTCTACAGAAAGAGTGTTCAGATCTGCTCAATCAAAAGTATTGTTTAACTCTGTTAGCTGAATGCACAGATCAGAAAGAAGTTTCACCGAATGATTCTGTGTAGTTTATATTTGAAGACATTCCTTTTTCCACTATTACCCTCTTAGCGCTCCGAATCTCCACTTGCATTTTCTACAAAAAGAGTGTTTCATAACTGCTCAATCAAAAATATGTTTTATCTCTGTTAACTGAATTTACAGATCAGAAATAAGTTTCACAGAATGCATCTTTGTAGTTTTTATTTGAAGATATTATTTTTCCCAATGTAGGCCTCTTAGCTCTTAGCATGTCCAATTGCAGTTTCTACAGAAAGAGTGTTTCAGAACGGCTCAATCAAAAGTAAGGTTCAAATCTGTTAGCTGAATGCACAGAACAGAAAGAGTTTTCACAGAATGCTACTGTGTAGTTTATATTTGAATATATTCCTTTTTCCACTATTACCCTCTTAGCGCTCCGAATGTCCACTTGGATTTTCTACAGAAAGAGTGTTCAGAACTGCGCAATCAAAAGTATGGTTTAATTCTGTTAACTTAATGAACATATCAGAAATAAGTTTCACACAATGCTTCTGTGTAGTTTTTATTTGAAGATATTATTTTTCCCAATAGAGGCCTCTTAGCGCTCAGAATGTCCAATTGCAGTTTCTACAGAAAGAGTGTTTCAGAAAATCTCAATCAAAAGTAAGATTCAACTCTGTTAGTTGAATGCACAGAACAGAAAGAAGTTTCATACAATGCTTCTGTGTAGTTTATATTTGAACATATTCTTTTTTCCACTATTACCCACTTAGCGCTACGAATGTCCAGTTGCATTTTCTACAGACAGAGTGTTTCAAAACTGCTCAATCAAAAGTATGGTTTAACTCTGTTAGCTGAATGCTCAGATCAGAAAGAAGTTTCACAGAATGCTTCTGTGTAGTTTATATTTGAATATATTCCCTTTTCCACTACTACTCTCTTAGCGCTCCAAATGTCCAGTTGCATTTTCTACAGAAAGAGTGTTCAGATCTGCTCAATCAAAAGTATGGTTTAACTCTGTTAGCTGAATGCACAGATCAGAAAGAAGTTTCACAGAATTATTCTGTGTAGTTTATATTTGGAGACATTCCTTTTTCCACTATTACCCTCTTAGCGCTCCGAATCTCCACTTGCATTTTCTACAGAAAGAGTGTTTCAGAACGGCTCAATCAAAACTAAGGTTCAACCCTTTTAGTTGAACAAACAGAACAGAAAGAAGTTTCACACAATTCTTCTGTGTAGTTTTTATTTGTAGACATTCTTTTTCCCAATATAGGCCTCTTAGCGCTCCGAATGTCCAATTGCAGTTTCTACAGAAAGAGTGTTTCAGAACGGCTCAATCAAAAGTAAGGTTCATCTCTGTTAGTTGAATGCACAGAACAGAAAGAAGTTTCACAGAATGCTTCTGTGTAGTTTATATTTGAAGATATTCTTCTTTCCACTATTACCCTCTTAGCGCTACGAATGTCCAGTTGCATTTTCTACAGACAGAGTGTTTCAAAACTGCTCAATCAAAAGTATGGTTTAACTCTGTTAGCTGAATGCTCAGATCAGAAAGAAGTTTCACAGAATGCTTCTGTGTAGTTTATATTTGAATATATTCCTTTTTCCACTACTACGCTCTTAGCGCTCCAAATGTCCAGTTGCATTTTCTACAGAAAGAGTGTTCAGATCTGCTCAATCAAAAGTATGGTTTAACTCTGTTAGCTGAATGCACAGATCAGAAAGAAGTTTCACCGAATGATTCTGTGTAGTTTATATTTGAAGACATTCCTTTTTCCACTATTACCCTCTTAGCGCTCCGAATCTCCACTTGCATTTTCTACAAAAAGAGTGTTTCATAACTGCTCAATCAAAAATATGTTTTATCTCTGTTAACTGAATTTACAGATCAGAAATAAGTTTCACAGAATGCATCTTTGTAGTTTTTATTTGAAGATATTATTTTTCCCAATGTAGGCCTCTTAGCGCTTAGCATGTCCAATTGCAGTTTCTACAGAAAGAGTGTTTCAGAACGGCTCAATCAAAAGTAAGGTTCAAATCTGTTAGCTGAATGCACAGAACAGAAAGAGTTTTCACAGAATGCTACTGTGTAGTTTATATTTGAATATATTCCTTTTTCCACTATTACCCTCTTAGCGCTCCGAATGTCCACTTGGATTTTCTACAGAAAGAGTGTTCAGAACTGCGCAATCAAAAGTATGGTTTAATTCTGTTAACTTAATGAACATATCAGAAATAAGTTTCACACAATGCTTCTGTGTAGTTTTTATTTGAAGATATTATTTTTCCCAATAGAGGCCTCTTAGCCCTCAGAATGTCCAATTGCAGTTTCTACAGAAAGAGTGTTTCAGAAAATCTCAATCAAAAGTAAGATTCAACTCTGTTAGTTGAATGCACAGAACAGAAAGAAGTTTCATACAATGCTTCTGTGTAGTTTATATTTGAACATATTCTTTTTTCCACTATTACCCACTTAGCGCTACGAATGTCCAGTTGCATTTTCTACAGACAGAGTGTTTCAAAACTGCTCAATCAAAAGTATGGTTTAACTCTGTTAGCTGAATGCTCAGATCAGAAAGAAGTTTCACAGAATGCTTCTGTGTAGTTTATATTTGAATATATTCCCTTTTCCACTACTACTCTCTTAGCGCTCCAAATGTCCAGTTGCATTTTCTACAGAAAGAGTGTTCAGATCTGCTCAATCAAAAGTATGGTTTAACTCTGTTAGCTGAATGCACAGATCAGAGAGAAGTTTCACAGAATTATTCTGTGTAGTTTATATTTGGAGACATTCCTTTTTCCACTATTACCCTCTTAGCGCTCCGAATCTCCACTTGCATTTTCTACAGAAAGAGTGTTTCAGAACGGCTCAATCAAAACTAAGGTTCAACCCTTTCAGTTGAACAAACAGAACAGAAAGAAGTTTCACACAATTCTTCTGTGTAGTTTTTATTTGTAGACATTCTTTTTCCCAATATAGGCCTCTTAGCGCTCCGAATGTCCAATTGCAGTTTCTACAGAAAGAGTGTTTCAGAACGGCTCAATCAAAAGTAAGGTTCAACTCTGTTAGCTGAATGCACAGATCAGAAAGTAGTTTCACCGAATGATTCTGTGTAGTTTATATTTGAAGACATTCCTTTTTCCACTATTACCCTCTTAGCGCTCCGAATCTCCACTTGCATTTTCTACAAAAAGAGTGTTTCATAACTGCTCAATCAAAAATATGTTTTATCTCTGTTAACTGAATTTACAGATCAGAAATAAGTTTCACAGAATGCATCTGTGTAGTTTTTATTTGAAGATATTATTTTTCCCAATGTAGGCCTCTTAGCGCTTAGCATGTCCAATTGCAGTTTCTACAGAAAGAGTGTTTCAGAACGGCTCAATCAAAAGTAAGGTTCAACTCTGTTAGCTGAATGCACAGAACACTAAGAGTTTTCACAGAATGCTACTGTGTAGTTTATATTTGAATATATTCCTTTTTCCACTATTACCCTCTTAGCGCTCCGAATGTCCACTTGCATTTTCTACAGAAAGAGTGTTCAGAACTGCGCAATCAAAAGTATGGTTTAACTCTGTTAGCTTAATGAACATATCAGAAATAAGTTTCACACAATGCTACTGTGTAGTTTTTATTTGAAGATATTATTTTTCCCAATAGAGGCCTCTTAGCGCTCAGAATGTCCAATTGCAGTTTCTACAGAAAGAGTGTTTCAGAAAGGCTCAATCAAAAGTAAGGTTCAACTCTGTTAGTTGAATGCACAGAGCAGAAAGAAGTTTCATACAATGCTTCTGTGTAGTTTATATTTGAACATATTCTTTTCTCCACTATTACCCACTTAGCGCTACGAATGTCCAGTTGCATTTTCTACAGACAGAGTGTTTCAAAACTGCTCAATCAAAAGTATGGTTTAACTCTGTTAGCTGAATGCTCAGATCAGAAAGAAGTTTCACAGAATGCTTCTGTGTAGTTTATATTTGAATATATTCCTTTTTCCACTACTACTCTCTTAGCGCCCCAAATGTCCAATTGCATTTTCTACAGAAAGAGTGTTCAGATCTGCTGAATCAAAAGTATGGTTTAACTCTGTTAGCTGAATGCACAGATCAGAAAGAAGTTTCACAGAATGATTCTGTGTAGTTTATATTTGGAGACATTCCTTTTTCCACTATTACCCTCTTAGCGCTCCGAATCTCCACTTGCATTTTCTACAGAAAGAGTGTTTCAGAACGGCTCAATCAAAACTAGGGTTCAACTCTTTTAGTTGAACAAACAGAGCAGAAAGAAGTTTCACAAAATTCTTCTGTGTAGTTTTTATTTGCAGACATTCTTTTTCCCAATATAGGCCTCTTAGCGCTCCGAATGTCCAATTGCAGTTTCTACAGAAAGAGTGTTTCAGAACGGCTCAATCAAAAGTAAGGTTCAACTCTGTTAGCTGAATGCACAGATCAGAAAGTAGTTTCACCGAATGATTCTGTGTAGTTTATATTTGAAGACATTCCTTTTTCCACTATTACCCTCTTAGCGCTCCGAATCTCCACTTGCATTTTCTACAAAAAGAGTGTTTCATAACTGCTCAATCAAAAATATGTTTTATCTCTGTTAACTGAATTTACAGATCAGAAATAAGTTTCACAGAATGCATCTGTGTAGTTTTATTTGCAGACATTCTTTTTCCCAATATAGGCCTCTTAGCGCTCAGAATGTCCAATTGCAGTTTCTACAGAAAGAGTGTTTCAGAACGCCTCAATCAAAAGTAAGGTTCAACTCTGTTAGTTGAATGCACAGAACAGAAAGAAGTTTCACAGAATGCTTCTGTGTAGTTTATATTTGAATATATTCCTTTTTCCACTATTACCCTCTTAGCGCTCCGAATGTCCACTTGCATTTTCTACAGAAAGAGTGTTCAGAACTGCGCAATCAAAAGTATGGTTTAACTCTGTTAGCTTAATGAACATATCAGAAATAATTTTCACACAGTGCTTCTGTGTAGTTTTTATTTGAAGATATTATTTTTCCCAATAGAGGCCTCTTAGCGCTCAGAATGTCCAATTGCAGTTTCTACAGAAAGAGTGTTTCAGAAAGGCTCAATCAAATGTAAGGTTCAACTCTGTTAGTTGAATGCACAGAACAGAAAGAAGTTTCATACAATGCTTCTGTGTAGTTTATATTTGAACATATTCTTTTCTCCACTATTACCCACTTAGCGCTACGAATGTCCAGTTGCATTTTCTACAGACAGAGTGTTTCAAAACTGCTCAATCAAAAGTATGGTTTAACTCTGTTAGCTGAATGCTCAGATCAGAAAGAAGTTTCACAGAATGCTTCTGTGTAGTTTATATTTGAATATAATCCTTTTTCCACTACTACTCTCTTAGCGCTCCAAATGTCCAGTTGCATTTTCTACAGAAAGAGTGTTCAGATCTGCTGAATCAAAAGTATGGTTTAAATCTGTTAGCTGAATGCACAGATCAGAAAGAAGTTTCACAGAATGATTCTGTGTAGTTTATATTTGGAGACATTCCTTTTTCCACTATTACCCTCTTAGCGCTCCGAATCTCCACTTTCATTTTCTACAGAAAGAGTGTTTCAGAACGGCTCAATCAAAACTAGGGTTCAACTCTTTTAGTTGAACAAACAGAACAGAAAGATGTTTCACACAATTCTTCTGTGTAGTTTTTATTTGCAGACATTCTTTTTCCGAATATAGGCCTCTTAGCGCTCAGAATGTCCAATTGCAGTTTCTACAGAAAGAGTGTTTCAGAACGCCTCAATCAAAAGTAAGGTTCAACTCTGTTAGTTGAATGCACAGGACAGAAAGAAGTTTCACAGAATGCTTCTGTGTAGTTTATATTTGAACATACTCTTTTTTCCACTATTACCCACTTAGCGCTTCGAATGTCCAGTTGCATTTTCTACAGACAGAGTGTTTCAAAACTGCTCAATCAAAAGTATGGTTTAACTCTGTTAGCTGAATGCTCAGATCTGAAAGAAGTTTCACAGAATGCTTCTGTGTAGTTTATATTTGAATATATTCCTTTTTCCACTACTACGCTCTTAGCGCTCCAAATGTCCAGTTGCATTTTCTACAGAAAGAGTGTTCAGATCTGCTCAATCAAAAGTATGGTTTAACTCTGTTAGCTGAATGCACAGATTAGAAAGAAGTTTCACCGAATGATTCTGTGTAGTTTATATTTGAAGACATTCCTTTTTCCACTATTACCCTCTTAGCGCTCCGAATCTCCACTTGCATTTTCTACAAAAAGAGTGTTTCATAACTGCTCAATCAAAAATATGTTTTATCTCTGTTAACTGAATTTACAGATCAGAAATAAGTTTCACAGAATGCATCTGTGTAGTTTTTATTTGAAGATATTCTTTTTCCCAATGTAGGCCTCTTAGCGCTTAGCATGTCCAATTGCAGTTTCTACAGAAAGAGTGTTTCAGAACGGCTCAATCAAAAGTAAGGTTCAACTCTGTTATTTGAATGCACAGAACAGAAAGAATTTTCACAGAATGCTACTGTGTAGTTTATATTTGAATATATTCCTTTTTCCACTATTACCCTCTTAGCGCTCCGAATGTCCACTTGCATTTTCTACAGAAAGAGTGTTCAGAACTGCGCAATCAAAAGTATGGTTTAACTCTGTTAGCTTAATGAACATATCAGAAATAAGTTTCACACAATGCTTCTGTGTAGTTTTTATTTGAAGATATTATTTTTCCCAGTAGAATCCTCATAGCGCTCAGAATGTCCAATTGCAGTTTCTACAGAAAGAGTGTTTCAGAAAGGCTCAATCAAAACTAAGGTTCAACTCTGTTAGTTGAATGCACATAACAGAAAGAAGTTTCATAAAATGCTTCTGTGTAGTTTATATTTGAACATATTCTTTTTTCCACTATTACACACTTAGCGCTACGAATGTCCACTTGCATTTTCTACAGACAGAGTGTTCAGATCTGCTGAATCAAAAGTATGGTTTAACTCTGTTAGCTGAATGCACAGATCAGAAAGAAGTTTCACAGAATGATTCTGTGTAGTTTATATTTGGAGACATTCCTTTTTCCACTATTACCCTCTTAGCGCTCCGAATCTCCACTTTCATTTTCTACAGAAAGAGTGTTTCAGAACGGCTCAATCAAAACTAGGGTTCAACTCTTTTAGTTGAACAAACAGAACAGAAAGAAGTTTCACACAATTCTTCTGTGTAGTTTTTATTTGCAGACATTCTTTTTCCGAATATAGGCCTCTTAGCGCTCAGAATGTCCAATTGCAGTTTCTACAGAAAGAGTGTTTCAGAACGCCTCAATCAAAAGTAAGGTTCAACTCTGTTAGTTGAATGCACAGGACAGAAAGAAGTTTCACAGAATGCTTCTGTGTAGTTTATATTTGAACATATTCTTTTTTCCACTATTACCCACTTAGCGCTATGAATGTCCAGTTGCATTTTCTACAGACAGAGTGTTTCAAAACTGCTCAATCAAAAGTATGGTTTAACTCTGTTAGCTGAATGCTCAGATCAGAAAGAAGTTTCACAGAATGCTTCTGTGTAGTTTATATTTGAATATATTCCTTTTTCCACTACTACGCTCTTAGCGCTCCAAATGTCCAGTTGCATTTTCTACAGAAAGAGTGTTCAGATCTGCTCAATCAAAAGTATGTTTTAACTCTGTTAGCTGAATGCACAGATCAGAAAGAAGTTTCACCGAATGATTCTGTGTAGTTTATATTTGAAGACATTCCTTTTTCCACTATTACCCTCTTAGCGCTCCGAATCTCCACTTGCATTTTCTACAAAAAGAGTGTTTCATAACTGCTCAATCAAAAATATGTTTTATCTCTGTTAACTGAATTTACAGATCAGAAATAAGTTTCACAGAATGCATCTGTGTAGTTTTTATTTGAAGATATTCTTTTTCCCAATGTAGGCCTCTTAGCGCTTAGCATGTCCAATTGCAGTTTCCACAGAAAGAGTGTTTCAGAAGGGCTCAATCAAAAGTAAGGTTCAACTCTGTTAGCTGAATGCACAGAACAGTAAGAGTTTTCACAGAATGCTACTGTGTAGTTTATATTTGAATATATTCCTTTTTCCACTATTACCCTCTTAGCGCTTTGAATGTCCACTTGCATTTTCTACAGAAAGAGTGTTCAGAACTGCGCAATCAAAAGTATGGTTTAACTCTGTTAGCTTAATGAACATATCAGAAATAAGTTTCACACAATGCTTCTGTGTAGTTTTTATTTGAAGATATTATTTTTCCCAATAGAGGCCTCTTAGCGCTCAGAATGTCCAATTGCAGTTTCTACAGAAAGAGTGTTTCAGAAAGGCTCAATCAAATGTAAGGTTCAACTCTGTTAGTTGAATGCACAGAACAGAAAGAAGTTTCATACAATGCTTCTGTGTAGTTTATATTTGAACATATTCTTTCTCCACTATTACCCACTTAGCGCTACGAATGTCCAGTTGCATTTTCTACAGACAGAGTGTTTCAAAACTGCTCAATCAAAAGTATGGTTTAACTCTGTTATCTGAATGCTCAGATCAGAAAGAAGTTTCACAGAATGCTTCTGTGTAGTTTATATTTGAATATATTCCTTTTTCCACTACTACTCTCTTAGCGCCCCAAATGTCCAGTTGCATTTTCTACAGAAAGAGTGTTCAGATCTGCTGAATCAAAAGTATGGTTTAACTCTGTTAGCTGAATGCACAGATCACAAAGAAGTTTCACAGAATGATTCTGTGTAGTTTATATTTGGAGACATTCCTTTTTCCACTATTACCCTCTTAGCGCTCCGAATCTCCACTTGCGTTTTCTACAGAAAGAGTGTTTCAGAACGGCTCAATCAAAACTAAGGTTCAACTCTTTTAGTTGAACAAACAGAACAGAAAGAAGTTTCACACAATTCTTCTGTGTAGTTTTTATTTGCAGACATTCTTTTTCCCAATATAGGCCTCTTAGCGCTCAGAATGTCCAATTGCAGTTTCCACAGAAAGAGTGTTCCAGAACGGCTCAATCAAAAGTAAGGTTCAACTCTGTTAGTTGAATGCACAGAACAGAAAGAAGTTTCACAGAATGCTTCTGTGTATTTTATATTTTAACATATTCTTTTTTCCACTATTACCCACTTAGCGCTACGAATGTCCAGTTGCATTTTCTACAGACAGAGTGTTTCAAAACTGCTCAATCAAAAGTATGGTTTAACTCTGTTAGCTGAATGCTCAGATCAGAAAGAATTTTCACAGAATGCTTCTGTTTAGTTTATATTTGAATATATTACTTTTTCGACTAATACGCTCTTAGCGCTCCAAATGTCCAGTTGCATTTTCTACAGAAAGAGTGTTCAGATCTGCTCAATCAAAAGTATGGTTTAACTCTGTTAGCTGAATGCACAGATCAGAAAGAAGTTTCACCGAATGATTCTGTGTAGTTTATATTTGAAGACATTCCTTTTTCCACTATTACCCTCTTAGCGCTCCGAATCTCCACTTGCATTTCTACAAAAAGAGTGTTTCATAACTGCACAATCAAAAATATGTTTTATGTCTGTTAACTGAATTTACAGATCAGAAATAAGTTTCACAGAATGCATCTGTGTAGTTTTATTTGAAGATATTCTTTTTCTCAATGTAGGCCTCTTAGCGCTTAGCATGTCCAATTGCAGTTTCTACAGAAAGAGTGTTTCAGAACGGCTCAATCAAAAGTAAGGTTCAACTGTGTTAGCTGAATGCACAGAACAGTAAGAGTTTTCACAGAATGCTACTGTGTAGTTTGTATTTGAATATATTCCTTTTTCCACTATTACCCTCTTAGCGCTCCGAATGTCCACTTGCATTTTCTACAGAAAGAGTGTTCAGAACTGCGCAATCAAAAGTATGGTTTAACTCTGTTAGCTTAATGAACATATCAGAAATAAGTTTCACACAATGCTTCTGTGTAGTTTTTATTTGAAGATATTATTTTTCCCAATAGAGGCCTCTTAGCGCTCAGAATGTCCAATTGCAGTTTCTACAGAAAGAGTGTTTCAGAAAGGCTCAATCAAAAGTAAGGTTCAACTCTGTTAGTTGAATGCACAGAACAGAAAGAAGTTTCATACAATGCTTCTTTGTAGTTTATATTTGAACATATTCTTTTCTCCACTATTACCCACTTAGTGCTACGAATGTCCAGGTGCATTTTCTACAGACAGAGTGTTTCAAAAGTGCTCAATCAAAAGTATGGTTTAACTCTGTTAGCTGAATGCTCAGATCAGAAAGAAGTTTCACAGAATGCTTCTGTGTAGTTTATATTTGAATATAATCCTTTTTCCACTACTACTCTCTTAGCGCTCCAAATGTCCAGTTGCATTTTCTACAGAAAGAGTGTTCAGATCTGCTGAATCAAAAGTATGGTTTAAATCTGTTAGCTGAATGCACAGATCAGAAAGAAGTTTCACAGAATGATTCTGTGTAGTTTATATTTGGAGACATTCTTTTTTCCACTATTACCCTCTTAGCGCTCCGAATCTCCACTTGCATTTTCTACAGAAAGAGTGTTTCAGAACGTCTCAATCAAAAATATGTTTTATCTCTGTTAACTGAATTTACAGATCAGAAATAAGTTTCACAGAATGCATCTGTGTAGTTTTTATTTGAAGATATTCTTTTTCCCAATGTAGGCCTCTTAGCGCTTAGCATGTCCAATTGCAGTTTCTACAGAAAGAGTGTTTCAGAACGGCTCAATCAAAAGTAAGGTTCAACTCTGTTAGTTGAATGCACAGAACAGAAAGAATTTTCACAGAATGCTACTGTGTAGTTTATATTTGAATATATTCCTTTTTCCTCTATTACCTTCTTAGCGCTCCGAATGTCCACTTGCATTTTCTACAGAAAGAGTGTTCAGAACTGCGCAATCAAAAGTATGGTTTAACTCTGTTAGCTTAATGAACATATCAGAAATAAGTTTCACACAATGCTTCTGTGTAGTTTTTATTTGAAGATATTATTTTTCCCAATAGAATCCTCATAGCGCTCAGAATGTCCAATTGCAGTTTCTACAGAAAGAGTGTTTCAGAAAGGCTCAATCAAAACTAAGGTTCAACTCTGTTAGTTGAATGCACATAACAGAAAGAAGTTTCATAAAATGCTTCTGTGTAGTTTATATTTGAACATATTCTTTTTTCCACTATTACACACTTAGCGCTACGAATGTCCACTTGCATTTTCTACAGACAGAGTGTTCAGATCTGCTGAATCAAAAGTATGGTTTAACTCTGTTAGCTGAATGCACAGATCAGAAAGAAGTTTCACAGAATGATTCTGTGTAGTTTATATTTGGAGACATTCCTTTTTCCACTATTACCCTCTTAGCGCTCCGAATCTCCACTTTCATTTTCTACAGAAAGAGTGTTTCAGAACGGCTCAATCAAAACTAGGGTTCAACTCTTTTAGTTGAACAAACAGAACAGAAAGAAGTTTCACACAATTCTTCTGTGTAGTTTTTATTTGCAGACATTCTTTTTCCGAATATAGGCCTCTTAGCGCTCAGAATGTCCAATTGCAGTTTCTACAGAAAGAGTGTTTCAGAACGCCTTAATCAAAAGTAAGGTTCAACTCTGTTAGTTGAATGCACAGGACAGAAAGAAGTTTCACAGAATGCTTCTGTGTAGTTTATATTTGAACATATTCTTTTTTCCACTATTACCCACTTAGCGCTATGAATGTCCAGTTGCATTTTCCACAGACAGAGTGTTTCAAAACTGCTCAATCAAAAGTATGGTTTAACTCTGTTAGCTGAATGCTCAGATCAGAAAGAAGTTTCACAGAATGCTTCTGTGTAGTTTATATTTGAATATATTCCTTTTTACACTACTACGCTCTTAGCGCTCCAAATGTCCAGTTGCATTTTCTACAGAAAGAGTGTTCAGATCTGCTCAATCAAAAGTATGGTTTAACTCTGTTAGCTGAATGCACAGATCAGAAAGAAGTTTCACCGAATGATTCTGTGTAGTTTATATTTGAAGACATTCCTTTTTCCACTATTACCCTCTTAGCGCTCCGAATCTCCACTTGCATTTTCTACAAAAAGAGTGTTTCATAACTGCTCAATCAAAAATATGTTTTATCTCTGTTAACTGAATTTACAGATCAGAAATAAGTTTCACAGAATGCATCTGTGTAGTTTTTATTTGAAGATATTCTTTTTCCCAATGTAGGCCTCTTAGCGCTTAGCATGTCCAATTGCAGTTTCCACAGAAAGAGTGTTTCAGAAGGGCTCAATCAAAAGTAAGGTTCAACTCTGTTAGCTGAATGCACAGAACAGTAAGAGTTTTCACAGAATGCTACTGTGTAGTTTATATTTGAATATATTCCTTTTTCCACTATTTCCCTCTTAGCGCTTTGAATGTCCACTTGCATTTTCTACAGAAAGAGTGTTCAGAACTGCGCAATCAAAAGTATGGTTTAACTCTGTTAGCTTAATGAACATATCAGAAATAAGTTTCACACAATGCTTCTGTGTAGTTTTTATTTGAAGATATTATTTTTCCCAATAGAGGCCTCTTAGCGCTCAGAATGTCCAATTGCAGTTTCTACAGAAAGAGTGTTTCAGAAAGGCTCAATCAAATGTAAGGTTCAACTCTGTTAGTTGAATGCACAGAACAGAAAGAAGTTTCATACAATGCTTCTGTGTAGTTTATATTTGAACATATTCTTTCTCCACTATTACCCACTTAGCGCTACGAATGTCCAGTTGCATTTTCTACAGACAGAGTGTTTCAAAACTGCTCAATCAAAAGTATGGTTTAACTCTGTTATCTGAATGCTCAGATCAGAAAGAAGTTTCACAGAATGCTTCTGTGTAGTTTATATTTGAATATATTCCTTTTTCCACTACTACTCTCTTAGCGCCCCAAATGTCCAGTTGCATTTTCTACAGAAAGAGTGTTCAGATCTGCTGAATCAAAAGTATGGTTTAACTCTGTTAGCTGAATGCACAGATCACAAAGAAGTTTCACAGAATGATTCTGTGTAGTTTATATTTGGAGACATTCCTTTTTCCACTATTACCCTCTTAGCGCTCCGAATCTCCACTTGCGTTTTCTACAGAAAGAGTGTTTCAGAACGGCTCAATCAAAACTAAGGTTCAACTCTTTTAGTTGAACAAACAGAACAGAAAGAAGTTTCACACAATTCTTCTGTGTAGTTTTTATTTGCAGACATTCTTTTTCCCAATATAGGCCTCTTAGCGCTCAGAATGTCCAATTGCAGTTTCCACAGAAAGAGTGTTCCAGAACGGCTCAATCAAAAGTAAGGTTCAACTCTGTTAGTTGAATGCACAGAACAGAAAGAAGTTTCACAGAATGCTTCTGTGTATTTTATATTTTAACATATTCTTTTTTCCACTATTACCCACTTAGCGCTACGAATGTCCAGTTGCATTTTCTACAGACAGAGTGTTTCAAAACTGCTCAATCAAAAGTATGGTTTAACTCTGTTAGCTGAATGCTCAGATCAGAAAGAATTTTCACAGAATGCTTCTGTTTAGTTTATATTTGAATATATTACTTTTTCGACTAATACGCTCTTAGCGCTCCAAATGTCCAGTTGCATTTTCTACAGAAAGAGTGTTCAGATCTGCTCAATCAAAAGTATGGTTTAACTCTGTTAGCTGAATGCACAGATCAGAAAGAAGTTTCACCGAATGATTCTGTGTAGTTTATATTTGAAGACATTCCTTTTTCCACTATTACCCTCTTAGCGCTCCGAATCTCCACTTGCATTTCTACAAAAAGAGTGTTTCATAACTGCACAATCAAAAATATGTTTTATGTCTGTTAACTGAATTTACAGATCAGAAATAAGTTTCACAGAATGCATCTGTGTAGTTTTATTTGAAGATATTCTTTTTCTCAATGTAGGCCTCTTAGCGCTTAGCATGTCCAATTGCAGTTTCTACAGAAAGAGTGTTTCAGAACGGCTCAATCAAAAGTAAGGTTCAACTGTGTTAGCTGAATGCACAGAACAGTAAGAGTTTTCACAGAATGCTACTGTGTAGTTTGTATTTGAATATATTCCTTTTTCCACTATTACCCTCTTAGCGCTCCGAATGTCCACTTGCATTTTCTACAGAAAGAGTGTTCAGAACTGCGCAATCAAAAGTATGGTTTAACTCTGTTAGCTTAATGAACATATCAGAAATAAGTTTCACACAATGCTTCTGTGTAGTTTTTATTTGAAGATATTATTTTTCCCAATAGAGGCCTCTTAGCGCTCAGAATGTCCAATTGCAGTTTCTACAGAAAGAGTGTTTCAGAAAGGCTCAATCAAAAGTAAGGTTCAACTCTGTTAGTTGAATGCACAGAACAGAAAGAAGTTTCATACAATGCTTCTTTGTAGTTTATATTTGAACATATTCTGTTCTCCACTATTACCCACTTAGTGCTACGAATGTCCAGGTGCATTTTCTACAGACAGAGTGTTTCAAAAGTGCTCAATCAAAAGTATGGTTTAACTCTGTTAGCTGAATGCTCAGATCAGAAAGAAGTTTCACAGAATGCTTCTGTGTAGTTTATATTTGAATATAATCCTTTTTCCACTACTACTCTCTTAGCGCTCCAAATGTCCAGTTGCATTTTCTACAGAAAGAGTGTTCAGATCTGCTGAATCAAAAGTATGGTTTAAATCTGTTAGCTGAATGCACAGATCAGAAAGAAGTTTCACAGAATGATTCTGTG
Organism: Symphalangus syndactylus; assembly: GCF_028878055.3. NCBI lineage: Eukaryota > Metazoa > Chordata > Mammalia > Primates > Hylobatidae > Symphalangus > Symphalangus syndactylus. The sequence goes on from NC_072425.2 coordinate 152,689,790, forward strand.
TAGTTTATATTTGGAGACATTCTTTTTTCCACTATTACCCTCTTAGCGCTCCGAATCTCCACTTGCATTTTCTACAGAAAGAGTGTTTCAGAACGTCTCAATCAAAAATATGTTTTATCTCTGTTAACTGAATTTACAGATCAGAAATAAGTTTCACAGAATGCATCTGTGTAGTTTTTATTTGAAGATATTCTTTTTCCCAATGTAGGCCTCTTAGCGCTTAGCATGTCCAATTGCAGTTTCTACAGAAAGAGTGTTTCAGAACGGCTCAATCAAAAGTAAGGTTCAACTCTGTTAGTTGAATGCACAGAACAGAAAGAATTTTCACAGAATGCTACTGTGTAGTTTATATTTGAATATATTCCTTTTTCCTCTATTACCTTCTTAGCGCTCCGAATGTCCACTTGCATTTTCTACAGAAAGAGTGTTCAGAACTGCGCAATCAAAAGTATGGTTTAACTCTGTTAGCTTAATGAACATATCAGAAATAAGTTTCACACAATGCTTCTGTGTAGTTTTTATTTGAAGATATTATTTTTCCCAATAGAATCCTCATAGCGCTCAGAATGTCCAATTGCAGTTTCTACAGAAAGAGTGTTTCAGAAAGGCTCAATCAAAACTAAGGTTCAACTCTGTTAGTTGAATGCACATAACAGAAAGAAGTTTCATAAAATGCTTCTGTGTAGTTTATATTTGAACATATTCTTTTTTCCACTATTACACACTTAGCGCTACGAATGTCCACTTGCATTTTCTACAGACAGAGTGTTCAGATCTGCTGAATCAAAAGTATGGTTTAACTCTGTTAGCTGAATGCACAGATCAGAAAGAAGTTTCACAGAATGATTCTGTGTAGTTTATATTTGGAGACATTCCTTTTTCCACTATTACCCTCTTAGCGCTCCGAATCTCCACTTTCATTTTCTACAGAAAGAGTGTTTCAGAACGGCTCAATCAAAACTAGGGTTCAACTCTTTTAGTTGAACAAACAGAACAGAAAGAAGTTTCACACAATTCTTCTGTGTAGTTTTTATTTGCAGACATTCTTTTTCCGAATATAGGCCTCTTAGCGCTCAGAATGTCCAATTGCAGTTTCTACAGAAAGAGTGTTTCAGAACGCCTTAATCAAAAGTAAGGTTCAACTCTGTTAGTTGAATGCACAGGAGAGAAAGAAGTTTCACAGAATGCTTCTGTGTAGTTTATATTTGAACATATTCTTTTTTCCACTATTACCCACTTAGCGCTATGAATGTCCAGTTGCATTTTCCACAGACAGAGTGTTTCAAAACTGCTCAATCAAAAGTATGGTTTAACTCTGTTAGCTGAATGCTCAGATCAGAAAGAAGTTTCACAGAATGCTTCTGTGTAGTTTATATTTGAATATATTCCTTTTTCCACTACTACGCTCTTAGCGCTCCAAATGTCCAGTTGCATTTTCTACAGAAAGAGTGTTCAGATCTGCTCAATCAAAAGTATGGTTTAACTCTGTTAGCTGAATGCACAGATCAGAAAGAAGTTTCACCGAATGATTCTGTGTAGTTTATATTTGAAGACATTCCTTTTTCCACTATTACCCTCTTAGCGCTCCGAATCTCCACTTGCATTTTCTACAAAAAGAGTGTTTCATAACTGCTCAATCAAAAATATGTTTTATCTCTGTTAACTGAATTTACAGATCAGAAATAAGTTTCACAGAATGCATCTGTGTAGTTTTTATTTGAAGATATTCTTTTTCCCAATGTAGGCCTCTTAGCGCTTAGCATGTCCAATTGCAGTTTCCACAGAAAGAGTGTTTCAGAAGGGCTCAATCAAAAGTAAGGTTCAACTCTGTTAGCTGAATGCACAGAACAGTAAGAGTTTTCACAGAATGCTACTGTGTAGTTTATATTTGAATATATTCCTTTTTCCACTATTACCCTCTTAGCGCTTTGAATGTCCACTTGCATTTTCTACAGAAAGAGTGTTCAGAACTGCGCAATCAAAAGTATGGTTTAACTCTGTTAGCTTAATGAAGATATCAGAAATAAGTTTCACACAATGCTTCTGTGTAGTTTTTATTTGAAGATATTATTTTTCCCAATAGAGGCCTCTTAGCGCTCAGAATGTCCAATTGCAGTTTCTACAGAAAGAGTGTTTCAGAAAGGCTCAATCAAAAGTAAGGTTCAACTCTGTTAGTTGAATGCACAGAACAGAAAGAAGTTTCATACAATGCTTCTGTGTAGTTTATATTTGAACATATTCTTTTCTCCACTATTACCCACTTAGCGCTACGAATGTCCAGTTGCATTTTCTACAGACAGAGTGTTTCAAAACTGCTCAATCAAAAGTATGGTTTAACTCTGTTAGCTGAATGCTCAGATCAGAAAGAAGTTTCACAGAATGCTTCTGTGTAGTTTATATTTGAATATATTCCTTTTTCCACTACTACTCTCTTAGCGCCCCAAATGTCCAGTTGCATTTTCTACAGAAAGAGTGTTCAGATCTGCTGAATCAAAAGTATGGTTTAACTCTGTTAGCTGAATGCACAGATCAGAAAGAAGTTTCACAGAATGATTCTGTGTAGTTTATATTTGGAGACATTCCTTTTTCCACTATTACCCTCTTAGCGCTCCGAATCTCCACTTGCATTTTCTACAGAAAGAGTGTTTCAGAACGGCTCAATCAAAACTAAGGTTCAACTCTTTTAGTTGAACAAACAGAACAGAAAGAAGTTTCACACAATTCTTCTGTGTAGTTTTTATTTGCAGACATTCTTTTTCCCAATATAGGCCTCTTAGCGCTCAGAATGTCCAATTGCAGTTTCCACAGAAAGAGTTTTCCAGAACGGCTCAATCAAAAGTAAGGTTCAACTCTGTTAGTTGAATGCACAGAACAGAAAAAAGTTTCACAGAATGCTTCTGTGTAGTTTATATTTGAACATATTCTTTTTTCCACTATTACCCACTTAGCGCTACGAATGTCCAGTTGCATTTTCTACAGACAGAGTGTTTCAAACCTGCTCAATCAAAAGTATGGTTTAACTCTGTTAGCTGAATGCTCAGATCGGAAAGAATTTTCACAGAATGCTTCTGTGTAGTTTATATTTGAATATATTCCTTTTTCCACTAATACGCTCTTAGCGCTCCAAATGTCCAGTTGCATTTTCTACAGAAAGAATGTTCAGATCTGCTCAATCAAAATTATGGTTTAAATCTGTTAGCTGAATGCACAGATCAGAAAGAAGTTTCACCGAATGATTCTGTGTAGTTTATATTTGAAGACATTCCTTTTTCCACTATTACCCTCTTAGCGCTCCGAATCTCCACTTGCATTTCTACAAAAAGAGTGTTTCATAACTGCTCAATCAAAAATATGTTTTATCTCTGTTAACTGAATTTACAGATCAGAAATAAGTTTCACAGAATGCATCTGTGTAGTTTTATTTGAAGATATTCTTTTTCTCAATGTAGGCCTCTTAGCGCTTAGCATGTCCAATTGCAGTTTCTACAGAAAGAGTGTTTCAGAATGGCTCAATCAAAAGTATGGTTCAACTCTGTTAGCTGAATGCACAGAACAGTAAGAGTTTTCACAGAATGCTACTGTGTAGTTTGTATTTGAATATATTACTTTTTCCACTATTACCCTCTTAGCGCTCCGAATGTCCACTTGCATTTTCTACAGAAAGAGTGTTCAGAACTGCGCAATCAAAAGTATGGTTTAACTCTGTTAGCTTAATGAACATATCAGAAATAAGTTTCACACAATGCTTCTGTGTAGTTTTTATTTGAAGATATTATTTTTCCCAATAGAGGCCTCTTAGTGCTCAGAATGTCCAATTGCAGTTTCTACAGAAAGAGTGTTTCAGAAAGGCTCAATCAAAAGTAAGGTTCAACTCTGTTAGTTGAATGCACAGAACAGAAAGAAGTTTCATACAATGCTTCTGTGTAGTTTATATTTGAACATATTCTTTTCTCCACTATTACCCACTTAGCGCTACGAATGTCCAGTTGCATTTTCTACAGACAGAGTGTTTCAAAACTGCTCAATCAAAAGTATGGTTTAACTCTGTTATCTGAATGCTCAGATCAGAAAGAAGTTTCACAGAATGCTTCTGTGTAGTTTATATTTGAATATATTCCTTTTTCCACTACTACTCTCTTAGCGCTCCAAATGTCCAGTTGCATTTTCTACAGAAAGAGTGTTCAGATCTGCTGAATCAAAAGTATGGTTTAACTCTGTTAGCTGAATGCACAGATCAGAAAGAAGTTTCACAGAATGATTCTGTGTAGTTTATATTTCTAGACATTTCTTTTTCCACTATTACCCTCTTAGCGCTCCGAATCTCCACTTGCATTTTCTACAGAAAGAGTGTTTCAGAACGGCTCAATCAAAACTAAGGTTCAACTCTTTTAGTTGAACAAACAGAACAGAAAGAAGTTTCACACAATTCTTCTGTGTAGTTTTTATTTGCAGACATTCTTTTTCCCAATATAGGCCTCTTAGCGCTCAGAATGTCCAATTGCAGTTTCTACAGAAAGAGTGTTTCAGAACGGCTCAATCAAAAGTAAGGTTCAACTCTGTTAGTTGAATGCACAGAAGAGAAAGAAGTTTCATACAATGCTTCTGTGTAGTTTATATTTGAACATATTCTTTTTTCCACTATTACCCACTTAGCGCTACGAATGTCCAGTTGCATTTTCTACAGACAGAGTGTTTCAAAACTGCTCAATCAAAAGTATGGTTTAACTCTGTTAGCTGAATGCTCAGATCAGAAAGAAGTTTCACAGAATGCTTCTGTGTAGTTTATATTTGAATATATTCCTTTTTCCACTACTACGCTCTTAGCGCTCCAAATGTCCAGTTGCATTTTCTACAGAAAGAGTGTTCAGATCTGCTCAATCAAAAGTATGGTTTAACTGTGTTAGCTGAATGCACAGATCAGAAAGAAGTTTCACCGAATGATTCTGTGTAGTTTATATTTGAAGACATTCCTTTTTCCACTATTACCCTCTTAGCGCTCCGAATCTCCACTTGCATTTTCTACAAAAAGAGTGTTTCATAACTGCTCAATCAAAAATATGTTTTATCTCTGTTAACTGAATTTACAGATCAGAAATAAGTTTCACAGAATGCATCTGTGTAGTTTTTATTTGAAGATATTCTTTTTCCCAATGTAGGCCTCTTAGCGCTTAGCATGTCCAATTGCAGTTTCTACAGAAAGAGTGTTTCAGAACGGCTCAATCAAAAGTAAGGTTCAACTCTGTTAGTTGAATGCACAGAACAGAAAGAATTTTCACAGAATGCTACTGTGTAGTTTATATTTGAATATATTCCTTTTTCCACTATTACCCTCTTAGCGCTCCGAATGTCCACTTGCATTTTCTACAGAAAGAGTGTTCAGAACTGCGCAATCAAAAGTATGGTTTAACTCTGTTAGCTTAATGAACATATCAGAAATAAGTTTCACACAATGCTTCTGTGTAGTTTTTATTTGAAGATATTATTTTTCCCAATAGAGGCCTCTTAGCGCTCAGAATGTCCAATTGCAGTTTCTACAGAAAGAGTGTTTCAGAAAGGCTCAATCAAAAGTAAGGTTCAACTCTGTTAGTTGAATGCACAGAACAGAAAGAAGTTTCATACAATGCTTCTGTGTAGTTTATATTTGAACATATTCTTTTCTCCACTATTACCCACTTAGCGCTAAGAATGTCCAGTTGCATTTTCTACAGACAGAGTGTTTCAAAACTGCTCAATCAAAAGTATGGTTTAACTCTGTTATCTGAATGCTCAGATCAGAAAGAAGTTTCACAGAATGCTTCTGTGTAGTTTATATTTGAATATATTCCTTTTTCCACTACTTCTCTCTTAGCGCTCCAAATGTCCAGTTGCATTTTCCACAGAAAGAGTGTTCAGATCTGCTGAATCAAAAGTATGGTTTAACTCTGTTAGCTGAATGCACAGATCAGAAAGAAGTTTCACAGAATGATTCTGTGTAGTTTATATTTGGAGACATTTCTTTTTCCACTATTACCCTCTTAGCACTCCGAATCTCCACTTGCATTTTCTACAGAAAGTGTGTTTCAGAACGGCTCAATCAAAACTAAGGTTCAACTCTTTTAGTTGAACAAACAGAACAGAAAGAAGTTTCACACAATTCTTCTGTGTAGTTTTTATTTGCAGACATTCTTTTTCCCAATATAGGCCTCTTAGCGCTCAGAATGTCCAATTGCAGTTTCTACAGAAAGAGTGTTTCAGAACGGCTCAATCAAAAGTAAGGTTCAACTCTGTTAGTTGAATGCACAGAACAGAAAGAAGTTTCATACAATGCTTCTGTGTAGTTTATATTTGAACATATTCTTTTTTCCACTATTACCCACTTAGCGCTACGAATGTCCAGTTGCATTTTCTACAGACAGAGTGTTTCAAAACTGCTCAATCAAAAGTATGGTTTAACTCTGTTAGCTGAATGCTCAGATCAGAAAGAAGTTTCACAGAATGCTTCTGTGTAGTTTATATTTGAATATATTCCTTTTTCCACTACTACGCTCTTAGCGCTCCAAATGTCCAGTTGCATTTTCTACAGAAAGAGTGTTCAGATCTGCTCAATCAAAAGTATGGTTTAACTCTGTTAGCTGAATGCACAGATCAGAAAGAAGTTTCACCGAATGATTCTGTGTAGTTTATATTTGAAGACATTCCTTTTTCCACTATTACCCTCTTAGCGCTCCGAATCTCCACTTGCATTTTCTACAAAAAGAGTGTTTCATAACTGCTCAATCAAAAATATGTTTTATCTCTGTTAACTGAATTTACAGATCAGAAATAAGTTTCACAGAATGCATCTGTGTAGTTTTTATTTGAAGATATTCTTTTTCCAAATGTAGGCCTCTTAGCGCTTAGCATGTCCAATTGCAGTTTCTACAGAAAGAGTGTTTCAGAACGGCTCAATCAATAGTAAGGTTCAACTCCGTTAGTTGAATGCACAGAACAGAAAGAATTTTCACAGAATGCTACTGTGTAGTTTATATTTGAATATATTCCTTTTTCCACTATTACCCTCTTAGCGCTCCGAATGTCCACTTGCATTTTCTACAGAAAGAGTTTTCAGAACTGCGCAATCAAAAGTATGGTTTAACTCTGTTAGCTTAATGAACATATCAGAAATAAGTTTCACACAATGCTTCTGTGTAGTTTTTATTTGAAGATATTATTTTTCCCAATAGAAACCTCATAGTGCTCAGAATGTCCAATTGCAGTTTCTACAGAAAGAGTGTTTCAGAAAGGCTCAATCAAAAGTAAGGTTCAACTCTGTTAGTTGAATGCACATAACAGAAAGAAGTTTCATAAAATGCTTCTGTGTAGTTTATATTTGAACATATTCTTTTTTCCACTATTACACACTTAGCGCTACGAATGTCCACTTGCATTTTCTACAGACAGAGTGTTTCAAAACTGCTCATTCAAAAGTATGGTTTAACTCTGTTAGCTGAATGCTCAGATCAGAAAGTAGTTTCACAGAATGCTTCTGTGTAGTTTATATTTGAATATATTCCTTTTTCCACTACTATTCTCTTAGCGCTCCAAATGTCCAGTTGCATTTTCTACAGAAAGAGTGTTCAGATCTGCTGAATCAAAAGTATGGTTTAACACTGTTAGCTGAATGCACAGATCAGAAAGAAGTTTCACAGAATGATTCTGTGTAGTTTATATTTGGAGACATTCCTTTTTCCACTATTACCCTCTTAGCGCTCCGAATCTCCACTTGCATTTTCTACAGAAAGAGTGTTTCACAACGGCTCAATCAAAACTAAGGTTCAAGTCTTTTAGTTGAACAAACAGAACAGAAAGAAGTTTCACACAATTCTTCTGTGTAGTTTTTATTTGTAGACATTCTTTTTCCCAATATAGGCCTCTTAGCGCTCAGAATGTCCAATTGCAGTTTCTACAGAAAGAGTGTTTCAGAACGGCTCAATCAAAAGTAAGGTTCAACTCTGTTAGTTGAATGCACAGAACAGAAAGAAGTTTCATACAATGCTTCTGTGTAGTTTATATTTGAACATATTCATTTTTCCACTATTACCCACTTAGCGCTACGAATGTCCAGTTGCATTTTCTACAGACAGAGTGTTTCAAAACTGCTCAATCAAAAGTATGGTTTAACTCTGTTAGCTGAATGCTCAGATCAGAAAGAAGTTTCACAGAATGCTTCTGTGTAGTTTATATTTGAATATATTCCTTTTTCCACTACTACGCTCTTAGCGCTCCAAATGTCCAGTTGCATTTTCTACAGAAAGAGTGTTCAGATCTGCTCAATCAAAAGTATGGTTTAACTCTGTTAGCTGAATGCACAGATCAGAAAGAAGTTTCACCGAATGATTCTGTGTAGTTTATATTTGAAGACATTCCTTTTTCCACTATTACCCTCTTAGCGCTCCGAATCTCCACTTGCATTTTCTACAAAAAGAGTGTTTCATAACTGCTCAATCAAAAATATGTTTTATCTCTGTTAACTGAATTTACAGATCAGAAATAAGTTTCACAGAATGCATCTGTGTAGTTTTTATTTGAAGATATCCTTTTTCCCAATATAGGCCTCTTAGCGCTTAGCATGTCCAATTGCAGTTTCTACAGAAAGAGTGTTTCAGAACGGCTCAATCAAAAGTAAGGTTCAACTCTTTTAGCTGAATGCACAGAACAGAAAGAGTTTTCACAGAATGCTACTGTGTAGTTTATATTTGAATATATTCCTTTTTCCACTATTACCCTCTTAGCGCTCCGAATGTCCACTTGCATTTTCTACAGAAAGAGTGTTCAGAACTGCGCAATCAAAAGTATGGTTTAATTCTGTTAGCTTAATGAACATATCAGAAATAAGTTTCACACAATGCTTCTGTGTAGTTTTTATTTGAAGATATTATTTTTCCCAATAGAGGCCTCTTAGCGCTCAGAATGTCCAATTGCAGTTTCTACAGAAAGAGTGTTTCAGAAAGGCTCAATCAAATGTAAGGTTCAACTCTGTTAGTTGAATGCACAGAACAGAAAGAAGTTTCATACAATGCTTCTGTGTAGTTTATATTTGAACATATTCTTTTCTCCACTATTACCCACTTAGCGCTACGAATGTCCAGTTGCATTTTCTACAGACAGAGTGTTTCAAAACTGCTCAATCAAAAGTATGGTTTAACTCTGTTAGCTGAATGCTCAGATCAGAAAGAAGTTTCACAGAATGCTTCTGTGTAGTTTATATTTGAATATATTCCTTTTTCCACTACTACTCTCTTAGCGCTCCAAATGTCCAGTTGCATTTTCTACAGAAAGAGTGTTCAGATCTGCTGAATCAAAAGTATGGTTTAACTCTGTTAGCTGAATGCACAGATCAGAAAGAAGTTTCACAGAATGATTCTGTGTAGTTTATATTTGGAGACATTCCTTTTTCCACTATTACCCTCTTAGCGCTCCGAATCTCCACTTGCATTTTCTACAGAAAGAGTGTTTCAGAACGGCTCAATCAAAACTAAGGTTCAACTCTTTTAGTTGAACAAACAGAACAGAAAGGAGTTTCACACAATTCTTCTGTGTAGTTTTTATTTGCAGACACTCTTTTTCCCAATATAGGCCTCTTAGCGCTCAGAATGTCCAATTGCAGTTTCTACAGAAAGAGTGTTTCAGAACGGCTCAATCAAAAGTAAGGTTCAACTCTGTTAGTTGAATGCACAGAACAGAAAGAAGTTTCACAGAATGCTTCTGTGTAGTTTATATTTGAACATATTCTTTTTTCCACTATTACCAACTTAGCGCTACGAATGTCCAGTTGCATTTTCTACAGACAGAGTGTTTCAAAACTGCTCAATCAAAAGTATGGTTTAACTCTGTTAGCTGAATGCTCAGATCAGAAAGAAGTTTCACAGAATGCTTCTGTGTAGTTTATATTTGAATATATTCCTTTTTCCACTACTACGCTCTTAGCGCTCCAAATGTCCAGTTGCATTTTCTACAGAAAGAGTGTTCAGATCTGCTCAATCAAAAGTATGGTTTAACTCTGTTAGCTGAATGCACAGATCAGAAAGAAGTTTCACCGAATGATTCTGTGTAGTTTATATTTGAAGACATTCCTTTTTCCACTATTACCCTCTTAGCGCTCCGAATCTCCACTTGCATTTTCTACAAAAAGAGTGTTTCATAACTGCTCAATCAAAAATATGTTTTATCTCTGTTAACTGAATTTACAGATCAGAAATAAGTTTCACAGAATGCATCTGTGTAGTTTTTATTTGAAGATATTCTTTTTCCCAATGAAGGCCTCTTAGCGCTTAGCATGTCCAATTACAGTTTCTACAGAAAGAGTGTTTCAGAACGGCTCAATCAAATGTAAGGTTCAACTCTGTTAGCTGAATGCACAGAACAGTAAGAGTTTTCACAGAATGCTACTGTGTAGTTTATATTTGAATATATTCCTTTTTCCACTATTACCCTCTTAGCGCTCCGAATGTCCACTTGCATTTTCTACAAAAAGAGTGTTCAGAACTGCGCAATCAAAAGTATGGTTTAACTCTGTTAGCTTAATGAACATATCAGAAATAAGTTTCACACAATGCTTCTGTGTAGTTTTTATTTGAAGATATTATTTTTCCCAATAGAGGCCTCTTAGCGCTCAGAATGTCCAATTGCAGTTTCTACAGAAAGAGTGTTTCAGAAAGGCTCAATGAAAAGTAAGGTTCAACTCTGTTAGTTGAATGCACAGAACAGAAAGAAGTTTCATACAATGCTTCTGTGTGGTTTATATTTGAACATATTTTTTCTCCACTATTACCCACTTAGCGCTACGAATGTCCAGGTGCATTTTCTACAGACAGAGTGTTTCAAAACTGCTCAATCAAAAGTATGGTTTAACTCTGTTAGCTGAATGCTCAGATCAGAAAGAAGTTTCACAGAATGCTTCTGTGTAGTTTATATTTGAATATATTCCTTTTTCCACTACTACGCTCTTACCGCTCCAAATGTCCAGTTGCATTTTCAACAGAAAGAGTGTTCAGATCTACTCAATCAAAAGTATGGTTTAACTCTGTTAGCTGAATGCACAGATCAGAAAGAAGTTTCACCGAATGATTCTGTGTAGTTTATATTTGAAGACATTCCTTTTTCCACTATTACCCTCTTAGCGCTCCGAATCTCCACTTGCATTTTCTACAGAAAGAGTGTTTCAGAACGGCTCAATCAAAACTAATGTTCAACTCTTTTAGTTGAACAAACAGAACAGATAGAAGTTTCACAGAATTCTTCTGTGTAGTTTTTATTTGTAGACATTCTTTTTCCCAATATAGGCCTCTTAGGGCTCAGAATGTCCAATTGCAGTTTCTACAGAAAGAGTGTTTCAGAACGGCTCAATCAAAAGTAAGGTTCAACTCTGTTAGTTGAATGCACAGAACAGAAAGAAGTTTCACAGAATGCTTCTGTGTAATTTATATTTGAACATATTCTTTTTTCCACTATTACCCACTTAGCGCTACGAATGTCCAGTTGCATTTTCTACAGACAGAGTGTTTCAAAACTGCTCAATCAAAAGTATGGTTTAACTCTGTTAGCTGAATGCTCAGATCAGAATGAAGTTTCACAGAATGCTTCTGTGTAGTTTATATTTGAATATATTCCTTTTTCCACTACTACGCTCTTAGCGCTCCAAATGTCCAGTTGCATTTTCTACAGAAAGAGTGTTCAGATCTGCTCAATCAAAAGTATGTTTTAACTCTGTTAGCTGAATGCACAGATCAGAAAGAAGTTTCACCGAATGATTCTGTGTAGTTTATATTTGAAGACATTCCTTTTTCCACTATTACCCTCTTAGCGCTCCGAATCTCCACTTGCATTTTCTACAAAAAGAGTGTTTCATAACTGCTCAATCAAAAATATGTTTTATCTCTGTTAACTGAATTTACAGATCAGAAATAAGTTTCACAGAATGCATCTGTGTAGTTTTTATTTGAAGATATTTTTTTCCCAATGTTTGCCTCTTAGCGCTTAGCATGTCCAATTGCAGTTTCTACAGAAAGAGTGTTTCAGAACGGCTCAATCAAAAGTAAGGTTCAACTCTGTTAGTTGAATGCACAGAACAGAAAGAATTTTCACAGAATGCTACTGTGTAGTTTATATTTGAATATATTCCTTTTTCCACTATTACCCTCTTAGCGCTCCGAATGTCCACTTGCATTTTCTACAGAAAGAGTGTTCAGAACTGCGCAATCAAAAGTATGGTTTAACTCTGTTAGCTTAATGAACATATCAGAAATAAGTTTCACACAATGCTTCTGTGTAGTTTTTATTTGAAGATATTATTTTTCCCAATAGAGTCCTCTTAGTGCTCAGAATGTCCAATTGCAGTTTCTACAGAAAGAGTGTTTCAGAAAGGCTCAATCAAAAGTAAGGTTCAACTCTGTTAGTTGAATGCACAGAACAGAAAGAAGTTTCATACAATGCTTCTGTGTAGTTTATATTTGAACATATTCTTTTTTCCACTATTACCCACTTAGCGCTACGAATGTCCAGTTGCATTTTCTACAGACAGAGTGTTTCAAAACTGCTCAATCAAAAGTATGGTTTAACTCTGTTAGCTGAATGCTCAGATCAGAAAGAAGTTTCACAGAATGCTTCTGTGTAGTTTATATTTGAATATATTCCTTTTTCCACTACTACTCTCTTAGCGCTCCAAATGTCCAGTTGCATTTTCTACAGAAAGAGTGTTCAGATCTGCTCAATCAAAAGTATGGTTTAACTCTGTTAGCTGAATGCACAGATCAGAAAGAAGTTTCACAGAGTGATTCTGTGTAGTTTATATTTGGAGACATTCCTTTTTCCACTATTACCCTCTTAGCGCTCCGAATGTCCACTTGCATTTTCTACAGAAAGAGTGTTTCAGAACGGCTCAATCAAAACTAAGGTTCAACTCTTTTAGTTGAACAAACAGAACAGAAAGGAGTTTCACACAATTCTTCTGTGTAGTTTTTATTTGCAGACATTCTTTTTCCCATTATAGGCCTCTTAGCGCTCAGAATGTCCAATTGCACTTTCTACAGAAAGAGTGTTTCAGAACGGCTCAATCAAAAGTACTGTTCAACTCTGTTAGTTGAATGCACAGAACAGAAAGAAGTTTCGCAGAATGCTTCTGTGTAGTTTATATTTGAACATATTCTTTTTTCCACTATTACCCACTTAGCGCTACGAATGTGCAGTTGCATTTTCTACAGACAGAGTGTTTCAAAACTGCTCAATCAAAAGTATGGTTTAACTCTGTTAGCTGAATGCTCAGATCAGAAAGAAGTTTCACAGAATGCTTCTGTGTAGTTTATATTTGAATATATTCCTTTTTCCACTAATACGCTCTTAGCGCTCCAAATGTCCAGTTGCATTTTCTACAGAAAGAGTGTTCAGATCGGCTCAATCAAAAGTATGGTTTAACTCTGTTAGCTGAATGCACAGATCAGAAAGAAGTTTCACCGAATGATTCTGTGTAGTTTATATTTGAAGACATTCCTTTTTCCACTATTACCCTCTTAGCGCTCCGAATCTCCACTTGCATTTTCTACAAAAAGGGTGTTTCATAACTGCTCAATCAAAAATATGTTTTATCTGTGTTAACTGAATTTACAGATCAGAAATAAGTTTCACAGAATGCATCTGTGTAGTTTTTATTTGAAGATATTCTTTTTCCCAATGTAGGCCTCTTAGCGCTTAGCATGTCCAATTGCAGTTTCTACAGAAAGAGTGTTTCAGAACGGCTCAATCAAATGTAAGGTTCAACTCTGTTAGCTGAATGCACAGAACAGTAAGAGTTTTCACAGAATGCTACTGTGTAGTTTATATTTGAATATATTCCTTTTTCCACTATTACCCTCTTAGCGCTCCGAATGTCCACTTGCATTTTCTACAGAAAGAGTGTTCAGAACTGCGCAATCAAAAGTATGGTTTAACTCTGTTAGCTTAATGAACATATCAGAAATAAGTTTCACACAATGCTTCTGTGTAGTTTTTATTTGAAGATATTATTTTTCCCAATAGATGCCTCTTAGCGCTCAGAATGTCCAATTGCAGTTTCTACAGAAAGAGTGTTTCAGAAAGGCTCAATCAAAAGTAAGGTTCAACTCTGTTAGTTGAATGCACAGAACAGAAAGAAGTTTCATACAATGCTTCTGTGTGGTTTATATTTGAACATATTTTTTCTCCACTATTACCCACTTAGCGCTACGAATGTCCAGTTGCATTTTCTACAGACAGAGTGTTTCAAAACTGCTCAATCAAAAGTATGGTTTAACTCTGTTAGCTGAATGCTCAGATCAGAAAGAAGTTTCACAGAATGCTTCTGTGTAGTTTATATTTGAATATATCCCTTTTTCCACTACTACTCTCTTAGCGCTCCAAATGTCCAGTTGCATTTTCTAAAGAAAGTGTGTTCAGATCTGCTGAATCAAAAGTATGGTTTAACTCTGTTAGCTGAATGCACAGATCAGAAAGAAGTTTCACAGAATGATTCTGTTTAGTTTATATTTGGAGACATTCCTTTTTCCACTATTACCCTCTTAGCGCTCCGAATCTCCACTTGCATTTTCTACAGAAAGAGTGTTTCAGAACGGCTCAATCAAAACTAATGTTCAACTCTTTTAGTTGAACAAACAGAACAGAAAGAAGTTTCACAGAATTCTTCTGTGTAGTTTTTATTTGTAGACATTCTTTTTCCCAATATAGGCCTCTTAGCGCTCAGAATGTCCAATTGCAGTTTCTACAGAAAGAGTGTTTCAGAACGGCTCAATCAAAAGTAAGGTTCAACTCTGTTAGTTGAATGCACAGAAGAGAAAGAAGTTTCATACAATGCTTCTGTGTAGTTTATATTTGAACATACTCTTTTTTCCACTCTTACCCACTTAGCGCTACGAATGTCCAGTTGCATTTTCTACAGACAGAGTGTTTCAAAACTGCTCAATCAAAAGTATGGTTTAACTCTGTTAGCTGAATGCTCAGATCAGGAAGAAGTTTCACAGAATGCTTCTGTGTAGTTTATATTTGATTATATTCCTTTTTCCACTACTACGCTCTTAGCGCTCCAAATGTCCAGTTGCATTTTCTACAGAAAGAGTGTTCAGATCTGCTCAATCAAAAGTATGGTTTAACTCTGTTAGCTGAATGAACAGATCGGAAAGAAGTTTCACCGAATGATTCTGTGTAGTTTATATTTGAAGACATTCCTTTTTCCACTATTACCCTCTTAGCGCTCCGAATCTCCACTTGCATTTTCTACAAAATGAGTGTTTCATAACTGCTCAATCAAAAATATGCTTTATCTCTGTTAACTGAATTTACAGATCAGAAATAAGTTTCACAGAATGCATCTGTGTAGTTTTTATTTGAAGATATTCTTTTTCCCAATGTAGGCCTCTTAGCGCTTAGCATGTCCAATTGCAGTTTCTACAGAAAGAGTGTTTCAGAACGGCTCAATCAAAAGTAAGGTTCAACTCTGTTAGGTGAATGCACAGAACAGAAAGAATTTTCACAGAATGATACTGTGTAGTTTATATTTGAATATATACCTTTTTCCACTATTACCCTCTTAGCGCTCCGAATGTCCACTTGCATTTTCTACAGAAAGAGTGTTCAGAACTGCGCAATCAAAAGTATGGTTTAACTCTGTTAGCTTAATGAACATATCAGAAATAAGTTTCACACAATGCTTCTGTGTAGTTTTTACTTGAAGATATTATTTTTCCCAATAGAGTCCTCTTAGTGCTCAGAATGTCCAATTGCAGTTTCTACAGAAAGAGTGTTTCAGAAAGGCTCAATCAAAAGTAAGGTTCAACTCTGTTAGTTGAATGCACAGAACAGAAAGAAGTTTCATACAATGCTTCTGTGTAGTTTATATTTGAACATATTCTTTTTTCCACTATTACCCACTTAGCGCTACGAATGTCCAGTTGCATTTTCTACAGACAGAGTGTTTCAAAACTGCTCAATCAAAAGTATGGTTTAACTCTGTTAGCTGAATGCTCAGATCAGAAAGAAGTTTCACAGAATGCTTCTGTGTAGTTTATATTTGAATATATTCCTTGTTCCACTACTACTCTCTTAGCGCTCCAAATGTCCAGTTGCATTTTCTACAGAAAGAGTGTTCAGATCTGCTCAATCAAAAGTATGGTTTAACTCTGTTAGCTGAATGCACAGATCAGAAAGAAGTTTCACAGAATGATTCTGTGTAGTTTATATTTGGAGACATTCCTTTTTCCACTATTACCCTCTTAGCGCTCCGAATCTCCACTTGCATTTTCTACAGAAAGAGTGTTTCAGAACGGCTCAATCAAAACTAAGGTTCACCTCTTTTAGTTGAACAAACAGAACAGAAAGGAGTTTCACACAATTCTTCTGTGTAGTTTTTATTTGCAGACATTCTTTTTCCCATTATAGGCCTCTTAGCGCTCAGAATGTCCAATTGCACTTTCTACAGAAAGAGTGTTTCAGAACGGCTCAATCAAAAGTAATGTTCAACTCTGTTAGTTGAATGCACAGAACAGAAAGAAGTTTCGCAGAATGCTTCTGTGTAGTTTATATTTGAACATATTCTTTTTTCCACTATTACCCACTTAGCGCTACGAATGTGCAGTTGCATTTTCTACAGACAGAGTGTTTCAAAACTGCTCAATCAAAAGTATGGTTTAACTCTGTTAGCTGAATGCTCAGATCAGAAAGAAGTTTCACAGAATGCTTCTGTGTAGTTTATATTTGAATATATTCCTTTTTCCACTAATACGCTCTTAGCGCTCCAAATGTCCAGTTGCATTTTCTACAGAAAGAGTGTTCAGATCGGCTCAATCAAAAGTATGGTTTAACTCTGTTAGCTGAATGCACAGATCAGAAAGAAGTTTCACCGAATGATTCTGTGTAGTTTATATTTGAAGACATTCCTTTTTCCACTATTACCCTCTTAGCGCTCCGAATCTCCACTTGCATTTTCTACAAAAAGGGTGTTTCATAACTGCTCAATCAAAAATATGTTTTATCTGTGTTAACTGAATTTACAGATCAGAAATAAGTTTCACAGAATGCATCTGTGTAGTTTTTATTTGAAGATATTCTTTTTCCCAATGTAGGCCTCTTAGCGCTTAGCATGTCCAATTGCAGTTTCTACAGAAAGAGTGTTTCAGAACGGCTCAATCAAAAGTAAGGTTCAACTCTGTTAGCTGAATGCACAGAACAGTAAGAGTTTTCACAGAATGCTACTGTGTAGTTTATATTTGAATATATTCCTTTTTCCACTATTACCCTCTTAGCGCTCCGAATGTCCACTTGCATTTTCTACAGAAAGAGTGTTCAGAACTGCGCAATCAAAAGTATGGTTTAACTCTGTTAGCTTAATGAACATATCAGAAATAAGTTTCACACAATGCTTCTGTGTAGTTTTTATTTGAAGATATTATTTTTCCCAATAGATGCCTCTTAGCGCTCAGAATGTCCAATTGCAGTTTCTACAGAAAGAGTGTTTCAGAAAGGCTCAATCAAAAGTAAGGTTCAACTCTGTTAGTTGAATGCACAGAACAGAAAGAAGTTTCATACAATGCTTCTGTGTGGTTTATATTTGAACATATTTTTTCTCCACTATTACCCACTTAGCGCTACGAATGTCCAGTTGCATTTTCTACAGACAGAGTGTTTCAAAACTGCTCAATCAAAAGTATGGTTTAACTCTGTTAGCTGAATGCTCAGATCAGAAAGAAGTTTCACAGAATGCTTCTGTGTAGTTTATATTTGAATATAGCCCTTTTTCCACTACTACTCTCTTAGCGCTCCAAATGTCCAGTTGCATTTTCTAAAGAAAGTGTGTTCAGATCTGCTGAATCAAAAGTATGGTTTAACTCTGTTAGCTGAATGCACAGATCAGAAAGAAGTTTCACAGAATGATTCTGTTTAGTTTATATTTGGAGACATTCCTTTTTCCACTATTACCCTCTTAGCGCTCCGAATCTCCACTTGCATTTTCTACAGAAAGTGTGTTTCAGAACGGCTCAATCAAAACTAATGTTCAACTCTTTTAGTTGAACAAACAGAACAGAAAGAAGTTTCACAGAATTCTTCTGTGTAGTTTTTATTTGTAGACATTCTTTTTCCCAATATAGGCCTCTTAGCACTCATAATGTCCAATTGCAGTTTCTACAGAAAGAGTGTTTCAGAACGGCTCAATCAAAAGTACTGTTCAACTCTGTTAGTTGAATGCACAGAACAGAAAGAAGTTTCGCAGAATGCTTCTGTGTAGTTTATATTTGAACATATTCTTTTTTCCACTATTACCCACTTAGCGCTACGAATGTGCAGTTGCATTTTCTACAGACAGAGTGTTTCAAAACTGCTCAATCAAAAGTATGGTTTAACTCTGTTAGCTGAATGCTCAGATCAGAAAGAAGTTTCACAGAATGCTTCTGTGTAGTTTATATTTGAATATATTCCTTTTTCCACTAATACGCTCTTAGCGCTCCAAATGTCCAGTTGCATTTTCTACAGAAAGAGTGTTCAGATCGGCTCAATCAAAAGTATGGTTTAACTCTGTTAGCTGAATGCACAGATCAGAAAGAAGTTTCACCGAATGATTCTGTGTAGTTTATATTTGAAGACATTCCTTTTTCCACTATTACCCTCTTAGCGCTCCGAATCTCCACTTGCATTTTCTACAAAAAGGGTGTTTCATAACTGCTCAATCAAAAATATGTTTTATCTGTGTTAACTGAATTTACAGATCAGAAATAAGTTTCACAGAATGCATCTGTGTAGTTTTTATTTGAAGATATTCTTTTTCCCAATGTAGGCCTCTTAGCGCTTAGCATGTCCAATTGCAGTTTCTACAGAAAGAGTGTTTCAGAACGGCTCAATCAAATGTAAGGTTCAACTCTGTTAGCTGAATGCACAGAACAGTAAGAGTTTTCACAGAATGCTACTGTGTAGTTTATATTTGAATATATTCCTTTTTCCACTATTACCCTCTTAGCGCTCCGAATGTCCACTTGCATTTTCTACAGAAAGAGTGTTCAGAACTGCGCAATCAAAAGTATGGTTTAACTCTGTTAGCTTAATGAACATATCAGAAATAAGTTTCACACAATGCTTCTGTGTAGTTTTTATTTGAAGATATTATTTTTCCCAATAGATGCCTCTTAGCGCTCAGAATGTCCAATTGCAGTTTCTACAGAAAGAGTGTTTCAGAAAGGCTCAATCAAAAGTAAGGTTCAACTCTGTTAGTTGAATGCACAGAACAGAAAGAAGTTTCATACAATGCTTCTGTGTGGTTTATATTTGAACATATTTTTTCTCCACTATTACCCACTTAGCGCTACGAATGTCCAGTTGCATTTTCTACAGACAGAGTGTTTCAAAACTGCTCAATCAAAAGTATGGTTTAACTCTGTTAGCTGAATGCTCAGATCAGAAAGAAGTTTCACAGAATGCTTCTGTGTAGTTTATATTTGAATATATCCCTTTTTCCACTACTACGCTCTTAGCGCTCCAAATGTCCAGTTGCATTTTCTAAAGAAAGTGTGTTCAGATCTGCTGAATCAAAAGTATGGTTTAACTCTGTTAGCTGAATGCACAGATCAGAAAGAAGTTTCACAGAATGATTCTGTTTAGTTTATATTTGGAGACATTCCTTTTTCCACTATTACCCTCTTAGCGCTCCGAATCTCCACTTGCATTTTCTACAGAAAGAGTGTTTCAGAACGGCTCAATCAAAACTAATGTTCAACTCTTTTAGTTGAACAAACAGAACAGAAAGAAGTTTCACAGAATTCTTCTGTGTAGTTTTTATTTGTAGACATTCTTTTTCCCAATATAGGCCTCTTAGCGCTCAGAATGTCCAATTGCAGTTTCTACAGAAAGAGTGTTTCAGAACGGCTCAATCAAAAGTAAGGTTCAACTCTGTTAGTTGAATGCACAGAAGAGAAAGAAGTTTCATACAATGCTTCTGTGTAGTTTATATTTGAACATACTCTTTTTTCCACTCTTACCCACTTAGCGCTACGAATGTCCAGTTGCATTTTCTACAGACAGAGTGTTTCAAAACTGCTCAATCAAAAGTATGGTTTAACTCTGTTAGCTGAATGCTCAGATCAGGAAGAAGTTTCACAGAATGCTTCTGTGTAGTTTATATTTGATTATATTCCTTTTTCCACTACTACGCTCTTAGCGCTCCAAATGTCCAGTTGCATTTTCTACAGAAAGAGTGTTCAGATCTGCTCAATCAAAAGTATGGTTTAACTCTGTTAGCTGAATGAACAGATCGGAAAGAAGTTTCACCGAATGATTCTGTGTAGTTTATATTTGAAGACATTCCTTTTTCCACTATTACCCTCTTAGCGCTCCGAATCTCCACTTGCATTTTCTACAAAATGAGTGTTTCATAACTGCTCAATCAAAAATATGCTTTATCTCTGTTAACTGAATTTACAGATCAGAAATAAGTTTCACAGAATGCATCTGTGTAGTTTTTATTTGAAGATATTCTTTTTCCCAATGTAGGCCTCTTAGCGCTTAGCATGTCCAATTGCAGTTTCTACAGAAAGAGTGTTTCAGAACGGCTCAATCAAAAGTAAGGTTCAACTCTGTTAGGTGAATGCACAGAACAGAAAGAATTTTCACAGAATGATACTGTGTAGTTTATATTTGAATATATACCTTTTTCCACTATTACCCTCTTAGCGCTCCGAATGTCCACTTGCATTTTCTACAGAAAGAGTGTTCAGAACTGCGCAATCAAAAGTATGGTTTAACTCTGTTAGCTTAATGAACATATCAGAAATAAGTTTCACACAATGCTTCTGTGTAGTTTTTACTTGAAGATATTATTTTTCCCAATAGAGTCCTCTTAGTGCTCAGAATGTCCAATTGCAGTTTCTACAGAAAGAGTGTTTCAGAAAGGCTCAATCAAAAGTAAGGTTCAACTCTGTTAGTTGAATGCACAGAACAGAAAGAAGTTTCATACAATGCTTCTGTGTAGTTTATATTTGAACATATTCTTTTTTCCACTATTACCCACTTAGCGCTACGAATGTCCAGTTGCATTTTCTACAGACAGAGTGTTTCAAAACTGCTCAATCAAAAGTATGGTTTAACTCTGTTAGCTGAATGCTCAGATCAGAAAGAAGTTTCACAGAATGCTTCTGTGTAGTTTATATTTGAATATATTCCTTGTTCCACTACTACTCTCTTAGCGCTCCAAATGTCCAGTTGCATTTTCTACAGAAAGAGTGTTCAGATCTGCTCAATCAAAAGTATGGTTTAACTCTGTTAGCTGAATGCACAGATCAGAAAGAAGTTTCACAGAATGATTCTGTGTAGTTTATATTTGGAGACATTCCTTTTTCCACTATTACCCTCTTAGCGCTCCGAATCTCCACTTGCATTTTCTACAGAAAGAGTGTTTCAGAACGGCTCAATCAAAACTAAGGTTCACCTCTTTTAGTTGAACAAACAGAACAGAAAGGAGTTTCACACAATTCTTCTGTGTAGTTTTTATTTGCAGACATTCTTTTTCCCATTATAGGCCTCTTAGCGCTCAGAATGTCCAATTGCACTTTCTACAGAAAGAGTGTTTCAGAACGGCTCAATCAAAAGTAATGTTCAACTCTGTTAGTTGAATGCACAGAACAGAAAGAAGTTTCGCAGAATGCTTCTGTGTAGTTTATATTTGAACATATTCTTTTTTCCACTATTACCCACTTAGCGCTACGAATGTGCAGTTGCATTTTCTACAGACAGAGTGTTTCAAAACTGCTCAATCAAAAGTATGGTTTAACTCTGTTAGCTGAATGCTCAGATCAGAAAGAAGTTTCACAGAATGCTTCTGTGTAGTTTATATTTGAATATATTCCTTTTTCCACTAATACGCTCTTAGCGCTCCAAATGTCCAGTTGCATTTTCTACAGAAAGAGTGTTCAGATCGGCTCAATCAAAAGTATGGTTTAACTCTGTTAGCTGAATGCACAGATCAGAAAGAAGTTTCACCGAATGATTCTGTGTAGTTTATATTTGAAGACATTCCTTTTTCCACTATTACCCTCTTAGCGCTCCGAATCTCCACTTGCATTTTCTACAAAAAGGGTGTTTCATAACTGCTCAATCAAAAATATGTTTTATCTGTGTTAACTGAATTTACAGATCAGAAATAAGTTTCACAGAATGCATCTGTGTAGTTTTTATTTGAAGATATTCTTTTTCCCAATGTAGGCCTCTTAGCGCTTAGCATGTCCAATTGCAGTTTCTACAGAAAGAGTGTTTCAGAACGGCTCAATCAAAAGTAAGGTTCAACTCTGTTAGCTGAATGCACAGAACAGTAAGAGTTTTCACAGAATGCTACTGTGTAGTTTATATTTGAATATATTCCTTTTTCCACTATTACCCTCTTAGCGCTCCGAATGTCCACTTGCATTTTCTACAGAAAGAGTGTTCAGAACTGCGCAATCAAAAGTATGGTTTAACTCTGTTAGCTTAATGAACATATCAGAAATAAGTTTCACACAATGCTTCTGTGTAGTTTTTATTTGAAGATATTATTTTTCCCAATAGATGCCTCTTAGCGCTCAGAATGTCCAATTGCAGTTTCTACAGAAAGAGTGTTTCAGAAAGGCTCAATCAAAAGTAAGGTTCAACTCTGTTAGTTGAATGCACAGAACAGAAAGAAGTTTCATATAATGCTTCTGTGTGGTTTATATTTGAACATATTTTTTCTCCACTATTACCCACTTAGCGCTACGAATGTCCAGTTGCATTTTCTACAGACAGAGTGTTTCAAAACTGCTCAATCAAAAGTATGGTTTAACTCTGTTAGCTGAATGCTCAGATCAGAAAGAAGTTTCACAGAATGCTTCTGTGTAGTTTATATTTGAATATAGCCCTTTTTCCACTACTACTCTCTTAGCGCTCCAAATGTCCAGTTGCATTTTCTAAAGAAAGTGTGTTCAGATCTGCTGAATCAAAAGTATGGTTTAACTCTGTTAGCTGAATGCACAGATCAGAAAGAAGTTTCACAGAATGATTCTGTTTAGTTTATATTTGGAGACATTCCTTTTTCCACTATTACCCTCTTAGCGCTCCGAATCTCCACTTGCATTTTCTACAGAAAGTGTGTTTCAGAACGGCTCAATCAAAACTAATGTTCAACTCTTTTAGTTGAACAAACAGAACAGAAAGAAGTTTCACAGAATTCTTCTGTGTAGTTTTTATTTGTAGACATTCTTTTTCCCAATATAGGCCTCTTAGCGCTCAGAATGTCCAATTGCAGTTTCTACAGAAAGAGTGTTTCAGAACGGCTCAATCAAAAGTAAGGTTCAACTCTGTTAGTTGAATGCACAGAAGAGAAAGAAGTTTCATACAATGCTTCTGTGTAGTTTATATTTGAACATACTCTTTTTTCCACTATTACCCACTTAGCGCTACGAATGTCCAGTTGCATTTTCTACAGACAGAGTGTTTCAAAACTGCTCAATCAAAAGTATGGTTTAACTCTGTTAGCTGAATGCTCAGATCAGGAAGAAGTTTCACAGAATGCTTCTGTGTAGTTTATATTTGATTATATTACTTTTTCCACTACTACGCTCTTAGCGCTCCAAATGTCCAGTTGCATTTTCTACAGAAAGAGTGTTCAGATCTGCTCAATCAAAAGTATGGTTTAACTCTGTTAGCTGAATGAACAGATCGGAAAGAAGTTTCACCGAATGATTCTGTGTAGTTTATATTTGAAGACATTCCTTTTTCCACTATTACCCTCTTAGCGCTCCGAATCTCCACTTGCATTTTCTACAAAAAGAGTGTTTCATAACTGCTCAATCAAAAATATGCTTTATCTCTGTTAACTGAATTTACAGATCAGAAATAAGTTTCACAGAATGCATCTGTGTAGTTTTTATTTGAAGATATTCTTTTTCCCAATGTAGGCCTCTTAGCGCTTAGCATGTCCAATTGCAGTTTCTACAGAAAGAGTGTTTCAGAACGGCTCAATCAAAAGTAAGGTTCAACTCTGTTAGGTGAATGCACAGAACAGAAAGAATTTTCACAGAATGATACTGTGTAGTTTATATTTGAATATATACCTTTTTCCACTATTACCCTCTTAGCGCTCCGAATGTCCACTTGCATTTTCTACAGAAAGAGTGTTCAGAACTGCGCAATCAAAAGTATGGTTTAACTCTGTTAGCTTAATGAACATATCAGAAATAAGTTTCACACAATGCTTCTGTGTAGTTTTTACTTGAAGATATTATTTTTCCCAATAGAGTCCTCTTAGTGCTCAGAATGTCCAATTGCAGTTTCTACAGAAAGAGTGTTTCAGAAAGGCTCAATCAAAAGTAAGGTTCAACTCTGTTAGTTGAATGCACAGAACAGAAAGAAGTTTCATACAATGCTTCTGTGTAGTTTATATTTGAACATATTCTTTTTTCCACTATTACCCACTTAGCGCTACGAATGTCCAGTTGCATTTTCTACAGACAGAGTGTTTCAAAACTGCTCAATCAAAAGTATGGTTTAACTCTGTTAGCTGAATGCTCAGATCAGAAAGAAGTTTCACAGAATGCTTCTGTGTAGTTTATATTTGAATATATTCCTTTTTCCACTACTACTCTCTTAGCGCTCCAAATGTCCAGTTGCATTTTCTACAGAAAGAGTGTTCAGATCTGCTCAATCAAAAGTATGGTTTAACTCTGTTAGCTGAATGCACAGATCAGAAAGAAGTTTCACAGAATGATTCTGTGTAGTTTATATTTGGAGACATTCCTTTTTCCACTATTACCCTCTTAGCGCTCCGAATCTCCACTTGCATTTTCTACAGAAAGAGTGTTTCAGAACGGCTCAATCAAAACTAAGGTTCAACTCTTTTAGTTGAACAAACAGAACAGAAAGGAGTTTCACACAATTCTTCTGTGTAGTTTTTATTTGCAGACATTCTTTTTCCCATTATAGGCCTCTTAGCGCTCAGAATGTCCAATTGCACTTTCTACAGAAAGAGTGTTTCAGAACGGGTCAATCAAAAGTAATGTTCAACTCTGTTAGTTGAATGCACAGAACAGAAAGAAGTTTCGCAGAATGCTTCTGTGTAGTTTATATTTGAACATATTCTTTTTTCCACTATTACCCACTTAGCGCTACGAATGTGCAGTTGCATTTTCTACAGACAGAGTGTTTCAAAACTGCTCTATCAAAAGTATGGTTTAACTCTGTTAGCTGAATGCTCAGATCAGAAAGAAGTTTCACAGAATGCTTCCGTGTAGTTTATATTTGAATATATTCCTTTTTCCACTAATACGCTCTTAGCGCTCCAAATGTCCAGTTGCATTTTCTACAGAAAGAGTGTTCAGATCGGCTCAATCAAAAGTATGGTTTAACTCTGTTAGCTGAATGCACAGATCAGAAAGAAGTTTCACCGAATGATTCTGTGTAGTTTATATTTGAAGACATTCCTTTTTCCACTATTACCCTCTTAGCGCTCCGAATCTCCACTTGCATTTTCTACAAAAAGGGTGTTTCATAACTGCTCAATCAAAAATATGTTTTATCTGTGTTAACTGAATTTACAGATCAGAAGTAAGTTTCACAGAATGCATCTGTGTAGTTTTTATTTGAAGATATTCTTTTTCCCAATGTAGGCCTCTTAGCGCTTAGCATGTCCAATTGCAGTTTCTACAGAAAGAGTGTTTCAGAACGGCTCAATCAAAAGTAAGGTTCAACTCTGTTAGGTGAATGCACAGAACAGAAAGAATTTTCACAGAATGATACTGTGTAGTTTATATTTGAATATATACCTTTTTCCACTATTACCCTCTTAGCGCTCCGAATGTCCACTTGCATTTTCTACAGAAAGAGTGTTCAGAACTGCGCAATCAAAAGTATGGTTTAACTCTGTTAGCTTAATGAACATATCAGAAATAAGTTTCACACAATGCTTCTGTGTAGTTTTTACTTGAAGATATTATTTTTCCCAATAGAGTCCTCTTAGTGCTCAGAATGTCCAATTGCAGTTTCTACAGAAAGAGTGTTTCAGAAAGGCTCAATCAAAAGTAAGGTTCAACTCTGTTAGTTGAATGCACAGAACAGAAAGAAGTTTCATACAATGCTTCTGTGTAGTTTATATTTGAACATATTCTTTTTTCCACTATTACCCACTTAGCGCTACGAATGTCCAGTTGCATTTTCTACAGACAGAGTGTTTCAAAACTGCTCAATCAAAAGTATGGTTTAACTCTGTTAGCTGAATGCTCAGATCAGAAAGAAGTTTCACAGAATGCATCTGTGTAGTTTTTATTTGAAGATATTCTTTTTCCCAATGTAGGCCTCTTAGCGCTTAGCATGTCCAATTGCAGTTTCTACAGAAAGAGTGTTTCAGAACGGCTCAATCAAAAGTAAGGTTCAACTCTGTTAGGTGAATGCACAGAACAGAAAGAATTTTCACAGAATGATACTGTGTAGTTTATATTTGAATATATACCTTTTTCCACTATTACCCTCTTAGCGCTCCGAATGTCCACTTGCATTTTCTACAGAAAGAGTGTTCAGAACTGCGCAATCAAAAGTATGGTTTAACTCTGTTAGCTTAATGAACATATCAGAAATAAGTTTCACACAATGCTTCTGTGTAGTTTTTACTTGAAGATATTATTTTTCCCAATAGAGTCCTCTTAGTGCTCAGAATGTCCAATTGCAGTTTCTACAGAAAGAGTGTTTCAGAAAGGCTCAATCAAAAGTAAGGTTCAACTCTGTTAGTTGAATGCACAGAACAGAAAGAAGTTTCATACAATGCTTCTGTGTAGTTTATATTTGAATATATCCCTTTTTCCACTACTACTCTCTTAGCGCTCCAAATGTCCAGTTGCATTTTCTAAAGAAAGTGTGTTCAGATCTGCTGAATCAAAAGTATGGTTTAACTCTCTTAGCTGAATGCACAGATCAGAAAGAAGTTTCACAGAATGATTCTGTTTAGTTTATATTTGGAGACATTCCTTTTTCCACTATTACCCTCTTAGCGCTCCGAATCTCCACTTGCATTTTCTACAGAAAGAGTGTTTCAGAACGGCTCAATCAAAACTAATGTTCAACTCTTTTAGTTGAACAAACAGAACAGAAAGAAGTTTCACAGAATTCTTCTGTGTAGTTTTTATTTGTAGACATTCTTTTTCCCAATATAGGCCTCTTAGCGCTCAGAATGTCCAATTGCAGTTTCTACAGAAAGAGTGTTTCAGAACGGCTCAATCAAAAGTAAGGTTCAACTCTGTTAGTTGAATGCACAGAAGAGAAAGAAGTTTCATACAATGCTTCTGTGTAGTTTATATTTGAACATACTCTTTTTTCCACTCTTACCCACTTAGCGCTACGAATGTCCAGTTGCATTTTCTACAGACAGAGTGTTTCAAAACTGCTCAATCAAAAGTATGGTTTAACTCTGTTAGCTGAATGCTCAGATCAGGAAGAAGTTTCACAGAATGCTTCTGTGTAGTTTATATTTGATTATATTACTTTTTCCACTACTACGCTCTTAGCGCTCCAAATGTCCAGTTGCATTTTCTACAGAAAGAGTGTTCAGATCTGCTCAATCAAAAGTATGGTTTAACTCTGTTAGCTGAATGAACAGATCGGAAAGAAGTTTCACCGAATGATTCTGTGTAGTTTATATTTGAAGACATTCCTTTTTCCACTATTACCCTCTTAGCGCTCCGAATCTCCACTTGCATTTTCTACAAAAAGAGTGTTTCATAACTGCTCAATCAAAAATATGCTTTATCTCTGTTAACTGAATTTACAGATCAGAAATAAGTTTCACAGAATGCATCTGTGTAGTTTTTATTTGAAGATATTCTTTTTCCCAATGTAGGCCTCTTAGCGCTTAGCATGTCCAATTGCAGTTTCTACAGAAAGAGTGTTTCAGAACGGCTCAATCAAAAGTAAGGTTCAACTCTGTTAGGTGAATGCACAGAACAGAAAGAATTTTCACAGAATGATACTGTGTAGTTTATATTTGAATATATACCTTTTTCCACTATTACCCTCTTAGCGCTCCGAATGTCCACTTGCATTTTCTACAGAAAGAGTGTTCAGAACTGCGCAATCAAAAGTATGGTTTAACTCTGTTAGCTTAATGAACATATCAGAAATAAGTTTCACACAATGCTTCTGTGTAGTTTTTACTTGAAGATATTATTTTTCCCAATAGAGTCCTCTTAGTGCTCAGAATGTCCAATTGCAGTTTCTACAGAAAGAGTGTTTCAGAAAGGCTCAATCAAAAGTAAGGTTCAACTCTGTTAGTTGAATGCACAGAACAGAAAGAAGTTTCATACAATGCTTCTGTGTAGTTTATATTTGAACATATTCTTTTTTCCACTATTACCCACTTAGCGCTACGAATGTCCAGTTGCATTTTCTACAGACAGAGTGTTTCAAAACTGCTCAATCAAAAGTATGGTTTAACTCTGTTAGCTGAATGCTCAGATCAGAAAGAAGTTTCACAGAATGCTTCTGTGTAGTTTATATTTGAATATATTCCTTTTTCCACTACTACTCTCTTAGCGCTCCAAATGTCCAGTTGCATTTTCTACAGAAAGAGTGTTCAGATCTGCTCAATCAAAAGTATGGTTTAACTCTGTTAGCTGAATGCACAGATCAGAAAGAAGTTTCACAGAATGATTCTGTGTAGTTTATATTTGGAGACATTCCTTTTTCCACTATTACCCTCTTAGCGCTCCGAATCTCCACTTGCATTTTCTACAGAAAGAGTGTTTCAGAACGGCTCAATCAAAACTAAGGTTCAACTCTTTTAGTTGAACAAACAGAACAGAAAGGAGTTTCACACAATCCTTCTGTGTAGTTTTTATTTGCAGACATTCTTTTTCCCATTATAGGCCTCTTAGCGGTCAGAATGTCCAATTGCACTTTCTACAGAAAGAGTGTTTCAGAACGGGTCAATCAAAAGTAATGTTCAACTCTGTTAGTTGAATGCACAGAACAGAAAGAACTTTCGCAGAATGCTTCTGTGTAGTTTATATTTGAACATATTCTTTTTTCCACTATTACCCACTTAGCGCTACGAATGTGCAGTTGCATTTTCTACAGACAGAGTGTTTCAAAACTGCTCAATCAAAAGTATGGTTTAACTCTGTTAGCTGAATGCTCAGATCAGAAAGAAGTTTCACAGAATGCTTCTGTGTAGTTTATATGTGAATATATTCCTTTTTCCACTAATACGCTCTTAGCGCTCCAAATGTCCAGTTGCATTTTCTACAGAAAGAGTGTTCAGATCGGCTCAATCAAAAGTATGGTTTAACTCTGTTAGCTGAATGCACAGATCAGAAAGAAGTTTCACCGAATGATTCTGTGTAGTTTATATTTGAAGACATTCCTTTTTCCACTATTACCCTCTTAGCGCTCCGAATCTCCACTTGCATTTTCTACAAAAAGGGTGTTTCATAACTGCTCAGTCAAAAATATGTTTTATCTGTGTTAACTGAATTTACAGATCAGAAATAAGTTTCACAGAATGCATCTGTGTAGTTTTTATTTGAAGATATTCTTTTTCCCAATGTAGGCCTCTTAGCGCTTAGCATGTCCAATTGCAGTTTCTACAGAAAGAGTGTTTCAGAACGGCTCAATCAAAAGTAAGGTTCAACTCTGTTAGGTGAATGCACAGAACAGAAAGAATTTTCACAGAATGATACTGTGTAGTTTATATTTGAATATATACCTTTTTCCACTATTACCCTCTTAGCGCTCCGAATGTCCACTTGCATTTTCTACAGAAAGAGTGTTCAGAACTGCGCAATCAAAAGTATGGTTTAACTCTGTTAGCTTAATGAACATATCAGAAATAAGTTTCACACAATGCTTCTGTGTAGTTTTTACTTGAAGATATTATTTTTCCCAATAGAGTCCTCTTAGTGCTCAGAATGTCCAATTGCAGTTTCTACAGAAAGAGTGTTTCAGAAAGGCTCAATCAAAAGTAAGGTTCAACTCTGTTAGTTGAATGCACAGAACAGAAAGAAGTTTCATACAATGCTTCTGTGTAGTTTATATTTGAACATATTCTTTTTTCCACTATTACCCACTTAGCGCTACGAATGTCCAGTTGCATTTTCTACAGACAGAGTGTTTCAAAACTGCTCAATCAAAAGTATGGTTTAACTCTGTTAGCTGAATGCTCAGATCAGAAAGAAGTTTCACAGAATGCTTCTGTGTAGTTTATAGTTGAATATATTCCTTTTTCCACTACTACTCTCTTAGCGCTCCAAATGTCCAGTTGCATTTTCTACAGAAAGAGTGTTCAGATCTGCTCAATCAAAAGTATGGTTTAACTCTGTTAGCTGAATGCACAGATCAGAAAGAAGTTTCACAGAATGATTCTGTGTAGTTTATATTTGGAGACATTCCTTTTTCCACTATTACCCTCTTAGCGCTCCGAATCTCCACTTGCATTTTCTACAGAAAGAGTGTTTCAGAACGGCTCAATCAAAACTAAGGTTCAACTCTTTTAGTTGAACAAACAGAACAGAAAGGAGTTTCACACAATTCTTCTGTGTAGTTTTTATTTGCAGACATTCTTTTTCCCATTATAGGCCTCTTAGCGCTCAGAATGTCCAATTGCACTTTCTACAGAAAGAGTGTTTCAGAACGGCTCAATCAAAAGTAATGTTCAACTCTGTTAGTTGAATGCACAGAACAGAAAGAAGTTTCGCAGAATGCTTCTGTGTAGTTTATATTTGAACATATTCTTTTTTCCACTATTACCCACTTAGCGCTACGAATGTGCAGTTGCATTTTCTACAGACAGAGTGTTTCAAAACTGCTCAATCAAAAGTATGGTTTAACTCTGTTAGCTGAATGCTCAGATCAGAAAGAAGTTTCACAGAATGCTTCTGTGTAGTTAATATTTGAATATATTCCTTTTTCCACTACTACGCTCTTAGCGCTCCAAATGTCCAGTTGCATTTTCTACAGAAAGAGTGTTCAGATCTGCTCAATCAAAAGTATGGTTTAACTCTGTTAGCTGAATGCACAGGTCAGAAAGAAGTTTCTCCGAATGATTCTGTGTAGTTTATATTTGAAGACATTCCTTTTTCCACTATTACCCTCTTAGCGCTCCGAATCTCAACTTGCATTTTCTACAAAAAGAGTGTTTCATAACTGCTCAATCAAAAATATGTTTTATCTCTGTTAACTGAATTTACAGATCAGAAATAAGTTTCACAGAATGCATCTGTGTAGTTTTTATTTGAAGATATTCTTTTTCCCAATGTAGGCCTCTTAGCGCTTAGCATGTCCAATTGCAGTTTCTACAGAAAGAGTGTTTCAGAACGGCTCAATCAAAAGTAAGGTTAAACTCTGTTAGGTGAATGCACAGAACAGAAAGAATTTTCACAGAATGATACTGTGTAGTTTATATTTGAATATATACCTTTTTCCACTATTACCCTCTTAGCGCTCCGAATGTCCACTTGCATTTTCTACAGAAAGAGTGTTCAGAACTGCGCAATCAAAAGTATGGTTTAACTCTGTTAGCTTAATGAACATATCAGAAATAAGTTTCACACAATGCTTCTGTGTAGTTTTTACTTGAAGATATTATTTTTCCCAATAGAGTCCTCTTAGTGCTCAGAATGTCCAATTGCAGTTTCTACAGAAAGAGTGTTTCAGAAAGGCTCAATCAAAAGTAAGGTTCAACTCTGTTAGTTGAATGCACAGAACAGAAAGAAGTTTCATACAATGCTTCTGTGTAGTTTATATTTGAACATATTCTTTTTTCCACTATTACCCACTTAGCGCTACGAATGTCCAGTTGCATTTTCTACAGACAGAATGTTTCAAAACTGCTCAATCAAAAGTATGGTTTAACTCTGATAGCTGAATGCTCAGATCAGAAAGAAGTTTCACAGAATGCTTCTGTGTAGTTTATATTTGAATATATTCCTTTTTCCACTACTACTCTCTTAGCGCTCCAAATGTCCAGTTGCATTTTCTACAGAAAGAGTGTTCAGATCTGCTCAATCAAAAGTATGGTTTAACTCTGTTAGCTGAATGCACAGATCAGAAAGAAGTTTCACAGAATGATTCTGTGTAGTTTATATTTGGAGACATTCCTTTTTCCACTATTACCCTCTTAGCGCTCCGAATCTCCACTTGCATTTTCTACAGAAAGAGTGTTTCAGAACGGCTCAATCAAAACTAAGGTTCAACTCTTTTAGTTGAACAAACAGAACAGAAAGGAGTTTCACACAATTCTTCTGTGTAGTTTTTATTTGCAGACATTCTTTTTCCCATTATAGGCCTCTTAGCGCTCAGAATGTCCAATTGCACTTTCTACAGAAAGAGTGTTTCAGAACGGCTCAATCAAAAGTAATGTTCAACTCTGTTAGTTGAATGCACAGAACAGAAAGAAGTTTCGCAGAATGCTTCTGTGTAGTTTATATTTGAACATATTCTTTTTTCCACTATTACCCACTTAGCGCTACGAATGTGCAGTTGCATTTTCTACAGACAGAGTGTTTCAAAACTGCTCAATCAAAAGTATGGTTTAACTCTGTTAGCTGAATGCTCAGATCAGAAAGAAGTTTCACAGAATGCTTCTGTGTAGTTAATATTTGAATATATTCCTTTTTCCACTACTACGCTCTTAGCGCTCCAAATGTCCAGTTGCATTTTCTACAGAAAGAGTGTTCAGATCTGCTCAATCAAAAGTATGGTTTAACTCTGTTAGCTGAATGCACAGGTCAGAAAGAAGTTTCACCGAATGATTCTGTGTAGTTTATATTTGAAGACATTCCTTTTTCCACTATTACCCTCTTAGCGCTCCGAATCTCAACTTGCATTTTCTACAAAAAGAGTGTTTCATAACTGCTCAATCAAAAATATGTTTTATCTCTGTTAACTGAATTTACAGATCAGAAATAAGATTCACAGAATGCATCTGTGTAGTTTTTATTTGAAGATATTCTTTTTCCCAATGTAGGCCTCTTAGCGCTTAGCATGTCCAATTGCAGTTTCTACAGAAAGAGTGTTTCAGAACGGCTCAATCAAAAGTAAGGTTCAACTCTGTTAGGTGAATGCACAGAACAGAAAGAATTTTCACAGAATGCTACTGTGTAGTTTATATTTGAATATATTCCTTTTTCCACTATTACCCTCTTAGCGCTCCGAATGTCCACTTGCATTTTCTACAGAAAGAGTGTTCAGAACTGCGCAATCAAAAGTATGGTTTAACTCTGTTAGCTTAATGAACATATCAGAGATAAGTTTCACACAATGCTTCTGTGTAGTTTTTATTTGAAGATATTATTTTTCCCAATAGAGGCCTCTTAGTGCTCAGAGTGTCCAATTGCAGTTTCTACAGAAAGAGTGTTTCAGAAAGGCTCAATCAAAAGTAAGGTTCAACTCTGTTTGTTGAATGCACAGAACAGAAAGAAGTTTCATACAATGCTTCTGTGTAGTTTATATTTGAACATATTCTTTTTTCCACTATTACCCACTTAGCGCTACGAATGTCCAGTTGCATTTTCTACAGACAGAGTGTTTCAAAACTTCTCAATCAAAAGTATGGTTTAACTCTGTTAGCTGAATGCTCAGATCAGAAAGAAGTTTCACAGAATGCTTCTGTGTAGTTTATATTTGAATATATTCCTTTTTCCACTTCTACTCTCTTAGCGCTCCAAATGTCCAGTTGCATTTTCTACAGAAAGAGTGTTCAGATCTGCTGAATCAAAAGTATGGTTTAACTCTGTTAGCTGAATGCACAGAACAGAAAGAAGTTTCACAGAATAATTCTGTGTAGTTTATATTTGGAGAAATTCCTTTTTCCACTATTACCCTCTTAGCGCTCCGAATCTCCACTTGCATTTTCTACAGAAAGAGTGTTTCAGAACGGCTCAATCAAAACTAAGGTTCAACTCTTTTAGTTGAACAAACAGAACAGAAAGAAGTTTCACACAATTCTTCTCTGTAGTTTTTATTTGTAGACATTCTTTTTCACAATATAGGCCTCCTAGCGCTCAGAATGTCCAATTGCAGTTTCTACAGAAAGAGTGTTTCAGAACGGCTCAATAAAAAGTAAGGTTCAACTCTGTTAGTTGAATGCACAGAACAGAAAGAAGTTTCATACAATGCTTCTGTGTAGTTTATATTTGAACATATTCTTTTCTCCACTATTACCCACTTAGCGCTACGAATGTCCAGTTGCATTTTCTACAGACAGAGTGTTTCAAAACTGCTCATTCAAAAGTATGGTTTAACTCTGTTAGCTGAATGCTCAGATTAGAAAGAAGTTTCACAGAATGCTTCTGTGTAGTTTATATTTGAATATATTCCTTTTTCCACTACTACTCTCTTAGCGCTCCAAATGTCCAGTTGCATTTTCTACAGAAAGTGTGTTCAGATCTGCTGAATCAAAAGTATGGTTTAACTCTGTTAGCTGAATGCACAGATCAGAAAGAAGTTTCACAGAATGATTCTGTGTAGTTTATATTTGGAGACATTCCTTTTTCCACTATTACCCTCTTAGCGCTCCGAATCTCCACTTGCATTTTCTACAGAAAGAGTGTTTCAGAACGGCTCAATCAAAACTAAGGTTCAACTCTTTTAGTTGAACAAACAGAACAGAAAGAAGTTTCACACAATTCTTTTGTGTAGTTTTTATTTGCAGACATTCTTTTTCCCAATATAGGCCTCTTAGCACTCAGAATGTCCAATTGCAGTTTCTACAGAAAGAGTGTTTCAGAACGGCTCAATCAAAAGTAAGGTTCAACTCTGTTAGTTGAATGCACAGAACAGAAAGAAGTTTCACAGAATGCTTCTGTGTAGTTCATATTTGAACATATTCTTTTTTCCACTATTACCCACTTAGCGCTACGAATGTCCAGTTGCATTTTCTACAGACAGAGTGTTTCAAAACTGCTCAATCAAAAGTATGGTTTAACTCTGTTAGCTGAATGCTCAGATCAGAAAGAAGTTTCACAGAATGCTTCTGTGTAGTTTATATTTGAATATATTCCTTTTTCCACTACTACGCTCTTAGCCGTCCAAATGTCCAGTTGCATTTTCTACAGAAAGAGTGTTCAGATCTGCTCAATCAAAAGTATGGTTTAACTCTGTTAGCTGAATGCACAGATCAGAAAGAAGTTTCACCGAATGATTCTGTGTAGTTTATATTTGAAGACATTCCTTTTTCCACTATTACCCTCTTAGCGCTCCGAATCTCCACTTGCATTTTCTACAAAAAGAGTGTTTCATAACTGCTCAATCAAAAATATGTTTTATCTCTGTTAACTGAATTTACAGAACAGAAATAAGTTTCACAGAATGCATCTGTGTAGTTTTTATTTGAAGATATCCTTTTTCCCAATATAGGCCTCTTGGCGCTTAGCATGTCCAATTGCAGTTTCTACAGAAAGAGTGTTTCAGAACGGCTCAATCAAAAGTAAGGTTCAACTCTGTTAGCTGAATGCACAGAACAGAAAGAGTTTTCACAGAATGCTACTGTGTAGTTTATATTTGAATATATTCCTTTTTCCACTATTACCCTCTTAGCGCACTGAATGTCCACTTGAATTTTCTACAGAAAGAGTGTTCAGAACTGCGCAATCAAAAGTATGGTTTAATTCTGTTAGCTTAATGAACATATCAGAAATAAGTTTCACACAATGCTTCTGTGTAGTTTTTATTTGAAGATATTATTTTTCCCAATAGAGGCCTCTTAGCACTCAGAATGTCCAATTGCAGTTTCTACAGAAAGAGTGTTTCAGAAAGGTTCAATCAAAAGTAAGGTTCAACTCTGTTAGTTGAATGCACAGAACAGAAAGAAGTTTCATACAATGCTTCTGTGTAGTTTATATTTCAACATATTCTTTTCTCCACTATTACCCACTTTGCGCTACGAATGTCCAGTTGCATTTTCTACAGACAGAGTGTTTCAAAACTGCTCAATCAAAAGTATGGTTTAACTCTGTTAGCTGAATGCTCAGATCAGAAAGAAGTTTCACAGAATGCTTCTGTGTAGTTTATATTTGAATATATTCCTTTTTCCACTACTACTCTCTTAGCGCTCCAAATGTCCAGTTGCATTTTCTACAGAAAGAGTGTTCAGATCTGCTGAATCAAAAGTATGGTTTAACTCTGTTAGCTGAATGCACAGATCAGAAAGAAGTTTCACAGAATGATTCTGTGTAGGTTATATTTGGAGACATTCCTTTTTCCACTATTACCCTCTTAGCGCTCCGAATCTCCACTTGCATTTTCTACAGAAAGAGTGTTTCAGAACGGCTCAATCAAAACTAAGGTTCAACTCTTTTAGTTGAACAAACAGAACAGAAAGGAGTTTCACACAATTCTTCTGTGTAGTTTTTATTTGCAGACATTCTTTTTCCCATTATAGGCCTCTTAGCGCTCAGAATGTCCAATTGCAGTTTCTACAGAAAGAGTGTTTCAGAACGGCTCAATCAAAAGTAATGTTCAACTCTGTTAGTTGAATGCACAGAACAGAAAGAAGTTTCACAGAATGCTTCTGTGTAGTTTATATTTGAACATATTCTTTTTTCCACAATTACCCACTTAGCGCTACGAATGTGCAGTTG
Source organism: Symphalangus syndactylus (assembly GCF_028878055.3). Classification (NCBI taxonomy): domain Eukaryota; kingdom Metazoa; phylum Chordata; class Mammalia; order Primates; family Hylobatidae; genus Symphalangus; species Symphalangus syndactylus. The sequence goes on from NC_072425.2 coordinate 152,726,377, forward strand.
CATTTTCTACAGACAGAGTGTTTCAAAACTGCTCAATCTAAAGTATGGTTTAACTCTGTTAGCTGAATGCTCAGATCAGAAAGAAGTTTCACAGAATGCTTCTGTGTAGTTTATATTTGAATATATTCCTTTTTCCACTAATACGCTCTTAGCGCTCCAAATGTCCAGTTGCATTTTCTACAGAAAGAGTGTTCAGATCTGCTCAATCAAAAGTATGGTTTAACTCTGTTAGCTGAATGCACAGATCAGAAAGAAGTTTCTCCGAATGATTCTGTGTAGTTTATATTTGAAGACATTCCTTTTTCCACTATTACCCTCTTAGCGCTCCGAATCTCCACTTGCATTTTCTACAAAAAGAGTGTTTCATAACTGCTCAATCAAAAATATGTTTTATCTCTGTTAACTGAATTTACAGATCAGAAATAAGTTTCACAGAATGCATCTGTGTAGTTTTTATTTGAAGATATTCTTTTTCCCAATGTAGGCCTCTTAGCGCTTAGCATGTCCAATTGCAGTTTCTACAGAAAGAGTGTTTCAGAACGGCTCAATCAAAAGTAAGGTTCAACTCTGTTAGCTGAATGCACAGAACAGTAAGAGTTTTCACAGAATGCTACTGTGTAGTTTATATTTGAATATATTCCTTTTTCCACTATTACCCTCTTAGCGCTCCGAATGTCCACTTGCATTTTCTACAGAAAGAGTGTTCAGAACTGCGCAATCAAAAGTATGGTTTAACTCTGTTAGCTTAATGAACATATCAGAAATAAGTTTCACACAATGCTTCTGTGTAGTTTTTATTTGAAGATATTATTTTTCCCAATAGATGCCTCTTAGCGCTCAGAATGTCCAATTGCAGTTTCTACAGAAAGAGTGTTTCAGAAAGGCTCAATCAAACGTAAGGTTCAACTCTGTTAGTTGAATGCACAGAACAGAAAGTAGTTTCATACAATGCTTCTGTGTGGTTTATATTTGAACATATTTTTTCTCCACTATTACCCACTTAGCGCTACGAATGTCCAGTTGCATTTTCTACAGACAGAGTGTTTCAAAACTGCTCAATCAAAAGTATGGTTTAACTCTGTTAGCTGAATGCTCAGATCAGAAAGAAGTTTCACAGAATGTTCTGTGTAGTTTATATTTGAATATATCCCTTTTTCCACTACTACACTCTTAGCGCTCCAAATGTCCAGTTGCATTTTCTACAGAAAGTGTGTTCAGATCTGCTGAATCAAAAGTATGGTTTAACTCTGTTAGCTGAATGCACAGATCAGAAAGAAGTTTCACAGAATGATTCTGTGTTGTTTATATTTGGAGACATTTCTTTTTCCACTATTACCCTCTTAGCGCTCCGAATCTCCACTTGCATTTTCTACAGAAAGAGTGTTTCAGAACGGCTTAATCAAAACTAATGTTCAACTCTTTTAGTTGAACAAACAGAACAGAAAGAAGTTTCACAGAATTCTTCTGTGTAGTTTTTATTTGTAGACATTCTTTTTCCCAATATAGGCCTCTTAGCGCTCAGAATGTCCAATTGCAGTTTCTACAGAAAGAGTGTTACAGAACGGCTCAATCAAAAGTAAGGTTCAACTCTGTTAGTTGAATGCACAGAACAGAAAGAAGTTTCACAGAATGCTTCTGTGTAATTTATATTTGAACATATTCTTTTTTCCACTATTACCCACTTAGCGCTACGAATGTCCAGTTGCATTTTCTACAGACAGAGTGTTTCAAAACTGCTCAATCAAAAGTATGGTTTAACTCTGTTAGCTGAATGCTCAGATCAGAATGAAGTTTCACAGAATGCTTCTGTGTAGTTTATATTTGAATATATTCCTTTTTCCACTACTACGCTCTTAGCGCTCCAAATGTCCAGTTGCATTTTCTACAGAAAGAGTGTTCAGATCTGCTGAATCAAAAGTATGGTTTAACTCTGTTAGCTGAATGCACAGATCAGAAAGAAGTTTCACCGAATGATTCTGTGTAGTTTATATTTGAAGACATTCCTTTTTCCACTATTACCCTCTTAGCGCTCCGAATCTCCACTTGCATTTTCTACAAAAAGAGTGTTTCATAACTGCTCAATCAAAAATATGTTTTATCTCTGTTAACTGAATTTACAGAACAGAAATAAGTTTCACAGAATGCATCTGTGTAGTTTTTATTTGAAGATATTATTTTTCCCAATGTAGGCCTCTTAGCGCTTAGCATGTCCAATTGCAGTTTCTACAGAAAGAGTGTTTCAGAACGGCTCAATCAAAAGTAAGGTTCAACTCTGTTAGCTGAATGCACAGAACAGAAAGTGTTTTCACAGAATGCTACTGTGTAGTTTATATTTGAATATATTCCTTTTTCCACTATTACCATCTTAGCGCTCCGAATGTCCACTTGCATTTTCTACAGTAAGAGTGTTCAGAACTGCGCAATCAAAAGTATGGTTTAACTCTGTTATCTTAATGAACATATCAGAAATAAGTTTCACACAATGCTTCTGTGTAGTTTTTATTTGAAGATATTATTTTTCCCAATAGAGGCCTCTTAGTGCTCAGCATGTCCAATTGCAGTTTCTACAGAAAGAGTGTTTCGGAAAGGCTCAATCAAAAGTAAGGTTCAACTCTGTTAGTTGAATGCACAGAACAGAAAGAAGTTTCATACAATGCTTCTGTGTAGTTTATATTTGAACATATTCTTTTTTCCACTATTACCCACTTAGCGCTACGAATGTCCAGTTGCATTTTCTACAGACAGAGTGTTTCAAAACTGCTCAATCAAAAGTATGGTTTAACTCTGTTAGCTGAATGCTCAGATCAGAAAGAAGTTTCACAGAATGCTTCTGTGTAGTTTATATTTGAATATATTCCTTTTTCCACTACTACTCTCTTAGCGCTCCAAATGTCCAGTTGCATTTTCTACAGAAAGAGTGTTCAGATCTGCTGAATCAAAAGTATGGTTTAACTCTGTTAGCTGAATGCACAGATCAGAAAGAAGTTTCACAGAATGATTCTGTGTAGTTTATATTTGGAGACATTTCTTTTTCCACTATTACCCTCTTAGCGCTCCGAATCTCCACTTGCATTTCCTACAGAAAGAGTGTTTCAGAACGGCTCAATCAAAACTAAGTTTCAACTCTTTTAGTTGAACAAACAGAACAGAAAGAAGTTTCACACAATTCTTCTGTGTAGTTTTTATTTGTAGACATTCTTTTTCCCAATATAGGCCTCTTAGCGCTCAGAATGTCCAATTGCAGTTTCTACAGAAAGAGTGTTTCAGAACGGCTCAATCAAAAGTAAGGTTCAACTCTGTTAGTTGAATGCACAGAACAGCAAGAAGTTTCACAGAATGCTTCTGTGTAGTTTATATTTGAACATATTCTTTTTTCCACTATTACCCACTTAGCGCTACGAATGTCCAGTTGCATTTTCTACAGACAGAGTGTTTCAAAATTGCTCAATCAAAAGTATGGTTTAACTCTGTTAGCTGAATTCTCAGATCAGAAAGAAGTTTCACAGAATGCTTCTGTGTAGTTTATATTTGAATATATTCCTTTTTCCACTACTACGCTCTTAGCCGTCCAAATGTCCAGTTGCATTTTCTACAGAAAGAGTGTTCAGATCTGCTCAATCAAAAGTATGGTTTAACTCTGTTAGCTGAATGCACAGATCAGAAAGAAGTTTCACCGAATGATTCTGTGTAGTTTATATTTGAAGACATTCCTTTTTCCACTATTACCCTCTTAGCGCTCCGAATCTCCACTTGCATTTTCTACAAAAAGAGTGTTTCATAACTGCTCAATCAAAAATATGTTTTATCTCTGTTAACTGAATTTACAGAACAGAAATAAGTTTCACAGAATGCATCTGTGTAGTTTTTATTTGAAGATATCCTTTTTCCCAATATAGGCCTCTTGGCGCTTAGCATGTCCAATTGCAGTTTCTACAGAAAGAGTGTTTCAGAACGGCTCAATCAAAAGTAAGGTTCAACTCTGTTAGCTGAATGCACAGAACAGAAAGAGTTTTCACAGAATGCTACTGTGTAGTTTATATTTGAATATATTCCTTTTTCCACTATTACCCTCTTAGCGCACTGAATGTCCACTTGAATTTTCTACAGAAAGAGTGTTCAGAACTGCGCAATCAAAAGTATGGTTTAATTCTGTTAGCTTAATGAACATATCAGAAATAAGTTTCACACAATGCTTCTGTGTAGTTTTTATTTGAAGATATTATTTTTCCCAATAGAGGCCTCTTAGCACTCAGAATGTCCAATTGCAGTTTCTACAGAAAGAGTGTTTCAGAAAGGTTCAATCAAAAGTAAGGTTCAACTCTGTTAGTTGAATGCACAGAACAGAAAGAAGTTTCATACAATGCTTCTGTGTAGTTTATATTTCAACATATTCTTTTCTCCACTATTACCCACTTTGCGCTACGAATGTCCAGTTGCATTTTCTACAGACAGAGTGTTTCAAAACTGCTCAATCAAAAGTATGGTTTAACTCTGTTAGCTGAATGCTCAGATCAGAAAGAAGTTTCACAGAATGCTTCTGTGTAGTTTATATTTGAATATATTCCTTTTTCCACTACTACTCTCTTAGCGCTCCAAATGTCCAGTTGCATTTTCTACAGAAAGAGTGTTCAGATCTGCTGAATCAAAAGTATGGTTTAACTCTGTTAGCTGAATGCACAGATCAGAAAGAAGTTTCACAGAATGATTCTGTGTAGGTTATATTTGGAGACATTCCTTTTTCCACTATTACCCTCTTAGCGCTCCGAATCTCCACTTGCATTTTCTACAGAAAGAGTGTTTCAGAACGGCTCAATCAAAACTAAGGTTCAACTCTTTTAGTTGAACAAACAGAACAGAAAGGAGTTTCACACAATTCTTCTGTGTAGTTTTTATTTGCAGACATTCTTTTTCCCATTATAGGCCTCTTAGCGCTCAGAATGTCCAATTGCAGTTTCTACAGAAAGAGTGTTTCAGAACGGCTCAATCAAAAGTAATGTTCAACTCTGTTAGTTGAATGCACAGAACAGAAAGAAGTTTCACAGAATGCTTCTGTGTAGTTTATATTTGAACATATTCTTTTTTCCACAATTACCCACTTAGCGCTACGAATGTGCAGTTGCATTTTCTACAGACAGAGTGTTTCAAAACTGCTCAATCTAAAGTATGGTTTAACTCTGTTAGCTGAATGCTCAGATCAGAAAGAAGTTTCACAGAATGCTTCTGTGTAGTTTATATTTGAATATATTCCTTTTTCCACTAATACGCTCTTAGCGCTCCAAATGTCCAGTTGCATTTTCTACAGAAAGAGTGTTCAGATCTGCTCAATCAAAAGTATGGTTTAACTCTGTTAGCTGAATGCACAGATCAGAAAGAAGTTTCTCCGAATGATTCTGTGTAGTTTATATTTGAAGACATTCCTTTTTCCACTATTACCCTCTTAGCGCTCCGAATCTCCACTTGCATTTTCTACAAAAAGAGTGTTTCATAACTGCTCAATCAAAAATATGTTTTATCTCTGTTAACTGAATTTACAGATCAGAAATAAGTTTCACAGAATGCATCTGTGTAGTTTTTATTTGAAGATATTCTTTTTCCCAATGTAGGCCTCTTAGCGCTTAGCATGTCCAATTGCAGTTTCTACAGAAAGAGTGTTTCAGAACGGCTCAATCAAAAGTAATGTTCAACTCTGTTAGCTGAATGCACAGAACAGTAAGAGTTTTCACAGAATGCTACTGTGTAGTTTATATTTGAATATATTCCTTTTTCCACTATTACCCTCTTAGCGCTCCGAATGTCCACTTGCATTTTCTACAGAAAGAGTGTTCAGAACTGCGCAATCAAAAGTATGGTTTAACTCTGTTAGCTTAATGAACATATCAGAAATAAGTTTCACACAATGCTTCTGTGTAGTTTTTATTTGAAGATATTATTTTTCCCAATAGATGCCTCTTAGCGCTCAGAATGTCCAATTGCAGTTTCTACAGAAAGAGTGTTTCAGAAAGGCTCAATCAAACGTAAGGTTCAACTCTGTTAGTTGAATGCACAGAACAGAAAGTAGTTTCATACAATGCTTCTGTGTGGTTTATATTTGAACATATTTTTTCTCCACTATTACCCACTTAGCGCTACGAATGTCCAGTTGCATTTTCTACAGACAGAGTGTTTCAAAACTGCTCAATCAAAAGTATGGTTTAACTCTGTTAGCTGAATGCTCAGATCAGAAAGAAGTTTCACAGAATGTTCTGTGTAGTTTATATTTGAATATATCCCTTTTTCCACTACTACACTCTTAGCGCTCCAAATGTCCAGTTGCATTTTCTACAGAAAGTGTGTTCAGATCTGCTGAATCAAAAGTATGGTTTAACTCTGTTAGCTGAATGCACAGATCAGAAAGAAGTTTCACAGAATGATTCTGTGTTGTTTATATTTGGAGACATTTCTTTTTCCACTATTACCCTCTTAGCGCTCCGAATCTCCACTTGCATTTTCTACAGAAAGAGTGTTTCAGAACGGCTTAATCAAAACTAATGTTCAACTCTTTTAGTTGAACAAACAGAACAGAAAGAAGTTTCACAGAATTCTTCTGTGTAGTTTTTATTTGTAGACATTCTTTTTCCCAATATAGGCCTCTTAGCGCTCAGAATGTCCAATTGCAGTTTCTACAGAAAGAGTGTTACAGAACGGCTCAATCAAAAGTAAGGTTCAACTCTGTTAGTTGAATGCACAGAACAGAAAGAAGTTTCACAGAATGCTTCTGTGTAATTTATATTTGAACATATTCTTTTTTCCACTATTACCCACTTAGCGCTACGAATGTCCAGTTGCATTTTCTACAGACAGAGTGTTTCAAAACTGCTCAATCAAAAGTATGGTTTAACTCTGTTAGCTGAATGCTCAGATCAGAATGAAGTTTCACAGAATGCTTCTGTGTAGTTTATATTTGAATATATTCCTTTTTCCACTACTACGCTCTTAGCGCTCCAAATGTCCAGTTGCATTTTCTACAGAAAGAGTGTTCAGATCTGCTGAATCAAAAGTATGGTTTAACTCTGTTAGCTGAATGCACAGATCAGAAAGAAGTTTCACCGAATGATTCTGTGTAGTTTATATTTGAAGACATTCCTTTTTCCACTATTACCCTCTTAGCGCTCCGAATCTCCACTTGCATTTTCTACAAAAAGAGTGTTTCATAACTGCTCAATCAAAAATATGTTTTATCTCTGTTAACTGAATTTACAGAACAGAAATAAGTTTCACAGAATGCATCTGTGTAGTTTTTATTTGAAGATATTATTTTTCCCAATGTAGGCCTCTTAGCGCTTAGCATGTCCAATTGCAGTTTCTACAGAAAGAGTGTTTCAGAACGGCTCAATCAAAAGTAAGGTTCAACTCTGTTAGCTGAATGCACAGAACAGAAAGTGTTTTCACAGAATGCTACTGTGTAGTTTATATTTGAATATATTCCTTTTTCCACTATTACCATCTTAGCGCTCCGAATGTCCACTTGCATTTTCTACAGTAAGAGTGTTCAGAACTGCGCAATCAAAAGTATGGTTTAACTCTGTTATCTTAATGAACATATCAGAAATAAGTTTCACACAATGCTTCTGTGTAGTTTTTATTTGAAGATATTATTTTTCCCAATAGAGGCCTCTTAGTGCTCAGCATGTCCAATTGCAGTTTCTACAGAAAGAGTGTTTCAGAAAGGCTCAATCAAAAGTAAGGTTCAACTCTGTTAGTTGAATGCACAGAACAGAAAGAAGTTTCATACAATGCTTCTGTGTAGTTTATATTTGAACATATTCTTTTTTCCACTATTACCCACTTAGCGCTACGAATGTCCAGTTGCATTTTCTACAGACAGAGTGTTTCAAAACTGCTCAATCAAAAGTATGGTTTAACTCTGTTAGCTGAATGCTCAGATCAGAAAGAAGTTTCACAGAATGCTTCTGTGTAGTTTATATTTGAATATATTCCTTTTTCCACTACTACTCTCTTAGCGCTCCAAATGTCCAGTTGCATTTTCTACAGAAAGAGTGTTCAGATCTGCTGAATCAAAAGTATGGTTTAACTCTGTTAGCTGAATGCACAGATCAGAAAGAAGTTTCACAGAATGATTCTGTGTAGTTTATATTTGGAGACATTTCTTTTTCCACTATTACCCTCTTAGCGCTCCGAATCTCCACTTGCATTTCCTACAGAAAGAGTGTTTCAGAACGGCTCAATCAAAACTAAGCTTCAACTCTTTTAGTTGAACAAACAGAACAGAAAGAAGTTTCACACAATTCTTCTGTGTAGTTTTTATTTGTAGACATTCTTTTTCCCAATATAGGCCTCTTAGCGCTCAGAATGTCCAATTGCAGTTTCTACAGAAAGAGTGTTTCAGAACGGCTCAATCAAAAGTAAGGTTCAACTCTGTTAGTTGAATGCACAGAACAGCAAGAAGTTTCACAGAATGCTTCTGTGTAGTTTATATTTGAACATATTCTTTTTTCCACTATTACCCACTTAGCGCTACGAATGTCCAGTTGCATTTTCTACAGACAGAGTGTTTCAAAATTGCTCAATCAAAAGTATGGTTTAACTCTGTTAGCTGAATTCTCAGATCAGAAAGAAGTTTCACAGAATGCTTCTGTGTAGTTTATATTTGAATATATTCCTTTTTCCACTACTACGCTCTTAGCGCTCCAAATGTCCAGTTGCATTTTCTACAGAAAGAGTGTTCAGATCTGCTCAATCAAAAGTATGGTTTAACTCTGTTAACTCAATGCACAGATCAGAAAGAAGTTTCACCGAATGATTCTGTGTAGTTTATATTTGAAGACATTCCTTTTTCCACTATTACCCTCTTAGCGCTCCGAATCTCCACTTGCATTTTCTACAAAAAGAGTGTTTCATAACTGCTCAATCAAAAATATGTTTTATCTCTGTTAACTGAATTTACAGATCAGAAATAAGTTTCACAGAATGCATCTGTGTAGTTTTTATTTGAAGATATTCTTTTTCCCAATGTAGGCCTCTTAGCGCTTAGCATGTCCAATTGCAGTTTCTACAGAAAGAGTGTTTCAGAACGGCTCAATCAAAACTAAGGTTCAACTCTGTTAGCTGAATGCACAGAACAGTAAGAGTTTTCACAGAATGCTACTGTGTAGTTTATATTTGAATATATTCCTTTTTCCACTATTACCCTCTTAGCGCTCCGAATGTCCACTTGCATTTTCTACAGAAAGAGTGTTCAGAACTGCGCAATCAAAAGTATGGTTTAACTCTGTTAGCTTAATTAACATATCAGAAATAAGTTTCACACAATGCTTCTGTGTAGTTTTTATTTGAAGATATTATTTTTCCCAATAGATGCCTCTTAGCGCTCAGAATGTCCAATTTCAGTTTCTACAGAAAGAGTGTTTCAGAAAGGCTCAATCAAAAGTAAGGTTCAACTCTGTTAGTTGAATGCACAGAACAGAAATAAGTTTCATACAATGCTTCTGTGTAGTTTATATTTGAACATATTTTTCTCCACTATTACCCACTTAGCGCTACGAATGTCCAGTTGCATTTTCTACAGACAGAGTGTTTCAAAACTGCTCAATCAAAAGTATGGTTTAACTCTGTTAGCTGAATGCTCAGATCAGAAAGAAGTTTCACAGAATGCTTCTGTGTAGTTTATATTTGAATATATTCCTTTTTCCACTACTATTCTCTTAGCGCTCCAAATGTCCAGTTGCATTTTCTACAGAAAGAGTGTTCAGATCTGCTCAATCAAAAGTATGTTTTAATTCTGTTAGCTGAATGCACAGATCAGAAAGAAGTTTCACAGAATGATTCTGTGTAGTTTATATTTGTAGACATTCCTTTTTCCACTATTACCCTCTTAGTGCTCCGAATCTCCACTTGCATTTTCTACAGAAAGAGTGTTTCAGAACGGCTCTATCAAAACTTAGTTTCAACTCTTTTAGTTGAACAAACAGAACAGAAAGAAGTTTCACACAATTCTTCTGTGTAGTTTTTATTTGTAGACATTCTTTTTCCCAATATAGGCCTCTTAGCGCTCAGAATGTCCAATTGCAGTTTCTACAGAAAGAGTGTTTCAGAACGGCTCAATCAAAAGTAAGGTTCAACTCTGTTAGTTGAATGCACAGAACAGAAAGAAGTTTCATACAATGCTTCTGTGTAGTTTATATTTGAACATATTCTTTTTTCCAATATTACCCACTTAGCGCTACGAATGTCCAGTTGCATTTTCTACAGACAGAGTGTTTCAAAACTGCTCAATCAAAAGTATGGTTTAACTCTGTTAGCTGAATGCTCAGATCAGAAAGAAGTTTCACAGAATGCTTCTGTGTAGTTTATATTTGAATATATTCCTTTTTCCAGTACTACGCTCTTAGCGCTCCAAATGTCCAGTTGCATTTTCAACAGAAAGAGTGTTCAGATCTGCTCAATCAAAAGTATGGTTTAACTCTGTTAGCTGAAAGCACAGATCAGAAAGAAGTTTCACCGAATGATTCTGTGTAGTTTATATTTGAAGACATTCCTTTTTCCACTATTATCCTCTTAGCGCTCCGAATCTCCACTTGCATTTTCTACAAAAAGAGTGTTTCATAACTGCTCAATCAAAAATATGTTTTATCTCTGTTAACTGAATTTACAGATCAGAAATAAGTTCCACAGAATGCATCTGTGTAGTTTTTATTTGAAGATATTCTTTTTCCCAATGTAGGCCTCTTAGCGCTTAGCATGTCCAATTGCAGTTTCTACAGAAAGAGTGTTTCAGAACGGCTCAATCAAAAGCAAGGTTCAACTCTGTTAGTTGAATGCACAGAACAGAAAGAATTTTCACAGAATGCTACTGTGTAGTTTATATTTGAATATATTCCTTTTTCCACTATTACCCTCTTAGCGCTCCGAATGTCCACTTGCATTTTCTACAGAAAGAGTGTTCAGAACTGCGCAATCAAAAGTATGGTTTAACTCTGTTAGCTTAATGAACATATCAGAAATAAGTTTCACACAATGCTTCTGTGTAGTTTTTATTTGAAGATATTATTTTTCCCAATATAGGCCTCTTCGTGCTCAGAATGTCCAATTGCAGTTTCTACAGAAAGAGTGTTTCAGAAAGGCTCAATCAAAAGTAAGGTTCAACTCTGTTAGTTGAATGCACAGAACAGAAAGAAGTTTCATACAATGCTTCTGTGTAGTTTATATTTGAACATATTCTTTTTTCCACTATTACCCACTTAGCGCTACGAATGTCCAGTTGCATTTTCTACAGACAGAGTGTTTCAAAACTGTTCAATCAAAAGTATGGTTTAACTCTGTTAGCTGAATGCTCAGATGAGAAAGAAGTTTCACAGAATGCTTCTGTGTAGTTTATATTTGAATATATTCCTTTTTCCACTACTACTCTCTTAGCGCTCCAAATGTCCAGTTGCATTTTCTACAGAAAGAGGGTTCAGATCTGCTCAATCAAAAGTATGGTTTAACTCTGTTAGCTGAATGCACAGATCAGAAAGAAGTTTCACAGAATGATTCTGTGTAGTTTATATTTGGAGACATTCCTTTTTCCACTATTACCCTCTTAGCGCTCCGAATCTCCACTTGCATTTTCTACAGAAAGAGTGTTTCAGAACGGCTCAATCAAAACTAAGGTTCAACTCTTTTAGTTGAACAAACAGAACAGAAAGAAGTTTCACACAATTCTTCTGTGTAGTTTTTATTTGTAGACATTCTTTTTCCCAATATAGGCCTCTTAGCACTCAGAATGTCCAATTGCAGTTTCTACAGAAAGAGTGTTTCAGAACGGCTCAATCAAAAGTAAGGTTCAACTCTGTTAGTTGAATGCACAGAACAGAAAGAAGTTTCATACAATGCTTCTGTGTAGTTTACATTTGAACATATTCTTTTTTCCACTATTACCCAATTAGCGCTACGAATGTCCAGTTGCATTTTCTACAGACAGAGTGTTTCAAAACTGCTCAATCAAAAGTATGGTTTAACTCTGTTAGCTGAATGCTCAGATCAGAAAGAAGTTTCACAGAATGCTTCTGTGTAGTTTATATTTGAATATATTCCTTTTTCCACTACTACGCTCTTAGCGCTCCAAATGTCCAGTTGCATTTTCAACAGAAAGGGTGTTCAGATCTGCTCAATCAAAAGTATGGTTTAACTCTGTTAGCTGAATGCACAGATCAGAAAGAAGTTTCTCCGAATGTTTCTGTGTAGTTTATATTTGAAGACGTTCCTTTTTCCACTATTACCCTCTTAGCGCTCCGAATCTCCACTTGCATTTTCTACAAAAAGCGTGTTTCATAACTGCTCAATCAAAAATATGTTTTATCTCTGTTAACTGAATTTACAGATCAGAAATAAGTTTCACAGAATGCATCTGTGTAGTTTTTATTTGAAGATATTCTTTTTCCCAATGTAGGCCTCTTAGCGCTTAGCATGTCCAATTGCAGTTTCTACAGAAAGAGTGTTTCAGAACGGCTCAATCAAAAGTAAGGTTCAACTCTCTTAGTTGAATGCACAGAACAGAAAGAATTTTCACAGAATGCTACTGTGTAGTTTATATTTGAATATATTCCTTTTTCCACTATTACCCTCTTAGCGCTCCGAATGTCCACTTGCATTTTCTACAGAAAGAGTTTTCAGAACTGCGCAATCAAAAGAATGGTTTAACTCTGTTAGCTTAAGGAACATATCAGAAATAAGTTTCACACAATGCTTCTGTGTAGTTTTTATTTGAAGATATTATTTTTTCCAATATAGGCCTCTTAGCGCTCAGAATGTCCAATTGCAGTTTCTACAGAAAGAGTGTTTCAGAAAGGCTCAATCAAAAGTAAGGTTCAACTCTGTTAGTTGAATGCACAGAACAGAAAGAAGTTTCATACAATGCTTCTGTGTAGTTTATATTTGAACATATTTTTTTTCCACTATTACCCACGTAGCGCTACGAATGTCCAGTAGCATTTTTTACAGAAAGAGTGTTTCAAATCTGCTCAATCAAAAGTATGGTTTAAATCTGTTAGCTGAATGCTCAGATCACAAAGAAGTTTCACAGAATGCTTCTGTGTAGTTTATATTTGAATATATTCCTTTTTCTACTACTACGCTCTTAGCGCTCCAAATGTCCAGTTGCATTTTCAACAGAAAGAGTGTTCAGATCTGCTCAATCAAAAGTATGGTTTAACTCTGTTAGCTGAATGCACAGATCAGAAAGAAGTTTCACCGAATGATTCTGTGTAGTTTATATTTGAAGACATTCCTTTTTCCACTATTAACCTCTTAGCGCTCCGAATCTCCACTTGCATTTTCTACAAAAAGAGTGTTTCATAACTGCTCAATCAAAAATATGTTTTATCTCTGTTAACTGAATTTACAGATCAGAAATAAGTTTCACAGAATGCATCTGTGTAGTTTTTATTTGAAGATATTCTTTTTCCCAATGTAGGCCTCTTAGCGCTTAGCATGTCCAATTGCAGTTTCTACAGAAAGAGTGTTTCAGAAGGGCTCAATCAAAAGTAAGGTTCAACTCTGTTAGTTGAATGCACAGAACAGAAAGAATTTTCACAGAATGCTACTGTGTAGTTTATATTTGAATATATTCCTTTTTCCACTATTACCCTCTTAGCGCTCCGAATGTCCACTTGCATTTTCTACAGAAAGAGTGTTCAGAACTGCGCAATCAAAAGTATGGTTTAACTCTGTTAGCTTAATGAACATATCAGAAATAAGTTTCACACAATGCTTCTGTGTAGTTTTTATTTGAAGATATTATTTTTCCCAATATAGGCCTCTCAGCGCTCAGAATGTCCAATTGCAGTTTCTACAGAAAGAGTGTTTCAGAAAGGCTCAATCAAAAGTAAGGTTCAACTCTGTTAGTTGAATGCACAGAACAGAAAGAAGTTTCATACAATGCTTCTGTGTAGTTTATATTTGAACATATTCTTTTTTCCACTATTACCCACTTAGCGCTACGATTGTCCAGTTGCATTTTCTACAGACAGAGTGTTTCAAAACTGCTCAATCAAAAGTATGGTTTAACTCTGTTAGCTGTATGCTCAGATCAGAAAGAAGTTTCACAGAATGCTTCTGTGTAGTTTATATTTGAATATATTCCTTTTTCCACTACTACGCTCTTAGCGCTCCAAATGTCCAGTTGCATTTTCAACAGAAAGAGTGTTCAGATCTGCTCAATCAAAAGTATGGTTTAACTCTGTTAGCTGAATGCACAGATCAGAAAGAAATTTCACCGAATGATTCTGTGTAGTTTATATTTGAAGACATTTCTTTTTCCACTATTACCCTCTTAGCGCTCCGAATCTCCACTTGCATTTTCTACAAAAAGAGTGTTTCATAACTGCTCAATCAAAAATATGTTTTATCTCTGTTAACTGAATTTACAGATCAGAAATAAGTTCCACAGAATGCATCTGTGTAGTTTTTATTTGAAGATATTCTTTTTCCCAATGTAGGCCTCTTAGCGCTTAGCATGTCCAATTGCAGTTTCTACAGAAAGAGTGTTTCAGAACGGCTCAATCAAAAGTAAGGTTCAACTCTGTTAGTTGAATGCACAGAACAGAAAGAATTTTCACAGAATGCTACTGTGTAGTTTATATTTGAATATATTCCTTTTTCCACTATTACCCTCTTAGCGCTCCGAATGTCCACTTGCATTTTCTACAGAAAGAGTGTTCAGAAGTGCGCAATCAAAAGTATGGTTTAACTCTGTTATCTTAATGAACATATCAGAAATAAGTTTCACACAATGCTTCTGTGTAGTTTTTATTTGAAGATATTATTTTTCCCAATAGAGGCCTCTTAGTGCTCAGCATGTCCAATTGCAGTTTCTACAGAAAGAGTGTTTCAGAAAGGCTCAATCAAAAGTAATGTTCAACTCTGTTAGTTGAATGCACAGAACAGAAAGAAGTTTCATACAATGCTTCTGTGTAGTTTATATTTGAACATATTCTTTTTTCCACTATTACCCACTTAGCGCTACGAATGTCCAGTTGCATTTTCTACAGACAGAGTGTTTCAAAACTGCTCAATCAAAAGTATGGTTTAACTCTGTTAGCTGAATGCTCAGATCAGAAAGAAGTTTCACAGAATGCTTCTGTGTAGTTTATATTTGAATATATTCCTTTTTCCACTACTACTCTCTTAGCGCTCCAAATGTCCAGTTGCATTTTCTACAGAAAGAGTGTTCAGATCTGCTCAATCAAAAGTATGGTTTAACTCTGTTAGCTGAATGCACAGATCAGAAAGAAGTTTCACAGAATGATTCTGTGTAGTTTATATTTGGAGACATTCCTTTTTCCACTATTACCCCCTTAGCGCTCCGAATCTCCACTTGCATTTTCTACAGAAAGTGTGTTTCAGAACGGCTCAATCAAAACTAATGTTCAACTCTTTTAGTTGAACAAACAGAACAGAAAGAAGTTTCACACAATTCTTCTGTGTAGTTTTTATTTGTAGACATTCTTTTTCCCAATATAGGCCTGTTAGCGCTCAGAATGTCCAATTGCAGTTTCTACAGAAAGAGTGTTTCAGAACGGCTCAATCAAAAGTAAGGTTCAACTCTGTTAGTTGAATGCACAGAACAGAAAGAAGTTTCATACAATGCTTCTGTGTAGTTTATATTTGAACATATTCTTTTTTCCAATATTACCCACTTAGCGCTACGAATGTCCAGTTGCATTTTCTACAGACAGAGTGTTTCAAAACTGCTCAATCAAAAGTATGGTTTAACTCTGTTAGCTGAATGCTCAGATCAGAAAGAAGTTTCACAGAATGCTTCTGTGTAGTTTATATTTGAATATATTCCTTTTTCCAGTACTACGCTCTTAGCGCTCCAAATGTCCAGTTGCATTTTCAACAGAAAGAGTGTTCAGATCTGCTCAATCAAAAGTATGGTTTAACTCTGTTAGCTGAAAGCACAGATCAGAAAGAAGTTTCACCGAATGATTCTGTGTAGTTTATATTTGAAGACATTCCTTTTTCCACTATTATCCTCTTAGCGCTCCGAATCTCCACTTGCATTTTCTACAAAAAGACTGTTTCATAACTGCTCAATCAAAAATATGTTTTATCTCTGTTAACTGAATTTACAGATCAGAAATAAGTTCCACAGAATGCATCTGTGTAGTTTTTATTTGAAGATATTCTTTTTCCCAATGTAGGCCTCTTAGCGCTTAGCATGTCCAATTGCAGTTTCTACAGAAAGAGTGTTTCAGAACGGCTCAATCAAAAGCAAGGTTCAACTCTGTTAGTTGAATGCACAGAACAGAAAGAATTTTCACAGAATGCTACTGTGTAGTTTATATTTGAATATATTCCTTTTTCCACTATTACCCTCTTAGCGCTCCGAATGTCCACTTGCATTTTCTACAGAAAGAGTGTTCAGAACTGCGCAATCAAAAGTATGGTTTAACTCTGTTAGCTTAATGAACATATCAGAAATAAGTTTCACACAATGCTTCTGTGTAGTTTTTATTTGAAGATATTATTTTTCCCAATATAGGCCTCTTCGTGCTCAGAATGTCCAATTGCAGTTTCTACAGAAAGAGTGTTTCAGAAAGGCTCAATCAAAAGTAAGGTTCAACTCTGTTAGTTGAATGCACAGAACAGAAAGAAATTTCATACAATGCTTCTGTGTAGTTTATATTTGAACATATTCTTTTTTCCACTATTACCCACTTAGCGCTACGAATGTCCAGTTGCATTTTCTACAGACAGAGTGTTTCAAAACTGCTCAATCAAAAGTATGGTTTAACTCTGTTAGCTGAATGCTCAGATGAGAAAGAAGTTTCACAGAATGCTTCTGTGTAGTTTATATTTGAATATATTCCTTTTTCCACTACTACTCTCTTAGCGCTCCAAATGTCCAGTTGCATTTTCTACAGAAAGAGGGTTCAGATCTGCTCAATCAAAAGTATGGTTTAACTCTGTTAGCTGAATGCACAGATCAGAAAGAAGTTTCACAGAATGATTCTGTGTAGTTTATATTTGGAGACATTCCTTTTTCCACTATTACCCTCTTAGCGCTCCGAATCTCCACTTGCATTTTCTACAGAAAGAGTGTTTCAGAACGGCTCAATCAAAACTAAGGTTCAACTCTTTTAGTTGAACAAACAGAACAGAAAGAAGTTTCACACAATTCTTCTGTGTAGTTTTTATTTGTAGACATTCTTTTTCCCAATATAGGCCTCTTAGCACTCAGAATGTCCAATTGCAGTTTCTACAGAAAGAGTGTTTCAGAACGGCTCAATCAAAAGTAAGGTTCAACTCTGTTAGTTGAATGCACAGAACAGAAAGAAGTTTCATACAATGCTTCTGTGTAGTTTACATTTGAACATATTCTTTTTTCCACTATTACCCAATTAGCGCTACGAATGTCCAGTTGCATTTTCTACAGACAGAGTGTTTCAAAACTGCTCAATCAAAAGTATGGTTTAACTCTGTTAGCTGAATGCTCAGATCAGAAAGAAGTTTCACAGAATGCTTCTGTGTAGTTTATATTTGAATATATTCCTTTTTCCACTACTACGCTCTTAGCGCTCCAAATGTCCAGTTGCATTTTCAACAGAAAGGGTGTTCAGATCTGCTCAATCAAAAGTATGGTTTAACTCTGTTAGCTGAATGCACAGATCAGAAAGAAGTTTCACCGAATGTTTCTGTGTAGTTTATATTTGAAGACGTTCCTTTTTCCACTATTACCCTCTTAGCGCTCCGAATCTCCACTTGCATTTTCTACAAAAAGCGTGTTTCATAACTGCTCAATCAAAAATATGTTTTATCTCTGTTAACTGAATTTACAGATCAGAAATAAGTTTCACAGAATGCATCTGTGTAGTTTTTATTTGAAGATATTCTTTTTCCCAATGTAGGCCTCTTAGCGCTTAGCATGTCCAATTGCAGTTTCTACAGAAAGAGTGTTTCAGAACGGCTCAATCAAAAGTAAGGTTCAACTCTCTTAGTTGAATGCACAGAACAGAAAGAATTTTCACAGAATGCTACTGTGTAGTTTATATTTGAATATATTCCTTTTTCCACTATTACCCTCTTAGCGCTCCGAATGTCCACTTGCATTTTCTACAGAAAGAGTTTTCAGAACTGCGCAATCAAAAGAATGGTTTAACTCTGTTAGCTTAATGAACATATCAGAAATAAGTTTCACACAATGCTTCTGTGTAGTTTTTATTTGAAGATATTATTTTTTCCAATATAGGCCTCTTAGCGCTCAGAATGTCCAATTGCAGTTTCTACAGAAAGAGTGTTTCAGAAAGGCTCAATCAAAAGTAAGGTTCAACTCTGTTAGTTGAATGCACAGAACAGAAAGAAGTTTCATACAATGCTTCTGTGTAGTTTATATTTGAACATATTTTTTTTCCACTATTACCCACGTAGCGCTACGAATGTCCAGTAGCATTTTTTACAGAAAGAGTGTTTCAAATCTGCTCAATCAAAAGTATGGTTTAAATCTGTTAGCTGAATGCTCAGATCACAAAGAAGTTTCACAGAATGCTTCTGTGTAGTTTATATTTGAATATATTCCTTTTTCTACTACTACGCTCTTAGCGCTCCAAATGTCCAGTTGCATTTTCAACAGAAAGAGTGTTCAGATCTGCTCAATCAAAAGTATGGTTTAACTCTGTTAGCTGAATGCACAGATCAGAAAGAAGTTTCACCGAATGATTCTGTGTAGTTTATATTTGAAGACATTCCTTTTTCCACTATTAACCTCTTAGCGCTCCGAATCTCCACTTGCATTTTCTACAAAAAGAGTGTTTCATAACTGCTCAATCAAAAATATGTTTTATCTCTGTTAACTGAATTTACAGATCAGAAATAAGTTTCACAGAATGCATCTGTGTAGTTTTTATTTGAAGATATTCTTTTTCCCAATGTAGGCCTCTTAGCGCTTAGCATGTCCAATTGCAGTTTCTACAGAAAGAGTGTTTCAGATCGGCTCAATCAAAAGTAAGGTTCAACTCTGTTAGTTGAATGCACAGAACAGAAAGAATTTTCACAGAATGCTACTGTGTAGTTTATATTTGAATATATTCCTTTTTCCACTATTACCCTCTTAGCGCTCCGAATGTCCACTTGCATTTTCTACAGAAAGAGTGTTCAGAAGTGCGCAATCAAAAGTATGGTTTAACTCTGTTATCTTAATGAACATATCAGAAATAAGTTTCACACAATGCTTCTGTGTAGTTTTTATTTGAAGATATTATTTTTCCCAATAGAGGCCTCTTAGTGCTCAGCATGTCCAATTGCAGTTTCTACAGAAAGAGTGTTTCAGAAAGGCTCAATCAAAAGTAATGTTCAACTCTGTTAGTTGAATGCACAGAACAGAAAGAAGTTTCATACAATGCTTCTGTGTAGTTTATATTTGAACATAGTCTTTTTTCCACTATTACCCACTTAGCGCTACGAATGTCCAGTTGCATTTTCTACAGACAGAGTGTTTCAAAACTGCTCAATCAAAAGTATGGTTTAACTCTGTTAGCTGAATGCTCAGATCAGAAAGAAGTTTCACAGAATGCTTCTGTGTAGTTTATATTTGAATATATTCCTTTTTCCACTACTACTCTCTTAGCGCTCCAAATGTCCAGTTGCATTTTCTACAGAAAGAGTGTTCAGATCTGCTCAATCAAAAGTATGGTTTAACTCTGTTAGCTGAATGCACAGATCAGAAAGAAGTTTCACAGAATGATTCTGTGTAGTTTATATTTGGAGACATTCCTTTTTCCACTATTACCCCCTTAGCGCTCCGAATCTCCACTTGCATTTTCTACAGAAAGTGTGTTTCAGAACGGCTCAATCAAAACTAAGGTTCAACTCTTTTAGTTGAACAAACAGAACAGAAAGAAGTTTCACACAATTCTTCTGTGTAGTTTTTATTTGTAGACATTCTTTTTCCCAATATAGGCCTGTTAGCGCTCAGAATGTCCAATTGCAGTTTCTACAGAAAGAGTGTTTCAGAACGGCTCAATCAAAAGTAAGGTTCAACTCTGTTAGTTGAATGCACAGAACAGAAAGAAGTTTCATACAATGCTTCTGTGTAGTTTATATTTGAACATATTCTTTTTTCCAATATTACCCACTTAGCGCTACGAATGTCCAGTTGCATTTTCTACAGACAGAGTGTTTCAAAACTGCTCAATCAAAAGTATGGTTTAACTCTGTTAGCTGAATGCTCAGATCAGAAAGAAGTTTCACAGAATGCTTCTGTGTAGTTTATATTTGAATATATTCCATTTTCCAGTACTACGCTCTTAGCGCTCCAAATGTCCAGTTGCATTTTCAACAGAAAGAGTGTTCAGATCTGCTCAATCAAAAGTATGGTTTAACTCTGTTAGCTGAAAGCACAGATCAGAAAGAAGTTTCACCGAATGATTCTGTGTAGTTTATATTTGAAGACATTCCTTTTTCCACTATTATCCTCTTAGCGCTCCGAATCTCCACTTGCATTTTCTACAAAAAGAGTGTTTCATAACTGCTCAATCAAAAATATGTTTTATCTCTGTTAACTGAATTTACAGATCAGAAATAAGTTCCACAGAATGCATCTGTGTAGTTTTTATTTGAAGATATTCTTTTTCCCAATGTAGGCCTCTTAGCGCTTAGCATGTCCAATTGCAGTTTCTACAGAAAGAGTGTTTCAGAACGGCTCAATCAAAAGCAAGGTTCAACTCTGTTAGTTGAATGCACAGAACAGAAAGAATTTTCACAGAATGCTACTGTGTAGTTTATATTTGAATATATTCCTTTTTCCACTATTACCCTCTTAGCGCTCCGAATGTCCACTTGCATTTTCTACAGAAAGAGTGTTCAGAACTGCGCAATCAAAAGTATGGTTTAACTCTGTTAGCTTAATGAACATATCAGAAATAAGTTTCACACAATGCTTCTGTGTAGTTTTTATTTGAAGATATTATTTTTCCCAATATAGGCCTCTTCGTGCTCAGAATGTCCAATTGCAGTTTCTACAGAAAGAGTGTTTCAGAAAGGCTCAATCAAAAGTAAGGTTCAACTCTGTTAGTTGAATGCACAGAACAGAAAGAAGTTTCATACAATGCTTCTGTGTAGTTTATATTTGAACATATTCTTTTTTCCACTATTACCCACTTAGCGCTACGAATGTCCAGTTGCATTTTCTACAGACAGAGTGTTTCAAAACTGCTCAATCAAAAGTATGGTTTAACTCTGTTAGCTGAATGCTCAGATGAGAAAGAAGTTTCACAGAATGCTTCTGTGTAGTTTATATTTGAATATATTCCTTTTTCCACTACTACTCTCTTAGCGCTCCAAATGTCCAGTTGCATTTTCTACAGAAAGAGGGTTCAGATCTGCTCAATCAAAAGTATGGTTTAACTCTGTTAGCTGAATGCACAGATCAGAAAGAAGTTTCACAGAATGATTCTGTGTAGTTTATATTTGGAGACATTCCTTTTTCCACTATTACCCTCTTAGCGCTCCGAATCTCCACTTGCATTTTCTACAGAAAGAGTGTTTCAGAACGGCTCAATCAAAACTAAGGTTCAACTCTTTTAGTTGAACAAACAGAACAGAAAGAAGTTTCACACAATTCTTCTGTGTAGTTTTTATTTGTAGACATTCTTTTTCCCAATATAGGCCTCTTAGCACTCAGAATGTCCAATTGCAGTTTCTACAGAAAGAGTGTTTCAGAACGGCTCAATCAAAAGTAAGGTTCAACTCTGTTAGTTGAATGCACAGAACAGAAAGAAGTTTCATACAATGCTTCTGTGTAGTTTACATTTGAACATATTCTTTTTTCCACTATTACCCAATTAGCGCTACGAATGTCCAGTTGCATTTTCTACAGACAGAGTGTTTCAATACTGCTCAATCAAAAGTATGGTTTAACTCTGTTAGCTGAATGCTCAGATCAGAAAGAAGTTTCACAGAATGCTTCTGTGTAGTTTATATTTGAATATATTCCTTTTTCCACTACTACGCTCTTAGCGCTCCAAATGTCCAGTTGCATTTTCAACAGAAAGGGTGTTCAGATCTGCTCAATCAAAAGTATGGTTTAACTCTGTTAGCTGAATGCACAGATCAGAAAGAAGTTTCACCGAATGTTTCTGTGTAGTTTATATTTGAAGACGTTCCTTTTTCCACTATTACCCTCTTAGCGCTCCGAATCTCCACTTGCATTTTCTACAAAAAGCGTGTTTCATAACTGCTCAATCAAAAATATGTTTTATCTCTGTTAACTGAATTTACAGATCAGAAATAAGTTTCACAGAATGCATCTGTGTAGTTTTTATTTGAAGATATTCTTTTTCCCAATGTAGGCCTCTTAGCGCTTAGCATGTCCAATTGCAGTTTCTACAGAAAGAGTGTTTCAGAACGGCTCAATCAAAAGTAAGGTTCAACTCTCTTAGTTGAATGCACAGAACAGAAAGAATTTTCACAGAATGCTACTGTGTAGTTTATATTTGAATATATTCCTTTTTCCACTATTACCCTCTTAGCGCTCCGAATGTCCACTTGCATTTTCTACAGAAAGAGTTTTCAGAACTGCGCAATCAAAAGAATGGTTTAACTCTGTTAGCTTAATGAACATATCAGAAATAAGTTTCACACAATGCTTCTGTGTAGTTTTTATTTGAAGATATTATTTTTTCCAATATAGGCCTCTTAGCGCTCAGAATGTCCAATTGCAGTTTCTACAGAAAGAGTGTTTCAGAAAGGCTCAATCAAAAGTAAGGTTCAACTCTGTTAGTTGAATGCACAGAACAGAAAGAAGTTTCATACAATGCTTCTGTGTAGTTTATATTTGAACATATTTTTTTTCCACTATTACCCACGTAGCGCTACGAATGTCCAGTAGCATTTTTTACAGAAAGAGTGTTTCAAATCTGCTCAATCAAAAGTATGGTTTAAATCTGTTAGCTGAATGCTCAGATCACAAGGAAGTTTCACAGAATGCTTCTGTGTAGTTTATATTTGAATATATTCCTTTTTCTACTACTACGCTCTTAGCGCTCCAAATGTCCAGTTGCATTTTCAACAGAAAGAGTGTTCAGATCTGCTCAATCAAAAGTATGGTTTAACTCTGTTAGCTGAATGCACAGATCAGAAAGAAGTTTCACCGAATGATTCTGTGTAGTTTATATTTGAAGACATTCCTTTTTCCACTATTAACCTCTTAGCGCTCCGAATCTCCACTTGCATTTTCTACAAAAAGAGTGTTTCATAACTGCTCAATCAAAAATATGTTTTATCTCTGTTAACTGAATTTACAGATCAGAAATAAGTTTCACAGAATGCATCTGTGTAGTTTTTATTTGAAGATATTCTTTTTCCCAATGTAGGCCTCTTAGCGCTTAGCATGTCCAATTGCAGTTTCTACAGAAAGAGTGTTTCAGAATGGCTCAATCAAAAGTAAGGTTCAACTCTGTTAGTTGAATGCACAGAACAGAAAGAATTTTCACAGAATGCTACTGTGTAGTTTATATTTGAATATATTCCTTTTTCCACTATTACCCTCTTAGCGCTCCGAATGTCCACTTGCATTTTCTACAGAAAGAGTGTTCAGAACTGCGCAATCAAAAGTATGGTTTAACTCTGTTAGCTTAATGAACATATCAGAAATAAGTTTCACACAATGCTTCTGTGTAGTTTTTATTTGAAGATATTATTTTTCCCAATATAGGCCTCTTAGCGCTCAGAATGTCCAATTGCAGTTTCTACAGAAAGAGTGTTTCAGAAAGGCTCAATCAAAAGTAAGGTTCAACTCTGTTAGTTGAATGCACAGAACAGAAAGAAGTTTCATACAATGCTTCTGTGTAGTTTATATTTGAACATATTCTTTTTTCCACTGTTACCCACTTAGCGCTACGATTGTCCAGTTGCATTTTCTACAGACAGAGTGTTTCAAAACTGCTCAATCAAAAGTATGGTTTAACTCTGTTAGCTGTATGCTCAGATCAGAAAGAAGTTTCACAGAATGCTTCTGTGTAGTTTATATTTGAATATATTCCTTTTTCCACTACTACGCTCTTAGCGCTCCAAATGTCCAGTTGCATTTTCAACAGAAAAGTGTTCAGATCTGCTCAATCAAAAGTATGGTTTAACTCTGTTAGCTGAATGCACAGATCAGAAAGAAATTTCACCGAATGATTCTGTGTAGTTTATATTTGAAGACATTTCTTTTTCCACTATTACCCTCTTAGCGCTCCGAATCTCCACTTGCATTTTCTACAAAAAGAGTGTTTCATAACTGCTCAATCAAAAATATGTTTTATCTCTGTTAACTGAATTTACAGATCAGAAATAAGTTCCACAGAATGCATCTGTGTAGTTTTTATTTGAAGATATTCTTTTTCCCAATGTAGGCCTCTTAGCGCTTAGCATGTCCAATTGCAGTTTCTACAGAAAGAGTTTTTCAGAACGGCTCAATCAAAAGTAAGGTTCAACTCTGTTAGTTGAATGCACAGAACAGAAAGAATTTTCACAGAATGCTACTGTGTAGTTTATATTTGAATATATTCCTTTTTCCACTATTACCCTCTTAGCGCTCCGAATGTCCACTTGCATTTTCTACAGAAAGAGTGTT
This sequence comes from Symphalangus syndactylus, assembly GCF_028878055.3. Classification (NCBI taxonomy): domain Eukaryota; kingdom Metazoa; phylum Chordata; class Mammalia; order Primates; family Hylobatidae; genus Symphalangus; species Symphalangus syndactylus. Next base: position 152,750,969 of record NC_072425.2, read on the forward strand.
CAGAACTGCGCAATCAAAAGTATGGTTTAACTCTGTTAGCTTAATGAACATATCAGAAATAAGTTTCACACAATGCTTCTGTGTAGTTTTTATTTGAAGATATTATTTTTCCCAATATAGGCCTCTTCGTGCTCAGAATGTCCAATTGCAGTTTCTACAGAAAGAGTGTTTCAGAAAGGCTCAATCAAAAGTAAGGTTCAACTCTGTTAGTTGAATGCACAGAACAGAAAGAAGTTTCATACAATGCTTCTGTGTAGTTTATATTTGAACATATTCTTTTTTCCACTATTACCCACTTAGCGCTACGAATGTCCAGTTGCATTTTCTACAGACAGAGTGTTTCAAAACTGCTCAATCAAAAGTATGGTTTAACTCTGTTAGCTGAATGCTCAGATCAGAAAGAAGTTTCACAGAATGCTTCTGTGTAGTTTATATTTGAATATATTACTTTTTCCACTACTACTCCCTTAGCGCTCCAAATGTCCAGTTGCATTTTCTACAGAAAGAGTGTTCAGATCTGCTGAATCAAAAGTATGGTTTAACTCTGTTAGCTGAATGCACAGATCAGAAAGAAGTTTCACAGAATGATTCTGTGTAGTTTATATTTGGAGACATTCCTTTTTCCACTATTACCCTCTTAGCGCTCCGAATCTCCACTTGCATTTTCTACAGAAAGAGTGTTTCAGAACGGCTCAATCAAAACTAAGTTTCAACTCTTTTAGTTGAACAAACAGAACAGAAAGAAGTTTCACACAATTCTTCTGTGTAGTTTTTATTTGTAGACATTCTTTTTCCCAATATAGGCCTCTTAGCGCTCAGAATGTCCAATTGCAGTTTCTACAGAAAGAGTGTTTCAGAACGGCTCAATCAAAAGTAAGGTTCAACTCTGTTAGTTGAATGCACAGAACAGCAAGAAGTATCACAGAATGCTTCTGTGTAGTTTATATTTGAACATATTCTTTTTTCCACTATTACCCACTTAGCGCTACGAATGTCCAGTTGCATTTTCTACAGACAGAGTGTTTCAAAATTGCTCAATCAAAAGTATGGTTTAACTCTGTTAGCTGAATGCTCAGATCAGAAAGAAGTTTCACAGAATGCTTCTGTGTAGTTTATATTTGAATATATTCCTTTTTCCACTACTACGCTCTTAGCGCTCCAAATGTCCAGTTGCATTTTCTACAGAAAGAGTGTTCAGATCTGCTCAATCAAAAGTATGGTTTAACTCTGTTAACTCAATGCACAGATCAGAAAGAAGTTTCACCGAATGATTCTGTGTAGTTTATATTTGAAGACATTCCTTTTTCCACTATTATCCTCTTAGCGCTCCGAATCTCCACTTGCATTTTCTACAAAAAGAGTGTTTCATAACTGCTCAATAAAAATATGTTTTATCTCTGTTAACTGAATTTACAGATCAGAAATAAGTTTCACAGAATGCATCTGTGTACTTTTTATTTGAAGATATTCTTTTTCCCAATGTAGGCCTCTTAGCGCTTAGCATGTCCAATTGCAGTTTCTACAGAAAGAGTGTTTCAGAACGGCTCAATCAAAAGTAAGGTTCAACTCTGTTAGCTGAATGCACAGAACAGTAAGACTTTTCACAGAATGCTACTGTGTAGTTTATATTTGAATATATTCCTTTTTCCACTATTACCCTCTTAGCGCTCCGAATGTCCACTTGCATTTTCTACAGAAAGAGTGTTCAGAACTGCGCAATCAAAAGTATGGTTTAACTCTGTTAGCTTAATGAACATATCAGAAATAAGTTTCACACAATGCTTCTGTGTAGTTTTTATTTGAAGATATTATTTTTCCCAATAGATGCCTCTTAGCGCTCAGAATGTCCAATTTCAGTTTCTACAGAAAGAGTGTTTCAGAAAGGCTCAATCAAAAGTAAGGTTCAACTCTGTTAGTTGAATGCACAGAACAGAAAGAAGTTTCATACAATGCTTCTGTGTAGTTTATATTTGAACATATTTTTCTCCACTATTACCCACTTAGCGCTACGAATGTCCAGTTGCATTTTCTACAGACAGAGTGTTTCAAAACTGCTCAATCAAAAGTATGGTTTAACTCTGTTAGCTGAATGCTCAGATCAGAAAGAAGTTTCACAGAATGCTTCTGTGTAGTTTATATTTGAATATATTCCTTTTTCCACTACTACTCTCTTAGCGCTCCAATTGTCCAGTTGCATTTTCTACAGAAAGAGTGTTCAGATCTGCTCAATCAAAAGTATGGTTTAATTCTGTTAGCTGAATGCACAGATCAGAAAGAAGTTTCACAGAATGATTCTGTGTAGTTTATATTTGGAGACATTCCTTTTTCCACTATTACCCTCTTAGTGCTCCGAATCTCCACTTGCATTTTCTACAGAAAGAGTGTTTCAGAACGGCTCAATCAAAACTTAGTTTCAACTCTTTTAGTTGAACAAACAGAACAGAAAGAAGTTTCACACAATTCTTCTGTGTAGTTTTTATTTGTAGACATTCTTTTTCCCAATATAGGCCTCTTAGCGCTCAGAATGTCCAATTGCAGTTTCTACAGAAAGAGTGTTTCAGAACGGCTCAATCAAAAGTAAGGTTCAACTCTGTTAGTTGAATGCACAGAACAGCAAGAAGTTTCACAGAATGCTTCTGTGTAGTTTATATTTGCACATATTCTTTTTTCCACTATTACCCACTTAGCGCTACGAATGTCCAGTTGCATTTTCTACAGACAGAGTGTTTCAAAACTGCTCAATCAAAAGTATGGTTTAACTCTGTTAGCTGAATGCTCAGATCAGAAAGAAGTTTCACAGAATGCTTCTGTGTAGTTTATATTTGAATATATTCCTTTTTCCTCTACTACGCTCTTAGCGCTCCAAATGTCCAGTTGCATTTTCTACAGAAAGAGTGTTCAGATCTGCTCAATCAAAAGTATGCTTTAACTCTGTTAGCTGAATGCACAGATCAGAAAGAAGTTTCACCGAATGATTCTGTGTAGTTTATATTAGAAGACATTCCTTTTTCCACTATTACCCCCGTAGCGCTCCGAATCTCCACTTGCATTTTCTACAAAAAGAGTGTTACATAACTGCTCAATCAAAAATATGTTTTATCTCTGTTAACTGAATTTACAGATCAGAAATAAGTTCCACAGAATGCATCTGTGTAGTTTTTATTTGAAGATATTCTTTTTCCCAATGTAGGCCTCTTAGCGCTTAGCATGTCCAATTGCAGTTTCTACAGAAAGAGTGTTTCAGAACGGCTCAATCAAAAGTAAGGTTCAACTCTGTTAGTTGAATGCACAGAACAGAAAGTATTTTCACAGAATGCTACTGTGTAGTTTATATTTGAATATATTCCTTTTTCCACTATTACCCTCTTAGCGCTCCGAATGTCCACTTGCATTTTCTACAGAAAGAGTGTTCAGAACTGCGCAATCAAAAGTATGGTTTAACTCTGTTAGCTTAATGAACATATCAGAAATAAGTTTCACACAATGCTTCTGTGTAGTTTTTATTTGAAGATATTATTTTTCCCAAGAGAGGCCTCTTAGCGCTCAGAATGTCCAATTGCAGTTTCTACAGAAAGAGTGTTTCAGAAAGGCTCAATCAAAAGTAAGGTTCAACTCTGTTAGTTGAATGCACAGAACAGAAAGAAGTTTCATACAATGCTTCTGTGTAGTTTATATTTGAACATATTCTTTTTTCCTCTATTACCCACTTAGCGCTACGAATGTCCAGTTGCATTTTCTACAGACAGAGTGTTTCAAACCTGCTCAATCAAAAGTATGGTTTAACTCTGTTAGCTGAATGCTCAGATCAGAAAGAAGTTTCACAGAAAGCTTCTGTGTAGTTTATATTTGAATATATTACTTTTTCCACTACTACTCTCTTAGCGCTCCAAATGTCCAGTTGCATTTTCTACAGAAAGAGTGTTCAGATCTGCTCAATCAAAAGTATGGTTTAACACTGTTAGCTGAATGCACAGATCAGAAAGAAGTTTCACAGAATGATTCTGTGTAGTTTATATTTGGAGACATTCCTTTTTCCACTATTACCCCCTTAGCGCTCCGAATCTCCACTTGCATTTTCTACAGAAAGTGTGTTTCAGAACGGCTCAATCAAAACTAAGGTTCAACTCTTTTAGTTGAACAAACAGAACAGAAAGAAGTTTCACACAATTCTTCTGTGTAGTTTTTATTTGTAGACATTCTTTTTCCCAATATAGGCCTGTTAGCGCTCAGAATGTCCAATTGCAGTTTCTACAGAAAGAGTGTTTCAGAACGGCTCAATCAAAAGTAAGGTTCAACTCTGTTAGTTGAATGCACAGAACAGAAAGAAGTTTCATACAATGCTTCTGTGTAGTTTATATTTGAACATATTCTTTTTTCCACTATTACCCACTTAGCGCTACGAATGTCCAGTTGCATTTTCTACAGACAGAGTGTTTCAAAACTGCTCAATCAAAAGTATGGTTTAACTCTGTTAGCTGAATGCTCAGATCAGAAAGAAGTTTCACAGAATGCTTCTGTGTAGTTTATATTTGAATATATTCCTTTTTACACTACTACGCTCTTAGCGCTCCAAATGTCCAGTTGCATTTTCAACAGAAAGAGTGTTCAGATCTGCTCAATCAAAAGTATGGTTTACCTCTGTTAGCTGAATGCACAGATCAGAAAGAAGTTTCACCGAATGATTCTGTGTAGTTTATATTTGAAGACATTCCTTTTTCCACTATTACCCACTTAGCGCTCCGAATCTCCACTTGCATTTTCTACAAAAAGAGTGTTTCATAACTGCTCAATCAAAAATATGTTTTATCTCTGTTAACTGAATTTACAGATCAGAAATAAGTTTCACAGAATGCATCTGTGTAGTTTTTATTTGAAGATATTCTTTTTCCCAATGTAGGCCTCTTAGCGCTTAGCATGTCCAATTGCAGTTTCTACAGAAAGAGTGTTTCAGAACGGCTCAATCAAAAGTAAGGTTCAACTCTGTTAGTTGAATGCACAGAACAGAAAGAATTTTCACAGAATGCTACTGTGTAGTTTATATTTGAATATATTCCTTTTTCCACTATTACCCTCTTAGCGCTCCGAATGTCCACTTGCATTTTCTACAGAAAGAGTGTTCAGAACTGTGCAATCAAAAGTATGGTTTAACTCTGTTAGCTTAATGAACATATCACAAATAAGTTTCACACAATGCTTCTGTGTAGTTTTTATTTGAAGATATTATTTTTCCCAATATAGGCCTCTTCGCGCTCAGAATGTCCAATTGCAGTTTCTACAGAAAGAGTGTTTCAGAAAGGCTCAATCAAAAGTAAGGTTCAACTCTGTTAGTTGAATGCACAGAACAGAAAGAAGTTTCATACAATGCTTCTGTGTAGTTTATATTTGAATATATTCTTTTTTCCACTATTACCCACTTAGCGCTACGAATGTCCAGTTGCATTTTCTACAGACAGAGTGTTTCAAAACTGCTCAATCAAAAGTATGGTTTAACTCTGTTAGCTGAATGCTCAGATCAGAAAGAAGTTTAACAGAATGCTTCTGTGTAGTTTATATTTGAATATATTCCTTTTTCCACTACTACTCTCTTAGCGCTCCAAATGTCCAGTTGCATTTTCTACAGAAAGAGTGTTCAGATCTGCTCAATCAAAAGTATGGTTTAACTCTGTTAGCTGAATGCACAGATCAGAAATAAGTTTCACAGAATGATTCTGTGTAGTTTATATTTGGAGACATTCCTTTTTCCACTATTACCCTCTTAGCGCTCCGAATCTCCACTTGCATTTTCTACAGAAAGAGTGTTTCAGAACGGCTCAATCAAAACTAAGGTTCAACTCTTTTAGTTGAACAAACAGAACAGAAAGAAGTTTCACACAATTCTTTTGTGTAGTTTTTATTTGTAGACATTCTTTTTCCCAATATAGGCCTCTTAGCGCTCAGAATGTCCAATTGCAGTTTCTACAGAAAGAGTGTTTCAGAACGGCTCAATCAAAAGTAAGGTTCAACTCTGTTAGTTGAATGCACAGAACAGAAAGAAGTTTCATACAATGCTTCTGTGTAGTTTATATTTGAACATATTCTTTTTTCCACTATTACCCACTTAGCGCTACGAATGTCCAGTTGCATTTTCTACAGACAGAGTGTTTCAAAACTGCTCAATCAAAAGTATGGTTTAACTCTGTTAGCTGAATGCTCAGATCAGAAAGAAGTTTCACAGAATGCTTCTGTGTAGTTTATAATTGAATATATTACTTTTTCCACTAATACGCTCTTAGCGCTCCAAATGTCCAGTTGCATTTTCAACAGAAAGACTGTTCAGATCTGCTCAATCAAAAGTATGGTTTAACTCTGTTAGCTTAATGCAGAGATCAGAAAGAAGTTTCACCGAATGATTCTGTGTAGTTTATATTTGAAGATATTCCTTTTTCCACTATTACCCTCTTAGCGCTCCGAATCTCCACTTGCATTTTCTACAAAAAGAGTGTTTCATAACTGCTCAATCAAAAATATGTTTTATCTCTGTTAACTGAATTTACAAATCAGAAATAAGTTTCACAGAATGCATCTGTGTAGTTTTTATTTGAAGATATTCTTTTTCCCAATGTAGGCCTCTTTGCGCTTAGCATGTCCAATTGCAGTTTCTACAGAAAGAGTGTTTCAGAACGGCTCAATCAAAAGTAAGGTTCAACTCTGTTAGTTGAATGCACAGTACAGAAAGAATTTTCACAGAATGCTACTGTGTAGTTTATATTTGAATATATTCCTTTTTCCACTATTACCCTCTTAGCGCTCCGAATGTCCACTTGCATTTTCTACAGAAAGAGTGTTCAGAACTGCGCAATCAAAAGTATGGTTTAACTCTGTTAGCTTAATGAACATATCAGAAATAAGTTTCACACAATGCTTCTGTGTAGTTTTTATTTGAAGATATTATTTCTCCCAATATAGGCCTCTTAGCGCTCAGAATGTCCAATTGCAGTTTCTACAGAAAGAGTGTTTCAGAAAGGCTCAATCAAAAGTAAGGTTCAACTCTGTTAGTTGAATGCACAGAACAGAAAGAAGTTTCATACAATGCTTCTGTGTAGTTTATATTTGAACATATTCTTTTTTCCACTATTACCCACTTAGCGCTACGAATGTCCAGTTGCATTTTCTACAGACAGAGTGTTTCAAAACTGCTCAATCAAAAGTATGGTTTAACTCTGTTAGCTGAATGCTCAGATCAGAAAGAAGTTTCACAGAATGCTTCTGTGTAGTTTATATTTGAATATATTCCTTTTTCCACTACTACGCTCTTAGCGCTCCAAATGTCCAGTTGCATTTTCAACAGAAAGAGGGTTCAGATGTGCTCAATCAAAAGTATGGTTTTACTCTGTTAGCTGAATGCACAGATCAGAAAGAAGTTTCACCGAATGATTCTGTGTAGTTTATATTTGAAGACATTCCTTTTTCCACTATTACCCTCTTAGCGCTCCGAATCTCCACTTGCATTTTCTACAAAAAGAGTGTTTCATAACTGCTCAATCAAAAATATGATTTATCTCTGTTAACTGAATTTACAGGTCAGAAATAAGTTTCACAGAATGCATCTGTGTAGTTTTTATTTGAAGATATTCTTTTTCCCAATGTAGGCCTCTTAGCGCTTAGCATGTCCAATTGCAGTTTCTACAGAAAGAGTGTTTCAGAACGGCTCCATCAAAATTAAGGTTCAACTCTGTTAGTTGAATGCACAGAACAGAAAGAATTTTCACAGAATGCTACTGTGTAGTTTATATTTGAATATATTCCTTTTTCCACTATTACCCTCTTAGCGCTCCGAATGTCCACTTGCATTTTCTACAGAAAGAGTGTTCAGAACTGCGCAATCAAAAGTATGGTTTAACTCTGTTAGCTTAATGAACATATCAGAAATAAGTTTCACACAATGCTTCTGTGTAGTTTTTATTTGAAGATATTATTTCTCCCAATATAGGCCTCTTAGCGCTCAGAATGTCCAATTGCAGTTTCTACAGAAAGAGTGTTTCAGAAAGGCTCAATCAAAAGTAAGGTTCAACTCTGTTAGTTGAATGCACAGAACAGAAAGAAGTTTCATACAATGCTTCTGTGTAGTTTATATTTGAACATATTCTTTTTTCCACTATTACCCACTTAGCGCTACGAATGTCCAGTTGCATTTTCTACAGACAGAGTGTTTCAAAACTGCTCAATCAAAAGTATGGTTTAACTCTGTTAGCTGAATGCTCAGATCAGAAAGAAGTTTCACAGAATGCTTCTGTGTAGTTTATATTTGAATATATTCCTTTTTCCACTACTACGCTCTTAGCGCTCCAAATGTCCAGTTGCATTTTCAACAGAAAGAGGGTTCAGATGTGCTCAATCAAAAGTATGGTTTTACTCTGTTAGCTGAATGCACAGATCAGAAAGAAGTTTCACCGAATGATTCTGTGTAGTTTATATTTGAAGACATTCCTTTTTCCACTATTACCCTCTTAGCGCTCCGAATCTCCACTTGCATTTTCTACAAAAAGAGTGTTTCATAACTGCTCAATCAAAAATATGATTTATCTCTGTTAACTGAATTTACATGTCAGAAATAAGTTTCACAGAATGCATCTGTGTAGTTTTTATTTGAAGATATTCTTTTTCCCAATGTAGGCCTCTTAGCGCTTAGCATGTCCAATTGCAGTTTCTACAGAAAGAGTGTTTCAGAACGGCTCCATCAAAATTAAGGTTCAACTCTGTTAGTTGAATGCACAGAACAGAAAGAATTTTCACAGAATGCTACTGTGTAGTTTATATTTGCATATATTCCTTTTTCCACTATTACCCTCTTAGCGCTTCGAATGTCCACTTGCCTTTTCTACAGAAAGAGTGTTCAGAACTGCGCAATCAAAAGTATGGTTTAACTCTGTTAGCTTAATGAACATATCAGAAATAAGTTTCACACAATGCTTCTGTGTAGTTTTTATTTGAAGATATTATTTTTCCCAATAGAGGCCTCTTAGCGCTCAGAATGTCCAATTGCAGTTTCTACAGAAAGAGTGTTTCAGAAAGGCTCAATCAAAAGTAAGGTTCAACTCTGTTAGTTGAATGCACAGAACAGAAAGAAGTTTCATACAATGCTTCTGTGTAGTTTATATTTGAACATATTCTTTTTTCCACTATTACCCACTTAGCGCTACGAATGTCCAGTTGCATTTTCTACAGACAGAGTGTTTCAAAACTGCTCAATCAAATGTATGGTTTAACTCTGTTAGCTGAATGCTCAGATCAGAAAGTAATTTCACAGAATGCTTCTGTGTAGTTTATATTTGAATATATTCCTTTCTCCACTACTACTCTCTTAGCGCTCCAAATGTCCAGTTGCATTTTCTACAGAAAGAGTGTTCAGATCTGCTCAATCAAAAGTATGGTTTAACTCTGTTAGCTGAATGCACAGATCAGAAAGAAGTTTCACAGAATGATTCTGTGTAGTTTATATTTGGAGACATTCCTTTTTCCACTATTACCCTCTTAGCGCTCCGAATCTCCACTTGCATTTTCTACAGAAAGAGTGTTTCAGAACGGCTCAATCAAAACTAAGGTTCAACTCTTTTAGTTGAACAAACAGAACAGAAAGAAGTTTCACACAATTCTTCTGTGTAGTTTTTATTTGTAGACATTCTTTTTCCCAATATAGGCCTCTTAGCGCTCAGAATGTCCAATTGTAGTTTCTACAGAAAGAGTGTTTCAGAACGGCTCAATCAAAAGTAAGGTTCAACTCTGTTAGTTGAATGCACAGAACAGAAAGAAGTTTCATACAATGCTTCTGTGTAGTTTATATTTGAACATATTCTTTTTTCCACTATTACCCACTTAGCGCTACGAATGTCCAGTTGCATTTTCTACAGACAGAGTGTTTCAAAACTGCTCAATCAAAAGTATGGTTTATCTCTGTTAGCTGAATGCTCAGATCAGAAAGAAGTTTCACAGAATGCTTCTGTGTAGTTTATATTTGAATATATTCCTTTTTCCACTACTTCTCTCTTAGCGCTCCAAATGTCCAGTTGCATTTTCTACAGAAAGAGTGTTCAGATCTGCTCAATCAAAAGTATGGTTTAACTCTGTTAGCTGAATGCACAGATCAGAAAGAAGTTTCACAGAATGATTCTGTGTAGTTTATATTTGGAGACATTCCTTTTTCCACTATTACCCTCTTAGCGCTCCGAATCTCCACTTGCATTTTCTACAGAAAGAGTGTTTCAGAACGGCTCAATCAAAACTAAGGTTCAACTCTTTTAGTTGAACAAACAGAACAGAAAGAAGTTTCACACAATTCTTCTGTGTAGTTTTTATTTGTAGACATTCTTTTTCCCAATATAGGCCTCTTAGCGCTCAGAATGTCCAATTGCAGTTTCTACAGAAACAGTGTTTCAGAAAGGCTCAATCAAAAGTAAGGTTCAACTCTGTTAGTTGAATGCACAGAACAGAAAAAGTTTCATACAATGCTTCTGTGTAGTTTATATTTGAACATATTCTTTTTTCCACTATTACCCACTTAGCGCTACGAATGTCCAGTTGCATTTTCTACAGACAGAGTGTTTCAAAACTGCTCAATCAAAAGTATGGTTTAACTCTGTTAGCTGAATGCTCAGATCAGAAAGAAGTTTCACAGAATGCTTCTGTGTAGTTTATATTTGAATATATTCCTTTTTCCACTAATACGCTCTTAGCGCTCCAAATGTCCAGTTGCATTTTCAACAGAAAGACTGTTCAGATCTGCTCAATCAAAAGTATGGTTTAACTCTGTTAGCTTAATGCAGAGATCAGAAAGAAGTTTCACCGAATGATTCTGTGTAGTTTATATTTGAAGATATTCCTTTTTCCACTATTACCCTCTTAGCGCTCCGAATCTCCACTTGCATTTTCTACAAAAAGAGTGTTTCATAACTGCTCAATCAAAAATATGTTTTATCTCTGTTAACTGAATTTACAAATCAGAAATAAGTTTCACAGAATGCATCTGTGTAGTTTTTATTTGAAGATATTCTTTTTCCCAATGTAGGCCTCTTTGCGCTTAGCATGTCCAATTGCAGTTTCTACAGAAAGAGTGTTTCAGAACGGCTCAATCAAAAGTAAGGTTCAACTCTGTTAGTTGAATGCACAGTACAGAAAGAATTTTCACAGAATGCTACTGTGTAGTTTATATTTGAATATATTCCTTTTTCCACTATTACCCTCTTAGCGCTCCGAATGTCCACTTGCATTTTCTACAGAAAGAGTGTTCAGAACTGCGCAATCAAAAGTATGGTTTAACTCTGTTAGCTTAATGAACATATCAGAAATAAGTTTCACACAATGCTTCTGTGTAGTTTTTATTTGAAGATATTATTTCTCCCAATATAGGCCTCTTAGCGCTCAGAATGTCCAATTGCAGTTTCTACAGAAAGAGTGTTTCAGAAAGGCTCAATCAAAAGTAAGGTTCAACTCTGTTAGTTGAATGCACAGAACAGAAAGTAGTTTCATACAATGCTTCTGTGTAGTTTATATTTGAACATATTCTTTTTTCCAATGTTACCCACTTAGCGCTACGAAGGTCCAGTTGCATTTTCTACAGACAGAGTGTTTCAAAACTGCTCAATCAAAAGTATGGTTTAACTCTGTTAGCTGAATGCTCAGATCAGAAAGAAGTTTCACAGAATGCTTCTGTGTAGTTTATATTTGAATATATTCCTTTTTCCACTACTACGCTCTTAGCGCTCCAAATGTCCAGTTGCATTTTCAACAGAAAGAGGGTTCAGATGTGCTCAATCAAAAGTATGGTTTTACTCTGTTAGCTGAATGCACAGATCAGAAAGAAGTTTCACCGAATGATTCTGTGTAGTTTATATTTGAAGACATTCCTTTTTCCACTATTACCCTCTTAGCGCTCCGAATCTCCACTTGCATTTTCTACAAAAAGAGTGTTTCATAACTGCTCAATCAAAAATATGATTTATCTCTGTTAACTGAATTTACAGGTCAGAAATAAGTTTCACAGAATGCATCTGTGTAGTTTTTATTTGAAGATATTCTTTTTCCCAATGTAGGCCTCTTAGCGCTTAGCATGTCCAATTGCAGTTTCTACAGAAAGAGTGTTTCAGAACGGCTCCATCAAAAGTAAGGTTCAACTCTGTTAGTTGAATGCACAGAACAGAAAGAATTTTCACAGAATGCTACTGTGTAGTTTATATTTGCATATATTCCTTTTTCCACTATTACCCTCTTAGCGCTTCGAATGTCCACTTGCCTTTTCTACAGAAAGAGTGTTCAGAACTGCGCAATCAAAAGTATGGTTTAACTCTGTTAGCTTAATGAACATATCAGAAATAAGTTTCACACAATGCTTCTGTGTAGTTTTTATTTGAAGATATTATTTTTCCCAATAGAGGCCTCTTAGCGCTCAGAATGTCCAATTGCAGTTTCTACAGAAAGAGTGTTTCAGAAAGGCTCAATCAAAAGTAAGGTTCAACTCTGTTAGTTGAATGCACAGAACAGAAAGAAGTTTCATACAATGCTTCTGTGTAGTTTATATTTGAACATATTCTTTTTTCCACTATTACCCACTTAGCGCTACGAATGTCCAGTTGCATTTTCTACAGACAGAGTGTTTCAAAACTGCTCAATCAAATGTATGGTTTAACTCTGTTAGCTGAATGCTCAGATCAGAAAGAAATTTCACAGAATGCTTCTGTGTAGTTTATATTTGAATATATTCCTTTTTCCACTACTACTCTCTTAGCGCTCCAAATGTCCAGTTGCATTTTCTACAGAAAGAGTGTTCAGATCTGCTCAATCAAAAGTATGGTTTAACTCTGTTAGCTGAATGCACAGATCAGAAAGAAGTTTCACAGAATGATTCTGTGTAGTTTATATTTGGAGACATTCCTTTTTCCACTATTACCCTCTTAGCGCTCCGAATCTCCACTTGCATTTTCTACAGAAAGAGTGTTTCAGAACGGCTCAATCAAAACTAAGGTTCAACTCTTTTAGTTGAACAAACAGAACAGAAAGAAGTTTCACACAATTCTTCTGTGTAGTTTTTATTTGTAGACATTCTTTTTCCCAATATAGGCCTCTTAGCGCTCAGAATGTCCAATTGTAGTTTCTACAGAAAGAGTGTTTCAGAACGGCTCAATCAAAAGTAAGGTTCAACTCTGTTAGTTGAATGCACAGAACAGAAAGAAGTTTCATACAATGCTTCTGTGTAGTTTATATTTGAACATATTCTTTTTTCCACTATTACCCACTTAGCGCTACGAATGTCCAGTTGCATTTTCTACAGACAGAGTGTTTCAAAACTGCTCAATCAAAAGTATGGTTTAACTCTGTTAGCTGAATGCTCAGATCAGAAAGAAGTTTCACAGAATGCTTCTGTGTAGTTTATATTTGAATATATTCCTTTTTCCACTACTTCTCTCTTAGCGCTCCAAATGTCCAGTTGCATTTTCTACAGAAAGAGTGTTCAGATCTGCTCAATCAAAAGTATGGTTTAACTCTGTTAGCTGAATGCACAGATCAGAAAGAAGTTTCACAGAATGATTCTGTGTAGTTTATATTTGGAGACATTCCTTTTTCCACTATTACCCTCTTAGCGCTCCGAATCTCCACTTGCATTTTCTACAGAAAGAGTGTTTCAGAACGGCTCAATCAAAACTAAGGTTCAACTCTTTTAGTTGAACAAACAGAACAGAAAGAAGTTTCACACAATTCTTCTGTGTAGTTTTTATTTGTAGACATTCTTTTTCCCAATATAGGCCTCTTAGCGCTCAGAATGTCCAATTGCAGTTTCTACAGAAAGACTGTTTCAGAACGGCTCAATCAAAAGTAAGGTTCAACTCTGTTAGTTGAATGCACAGAACAGAAAGAAGTTTCATACAATGCTTCTTTGTAGTTTATATTTGAACATATTCTTTTTTCCACTATTACCCACTTAGCGCTACGAATGTCCAGTTGCATTTTCTACAGACAGAGTGTTTCAAAACTGCTCAATCAAAAGTATGGTTTAACTCTGTTAGCTGTATGCTCAGATCAGAAAGAAGTTTCACAGAATGCTTCTGTGTAGTTTATATTTGAATATATTCCTTTTTCCACTACTACGCTCTTAGCGCTCCAAATGTCCAGTTGCATTTTCAACAGAAAGAGTGTTCAGATCTGCTCAATCAAAAGTATGGTTTAACTCTGTTAGCTGAATGCACAGATCAGAAAGAAGTTTCACCGAATGATTCTGTGTAGTTTATATTTGAAGACATTCCTTTTTCCACTATTACCCTCTTAGCGCTCCGAATCTCCACTTGCATTTTCTACAAAAAGAGTGTTTCATAACTGCTCAATCAAAAATATGTTTTATCTCTGTTAACTGAATTTACAGATAAGAAATAAGTTTCACAGAATGCATCTGTGTAGTTTTTATTTGAAGATATTCTTTTTAACAATGTAGGCCTCTTAGCGCTTAGCATGTCCAATTGCAGTTTCTACAGAAAGAGTGTTTCAGAACGGCTCAATCAAAAGTAAGGTTCAACTCTGTTAGTTGAATGCACAGAACAGAAAGAATTTTCACAGAATGCTTCTGTGTAGTTTATATTTGAATATATTCCTTTTTCCACTATTACCCTCTTAGCGCTCCGAATGTCCACTTGCATTTTCTACAGAAAGAGTGTTCAGAACTGCGCAATCAAAAGTATGGTTTAACTCTGTTAGCTTAATGAACATATCAGAAATAAGTTTCACACAATGCTTCTGTGTAGTTTTTATTTGAAGATATTATTTTTCCCAATATAGGCCTCTTAGCTCACAGAATCTCCAATTGCTGTTTCTACAGAAAGAGTGTTTCAGAAAGGCTCAATAAAAAGTAAGGTTCAACTCTGTTAGTTGAATGCACAGAACAGAAAGAAGTTTCATACAATGCTTCTGTGTAGTTTATATTTGAACATATTCTTTTTTCCACTATTACCCACTTAGCGCTGCGAATGTCCAGTTGCATTTTCTACAGACAGAGTGTTTCAAAACTGCTCAATCAAAAGTATGGTTTAACTCTGTTAGCTGAAAGCTCAGATCAGAAAGAAGTTTCACAGAATGCTTCTGTGTAGTTTATATTTGAATATATTCCTTTTTCCTCTACTACTCTCTTAGCGCTCCAAATGTCCAGTTGCATTTTCTACAGAAAGAGTGTTCAGATCTGCTCAATCAAAAGTATGGTTTAACTCTGTTAGCTGAATGCACAGATCAGAAAGAAGTTTCACAGAATGATTCTGTGTAGTTTATATTTGAAGACATTCCTTTTTCCACTATTACCCTCTTAGCGCTCCGAATCTCCACTTGCATTTTCTACAGAAAGAGTGTTTCAGAACGGCTCAATCAAAACTAAGGTTCAACTCTTTTAGTTGAACAAACAGAACAGAAAGAAGTTTCACACAATTCTTCTGTGTAGTTTTTATTTGTAGACATTCTTTTTCCCAATATAGGCCTCTTAGCGCTCAGAATGTCCAATTCCAGTTTCTACAGAAAGAGTGTTTCAGAACGGCTCAATCAAAAGTAAGGTTCAACTCTGTTAGTTGAATGCACAGAACAGAAAGAAGTTTCATACAATGCTTCTGTGTAGTTTATATTTGAACATATTCTTTTTTCCACTATTACCCACTTAGCGCTACGAATGTCCAGTTGCATTTTCTACAGACAGAGTGTTTCAAAACTGCTCAATCAAAAGTATGGTTTAACTCTGTTAGCTGTATGCTCAGATCAGAAAGAAGTTTCACAGAATGCTTCTGTGTAGTTTATATTTGAATATATTCCTTTTTCCATTACTACGCTCTTAGCGCTCCAAATGTCCAGTTGCATTTTCAACAGAAAGAGTGTTCAGATCTGCTCAATCAAAAGTATGGTTTAACTCTGTTAGCTGAATGCACAGATCAGAAAGAAATTTCACCGAATGATTCTGTGTAGTTGATATTTGAAGACATTCCTTTTTCCACTATTACCCTCTTAGCGCTCCGAATCTCCACTTGCATTTTCTACAAAAAGAGTGTTTCATAACTGCTCAATCAAAAATATGTTTTATCTCTGTTAACTGAATTTACAGATCAGAAATATGTTTCACAGAATGCATCTGTGTAGTTTTTATTTGAAGATATTCTTTTTCCCAATGTAGGCCTCTTAGCGCTTAGCATGTCCAATTGCAGTTTCTACAGAAAGAGTGTTTCAGAACGGCTCAATCAAAAGTAAGGTTCAACTCTGTTAGTTGAATGCACAGAACAGAAAGAATTTTCACAGAATGTTACTGTGTAGTTTATATTTGAATATATTCCATTTTCCACTATTACCCTCTTAGCGCTCCGAATGTCCACTTGCATTATCCACAGAAAGAGTGTTCAGAACTGCGCAATCAAAAGTATGGTTTAACTCTGTGAGCTTAATGAACATATCAGAAATAAGTTTCACACAATGCTTCTGTGTAGTTTTTATTTGAAGATATTATTTTTCCCAATAGAGGCCTCTTAGCGCTCAGAATGTCCAATTGCAGTTTCTACAGAAAGAGTGTTTCAGAAAGGCTCAATCAAAAGTAAGGTTCAACTCTGTTAGTTGAATGCACAGAACAGAAAGAAGTTTCATACAATGCTTCTGTGTAGTTTATATTTGAACATATTCTTTTTTCCACTATTACCCACTTAGCGCTACGAATGTCCAGTTGCATTTTCTACAGACAGAGTGTTTCAAAACTGCTCAATCAAAAGTATGGTTTAACTCTGTTAGCTGAATGCTCAGATCAGAAAGAAGTTTCACAGAATGCTTCTGTGTAGTTTATATTTGAATATATTCCTTTTTCCACTACTACTCTCTTAGCGCTCCAAATGTCCAGTTGCATTTTCTACAGTAAGAGTGTTCAGATCTGCTCAATCAAAAGTATGGTTTAACTCTGTTAGCTGAATGCACAGATCAGAAAGAAGTTTCACCGAATGATTCTGTGTAGTTTATATTTGAAGACATTCCTTTTTCCACTATTACCCTCTTAGCGCTCCGAATCTCCACTTGCATTTTCTACAAAAAGAGTGTTTCATAACTGCTCAATCAAAAATATGTTTTATCTCTGTTAACTGAATTTACAGATCAGAAATATGTTTCACAGAATGCATCTGTGTAGTTTTTATTTGAAGATATTCTTTTTCCCAATGTAGGCCTCTTAGCGCTTAGCATGTCCAATTGCAGTTTCTACAGAAAGAGTGTTTCAGAACGGCTCAATCAAAAGTAAGGTTCAACTCTGTTAGTTGAATGCACAGAACAGAAAGAATTTTCACAGAATGCTACTGTGTAGTTTATATTTGAATATATTCCATTTTCCACTATTACCCTCTTAGCGCTCCGAATGTCCACTTGCATTTTCCACAGAAAGAGTGTTCAGAACTGCGCAATCAAAAGTATGGTTTAACTCTGTTAGCTTAATGAACATATCAGAAATAAGTTTCACACAATGCTTCTGTGTAGTTTTTATTTGAAGATATTATTTTTCCCAATATAGGCCTCTTAGCGCTCAGAATCTCCAATTGCAGTTTCTACAGAAAGAGTGTTTCAGAAAGGCTCAATCAAAAGTAAGGTTCAACTCTGTTAGTTGAATGCACAGAACAGAAAGAAGTTTCATACAATGCTTCTGTGTAGTTTATATTTGAACATATTCTTTTTTCCACTATTACCCACTTAGCGCTACGAATGTCCAGTTGCATTTTCTACAGACAGAGTGTTTCAAAACTGCTCAATCAAAAGTATGGTTTAACTCTGTTAGCTGAATGCTCAGATCAGAAAGAAGTTTCACAGAATGCTTCTGTGTAGTTTATATTTGAATATATTCCTTTTTCCACTACTACTCTCTTAGCGCTCCAAATGTCCAGTTGCATTTTCTACAGAAAGAGTGTTCAGATCTGCTCAATCAAAAGTATGGTTTAACTCTGTTAGCTGAATGCACAGATCAGAAAGAAGTTTCACAGAATGATTCTGTGTAGTTTATATTTGGAGACATTCCTTTTTCCACTATTACCCTCTTAGCGCTCCGAATCTCCACTTGCATTTTCTACAGAAAGAGTGTTTCAGAACGGCTCAATCAAAACTAAGGTTCAACTCTTTTAGTTGAACAAACAGAACAGAAAGAAGTTTCACACAATTCTTCTGTGTAGTTTTTATTTGTAGACATTCTTTTTCCCAATATAGGCCTCTTAGCGCTCAGAATGTCCAATTGTAGTTTCTACAGAAAGAGTGTTTCAGAACGGCTCAATCAAAAGTAAGGTTCAACTCTGTTAGTTGAATGCACAGAACAGAAAGAAGTTTCATACAATGCTTCTGTGTAGTTTATATTTGAACATATTCTTTTTTCCACTATTACCCACTTAGCGCTACGAATGTCCAGTTGCATTTTCTACAGACAGAGTGTTTCAAAACTGCTCAATCAAAAGTATGGTTTAACTCTGTTAGCTGAATGCTCAGATCAGAAAGAAGTTTCACAGAATGCTTCTGTGTAGTTTATATTTGAATATATTCCTTTTTCCACTACTACTCTCTTAGCGCTCCAAATGTCCAGTTGCATTTTCTACAGTAAGAGTGTTCAGATCTGCTCAATCAAAAGTATGGTTTAACTCTGTTAGCTGAATGCACAGATCAGAAAGAAGTTTCACCGAATGATTCTGTGTAGTTTATATTTGAAGACATTCCTTTTTCCACTATTACCCTCTTAGCGCTCCGAATCTCCACTTGCATTTTCTACAAAAAGAGTGTTTCATAACTGCTCAATCAAAAATATGTTTTATCTCTGTTAACTGAATTTACAGATCAGAAATATGTTTCACAGAATGCATCTGTGTAGTTTTTATTTGAAGATATTCTTTTTCCCAATGTAGGCCTCTTAGCGCTTAGCATGTCCAATTGCAGTTTCTACAGAAAGAGTGTTTCAGAACGGCTCAATCAAAAGTAAGGTTCAACTCTGTTAGTTGAATGCACAGAACAGAAAGAATTTTCACAGAATGCTACTGTGTAGTTTATATTTGAATATATTCCATTTTCCACTATTACCCTCTTAGCGCTCCGAATGTCCACTTGCATTTTCCACAGAAAGAGTGTTCAGAACTGCGCAATCAAAAGTATGGTTTAACTCTGTTAGCTTAATGAACATATCAGAAATAAGTTTCACACAATGCTTCTGTGTAGTTTTTATTTGAAGATATTATTTTTCCCAATATAGGCCTCTTAGCGCTCAGAATCTCCAATTGCAGTTTCTACAGAAAGAGTGTTTCAGAAAGGCTCAATCAAAAGTAAGGTTCAACTCTGTTAGTTGAATGCACAGAACAGAAAGAAGTTTCATACAATGCTTCTGTGTAGTTTATATTTGAACATATTCTTTTTTCCACTATTACCCACTTAGCGCTACGAATGTCCAGTTGCATTTTCTACAGACAGAGTGTTTCAAAACTGCTCAATCAAAAGTATGGTTTAACTCTGTTAGCTGAATGCTCAGATCAGAAAGAAGTTTCACAGAATGCTTCTGTGTAGTTTATATTTGAATATATTCCTTTTTCCACTACTACTCTCTTAGCGCTCCAAATGTCCAGTTGCATTTTCTACAGAAAGAGTGTTCAGATCTGCTCAATCAAAAGTATGGTTTAACTCTGTTAGCTGAATGCACAGATCAGAAAGAAGTTTCACAGAATGATTCTGTGTAGTTTATATTTGGAGACATTCCTTTTTCCACTATTACCCTCTTAGCGCTCCGAATCTCCACTTGCATTTTCTACAGAAAGAGTGTTTCAGAACGGCTCAATCAAAACTAAGGTTCAACTCTTTTAGTTGAACAAACAGAACAGAAAGAAGTTTCACACAATTCTTCTGTGTAGTTTTTATTTGTAGACATTCTTTTTCCCAATATAGGCCTCTTAGCGCTCAGAATGTCCAATTGTAGTTTCTACAGAAAGAGTGTTTCAGAACGGCTCAATCAAAAGTAAGGTTCAACTCTGTTAGTTGAATGCACAGAACAGAAAGAAGTTTCATACAATGCTTCTGTGTAGTTTATATTTGAACATATTCTTTTTTCCACTATTACCCACTTAGCGCTACGAATGTCCAGTTGCATTTTCTACAGACAGAGTGTTTCAAAACTGCTCAATCAAAAGTATGGTTTAACTCTGTTAGCTGAATGCTCAGATCAGAAAGAAGTTTCACAGAATGCTTCTGTGTAGTTTATATTTGAATATATTCCTTTTTCCACTACTACTCTCTTAGCGCTCCAAATGTCCAGTTGCATTTTCTACAGTAAGAGTGTTCAGATCTGCTCAATCAAAAGTATGGTTTAACTCTGTTAGCTGAATGCACAGATCAGAAAGAAGTTTCACCGAATGATTCTGTGTAGTTTATATTTGAAGACATTCCTTTTTCCACTATTACCCTCTTAGCGCTCCGAATCTCCACTTGCATTTTCTACAGAAAGAGTGTTTCAGAACGGCTCAATCAAAACTAAGGTTCAACTCTTTTAGTTGAACAAACAGAACAGAAAGAAGTTTCACACAATTCTTCTGTGTAGTTTTTATTTGTAGACATTCTTTTTCCCAATATAGGCCTCTTAGCGCTCAGAATGTCCAATTGCAGTTTCTACAGAAAGACGGTTTCAGAACGGCTCAATCAAAAGTAAGGTTCAACTCTGTTAGTTGAATGCACAGAAGAGAAAGAAGTTTCATACAATGCTTCTGTGTAGTTTATATTTGAACATATTCTTTTTTCCACTATTACCCACTTAGCGCTACGAATGTCCAGTTGCATTTTCTACAGACAGAGTGTTTCAAAACTGCTCAATCAAATGTATGGTTTAACTCTGTTAGCTGTATGCTCAGATCAGAAAGAAGTTTCACAGAATGCTTCTGTGTAGTTTATATTTGAATATATTCCTTTTTCCACTACTACGCTCTTAGCGCTCCAAATGTCCAGTTGCATTTTCAACTGAAAGAGTGTTCAGATCTGCTCAATCAAAAGTATGGTTTAACTCTGTTAGCTGAATGCACAGATCAGAAAGAAGTTTCACCGAATGATTCTGTGTAGTTTATATTTGAAGACATTCCTTTTTCCACTATTACCCTCTTAGCGCTCCGAATCTCCACTTGCATTTTCTACAAAAAGAGTGTTTCATAACTGCTCAATCAAAAATATGTTTTATCTCTGTTAACTGAATTTACAGATCAGAAATAAGTTTCACAGAATGCATCTGTGTAGTTTTTATTTGAAGATATTCTTTTTCCCAATGTAGGCCTCTTAGCGCTTAGCATGTCCAATTGCAGTTTCTACAGAAAGAGTGTTTCAGAACGGCTCAATCAAAAGTAAGGTTCAACTCTGTTAGTTGAATGCACAGAACAGAAAGAATTTTCACAGAATGCTTCTGTGTAGTTTATATTTGAATATATTTCTTTTTCCACTATTACCCTCTTAGCGCTCCGAATGTCCACTTGCATTTTCTACAGAAAGAGTGTTCAGAACTGCGCAATCAAAAGTATTGTTTAACTCTGTTAGCTTAATGAACATATCAGAAATAAGTTTCACACAATGCTTCTGTGTAGTTTTTATTTGAAGATATTATTTTTCCCAATAGAGGCCTCTTAGCGCTCAGAATGTCCAATTGCAGTTTCTACAGAAAGAGTGTGTCAGAAAGGCTCAATCAAAAGTAAGGTTCAACTCTGTTAGTTGAATGCACAGAACAGAAAGGAGTTTCATACAATGCTTCTGTGTAGTTTATATTTGAACATATTCTTTTTTCCACTATTACCCACTTAGCGCTACGAATGTCCAGTTGCATTTTCTACAGACAGAGTGTTTCAAAACTGCTCAATCAAAAGTATGGTTTAACTCTGTTAGCTGAATGCTCAGATCAGAAAGAAGTTTCACAGAATGCTTCTGTGTAGTTTATATTTGAATATATTCCTTTTTCCACTACTACTCTCTTAGCGCTCCAAATGTCCAGTTGCATTTTCTACAGAAAGAGTGTTCAGATCTGCTCAATCAAAAGTATGGTTAAACTCTGTTAGCTGAATGCACAGATCAGAAAGAAGTTTCACAGAATGATTCTGTGTAGTTTATATTGAAGACATTCCTTTTTCCACTATTACCCTCTTAGCGCTCCGAATCTCCACTTGCATTTTCTACAGAAAGAGTGTTTCAGAACGGCTCAATCAAAACTAAGGTTCAACTCTTTTAGTTGAACAAACAGAACAGAAAGAAGTTTCACACAATTCTTCTGTGTAGTTTTTATTTGTAGACATTCTTTTTCCCAATATAGGCCTCTTAGCGCTCAGAATGTCCAATTGCAGTTTCTACAGAAAGAGTGTTTCAGAACGGCTCAATCAAAAGTAAGGTTCAACTCTGTTAGTTGAATGCACAGAACAGAAAGAAGTTTCATACAATGCTTCTGTGTAGTTTATATTTGAACATATTCTTTTTTCCACTATTACCCACTTAGCGCTACGAATGTCCAGTTGCATTTTCTACAGACAGAGTGTTTCAAAACTGCTCAATCAAAAGTATGGTTTAACTCTGTTAGCTGTATGCTCAGATCAGAAAGAAGTTTCACAGAATGCTTCTGTGTAGTTTATATTTGAATATATTCCTTTTTCCACTACTACGCTCTTAGCGCTCCAAATGTCCAGTTGCATTTTCAACAGAAAGAGTGTTCAGATCTGCTCAATCAAAAGTATGGTTTAACTCTCTTAGCTGAATGCACAGATCAGAAAGAAGTTTCACCGAATGATTCTGTGTAGTTTATATTTGAAGACATTCCTTTTTCCACTATTACCCTCTTAGCGCTCCGAATCTCCACTTGCATTTTCTACAAAAAGAGTGTTTCATAACTGCTCAATCAAAATATGTTTTATCTCTGTTAACTGAATTTACAGATCAGAAATATGTTTCACAGAATGCATCTGTGTAGTTTTTATTTGAAGATATTCTTTTTCCCAATGTAGGCCTCTTAGCGCTTAGCATGTCCAATTGCAGTTTCTACAGAAAGAGTGTTTCAGAAGGGCTCAATCAAAAGTAAGGTTCAACTCTGTTAGTTGAATGCACAGAACAGAAAGAATTTTCACAGAATGCTACTGTGTAGTTTATATTTGAATATATTCCATTTTCCACTATTACCCTCTTAGCGCTCCGAATGTCCACTTGCATTTTCCACAGAAAGAGTGTTCAGAACTGCGCAATCAAAAGTATGGTTTAACTCTGTTAGCTTAATGAACATATCAGAAATAAGTTTCACACAATGCTTCTGTGTAGTTTTTATTTGAAGGTATTATTTTTCCCAATAGAGGCCTCTTAGCGCTCAGAATGTCCAATTGCAGTTTCTACAGAAAGAGTGTTTCAGAAAGGCTCAATCAAATGTAAGGTTCAACTCTGTTAGTTGAATGCACAGAACAGAAAGAAGTTTCATACAATGCTTCTGTGTAGTTTATATTTGAACATATTCTTTTTTCCACTATTACCCACTTAGCGCTACGAATGTCCAGTTTCATTTTCTACAGACAGAGTGTTTCAAAACTGCTCAATCAAAAGTATGGTTTAACTCTGTTAGCTGAATGCTCAGATCAGAAAGAAGTTTCACAGAATGCTTCTGTGTAGTTTATATTTGAATATATTCCTTTTTCCACTACTACTCTCTTAGCGCTCCAAATGTCCAGTTGCATTTTCTACAGTAAGAGTGTTCAGATCTGCTCAATCAAAAGTATGGTTTAACTCTGTTAGCTGAATGCACAGATCAGAAAGAAGTTTCACAGAATGATTCTGTGTAGTTTATATTTGGAGACATTCCTTTTTCCACTATTACCCTCTTAGCGCTCCGAATCTCCACTTGCATTTTCTACAGAAAGAGTGTTTCAGAACGGCTCAATCAAAACTAAGGTTCAACTCTTTTAGTTGAACAAACAGAACAGAAAGAAGTTTCACACAATTCTTCTGTGTAGTTTTTATTTGTAGACATTCTTTTTCCCAATATAGGCCTCTTAGCGCTCAGAATGTCCAATTGCAGTTTCTACAGAAAGAGTGTTTCAGAACGGCTCAATCAAAAGTAAGGTTCAACTCTGTTAGTTGAATGCACAGAACAGAAAGTAGTTTCATACAATGCTTCTGTGTAGTTTATATTTGAACGTATTCTTTTTTCCACTATTACCCACTTAGCGCTACGAATGTCCAGTTGCATTTTCTACAGACAGAGTGTTTCAAAACTGCTCAATCAAAAGTATGGTTTAACTCTGTTAGCTGTATGCTCAGATCAGAAAGAAGTTAACAGAATGCTTCTGTGTAGTTTATATTTGAATATATTCCTTTTTCCACTACTACGCTCTTAGCGCTCCAAATGTCCAGTTGCATTTTCAACAGAAAGAGTGTTCAGACCTGCTCAATCAAAAGTATGGTTTAACTCTGTTAGCTGAATGCACAGATCAGAAAGAAGTTTCACCGAATGATTCTGTGTAGTTTATATTTGAAGACATTCCTTTTTCCACTATTACCCTCTTAGCGCTCCGAATCTCCACTTGCATTTTCTACAAAAAGAGTGTTTCATAACTGCTCAATAAAAAATATGTTTTATCTCTGTTAACTGAATTTACAGATCAGAAATATGTTTCACAGAATGCATCTGTGTAGTTTTTATTTGAAGATATTCTTTTTCCCAATGTTGGCCTCTTAGCGCTTAGCATGTCCAATTGCAGTTTCTACAGAAAGAGTGTTTCAGAACGGCTCAATCAAAAGTAAGGTTCAACTCTGTTAGTTGAATGCACAGTACAGAAAGAATTTTCACAGAATGCTACTGTGTAGTTTATATTTGAATATATTCCTTTTTCCACTATTACCCTCTTAGCGCTCCGAATGTCCACTTGCATTTTCTACAGAAAGAGTGTTCAGAACTGCGCAATCAAAAGTATGGTTTAACTCTGTTAGCTTAATGAACATATCAGAAATAAGTTTCACACAATGCTTCTGTGTAGTTTTTATTTGAAGATATTATTTTTCCCAATAGAGGCCTCTTAGCGCTCAGAATGTCCAATTGCAGTTTCTACAGAAAGAGTGTTTCAAAAAGGCTCAATCAAAAGTAAGGTTCAACTCTGTTAGTTGAATGCACAGAACAGAAAGAAGTTTCATACAATGCTTCTGTGTAGTTTATATTTGAACATATTCTTTTTTCCACTATTACCCACTTAGCGCTACGAATGTCCAGTTGCATTTTCTACAGACAGAGTGTTTCAAAACTGCTCAATCAAAAGTATGGTTTAACTCTGTTAGCTGAATGCTCAGATCAGAAAGAAGTTTCACAGAATGCTTCTGTGTAGTTTATATTTGAATATATTCCTTTTTCCACTACTACTCTCTTAGCGCTCCAAATGTCCAGTTGCATTTTCTACAGAAAGAGTGTTCAGATCTGCTCAATCAAAAGTATGGTTTAACTCTGTTAGCTGAATGCACAGATCAGAAAGAAGTTTCACAGAATGATTCTGTGTAGTTTATATTTGGAGACATTCCTTTTTCCACTATTACCCTCTTAGCGCTCCGAATCTCCACTTGCATTTTCTACAGAAAGAGTGTTTCAGAACGGCTCAATCAAAACTAAGGTTCAACTCTTTTAGTTGAACAAACAGAACAGAAAGAAGTTTCACACAATTCTTCTGTGTAGTTTTTATTTGTAGACATTCTTTTTACCAATATAGGCCTCTTAGCGCTCAGAATGTCCAATTGCAGTTTCTACAGAAAGAGTGTTTCAGAACGGCTCAATCAAAAGTAAGGTTCAACTCTGTTAGTTGAATGCACAGAACAGAAAGTAGTTTCATACAATGCTTCTGTGTAGTTTATATTTGAACGTATTCTTTTTTCCACTATTACCCACTTAGCGCTACGAATGTCCAGTTGCATTTTCTACAGACAGAGTGTTTCAAAACTGCTCAATCAAAAGTATGGTTTAACTCTGTTAGCTGTATGCTCAGATCAGAAAGAAGTTAACAGAATGCTTCTGTGTAGTTTATATTTGAATATATTCCTTTTTCCACTACTACGCTCTTAGCGCTACAAATGTCCAGTTGCATTTTCAACAGAAAGAGTGTTCAGATCTGCGCAATCAAAAGTATGGTTTAACTCTGTTAGCTGAATGCACAGATCAGAAAGAAGTTTCACCGAATGATTCTGTGTAGTTTATATTTGAAGACATTCCTTTTTCCACTATTACCCTCTTAGCGCTCCGAATCTCCACTTGCATTTTCTACAAAAAGAGTGTTTCATAACTGCTCAATCAAAAATATGTTTTATCTCTGTTAACTGAATTTACAGATCAGAAATATGTTTCACAGAATGCATCTGTGTAGTTTTTATTTGAAGATATTCTTTTTCCCAATGTAGGCCTCTTAGCGCTTAGCATGTCCAATTGCAGTTTCTACAGAAAGAGTGTTTCAGAACGGCTCAATCAAAAGTAAGGTTCAACTCTGTTAGTTGAATGCACAGAACAGAAAGAATTTTCACAGAATGCTACTGTGTAGTTTATATTTGAATATATTCCATTTTCCACTATTACCCTCTTAGCGCTCCGAATGTCCACTTGCATTTTCCACAGAAAGAGTGTTCAGAACTGCGCAATCAAAAGTATGGTTTAACTCTGTTAGCTTAATGAACATATCAGAAATAAGTTTCACACAATGCTTCTGTGTACTTTTTATTTGAAGGTATTATTTTTCCCAATAGAGGCCTCTTAGCGCTCAGAATGTCCAATTGCAGTTTCTACAGAAAGAGTGTTTCAGAAAGGCTCAATCAAAAGTAAGGTTCAACTCTGTTAGTTGAATGCACAGAACAGAAAGAAGTTTCATACAATGCTTCTGTGTAGTTTATATTTGAACATATTCTTTTTTCCACTATTACCCACTTAGCGCTACGAATGTCCAGTTGCATTTTCTACAGACAGAGTGTTTCAAAACTGCTCAATCAAAAGTATGGTTTAACTCTGTTAGCTGAATGCTCAGATCAGAAAGAAGTTTCACAGAATGCTTCTGTGTAGTTTATATTTGAATATATTCCTTTTTCCACTACTACTCTCTTAGCGCTCCAAATGTCCAGTTGCATTTTCTACAGTAAGAGTGTTCAGATCTGCTCAATCAAAAGTATGGTTTAACTCTGTTAGCTGAATGCACAGATCAGAAAGAAGTTTCACAGAATGATTCTGTGTAGTTTATATTTGGAGACATTCCTTTTTCCACTATTACCCTCTTAGCGCTCCGAATCTCCACTTGCATTTTCTACAGAAAGAGTGTTTCAGAACGGCTCAATCAAAACTAAGGTTCAACTCTTTTAGTTGAACAAACAGAACAGAAAGAAGTTTCACACAATTCTTCTGTGTAGTTTTTATTTGTAGACATTCTTTTTCCCAATATAGGCCTCTTAGCGCTCAGAATGTCCAATTGCAGTTTCTACAGAAAGAGTGTTTCAGAACGGCTCAATCAAAAGTAAGGTTCAACTCTGTTAGTTGAATGCACAGAACAGAAAGTAGTTTCATACAATGCTTCTGTGTAGTTTATATTTGAACGTATTCTTTTTTCCACTATTACCCACTTAGCGCTACGAATGTCCAGTTGCATTTTCTACAGACAGAGTGTTTCAAAACTGCTCAATCAAAAGTATGGTTTAACTCTGTTAGCTGTATGCTCAGATCAGAAAGAAGTTAACAGAATGCTTCTGTGTAGTTTATATTTGAATATATTCCTTTTTCCACTACTACGCTCTTAGCGCTACAAATGTCCAGTTGCATTTTCAACAGAAAGAGTGTTCAGATCTGCTCAATCAAAAGTATGGTTTAACTCTGTTAGCTGAATGCACAGATCAGAAAGAAGTTTCACCGAATGATTCTGTGTAGTTTATATTTGAAGACATTCCTTTTTCCACTATTACCCTCTTAGCGCTCCGAATCTCCACTTGCATTTTCTACAAAAAGAGTGTTTCATAACTGCTCAATCAAAAATATGTTTTATCTCTGTTAACTGAATTTACAGATCAGAAATATGTTTCACAGAATGCATCTGTGTAGTTTTTATTTGAAGATATTCTTTTTCCCAATGTAGGCCTCTTAGCGCTTAGCATGTCCAATTGCAGTTTCTACAGAAAGAGTGTTTCAGAACGGCTCAATCAAAAGTAAGGTTCAACTCTGTTAGTTGAATGCACAGAACAGAAAGAATTTTCACAGAATGCTACTGTGTAGTTTATATTTGAATATATTCCATTTTCCACTATTACCCTCTTAGCGCTCCGAATCTCCACTTGCATTTTCCACAGAAAGAGTGTTCAGAACTGCGCAATCAAAAGTATGGTTTAACTCTGTTAGCTTAATGAACATATCAGAAATAAGTTTCACACAATGCTTCTGTGTAGTTTTTATTTGAAGATATTATTTTTCCCAATAGAGGCCTCTTAGCGCTCAGAATCTCCAATTGCAGTTTCTACAGAAAGAGTGTTTCAGAAAGGCTCAATCAAAAGTAAGGTTCAACTCTGTTAGTTGAATGCACAGAACAGAAAGAAGTTTCATACAATGCTTCTGTGTAGTTTATATTTGAACATATTCTTTTTTCCACTATTACCCACTTAGCGCTACGAATGTCCAGTTGCATTTTCTACAGACAGAGTGTTTCAAAACTGCTCAATCAAAAGTATGGTTTAACTCTGTTAGCTGAATGCTCAGATCAGAAAGAAGTTTCACAGAATGCTTCTGTGTAGTTTATATTTGAATATATTCCTTTTTCCACTACTACTCTCTTAGCGCTCCAAATGTCCAGTTGCATTTTCTACAGAAAGAGTGTTCAGATCTGCTCAATCAAAAGTATGGTTTAACTCTGTTAGCTGAATGCACAGATCAGAAAGAAGTTTCACAGAATGATTCTGTGTAGTTTATATTTGGAGACATTCCTTTTTCCACTATTACCCTCTTAGCGCTCCGAATCTCCACTTGCATTTTCTACAGAAAGAGTGTTTCAGAACGGCTCAATCAAAACTAAGGTTCAACTCTTTTAGTTGAACAAACAGAACAGAAAGAAGTTTCACACAATTCTTCTGTGTAGTTTTTATTTGTAGACATTCTTTTTCCCAATATAGGCCTCTTAGCGCTCAGAATGTCCAATTGTAGTTTCTACAGAAAGAGTGTTTCAGAACGGCTCAATCAAAAGTAAGGTTCAACTCTGTTAGTTGAATGCACAGAACAGAAAGTAGTTTCATACAATGCTTCTGTGTAGTTTATATTTGAACGTATTCTTTTTTCCACTATTACCCACTTAGCGCTACGAATGTCCAGTTGCATTTTCTACAGACAGAGTGTTTCAAAACTGCTCAATCAAAAGTATGGTTTAACTCTGTTAGCTGTATGCTCAGATCAGAAAGAAGTTTCACAGAATGCTTCTGTGTAGTTTATATTTGAATATATTCCTTTTTCCACTACTACGCTCTTAGCGCTCCAAATGTCCAGTTGCATTTTCAACAGAAAGAGTGTTCAGATCTGCTCAATCAAAAGTATGGTTTAACTCTGTTAGCTGAATGCACAGATCAGAAAGAAGTTTCACCGAATGATTCTGTGTAGTTTATATTTGAAGACATTCCTTTTTCCACTATTACCCTCTTAGCGCTCCGAATCTCCACTTGCATTTTCTACAAAAAGAGTGTTTCATAACTGCTCAATCAAAAATATGTTTTATCTCTGTTAACTGAATTTACAGATCAGAAATATGTTTCACAGAATGCATCTGTGTAGTTTTTATTTGAAGATATTCTTTTTCCCAATGTAGGCCTCTTAGCGCTTAGCATGTCCAATTGCAGTTTCTACAGAAAGAGTGTTTCAGAACGGCTCAATCAAAAGTAAGGTTCAACTCTGTTAGTTGAATGCACAGAACAGAAAGAATTTTCACAGAATGCTACTGTGTAGTTTATATTTGAATATATTCCATTTTCCACTATTACCCTCTTAGCGCTCCGAATGTCCACTTGCATTTTCCACAGAAAGAGTGTTCAGAACTGCGCAATCAAAAGTATGGTTTAACTCTGTTAGCTTAATGAACATATCAGAAATAAGTTTCACACAATGCTTCTGTGTAGTTTTTATTTGAAGATATTATTTTTCCCAATATAGGCCTCTTAGCGCTCAGAATCTCCAATTGCAGTTTCTACAGAAAGAGTGTTTCAGAAAGGCTCAATCAAAAGTAAGGTTCAACTCTGTTAGTTGAATGCACAGAACAGAAAGAAGTTTCATACAATGCTTCTGTGTAGTTTATATTTGAACATATTCTTTTTTCCACTATTACCCACTTAGCGCTACGAATGTCCAGTTGCATTTTCTACAGACAGAGTGTTTCAAAACTGCTCAATCAAAAGTATGGTTTAACTCTGTTAGCTGAATGCTCAGATCAGAAAGAAGTTTCACAGAATGCTTCTGTGTAGTTTATATTTGAATATATTCCTTTTTCCACTATTACTCTCTTAGCGCTCCAAATGTCCAGTTGCATTTTCTACAGAAAGAGTGTTCAGATCTGTTCAATCAAAAGTATGGTTTAACTCTGTTAGCTGAATGCACAGATCAGAAAGAAGTTTCACAGAATGATTCTGTGTAGTTTATATTTGGAGACATTCCTTTTTCCACTATTACCCTCTTAGCGCTCCGAATCTCCACTTGCATTTTCTACAGAAAGAGTGTTTCAGAACGGCTCAATCAAAACTAAGGTTCAACTCTTTTAGTTGAACAAACAGAACAGAAAGAAGTTTCACACAATTCTTCTGTGTAGTTTTTATTTGTAGACATTCTTTTTCCCAATATAGGCCTCTTAGCGCTCAGAATGTCCAATTGTAGTTTCTACAGAAAGAGTGTTTCAGAACGGCTCAATCAAAAGTAAGGTTCAACTCTGTTAGTTGAATGCACAGAACAGAAAGAAGTTTCATACAATGCTTCTGTGTAGTTTATATTTGAACATATTCTTTTTTCCACTATTACCCACTTAGCGCTACGAATGTCCAGTTGCATTTTCTACAGACAGAGTGTTTCAAAACTGCTCAATCAAAAGTATGGTTTAACTCTGTTAGCTGAATGCTCAGATCAGAAAGAAGTTTCACAGAATGCTTCTGTGTAGTTTATATTTGAATATATTCCTTTTTCCACTACTACTCTCTTAGCGCTCCAAATGTCCAGTTGCATTTTCTACAGAAAGAGTGTTCAGATCTGCTCAATCAAAAGTATGGTTAAACTCTGTTAGCTGAATGCACAGATCAGAAAGAAGTTTCACAGAATGATTCTGTGTAGTTTATATTGAAGACATTCCTTTTTCCACTATTACCCTCTTAGCGCTCCGAATCTCCACTTGCATTTTCTACAGAAAGAGTGTTTCAGAACGGCTCAATCAAAACTAAGGTTCAACTCTTTTAGTTGAACAAACAGAACAGAAAGAAGTTTCACACAATTCTTCTGTGTAGTTTTTATTTGTAGACATTCTTTTTCCCAATATAGGCCTCTTAGCGCTCAGAATGTCCAATTGCAGTTTCTACAGAAAGAGTGTTTCAGAACGGCTCAATCAAAAGTAAGGTTCAACTCTGTTAGTTGAATGCACAGAACAGAAAGAAGTTTCATACAATGCTTCTGTGTAGTTTATATTTGAACATATTCTTTTTTCCACTATTACCCACTTAGCGCTACGAATGTCCAGTTGCATTTTCTACAGACAGAGTGTTTCAAAACTGCTCAATCAAAAGTATGGTTTAACTCTGTTAGCTGTATGCTCAGATCAGAAAGAAGTTTCACAGAATGCTTCTGTGTAGTTTATATTTGAATATATTCCTTTTTCCACTACTACGCTCTTAGCGCTCCAAATGTCCAGTTGCATTTTCAACAGAAAGAGTGTTCAGATCTGCTCAATCAAAAGTATGGTTTAACTCTGTTAGCTGAATGCACAGATCAGAAAGAAGTTTCACCGAATGATTCTGTGTAGTTTATATTTGAAGACATTCCTTTTTCCACTATTACCCTCTTAGCGCTCCGAATCTCCACTTGCATTTTCTACAAAAAGAGTGTTTCATAACTGCTCAATCAAAATATGTTTTATCTCTGTTAACTGAATTTACAGATCAGAAATATGTTTCACAGAATGCATCTGTGTAGTTTTTATTTGAAGATATTCTTTTTCCCAATGTAGGCCTCTTAGCGCTTAGCATGTCCAATTGCAGTTTCTACAGAAAGAGTGTTTCAGAAGGGCTCAATCAAAAGTAAGGTTCAACTCTGTTAGTTGAATGCACAGAACAGAAAGAATTTTCACAGAATGCTACTGTGTAGTTTATATTTGAATATATTCCATTTTCCACTATTACCCTCTTAGCGCTCCGAATGTCCACTTGCATTTTCCACAGAAAGAGTGTTCAGAACTGCGCAATCAAAAGTATGGTTTAACTCTGTTAGCTTAATGAACATATCAGAAATAAGTTTCACACAATGCTTCTGTGTAGTTTTTATTTGAAGGTATTATTTTTCCCAATAGAGGCCTCTTAGCGCTCAGAATGTCCAATTGCAGTTTCTACAGAAAGAGTGTTTCAGAAAGGCTCAATCAAATGTAAGGTTCAACTCTGTTAGTTGAATGCACAGAACAGAAAGAAGTTTCATACAATGCTTCTGTGTAGTTTATATTTGAACATATTCTTTTTTCCACTATTACCCACTTAGCGCTACGAATGTCCAGTTTCATTTTCTACAGACAGAGTGTTTCAAAACTGCTCAATCAAAAGTATGGTTTAACTCTGTTAGCTGAATGCTCAGATCAGAAAGAAGTTTCACAGAATGCTTCTGTGTAGTTTATATTTGAATATATTCCTTTTTCCACTACTACTCTCTTAGCGCTCCAAATGTCCAGTTGCATTTTCTACAGTAAGAGTGTTCAGATCTGCTCAATCAAAAGTATGGTTTAACTCTGTTAGCTGAATGCACAGATCAGAAAGAAGTTTCACAGAATGATTCTGTGTAGTTTATATTTGGAGACATTCCTTTTTCCACTATTACCCTCTTAGCGCTCCGAATCTCCAATTGCATTTTCTACAGAAAGAGTGTTTCAGAACGGCTCAATCAAAACTAAGGTTCAACTCTTTTAGTTGAACAAACAGAACAGAAAGAAGTTTCACACAATTCTTCTGTGTAGTTTTTATTTGTAGACATTCTTTTTCCCAATATAGGCCTCTTAGCGCTCAGAATGTCCAATTGCAGTTTCTACAGAAAGAGTGTTTCAGAACGGCTCAATCAAAAGTAAGGTTCAACTCTGTTAGTTGAATGCACAGAACAGAAAGTAGTTTCATACAATGCTTCTGTGTAGTTTATATTTGAACGTATTCTTTTTTCCACTATTACCCACTTAGCGCTACGAATGTCCAGTTGCATTTTCTACAGACAGAGTGTTTCAAAACTGCTCAATCAAAAGTATGGTTTAACTCTGTTAGCTGTATGCTCAGATCAGAAAGAAGTTAACAGAATGCTTCTGTGTAGTTTATATTTGAATATATTCCTTTTTCCACTACTACGCTCTTAGCGCTCCAAATGTCCAGTTGCATTTTCAACAGAAAGAGTGTTCAGACCTGCTCAATCAAAAGTATGGTTTAACTCTGTTAGCTGAATGCACAGATCAGAAAGAAGTTTCACCGAATGATTCTGTGTAGTTTATATTTGAAGACATTCCTTTTTCCACTATTACCCTCTTAGCGCTCCGAATCTCCACTTGCATTTTCTACAAAAAGAG
Source organism: Symphalangus syndactylus (assembly GCF_028878055.3). Classification (NCBI taxonomy): domain Eukaryota; kingdom Metazoa; phylum Chordata; class Mammalia; order Primates; family Hylobatidae; genus Symphalangus; species Symphalangus syndactylus. Next base: position 152,784,751 of record NC_072425.2, read on the forward strand.
TGTTTCATAACTGCTCAATCAAAAATATGTTTTATCTCTGTTAACTGAATTTACAGATCAGAAATATGTTTCACAGAATGCATCTGTGTAGTTTTTATTTGAAGATATTCTTTTTCCCAATGTAGGCCTCTTAGCGCTTAGCATGTCCAATTGCAGTTTCTACAGAAAGAGTGTTTCAGAACGGCTCAATCAAAAGTAAGGTTCAACTCTGTTAGTTGAATGCACAGTACAGAAAGAATTTTCACAGAATGCTACTGTGTAGTTTATATTTGAATATATTCCTTTTTCCACTATTACCCTCTTAGCGCTCCGAATGTCCACTTGCATTTTCTACAGAAAGAGTGTTCAGAACTGCGCAATCAAAAGTATGGTTTAACTCTGTTAGCTTAATGAACATATCAGAAATAAGTTTCACACAATGCTTCTGTGTAGTTTTTATTTGAAGATATTATTTTTCCCAATAGAGGCCTCTTAGCGCTCAGAATGTCCAATTGCAGTTTCTACAGAAAGAGTGTTTCAAAAAGGCTCAATCAAAAGTAAGGTTCAACTCTGTTAGTTGAATGCACAGAACAGAAAGAAGTTTCATACAATGCTTCTGTGTAGTTTATATTTGAACATATTCTTTTTTCCACTATTACCCACTTAGCGCTACGAATGTCCAGTTGCATTTTCTACAGACAGAGTGTTTCAAAACTGCTCAATCAAAAGTATGGTTTAACTCTGTTAGCTGAATGCTCAGATCAGAAAGAAGTTTCACAGAATGCTTCTGTGTAGTTTATATTTGAATATATTCCTTTTTCCACTACTACTCTCTTAGCGCTCCAAATGTCCAGTTGCATTTTCTACAGAAAGAGTGTTCAGATCTGCTCAATCAAAAGTATGGTTTAACTCTGTTAGCTGAATGCACAGATCAGAAAGAAGTTTCACAGAATGATTCTGTGTAGTTTATATTTGGAGACATTCCTTTTTCCACTATTACCCTCTTAGCGCTCCGAATCTCCACTTGCATTTTCTACAGAAAGAGTGTTTCAGAACGGCTCAATCAAAACTAAGGTTCAACTCTTTTAGTTGAACAAACAGAACAGAAAGAAGTTTCACACAATTCTTCTGTGTAGTTTTTATTTGTAGACATTCTTTTTACCAATATAGGCCTCTTAGCGCTCAGAATGTCCAATTGCAGTTTCTACAGAAAGAGTGTTTCAGAACGGCTCAATCAAAAGTAAGGTTCAACTCTGTTAGTTGAATGCACAGAACAGAAAGTAGTTTCATACAATGCTTCTGTGTAGTTTATATTTGAACGTATTCTTTTTTCCACTATTACCCACTTAGCGCTACGAATGTCCAGTTGCATTTTCTACAGACAGAGTGTTTCAAAACTGCTCAATCAAAAGTATGGTTTAACTCTGTTAGCTGTATGCTCAGATCAGAAAGAAGTTAACAGAATGCTTCTGTGTAGTTTATATTTGAATATATTCCTTTTTCCACTACTACGCTCTTAGCGCTACAAATGTCCAGTTGCATTTTCAACAGAAAGAGTGTTCAGATCTGCGCAATCAAAAGTATGGTTTAACTCTGTTAGCTGAATGCACAGATCAGAAAGAAGTTTCACCGAATGATTCTGTGTAGTTTATATTTGAAGACATTCCTTTTTCCACTATTACCCTCTTAGCGCTCCGAATCTCCACTTGCATTTTCTACAAAAAGAGTGTTTCATAACTGCTCAATCAAAAATATGTTTTATCTCTGTTAACTGAATTTACAGATCAGAAATATGTTTCACAGAATGCATCTGTGTAGTTTTTATTTGAAGATATTCTTTTTCCCAATGTAGGCCTCTTAGCGCTTAGCATGTCCAATTGCAGTTTCTACAGAAAGAGTGTTTCAGAACGGCTCAATCAAAAGTAAGGTTCAAATCTGTTAGTTGAATGCACAGAACAGAAAGAATTTTCACAGAATGCTACTGTGTAGTTTATATTTGAATATATTCCATTTTCCACTATTACCCTCTTAGCGCTCCGAATGTCCACTTGCATTTTCCACAGAAAGAGTGTTCAGAACTGCGCAATCAAAAGTATGGTTTAACTCTGTTAGCTTAATGAACATATCAGAAATAAGTTTCACACAATGCTTCTGTGTACTTTTTATTTGAAGGTATTATTTTTCCCAATAGAGGCCTCTTAGCGCTCAGAATGTCCAATTGCAGTTTCTACAGAAAGAGTGTTTCAGAAAGGCTCAATCAAAAGTAAGGTTCAACTCTGTTAGTTGAATGCACAGAACAGAAAGAAGTTTCATACAATGCTTCTGTGTAGTTTATATTTGAACATATTCTTTTTTCCACTATTACCCACTTAGCGCTACGAATGTCCAGTTGCATTTTCTACAGACAGAGTGTTTCAAAACTGCTCAATCAAAAGTATGGTTTAACTCTGTTAGCTGAATGCTCAGATCAGAAAGAAGTTTCACAGAATGCTTCTGTGTAGTTTATATTTGAATATATTCCTTTTTCCACTACTACTCTCTTAGCGCTCCAAATGTCCAGTTGCATTTTCTACAGTAAGAGTGTTCAGATCTGCTCAATCAAAAGTATGGTTTAACTCTGTTAGCTGAATGCACAGATCAGAAAGAAGTTTCACAGAATGATTCTGTGTAGTTTATATTTGGAGACATTCCTTTTTCCACTATTACCCTCTTAGCGCTCCGAATCTCCACTTGCATTTTCTACAGAAAGAGTGTTTCAGAACGGCTCAATCAAAACTAAGGTTCAACTCTTTTAGTTGAACAAACAGAACAGAAAGAAGTTTCACACAATTCTTCTGTGTAGTTTTTATTTGTAGACATTCTTTTTCCCAATATAGGCCTCTTAGCGCTCAGAATGTCCAATTGCAGTTTCTACAGAAAGAGTGTTTCAGAACGGCTCAATCAAAAGTAAGGTTCAACTCTGTTAGTTGAATGCACAGAACAGAAAGTAGTTTCATACAATGCTTCTGTGTAGTTTATATTTGAACGTATTCTTTTTTCCACTATTACCCACTTAGCGCTACGAATGTCCAGTTGCATTTTCTACAGACAGAGTGTTTCAAAACTGCTCAATCAAAAGTATGGTTTAACTCTGTTAGCTGTATGCTCAGATCAGAAAGAAGTTAACAGAATGCTTCTGTGTAGTTTATATTTGAATATATTCCTTTTTCCACTACTACGCTCTTAGCGCTACAAATGTCCAGTTGCATTTTCAACAGAAAGAGTGTTCAGATCTGCTCAATCAAAAGTATGGTTTAACTCTGTTAGCTGAATGCACAGATCAGAAAGAAGTTTCACCGAATGATTCTGTGTAGTTTATATTTGAAGTCATTCCTTTTTCCACTATTACCCTCTTAGCGCTCCGAATCTCCACTTGCATTTTCTACAAAAAGAGTGTTTCATAACTGCTCAATCAAAAATATGTTTTATCTCTGTTAACTGAATTTACAGATCAGAAATATGTTTCACAGAATGCATCTGTGTAGTTTTTATTTGAAGATATTCTTTTTCCCAATGTAGGCCTCTTAGCGCTTAGCATGTCCAATTGCAGTTTCTACAGAAAGAGTGTTTCAGAACGGCTCAATCAAAAGTAAGGTTCAACTCTGTTAGTTGAATGCACAGAACAGAAAGAATTTTCACAGAATGCTACTGTGTAGTTTATATTTGAATATATTCCATTTTCCACTATTACCCTCTTAGCGCTCCGAATCTCCACTTGCATTTTCCACAGAAAGAGTGTTCAGAACTGCGCAATCAAAAGTATGGTTTAACTCTGTTAGCTTAATGAACATATCAGAAATAAGTTTCACACAATGCTTCTGTGTAGTTTTTATTTGAAGATATTATTTTTCCCAATAGAGGCCTCTTAGCGCTCAGAATCTCCAATTGCAGTTTCTACAGAAAGAGTGTTTCAGAAAGGCTCAATCAAAAGTAAGGTTCAACTCTGTTAGTTGAATGCACAGAACAGAAAGAAGTTTCATACAATGCTTCTGTGTAGTTTATATTTGAACATATTCTTTTTTCCACTATTACCCACTTAGCGCTACGAATGTCCAGTTGCATTTTCTACAGACAGAGTGTTTCAAAACTGCTCAATCAAAAGTATGGTTTAACTCTGTTAGCTGAATGCTCAGATCAGAAAGAAGTTTCACAGAATGCTTCTGTGTAGTTTATATTTGAATATATTCCTTTTTCCACTACTACTCTCTTAGCGCTCCAAATGTCCAGTTGCATTTTCTACAGAAAGAGTGTTCAGATCTGCTCAATCAAAAGTATGGTTTAACTCTGTTAGCTGAATGCACAGATCAGAAAGAAGTTTCACAGAATGATTCTGTGTAGTTTATATTTGGAGACATTCCTTTTTCCACTATTACCCTCTTAGCGCTCCGAATCTCCACTTGCATTTTCTACAGAAAGAGTGTTTCAGAACGGCTCAATCAAAACTAAGGTTCAACTCTTTTAGTTGAACAAACAGAACAGAAAGAAGTTTCACACAATTCTTCTGTGTAGTTTTTATTTGTAGACATTCTTTTTCCCAATATAGGCCTCTTAGCGCTCAGAATGTCCAATTGTAGTTTCTACAGAAAGAGTGTTTCAGAACGGCTCAATCAAAAGTAAGGTTCAACTCTGTTAGTTGAATGCACAGAACAGAAAGTAGTTTCATACAATGCTTCTGTGTAGTTTATATTTGAACGTATTCTTTTTTCCACTATTACCCACTTAGCGCTACGAATGTCCAGTTGCATTTTCTACAGACAGAGTGTTTCAAAACTGCTCAATCAAAAGTATGGTTTAACTTTGTTAGCTGTATGCTCAGATCAGAAAGAAGTTTCACAGAATGCTTCTGTGTAGTTTATATTTGAATATATTCCTTTTTCCACTACTACGCTCTTAGCGCTCCAAATGTCCAGTTGCATTTTCAACAGAAAGAGTGTTCAGATCTGCTCAATCAAAAGTATGGTTTAACTCTGTTAGCTGAATGCACAGATCAGAAAGAAGTTTCACCGAATGATTCTGTGTAGTTTATATTTGAAGACATTCCTTTTTCCACTATTACCCTCTTAGCGCTCCGAATCTCCACTTGCATTTTCTACAAAAAGAGTGTTTCATAACTGCTCAATCAAAAATATGTTTTATCTCTGTTAACTGAATTTACAGATCAGAAATATGTTTCACAGAATGCATCTGTGTAGTTTTTATTTGAAGATATTCTTTTTCCCAATGTAGGCCTCTTAGCGCTTAGCATGTCCAATTGCAGTTTCTACAGAAAGAGTGTTTCAGAACGGCTCAATCAAAAGTAAGGTTCAACTCTGTTAGTTGAATGCACAGAACAGAAAGAATTTTCACAGAATGCTACTGTGTAGTTTATATTTGAATATATTCCATTTTCCACTATTACCCTCTTAGCGCTCCGAATGTCCACTTGCATTTTCCACAGAAAGAGTGTTCAGAACTGCGCAATCAAAAGTATGGTTTAACTCTGTTAGCTTAATGAACATATCAGAAATAAGTTTCACACAATGCTTCTGTGTAGTTTTTATTTGAAGATATTATTTTTCCCAATATAGGCCTCTTAGCGCTCAGAATCTCCAATTGCAGTTTCTACAGAAAGAGTGTTTCAGAAAGGCTCAATCAAAAGTAAGGTTCAACTCTGTTAGTTGAATGCACAGAACAGAAAGAAGTTTCATACAATGCTTCTGTGTAGTTTATATTTGAACATATTCTTTTTTCCACTATTACCCACTTAGCGCTACGAATGTCCAGTTGCATTTTCTACAGACAGAGTGTTTCAAAACTGCTCAATCAAAAGTATGGTTTAACTCTGTTAGCTGAATGCTCAGATCAGAAAGAAGTTTCACAGAATGCTTCTGTGTAGTTTATATTTGAATATATTCCTTTTTCCACTATTACTCTCTTAGCGCTCCAAATGTCCAGTTGCATTTTCTACAGAAAGAGTGTTCAGATCTGCTCAATCAAAAGTATGGTTTAACTCTGTTAGCTGAATGCACAGATCAGAAAGAAGTTTCACAGAATGATTCTGTGTAGTTTATATTTGGAGACATTCCTTTTTCCACTATTACCCTCTTAGCGCTCCGAATCTCCACTTGCATTTTCTACAGAAAGAGTGTTTCAGAACGGCTCAATCAAAACTAAGGTTCAACTCTTTTAGTTGAACAAACAGAACAGAAAGAAGTTTCACACAATTCTTCTGTGTAGTTTTTATTTGTAGACATTCTTTTTCCCAATATAGGCCTCTTAGCGCTCAGAATGTCCAATTGCAGTTTCTACAGAAAGACTGTTTCAGAACGGCTCAATCAAAAGTAAGGTTCAACTCTGTTAGTTGAATGCACAGAACAGAAAGAAGTTTCATACAATGCTTCTGTGTAGTTTATATTTGAACATATTCTTTTTTCCACTATTACCCACTTAGCGCTACGAATGTCCAATTGCATTTTCTACAGACAGAGTGTTTCAAAACTGCTCAATCAAAAGTATGGTTTAACTCTGTTAGCTGTATGCTCAGATCAGAAAGAAGTTTCACAGAATGCTTCTGTGTAGTTTATATTTGAATATATTCCTTTTTCCACTACTACGCTCTTAGCGCTCCAAATGTCCAGTTGCATTTTCAACAGAAAGAGTGTTCAGATCTGCTCAATCAAAAGTATGGTTTAACTCTGTTAGCTGAATGCACAGATCAGAAAGAAGTTTCACCGAATGATTCTGTGTAGTTTATATTTGAAGACATTCCTTTTTCCACTATTACCCTCTTAGCGCTCCGAATCTCCACTTGCATTTTCTACAAAAAGAGTGTTTCATAACTGCTCAATCAAAAATATGTTTTATCTCTGTTAACTGAATTTACAGATCAGAAATAAGTTTCACAGAATGCATCTGTGTAGTTTTTATTTGAAGATATTCTTTTTCCCAATGTAGGCCTCTTAGCGCTTAGCATGTCCAATTGCAGTTTCTACAGAAAGAGTGTTTCAGAACGGCTCAATCAAAAGTAAGGTTCAACTCTGTTAGTTGAATGCACAGAACAGAGAGAATTTTCACAGAATGCTTCTGTGTAGTTTATATTTGAATATATTCCTTTTTCCACTATTACCCTCTTAGCGCTCCGAATGTCCACTTGCATTTTCTACAGAAAGAGTGTTCAGAACTGCGCAATCAAAAGTATTGTTTAACTCTGTTAGCTTAATGAACATATCAGAAATAAGTTTCACACAATGCTTCTGTGTAGTTTTTATTTGAAGATATTATTTTTCCCAATAGAGGCCTCTTAGCGCTCAGAATGTCCAATTGCAGTTTCTGCAGAAAGAGTGTTTCAGAAAGGCTCAATCAAAAGTAAGGTTCAACTCTGTTAGTTGAATGCACAGAACAGAAAGAAGTTTCATACAATGCTTCTGTGTAGTTTATATTTGAACATATTCTTTTTTCCACTATTACCCACTTAGCGCTACGAATGTCCAGTTGCATTTTCTACAGACAGAGTGTTTCAAAACTGCTCAATCAAAAGTATGGTTTAACTCTGTTAGCTGAATGCTCAGATCAGAAAGAAGTTTCACAGAATGCTTCTGTGTAGTTTATATTTGAATATATTCCTTTTTCCACTACTACTCTCTTAGCGCTCCAAATGTCCAGTTGCATTTTCTACAGTAAGAGTGTTCAGATCTGCTCAATCAAAAGTATGGTTTAACTCTGTTAGCTGAATGCACAGATCAGAAAGAAGTTTCACAGAATGATTCTGTGTAGTTTATATTTGGAGACATTCCTTTTTCCACTATTACCCTCTTAGCGCTCCGAATCTCCACTTGCATTTTCTACAGAAAGAGTGTTTCAGAACGGCTCAATCAAAACTAAGGTTCAACTCTTTTAGTTGAACAAACAGAACAGAAAGAAGTTTCACACAATGCTTCTGTGTAGTTTTTATTTGTAGACATTCTTTTTCCCAATATAGGCCTCTTAGCGCTCAGAATGTCCAATTGCAGTTTCTACAGAAAGAGTGTTTCAGAACGGCTCAATCAAAAGTAAGGTTCAACTCTGTTAGTTGAATGCACAGAACAGAAAGTAGTTTCATACAATGCTTCTGTGTAGTTTATATTTGAACGTATTTTTTTTCCACTATTACCCACATAGCGCTACGAATGTCCAGTTGCATTTTCTACAGACAGAGTGTTTCAAAACTGCTCAATCAAAAGTATGGTTTAACTCTGTTAGCTGTATGCTCAGATCAGAAAGAAGTTAACAGAATGCTTCTGTGTAGTTTATATTTGAATATATTCCTTTTTCCACTACTACGCTCTTAGCGCTCCAAATGTCCAGTTGCATTTTCAACAGAAAGGGTGTTCAGACCTGCTCAATCAAAAGTATGTTTTAACTCTGTTAGCTGAATGCACAGATCAGAAAGAAGTTTCACCGAATGATTCTGTGTAGTTTATATTTGAAGACATTCCTTTTTCCACTATTACCCTCTTAGCGCTCCGAATCTCCACTTGCATTTTCTACAAAAAGAGTGTTTCATAACTGCTCAATAAAAAATATGTTTTATCTCTGTTAACTGAATTTACAGATCAGAAATATGTTTCACAGAATGCATCTGTGTAGTTTTTATTTGAAGATATTCTTTTTCCCAATGTTGGCCTCTTAGCGCTTAGCATGTCCAATTGCAGTTTCTACAGAAAGAGTGTTTCAGAACGGCTCAATCAAAAGTAAGGTTCAACTCTGTTAGTTGAATGCACAGTACAGAAAGAATTTTCACAGAATGCTACTGTGTAGTTTATATTTGAATATATTCCTTTTTCCACTATTACCCTCTTAGCGCTCCGAATGTCCACTTGCATTTTCTACAGAAAGAGTGTTCAGAACTGCGCAATCAAAAGTATGGTTTAACTCTGTTAGCTTAATGAACATATCAGAAATAAGTTTCACACAATGCTTCTGTGTAGTTTTTATTTGAAGATATTATTTTTCCCAATAGAGGCCTCTTAGCGCTCAGAATGTCCAATTGCAGTTTCTACAGAAAGAGTGTTTCAGAAAGGCTCAATCAAAAGTAAGGTTCAACTCTGTTAGTTGAATGCACAGAACAGAAAGAAATTTCATACAATGCTTCTGTGTAGTTTATATTTGAACATATTCTTTTTTCCACTATTACCCACTTAGCGCTACGAATGTCCAGTTGCATTTTCTACAGACAGAGTGTTTCAAAACTGCTCAATCAAAAGTATGGTTTAACTCTGTTAGCTGAATGCTCAGATCAGAAAGAAGTTTCACAGAATGCTTCTGTGTAGTTTATATTTGAATATATTCCTTTTTCCACTACTACTCTCTTAGCGCTCCAAATGTCCAGTTGCATTTTCTACAGAAAGAGTGTTCAGATCTGCTCAATCAAAAGTATGGTTTAACTCTGTTAGCTGAATGCACAGATCAGAAAGAAGTTTCACAGAATGATTCTGTGTAGTTTATATTTGGAGACATTCCTTTTTCCACTATTACCCTCTTAGCGCTCCGAATCTCCACTTGCATTTTCTACAGAAAGAGTGTTTCAGAACGGCTCAATCAAAACTAAGGTTCAACTCTTTTAGTTGAACAAACAGAACAGAAAGAAGTTTCACACAATTCTTCTGTGTAGTTTTTATTTGTAGACATTCTTTTTCCCAATATAGGCCTCTTAGCGCTCAGAATGTCCAATTGCAGTTTCTACAGAAAGAGTGTTTCAGAACGGCTCAATCAAAAGTAAGGTTCAACTCTGTTAGTTGAATGCACAGAACAGAAAGTAGTTTCATACAATGCTTCTGTGTAGTTTATATTTGAACGTATTCTTTTTTCCACTATTACCCACTTAGCGCTACGAATGTCCAGTTGCATTTTCTACAGACAGAGTGTTTCAAAACTGCTCAATCAAAAGTATGGTTTAACTCTGTTAGCTGTATGCTCAGATCAGAAAGAAGTTTCACAGAATGCTTCTGTGTAGTTTATATTTGAATATATTCCTTTTTCCACTACTACGCTCTTAGCGCTCCAAATGTCCAGTTGCATTTTCAACAGAAAGAGTGTTCAGATCTGCGCAATCAAAAGTATGGTTTAACTCTGTTAGCTGAATGCACAGATCAGAAAGAAGTTTCACCGAATGATTCTGTGTAGTTTATATTTGAAGACATTCCTTTTTCCACTATTACCCTCTTAGCGCTCCGAATCTCCACTTGCATTTTCTACAAAAAGAGTGTTTCATAACTGCTCAATCAAAAATATGTTTTATCTCTGTTAACTGAATTTACAGATCAGAAATATGTTTCACAGAATGCATCTGTGTAGTTTTTATTTGAAGATATTCTTTTTCCCAATGTAGGCCTCTTAGCGCTTAGCATGTCCAATTGCAGTTTCTACAGAAAGAGTGTTTCAGAACGGCTCAATCAAAAGTAAGGTTCAACTCTGTTAGTTGAATGCACAGAACAGAAAGAATTTTCACAGAATGCTACTGTGTAGTTTATATTTGAATATATTCCATTTTCCACTATTACCCTCTTAGCGCTCCGAATGTCCACTTGCATTTTCCACAGAAAGAGTGTTCAGAACTGCGCAATCAAAAGTATGGTTTAACTCTGTTAGCTTAATGAACATATCAGAAATAAGTTTCACACAATGCTTCTGTGTACTTTTTATTTGAAGGTATTATTTTTCCCAATAGAGGCCTCTTAGCGCTCAGAATGTCCAATTGCAGTTTCTACAGAAAGAGTGTTTCAGAAAGGCTCAATCAAAAGTAAGGTTCAACTCTGTTAGTTGAATGCACAGAACAGAAAGAAGTTTCATACAATGCTTCTGTGTAGTTTATATTTGAACATATTCTTTATTCCACTATTACCCACTTAGCGCTACGAATGTCCAGTTGCATTTTCTACAGACAGAGTGTTTCAAAACTGCTCAATCAAAAGTATGGTTTAACTCTGTTAGCTGAATGCTCAGATCAGAAAGAAGTTTCACAGAATGCTTCTGTGTAGTTTATATTTGAATATATTCCTTTTTCCACTACTACTCTCTTAGCGCTCCAAATGTCCAGTTGCATTTTCTACAGTAAGAGTGTTCAGATCTGCTCAATCAAAAGTATGGTTTAACTCTGTTAGCTGAATGCACAGATCAGAAAGAAGTTTCACAGAATGATTCTGTGTAGTTTATATTTGGAGACATTCCTTTTTCCACTATTACCCTCTTAGCGCTCCGAATCTCCACTTGCATTTTCTACAGAAAGAGTGTTTCAGAACGGCTCAATCAAAACTAAGGTTCAACTCTTTTAGTTGAACAAACAGAACAGAAAGAAGTTTCACACAATTCTTCTGTGTAGTTTTTATTTGTAGACATTCTTTTTCCCAATATAGGCCTCTTAGCGCTCAGAATGTCCAATTGCAGTTTCTACAGAAAGAGTGTTTCAGAACGGCTCAATCAAAAGTAAGGTTCAACTCTGTTAGTTGAATGCACAGAACAGAAAGTAGTTTCATACAATGCTTCTGTGTAGTTTATATTTGAACGTATTCTTTTTTCCACTATTACCCACTTAGCGCTACGAATGTCCAGTTGCATTTTCTACAGACAGAGTGTTTCAAAACTGCTCAATCAAAAGTATGGTTTAACTCTGTTAGCTGTATGCTCAGATCAGAAAGAAGTTAACAGAATGCTTCTGTGTAGTTTATATTTGAATATATTCCTTTTTCCACTACTACGCTCTTAGCGCTACAAATGTCCAGTTGCATTTTCAACAGAAAGAGTGTTCAGATCTGCTCAATCAAAAGTATGGTTTAACTCTGTTAGCTGAATGCACAGATCAGAAAGAAGTTTCACCGAATGATTCTGTGTAGTTTATATTTGAAGACATTCCTTTTTCCACTATTACCCTCTTAGCGCTCCGAATCTCCACTTGCATTTTCTACAAAAAGAGTGTTTCATAACTGCTCAATCAAAAATATGTTTTATCTCTGTTAACTGAATTTACAGATCAGAAATATGTTTCACAGAATGCATCTGTGTAGTTTTTATTTGAAGATATTCTTTTTCCCAATGTAGGCCTCTTAGCGCTTAGCATGTCCAATTGCAGTTTCTACAGAAAGAGTGTTTCAGAACGGCTCAATCAAAAGTAAGGTTCAACTCTGTTAGTTGAATGCACAGAACAGAAAGAATTTTCACAGAATGCTACTGTGTAGTTTATATTTGAATATATTCCATTTTCCACTATTACCCTCTTAGCGCTCCGAATCTCCACTTGCATTTTCCACAGAAAGAGTGTTCAGAACTGCGCAATCAAAAGTATGGTTTAACTCTGTTAGCTTAATGAACATATCAGAAATAAGTTTCACACAATGCTTCTGTGTAGTTTTTATTTGAAGATATTATTTTTCCCAATAGAGGCCTCTTAGCGCTCAGAATCTCCAATTGCAGTTTCTACAGAAAGAGTGTTTCAGAAAGGCTGAATCAAAAGTAAGGTTCAACTCTGTTAGTTGAATGCACAGAACAGAAAGAAGTTTCATACAATGCTTCTGTGTAGTTTATATTTGAACATATTCTTTTTTCCACTATTACCCACTTAGCGCTACGAATGTCCAGTTGCATTTTCTACAGACAGAGTGTTTCAAAACTGCTCAATCAAAAGTATGGTTTAACTCTGTTAGCTGAATGCTCAGATCAGAAAGAAGTTTCACAGAATGCTTCTGTGTAGTTTATATTTGAATATATTCCTTTTTCCACTACTACTCTCTTAGCGCTCCAAATGTCCAGTTGCGTTTTCTACAGAAAGAGTGTTCAGATCTGCTCAATCAAAAGTATGGTTTAACTCTGTTAGCTGAATGCACAGATCAGAAAGAAGTTTCACAGAATGATTCTGTGTAGTTTATATTTGGAGACATTCCTTTTTCCACTATTACCCTCTTAGCGCTCCGAATCTCCACTTGCATTTTCTACAGAAAGAGTGTTTCAGAACGGCTCAATCAAAACTAAGGTTCAACTCTTTTAGTTGAACAAACAGAACAGAAAGAAGTTTCACACAATTCTTCTGTGTAGTTTTTATTTGTAGACATTCTTTTTCCCAATATAGGCCTCTTAGCGCTCAGAATGTCCAATTGTAGTTTCTACAGAAAGAGTGTTTCAGAACGGCTCAATCAAAAGTAAGGTTCAACTCTGTTAGTTGAATGCACAGAACAGAAAGTAGTTTCATACAATGCTTCTGTGTAGTTTATATTTGAACGTATTCTTTTTTCCACTATTACCCACTTAGCGCTACGAATGTCCAGTTGCATTTTCTACAGACAGAGTGTTTCAAAACTGCTCAATCAAAAGTATGGTTTAACTCTGTTAGCTGTATGCTCAGATCAGAAAGAAGTTTCACAGAATGCTTCTGTGTAGTTTATATTTGAATATATTCCTTTTTCCACTACTACGCTCTTAGCGCTCCAAATGTCCAGTTGCATTTTCAACAGAAAGAGTGTTCAGATCTGCTCAATCAAAAGTATGGTTTAACTCTGTTAGCTGAATGCACAGATCAGAAAGAAGTTTCACAGAATGATTCTGTGTAGTTTATATTTGGAGACATTCCTTTTTCCACTATTACCCTCTTAGCGCTCCGAATCTCCACTTGCATTTTCTACAGAAAGAGTGTTTCAGAACGGCTCAATCAAAACTAAGGTTCAACTCTTTTAGTTGAACAAACAGAACAGAAAGAAGTTTCACACAATTCTTCTGTGTAGTTTTTATTTGTAGACATTCTTTTTCCCAATATAGGCCTCTTAGCGCTCAGAATGTCCAATTGCAGTTTCTACAGAAAGACTGTTTCAGAACGGCTCAATCAAAAGTAAGGTTCAACTCTGTTAGTTGAATGCACAGAACAGAAAGAAGTTTCATACAATGCTTCTGTGTAGTTTATATTTGAACATATTCTTTTTTCCACTATTACCCACTTAGCGCTACGAATGTCCAATTGCATTTTCTACAGACAGAGTGTTTCAAAACTGCTCAATCAAAAGTATGGTTTAACTCTGTTAGCTGTATGCTCAGATCAGAAAGAAGTTTCACAGAATGCTTCTGTGTAGTTTATATTTGAATATATTCCTTTTTCCACTACTACGCTCTTAGCGCTCCAAATGTCCAGTTGCATTTTCAACAGAAAGAGTGTTCAGATCTGCTCAATCAAAAGTATGGTTTAACTCTGTTAGCTGAATGCACAGATCAGAAAGAAGTTTCACCGAATGATTCTGTGTAGTTTATATTTGAAGACATTCCTTTTTCCACTATTACCCTCTTAGCGCTCCGAATCTCCACTTGCATTTTCTACAAAAAGAGTGTTTCATAACTGCTCAATCAAAAATATGTTTTATCTCTGTTAACTGAATTTACAGATCAGAAATAAGTTTCACAGAATGCATCTGTGTAGTTTTTATTTGAAGATATTCTTTTTCCCAATGTAGGCCTCTTAGCGCTTAGCATGTCCAATTGCAGTTTCTACAGAAAGAGTGTTTCAGAACGGCTCAATCAAAAGTAAGGTTCAACTCTGTTAGTTGAATGCACAGAACAGAAAGAATTTTCACAGAATGCTTCTGTGTAGTTTATATTTGAATATATTCCTTTTTCCACTATTACCCTCTTAGCGCTCCGAATGTCCACTTGCATTTTCTACAGAAAGAGTGTTCAGAACTGCGCAATCAAAAGTATTGTTTAACTCTGTTAGCTTAATGAACATATCAGAAATAAGTTTCACACAATGCTTCTGTGTCGTTTTTATTTGAAGATATTATTTTTCCCAATAGAGGCCTCTTAGCGCTCAGAAGGTCCAATTGCAGTTTCTGCAGAAAGAGTGTTTCAGAAAGGCTCAATCAAAAGTAAGGTTCAACTCTGTTAGTTGAATGCACAGAACAGAAAGAAGTTTCATACAATGCTTCTGTGTAGTTTATATTTGAACATATTCTTTTTTCCACTATTACCCACTTAGCGCTACGAATGTCCAGTTGCATTTTCTACAGACAGAGTGTTTCAAAACTGCTCAATCAAAAGTATGGTTTAACTCTGTTAGCTGAATGCTCAGATCAGAAAGAAGTTTCACAGAATGCTTCTGTGTAGTTTATATTTGAATATATTCCTTTTTCCACTACTACTCTCTTAGCGCTCCAAATGTCCAGTTGCATTTTCTACAGTAAGAGTGTTCAGATCTGCTCAATCAAAAGTATGGTTTAACTCTGTTAGCTGAATGCACAGATCAGAAAGAAGTTTCACAGAATGATTCTGTGTAGTTTATATTTGGAGACATTCCTTTTTCCACTATTACCCTCTTAGCGCTCCGAATCTCCACTTGCATTTTCTACAGAAAGAGTGTTTCAGAACGGCTCAATCAAAACTAAGGTTCAACTCTTTTAGTTGAACAAACAGAACAGAAAGAAGTTTCACACAATTCTTCTGTGTAGTTTTTATTTGTAGACATTCTTTTTCCCAATATAGGCCTCTTAGCGCTCAGAATGTCCAATTGCAGTTTCTACAGAAAGAGTGTTTCAGAACGGCTCAATCAAAAGTAAGGTTCAACTCTGTTAGTTGAATGCACAGAACAGAAAGAAGTTTCATACAATGCTTCTGTGTAGTTTATATTTGAACATATTCTTTTTTCCACTATTACCCACTTAGCGCTACGAATGTCCAGTTGCATTTTCTACAGACAGAGTGTTTCAAAACTGCTCAATCAAAAGTATGGTTTAACTCTGTTAGCTGTATGCTCAGATCAGAAAGAAGTTTCACAGAATGCTTCTGTGTAGTTTATATTTGAATATATTCCTTTTTCCACTACTACGCTCTTAGCGCTCCAAATGTCCAGTTGCATTTTCAACAGAAAGAGTGTTCAGATCTGCTCAATCAAAATTATGGTTTAACTCTGTTAGCTGAATGCACAGATCAGAAAGAAGTTTCACCGAATGATTCTGTGTAGTTTATATTTGAAGACATTCCTTTTTCCACTATTACCCTCTTAGCGCTCCGAATCTCCACTTGCATTTTCTACAAAAAGAGTGTTTCATAACTACTCAATCAAAAATATGTTTTATCTCTGTTAACTGAATTTACAGATCAGAAATATGTTTCACAGAATGCATCTGTGTAGTTTTTATTTGAAGATATTCTTTTTCCCAATGTAGGCCTCTTAGCGCTTAGCATGTCCAATTGCAGTTTCTACAGAAAGAGTGTTTCAGAACGGCTCAATCAAAAGTAAGGTTCAACTCTGTTAGTTGAATGCACAGAACAGAAAGAATTTTCACAGAATGCTTCTGTGTAGTTTATATTTGAATATATTCCTTTTTCCACTATTACCCTCTTAGCGCTCCGAATGTCCACTTGCATTTTCTACAGAAAGAGTGTTCAGAACTGCGCAATCAAAAGTATTGTTTAACTCTGTTAGCTTAATGAACATATCAGAAATAAGTTTCACACAATGCTTCTGTGTAGTTTTTATTTGAAGATATTATTTTTCCCAATAGAGGCCTCTTAGCGCTCAGAATGTCCAATTGCAGTTTCTGCAGAAAGAGTGTTTCAGAAAGGCTCAATCAAATGTAAGGTTCAACTCTGTTAGTTGAATGCACAGAACAGAAAGAAGTTTCATACAATGCTTCTGTGTAGTTTATATTTGAACATATTCTTTTTTCCACTATTACCCACTTAGCGCTACGAATGTCCAGTTGCATTTTCTACAGACAGAGTGTTTCAAAACTGCTCAATCAAAAGTATGGTTTAACTCTGTTAGCTGAATGCTCAGATCAGAAAGAAGTTTCACAGAATGCTTCTGTGTAGTTTATATTTGAATATATTCCTTTTTCCACTACTACTCTCTTAGCGCTCCAAATGTCCAGTTGCATTTTCTACAGTAAGAGTGTTCAGATCTGCTCAATCAAAAGTATGGTTTAACTCTGTTAGCTGAATGCACAGATCAGAAAGAAGTTTCACAGAATGATTCTGTGTAGTTTATATTTGGAGACATTCCTTTTTCCACTATTACCCTCTTAGCGCTCCGAATCTCCACTTGCATTTTCTACAGAAAGAGTGTTTCAGAACGGCTCAATCAAAACTAAGGTTCAACTCCTTTAGTTGAACAAACAGAACAGAAAGAAGTTTCACACAATTCTTCTGTGTAGTTTTTATTTGTAGACATTCTTTTTCCCAATATAGGCCTCTTAGCGCTCAGAATGTCCAATTGCAGTTTCTACAGAAAGAGTGTTTCAGAACGGCTCAATCAAAAGTAAGGTTCAACTCTGTTAGTTGAATGCACAGAACAGAAAGAAGTTTCATACAATGCTTCTGTGTAGTTTATATTTGAACATATTCTTTTTTCCACTATTACCCACTTAGCGCTACGAATGTCCAGTTGCATTTTCTACAGACAGAGTGTTTCAAAACTGCTCAATCAAAAGTATGGTTTAACTCTGTTAGCTGAATGCTCAGATCAGAAAGAAGTTTCACAGAATGCTTCTGTGTAGTTTATATTTGAATATATTCCTTTTTCCACTACTACTCTCTTAGCGCTCCAAATGTCCAGTTGCATTTTCTACAGTAAGAGTGTTCAGATCTGCTCAATCAAAAGTATGGTTTAACTCTGTTAGCTGAATGCACAGATCAGAAAGAAGTTTCACAGAATGATTCTGTGTAGTTTATATTTGGAGACATTCCTTTTTCCACTATTACCCTCTTAGCGCTCCGAATCTCCACTTGCATTTTCTACAGAAAGAGTGTTTCAGAACGGCTCAATCAAAACTAAGGTTCAACTCTTTTAGTTGAACAAACAGAACAGAAAGAAGTTTCACACAATTCTTCTGTGTAGTTTTTATTTGTAGACATTCTTTTTCCCAATATAGGCCTCTTAGCGCTCAGAATGTCCAATTGCAGTTTCTACAGAAAGAGTGTTTCAGAACGGCTCAATCAAAAGTAAGGTTCAACTCTGTTAGTTGAATGCACAGAACAGAAAGAAGTTTCATACAATGCTTCTGTGTAGTTTATATTTGAACATATTCTTTTTTCCACTATTACCCACTTAGCGCTACGAATGTCCAGTTGCATTTTCTACAGACAGAGTGTTTCAAAACTGCTCAATCAAAAGTATGGTTTAACTCTGTTAGCTGTATGCTCAGATCAGAAAGAAGTTTCACAGAATGCTTCTGTGTAGTTTATATTTGAATATATTCCTTTTTCCACTACTACGCTCTTAGCGCTCCAAATGTCCAGTTGCATTTTCAACAGAAAGAGTGTTCAGATCTGCTCAATCAAAATTATGGTTTAACTCTGTTAGCTGAATGCACAGATCAGAAAGAAGTTTCACCGAATGATTCTGTGTAGTTTATATTTGAAGACATTCCTTTTTCCACTATTACCCTCTTAGCGCTCCGAATCTCCACTTGCATTTTCTACAAAAAGAGTGTTTCATAACTACTCAATCAAAAATATGTTTTATCTCTGTTAACTGAATTTACAGATCAGAAATATGTTTCACAGAATGCATCTGTGTAGTTTTTATTTGAAGATATTCTTTTTCCCAATGTAGGCCTCTTAGCGCTTAGCATGTCCAATTGCAGTTTCTACAGAAAGAGTGTTTCAGAACGGCTCAATCAAAAGTAAGGTTCAACTCTGTTAGTTGAATGCACAGAACAGAAAGAATTTTCACAGAATGCTTCTGTGTAGTTTATATTTGAATATATTCCTTTTTCCACTATTACCCTCTTAGCGCTCCGAATGTCCACTTGCATTTTCTACAGAAAGAGTGTTCAGAACTGCGCAATCAAAAGTATTGTTTAACTCTGTTAGCTTAATGAACATATCAGAAATAAGTTTCACACAATGCTTCTGTGTAGTTTTTATTTGAAGATATTATTTTTCCCAATATAGGCCTCTTAGCGCTCAGAATGTCCAATTGCAGTTTCTGCAGAAAGAGTGTTTCAGAAAGGCTCAATCAAAAGTAAGGTTCAACTCTGTTAGTTGAATGCACAGAACAGAAAGAAGTTTCATACAATGCTTCTGTGTAGTTTATATTTGAACATATTCTTTTTTCCACTATTACCCACTTAGCGCTACGAATGTCCAGTTGCATTTTCTACAGACAGAGTGTTTCAAAACTGCTCAATCAAAAGTATGGTTTAACTCTGTTAGCTGAATGCTCAGATCAGAAAGAAGTTTCACAGAATGCTTCTGTGTAGTTTATATTTGAATATATTCCTTTTTCCACTACTACTCTCTTAGCGCTCCAAATGTCCAGTTGCATTTTCTACAGTAAGAGTGTTCAGATCTGCTCAATCAAAAGTATGGTTTAACTCTGTTAGCTGAATGCACAGATCAGAAAGAAGTTTCACAGAATGATTCTGTGTAGTTTATATTTGGAGACATTCCTTTTTCCACTATTACCCTCTTAGCGCTCCGAATCTCCACTTGCATTTTCTACAGAAAGAGTGTTTCAGAACGGCTCAATCAAAACTAAGGTTCAACTCTTTTAGTTGAACAAACAGAACAGAAAGAAGTTTCACACAATTCTTCTGTGTAGTTTTTATTTGTAGACATTCTTTTTCCCAATATAGGCCTCTTAGCGCTCAGAATGTCCAATTGCAGTTTCTACAGAAAGAGTGTTTCAGAACGGCTCAATCAAAAGTAAGGTTCAACTCTGTTAGTTGAATGCACAGAACAGAAAGAAGTTTCATACAATGCTTCTGTGTAGTTTATATTTGAACATATTCTTTTTTCCACTATTACCCACTTAGCGCTACGAATGTCCAGTTGCATTTTCTACAGACAGAGTGTTTCAAAACTGCTCAATCAAAAGTATGGTTTAACTCTGTTAGCTGTATGCTCAGATCAGAAAGAAGTTTCACAGAATGCTTCTGTGTAGTTTATATTTGAATATATTCCTTTTTCCACTACTACGCTCTTAGCGCTCCAAATGTCCAGTTGCATTTTCAACAGAAAGAGTGTTCAGATCTGCTCAATCAAAATTATGGTTTAACTCTGTTAGCTGAATGCACAGATCAGAAAGAAGTTTCACCGAATGATTCTGTGTAGTTTATATTTGAAGACATTCCTTTTTCCACTATTACCCTCTTAGCGCTCCGAATCTCCACTTGCATTTTCTACAAAAAGAGTGTTTCATAACTACTCAATCAAAAATATGTTTTATCTCTGTTAACTGAATTTACAGATCAGAAATATGTTTCACAGAATGCATCTGTGTAGTTTTTATTTGAAGATATTCTTTTTCCCAATGTAGGCCTCTTAGCGCTTAGCATGTCCAATTGCAGTTTCTACAGAAAGAGTGTTTCAGAACGGCTCAATCAAAAGTAAGGTTCAACTCTGTTAGTTGAATGCACAGAACAGAAAGAATTTTCACAGAATGCTTCTGTGTAGTTTATATTTGAATATATTCCTTTTTCCACTATTACCCTCTTAGCGCTCCGAATGTCCACTTGCATTTTCTACAGAAAGAGTGTTCAGAACTGCGCAATCAAAAGTATTGTTTAACTCTGTTAGCTTAATGAACATATCAGAAATATGTTTCACACAATGCTTCTGTGTAGTTTTTATTTGAAGATATTATTTTTCCCAATAGAGGCCTCTTAGCCCTCAGAATGTCCAATTGCAGTTTCTGCAGAAAGAGTGTTTCAGAAAGGCTCAATCAAAAGTAAGGTTCAACTCTGTTAGTTGAATGCACAGAACAGAAAGAAGTTTCATACAATGCTTCTGTGTAGTTTATATTTGAACATATTCTTTTTTCAACTATTACCCACTTAGCGCTACGAATGTCCAGTTGCATTTTCTACAGACAGAGTGTTTCAAAACTGCTCAATCAAAAGTATGGTTTAACTCTGTTAGCTGAATGCTCAGATCAGAAAGAAGTTTCACAGAATGCTTCTGTGTAGTTTATATTTGAATATATTCCTTTTTCCACTACTACTCTCTTAGCGCTCCAAATGTCCAGTTGCATTTTCTACAGTAAGAGTGTTCAGATCTGCTCAATCAAAAGTATGGTTTAACTCTGTTAGCTGAATGCACAGATCAGAAAGAAGTTTCACAGAATGATTCTGTGTAGTTTATATTTGGAGACATTCCTTTTTCCACTATTACCCTCTTAGCGCTCCGAATCTCCACTTGCATTTTCTACAGAAAGAGTGTTTCAGAACGGCTCAATCAAAACTAAGGTTCAACTCCTTTAGTTGAACAAACAGAACAGAAAGAAGTTTCACACAATTCTTCTGTGTAGTTTTTATTTGTAGACATTCTTTTTCCCAATATAGGCCTCTTAGCGCTCAGAATGTCCAATTGCAGTTTCTACAGAAAGAGTGTTTCAGAACGGCTCAATCAAAAGTAAGGTTCAACTCTGTTAGTTGAATGCACAGAACAGAAAGAAGTTTCATACAATGCTTCTGTGTAGTTTATATTTGAACATATTCTTTTTTCCACTATTACCCACTTAGCGCTACGAATGTCCAGTTGCATTTTCTACAGACAGAGTGTTTCAAAACTGCTCAATCAAAAGTATGGTTTAACTCTGTTAGCTGAATGCTCAGATCAGAAAGAAGTTTCACAGAATGCTTCTGTGTAGTTTATATTTGAATATATTCCTTTTTCCACTACTACTCTCTTAGCGCTCCAAATGTCCAGTTGCATTTTCTACAGTAAGAGTGTTCAGATCTGCTCAATCAAAAGTATGGTTTAACTCTGTTAGCTGAATGCACAGATCAGAAAGAAGTTTCACAGAATGATTCTGTGTAGTTTATATTTGGAGACATTCCTTTTTCCACTATTACCCTCTTAGCGCTCCGAATCTCCACTTGCATTTTCTACAGAAAGAGTGTTTCAGAACGGCTCAATCAAAACTAAGGTTCAACTCTTTTAGTTGAACAAACAGAACAGAAAGAAGTTTCACACAATTCTTCTGTGTAGTTTTTATTTGTAGACATTCTTTTTCCCAATATAGGCCTCTTAGCGCTCAGAATGTCCAATTGCAGTTTCTACAGAAAGAGTGTTTCAGAACGGCTCAATCAAAAGTAAGGTTCAACTCTGTTAGTTCAATGCACAGAACAGAAAGAAGTTTCATACAATGCTTCTGTGTAGTTTATATTTGAACATATTCTTTTTTCCACTATTACCCACTTAGCGCTACGAATGTCCAGTTGCATTTTCTACAGACAGAGTTTTTCAAAACTGCTCAATCAAAAGTATGGTTTAACTCTGTTAGCTGTATGCTCAGATCAGAAAGAAGTTTCACAGAATGCTTCTGTGTAGTTTATATTTGAATATATTCCTTTTTCCACTACTACGCTCTTAGCGCTCCAAATGTCCAGTTGCATTTTCAACAGAAAGAGTGTTCAGATCTGCTCAATCAAAATTATGGTTTAACTCTGTTAGCTGAATGCACAGATCAGAAAGAAGTTTCACCGAATGATTCTGTGTAGTTTATATTTGAAGACATTCCTTTTTCCACTATTACCCTCTTAGCGCTCCGAATCTCCACTTGCATTTTCTACAAAAAGAGTGTTTCATAACTACTCAATCAAAAATATGTTTTATCTCTGTTAACTGAATTTACAGATCAGAAATATGTTTCACAGAATGCATCTGTGTAGTTTTTATTTGAAGATATTCTTTTTCCCAATGTAGGCCTCTTAGCGCTTAGCATGTCCAATTGCAGTTTCTACAGAAAGAGTGTTTCAGAACGGCTCAATCAAAAGTAAGGTTCAACTCTGTTAGTTGAATGCACAGAACAGAGAGAATTTTCACAGAATGCTTCTGTGTAGTTTATATTTGAATATATTCCTTTTTCCACTATTACACTCTTAGAGCTCCGAATGTCCACTTGCATTTTCTACAGAAAGAGTGTTCAGAACTGCGCAATCAAAAGTATTGTTTAACTCTGTTAGCTTAATGAACATATCAGAAATAAGTTTCACACAATGCTTCTGTGTAGTTTTTATTTGAAGATATTATTTTTCCCAATAGAGGCCTCTTAGCGCTCAGAATGTCCAATTGCAGTTTCTGCAGAAAGAGTGTTTCAGAAAGGCTCAATCAAAAGTAAGGTTCAACTCTGTTAGTTGAATGCACAGAACAGAAAGAAGTTTCATACAATGCTTCTGTGTAGTTTATATTTGAACATATTCTTTTTTCCACTATTACCCACTTAGCGCTACGAATGTCCAGTTGCATTTTCTACAGACAGAGTGTTTCAAAACTGCTCAATCAAAAGTATGGTTTAACTCTGTTAGCTGAATGCTCAGATCAGAAAGAAGTTTCACAGAATGCTTCTGTGTAGTTTATATTTGAATATATTCCTTTTTCCACTACTACTCTCTTAGCGCTCCAAATGTCCAGTTGCATTTTCTACAGTAAGAGTGTTCAGATCTGCTCAATCAAAAGTATGGTTTAACTCTGTTAGCTGAATGCACAGATCAGAAAGAAGTTTCACAGAATGATTCTGTGTAGTTTATATTTGGAGACATTCCTTTTTCCACTATTACCCTCTTAGCGCTCCGAATCTCCACTTGCATTTTCTACAGAAAGAGTGTTTCAGAACGGCTCAATCAAAACTAAGGTTCAACTCTTTTAGTTGAACAAACAGAACAGAAAGAAGTTTCACACAATTCTTCTGTGTAGTTTTTATTTGTAGACATTCTTTTTCCCAATATAGGCCTCTTAGCGCTCAGAATGTCCAATTGCAGTTTCTACAGAAAGAGTGTTTCAGAACGGCTCAATCAAAAGTAAGGTTCAACTCTGTTAGTTGAATGCACAGAACAGAAAGAAGTTTCATACAATGCTTCTGTGTAGTTTATATTTGAACATATTCTTTTTTCCACTATTACCCACTTAGCGCTACGAATGTCCAGTTGCATTTTCTACAGACAGAGTGTTTCAAAACTGCTCAATCAAAAGTATGGTTTAACTCTGTTAGCTGTATGCTCAGATCAGAAAGAAGTTTCACAGAATGCTTCTGTGTAGTTTATATTTGAATATATTCCTTTTTCCACTACTACGCTCTTAGCGCTCCAAATGTCCAGTTGCATTTTCAACAGAAAGAGTGTTCAGATCTGCTCAATCAAAATTATGGTTTAACTCTGTTAGCTGAATGCACAGATCAGAAAGAAGTTTCACCGAATGATTCTGTGTAGTTTATATTTGAAGACATTCCTTTTTCCACTATTACCCTCTTAGCGCTCCGAATCTCCACTTGCATTTTCTACAAAAAGAGTGTTTCATAACTACTCAATCAAAAATATGTTTTATCTCTGTTAACTGAATTTACAGATCAGAAATATGTTTCACAGAATGCATCTGTGTAGTTTTTATTTGAAGATATTCTTTTTCCCAATGTAGGCCTCTTAGCGCTTAGCATGTCCAATTGCAGTTTCTACAGAAAGAGTGTTTCAGAACGGCTCAATCAAAAGTAAGGTTCAACTCTGTTAGTTGAATGCACAGAACAGAAAGAATTTTCACAGAATGCTTCTGTGTAGTTTATATTTGAATATATTCCTTTTTCCACTATTACCCTCTTAGCGCTCCGAATGTCCACTTGCATTTTCTACAGAAAGAGTGTTCAGAACTGCGCAATCAAAAGTATTGTTTAACTCTGTTAGCTTAATGAACATATCAGAAATAAGTTTCACACAATGCTTCTGTGTAGTTTTTATTTGAAGATATTATTTTTCCCAATAGAGGCCTCTTAGCGCTCAGAATGTCCAATTGCAGTTTCTGCAGAAAGAGTGTTTCAGAAAGGCTCAATCAAAAGTAAGGTTCAACTCTGTTAGTTGAATGCACAGAACAGAAAGAAGTTTCATACAATGCTTCTGTGTAGTTTATATTTGAACATATTCTTTTTTCCACTATTACCCACTTAGCGCTACGAATGTCCAGTTGCATATTCTACAGACAGAGTGTTTCAAAACTGCTCAATCAAAAGTATGGTTTAACTCTGTTAGCTGAATGCTCAGATCAGAAAGAAGTTTCACAGAATGCTTCTGTGTAGTTTATATTTGAATATATTCCTTTTTCCACTACTACTCTCTTAGCGCTCCAAATGTCCAGTTGCATTTTCTACAGTAAGAGTGTTCAGATCTGCTCAATCAAAAGTATGGTTTAACTCTGTTAGCTGAATGCACAGATCAGAAAGAAGTTTCACAGAATGATTCTGTGTAGTTTATATTTGGAGACATTCCTTTTTCCACTATTACCCTCTTAGCGCTCCGAATCTCCACTTGCATTTTCTACAGAAAGAGTGTTTCAGAACGGCTCAATCAAAACTAAGGTTCAACTCTTTTAGTTGAACAAACAGAACAGAAAGAAGTTTTACACAATTCTTCTGTGTAGTTTTTATTTGTAGACATTCTTTTTCCCAATATAGGCCTCTTAGCGCTCAGAATGTCCAATTGCAGTTTCTACAGAAAGAGTGTTTCAGAACGGCTCAATCAAAAGTAAGGTTCAACTCTGTTAGTTGAATGCACAGAACAGAAAGAAGTTTCATACAATGCTTCTGTGTAGTTTATATTTGAACATATTCTTTTTTCCACTATTACCCACTTAGCGCTACGAATGTCCAGTTGCATTTTCTACAGACAGAGTGTTTCAAAACTGCTCAATCAAAAGTATGGTTTAACTCTGTTAGCTGAATGCTCAGATCAGAAAGAAGTTTCACAGAATGCTTCTGTGTAGTTTATATTTGAATATATTCCTTTTTCCACTACTACTCTCTTAGCGCTCCAAATGTCCAGTTGCATTTTCTACAGTAAGAGTGTTCAGATCTGCTCAATCAAAAGTATGGTTTAACTCTGTTAGCTGAATGCACAGATCAGAAAGAAGTTTCACAGAATGATTCTGTGTAGTTTATATTTGGAGACATTCCTTTTTCCACTATTACCCTCTTAGCGCTCCGAATCTCCACTTGCATTTTCTACAGAAAGAGTGTTTCAGAACGGCTCAATCAAAACTAAGGTTCAACTCTTTTAGTTGAACAAAGAGAACAGAAAGAAGTTTCACACAATTCTTCTGTGTAGTTTTTATTTGTAGACATTCTTTTTCCCAATATAGGCCTCTTAGCGCTCAGAATGTCCAATTGCAGTTTCTACAGAAAGAGTGTTTCAGAACGGCTCAATCAAAAGTAAGGTTCAACTCTGTTAGTTGAATGCACAGAACAGAAAGAAGTTTCATACAATGCTTCTGTGTAGTTTATATTTGAACATATTCTTTTTTCCACTATTACCCACTTAGCGCTACGAATGTCCAGTTGCATTTTCTACAGACAGAGTGTTTCAAAACTGCTCAATCAAAAGTATGGTTTAACTCTGTTAGCTGTATGCTCAGATCAGAAAGAAGTTTCACAGAATGCTTCTGTGTAGTTTATATTTGAATATATTCCTTTTTCCACTACTACGCTCTTAGCGCTCCAAATGTCCAGTTGCATTTTCAACAGAAAGAGTGTTCAGATCTGCTCAATCAAAATTATGGTTTAACTCTGTTAGCTGAATGCACAGATCAGAAAGAAGTTTCACCGAATGATTCTGTGTAGTTTATATTTGAAGACATTCCTTTTTCCACTATTACCCTCTTAGCGCTCCGAATCTCCACTTGCATTTTCTACAAAAAGAGTGTTTCATAACTACTCAATCAAAAATATGTTTTATCTCTGTTAACTGAATTTACAGATCAGAAATATGTTTCACAGAATGCATCTGTGTAGTTTTTATTTGAAGATATTCTTTTTCCCAATGTAGGCCTCTTAGCGCTTAGCATGTCCAATTGCAGTTTCTACAGAAAGAGTGTTTCAGAACGGCTCAATCAAAAGTAAGGTTCAACTCTGTTAGTTGAATGCACAGAACAGAAAGAATTTTCACAGAATGCTTCTGTGTAGTTTATATTTGAATATATTCCTTTTTCCACTATTACCCTCTTAGCGCTCCGAATGTCCACTTGCATTTTCTACAGAAAGAGTGTTCAGAACTGCGCAATCAAAAGTATTGTTTAACTCTGTTAGCTTAATGAACATATCAGAAATAAGTTTCACACAATGCTTCTGTGTAGTTTTTATTTGAAGATATTATTTTTCCCAATAGAGGCCTCTTAGCGCTCAGAATGTCCAATTGCAGTTTCTGCAGAAAGAGTGTTTCAGAAAGGCTCAATCAAAAGTAAGGTTCAACTCTGTTAGTTGAATGCACAGAACAGAAAGAAGTTTCATACAATGCTTCTGTGTAGTTTATATTTGAACATATTCTTTTTTCCACTATTACCCACTTAGCGCTACGAATGTCCAGTTGCATTTTCTACAGACAGAGTGTTTCAAAACTGCTCAATCAAAAGTATGGTTTAACTCTGTTAGCTGAATGCTCAGATCAGAAAGAAGTTTCACAGAATGCTTCTGTGTAGTTTATATTTGAATATATTCCTTTTTCCACTACTACTCTCTTAGCGCTCCAAATGTCCAGTTGCATTTTCTACAGTAAGAGTGTTCAGATCTGCTCAATCAAAAGTATGGTTTAACTCTGTTAGCTGAATGCACAGATCAGAAAGAAGTTTCACAGAATGATTCTGTGTAGTTTATATTTGGAGACATTCCTTTTTCCACTATTACCCTCTTAGCGCTCCGAATCTCCACTTGCATTTTCTACAGAAAGAGTGTTTCAGAACGGCTCAATCAAAACTAAGGTTCAACTCTTTTAGTTGAACAAACAGAACAGAAAGAAGTTTCACACAATTCTTCTGTGTAGTTTTTATTTGTAGACATTCTTTTTCCCAATATAGGCCTCTTAGCGCTCAGAATGTCCAATTGCAGTTTCTACAGAAAGAGTGTTTCAGAACGGCTCAATCAAAAGTAAGGTTCAACTCTGTTAGTTGAATGCACAGAACAGAAAGAAGTTTCATACAATGCTTCTGTGTAGTTTATATTTGAACATATTCTTTTTTCCACTATTACCCACTTAGCGCTACGAATGTCCAGTTGCATTTTCTACAGACAGAGTGTTTCAAAACTGCTCAATCAAAAGTATGGTTTAACTCTGTTAGCTGTATGCTCAGATCAGAAAGAAGTTTCACAGAATGCTTCTGTGTAGTTTATATTTGAATATATTCCTTTTTCCACTACTACGCTCTTAGCGCTCCAAATGTCCAGTTGCATTTTCAACAGAAAGAGTGTTCAGATCTGCTCAATCAAAATTATGGTTTAACTCTGTTAGCTGAATGCACAGATCAGAAAGAAGTTTCACCGAATGATTCTGTGTAGTTTATATTTGAAGACATTCCTTTTTCCACTATTACCCTCTTAGCGCTCCGAATCTCCACTTGCATTTTCTACAAAAAGAGTGTTTCATAACTACTCAATCAAAAATATGTTTTATCTCTGTTAACTGAATTTACAGATCAGAAATATGTTTCACAGAATGCATCTGTGTAGTTTTTATTTGAAGATATTCTTTTTCCCAATGTAGGCCTCTTAGCGCTTAGCATGTCCAATTGCAGTTTCTACAGAAAGAGTGTTTCAGAACGGCTCAATCAAAAGTAAGGTTCAACTCTGTTAGTTGAATGCACAGAACAGAAAGAATTTTCACAGAATGCTTCTGTGTAGTTTATATTTGAATATATTCCTTTTTCCACTATTACCCTCTTAGCGCTCCGAATGTCCACTTGCATTTTCTACAGAAAGAGTGTTCAGAACTGCGCAATCAAAAGTATTGTTTAACTCTGTTAGCTTAATGAACATATCAGAAATAAGTTTCACACAATGCTTCTGTGTAGTTTTTATTTGAAGATATTATTTTTCCCAATATAGGCCTCTTAGCGCTCAGAATGTCCAATTGCAGTTTCTGCAGAAAGAGTGTTTCAGAAAGGCTCAATCAAAAGTAAGGTTCAACTCTGTTAGTTGAATGCACAGAACAGAAAGAAGTTTCATACAATGCTTCTGTGTAGTTTATATTTGAACATATTCTTTTTTCCACTATTACCCACTTAGCGCTACGAATGTCCAGTTGCATTTTCTACAGACAGAGTGTTTCAAAACTGCTCAATCAAAAGTATGGTTTAACTCTGTTAGCTGAATGCTCAGATCAGAAAGAAGTTTCACAGAATGCTTCTGTGTAGTTTATATTTGAATATATTCCTTTTTCCACTACTACTCTCTTAGCGCTCCAAATGTCCAGTTGCATTTTCTACAGTAAGAGTGTTCAGATCTGCTCAATCAAAAGTATGGTTTAACTCTGTTAGCTGAATGCACAGATCAGAAAGAAGTTTCACAGAATGATTCTGTGTAGTTTATATTTGGAGACATTCCTTTTTCCACTATTACCCTCTTAGCGCTCCGAATCTCCACTTGCATTTTCTACAGAAAGAGTGTTTCAGAACGGCTCAATCAAAACTAAGGTTCAACTCTTTTAGTTGAACAAACAGAACAGAAAGAAGTTTCACACAATTCTTCTGTGTAGTTTTTATTTGTAGACATTCTTTTTCCCAATATAGGCCTCTTAGCGCTCAGAATGTCCAATTGCAGTTTCTACAGAAAGAGTGTTTCAGAACGGCTCAATCAAAAGTAAGGTTCAACTCTGTTAGTTGAATGCACAGAACAGAAAGAAGTTTCATACAATGCTTCTGTGTAGTTTATATTTGAACATATTCTTTTTTCCACTATTACCCACTTAGCGCTACGAATGTCCAGTTGCATTTTCTACAGACAGAGTGTTTCAAAACTGCTCAATCAAAAGTATGGTTTAACTCTGTTAGCTGAATGCTCAGATCAGAAAGAAGTTTCACAGAATGCTTCTGTGTAGTTTATATTTGAATATATTCCTTTTTCCACTACTACTCTCTTAGCGCTCCAAATGTCCAGTTGCATTTTCTACAGTAAGAGTGTTCAGATCTGCTCAATCAAAAGTATGGTTTAACTCTGTTAGCTGAATGCACAGATCAGAAAGAAGTTTCACAGAATGATTCTGTGTAGTTTATATTTGGAGACATTCCTTTTTCCACTATTACCCTCTTAGCGCTCCGAATCTCCACTTGCATTTTCTACAGAAAGAGTGTTTCAGAACGGCTCAATCAAAACTAAGGTTCAACTCTTTTAGTTGAACAAACAGAACAGAAAGAAGTTTCACACAATTCTTCTGTGTAGTTTTTATTTGTAGACATTCTTTTTCCCAATATAGGCCTCTTAGCGCTCAGAATGTCCAATTGCAGTTTCTACAGAAAGAGTGTTTCAGAACGGCTCAATCAAAAGTAAGGTTCAACTCTGTTAGTTGAATGCACAGAACAGAAAGAAGTTTCATACAATGCTTCTGTGTAGTTTATATTTGAACATATTCTTTTTTCCACTATTACCCACTTAGCGCTACGAATGTCCAGTTGCATTTTCTACAGACAGAGTGTTTCAAAACTGCTCAATCAAAAGTATGGTTTAACTCTGTTAGCTGTATGCTCAGATCAGAAAGAAGTTTCACAGAATGCTTCTGTGTAGTTTATATTTGAATATATTCCTTTTTCCACTACTACGCTCTTAGCGCTCCAAATGTCCAGTTGCATTTTCAACAGAAAGAGTGTTCAGATCTGCTCAATCAAAATTATGGTTTAACTCTGTTAGCTGAATGCACAGATCAGAAAGAAGTTTCACCGAATGATTCTGTGTAGTTTATATTTGAAGACATTCCTTTTTCCACTATTACCCACTTAGCGCTCCGAATCTCCACTTGCATTTTCTACAAAAAGAGTGTTTCATAACTACTCAATCAAAAATATGTTTTATCTCTGTTAACTGAATTTACAGATCAGAAATATGTTTCACAGAATGCATCTGTGTAGTTTTTATTTGAAGATATTCTTTTTCCCAATGTAGGCCTCTTAGCGCTTAGCATGTCCAATTGCAGTTTCTACAGAAAGAGTGTTTCAGAACGGCTCAATCAAAAGTAAGGTTCAATTCTGTTAGTTGAATGCACAGAACAGAAAGAATTTTCACAGAATGCTTCTGTGTAGTTTATATTTGAATATATTCCTTTTTCCACTATTACCCTCTTAGCGCTCCGAATGTCCACTTGCATTTTCTACAGAAAGAGTGTTCAGAACTGCGCAATCAAAAGTATTGTTTAACTCTGTTAGCTTAATGAACATATCAGAAATAAGTTTCACACAATGCTTCTGTGTAGTTTTTATTTGAAGATATTATTTTTCCCAATAGAGGCCTCTTAGCGCTCAGAATGTCCAATTGCAGTTTCTGCAGAAAGAGTGTTTCAGAAAGGCTCAATCAAAAGTAAGGTTCAACTCTGTTAGTTGAATGCACAGAACAGAAAGAAGTTTCATACAATGCTTTGTGTAGTTTATATTTGAACATATTCTTTTTTCCACTATTACCCACTTAGCGCTACGAATGTCCAGTTGCATTTTCTACAGACAGAGTGTTTCAAAACTGCTCAATCAAAAGTATGGTTTAACTCTGTTAGCTGAATGCTCAGATCAGAAAGAAGTTTCACAGAATGCTTCTGTGTAGTTTATATTTGAATATATTCCTTTTTCCACTACTACTCTCTTAGCGCTCCAAATGTCCAGTTGCATTTTCTACAGTAAGAGTGTTCAGATCTGCTCAATCAAAAGTATGGTTTAACTCTGTTAGCTGAATGCACAGATCAGAAAGAAGTTTCACAGAATGATTCTGTGTAGTTTATATTTGGAGACATTCCTTTTTCCACTATTACCCTCTTAGCGCTCCGAATCTCCACTTGCATTTTCTACAGAAAGAGTGTTTCAGAACGGCTCAATCAAAACTAAGGTTCAACTCTTTTAGTTGAACAAACAGAACAGAAAGAAGTTTCACACAATTCTTCTGTGTAGTTTTTATTTGTAGACATTCTTTTTCCCAATATAGGCCTCTTAGCGCTCAGAATGTCCAATTGCAGTTTCTACAGAAAGAGTGTTTCAGAACGGCTCAATCAAAAGTAAGGTTCAACTCTGTTAGTTGAATGCACAGAACAGAAAGAAGTTTCATACAATGCTTCTGTGTAGTTTATATTTGAACATATTCTTTTTTCCACTATTACCCACTTAGCGCTACGAATGTCCAGTTGCATTTTCTACAGACAGAGTGTTTCAAAACTGCTCAATCAAAAGTATGGTTTAACTCTGTTAGCTGTATGCTCAGATCAGAAAGAAGTTTCACAGAATGCTTCTGTGTAGTTTATATTTGAATATATTCCTTTTTCCACTACTACGCTCTTAGCGCTCCAAATGTCCAGTTGCATTTTCAACAGAAAGAGTGTTCAGATCTGCTCAATCAAAATTATGGTTTAACTCTGTTAGCTGAATGCACAGATCAGAAAGAAGTTTCACCGAATGATTCTGTGTAGTTTATATTTGAAGACATTCCTTTTTCCACTATTACCCTCTTAGCGCTCCGAATCTCCACTTGCATTTTCTACAAAAAGAGTGTTTCATAACTACTCAATCAAAAATATGTTTTATCTCTGTTAACTGAATTTACAGATCAGAAATATGTTTCACAGAATGCATCTGTGTAGTTTTTATTTGAAGATATTCTTTTTCCCAATGTAGGCCTCTTAGCGCTTAGCATGTCCAATTGCAGTTTCTACAGAAAGAGTGTTTCAGAACGGCTCAATAAAAGTAAGGTTCAACTCTGTTAGTTGAATGCACAGAACAGAAAGAATTTTCACAGAATGCTTCTGTGTAGTTTATATTTGAATATATTCCTTTTTCCACTATTACCCTCTTAGCGCTCCGAATGTCCACTTGCATTTTCTACAGAAAGAGTGTTCAGAACTGCGCAATCAAAAGTATTGTTTAACTCTGTTAGCTTAATGAACATATCAGAAATAAGTTTCACACAATGCTTCTGTGTAGTTTTTATTTGAAGATATTATTTTTCCCAATAGAGGCCTCTTAGCGCTCAGAATGTCCAATTGCAGGTTCTGCAGAAAGAGTGTTTCAGAAAGGCTCAATCAAAAGTAAGGTTCAACTCTGTTAGTTGAATGCACAGAACAGAAAGAAGTTTCATACAATGCTTCTGTGTAGTTTATATTTGAACATATTCTTTTTTCCACTATTACCCACTTAGCGCTACGAATGTCCAGTTGCATTTTCTACAGACAGAGTGTTTCAAAACTGCTCAATCAAAAGTATGGTTTAACTCTGTTAGCTGAATGCTCAGATCAGAAAGAAGTTTCACAGAATGCTTCTGTGTAGTTTATATTTGAATATATTCCTTTTTCCACTACTACTCTCTTAGCGCTCCAAATGTCCAGTTGCATTTTCTACAGTAAGAGTGTTCAGATCTGCTCAATCAAAAGTATGGTTTAACTCTGTTAGCTGAATGCACAGATCAGAAAGAAGTTTCACAGAATGATTCTGTGTAGTTTATATTTGGAGACATTCCTTTTTCCACTATTACCCTCTTAGCGCTCCGAATCTCCACTTGCATTTTCTACAGAAAGAGTGTTTCAGAACGGCTCAATCAAAACTAAGGTTCAACTCTTTTAGTTGAACAAACAGAACAGAAAGAAGTTTCACACAATTCTTCTGTGTAGTTTTTATTTGTAGACATTCTTTTTCCCAATATAGGCCTCTTAGCGCTCAGAATGTCCAATTGCAGTTTCTACAGAAAGAGTGTTTCAGAAAGGCTCAATCAAAAGTAAGGTTCAACTCTGTTAGTTGAATGCACAGAACAGAAAGAAGTTTCATACAATGCTTCTGTGTAGTTTATATTTGAACATATTCTTTTTTCCACTATTACCCACTTAGCGCTACGAATGTCCAGTTGCATTTTCTACAGACAGAGTGTTTCAAAACTGCTCAATCAAAAGTATGGTTTAACTCTGTTAGCTGAATGCTCAGATCAGAAAGAAGTTTCACAGAATGCTTCTGTGTAGTTTATATTTGAATATATTCCTTTTTCCACTACTACTCTCTTAGCGCTCCAAATGTCCAGTTGCATTTTCTACAGTAAGAGTGTTCAGATCTGCTCAATCAAAAGTATGGTTTAACTCTGTTAGCTGAATGCACAGATCAGAAAGAAGTTTCACAGAATGATTCTGTGTAGTTTATATTTGGAGACATTCCTTTTTCCACTATTACCCTCTTAGCGCTCCGAATCTCCACTTGCATTTTCTACAGAAAGAGTGTTTCAGAACGGCTCAATCAAAACTAAGGTTCAACTCTTTTAGTTGAACAAACAGAACAGAAAGAAGTTTCACACAATTCTTCTGTGTAGTTTTTATTTGTAGACATTCTTTTTCCCAATATAGGCCTCTTAGCGCTCAGAATGTCCAATTGCAGTTTCTACAGAAAGAGTGTTTCAGAACGGCTCAATCAAAAGTAAGGTTCAACTCTGTTAGTTGAATGCACAGAACAGAAAGAAGTTTCATACAATGCTTCTGTGTAGTTTATATTTGAACATATTCTTTTTTCCACTATTACCCACTTAGCGCTACGAATGTCCAGTTGCATTTTCTACAGACAGAGTGTTTCAAAACTGCTCAATCAAAAGTATGGTTTAACTCTGTTAGCTGAATGCTCAGATCAGAAAGAAGTTTCACAGAATGCTTCTGTGTAGTTTATATTTGAATATATTCCTTTTTCCACTACTACTCTCTTAGCGCTCCAAATGTCCAGTTGCATTTTCTACAGTAAGAGTGTTCAGATCTGCTCAATCAAAAGTATGGTTTAACTCTGTTAGCTGAATGCACAGATCAGAAAGAAGTTTCACAGAATGATTCTGTGTAGTTTATATTTGGAGACATTCCTTTTTCCACTATTACCCTCTTAGCGCTCCGAATCTCCACTTGCATTTTCTACAGAAAGAGTGTTTCAGAACGGCTCAATCAAAACTAAGGTTCAACTCTTTTAGTTGAACAACAGAACAGAAAGAAGTTTCACACAATTCTTCTGTGTAGTTTTTATTTGTAGACATTCTTTTTCCCAATATAGGCCTCTTAGCGCTCAGAATGTCCAATTGCAGTTTCTACAGAAAGAGTGTTTCAGAACGGCTCAATCAAAAGTAAGGTTCAACTCTGTTAGTTGAATGCACAGAACAGAAAGAAGTTTCATACAATGCTTCTGTGTAGTTTATATTTGAACATATTCTTTTTTCCACTATTAACCACTTAGCGCTACGAATGTCCAGTTGCATTTTCTACAGACAGAGTGTTTCAATACTGCTCAATCAAAAGTATGGTTTAACTCTGTTAGCTGTATGCTCAGATCAGAAAGAAGTTTCACAGAATGCTTCTGTGTAGTTTATATTTGAATATATTCCTTTTTCCACTACTACGCTCTTAGCGCTCCAAATGTCCAGTTGCATTTTCAACAGAAAGAGTGTTCAGATCTGCTCAATCAAAATTATGGTTTAACTCTGTTAGCTGAATGCACAGATCAGAAAGAAGTTTCACCGAATGATTCTGTGTAGTTTATATTTGAAGACATTCCTTTTTCCACTATTACCCTCTTAGCGCTCCGAATCTCCACTTGCATTTTCTACAAAAAGAGTGTTTCATAACTACTCAATCAAAAATATGTTTTATCTCTGTTAACTGAATTTACAGATCAGAAATATGTTTCACAGAATGCATCTGTGTAGTTTTTATTTGAAGATATTCTTTTTCCCAATGTAGGCCTCTTAGCGCTTAGCATG
Source organism: Symphalangus syndactylus (assembly GCF_028878055.3). Taxonomy (NCBI): domain Eukaryota; kingdom Metazoa; phylum Chordata; class Mammalia; order Primates; family Hylobatidae; genus Symphalangus; species Symphalangus syndactylus. Next base: position 152,820,395 of record NC_072425.2, read on the forward strand.
TCCAATTGCAGTTTCTACAGAAAGAGTGTTTCAGAACGGCTCAATCAAAAGTAAGGTTCAACTCTGTTAGTTGAATGCACAGAACAGAAATAATTTTCACAGAATGCTTCTGTGTAGTTTATATTTGAATATATTCCTTTTTCCACTATTACCCTCTTAGCGCTCCGAATGTCCACTTGCATTTTCTACAGAAAGAGTGTTCAGAACTGCGCAATCAAAAGTATTGTTTAACTCTGTTAGCTTAATGAACATATCAGAAATAAGTTTCACACAATGCTTCTGTGTAGTTTTTATTTGAAGATATTATTTTTCCCAATAGAGGCCTCTTAGCGCTCAGAATGTCCAATTGCAGTTTCTGCAGAAAGAGTGTTTCAGAAAGGCTCAATCAAAAGTAAGGTTCAACTCTGTTAGTTGAATGCACAGAACAGAAAGAAGTTTCATACAATGCTTCTGTGTAGTTTATATTTGAACATATTCTTTTTTCCACTATTACCCACTTAGCGCTACGAATGTCCAGTTGCATTTTCTACAGACAGAGTGTTTCAAAACTGCTCAATCAAAAGTATGGTTTAACTCTGTTAGCTGAATGCTCAGATCAGAAAGAAGTTTCACAGAATGCTTCTGTGTAGTTTATATTTGAATATATTCCTTTTTCCACTACTACTCTCTTAGCGCTCCAAATGTCCAGTTGCATTTTCTACAGTAAGAGTGTTCAGATCTGCTCAATCAAAAGTATGGTTTAACACTGTTAGCTGAATGCACAGATCAGAAAGAAGTTTCACAGAATGATTCTGTGTAGTTTATATTTGGAGACATTCCTTTTTCCACTATTACCCTCTTAGCGCTCCGAATCTCCACTTGCATTTTCTACAGAAAGAGTGTTTCAGAACGGCTCAATCAAAACTAAGGTTCAACTCTTTTAGTTGAACAAACAGAACAGAAAGAAGTTTCACACAATTCTTCTGTGTAGTTTTTATTTGTAGACATTCTTTTTCCCAATATAGGCCTCTTAGCGCTCAGAATGTCCAATTGCAGTTTCTACAGAAAGAGTGTTTCAGAACGGCTCAATCAAAAGTAAGGTTCAACTCTGTTAGTTGAATGCACAGAACAGAAAGAAGTTTCATACAATGCTTCTGTGTAGTTTATATTTGAACATATTCTTTTTTCCACTATTACCCACTTAGCGCTACGAATGTCCAGTTGCATTTTCTACAGACAGAGTGTTTCAAAACTGCTCAATCAAAAGTATGGTTTAACTCTGTTAGCTGTATGCTCAGATCAGAAAGAAGTTTCACAGAATGCTTCTGTGTAGTTTATATTTGAATATATTCCTTTTTCCACTACTACGCTCTTAGCGCTCCAAATGTCCAGTTGCATTTTCAACAGAAAGAGTGTTCAGATCTGCTCAATCAAAATTATGGTTTAACTCTGTTAGCTGAATGCACAGATCAGAAAGAAGTTTCACCGAATGATTCTGTGTAGTTTATATTTGAAGACATTCCTTTTTCCACTATTACCCTCTTAGCGCTCCGAATCTCCACTTGCATTTTCTACAAAAAGAGTGTTTCATAACTACTCAATCAAAAATATGTTTTATCTCTGTTAACTGAATTTACAGATCAGAAATATGTTTCACAGAATGCATCTGTGTAGTTTTTATTTGAAGATATTCTTTTTCCCAATGTAGGCCTCTTAGCGCTTAGCATGTCCAATTGCAGTTTCTACAGAAAGAGTGTTTCAGAACGGCTCAATCAAAAGTAAGGTTCAACTCTGTTAGTTGAATGCACAGAACAGAAAGAATTTTCACAGAATGCTTCTGTGTAGTTTATATTTGAATATATTCCTTTTTCCACTATTACCCTCTTAGCGCTCCGAATGTCCACTTGCATTTTCTACAGAAAGAGTGTTCAGAACTGCGCAATCAAAAGTATTGTTTAACTCTGTTAGCTTAATGAACATATCAGAAATAAGTTTCACACAATGCTTCTGTGTAGTTTTTATTTGAAGATATTATTTTTCCCAATAGAGGCCTCTTAGCGCTCAGAATGTCCAATTGCAGTTTCTGCAGAAAGAGTGTTTCAGAAAGGCTCAATCAAAAGTAAGGTTCAACTCTGTTAGTTGAATGCACAGAACAGAAAGAAGTTTCATACAATGCTTCTGTGTAGTTTATATTTGAACATATTCTTTTTTCCACTATTACCCACTTAGCGCTATGAATGTCCAGTTGCATTTTCTACAGACAGAGTGTTTCAAAACTGCTCAATCAAAAGTATGGTTTAACTCTGTTAGCTGAATGCTCAGATCAGAAAGAAGTTTCACAGAATGCTTCTGTGTAGTTTATATTTGAATATATTCCTTTTTCCACTACTACTCTCTTAGCGCTCCAAATGTCCAGTTGCATTTTCTACAGTAAGAGTGTTCAGATCTGCTCAATCAAAAGTATGGTTTAACTCTGTTAGCTGAATGCACAGATCAGAAAGAAGTTTCACAGAATGATTCTGTGTAGTTTATATTTGGAGACATTCCTTTTTCCACTATTACCCTCTTAGCGCTCCGAATCTCCACTTGCATTTTCTACAGAAAGAGTGTTTCAGAACGGCTCAATCAAAACTAAGGTTCAACTCTTTTAGTTGAACAAACAGAACAGAAAGAAGTTTCACACAATTCTTCTGTGTAGTTTTTATTTGTAGACATTCTTTTTCCCAATATAGGCCTCTTAGCGCTCAGAATGTCCAATTGCAGTTTCTACAGAAAGAGTGTTTCAGAACGGCTCAATCAAAAGTAAGGTTCAACTCTGTTAGTTGAATGCACAGAACAGAAAGAAGTTTCATACAATGCTTCTGTGTAGTTTATATTTGAACATATTCTTTTTTCCACTATTACCCACTTAGCGCTACGAATGTCCAGTTGCATTTTCTACAGACAGAGTGTTTCAAAACTGCTCAATCAAAAGTATGGTTTAACTCTGTTAGCTGAATGCTCAGATCAGAAAGAAGTTTCACAGAATGCTTCTGTGTAGTTTATATTTGAATATATTCCTTTTTCCACTACTACTCTCTTAGCGCTCCAAATGTCCAGTTGCATTTTCTACAGTAAGAGTGTTCAGATCTGCTCAATCAAAAGTATGGTTTAACTCTGTTAGCTGAATGCACAGATCAGAAAGAAGTTTCACAGAATGATTCTGTGTAGTTTATATTTGGAGACATTCCTTTTTCCACTATTACCCTCTTAGCGCTCCGAATCTCCACTTGCATTTTCTACAGAAAGAGTGTTTCAGAACAGCTCAATCAAAACTAAGGTTCAACTCTTTTAGTTGAACAAACAGAACAGAAAGAAGTTTCACACAATTCTTCTGTGTAGTTTTTATTTGTAGACATTCTTTTTCCCAATATAGGCCTCTTAGCGCTCAGAATGTCCAATTGCAGTTTCTACAGAAAGAGTGTTTCAGAACGGCTCAATCAAAAGTAAGGTTCAACTCTGTTAGTTGAATGCACAGAACAGAAAGAAGTTTCATACAATGCTTCTGTGTAGTTTATATTTGAACATATTCTTTTTTCCACTATTACCCACTTAGCGCTACGAATGTCCAGTTGCATTTTCTACAGACAGAGTGTTTCAAAACTGCTCAATCAAAAGTATGGTTTAACTCTGTTAGCTGTATGCTCAGATCAGAAAGAAGTTTCACAGAATGCTTCTGTGTAGTTTATATTTGAATATATTCCTTTTTCCACTACTACGCTCTTAGCGCTCCAAATGTCCAGTTGCATTTTCAACAGAAAGAGTGTTCAGATCTGCTCAATCAAAATTATGGTTTAACTCTGTTAGCTGAATGCACAGATCAGAAAGAAGTTTCACCGAATGATTCTGTGTAGTTTATATTTGAAGACATTCCTTTTTCCACTATTACCCTCTTAGCGCTCCGAATCTCCACTTGCATTTTCTACAAAAAGAGTGTTTCATAACTACTCAATCAAAAATATGTTTTATCTCTGTTAACTGAATTTACAGATCAGAAATATGTTTCACAGAATGCATCTGTGTAGTTTTTATTTGAAGATATTCTTTTTCCCAATGTAGGCCTCTTAGCGCTTAGCATGTCCAATTGCAGTTTCTACAGAAAGAGTGTTTCAGAACGGCTCAATCAAAAGTAAGGTTCAACTCTGTTAGTTGAATGCACAGAACAGAAAGAATTTTCACAGAATGCTTCTGTGTAGTTTATATTTGAATATATTCCTTTTTCCACTATTACCCTCTTAGCGCTCCGAATGTCCACTTGCATTTTCTACAGAAAGAGTGTTCAGAACTGCGCAATCAAAAGTATTGTTTAACTCTGTTAGCTTAATGAACATATCAGAAATAAGTTTCACACAATGCTTCTGTGTAGTTTTTATTTGAAGATATTATTTTTCCCAATAGAGGCCTCTTAGCGCTCAGAATGTCCAATTGCAGTTTCTGCAGAAAGAGTGTTTCAGAAAGGCTCAATCAAAAGTAAGGTTCAACTCTGTTAGTTGAATGCACAGAACAGAAAGAAGTTTCATACAATGCTTCTGTGTAGTTTATATTTGAACATATTCTTTTTTCCACTATTACCCACTTAGCGCTACGAATGTCCAGTTGCATTTTCTACAGACAGAGTGTTTCAAAACTGCTCAATCAAAAGTATGGTTTAACTCTGTTAGCTGAATGCTCAGATCAGAAAGAAGTTTCACAGAATGCTTCTGTGTAGTTTATATTTGAATATATTCCTTTTTCCACTACTACTCTCTTAGCGCTCCAAATGTCCAGTTGCATTTTCTACAGTAAGAGTGTTCAGATCTGCTCAATCAAAAGTATGGTTTAACTCTGTTAGCTGAATGCACAGATCAGAAAGAAGTTTCACAGAATGATTCTGTGTAGTTTATATTTGGAGACATTCCTTTTTCCACTATTACCCTCTTAGCGCTCCGAATCTCCACTTGCATTTTCTACAGAAAGAGTGTTTCAGAACGGCTCAATCAAAACTAAGGTTCAACTCTTTTAGTTGAACAAACAGAACAGAAAGAAGTTTCACACAATTCTTCTGTGTAGTTTTTATTTGTAGACATTCTTTTTCCCAATATAGGCCTCTTAGCGCTCAGAATGTCCAATTGCAGTTTCTACAGAAAGAGTGTTTCAGAACGGCTCAATCAAAAGTAAGGTTCAACTCTGTTAGTTGAATGCACAGAACAGAAAGAAGTTTCATACAATGCTTCTGTGTAGTTTATATTTGAACATATTCTTTTTTCCACTATTACCCACTTAGCGCTACGAATGTCCAGTTGCATTTTCTACAGACAGAGTGTTTCAAAACTGCTCAATCAAAAGTATGGTTTAACTCTGTTAGCTGTATGCTCAGATCAGAAAGAAGTTTCACAGAATGCTTCTGTGTAGTTTATATTTGAATATATTCCTTTTTCCACTACTACGCTCTTAGCGCTCCAAATGTCCAGTTGCATTTTCAACAGAAAGAGTGTTCAGATCTGCTCAATCAAAATTATGGTTTAACTCTGTTAGCTGAATGCACAGATCAGAAAGAAGTTTCACCGAATGATTCTGTGTAGTTTATATTTGAAGACATTCCTTTTTCCACTATTACCCTCTTAGCGCTCCGAATCTCCACTTGCATTTTCTACAAAAAGAGTGTTTCATAACTACTCAATCAAAAATATGTTTTATCTCTGTTAACTGAATTTACAGATCAGAAATATGTTTCACAGAATGCATCTGTGTAGTTTTTATTTGAAGATATTCTTTTTCCCAATGTAGGCCTCTTAGCGCTTAGCATGTCCAATTGCAGTTTCTACAGAAAGAGTGTTTCAGAACGGCTCAATCAAAAGTAAGGTTCAACTCTGTTAGTTGAATGCACAGAACAGAAAGAATTTTCACAGAATGCTTCTGTGTAGTTTATATTTGAATATATTCCTTTTTCCACTATTACCCTCTTAGCGCTCCGAATGTCCACTTGCATTTTCTACAGAAAGAGTGTTCAGAACTGCGCAATCAAAAGTATTGTTTAACTCTGTTAGCTTAATGAACATATCAGAAATAAGTTTCACACAATGCTTCTGTGTAGTTTTTATTTGAAGATATTATTTTTCCCAATAGAGGCCTCTTAGCGCTCAGAATGTCCAATTGAAGTTTCTGCAGAAAGAGTGTTTCAGAAAGGCTCAATCAAAAGTAAGGTTCAACTCTGTTAGTTGAATGCACAGAACAGAAAGAAGTTTCATACAATGCTTCTGTGTAGTTTATATTTGAACATATTCTTTTTTCCACTATTACCCACTTAGCGCTACGAATGTCCAGTTGCATTTTCTACAGACAGAGTGTTTCAAAACTGCTCAATCAAAAGTATGGTTTAACTCTGTTAGCTGAATGCTCAGATCAGAAAGAAGTTTCACAGAATGCTTCTGTGTAGTTTATATTTGAATATATTCCTTTTTCCACTACTACTCTCTTAGCGCTCCAAATGTCCAGTTGCATTTTCTACAGTAAGAGTGTTCAGATCTGCTCAATCAAAAGTATGGTTTAACTCTGTTAGCTGAATGCACAGATCAGAAAGAAGTTTCACAGAATGATTCTGTGTAGTTTATATTTGGAGACATTCCTTTTTCCACTATTACCCTCTTAGCGCTCCGAATCTCCACTTGCATTTTCTACAGAAAGAGTGTTTCAGAACGGCTCAATCAAAACTAAGGTTCAACTCTTTTAGTTGAACAAACAGAACAGAAAGAAGTTTCACACAATTCTTCTGTGTAGTTTTTATTTGTAGACATTCTTTTTCCCAATATAGGCCTCTTAGCGCTCAGAATGTCCAATTGCAGTTTCTACAGAAAGAGTGTTTCAGAACGGCTCAATCAAAAGTAAGGTTCAACTCTGTTAGTTGAATGCACAGAACAGAAAGAAGTTTCATACAATGCTTCTGTGTAGTTTATATTTGAACATATTCTTTTTTCCACTATTACCCACTTAGCGCTACGAATGTCCAGTTGCATTTTCTACAGACAGAGTGTTTCAAAACTGCTCAATCAAAAGTATGGTTTAACTCTGTTAGCTGAATGCTCAGATCAGAAAGAAGTTTCACAGAATGCTTCTGTGTAGTTTATATTTGAATATATTCCTTTTTCCACTACTACTCTCTTAGCGCTCCAAATGTCCAGTTGCATTTTCTACAGTAAGAGTGTTCAGATCTGCTCAATCAAAAGTATGGTTTAACTCTGTTAGCTGAATGCACAGATCAGAAAGAAGTTTCACAGAATGATTCTGTGTAGTTTATATTTGGAGACATTCCTTTTTCCACTATTACCCTCTTAGCGCTCCGAATCTCCACTTGCATTTTCTACAGAAAGAGTGTTTCAGAACAGCTCAATCAAAACTAAGGTTCAACTCTTTTAGTTGAACAAACAGAACAGAAAGAAGTTTCACACAATTCTTCTGTGTAGTTTTTATTTGTAGACATTCTTTTTCCCAATATAGGCCTCTTAGCGCTCAGAATGTCCAATTGCAGTTTCTACAGAAAGAGTGTTTCAGAACGGCTCAATCAAAAGTAAGGTTCAACTCTGTTAGTTGAATGCACAGAACAGAAAGAAGTTTCATACAATGCTTCTGTGTAGTTTATATTTGAACATATTCTTTTTTCCACTATTACCCACTTAGCGCTACGAATGTCCAGTTGCATTTTCTACAGACAGAGTGTTTCAAAACTGCTCAATCAAAAGTATGGTTTAACTCTGTTAGCTGTATGCTCAGATCAGAAAGAAGTTTCACAGAATGCTTCTGTGTAGTTTATATTTGAATATATTCCTTTTTCCACTACTACGCTCTTAGCGCTCCAAATGTCCAGTTGCATTTTCAACAGAAAGAGTGTTCAGATCTGCTCAATCAAAATTATGGTTTAACTCTGTTAGCTGAATGCACAGATCAGAAAGAAGTTTCACCGAATGATTCTGTGTAGTTTATATTTGAAGACATTCCTTTTTCCACTATTACCCTCTTAGCGCTCCGAATCTCCACTTGCATTTTCTACAAAAAGAGTGTTTCATAACTACTCAATCAAAAATATGTTTTATCTCTGTTAACTGAATTTACAGATCAGAAATATGTTTCACAGAATGCATCTGTGTAGTTTTTATTTGAAGATATTCTTTTTCCCAATGTAGGCCTCTTAGCGCTTAGCATGTCCAATTGCAGTTTCTACAGAAAGAGTGTTTCAGAACGGCTCAATCAAAAGTAAGGTTCAACTCTGTTAGTTGAATGCACAGAACAGAAAGAATTTTCACAGAATGCTTCTGTGTAGTTTATATTTGAATATATTCCTTTTTCCACTATTACCCTCTTAGCGCTCCGAATGTCCACTTGCATTTTCTACAGAAAGAGTGTTCAGAACTGCGCAATCAAAAGTATTGTTTAACTCTGTTAGCTTAATGAACATATCAGAAATAAGTTTCACACAATGCTTCTGTGTAGTTTTTATTTGAAGATATTATTTTTCCCAATAGAGGCCTCTTAGCGCTCAGAATGTCCAATTGCAGTTTCTGCAGAAAGAGTGTTTCAGAAAGGCTCAATCAAAAGTAAGGTTCAACTCTGTTAGTTGAATGCACAGAACAGAAAGAAGTTTCATACAATGCTTCTGTGTAGTTTATATTTGAACATATTCTTTTTTCCACTATTACCCACTTAGCGCTACGAATGTCCAGTTGCATTTTCTACAGACAGAGTGTTTCAAAACTGCTCAATCAAAAGTATGGTTTAACTCTGTTAGCTGAATGCTCAGATCAGAAAGAAGTTTCACAGAATGCTTCTGTGTAGTTTATATTTGAATATATTCCTTTTTCCACTACTACTCTCTTAGCGCTCCAAATGTCCAGTTGCATTTTCTACAGTAAGAGTGTTCAGATCTGCTCAATCAAAAGTATGGTTTAACTCTGTTAGCTGAATGCACAGATCAGAAAGAAGTTTCACAGAATGATTCTGTGTAGTTTATATTTGGAGACATTCCTTTTTCCACTATTACCCTCTTAGCGCTCCGAATCTCCACTTGCATTTTCTACAGAAAGAGTGTTTCAGAACGGCTCAATCAAAACTAAGGTTCAACTCTTTTAGTTGAACAAACAGAACAGAAAGAAGTTTCACACAATTCTTCTGTGTAGTTTTTATTTGTAGACATTCTTTTTCCCAATATAGGCCTCTTAGCGCTCAGAATGTCCAATTGCAGTTTCTACAGAAAGAGTGTTTCAGAACGGCTCAATCAAAAGTAAGGTTCAACTCTGTTAGTTGAATGCACAGAACAGAAAGAAGTTTCATACAATGCTTCTGTGTAGTTTATATTTGAACATATTCTTTTTTCCACTATTACCCACTTAGCGCTACGAATGTCCAGTTGCATTTTCTACAGACAGAGTGTTTCAAAACTGCTCAATCAAAAGTATGGTTTAACTCTGTTAGCTGTATGCTCAGATCAGAAAGAAGTTTCACAGAATGCTTCTGTGTAGTTTATATTTGAATATATTCCTTTTTCCACTACTACGCTCTTAGCGCTCCAAATGTCCAGTTGCATTTTCAACAGAAAGAGTGTTCAGATCTGCTCAATCAAAATTATGGTTTAACTCTGTTAGCTGAATGCACAGATCAGAAAGAAGTTTCACCGAATGATTCTGTGTAGTTTATATTTGAAGACATTCCTTTTTCCACTATTACCCTCTTAGCGCTCCGAATCTCCACTTGCATTTTCTACAAAAAGAGTGTTTCATAACTACTCAATCAAAAATATGTTTTATCTCTGTTAACTGAATTTACAGATCAGAAATATGTTTCACAGAATGCATCTGTGTAGTTTTTATTTGAAGATATTCTTTTTCCCAATGTAGGCCTCTTAGCGCTTAGCATGTCCAATTGCAGTTTCTACAGAAAGAGTGTTTCAGAACGGCTCAATCAAAAGTAAGGTTCAACTCTGTTAGTTGAATGCACAGAACAGAAAGAATTTTCACAGAATGCTTCTGTGTAGTTTATATTTGAATATATTCCTTTTTCCACTATTACCCTCTTAGCGCTCCGAATGTCCACTTGCATTTTCTACAGAAAGAGTGTTCAGAACTGCGCAATCAAAAGTATTGTTTAACTCTGTTAGCTTAATGAACATATCAGAAATAAGTTTCACACAATGCTTCTGTGTAGTTTTTATTTGAAGATATTATTTTTCCCAATAGAGGCCTCTTAGCGCTCAGAATGTCCAATTGAAGTTTCTGCAGAAAGAGTGTTTCAGAAAGGCTCAATCAAAAGTAAGGTTCAACTCTGTTAGTTGAATGCACAGAACAGAAAGAAGTTTCATACAATGCTTCTGTGTAGTTTATATTTGAACATATTCTTTTTTCCACTATTACCCACTTAGCGCTACGAATGTCCAGTTGCATTTTCTACAGACAGAGTGTTTCAAAACTGCTCAATCAAAAGTATGGTTTAACTCTGTTAGCTGAATGCTCAGATCAGAAAGAAGTTTCACAGAATGCTTCTGTGTAGTTTATATTTGAATATATTCTTTTTCCACTACTACTCTCTTAGCGCTCCAAATGTCCAGTTGCATTTTCTACAGTAAGAGTGTTCAGATCTGCTCAATCAAAAGTATGGTTTAACTCTGTTAGCTGAATGCACAGATCAGAAAGAAGTTTCACAGAATGATTCTGTGTAGTTTATATTTGGAGACATTCCTTTTTCCACTATTACCCTCTTAGCGCTCCGAATCTCCACTTGCATTTTCTACAGAAAGAGTGTTTCAGAACGGCTCAATCAAAACTAAGGTTCAACTCTTTTAGTTGAACAAACAGAACAGAAAGAAGTTTCACACAATTCTTCTGTGTAGTTTTTATTTGTAGACATTCTTTTTCCCAATATAGGCCTCTTAGCGCTCAGAATGTCCAATTGCAGTTTCTACAGAAAGAGTGTTTCAGAACGGCTCAATCAAAAGTAAGGTTCAACTCTGTTAGTTGAATGCACAGAACAGAAAGAAGTTTCATACAATGCTTCTGTGTAGTTTATATTTGAACATATTCTTTTTTCCACTATTACCCACTTAGCGCTACGAATGTCCAGTTGCATTTTCTACAGACAGAGTGTTTCAAAACTGCTCAATCAAAAGTATGGTTTAACTCTGTTAGCTGAATGCTCAGATCAGAAAGAAGTTTCACAGAATGCTTCTGTGTAGTTTATATTTGAATATATTCCTTTTTCCACTACTACTCTCTTAGCGCTCCAAATGTCCAGTTGCATTTTCTACAGTAAGAGTGTTCAGATCTGCTCAATCAAAAGTATGGTTTAACTCTGTTAGCTGAATGCACAGATCAGAAAGAAGTTTCACAGAATGATTCTGTGTAGTTTATATTTGGAGACATTCCTTTTTCCACTATTACCCTCTTAGCGCTCCGAATCTCCACTTGCATTTTCTACAGAAAGAGTGTTTCAGAACGGCTCAATCAAAACTAAGGTTCAACTCTTTTAGTTGAACAAACAGAACAGAAAGAAGTTTCACACTATTCTTCTGTGTAGTTTTTATTTGTAGACATTCTTTTTCCCAATATAGGCCTCTTAGCGCTCAGAATGTCCAATTGCAGTTTCTACAGAAAGAGTGTTTCAGAACGGCTCAATCAAAAGTAAGGTTCAACTCTGTTAGTTGAATGCACAGAACAGAAAGAAGTTTCATACAATGCTTCTGTGTAGTTTATATTTGAACATATTCTTTTTTCCACTATTACCCACTTAGCGCTACGAATGTCCAGTTGCATTTTCTACAGACAGAGTGTTTCAAAACTGCTCAATCAAAAGTATGGTTTAACTCTGTTAGCTGTATGCTCAGATCAGAAAGAAGTTTCACAGAATGCTTCTGTGTAGTTTATATTTGAATATATTCCTTTTTCCACTACTACGCTCTTAGCGCTCCAAATGTCCAGTTGCATTTTCAACAGAAAGAGTGTTCAGATCTGCTCAATCAAAATTATGGTTTAACTCTGTTAGCTGAATGCACAGATCAGAAAGAAGTTTCACCGAATGATTCTGTGTAGTTTATATTTGAAGACATTCCTTTTTCCACTATTACCCTCTTAGCGCTCCGAATCTCCACTTGCATTTTCTACAAAAAGAGTGTTTCATAACTACTCAATCAAAAATATGTTTTATCTCTGTTAACTGAATTTACAGATCAGAAATATGTTTCACAGAATGCATCTGTGTAGTTTTTATTTGAAGATATTCTTTTTCCCAATGTAGGCCTCTTAGCGCTTAGCATGTCCAATTGCAGTTTCTACAGAAAGAGTGTTTCAGAACGGCTCAATCAAAAGTAAGGTTCAACTCTGTTAGTTGAATGCACAGAACAGAAAGAATTTTCACAGAATGCTTCTGTGTAGTTTATATTTGAATATATTCCTTTTTCCACTATTACCCTCTTAGCGCTCCGAATGTCCACTTGCATTTTCTACAGAAAGAGTGTTCAGAACTGCGCAATCAAAAGTATTGTTTAACTCTGTTAGCTTAATGAACATATCAGAAATAAGTTTCACACAATGCTTCTGTGTAGTTTTTATTTGAAGATATTATTTTTCCCAATAGAGGCCTCTTAGCGCTCAGAATGTCCAATTGCAGTTTCTGCAGAAAGAGTGTTTCAGAAAGGCTCAATCAAAAGTAAGGTTCAACTCTGTTAGTTGAATGCACAGAACAGAAAGGAGTTTCATACAATGCTTCTGTGTAGTTTATATTTGAACATATTCTTTTTTCCACTATTACCCACTTAGCGCTACGAATGTCCAGTTGCATTTTCTACAGACAGAGTGTTTCAAAACTGCTCAATCAAAAGTATGGTTTAAGTCTGTTAGCTGAATGCTCAGATCAGAAAGAAGTTTCACAGAATGCTTCTGTGTAGTTTATATTTGAATATATTCCTTTTTCCACTACTACTCTCTTAGCGCTCCAAATGTCCAGTTGCATTTTCTACAGAAAGAGTGTTCAGATCTGCTCAATCAAAAGTATGGTTTAACTCTGTTAGCTGAATGCACAGATCAGAAAGAAGTTTCACAGAATGATTCTGTGTAGTTTATATTTGGAGACATTCCTTTTTCCACTATTACCCTCTTAGCGCTCCGAATCTCCACTTGCATTTTCTACAGAAAGAGTGTTTCAGAACGGCTCAATCAAAACTAAGGTTCAACTCTTTTAGTTGAACAAACAGAACAGAAAGAAGTTTCACACAATTCTTCTGTGTAGTTTTTATTTGTAGACATTCTTTTTCCCAATATAGGCCTCTTAGCGCTCAGAATGTCCAATTGCAGTTTCTACAGAAAGAGTGTTTCAGAACGGCTCAATCAAAAGTAAGGTTCAACTCTGTTAGTTGAATGCACAGAACAGAAAGAAGTTTCATACAATGCTTCTGTGTAGTTTATATTTGAACATATTCTTTTTTCCACTATTACCCACTTAGCGCTACGAATGTCCAGTTGCATTTTCTACAGACAGAGTGTTTCAAAACTGCTCAATCAAAAGTATGGTTTAACTCTGTTAGCTGAATGCTCAGATCAGAAAGAAGTTTCACAGAATGCTTCTGTGTAGTTTATATTTGAATATATTCCTTTTTCCACTACTACTCTCTTAGCGCTCCAAATGTCCAGTTGCATTTTCTACAGTAAGAGTGTTCAGATCTGCTCAATCAAAAGTATGGTTTAACTCTGTTAGCTGAATGCACAGATCAGAAAGAAGTTTCACAGAATGATTCTGTGTAGTTTATATTTGGAGACATTCCTTTTTCCACTATTACCCTCTTAGCGCTCCGAATCTCCACTTGCATTTTCTACAGAAAGAGTGTTTCAGAACGGCTCAATCAAAACTAAGGTTCAACTCTTTTAGTTGAACAAACAGAACAGAAAGAAGTTTCACACTATTCTTCTGTGTAGTTTTTATTTGTAGACATTCTTTTTCCCAATATAGGCCTCTTAGCGCTCAGAATGTCCAATTGCAGTTTCTACAGAAAGAGTGTTTCAGAACGGCTCAATCAAAAGTAAGGTTCAACTCTGTTAGTTGAATGCACAGAACAGAAAGAAGTTTCATACAATGCTTCTGTGTAGTTTATATTTGAACATATTCTTTTTTCCACTATTACCCACTTAGCGCTACGAATGTCCAGTTGCATTTTCTACAGACAGAGTGTTTCAAAACTGCTCAATCAAAAGTATGGTTTAACTCTGTTAGCTGTATGCTCAGATCAGAAAGAAGTTTCACAGAATGCTTCTGTGTAGTTTATATTTGAATATATTCCTTTTTCCACTACTACGCTCTTAGCGCTCCAAATGTCCAGTTGCATTTTCAACAGAAAGAGTGTTCAGATCTGCTCAATCAAAATTATGGTTTAACTCTGTTAGCTGAATGCACAGATCAGAAAGAAGTTTCACCGAATGATTCTGTGTAGTTTATATTTGAAGACATTCCTTTTTCCACTATTACCCTCTTAGCGCTCCGAATCTCCACTTGCATTTTCTACAAAAAGATTGTTTCATAACTACTCAATTAAAAATATGTTTTATCTCTGTTAACTGAATTTACAGATCAGAAATATGTTTCACAGAATGCATCTGTGTAGTTTTTATTTGAAGATATTCTTTTTCCCAATGTAGGCCTCTTAGCGCTTAGCATGTCCAATTGCAGTTTCTACAGAAAGAGTGTTTCAGAACGGCTCAATCAAAAGTAAGGTTCAACTCTGTTAGTTGAATGCACAGAACAGAAAGAATTTTCACAGAATGCTTCTGTGTAGTTTATATTTGAATATATTCCTTTTTCCACTATTACCCTCTTAGCGCTCCGAATGTCCACTTGCATTTTCTACAGAAAGAGTGTTCAGAACTGCGCAATCAAAAGTATTGTTTAACTCTGTTAGCTTAATGAACATATCAGAAATAAGTTTCACACAATGCTTCTGTGTAGTTTTTATTTGAAGATATTATTTTTCCCAATAGAGGCCTCTTAGCGCTCAGAATGTCCAATTGCAGTTTCTGCAGAAAGAGTGTTTCAGAAAGGCTCAATCAAAAGTAAGGTTCAACTCTGTTAGTTGAATGCACAGAACAGAAAGGAGTTTCATACAATGCTTCTGTGTAGTTTATATTTGAACATATTCTTTTTTCCACTATTACCCACTTAGCGCTACGAATGTCCAGTTGCATTTTCTACAGACAGAGTGTTTCAAAACTGCTCAATCAAAAGTATGGTTTAACTCTGTTAGCTGAATGCTCAGATCAGAAAGAAGTTTCACAGAATGCTTCTGTGTAGTTTATATTTGAATATATTCCTTTTTCCACTACTACTCTCTTAGCGCTCCAAATGTCCAGTTGCATTTTCTACAGAAAGAGTGTTCAGATCTGCTCAATCAAAAGTATGGTTTAACTCTGTTAGCTGAATGCACAGATCAGAAAGAAGTTTCACAGAATGATTCTGTGTAGTTTATATTTGGAGACATTCCTTTTTCCACTATTACCCTCTTAGCGCTCCGAATCTCCACTTGCATTTTCTACAGAAAGAGTGTTTCAGAACGGCTCAATCAAAACTAAGGTTCAACTCTTTTAGTTGAACAAACAGAACAGAAAGAAGTTTCACACAATTCTTCTGTGTAGTTTTTATTTGTAGACATTCTTTTTCCCAATATAGGCCTCTTAGCGCTCAGAATGTCCAATTGCAGTTTCTACAGAAAGAGTGTTTCAGAACGGCTCAATCAAAAGTAAGGTTCAACTCTGTTAGTTGAATGCACAGAACAGAAAGAAGTTTCATACAATGCTTCTGTGTAGTTTATATTTGAACATATTCTTTTTTCCACTATTACCCACTTAGCGCTACGAATGTCCAGTTGCATTTTCTACAGACAGAGTGTTTCAAAACTGCTCAATCAAAAGTATGGTTTAACTCTGTTAGCTGAATGCTCAGATCAGAAAGAAGTTTCACAGAATGCTTCTGTGTAGTTTATATTTGAATATATTCCTTTTTCCACTACTACTCTCTTAGCGCTCCAAATGTCCAGTTGCATTTTCTACAGTAAGAGTGTTCAGATCTGCTCAATCAAAAGTATGGTTTAACTCTGTTAGCTGAATGCACAGATCAGAAAGAAGTTTCACAGAATGATTCTGTGTAGTTTATATTTGGAGACATTCCTTTTTCCACTATTACCCTCTTAGCGCTCCGAATCTCCACTTGCATTTTCTACAGAAAGAGTGTTTCAGAACGGCTCAATCAAAACTAAGGTTCAACTCTTTTAGTTGAACAAACAGAACAGAAAGAAGTTTCACACAATTCTTCTGTGTAGTTTTTATTTGTAGACATTCTTTTTCCCAATATAGGCCTCTTAGCGCTCAGAATGTCCAATTGCAGTTTCTACAGAAAGAGTGTTTCAGAACGGCTCAATCAAAAGTAAGGTTCAACTCTGTTAGTTGAATGCACAGAACAGAAAGAAGTTTCATACAATGCTTCTGTGTAGTTTATATTTGAACATATTCTTTTTTCCACTATTACCCACTTAGCGCTACGAATGTCCAGTTGCATTTTCTACAGACAGAGTGTTACAAAACTGCTCAAAAAAAAGTATGGTTTAACTCTGTTAGCTGTATGCTCAGATCAGAAAGAAGTTTCACAGAATGCTTCTGTGTAGTTTATATTTGAATATATTCCTTTTTCCACTACTACGCTCTTAGCGCTCCAAATGTCCAGTTGCATTTTCAACAGAAAGAGTGTTCAGATCTGCTCAATCAAAATTATGGTTTAACTCTGTTAGCTGAATGCACAGATCAGAAAGAAGTTTCACCGAATGATTCTGTGTAGTTTATATTTGAAGACATTCCTTTTTCCACTATTACCCTCTTAGCGCTCCGAATCTCCACTTGCATTTTCTACAAAAAGAGTGTTTCATAACTACTCAATCAAAAATATGTTTTATCTCTGTTAACTGAATTTACAGATCAGAAATATGTTTCACAGAATGCATCTGTGTAGTTTTTATTTGAAGATATTCTTTTTCCCAATGTAGGCCTCTTAGCGCTTAGCATGTCCAATTGCAGTTTCTACAGAAAGAGTGTTTCAGAACGGCTCAATCAAAAGTAAGGTTCAACTCTGTTAGTTGAATGCACAGAACAGAAAGAATTTTCACAGAATGCTTCTGTGTAGTTTATATTTGAATATATTCCTTTTTCCACTATTACCCTCTTAGCGCTCCGAATGTCCACTTGCATTTTCTACAGAAAGAGTGTTCAGAACTGCGCAATCAAAAGTATTGTTTAACTCTGTTAGCTTAATGAACATATCAGAAATAAGTTTCACACAATGCTTCTGTGTAGTTTTTATTTGAAGATATTATTTTTCCCAATAGAGGCCTCTTAGCGCTCAGAATGTCCAATTGCAGTTTCTGCAGAAAGAGTGTTTCAGAAAGGCTCAATCAAAAGTAAGGTTCAACTCTGTTAGTTGAATGCACAGAACAGAAAGTAGTTTCATACAATGCTTCTGTGTAGTTTATATTTGAACATATTCTTTTTTCCACTATTACCCACTTAGCGCTACGAATGTCCAGTTGCATTTTCTACAGACAGAGTGTTTCAAAACTGCTCAATCAAAAGTATGGTTTAACTCTGTTAGCTGAATGCTCAGATCAGAAAGAAGTTTCACAGAATGCTTCTGTGTAGTTTATATTTGAATATATTCCTTTTTCCACTACTACTCTCTTAGCGCTCCAAATGTCCAGTTGCATTTTCTACAGTAAGAGTGTTCAGATCTGCTCAATCAAAAGTATGGTTTAACTCTGTTAGCTGAATGCACAGATCAGAAAGAAGTTTCACAGAATGATTCTGTGTAGTTTATATTTGGAGACATTCCTTTTTCCACTATTACCCTCTTAGCGCTCCGAATCTCCACTTGCATTTTCTACAGAAAGAGTGTTTCAGAACGGCTCAATCAAAACTAAGGTTCAACTCTTTTAGTTGAACAAACAGAACAGAAAGAAGTTTCACACAATTCTTCTGTGTAGTTTTTATTTGTAGACATTCTTTTTCCCAATATAGGCCTCTTAGCGCTCAGAATGTCCAATTGCAGTTTCTACAGAAAGAGTGTTTCAGAACGGCTCAATCAAAAGTAAGGTTCAACTCTGTTAGTTGAATGCACAGAACAGAAAGAAGTTTCATACAATGCTTCTGTGTAGTTTATATTTGAACATATTCTTTTTTCCACTATTACCCACTTAGCGCTACGAATGTCCAGTTGCATTTTCTACAGACAGAGTGTTTCAAAACTGCTCAATCAAAAGTATGGTTTAACTCTGTTAGCTGTATGCTCAGATCAGAAAGAAGTTTCACAGAATGCTTCTGTGTAGTTTATATTTGAATATATTCCTTTTTCCACTACTACGCTCTTAGCGCTCCAAATGTCCAGTTGCATTTTCAACAGAAAGAGTGTTCAGATCTGCTCAATCAAAATTATGGTTTAACTCTGTTAGCTGAATGCACAGATCAGAAAGAAGTTTCACCGAATGATTCTGTGTAGTTTATATTTGAAGACATTCCTTTTTCCACTATTACCCTCTTAGCGCTCCGAATCTCCACTTGCATTTTCTACAAAAAGAGTGTTTCATAACTACTCAATCAAAAATATGTTTTATCTCTGTTAACTGAATTTACAGATCAGAAATATGTTTCACAGAATGCATCTGTGTAGTTTTTATTTGAAGATATTCTTTTTCCCAATGTAGGCCTCTTAGCGCTTAGCATGTCCAATTGCAGTTTCTACAGAAAGAGTGTTTCAGAACGGCTCAATCAAAAGTAAGGTTCAACTCTGTTAGTTGAATGCACAGAACAGAAAGAATTTTCACAGAATGCTTCTGTGTAGTTTATATTTGAATATATTCCTTTTTCCACTATTACCCTCTTAGCGCTCCGAATGTCCACTTGCATTTTCTACAGAAAGAGTGTTCAGAACTGCGCAATCAAAAGTATTGTTTAACTCTGTTAGCTTAATGAACATATCAGAAATAAGTTTCACACAATGCTTCTGTGTAGTTTTTATTTGAAGATATTATTTTTCCCAATAGAGGCCTCTTAGCGCTCAGAATGTCCAATTGCAGTTTCTGCAGAAAGAGTGTTTCAGAAAGGCTCAATCAAAAGTAAGGTTCAACTCTGTTAGTTGAATGCACAGAACAGAAAGAAGTTTCATACAATGCTTCTGTGTAGTTTATATTTGAACATATTCTTTTTTCCACTATTACCCACTTAGCGCTACGAATGTCCAGTTGCATTTTCTACAGACAGAGTGTTTCAAAACTGCTCAATCAAAAGTATGGTTTAACTCTGTTAGCTGAATGCTCAGATCAGAAAGAAGTTTCACAGAATGCTTCTGTGTAGTTTATATTTGAATATATTCCTTTTTCCACTACTACTCTCTTAGCGCTCCAAATGTCCAGTTGCATTTTCTACAGTAAGAGTGTTCAGATCTGCTCAATCAAAAGTATGGTTTAACTCTGTTAGCTGAATGCACAGATCAGAAAGAAGTTTCACAGAATGATTCTGTGTAGTTTATATTTGGAGACATTCCTTTTTCCACTATTACCCTCTTAGCGCTCCGAATCTCCACTTGCATTTTCTACAGAAAGAGTGTTTCAGAACGGCTCAATCAAAACTAAGGTTCAACTCTTTTAGTTGAACAAACAGAACAGAAAGAAGTTTCACACAATTCTTCTGTGTAGTTTTTATTTGTAGACATTCTTTTTCCCAATATAGGCCTCTTAGCGCTCAGAATGTCCAATTGCAGTTTCTACAGAAAGAGTGTTTCAGAACGGCTCAATCAAAAGTAAGGTTCAACTCTGTTAGTTGAATGCACAGAACAGAAAGAAGTTTCATACAATGCTTCTGTGTAGTTTATATTTGAACATATTCTTTTTTCCACTATTACCCACTTAGCGCTACGAATGTCCAGTTGCATTTTCTACAGACAGAGTGTTTCAAAACTGCTCAATCAAAAGTATGGTTTAACTCTGTTAGCTGTATGCTCAGATCAGAAAGAAGTTTCACAGAATGCTTCTGTGTAGTTTATATTTGAATATATTCCTTTTTCCACTACTACGCTCTTAGCGCTCCAAATGTCCAGTTGCATTTTCAACAGAAAGAGTGTTCAGATCTGCTCAATCAAAATTATGGTTTAACTCTGTTAGCTGAATGCACAGATCAGAAAGAAGTTTCACCGAATGATTCTGTGTAGTTTATATTTGAAGACATTCCTTTTTCCACTATTACCCTCTTAGCGCTCCGAATCTCCACTTGCATTTTCTACAAAAAGAGTGTTTCATAACTACTCAATCAAAAATATGTTTTATCTCTGTTAACTGAATTTACAGATCAGAAATATGTTTCACAGAATGCATCTGTGTAGTTTTTATTTGAAGATATTCTTTTTCCCAATGTTGGCCTCTTAGCGCTTAGCATGTCCAATTGCAGTTTCTACAGAAAGAGTGTTTCAGAACGGCTCAATCAAAAGTAAGGTTCAACTCTGTTAGTTGAATGCACAGAACAGAAAGAATTTTCACAGAATGCTTCTGTGTAGTTTATATTTGAATATATTCCTTTTTCCACTATTACCCTCTTAGCGCTCCGAATGTCCACTTGCATTTTCTACAGAAAGAGTGTTCAGAACTGCGCAATCAAAAGTATTGTTTAACTCTGTTAGCTTAATGAACATATCAGAAATAAGTTTCACACAATGCTTCTGTGTAGTTTTTATTTGAAGATATTATTTTTCCCAATAGAGGCCTCTTAGCGCTCAGAATGTCCAATTGCAGTTTCTGCAGAAAGAGTGTTTCAGAAAGGCTCAATCAAAAGTAAGGTTCAACTCTGTTAGTTGAATGCACAGAACAGAAAGAAGTTTCATACAATGCTTCTGTGTAGTTTATATTTGAACATATTCTTTTTTCCACTATTACCCACTTAGCGCTACGAATGTCCAGTTGCATTTTCTACAGACAGAGTGTTTCAAAACTGCTCAATCAGAAGTATGGTTTAACTCTGTTAGCTGAATGCTCAGATCAGAAAGAAGTTTCACAGAATGCTTCTGTGTAGTTTATATTTGAATATATTCCTTTTTCCACTACTACTCTCTTAGCGCTCCAAATGTCCAGTTGCATTTTCTACAGTAAGAGTGTTCAGATCTGCTCAATCAAAAGTATGGTTTAACTCTGTTAGCTGAATGCACAGATCAGAAAGAAGTTTCACAGAATGATTCTGTGTAGTTTATATTTGGAGACATTCCTTTTTCCACTATTACCCTCTTAGCGCTCCGAATCTCCACTTGCATTTTCTACAGAAAGAGTGTTTCAGAACGGCTCAATCAAAACTAAGGTTCAACTCTTTTAGTTGAACAAAGAGAACAGAAAGAAGTTTCACACAATTCTTCTGTGTAGTTTTTATTTGTAGACATTCTTTTTCCCAATATAGGCCTCTTAGCGCTCAGAATGTCCAATTGCAGTTTCTACAGAAAGAGTGTTTCAGAACGGCTCAATCAAAAGTAAGGTTCAACTCTGTTAGTTGAATGCACAGAACAGAAAGAAGTTTCATACAATGCTTCTGTGTAGTTTATATTTGAACATATTCTTTTTTCCACTATTACCCACTTAGCGCTACGAATGTCCAGTTGCATTTTCTACAGACAGAGTGTTTCAAAACTGCTCAATCAAAAGTATGGTTTAACTCTGTTAGCTGTATGCTCAGATCAGAAAGAAGTTTCACAGAATGCTTCTGTGTAGTTTATATTTGAATATATTCCTTTTTCCACTACTACGCTCTTAGCGCTCCAAATGTCCAGTTGCATTTTCAACAGAAAGAGTGTTCAGATCTGCTCAATCAAAATTATGGTTTAACTCTGTTAGCTGAATGCACAGATCAGAAAGAAGTTTCACCGAATGATTCTGTGTAGTTTATATTTGAAGACATTCCTTTTTCCACTATTACCCTCTTAGCGCTCCGAATCTCCACTTGCATTTTCTACAAAAAGAGTGTTTCATAACTACTCAATCAAAAATATGTTTTATCTCTGTTAACTGAATTTACAGATCAGAAATATGTTTCACAGAATGCATCTGTGTAGTTTTTATTTGAAGATATTCTTTTTCCCAATGTTGGCCTCTTAGCGCTTAGCATGTCCAATTGCAGTTTCTACAGAAAGAGTGTTTCAGAACGGCTCAATCAAAAGTAAGGTTCAACTCTGTTAGTTGAATGCACAGAACAGAAAGAATTTTCACAGAATGCTTCTGTGTAGTTTATATTTGAATATATTCCTTTTTCCACTATTACCCTCTTAGCGCTCCGAATGTCCACTTGCATTTTCTACAGAAAGAGTGTTCAGAACTGCGCAATCAAAAGTATTGTTTAACTCTGTTAGCTTAATGAACATATCAGAAATAAGTTTCACACAATGCTTCTGTGTAGTTTTTATTTGAAGATATTATTTTTCCCAATAGAGGCCTCTTAGCGCTCAGAATGTCCAATTGCAGTTTCTGCAGAAAGAGTGTTTCAGAAAGGCTCAATCAAAAGTAAGGTTCAACTCTGTTAGTTGAATGCACAGAACAGAAAGAAGTTTCATACAATGCTTCTGTGTAGTTTATATTTGAACATATTCTTTTTTCCACTATTACCCACTTAGCGCTACGAATGTCCAGTTGCATTTTCTACAGACAGAGTGTTTCAAAACTGCTCAATCAAAAGTATGGTTTAACTCTGTTAGCTGAATGCTCAGATCAGAAAGAAGTTTCACAGAATGCTTCTGTGTAGTTTATATTTGAATATATTCCTTTTTCCACTACTACTCTCTTAGCGCTCCAAATGTCCAGTTGCATTTTCTACAGTAAGAGTGTTCAGATCTGCTCAATCAAAAGTATGGTTTAACTCTGTTAGCTGAATGCACAGATCAGAAAGAAGTTTCACAGAATGATTCTGTGTAGTTTATATTTGGAGACATTCCTTTTTCCACTATTACCCTCTTAGCGCTCCGAATCTCCACTTGCATTTTCTACAGAAAGAGTGTTTCAGAACGGCTCAATCAAAACTAAGGTTCAACTCTTTTAGTTGAACAAACAGAACAGAAAGAAGTTTCACACAATTCTTCTGTGTAGTTTTTATTTGTAGACATTCTTTTTCCCAATATAGGCCTCTTAGCGCTCAGAATGTCCAATTGCAGTTTCTACAGAAAGAGTGTTTCAGAACGGCTCAATCAAAAGTAAGGTTCAACTCTGTTAGTTGAATGCACAGAACAGAAAGAAGTTTCATACAATGCTTCTGTGTAGTTTATATTTGAACATATTCTTTTTTCCACTATTACCCACTTAGCGCTACGAATGTCCAGTTGCATTTTCTACAGACAGAGTGTTTCAAAACTGCTCAATCAAAAGTATGGTTTAACTCTGTTAGCTGTATGCTCAGATCAGAAAGAAGTTTCACAGAATGCTTCTGTGTAGTTTATATTTGAATATATTCCTTTTTCCACTACTACGCACTTAGCGCTCCAAATGTCCAGTTGCATTTTCAACAGAAAGAGTGTTCAGATCTGCTCAATCAAAATTATGGTTTAACTCTGTTAGCTGAATGCACAGATCAGAAAGAAGTTTCACCGAATGATTCTGTGTAGTTTATATTTGAAGACATTCCTTTTTCCACTATTACCCTCTTAGCGCTCCGAATCTCCACTTGCATTTTCTACAAAAAGAGTGTTTCATAACTACTCAATCAAAAATATGTTTTATCTCTGTTAACTGAATTTACAGATCAGAAATATGTTTCACAGAATGCATCTGTGTAGTTTTTATTTGAAGATATTCTTTTTCCCAATGTAGGCCTCTTAGCGCTTAGCATGTCCAATTGCAGTTTCTACAGAAAGAGTGTTTCAGAACAGCTCAATCAAAAGTAAGGTTCAACTCTGTTAGTTGAATGCACAGAACAGAAAGAATTTTCACAGAATGCTTCTGTGTAGTTTATATTTGAATATATTCCTTTTTCCACTATTACCCTCTTAGTGCTCCGAATGTCCACTTGCATTTTCTACAGAAAGAGTGTTCAGAACTGCGCAATCAAAAGTATTGTTTAACTCTGTTAGCTTAATGAACATATCAGAAATAAGTTTCACACAATGCTTCTGTGTAGTTTTTATTTGAAGATATTATTTTTCCCAATAGAGGCCTCTTAGCGCTCAGAATGTCCAATTGCAGTTTCTGCAGAAAGAGTGTTTCAGAAAGGCTCAATCAAAAGTAAGGTTCAACTCTGTTAGTTGAATGCACAGAACAGAAAGAAGTTTCATACAATGCTTCTGTGTAGTTTATATTTGAACATATTCTTTTTTCCACTATTACCCACTTAGCGCTACGAATGTCCAGTTGCATTTTCTACAGACAGAGTGTTTCAAAACTGCTCAATCAAAAGTATGGTTTAACTCTGTTAGCTGAATGCTCAGATCAGAAAGAAGTTTCACAGAATGCTTCTGTGTAGTTTATATTTGAATATATTCCTTTTTCCACTACTACTCTCTTAGCGCTCCAAATGTCCAGTTGCATTTTCTACAGTAAGAGTGTTCAGATCTGCTCAATCAAAAGTATGGTTTAACTCTGTTAGCTGAATGCACAGATCAGAAAGAAGTTTCACAGAATGATTCTGTGTAGTTTATATTTGGAGACATTCCTTTTTCCACTATTACCCTCTTAGCGCTCCGAATCTCCACTTGCATTTTCTACAGAAAGAGTGTTTCAGAACGGCTCAATCAAAACTAAGGTTCAACTCTTTTAGTTGAACAAACAGAACAGAAAGAAGTTTCACACAATTCTTCTGTGTAGTTTTTATTTGTAGACATTCTTTTTCCCAATATAGGCCTCTTATCGCTCAGAATGTCCAATTGCAGTTTCTACAGAAAGAGTGTTTCAGAACGGCTCAATCAAAAGTAAGGTTCAACTCTGTTAGTTGAATGCACAGAACAGAAAGAAGTTTCATACAATGCTTCTGTGTAGTTTATATTTGAACATATTCTTTTTTCCACTATTACCCACTTAGCGCTACGAATGTCCAGTTGCATTTTCTACAGACAGAGTGTTTCAAAACTGCTCAATCAAAAGTATGGTTTAACTCTGTTAGCTGAATGCTCAGATCAGAAAGAAGTTTCACAGAATGCTTCTGTGTAGTTTATATTTGAATATATTCCTTTTTCCACTACTACTCTCTTAGCGCTCCAAATGTCCAGTTGCATTTTCTACAGTAAGAGTGTTCAGATCTGCTCAATCAAAAGTATGGTTTAACTCTGTTAGCTGAATGCACAGATCAGAAAGAAGTTTCACAGAATGATTCTGTGTAGTTTATATTTGGAGACATTCCTTTTTCCACTATTACCCTCTTAGCGCTCCGAATCTCCACTTGCATTTTCTACAGAAAGAGTGTTTCAGAACGGCTCAATCAAAACTAAGGTTCAACTCTTTTAGTTGAACAAACAGAACAGAAAGAAGTTTCACACAATTCTTCTGTGTAGTTTTTATTTGTAGACATTCTTTTTCCCAATATAGGCCTCTTAGCGCTCAGAATGTCCAATTGCAGTTTCTACAGAAAGAGTGTTTCAGAACGGCTCAATCAAAAGTAAGGTTCAACTCTGTTAGTTGAATGCACAGAACAGAAAGAAGTTTCATACAATGCTTCTGTGTAGTTTATATTTGAACATATTCTTTTTTCCACTATTACCCACTTAGCGCTACGAATGTCCAGTTGCATTTTCTACAGACAGAGTGTTTCAAAACTGCTCAATCAAAAGTATGGTTTAACTCTGTTAGCTGTATGCTCAGATCAGAAAGAAGTTTCACAGAATGCTTCTGTGTAGTTTATATTTGAATATATTCCTTTTTCCACTACTACGCTCTTAGCGCTCCAAATGTCCAGTTGCATTTTCAACAGAAAGAGTGTTCAGATCTGCTCAATCAAAATTATGGTTTAACTCTGTTAGCTGAATGCACAGATCAGAAAGAAGTTTCACCGAATGATTCTGTGTAGTTTATATTTGAAGACATTCCTTTTTCCACTATTACCCTCTTAGCGCTCCGAATCTCCACTTGCATTTTCTACAAAAAGAGTGTTTCATAACTACTCAATCAAAAATATGTTTTATCTCTGTTAACTGAATTTACAGATCAGAAATATGTTTCACAGAATGCATCTGTGTAGTTTTTATTTGAAGATATTCTTTTTCCCAATGTAGGCCTCTTAGCGCTTAGCATGTCCAATTGCAGTTTCTACAGAAAGAGTGTTTCAGAACGGCTCAATCAAAAGTAAGGTTCAACTCTGTTAGTTGAATGCACAGAACAGAAAGAATTTTCACAGAATGCTTCTGTGTAGTTTATATTTGAATATATTCCTTTTTCCACTATTACCCTCTTAGGGCTCCGAATGTCCACTTGCATTTTCTACAGAAAGAGTGTTCAGAACTGCGCAATCAAAAGTATTGTTTAACTCTGTTAGCTTAATGAACATATCAGAAATAAGTTTCACACAATGCTTCTGTGTAGTTTTTATTTGAAGATATTATTTTTCCCAATAGAGGCCTCTTAGCGCTCAGAATGTCCAATTGCAGTTTCTGCAGAAAGAGTGTTTCAGAAAGGCTCAATCAAAAGTAAGGTTCAACTCTGTTAGTTGAATGCACAGAACAGAAAGAAGTTTCATACAATGCTTCTGTGTAGTTTATATTTGAACATATTCTTTTTTCCACTATTACCCACTTAGCGCTACGAATGTCCAGTTGCATTTTCTACAGACAGAGTGTTTCAAAACTGCTCAATCAAAAGTATGGTTTAACTCTGTTAGCTGAATGCTCAGATCAGAAAGAAGTTTCACAGAATGCTTCTGTGTAGTTTATATTTGAATATATTCCTTTTTCCACTACTACTCTCTTAGCGCTCCAAATGTCCAGTTGCATTTTCTACAGTAAGAGTGTTCAGATCTGCTCAATCAAAAATATGGTTTAACTCTGTTAGCTGAATGCACAGATCAGAAAGAAGTTTCACAGAATGATTCTGTGTAGTTTATATTTGGGGACATTCCTTTTTCCACTATTACCCTCTTAGCGCTCCGAATCTCCACTTGCATTTTCTACAGAAAGAGTGTTTCAGAACGGCTCAATCAAAACTAAGGTTCAACTCTTTTAGTTGAACAAACAGAACAGAAAGAAGTTTCACACAATTCTTCTGTGTAGTTTTTATTTGTAGACATTCTTTTTCCCAATATAGGCCTCTTAGCGCTCAGAATGTCCAATTGCAGTTTCTACAGAAAGAGTGTTTCAGAACGGCTCAATCAAAAGTAAGGTTCAACTCTGTTAGTTGAATGCACAGAACAGAAAGAAGTTTCATACAATGCTTCTGTGTAGTTTATATTTGAACATATTCTTTTTTCCACTATTACCCACTTAGCGCTACGAATGTCCAGTTGCATTTTCTACAGACAGAGTGTTTCAAAACTGCTCAATCAAAAGTATGGTTTAACTCTGTTAGCTGTATGCTCAGATCAGAAAGAAGTTTCACAGAATGCTTCTGTGTAGTTTATATTTGAATATATTCCTTTTTCCACTACTACGCTCTTAGCGCTCCAAATGTCCAGTTGCATTTTCAACAGAAAGAGTGTTCAGATCTGCTCAATCAAAATTATGGTTTAACTCTGTTAGCTGAATGCACAGATCAGAAAGAAGTTTCACCGAATGATTCTGTGTAGTTTATATTTGAAGACATTCCTTTTTCCACTATTACCCTCTTAGCGCTCCGAATCTCCACTTGCATTTTCTACAAAAAGAGTGTTTCATAACTACTCAATCAAAAATATGTTTTATCTCTGTTAACTGAATTTACAGATCAGAAATATGTTTCACAGAATGCATCTGTGTAGTTTTTATTTGAAGATATTCTTTTTCCCAATGTAGGCCTCTTAGCGCTTAGCATGTACAATTGCAGTTTCTACAGAAAGAGTGTTTCAGAACGGCTCAATCAAAAGTAAGGTTCAACTCTGTTAGTTGAATGCACAGAACAGAAAGAATTTTCACAGAATGCTTCTGTGTAGTTTATATTTGAATATATTCCTTTTTCCACTATTACCCTCTTAGCGCTCCGAATGTCCACTTGCATTTTCTACAGAAAGAGTGTTCAGAACTGCGCAATCAAAAGTATTGTTTAACTCTGTTAGCTTAATGAACATATCAGAAATAAGTTTCACACAATGCTTCTGTGTAGTTTTTATTTGAAGATATTATTTTTCCCAATAGAGGCCTCTTAGCGCTCAGAATGTCCAATTGCAGTTTCTGCAGAAAGAGTGTTTCAGAAAGGCTCAATCAAAAGTAAGGTTCAACTCTGTTAGTTGAATGCACAGAACAGAAAGAAGTTTCATACAATGCTTCTGTGTAGTTTATATTTGAACATATTCTTTTTTCCACTATTACCCACTTAGCGCTACGAATGTCCAGTTGCATTTTCTACAGACAGAGTGTTTCAAAACTGCTCAATCAAAAGTATGGTTTAACTCTGTTAGCTGAATGCTCAGATCAGAAAGAAGTTTCACAGAATGCTTCTGTGTAGTTTATATTTGAATATATTCCTTTTTCCACTACTACTCTCTTAGCGCTCCAAATGTCCAGTTGCATTTTCTACAGTAAGAGTGTTCAGATCTGCTCAATCAAAAGTATGGTTTAACTCTGTTAGCTGAATGCACAGATCAGAAAGAAGTTTCACAGAATGATTCTGTGTAGTTTATATTTGGAGACATTCCTTTTTCCACTATTACCCTCTTAGCGCTCCGAATCTCCACTTGCATTTTCTACAGAAAGAGTGTTTCAGAACGGCTCAATCAAAACTAAGGTTCAACTCTTTTAGTTGAACAAACAGAACAGAAAGAAGTTTCACACAATTCTTCTGTGTAGTTTTTATTTGTAGACATTCTTTTTCCCAATATAGGCCTCTTAGCGCTCAGAATGTCCAATTGCAGTTTCTACAGAAAGAGTGTTTCAGAACGGCTCAATCAAAAGTAAGGTTCAACTCTGTTAGTTGAATGCACAGAACAGAAAGAAGTTTCATACAATGCTTCTGTGTAGTTTATATTTGAACATATTCTTTTTTCCACTATTACCCACTTAGCGCTACGAATGTCCAGTTGCATTTTCTACAGACAGAGTGTTTCAAAACTGCTCAATCAAAAGTATGGTTTAACTCTGTTAGCTGTATGCTCAGATCAGAAAGAAGTTTCACAGAATGCTTCTGTGTAGTTTATATTTGAATATATTCCTTTTTCCACTACTACGCTCTTAGCGCTCCAAATGTCCAGTTGCATTTTCAACAGAAAGAGTGTTCAGATCTGCTCAATCAAAATTATGGTTTAACTCTGTTAGCTGAATGCACAGATCAGAAAGAAGTTTCACCGAATGATTCTGTGTAGTTTATATTTGAAGACATTCCTTTTTCCACTATTACCCTCTTAGCGCTCCGAATCTCCACTTGCATTTTCTACAAAAAGAGTGTTTCATAACTACTCAATCAAAAATATGTTTTATCTCTGTTAACTGAATTTACAGATCAGAAATATGTTTCACAGAATGCATCTGTGTAGTTTTTATTTGAAGATATTCTTTTTCCCAATGTAGGCCTCTTAGCGCTTAGCATGTCCAATTGCAGTTTCTACAGAAAGAGTGTTTCAGAACGGCTCAATCAAAAGTAAGGTTCAACTCTGTTAGTTGAATGCACAGAACAGAAAGAATTTTCACAGAATGCTTCTGTGTAGTTTATATTTGAATATATTCCTTTTTCCACTATTACCCTCTTAGCGCTCCGAATGTACACTTGCATTTTCTACAGAAAGAGTGTTCAGAACTGCGCAATCAAAAGTATTGTTTAACTCTGTTAGCTTAATGAACATATCAGAAATAAGTTTCACACAATGCTTCTGTGTAGTTTTTATTTGAAGATATTATTTTTCCCAATAGAGGCCTCTTAGCGCTCAGAATGTCCAATTGCAGTTTCTGCAGAAAGAGTGTTTCAGAAAGGCTCAATCAAAAGTAAGGTTCAACTCTGTTAGTTGAATGCACAGAACAGAAAGAAGTTTCATACAATGCTTCTGTGTAGTTTATATTTGAACATATTCTTTTTTCCACTATTACCCACTTAGCGCTACGAATGTCCAGTTGCATTTTCTACAGACAGAGTGTTTCAAAACTGCTCAATCAAAAGTATGGTTTAACTCTGTTAGCTGAATGCTCAGATCAGAAAGAAGTTTCACAGAATGCTTCTGTGTAGTTTATATTTGAATATATTCCTTTTTCCACTACTACTCTCTTAGCGCTCCAAATGTCCAGTTGCATTTTCTACAGTAAGAGCGTTCAGATCTGCTCAATCAAAAGTATGGTTTAACTCTGTTAGCTGAATGCACAGATCAGAAAGAAGTTTCACAGAATGATTCTGTGTAGTTTATATTTGGAGACATTCCTTTTTCCACTATTACCCTCTTAGCGCTCCGAATCTCCACTTGCATTTTCTACAGAAAGAGTGTTTCAGAACGGCTCAATCAAAACTAAGGTTCAACTCTTTTAGTTGAACAAACAGAACAGAAAGAAGTTTCACACAATTCTTCTGTGTAGTTTTTATTTGTAGACATTCTTTTTCCCAATATAGGCCTCTTATCGCTCAGAATGTCCAATTGCAGTTTCTACAGAAAGAGTGTTTCAGAACGGCTCAATCAAAAGTAAGGTTCAACTCTGTTAGTTGAATGCACAGAACAGAAAGAAGTTTCATACAATGCTTCTGTGTAGTTTATATTTGAACATATTCTTTTTTCCACTATTACCCACTTAGCGCTACGAATGTCCAGTTGCATTTTCTACAGACAGAGTGTTTCAAAACTGCTCAATCAAAAGTATGGTTTAACTCTGTTAGCTGAATGCTCAGATCAGAAAGAAGTTTCACAGAATGCTTCTGTGTAGTTTATATTTGAATATATTCCTTTTTCCACTACTACTCTCTTAGCGCTCCAAATGTCCAGTTGCATTTTCTACAGTAAGAGTGTTCAGATCTGCTCAATCAAAAGTATGGTTTAACTCTGTTAGCTGAATGCACAGATCAGAAAGAAGTTTCACAGAATGATTCTGTGTAGTTTATATTTGGAGACATTCCTTTTTCCACTATTACCCTCTTAGCGCTCCGAATCTCCACTTGCATTTTCTACAGAAAGAGTGTTTCAGAACGGCTCAATCAAAACTAAGGTTCAACTCTTTTAGTTGAACAAACAGAACAGAAAGAAGTTTCACACAATTCTTCTGTGTAGTTTTTATTTGTAGACATTCTTTTTCCCAATATAGGCCTCTTAGCGCTCAGAATGTCCAATTGCAGTTTCTACAGAAAGAGTGTTTCAGAACGGCTCAATCAAAAGTAAGGTTCAACTCTGTTAGTTGAATGCACAGAACAGAAAGAAGTTTCATACAATGCTTCTGTGTAGTTTATATTTGAACATATTCTTTTTTCCACTATTACCCACTTAGCGCTACGAATGTCCAGTTGCATTTTCTACAGACAGAGTGTTTCAAAACTGCTCAATCAAAAGTATGGTTTAACTCTGTTAGCTGTATGCTCAGATCAGAAAGAAGTTTCACAGAATGCTTCTGTGTAGTTTATATTTGAATATATTCCTTTTTCCACTACTACGCTCTTAGCGCTCCAAATGTCCAGTTGCATTTTCAACAGAAAGAGTGTTCAGATCTGCTCAATCAAAATTATGGTTTAACTCTGTTAGCTGAATGCACAGATCAGAAAGAAGTTTCACCGAATGATTCTGTGTAGTTTATATTTGAAGACATTCCTTTTTCCACTATTACCCTCTTAGCGCTCCGAATCTCCACTTGCATTTTCTACAAAAAGAGTGTTTCATAACTACTCAATCAAAAATATGTTTTATCTCTGTTAACTGAATTTACAGATCAGAAATATGTTTCACAGAATGCATCTGTGTAGTTTTTATTTGAAGATATTCTTTTTCCCAATGTAGGCCTCTTAGCGCTTAGCATGTCCAATTGCAGTTTCTACAGAAAGAGTGTTTCAGAACAGCTCAATCAAAAGTAAGGTTCAACTCTGTTAGTTGAATGCACAGAACAGAAAGAATTTTCACAGAATGCTTCTGTGTAGTTTATATTTGAATATATTCCTTTTTCCACTATTACCCTCTTAGTGCTCCGAATGTCCACTTGCATTTTCTACAGAAAGAGTGTTCAGAACTGCGCAATCAAAAGTATTGTTTAACTCTGTTAGCTTAATGAACATATCAGAAATAAGTTTCACACAATGCTTCTGTGTAGTTTTTATTTGAAGATATTATTTTTCCCAATAGAGGCCTCTTAGCGCTCAGAATGTCCAATTGCAGTTTCTGCAGAAAGAGTGTTTCAGAAAGGCTCAATCAAAAGTAAGGTTCAACTCTGTTAGTTGAATGCACAGAACAGAAAGAAGTTTCATACAATGCTTCTGTGTAGTTTATATTTGAACATATTCTTTTTTCCACTATTAACCACTTAGCGCTACGAATGTCCAGTTGCATTTTCTACAGACAGAGTGTTTCAAAACTGCTCAATCAAAAGTATGGTTTAACTCTGTTAGCTGAATGCTCAGATCAGAAAGAAGTTTCACAGAATGCTTCTGTGTAGTTTATATTTGAATATATTCCTTTTTCCACTACTACTCTCTTAGCGCTCCAAATGTCCAGTTGCATTTTCTACAGTAAGAGTGTTCAGATCTGCTCAATCAAAAGTATGGTTTAACTCTGTTAGCTGAATGCACAGATCAGAAAGAAGTTTCACAGAATGATTCTGTGTAGTTTATATTTGGAGACATTCCTTTTTCCACTATTACCCTCTTAGCGCTCCGAATCTCCACTTGCATTTTCTACAGAAAGAGTGTTTCAGAACGGCTCAATCAAAACTAAGGTTCAACTCTTTTAGTTGAACAAACAGAACAGAAAGAAGTTTCACACAATTCTTCTGTGTAGTTTTTATTTGTAGACATTCTTTTTCCCAATATAGGCCTCTTAGCGCTCAGAATGTCCAATTGCAGTTTCTACAGAAAGAGTGTTTCAGAACGGCTCAATCAAAAGTAAGGTTCAACTCTGTTAGTTGAATGCACAGAACAGAAAGAAGTTTCATACAATGCTTCTGTGTAGTTTATATTTGAACATATTCTTTTTTCCACTATTACCCACTTAGCGCTACGAATGTCCAGTTGCATTTTCTACAGACAGAGTGTTTCAAAACTGCTCAATCAAAAGTATGGTTTAACTCTGTTAGCTGTATGCTCAGATCAGAAAGAAGTTTCACAGAATGCTTCTGTGTAGTTTATATTTGAATATATTCCTTTTTCCACTACTACGCTCTTAGCGCTCCAAATGTCCAGTTGCATTTTCAACAGAAAGAGTGTTCAGATCTGCTCAATCAAAATTATGGTTTAACTCTGTTAGCTGAATGCACAGATCAGAAAGAAGTTTCACCGAATGATTCTGTGTAGTTTATATTTGAAGACATTCCTTTTTCCACTATTACCCTCTTAGCGCTCCGAATCTCCACTTGCATTTTCTACAAAAAGAGTGTTTCATAACTACTCAATCAAAAATATGTTTTATCTCTGTTAACTGAATTTACAGATCAGAAATATGTTTCACAGAATGCATCTGTGTAGTTTTTATTTGAAGATATTCTTTTTCCCAATGTAGGCCTCTTAGCGCTTAGCATGTCCAATTGCAGTTTCTACAGAAAGAGTGTTTCAGAACGGCTCAATCAAAAGTAAGGTTCAACTCTGTTAGTTGAATGCACAGAACAGAAAGAATTTTCACAGAATGCTTCTGTGTAGTTTATATTTGAATATATTCCTTTTTCCACTATTACCCTCTTAGCGCTCCGAATGTCCACTTGCATTTTCTACAGAAAGAGTGTTCAGAACTGCGCAATCAAAAGTATTGTTTAACTCTGTTAGCTTAATGAACATATCAGAAATAAGTTTCACACAATGCTTCTGTGTAGTTTTTATTTGAAGATATTATTTTTCCCAATAGAGGCCTCTTAGCGCTCAGAATGTCCAATTGCAGTTTCTGCAGAAAGAGTGTTTCAGAAAGGCTCAATCAAAAGTAAGGTTCAACTCTGTTAGTTGAATGCACAGAACAGAAAGAAGTTTCATACAATGCTTCTGTGTAGTTTATATTTGAACATATTCTTTTTTCCACTATTACCCACTTAGCGCTACGAATGTCCAGTTGCATTTTCTACAGACAGAGTGTTTCAAAACTGCTCAATCAAAAGTATGGTTTAACTCTGTTAGCTGAATGCTCGGATCAGAAAGAAGTTTCACAGAATGCTTCTGTGTAGTTTATATTTGAATATATTCCTTTTTCCACTACTACTCTCTTAGCGCTCCAAATGTCCAGTTGCATTTTCTACAGTAAGAGTGTTCAGATCTGCTCAATCAAAAGTATGGTTTAACTCTGTTAGCTGAATGCACAGATCAGAAAGAAGTTTCACAGAATGATTCTGTGTAGTTTATATTTGGAGACATTCCTTTTTCCACTATTACCCTCTTAGCGCTCCGAATCTCCACTTGCATTTTCTACAGAAAGAGTGTTTCAGAACGGCTCAATCAAAACTAAGGTTCAACTCTTTTAGTTGAACAAACAGAACAGAAAGAAGTTTCACACAATTCTTCTGTGTAGTTTTTATTTGTAGACATTCTTTTTCCCAATATAGGCCTCTTAGCGCTCAGAATGTCCAATTGCAGTTTCTACAGAAAGAGTGTTTCAGAACGGCTCAATCAAAAGTAAGGTTCAACTCTGTTAGTTGAATGCACAGAACAGAAAGAAGTTTCATACAATGCTTCTGTGTAGTTTATATTTGAACATATTCTTTTTTCCACTATTACCCACTTAGCGCTACGAATGTCCAGTTGCATTTTCTACAGACAGAGTGTTTCAAAACTGCTCAATCAAAAGTATGGTTTAACTCTGTTAGCTGTATGCTCAGATCAGAAAGAAGTTTCACAGAATGCTTCTGTGTAGTTTATATTTGAATATATTCCTTTTTCCACTACTACGCTCTTAGCGCTCCAAATGTCCAGTTGCATTTTCAACAGAAAGAGTGTTCAGATCTGCTCAATCAAAATTATGGTTTAACTCTGTTAGCTGAATGCACAGATCAGAAAGAAGTTTCACCGAATGATTCTGTGTAGTTTATATTTGAAGACATTCCTTTTTCCACTATTACCCTCTTAGCGCTCCGAATCTCCACTTGCATTTTCTACAAAAAGAGTGTTTCATAACTACTCAATCAAAAATATGTTTTATCTCTGTTAACTGAATTTACAGATCAGAAATATGTTTCACAGAATGCATCTGTGTAGTTTTTATTTGAAGATATTCTTTTTCCCAATGTAGGCCTCTTAGCGCTTAGCATGTCCAATTGCAGTTTCTACAGAAAGAGTGTTTCAGAACGGCTCAATCAAAAGTAAGGTTCAACTCTGTTAGTTGAATGCACAGAACAGAAAGAATTTTCACAGAATGCTTCTGTGTAGTTTATATTTGAATATATTCCTTTTTCCACTATTACCCTCTTAGCGCTCCGAATGTCCACTTGCATTTTCTACAGAAAGAGTGTTCAGAACTGCGCAATCAAAAGTATTGTTTAACTCTGTTAGCTTAATGAACATATCAGAAATAAGTTTCACACAATGCTTCTGTGTAGTTTTTATTTGAAGATATTATTTTTCCCAATAGAGGCCTCTTAGCGCTCAGAATGTCCAATTGCAGTTTCTGCAGAAAGAGTGTTTCAGAAAGGCTCAATCAAAAGTAAGGTTCAACTCTGTTAGTTGAATGCACAGAACAGAAAGAAGTTTCATACAATGCTTCTGTGTAGTTTATATTTGAACATATTCTTTTTTCCACTATTACCCACTTAGCGCTACGAATGTCCAGTTGCATTTTCTACAGACAGAGTGTTTCAAAACTGCTCAATCAAAAGTATGGTTTAACTCTGTTAGCTGAATGCTCGGATCAGAAAGAAGTTTCACAGAATGCTTCTGTGTAGTTTATATTTGAATATATTCCTTTTTCCACTACTACTCTCTTAGCGCTCCAAATGTCCAGTTGCATTTTCTACAGTAAGAGTGTTCAGATCTGCTCAATCAAAAGTATGGTTTAACTCTGTTAGCTGAATGCACAGATCAGAAAGAAGTTTCACAGAATGATTCTGTGTAGTTTATATTTGGAGACATTCCTTTTTCCACTATTACCCTCTTAGCGCTCCGAATCTCCACTTGCATTTTCTACAGAAAGAGTGTTTCAGAACGGCTCAATCAAAACTAAGGTTCAACTCTTTTAGTTGAACAAACAGAACAGAAAGAAGTTTCACACAATTCTTCTGTGTAGTTTTTATTTGTAGACATTCTTTTTCCCAATATAGGCCTCTTAGCGCTCAGAATGTCCAATTGCAGTTTCTACAGAAAGAGTGTTTCAGAACGGCTCAATCAAAAGTAAGGTTCAACTCTGTTAGTTGAATGCACAGAACAGAAAGAAGTTTCATACAATGCTTCTGTGTAGTTTATATTTGAACATATTCTTTTTTCCACTATTACCCACTTAGCGCTACGAATGTCCAGTTGCATTTTCTACAGACAGAGTGTTTCAAAACTGCTCAATCAAAAGTATGGTTTAACTCTGTTAGCTGTATGCTCAGATCAGAAAGAAGTTTCACAGAATGCTTCTGTGTAGTTTATATTTGAATATATTCCTTTTTCCACTACTACGCTCTTAGCGCTCCAAATGTCCAGTTGCATTTTCAACAGAAAGAGTGTTCAGATCTGCTCAATCAAAATTATGGTTTAACTCTGTTAGCTGAATGCACAGATCAGAAAGAAGTTTCACCGAATGATTCTGTGTAGTTTATATTTGAAGACATTCCTTTTTCCACTATTACCCTCTTAGCGCTCCGAATCTCCACTTGCATTTTCTACAAAAAGAGTGTTTCATAACTACTCAATCAAAAATATGTTTTATCTCTGTTAACTGAATTTACAGATCAGAAATATGTTTCACAGAATGCATCTGTGTAGTTTTTATTTGAAGATATTCTTTTTCCCAATGTAGGCCTCTTAGCGCTTAGCATGTCCAATTGCAGTTTCTACAGAAAGAGTGTTTCAGAACGGCTCAATCAAAAGTAAGGTTCAACTCTGTTAGTTGAATGCACAGAACAGAAAGAATTTTCACAGAATGCTTCTGTGTAGTTTATATTTGAATATATTCCTTTTTCCACTAATACCCTCTTAGCGCTCCGAATGTACACTTGCATTTTCTACAGAAAGAGTGTTCAGAACTGCGCAATCAAAAGTATGGTTTAACTCTGTTAGCTTAATGAACATATCAGAAATAAGTTTCACACAATGCTTCTGTGTAGTTTTTATTTGAAGATATTATTTTTCCCAATAGAGGCCTCTTAGCGCTCAGAATGTCCAATTGCAGTTTCTGCAGAAAGAGTGTTTCAGAAAGGCTCAATCAAAAGTAAGGTTCAACTCTGTTAGTTGAATGCACAGAACAGAAAGAAGTTTCATACAATGCTTCTGTGTAGTTTATATTTGAACATATTCTTTTTTCCACTATTACCCACTTAGCGCTACGAATGTCCAGTTGCATTTTCTACAGACAGAGTGTTTCAAAACTGCTCAATCAAAAGTATGGTTTAACTCTGTTAGCTGAATGCTCAGATCAGAAAGAAGTTTCACAGAATGCTTCTGTGTAGTTTATATTTGAATATATTCCTTTTTCCACTACTACTCTCTTAGCGCTCCAAATGTCCAGTTGCATTTTCTACAGTAAGAGTGTTCAGATCTGCTCAATCAAAAGTATGGTTTAACTCTGTTAGCTGAATGCACAGATCAGAAAGAAGTTTCACAGAATGATTCTGTGTAGTTTATATTTGGAGACATTCCTTTTTCCACTATTACCCTCTTAGCGCTCCGAATCTCCACTTGCATTTTCTACAGAAAGAGTGTTTCAGAACGGCTCAATCAAAACTAAGGTTCAACTCTTTTAGTTGAACAAACAGAACAGAAAGAAGTTTCACACAATTCTTCTGTGTAGTTTTTATTTGTAGACATTCTTTTTCCCAATATAGGCCTCTTATCGCTCAGAATGTCCAATTGCAGTTTCTACAGAAAGAGTGTTTCAGAACGGCTCAATCAAAAGTAAGGTTCAACTCTGTTAGTTGAATGCACAGAACAGAAAGAAGTTTCATACAATGCTTCTGTGTAGTTTATATTTGAACATATTCTTTTTTCCACTATTACCCACTTAGCGCTACGAATGTCCAGTTGCATTTTCTACAGACAGAGTGTTTCAAAACTGCTCAATCAAAAGTATGGTTTAACTCTGTTAGCTGAATGCTCAGATCAGAAAGAAGTTTCACAGAATGCTTCTGTGTAGTTTATATTTGAATATATTCCTTTTTCCACTACTACTCTCTTAGCGCTCCAAATGTCCAGTTGCATTTTCTACAGTAAGAGTGTTCAGATCTGCTCAATCAAAAGTATGGTTTAACTCTGTTAGCTGAATGCACAGATCAGAAAGAAGTTTCACAGAATGATTCTGTGTAGTTTATATTTGGAGACATTCCTTTTTCCACTATTACCCTCTTAGCGCTTCGAATCTCCACTTGCATTTTCTACAGAAAGAGTGTTTCAGAACGGCTCAATCAAAACTAAGGTTCAACTCTTGTAGTTGAACAAACAGAACAGAAAGAAGTTTCACACAATTCTTCTGTGTAGTTTTTATTTGTAGACATTCTTTTTCCCAATATAGGCCTCTTAGCGCTCAGAATGTCCAATTGCAGTTTCTACAGAAAGAGTGTTTCAGAACGGCTCAATCAAAAGTAAGGTTCAACTCTGTTAGTTGAATGCACAGAACAGAAAGAAGTTTCATACAATGCTTCTGTGTAGTTTATATTTGAACATATTCTTTTTTCCACTATTACCCACTTAGCGCTACGAATGTCCAGTTGCATTTTCTACAGACAGAGTGTTTCAAAACTGCTCAATCAAAAGTATGGTTTAACTCTGTTAGCTGTATGCTCAGATCAGAAAGAAGTTTCACAGAATGCTTCTGTGTAGTTTATATTTGAATATATTCCTTTTTCCACTACTACGCTCTTAGCGCTCCAAATGTCCAGTTGCATTTTCAACAGAAAGAGTGTTCAGATCTGCTCAATCAAAATTATGGTTTAACTCTGTTAGCTGAATGCACAGATCAGAAAGAAGTTTCACCGAATGATTCTGTGTAGTTTATATTTGAAGACATTCCTTTTTCCACTATTACCCTCTTAGCGCTCCGAATCTCCACTTGCATTTTCTACAAAAAGAGTGTTTCATAACTACTCAATCAAAAATATGTTTTATCTCTGTTAACTGAATTTACAGATCAGAAATATGTTTCACAGAATGCATCTGTGTAGTTTTTATTTGAAGATATTCTTTTTCCCAATGTAGGCCTCTTAGCGCTTAGCATGTCCAATTGCAGTTTCTACAGAAAGAGTGTTTCAGAACAGCTCAATCAAAAGTAAGGTTCAACTCTGTTAGTTGAATGCACAGAACAGAAAGAATTTTCACAGAATGCTTCTGTGTAGTTTATATTTGAATATATTCCTTTTTCCACTATTACCCTCTTAGTGCTCCGAATGTCCACTTGCATTTTCTACAGAAAGAGTGTTCAGAACTGCGCAATCAAAAGTATTGTTTAACTCTGTTAGCTTAATGAACATATCAGAAATAAGTTTCACACAATGCTTCTGTGTAGTTTTTATTTGAAGATATTATTTTTCCCAATAGAGGCCTCTTAGCGCTCAGAATGTCCAATTGCAGTTTCTGCAGAAAGAGTGTTTCAGAAAGGCTCAATCAAAAGTAAGGTTCAACTCTGTTAGTTGAATGCACAGAACAGAAAGAAGTTTCATACAATGCTTCTGTGTAGTTTATATTTGAACATATTCTTTTTTCCACTATTACCCACTTAGCGCTACGAATGTCCAGTTGCATTTTCTACAGACAGAGTGTTTCAAAACTGCTCAATCAAAAGTATGGTTTAACTCTGTTAGCTGAATGCTCAGATCAGAAAGAAGTTTCACAGAATGCTTCTGTGTAGTTTATATTTGAATATATTCCTTTTTCCACTACTACTCTCTTAGCGCTCCAAATGTCCAGTTGCATTTTCTACAGTAAGAGTGTTCAGATCTGCTCAATCAAAAGTATGGTTTAACTCTGTTAGCTGAATGCACAGATCAGAAAGAAGTTTCACAGAATGATTCTGTGTAGTTTATATTTGGAGACATTCCTTTTTCCACTATTACCCTCTTAGCGCTCCGAATCTCCACTTGCATTTTCTACAGAAAGAGTGTTTCAGAACGGCTCAATCAAAACTAAGGTTCAACTCTTTTAGTTGAACAAACAGAACAGAAAGAAGTTTCACACAATTCTTCTGTGTAGTTTTTATTTGTAGACATTCTTTTTCCCAATATAGGCCTCTTAGCGCTCAGAATGTCCAATTGCAGTTTCTACAGAAAGAGTGTTTCAGAACGGCTCAATCAAAAGTAAGGTTCAACTCTGTTAGTTGAATGCACAGAACAGAAAGAAGTTTCATACAATGCTTCTGTGTAGTTTATATTTGAACATATTCTTTTTTCCACTATTACCCACTTAGCGCTACGAATGTCCAGTTGCATTTTCTACAGACAGAGTGTTTCAAAACTGCTCAATCAAAAGTATGGTTTAACTCTGTTAGCTGTATGCTCAGATCAGAAAGAAGTTTCACAGAATGCTTCTGTGTAGTTTATATTTGAATATATTCCTTTTTCCACTACTACGCTCTTAGCGCTCCAAATGTCCAGTTGCATTTTCAACAGAAAGACTGTTCAGATCTGCTCAATCAAAATTATGGTTTAACTCTGTTAGCTGAATGCACAGATCAGAAAGAAGTTTCACCGAATGATTCTGTGTAGTTTATATTTGAAGACATTCCTTTTTCCACTATTACCCTCTTAGCGCTCCGAATCTCCACTTGCATTTTCTACAAAAAGAGTGTTTCATAACTACTCAATCAAAAATATGTTTTATCTCTGTTAACTGAATTTACAGATCAGAAATATGTTTCACAGAATGCATCTGTGTAGTTTTTATTTGAAGATATTCTTTTTCCCAATGTAGGCCTCTTAGCGCTTAGCATGTCCAATTGCAGTTTCTACAGAAAGAGTGTTTCAGAACGGCTCAATCAAAAGTAAGGTTCAACTCTGTTAGTTGAATGCACAGAACAGAAAGAATTTTCACAGAATGCTTCTGTGTAGTTTATATTTGAATATATTCCTTTTTCCACTATTACCCTCTTAGCGCTCCGAATGTCCACTTGCATTTTCTACAGAAAGAGTGTTCAGAACTGCGCAATCAAAAGTATTGTTTAACTCTGTTAGCTTAATGAACATATCAGAAATAAGTTTCACACAATGCTTCTGTGTAGTTTTTATTTGAAGATATTATTTTTCCCAATAGAGGCCTCTTAGCGCTCAGAATGTCCAATTGCAGTTTCTGCAGAAAGAGTGTTTCAGAAAGGCTCAATCAAAAGTAAGGTTCAACTCTGTTAGTTGAATGCACAGAACAGAAAGAAGTTTCATACAATGCTTCTGTGTAGTTTATATTTGAACATATTCTTTTTTCCACTATTACCCACTTAGCGCTACGAATGTCCAGTTGCATTTTCTACAGACAGAGTGTTTCAAAACTGCTCAATCAAAAGTATGGTTTAACTCTGTTAGCTGAATGCTCAGATCAGAAAGAAGTTTCACAGAATGCTTCTGTGTAGTTTATATTTGAATATATTCCTTTTTCCACTACTACTCTCTTAGCACTCCAAATGTCCAGTTGCATTTTCTACAGTAAGAGTGTTCAGATCTGCTCAATCAAAAGTATGGTTTAACTCTGTTAGCTGAATGCACAGATCAGAAAGAAGTTTCACAGAATGATTCTGTGTAGTTTATATTTGGAGACATTCCTTTTTCCACTATTACCCTCTTAGCGCTCCGAATCTCCACTTGCATTTTCTACAGAAAGAGTGTTTCAGAACGGCTCAATCAAAACTAAGGTTCAACTCTTTTAGTTGAACAAACAGAACAGAAAGAAGTTTCACACAATTCTTCTGTGTAGTTTTTATTTGTAGACATTCTTTTTCCCAATATAGGCCTCTTAGCGCTCAGAATGTCCAATTGCAGTTTCTACAGAAAGAGTGTTTCAGAACGGCTCAATCAAAAGTAAGGTTCAACTCTGTTAGTTGAATGCACAGAACAGAAAGAAGTTTCATACAATGCTTCTGTGTAGTTTATATTTGAACATATTCTTTTTTCCACTATTACCCACTTAGCGCTACGAATGTCCAGTTGCATTTTCTACAGACAGAGTGTTTCAAAACTGCTCAATCAAAAGTATGGTTTAACTCTGTTAGCTGTATGCTCAGATCAGAAAGAAGTTTCACAGAATGCTTCTGTGTAGTTTATATTTGAATATATTCCTTTTTCCACTACTACGCTCTTAGCGCTCCAAATGTCCAGTTGCATTTTCAACAGAAAGAGTGTTCAGATCTGCTCAATCAAAATTATGGTTTAACTCTGTTAGCTGAATGCACAGATCAGAAAGAAGTTTCACCGAATGATTCTGTGTAGTTTATATTTGAAGACATTCCTTTTTCCACTATTACCCTCTTAGCGCTCCGAATCTCCACTTGCATTTTCTACAAAAAGAGTGTTTCATAACTACTCAATCAAAAATATGTTTTATCTCTGTTAACTGAATTTACAGATCAGAAATATGTTTCACAGAATGCATCTGTGTAGTTTTTATTTGAAGATATTCTTTTTCCCAATGTAGGCCTCTTAGCGCTTAGCATGTCCAATTGCAGTTTCTACAGAAAGAGTGTTTCAGAACGGCTCAATCAAAAGTAAGGTTCAACTCTGTTAGTTGAATGCACAGAACAGAAAGAATTTTCACAGAATGCTTCTGTGTAGTTTATATTTGAATATATTCCTTTTTCCACTATTACCCTCTTAGCGCTCCGAATGTCCACTTGCATTTTCTACAGAAAGAGTGTTCAGAACTGCGCAATCAAAAGTATTGTTTAACTCTGTTAGCTTAATGAACATATCAGAAATAAGTTTCACACAATGCTTCTGTGTAGTTTTTATTTGAAGATATTATTTTTCCCAATAGAGGCCTCTTAGCGCTCAGAATGTCCAATTGCAGTTTCTGCAGAAAGAGTGTTTCAGAAAGGCTCAATCAAAAGTAAGGTTCAACTCTGTTAGTTGAATGCACAGAACAGAAAGAAGTTTCATACAATGCTTCTGTGTAGTTTATATTTGAACATATTCTTTTTTCCACTATTACCCACTTAGCGCTACGAATGTCCAGTTGCATTTTCTACAGACAGAGTGTTTCAAAACTGCTCAATCAAAAGTATGGTTTAACTCTGTTAGCTGAATGCTCAGATCAGAAAGAAGTTTCACAGAATGCTTCTGTGTAGTTTATATTTGAATATATTCCTTTTTCCACTACTACTCTCTTAGCACTCCAAATGTCCAGTTGCATTTTCTACAGTAAGAGTGTTCAGATCTGCTCAATCAAAAGTATGGTTTAACTCTGTTAGCTGAATGCACAGATCAGAAAGAAGTTTCACAGAATGATTCTGTGTAGTTTATATTTGGAGACATTCCTTTTTCCACTATTACCCTCTTAGCGCTCCGAATCTCCACTTGCATTTTCTACAGAAAGAGTGTTTCAGAACGGCTCAATCAAAACTAAGGTTCAACTCTTTTAGTTGAACAAACAGAACAGAAAGAAGTTTCACACAATTCTTCTGTGTAGTTTTTATTTGTAGACATTCTTTTTCCCAATATAGGCCTCTTAGCGCTCAGAATGTCCAATTGCAGTTTCTACAGAAAGAGTGTTTCAGAACGGCTCAATCAAAAGTAAGGTTCAACTCTGTTAGTTGAATGCACAGAACAGAAAGAAGTTTCATACAATGCTTCTGTGTAGTTTATATTTGAACATATTCTTTTTTCCACTATTACCCACTTAGCGCTACGAATGTCCAGTTGCATTTTCTACAGACAGAGTGTTTCAAAACTGCTCAATCAAAAGTATGGTTTAACTCTGTTAGCTGTATGCTCAGATCAGAAAGAAGTTTCACAGAATGCTTCTGTGTAGTTTATATTTGAATATATTCCTTTTTCCACTACTACGCTCTTAGCGCTCCAAATGTCCAGTTGCATTTTCAACAGAAAGAGTGTTCAGATCTGCTCA
The DNA here is from genome assembly GCF_028878055.3 of Symphalangus syndactylus. Lineage (NCBI taxonomy): Eukaryota > Metazoa > Chordata > Mammalia > Primates > Hylobatidae > Symphalangus > Symphalangus syndactylus. The sequence continues at coordinate 152,864,820 of NC_072425.2, forward strand.
ATCAAAATTATGGTTTAACTCTGTTAGCTGAATGCACAGATCAGAAAGAAGTTTCACCGAATGATTCTGTGTAGTTTATATTTGAAGACATTCCTTTTTCCACTATTACCCTCTTAGCGCTCCGAATCTCCACTTGCATTTTCTACAAAAAGAGTGTTTCATAACTACTCAATCAAAAATATGTTTTATCTCTGTTAACTGAATTTACAGATCAGAAATATGTTTCACAGAATGCATCTGTGTAGTTTTTATTTGAAGATATTCTTTTTCCCAATGTAGGCCTCTTAGCGCTTAGCATGTCCAATTGCAGTTTCTACAGAAAGAGTGTTTCAGAACGGCTCAATCAAAAGTAAGGTTCAACTCTGTTAGTTGAATGCACAGAACAGAAAGAATTTTCACAGAATGCTTCTGTGTAGTTTATATTTGAATATATTCCTTTTTCCACTATTACCCTCTTAGCGCTCCGAATGTCCACTTGCATTTTCTACAGAAAGAGTGTTCAGAACTGCGCAATCAAAAGTATTGTTTAACTCTGTTAGCTTAATGAACATATCAGAAATAAGTTTCACACAATGCTTCTGTGTAGTTTTTATTTGAAGATATTATTTTTCCCAATAGAGGCCTCTTAGCGCTCAGAATGTCCAATTGCAGTTTCTGCAGAAAGAGTGTTTCAGAAAGGCTCAATCAAAAGTAAGGTTCAACTCTGTTAGTTGAATGCACAGAACAGAAAGAAGTTTCATACAATGCTTCTGTGTAGTTTATATTTGAACATATTCTTTTTTCCACTATTACCCACTTAGCGCTACGAATGTCCAGTTGCATATTCTACAGACAGAGTGTTTCAAAACTGCTCAATCAAAAGTATGGTTTAACTCTGTTAGCTGAATGCTCAGATCAGAAAGAAGTTTCACAGAATGCTTCTGTGTAGTTTATATTTGAATATATTCCTTTTTCCACTACTACTCTCTTAGCGCTCCAAATGTCCAGTTGCATTTTCTACAGTAAGAGTGTTCAGATCTGCTCAATCAAAAGTATGGTTTAACTCTGTTAGCTGAATGCACAGATCAGAAAGAAGTTTCACAGAATGATTCTGTGTAGTTTATATTTGGAGACATTCCTTTTTCCACTATTACCCTCTTAGCGCTCCGAATCTCCACTTGCATTTTCTACAGAAAGAGTGTTTCAGAACGGCTCAATCAAAACTAAGGTTCAACTCTTTTAGTTGAACAAACAGAACAGAAAGAAGTTTCACACAATTCTTCTGTGTAGTTTTTATTTGTAGACATTCTTTTTCCCAATATAGGCCTCTTAGCGCTCAGAATGTCCAATTGCAGTTTCTACAGAAAGAGTGTTTCAGAACGGCTCAATCAAAAGTAAGGTTCAACTCTGTTAGTTGAATGCACAGAACAGAAAGAAGTTTCATACAATGCTTCTGTGTAGTTTATATTTGAACATATTCTTTTTTCCACTATTACCCACTTAGCGCTACGAATGTCCAGTTGCATTTTCTACAGACAGAGTGTTTCAAAACTGCTCAATCAAAAGTATGGTTTAACTCTGTTAGCTGAATGCTCAGATCAGAAAGAAGTTTCACAGAATGCTTCTGTGTAGTTTATATTTGAATATATTCCTTTTTCCACTACTACTCTCTTAGCGCTCCAAATGTCCAGTTGCATTTTCTACAGTAAGAGTGTTCAGATCTGCTCAATCAAAAGTATGGTTTAACTCTGTTAGCTGAATGCACAGATCAGAAAGAAGTTTCACAGAATGATTCTGTGTAGTTTATATTTGGAGACATTCCTTTTTCCACTATTACCCTCTTAGCGCTCCGAATCTCCACTTGCATTTTCTACAGAAAGAGTGTTTCAGAACGGCTCAATCAAAACTAAGGTTCAACTCTTTTAGTTGAACAAACAGAACAGAAAGAAGTTTCACACAATTCTTCTGTGTAGTTTTTATTTGTAGACATTCTTTTTCCCAATATAGGCCTCTTAGCGCTCAGAATGTCCAATTGCAGTTTCTACAGAAAGAGTGTTTCAGAACGGCTCAATCAAAAGTAAGGTTCAACTCTGTTAGTTGAATGCACAGAACAGAAAGAAGTTTCATACAATGCTTCTGTGTAGTTTATATTTGAACATATTCTTTTTTCCTCTATTACCCACTTAGCGCTACGAATGTCCAGTTGCATTTTCTACAGACAGAGTGTTTCAAAACTGCTCAATCAAAAGTATGGTTTAACTCTGTTAGCTGTATGCTCAGATCAGAAAGAAGTTTCACAGAATGCTTCTGTGTAGTTTATATTTGAATATATTACTTTTTCCACTAATACGCTCTTAGCGCTCCAAATGTCCAGTTGCATTTTCAACAGAAAGAGTGTTCAGATCTGCTCAATCAAAATTATGGTTTAACTCTGTTAGCTGAATGCACAGATCAGAAAGAAGTTTCACCGAATGATTCTGTGTAGTTTATATTTGAAGACATTCCTTTTTCCACTATTACCCTCTTAGCGCTCCGAATCTCCACTTGCATTTTCTACAAAAAGAGTGTTTCATAACTACTCAATCAAAAATATGTTTTATCTCTGTTAACTGAATTTACAGATCAGAAATATGTTTCACAGAATGCATCTGTGTAGTTTTTATTTGAAGATATTCTTTTTCCCAATGTAGGCCTCTTAGCGCTTAGCATGTCCAATTGCAGTTTCTACAGAAAGAGTGTTTCAGAACGGCTCAATCAAAAGTAAGGTTCAACTCTGTTAGTTGAATGCACAGAACAGAAAGAATTTTCACAGAATGCTTCTGTGTAGTTTATATTTGAATATATTCCTTTTTCCACTATTACCCTCTTAGCGCTCCGAATGTCCACTTGCATTTTCTACAGAAAGAGTGTTCAGAACTGCGCAATCAAAAGTATTGTTTAACTCTGTTAGCTTAATGAACATATCAGAAATAAGTTTCACACAATGCTTCTGTGTAGTTTTTATTTGAAGATATTATTTTTCCCAATAGAGGCCTCTTAGCGCTCAGAATGTCCAATTGCAGTTTCTGCAGAAAGAGTGTTTCAGAAAGGCTCAATCAAAAGTAAGGTTCAACTCTGTTAGTTGAATGCACAGAACAGAAAGAAGTTTCATACAATGCTTCTGTGTAGTTTATATTTGAACATATTCTTTTTTCCACTATTACCCACTTAGCGCTACGAATGTCCAGTTGCATTTTCTACAGACAGAGTGTTTCAAAACTGCTCAATCAAAAGTATGGTTTAACTCTGTTAGCTGAATGCTCAGATCAGAAAGAAGTTTCACAGAATGCTTCTGTGTAGTTTATATTTGAATATATTCCTTTTTCCACTACTACTCTCTTAGCGCTCCAAATGTCCAGTTGCATTTTCTACAGTAAGAGTGTTCAGATCTGCTCAATCAAAAGTATGGTTTAACTCTGTTAGCTGAATGCACAGATCAGAAAGAAGTTTCACAGAATGATTCTGTGTAGTTTATATTTGGAGACATTCCTTTTTCCACTATTACCCTCTTAGCGCTCCGAATCTCCACTTGCATTTTCTACAGAAAGAGTGTTTCAGAACGGCTCAATCAAAACTAAGGTTCAACTCTTTTAGTTGAACAAACAGAACAGAAAGAAGTTTCACACAATTCTTCTGTGTAGTTTTTATTTGTAGACATTCTTTTTCCCAATATAGGCCTCTTAGCGCTCAGAATGTCCAATTGCAGTTTCTACAGAAAGAGTGTTTCAGAACGGCTCAATCAAAAGTAAGGTTCAACTCTGTTAGTTGAATGCACAGAACAGAAAGAAGTTTCATACAATGCTTCTGTGTAGTTTATATTTGAACATATTCTTTTTTCCACTATTACCCACTTAGCGCTACGAATGTCCAGTTGCATTTTCTACAGACAGAGTGTTTCAAAACTGCTCAATCAAAAGTATGGTTTAACTCTGTTAGCTGAATGCTCAGATCAGAAAGAAGTTTCACAGAATGCTTCTGTGTAGTTTATATTTGAATATATTCCTTTTTCCACTACTACTCTCTTAGCGCTCCAAATGTCCAGTTGCATTTTCTACAGTAAGAGTGTTCAGATCTGCTCAATCAAAAGTATGGTTTAACTCTGTTAGCTGAATGCACAGATCAGAAAGAAGTTTCACAGAATGATTCTGTGTAGTTTATATTTGGAGACATTCCTTTTTCCACTATTACCCTCTTAGCGCTCCGAATCTCCACTTGCATTTTCTACAGAAAGAGTGTTTCAGAACGGCTCAATCAAAACTAAGGTTCAACTCTTTTAGTTGAACAAACAGAACAGAAAGAAGTTTCACACAATTCTTCTGTGTAGTTTTTATTTGTAGACATTCTTTTTCCCAATAAAGGCCTCTTAGCGCTCAGAATGTCCAATTGCAGTTTCTACAGAAAGAGTGTTTCAGAACGGCTCAATCAAAAGTAAGGTTCAACTCTGTTAGTTGAATGCACAGAACAGAAAGAAGTTTCATACAATGCTTCTGTGTAGTTTATATTTGAACATATTCTTTTTTCCACTAATAACCACTTAGCGCTACGAATGTCCAGTTGCATTTTCTACAGACAGAGTGTTTCAAAACTGCTCAATCAAAAGTATGGTTTAACTCTGTTAGCTGTATGCTCAGATCAGAAAGAAGTTTCACAGAATGCTTCTGTGTAGTTTATATTTGAATATATTCCTTTTTCCACTACTACGCTCTTAGCGCTCCAAATGTCCAGTTGCATTTTCAACAGAAAGAGTGTTCAGATCTGCTCAATCAAAAGTATGTTTTAACTCTGTTAGCTGAATGCACAGATCAGAAAGAAGTTTCACAGAATGATTCTGTGTAGTTTATATTTGGAGACATTCCTTTTTCCACTATTACCCTCTTAGCGCTCCGAATCTCCACTTGCATTTTCTACAGAAAGAGTGTTTCAGAACGGCTCAATCAAAACTAAGGTTCAACTCTTTTAGTTGAACAAACAGAACAGAAAGAAGTTTCACACAATTCTTCTGTGTAGTTTTTATTTGTAGACATTCTTTTTCCCAATATAGGCATCTTAGCGCTCAGAATGTCCAATTGCAGTTTCTACAGAAAGAGGGTTTCAGAAAGGCTCAATCAAAAGTAAGGTTCAACTCTGTTAGTTGAATGCACAGAACAGAAAGAAGTTTCATACAATGCTTCTGTGTAGTTTATATTTGAACATATTCTTTTTTCCACTATTACCCACTTAGCGCTACGAATGTCCAGTTGCATTTTCTACAGACAGAGTGTTTCAAAACTGCTCAATCAAAAGTATGGTTTAACTCTGTTAGCTGAATGCTCAGATCAGAAAGAAGTTTCACAGAATGCTTCTGTGTAGTTTATATTTGAATATATTACTTTTTCCACTAATACGCTCTTAGCGCTCCAAATGTCCAGTTGCATTTTCAACAGAAAGACTGTTCAGATCTGCTCAATCAAAAGTATGGTTTAACTCTGTTAGCTTAATGCACAGATCAGAAAGAAGTTTCACCGAATGATTCTGTGTAGTTTATATTTGAAGACATTCCTTTTTCCACTATTACCCTCTTAGCGCTCCGAATCTCCACTTGCATTTTCTACAAAAAGAGTGTTTCATAACTGCTCAATCAAAAATATGTTTTATCTCTGTTAACTGAATTTACAAATCAGAAATAAGTTTCAGAGAATGCATCTGTGTAGTTTTTATTTGAAGATATTCTTTTTCCCAATGTAGGCCTCTTTGCGCTTAGCATGTCCAATTGCAGTTTCTACAGAAGGAGTGTTTCAGAACGGCTCAATCAAAAGTAAGGTTCAACTCTGTTAGTTGAATGCACAGTACAGAAAGAATTTTCACAGAATGCTACTGTGTAGTTTATATTTGAATATATTCCTTTTTCCACTATTACCCTCTTAGCGCTCCGAATGTCCACTTGCATTTTCTACAGAAAGAGTGTTCAGAACTGCGCAATCAAAAGTATGGTTTAACTCTGTTAGCTTAATGAACATATCAGAAATAAGTTTCACACAATGCTTCTGTGTAGTTTTTATTTGAAGATATTATTTTTCCCAATATAGGCCTCTTAGCGCTCAGAATCTCCAATTGCAGTTTCTACAGAAAGAGTGTTTCAGAAAGGCTCAATCAAAAGTAAGGTTCAACTCTGTTAGTTGAATGCACAGAACAGAAAGAAGTTTCATACAATTCTTCTGTGTAGTTTATATTTGAACATATTCTTTTTTCCACTATTACCCACTTAGCGCTACGAATGTCCAGTTGCATTTTCTACAGACAGAGTGTTTCAAAACTGCTCAATCAAAAGTATGGTTTAACTCTGTTAGCTGAATGCTCAGATCAGAAAGAAGTTTCACAGAATGCTTCTGTGTAGTTTATATTTGAATAGATTCCTTTTTCCACTACTACTCTCTTAGCGCTCCAAATGTCCAGTTGCATTATCTACAGAAAGAGTGTTCAGATCTGCTCAATCAAAAGTATGGTTTAACTCTGTTAGCTGAATGCACAGATCAGAAAGAAGTTTCACAGAATGATTCTGTGTAGTTTATATTTGAAGACATTCCTTTTTCCACTATTACCCTCTTAGCGCTCCGAATCTCCACTTGCATTTTCTACAGAAAGCGTGTTTCAGAACGGCTCAATCAAATCTAAGATTCAACTCTTTTAGTTGAACAAACAGAACAGAAAGAAGTTTCACACAATTCTTCTGTGTAGTTTTTATTTGTAGACATTCTTTTTCCCAATATAGGCCTCTTAGCGCTCAGAATGTCCAATTGCAGTTTCTACAGAAAGAGTGTTTCAGAACGGCTCAATCAAAAGTAAGGTTCAACTCTGTTAGTTGAATGCACAGAACAGAAAGAAGTTTCATACAATGCTTCTGTGTAGTTTATATTTGAACATATTCTTTTTTCCACTATTACCCACTTAGCGCTACGAATGTCCAGTTGCATTTTCTACAGACAGAGTGTTTCAAAACTGCTCAATCAAAAGTATGGTTTAACTCTGTTAGCTGTATGCTCAGATCAGAAAGAAGTTTCACAGAATGCTTCTGTGTAGTTTATATTTGAATATATTCCTTTTACCACAACTACGCTCTTAGGGCTCCAAATGTCCAGTTGCATTTTCAACAGAAAGAGTGTTCAGATCTGCTCAATCAAAAGTATGGTTTAACTCTGTTAGCTGAATGCACAGATCAGAAAGATGTTTCACCGAATGATTCTGTGTAGTTTATATTTGAAGACATTCCTTTTTCCACTATTACCCCCTTAGCGCTCCGAATCTCCACTTGCATTTTCTACAAAAAGAGTGTTTCATAACTGCTCAATCAAAAATATGTTTTATCTCTGTTAACTGAATTTACAGATCAGAAATATGTTTCACAGAATGCATCTGTGTAGTTTTTATTTGAAGATATTCTTTTTCCCAATGTAGGCCTCTTAGCGCTTAGCATGTCCAATTGCAGTTTCTACAGAAAGAGTGTTTCAGAACGGCTCAATCAAAAGTAAGGTTCAACTCTGTTAGTTGAATGCACAGAACAGAAAGAATTTTCACAGAATGCTACTGTGTAGTTTATATTTGAATATATTCCATTTTCCACTATTACCCTCTTAGCGCTCCGAATGTCCACTTGCATTATCCACAGAAAGAGTGTTCAGAACTGCGCAATCAAAAGTATGGTTTAACTCTGTTAGCTTAATGAACATATCAGAAATAAGTTTCACACAATGCTTCTGTGTAGTTTTTATTTGAAGATATTATTTTTCCCAATATAGGCCTCTTAGCGCTCAGAATGTCCAATTGCAGTTTCTACAGAAAGAGTGTTTCAGAAAGGCTCAATCAAAAGTAAGGTTCAACTCTGTTAGTTGAATGCACAGAACAGAAAGAACTTTCATACAATGCTTCTGTGTAGTTTATATTTGAACATATTCTTTTTTCCACTATTACCCACTTAGCGCTACGAATGTCCAGTTGCATTTTCTACAGACAGAGTGTTTCAAAACTGCTCAATCAAAAGTATGGTTTAACTCTGTTAGCTGAATGCTCAGATCAGAAAGAAGTTTCACAGAATGCTTCTGTGTAGTTTATATTTGAATATATTCCTTTTTCCACTACTACTCTCTTAGCGCTCCAAATGTCCAGTTGCATTTTCTACAGTAAGAGTGTTCAGATCTGCTCAATCAAAAGTATGGTTTAACTCTGTTAGCTGAATGCACAGATCAGAAAGAAGTTTCACAGAATGATTCTGTGTAGTTTATATTTGGAGACATTCCTTTTTCCACTATTACCCTCTTAGCGCTCCGAATCTCCACTTGCATTTTCTACAGAAAGAGTGTTTCAGAACGGCTCAATCAAAACTAAGGTTCAACTCTTTTAGTTGAACAAACAGAACAGAAAGAAGTTTCACACAATTCTTCTGTGTAGTTTTTATTTGTAGACATTCTTTTTCCCAATATAGGCCTCTTAGCGCTCAGAATGTCCAATTGCAGTTTCTACAGAAAGAGTGTTTCAGAACGGCTCAATCAAAAGTAAGGTTCAACTCTGTTAGTTGAATGCACAGAACAGAAAGTAGTTTCATACAATGCTTCTGTGTAGTTTATATTTGAACGTATTCTTTTTTCCACTATTACCCACTTAGCGCTACGAATGTCCAGTTGCATTTTCTACAGACAGAGTGTTTCAAAACTGCTCAATCAAAAGTATGGTTTAACTCTGTTAGCTGTATGCTCAGATCAGAAAGAAGTTTCACAGAATGCTTCTGTGTAGTTTATATTTGAATATATTCCTTTTTCCACTACTACTCTCTTAGCGCTCCAAATGTCCAGTTGCATTTTCTACAGTAAGAGTGTTCAGATCTGCTCAATCAAAAGTATGGTTTAACTCTGTTAGCTGAATGCACAGATCAGAAAGAAGTTTCACAGAATGGTTCTGTGTAGTTTATATTTGGAGACATTCCTTTTTCCACTATTACCCTCTTAGCGCTCCGAATCTCCACTTGCATTTTCTACAGAAAGAGTGTTTCAGAACGGCTCAATCAAAACTAAGGTTCAACTCTTTTAGTTGAACAAACAGAACAGAAAGAAGTTTCACACAATTCTTCTGTGTAGTTTTTATTTGTAGACATTCTTTTTCCCAATATAGGCCTCTTAGCGCTCAGAATGTCCAATTGCAGTTTCTACAGAAAGAGTGTTTCAGAACGGCTCAATCAAAAGTAAGGTTCAACTCTGTTAGTTGAATGCACAGAACAGAAAGAAGTTTCATACAATGCTTCTGTGTAGTTTATATTTGAACATATTCTTTTTTCCACTATTACCCACTTAGCGCTATGAATGTCCAGTTGCATTTTCTACAGACAGAGTGTTTCAAAACTGCTCAATCAAAAGTATGGTTTAACTCTGTTAGCTGTATGCTCAGATCAGAAAGAAGTTTCACAGAATGCTTCTGTGTAGTTTATATTTGAATATATTCCTTTTTCCACTACTACGCTCTTAGCGCTCCAAATGTCCAGTTGCATTTTCAACAGAAAGAGTGTTCAGATCTGCTCAATCAAAAGTATGGTTTAACTCTGTTAGCTGAATGCACAGATCAGAAAGAAGTTTCACAGAATGATTCTGTGTAGTTTATATTTGGAGACATTCCTTTTTCCACTATTACCCTCTTAGCGCTCCGAATCTCCACTTGCATTTTCTACAGAAAGAGTGTTTCAGAACGGCTCAATCAAAACTAAGGTTCAACTCTTTTAGTTGAACAAACAGAACAGAAAGAAATTTCACACAATTCTTCTGTGTAGTTTTTATTTGTAGACATTCTTTTTCCCAATATAGGCCTCTTAGCGCTCAGAATGTCCAATTGCAGTTTCTACAGAAAGAGGGTTTCAGAAAGGCTCAATCAAAAGTAAGGTTCAACTCTGTTAGTTGAATGCACAGAACAGAAAGAAGTTTCATACAATGCTTCTGGGTAGTTTATATTTGAACATATTCTTTTTTCCACTATTACCCACTTAGCGCTACGAATGTCCAGTTGCATTTTCTACAGACAGAGTGTTTCAAAACTGCTCAATCAAAAGTATGGTTTAACTCTGTTAGCTGAATGCTCAGATCAGAAAGAAGTTTCACAGAATGCTTCTGTGTAGTTTATATTTGAATATATTACTTTTTCCACTAATACGCTCTTAGCGCTCCAAATGTCCAGTTGCATTTTCAACAGAAAGACTGTTCAGATCTGCTCAATCAAAAGTATGGTTTAACTCTGTTAGCTTAATGCACAGATCAGAAAGAAGTTTCACCGAATGATTCTGTGTAGTTTATATTTGAAGACATTCCTTTTTCCACTATTACCCTCTTAGCGCTCCGAATCTCCACTTGCATTTTCTACAAAAAGAGTGTTTCATAACTGCTCAATCAAAAATATGTTTTATCTCTGTTAACTGAATTTACAAATCAGAAATAAGTTTCAGAGAATGCATCTGTGTAGTTTTTATTTGAAGATATTCTTTTTCCCAATGTAGGCCTCTTTGCGCTTAGCATGTCCAATTGCAGTTTCTACAGAAGGAGTGTTTCAGAACGGCTCAATCAAAAGTAAGGTTCAACTCTGTTAGTTGAATGCACAGTACAGAAAGAATTTTCACAGAATGCTACTGTGTAGTTTATATTTTAATATATTCCTTTTTCCACTATTACCCTCTTAGCGCTCCGAATGTCCACATGCATTTTCTACAGAAAGAGTGTTCAGAACTGTGCAATCAAAAGTATGGTTTAACTCTGTTAGCTTAATGAACATATCAGAAATAAGTTTCACACAATGCTTCTGTGTAGTTTTTATTTGAAGATATTATTTTTCCCAATATAGGCCTCTTAGCGCTCAGAATCTCCAATTGCAGTTTCTACAGAAAGAGTGTTTCAGAAAGGCTCAATCAAAAGTAAGGTTCAACTCTCTTAGTTGAATGCACAGAACAGAAAGAAGTTTCATACAATTCTTCTGTGTAGTTTATATTTGAACATATTCTTTTTTCCACTATTACCCACTTAGCGCTACGAATGTCCAGTTGCATTTTCTACAGACAGAGTGTTTCAAAACTGCTCAATCAAAAGTATGGTTTAACTCTGTTAGCTGAATGCTCAGATCAGAAAGAAGTTTCACAGAATGCTTCTGTGTAGTTTATATTTGAATAGATTCCTTTTTCCACTACTACTCTCTTAGCGCTCCAAATGTCCAGTTGCATTATCTACAGAAAGAGTGTTCAGATCTGCTCAATCAAAAGTATGGTTTAACTCTGTTAGCTGAATGCACAGATCAGAAAGAAGTTTCACAGAATGATTCTGTGTAGTTTATATTTGAAGACATTCCTTTTTCCACTATTACCCTCTTAGCGCTCCGAATCTCCACTTGCATTTTCTACAGAAAGCGTGTTTCAGAACGGCTCAATCAAATCTAAGATTCAACTCTTTTAGTTGAACAAACAGAACAGAAAGAAGTTTCACACAATTCTTCTGTGTAGTTTTTATTTGTAGACATTCTTTTTCCCAATATAGGCCTCTTAGCGCTCAGAATGTCCAATTGCAGTTTCTACAGAAAGAGTGTTTCAGAACGGCTCAATCAAAAGTAAGGTTCAACTCTGTTAGTTGAATGCACAGAACAGAAAGAAGTTTCATACAATGCTTCTGTGTAGTTTATATTTGAACATATTCTTTTTTCCACTATTACCCACTTAGCGCTACGAATGTCCAGTTGCATTTTCTACAGACAGAGTGTTTCAAAACTGCTCAATCAAAAGTATGGTTTAACTCTGTTAGCTGTATGCTCAGATCAGAAAGAAGTTTCACAGAATGCTTCTGTGTAGTTTATATATGAATATATTCCTTTTACCACAACTACGCTCTTAGGGCTCCAAATGTCCAGTTGCATTTTCAACAGAAAGAGTGTTCAGATCTGCTCAATCAAAAGTATGGTTTAACTCTGTTAGCTGAATGCACAGATCAGAAAGATGTTTCACCGAATGATTCTGTGTAGTTTATATTTGAAGACATTCCTTTTTCCACTATTACCCCCTTAGCGCTCCGAATCTCCACTTGCATTTTCTACAAAAAGAGTGTTTCATAACTGCTCAATCAAAAATATGTTTTATCTCTGTTAACTGAATTTACAGATCAGAAATATGTTTCACAGAATGCATCTGTGTAGTTTTTATTTGAAGATATTCTTTTTCCCAATGTAGGCCTCTTCGCGCTTAGCATGTCCAATTGCAGTTTCTACAGAAAGAGTGTTTCAGAACGGCTCAATCAAAAGTAAGGTTCAACTCTGTTAGTTGAATGCACAGAACAGAAAGAATTTTCACAGAATGCTACTGTGTAGTTTATATTTGAATATATTCCATTTTCCACTATTACCCTCTTAGCGCTCCGAATGTCCACTTGCATTATCCACAGAAAGAGTGTTCAGAACTGCGCAATCAAAAGTATGGTTTAACTCTGTTAGCTTAATGAACATATCAGAAATAAGTTTCACACAATGCTTCTGTGTAGTTTTTATTTGAAGATATTATTTTTCCCAATATAGGCCTCTTAGCGCTCAGAATGTCCAATTGCAGTTTCTACAGAAAGAGTGTTTCAGAAAGGCTCAATCAAAAGTAAGGTTCAACTCTGTTAGTTGAATGCACAGAACAGAAAGAACTTTCATACAATGCTTCTGTGTAGTTTATATTTGAACATATTCTTTTTTCCACTATTACCCACTTAGCGCTACGAATGTCCAGTTGCATTTTCTACAGACAGAGTGTTTCAAAACTGCTCAATCAAAAGTATGGTTTAACTCTGTTAGCTGAATGCTCAGATCAGAAAGAAGTTTCACAGAATGCTTCTGTGTAGTTTATATTTGAATATATTCCTTTTTCCACTACTACTCTCTTAGCGCTCCAAATGTCCAGTTGCATTTTCTACAGTAAGAGTGTTCAGATCTGCTCAATCAAAAGTATGGTTTAACTCTGTTAGCTGAATGCACAGATCAGAAAGAAGTTTCACAGAATGATTCTGTGTAGTTTATATTTGGAGACATTCCTTTTTCCACTATTACCCTCTTAGCGCTCCGAATCTCCACTTGCATTTTCTACAGAAAGAGTGGTTCAGAACGGCTCAATCAAAACTAAGGTTCAACTCTTTTAGTTGAACAAACAGAACAGAAAGAAGTTTCACACAATTCTTCTGTGTAGTTTTTATTTGTAGACATTCTTTTTCCCAATATAGGCCTCTTAGCGCTCAGAATGTCCAATTGCAGTTTCTACAGAAAGAGTGTTTCAGAACGGCTCAATCAAAAGTAAGGTTCAACTCTGTTAGTTGAATGCACAGAACAGAAAGTAGTTTCATACAATGCTTCTGTGTAGTTTATATTTGAACGTATTCTTTTTTCCACTATTACCCACTTAGCGCTACGAATGTCCAGTTGCATTTTCTACAGACAGAGTGTTTCAAAACTGCTCAATCAAAAGTATGGTTTAACTCAGTTAGCTGTATGCTCAGATCAGAAAGAAGTTAACAGAATGCTTCTGTGTAGTTTATATTTGAATATATTCCTTTTTCCACTACTACGCTCTTAGCGCTCCAAATGTCCAGTTGCATTTTCAACAGAAAGAGTGTTCAGATCTGCTCAATCAAAAGTATGGTTTAACTCTGTTAGCTGAATGCACAGATCAGAAAGAAGTTTCACCGAATGATTCTGTGTAGTTTATATTTGAAGACATTCCTTTTTCCATTATTACCCTCTTAGCGCTCCGAATCTCCACTTGCATTTTCTCCAAAAAGAGTGTTTCATAACTGCTCAATCAAAAATATGTTTTATCTCTGTTAACTGAATTTACAGATCAGAAATATGTTTCACAGAATGCATCTGTGTAGTTTTTATTTGAAGATATTCTTTTTCCCAATGTAGGCCTCTTAGCGCTTAGCATGTCCAATTGCAGTTTCTACAGAAAGAGTGTTTCAGAACGGCTCAATCAAAAGTAAGGTTCAACTCTGTTAGTTGAATGCACAGAACAGAAAGAATTTTCACAGAATGCTACTGTGTAGTTTATATTTGAATATATTCCATTTTCCACTATTACCCTCTTAGCGCTCCGAATCTCCACTTGCATTTTCCACAGAAAGAGTGTTCAGAACTGCGCAATCAAAAGTATGGTTTAACTCTGTTAGCTTAATGAACATATCAGAAATAAGTTTCACACAATGCTTCTGTGTAGTTTTTATTTGAAGATATTTTTTTTCCCAATAGAGGCCTCTTAGCGCTCAGAATCTCCAATTGCAGTTTCTACAGAAAGAGTGTTTCAGAAAGGCTCAATCAAAAGTAAGGTTCAACTCTGTTAGTTGAATGCACAGAACAGAAAGAAGTTTCATACAATGCTTCTGTGTAGTTTATATTTGAACATATTCTTTTTTCCACTATTACCCACTTAGCGCTACGAATGTCCAGTTGCATTTTCTACAGACAGAGTGTTTCAAAACTGCTCAATCAAAAGTATGGTTTAACTCTGTTAGCTGAATGCTCAGATCAGAAAGAAGTTTCACAGAATGCTTCTGTGTAGTTTATATTTGAATATATTCCTTTTTCCACTACTACTCTCTTAGCGCTCCAAATGTCCAGTTGCATTTTCTACAGAAAGAGTGTTCAGATCTGCTCAATCAAAAGTATGGTTTAACTCTGTTAGCTGAATGCACAGATCAGAAAGAAGTTTCACAGAATGATTCTGTGTAGTTTATATTTGGAGACATTCCTTTTTCCACTATTACCCTCTTAGCGCTCCGAATCTCCACTTGCATTTTCTACAGAAAGAGTGTTTCAGAACGGCTCAATCAAAACTAAGGTTCAACTCTTTTAGTTGAACAAACAGAACAGAAAGAAGTTTCACACAATTCTTCTGTGTAGTTTTTATTTGTAGACATTCTTTTTCCCAATATAGGCCTCTTAGCGCTCAGAATGTCCAATTGTAGTTTCTACAGAAAGAGTGTTTCAGAACGGCTCAATCAAAAGTAAGGTTCAACTCTGTTAGTTGAATGCACAGAACAGAAAGTAGTTTCATACAATGCTTCTGTGTAGTTTATATTTGAACGTATTCTTTTTTCCACTATTACCCACTTAGCGCTACGAATGTCCAGTTGCATTTTCTACAGACAGAGTGTTTCAAAACTGCTCAATCAAAAGTATGGTTTAACTCTGTTAGCTGTATGCTCAGATCAGAAAGAAGTTTCACAGAATGCTTCTGTGTAGTTTATATTTGAATATATTCCTTTTTCCACTACTACGCTCTTAGCGCTCCAAATGTCCAGTTGCATTTTCAACAGAAAGAGTGTTCAGATCTGCTCAATCAAAAGTATGGTTTAACTCTGTTAGCTGAATGCACAGATCAGAAAGAAGTTTCACAGAATGATTCTGTGTAGTTTATATTTGGAGACATTCCTTTTTCCACTATTACCCTCTTAGCGCTCCGAATCTCCACTTGCATTTTCTAAAGAAAGAGTGTTTCAGAACGGCTCAATCAAAACTAAGGTTCAACTCTTTTAGTTGAACAAACAGAACAGAAAGAAGTTTCACACAATTCTTCTGTGTAGTTTTTATTTGTAGACATTCTTTTTCCCAATATAGGCCTCTTAGCGCTCAGAATGTCCAATTGCAGTTTCTACAGAAAGACTGTTTCAGAACGGCTCAATCAAAAGTAAGGTTCAACTCTGTTAGTTGAATGCACAGAACAGAAAGAAGTTTCATACAATGCTTCTGTGTAGTTTATATTTGAACATATTCTTTTTTCCACTATTACCCACTTAGCGCTACGAATGTCCAATTGCATTTTCTACAGACAGAGTGTTTCAAAACTGCTCAATCAAAAGTATGGTTTAACTCTGTTAGCTGTATGCTCAGATCAGAAAGAAGTTTCACAGAATGCTTCTGTGTAGTTTATATTTGAATATATTCCTTTTTCCACTACTACGCTCTTAGCGCTCCAAATGTCCAGTTGCATTTTCAACAGAAAGAGTGTTCAGATCTGCTCAATCAAAAGTATGGTTTAACTCTGTTAGCTGAATGCACAGATCAGAAAGAAGTTTCACCGAATGATTCTGTGTAGTTTATATTTGAAGACATTCCTTTTTCCACTATTACCCTCTTAGCGCTCCGAATCTCCACTTGCATTTTCTACAAAAAGAGTGTTTCATAACTGCTCAATCAAAAATATGTTTTATCTCTGTTAACTGAATTTACAGATCAGAAATAAGTTTCACAGAATGCATCTGTGTAGTTTTTATTTGAAGATATTCTTTTTCCCAATGTAGGCCTCTTAGCGCTTAGCATGTCCAATTGCAGTTTCTACAGAAAGAGTGTTTCAGAACGGCTCAATCAAAAGTAAGGTTCAACTCTGTTAGTTGAATGCACAGAACAGAAAGAATTTTCACAGAATGCTTCTGTGTAGTTTATATTTGAATATATTCCTTTTTCCACTATTACCCTCTTAGCGCTCCGAATGTCCACTTGCATTTTCTACAGAAAGAGTGTTCAGAACTGCGCAATCAAAAGTATTGTTTACCTCTGTTAGCTTAATGAACATATCAGAAATAAGTTTCACACAATGCTTCTGTGTAGTTTTTATTTGAAGATATTATTTTTCCCAATAGAGGCCTCTTAGCGCTCAGAATGTCCAATTGCAGTTTCTGCAGAAAGAGTGTTTCAGAAAGGCTCAATCAAAAGTAAGGTTCAACTCTGTTAGTTGAATGCACAGAACAGAAAGAAGTTTCATACAATGCTTCTGTGTAGTTTATATTTGAACATATTCTTTTTTCCACTATTACCCACTTAGCGCTACGAATGTCCAGTTGCATTTTCTACAGACAGAGTGTTTCAAAACTGCTCAATCAAAAGTATGGTTTAACTCTGTTAGCTGAATGCTCAGATCAGAAAGAAGTTTCACAGAATGCTTCTGTGTAGTTTATATTTGAATATATTCCTTTTTCCACTACTACTCTCTTAGCGCTCCAAATGTCCAGTTGCATTTTCTACAGTAAGAGTGTTCAGATCTGCTCAATCAAAAGTATGGTTTAACTCTGTTAGCTGAATGCACAGATCAGAAAGAAGTTTCACAGAATGATTCTGTGTAGTTTATATTTGTAGACATTTCTTTTTCCACTATTACCCTCTTAGCGCTCCGAATCTCCACTTGCATTTTCTACAGAAAGAGTGTTTCAGAACGGCTCAATCAAAACTAAGGTTCAACTCTTTTAGTTGAAAAAACAGAACAGAAAGAAGTTTCACACAATTCTTCTGTGTAGTTTTTATTTGTAGACATTCTTTTTCCCAATATAGGCCTCTTAGCGCTCAGAATGTCCAATTGCAGTTTCTACAGAAAGAGTGTTTCAGAACGGCTCAATCAAAAGTAAGGTTCAACTCTGTTAGTTGAATGCACAGAACAGAAAGAAGTTTCATACAATGCTTCTGTGTAGTTTATATTTGAACATATTCTTTTTTCCACTATTACCCACTTAGCGCTACGAATGTCCAGTTGCATTTTCTACAGACAGAGTGTTTCAAAACTGCTCAATCAAAAGTATGGTTTAACTCTGTTAGCTGTATGCTCAGATCAGAAAGAAGTTTCACAGAATGCTTCTGTGTAGTTTATATTTGAATATATTCCTTTTTCCACTACTACGCTCTTAGCGCTCCAAATGTCCAGTTGCATTTTCAACAGAAAGAGTGTTCAGATCTGCTCAATCAAAATTATGGTTTAACTCTGTTAGCTGAATGCACAGATCAGAAAGAAGTTTCACCGAATGATTCTGTGTAGTTTATATTTGAAGACATTCCTTTTTCCACTATTACCCTCTTAGCGCTCCGAATCTCCACTTGCATTTTCTACAAAAAGAGTGTTTCATAACTACTCAATCAAAAATATGTTTTATCTCTGTTAACTGAATTTACAGATCAGAAATATGTTTCACAGAATGCATCTGTGTAGTTTTTATTTGAAGATATTCTTTTTCCCAATGTAGGCCTCTTAGCGCTTAGCATGTCCAATTGCAGTTTCTACAGAAAGAGTGTTTCAGAACGGCTCAATCAAAAGTAAGGTTCAACTCTGTTAGTTGAATGCACAGAACAGAAAGAATTTTCACAGAATGCTACTGTGTAGTTTATATTTGCATATATTCCATTTTCCACTATTACCCTCTTAGCGCTCCGAATGTCCACTTGCATTATCCACAGAAAGAGTGTTCAGAACTGCGCAATCAAAAGTATGGTTTAACTCTGTTAGCTTAATGAACATATCAGAAATAAGTTTCACACAATGCTTCTGTGTAGTTTTTATTTGAAGATATTATTTTTCCCAATAGAGGCCTCTTAGCGCTCAGAATGTCCAATTGCAGTTTCTACAGAAAGAGTGTTTCAGAAAGGCTCAATCAAAAGTAAGGTTCAACTCTGTTAGTTGAATGCACAGAACAGAAAGAAGTTTCATACAATGCTTCTGTGTAGTTTATATTTCAACGTATTCTTTTTTCCACTATTACCCACTTAGCGCTACGAATGTCCAGTTGCATTTTCTACAGACAAAGTGTTTCAAAACCGTTCAATCAAAAGTATGGTTTAACTCTGTTAGCTGAATGCTCAGATCAGAAAGAAGTTTCACAGAATGCTTCTGTGTAGTTTATATTTGAATATATTCCTTTTTCCACTGCTACTCTCTTAGCGCTCCAAATGTCCAGTTGCATTTTCTACAGTAAGAGTGTTCAGATCTGCTCAATCAAAAGTATGGTTTAACTCTGTTAGCTGAATGCACAGATCAGAAAGAAGTTTCACCGAATGATTCTGTGTAGTTTATATTTGAAGACATTCCTTTTTCCACTATTACCCTCTTAGCGCTCCGAATCTCCTCTTGCATTTTCTACAAAAAGAGTGTTTCATAACTGCTCAATCAAAAATATGTTTTATCTCTGTTAACTGAATTTAAGATCAGAAATATGTTTCACAGAATGCATCTGTGTAGTTTTTATTTGAAGATATTCTTTTTCCCAATGTAGGCCTCTTAGCGCTTAGCATGTCCAATTGCAGTTTCTACAGAAAGAGTGTTTCAGAACGGCTCAATCAAAAGTAAGCTTCAACTCTGTTAGTTGAATGCACAGAACAGAAAGAATTTTCACAGAATGCTACTGTGTAGTTTATATTTGAATATATTCCATTTTCCACTATTACCCTCTTAGCGCTCCGAATGTCCACTTGCTTTTTCCACAGAAAGAGTGTTCAGAACTGCGCAATCAAAAGTATGGTTTAACTCTGTTAGCTTAATGAACATATCAGAAATAAGTTTCACACAATGCTTCTGTGTAGTTTTTATTTGAAGATATTATTTTTCCCAATAAAGGCCTCTTAGCGCTCAGAATCTCCAATTGCAGTTTCTACAGAAAGACTGTTTCAGAAAGGCTCAATCAAAAGTAAGGTTCAACTCTGTTAGTTGAATGCACAGAACAGAAAGAAGTTTCATACAATGCTTCTGTGTAGTTTATATTTGAACATATTCTTTTTTCCACTATTACCCACTTAGCGCTACGAATGTCCAGTTGCATTTTCTACAGACAGAGTGTTTCAAAACTGCTCAATCAAAAGTATGGTTTAACTCTGTTTGCTGAATGCTCAGATCAGAAAGAAGTTTCACAGAATGCTTCTGTGTAGTTTATATTTGAATATATTCCTTTTTCCACTACTACTCTCTTAGCGCTCCAAATGTCCAGTTGCATTTTCTACAGAAAGAGTGTTCAGATCTGCTCAATCAAAAGTATGGTTTAACTCTGTTAGCTGAATGCACAGATCAGAAAGAAGTTTCACAGAATGATTCTGTGTAGTTTATATTTGGAGACATTCCTTTTTCCACTATTACCCTCTTAGCGCTCCGAATCTCCACTTGCATTTTCTACAGAAAGAGTGTTTCAGAACAGCTCAATCAAAACTAAGGTTCAACTCTTTTAGTTGAACAAACAGAACAGAAAGAAGTTTCACACAATTCTTCTGTGTAGTTTTTATTTGTAGACATTCTTTTTCCCAATATAGGCCTCTTAGCGCTCAGAATGTCCAATTGTAGTTTCTACAGAAAGAGTGTTTCAGAACGGCTCAATCAAAAGTAAGGTTCAACTCTGTTAGTTGAATGCACAGAACAGAAAGTAGTTTCATACAATGCTTCTGTGTAGTTTATATTTGAACGTATTCTTTTTTCCACTATTACCCACTTAGCGCTACGAATGTCCAGTTGCATTTTCTACAGACAGAGTGTTTCAAAACTGCTCAATCAAAAGTATGGTTTAACTCTGTTAGCTGTATGCTCAGATCAGAAAGAAGTTTCACAGAATGCTTCTGTGTAGTTTATATTTGAATATATTCCTTTTTCCACTACTACGCTCTTAGCGCTCCAAATGTCCAGTTGCATTTTCAACAGAAAGAGTGTTCAGATCTGCTCAATCAAAAGTATGGTTTAACTCTGTTAGCTGAATGCACAGATCAGAAAGAAGTTTCACCGAATGATTCTGTGTAGTTTATATTTGAAGACATTCCTTTTTCCACTATTACCCTCTTAGCGCTCCGAATCTCCACTTGCATTTTCTACAAAAAGAGTGTTTCATAACTGCTCAATCAAAAATATGTTTTATCTCTGTTAACTGAATTTACAGATCAGAAATATGTTTCACAGAATGCATCTGTGTAGTTTTTATTTGAAGATATTCTTTTTCCCAATGTAGGCCTCTTAGCGCTTAGCATGTCCAATTGCAGTTTCTACAGAAAGAGTGTTTCAGAACGGCTCAATCAAAAGTAAGGTTCAACTCTGTTAGTTGAATGCACAGAACAGAAAGAATTTTCACAGAATGCTACTGTGTAGTTTATATTTGAATATATTCCATTTTCCACTATTACCCTCTTAGCGCTCCGAATGTCCACTTGCATTTTCCACAGAAAGAGTGTTCAGAACTGCGCAATCAAAAGTATGGTTTAACTCTGTTAGCTTAATGAACATATCAGAAATAAGTTTCACAAAATGCTTCTGTGTAGTTTTTATTTGAAGATATTATTTTTCCCAATATAGGCCTCTTAGCGCTCAGAATCTCCAATTGCAGTTTCTACAGAAAGAGTGTTTCAGAAAGGCTCAATCAAAAGTAAGGTTCAACTCTGTTAGTTGAATGCACAGAACAGAAAGAAGTTTCATACAATGCTTCTGTGTAGTTTATATTTGAACATATTCTTTTTTCCACTATTACCCACTTAGCGCTACGAATGTCCAGTTGCATTTTCTACAGACAGAGTGCTTCAAAACTGCTCAATCAAAAGTATGGTTTAACTCTGTTAGCTGAATGCTCAGATCAGAAAGTAGTTTCACAGAATGCTTCTGTGTAGTTTATATTTGAATATATTCCTTTTTCCACTATTACTCTCTTAGCGCTCCAAATGTCCAGTTGCATTTTCTACAGAAAGAGTGTTCAGATCTGTTCAATCAAAAGTATGGTTTAACTCTGTTAGCTGAATGCACAGATCAGAAAGAAGTTTCACAGAATGATTCTGTGTAGTTTATATTTGGAGACATTCCTTTTTCCACTATTACCCTCTTAGCGCTCCGAATCTCCACTTGCATTTTCTACAGAAAGAGTGTTTCAGAACGGCTCAATCAAAACTAAGGTTCAACTCTTTTAGTTGAACAAACAGAACAGAAAGAAGTTTCACACAATTCTTCTGTGTAGTTTTTATTTGTAGACATTCTTTTTCCCAATGTAGGCCTCTTAGCGCTTAGCATGTCCAATTGCAGTTTCTACAGAAAGAGTGTTTCAGAACGGCTCAATCAAAAGTAAGGTTCAACTCTGTTAGTTGAATGCACAGAACAGAAAGAATTTTCACAGAATGCTTCTGTGTAGTTTATATTTGAATATATTCCTTTTTCCACTATTACCCTCTTAGCGCTCCGAATGTCCACTTGCATTTTCTACAGAAAGAGTGTTCAGAACTGCGCAATCAAAAGTATTGTTTAACTCTGTTAGCTTAATGAACATATCAGAAATAAGTTTCACACAATGCTTCTGTGTAGTTTTTATTTGAAGATATTATTTTTCCCAATAGAGGCCTCTTAGCGCTCAGAATGTCCAATTGCAGTTTCTGCAGAAAGAGTGTTTCAGAAAGGCTCAATCAAAAGTAAGGTTCAACTCTGTTATTCGAATGCACAGAACAGAAAGAAGTTTCATACAATGCTTCTGTGTAGTTTATATTTGAACATATTCTTTTTTCCACTATTACCCACTTAGCGCTACGAATGTCCAGTTGCATTTTCTACAGACAGAGTGTTTCAAAACTGCTCAATCAAAAGTATGGTTTAACTCTGTTAGCTGAATGCTCAGATCAGAAAGAAGTTTCACAGAATGCTTCTGTGTAGTTTATATTTGAATATATTCCTTTTTCCACTACTACTCTCTTAGCGCTCCAAATGTCCAGTTGCATTTTCTACAGTAAGAGTGTTCAGATCTGCTCAATCAAAAGTATGGTTTAACTCTGTTAGCTGAATGCACAGATCAGAAAGAAGTTTCACAGAATGATTCTTTGTAGTTTATATTTGAAGACATTCCTTTTTCCACTATTACCCTCTTAGCGCTCCGAATCTCCACTTGCATTTTCTACAGAAAGAGTGTTTCAGAACGGCTCAATCAAAGCTAAGGTTCAACTCTTTTAGTTGAACAAACAGAACAGAAAGAAGTTTCACACAATTCTTCTGTGTAGTTTTTATTTGTAGACATTCTTTTTCCCAATATAGGCCTCTTAGCGCTCAGAATGTCCAATTGCAGTTTCTACAGAAAGAGTGTTTCAGAACGGCTCAATCAAAACTAAGGTTCAACTCTGTTAGTTGAATGCACAGAACAGAAAGAAGTTTCATACAATGCTTCTGTGTAGTTTATATTTGAACATATTCTTTTTTCCACTATTACCCACTTAGCGCTACGAATGTCCAGTTGCATTTTCTACAGACAGAGTGTTTCAAAACTGCTCAATCAAAAGTATGGTTTAACTCTGTTAGCTGTATGCTCAGATCAGAAAGAAGTTTCACAGAATGCTTCTGTGTAGTTTATATTTGAATATATTCCTTTTTCCACTACTACGCTCTTAGCGCTCCAAATGTCCAGTTGCATTTTCAACAGAAAGAGTGTTCAGATCTGCTCAATCAAAATTATGGTTTAACTCTGTTAGCTGAATGCACAGATCAGAAAGAAGTTTCACCGAATGATTCTGTGTAGTTTATATTTGAAGACATTCCTTTTTCCACTATTACCCTCTTAGCGCTCCGAATCTCCACTTGCATTTTCTACAAAAAGAGTGTTTCATAACTACTCAATCAAAAATATGTTTTATCTCTGTTAACTGAATTTACAGATCAGAAATATGTTTCACAGAATGCATCTGTGTAGTTTTTATTTGAAGATATTCTTTTTCCCAATGTAGGCCTCTTAGCGCTTAGCATGTCCAATTGCAGTTTCTACAGAAAGAGTGTTTCAGAACGGCTCAATCAAAAGTAAGGTTCAACTCTGTTAGTTGAATGCACAGAACAGAAAGAATTTTCATAGAATGCTACTGTGTAGTTTATATTTGAATATATTCCATTTTCCACTATTACCCTCTTAGCGCTCCGAATGTCCACTTGCATTATCCACAGAAAGAGTGTTCAGAACTGCGCAATCAAAAGTATGGTTTAACTCTGTTAGCTTAATGAACATATCAGAAATAAGTTTCACACAATGCTTCTGTGTAGTTTTTATTTGAAGATATTATTTTTCCCAATAGAGGCCTCTTAGCGCTCAGAATGTCCAATTGCAGTTTCTACAGAAAGAGTGTTTCAGAAAGGCTCAATCAAAAGTAAGGTTCAACTCTGTTAGTTGAATGCACAGAACAGAAAGAAGTTTCATACAATGCTTCTGTGTAGTTTATATTTGAACGTATTCTTTTTTCCACTATTACCCACTTAGCGCTACGAATGTCCAGTTGCATTTTCTACAGACAAAGTGTTTCAAAACTGCTCAATCAAAAGTATGGTTTAACTCTGTTAGCTGAATGCTCAGATCAGAAAGAAGTTTCACAGAATGCTTCTGTGTAGTTTATATTTGAATATATTCCTTTTTCCACTGCTACTCTCTTAGCGCTCCAAATGTCCAGTTGCATTTTCTACAGTAAGAGTGTTCAGATCTGCTCAATCAAAAGTATGGTTTAACTCTGTTAGCTGAATGCACAGATCAGAAAGAAGTTTCACCGAATGATTCTGTGTAGTTTATATTTGAAGACATTCCTTTTTCCACTATTACCCTCTTAGCGCTCCGAATCTCCACTTGCATTTTCTACAAAAACAGTGTTTCATAACTGCTCAATCAAAAATATGTTTTATCTCTGTTAACTGAATTTACAGATCAGAAATATGTTTCACAGAATGCATCTGTGTAGTTTTTATTTGAAGATATTCTTTTTCCCAATGTAGGCCTCTTAGCGCTTAGCATGTCCAATTGCAGTTTCTACAGAAAGAGTGTTTCAGAACGGCTCAATCAAAAGTAAGCTTCAACTCTGTTAGTTGAATGCACAGAACAGAAAGAATTTTCACAGAATGCTACTGTGTAGTTTATATTTGAATATATTCCATTTTCCACTATTACCCTCTTAGCGCTCCGAATGTCCACTTGCTTTTTCCACAGAAAGAGTGTCCAGAACTGCGCAATCAAAGTATGGTTTAACTCTGTTAGCTTAATGAACATATCAGAAATAAGTTTCACACAATGCTTCTGTGTAGTTTTTATTTGAAGATATTATTTTTCCCAATATTGGCCTCTTAGCGCTCAGAATCTCCAATTGCAGTTTCTACAGAAAGAGTGTTTCAGAAAGGCTCAATCAAAAGTAAGGTTCAACTCTGTTAGTTGAATGCACAGAACAGAAAGAAGTTTCATACAATGATTCTGTGTAGTTTATATTTGAACATATTCTTTTTTCCACTATTACCCACTTAGCGCTACGAATGTCCAGTTGCATTTTCTACAGACAGAGTGTTTCAAAACTGCTCAATCAAAAGTATGGTTTAACTCTGTTTGCTGAATGCTCAGATCCGAAAGAAGTTTCACAGAATGCTTCTGTGTAGTTTATATTTGAATATATTCCTTTTTCCACTACTACTCTCTTAGCGCTCCAAATGTCCAGTTGCATTTTCTACAGAAAGAGTGTTCAGATCTGCTCAATCAAAAGTATGGTTTAACTCTGTTAGCTGAATGCACAGATCAGAAAGAAGTTTCACAGAATGATTCTGTGTAGTTTATATTTGGAGACATTCCTTTTTCCACTATTACCCTCTTAGCGCTCCGAATCTCCACTTGCATTTTCTACAGAAAGAGTGTTTCAGAACGGCTCAATCAAAACTAAGGTTCAACTCTTTTAGTTGAACAAACAGAACAGAAAGAAGTTTCACACAATTCTTCTGTGTAGTTTTTATTTGTAGACATTCTTTTTCCCAATATAGGCCTCTTAGCGCTCAGAATGTCCAATTGCAGTTTCTACAGAAAGAGTGTTTCAGAACGGCTCAATCAAAAGTAAGGTTCAACTCTGTTAGTTGAATGCACAGAACAGAAAGAAGTTTCATACAATGCTTCTGTGTAGTTTATATTTGAACATATTCTTTTTTCCACTATTACCCACTTAGCGCTACGAATGTCCAGTTGCATTTTCTACAGACAGAGTGTTTCAAAACTGCTCAATCAAAAGTATGGTTTAACTCTGTTAGCTGAATGCTCAGATCAGAAAGAAGTTTCACAGAATGCTTCTGTGTAGTTTATATTTGAATATATTCCTTTTTCCACTACTACTCTCTTAGCGCTCCAAATGTCCAGTTGCATTTTCTACAGTAAGAGTGTTCAGATCTGCTCAATCAAAAGTATGGTTTAACTCTGTTAGCTGAATGCACAGATCAGAAAGAAGTTTCACAGAATGATTCTGTGTAGTTTATATTTGTAGACATTTCTTTTTCCACTATTACCCTCTTAGCGCTCCGAATCTCCACTTGCATTTTCTACAGAAAGAGTGTTTCAGAACGGCTCAATCAAAACTAAGGTTCAACTCTTTTAGTTGAAAAAACAGAACAGAAAGAAGTTTCACACAATTCTTCTGTGTAGTTTTTATTTGTAGACATTCTTTTTCCCAATATAGGCCTCTTAGCGCTCAGAATGTCCAATTGCAGTTTCTACAGAAAGAGTGTTTCAGAACGGCTCAATCAAAAGTAAGGTTCAACTCTGTTAGTTGAATGCACAGAACAGAAAGAAGTTTCATACAATGCTTCTGTGTAGTTTATATTTGAACATATTCTTTTTTCCACTATTACCCACTTAGCGCTACGAATGTCCAGTTGCATTTTCTACAGACAGAGTGTTTCAAAACTGCTCAATCAAAAGTATGGTTTAACTCTGTTAGCTGTATGCTCAGATCAGAAAGAAGTTTCACAGAATGCTTCTGTGTAGTTTATATTTGAATATATTCCTTTTTCCACTACTACGCTCTTAGCGCTCCAAATGTCCAGTTGCATTTTCAACAGAAAGAGTGTTCAGATCTGCTCAATCAAAATTATGGTTTAACTCTGTTAGCTGAATGCACAGATCAGAAAGAAGTTTCACCGAATGATTCTGTGTAGTTTATATTTGAAGACATTCCTTTTTCCACTATTACCCTCTTAGCGCTCCGAATCTCCACTTGCATTTTCTACAAAAAGAGTGTTTCATAACTACTCAATCAAAAATATGTTTTATCTCTGTTAACTGAATTTACAGATCAGAAATATGTTTCACAGAATGCATCTGTGTAGTTTTTATTTGAAGATATTCTTTTTCCCAATGTAGGCCTCTTAGCGCTTAGCATGTCCAATTGCAGTTTCTACAGAAAGAGTGTTTCAGAACGGCTCAATCAAAAGTAAGGTTCAACTCTGTTAGTTGAATGCACAGAACAGAAAGAATTTTCACAGAATGCTACTGTGTAGTTTATATTTGCATATATTCCATTTTCCACTATTACCCTCTTAGCGCTCCGAATGTCCACTTGCATTATCCACAGAAAGAGTGTTCAGAACTGCGCAATCAAAAGTATGGTTTAACTCTGTTAGCTTAATGAACATATCAGAAATAAGTTTCACACAATGCTTCTGTGTAGTTTTTATTTGAAGATATTATTTTTCCCAATAGAGGCCTCTTAGCGCTCAGAATGTCCAATTGCAGTTTCTACAGAAAGAGTGTTTCAGAAAGGCTCAATCAAAAGTAAGGTTCAACTCTGTTAGTTGAATGCACAGAACAGAAAGAAGTTTCATACAATGCTTCTGTGTAGTTTATATTTCAACGTATTCTTTTTTCCACTATTACCCACTTAGCGCTACGAATGTCCAGTTGCATTTTCTACAGACAAAGTGTTTCAAAACCGTTCAATCAAAAGTATGGTTTAACTCTGTTAGCTGAATGCTCAGATCAGAAAGAAGTTTCACAGAATGCTTCTGTGTAGTTTATATTTGAATATATTCCTTTTTCCACTGCTACTCTCTTAGCGCTCCAAATGTCCAGTTGCATTTTCTACAGTAAGAGTGTTCAGATCTGCTCAATCAAAAGTATGGTTTAACTCTGTTAGCTGAATGCACAGATCAGAAAGAAGTTTCACCGAATGATTCTGTGTAGTTTATATTTGAAGACATTCCTTTTTCCACTATTACCCTCTTAGCGCTCCGAATCTCCTCTTGCATTTTCTACAAAAAGAGTGTTTCATAACTGCTCAATCAAAAATATGTTTTATCTCTGTTAACTGAATTTAAGATCAGAAATATGTTTCACAGAATGCATCTGTGTAGTTTTTATTTGAAGATATTCTTTTTCCCAATGTAGGCCTCTTAGCGCTTAGCATGTCCAATTGCAGTTTCTACAGAAAGAGTGTTTCAGAACGGCTCAATCAAAAGTAAGCTTCAACTCTGTTAGTTGAATGCACAGAACAGAAAGAATTTTCACAGAATGCTACTGTGTAGTTTATATTTGAATATATTCCATTTTCCACTATTACCCTCTTAGCGCTCCGAATGTCCACTTGCTTTTTCCACAGAAAGAGTGTTCAGAACTGCGCAATCAAAAGTATGGTTTAACTCTGTTAGCTTAATGAACATATCAGAAATAAGTTTCACACAATGCTTCTGTGTAGTTTTTATTTGAAGATATTATTTTTCCCAATAAAGGCCTCTTAGCGCTCAGAATCTCCAATTGCAGTTTCTACAGAAAGACTGTTTCAGAAAGGCTCAATCAAAAGTAAGGTTCAACTCTGTTAGTTGAATGCACAGAACAGAAAGAAGTTTCATACAATGCTTCTGTGTAGTTTATATTTGAACATATTCTTTTTTCCACTATTACCCACTTAGCGCTACGAATGTCCAGTTGCATTTTCTACAGACAGAGTGTTTCAAAACTGCTCAATCAAAAGTATGGTTTAACTCTGTTTGCTGAATGCTCAGATCAGAAAGAAGTTTCACAGAATGCTTCTGTGTAGTTTATATTTGAATATATTCCTTTTTCCACTACTACTCTCTTAGCGCTCCAAATGTCCAGTTGCATTTTCTACAGAAAGAGTGTTCAGATCTGCTC
This sequence comes from Symphalangus syndactylus, assembly GCF_028878055.3. Classification (NCBI taxonomy): domain Eukaryota; kingdom Metazoa; phylum Chordata; class Mammalia; order Primates; family Hylobatidae; genus Symphalangus; species Symphalangus syndactylus. The sequence continues at coordinate 152,893,493 of NC_072425.2, forward strand.
AATCAAAAGTATGGTTTAACTCTGTTAGCTGAATGCACAGATCAGAAAGAAGTTTCACAGAATGATTCTGTGTAGTTTATATTTGGAGACATTCCTTTTTCCACTATTACCCTCTTAGCGCTCCGAATCTCCACTTGCATTTTCTACAGAAAGAGTGTTTCAGAACAGCTCAATCAAAACTAAGGTTCAACTCTTTTAGTTGAACAAACAGAACAGAAAGAAGTTTCACACAATTCTTCTGTGTAGTTTTTATTTGTAGACATTCTTTTTCCCAATATAGGCCTCTTAGCGCTCAGAATGTCCAATTGTAGTTTCTACAGAAAGAGTGTTTCAGAACGGCTCAATCAAAAGTAAGGTTCAACTCTGTTAGTTGAATGCACAGAACAGAAAGTAGTTTCATACAATGCTTCTGTGTAGTTTATATTTGAACGTATTCTTTTTTCCACTATTACCCACTTAGCGCTACGAATGTCCAGTTGCATTTTCTACAGACAGAGTGTTTCAAAACTGCTCAATCAAAAGTATGGTTTAACTCTGTTAGCTGTATGCTCAGATCAGAAAGAAGTTTCACAGAATGCTTCTGTGTAGTTTATATTTGAATATATTCCTTTTTCCACTACTACGCTCTTAGCGCTCCAAATGTCCAGTTGCATTTTCAACAGAAAGAGTGTTCAGATCTGCTCAATCAAAAGTATGGTTTAACTCTGTTAGCTGAATGCACAGATCAGAAAGAAGTTTCACCGAATGATTCTGTGTAGTTTATATTTGAAGACATTCCTTTTTCCACTATTACCCTCTTAGCGCTCCGAATCTCCACTTGCATTTTCTACAAAAAGAGTGTTTCATAACTGCTCAATCAAAAATATGTTTTATCTCTGTTAACTGAATTTACAGATCAGAAATATGTTTCACAGAATGCATCTGTGTAGTTTTTATTTGAAGATATTCTTTTTCCCAATGTAGGCCTCTTAGCGCTTAGCATGTCCAATTGCAGTTTCTACAGAAAGAGTGTTTCAGAACGGCTCAATCAAAAGTAAGGTTCAACTCTGTTAGTTGAATGCACAGAACAGAAAGAATTTTCACAGAATGCTACTGTGTAGTTTATATTTGAATATATTCCATTTTCCACTATTACCCTCTTAGCGCTCCGAATGTCCACTTGCATTTTCCACAGAAAGAGTGTTCAGAACTGCGCAATCAAAAGTATGGTTTAACTCTGTTAGCTTAATGAACATATCAGAAATAAGTTTCACAAAATGCTTCTGTGTAGTTTTTATTTGAAGATATTATTTTTCCCAATATAGGCCTCTTAGCGCTCAGAATCTCCAATTGCAGTTTCTACAGAAAGAGTGTTTCAGAAAGGCTCAATCAAAAGTAAGGTTCAACTCTGTTAGTTGAATGCACAGAACAGAAAGAAGTTTCATACAATGCTTCTGTGTAGTTTATATTTGAACATATTCTTTTTTCCACTATTACCCACTTAGCGCTACGAATGTCCAGTTGCATTTTCTACAGACAGAGTGCTTCAAAACTGCTCAATCAAAAGTATGGTTTAACTCTGTTAGCTGAATGCTCAGATCAGAAAGTAGTTTCACAGAATGCTTCTGTGTAGTTTATATTTGAATATATTCCTTTTTCCACTATTACTCTCTTAGCGCTCCAAATGTCCAGTTGCATTTTCTACAGAAAGAGTGTTCAGATCTGTTCAATCAAAAGTATGGTTTAACTCTGTTAGCTGAATGCACAGATCAGAAAGAAGTTTCACAGAATGATTCTGTGTAGTTTATATTTGGAGACATTCCTTTTTCCACTATTACCCTCTTAGCGCTCCGAATCTCCACTTGCATTTTCTACAGAAAGAGTGTTTCAGAACGGCTCAATCAAAACTAAGGTTCAACTCTTTTAGTTGAACAAACAGAACAGAAAGAAGTTTCACACAATTCTTCTGTGTAGTTTTTATTTGTAGACATTCTTTTTCCCAATGTAGGCCTCTTAGCGCTTAGCATGTCCAATTGCAGTTTCTACAGAAAGAGTGTTTCAGAACGGCTCAATCAAAAGTAAGGTTCAACTCTGTTAGTTGAATGCACAGAACAGAAAGAATTTTCACAGAATGCTTCTGTGTAGTTTATATTTGAATATATTCCTTTTTCCACTATTACCCTCTTAGCGCTCCGAATGTCCACTTGCATTTTCTACAGAAAGAGTGTTCAGAACTGCGCAATCAAAAGTATTGTTTAACTCTGTTAGCTTAATGAACATATCAGAAATAAGTTTCACACAATGCTTCTGTGTAGTTTTTATTTGAAGATATTATTTTTCCCAATAGAGGCCTCTTAGCGCTCAGAATGTCCAATTGCAGTTTCTGCAGAAAGAGTGTTTCAGAAAGGCTCAATCAAAAGTAAGGTTCAACTCTGTTATTCGAATGCACAGAACAGAAAGAAGTTTCATACAATGCTTCTGTGTAGTTTATATTTGAACATATTCTTTTTTCCACTATTACCCACTTAGCGCTACGAATGTCCAGTTGCATTTTCTACAGACAGAGTGTTTCAAAACTGCTCAATCAAAAGTATGGTTTAACTCTGTTAGCTGAATGCTCAGATCAGAAAGAAGTTTCACAGAATGCTTCTGTGTAGTTTATATTTGAATATATTCCTTTTTCCACTACTACTCTCTTAGCGCTCCAAATGTCCAGTTGCATTTTCTACAGTAAGAGTGTTCAGATCTGCTCAATCAAAAGTATGGTTTAACTCTGTTAGCTGAATGCACAGATCAGAAAGAAGTTTCACAGAATGATTCTTTGTAGTTTATATTTGAAGACATTCCTTTTTCCACTATTACCCTCTTAGCGCTCCGAATCTCCACTTGCATTTTCTACAGAAAGAGTGTTTCAGAACGGCTCAATCAAAGCTAAGGTTCAACTCTTTTAGTTGAACAAACAGAACAGAAAGAAGTTTCACACAATTCTTCTGTGTAGTTTTTATTTGTAGACATTCTTTTTCCCAATATAGGCCTCTTAGCGCTCAGAATGTCCAATTGCAGTTTCTACAGAAAGAGTGTTTCAGAACGGCTCAATCAAAACTAAGGTTCAACTCTGTTAGTTGAATGCACAGAACAGAAAGAAGTTTCATACAATGCTTCTGTGTAGTTTATATTTGAACATATTCTTTTTTCCACTATTACCCACTTAGCGCTACGAATGTCCAGTTGCATTTTCTACAGACAGAGTGTTTCAAAACTGCTCAATCAAAAGTATGGTTTAACTCTGTTAGCTGTATGCTCAGATCAGAAAGAAGTTTCACAGAATGCTTCTGTGTAGTTTATATTTGAATATATTCCTTTTTCCACTACTACGCTCTTAGCGCTCCAAATGTCCAGTTGCATTTTCAACAGAAAGAGTGTTCAGATCTGCTCAATCAAAATTATGGTTTAACTCTGTTAGCTGAATGCACAGATCAGAAAGAAGTTTCACCGAATGATTCTGTGTAGTTTATATTTGAAGACATTCCTTTTTCCACTATTACCCTCTTAGCGCTCCGAATCTCCACTTGCATTTTCTACAAAAAGAGTGTTTCATAACTACTCAATCAAAAATATGTTTTATCTCTGTTAACTGAATTTACAGATCAGAAATATGTTTCACAGAATGCATCTGTGTAGTTTTTATTTGAAGATATTCTTTTTCCCAATGTAGGCCTCTTAGCGCTTAGCATGTCCAATTGCAGTTTCTACAGAAAGAGTGTTTCAGAACGGCTCAATCAAAAGTAAGGTTCAACTCTGTTAGTTGAATGCACAGAACAGAAAGAATTTTCATAGAATGCTACTGTGTAGTTTATATTTGAATATATTCCATTTTCCACTATTACCCTCTTAGCGCTCCGAATGTCCACTTGCATTATCCACAGAAAGAGTGTTCAGAACTGCGCAATCAAAAGTATGGTTTAACTCTGTTAGCTTAATGAACATATCAGAAATAAGTTTCACACAATGCTTCTGTGTAGTTTTTATTTGAAGATATTATTTTTCCCAATAGAGGCCTCTTAGCGCTCAGAATGTCCAATTGCAGTTTCTACAGAAAGAGTGTTTCAGAAAGGCTCAATCAAAAGTAAGGTTCAACTCTGTTAGTTGAATGCACAGAACAGAAAGAAGTTTCATACAATGCTTCTGTGTAGTTTATATTTGAACGTATTCTTTTTTCCACTATTACCCACTTAGCGCTACGAATGTCCAGTTGCATTTTCTACAGACAAAGTGTTTCAAAACTGCTCAATCAAAAGTATGGTTTAACTCTGTTAGCTGAATGCTCAGATCAGAAAGAAGTTTCACAGAATGCTTCTGTGTAGTTTATATTTGAATATATTCCTTTTTCCACTGCTACTCTCTTAGCGCTCCAAATGTCCAGTTGCATTTTCTACAGTAAGAGTGTTCAGATCTGCTCAATCAAAAGTATGGTTTAACTCTGTTAGCTGAATGCACAGATCAGAAAGAAGTTTCACCGAATGATTCTGTGTAGTTTATATTTGAAGACATTCCTTTTTCCACTATTACCCTCTTAGCGCTCCGAATCTCCACTTGCATTTTCTACAAAAACAGTGTTTCATAACTGCTCAATCAAAAATATGTTTTATCTCTGTTAACTGAATTTACAGATCAGAAATATGTTTCACAGAATGCATCTGTGTAGTTTTTATTTGAAGATATTCTTTTTCCCAATGTAGGCCTCTTAGCGCTTAGCATGTCCAATTGCAGTTTCTACAGAAAGAGTGTTTCAGAACGGCTCAATCAAAAGTAAGCTTCAACTCTGTTAGTTGAATGCACAGAACAGAAAGAATTTTCACAGAATGCTACTGTGTAGTTTATATTTGAATATATTCCATTTTCCACTATTACCCTCTTAGCGCTCCGAATGTCCACTTGCTTTTTCCACAGAAAGAGTGTCCAGAACTGCGCAATCAAAGTATGGTTTAACTCTGTTAGCTTAATGAACATATCAGAAATAAGTTTCACACAATGCTTCTGTGTAGTTTTTATTTGAAGATATTATTTTTCCCAATATTGGCCTCTTAGCGCTCAGAATCTCCAATTGCAGTTTCTACAGAAAGAGTGTTTCAGAAAGGCTCAATCAAAAGTAAGGTTCAACTCTGTTAGTTGAATGCACAGAACAGAAAGAAGTTTCATACAATGATTCTGTGTAGTTTATATTTGAACATATTCTTTTTTCCACTATTACCCACTTAGCGCTACGAATGTCCAGTTGCATTTTCTACAGACAGAGTGTTTCAAAACTGCTCAATCAAAAGTATGGTTTAACTCTGTTTGCTGAATGCTCAGATCCGAAAGAAGTTTCACAGAATGCTTCTGTGTAGTTTATATTTGAATATATTCCTTTTTCCACTACTACTCTCTTAGCGCTCCAAATGTCCAGTTGCATTTTCTACAGAAAGAGTGTTCAGATCTGCTCAATCAAAAGTATGGTTTAACTCTGTTAGCTGAATGCACAGATCAGAAAGAAGTTTCACAGAATGATTCTGTGTAGTTTATATTTGGAGACATTCCTTTTTCCACTATTACCCTCTTAGCGCTCCGAATCTCCACTTGCATTTTCTACAGAAAGAGTGTTTCAGAACGGCTCAATCAAAACTAAGGTTCAACTCTTTTAGTTGAACAAACAGAACAGTAAGAAGTTTCACACAATTCTTCTGTGTAGTTTTTATTTGTAGACATTCTTTTTCCCAATATAGGCCTCTTAGCGCTCAGAATGTCCAATTGTAGTTTCTACAGAAAGAGTGTTTCAGAACGGCTCAATCAAAAGTAAGGTTCAACTCTGTTAGTTGAATGCACAGAACAGAAAGAAGTTTCATACAATGCTTCTGTGTAGTTTATATTTGAACATATTCTTTTTTCCACTATTACCCACTTAGCGCTACGAATGTCCAGTTGCATTTTCTACAGACAGAGTGTTTCAAAACTGCTCAATCAAAAGTATGGTTTAACTCTGTTAGCTGAATGCTCAGATCAGAAAGAAGTTTCACAGAATGCTTCTGTGTAGTTTATATTTGAATATATTCCTTTTTCCACTACTTCTCTCTTAGCGCTCCAAATGTCCAGTTGCATTTTCTACAGAAAGAGTGTTCAGATCTGCTCAATCAAAAGTATGGTTTAACTCTGTTAGCTGAATGCACAGATCAGAAAGAAGTTTCACAGAATGATTCTGTGTAGTTTATATTTGGAGACATTCCTTTTTCCACTATTACCCTCTTAGCGCTCCGAATCTCCACTTGCATTTTCTACAGAAAGAGTGTTTCAGAACGGCTCAATCAAAACTAAGGTTCAACTCTTTTAGTTGAACAAACAGAACAGAAAGAAGTTTCACACAATTCTTCTGTGTAGTTTTTATTTGTAGACATTCTTTTTCCCAATATAGGCCTCTTAGCGCTCAGAATGTCCAATTGCAGTTTCTACAGAAAGACTGTTTCAGATCGGCTCAATCAAAAGTAAGGTTCAACTCTGTTAGTAGAATGCACAGAAGAGAAAGAAGTTTCATACAATGCTTCTGTGTAGTTTATATTTGAACATATTCTTTTTTCCACTATTACCCACTTAGCGCTACGAATGTCCAGTTGCATTTTCTACAGACAGAGTGTTTCAAAACTGCTCAATCAAAAGTATGGTTTAACTCTGTTAGCTGTATGCTCAGATCAGAAAGAAGTTTCACAGAATGCTTCTGTGTAGTTTATATTTGAATATATTCCTTTTTCCACTACTACGCTCTTAGCGCTCCAAATGTCCAGTTGCATTTTCAACAGAAAGAGTGTTCAGATCTGCTCAATCAAAAGTATGGTTTAACTCTGTTAGCTTAATGAACATATCAGAAATAAGTTTCACACAATGCTTCTGTGTAGTTTTTATTTGAAGATATTATTTTTCCCAATAGAGGCCTCTTAGCGCTCAGAATGTCCAATTGCAGTTTCTACAGAAAGAGTGTTTCAGAAAGGCTCAATCAAAAGTAAGGTTCAACTCTGTTAGTTGAATGCACAGAACAGAAAGAAGTTTCATACAATGCTTCTGTGTAGTTTATATTTGAACGTATTCTTTTTTCCACTATTACCCACTTAGCGCTACGAATGTCCAGTTGCATTTTCTACAGACAAAGTGTTTCAAAACTGCTCAATCAAAAGTATGGTTTAACTCTGTTAGCTGAATGCTCAGATCAGAAAGAAGTTTCACAGTATGCTTCTGTGTAGTTTATATTTGAATATATTCCTTTTTCCACTGCTACTCTCTTAGCGCTCCAAATGTCCAGTTGCATTTTCTACAGTAAGAGTGTTCAGATCTGCTCAATCAAAAGTATGGTTTAACTCTGTTAGCTGAATGCACAGATCAGAAAGAAGTTTCACCGAATGATTCTGTGTAGTTTATATTTGAAGACATTCCTTTTTCCACTATTACCCTCTTAGCGCTCCGAATCTCCACTTGCATTTTCTACAAAAAGAGTGTTTCATAACTGCTCAATCAAAAATATGTTTTATCTCTGTTAACTGAATTTACAGATCAGAAATATGTTTCACAGAATGCATCTGTGTAGTTTTTATTTGAAGATATTCTTTTTCCCAATGTAGGCCTCTTAGCGCTTAGCATGTCCAATTGCAGTTTCTACAGAAAGAGTGTTTCAGAACGGCTCAATCAAAAGTAAGCTTCAACTCTGTTAGTTGAATGCACAGAACAGAAAGAATTTTCACAGAATGCTACTGTGTAGTTTATATTTGAATATATTCCATTTTCCACTATTACCCTCTTAGCGCTCCGAATGTCCACTTGCTTTTTCCACAGAAAGAGTGTCCAGAACTGCGCAATCAAAGTATGGTTTAACTCTGTTAGCTTAATGAACATATCAGAAATAAGTTTCACACAATGCTTCTGTGTAGTTTTTATTTGAAGATATTATTTTTCCCAATATTGGCCTCTTAGCGCTCAGAATCTCCAATTGCAGTTTCTACAGAAAGAGTGTTTCAGAAAGGCTCAATCAAAAGTAAGGTTCAACTCTGTTAGTTGAATGCACAGAACAGAAAGAAGTTTCATACAATGATTCTGTGTAGTTTATATTTGAACATATTCTTTTTTCCACTATTACCCACTTAGCGCTACGAATGTCCAGTTGCATTTTCTACAGACAGAGTGTTTCAAAACTGCTCAATCAAAAGTATGGTTTAACTCTGTTTGCTGAATGCTCAGATCCGAAAGAAGTTTCACAGAATGCTTCTGTGTAGTTTATATTTGAATATATTCCTTTTTCCACTACTACTCTCTTAGCGCTCCAAATGTCCAGTTGCATTTTCTACAGAAAGAGTGTTCAGATCTGCTCAATCAAAAGTATGGTTTAACTCTGTTAGCTGAATGCACAGATCAGAAAGAAGTTTCACAGAATGATTCTGTGTAGTTTATATTTGGAGACATTCCTTTTTCCACTATTACCCTCTTAGCGCTCCGAATCTCCACTTGCATTTTCTACAGAAAGAGTGTTTCAGAACGGCTCAATCAAAACTAAGGTTCAACTCTTTTAGTTGAACAAACAGAACAGTAAGAAGTTTCACACAATTCTTCTGTGTAGTTTTTATTTGTAGACATTCTTTTTCCCAATATAGGCCTCTTAGCGCTCAGAATGTCCAATTGTAGTTTCTACAGAAAGAGTGTTTCAGAACGGCTCAATCAAAAGTAAGGTTCAACTCTGTTAGTTGAATGCACAGAACAGAAAGAAGTTTCATACAATGCTTCTGTGTAGTTTATATTTGAACATATTCTTTTTTCCACTATTACCCACTTAGCGCTACGAATGTCCAGTTGCATTTTCTACAGACAGAGTGTTTCAAAACTGCTCAATCAAAAGTATGGTTTAACTCTGTTAGCTGAATGCTCAGATCAGAAAGAAGTTTCACAGAATGCTTCTGTGTAGTTTATATTTGAATATATTCCTTTTTCCACTACTTCTCTCTTAGCGCTCCAAATGTCCAGTTGCATTTTCTACAGAAAGAGTGTTCAGATCTGCTCAATCAAAAGTATGGTTTAACTCTGTTAGCTGAATGCACAGATCAGAAAGAAGTTTCACAGAATGATTCTGTGTAGTTTATATTTGGAGACATTCCTTTTTCCACTATTACCCTCTTAGCGCTCCGAATCTCCACTTGCATTTTCTACAGAAAGAGTGTTTCAGAACGGCTCAATCAAAACTAAGGTTCAACTCTTTTAGTTGAACAAACAGAACAGAAAGAAGTTTCACACAATTCTTCTGTGTAGTTTTTATTTGTAGACATTCTTTTTCCCAATATAGGCCTCTTAGCGCTCAGAATGTCCAATTGCAGTTTCTACAGAAAGACTGTTTCAGATCGGCTCAATCAAAAGTAAGGTTCAACTCTGTTAGTAGAATGCACAGAAGAGAAAGAAGTTTCATACAATGCTTCTGTGTAGTTTATATTTGAACATATTCTTTTTTCCACTATTACCCACTTAGCGCTACGAATGTCCAGTTGCATTTTCTACAGACAGAGTGTTTCAAAACTGCTCAATCAAAAGTATGGTTTAACTCTGTTAGCTGTATGCTCAGATCAGAAAGAAGTTTCACAGAATGCTTCTGTGTAGTTTATATTTGAATATATTCCTTTTTCCACTATTACGCTCTTAGCGCTCCAAATGTCCAGTTGCATTTTCAACAGAAAGAGTGTTCAGATCTGCTCAATCAAAAGTATGGTTTAACTCTGTTAGCTGAATGCACAGATCAGAAAGAAGTTTCACCGAATGATTCTGTGTAGTTTATATTTGAAGACATTCCTTTTTCCACTATTACCCTCTTAGCGCTCCGAATCTCCACTTGCATTTTCTAGAAAAAGAGTGTTTCAAAACTGCTCAATCAAAAATATGTTTTATCTCTGTTAACTGAATTTACAGATCAGAAATAAGTTTCACAGAATGCATCTGTGTAGTTTTTATTTGAAGATATTCTTTTTCCCAATGTAGGCCTCTTAGCGCTTAGCATGTCCAATTGCAGTTTCTACAGAAAGAGTGTTTCAGAACGGCTCAATCAAAAGTAAGGTTCAACTCTGTTAGTTGAATGCACAGAACAGAAAGAATTTTCACAGAATGCTTCTGTGTAGTTTATATTTGAATATATTCCTTTTTCCACTATTACCCTCTTAGCGCTCCGAATGTCCACTTGCATTTTCTACAGAAAGAGTGTTCAGAACTGCGCAATCAAAAGTATGGTTTAACTCTGTTAGCTTAATGAACATATCAGAAATAAGTTTCACACAATGCTTCTGTGTAATTTTTATTTGAAGATATTATTTTTCCCAATAGAGGCCTCTTAGCGCTCAGAATGTCCAATTGCAGTTTCTACAGAAAGAGGGTTTCAGAAAGGCTCAATCAAAAGTATGGTTCAACTCTGTTAGTTGAATGCACAGAACAGAAAGAAGTTTCATACAATGCTTCTGTGTAGTTTATATTTGAACATATTCTTTTCTCCACTATTACCCACTTAGCGCTACGAATGTCCAGTTGCATTTTCTACAGACAGAGTTTTTCAAAACTGCTCAATCAAAAGTATGGTTTAACTCTGTTAGCTGAATGCTCAGATCAGAAAGAAGTTTCACAGAATGCTTCTGTGTAGTTTATATTTGAATATATTCCATTTTCCACTACTACTCTCTTAGCGCTCCAAATGTCCAGTTGCATTTTCTACAGTAAGAGTGTTCAGATCTGCTCAATCAAAAGTATGGTTTAACTCTGTTAGCTGAAAGCACAGATCAGAAAGAAGTTTCACAGAATGATTCTGTGTAGTTTATATTTGGAGACATTCCTTTTTCCACTATTACCCTCTTAGCGCTCCGAATCTCCACTTGCATTTTCTACAGAAAGAGTGTTTCAGAACGGCTCAATCAAAACTAAGGTTCAACTCTTTTAGTTGAACAAACAGAACAGAAAGAAGTTTCACACAATTCTTCTGTGTAGTTTTTATTTGTAGACATTCTTTTTCCCAATATAGGCCTCTTAGCGCTCAGAATGTCCAATTGCAGTTTCTACAGAAAGAGTGTTTCAGAACGGCTCAATCAAAAGTAAGGTTCAACTCTGTTAGTTGAATGCACAGAACAGAAAGAAGTTTCATACAATGCTTCTGTGTAGTTTTTATTTGAACATATTCTTTTTTCCACTATTACCCACTTAGCGCTACGAATGTCCAGTTGCATTTTCTACAGACAGAGTGTTTCAAAACTGCTCAATCAAAAGTATGGTTTAACTCTGTTAGCTGTATGCTCAGATCAGAAAGAAGTTTCACAGAATGCTTCTGTGTAGTTTATATTTGAATATATTCCTTTTTCCACTACTACGCTCTTAGCGCTCCAAATGTCCAGTTGCATTTTCAACAGAAAGAGTGTTCAGATCTGCTCAATCAAAAGTATGGTTTAACTCTGTTAGCTGAATGCACAGATCAGAAAGAAGTTTCACAGAATGATTCTGTGTAGTTTATATTTGGAGACATTCCTTTTTCCACTATTACCCTCTTAGCGCTCCGAATCTCCACTTGCATTTTCTACAGAAAGAGTGTTTCAGAACGGCTCAATCAAAACTAAGGTTCAACTCTTTTAGTTGAACAAACAGAACAGAAAGAAGTTTCACACAATTCTTCTGTGTAGTTTTTATTTGTAGACATTCTTTTTCCCAATATAGGCCTCTTAGCGCTCAGAATGTCCAATTGCAGTTTCTACAGAAAGAGGGTTTCAGAAAGGCTCAATCAAAAGTAAGGTTCAACTCTGTTAGTTGAATGCACAGAACAGAAAGAAGTTTCATACAATGCTTCTGTGTAGTTTATATTTGAACATATTCTTTTTTCCACTATTACCCACTTAGCGCTACGAATGTCCAGTTGCATTTTCTACAGACAGAGTGTTTCAAAACTGCTCAATCAAAAGTATGGTTTAACTCTGTTAGCTGAATGCTCAGATCAGAAAGAAGTTTCACAGAATGCTTCTGTGTAGTTTATATTGGAATATATTACTTTTTCCACTAATACGCTCTTAGCGCTCCAAATGTCCAGTTGCATTTTCAACAGAAAGACTGTTCAGATCTGCTCAATCAAAAGTATGGTTTAACTCTGTTAGCTTAATGCACAGATCAGAAAGAAGTTTCACCGAATGATTCTGTGTAGTTTATATTTGAAGACATTCCTTTTTCCACTATTACCCTCTTAGCGCTCCGAATCTCCACTTGCATTTTCTACAAAAAGAGTGTTTCATAACTACTCAATCAAAAATATGTTTTATCTCTGTTAACTGAATTTACAAATCAGAAATAAGTTTCAGAGAATGCATCTGTGTAGTTTATATTTGAAGATATTCTTTTTCCCAATGTAGGCCTCTTTGCGCTTAGCATGTCCAATTGCAGTTTCTACAGAAGGAGTGTTTCAGAACGGCTCAATCAAAAGTAAGGTTCAACTCTGTTAGTTGAATGCACAGTACAGAAAGAATTTTCACAGAATGCTACTGTGTAGTTTATATTTGAATATATTCCTTTTTCCACTATTACCCTCTTAGCGCTCCGAATGTCCACTTGCATTTTCTACAGAAAGAGTGTTCAGAACTGCGCAATCAAAAGTATGGTTTAACTCTGTTAGCTTAATGAACATATCAGAAATAAGTTTCACACAATGCTTCTGTGTAGTTTTTATTTGAAGATATTATTTTTCCCAATATAGGCCTCTTAGCGCTCAGAATCTCCAATTGCAGTTTCTACAGAAAGAGTGTTTCAGAAAGGCTCAATCAAAAGTAAGGTTCAACTCTGTTAGTTGAATGCACAGAACAGAAAGAAGTTTCATACAATTCTTCTGTGTAGTTTATATTTGAACATATTCTTTTTTCCACTATTACCCACTTAGCGCTACGAATGTCCAGTTGCATTTTCTACAGACAGAGTGTTTCAAAACTGCTCAATCAAAAGTATGGTTTAACTCTGTTAGCTGAATGCTCAGATCAGAAAGAAGTTTCACAGAATGCTTCTGTGTAGTTTATATTTGAATAGATTCCTTTTTCCACTACTACTCTCTTAGCGCTCCAAATGTCCAGTTGCATTATCTACAGAAAGAGTGTTCAGATCTGCTCAATCAAAAGTATGGTTTAACTCTGTTAGCTGAATGCACAGATCAGAAAGAAGTTTCACAGAATGATTCTGTGTAGTTTATATTTGAAGACATTCCTTTTTCCACTATTACCCTCTTAGCGCTCCGAATCTCCACTTGCATTTTCCACAGAAAGCGTGTTTCAGAACGGCTCAATCAAAACTAAGATTCAATTCTTTTAGTTGAACAAACAGAACAGAAAGAAGTTTCACACAATTCTTCTGTGTAGTTTTTATTTGTAGACATTCTTTTTCCCAATATAGGCCTCTTAGAGCTCAGAATGTCCAATTGCAGTTTCTACAGAAAGAGTGTTTCAGAACGGCTCAATCAAAAGTAAGGTTCAACTCTGTTAGTTGAATGCACAGAACAGAAAGAAGTTTCATACAATGCTTCTGTGTAGTTTATATTTGAACATATTCTTTTTTCCACTATTACCCACTTAGCGCTACGAATGTCCAGTTGCATTTTCTACAGACAGAGTGTTTCAAAACTGCTCAATCAAAAGTATGGTTTAACTCTGTTAGCTGTATGCTCAGATCAGAAAGAAGTTTCACAGAATGCTTCTGTGTAGTTTATATTTGAATATATTCCTTTTACCACAACTACGCTCTTAGGGCTCCAAATGTCCAGTTGCATTTTCAACAGAAAGAGTGTTCAGATCTGCTCAATCAAAAGTATGGTTTAACTCTGTTAGCTGAATGCACAGATCAGAAAGATGTTTCACCGAATGATTCTGTGTAGTTTATATTTGAAGACATTCCTTTTTCCACTATTACCCTCTTAGCGCTCCGAATCTCCACTTGCATTTTCTACAAAAAGAGTGTTTCATAACTGCTCAATCAAAAATATGTTTTATCTCTGTTAACTGAATTTACAGATCAGAAATATGTTTCACAGAATGCATCTGTGTAGTTTTTATTTGAAGATATTATTTTTCCCAATATAGGCCTCTTAGCGCTCAGAATGTCCAATTGCAGTTTCTACAGAAAGAGTGTTTCAGAAAGGCTCAATCAAAAGTAAGGTTCAACTCTGTTAGTTGAATGCACAGAACAGAAAGAAGTTTCATACAATGCTTCTGTGTAGTTTATATTTGAACATATTCTTTTTTCCACTATTACCCACTTAGCGCTACGAATGTCCAGTTGCATTTTCTACAGACAGAGTGTTTCAAAACTGCTCAATCAAAAGTATGGTTTAACTCTGTTAGCTGAATGCTCAGATCAGAAAGAAGTTTCACAGAATGCTTCTGTGTAGTTTATATTTGAATATCTTCCTTTTTCCACTACTACTCTCTTAGCGCTCCAAATGTCCAGTTGCATTTTCTACAGTAAGAGTGTTCAGATCTGCTCAATCAAAAGTATGGTTTAACTCTGTTAGCTGAATGCACAGATCAGAAAGAAGTTTCACAGAATGATTCTGTGTAGTTTATATTTGGAGACATTCCTTTTTCCACTATTACCCTCTTAGCGCTCCGAATCTCCACTTGCATTTTCTACAGAAAGAGTGTTTCAGAACGGCTCAATAAAAACTAAGGTTCAACTCTTTTAGTTGAACAAACAGAACAGAAAGAAGTTTCACACAATTTTTCTGTGTAGTTTTTATTTGTAGACATTCATTTTCCCAATATAGGCCTCTTAGCGCTCAGAATGTCCAATTGCAGTTTCTACAGAAAGAGTGTTTCAGAACGGCTCAATCAAAAGTAAGGTTCAACTCTGTTAGTTGAATGCACAGAACAGAAAGTAGTTTCATACAATGCTTCTGTGTAGTTTATATTTGAACATATTCTTTTTTCCACTATTACCCACTTAGCGCTACGAATGTCCAGTTGCATTTTCTACAGACAGAGTGTTTCAAATCTGCTCAATCAAAAGTATGGTTTAACTCTGTTAGCTGTATGCTCAGATCAGAAAGAAGTTTCACAGAATGCTTCTGTGTAGTTTATATTTGAATATATTCCATTTTCCACTACTACGCTCTTAGCGCTCCAAATGTCCAGTTGCATTTTCAACAGAAAGAGTGTTCAGATCTGCTCAATCAAAAGTATGGTTTAACTCTGTTAGCTGAATGCACAGATCAGAAAGAAGTTTCACCGAATGATTCTGTGTAGTTTATATTTGAAGACATTCCTTTTTCCACTATTACCCTCTTAGCGCTTCGAATCTCCACTTGCATTTTCTACAAAAAGAGTGTTTCATAACTGCTCAATCAAAAATATGTTTTATCTCTGTTAACTGAATTTACAGATCAGAAATATGTTTCACAGAATGCATCTGTGTAGTTTTTATTTGAAGATATTCTTTTTCCCAATGTAGCCCTCTTAGTGCTTAGCATGTCCAATTGCAGTTTCTACAGAAAGAGTGTTTCAGAACGGCTCAATCAAAAGTAAGGTTCAACTCTGTTAGTTGAATGCACAGAACAGAAAGAATTTTCACAGAATGCTACTGTGTAGTTTATATTTGAATATATTCCATTTTCCACTATTACCCTCTTAGCGCTCCGAATGTCCACTTGCATTTTCCACAGAAAGAGTGTTCAGAACTGCGCAATCAAAAGTATGGTTTAACTCTGTTAGCTTAATGAACATATCAGAAATAAGTTTCACACAATGCTTCTGTGTAGTTTTTATTTGAAGATATTATTTTTCCCAATATATGCCTCTTAGCGCTCAGAATCTCTAATTGCAGTTTCTACAGAAAGAGTGTTTCAGAAAGGCTCAATCAAAAGTAAGGTTCAACTCTGTTAGTTGAATGCACAGAACAGAAAGAAGTTTCATACAATGCTTCTGTGTAGTTTATATTTGAACATATTCTTTTTTCCACTATTACCCACTTAGCGCTACGAATGTCCAGTTGCATTTTCTACAGACAGAGTGTTTCAAAACTGCTCAATCAAAAGTATGGTTTAACTCTCTTAGCTGAATGCTCAGATCATAAAGAAGTTTCACAGAATGCTTCTGTGTAGTTTATATTTGAATATATTCCTTTTTCCACTACTACTCTCTTAGCGCTCCAAATGTCCAGTTGCATTTTCTACAGAAAGAGTGTTCAGATCTGCTCAATCAAAAGTATGGTTTAACTCTGTTAGCTGAATGCACAGATCAGAAAGAAGTTTCACAGAATGATTCTGTGTAGTTTATATTTGAAGACATTCCTTTTTCCACTATTACCCTCTTAGCGCTCCGAATCTCCACTTGCATTTTCTACAGAAAGAGTGTTTCAGAACGGCTCAATAAAAACTAAGGTTCAACTCTTTTAGTTGAACAAACAGAACAGAAAGAAGTTTCACACAATTCTTCTGTGTAGTTTTTATTTGTAGACATTCATTTTCCCAATATAGGCCTCTTAGCGCTCAGAATGTCCAATTGCAGTTTCTACAGAAAGAGTGTTTCAGAACGGCTCAATCAAAAGTAAGGTTCAACTCTGTTAGTTGAATGCACAGAACAGAAAGTAGTTTCATACAATGCTTCTTTGTAGTTTATATTTGAACATATTCTTTTTTCCACTATTACCCACTTAGCGCTACGAATGTCCAGTTGCATTTTCTACAGACAGAGTGTTTCAAAACTGCTCAATCAAAAGTATGGTTTAACTCTGTTAGCTGTATGCTCAGATCAGAAAGAAGTTTCACAGAATGCTTCTGTGTAGTTTATATTTGAATATATTCCATTTTCCACTACTACGCTCTTAGCGCTCCAAATGTCCAGTTGCATTTTCAACAGAAAGAGTGTTCAGATCTGCTCAATCAAAAGTATGGTTTAACTCTGTTAGCTGAATGCACAGATCAGAAAGAAGTTTCACCGAATGATTCTGTGTAGTTTATATTTGAAGACATTCCTTTTTCCACTATTACCCTCTTAGCGCTCCGAATCTCCACTTGCATTTTCTACAAAAAGAGTGTTTCATAACTGCTCAATCAAAAATATGTTTTATCTCTGTTAACTGAATTTACAGATCAGAAATATGTTTCACAGAATGCATCTGTGTAGTTTTTATTTGAAGATATTCTTTTTCCCAATGTAGGCCTCTTAGCGCTTAGCATGTCCAATTGCAGTTTCTACAGAAAGAGTGTTTCAGAACGGCTCAATCAAAAGTAAGGTTCAACTCTGTTAGTTGAATGCACAGAACAGAAAGAATTTTCACAGAATGCTACTGTGTAGTTTATATTTGAATATATTCCATTTTCCACTATTACCCTCTTAGCGCTCCGAATGTCCACTTGCATTTTCCACAGAAAGAGTGTTCAGAACTGCGCAATCAAAAGTATGGTTTAACTCTGTTAGCTTAATGAACATATCAGAAATAAGTTTCACACAATGCTTCTGTGTAGTTTTTATTTGAAGATATTATTTTTCCCAATAGAGGCCTCTTAGCGCTCAGAATGTCCAATTGCAGTTTCTACAGAAAGAGTGTTTCAGAAAGGCTCAATCAAAAGTAAGGTTCAACTCTGTTAGTTGAATGCACAGAACAGAAAGAAGTTTCATACAATGCTTCTGTGTAGTTTATATTTGAACATATTCTTTTTTCCACTATTACCCACTTAGCGCTACGAATGTCCAGTTGCATTTTCTACAGACAGAGTGTTTCAAAACTGCTCAATCAAAAGTATGGTTTAACTCTGTTAGCTGAATGCTCAGATCAGAAAGAAGTTTCACAGAATGCTTCCGTGTAGTTTATATTTGAATATCTTCCTTTTTCCACTACTACTCTCTTAGCGCTCCAAATGTCCAGTTGCATTTTCTACAGTAAGAGTGTTCAGATCTGCTCAATCAAAAGTATGGTTTAACTCTGTTAGCTGAATGCACAGATCAGAAAGAAGTTTCACAGAATGATTCTGTGTAGTTTGTATTTGGAGACATTCCTTTTTCCACTATTACCCTCTTAGCGCTCCGAATCTCCACTTGCATTTTCTACAGAAAGAGTGTTTCAGAACGGCTCAATAAAAACTAAGGTTCAACTCTTTTAGTTGAACAAACAGAACAGAAAGAAGTTTCACACAATTCTTCTGTGTAGTTTTTATTTGTAGACATTCATTTTCCCAATATAGGCCTCTTAGCGCTCAGAATGTCCAATTGCAGTTTCTACAGAAAGAGTGTTTCAGAACGGCTCAATCAAAAGTAAGGTTCAACTCTGTTAGTTGAATGCACAGAACAGAAAGTAGTTTCATACAATGCTTCTTTGTAGTTTATATTTGAACATATTCTTTTTTCCACTATTACCCACTTAGCGCTACGAATGTCCAGTTGCATTTTCTACAGACAGAGTGTTTCAAAACTGCTCAATCAAAAGTATGGTTTAACTCTGTTAGCTGTATGCTCAGATCAGAAAGAAGTTTCACAGAATGCTTCTGTGTAGTTTATATTTGAATATATTCCATTTTCCACTACTACGCTCTTAGCGCTCCAAATGTCCAGTTGCATTTTCAACAGAAAGAGTGTTCAGATCTGCTCAATCAAAAGTATGGTTTAACTCTGTTAGCTGAATGCACAGATCAGAAAGAAGTTTCACCGAATGATTCTGTGTAGTTTATATTTGAAGACATTCCTTTTTCCACTATTACCCTCTTAGCGCTCCGAATCTCCACTTGCATTTTCTACAAAAAGAGTGTTTCATAACTGCTCAATCAAAAATATGTTTTATCTCTGTTAACTGAATTTACAGATCAGAAATAAGTTTCACAGAATGCATCTGTGTAGTTTTTATTTGAAGATATTCTTTTTCCCAATGTAGGCCTCTTAGCGCTTAGCATGTCCAATTGCAGTTTCTACAGAAAGAGTGTTTCAGAACGGCTCAATCAAAAGTAAGGTTCAACTCTGTTAGTTGAATGCACAGAACAGAAAGAATTTTCACAGAATGCTACTGTGTAGTTTATATTTGAATATATTCCATTTTCCACTATTACCCTCTTAGCGCTCCGAATGTCCACTTGCATTTTCCACAGAAAGAGTGTTCAGAACTGCGCAATCAAAAGTATGGTTTAACTCTGTTAGCTTAATGAACATATCAGAAATAAGTTTCACACAATGCTTCTGTGTAGTTTTTATTTGAAGATATTATTTTTCCCAATAGAGGCCTCTTAGCGCTCAGAATGTCCAATTGCAGTTTCTACAGAAAGAGTGTTTCAGAAAGGCTCAATCAAAAGTAAGGTTCAACTCTGTTAGTTGAATGCACAGAACAGAAAGAAGTTTCATACAATGCTTCTGTGTAGTTTATATTTGAACATATTCTTTTTTCCACTATTACCCACTTAGCGCTACGAATGTCCAGTTGCATTTTCTACAGACAGAGTGTTTCAAAACTGCTCAATCAAAAGTATGGTTTAACTCTGTTAGCTGAATGCTCAGATCAGAAAGAAGTTTCACAGAATGCTTCCGTGTAGTTTATATTTGAATATCTTCCTTTTTCCACTACTACTCTCTTAGCGCTCCAAATGTCCAGTTGCATTTTCTACAGTAAGAGTGTTCAGATCTGCTCAATCAAAAGTATGGTTTAACTCTGTTAGCTGAATGCACAGATCAGAAAGAAGTTTCACAGAATGATTCTCTGTAGTTTATATTTGGAGACATTCCTTTTTCCACTACTACCCTCTTAGCGCTCCGAATCTCCACTTGCATTTTCTACAGAAAGAATGTTTCAGAACGGCTCAATAAAAACTAAGGTTCAACTCTTTTAGTTGAACAAACAGAACAGAAAGAAGTTTCACACAATTCTTCTGTGTAGTTTTTATTTGTAGACATTCATTTTCCCAATATAGGCCTCTTAGCGCTCAGAATGTCCAATTGCAGTTTCTACAGAAAGAGTGTTTCAGAACGGCTCAATCAAAAGTAAGGTTCAACTCTGTTAGTTGAATGCACAGAACAGAAAGGAGTTTCATACAATGCTTCTGTGTAGTTTATATTTGAACATATTCTTTTTTCCACTATTACCCACTTAGCGCTACGAATGTCCAGTTGCATTTTCTACAGACAGAGTGTTTCAAAACTGCTCAATCAAAAGTATGGTTTAACTCTGTTAGCTGTATGCTCAGATCAGAAAGAAGTTTCACAGAATGCTTCTGTGTAGTTTATATTTGAATATATTCCATTTTCCACTACTACGCTCTTAGCGCTCCAAATGTCCAGTTGCATTTTCAACAGTAAGAGTGTTCAGATCTGCTCAATCAAAAGTATGGTTTAACTCTGTTAGCTGAATGCACAGATCAGAAAGAAGTTTCACCGAATGATTCTGTGTAGTTTATATTTGAAGACATTCCTTTTTCCACTATTACCCTCTTAGCGCTCCGAATCTCCACTTGCATTTTCTACAAAAAGAGTGTTTCATAACTGCTCAATCAAAAATATGTTTTATCTCTGTTAACTGAATTTACAGATCAGAAATATGTTTCACAGAATGCATCTGTGTAGTTTTTATTTGAAGATATTCTTTTTCCCAATGTAGGCCTCTTAGCGCTTAGCATGTCCAATTGCAGTTTCTACAGAAAGAGTGTTTCAGAACGGCTCAATCAAAAGTAAGGTTCAACTCTGTTAGTTGAATGCACAGAACAGAAAGAATTTTCACAGAATGCTACTGTGTAGTTTATATTTGAATATATTCCATTTTCCACTATTACCCTCTTAGCGCTCCGAATGTCCACTTGCATTTTCCACAGAAAGAGTGTTCAGAACTGCGCAATCAAAAGTATGGTTTAACTCTGTTAGCTTAATGAACATATCAGAAATAAGTTTCACACAATGCTTCTGTGTAGTTTTTATTTGAAGATATTATTTTTCCCAATATAGGCCTCTTAGCGCTCAGAATGTCCAATTGCAGTTTCTACAGAAAGAGTGTTTCAGAAAGGCTCAATCAAAAGTAAGGTTCAACTCTGTTAGTTGAATGCACAGAACAGAAAGAAGTTTCATACAATGCTTCTGTGTAGTTTATATTTGAACATATTCTTTTTTCCACTATTACCCACTTAGCGCTACGAATGTCCAGTTGCATTTTCTACAGACAGAGTGTTTCAAAACTGCTCAATCAAAAGTATGGTTTAACTCTCTTAGCTGAATGCTCAGATCAGAAAGAAGTTTCACAGAATGCTTCCGTGTAGTTTATATTTGAATATATTCCTTTTTCCACTACTACTCTCTTAGCGCTCCAAATGTCCAGTTGCATTTTCTACAGAAAGAGTGTTCAGATCTGCTCAATCAAAAGTATGGTTTAACTCTGTTAGCTGAATGCACAGATCAGAAAGAAGTTTCACAGAATGATTCTGTGTAGTTTATATTTGAAGACATTCCTTTTTCCACTATTACCCTCTTAGCGCTCCGAATCTCCACTTGCATTTTCTACAGAAAGAGTGTTTCAGAACGGCTCAATCAAAACTAAGGTTCAACTCTTTTAGTTGAACAAACAGAACAGAAAGAAGTTTCACACAATTCTTCTGTGTAGTTTTTATTTGTAGACATTCTTTTTCCCAATATAGGCCTCTTAGCGCTCAGAATGTCCAATTGCAGTTTCTACAGAAAGAGTGTTTCAGAACGGCTCAATCAAAAGTAAGGTTCAACTCTGTTAGTTGAATGCACAGAACAGAAAGTAGTTTCATACAATGCTTCTGTGTAGTTTATATTTGAACATATTCTTTTTTCCACTATTACCCACTTAGCGCTACGAATGTCCAGTTGCATTTTCTACAGACAGAGTGTTTCAAAACTGCTCAATCAAAAGTATGGTTTAACTCTGTTAGCTGTATGCTCAGATCAGAAAGAAGTTTCACAGAATGCTTCTGTGTAGTTTATATTTGAATATATTCCTTTTTCCACTACTACACTCTTAGCGCTCCAAATGTCCAGTTGCATTTTCAACAGAAAGAGTGTTCAGATCTGCTCAATCAAAAGTATGGTTTAACTCTGTTAGCTGAATGCACAGATCAGAAAGAAGTTTCACCGAATGATTCTGTGTAGTTTATATTTGAAGACATTCCTTTTTCCACTATTACCCTCTTAGCGCTCCGAATCTCCACTTGCATTTTCTACAAAAAGAGTGTTTCATAACTGCTCAATCAAAAATATGTTTTATCTCTGTTAACTGAATTTACAGATCAGAAATATGTTTCACAGAATGCATCTGTGTAGTTTTTATTTGAAGATATTCTTTTTCCCAATGTAGGCCTCTTAGCGCTTAGCATGTCCAATTGCAGTTTCTACAGAAAGAGTGTTTCAGAACGGCTCAATCAAAAGTAAGGTTCAACTCTGTTAGTTGAATGCACAGAACAGAAAGAATTTTCACAGAATGCTACTGTGTAGTTTATATTTGAATATATTCCATTTTCCACTATTACCCTCTTAGCGCTCCGAATGTCCACTTCATTTTCCACAGAAAGAGTGTTCAGAACTGCGCAATCAAAAGTATGGTTTAACTCTGTTAGCTTAATGAACATATCAGAAATAAGTTTCACACAATGCTTCTGTGTAGTTTTTATTTGAAGATATTATTTTTCCCAATAGAGGCCTCTTAGCGCTCAGAATGTCCAATTGCAGTTTCTACAGAAAGAGTGTTTCAGAAAGGCTCAATCAAAAGTAAGGTTCAAATCTGTTAGTTGAATGCACAGAACAGAAAGAAGTTTCATACAATGCTTCTGTGTAGTTTATATTTGAACATATTCTTTTTTCCACTATTACCCACTTAGCGCTACGAATGTCCAGTTGCATTTTCTACAGACAGAGTGTTTCAAAACTGCTGAATCAAAAGTATGGTTTAACTCTGTTAGCTGAATGCTCAGATCAGAAAGAAGTTTCACAGAATGCTTCTGTGTAGTTTATATTTGAATATATTCCTTTTTCCACTACTACTCTCTTAGCGCTCCAAATGTCCAGTTGCATTTTCTACAGTAAGAGTGTTCAGATCTGCTCAATCAAAAGTATGGTTTAACTCTGTTAGCTGAATGCACAGATCAGAAAGAAGTTTCACAGAATGAATCTGTGTAGTTTATATTTGGAGACATTCCTTTTTCCACTATTACCCTCTTAGTGCTCCGAATCTCCACTTGCATTTTCTACAGAAAGAGTGTTTCAGAACGGCTCAATCAAAACTAAGGTTCAACTCTTTTAGTTGAACAAACAGAACAGAAAGAAGTTTCACACAATTCTTCTGTGTAGTTTTTATTTGTAGACATTCTTTTTCCCAATGTAGGCCTCTTAGCGCTTAGCGTGTCCAATTGCAGTTTCTACAGAAAGAGTGTTTCAGAACGGCTCAATCAAAAGTAAGGTTCAACTCTGTTAGTTGAATGCACAGAACAGAAAGAATTTTCACAGAATGCTACTGTGTAGTTTATATTTGAATATATTCCATTTTCCACTATTACCCTCTTAGCGCTCCGAATGTCCACTTGCATTTTCCACAGAAAGAGTGTTCAGAACTGCGCAATCAAAAGTATGGTTTAACTCTGTTAGCTTAATGAACATATCAGAAATAAGTTTCACACAATGCTTCTGTGTAGTTTTTATTTGAAAATATTATTTTTCCCAATAGAGGCCTCTTAGCGCTCAGAATGTCCAATTGCAGTTTCTACAGAAAGAGTGTTTCAGAAAGGCTCAATCAAAAGTAAGGTTCAACTCTGTTAGTTGAATGCACAGAACAGAAAGAAGTTTCATACAATGCTTCTGTGTAGTTTATATTTGAACATATTCTTTTTTCCACTATTACCCACTTAGCGCTACGAATGTCCAGTTGCATTTTCTACAGACAGAGTGTTTCAAAACTGCTCAATCAAAAGTATGGTTTAACTCTGTTAGCTGAATGCTCAGATCAGAAAGAAGTTTCACAGAATGCTTCTGTGTAGTTTATATTTGAATATATTCCTTTTTCCACTACTACTCTCTTAGCACTCCAAATGTCCAGTTGCATTTTCTACAGTAAGAGTGTTCAGATGTGCTCAATCAAAAGTATGGTTTAACTCTGTTAGCTGAATGCACAGATCAGAAAGAAGTTTCACAGAATGATTCTGTGTAGTTTATATTTGGAGACATTCCTTTTTCCACTATTACCCTCTTAGCGCTCCGAATCTCCACTTGCATTTTCTACAGAAAGAGTGTTTCAGAACGGCTCAATCAAAACTAAAGTTCAACTCTTTTAGTTGAACAAACAGAACAGAAAGAAGTTTCACACAATTCTTCTGTGTAGTTTTTATTTGTAGACATTCTTTTTCCCAATATAGGCCTCTTAGCGCTCAGAATGTCCAATTGCAGTTTCTACAGAAAGAGTGTTTCAGAACGGCTCAATCAAAAGTAAGGTTCAACTCTGTTAGTTGAATGCACAGAACAGAAAGAAGTTTCATACAATGCTTCTGTGTAGTTTATATTTGAACATATTCTTTTTTCCACTATTACCCACTTAGCGCTACGAATGTCCAGTTGCATTTTCTACAGACAGAGTTTTTCAAAACTGCTCAATCAAAAGTATGGTTTAACTCTGTTAGCTGTATGCTCAGATCAGAAAGAAGTTTCACAGAATGCTTCTGTGTAGTTTATATTTGAATATATTCCTTTTTCCACTACTACGCTCTTAGCGCTCCAAATGTCCAGTTGCATTTTCAACAGAAAGAGTGTTCAGATCTGCTCAATTAAAGTATGGTTTAACTCTGTTAGCTGAATGCACAGATCAGAAAGAAGTTTCACCGAATGATTCTGTGTAGTTTATATTTGAAGACATTCCTTTTTCCACTATTACCCTCTTAGCGCTCCGAATCTCCACTTGCATTTTCTACAAAAAGAGTGTTTCATAACTGCTCAATCAAAAATATGTTTTATCTCTGTTAACTGAACTTACAGATCAGAAATAAGTTTCACAGAATGCATCTGTGTAGTTTTTATTTGAAGATATTCTTTTTCCCAATGTAGGCCTCTTAGCGCTTAGCATGTCCAATTGCAGTTTCTACAGAAAGAGTGTTTCAGAACGGCTCAATCAAAAGTAAGGTTCAACTCTGTTAGTTGAATGCACAGAACAGAAAGAATTTTCACAGAATGCTTCTGTGTAGTTTATATTTGAATATATTCCTTTTTCCACTATTACCCTCTTAGCGCTCCGAATGTCCACTTGCATTTTCTACAGAAAGAGTGTTCAGAACTGCGCAATCAAAAGTATGGTTTAATTCTGTTAGCTTAATGAACATATCAGAAATAAGTTTCACACAATGCTTCTGTGTAGTTTTTATTTGAAGATATTATTTTTCCCAATAGAGGCCTCTTAGCGCTCAGAATGTCCAATTGCAGTTTCTACAGAAAGAGTGTTTCAGAAAGGCTCAATCAAAAGTTAGGTTCAACTCTGTTAGTTGAATGCACAGAACAGAAAGAAGTTTCATACAATGCTTCTGTGTAGTTTATATTTGAACATATTCTTTTTCCACTATTACCCACTTAGCGCTACGAATGTCCAGTTGCATTTTCTACAGACAGAGTGTTTCAAAACTGCTCAATCAAAAGTATGGTTTAACTCTGTTAGCTGAATGCTCAATCAGAAAGAAGTTTCACAGAATGCTTCTGTGTAGTTTATATTTGAATATATTCCTTTTTCCACTACTACTCTCTTAGCGCTCCAAATGTCCAGTTGCATTTTCTACAGAAAGAGTGTTCAGATCTGCTCAATCAAAAGTATGGGTTAACTCTGTTAGCTGAATGCACAGATCAGAAAGAAGTTTCACAGAATGATTCTGTGTAGTTTATATTTGGAGACATTCCTTTTTCCGCTATTACCCTCTTAGCGCTCCGAATCTCCACTTGCATTTTCTACAGAAAGAGTGTTTCAGAACGGCTCAATCAAAACTAAGGTTCAACTCTTTTAGTTGAACAAACAGAACAGAAAGAAGTTTCACACAATTCTTCTGTGTAGTTTTCATTTGTAGACATTCTTTTTCCCAATATAGGCCTCTTAGCGCTCAGAATGTCCAATTGCAGTTTCTACAGAAAGAGTGTTTCAGAACGGCTCAATCAAAAGTAAGGTTCAACTCTGTTAGTTGAATGCACAGAACAGAAAGAATTTTCACAGAATGCTACTGTGTAGTTTATATTTGAATATATTCCTTTTTCCACTATTACCCTCTTAGCGCTCCGAATGTCCACTTGCATTTTCTACAGAAAGAGTGTTCAGAACTGCGCAATCAAAAGTATGGTTTAACTCTGTTAGCTTAATGAACATATCAGAAATAAGTTTCACACAATGCTTCTGTGTAGTTTTTATTTGAAGATATTATTTTTCCCAATAGAGGCCTCTTAGCGCTCAGAATGTCCAATTGCAGTTTCTACAGAAAGAGTGTTTCAGAAAGGCTCAATCAAAAGTAAGGTTCAACTCTGTTATTTGAATGCACAGAACAGAAAGTAGTTTCATACAATGCTTCTGTGTAGTTTATATTTGAACATATTCTTTTTTCCACTATTACCCACTTAGTGCTACGAATGTCCAGTTACATTTTCTACAGACAGAGGGTTTCAAAACTGCTCAATCAAAAGTATGGTTTAACTCTGTTAGCTGAATGCTCAGATCAGAAAGAAGTTTCACAGAATGCTTCTGTGTAGTTTATATTTGAATATATTCCTTTTTCCACTACTACTCTCTTAGCGCTCCAAATGTCCAGTTGCATTTTCTACAGTAAGAGTGTTCAGATCTGCTCAATCAAAAGTATGGTTTAACACTGTTAGCTGAAT
This sequence comes from Symphalangus syndactylus, assembly GCF_028878055.3. Lineage (NCBI taxonomy): Eukaryota > Metazoa > Chordata > Mammalia > Primates > Hylobatidae > Symphalangus > Symphalangus syndactylus. The sequence goes on from NC_072425.2 coordinate 152,920,321, forward strand.
GCACAGATCAGAAAGAAGTTTCACAGAATGATTCTGTGTAGTTTATATTTGGAGACATTCCTTTTTCCACTATTACCCTCTTAGTGCTCCGAATCTCCACTTGCATTTTCTACAGAAAGAGTGTTTCAGAACGGCTCAATCAAAACTAAGGTTCAACTCTTTTAGTTGAACAAACAGAACAGAAAGAAGTTTCACACAATTCTTCTGTGTAGTTTTTATTTGTAGACATTCTTTTTCCCAATATAGGCCTCTTAGCGCTCAGAATGTCCAATTGCAGTTTCTACAGAAAGAGTGTTTCAGAACGGCTCAATCAAAAGTAAGGTTCAACTCTGTTAGTTGAATGCACAGAACAGAAAGTAGTTTCATACAATGCTTCTGTGTAGTTTATATTTGAACGTATTCTTTTTTCCACTATTACCCACTTAGCGCTACGAATGTCCAGTTGCATTTTCTACAGACAGAGTGTTTCAAAACTGCTCAATCAAAAGTATGGTTTAACTCTGTTAGCTGTATGCTCAGATCAGAAAGAAGTTTCACAGAATGCTTCTGTGTAGTTTATATTTGAATATATTCCTTTTTCCACTACTACGCTCTTAGCGCTCCAAATGTCCAGTTGCATTTTCAACAGAAAGAGTGTTCAGATCTGCTCAATCAAAAGTATGGTTTAACTCTGTTAGCTGAATGCACAGATCAGAAAGAAGTTTCACCGAATGATTCTGTGTAGTTTATATTTGAAGACATTCCTTTTTCCACTATTACCCTCTTAGCGCTCCGAATCTCCACTTGCATTTTCTACAAAAAGAGTGTTTCATAACTGCTCAATCAAAAATATGTTTTATCTCTGTTAACTGAATTTACAGATCAGAAATATGTTTCACAGAATGCATCTGTGTAGTTTTTATTTGAAGATATTCTTTTTCCCAATGTAGGCCTCTTAGCGCTTAGCATGTCCAATTGCAGTTTCTACAGAAAGAGTGTTTCAGAACGGCTCAATCAAAAGTAAGGTTCAACTCTGTTAGTTGAATGCACAGAACAGAAAGAATTTTCACAGAATGCTACTGTGTAGTTTATATTTGAATATATTCCATTTTCCACTATTACCCTCTTAGCGCTCCGAATGTCCACTTGCATTTTCCACAGAAAGAGTGTTCAGAACTGCGCAATCAAAAGTATGGTTTAACTCTGTTAGCTTAATGAACATATCAGAAATAAGTTTCACACAATGCTTCTGTGTAGTTTTTATTTGAAGATATTATTTTTCCCAATAGAGGCCTCTTAGCGCTCAGAATGTCCAATTGCAGTTTCTACAGAAAGAGTGTTTCAGAAAGGCTCAATCAAAAGTAAGGTTCAACTCTGTTAGTTGAATGCACAGAACAGAAAGAAGTTTCATACAATGCTTCTGTGTAGTTTATATTTGAACATATTCTTTTTTCCACTATTACCCACTTAGCGCTACGAATGTCCAGTTGCATTTTCTACAGACAGAGTGTTTCAAAACTGCTCAATCAAAAGTATGGTTTAACTCTGTTAGCTGAATGCTCAGATCAGAAAGATGTTTCACAGAATGCTTCTGTGTAGTTTATATTTGAATATATTCCTTTTTCCACTACTACTCTCTTAGCGCTCCAAATGTCCAGTTGCATTTTCTACAGTAAGAGTGTTCAGATCTGCTCAATCAAAAGTATGGTTTAACTCTGTTAGCTGAATGCACAGATCAGAAAGAAGTTTCACAGAATGATTCTGTGTAGTTTATATTTGGAGACATTCCTTTTTCCACTATTACCCTCTTAGCGCTCCGAATCTCCACTTGCATTTTCTACAGAAAGAGTGTTTCAGAACGGCTCAATAAAAACTAAGGTTCAACTCTTTTTGTTGAACAAACAGAACAGAAAGAAGTTTCACACAATTCTTCTGTGTAGTTTTTATTTGTAGACATTCATTTTCCCAATATAGGCCTCTTAGCGCTCAGAATGTCCAATTGCAGTTTCTACAGAAAGAGTGTTTCAGAACGGCTCAATCAAAAGTAAGGTTCAACTCTGTTAGTTGAATGCACAGAACAGAAAGTAGTTTCATACAATGCTTCTGTGTAGTTTATATTTGAACATATTCTTTTTTCCACTATTACCCACTTAGCGCTACGAATGTCCAGTTGCATTTTCTACAGACAGAGTGTTTCAAAACTGCTCAATCAAAAGTATGGTTTAACTCTGTTAGCTGTATGCTCAGATCAGAAAGAAGTTTCACAGAATGCTTCTGTGTAGTTTATATTTGAATATATTCCATTTTCCACTACTACGCTCTTAGCGCTCCAAATGTCCAGTTGCATTTTCAACAGAAAGAGTGTTCAGATCTGCTCAATCAAAAGTATGGTTTAACTCTGTTAGCTGAATGCACAGATCAGAAAGAAGTTTCACCGAATGATTCTGTGTAGTTTATATTTGAAGACATTCCTTTTTCCACTATTACCCTCTTAGCGCTCCGAATCTCCACTTGCATTTTCTACAGAAAGAGTGTTTCAGAACGGCTCAATCAAAACTAAGGTTCAACACTTTTAGTTGAACAAACAGAACAGAAAGAAGTTTCACACAATTCTTCTGTGTAGTTTTTATTTGTAGACATTCTTTTTCCCAATATAGGCCTCTTAGCGCTCAGAATGTCCAATTGCAGTTTCTACAGAAAGAGTGTTTCAGAACGGCTCAATCAAAAGTAAGGTTCAACTCTGTTAGTTGAATGCACAGAACAGAAAGAAGTTTCATACAATGCTTCTGTGTAGTTTATATTTGAACATATTCTTTTTTCCACTATTACCCACTTAGCGCTACGAATGTCCAGTTGCATTTTCTACAGACAGAGTGTTTCAAAACTGCTCAATCAAAAGTATGGTTTAACTCTGTTAGCTGTATGCTCAGATCAGAAAGAAGTTTCACAGAATGCTTCTGTGTAGTTTATATTTGAATATATTCCTTTTTCCACTACTACGCTCTTAGCGCTCCAAATGTCCAGTTGCATTTTCAACAGAAAGAGTGTTCAGATCTGCTCAATCAAAAGTATGGTTTAACTCTGTTAGCTGAATGCACAGATCAGAAAGAAGTTTCACAGAATGATTCTGTGTAGTTTATATTTGGAGACATTCCTTTTTCCACTATTACCCTCTTAGCGCTCCGAATCTCCACTTGCAATTTCTACAGAAAGAGTGTTTCAGAACGGCTCAATCAAAACTAAAGTACAACTCTTTTAGTTGAACAAACAGAACAGAAAGAAGTTTCACACAATTCTTCTGTGTAGTTTTTATTTGTAGACATTCTTTTTCCCAATATAGGCCTCTTAGCGCTCAGAATGTCCAATTGCAGTTTCTACAGAAAGAGTGTTTCAGAACGGCTCAATCAAAAGTAAGGTTCAACTCTGTTAGTTGAATGCACAGAACAGAAAGAAGTTTCATACAATGCTTCTGTGTAGTTTATATTTGAACATATTCTTTTTTCCACTATTACCCACTTAGCGCTACGAATGTCCAGTTGCATTTTCTACAGACAGAGTGTTTCAAAACTGCTCAATCAAAAGTATGGTTTAACTCTGTTAGCTGTATGCTCAGATCAGAAAGAAGTTTCACAGAATGCTTCTGTGTAGTTTATATTTGAATATATTCCTTTTTCCACTACTACGCTCTTAGCGCTCCAAATGTCCAGTTGCATTTTCAACAGAAAGAGTGTTCAGATCTGCTCAATTAAAGTATGGTTTAACTCTGTTAGCTGAATGCACAGATCAGAAAGAAGTTTCACCGAATGATTCTGTGTAGTTTATATTTGAAGACATTCCTTTTTCCACTATTACCCTCTTAGCGCTCCGAATCTCCACTTGCATTTTCTACAAAAAGAGTGTTTCATAACTGCTCAATCAAAAATATGTTTTATCTCTGTTAACTGAATTTACAGATCAGAAATAAGTTTCACAGAATGCATCTGTGTAGTTTTTATTTGAAGATATTCTTTTTCCCAATGTAGGCCTCTTAGCGCTTAGCATGTCCAATTGCAGTTTCTACAGAAAGAGTGTTTCAGAACGGCTCAATCAAAAGTAAGGTTCAACTCTGTTAGTTGAATGCACAGAACAGAAAGAATTTTCACAGAATGCTTCTGTGTAGTTTATATTTGAATATATTCCTTTTTCCACTATTACCCTCTTAGCGCTCCGAATGTCCACTTGCATTTTCTACAGAAAGAGTGTTCAGAACTGCGCAATCAAAAGTATGGTTTAATTCTGTTAGCTTAATGAACATATCAGAAATAAGTTTCACAAAATGCTTCTGTGTAGTTTTTATTTGAAGATATTATTTTTCCCAATAGAGGCCTCTTAGCGCTCAGAATGTCCAATTGCAGTTTCTACAGAAAGAGTGTTTCAGAAAGGCTCAATCAAAAGTAAGGTTCAACTCTGTTAGTTGAATGCACAGAACAGAAAGAAGTTTCATACAATGCTTCTGTGTAGTTTATATTTGAACATATTCTTTTTCCACTATTACTCACTTAGCGCTACGAATGTCCAGTTGCATTTTCTACAGACAGAGTGTTTCAAAACTGCTCAATCAAAAGTATGGTTTAACTCTGTTAGCTGAATGCTCAGATCAGAAAGAAGTTTCACAGAATGCTTCTGTGTAGTTTATATTTGAATATATTCCTTTTTCCACTACTACTCTCTTAGCGCTCCAAATGTCCAGTTGCATTTTCTACAGAAAGAGTGTTCAGATCTGCTGAATCCAAAGTATGGTTTAACTCTGTTAGCTGAATGCACAGATCAGAAAGAAGTTTCACAGAATGATTCTGTGTAGTTTATATTTGGAGACATTCCTTTTTCCGCTATTACCCTCTTAGCGCTCCGAATCTCCACTTGCATTTTCTACAGAAAGAGTGTTTCAGAACGGCTCAATCAAAACTAAGGTTCAACTCTTTTAGTTGAACAAACAGAACAGAAAGAAGTTTCACACAATTCTTCTGTGTAGTTTTTATTTGTAGACATTCTTTTTCCCAATATAGGCCTCTTAGCGCTCAGAATGTCCAATTGCAGTTTCTACAGAAAGAGTGTTTCAGAACGGCTCAATCAAAAGTAAGGTTCAACTCTGTTAGTTGAATGCACAGAACAGAAAGAATTTTCACAGAATGCTACTGTGTAGTTTATATTTGAATATATTCCTTTTTCCACTATTACCCTCTTAGCGCTCCGAATGTCTACTTGCATTTTCTACAGAAAGAGTGTTCAGAACTGCGCAATCAAAAGTATGGTTTAACTCTGTTAGCTTAATGAACGTATCAGAAATAAGTTTCACACAATGCTTCTGTGTAGTTTATATTTGAATATATTCCTTTTTCCACTACTACGCTCTTAGCGCTCCAAATGTCCAGTTGCATTTTCAACAGAAAGAGTGTTCAGATCTGCTCAATCAAAAGTATGGTTTAACTCTGTTAGCTGAATGCACAGATCAGAAAGAAGTTTCACAGAATGATTCTGTGTAGTTTATATTTGGAGACATTCCTTTTTCCACTATTACCCTCTTAGCACTCCGAATCTCCACTTGCATTTTCTACAGAAAGAGTGTATCAGAACGGCTCAATCAAAACTAAGGTTCAACTCTTTTAGTTGAACAAACAGAACAGAAACAAGTTTCACACAATTCTTCTGTGTAGTTTTTATTTGTACACATTCTTTTTCCCAATATAGGCCTCTTAGCGCTCAGAATGTCCAATTGCAGTTTCTTCAGGAAGAGTGTTTCAGAACGGCTCAATCAAAAGAAAGGTTCAACTCTGTTAGTTGAATGCACAGAACAGAAAGAAGTTTCATACAATGCTTCTGTGTAGTTTATATGTGAACATATTCTTTTTTCCACTATTACCCACTTAGCGCTACGAATGTCCAGTTGCATTTTCTACAGACAGAGTGTTTCAAAACTGCTCAATCAAAAGTATGGTTTAACTCTGTTAGCTGTATGCTCAGATCAGAAAGAAGTTTCACAGAATGCTTCTGTGTAGTTTATATTTGTATATATTCCTTTTTCCACTACTACGCTCTTAGCGCTCCAAATGTCCAGTTGTATTTTCAACAGAAAGAGTGTTCAGATCTGCTCAATCAAAAGTATGGTTTAACTCTGTTAGCTGAATGCACAGATCAGAAAGAAGTTTCACCGAATTATTCTGTGTAGTTTATATTTGAAGACATTCCTTTTTCCACTATTACCCTCTTAGCGCTCCGAATCTCCACTTGCATTTTCTACAAAAAGAGTGTTTCATAACTGCTCAATCAAAAATATGTTTTATCTCTGTTAACTGAATTTACAAATCAGAAATATGTTTCACAAATGCATCTGTGTAGTTTTTATTTGAAGATATTCTTTTTCCCAATGTAGGCCTCTTAGCGCTTAGCATGTCCAATTGCAGTTTCCACAGAAAGAGTGTTTCAGAACGGCTCAATCAAAAGTAAGGTTCAACTCTGTTAGTTGAATGCACAGAACAGAAAGAATTTTCACAGAATGCTACTGTGTAGTTTATATTTGAATATATTCCTTTTTCCACTATTACCCTCTTAGCGCTCCGAATGTCCACTTGCATTTTCTACAGAAAGAGTGTTCAGAACTGCGCAATCAAAAGAATGGTTTAACTCTGTTAGCTTAATGAACATATCAGAAATAAGTTTCACACAATGCTTCTGTGTAGTTTTTATTTGAAGATATTATTTTTCCCAATAGAGGCCTCTTAGCGCTCAGAATGTCCAATTGCAGTTTCTACAGAAAGAGTGTTTCAGAACGGCTCAATCAAAAGTAAGGTTCAACTCTGTTAGTTGAATGCACAGAACAGAAAGAAGTTTCATACAATGCTTCTGTGTAGTTTATATTTGAACATATTCTTTTTTCCACTATTACCCACTTAGCGCTACGAATGTCCAGTTGCATTTTCTACAGACAGAGTGTTTCAAAACTGCTCAATCAAAAGTATGGTTTAACTCTGTTAGCTGAATGCTCAGATCAGAAAGAAGTTTCACAGAATGCTTCTGTGTAGTTTATATTTGAATATATTCCTTTTTCCACTACTACTCTCTTAGCGCTCCAATTGTCCAGTTGCATTTTCTACAGAAAGAGTGTTCAGATCTGCTCAATCAAAAGTATGGTTTAACACTGTTAGCTGGATGCACAGATCAGAAAGAAGTTTCACAGAATGATTCTGTGTAGTTTATATTTGGAGACATTCCTTTTTCCACTATTACCCTCTTAGCGCTCCGAATCTCCACTTGCATTTTCTACAGAAAGAGTGTTTCAGAACGGCTCAATCAAAACTAAGGTTCAACTCTTTTAGTGGAACAAACAGAACAGAAAGAAGTTTCACACAATTCTTCTGTGTAGTTTTTATTTGTAGACATTCTTTTTCCCAGTATAGGCCTCTTAGCGCTCAGAATGTCCAATTGCAGTTTCTACAGAAAGAGTGTTTCAGAACGGCTCAATCAAAAGTAAGGTTCAACTCTGTTAGTTGAATGCACGGAACAGAAACAAGTTTCATACAATGCTTCTGTGTAGTTTATATTTGAACATATTCTTTTTTCCACTATTACCCACTTAGCGCTACGAATGTCCAGTTGCATTTTCTACAGACAGAGTGTTTCAAAACTGCTCAATCAAAAGTATGGTTTAACTCTGTTAGCTGAATGCTCAGATCAGAAAGAAGTTTCACAGAATGCTTCTGTGTAGTTTATATTTGAATATATTCCTTTTTCCACTACTACGCTCTTAGCGCTCCAAATGTCCAGTTGCATTTTCAACAGAAAGAGTGTTCAGATCTGCTCAATCAAAAGTATGGTTTAACTCTGTTAGCTGAATGCACAGATCAGAAAGAAGTTTCACCGAATGATTCTGTGTAGTTTATATTTGAAGACATTCCTTTTTCCACTCTTACCCACTTAGCGCTCCGAATCTCCACTTGCATTTTCTACAAAAAGAGTGTTTCATAACTGCTCAATCAAAAATATGTTTTATCTCTGTTAACTGAATTTACAGATCAGAAATAAGTTTCACAGAATGCATCTGTGTAGTTTTTATTTGAAGATATTCTTTTTCCCAATGTAGGCCTCTTAGCGCTTAGCATGTCCAATTGCAGTTTCTACAGAAAGAGTGTTTCAGAACGGCTCAATCAAAAGTAAGGTTCAACTCTGTTAGTTGAATGCACAGAACAGAAAGAATTTTCACAGAATGCTACTGTGTAGTTTATATTTGAATATATTCCTTTTTCCACTATTACCCTCTTAGCGCTCCGAATGTCCACTTGCATTTTCTACAGAAAGAGTGTTCAGAACTGCGCAATCAAAAGAATGGTTTAACTCTGTTAGCTTAATGAACATATCAGAAATAAGTTTCACACAATGCTTCTGTGTAGTTTTTATTTGAAGATATTATTTTTCCCAATAGAGGCCTCTTAGCGCTCAGAATGTCCAATTGCAGTTTCTACAGAAAGAGTGTTTCAGAACGGCTCAATCAAAAGTAAGGTTCAACTCTGTTAGTTGAATGCACAGAACAGAAAGAAGTTTCATACAATTCTTCTGTGTAGTTTATATTTGAACATATTCTTTTATCCACTATTACCCACTTAGCGCTACGAATGTCCAGTTGCATTTTCTACAGACAGAGTGTTTCAAAACTGCTCAATCAAAAGTATGGTTTAACTCTGTTAGCTGAATGCTCAGATCAGAAAGAAGTTTCACAGAATGCTTCTGTGTAGTTTATATTTGAATATATTCCTTTTTCCACTACTACTCTCTTAGCGCTCCAAATGTCCAGTTGCATTTTCTACAGAAAGAGTGTTCAGATCTGCTCAATCAAAAGTATGGTTTAAATCTGTTAGCTGAATGCACAGATCAGAAAGAAGTTTCACAGAATGATTCTGTGTAGTTTATATTTGGAGACATTCCTTTTTCCACTATTACCCTCTTAGCGCTCCGAATCTCCACTTGCATTTTCTACAGAAAGAGTGTTTCAGAACGGCTCAATCAAAACTAAGGTTCAACTCTTTTAGTTGAACAAACAGAACAGAAAGAAGTTTCACACAATTCTTCTGTGTAGTTTTTATTTGTAGACATTCTTTTTCCCAATATAGGCCTCTTAGCGCTCAGAATGTCCAACTGCAGTTTCTACAGAAAGAGTGTTTCAGAACGGCTCAATCAAAAGTAAGGTTCAACTCTGTTAGTTGAATGCACAGAACAGAAAGAAGTTTCATACAATGCTTCTGTGTAGTTTATATTTGAACATATTCTTTTTTCCACTATTACCCACTTAGCGCTACGAATGTCCAGTTGCATTTCCTACAGACAGAGTGTTTCAAAACTGCTCAATCAAAATTATGGTTTAACTCTGTTAGCTGAATGCTCAGATCAGAAAGAAGTTTCACAGAATGCTTCTGTGTAGTTTATATTTGAATATATTCCTTTTTCCACTAATACGCTCTTAGCGCTCCAAATGTCCAGTTGCATTTTCAACAGAAAGAGTGTTCAGATCTGCTCAATCAAAAGTATGGTTTAACTCTGTTAGCTGAATGCACAGATCAGAAAGAAGTTTCACCGAATGATTCTGTGTAGTTTATATTTGAAGACATTCCTTTTTCCACTATTACCCTCTTAGCGCTCCGAATCTCCACTTGCATTTTCTACAAAAAGAGTGTTTCATAACTGCTCAATCAAAAATATGTTTTATCTCTGTTAACTGAATTTACAAATCAGAAATATGTTTCACAAATGCATCTGTGTAGTTTTTATTTGAAGATATTCTTTTTCCCAATGTATGCCTCTTAGCGCTTAGCATGTCCAATTGCAGTTTCCACAGAAAGAGTGTTTCAGAACGGCTCAATCAAAAGTAAGGTTCAACTCTGTTAGTTGAATGCACAGAACAGAAAGAATTTTCACAGAATGCTACTGTGTAGTTTATATTTGAATATATTCCTTTTTCCACTATTACCCTCTTAGCGCTCCGAATGTCCACTTGCATTTTCTATAGAAAGAGTGTTCAGAACTGCGCAATCAAAAGAATGGTTTAACTCTGTTAGCTTAATGAACATATCAGAAATAAGTTTCACACAATGCTTCTGTGTAGTTTTTATTTGAAGATATTATTTTTCCCAATAGAGGCCTCTTAGCGCTCAGAATGTCCAATTGCAGTTTCTACAGAAAGAGTGTTTCAGAACGGCTCAATCAAAGGTAAGGTTCAACTCTGTTAGTTGAATGCACAGAACAGAAAGATGTTTCATACAATGCTTCTGTGTAGTTTATATTCGAACATATTCTTTTTTCCACTATTACCCACTTAGCGCTACGAATGTCCAGTTGCATTTTCTACAGACAGAGTGTTTCAAAACTGCTCAATCAAAAGTATGGTTTAACTCTGTTAGCTGAATGCTCAGATCAGAAAGAAGTTTCACAGAATGCTTCTGTGTAGTTTATATTTGAATATATTCCTTTTTCCACTACTACTCTCTTAGCGCTCCAAATGTCCAGTTGCATTTTCTACAGAAAGAGTGTTCAGATCTGCTCAATCAAAAGTATGGTTTAAATCTGTTAGCTGAATGCACAGATCAGAAAGAATTTTCACAGAATGATTCTGTGTAGTTTATATTTGGAGACATTCCTTTTTCCACTATTACCCTCTTAGCGCTCCGAATCTCCACTTGCATTTTCTACAGAAAGAGTGTTTCAGAACGGCTCAATCAAAACTAAGGTTCAACTCTTTTAGTTGAACAAACAGAACAGAAAGAAGTTTCACACAATTCTTCTGTGTAGTTTTTATTTGTAGACATTCTTTTTCCCAATATAGGCCTCTTAGCGCTCAGAATGTCCAATTGCAGTTTCTACAGAAAGAGTGTTTCAGAACGGCTCATTCAAAAGTAAGGTTCAACTCTGTTAGTTGAATGCACAGAACAGAAAGAAGTTTCATACAATGCTTCTGTGTAGTTTATATTTGAACATATTCTTTTTTCCACTATTACCCACTTAGCGCTACGAATGTCCAGTTGCATTTCCTACAGACAGAGTGTTTCAAAACTGCTCAATCAAAAGTATGGTTTAACTCTGTTAGCTGAATGCTCACATCAGAAAGAAGTTTCACAGAATGCTTCTGTGTAGTTTATATTTGAATATATTCCTTTTTCCACTAATACGCTCTTAGCGCTCCAAATGTCCAGTTGCATTTTCAACAGAAAGAGTGTTCAGATCTGCTCAATCAAAAGTATGGTTTAACTCTGTTAGCTGAATGCACAGATCAGAAAGAAGTTTCACCGAATGATTCTGTGTAGTTTATATTTGAAGACATTCCTTTTTCCACTATTACCCTCTTAGCGCTCCGAATCTCCACTTGCATTTTCTACAAAAAGAGTGTTTCATAACTGCTCAATCAAAAATATGTTTTATCTCTGTTAACTGAATTTACAAATCAGAAATATGTTTCACAAATGCATCTGTGTAGTTTTTATTTGAAGATATTCTTTTTCCCAATGTAGGCCTCTTAGCGCTTAGCATGTCCAATTGCAGTTTCCACAGAAAGAGTGTTTCAGAACGGCTCAATCAAAAGTAAGGTTCAACTCTGTTAGTTGAATGCACAGAACAGAAAGAATTTTCACAGAATGCTACTGTGTAGTTTATATTTGAATATATTCCTTTTTCCACTATTACCCTCTTAGCGCTCCGAATGTCCACTTGCATTTTCTACAGAAAGAGTGTTCAGAACTGCGCAATCAAAAGAATGGTTTAACTCTGTTAGCTTAATGAACATATCAGAAATAAGTTTCACACAATGCTTCTGTGTAGTTTTTATTTGAAGATATTATTTTTCCCAATAGAGGCCTCTTAGCGCTCAGAATGTCCAATTGCAGTTTCTACAGAAAGAGTGTTTCAGAACGGCTCAATCAAAAGTAAGGTTCAACTCTGTTAGTTGAATGCACAGAACAGAAAGAAGTTTCATACAATGCTTCTGTGTAGTTTATATTTGAACATATTCTTTTTTCCACTATTACCCACTTAGCGCTACGAATGTCCAGTTGCATTTTCTACAGACAGAGTGTTTCAAAACTGCTCAATCAAAAGTATGGTTTAACTCTGTTAGCTGAATGCTCAGATCAGAAAGAAGTTTCACAGAATGCTTCTGTGTAGTTTATATTTGAATATATTCCTTTTTCCACTACTACTCTCTTAGCGCTCCAATTGTCCAGTTGCATTTTCGACAGAAAGAGTGTTCAGATCTGCTCAATCAAAAGTATGGTTTAACACTGTTAGCTGGATGCACAGATCAGAAAGAAGTTTCACAGAATGATTCTGTGTAGTTTATATTTGGAGACATTCCTTTTTCCACTATTACCCTCTTAGCGCTCCGAATCTCCACTTGCATTTTCTACAGAAAGAGTGTTTCAGAACAGCTCAATCAAAACTAAGGTTCAACTCTTTTAGTGGAACAAACAGAACAGAAAGAAGTTTCACACAATTCTTCTGTGTAGTTTTTATTTGTAGACATTCTTTTTCCCAGTATAGGCCTCTTAGCGCTCAGAATGTCCAATTGCAGTTTCTACAGAAAGAGTGTTTCAGAACGGCTCAATCAAAAGTAAGGTTCAACTCTGTTAGTTGAATGCACGGAACAGAAACAAGTTTCATACAATGCTTCTGTGTAGTTTATATTTGAACATATTCTTTTTTCCACTATTACCCACTTAGCGCTACGAATGTCCAGTTGCATTTTCTACAGACAGAGTGTTTCAAAACTGCTCAATCAAAAGTATGGTTTAACTCTGTTAGCTGAATGCTCAGATCAGAAAGAAGTTTCACAGAATGCTTCTGTGTAGTTTATATTTGAATATATTCCTTTTTCCACTACTACGCTCTTAGCGCTCCAAATGTCCAGTTGCATTTTCAACAGAAAGAGTGTTCAGATCTGCTCAATCAAAAGTATGGTTTAACTCTGTTAGCTGAATGCACAGATCAGAAAGAAGTTTCACCGAATGATTCTGTGTAGTTTATATTTGAAGACATTCCTTTTTCCACTCTTACCCACTTAGCGCTCCGAATCTCCACTTGCATTTTCTACAAAAAGAGTGTTTCATAACTGCTCAATCAAAAATATGTTTTATCTCTGTTAACTGAATTTACAGATCAGAAATAAGTTTCACAGAATGCATCTGTGTAGTTTTTATTTGAAGATATTCTTTTTCCCAATGTAGGCCTCTTAGCGCTTAGCATGTCCAATTGCAGTTTCTACAGAAAGAGTGTTTCAGAACGGCTCAATCAAAAGTAAGGTTCAACTCTGTTAGTTGAATGCACAGAACAGAAAGAATTTTCACAGAATGCTACTGTGTAGTTTATATTTGAATATATTCCTTTTTCCACTATTACCCTCTTAGCGCTCCGAATGTCCACTTGCATTTTCTACAGAAAGAGTGTTCAGAACTGCGCAATCAAAAGAATGGTTTAACTCTGTTAGCTTAATGAACATATCAGAAATAAGTTTCACACAATGCTTCTGTGTAGTTTTTATTTGAAGATATTATTTTTCCCAATAGAGGCCTCTTAGCGCTCAGAATGTCCAATTGCAGTTTCTACAGAAAGAGTGTTTCAGAACGGCTCAATCAAAAGTAAGGTTCAACTCTGTTAGTTGAATGCACAGAACAGAAAGAAGTTTCATACAATTCTTCTGTGTAGTTTATATTTGAACATATTCTTTTATCCACTATTACCCACTTAGCGCTACGAATGTCCAGTTGCATTTTCTACAGACAGAGTGTTTCAAAACTGCTCAATCAAAAGTATGGTTTAACTCTGTTAGCTGAATGCTCAGATCAGAAAGAAGTTTCACAGAATGCTTCTGTGTAGTTTATATTTGAATATATTCCTTTTTCCACTACTACTCTCTTAGCGCTCCAAATGTCCAGTTGCATTTTCTACAGAAAGAGTGTTCAGATCTGCTCAATCAAAAGTATGGTTTAAATCTGTTAGCTGAATGCACAGATCAGAAAGAAGTTTCACAGAATGATTCTGTGTAGTTTATATTTGGAGACATTCCTTTTTCCACTATTACCCTCTTAGCGCTCCGAATCTCCACTTGCATTTTCTACAGAAAGAGTGTTTCAGAACGGCTCAATCAAAACTAAGGTTCAACTCTTTTAGTTGAACAAACAGAACAGAAAGAAGTTTCACACAATTCTTCTGTGTAGTTTTTATTTGTAGACATTCTTTTTCCCAATATAGGCCTCTTAGCGCTCAGAATGTCCAACTGCAGTTTCTACAGAAAGAGTGTTTCAGAACGGCTCAATCAAAAGTAAGGTTCAACTCTGTTAGTTGAATGCACAGAACAGAAAGAAGTTTCATACAATGCTTCTGTGTAGTTTATATTTGAACATATTCTTTTTTCCACTATTACCCACTTAGCGCTACGAATGTCCAGTTGCATTTCCTACAGACAGAGTGTTTCAAAACTGCTCAATCAAAATTATGGTTTAACTCTGTTAGCTGAATGCTCAGATCAGAAAGAAGTTTCACAGAATGCTTCTGTGTAGTTTATATTTGAATATATTCCTTTTTCCACTAATACGCTCTTAGCGCTCCAAATGTCCAGTTGCATTTTCAACAGAAAGAGTGTTCAGATCTGCTCAATCAAAAGTATGGTTTAACTCTGTTAGCTGAATGCACAGATCAGAAAGAAGTTTCACCGAATGATTCTGTGTAGTTTATATTTGAAGACATTCCTTTTTCCACTATTACCCTCTTAGCGCTCCGAATCTCCACTTGCATTTTCTACAAAAAGAGTGTTTCATAACTGCTCAATCAAAAATATGTTTTATCTCTGTTAACTGAATTTACAAATCAGAAATATGTTTCACAAATGCATCTGTGTAGTTTTTATTTGAAGATATTCTTTTTCCCAATGTAGGCCTCTTAGCGCTTAGCATGTCCAATTGCAGTTTCCACAGAAAGAGTGTTTCAGAACGGCTCAATCAAAAGTAAGGTTCAACTCTGTTAGTTGAATGCACAGAACAGAAAGAATTTTCACAGAATGCTACTGTGTAGTTTATATTTGAATACATTCCTTTTTCCACTATTACCCTCTTAGCGCTCCGAATGTCCACTTGCATTTTCTACAGAAAGAGTGTTCAGAACTGCGCAATCAAAAGTATGGTTTAACTCTGTTAGCTTAATGAACATATCAGAAATAAGTTTCACACAATGCTTCTGTGTAGTTTTTATTTGAAGATATTATTTTTCCCAATATAGGCCTCTTAGCGCTCAGAATGTCCAATTGCAGTTTCTACAGAAAGAGTGTTTCAGAAAGGCTCAATCAAAAGTAAGGTTCAACTCTGTTAGTTGAATGCACAGAACAGAAAGAAGTTTCATACAATGCTTCTGTGTAGTTTATATTCGAACATATTCTTTTTTCCACTATTACCCACTTAGCGCTACGAATGTCCAGTTGCATTTTCTACAGACAGAGGGTTTCAAAACTGCTCAATCAAAAGTATGGTTTAACTCTGTTAGCTGAATGCTCAGATCAGAAAGAAGTTTCACAGAATGCTTCTGTGTAGTTTATATTTGAATATATTCCTTTTTCCACTACTACTCTCTAAGCGCTCCAAATGTCCAGTTGCATTTTCTACAGAAAGAGTGTTCAGATCTGCTCAATCAAAAGTATGGTTTAACTCTGTTAGCTGAATGCACAGATCAGAAAGAAGTTTCACAGAATGATTCTGTGTAGTTTATATTTGGAGACATTCCTTTTTCCACTATTACCCTCTTAGCACTCCGAATCTCCACTTGCATTTTCTACAGAAAGAGTGTATCAGAACGGCTCAGTCAAAACTAAGTTTCAACTCTTTTAGTTGAACAAACAGAACAGAAAGAAGTTTCACACAATTCTTCTGTGTAGTTTTTATTTGTACACATTCTTTTTCCCAATATAGGCCTCTTAGCGCTCAGAATGTCCAATTGCAGTTTCTACAGAAAGAGTGTTTCAGAACGGCTCAATCAAAAGTAAGGTTCAACTCTGTTAGTTGAATGCACAGAACAGAAAGAAGTTTCATACAATGCTTCTGTGTAGTTTATATTTGAACATATTCTTTTTTCCATTATTACCCACTTAGCGCTACGAATGTCCAGTTGCATTTCCTACAGACAGAGTGTTTCAAAACTGCTCAATCAAAAGTATGGTTTAACTCTGTTAGCTGTATGCTCAGATCAGAAAGAAGTTTCACAGAATGCTTCTGTGTAGTTTATATTTGAATATATTCCTTTTTCCACTACTACGCTCTTAGCGCTCCAAATGTCCAGTTGCATTTTCAACAGAAAGAGTGTTCAGATCTGCTCAATCAAAAGTATGGTTTAACTCTGTTAGCTGAATGCACAGATCAGAAAGAAGTTTCACCGAATGATTCTGTGTAGTTTATATTTGAAGACATTCCTTTTTCCACTATTACCCTCTTAGCGCTCCGAATCTCCACTTGCATTTTCTACAAAAAGAGTGTTTCATAACTGCTCAATCAAAAATATGTTTTATCTCTGTTAACTGAATTTACAGATCAGAAATAAGTTTCACAGAATGCATCTGTGTAGTTTTTATTTGAAGATATTCTTTTTCCCAATGAAGGCCTCTTAGCGCTTAGCATGTCCAATTGCAGTTTCTACAGAAATAGTGTTTCAGAACGGCTCAATCAAAAGTAAGGTTCAACTCTGTTAGTTGAATGCACAGAACAGAAAGAATTTTCACAGAATGCTACTGTGTAGTTTATATTTGAATATATTCCTTTTTCCACTATTACCCTCTTAGCGCTCCGAATGTCCACTTGCATTTTCTACAGAAAGAGTGTTCAGAACTGCGCAATCAAAAGTATGGTTTAACTCTGTTAGCTGAATGCACAGATCAGAAAGAAGTTTCACTGAATGATTCTGTGTAGTTTATATTTGAATATATTCCTTTTTCCACTACTACTCTCTAAGCGCTCCAAATGTCCAGTTGCATTTTCTACAGAAAGAGTGTTCAGATCTGCTCAATCAAAAGTATGGTTTAACTCTGTTAGCTGAATGCACAGATCAGAAAGAAGTTTCACAGAATGATTCTGTGTAGTTTATATTTGGAGACATTCCTTTTTCCACTATTACCCTCTTAGCACTCCGAATCTCCACTTGCATTTTCTACAGAAAGAGTGTATCAGAACGGCTCAGTCAAAACTAAGTTTCAACTCTTTTAGTTGAACAAACAGAACAGAAAGAAGTTTCACACAATTCTTCTGTGTAGTTTTTATTTGTACACATTCTTTTTCCCAATATAGGCCTCTTAGCGCTCAGAATGTCCAATTGCAGTTTCTACAGAAAGAGTGTTTCAGAAAGGCTCAATCAAAAGTAAGGTTCAACTCTGTTAGTTGAATGCACAGAACAGAAAGAAGTTTCATACAATGCTTCTGTGTAGTTTATATTTGAACATATTCTTTTTTCCACTATTACCCACTTAGCGCTACGAATGTCCAGTTGCATTTTCTACAGACAGAGTGTTTCAAAACTGCTCAATCAAAATTATGGTTTAACTCTGTTAGCTGAATGCTCAGATCAGAAAGAAGTTTCACAGAATGCTTCTGTGTAGTTTATATTTGAATATATTCCTTTTTCCACTATTACTCTCTTAGCGCTCCAAATGTCCAGTTGCATTTTCTACAGAAAGAGTGTTCAGATCTGCTCAATCAAAAGTATGGTTTAACTCTGTTAGCTGAATGCACAGATCAGAAAGAAGTTTCACAGAATGATTCTGTGTAGTTTATATTTGGAGACATTCCTTTTACCACTATTACCCTCTTAGCGCTCCGAATCTCCACTTGCATTTTCTACAGAAAGAGTGTTTCAGAACGGCTCAATCAAAACTAAGGTTCAACTCTTTTAGTTGAACAAACAGAACAGAAAGAAGTTTCACACAATTCTTCTGTGTAGTTTTTATTTGTAGACATTCTTTTTCCCAATATAGGCCTCTTAGCGCTCAGAATGTCCAATTGCAGTTTCTACAGAAAGAGTGTTTCAGAAAGGCTCAATCAAAAGTAAGGTTCAACTCTGTTAGTTGAATGCACAGAACAGAAAGAAGTTTCATACAATGCTTCTGTGTAGTTTATATTTGAACGTATTCTTTTTTCCACTATTACCCACTTAGCGCTACGAATGTCCAGTTGCATTTTCTACAGACAGAGTGTTTCAAAACTGCTCAATCAAAAGTATGGTTTAACTCTGTTAGCTGAATGCTCAGATCAGAAAGAAGTTTCACAGAATGCTTCTGTGTAGTTTATATTTGAATATATTCTTTTTCCACTAATACGCTCTTAGCGCTCCAAATGTCCAGTTGCATTTTCAACAGAAAGAGTGTTCAGATCTGCTCAATCAAAAGTATGGTTTAACTCTGTTAGCTGAATGCACAGATCAGAAAGAAGTTTCACCGAATGATTCTGTGTAGTTAATATTTGAAGACATTCCTTTTTCCACTATTACCCTCTTAGCGCTCCGAATCTCCACTTGCATTTTCTACAAAAACAGTGTTTCATAACTGCTCAATCAAAAATATGTTTTATCTCTGTTAACTGAATTTACAAATCAGAAATAAGTTTCACAGAATGCATGTGTGTAATTTTTATTTGGAGATATTCTTTTTCCCAATGTAGGCCTCTTAGCGCTTAGCATGTCCAATTGAAGTTTCTACAGAAAGAGTGTTTCAGAACGGCTCAATCAAAAGTAAGGTTCAACTCTGTTAGTTGAATGCACAGAACAGAAAGAATTTTCACAGAATGCTACTGTGTAGTTTATATTTGAATATATTCCTTTTTCCACTATTACCCTCTTAGCGCTCCGAATGTCCACTTGCATTTTCTACAGAAAGAGTGTTCAGAACTGCGCAATCAAAAGTATGGTTTAACTCTGTTAGATAATGAACATATCAGAAATAAGTTTCACACAATGCTTCTGTGTAGTTTTTATTTGAAGATATTTTTTTTCCCAATAGAGGCCTCTTAGCGCTCAGAATGTCCAATTGCAGTTTCTACAGAAAGAGTGTTTCAGAAAGGCTCAATCAAAAGTAACGTTCAACTCTGTTAGTTGAATGCACAGAACAGAAAGAAGTTTCATACAATGCTTCTGTGTAGTTTATATTTGAACATATTGTTTTTTCCACTATTACCCACTTAGCGCTACGAATGTCCAGTTGCATTTTCTACAGACAGACTGTTTCAAAACTGCTCAATCAAAAGTATGGTTTAACTCTGTTAGCTGAATGCTAAGATCAGAAAGAAGTTTCACAGAATGCTTCTGTGTAGTTTATATTTGAATATATTCCTTTTTCCACTACTACTCTCTTAGCGCTCCAAATGTCCAGTTGCATTTTCTACAGAAAGAGTGTTCAGATCTGCTCAATCAAAAGTATGGTTTAACTCTGTTAGCTGAATGCACAGATCAGAAAGAAGTTTCACAGAATGATTCTGTGTAGTTTATATATGGAGACATTCCTTTTTCCACTATTACCCTCTTAGCGCTCCGAATCTCCACTTGCATTTTCTACAGAAAGAGTGTTTCAGAACGGCTCAATCAAAACTAAGGTTCAACTCTTTTAGTTGAACAAACAGAACAGAAAGAAGTTTCACACAATTCTTCTGTGTAGTTTTTATTTGTAGACATTCTTTTTCCCAGTATAGGCCTCTTAGCGCTCAGAATGTCCAATTGCAGTTTCTACAGAAAGAGTGTTTCAGAACGGCTCAATCAAAAGTAAGGTTCAACTCTGTTAGTTGAATGCACGGAACAGAAACAAGTTTCATACAATGCTTCTGTGTAGTTTATATTTGAACATATTCTTTTTTCCACTATTACCCACTTAGCGCTACGAATGTCCAGTTGCATTTTCTACAGACAGAGTGTTTCAAAACTGCTCAATCAAAAGTATGGTTTAACTCTGTTAGCTGAATGCTCAGATCAGAAAGAAGTTTCACAGAATGCTTCTGTGTAGTTTATATTTGAATATATTCCTTTTTCCACTACTACGCTCTTAGCGCTCCAAATGTCCAGTTGCATTTTCTACAGAAAGAGTGTTCAGATCTGCTCAATCAAAAGTATGGTTTAACTCTGTTAGCTGAATGCTCAGATAAGAAAGAAGTTTCACAGAATGCTTCTGTGTAGTTTATATTTGAATATATTCCTTTTTCCACTACTACGCTCTTAGCGCTCCAAATGTCCAGTTGCATTTTCTACAGAAAGAGTGTTCAGATCTGCTCAATCAAAAGTATGGTTTAACTCTGTTAGCTGAATGCACAGATCAGAAAGAAGTTTCACTGAATGATTCTGTGTAGTTTATATTTGGAGACATTCCTTTTTCCACTATTACCCTCTTAGCGCTCCGAATGTCCACTTGCATTTTCTACAGAAAGAGTGTTCAGAACTGCGCAATCAAAAGTATGGTTTAACTCTGTTAGCTTAATGAACATATCAGAAATAAGTTTCACACAATGCTTCTGTGTAGTTTTTATTTGAAGATATTATTTTTCCCAATATAGGCCTCTTAGCGCTCAGCATGTCCAATTGCAGTTTCTACAGAAAGAGTGTTTCAGAAAGGCTCAATCAAAAGTAAGGTTCAACTCTGTTAGTTGAATGCACAGAACAGAAAGAAGTTTCATACAATGCTTCTGTGTAGTTTATATTTGAACATATTCTTTTTTCCACTATTACCCACTTAGCGCTACGAATGTCCAGTTGCGTTTTCTACAGATAGAGGGTTTCAAAACTGCTCAATCAAAAGTATGGTTTAACTCTGTTAGCTGAATGCTCAGATCAGAAAGAAGTTTCACAGAATGCTTCTGTGTAGTTTATATTTGAATATATTCCTTTTTCCACTACTACTCTCTTAGCGCTCCAAATGTCCAGTTGCATTTTCTACAGAAAGAGTGTTCAGATCTGCTCAATCAAAAGTATGGTTTAACTCTGTTAGCTGAATGCACAGAGCAGAAAGAAGTTTCACAGAATGATTCTGTGTAGTTTATATTTGGGGACATTCCTTTTTCCACTATTAACCTCTTAGCACTCCGAATCTCCACTTGCATTTTCTACAGAAAGAGTGTATCAGAACGGCTCAATCAAAACTAAGGTTCAACTCTTTTAGTTGAACAAACAGAACAGAAAGAAGTTTCACACAATTCTTCTGTGTAGTTTTTATTTGTACACATTCTTTTTCCCAATATAGGCCTCTTAGCGCTCAGAATGTCCAATTGCAGTTTCTACAGAAAGACTGTTTCAGAACGGCTCAATTAAAAGTAAGGTTCAACTCTGTTAGTTGAATGCACAGAACAGAAAGAAGTTTCATACAATGCTTCTGTGTAGTTTATATTTGAACGTATTCTTTTTTCCACTATTACCCACTTAGCGCTACGAATGTCCAGTTGCATTTTCTACAGACAGAGTGTTTCAAAACTGCTCAATCAAAAGTATGTTTTAACTCCGTTAGCTGAATGCTCAGATCAGAAAGAAGTTTCACAGAATGCTTCTGTGTAGTTTATATTTGAATATATTCTTTTTCCACTAATACGCTCTTAGCGCTCCAAATGTCCAGTTGCATTTTCAACAGAAAGAGTGTTCAGATCTGCTCAATCAAAAGTATGGTTTAACTCTGTTAGCTGAATGCACAGATCAGAAAGAAGTTTCACCGAATGATTCTGTGTAGTTTATATTTGAAGACATTCCTTTTTCCACTATTACCCTCTTAGCGCTCCGAATCTCCACTTGCATTTTCTACAAAAACAGTGTTTCATAACTGCTCAATCAAAAATATGTTTTATCTCTGTTAACTGAATTTACAGATCAGAAATAAGTTTCACAGAATGCATCTGTGTAATTTTTATTTGAAGATATTCTTTTTCCCATTGTAGGCCTCTTAGCGCTTAGCATGTCCAATTGCAGTTTCTACAGAAAGAGTGTTTCAGAACGGCTCAATCAAAAGTAAGGTTCAACTCTATTAGTTGAATGCACAGAACAGAAAGAATTTTCACAGAATGCTACTGTGTAGTTTATATTTGAATATATTCCTTTTTCCACTATTACCCTCTTAGCGCTCCGAATGTCCACTTGCATTTTCTACAGAAAGAGTGTTCAGAACTGCGCAATCAAAAGTATGGTTTAACTCTGTTAGCTTAATGAACATATCAGAAATAAGTTTCACACAATGCTTCTGTGTAGTTTTTATTTGAAGATATTTTTTTTCCCAATAGAGGCCTCTTAGCGCTCAGAATGTCCAATTGCAGTTTCTACAGAAAGAGTGTTTCAGAACGGCTCAATCAAAAGTAAGGTTCAACTCTGTTAGTTGAATGCACAGAACAGAAAGAAGTTTCATACAATGCTTCTGTGTAGTTTATATTTGAACATATTCTTTTTTCCACTATTACCCACTTAGCGCTACGAATGTCCAGTTGCATTTTCTACAGACAGAGTGTTTCAAAACTGCTCAATCAAAAGTATGGTTTAACTCTGTTAGCTGAATGCTCAGATCAGAAAGTAGTTTCACAGAATGCTTCTGTGTAGTTTATATTTGAATATATTCCTTTTTCCACTACTACTCTCTTAGCGCTCCAAATGTCCAGTTGCATTTTCTACAGAAAGAGGGTTCAGATCTGCTCAATCAAAAGTATGGTTTAACTCTGTTAGCTGAATGCACTGATCAGAAAGAAGTTTCACAGAATGCTTCTGTGTAGTTTATATTTGAAGACATTCCTTTTTCCACTATTACCCTCTTAGCGCTCCGAATCTCCACTTGCATTTTCTACAAAAAGAGTGTTTCATAACTGCTCAATCAAAAATATGTTTTATCTCTGTTAACTGAATTTACAGATCAGAAATAAGTTTCACAGAATGCATCTGTGTAGTTTTTATTTGAAGATATTCTTTTTCCCAATGTAGGCCTCTTAGCGCTTAGCATGTCCAATTGCAGTTTCTACAGAAAGAGTGTTTCAGAACGGCTCAATCAAAAGTAAGGTTCAACTCTGTTAGTTGAATGCACAGAACAGAAAGAATTTTCACAGAATGCTACTGGGTAGATTATATTTGAATATATTCCTTTTTCCACTATTACCCTCTTAGCGCTCAGAATGTCCACTTGCATTTTCTACAGAAAGAGTGTTCAGAACCGCGCAATCAAAAGTATGGTTTAACTCTATTAGCTTAATGAACATATCAGAAATAAGTTTCACACAATGCTTCTGTGTAGTTTTTATTTGAAGATATTATTTTTCCCAGTATAGGCCTCTTAGCGCTCAGAATGTCCAATTGCAGTTTCTACAGAAAGAGTGTTTCAGAAAGGCTCAATCAAAAGTAAGGTTCAACTCTGTTAGTTGAATGCACAGAACAGAAAGGAGTTTCATACAATGCTTCTGTGTAGTTTATATTTGAACATATTCTTTTTTCCACTATTACCCACTTAGCGCTACGAATGACCAGTTGCATTTTCTACAGACAGAGTGTTTCAAAACTGCTCAATCAAAAGTATGGTTTAACTCTGTTAGCTGAATGCTCAGATCAGAAAGAAGTTTCACAGAATGCTTCTGTGTAGTTTATATTTGAATATATTCCTTTTTCCACTACTACTCTCTTAGCGCTCCAAATGTCCAGTTGCATTTTCTACAGAAAGAGGGTTCAGATCTGCTCAATCAAAAGTATGGTTTAACTCTGTTAGCTGAATGTACGGAACAGAAACAAGTTTCATACAATGCTTCTGTGTAGTTTATATTTGAACATATTCTTTTTTCCACTATTACCCACTTAGCGCTACGAATGTCCAGTTGCATTTTCTACAGACAGAGTGTTTCAAAACTGCTCAATCAAAAGTATGGTTTAACTCTGTTAGCTGAATGCTCAGATCAGAAAGAAGTTTCACAGAACGATTCTGTGTAGTTTATATTTGGAGACATTCCTTTTTCCACTACTACGCTCTTAGCGCTCCGAATCTCCACTTGCATTTTCTACAGAAAGAGTGTTTCAGAACGGCTCAATCAAAACTAAGTTTCAACTCTTTTAGTTGAACAAACAGAACAGAAAGGAGTTTCACACAATTCTTCTGTGTAGTTTTTATTTGTAGACATTCTTTTTCCCAGTATAGGCCTCTTAGCGCTCAGAATGTCCAATTGCAGTTTCTACAGAAAGAGTGTTTCAGAACGGCTCAATCAAAAGTAAGGTTCAACTCTGTTAGTTGAATGTACGGAACAGAAACAAGTTTCATACAATGCTTCTGTGTAGTTTATATTTGAACATATTCTTTTTTCCACTATTACCCACTTAGCGCTACGAATGTCCAGTTGCATTTTCTACAGACAGAGTGTTTCAAAACTGCTCAATCAAAAGTATGGTTTAACTCTGTTAGCTGAATGCTCAGATCAGAAAGAAGTTTCACAGAATGCTTCTGTGTAGTTTATATTTGAATATATTCCTTTTTCCACTACTACGCTCTTAGCGCTCCAAATGTCCAGTTGCATTTTCTACAGAAAGAGTGTTCAGATCTGCTCAATCAAAAGTATGGTTTAACTCTGTTAGCTGAATGCACAGATCAGAAAGAAGTTTCACCGAATGATTCTGTGTAGTTTATATTTGAAGACATTCCTTTTTCCACTATTACCCTCTTAGCGCTCCGAATCTCCACTTGCATTTTCTACAAAAAGAGTGTTTCATAACTGCTCAATCAAAAATATGTTTTATCTCTGTTAACTGAATTTACAGATCAGAAATAAGTTTCACAGAATGCATCTGTGTAGTTTTTATTTGAAGATATTCTTTTTCCCAATGTAGGCCTCTTAGCGCTTAGCATGTCCAATTGCAGTTTCTACAGAAAGAGTGTTTCAGAACGGCTCAATCAAAAGTAAGGTTCAATTCTGTTAGTTGAATGCACAGAACAGAAAGAATTTTCACAGAATGCTACTGGGTAGATTATATTTGAATATATTCCTTTTTCCACTATTACCCTCTTAGCGCTCAGAATGTCCACTTGCATTTTCTACAGAAAGAGTGTTCAGAACCGCGCAATCAAAAGTATGGTTTAACTCTGTTAGCTTAATGAACATATCAGAAATAAGTTTCACACAATGCTTCTGTGTAGTTTTTATTTGAAGATATTATTTTTCCCAGTATAGGCCTCTTAGCGCTCAGAATGTCCAATTGCAGTTTCTACAGAAAGAGAGTTTCAGAAAGGCTCAATCAAAAGTAAGGTTCAACTCTGTTAGTTGAATGCACAGAACAGAAAGAAGTTTCATACAATGCTTCTGTGTAGTTTATATTTGAACATATTCTTTTTTCCACTATTACCCACTTAGCGCTACGAATGTCCAGTTGCATTTTCTACAGACAGAGTGTTTCAAAACTGCTCAATCAAAAGTATGGTTTAACTCTGTTAGCTGAATGCTCAGATCAGAAAGAAGTTTCACAGAATGCTTCTGTGTAGTTTATATTTGAATATATTCCTTTTTCCACTACTACTCTCTTAGCGCTCCAAATGTCCAGTTGCATTTTCTACAGAAAGAGGGTTCAGATCTGCTCAATCAAAAGTATGGTTTAACTCTGTTAGCTGAATGCGCAGATCAGAAAGAAGTTTCACAGAATGATTCTTTGTAGTTTATATTTGGAGACATTCCTTTTTCCACTATTACCCTCTTAGCGCTCCGAATCTCCACTTGCATTTTCTACAGAAAGAGTGTTTCAGAACGGCTCAATCAAAACTAAGGTTCAACTCTTTTAGTTGAACAAACAGAACAGAAAGAAGTTTCACACAATTCTTCTGTGTAGTTTTTATTTGTAGACATTCTTTTTCCCAGTATAGGCCTCTTAGCGCTCAGAATGTCCAATTGCAGTTTCTACAGAAAGAGTGTTTCAGAACGGCTCAATCAAAAGTAAGGTTCAACTCTGTTAGTTGAATGCACGGAACAGAAACAAGTTTCATACAATGCTTCTGTGTAGTTTATATTTGAACATATTCTTTTTTCCACTATTACCCACTTAGCGCTACGAATGTCCAGTTGCATTTTCTACAGACAGAGTGTTTCAAAACTGCTCAATCAAAAGTATGGTTTAACTCTGTTAGCTGAATGCTCAGATCAGAAAGAAGTTTCACAGAATGCTTCTGTGTAGTTTATATTTGAATATATTCCTTTTTCCACTACTACGCTCTTAGCGCTCCAAATGTCCAGTTGCATTTTCTACAGAAAGAGTGTTCAGATCTGCTCAATCAAAAGTATGGTTTAACTCTGTTAGCTGAATGCTCAGATAAGAAAGAAGTTTCACAGAATGCTTCTGTGTAGTTTATATTTGAATATATTCCTTTTTCCACTACTACGCTCTTAGCGCTCCAAATGTCCAGTTGCATTTTCTACAGAAAGAGTGTTCAGATCTGCTCAATCAAAAGTATGGTTTAACTCTGTTAGCTGAATGCACAGTTCAGAAAGAAGTTTCACAGAATGATTCTGTGTAGTTTATATTTGGAGACATTCCTTTTTCCACTATTACCCTCTTAGCGCTCCGAATCTCCACTTGCATTTTCTACAGAAAGAGTGTTTCAGAACGGCTCAATCAAAACTAAGGTTCAAATCTTTTAGTTGAACAAACAGAACAGAAAGAAGTTTCACACAATTCTTCTGTGTAGTTTTTATTGTAGACATTCTTTTTCCCAATATAGGCCTCTTAGCGCTCAGAATGTCCAATTGCAGTTTCTACAGAAAGAGTGTTTCAGAACGGCTCAATCAAAAGTAAGGTTCAACTCTGTTAGTTGAATGCACAGAACAGAAAGAAGTTTCATACAATGCTTCTGTGTAGTTTATATTTGAACATATTCTTTTTTCCACTATTACCCACTTAGCGCTACGAATGTCCAGTTGCATTTCCTACAGACAGAGTGTTTCAAAACTGCTCAATCAAAAGTATGGTTTAACTCTGTTAGCTGAATGCTCAGATCAGAAAGAAGTTTCACAGAATGCTTCTGTGTAGTTTATATTTGAATATATTCCTTTTTCCACTACTACGCTCTTAGCGCTCCAAATGTCCAGTTGCATTTTCAACAGAAAGAGTGTTCAGATCTGCTCAATCAAAAGTATGGTTTAACTCTGTTAGCTGAATGCACAGATCAGAAAGAAGTTTCACCGAATGATTCTGTGTAGTTTATATTGAAGACATTCCTTTTTCCACTATTACCCTCTTAGCGCTCCGAATCTCCACTTGCATTTTCTACAAAAAGAGTGTTTCATAACTGCTCAATCAAAAATATATTTTATCTCTGTTAACTGAATTTACAAATCAGAAATAAGTTTCACAAATGCATCTGTGTAGTTTTTATTTGAAGATATTCTTTTTCCCAATGTAGGCCTCTTAGCGCTTAGCATGTCCAATTGCAGTTTCCACAGAAAGAGTGTTTCAGAACGGCTCAATCAAAAGTAAGGTTCAACTCTGTTAGTTGAATGCACAGAACAGAAAGAATTTTCACAGAATGCTACTGTGTAGTTTATATTTGAATATATTCCTTTTTCCACTATTACCCTCTTAGCGCTCCGAATGTCCACTTGCATTTTCTACAGAAAGAGTGTTCAGAACTGCGCAATCAAAAGTATGGTTTAACTCTGTTAGCTTAATGAACATATCAGAAATAAGTTTCACACAATGCTTCTGTGTAGTTTTTATTTGAAGATATTATTTTTCCCAATATAGGCCTCTTAGCGCTCAGCATGTCCAATTGCAGTTTCTACAGAAAGAGTGTTTCAGAAAGGCTCAATCAAAAGTAAGGTTCAACTCTGTTAGTTGAATGCACAGAACAGAAAGAAGTTTCATACAATGCTTCTGTGTAGTTTATATTTGAACATATTCTTTTTTCCACTATTACCCACTTAGCGCTACGAATGTCCAGTTGCATTTTCTACAGACAGAGTGTTTCAAAACTGCTCAATCAAAAGTATGGTTTAACTCTGTTAGCTGAATGCTCAGATCAGAAAGAAGTTTCACAGAATGCTTCTGTGTAGTTTATATTTGAATATATTCCTTTTTCCACTACTACGCTCTTAGCGCTCCAAATGTCCAGTTGCATTTTCTACAGAAAGAGTGTTCAGATCTGCTCAATCAAAAGTATGGTTTAACTCTGTTAGCTGAATGCTCAGATAAGAAAGAAGTTTCACAGAATGCTTCTGTGTAGTTTATATTTGAATATATTCCTTTTTCCACTACTACGCTCTTAGCGCTCCAAATGTCCAGTTGCATTTTCTACAGAAAGAGTGTTCAGATCTGCTCAATCAAAAGTATGGTTTAACTCTGTTAGCTGAATGCACAGTTCAGAAAGAAGTTTCACAGAATGATTCTGTGTAGTTTATATTTGGAGACATTCCTTTTTCCACTATTACCCTCTTAGCGCTCCGAATCTCCACTTGCATTTTCTACAGAAAGAGTGTTTCAGAACGGCTCAATCAAAACTAAGGTTCAAATCTTTTAGTTGAACAAACAGAACAGAAAGAAGTTTCACACAATTCTTCTGTGTAGTTTTTATTGTAGACATTCTTTTTCCCAATATAGGCCTCTTAGCGCTCAGAATGTCCAATTGCAGTTTCTACAGAAAGAGTGTTTCAGAACGGCTCAATCAAAAGTAAGGTTCAACTCTGTTAGTTGAATGCACAGAACAGAAAGAAGTTTCATACAATGCTTCTGTGTAGTTTATATTTGAACATATTCTTTTTTCCACTATTACCCACTTAGCGCTACGAATGTCCAGTTGCATTTCCTACAGACAGAGTGTTTCAAAACTGCTCAATCAAAAGTATGGTTTAACTCTGTTAGCTGAATGCTCAGATCAGAAAGAAGTTTCACAGAATGCTTCTGTGTAGTTTATATTTGAATATATTCCTTTTTCCACTACTACGCTCTTAGCGCTCCAAATGTCCAGTTGCATTTTCAACAGAAAGAGTGTTCAGATCTGCTCAATCAAAAGTATGGTTTAACTCTGTTAGCTGAATGCACAGATCAGAAAGAAGTTTCACCGAATGATTCTGTGTAGTTTATATTGAAGACATTCCTTTTTCCACTATTACCCTCTTAGCGCTCCGAATCTCCACTTGCATTTTCTACAAAAAGAGTGTTTCATAACTGCTCAATCAAAAATATATTTTATCTCTGTTAACTGAATTTACAAATCAGAAATAAGTTTCACAAATGCATCTGTGTAGTTTTTATTTGAAGATATTCTTTTTCCCAATGTAGGCCTCTTAGCGCTTAGCATGTCCAATTGCAGTTTCCACAGAAAGAGTGTTTCAGAACGGCTCAATCAAAAGTAAGGTTCAACTCTGTTAGTTGAATGCACAGAACAGAAAGAATTTTCACAGAATGCTACTGTGTAGTTTATATTTGAATATATTCCTTTTTCCACTATTACCCTCTTAGCGCTCCGAATGTCCACTTGCATTTTCTACAGAAAGAGTGTTCAGAACTGCGCAATCAAAAGTATGGTTTAACTCTGTTAGCTTAATGAACATATCAGAAATAAGTTTCACACAATGCTTCTGTGTAGTTTTTATTTGAAGATATTATTTTTCCCAATATAGGCCTCTTAGCGCTCAGCATGTCCAATTGCAGTTTCTACAGAAAGAGTGTTTCAGAAAGGCTCAATCAAAAGTAAGGTTCAACTCTGTTAGTTGAATGCACAGAACAGAAAGAAGTTTCATACAATGCTTCTGTGTAGTTTATATTTGAACATATTCTTTTTTCCACTATTACCCACTTAGCGCTACGAATGTCCAGTTGCATTTTCTACAGATAGAGGGTTTCAAAACTGCTCAATCAAAAGTATGGTTTAACTCTGTTAGCTGAATGCTCAGATCAGAAAGAAGTTTCACAGAATGCTTCTGTGTAGTTTATATTTGAATATATTCCTTTTTCCACTACTACTCTCTTAGCGCTCCAAATGTCCAGTTGCATTTTCTACAGAAAGAGTGTTCAGATCTGCTCAATCAAAAGTATGGTTTAACTCTGTTAGCTGAATGCACAGAGCAGAAAGAAGTTTCACAGAATGATTCTGTGTAGTTTATATTTGGGGACATTCCTTTTTCCACTATTAACCTCTTAGCACTCCGAATCTCCACTTGCATTTTCTACAGAAAGAGTGTATCAGAACGGCTCAATCAAAACTAAGGTTCAACTCTTTTAGTTGAACAAACAGAACAGAAAGAAGTTTCACACAATTCTTCTGTGTAGTTTTTATTTGTACACATTCTTTTTCCCAATATAGGCCTCTTAGCGCTCAGAATGTCCAATTGCAGTTTCTACAGAAAGACTGTTTCAGAACGGCTCAATTAAAAGTAAGGTTCAACTCTGTTAGTTGAATGCACAGAACAGAAAGAAGTTTCATACAATGCTTCTGTGTAGTTTATATTTGAACGTATTCTTTTTTCCACTATTACCCACTTAGCGCTACGAATGTCCAGTTGCATTTTCTACAGACAGAGTGTTTCAAAACTGCTCAATCAAAAGTATGTTTTAACTCCGTTAGCTGAATGCTCAGATCAGAAAGAAGTTTCACAGAATGCTTCTGTGTAGTTTATATTTGAATATATTCTTTTTCCACTAATACGCTCTTAGCGCTCCAAATGTCCAGTTGCATTTTCAACAGAAAGAGTGTTCAGATCTGCTCAATCAAAAGTATGGTTTAACTCTGTTAGCTGAATGCACAGATCAGAAAGAAGTTTCACCGAATGATTCTGTGTAGTTTATATTTGAAGACATTCCTTTTTCCACTATTACCCTCTTAGCGCTCCGAATCTCCACTTGCATTTTCTACAAAAACAGTGTTTCATAACTGCTCAATCAAAAATATGTTTTATCTCTGTTAACTGAATTTACAGATCAGAAATAAGTTTCACAGAATGCATCTGTGTAATTTTTATTTGAAGATATTCTTTTTCCCATTGTAGGCCTCTTAGCGCTTAGCATGTCCAATTGCAGTTTCTACAGAAAGAGTGTTTCAGAACGGCTCAATCAAAAGTAAGGTTCAACTCTGTTAGTTGAATGCACAGAACAGAAAGAATTTTCACAGAATGCTACTGTGTAGTTTATATTTGAATATATTCCTTTTTCCACTATTACCCCCTTAGCGCTCCGAATGTCCACTTGCATTTTCTACAGAAAGAGTGTTCAGAACTGCGCAATCAAAAGTATGGTTTAACTCTGTTAGCTTAATGAACATATCAGAAATAAGTTTCACACAATGCTTCTGTGTAGTTTTTATTTGAAGATATTTTTTTTCCCAATAGAGGCCTCTTAGCGCTCAGAATGTCCAATTGCAGTTTCTACAGAAAGAGTGTTTCAGAACGGCTCAATCAAAAGTAAGGTTCAACTCTGTTAGTTGAATGCACAGAACAGAAAGAAGTTTCATACAATGCTTCTGTGTAGTTTATATTTGAACATATTCTTTTTTCCACTATTACCCACTTAGCGCTACGAATGTCCAGTTGCATTTTCTACAGACAGAGTGTTTCAAAACTGCTCAATCAAAAGTATGGTTTAACTCTGTTAGCTGAATGCTCAGATCAGAAAGTAGTTTCACAGAATGCTTCTGTGTAGTTTATATTTGAATATATTCCTTTTTCCACTACTACTCTCTTAGCGCTCCAAATGTCCAGTTGCATTTTCTACAGAAAGAGGGTTCAGATCTGCTCAATCAAAAGTATGGTTTAACTCTGTTAGCTGAATGCACAGATCAGAAAGAAGTTTCACAGAATGCTTCTGTGTAGTTTATATTTGAAGACATTCCTTTTTCCACTATTACCCTCTTAGCGCTCCGAATCTCCACTTGCATTTTCTACAAAAAGAGTGTTTCATAACTGCTCAATCAAAAATATGTTTTATCTCTGTTAACTGAATTTACAGATCAGAAATAAGTTTCACAGAATGCATCTGTGTAGTTTTTATTTGAAGATATTCTTTTTCCCAATGTAGGCCTCTTAGCGCTTAGCATGTCCAATTGCAGTTTCTACAGAAAGAGTGTTTCAGAACGGCTCAATCAAAAGTAAGGTTCAACTCTGTTAGTTGAATGCACAGAACAGAAAGAATTTTCACAGAATGCTACTGGGTAGATTATATTTGAATATATTCCTTTTTCCACTATTACCCTCTTAGCGCTCAGAATGTCCACTTGCATTTTCTACAGAAAGAGTGTTCAGAACCGCGCAATCAAAAGTATGGTTTAACTCTATTAGCTTAATGAACATATCAGAAATAAGTTTCACACAATGCTTCTGTGTAGTTTTTATTTGAAGATATTATTTTTCCCAGTATAGGCCTCTTAGCGCTCAGAATGTCCAATTGCAGTTTCTACAGAAAGAGTGTTTCAGAAAGGCTCAATCAAAAGTAAGGTTCAACTCTGTTAGTTGAATGCACAGAACAGAAAGAAGTTTCATACAATGCTTCTGTGTAGTTTATATTTGAACATATTCTTTTTTCCACTATTACCCACTTAGCGCTACGAATGACCAGTTGCATTTTCTACAGACAGAGTGTTTCAAAACTGCTCAATCAAAAGTATGGTTTAACTCTGTTAGCTGAATGCTCAGATCAGAAAGAAGTTTCACAGAATGCTTCTGTGTAGTTTATATTTGAATATATTCCTTTTTCCACTACTACTCTCTTAGCGCTCCAAATGTCCAGTTGCATTTTCTACAGAAAGAGGGTTCAGATCTGCTCAATCAAAAGTATGGTTTAACTCTGTTAGCTGAATGTACGGAACAGAAACAAGTTTCATACAATGCTTCTGTGTAGTTTATATTTGAACATATTCTTTTTTCCACTATTACCCACTTAGCGCTACGAATGTCCAGTTGCATTTTCTACAGACAGAGTGTTTCAAAACTGCTCAATCAAAAGTATGGTTTAACTCTGTTAGCTGAATGCTCAGATCAGAAAGAAGTTTCACAGAATGATTCTGTGTAGTTTATATTTGGAGACATTCCTTTTTCCACTACTACGCTCTTAGCGCTCCGAATCTCCACTTGCATTTTCTACAGAAAGAGTGTTTCAGAACGGCTCAATCAAAACTA
Organism: Symphalangus syndactylus; assembly: GCF_028878055.3. Lineage (NCBI taxonomy): Eukaryota > Metazoa > Chordata > Mammalia > Primates > Hylobatidae > Symphalangus > Symphalangus syndactylus. The sequence continues at coordinate 152,953,395 of NC_072425.2, forward strand.
AGGTTCAACCCTTTTAGTTGAACAAACAGAACAGAAAGGAGTTTCACACAATTCTTCTGTGTAGTTTTTATTTGTAGACATTCTTTTTCCCAGTATAGGCCTCTTAGCGCTCAGAATGTCCAATTGCAGTTTCTACAGAAAGAGTGTTTCAGAACGGCTCAATCAAAAGTAAGGTTCAACTCTGTTAGTTGAATGTACGGAACAGAAACAAGTTTCATACAATGCTTCTGTGTAGTTTATATTTGAACATATTCTTTTTTCCACTATTACCCACTTAGCGCTACGAATGTCCAGTTGCATTTTCTACAGACAGAGTGTTTCAAAACTGCTCAATCAAAAGTATGGTTTAACTCTGTTAGCTGAATGCTCAGATCAGAAAGAAGTTTCACAGAATGCTTCTGTGTAGTTTATATTTGAATATATTCCTTTTTCCACTACTACGCTCTTAGCGCTCCAAATGTCCAGTTGCATTTTCTACAGAAAGAGTGTTCAGATCTGCTCAATCAAAAGTATGGTTTAACTCTGTTAGCTGAATGCACAGATCAGAAAGAAGTTTCACCGAATGATTCTGTGTAGTTTATATTTGAAGACATTCCTTTTTCCACTATTACCCTCTTAGCGCTCCGAATCTCCACTTGCATTTTCTACAAAAAGAGTGTTTCATAACTGCTCAATCAAAAATATGTTTTCTCTCTGTTAACTGAATTTACAGATCAGAAATAAGTTTCACAGAATGCATCTGTGTAGTTTTTATTTGAAGATATTCTTTTTCCCAATGTAGGCCTCTTAGCGCTTAGCATGTCCAATTGCAGTTTCTACAGAAAGAGTGTTTCAGAACGGCTCAATCAAAAGTAAGGTTCAACTCTGTTAGTTGAATGCACAGAACAGAAAGAATTTTCACAGAATGCTACTGGGTAGATTATATTTGAATATATTCCTTTTTCCACTATTACCCTCTTAGCGCTCAGAATGTCCACTTGCATTTTCTACAGAAAGAGTGTTCAGAACCGCGCAATCAAAAGTATGGTTTAACTCTGTTAGCTTAATGAACATATCAGAAATAAGTTTCACACAATGCTTCTGTGTAGTTTTTATTTGAAGATATTATTTTTCCCAGTATAGGCCTCTTAGCGCTCAGAATGTCCAATTGCAGTTTCTACAGAAAGAGAGTTTCAGAAAGGCTCAATCAAAAGAAAGGTTCAACTCTGTTAGTTGAATGCACAGAACAGAAAGAAGTTTCATACAATGCTTCTGTGTAGTTTATATTTGAACATATTCTTTTTTCCACTATTACCCACTTAGCGCTACGAATGTCCAGTTGCATTTTCTACAGACAGAGTGTTTCAAAACTGCTCAATCAAAAGTATGGTTTAACTCTGTTAGCTGAATGCTCAGATCAGAAAGAAGTTTCACAGAATGCTTCTGTGTAGTTTATATTTGAATATATTCCTTTTTCCACTACTACTCTCTTAGCGCTCCAAATGTCCAGTTGCATTTTCTACAGAAAGAGGGTTCAGATCTGCTCAATCAAAAGTATGGTTTAACTCTGTTAGCTGAATGCACAGATCAGAAAGAAGTTTCACAGAATGCTTCTGTGTAGTTTATATTTGAAGACATTCCTTTTTCCACTATTACCCTCTTAGCGCTCCGAATCTCCACTTGCATTTTCTACAAAAAGAGTGTTTCATAACTGCTCAATCAAAAATATGTTTTATCTCTGTTAACTGAATTTACAGATCAGAAATAAGTTTCACAGAATGCATCTGTGTAGTTTTTATTTGAAGATATTCTTTTTCCCAATGTAGGCCTCTTAGCGCTTAGCATGTCCAATTGCAGTTTCTACAGAAAGAGTGTTTCAGAACGGCTCAATCAAAAGTAAGGTTCAACTCTGTTAGTTGAATGCACAGAACAGAAAGAATTTTCACAGAATGCTACTGGGTAGATTATATTTGAATATATTCCTTTTTCCACTATTACCCTCTTAGCGCTCAGAATGTCCACTTGCATTTTCTACAGAAAGAGTGTTCAGAACCGCGCAATCAAAAGTATGGTTTAACTCTATTAGCTTAATGAACATATCAGAAATAAGTTTCACACAATGCTTCTGTGTAGTTTTTATTTGAAGATATTATTTTTCCCAGTATAGGCCTCTTAGCGCTCAGAATGTCCAATTGCAGTTTCTACAGAAAGAGTGTTTCAGAAAGGCTCAATCAAAAGTAAGGTTCAACTCTGTTAGTTGAATGCACAGAACAGAAAGAAGTTTCATACAATGCTTCTGTGTAGTTTATATTTGAACATATTCTTTTTTCCACTATTACCCACTTAGCGCTACGAATGACCAGTTGCATTTTCTACAGACAGAGTGTTTCAAAACTGCTCAATCAAAAGTATGGTTTAACTCTGTTAGCTGAATGCTCAGATCAGAAAGAAGTTTCACAGAATGCTTCTGTGTAGTTTATATTTGAATATATTCCTTTTTCCACTACTACTCTCTTAGCGCTCCAAATGTCCAGTTGCATTTTCTACAGAAAGAGGGTTCAGATCTGCTCAATCAAAAGTATGGTTTAACTCTGTTAGCTGAATGTACGGAACAGAAACAAGTTTCATACAATGCTTCTGTGTAGTTTATATTTGAACATATTCTTTTTTCCACTATTACCCACTTAGCGCTACGAATGTCCAGTTGCATTTTCTACAGACAGAGTGTTTCAAAACTGCTCAATCAAAAGTATGGTTTAACTCTGTTAGCTGAATGCTCAGATCAGAAAGAAGTTTCACAGAATGATTCTGTCTAGTTTATATTTGGAGACATTCCTTTTTCCACTACTACGCTCTTAGCGCTCCGAATCTCCACTTGCATTTTCTACAGAAAGAGTGTTTCAGAACGGCTCAATCAAAACTAAGGTTCAACCCTTTTAGTTGAACAAACAGAACAGAAAGGAGTTTCACACAATTCTTCTGTGTAGTTTTTATTTGTAGACATTCTTTTTCCCAGTATAGGCCTCTTAGCGCTCAGAATGTCCAATTGCAGTTTCTACAGAAAGAGTGTTTCAGAACGGCTCAATCAAAAGTAAGGTTCAACTCTGTTAGTTGAATGTACGGAACAGAAACAAGTTTCATACAATGCTTCTGTGTAGTTTATATTTGAACATATTCTTTTTTCCACTATTACCCACTTAGCGCTACGAATGTCCAGTTGCATTTTCTACAGACAGAGTGTTTCAAAACTGCTCAATCAAAAGTATGGTTTAACTCTGTTAGCTGAATGCTCAGATCAGAAAGAAGTTTCACAGAATGCTTCTGTGTAGTTTATATTTGAATATATTCCTTTTTCCACTACTACGCTCTTAGCGCTCCAAATGTCCAGTTGCATTTTCTACAGAAAGAGTGTTCAGATCTGCTCAATCAAAAGTATGGTTTAACTCTGTTAGCTGAATGCACAGATCAGAAAGAAGTTTCACCGAATGATTCTGTGTAGTTTATATTTGAAGACATTCCTTTTTCCACTATTACCCTCTTAGCGCTCCGAATCTCCACTTGCATTTTCTACAAAAAGAGTGTTTCATAACTGCTCAATCAAAAATATGTTTTATCTCTGTTAACTGAATTTACAGATCAGAAATAAGTTTCACAGAATGCATCTGTGTAGTTTTTATTTGAAGATATTCTTTTTCCCAATGTAGGCCTCTTAGCGCTTAGCATGTCCAATTGCAGTTTCTACAGAAAGAGTGTTTCAGAACGGCTCAATCAAAAGTAAGGTTCAACTCTGTTAGTTGAATGCACAGAACAGAAAGAATTTTCACAGAATGCTACTGGGTAGATTATATTTGAATATATTCCTTTTTCCACTATTACCCTCTTAGCGCTCAGAATGTCCACTTGCATTTTCTACAGAAAGAGTGTTCAGAACCGCGCAATCAAAAGTATGGTTTAACTCTGTTAGCTTAATGAACATATCAGAAATAAGTTTCACACAATGCTTCTGTGTAGTTTTTATTTGAAGATATTATTTTTCCCAGTATAGGCCTCTTAGCGCTCAGAATGTCCAATTGCAGTTTCTACAGAAAGAGAGTTTCAGAAAGGCTCAATCAAAAGAAAGGTTCAACTCTGTTAGTTGAATGCACAGAACAGAAAGAAGTTTCATACAATGCTTCTGTGTAGTTTATATTTGAACATATTCTTTTTTCCACTATTACCCACTTAGCGCTACGAATGTCCAGTTGCATTTTCTACAGACAGAGTGTTTCAAAACTGCTCAATCAAAAGTATGGTTTAACTCTGTTAGCTGAATGCTCAGATCAGAAAGAAGTTTCACAGAATGCTTCTGTGTAGTTTATATTTGAATATATTCCTTTTTCCACTACTACTCTCTTAGCGCTCCAAATGTCCAGTTGCATTTTCTACAGAAAGAGTGTTCAGATCTGCTCAATCAAAAGTATGGTTTAACTCCGTTAGCTGAATGCACAGATCAGAAAGAAGTTTCACAGAATGATTCTGTGTAGTTTATATTTGGAGACATTCCTTTTTCCACTATTACCCTCTTAGCGCTCCAAATCTCCACTTGCATTTTCTACAGAAAGAGTGTATCAGAACGGCTCAATCAAAACTAAGGTTCAACTCTTTTAGTTGAACAAACAGAACAGAAAGAAGTTTCACACAATTCTTCTGTGTAGTTTTTATTTGTAGACATTCTTTTTCCCAATATAGGCCTCTTAGCGCTCAGAATGTCCAATTGCAGTTTCTACAGAAAGAGTGTTTCAGAACGGCTCAATCAAAAGTAAGGTTCAACTCTGTTAGTTGAATGCACAGAACAGAAAGAAGTTTCATACAATGCTTCCGTGTAGTTTATATTTGAACATATTCTTTTTTCCACTATTACCCACTTAGCGCTACGAATGTACAGTTGCATTTTCTACAGACAGAGTGTTTCAAAACTGCTCAATCAAAGTATGGTTTAACTCTGTTAGCTGTATGCTCAGATCAGAAAGAAGTTTCACAGAATGCTTCTGTGTAGTTTATATTTGAATATATTCCTTTTTCCACTACTATGCTCTTAGCGCTCCAAATGTCCAGTTGCATTTTCAACAGAAAGAGTTTTCAGATCTGCTCAATCAAAAGTATGGTTTAACTCTGTTAGCTGAATGCACAGATCAGAAAGAAGTTTCACCGAATTATTCTGTGTAGTTTATATTTGAAGACATTCCTTTTTCCACTCTTACTGACTTAGCGCTCCGAATCTCCACTTGCATTTTCTACAAAAAGAGTGTTTCATAACTGCTCAATCAAAAATATGTTTTATCTCTGTTAACTGAATTTACAGATCAGAAATAAGTTTCACAGAATGCATCTGTGTAGTTTTTATTTGAAGATATTCTTTTTCCCAATGTAGGCCTCTTAGCGCTTAGCATGTCCAATTGCAGTTTCTACAGAAAGAGTGTTTCAGAACGGCTCAATCAAAAGTAAGGTTCAACTCTGTTAGTTGAATGCACAGAACAGAAAGAATTTTCACAGAATGCTACTGTGTAGTTTATATTTGAATATATTCCTTTTTCCACTATTACCCTCTTAGCGCTCCGAATGTCCACTTGCATTTTCTACAGAAAGAGTGTTCAGAACTGCGCAATCAAAAGTATGGTTTAACTCTGTTAGCTTAATGAACATATCAGAAATAAGTTTCACACAATGCTTCTGTGTAGTTTTTATTTGAAGATATTATTTTTCCCAATAGAGGCCTCTTAGCGCTCAGAATGTCCAATTGCAGTTTCTACAGAAAGAGTGTTTCAGAAAGGCTCAATCAAAAGTAAGGTTCAACTTTGTTAGTTGAATGCACAGAACAGAAAAAAGTTTCATACAATGCTTCTGTGTAGTTTATATTTGAACATATTCTTTTTTCCACTATTACCCACTTAGCGCTACGAATGTCCAGTTGCATTTTCTACAGACAGAGTGTTTCAAAACTGCTCAATCAAAAGTATGGTTTAACTCTGTTAGCTGAATGCTCAGATCAGAAAGAAGTTTCACAGAATGCTTCTGTTTAGTTTATATTTGAATATATTCCTTTTTCCACTACTACTCTCTTAGCGCTCCAAATGTCCAGTTGCATTTTCTACAGAAAGAGTGTTCAGATCTGCTCAATCAAAAGTATGGTTTAACTCTGTTAGCTGAATGCACAGATCAGAAAGAAGTTTCACAGAATGATTCTGTGTAGTTTATATTTGGAGACATTCCTTTTTCCACTATTACCCTCTTAGCGCTCCGAATCTCCACTTGCATTTTCTACAGAAAGAGTGTTTCAGAACGGCTCAATCAAAACTAAGGTTCAACTCTTTTAGTTGAACATACAGAACAGAAAGAAGTTTCACACAATTCTTCTGTGTAGTTTTTATTTGTAGAAATTCTTTTTCCCAATATAGGCCTCTTAGCGCTCAGAATGTCCAATTGCAGTTTCTACAGAAAGAGTGTTTCAGAACGGCTCAATCAAAAGTAAGGTTCAACTCTGTTAGTTGAATGCACAGAACAGAAAGAAGTTTCATACAATGCTTCTGTGTAGTTTATATTTGAACATATTCTTTTTTCCACTATTAACCACTTAGCGCTACGAATGTCCAGTTGCATTTCCTACAGACAGAGTGTTTCAAAACTGCTCAATCAAAAGTATGGTTTAACTCTGTTAGCTGAATGCTCAGATCAGAAAGAAGTTTCACAGAATGCTTCTGTGTAGTTTATATTTGAATATATTCCTTTTTCCACTAATACGCTCTTAGCGCTCCAAATGTCCAGTTGCATTTTCAACAGAAAGAGTGTTCAGATCTGCTCAATCAAAAGTATGGTTTAACTCTGTTAGCCGAATGCACAGATCAGAAAGAAGTTTCACCGAATGATTCTGTGTAGTTTATATTTGAAGACATTCCTTTTTCCACTATTACCCTCTTAGCACTCCGAATCTACACTTGCATTTTCTACAAAAAGAGTGTTTCATAACTGCTCAATCAAAAATATGTTTTATCTCTGTTAACTGAATTTACAAATCAGAAATAAGTTTCACAAATGCATCTGTGTTGTTTTTATTTGAAGATATTCTTTTTCCCAATGTAGGCCTCTTAGCGCTTAGCATGTCCAATTGCAGTTTCTACAGAAAGAGTGTTTCAGAACGGCTCAATCAAAAGTAAGGTTCAACTCTGTTAGTTGAATGCACAGAACAGAAAGAATTTTCACAGAATGCTACTGTGTAGTTTATATTTGAATATATTCCTTTTTCCACTATTACCCTCTTAGCGCTCCGAATGTCCACTTGCATTTTCTACAGAAAGAGTGTTCAGAACTGCGCAATCAAAAGTATGGTTTAACTCTGTTAGCTTAATGAACATATCAGAAATAAGTTTCACACAATGCTTCTGTGTAGTTTTTATTTGAAGATATTATTTTTCCCATTATAGGCCTCTTAGCGCTCAGAATGTCCAATTGCAGTTTCTACAGAAAGAGTGTTTCAGAAAGGCTCAATCAAAAGTAAGGTTCAACTCTGTTAGTTGAATGCACAGAACAGAAAGAAGTTTCATACAATGCTTCTGTGTAGTTTATATTTGAACATATTTTTTTTCCACTATTACCCACTTAGCGCTACGAATGTCCAGTTGCATTTTCTACAGACAGAGTGTTTCAAAACTGCTCAATCAAAAGTATGGTTTAACTCTGTTAGCTGAATGCTCAGATCAGAAAGAAGTTTCACAGAATGCTTCTGTGTAGTTTATATTTGAATATATTCCTTTTTCCACTACTACTCTCTTAGCGCTCCAAATGTCCAGTTGCATTTTCTACAGAAAGAGTGTTCAGATCTGCTCAATCAAAAGTATGGTTTAACTCTGTTAGCTGAATGCACAGATCAGAAAGAAGTTTCACAGAATGATTCTGTGTAGTTTATATTTGGAGACATTCCTTATTCCACTATTACCCTCTTAGCACTCCGAATCTCCACTTGCATTTTCTACAGAAAGAGTGTATCAGAACGGCTCAATCAAAACTAAGGTTCAACTCTTTTAGTTGAACAAACAGAACAGAAAGAAGTTTCACACAATTCTTCTGTGTAGTTTTTATTTGTAGACATTCTATTTCCCAATATAGGCCTCTTAGCGCTCAGAATGTCCAATTGCAGTTTCTACAGAAAGAGTGTTTCAGAACGGCTCAATCAAAAGTAAGGTTCAACTCCGTTACTTGAATGCACAGAACAGAAAGAAGTTTCATAAAATGCTTCTGTGTAGTTTATATTTGAACGTATTCTTTTTTCCACTATTACCCACTTAGCGCTACGAATGTCCAGTTGCATTTTCTACAGACAGAGTGTTTCAAAACTGCTCAATCAAAAGTATGGTTTAACTCTGTTAGCTGAATGCTCAGATCAGAAAGAAGTTTCACAGAATGCTTCTGTGTAGTTTATATTTGAATATATTCTTTTTCCACTAATACGCTCTTAGCACTCCAAATGTCCAGTTGCATTTTCAACAGAAAGAGTGTTCAGATCTGCTCAATCAAAAGTATGGTTTAACTCTGTTAGCTGAATGCACAGATCAGGAAGAAGTTTCACCGAATGATTCTGTGTAGTTTATATTTGAAGACATTCCTTTTTCCACTATTACCCTCTTAGCGCTCCGAATCTCCACTTGCATTTTCTACAAAAACAGTGTTTCATAACTGCTCAATCAAAAATATGTTTTATCTCTGTTAACTGAATTTACAAATCAGAAATAAGTTTCACAGAATGCATCTGTGTAATTTTTATTTGAAGATATTCTTTTTCCCAATGTAGGCCTCTTAGCGCTTAGCATGTCCAATTGCAGTTTCTACAGAAAGAGTGTTTCAGAACGGCTCAATCAAAAGTAAGGTTCAACTCTGTTAGTTGAATGCACAGAACAGAAAGAATTTTCACAGAATGCTACTGTGTAGTTTATATTTGAATATATTCCTTTTTCCACTATTACCCTCTTAGCGCTCCGAATGTCCACTTGCATTTTCTACAGAAAGAGTGTTCAGAACTTCGCAATCAAAAGTATGGTTTAACTCTGTTAGCTTAATGAACATATCAGAAATAAGTTTCACACAATGCTTCTGTGTAGTTTTTATTTGAAGATATTTTTTTTCCCAATAGAGGCCTCTTAGCGCTCAGAATGTCCAATTGCAGTTTCTACAGAAAGAGTGTTTCAGAAAGGCTCAATCAAAAGTAACGTTCAACTCTGTTAGTTGAATGCACAGAACGGAAAGAAGTTTCATACAATGCTTCTGTGTAGTTTATATTTGAACATATTCTTTTTTCCACTATTACCCCCTTAGCGCTACGAATGTCCTGTTGCATTTTCTACAGACAGAGTGTTTCAAAACTGCTCAATCAAAAGTATGGTTTAACTCTGTTAGCTGAATGCTCAGATCAGAAAGAAGTTTCACAGAATGCTTCTGTGTAGTTTATATTTGAATATATTCCTTTTTCCACTACTACTCTCTTAGCGCTCCAAATGTCCAGTTGCATTTTCTACAGAAAGAGTGTTCAGATCTGCTCAATCAAAAGTATGGTTTAACTCTGTTAGCTGAATGCACAGATCAGAAAGAAGTTTCACAGAATGATTCTGTGTAGTTTATATTTGGAGACATTCCTTTTTCCACTATTACCCTCTTAGCGCTCCGAATCTCCACTTGCATTTTCTACAGAAAGAGTGTTTCAGAACGGCTCAATCAAAACTAAGGTTCAACTCTTTTAGTTGAACATACAGAACAGAAAGAAGTTTCACACAATTCTTCTGTGTAGTTTTTATTTGTAGACATTCTTTTTCCCAATATAGGCCTCTTAGCGCTCAGAATGTCCAATTGCAGTTTCTACAGAAAGAGTGTTTCAGAACGGCTCAATCAAAAGTAAGGTTCAACTCTGTTAGTTGAATGCACAGAACAGAAAGAAGTTTCATACAATGCTTCTGTGTAGTTTATATTTGAACATATTCTTTTTTCCACTATTAACCACTTAGCGCTACGAATGTCCAGTTGCATTTCCTACAGACAGAGTGTTTCAAAACTGCTCAATCAAAAGTATGGTTTAACTCTGTTAGCTGAATGCTCAGATCAGAAAGAAGTTTCACAGAATGCTTCTGTGTAGTTTATATTTGAATATATTCCTTTTTCCACTAATACGCTCTTAGCGCTCCAAATGTCCAGTTGCATTTTCAACAGAAAGAGTGTTCAGATCTGCTCAATCAAAAGTATGGTTTAACTCTGTTAGCCGAATGCACAGATCAGAAAGAAGTTTCACCGAATGATTCTGTGTAGTTTATATTTGAAGACATTCCTTTTTCCACTATTACCCTCTTAGCGCTCCGAATCTACACTTGCATTTTCTACAAAAAGAGTGTTTCATAACTGCTCAATCAAAAATATGTTTTATCTCTGTTAACTGAATTTACAAATCAGAAATAAGTTTCACAAATGCATCTGTGTTGTTTTTATTTGAAGATATTCTTTTTCCCAATGTAGGCCTCTTAGCGCTTAGCATGTCCAATTGCAGTTTCTACAGAAAGAGTGTTTCAGAACGGCTCAATCAAAAGTAAGGTTCAACTCTGTTAGTTGAATGCACAGAACAGAAAGAATTTTCACAGAATGCTACTGTGTAGTTTATATTTGAATATATTCCTTTTTCCACTATTACCCTCTTAGCGCTCCGAATGTCCACTTGCATTTTCTACAGAAAGAGTGTTCAGAACTGCGCAATCAAAAGTATGGTTTAACTCTGTTAGCTTAATGAACATATCAGAAATAAGTTTCACACAATGCTTCTGTGTAGTTTTTATTTGAAGATATTATTTTTCCCATTATAGGCCTCTTAGCGCTCAGAATGTCCAATTGCAGTTTCTACAGAAAGAGTGTTTCAGAAAGGCTCAATCAAAAGTAAGGTTCAACTCTGTTAGTTGAATGCACAGAACAGAAAGAAGTTTCATACAATGCTTCTGTGTAGTTTATATTTGAACATATTTTTTTTCCACTATTACCCACTTAGCGCTACGAATGTCCAGTTGCATTTTCTACAGACAGAGTGTTTCAAAACTGCTCAATCAAAAGTATGGTTTAACTCTGTTAGCTGAATGCTCAGATCAGAAAGAAGTTTCACAGAATGCTTCTGTGTAGTTTATATTTGAATATATTCCTTTTTCCACTACTACTCTCTTAGCGCTCCAAATGTCCAGTTGCATTTTCTACAGAAAGAGTGTTCAGATCTGCTCAATCAAAAGTATGGTTTAACTCTGTTAGCTGAATGCACAGATCAGAAAGAAGTTTCACAGAATGATTCTGTGTAGTTTATATTTGGAGACATTCCTTATTCCACTATTACCCTCTTAGCACTCCGAATCTCCACTTGCATTTTCTACAGAAAGAGTGTATCAGAACGGCTCAATCAAAACTAAGGTTCAACTCTTTTAGTTGAACAAACAGAACAGAAAGAAGTTTCACACAATTCTTCTGTGTAGTTTTTATTTGTAGACATTCTATTTCCCAATATAGGCCTCTTAGCGCTCAGAATGTCCAATTGCAGTTTCTACAGAAAGAGTGTTTCAGAACGGCTCAATCAAAAGTAAGGTTCAACTCCGTTACTTGAATGCACAGAACAGAAAGAAGTTTCATAAAATGCTTCTGTGTAGTTTATATTTGAACGTATTCTTTTTTCCACTATTACCCACTTAGCGCTACGAATGTCCAGTTGCATTTTCTACAGACAGAGTGTTTCAAAACTGCTCAATCAAAAGTATGGTTTAACTCTGTTAGCTGAATGCTCAGATCAGAAAGAAGTTTCACAGAATGCTTCTGTGTAGTTTATATTTGAATATATTCTTTTTCCACTAATACGCTCTTAGCACTCCAAATGTCCAGTTGCATTTTCAACAGAAAGAGTGTTCAGATCTGCTCAATCAAAAGTATGGTTTAACTCTGTTAGCTGAATGCACAGATCAGGAAGAAGTTTCACCGAATGATTCTGTGTAGTTTATATTTGAAGACATTCCTTTTTCCACTATTACCCTCTTAGCGCTCCGAATCTCCACTTGCATTTTCTACAAAAACAGTGTTTCATAACTGCTCAATCAAAAATATGTTTTATCTCTGTTAACTGAATTTACAAATCAGAAATAAGTTTCACAGAATGCATCTGTGTAATTTTTATTTGAAGATATTCTTTTTCCCAATGTAGGCCTCTTAGCGCTTAGCATGTCCAATTGCAGTTTCTACAGAAAGAGTGTTTCAGAACGGCTCAATCAAAAGTAAGGTTCAACTCTGTTAGTTGAATGCACAGAACAGAAAGAATTTTCACAGAATGCTACTGTGTAGTTTATATTTGAATATATTCCTTTTTCCACTATTACCCTCTTAGCGCTCCGAATGTCCACTTGCATTTTCTACAGAAAGAGTGTTCAGAACTTCGCAATCAAAAGTATGGTTTAACTCTGTTAGCTTAATGAACATATCAGAAATAAGTTTCACACAATGCTTCTGTGTAGTTTTTATTTGAAGATATTTTTTTTCCCAATAGAGGCCTCTTAGCGCTCAGAATGTCCAATTGCAGTTTCTACAGAAAGAGTGTTTCAGAAAGGCTCAATCAAAAGTAACGTTCAACTCTGTTAGTTGAATGCACAGAACGGAAAGAAGTTTCATACAATGCTTCTGTGTAGTTTATATTTGAACATATTCTTTTTTCCACTATTACCCCCTTAGCGCTACGAATGTCCTGTTGCATTTTCTACAGACAGAGTGTTTCAAAACTGCTCAATCAAAAGTATGGTTTAACTCTGTTAGCTGAATGCTCAGATCAGAAAGAAGTTTCACAGAATGCTTCTGTGTAGTTTATATTTGAATATATTCCTTTTTCCACTACTACTCTCTTAGCGCTCCAAATGTCCAGTTGCATTTTCTACAGAAAGAGTGTTCAGATCTGCTCAATCAAAAGTATGGTTTAACTCTGTTAGCTGAATGCACAGATCAGAAAGAAGTTTCACAGAATGATTCTGTGTAGTTTATATTTGGAGACATTCCTTTTTCCACTATTACCCTCTTAGCGCTCCGAATCTCCACTTGCATTTTCTACAGAAAGAGTGTTTCAGAACGGCTCAATCAAAACTAAGGTTCAACTCTTTTAGTTGCACAAACAGAACAGAAAGAAGTTTCACACAATTCTTCTGTGTAGTTTTTATTTGTAGACATTCTTTTTCCCAGTATAGGCCTCTTAGCGCTCAGAATGTCCAATTGCAGTTTCTACAGAAAGAGTGTTTCAGAAAGGCTCAATCAAAAGTAAGGTTCAACTCTGTTAGTTGAATGCACGGAACAGAAACAAGTTTCATACAATGCTTCTGTGTAGTTTATATTTGAACATATTCTTTTTTCCACTATTACCCACTTAGCGCTACGAATGTCCAGTTGCATTTTCTACAGACAGAGTGTTTCAAAAGTGCTCAAACAAAAGTATGGTTTAACTCTGTTAGCTGAATGCTCAGATCAGAAAGAAGTTTCACAGAATGCTTCTGTGTAGTTTATATTTGAATATATTCCTTTTTCCACTACTACGCTATTAGCGCTCCAAATGTCCAGTTGCATTTTCTACAGAAAGAGTGTTCAGATCTGCTCAATCAAAAGTATGGTTTAACTCTGTTAGCTGAATGCACAGATCAGAAAGAAGTTTCACCGAATGATTCTGTGTAGTTTATATTTGAAGACATTACTTTTTCCACTATTACCCACGTAGCGCTCCGAATCTCCACTTGCATTTTCTACAAAAAGAGTGTTTCATAACTGCTCAATCAAAAATATGTTTTATCTCTGTTAACTGAATTTACAGATCAGAAATAAGTTTCACAGAATGCATCTGTGTAGTTTTTATTTGAAGATATTCATTTTCCCAATGTAGGCCTCTTAGCGCTTAGCATGTCCAATTGCAGTTTCTACAGAAAGAGTGTTTCAGAACGGCTCAATCAAAAGTAAGGTTCAACTCTGTTAGTTGAATGCACAGAACAGGAAGAATTTTCACAGAATGCTACTGTGTAGTTTATATTTGAATATATTCCTTTTTCCACTATTACCCTCTTAGCGCTCAGAATGTCCACTTGCATTTTCTACAGAAAGAGTGTTCAGAACTGCGCAATCAAAACTAAGGTTCAACTCTATTATTTGAAAAAACAGAACAGAAAGAAGTTTCACACAGTGCTTCTGTGTAGTTTTTATTTGTAAACATTCTTTTTCCCAATATAGGCCTCTTAGCGCTCAGAATGTCCAATTGCAGTTTCTACAGAAAGAGTGTTTCAGAACGGCTCAATCAAAAGTAAGGTTCAACTCTGTTAGTTGAATGCACAGAACAGAAAGAAGTTTCATACAATGCTTCTGTGTAGTTTATATTTGAACATATTCTTTTTTCCACTATTACCCACTTAGCGCTACGAATGTCCAGTTGCATTTTCTACAGACAGAGTGTTTCAAAACTGCTCAATCAAACGTATGGTTTAACTCTGTTAGCTGAATGCTCAGATCAGAAAGAAGTTTCACAGAATGCTTCTGTGTAGTTTATATTTGAATATATTCCTTTTTCCACTACTACGCTCTTAGCGCTCCAAATGTCCAGTTGCATTTTCAACAGAAAGAGTGTTCAGATCTGCTCAATCAAAAGTATGGTTTAACTCTGTTAGCTGAATGCACAGATCAGAAAGAAGTTTCACCGAATGATTCTGTGTAGTTTATATTTGAAGACATTCCTTTTTCCACTATTACCCACTTAGCGCTCCGAATCTCCACTTGCATTTTCTTCAAAAAGAGTGTTTCATAACTGCTCAATCAAAAATATGTTTTATCTCTGTTAACTGAATTTACAGATCAGAAATAAGTTTCACAGAATGCATCTGTGTAGTTTTTATTTGAAGATATTCTTTTTCCCAATGTAGGCCTCTTAGCGCTTAGCATGTCCGATTGCAGTTTCTACAGAAAGAGTGTTTCAGAACGGCTCAATCAAAAGTAAGGTTCAACTCTGTTAGTTGAATGCACAGAACCGAAAGAATTTTCACAGAATGCTACTGTGTAGTTTATATTTGAATATATTCCTTTTTCCACTATTACCCCCTTAGCGCTCCGAATGTCCACTTGCATTTTCTACAGAAAGAGTGTTCAGAACTGCGCAATCAAAAGTATGGTTTAACTCTGTTAGCTTAATGAACATATCAGAAATAAGTTTCACACAATGCTTCTGTGTAGTTTTTATTTGAAGATATTATTTTTCCCAATAGAGGCCTCTTAGCGCTCAGAATGTCCAATTGCAGTTCCTACAGAAAGAGTGTTTCAGAAAGGCTCAATCAAAAGTAAGGTTCAACTCTGTTAGTTGAATGCACAGAACAGAAAGAAGTTTCATACAATGCTTCTGTGTAGTTTATATTTGAACATATTCTTTTTTCCACTATTACCCACTTAGCGCTACGAATGTCCAGTTGCATTTTCTACAGACAGAGTGTTTCAAAACTGTTCAATCAAAAGTATGGTTTAACTCTGTTAGCTGAATGCTCAGATCAGAAAGAAGTTTCACAGAATGCTTCTGTGTAGTTTATATTTGAATATATTCCTTTTTCCACTACTACACTCTTATCGCTCCAAATGTCCAGTTGCATTTTCTACAGAAAGAGTGTTCAGATCTGCTCAATCAAAAGTATGGTTTAACTCTGTTAGCTGAATGCACAGATCAGAAAGAAGTTTCACAGAATGATTCTGTGTAGTTTATATTTGGAGACATTCCTTTTTCCACTATTACCCTCTTAGCGCTCCGAATCTCCACTTGCATTTTCTACAGAAAGAGTGTTTCAGAACGGCTCAATCAAAACTAAGGTTCAACTCTTTTAGTTGAACAAACAGAACAGAAAGAAGTTTCACACAATTCTTCTGTGTAGTTTTTATTTGTAGACATTCTTTTTCCCAATATAGGCCTCTTAGCGCTCAGAATGTCCAATTGCAGTTTCTACAGAAAGAGTGTTTCAGAACGGCTCAATCAAAAGTAAGGTTCAACTCTGTTAGTTGAATGCACAGAACAGAAAGTAGTTTCATACAATGCTTCTGTGTAGTTTATATTTGAACATATTCTTTTTTCCACTATTACCCACTTAGCGCTACGAATGTCCAGTTGCATTTTGTAGAGACAGAGTGTTTCAAAACTGCTCAATCAAAAGTATGGTTTAACTCTGTTAGCTGAATGCTCAGATCAGAAAGAAGTTTCACAGAATGCTTCTGTGTAGTTTATATTTGAATATATTCCTTTTTCCACTACTACGCTCTTAGCGCTCCAAATGTCCAGTTGCATTTTCTACAGAAAGAGTGTTCAGATCTGCTCAATCAAAAGTATGGTTTAACTCTGTTAGCTGAATGCACAGATCAGAAAGAAGTTTCACCGAATGATTCTGTGTAGTTTATATTTGAAGATATTCCTTTTTCCACTATTACCCTCTTAGCGCTCCGAATCTCCACTTGCATTTTCTACAAAAAGAGTGTTTCATAACTGCTCAATCAAAAATATGTTTTATCTCTGTTAACTGAATTTACCGATCAGAAATAAGTTTCAGAGAATGCATCTGTGTAGTTTTTATTTGAAGATATTCTTTTTCCCAATGTAGGCCTCTTAGCGCTTAGCATGTCCAATTGCAGTTTCTACAGAAAGAGTGTTTCAGAACGGCTCAATCAAAAGTAAGGTTCAACTCTGTTAGTTGAATGCACAGAACAGGAAGAATTTTCACAGAATGCTACTGTGTAGTTTATATTTGAATATATTCCTTTTTCCACTATTACCCTCTTAGCGCTCCGAATGTCCACTTGCATTTTCTACAGAAAGAGTGTTCAGAACTGCGCAATCAAAACTTAGGTTCAACTCTTTTAGTTGAACAAACAGAACAGAAAAAAGTTTCACACAATGCTTCTGTGTAGTTTTTATTTGTAGACATTCTTTTTCCCAATATAGGCCTCTTAGCGCTCAGAATGTCCAATTGCAATTTCTACAGAAAGAGTGATTCAGAACGGCTCAATCAAACGTAAGTTTCAACTCTGTTAGTTGAATGCACAGAACAGAAAGAAGTTTCATACAATGCTTCTGTGTAGTTTATATTTGAACATATTCTTTTTTCCACTATTACCCACTTAGCGCTACGAATGTCCAGTTGCATTTTCTACAGACAGAGTGTTTCAAAACTGCTCAATCAAAAGTATGTTTTAACTCTGTTAGCTGAATGCTCAGATCAGAAAGAAGTTTCACAGAATGCTTCTGTGTAGTTTATATTTGAATATATTCCTTTTTCCACTATTACGCTCTTAGCGCTCCAAATGTCCAGTTGCATTTTCTACAGAAAGAGTGTTCAGATCTGCTCAATCAAAAGTATGGTTTAACTCTGTTAGCTGAATGCTCAGATCAGAAAGAAGTTTCACAGAATGCTTCTGTGTAGTTTATATTTGAATATATTCCTTTTTCCACTATTACGCTCTTAGCGCTCCAAATGTCCAGTTGCATTTTCTACAGAAAGAGTGTTCAGATCTGCTCAATCAAAAGTATGGTTTAACTCTGTTAGCTGAATGCACAGATCAGAAAGAAGTTTCACAGAATGATTCTGTGTAGTTTATATTTGGAGACATTCCTTTTTCCACTATTACCCTCTTAGCGCTCCGAATCTCCACTTGCATTTTCTACAGAAAGAGTGTTTCAGAACGGCTCAATCAAAACTAAGGTTCAACTCTTTTAGTTGAACATACAGAACAGAAAGAAGTTTCACACAATTCTTCTGTGTAGTTTTTATTTGTAGAAATTCTTTTTCCCAATATAGGCCTCTTAGCGCTCAGAATGTCCAATTGCAGTTTCTACAGAAAGAGTGTTTCAGAACGGCTCAATCAAAAGTAAGGTTCAACTCTGTTAGTTGAATGCACAGAACAGAAAGAAGTTTCATACAATGCTTCTGTGTAGTTTATATTTGAACATATTCTTTTTTCCACTATTAACCACTTAGCGCTACGAATGTCCAGTTGCATTTCCTACAGACAGAGTGTTTCAAAACTGCTCAATCAAAAGTATGGTTTAACTCTGTTAGCTGAATGCTCAGATCAGAAAGAAGTTTCACAGAATGCTTCTGTGTAGTTTATATTTGAATATATTCCTTTTTCCACTAATACGCTCTTAGCGCTCCAAATGTCCAGTTGCATTTTCAACAGAAAGAGTGTTCAGATCTGCTCAATCAAAAGTATGGTTTAACTCTGTTAGCCGAATGCACAGATCAGAAAGAAGTTTCACCGAATGATTCTGTGTAGTTTATATTTGAAGACATTCCTTTTTCCACTATTACCCTCTTAGCGCTCCGAATCTACACTTGCATTTTCTACAAAAAGAGTGTTTCATAACTGCTCAATCAAAAATATGTTTTATCTCTGTTAACTGAATTTACAAATCAGAAATAAGTTTCACAAATGCATCTGTGTTGTTTTTATTTGAAGATATTCTTTTTCCCAATGTAGGCCTCTTAGCGCTTAGCATGTCCAATTGCAGTTTCTACAGAAAGAGTGTTTCAGAACGGCTCAATCAAAAGTAAGGTTCAACTCTGTTAGTTGAATGCACAGAACAGAAAGAATTTTCACAGAATGCTACTGTGTAGTTTATATTTGAATATATTCCTTTTTCCACTATTACCCTCTTAGCGCTCCGAATGTCCACTTGCATTTTCTACAGAAAGAGTGTTCAGAACTGCGCAATCAAAAGTATGGTTTAACTCTGTTAGCTTAATGAACATATCAGAAATAAGTTTCACACAATGCTTCTGTGTAGTTTTTATTTGAAGATATTATTTTTCCCATTATAGGCCTCTTAGCGCTCAGAATGTCCAATTGCAGTTTCTACAGAAAGAGTGTTTCAGAAAGGCTCAATCAAAAGTAAGGTTCAACTCTGTTAGTTGAATGCACAGAACAGAAAGAAGTTTCATACAATGCTTCTGTGTAGTTTATATTTGAACATATTTTTTTTCCACTATTACCCACTTAGCGCTACGAATGTCCAGTTGCATTTTCTACAGACAGAGTGTTTCAAAACTGCTCAATCAAAAGTATGGTTTAACTCTGTTAGCTGAATGCTCAGATCAGAAAGAAGTTTCACAGAATGCTTCTGTGTAGTTTATATTTGAATATATTCCTTTTTCCACTACTACTCTCTTAGCGCTCCAAATGTCCAGTTGCATTTTCTACAGAAAGAGTGTTCAGATCTGCTCAATCAAAAGTATGGTTTAACTCTGTTAGCTGAATGCACAGATCAGAAAGAAGTTTCACAGAATGATTCTGTGTAGTTTATATTTGGAGACATTCCTTATTCCACTATTACCCTCTTAGCACTCCGAATCTCCACTTGCATTTTCTACAGAAAGAGTGTATCAGAACGGCTCAATCAAAACTAAGGTTCAACTCTTTTAGTTGAACAAACAGAACAGAAAGAAGTTTCACACAATTCTTCTGTGTAGTTTTTATTTGTAGACATTCTATTTCCCAATATAGGCCTCTTAGCGCTCAGAATGTCCAATTGCAGTTTCTACAGAAAGAGTGTTTCAGAACGGCTCAATCAAAAGTAAGGTTCAACTCCGTTACTTGAATGCACAGAACAGAAAGAAGTTTCATAAAATGCTTCTGTGTAGTTTATATTTGAACGTATTCTTTTTTCCACTATTACCCACTTAGCGCTACGAATGTCCAGTTGCATTTTCTACAGACAGAGTGTTTCAAAACTGCTCAATCAAAAGTATGGTTTAACTCTGTTAGCTGAATGCTCAGATCAGAAAGAAGTTTCACAGAATGCTTCTGTGTAGTTTATATTTGAATATATTCTTTTTCCACTAATACGCTCTTAGCACTCCAAATGTCCAGTTGCATTTTCAACAGAAAGAGTGTTCAGATCTGCTCAATCAAAAGTATGGTTTAACTCTGTTAGCTGAATGCACAGATCAGGAAGAAGTTTCACCGAATGATTCTGTGTAGTTTATATTTGAAGACATTCCTTTTTCCACTATTACCCTCTTAGCGCTCCGAATCTCCACTTGCATTTTCTACAAAAACAGTGTTTCATAACTGCTCAATCAAAAATATGTTTTATCTCTGTTAACTGAATTTACAAATCAGAAATAAGTTTCACAGAATGCATCTGTGTAATTTTTATTTGAAGATATTCTTTTTCCCAATGTAGGCCTCTTAGCGCTTAGCATGTCCAATTGCAGTTTCTACAGAAAGAGTGTTTCAGAACGGCTCAATCAAAAGTAAGGTTCAACTCTGTTAGTTGAATGCACAGAACAGAAAGAATTTTCACAGAATGCTACTGTGTAGTTTATATTTGAATATATTCCTTTTTCCACTATTACCCTCTTAGCGCTCCGAATGTCCACTTGCATTTTCTACAGAAAGAGTGTTCAGAACTTCGCAATCAAAAGTATGGTTTAACTCTGTTAGCTTAATGAACATATCAGAAATAAGTTTCACACAATGCTTCTGTGTAGTTTTTATTTGAAGATATTTTTTTTCCCAATAGAGGCCTCTTAGCGCTCAGAATGTCCAATTGCAGTTTCTACAGAAAGAGTGTTTCAGAAAGGCTCAATCAAAAGTAACGTTCAACTCTGTTAGTTGAATGCACAGAACGGAAAGAAGTTTCATACAATGCTTCTGTGTAGTTTATATTTGAACATATTCTTTTTTCCACTATTACCCCCTTAGCGCTACGAATGTCCTGTTGCATTTTCTACAGACAGAGTGTTTCAAAACTGCTCAATCAAAAGTATGGTTTAACTCTGTTAGCTGAATGCTCAGATCAGAAAGAAGTTTCACAGAATGCTTCTGTGTAGTTTATATTTGAATATATTCCTTTTTCCACTACTACTCTCTTAGCGCTCCAAATGTCCAGTTGCATTTTCTACAGAAAGAGTGTTCAGATCTGCTCAATCAAAAGTATGGTTTAACTCTGTTAGCTGAATGCACAGATCAGAAAGAAGTTTCACAGAATGATTCTGTGTAGTTTATATTTGGAGACATTCCTTTTTCCACTATTACCCTCTTAGCGCTCCGAATCTCCACTTGCATTTTCTACAGAAAGAGTGTTTCAGAACGGCTCAATCAAAACTAAGGTTCAACTCTTTTAGTTGCACAAACAGAACAGAAAGAAGTTTCACACAATTCTTCTGTGTAGTTTTTATTTGTAGACATTCTTTTTCCCAGTATAGGCCTCTTAGCGCTCAGAATGTCCAATTGCAGTTTCTACAGAAAGAGTGTTTCAGAAAGGCTCAATCAAAAGTAAGGTTCAACTCTGTTAGTTGAATGCACGGAACAGAAACAAGTTTCATACAATGCTTCTGTGTAGTTTATATTTGAACATATTCTTTTTTCCACTATTACCCACTTAGCGCTACGAATGTCCAGTTGCATTTTCTACAGACAGAGTGTTTCAAAAGTGCTCAAACAAAAGTATGGTTTAACTCTGTTAGCTGAATGCTCAGATCAGAAAGAAGTTTCACAGAATGCTTCTGTGTAGTTTATATTTGAATATATTCCTTTTTCCACTACTACGCTATTAGCGCTCCAAATGTCCAGTTGCATTTTCTACAGAAAGAGTGTTCAGATCTGCTCAATCAAAAGTATGGTTTAACTCTGTTAGCTGAATGCACAGATCAGAAAGAAGTTTCACCGAATGATTCTGTGTAGTTTATATTTGAAGACATTCCTTTTTCCACTATTACCCACTTAGCGCTCCGAATCTCCACTTGCATTTTCTTCAAAAAGAGTGTTTCATAACTGCTCAATCAAAAATATGTTTTATCTCTGTTAACTGAATTTACAGATCAGAAATAAGTTTCACAGAATGCATCTGTGTAGTTTTTATTTGAAGATATTCTTTTTCCCAATGTAGGCCTCTTAGCGCTTAGCATGTCCGATTGCAGTTTCTACAGAAAGAGTGTTTCAGAACGGCTCAATCAAAAGTAAGGTTCAACTCTGTTAGTTGAATGCACAGAACCGAAAGAATTTTCACAGAATGCTACTGTGTAGTTTATATTTGAATATATTCCTTTTTCCACTATTACCCCCTTAGCGCTCCGAATGTCCACTTGCATTTTCTACAGAAAGAGTGTTCAGAACTGCGCAATCAAAAGTATGGTTTAACTCTGTTAGCTTAATGAACATATCAGAAATAAGTTTCACACAATGCTTCTGTGTAGTTTTTATTTGAAGATATTATTTTTCCCAATAGAGGCCTCTTAGCGCTCAGAATGTCCAATTGCAGTTCCTACAGAAAGAGTGTTTCAGAAAGGCTCAATCAAAAGTAAGGTTCAACTCTGTTAGTTGAATGCACAGAACAGAAAGAAGTTTCATACAATGCTTCTGTGTAGTTTATATTTGAACATATTCTTTTTTCCACTATTACCCACTTAGCGCTACGAATGTCCAGTTGCATTTTCTACAGACAGAGTGTTTCAAAACTGTTCAATCAAAAGTATGGTTTAACTCTGTTAGCTGAATGCTCAGATCAGAAAGAAGTTTCACAGAATGCTTCTGTGTAGTTTATATTTGAATATATTCCTTTTTCCACTACTACACTCTTATCGCTCCAAATGTCCAGTTGCATTTTCTACAGAAAGAGTGTTCAGATCTGCTCAATCAAAAGTATGGTTTAACTCTGTTAGCTGAATGCACAGATCAGAAAGAAGTTTCACAGAATGATTCTGTGTAGTTTATATTTGGAGACATTCCTTTTTCCACTATTACCCTCTTAGCGCTCCGAATCTCCACTTGCATTTTCTACAGAAAGAGTGTTTCAGAACGGCTCAATCAAAACTAAGGTTCAACTCTTTTAGTTGAACAAACAGAACAGAAAGAAGTTTCACACAATTCTTCTGTGTAGTTTTTATTTGTAGACATTCTTTTTCCCAATATAGGCCTCTTAGCGCTCAGAATGTCCAATTGCAGTTTCTACAGAAAGAGTGTTTCAGAACGGCTCAATCAAAAGTAAGGTTCAACTCTGTTAGTTGAATGCACAGAACAGAAAGTAGTTTCATACAATGCTTCTGTGTAGTTTATATTTGAACATATTCTTTTTTCCACTATTACCCACTTAGCGCTACGAATGTCCAGTTGCATTTTGTAGAGACAGAGTGTTTCAAAACTGCTCAATCAAAAGTATGGTTTAACTCTGTTAGCTGAATGCTCAGATCAGAAAGAAGTTTCACAGAATGCTTCTGTGTAGTTTATATTTGAATATATTCCTTTTTCCACTACTACGCTCTTAGCGCTCCAAATGTCCAGTTGCATTTTCTACAGAAAGAGTGTTCAGATCTGCTCAATCAAAAGTATGGTTTAACTCTGTTAGCTGAATGCACAGATCAGAAAGAAGTTTCACCGAATGATTCTGTGTAGTTTATATTTGAAGATATTCCTTTTTCCACTATTACCCTCTTAGCGCTCCGAATCTCCACTTGCATTTTCTACAAAAAGAGTGTTTCATAACTGCTCAATCAAAAATATGTTTTATCTCTGTTAACTGAATTTACCGATCAGAAATAAGTTTCAGAGAATGCATCTGTGTAGTTTTTATTTGAAGATATTCTTTTTCCCAATGTAGGCCTCTTAGCGCTTAGCATGTCCAATTGCAGTTTCTACAGAAAGAGTGTTTCAGAACGGCTCAATCAAAAGTAAGGTTCAACTCTGTTAGTTGAATGCACAGAACAGGAAGAATTTTCACAGAATGCTACTGTGTAGTTTATATTTGAATATATTCCTTTTTCCACTATTACCCTCTTAGCGCTCCGAATGTCCACTTGCATTTTCTACAGAAAGAGTGTTCAGAACTGCGCAATCAAAACTTAGGTTCAACTCTTTTAGTTGAACAAACAGAACAGAAAAAAGTTTCACACAATGCTTCTGTGTAGTTTTTATTTGTAGACATTCTTTTTCCCAATATAGGCCTCTTAGCGCTCAGAATGTCCAATTGCAATTTCTACAGAAAGAGTGATTCAGAACGGCTCAATCAAACGTAAGTTTCAACTCTGTTAGTTGAATGCACAGAACAGAAAGAAGTTTCATACAATGCTTCTGTGTAGTTTATATTTGAACATATTCTTTTTTCCACTATTACCCACTTAGCGCTACGAATGTCCAGTTGCATTTTCTACAGACAGAGTGTTTCAAAACTGCTCAATCAAAAGTATGTTTTAACTCTGTTAGCTGAATGCTCAGATCAGAAAGAAGTTTCACAGAATGCTTCTGTGTAGTTTATATTTGAATATATTCCTTTTTCCACTATTACGCTCTTAGCGCTCCAAATGTCCAGTTGCATTTTCTACAGAAAGAGTGTTCAGATCTGCTCAATCAAAAGTATGGTTTAACTCTGTTAGCTGAATGCTCAGATCAGAAAGAAGTTTCACAGAATGCTTCTGTGTAGTTTATATTTGAATATATTCCTTTTTCCACTATTACGCTCTTAGCGCTCCAAATGTCCAGTTGCATTTTCTACAGAAAGAGTGTTCAGATCTGCTCAATCAAAAGTATGGTTTAACTCTGTTAGCTGAATGCACAGATCAGAAAGAAGTTTCACAGAATGATTCTGTGTAGTTTATATTTGGAGACATTCCTTTTTCCACTATTACCCTCTTAGCGCTCCGAATCTCCACTTGCATTTTCTACAGAAAGAGTGTTTCAGAACGGCTCAATCAAAACTAAGGTTCAACTCTTTTAGTTGAACATACAGAACAGAAAGAAGTTTCACACAATTCTTCTGTGTAGTTTTTATTTGTAGAAATTCTTTTTCCCAATATAGGCCTCTTAGCGCTCAGAATGTCCAATTGCAGTTTCTACAGAAAGAGTGTTTCAGAACGGCTCAATCAAAAGTAAGGTTCAACTCTGTTAGTTGAATGCACAGAACAGAAAGAAGTTTCATACAATGCTTCTGTGTAGTTTATATTTGAACATATTCTTTTTTCCACTATTAACCACTTAGCGCTACGAATGTCCAGTTGCATTTCCTACAGACAGAGTGTTTCAAAACTGCTCAATCAAAAGTATGGTTTAACTCTGTTAGCTGAATGCTCAGATCAGAAAGAAGTTTCACAGAATGCTTCTGTGTAGTTTATATTTGAATATATTCCTTTTTCCACTAATACGCTCTTAGCGCTCCAAATGTCCAGTTGCATTTTCAACAGAAAGAGTGTTCAGATCTGCTCAATCAAAAGTATGGTTTAACTCTGTTAGCCGAATGCACAGATCAGAAAGAAGTTTCACCGAATGATTCTGTGTAGTTTATATTTGAAGACATTCCTTTTTCCACTATTACCCTCTTAGCGCTCCGAATCTACACTTGCATTTTCTACAAAAAGAGTGTTTCATAACTGCTCAATCAAAAATATGTTTTATCTCTGTTAACTGAATTTACAAATCAGAAATAAGTTTCACAAATGCATCTGTGTTGTTTTTATTTGAAGATATTCTTTTTCCCAATGTAGGCCTCTTAGCGCTTAGCATGTCCAATTGCAGTTTCTACAGAAAGAGTGTTTCAGAACGGCTCAATCAAAAGTAAGGTTCAACTCTGTTAGTTGAATGCACAGAACAGAAAGAATTTTCACAGAATGCTACTGTGTAGTTTATATTTGAATATATTCCTTTTTCCACTATTACCCTCTTAGCGCTCCGAATGTCCACTTGCATTTTCTACAGAAAGAGTGTTCAGAACTGCGCAATCAAAAGTATGGTTTAACTCTGTTAGCTTAATGAACATATCAGAAATAAGTTTCACACAATGCTTCTGTGTAGTTTTTATTTGAAGATATTATTTTTCCCATTATAGGCCTCTTAGCGCTCAGAATGTCCAATTGCAGTTTCTACAGAAAGAGTGTTTCAGAAAGGCTCAATCAAAAGTAAGGTTCAACTCTGTTAGTTGAATGCACAGAACAGAAAGAAGTTTCATACAATGCTTCTGTGTAGTTTATATTTGAACATATTTTTTTTCCACTATTACCCACTTAGCGCTACGAATGTCCAGTTGCATTTTCTACAGACAGAGTGTTTCAAAACTGCTCAATCAAAAGTATGGTTTAACTCTGTTAGCTGAATGCTCAGATCAGAAAGAAGTTTCACAGAATGCTTCTGTGTAGTTTATATTTGAATATATTCCTTTTTCCACTACTACTCTCTTAGCGCTCCAAATGTCCAGTTGCATTTTCTACAGAAAGAGTGTTCAGATCTGCTCAATCAAAAGTATGGTTTAACTCTGTTAGCTGAATGCACAGATCAGAAAGAAGTTTCACAGAATGATTCTGTGTAGTTTATATTTGGAGACATTCCTTATTCCACTATTACCCTCTTAGCACTCCGAATCTCCACTTGCATTTTCTACAGAAAGAGTGTATCAGAACGGCTCAATCAAAACTAAGGTTCAACTCTTTTAGTTGAACAAACAGAACAGAAAGAAGTTTCACACAATTCTTCTGTGTAGTTTTTATTTGTAGACATTCTATTTCCCAATATAGGCCTCTTAGCGCTCAGAATGTCCAATTGCAGTTTCTACAGAAAGAGTGTTTCAGAACGGCTCAATCAAAAGTAAGGTTCAACTCCGTTACTTGAATGCACAGAACAGAAAGAAGTTTCATAAAATGCTTCTGTGTAGTTTATATTTGAACGTATTCTTTTTTCCACTATTACCCACTTAGCGCTACGAATGTCCAGTTGCATTTTCTACAGACAGAGTGTTTCAAAACTGCTCAATCAAAAGTATGGTTTAACTCTGTTAGCTGAATGCTCAGATCAGAAAGAAGTTTCACAGAATGCTTCTGTGTAGTTTATATTTGAATATATTCTTTTTCCACTAATACGCTCTTAGCACTCCAAATGTCCAGTTGCATTTTCAACAGAAAGAGTGTTCAGATCTGCTCAATCAAAAGTATGGTTTAACTCTGTTAGCTGAATGCACAGATCAGGAAGAAGTTTCACCGAATGATTCTGTGTAGTTTATATTTGAAGACATTCCTTTTTCCACTATTACCCTCTTAGCGCTCCGAATCTCCACTTGCATTTTCTACAAAAACAGTGTTTCATAACTGCTCAATCAAAAATATGTTTTATCTCTGTTAACTGAATTTACAAATCAGAAATAAGTTTCACAGAATGCATCTGTGTAATTTTTATTTGAAGATATTCTTTTTCCCAATGTAGGCCTCTTAGCGCTTAGCATGTCCAATTGCAGTTTCTACAGAAAGAGTGTTTCAGAACGGCTCAATCAAAAGTAAGGTTCAACTCTGTTAGTTGAATGCACAGAACAGAAAGAATTTTCACAGAATGCTACTGTGTAGTTTATATTTGAATATATTCCTTTTTCCACTATTACCCTCTTAGCGCTCCGAATGTCCACTTGCATTTTCTACAGAAAGAGTGTTCAGAACTTCGCAATCAAAAGTATGGTTTAACTCTGTTAGCTTAATGAACATATCAGAAATAAGTTTCACACAATGCTTCTGTGTAGTTTTTATTTGAAGATATTTTTTTTCCCAATAGAGGCCTCTTAGCGCTCAGAATGTCCAATTGCAGTTTCTACAGAAAGAGTGTTTCAGAAAGGCTCAATCAAAAGTAACGTTCAACTCTGTTAGTTGAATGCACAGAACGGAAAGAAGTTTCATACAATGCTTCTGTGTAGTTTATATTTGAACATATTCTTTTTTCCACTATTACCCCCTTAGCGCTACGAATGTCCTGTTGCATTTTCTACAGACAGAGTGTTTCAAAACTGCTCAATCAAAAGTATGGTTTAACTCTGTTAGCTGAATGCTCAGATCAGAAAGAAGTTTCACAGAATGCTTCTGTGTAGTTTATATTTGAATATATTCCTTTTTCCACTACTACTCTCTTAGCGCTCCAAATGTCCAGTTGCATTTTCTACAGAAAGAGTGTTCAGATCTGCTCAATCAAAAGTATGGTTTAACTCTGTTAGCTGAATGCACAGATCAGAAAGAAGTTTCACAGAATGATTCTGTGTAGTTTATATTTGGAGACATTCCTTTTTCCACTATTACCCTCTTAGCGCTCCGAATCTCCACTTGCATTTTCTACAGAAAGAGTGTTTCAGAACGGCTCAATCAAAACTAAGGTTCAACTCTTTTAGTTGCACAAACAGAACAGAAAGAAGTTTCACACAATTCTTCTGTGTAGTTTTTATTTGTAGACATTCTTTTTCCCAGTATAGGCCTCTTAGCGCTCAGAATGTCCAATTGCAGTTTCTACAGAAAGAGTGTTTCAGAAAGGCTCAATCAAAAGTAAGGTTCAACTCTGTTAGTTGAATGCACGGAACAGAAACAAGTTTCATACAATGCTTCTGTGTAGTTTATATTTGAACATATTCTTTTTTCCACTATTACCCACTTAGCGCTACGAATGTCCAGTTGCATTTTCTACAGACAGAGTGTTTCAAAAGTGCTCAAACAAAAGTATGGTTTAACTCTGTTAGCTGAATGCTCAGATCAGAAAGAAGTTTCACAGAATGCTTCTGTGTAGTTTATATTTGAATATATTCGTTTTTCCACTAATACGCTATTAGCGCTCCAAATGTCCAGTTGCATTTTCTACAGAAAGAGTGTTCAGATCTGCTCAATCAAAAGTATGGTTTAACTCTGTTAGCTGAATGCACAGATCAGAAAGAAGTTTCACCGAATGATTCTGTGTAGTTTATATTTGAAGACATTCCATTTTCCACTATTACCCACTTAGCGCTCCGAATCTCCACTTGCATTTTCTTCAAAAAGAGTGTTTCATAACTGCTCAATCAAAAATATGTTTTATCTCTGTTAACTGAATTTACAGATCAGAAATAAGTTTCACAGAATGCATCTGTGTAGTTTTTATTTGAAGATATTCTTTTTCCCAATGTAGGCCTCTTAGCGCTTAGCATGTCCGATTGCAGTTTCTGCAGAAAGAGTGTTTCAGAACGGCTCAATCAAAAGTAAGGTTCAACTCTGTTAGTTGAATGCACAGAACCGAAAGAATTTTCACAGAATGCTACTGTGTAGTTTATATTTGAATATATTCCTTTTTCCACTATTACCCCCTTAGCGCTCCGAATGTCCACTTGCATTTTCTACAGAAAGAGTGTTCAGAACTGCGCAATCAAAAGTATGGTTTAACTCTGTTAGCTTAATGAACATATCAGAAATAAGTTTCACACAATGCTTCTGTGTAGTTTTTATTTGAAGATATTATTTTTCCCAATAGAGGCCTCTTAGCGCTCAGAATGTCCAATTGCAGTTCCTACAGAAAGAGTGTTTCAGAAAGGCTCAATCAAAAGTAAGGTTCAACTCTGTTAGTTGAATGCACAGAACAGAAAGAAGTTTCATACAATGCTTCTGTGTAGTTTATATTTGAACATATTCTTTTTTCCACTATTACCCACTTAGCGCTACGAATGTCCAGTTGCATTTTCTACAGACAGAGTGTTTCAAAACTGCTCAATCAAAAGTATGGTTTAACTCTGTTAGCTGAATGCTCAGATCAGAAAGAAGTTTCACAGAATGCTTCTGTGTAGTTTATATTTGAATATATTCCTTTTTCCACTACTACTCTCTTAGCGCTCCAAATGTCCAGTTGCATTTTCTACAGAAAGAGTGTTCAGATCTGCTCAATCAAAAGTATGGTTTAACTCTGTTAGCTGAATGCACAGATCAGAAAGAAGTTTCACAGAATGATTCTGTGTAGTTTATATTTGGAGACATTCCTTTTTCCACTATTACCCTCTTAGCGCTCCGAATCTCCACTTGCATTTTCTACAGAAAGAGTGTTTCAGAACGGCTCAATCAAAACTAAGGTTCAACTCTTTTAGTTGAACAAACAGAACAGAAAGAAGTTTCACACAATTCTTCTGTGTAGTTTTTATTTGTAGACATTCTTTTTCCCAATATAGGCCTCTTAGCGCTCAGAATGTCCAATTGCAGTTTCTACAGAAAGAGTGTTTCAGAACGGCTCAATCAAAAGTAAGGTTCAACTCTGTTAGTTGAATGCACAGAACAGAAAGTAGTTTCATACAATGCTTCTGTGTAGTTTATATTTGAACATATTCTTTTTTCCACTATTACCCACTTAGCGCTACGAATGTCCAGTTGCATTTTGTAGAGACAGAGTGTTTCAAAACTGCTCAATCAAAAGTATGGTTTAACTCTGTTAGCTGAATGCTCAGATCAGAAAGAAGTTTCACAGAATGCTTCTGTGTAGTTTATATTTGAATATATTCCTTTTTCCACTACTACGCTCTTAGCGCTCCAAATGTCCAGTTGCATTTTCTACAGAAAGAGTGTTCAGATCTGCTCAATCAAAAGTATGGTTTAACTCTGTTAGCTGAATGCACAGATCAGAAAGAAGTTTCACCGAATGATTCTGTGTAGTTTATATTTGAAGATATTCCTTTTTCCACTATTACCCTCTTAGCGCTCCGAATCTCCACTTGCATTTTCTACAAAAAGAGTGTTTCATAACTGCTCAATCAAAAATATGTTTTATCTCTGTTAACTGAATTTACCGATCAGAAATAAGTTTCAGAGAATGCATCTGTGTAGTTTTTATTTGAAGATATTCTTTTTCCCAATGTAGGCCTCTTAGCGCTTAGCATGTCCAATTGCAGTTTCTACAGAAAGAGTGTTTCAGAACGGCTCAATCAAAAGTAAGGTTCAACTCTGTTAGTTGAATGCACAGAACAGGAAGAATTTTCACAGAATGCTACTGTGTAGTTTATATTTGAATATATTCCTTTTTCCACTATTACCCTCTTAGCGCTCCGAATGTCCACTTGCATTTTCTACAGAAAGAGTGTTCAGAACTGCGCAATCAAAACTTAGGTTCAACTCTTTTAGTTGAACAAACAGAACAGAAAAAAGTTTCACACAATGCTTCTGTGTAGTTTTTATTTGTAGACATTCTTTTTCCCAATATAGGCCTCTTAGCGCTCAGAATGTCCAATTGCAATTTCTACAGAAAGAGTGATTCAGAACGGCTCAATCAAACGTAAGTTTCAACTCTGTTAGTTGAATGCACAGAACAGAAAGAAGTTTCATACAATGCTTCTGTGTAGTTTATATTTGAACATATTCTTTTTTCCACTATTACCCACTTAGCGCTACGAATGTCCAGTTGCATTTTCTACAGACAGAGTGTTTCAAAACTGCTCAATCAAAAGTATGTTTTAACTCTGTTAGCTGAATGCTCAGATCAGAAAGAAGTTTCACAGAATGCTTCTGTGTAGTTTATATTTGAATATATTCCTTTTTCCACTATTACGCTCTTAGCGCTCCAAATGTCCAGTTGCATTTTCTACAGAAAGAGTGTTCAGATCTGCTCAATCAAAAGTATGGTTTAACTCTGTTAGCTGAATGCTCAGATCAGAAAGAAGTTTCACAGAATGCTTCTGTGTAGTTTATATTTGAATATATTCCTTTTTCCACTATAACCCTCTTAGCGCTCCGAATGTCCACTTGCATTTTCTACAGAAAGAGTGTTCAGAACTGCGCAATCAAAACTAAGGTTCAACTCTTTTAGTTGAACAAACAGAACAGAAAGAAGTTTCACACAATGCTTCTGTGTAGTTTTTATTTGTAGACATTCTTTTTCCCAATAGAGGCCTCTTAGCGCTCAGAATGTCCAATTGCAGTTTCTACAGAAAGAGTGTTTCAGAACGGCTCAATCAAAAGTAAGGTTCAACTCTGTTAGTTGAATGCACAGAACAGAAAGAAGTTTCATACAATGCTTCTGTGTAGTTTATATTTGAACATATTCTTTTTTCCACTATTACCCACTTAGCGCTACGAATGTCCAGTTGCATTTTCTACAGACAGAGTGTTTCAAAACTGCTCAATCAAAAGTATGGTTTAACTCTGTTAGCTGAATGCTCAGATCCGAAAGAAGTTTCACAGAATGCTTCTGTGTAGTTTATATTTGAATACATTAATTTTTCCACTACTACGCTCTTAGCGCTCCCAATGTCCAGTTGCATTTTCTACAGAAAGAGTGTTCAGATCTGCTCAATCAAAAGTATGGTTTAACTCTGTTAGCTGAATGCACAGATCAGAAAGAAGTTTCACCGAATGATTCTGTGTAGTTTATATTTGAAGACATTCCATTTTCCACTATTACCCACTTAGCGCTCCGAATCTCCACTTGCATTTTCTTCAAAAAGAGTGTTTCATAACTGCTCAATCAAAAATATGTTTTATCTCTGTTAACTGAATTTACAGATCAGAAATAAGTTTCACAGAATGCATCTGTGTAGTTTTTATTTGAAGATATTCTTTTTCCCAATGTAGGCCTCTTAGCGCTTAGCATGTCCGATTGCAGTTTCTGCAGAAAGAGTGTTTCAGAACGGCTCAATCAAAAGTAAGGTTCAACTCTGTTAGTTGAATGCACAGAACCGAAAGAATTTTCACAGAATGCTACTGTGTAGTTTATATTTGAAT
This sequence comes from Symphalangus syndactylus, assembly GCF_028878055.3. Taxonomy (NCBI): domain Eukaryota; kingdom Metazoa; phylum Chordata; class Mammalia; order Primates; family Hylobatidae; genus Symphalangus; species Symphalangus syndactylus. The sequence goes on from NC_072425.2 coordinate 152,985,890, forward strand.
ATATTCCTTTTTCCACTATTACCCCCTTAGCGCTCCGAATGTCCACTTGCATTTTCTACAGAAAGAGTGTTCAGAACTGCGCAATCAAAAGTATGGTTTAACTCTGTTAGCTTAATGAACATATCAGAAATAAGTTTCACACAATGCTTCTGTGTAGTTTTTATTTGAAGATATTATTTTTCCCAATAGAGGCCTCTTAGCGCTCAGAATGTCCAATTGCAGTTCCTACAGAAAGAGTGTTTCAGAAAGGCTCAATCAAAAGTAAGGTTCAACTCTGTTAGTTGAATGCACAGAACAGAAAGAAGTTTCATACAATGCTTCTGTGTAGTTTATATTTGAACATATTCTTTTTTCCACTATTACCCACTTAGCGCTACGAATGTCCAGTTGCATTTTCTACAGACAGAGTGTTTCAAAACTGCTCAATCAAAAGTATGGTTTAACTCTGTTAGCTGAATGCTCAGATCAGAAAGAAGTTTCACAGAATGCTTCTGTGTAGTTTATATTTGAATATATTCCTTTTTCCACTACTACTCTCTTAGCGCTCCAAATGTCCAGTTGCATTTTCTACAGAAAGAGTGTTCAGATCTGCTCAATCAAAAGTATGGTTTAACTCTGTTAGCTGAATGCACAGATCAGAAAGAAGTTTCACAGAATGATTCTGTGTAGTTTATATTTGGAGACATTCCTTTTTCCACTATTACCCTCTTAGCGCTCCGAATCTCCACTTGCATTTTCTACAGAAAGAGTGTTTCAGAACGGCTCAATCAAAACTAAGGTTCAACTCTTTTAGTTGAACAAACAGAACAGAAAGAAGTTTCACACAATTCTTCTGTGTAGTTTTTATTTGTAGACATTCTTTTTCCCAATATAGGCCTCTTAGCGCTCAGAATGTCCAATTGCAGTTTCTACAGAAAGAGTGTTTCAGAACGGCTCAATCAAAAGTAAGGTTCAACTCTGTTAGTTGAATGCACAGAACAGAAAGTAGTTTCATACAATGCTTCTGTGTAGTTTATATTTGAACATATTCTTTTTTCCACTATTACCCACTTAGCGCTACGAATGTCCAGTTGCATTTTGTAGAGACAGAGTGTTTCAAAACTGCTCAATCAAAAGTATGGTTTAACTCTGTTAGCTGAATGCTCAGATCAGAAAGAAGTTTCACAGAATGCTTCTGTGTAGTTTATATTTGAATATATTCCTTTTTCCACTACTACGCTCTTAGCGCTCCAAATGTCCAGTTGCATTTTCTACAGAAAGAGTGTTCAGATCTGCTCAATCAAAAGTATGGTTTAACTCTGTTAGCTGAATGCACAGATCAGAAAGAAGTTTCACCGAATGATTCTGTGTAGTTTATATTTGAAGATATTCCTTTTTCCACTATTACCCTCTTAGCGCTCCGAATCTCCACTTGCATTTTCTACAAAAAGAGTGTTTCATAACTGCTCAATCAAAAATATGTTTTATCTCTGTTAACTGAATTTACCGATCAGAAATAAGTTTCAGAGAATGCATCTGTGTAGTTTTTATTTGAAGATATTCTTTTTCCCAATGTAGGCCTCTTAGCGCTTAGCATGTCCAATTGCAGTTTCTACAGAAAGAGTGTTTCAGAACGGCTCAATCAAAAGTAAGGTTCAACTCTGTTAGTTGAATGCACAGAACAGGAAGAATTTTCACAGAATGCTACTGTGTAGTTTATATTTGAATATATTCCTTTTTCCACTATTACCCTCTTAGCGCTCCGAATGTCCACTTGCATTTTCTACAGAAAGAGTGTTCAGAACTGCGCAATCAAAACTTAGGTTCAACTCTTTTAGTTGAACAAACAGAACAGAAAAAAGTTTCACACAATGCTTCTGTGTAGTTTTTATTTGTAGACATTCTTTTTCCCAATATAGGCCTCTTAGCGCTCAGAATGTCCAATTGCAATTTCTACAGAAAGAGTGATTCAGAACGGCTCAATCAAACGTAAGTTTCAACTCTGTTAGTTGAATGCACAGAACAGAAAGAAGTTTCATACAATGCTTCTGTGTAGTTTATATTTGAACATATTCTTTTTTCCACTATTACCCACTTAGCGCTACGAATGTCCAGTTGCATTTTCTACAGACAGAGTGTTTCAAAACTGCTCAATCAAAAGTATGTTTTAACTCTGTTAGCTGAATGCTCAGATCAGAAAGAAGTTTCACAGAATGCTTCTGTGTAGTTTATATTTGAATATATTCCTTTTTCCACTATTACGCTCTTAGCGCTCCAAATGTCCAGTTGCATTTTCTACAGAAAGAGTGTTCAGATCTGCTCAATCAAAAGTATGGTTTAACTCTGTTAGCTGAATGCTCAGATCAGAAAGAAGTTTCACAGAATGCTTCTGTGTAGTTTATATTTGAATATATTCCTTTTTCCACTATAACCCTCTTAGCGCTCCGAATGTCCACTTGCATTTTCTACAGAAAGAGTGTTCAGAACTGCGCAATCAAAACTAAGGTTCAACTCTTTTAGTTGAACAAACAGAACAGAAAGAAGTTTCACACAATGCTTCTGTGTAGTTTTTATTTGTAGACATTCTTTTTCCCAATAGAGGCCTCTTAGCGCTCAGAATGTCCAATTGCAGTTTCTACAGAAAGAGTGTTTCAGAACGGCTCAATCAAAAGTAAGGTTCAACTCTGTTAGTTGAATGCACAGAACAGAAAGAAGTTTCATACAATGCTTCTGTGTAGTTTATATTTGAACATATTCTTTTTTCCACTATTACCCACTTAGCGCTACGAATGTCCAGTTGCATTTTCTACAGACAGAGTGTTTCAAAACTGCTCAATCAAAAGTATGGTTTAACTCTGTTAGCTGAATGCTCAGATCCGAAAGAAGTTTCACAGAATGCTTCTGTGTAGTTTATATTTGAATACATTAATTTTTCCACTACTACGCTCTTAGCGCTCCCAATGTCCAGTTGCATTTTCTACAGAAAGAGTGTTCAGATCTGCTCAATCAAAAGTATGGTTTAACTCTGTTAGCTGAATGCACAGATCAGAAAGAAGTTTCACCGAATGATTCTGTGTAGTTTATATTTGAAGACATTCCATTTTCCACTATTACCCACTTAGCGCTCCGAATCTCCACTTGCATTTTCTTCAAAAAGAGTGTTTCATAACTGCTCAATCAAAAATATGTTTTATCTCTGTTAACTGAATTTACAGATCAGAAATAAGTTTCACAGAATGCATCTGTGTAGTTTTTATTTGAAGATATTCTTTTTCCCAATGTAGGCCTCTTAGCGCTTAGCATGTCCGATTGCAGTTTCTGCAGAAAGAGTGTTTCAGAACGGCTCAATCAAAAGTAAGGTTCAACTCTGTTAGTTGAATGCACAGAACCGAAAGAATTTTCACAGAATGCTACTGTGTAGTTTATATTTGAATATATTCCTTTTTCCACTATTACCCCCTTAGCGCTCCGAATGTCCACTTGCATTTTCTACAGAAAGAGTGTTCAGAACTGCGCAATCAAAAGTATGGTTTAACTCTGTTAGCTTAATGAACATATCAGAAATAAGTTTCACACAATGCTTCTGTGTAGTTTTTATTTGAAGATATTATTTTTCCCAATAGAGGCCTCTTAGCGCTCAGAATGTCCAATTGCAGTTCCTACAGAAAGAGTGTTTCAGAAAGGCTCAATCAAAAGTAAGGTTCAACTCTGTTAGTTGAATGCACAGAACAGAAAGAAGTTTCATACAATGCTTCTGTGTAGTTTATATTTGAACATATTCTTTTTTCCACTATTACCCACTTAGCGCTACGAATGTCCAGTTGCATTTTCTACAGACAGAGTGTTTCAAAACTGCTCAATCAAAAGTATGGTTTAACTCTGTTAGCTGAATGCTCAGATCAGAAAGAAGTTTCACAGAATGCTTCTGTGTAGTTTATATTTGAATATATTCCTTTTTCCACTACTACTCTCTTAGCGCTCCAAATGTCCAGTTGCATTTTCTACAGAAAGAGTGTTCAGATCTGCTCAATCAAAAGTATGGTTTAACTCTGTTAGCTGAATGCACAGATCAGAAAGAAGTTTCACAGAATGATTCTGTGTAGTTTATATTTGGAGACATTCCTTTTTCCACTATTACCCTCTTAGCGCTCCGAATCTCCACTTGCATTTTCTACAGAAAGAGTGTTTCAGAACGGCTCAATCAAAACTAAGGTTCAACTCTTTTAGTTGAACAAACAGAACAGAAAGAAGTTTCACACAATTCTTCTGTGTAGTTTTTATTTGTAGACATTCTTTTTCCCAATATAGGCCTCTTAGCGCTCAGAATGTCCAATTGCAGTTTCTACAGAAAGAGTGTTTCAGAACGGCTCAATCAAAAGTAAGGTTCAACTCTGTTAGTTGATTGCACAGAACAGAAAGTAGTTTCATACAATGCTTCTGTGTAGTTTATATTTGAACATATTCTTTTTTCCACTATTACCCACTTAGCGCTACGAATGTCCAGTTGCATTTTGTAGAGACAGAGTGTTTCAAAACTGCTCAATCAAAAGTATGGTTTAACTCTGTTAGCTGAATGCTCAGATCAGAAAGAAGTTTCACAGAATGCTTCTGTGTAGTTTATATTTGAATATATTCCTTTTTCCACTACTACGCTCTTAGCGCTCCAAATGTCCAGTTGCATTTTCTACAGAAAGAGTGTTCAGATCTGCTCAATCAAAAGTATGGTTTAACTCTGTTAGCTGAATGCACAGATCAGAAAGAAGTTTCACCGAATGATTCTGTGTAGTTTATATTTGAAGATATTCCTTTTTCCACTATTACCCTCTTAGCGCTCCGAATCTCCACTTGCATTTTCTACAAAAAGAGTGTTTCATAACTGCTCAATCAAAAATATGTTTTATCTCTGTTAACTGAATTTACCGATCAGAAATAAGTTTCAGAGAATGCATCTGTGTAGTTTTTATTTGAAGATATTCTTTTTCCCAATGTAGGCCTCTTAGCGCTTAGCATGTCCATTTGCAGTTTCTACAGAAAGAGTGTTTCAGAACGGCTCAATCAAAAGTAAGGTTCAACTCTGTTAGTTGAATGCACAGAACAGGAAGAATTTTCACAGAATGCTACTGTGTAGTTTATATTTGAATATATTCCTTTTTCCACTATTACCCTCTTAGCGCTCCGAATGTCCACTTGCATTTTCTACAGAAAGAGTGTTCAGAACTGCGCAATCAAAACTTAGGTTCAACTCTTTTAGTTGAACAAACAGAACAGAAAAAAGTTTCACACAATGCTTCTGTGTAGTTTTTATTTGTAGACATTCTTTTTCCCAATATAGGCCTCTTAGCGCTCAGAATGTCCAATTGCAATTTCTACAGAAAGAGTGATTCAGAACGGCTCAATCAAACGTAAGTTTCAACTCTGTTACTTGAATGCACAGAACAGAAAGAAGTTTCATACAATGCTTCTGTGTAGTTTATATTTGAACATATTCTTTTTTCCACTATTACCCACTTAGCGCTACGAATGTCCAGTTGCATTTTCTACAGACAGAGTGTTTAAAAACTGCTCAATCAAAAGTATGTTTTAACTCTGTTAGCTGAATGCTCAGATCAGAAAGAAGTTTCACAGAATGCTTCTTTGTAGTTTATATTTGAATATATTCCTTTTTCCACTACTACGCTCTAAGCGCTCCAAATGTCCAGTTGCATTTTCTACAGAAAGAGTGTTCAGATCTGCTCAATCAAAAGTATGGTTTAACTCTGTTAGCTGAATGCTCAGATCAGAAAGAAGTTTCACAGAATGCTTCTGTGTAGTTTATATTTGAATATATTCCTTTTTCCACTATAACCCTCTTAGCGCTCCGAATGTCCACTTGCATTTTCTACAGAAAGAGTGTTCAGAACTGCGCAATCAAAACTAAGGTTCAACTCTTTTAGTTGAACAAACAGAACAGAAAAAAGTTTCACACAATGCTTCTGTGTAGTTTTTATTTGTAGACATTCTTTTTCCCAATATAGGCCTCTTAGCGCTCAGAATGTCCAATTGCAGTTTCTACTGAAAGAGTGATTCAGAACGGCTCAATCAAACGTAAGGTTCAACTCTGTTAGTTGAATGCACAGAACAGAAAGAAGTTTCATACAATGCTTCTGTGTAGTTTATATTTGAACATATTCTTTTTTCCACTATTACCCACTTAGCGCTACGAATGTCCAGTTGCATTTTGTACAGACAGAGTGTTTCAAAACTACTCAATCAAAAGTATGGTTTAACTCTCTTAGCTGAATGCTCAGATCAGAAAGAAGTTTCACAGAATGCTTCTGTGTAGTTTATATTTGAATATATTCCTTTTTCCACTACTACGCTCTTAGCGCTCCAAATGTCCAGTTGCATTTTTTACAGAAAGAGTGTTCAGATCTGCTCAATCAAAAGTATGGTTTAACTCTGTTAGCTGAATGCACAGATCAGAAAGAAGTTTCACCGAATGATTCTGTGTAGTTTATATTTGAAGACATTCCTTTTTCCACTATTACCCTCTTAGCGCTCCGAATCTCCACTTGCATTTTCTACAAAAAGAGTGTTTCATAACTGCTCAATCAAAAATTTGTTTTATCTCTGTTAACTGAATTTACAGATCAGAAATAAGTTTCACAGAATGCATCTGTGTAATTTTTATTTGAAGATATTCTTTTTCCCAATGTAGGCCTCTTAGCGCTTAGCATGTCCAATTGCAGTTTCTACAGAAAGAGTGTTTCAGAACGGCTCAATCAAAAGTAAGGTTCAACTCTGTTAGTTGAATGCACAGAACAGAAAGAATTTTCACAGAATGCTACTGTGTAGTTTATATTTGAATATATTCCTTTTTCCACTATTAAACTCTTAGCGCTCCGAATGTCCACTTGCATTTTCTACAGAAAGAGTGTTCAGAACTGCGCAATCAAAAGTATGGTTTAACTCTGTTAGCTTAAAGAACATATCAGAAATATGTTTCACACAATGCTTCTGTGTAGTTTTTATTTGAAGATATTATTTTTCCCAATAGAGGCCTCTTAGCGCTCAGAATGTCCAATTGCAGTTTCTACAGAAAGAGTGTTTCAGAAAGGCTCAATCAAAAGTAAGGTTCAACTCTGTTAGTTGAATGCACAGAACAGAAAGAAGTTTCATACAATGCTTCTGTGTAGTTTATATTTGAACATATTCTTTTTTCCACTATTACCTACTTAGCGCTACGAATGTCCAGTTGCATTTTCTACAGACAGAGTGTTTCCAAACTGCTCAATCAAAAGTATGGTTTAACTCTGTTAGCTGAATGCTCAGATCAGAAAGAAGTTTCACAGAATGCTTCTGTGTAGTTTATATTTGAATATATTCCTTTTTCCACTACTATTCTCTTAGCGCTCCAAATGTCCAGTTGCATTTTCTACAGAAAGAGTGTTCAGATCTACTCAATCAAAAGTATGGTTTAACTCTGTTAGCTGAATGCACAGATCAGAAAGAAGTTTCACAGAATGATTCTGTGTAGTTTATATTTGGAGACATTCCTTTTTCCACTATTACCCTCTTAGCACTCCGAATCTCCACTTGCATTTTCTACAGAAAGAGTGTTTCAGAACGGCTCAATCAAAACTAAGGTTCAACTCTTTTAGTTGAACAAACAGAACAGAAAGAAGTTTCACACAATTCTTCTGTGTAGTTTTTATTTGTAGACATTCTTTTTCCCAATATAGGCCTCTTAGCGCTCAGAATGTCCAATTGCAGTTTCTACAGAAAGAGTGTTTCAGAACGGCTCAATCAAAAGTAAGGTTCAACTCTGTTAGTTGAATGCACAGAACAGAAAGAAGTTTCATACAATGCTTCTGTGTAGTTTATATTTGAACATATTCTTTTTTCCACTATTACCCACTTAGCGCTACGAATGTCCAGTTGCATTTTCTACAGACAGAGTGTTTCAAAACTGCTCAATCAAAAGTATGGTTTAACTCTGTTAGCTGAATGCTCAGATCAGAAAGAAGTTTCACAGAATGCTTCTGCGTAGTTTATATTTGAATATATTCCTTATTCCACTAATACGCTCTTAGCGCTCCAAATGTCCAGTTGCATTTTCTACAGAAAGAGTGTTCAGATCTGCTCAATCAAAAGTATGGTTTAACTCTGTTAGCTGAATGCACATATCAGAAAGAAGTTTCACCGAATGATTCTGTGTAGTTTATATTTGAAGACATTCCTTTTTCCACTATTACCCTCTTAGCGCTCCGAATCTCCACTTGCATTTTCTACAAAAACAGTGTTTCATAACTGCTCAATCAAAAATATGTTTTATCTCTGTTAACTGAATTTACAGATCAGAAATAAGTTTCACAGAATGCATCTGTGTAGTTTTTATTTGAAGATATTCTTTTTCCCAATGTAGGCCTCTTAGCGCTTAGCATGTCCAATTGCAGTTTCTACAGAAAGAGTGTTTCAGAACGGCTCAAACAAAAGTAAGGTTCAACTCTGTTAGTTGAATGCACAGAACAGAAAGAATTTTCACCGAATGCTACTGTGTAGTTTATATTTGAATATATTCCTTTTTCCACTATTACCCTCTTAGCGCGCCGAATGTCCACTTGCATTTTCTACAGAAAGAGTGTTCAGAACTGCGCAATCAAAAGTATGGTTTAACTCTGTTAGCTTAATGAACATATCAGAAATAAGTTTCACACAATGCTTCTGTGTAGTTTTTATTTGAAGATATTATTTTTCCCACTAGAGGCCTCTTAGCGCTCAGAATGTCCAATTGCAGTTTCTACAGAAAGAGTGTTTCAGAACGGCTCAATCAAAAGTAAGGTTCAACTCTGTTAGTTGAATGCACAGAACAGAAAGGAGTTTCATACAATGCTTCTGTGTAGTTTATATTTGAACATATTCTTTTTTCCACTATTACCCACTTAGCGCTACGAATGTCCAGTTGCATTTTCTACAGACAGAGTATTTCAAAACTGGTCAATCAAAAGTATGGTTTAATTCTGTTAGCTGAATGCTCAGATCAGAAAGAAGTTTCACAGAATGCTTCTGTGTAGTTTATATTTGAATATATTCCTTTTTCCACTACTACGCTCTTAGCGCTCCAAATGTCCAGTTGCATTTTCTACAGAAAGAGTGTTCAGATATGCTCAATCAAAAGCATGGTTTAACTCTGTTAGCTGAATGCACAGATCAGAAATAAGTTTCACCGAATGATTCTGTGTAGTTTATATTTGAAGGCATTCCTTCTTCCACTATTACCCTCTTAGCGCTCCGAATCTCCACTTGCATTTTCTTCAAAAAGAGTGTTTAATAACTGCTCAATCAAAAATATGTTTTATCTCTGTTAACTGAATTTACAGATCAGAAATAATTTTCACAGAATGCATCTGTGTAATTTTTATTTGAAGATATTCTTTTTCCCAATGTAGGCCTCTTAGCGCTTAGCATGTCCAATTGCAGTTTCTACAGAAATAGTTTTTCAGAGCGGCTCAATCAAAAGTAAGGTTCAACTCTGTTACTTGAATGCACAGAACAGGAAGAATTTTCACAGAATGCTACTGCGTAGTTTATATTTGAATATATTCCTTTTTCCACTATTACCCTCTTAGCGCTCCGAATGTCCACTTGCATTTTCTACAGAAAGAGTGTTCAGAACTGCGCAATCAATACTAAGGTTCAACTCTTTTAGTTGAACAAACAGAACAGAAAGAAGTTTCACACAATGCTTCTGTGTAGTTTTTATTTGTAGACATTCTTTTTCCCAATATAGGCCTCTTAGCGCTCAGAATGTCCAATTGCAGTTTCTTCAGAAAGAGTGTTTCAGAACGGCTCAATCAAAAGTAAGGTTCAACTCTGTTAGTTGAATGCACAGAACAGAAAGATGTTTCATACAATGCTTCTGTGTAGTTTATATTTGAACATATTCTTTTTTCCACTATTACCCACTTAGCGCTACGAATGTCCAGTTGCATTTTCTACAGACAGAGTGTTTCAAAATTGCTCAATCAAAAGTACGGTTTAACTCTGTTAGCTGAATGCTCAGATCAGAAAGAAGTTTGACAGAATGCTTCTGTGTAGTTTATATTTGAATATATTCCTTTTTCCACTACTACGCTCTTAGCGCTCCAAATGTCCAGTTGCATTTTCTACAGAAAGAGTGTTCAGATCTGCTCAATCAAAAGTATGGTTTAACTCTGTTAGCTGAATGCACAGATCAGAAAGAAGTTTCACCGAATGATTCTGTGTAGTTTATACTTGAAGACATTCCTTTTTCCACTATTACCCTCTTAGCGCTCCGAATCTCCACTTGCATTTTCTACAAAAAGAGGGTTTCATAACTGCTCAACCAAAAATATGTTTTATCTCTGTTAACTGAATTTACAGATCAGAAATAAGTTTCACAGAATGCATCTGTGTAGTTTTTATTTGAAGATATTTTTTTCCCAATGTAGGCCTCTTAGCGCTTAGCATGTCCAATTGCAGTTTCTACAGAAAGAGTGTTTCAGAACGGCTCAATCAAAAGTAAGGTTCAACTCTGTTAGTTGAATGCACAGAACAGAAAGAAGTTTCATACAATGCTTCTGTGTAGTTTATATTTGAACATATTCTTTTTTCCACTATTACCCACTTAGCGCTATGAATGTCCAGTTGCATTTTCTACAGACAGAGTGTTTCAAAACTGCTCAATCAAAAGTATGGTTTAACTCTGTTAGCTTAATGAACATATCAGAAATAAGTTTCACACAATGCTTCTGTGTAGTTTTTATTTGAAGATATTATTTTTCCCAATAGAGGCCTCTTAGCGCTCAGAATGTCCAATTGCAGTTTCTACAGAAAGAGTGTTTCAGAAAGGCTCAATCAAAAGTAAGGTTCAACTCTGTTAGTTGAATGCACAGAACAGAAAGAAGTCTCATACAATGCTTCTGTGTAGTTTATATTTGAACATATTCTTTTTTCCACTATTACCCACTTAGCGCTAGGAATGTCCAGTTGCATTTTCTACAGACAGAGTGTTTCAAAACTGCTCAATCAAAAGTATGGTTTAACTCTGTTAGCTGAATGCTCAGATCAGAAAGAAGTTTCACAGAATGCTTCTGTGTAGTTTATATTTGAATATATTCCTTTTTCCACTATAACCCTCTTAGCGCTCCGAATGTCCACTTGCATTTTCTACAGAAAGAGTGTTCAGAACTGCGCAATCAAAACTAAGGTTCAACTCTTTTAGTTGAACAAACAGAACAGAAAGAAGTTTCACACAATGCTTCTGTGTAGTTTTTATTTGTAGACATTCTTTTTCCCAATATAGGCCTCTTAGCGCTCAGAATGTCCAATTGCAGTTTCTACAGAAAGAGTGATTCAGAACGGCTCAATCAAACGTAAGGTTCAACTCTGTTAGTTGAATGCACAGAACAGAAAGAAGTTTCATACAATGCTTCTGTGTAGTTTATATTTGAACATATTCTTTTTTCCACTATTACCCACTTAGCGCTACGAATGTCCAGTTGCATTTTGTACAGACAGAGTGTTTCAAAACTACTCAATCAAAAGTATGGTTTAACTCTCTTAGCTGAATGCTCAGATCAGAAAGAAGTTTCACAGAATGCTTCTGTGTAGTTTATATTTGAATATATTCCTTTTTCCACTACTACGCTCTTAGCGCTCCAAATGTCCAGTTGCATTTTCTACAGAAAGAGTGTTCAGATCTGCTCAATCAAAAGTATGGTTTAACTCTGTTAGCTGAATGCACAGATCAGAAAGAAGTTTCACCGAATGATTCTGTGTAGTTTATATTTGAAGACATTCCTTTTTCCACTATTACCCTCTTAGCGCTCCGAATCTCCACTTGCATTTTCTACAAAAAGAGTGTTTCATAACTGCTCAATCAAAAATTTGTTTTATCTCTGTTAACTGAATTTACAGATCAGAAATAAGTTTCACAGAATGCATCTGTGTAGTTTTTATTTGAAGATATTCTTTTTCCCAATGTAGGCCTCTTAGCGCTTAGCATGTCCAATTGCAGTTTCTACAGAAAGAGTGTTTCAGAACGGCTCAATCAAAAGTAAGGTTCAACTCTGTTAGTTGAATGCACAGAACAGAAAGAGTTTTCACAGAATGCTACTGTGTAGTTTATATTTGAATATATTCCTTTTTCCACTATTACCCTCTTAGCGCTCCGAATGTCCACTTGCATTTTCTACAGAAAGAGTGTTCAGAACTGCGCAATCAAAAGTATGGTTTAACTCTGTTAGCTTAAAGAACATATCAGAAATATGTTTCACACAAAGCTTCTGTGTAGTTTTTATTTGAATATATTAATTTTCCCAATAGAGGCCTCTTAGCGCTCAGAATGTCCAATTGCAGTTTCTACAGAAAGAGTGTTTCAGAAAGGCTCAATCAAAAGTAAGGTTCAACTCTGTTAGTTGAATGCACAGAACAGAAAGAAGTTTCATACAATGCTTCTGTGTAGTTTATATTTGAACATATTCTTTTTTCCACTATTACCCACTTAGCGCTACGAATGTCCAGTTGCATTTTCTACAGACAGAGTGTTTCAAAACTGCTCAATCAAAAGTATGGTTTAACTCTGTTAGCTGAATGCTCAGATCAGAAAGAAGTTTCACAGAATGCTTCTGTGTAGTTTATATTTGAATATATTCCTTTTTCCACTACTATTCTCTTAGCGCTCAAAATGTCCAGTTGCATTTTCTACAGAAAGAGTGTTCAGATCTGCTCAATCAAAAGTATGGTTTAACTCTGTTAGCTGAATGCACAGATCAGAAAGAAGTTTCACAGAATGATTCTGTGTAGTTTATATTTGGAGACATTCCTTTTTCCACTATTACCCTCTTAGCGCTCCGAATCTCCACTTGCATTTTCTACAGAAAGAGTGTTTCAGAACGGCTCAATCAAAACTAAGGTTCAACTCTTTTAGTTGAACAAACAGAACAGAAAGAAGTTTCACACAATTCTTCTGTGTAGTTTTTATTTGTAGACATTCTTTTTCCCAATATAGGCCTCTTAGCGCTCAGAATGTCCAATTGCAGTTTCTACAGAAAGAGTGTTTCAGAACGGCTCAATCAAAAGTAAGGTTCAACTCTGTTAGTTGAATGCACAGAACAGAAAGAAGTTTCATACAATGCTTCTGTGTAGTTTATATTTGAACATATTCTTTTTTCCACTATTACCCACTTAGCGCTACGAATGTCCAGTTGCATTTTCTACAGACAGAGTGTTTCAAAACTGCTCAATCAAAAGTATGGTTTAACTCTGTTAGCTGAATGCTCAGATCAGAAAGAAGTTTCACAGAATGCTTCTGTGTAGTTTATATTTGAATATATTCCTTTTTCCACTACTACGCTCTTAGCGCTCCAAATGTCCAGTTGCATTTTCTACAGAAAGAGTGTTCAGATCTGCTCAATCAAAAGTATGGTTTAACTCTGTTAGCTGAATGCACAGATCAGAAAGAAGTTTCACCGAATGATTCTGTGTAGTTTATATTTGAAGACATTCCTTTTTCCACTATTACCCTCTTAGCGCTCCGAATCTCCACTTGCATTTTCTACAAAAACAGTGTTTCATAACTGCTCAATCAAAAATATGTTTTATCTCTGTTAACTGAATTTACAGATCAGAAATAAGTTTCACAGAATGCATCTGTGTAGTTTTTATTTGAAGATATTTTTTTCCCAATGTAGGCCTCTTAGCGCTTAGCATGTCCAATTGCAGTTTCTACAGAAAGAGTGTTTCAGAACGGCTCAAACAAAAGTAAGGTTCAACTCTGTTAGTTGAATGCACAGAACAGAAAGAATTTTCACAGAATGCTACTGTGTAGTTTATATTTGAATATATTCCTTTTTCCACTATTACCCTCTTAGCGCGCCGAATGTCCACGTGCATTTTCTACAGAAAGAGTGTTCAGAACTGCGCAATCAAAAGTATGGTTTAACTCTGTTAGCTTAATGAACATATCAGAAATAAGTTTCACACAATGCTTCTGTGTAGTTTTTATTTGAAGATATTATTTTTCCCACTAGAGGCCTCTTAGCGCTCAGAATGTCCAATTGCAGTTTCTACAGAAAGAGTGTTTCAGAACGGCTCAATCAAAAGTAAGGTTCAACTCTGTTAGTTGAATGCACAGAACAGAAAGGAGTTTCATACAATGCTTCTGTGTAGTTTATATTTGAACATATTCTTTTTTCCACTATTACCCACTTAGTGCTACGAATGTCCAGTTGCATTTTCTACAGACAGAGTGTTTCAAAACTGCTCAATCAAAAGTATGGTTTAACTCTGTTAGCTGAATGCTCAGATCAGAAAGAAGTTTGACAGAATGCTTCTGTGTAGTTTATATTTGAATATATTCCTTTTTCCACTACTACGCTCTTAGCGCTCCAAATGTCCAGTTGCATTTTCTACAGAAAGTGTGTTCAGATCTGCTCAATCAATAGTATGGTTTAAATCTGTTAGCTGAATGCACAGATCAGAAAGAAGTTTCACCGAATGATTCTGTGTAGTTTATATTTGAAGACATTCCTTTTTCCACTATTACCCTCTTAGCGCTCCGAATCTCCACTTGCATTTTCTACAAAAAGAAGGTTTCATAACTGCTCAACCAAAAATATGTTTTATCTCTGTTAACTGAATTTACAGATCAGAAATAAGTTTCACAGAATGCATCTGTGTAGTTTTTATTTGAAGATATTCTTTTTCCCAATATAGGCCTCTTAGCGCTTAGCATGTCCAATTGCAGTTTCTACTGAAAGAGTGTTTCAGAACGGCTCAATCAAAAGTAAGGTTCAACTCTGTTAGTTGAATGCACAGAACAGAAAGAAGTTTCATACAATGCTTCTGTGTAGTTTATATTTGAACATATTCTTTTTTCCACTATTACCCACTTAGCGCTACGAATGTCCAGTTGCATTTTCTACAGACAAAGTGTTTCAAAACTGCTCAATCAAAAGTATGGTTTAACTCTGTTAGCTGAATGCTCATATCAGAAAGAAGTTTCACAGAATGCTTCTGTGTAGTTTATATTTGAATATAATCCTTTTTCCACTACTATGCTCTTAGCGCTCCAAATGTCCAGTTGCATTTTCTACAGAAAGAGTGTTCAGATCTGCTCAATCAAAAGTATGGTTTAA
This sequence comes from Symphalangus syndactylus, assembly GCF_028878055.3. Classification (NCBI taxonomy): domain Eukaryota; kingdom Metazoa; phylum Chordata; class Mammalia; order Primates; family Hylobatidae; genus Symphalangus; species Symphalangus syndactylus. The sequence goes on from NC_072425.2 coordinate 153,001,009, forward strand.
CTCTGTTAGCTGAATGCACAGATCAGAAAGAAGTTTCACAGAATGATTCTGTGTAGTTTATATTTGGAGACATTCCTTTTTCCACTATTACCCTCTTAGCGCTCCGAATCTCCACTTGCATTTTCTACAGAAAGAGTGTTTCAGAACGGCTCAATCAAAAGTAAGGTTCAACTCTTTTAGTTGAACAAACAGAACAGAAAGGAGTTTCACACAATTCTTCTGTGTAGTTTTTATTTGTGGACATTCTTTTTCCCAATATAGGCCTCTTAGCGCTCAGAATGTCCAATTGCAGTTTCTACAGAAAGAGTGTTTCAGGACGGCTCAATCAAAAGTAAGGTTCAACTCTGTTAGTTGAAAGCACAGAACAGAAAGAAGTTTCATACAATGCTTCTGTGTAGTTTATATTTGAACATATTCTTTTTTCCACTATTACCCACTTAGCGCTACGAATGTCCAGTTGCATTTTCTACAGACAGAGTGTTTCAAAACTGCTCAATCAAAAGTATGGTTTAACTCTGTTAGCTGAATGCTCAGATCAGAAAGAAGTTTCACAGAATGCTTCTGTGTAGTTTATATTTGAATATATTCCTTTTTCCACTACTACGCTCTTAGCGCTCCAAATGTCCAGTTGCATTTTCTACAGAAAGAGTGATCAGATCTGCTCAATCAAAAGTATGGTTTAACTCTGTTAGCTGAATGCACAGATCAGAAAGAAGTTTCACCGAATGATTCTGTGTAGTTTATATTTGAAGACATTCCTTTTTCCACTATTACCCTCTTAGCGCTCCGAATCTCCACTTGCATTTTCTACAAAAAGACTGTTTCATAACTGCTCAATCAAAAATATGTTTTATCTCTGTTAACTGAATTTACAGATCAGAAATAAGTTTCACAGAATGCATCTGTGTAGTTTTTATTTGAAGATATTCTTTTTCCCAATGTAGGCCTCTTAGCGCTTAGCATGTCCAATTGCAGTTTCTACAGAAAGAGTGTTTCAGAACGGCTCAATCAAAAGTGAGGTTCAACTCTGTTAGTTGAATGCACAGAACAGAAAGAATTTTCACACAATGCTACTGTGTAGTTTATATTTGAATATATTCCTTTTTCCACTATTACCCTCTTAGCGCTCCGAATGTCCACATGCATTTTCTACAGAAAGAGTGTTCAGAACTGCGCAATCAAAAGTATGGTTTAACTCTGTTAGCTTAATGAACATATCAGAAATAAGTTTCACACAATGCTTCTGTGTAGTTTTTATTTGAAGATATTATTTTTCCCAATAGAGGCCTCTTAGCGCTCAGAATGTCCAATTGCAGTTTCTACAGAAAGAGTGTTTCAGAAAGGCTCAATCAAAAGTAAGGTTCAACTCTGTTATTTGAATGCACAGAACAGAAAGAAGTTTCATACAATGCTTCTGTGTAGTTTATATTTGAACATATTCTTTTTTCCAGTATTACCCACTTAGCGCTACGAATGTCCAGTTGCATTTTCTACAGACAGAGTGTTTCAAAACTGCTCAATCAAAAGTATGGTTTAACTCTGTTAGCTGAATGCTCAGATCAGAAAGAAGTTTCACAGAATGCTTCTGTGTAGTTTATATTTGAATATATTCCTTTTTCCACTACTACTCTCTTAGCGTTCCAAATGTCCAGTTGCATTTTCTACAGAAAGAGTGTTCAGATCTGCTCAATCAAAAGTATGGTTTAACTCTGTTAGCTGAATGCACAGATCAGAAAGAAGTTTCACAGAATGATTCTGTGTAGTTTATATTTGGAGACATTCCTTTTTCCACTATTACCCTCTTAGCGCTCCGAATCTCCACTTGCATTTTCTACAGAAAGAGTGTTTCAGAACGGCTCAATCAAAACTAAGGTTCAACTCTTTTAGTTGAACAAACAGAACAGAAAGAAGTTTCACACAATTCTTTTGTGTAGTTTTTATTTGTAGACATTCTTTTTCCCAATATAGGCCTCTTAGCGCTCAGAATGTCCAATTGCAGTTTCTACAGAAAGAGTGTTTCAGAACGGCTCAATCAAAAGTAAGGTTCAACTCTGTTAGTTGAATGCACAGAACAGAAAGAAGTTTCATACAATGCTTCTGTGTAGTTTATATTTGAACATATTCTTTTTTCCACTATTACCCACTTAGCGCTACGAATGTCCAGTTGCATTTTCTACAGACAGAGTGTTTCAAAACTGCTCAATCAAAAGTATGGTTTAACTCTGTTAGCTGAATGCTCAGATCAGAAAGAAGTTTCACAGAATGCTTCTGTGTAGTTTATATTTGAATATATTGCTTTTTCCACTACTACGCTATTAGCGCTCCAAATGTCCAGTTGCATTTTCTACAGAAAGAGTGATCAGATCTGCTCAATCAAAAGTATGGTTTAACTCTGTTAGCTGAATGCACAGATCAGAAAGAAGTTTCACCGAATGATTCTGTGTAGTTTATATTTGAAGACATTCCTTTTTCCACTATTACCCTCTTAGCGATCCGAATCTCCACTTGCATTTTCTACAAAAAGAGTGTTTCATAACTGCTCAATCAAAAATATGTTTTATCTCTGTTAACTGAATTTACAGATCAGAAATAAGTTTCACAGAATGCATCTGTGTAGTTTTTATTTGAAGATATTCTTTTCCCCAATGTAGGCCTCTTAGCGCTTAGCATGTCCAATTGCAGTTTCTACAGAAAGAGTGTTTCAGAACGGCTCAATCAAAAGTAAGGTTCAACTCTGTTAGTTGAATGCACAGAACAGGAAGAATTTTCACAGAGTGCTACTGTGTACTTTATATTTGAATATATTCCTTTTTCCACTATTACCCTCTTAGCGCTCCGAATGTCCACTTGCATTTTCTACAGAAAGAGTGTTCAGAACTGCGCAATGAAAACTAAGTTTCAACTCTTTTAGTTGAACAAACAGAACAGAAAGAAGTTTCACACAATGCTTCTGTGTAGTTTTTATTTGTAGACATTCTTTTTCCCAATATAGGCCTCTTAGCGCTCAGAATGTCCAATTGCAGTTTCTACAGAAAGAGTGATTCAGAACGGCTCAATCAAACGTAAGGTTCAACTCTGTTAGTTGAATGCACAGAACAGAAAGAAGTTTCATACAATGCTTCTGTGTAGTTTATATTTGAACATATTTTTTTTTCCACTATTACCCACTTAGCGCTACGAATGTCCAGTTGCATTTTCTACAGACAGAGTGTTTCAAAACTGCTCAATCAAAAGTATGGTTTAACTCTGTTAGCTGAATGCTCAGATCAGAAAGAAGTTTCACAGAATGCTTCTGTGTAGTTTATATTTGAATATATTCCTTTTTCCACTACTACGCTCTTAGCGCTCCAAATGTCCAGTTGCATTTTCTACAGAAAGAGTGTTCAGATCTGCTCAATCAAAAGTATGGTTTAACTCTGTTAGCTGAATGCACAGATCAGAAAGAAGTTTCACCGAATGATTCTGTGTAGTTTATATTTGAAGACATTCCTTTTTCCACTATTACCCTCTTAGCGCTCCGAATCTCCACTTGCATTTTCTTCAAAAAGAGTGTTTCATAACTGCTGAATCAAAAATATGTTTTATCTCTGTTAACTGAATTTACAGATCAGAAATAAGTTTCACAGAATGCATCTGTGTAGTTTTTATTTGAAGATATTCTTTTTCCCAATGTAGGCCTCTTAGCGCTTTGCATGTCCAATTGCAGTTTCTACAGAAATAGTGTTTCAGAACGGCTCAATCAAAAGTAAGGTTCAACTCTGTTAGTTGAATGCACAGAACAGAAAGAATTTTCACAGAATGCTACTGTGTAGTTTATATTTGAATATATTCCTTTTTCCACTATTACCCTCTTAGCGCTCCGAATGTCCACTTGCATTTTCTACAGAAAGAGTGTTCAGAACTGCGCAATCAAAAGTATGGTTTGACTCTGTTAGCTTAATGAACATATCAGAAATAAGTTTCACACAATGCTTCTGTGTAGTTTTTATTTGAAGATATTATTTTTCCCAATAGAGGCCTCTTAGCGCTCAGAATGTCCAATTGCAGTTTCTACAGAAAGAGTGTTTCAGAAAGGCTCAATCAAAAGTAAGGTTCAACTCTGTTAGTTGAATGCACAGAACAGAAAGAAGTTTCATACAATGCTTCTGTGTAGTTTATATTTGAACATATTCTTTTTTCCACTATTACCCACTTAGCGCTACGAATGTCCAGTTGCATTTTCTACAGACAGAGTGTTTCAAAACTGCTCAATCAAAAGTATGGTTTAACTCTGTTAGCTGAATGCTCAGATCAGAAAGAAGTTTCACAAAATGCTTCTGTGTAGTTTATATTTGAATATATTCCTTTTTCCACTACCACTCTCTTAGCGCTCCAAATGTCCAGTTGCATTTTCTACAGAAAGAGTGTTCAGATCTGCTCAATCAAAAGTATGGTTTAACTCTGTTAGCTGAATGCACAGATCAGAAAGAAGTTTCACTGAATGATTCTGTGTAGTTTATATTTGGAGACATTCCTTTTTCCACTATTACCCTCTTAGCGCTCCGAATCTCCACTTGCATTTTCTACAGAAAGAGTGTTTCAGAACGGCTCAATCAAAACTAAGGTTCAACTCTTTTAGTTGAACAAACAGAACAGAAAGAAGTTTCACACAATTCTTCTGTGTAGTTTTTATTTGTAGACATTCTTTTTCCCAATATAGGCCTCTTAGCGCTCAGAATGTCCAATTGCAGTTTCTACAGAAAGAGTGTTTCAGAACGGCTCAATCAAAAGTAAGGTTCAACTCTGTTAGTTGAATGCACAGAACAGAAAGAAGTTTCATACAATGCTTCTGTGTAGTTTATATTTGAACATATTCTTTTTTCCACTATTACCCACTTAGCGCTACGAATGTCCAGTTGCATTTTCTACAGACAGAGTGTTTCAAAACTGCTCAATCAAAAGTATGGTTTAACTCTGTTAGCTGAATGCTCAGATCAGAAAGAAGTTTCACAGAATGCTTCTGTGTAGTTTATATTTGAATATATTCCTTTTTCCACTACTACGCTCTTAGCGCTCCAAATGTCCAGTTGCATTTTCTACAGAAAGTGTTCAGATCTGCTCAATCAAAAGTATGGTTTAACTCTGTTAGCTGAATGCACAGATCAGAAAGAAGTTTCACCGAATGATTCTGTGTAGTTTATATTTGAAGACATTCCTTTTTCCACTATTACCCTCTTAGCGCTCCGAATCTCCACTTGCATTTTCTACCAAAAGAGTGTTTCTTAACTGCTCAATCAAAAATATGTTTTATCTCTGTTAACTGAATTTACAGATCAGAAATAAGTTTCACAGAATGCATCTGTGTAGTTTTAATTTGAAGATATTCTTTTTCCCAATGTAGGCCTCTTAGCGCTTAGCATGTCCAATTGCAGTTTCTACAGAAAGAGTGTTTCAAAACGGCTCAATCAAAAGTAAGGTTCAACTCTGTTAGTTGAATGCACAGAACAGAAAGAATTTTCACAGAATGCTTCTGTGTAGTTTATATTTGAATATATTCCTTTTTCCACTATTACCCTCTTAGCGCTCCGAATGTCCACTTGCATTTTCTACAGAAAGAGTGTTCAGAACTGCGCAATCAAAAGTATGGTTTAACTCTGTTAGCTTAATGAACATATCAGAAATAAGTTTCACACAATGCTTCTGTGTAGTTTTATTTGAAGATATTATTTTTCCCAATAGAGGCCTCTTAGCGCTCAGAATGTCCAATTGCAGTTTCTACAGAAAGAGTGTTTCAGAAAGGCTCAATCAAAAGTAAGGTTCAACTCTGTTAGTTGAATGCACAGAACAGAAAAAACTTTCATACAATGCTTCTGTGTAGTTTATATTTGAACATATTTTTTTTTCCACTATTACCCACTTAGCGCTACGAATGTCCAGTTGCATTTTCTACAGACAGAGTGTTTCAAAACTGCTCAATCAAAAGTATGGTTTAACTCTGTTAGCTGAATGCTCAGATCCGAAAGAAGTTTCACAGAATGCTTCTGTGTAGTTTATATTTGAATATATTCCTTTTTCCACTACTACTCTCTTAGCGCTCCAAATGTCCAGTTGCATTTTCTACAGAAAGAGTGTTCAGATCTGCTCAATCAAAAGTATGGTTTAACTCTGTTAGCTGAATGCACAGATCAGAAAGAAGTTTCACAGAATGATTCTGTGTAGTTTATATTTGGAGACATTCCTTTTTCCACTATTACCCACTTAGCGCTCCGAATCTCCACTTGCATTTTCTACAGAAAGAGTGTTTCAGTACGGCTCAATCAAAACTAAGGTTCAACTCTTTTAGTTGAACAAACAGAACAGAAAGAAGTTTCACACAATTCTTCTGTGTAGTTTTTATTTGTAGACATTCTTTTTCCCAATATAGGCCTTTTAGCACTCAGAATGTCCAATTGCAGTTTCTACAGAAAGAGTGTTTCATAACGGCACAATCAAAAGTAAGGTTCAACTCTGTTAGTTGAATGCACAGAACAGAAAGAAGTTTCATACAATGCTTCTGTGTAGTTTATATTTGAACATATTCTTTTTTCCACTATTACCCACTTAGCGCTACGAATGTCCAGTTGCATTTTCTGCAGACAGAGTGTTTCAAAACTGCTCAATCAAAAGTATGGTTTAACTCTGTTAGCTGAATGCTCCGATCAGAAAGAAGTTTCACAGAATGCTTCTGTGTAGTTTATATTTGAATATATTCCTTTTTCCACTACTACGCTCTTAGCGCTCCAAATGTCCAGTTGCATTTTCTACAGAAAGAGTGTTCAGATCTGCTAAATCAAAAGTATGGTTTAACTCTGTTAGCTGAATGCACAGATCAGAAAGAAGTTTCACAGAATGCTTCTGTGTAGTTTATATTTGAATATATTCCTTTTTCCACTACTACGCTCTTAGCGCTCCAAATGTCCAGTTGCATTTTCTACAGAAAGTGTTCAGATCTGCTCAATCAAAAGTATGGTTTAACTCTGTTAGCTGAATGCACAGATCAGAAAGAAGTTTCACCGAATGATTCTGTGTAGTTTATATTTGAAGACATTCCTTTTTCCACTATTACCCTCTTAGCGCTCCGAATCTCCACTTGCATTTTCTACCAAAAGAGTGTTTCTTAACTGCTCAATCAAAAATATGTTTTATCTCTGTTAACTGAATTTACAGATCAGAAATAAGTTTCACAGAATGCATCTGTGTAGTTTTAATTTGAAGATATTCTTTTTCCCAATGTAGGCCTCTTAGCGCTTAGCATGTCCAATTGCAGTTTCTACAGAAAGAGTGTTTCAAAACGGCTCAATCAAAAGTAAGGTTCAACTCTGTTAGTTGAATGCACAGAACAGAAAGAATTTTCACAGAATGCTTCTGTGTAGTTTATATTTGAATATATTCCTTTTTCCACTATTACCCTCTTAGCGCTCCGAATGTCCACTTGCATTTTCTACAGAAAGAGTGTTCAGAACTGCGCAATCAAAAGTATGGTTTAACTCTGTTAGCTTAATGAACATATCAGAAATAAGTTTCACACAATGCTTCTGTGTAGTTTTATTTGAAGATATTATTTTTCCCAATAGAGGCCTCTTAGCGCTCAGAATGTCCAATTGCAGTTTCTACAGAAAGAGTGTTTCAGAAAGGCTCAATCAAAAGTAAGGTTCAACTCTGTTAGTTGAATGCACAGAACAGAAAAAACTTTCATACAATGCTTCTGTGTAGTTTATATTTGAACATATTTTTTTTTCCACTATTACCCACTTAGCGCTACGAATGTCCAGTTGCATTTTCTACAGACAGAGTGTTTCAAAACTGCTCAATCAAAAGTATGGTTTAACTCTGTTAGCTGAATGCTCAGATCCGAAAGAAGTTTCACAGAATGCTTCTGTGTAGTTTATATTTGAATATATTCCTTTTTCCACTACTACTCTCTTAGCGCTCCAAATGTCCAGTTGCATTTTCTACAGAAAGAGTGTTCAGATCTGCTCAATCAAAAGTATGGTTTAACTCTGTTAGCTGAATGCACAGATCAGAAAGAAGTTTCACAGAATGATTCTGTGTAGTTTATATTTGGAGACATTCCTTTTTCCACTATTACCCACTTAGCGCTCCGAATCTCCACTTGCATTTTCTACAGAAAGAGTGTTTCAGTACGGCTCAATCAAAACTAAGGTTCAACTCTTTTAGTTGAACAAACAGAACAGAAAGAAGTTTCACACAATTCTTCTGTGTAGTTTTTATTTGTAGACATTCTTTTTCCCAATATAGGCCTTTTAGCGCTCAGAATGTCCAATTGCAGTTTCTACAGAAAGAGTGTTTCATAACGGCACAATCAAAAGTAAGGTTCAACTCTGTTAGTTGAATGCACAGAACAGAAAGAAGTTTCATACAATGCTTCTGTGTAGTTTATATTTGAACATATTCTTTTTTCCACTATTACCCACTTAGCGCTACGAATGTCCAGTTGCATTTTCTGCAGACAGAGTGTTTCAAAACTGCTCAATCAAAAGTATGGTTTAACTCTGTTAGCTGAATGCTCCGATCAGAAAGAAGTTTCACAGAATGCTTCTGTGTAGTTTATATTTGAATATATTCCTTTTTCCACTACTACGCTCTTAGCGCTCCAAATGTCCAGTTGCATTTTCTACAGAAAGAGTGTTCAGATCTGCTAAATCAAAAGTATGGTTTAACTCTGTTAGCTGAATGCACAGATCAGAAAGAAGTTTCACAGAATGATTCTGTGTAGTTTATATTTGAAGACATTCCTTTTTCCACTATTACCCTCTTAGCGCTCCGAATCTCCACTTGCATTTTCTACAAAAAGAGTGTTTCTTAACTGCTCAATCAAAAATATGTTTTATCTCTGTTAACTGAATTTACAGATCAGAAATAAGTTTCACAGAATGCATCTGTGTAGTTTTTATTTGAAGATATTCTTTTTCCCAATGTAGGCCTCTTAGCGCTTAGCATGTCCAATTGCAGTTTCTACAGAAAGAGTGTTTCAGAACGGCTCAATCAAAAGTAAGGTTCAACTCTGTTAGTTGAATGCACAGAACAGAAAGAATTTTCACAGAATGCTACTGTGTAGTTTATATTTGAATATATTCCTTTTTCCACTATTACCCTCTTAGCGCTCCGAATGTCCACTTGCATTTTCTACAGAAAGAGTGTTCAGAACTGCGCAATCAAAAGTATGGTTTAACTCTGTTAGCTTAATGAACATATCAGAAATAAGTTTCACACAATGCTTCTGTGTAGTTTTTATTTGAAGATATTATTTTTCACAATAGAGGTCTCTTAGCGCTCAGAATGTCCAATTGCAGTTTCTACAGAAAGAGTGTTTCAGAAAGGCTCAATCAAATGTCAGGTTCAACTCTGTTAGTTGAATGCACAGAACAGAAAGAAGTTTCATACAATGCTTCTGTGTAGTTTATATTTGAACATATTCTTTTTTCCACTATTACCCACTTAGCGCTACGAATGTCCAGTTGCATTTTCTACAGACAGAGTGTTTCAAAACTGCTCAATCAAAAGTATGGTTTAACTCTGTTAGCTGAATGCTCAGATCAGAAAGAAGTTTCACAGAATGCTTCTGTGTACTTTATATTTGAATATATTCCTTTTTCCACTACTACTCTCTTAGCGCTCCAAATGTCCAGTTGCATTTTCTACAGAAAGAGTGTTCAGATCTGCTCAAACAAAAGTATGGTTTAACACTGTTAGCTGAATGCACAGATCAGAAAGAAGTTTCACAGAATGATTCTGTGTAGTTTATATTTGGAGACATTCCTTTTTCCACTATTACCCTCTTAGCGCTCCGAATCTCCACTTGCATTTTCTACAGAAAGAGTGTTTCAGAACGGCTCAATCAAAACTAAGGTTCAACTCTTTTAGTTGAACAAACAGAACAGAATGAAGTTTCACACAATTCTTCTGTGTAGTTTTTATTTGTAGACATTCTTTTTCCCAATATAGGCCTGTTAGCGCTCAGAATGTCCAATTGCAGTTTCTACAGAAAGAGAGTTTCAGAACGGCTCAATCAAAAGTAAGGTTCAACTCTGATAGTTGAATGCACAGAACAGAAAGAAGTTTGATACAATGCTTCTGTGTAGTTTATATTTGAACATATTCTTTTTTCCACTATTACCCACTTAGCGCTACGAATGTCCAGTTGCATTTTCTACAGACAGAGTGTTTCAAAACTGCTCAATCAAAAGTATGGCTTAACTCTGTTAGCTGAATGCTCAGATCCGAAAGAAGTTTCACAGAATGCTTCTGTGTAGTTTATATTTGAATATATTCGTTTTTCCACTACTACGCTCTTAGCGCTCCAAATGTCCAGTTGCATTTTCTACAGAAAGAGTGTTCAGATCTGCTCAATCAAAAGTATGGTTTAACTCTGTTAGCTGAATGCACAGATCAGAAAGAAGTTTCACCGAATGATTCTGTGTAGTTTATATTTGAAGACATTCCTTTTTCCACTATTACCCTCTTAGCGCTCCGAATCTCCACTTGCATTTTCTACAAAAAGAGTGTTTCATAACTGCTCAATCAAAAATATGTTTTATCTCTGTTAACTGAATTTACAGATCAGAAATAAGTTTTACAGAATGCATCTGTGTAGTTTTTATTTGAAGATATTCTTTTCCCAATGTAGGCCTCTTAGCGCTTAGCATGTCCAATTGCAGTTTCTACAGAAAGAGTGTTTCAGAACGGCTCAATCAAAAGTAAGGTTCAACTCTGTTAGTTGAATGCACAGAACAGAAAGAATTTTCACAGAATGCTACTGTGTAGTTTATATTTGAATATATTCCTTTTTCCACTATTAACCTCTTAGCGCTCCGAATGTCCACTTGCATTTTCTACAGAAAGAGTGTTCAGAACTGCGCAATCAAAAGTATGGTTTAACTCTGTTAGCTTAATGAACATATCAGAAATAAGTTTCACACAATGCTTCTGTGTAGTTTTTATTTTAAGATATTTTTTTTCACAATAGAGGTCTCTTAGCGCTCAGAATGTCCAATTGCAGTTTCTACAGAAAGAGTGTTTCAGAAAGGCTCAATCAAATGTAAGGTTCAACTCTGTTAGTTGAATGCACAGAACAGAAAGAAGTTTCATACAATGCTTCTGTGTAGTTTATATTTGAACATATTCTTTTTTCCACTATTACCCACTTAGCGCTACGAATGTCCAGTTGCATTTTCTACAGACAGAGTGTTTCAAAACTGCTCAATCAAAAGTATGGTTTAACTCTGTTAGCTGAATGCTCAGATCAGAAAGAAGTTTCACAGAATGCTTCTGTGTAGTTTATATTTGAATATATTCCTTTTTCCACTACTACTCTCTTAGCGCTCCAAATGTCCAGTTGCATTTTCTACAGAAAGAGTGTTCAGATCTGCTCAATCAAAAGTATGGTTTAACACTGTTAGCTGAATGCACAGATCAGAAAGAAGTTTCACAGAATGATTCTGTGTAGTTTATATTTGGAGACATTCCTTTTTCCACTATTACCCTCTTAGCGCTCCGAATCTCCACTTGCATTTTCTACAGAAAGAGTGTTTCAGAACGGCTCAATCAAAACTAAGGTTCAACTCTTTTAGTTGAACAAACAGAACAGAAAGAAGTTTCACACAATTCTTCTGTGTAGCTTTTATTTGTAGACATTCTTTTTCCCAATATAGGCCTCTTAGCGCTCAGAATGTCCAATTGCAGTTTCTACAGAAAGAGTGTTTCAGAACGGCTCAATCAAAAGTAAGGTTCAACTCTGTTAGTAGAATGCACAGAACAGAAAGAAGTTTAATACAATGCTTCTGTGTAGTTCATATTTGAACATATTTTTTTTCCACTATTACCCACTTAGCGCTACGAATGTCCAGTTGCATTTTCTACAGACAGAGTGTTTCAAAACTGGTCAATCAAAAGCATGGTTTAACTCTGTTAGCTGAATGCTTAGATCAGAAAGAAGTTTCACAGAATGCTTCTGTGTAGTTTATATTTGAATATATTCCTTTTTCCACTACTACGCTCTTAGCGCTCCAAATGTCCAGTTGCATTTTCTACAGAAAGAGTGTTCAGTTCTGCTCAATCAAAAGTATGGTTTAACTCTGTTAGCTGAATGCACAGATCAGAAAGAAGTTTCACCGAATGATTCTGTGTAGTTTATATTTGAAGACATTCCTTTTTCCAATATTACCCTCTTAGCGCTCCGAATCTCCACTTGCATTTTCTACAAAAAGAGTGTTTCATAACTGCTCAATCAAAAATATGTTTTATCTCTGTTAACTGAATTTACAGATCAGAAATAAGTTTCACAGAATGCATCTGTGTAGTTTTTATTTGAAGATATTCTTTTTCCCAATGTAGGCCTCTTAGCGCTTAGCATGTCCAATTGCAGTTTCTACAGAAAGAGTGTTTCAGAACGGCTCAATGAAAAGTAAGGTTCAACTCTGTTAGTTGACTGCACAGAACAGAAAGAATTTTCACAGAATGCTACTGTGTAGTTTATATTTGAATATATTCCTTTTTCCACTATTACCCTCTTAGCGCGCCGAATGTCCACGTGCATTTTCTACAGAAAGAGTGTTCAGAACTGCGCAATCAAAAGTATGGTTTAACTCTGTTAGCTTAATGAACATATCAGAAATAAGTTTCACACAATGCTTCTGTGTAGTTTTTATTTGAAGATATTATTTTTCCCAATATAGGCCTCTTAGCGCTCAGAATGTCCAATTGCAGTGTCTACAGAAAGAGTGTTTCAGAACGGCTCAATCAAAAGTAAGGTTCAACTCTGTTAGTTGAATGCACAGAACAGAAAGAAGTTTCATACAATGCTTCTGTGTAGTTTATATTTGAACATATTCTTTTTTCCACTATTACCCACTGAGCGCTACGAATGTCCAGTTGCATTTTCTACAGACAGAGTGTTTCAAAACTGCTCAATCAAAAGTATGGTTTAACACTGTTAGCTGAATGCACAGATCAGAAAGAAGTTTCACAGAATGATTCTGTGTAGTTTATATTTGTAGACATTCCTTTTTCCACTATTACCCTCTTAGCGCTCCGAATCTCCACTTGCATTTTCTACAGAAAGAGTGTTTCAGAACGGCTCAATCAAAACTAAGGTTCAACTCTTTTAGTGGAACAAACAGAACAGAAAGAATTTTCACACAATTCTTCTGTGTAGTTTTTATTTGTAGACATTCCTTTCCCAATATAGGCCTCTTAGCGCTCAGAATGTCCAATTGCAGTTTCTACAGAAAGAGTGTTTCAGAACGGCTCAATCAAAAGTAAGGTTCAGCTCTGTTAGTTGAATGCACAGAACAGAAAGAAGTTTCATACAATGCTTCTGTGTAGTTTATATTTGAACATATTCTTTTTTCCACTATTACCCACTTAGCGCTACGAATGTCCAGTTGCATTTTCTACAGACAGAGTGTTTCAAAACTGCTCAGTGAAAAGTATGGTTTAACTCTGTTAGCTGAATGCTCAGATCAGAAAGAAGTTTCACAGAATGCTTCTGTGTAGTTTATATTTGAATATATTCGTTTTTCCACTAATACGCTCTTAGCGCTCCAAATGTCCGGTTGCATTTTCTGCAGAAAGAGTGTTCAGATCTGCTCAATCAAAAGTATGGTTTAACTCTGTTAGCTGAATGCACAGATCAGAAAGAAGTTTCACCGAATGATTCTGTGTAGTTTATATTTGAAGACATTCCTTTTTCCACTATTACCCTCTTAGCGCTCCGAATCTCCACTTGCATTTTCTACAAAAAGAGTGTTTCATAACTGCTCAATCAAAAATATGTTTTATCTCTGTTAACTGAATTTACAGATCAGAAATAAGTTTCACAGAATGCATCTGTGTAGTTTTTATTTGTAGATATTCTTTTTCCCAATGTAGGCCTCTTAGCGCTTAGCATGTCCAATTGCAGTTTCTACAGAAAGAGTGTTTCAGAACGGCTCAATCAAAATTAAGGTTCAAATCTGTTAGTTGAATGCACAGAACAGAAAGAATTTTCACAGAATGCTACTGTGTAGTTTATATTTGAATATATTCCTTTTTCCACTATTATCCTCTTAGCGCTCCGAATCTCCACTTGCATTTTCTACAAAAAGAGTGTTTCATAACTGCTCAATCAAAAATATGTTTTATCTCTGTTAACTGAATTTACAGATCAGAAGTAAGTTTCACAAAATGCTTCTGTGTAGTTTTTATTTGAAGATATTATTTTTCCCAATAGAGGCCTCTTAGCGCTCAGAATGTCCAATTGCAGTTTCTACAGAAAGAGTGTTTCAGAAAGGCTCAATCAAAAGTAAGGTTCCACTCTGTTAGTTGAATGCACAGAACAGAAAGATGTTTCATACAATGCTTCTGTGTAGTTTATATTTGAACATATTCTTTTCTCCACTATTACCCACTTAGCGCTACGAATGTCCAGTTGCATTTTCTACAGACAGAGTGTTTCAAAACTGCTCAATCAAAAGTATGGTTTAACTCTGTTAGCTGAATGCTCAGATCAGAAAGAAGTTTCACAGAATGCTTCTGTGTAGTTTATATTTGAATATATTCCTTTTTCCACTACTACTCTCTTAGCGCTCCAAATGTCCAGTTGCATTTTCTACAGAAAGAGTGTTCAGATCTGCTCAATCAAAATTATGGTTTAACTCTGTTAGCTGAATGCACAGATCAGAAAGAAGTTTCACAGAATAATTCTGTGTAGTTTATATTTGGAGACATTCCTTTTTCCACTATTACCCTCTTAGCGCTCCGAATCTCCACTTGCATTTTCTACAGAAAGAGTGTTTCAGAACGGCTCAATCAAAACTAAGGTTCAACTCTTTTAGATGAACAAACAGCACAGAAAGAAGTTTCAAACAATTCTTCTGTGTAGTTTTTATTTGTAGACATTCTTTTTCCCAATATAGGCCTCTTAACGCTCAGAATGTCCAATTGCAGTTTCTACAGAAAGAGTGTTTCAGAACGGCTCAATCAAAAGTAAGGTTCAACTCTGTTAGCTGAATGCACAGAACAGAAAGAAGTTTCATACAATGCTTCTGTGTAGTTTATATTTGAACATATTCTTTTTTCCACTATTACCCACTTAGCGCTACGAATGTCCAGTTGCATTTTCTACAGACAGAGTGTTTCAAAACTGCTCAGTGAAAAGTATGGTTTAACTCTGTTAGCTGAATGCTCAGATCAGAAAGAAGTTTCACAGAATGCTTCTGTGTAGTTTATATTTGAATATATTCCTTTTTCCACTACTACTCTCTTAGCGCTCCAAATGTCCAGTTGCATTTTCTACAGAAAGAGTGTTCAGATCTGCTGAATCAAAAGTATGGTTTAACTCTGTTAGCTGAATGCACAGATCAGAAAGAAGTTTCACAGAATGATTCTGTGTAGTTTATATTTGGAGACATTCCTTTTTCCACTATTACCCTCTTAGCGCTCCGAATCTCCACTTGCATTTTCTACAGAAAGAGTGTTTCAGAACGGCACAATCAAAACAAAGGTTCAACTCTTTTAGTTGAACAAACAGAACAGAAAGAAGTTTCACACAATTCTTCTGTGTAGTTTTTATTTGTAGACATTCTTTTTCCCAATATAGGCCTCTTAGCGCTCAGAATGTCCAATTGCAGTTTCTACAGAAAGAGTGTTTCAGAACGGCTCAATCAAAAGTAATGTTCAACTCTGTTAGTTGAATGCACAGAACAGCAAGAAGTTTCACAGAATGCTTCTGTGTAGTTTATATTTGAACATATTCTTTTTTCCACTCTTACCCACTTAGCGCTACGAATGTCCAGTTGCATTTTCTACAGACAGAGTGTTTCAAAACTGCTCAATCAAAACTATGGTTTAACTCTGTTAGCTGAATGCTCAGATCAGAAAGAAGTTTCACAGAATGCTTCTGTGTAGTTTATATTTGAATATATTCCTTTTTCCACTACTACGCTCTTAGCGCTCCAAATGTCCAGTTGCATTTTCTACAGAAAGAGTGTTCAGATCTGCTCAATCAAAAGTATGGTTTAACTCTGTTAGCTGAATGCACAGATCAGAAAGAAGTTTCACCGAATGATTCTGTGTAGTTTATATTTGAAGACATTCCTTTTTCCACTATTACCCACTTAGCGCTCCGAATCTCCACTTGCATTTCCTACAAAAAGAGTGTTTCATAACTGCTCAATCAAAAATATGTTTTATCTCTGTTATCTGAATTTACAGATCAGAAATAAGTTTCACAGAATGCATCTGTGTAGTTTTTATTTGAAGATATTCTTTTTCCCAATGTAGGCCTCTTAGCGCTTAGCATGTCCAATTGCAGTTTCTACAGAAAGAGTGTTTCAGAACGGCTCAATCAAAAGTAAGGTTCAACTCTGTTAGCTGAATGCACAGAACAGAAAGAGTTTTCACAGAATGCTACTGTGTAGTTTATATTTGAATATATTCCTTTTTCCACTATTACCCTCTTAGCGCTCCGAATGTCCACTTGCATTTTCTACAGAAAGATTGTTCAGAACTGCGCAATCAAAATTATGGTTTAACTCTGTTAGCTTAATGAACATATCAGAAATAAGTTTCACACAATGCTTCTGTGTAGTTTTTATTTGAAGATATTATTTTTCCCAATAGAGGCCTCTTAGCGCTCAGAATGTCCAATTGCAGTTTCTACAGAAAGAGTGTTTCAGAAAGGCTCAATCAAAACTAAGGTTCAACTCTGTTAGTTGAATGCACAGAACAGAAAGAAGTTTCATACAATGCTTCTGTGTAGTTTATATTTGAACATATTCTTTTTTCCACTATTACCCACTTAGCGCTACGAATGTCCAGTTGCATTTTCTACAGACAGAGTGTTTCAATACTGCTCAATCAAAAGTATGGTTTAACTCTGTTAGCTGAATGCTCAGATCAGAAAGAAGTTTCACAGAATGCTTCTGTGTAGTTTATATATGAATGTATTCCTTTTTCCAATACTACTCTCTTAGCGCTCCAAATGTCCAGTTGCATTTTCTACAGAAAGAGTGTTCAGATCTGCTGAATCAAAAGTATGGTTTAAATCTGTTAGCTGAATGCACAGATCAGAAAGAAGTTTCACAGAATGATTCTGTGTAGTTTACATTTGGAGACATTCCTTTTTCCACTATTACCCTCTTAGCGCTCCGAATCTCCACTTGCATTTTCTACAGAAAGAGTGTTTCAGAACGGCTCAATCAAAACTAAGGTTCAACTCTTTTAGTTGAACAAACAGAACAGAAAGAAGTTTCACACAATTCTTCTGTGTAGTTTTTATTTGTAGACATTCTTTTTCCCAATATAGGCCTCTTAGCGCTCAGAATGTCCAATTGCAGTTTCTACAGAAAGAGTGTTTCAGAACGGCTCAATCAAAAGTAATGTTCAACTCTGTTAGTTGAATGCACAGAACAGCAAGAAGTTTCACAGAATGCTTCTGTGTAGTTTATATTTGAACATATTCTTTTTTCCACTCTTACCCACTTAGCGCTACGAATGTCCAGTTGCATTTTCTACAGACAGAGTGTTTCAAAACTGCTCAATCAAAACTATGGTTTAACTCTGTTAGCTGAATGCTCAGATCAGAAAGAAGTTTCACAGAATGCTTCTGTGTAGTTTATATTTGAATATATTCCTTTTTCCACTACTACGCTCTTAGCGCTCCAAATGTCCAGTTGCATTTTCTACAGAAAGAGTGTTCAGATCTGCTCAATCAAAAGTATGGTTTAACTCTGTTAGCTGAATGCACAGATCAGAAAGAAGTTTCACCGAATGATTCTGTGTAGTTTATATTTGAAGACATTCCTTTTTCCACTATTACCCACTTAGCGCTCCGAATCTCCACTTGCATTTTCTACAAAAAGAGTGTTTCATAACTGCTCAATAAAAAATATGTTTTATCTCTGTTATCTGAATTTACAGATCAGAAATAAGTTTCACAGAATGCATCTGTGTAGTTTTTATTTGAAGATATTCTTTTTCCCAATGTAGGCCTCTTAGCGCTTAGCATGTCCAATTGCAGTTTCTACAGAAAGAGTGTTTCAGAACGGCTCAATCAAAAGTAAGGTTCAACTCTGTTAGCTGAATGCACAGAACAGAAAGAGTTTTCACAGAATGCTACTGTGTAGTTTATATTTGAATATATTCCTTTTTCCACTATTACCCTCTTAGCGCTCCGAATGTCCACTTGCATTTTCTACAGAAAGATTGTTCAGAACTGCGCAATCAAAATTATGGTTTAACTCTGTTAGCTTAATGAACATATCAGAAATAAGTTTCACACAATGCTTCTGTGTAGTTTTTATTTGAAGATATTATTTTTCCCAATAGAGGCCTCTTAGCGCTCAGAATGTCCAATTGCAGTTTCTACAGAAAGAGTGTTTCAGAAAGGCTCAATCAAAACTAAGGTTCAACTCTGTTAGTTGAATGCACAGAACAGAAAGAAGTTTCATACAATGCTTCTGTGTAGTTTATATTTGAACATATTCTTTTTTCCACTATTACCCACTTAGCGCTACGAATGTCCAGTTGCATTTTCTACAGACAGAGTGTTTCAATACTGCTCAATCAAAAGTATGGTTTAACTCTGTTAGCTGAATGCTCAGATCAGAAAGAAGTTTCACAGAATGCTTCTGTGTAGTTTATATTTGAATGTATTCCTTTTTCCACTACTACTCTCTTAGCGCTCCAAATGTCCAGTTGCATTTTCTACAGAAAGAGTGTTCAGATCTGCTGAATCAAAAGTATGGTTTAAATCTGTTAGCTGAATGCACAGATCAGAAAGAAGTTTCACAGAATGATTCTGTGTAGTTTATATTTGGAGACATTCCTTTTTCCACTATTACCCTCTTAGCGCTCCGAATCTCCACTTGCATTTTCTACAGAAAGAGTGTTTCAGAACGGCTCAATCAAAACTAAGGTTCAACTCTTTTAGTTGAACAAACAGAACAGAAAGAAGTTTCACACAATTCTTCTGTGTAGTTTTTATTTGTAGACATTCTTTTTCCCAATATAGGCCTCTTAGCGCTCAGAATGTCCAAATGCAGTTTCTACAGAAAGAGTGTTTCAGAACGGCTCAATAAAAAGTAATGTTCAACTCTGTTAGTTGAATGCACTGAACAGCAAGAAGTTTCACAGAATGCTTGTGTGTAGTTTATATTTGAACATATTCTTTTTTCCACTATTACCCACTTAGCGCTAAGAATGTCCAGTTGCATTTTCTACAGACAGAGTGTTTCAAAACTGCTCAATCAAAAGTATGGTTTAACTCTGTTAGCTGAATGCTCAGATCAGAAAGAAGTTTCAGAGAATGCTTCTGTGTAGTTTATATTTGAATATATTCGTTTTTCCACTAATACGCTCTTAGCGCTCCAAATGTCCAGTTGCATTTTCTACAGAAAGACTGTTCAGATCTGCTCAATCAAAAGTATGTTTTAACTCTGTTAGCTGAATGCACAGATCAGAAAGAAGTTTCACCGAATGATTCTGTGTAGTTTATATTTGAAGACATTCCTTTTTCCACTATTACCCTCTTAGCGCTCCGAATCTCCACTTGCATTTTCTACAAAAAGAGTGTTTCATAACTGCTCAATCAAAAATATGTTTTATCTCTGTTAACTGAATTTACAGATCAGAAATAAGTTTCACAGAATGCATCTGTGTAGTTTTTATTTGAAGATATTCTTTTTCCCAATGTAGGCCTCTTAGCGCTTAGCATGTCCAATTGCAGTTTCTACAGAAAGAGTGTTTCAGATCGCCTCAATCAAAAGTAAGGTTCAACTCCGTAAGTTGAATGCACAGAACAGAAAGAATTTTCACAGAATGCTACTGTGTAGTTTATATTTGAATATATTCCTTTTTCCAATATTACCCTCTTAGCGCTCCGAATGTCCACTTGCATTTTCTACAGAAAGAGTGTTCAGAACTGCGCAATCAAAAGTATGGTTTAACTCTGTTAGCTTAATGAACATATCAGAAATAAGTTTCACACAATGCTTCTGTGTAGTTTTTATTTGAAGATATTTTTTTTCCCATTAGAGGCCTCTTAGCGCTCAGAATGTCCAATTGCAGTTTCTACAGAAAGAGTGTTTCAGAAAGGCTCAATCAAAACTAAGGTTCAACTCTGTTAGTTGAATGCACAGAACAGAAAGAAGTTTCATACAATGCTTCTGTGTAGTTTATATTTGAACATATTCTTTTTTCCACTATTACCCACTTAGCGCTACGAATGTCCAGTTGCATTTTCTACAGACAGAGTGTTTCAATACTGCTCAATCAAAAGTATGGTTTAACTCTGTTAGCTGAATGCTCAGATCAGAAAGAAGTTTCACAGAATGCTTCTGTGTAGTTTATATTTGAATGTATTCCTTTTTCCACTACTACTCTCTTAGCGCTCCAAATGTCCAGTTGCATTTTCTACAGAAAGAGTGTTCAGATCTGCTGAATCAAAAGTATGGTTTAAATCTGTTAGCTGAATGCACAGATCAGAAAGAAGTTTCACAGAATGATTCTGTGTAGTTTATATTTGGAGACATTCCTTTTTCCACTATTACCCTCTTAGCGCTCTGAATCTCCACTTGCATTTTCTACAGAAAGAGTGTTTCAGAACGGCACAATCAAAACAAAGGTTCAACTCTTTTAGTTGAACAAACAGAACAGACAGAAGTTTCACACAATTCTTCTGTGTAGTTTTTATTTGTAGACATTCTTTTTCCCAATATAGGCCTCTTAGCGCTCAGAATGTCCAATTGCAGTTTCTACAGAAAGAGTGTTTCAGAACGGCTCAATCAAAAGTAAGGTTCAACTCTGTTAGCCTAATGCACAGAACAGAAAGAAATTTCATACAATGCTTCTGTGTAGTTTATATTTGAACATATTCTTTTTTCCACTATTACCCACTTAGCGCTACGAATGTCCAGTTGCATTTTCTACAGACAGAGTGTTTCAAAACTGCTCAATCAAAAGTATGGTTTAACTCTGTTAGCTGAATGCTCAGAACAGCAAGAAGTTTCACAGAATGCTTGTGTGTAGTTTATATTTGAACATATTCTTTTTTCCACTATTACCCACTTAGCGCTAAGAATGTCCAGTTGCATTTTCTACAGACAGAGTGTTTCAAAACTGCTCAATCAAAAGTATGGTTTAACTCTGTTAGCTGAATGCTCAGATCAGAAAGAAGTTTCACAGAATGCTTCTGTGTAGTTTATATTTGAATATATTCGTTTTTCCACTAATACGCTCTTAGCGCTCCAAATGTCCAGTTGCATTTTCTACAGAAAGACTGTTCAGATCTGCTCAATCAAAAGTATGGTTTAACTCTGTTAGCTGAATGCACAGATCAGAAAGAAGTTTCACCGAATGATTCTGTGTAGTTTATATTTGAAGACATTCCTTTTTCCACTATTACCCTCTTAGCGCTCCGAATCTCCACTTGCATTTTCTACAAAAAGAGTGTTTCATAACTGCTCAATCAAAAATATGTTTTATCTCTGTTAACTGAATTTACAGATCAGAAATAAGTTTCACAGAATGCATCTGTGTAGTTTTTATTTGAAGATATTCTTTTTCCCAATGTAGGCCTCTTAGCGCTTAGCATGTCCAATTGCAGTTTCTACAGAAAGAGTGTTTCAGATCGGCTCAATCAAAAGTAAGGTTCAACTCCGTTAGTTGAATGCACAGAACAGAAAGAATTTTCACAGAATGCTACTGTGTAGTTTATATTTGAATATATTCCTTTTTCCACTATTACCCTCTTAGCGCTCAGAATGTCCACTTGCATTTTCTACAGAAAGAGTGTTCAGAACTGCGCAATCAAAAGTATGGTTTAACTGTGTTAGCTTAATGAACATATCAGAAATAAGTTTCACACAATGCTTCTGTGTAGTTTTTATTTGAAGATATTATTTTTCCCATTAGAGGCCTCTTAGCGCTCAGAATGTCCAATTGCAGTTCCTACAGAAAGAGTGTTTCAGAAAGGCTCAATCAAAACTAAGGTTCAACTCTGTTAGTTGAATGCACAGAACAGAAAGGAGTTTCATACAATGCTTCTGTGTAGTTTATATTTGAACATATTCTTTTTTCCACTATTACCCACTTAGCGCTACGAATGTCCAGTTGCATTTTCTACAGACAGAGTGTTTCAAAACTGCTCAATCAAAAGTATGGTTTAACTCTGTTAGCTGAATGCTCAGATCAGAAAGAAGTTTCACAGAATGCTTCTGTGTAGTTTATATTTGAATATATTCCTTTTTCCACTACTACTCTCTTAGCGCTCCAAATGTCCAGTTACATTTTCTACAGAAAGAGTGTTCAGATCTGCTCAATCAAAAGTATGGTTTAACTCTGTTAGCTGAATGCACAGATCAGAAAGAAGTTTCACAGAATGATTCTGTGTAGTTTATATTTGGAGACATTCCTTTTTCCACTATTACCCTCTTAGCGCTCCGAATATCCACTTGCATTTTCTACAGAAAGAGTGTTTCAGAACGGCTCAATCAAAACAAAGGTTCAACTCTTTTAGTTGAACAAACAGAACAGAAAGAAGTTTCACACAATTCTTCTGTGTAGTTTTTATTTGTAGACATTGTTTTTCCCAATAGAGGCCTCTTAGCGCTCAGAATGTCCAATTGCAGTTTCTACAGAAAGAGTGTTTCAGAACGGCTCAATCAAAAGTAAGGTTCAACTCTGTTAGTTGAATGCACAGAACAGAAAGAAGTTTCATACAATGCTTCTGTGTAGTTTATATTTGAACATATTCTTTTTTCCACTATTACCCATTTAGCGCTACGAATGTCCAGTTGCATTTTCTACAGACAGAGTGTTTCAAAACTGCTCAGTGAAAAGTATGGTTTAACTGTGTTAGCTGAATGCTCAGATCAGAAAGATGTTTCACAGAATGCTTCTGTGTAGTTTATATTTGAATATATTCCTTTTTCCACTACTACGCTCTTAGCGCTCCAAATGTCCAGTTGCATTTTCTGCAGAAAGAGTGTTCAGATCTGCTCAATCAAAAGTATGGTTTAACTCTGTTAGCTGAATGCACAGATCAGAAAGAAGTTTCACCGAATGATTCTGTGTAGTTTATATTTGAAGACATTACTTTTTCCACTATTACCCTCTTAGCGCTCCGAATCTCCACTTGCATTTTCTACAAAAAGAGTGTTTCATAACTGCTCAATCAAAAATATGTTTTATCTCTGTTAACTGAATTTACAGATCAGAAATAAGTTTCACAGAATGCATCTGTGTAGTTTTTATTTGAAGATATTCTTTTTCCCAATGTAGGCCTCTTAGCGCTTAGCATGTCCAATTGCAGTTTCTACAGAAAGAGTGTTTCAGAACGGCTCAATCAAAAGTAAGGTTCAACTCCGTTAGTTGAATGCACAGAACAGAAAGAATTTTCACAGAATGCTACTGTGTAGTTTATATTTGAATATATTCCTTTTTCCACTATTACCCTCTTAGCGCTCCGAATGTCCACTTGCATTTTCTACAGAAAGAGTGTTCAGAACTGCGCAATCAAAAGTATGGTTTAACTCTGTTAGCTTAATGAACATATCAGAAATAAGTTTCACACAATGCTTCTGTGTAGTTTTTATTTGAAGATATTATTTTTCCCAATAGAGGCCTCTTAGCGCTCAGAATGTCCAATTGCAGTTTCTACAGAAAGAGTGTTTCAGAAAGGCTCAATCCAAAGTAAGGTTCAACTCTGTTAGTTGAATGCACAGAACAGAAAGAAGTTTCATACAATGCTTCTGTGTAGTTTATATTTGGACATATTCTTTTCTCCACTATTACCCACTTAGCGCTACGAATGTCCAGTTGCATTTTCTACAGACAGAGTGTTTCAAAACTGCTCAATCAAAAGTATGGTTTAACTCTGTTAGCTGAATGCTCAGATCAGAAAGAAGTTTCACAGAATGCTTCTGTGTAGTTTATATTTGAATATATTCCTTTTTCCACTACTACTCTCTTAGCGCTCCAAATGTCCAGTTGCATTTTCTACAGAAAGAGTGTTCAGATCTGCTCAATCAAAAGTATGGTTTAACTCTGTTAGCTGAATGCACAGATCAGAAAGAAGTTTCACAGAATGATTCTGTGTAGTTTATATTTGGAGACATTCCTTTTTCCACTATTACCCTCTTAGCGCTCCGAATCTCCACTTGCATTTTCTACAGAAAGAGTGTTTCAGAACGGCTCAATCAAAACTAAGGTTCAACTCTTTTAGTTGAACAAACAGCACAGAAAGAAGTTTCAAATAATTCTTCTGTGTAGTTTTTATTTGTAGACATTCTTTTTCCCAATATAGGCCTCTTAGCTCTCAGAATGTCCAATTGCAGTTTCTACAGAAAGAGTGTTTCAGAACGGCTCAATCAAAAGTAAGGTTCAACTCTGTTAGCTGAATGCACAGAACAGAAAGAAGTTTCATACAATGCTTCTGTGTAGTTTATATTTGAACATATTCTTTTTTCCACTATTACCCACTTAGCGCTACGAATGTCCAGTTGCATTTTCTACAGACAGAGTGTTTCAAAACTGCTCAGTGAAAAGTATGGTTTAATTCTGTTAGCTGAATGCTCAGATCAGAAAGAAGTTTCACAGAATGCTTCTGTGTAGTTTATATTTGAATATATTCCTTTTTCCACTACTACTCTCTTAGCGCTCCAAATGTCCATTTGCATTTTCTACAGAAAGAGTGTTCAGATCTGCTCAATCAAAAGTATGGTTTAACTCTCTTAGCTGAATGCACAGATCAGAAAGAAGTTTCACAGAATGATTCTGTGTAGTTTATATTTGGAGACATTCCATTTTCCACTATTACCCTCTTAGCGCTCCGAATCTCCACTTGCATTTTCTACAGAAAGAGTGTTTCAGAACGGCTCAATCAAAACTAAGGTTCAACTCTTTTAGTTGAACAAACAGAACAGAAAGAAGTTTCACACAATTCTTCTGTGTAGTTTTTATTTGTAGACATTCTTTTTCCCAATATAGGCCTCTTAGCGCTCAGAATGTCCAAATGCAGTTTCTACAGAAAGAGTGTTTCAGAACGGCTCAATAAAAAGTAATGTTCAACTCTGTTAGTTGAATGCACAGAACAGCAAGAAGTTTCACAGAATGCTTGTGTGTAGTTTATATTTGAACATATTCTTTTTTCCACTATTACCCACTTAGCGCTAAGAATGTCCAGTTGCATTTTCTACAGACAGAGTGTTTCAAAACTGCTCAATCAAAAGTATGGTTTAACTCTGTTAGCTGAATGCTCAGATCAGAAAGAAGTTTCACAGAATGCTTCTGTGTAGTTTATATTTGAATATATTCGTTTTTCCACTAATACGCTCTTAGCGCTCCAAATGTCCAGTTGCATTTTCTACAGAAAGACTGTTCAGATCTGCTCAATCAAAAGTATGGTTTAACTCTGTTAGCTGAATGCACAGATCAGAAAGAAGTTTCACCGAATGATTCTGTGTAGTTTATATTTGAAGACATTCCTTTTTCCACTATTACCCTCTTAGCGCTCCGAATCTCCACTTGCATTTTCTACAAAAAGAGTGTTTCATAACTGCTCAATCAAAAATATGTTTTATCTCTGTTAACTGAATTTACAGATCAGAAATAAGTTTCACAGAATGCATCTGTGTAGTTTTTATTTGAAGATATTCTTTTTCCCAATGTAGGCCTCTTAGCGCTTAGCATGTCCAATTGCAGTTTCTACAGAAAGAGTGTTTCAGATCGGCTCAATCAAAAGTAAGGTTCAACTCCGTTAGTTGAATGCACAGAACAGAAAGAATTTTCACAGAATGCTACTGTGTAGTTTATATTTGAATATATTCCTTTTTCCACTATTACCCTCTTAGCGCTCCGAATGTCCACTTGCATTTTCTACAGAAAGAGTGTTCAGAACTGCGCAATCAAAAGTATGGTTTAACTCTGTTAGCTTAATGAACATATCAGAAATAAGTTTCACACAATGCTTCTCTGTAGTTTTTATTTGAAGATATTATTTTTCCCAATAGAGGCCTCTTAGCGCTCAGAATGTCCAATTGCAGTTTCTACAGAAAGAGTGTTTCAGAAAGGCTCAATCAAAAGTAAGGTTCAACTCTGTTAGTTGAATGCACAGAACAGAAAGATGTTTCATACAATGCTTCTGTGTAGTTTATATTTGAACATATTCTTTTCTCCACTATTACCCACTTAGCGCTACGAATGTCCAGTTGCATTTTCTACAGACAGAGTGTTTCAAAACTGCTCAATCAAAAGTATGGTTTAACTCTGTTAGCTGAATGCTCAGATCAGAAAGAAGTTTCACAGAATGCTTCTGTGTAGTTTATATTTGAATATATTCCTTTTTACACTACTACTCTCTTAGCGCTCCAAATGTCCAGTTGCATTTTCTACAGAAAGAGTGTTCAGATCTGCTCAATCAAAATTATGGTTTAACTCTGTTAGCTGAATGCACAGATCAGAAAGAAGTTTCACAGAATAATTCTGTGTAGTTTATATTTGGAGACATTCCTTTTTCCACTATTACCCTCTTAGCGCCCCGAATCTCCACTTGCATTTTCTACAGAAAGAGTGTTTCAGAACGGCTCAATCAAAACTAAGGTTCAACTCTTTTAGTTGAACAAACAGCACAGAAAGAAGTTTCAAACAATTCTTCTGTGTAGTTTTTATTTGTAGACATTCTTTTTCCCAATATAGGCCTCTTAGCGCTCAGAATGTCCAATTGCAGTTTCTACAGAAAGAGTGTTTCAGAACGGCTCAATCAAAAGTAAGGTTCAACTCTGTTAGCTGAATGCACAGAACAGAAAGAAGTTTCATACAATGCTTCTGTGTAGTTTATATTTGAACATATTCTTTTTTCCACTATTACCCACTTAGCGCTACGAATGTCCAGTTGCATTTTCTACAGACAGAGTGTTTCAAAACTGCTCAGTGAAAAGTATGGTTTAACTCTGTTAGCTGAATGCTCAGATCAGAAAGAAGTTTCACAGAATGCTTCTGTGTAGTTTATATTTGAATATATTCCTTTTTCCACTAGTACTCTCTTAGCGCTCCAAATGTCCAGTTGCATTTTCTACAGAAAGAGTGTTCAGATCTGCTCAATCAAAAGTATGGTTTAACTCTGTTAGCTGAAAGCACAGATCAGAAAGAAGTTTCACAGAATGATTCTGTGTAGTTTATATTTGGAGACATTCCTTTTTCCACTATTACCCTCTTAGCGCTCCGAATCTCCACTTGCATTTTCTACAGAAAGAGTGTTTCAGAACGGCTCAATCAAAACTAAGGTTCAACTCTTTTAGTTGAACAAAGAGAACAGAAAGAAGTTTCACACAATTCTTCTGTGTAGTTTTTATTTGTAGACATTCTTTTTCCCAATATAGGCCTCTTAGCGCTCAGAATGTCCAATTGCAGTTTCTACAGAAAGAGTGTTTCAGAACGGCTCAATCAAAAGTAACGTTCAACTCTGTTAGTTGAATGCACAGAATAGCAAGAAGTTTCACAGAATGCTTCTGTGTAGTTTATATTTGAACATATTCTTTTTTCCACTATTACCCACTTAGCGCTACGAATGTCCAGTTGCATTTTCTACAGACAGAGTGTTTCAAAACTGCTCAATCAAAAGTATGGTTTAACTCTGTTAGCTGAATGCTCAGATCAGAAAGAAGTTTCACAGAATGCTTCTGTGTAGTTTATATTTGAATATATTCCTTTTTCCACTAATACGCTCTTAGCGCTCCAAATGTCCAGTTGCATTTTCTACAGAAAGAGTGTTCAGATCTGCTCAATCAAAAGTATGGTTTAACTCTGTTAGCTGAATGCACAGATCAGAAACAAGTTTCACCGAATGATTCTGTGTAGTTTATATTTGAAGACATTCCTTTTTCCACTATTACCCACTTAGCGCTCCGAATCTCCACTTGCATTTTCTACAAAAAGAGTGTTTCATAACTGCTCAATCAAAAATATGTTTTATCTCTGTTAACTGAATTTACAGATCAGAAATAAGTTTCACAGAATGCATCTGTGTAGTTTTTATTTGAAGATATTCTTTTTCCCAATGTAGGCCTCTTAGCGCTTAGCATGTCCAATTGCAGTTTCTACAGAAAGAGTGTTTCAGAACGGCTCAATCAATAGTAAGGTTCAACTCCGTTAGTTGAATGCACAGAACAGAAAGAATTTTCACAGAATGCTACTGTGTAGTTTATATTTGAATATATTCCTTTTTCCACTATTACCCTCTTAGCGCTCCGAATGTCCACTTGCATTTTCTACAGAAAGAGTGTTCAGAACTGCGCAATCAAAAGTATGGTTTAACTCTGTTAGCTTAATGAACATATCAGAAATAAGTTTCACACAATGCTTCTGTGTAGTTTTTATTTGAAGATATTATTTTTCCCAATAGAGGCCTCTTAGCGCTCAGAATGTCCAATTGCAGTTTCTACAGAAAGAGTGTTTCAGAAAGGCTCAATCAAAAGTAAGGTTCAACTCTGTTAGTTGAATGCACAGAACAGAAAGAAGTTTCATACAATGCTTCTGTGTAGTTTATATTTGCACATATTCTTTTTTCCACTATTACCCACTTAGCGCTACGAATGTCCAGTTGCATTTTCTACAGACAGACTGTTTCAAAACTGCTCAATCAAAAGTATGGTTTAACTCTGTTAGCTGAATGCTCAGATCAGAAAGAAGTTTCACAGAATGCTTCTGTGTAGTTTATATTTGAATATATTCCTTTTTCCACTACTACTCTTTTAGCGCTCCAAATGTCCAGTTGCATTTTCTACAGAAAGAGTGTTCAGATCTGCTCAATCAAAAGTATGGTTTAACTCTGTTAGCTGAATGCACAGATCAGAAAGAAGTTTCACAGAATGATTCTGTGTAGTTTATATTTGGAGACATTCCTTTTTCCACTATTACCCTCTTAGCGCTCCGAATCTCCACTTGCATTTTCTACAGAAAGAGTGTTTCAGAACGGCTCAATCAAAACAAAGGTTCAAATCATTTAGTTGAACAAACAGAACAGAAAGAAGTTTCACACAATTCTTCTGTGTAGTTTTTATTTGTAGACATTGTTTTTCCAAATATAGGCCTCTTAGCCCTCATAATGTCCAATTGCAGTTTCTACAGAAAGAGTGTTTCAGAACGGCTCAATCAAAAGTAAGGTTCAACTCTGTTAGTTGAATGCACAGAACAGAAAGAAGTTTCATAAAATGCTTCTGTGTAGTTTATATTTGCACATATTCTTTTTTCCACTATTACCCACTTAGCGCTACGAATGTCCAGTTGCATTTTCTACAGACAGAGTGTTTCAAAACTGCTCAGTGAAAAGTATGGTTTAACTCTGTTAACTGAATGCTCAGATCAGAGAGAAGTTTCACAGAATGCTTCTGTGTAGTTTATATTTGAATATATTCTTTTTTCCACTACTACGCTCTTAGCGCTCCAAATGTCCAGTTGCATTTTCTGTAGAAAGAGTGTTCAGATCTGCTCAATCAAAAGTATGGTTTAACTCTGTTAGCTGAATGCACAGATCAGAAAGAAGTTTCACCGAATGATTCTGTGTAGTTTATATTTGAAGACATTCCTTTTTCCACTATTAACCTCTTAGCGCTCCGAATCTCCACTTGCATTTTCCACAAAAAGAGTGTTTCATAACTGCTCAATCAAAAATATGTTTTATCTCTGTTAACTGAATTTACAGATCAGAAATAAGTTTCACAGAATGCATCTGTGTAGTTTTTATTTGAAGATATTCTTTTTCCCAATGTAGGCCTCTTAGCGCTTAGCATGTCCAATTGCAGTTTCTACAGAAAGAGTGTTTCAGAACGGCTCAATCAAAAGTAAGGTTCAACTCCGTTAGTTGAATGCACAGAACAGAAAGAATTTTCACAGAATGCTACTGTGTAGTTTATATTTGAATATATTCCTTTTTCCACTATTACCCTCTTAGCGCTCCGAATGTCCACTTGCATTTTCTACAGAAAGAGTGTTCAGAACTGCGCAATCAAAAGTATGATTTAACTCTGTTAGCTTAATGAACATATCAGAAATAAGTTTCACACAATGCTTCTGTGTAGTTTTTATTTGAAGATATTATTTTTCCCAATAGAGGCCTCTTAGCGCTCAGAATGTCCAATTGCAGTTTCTACAGAAAGAGTGTTTCAGAAAGGCTCAATCAAAAGTAAGGTTCAACTCTGTTAGTTGAATGCACAGAACAGAAAGAAGTTTCATACAATGCTTCTGTGTAGTTTATATTTGAACATATTCTTTTTTCCACTATTACCCACTTAGCGCTACGAATGTCCAGTTGCATTTTCTACAGACAGAGTGTTTCAAAACTGCTCAATCAAAAGTATGGTTTAACTCTGTTAGCTGAATGCTCAGATCAGAAAGAAGTTTCACAGAATGCTTCTGTGTTGTTTATATTTGAATATATTCCTTTTTCCACTACTACTCTCTTAGCGCTCCAA
This sequence comes from Symphalangus syndactylus, assembly GCF_028878055.3. Lineage (NCBI taxonomy): Eukaryota > Metazoa > Chordata > Mammalia > Primates > Hylobatidae > Symphalangus > Symphalangus syndactylus. Next base: position 153,031,494 of record NC_072425.2, read on the forward strand.
ATGTCCAGTTGCATTTTCTACAGAAAGAGTGTTCAGATCTGCTCAATCAAAAGTATGGTTTAACTCTGTTAGCTGAATGCACAGATCAGAAAGAAGTTTCACAGAATGATTCTGTGTAGTTTATATTTGGAGACATTCCTTTTTCCACTATTACCCTCTTAGCGCTCCAAATCTCCACTTGCATTTTCTACAGAAAGAGTGTTTCAGAACGGCTCAATCAAAACAAAGGTTCAACTCTTTTAGTTGAACAAACAGAACAGAAAGAAGTTTCACACAATTCTTCTGTGTAGTTTTTATTTGTAGACATTATTTTTCCAAATATAGGCCTCTTAGCACTCATAATGTCCAATTGCAGTTTCTACAGAAAGAGTGTTTCAGAACGGCTCAATCAAAAGTAAGGTTCAACTCTGTTAGTTGAATGCACAGAACAGAAAGAAGTTTCATAAAATGCTTCTGTGTAGTTTATATTTGAACATATTCTTTTTTCCACTATTACCCACTTAGCGCTACGAATGTCCAGTTGCATTTTCTACAGACAGAGTGTTTCAAATCTGCTCAGTGAAAAGTATGGTTTAACTCTGTTAACTGAATGCTCAGATCAGAAAGAAGTTTCACAGAATGCTTCTGTGTAGTTTATATTTGAATATATTCCTTTTTCCACTAATACGCTCTTAGCGCTCCAAATGTCCAGTTGCATTTTCTGCAGAAAGAGTGTTCAGATCTGCTCAATCAAAAGTATGGTTTAAATCTGTTAGCTGAATGCACAGATCAGAAAGAAGTTTCACCGAATGATTCTGTGTAGTTTATATTTGAAGACATTCCTTTTTCCACTATTACCCTCTTAGCGCTCCGAATCTCCACTTGCATTTTCTACAAAAAGAGTGTTTCATAACTGCTCAATCAAAAATATGTTTTATCTCTGTTAACTGAATTTACAGATCAGAAATAAGTTTCACAGAATGCATCTGTGTAGTTTTTATTTGAAGATAATCTTTTTCCCAATGTAGGCCTCTTAGCGCTTAGCATGTCCAATTGCAGTTTCTACAGAAAGAGTGTTTCAGAACGGCTCAATCAAAAGTAAGGTTCAACTCCGTTAGTTGAATGCACAGAACAGAAAGAATTTTCACAGAATGCTACTGTGTAGTTTATATTTGAATATATTCCTTTTTCCACTATTACCCTCTTAGCGCTCCGAATGTCCACTTGCATTTTCTACAGAAAGAGTGCTCAGAACTGCGCAATCAAAAGTATGGTTTAACTCTGTTAGCTTAATGAACATATCAGAAATAAGTTTCACACAATGCTTCTGTGTAGTTTTTATTTGAAGATATTATTTTTCCCAATAGAGGCCTCTTAGCGCTCAGAATGTCCAATTGCAGTTTCTACAGAAAGAGTGTTTCAGAAAGGCTCAATCAAAAGTAAGGTTCAACTCTGTTAGTTGAATGCACAGAACAGAAAGAAGTTTCATACAATGCTTCTGTGTAGTTTATATTTGAACATATTCTTTTTTCCACTATTACCCACTTAGCGCTACGAATGTCCAGTTGCATTTTCTACAGACAGAGTGTTTCAAAACTGCTCAATCAAAAGTATGGTTTAACTCTGTTAGCTGAATGCTCAGATCAGAAAGAAGTTTCACAGAATGCTTCTGTGTAGTTTATATTTGAATATATTCCTTTTTCCACTACTACGCTCTTAGCACTCCAAATGTCCAGTTGCATTTTCTACAGAAAGAGTGTTCAGATCTGCTCAATCAAAAGTATGGTTCAACTCTGTTAGCTGAATGCACAGATCAGAAAGAAGTTTCACAGAATGATTCTGTGTAGTTTATATTTGGAGACATTCCTTTTTCCACTATTACCCTCTTAGCGCTCCGAATCTCCACTTGCATTTTCTACAGAAAGAGTGTTTCAGAACGGCTCAATCAAAACAAAGGTTCAACTCTTTTAGTTGAACAAACAGAACAGAAAGAAGTTTCACACAATTCTTCTGTGTAGTTTTTATTTGTAGACATTCTTTTTCCAAATATAGGCCTCTTAGCACTCATAATGTCCAATTGCAGTTTCTACAGAAAGAGTGTTTCAGAACGGCTCAATCAAAAGTAAGGTTCAACTCTGTTAGTTGAATGCACCGAACAGAAAGAAGTTTGATACAATGCTTCTGTGTAGTTTATATTTGAACATATTCTTTTTTCCACTATTACCCACTTAGCGCTACGAATGTCCAGTTGCATTTTCTACAGACAGAGTGTTTCAAAACTGCTCAGTGAAAAGTATGGTTTAACTCTGTTAACTGAATGCTCAGATCAGAAAGAAGTTTCACAGAATGCTTCTGTGTAGTTTATATTTGAATATATTCCTTTTTCCACTAATACGCTCTTAGCGCTCCAAATGTCCAGTTGCATTTTCTACAGAAAGAGTGTTCAGATCTGCTCAATCAAAAGTATGGTTAAACTCTGTTAGCTGAATGCACAGATCAGAAAGAAGTTTCACCGAATGATTCTGTGTAGTTTATATTTGGAGACATTCCTTTTTCCACTATTACCCTCTTAGCGATCAGAATCTCCACTTGCATTTTCTACAAAAAGAGTGTTTCATAACTGCTCAATCAAAAATATGTTTTATCTCTGTTAACTGAATTTACAGATCAGAAATAAGTTTCACAGAATGCATCTGTGTAGTTTTTATTTGAAGATATTCTTTTTCCCAATGTAGGCCTCTTAGCGCTTAGCATGTCCAATTGCAGTTTCTACAGAAAGAGTGTTTCAGAACGGCTCAATCAAAAGTAAGGTTCAACTCCGTTAGTTGAATGCACAGAACAGAAAGAATTTTCACAGAATGCTACTGTGTAGTTTATATTTGAATATATACCTTTTTCCACTATTACCCTCTTAGCGCTCCGAATGTCCACTTGCATTTTCTACCGAAAGAGTGTTCAGAACTGCGCAATCAAAAGTATGGTTTAACTCTGTTAGCTTAATGAACATATCAGAAATAAGTTTCACACAATGCTTCTGTGTAGTTTTTATTTGAAGATATTATTTTTCCCAATAGAGGCCTCTTAGCGCTCAGAATGTCCAATTGCAGTTTCTACAGAAAGAGTGTTTCAGAAAGGCTCAATCAAAACTAAGGTTCAACTCTGTTAGTTGAATGCACAGAACAGAAAGAAGTTTCATACAATGCTTCTGTGTAGTTTATATTTGAACATATTCTTTTTTCCACTATTACCCACTTAGCGCTACGAATGTCCAGTTGCATTTTCTACAGACAGAGTGTTTCAAAACTGCTCAATCAAAAGTATGGTTTAACTCTGTTAGCTGAATGCTCAGATCAGAAAGAAGTTTCACAGAATGCTTCTGTGTAGTTTATATTTGAATATATTCCTTTTTCCACTAGTACTCTCTTAGCGCTCCAAATGTCCAGTTGCATTTTCTACAGAAAGAGTGTTCAGATCTGCTCAATCAAAAGTATGGTTTAACTCTGTTAGCTGAAAGCACAGATCAGAAAGAAGTTTCACAGAATGATTCTGTGTAGTTTATATTTGGAGACATTCCTTTTTCCACTATTACCCTCTTAGCGCTCCGAATCTCCACTTGCATTTTCTACAGAAAGAGTGTTTCAGAACGGCTCAATCAAAACTAAGGTTCAACTCTTTTAGTTGAACAAAGAGAACAGAAAGAAGTTTCACACAATTCTTCTGTGTAGTTTTTATTTGTAGACATTCTTTTTCCCAATATAGGCCTCTTAGCGCTCAGAATGTCCAATTGCAGTTTCTACAGAAAGAGTGTTTCAGAACGGCTCAATCAAAAGTAACGTTCAACTCTGTTAGTTGAATGCACAGAATAGCAAGAAGTTTCACAGAATGCTTCTGTGTAGTTTATATTTGAACATATTCTTTTTTCCACTATTACCCACTTAGCGCTACGAATGTCCAGTTGCATTTTCTACAGACAGAGTGTTTCAAAACTGCTCAATCAAAAGTATGGTTTAACTCTGTTAGCTGAATGCTCAGATCAGAAAGAAGTTTCACAGAATGCTTCTGTGTAGTTTATATTTGAATATATTCCTTTTTCCACTAATACGCTCTTAGCGCTCCAAATGTCCAGTTGCATTTTCTACAGAAAGAGTGTTCAGATCTGCTCAATCAAAAGTATGGTTTAACTCTGTTAGCTGAATGCACAGATCAGAAACAAGTTTCACCGAATGATTCTGTGTAGTTTATATTTGAAGACATTCCTTTTTCCACTATTACCCACTTAGCGCTCCGAATCTCCACTTGCATTTTCTACAAAAAGAGTGTTTCATAACTGCTCAATCAAAAATATGTTTTATCTCTGTTAACTGAATTTACAGATCAGAAATAAGTTTCACAGAATGCATCTGTGTAGTTTTTATTTGAAGATATTCTTTTTCCCAATGTAGGCCTCTTAGCGCTTAGCATGTCCAATTGCAGTTTCTACAGAAAGAGTGTTTCAGAACGGCTCAATCAATAGTAAGGTTCAACTCCGTTAGTTGAATGCACAGAACAGAAAGAATTTTCACAGAATGCTACTGTGTAGTTTATATTTGAATATATTCCTTTTTCCACTATTACCCTCTTAGCGCTCCGAATGTCCACTTGCATTTTCTACAGAAAGAGTGTTCAGAACTGCGCAATCAAAAGTATGGTTTAACTCTGTTAGCTTAATGAACATATCAGAAATAAGTTTCACACAATGCTTCTGTGTAGTTTTTATTTGAAGATATTATTTTTCCCAATAGAGGCCTCTTAGCGCTCAGAATGTCCAATTGCAGTTTCTACAGAAAGAGTGTTTCAGAAAGGCTCAATCAAAAGTAAGGTTCAACTCTGTTAGTTGAATGCACAGAACAGAAAGAAGTTTCATACAATGCTTCTGTGTAGTTTATATTTGCACATATTCTTTTTTCCACTATTACCCACTTAGCGCTACGAATGTCCAGTTGCATTTTCTACAGACAGACTGTTTCAAAACTGCTCAATCAAAAGTATGGTTTAACTCTGTTAGCTGAATGCTCAGATCAGAAAGAAGTTTCACAGAATGCTTCTGTGTAGTTTATATTTGAATATATTCCTTTTTCCACTACTACTCTTTTAGCGCTCCAAATGTCCAGTTGCATTTTCTACAGAAAGAGTGTTCAGATCTGCTCAATCAAAAGTATGGTTTAACTCTGTTAGCTGAATGCACAGATCAGAAAGAAGTTTCACAGAATGATTCTGTGTAGTTTATATTTGGAGACATTCCTTTTTCCACTATTACCCTCTTAGCGCTCCGAATCTCCACTTGCATTTTCTACAGAAAGAGTGTTTCAGAACGGCTCAATCAAAACAAAGGTTCAAATCATTTAGTTGAACAAACAGAACAGAAAGAAGTTTCACACAATTCTTCTGTGTAGTTTTTATTTGTAGACATTGTTTTTCCAAATATAGGCCTCTTAGCCCTCATAATGTCCAATTGCAGTTTCTACAGAAAGAGTGTTTCAGAACGGCTCAATCAAAAGTAAGGTTCAACTCTGTTAGTTGAATGCACAGAAGAGAAAGAAGTTTCATAAAATGCTTCTGTGTAGTTTATATTTGCACATATTCTTTTTTCCACTATTACCCACTTAGCGCTACGAATGTCCAGTTGCATTTTCTACAGACAGAGTGTTTCAAAACTGCTCAGTGAAAAGTATGGTTTAACTCTGTTAACTGAATGCTCAGATCAGAGAGAAGTTTCACAGAATGCTTCTGTGTAGTTTATATTTGAATATATTCTTTTTTCCACTACTACGCTCTTAGCGCTCCAAATGTCCAGTTGCATTTTCTGTAGAAAGAGTGTTCAGATCTGCTCAATCAAAAGTATGGTTTAACTCTGTTAGCTGAATGCACAGATCAGAAAGAAGTTTCACCGAATGATTCTGTGTAGTTTATATTTGAAGACATTCCTTTTTCCACTATTAACCTCTTAGCGCTCCGAATCTCCACTTGCATTTTCCACAAAAAGAGTGTTTCATAACTGCTCAATCAAAAATATGTTTTATCTCTGTTAACTGAATTTACAGATCAGAAATAAGTTTCACAGAATGCATCTGTGTAGTTTTTATTTGAAGATATTCTTTTTCCCAATGTAGGCCTCTTAGCGCTTAGCATGTCCAATTGCAGTTTCTACAGAAAGAGTGTTTCAGAACGGCTCAATCAAAAGTAAGGTTCAACTCCGTTAGTTGAATGCACAGAACAGAAAGAATTTTCACAGAATGCTACTGTGTAGTTTATATTTGAATATATTCCTTTTTCCACTATTACCCTCTTAGCGCTCCGAATGTCCACTTGCATTTTCTACAGAAAGAGTGTTCAGAACTGCGCAATCAAAAGTATGATTTAACTCTGTTAGCTTAATGAACATATCAGAAATAAGTTTCACACAATGCTTCTGTGTAGTTTTTATTTGAAGATATTATTTTTCCCAATAGAGGCCTCTTAGCGCTCAGAATGTCCAATTGCAGTTTCTACAGAAAGAGTGTTTCAGAAAGGCTCAATCAAAAGTAAGGTTCAACTCTGTTAGTTGAATGCACAGAACAGAAAGAAGTTTCATACAATGCTTCTGTGTAGTTTATATTTGAACATATTCTTTTTTCCACTATTACCCACTTAGCGCTACGAATGTCCAGTTGCATTTTCTACAGACAGAGTGTTTCAAAACTGCTCAATCAAAAGTATGGTTTAACTCTGTTAGCTGAATGCTCAGATCAGAAAGAAGTTTCACAGAATGCTTCTGTGTTGTTTATATTTGAATATATTCCTTTTTCCACTACTACTCTCTTAGCGCTCCAAATGTCCAGTTGCATTTTCTACAGAAAGAGTGTTCAGATCTGCTCAATCAAAAGTATGGTTTAACTCTGTTAGCTGAATGCACAGATCAGAAAGAAGTTTCACAGAATGATTCTGTGTAGTTTATATTTGGAGACATTCCTTTTTCCACTATTACCCTCTTAGCGCTCCAAATCTCCACTTGCATTTTCTACAGAAAGAGTGTTTCAGAACGGCTCAATCAAAACAAAGGTTCAACTCTTTTAGTTGAACAAACAGAACAGAAAGAAGTTTCACACAATTCTTCTGTGTAGTTTTTATTTGTAGACATTATTTTTCCAAATATAGGCCTCTTAGCACTCATAATGTCCAATTGCAGTTTCTACAGAAAGAGTGTTTCAGAACGGCTCAATCAAAAGTAAGGTTCAACTCTGTTAGTTGAATGCACAGAACAGAAAGAAGTTTCATAAAATGCTTCTGTGTAGTTTATATTTGAACATATTCTTTTTTCCACTATTACCCACTTAGCGCTACGAATGTCCAGTTGCATTTTCTACAGACAGAGTGTTTCAAATCTGCTCAGTGAAAAGTATGGTTTAACTCTGTTAACTGAATGCTCAGATCAGAAAGAAGTTTCACAGAATGCTTCTGTGTAGTTTATATTTGAATATATTCCTTTTTCCACTAATACGCTCTTAGCGCTCCAAATGTCCAGTTGCATTTTCTGCAGAAAGAGTGTTCAGATCTGCTCAATCAAAAGTATGGTTTAAATCTGTTAGCTGAATGCACAGATCAGAAAGAAGTTTCACCGAATGATTCTGTGTAGTTTATATTTGAAGACATTCCTTTTTCCACTATTACCCTCTTAGCGCTCCGAATCTCCACTTGCATTTTCTACAAAAAGAGTGTTTCATAACTGCTCAATCAAAAATATGTTTTATCTCTGTTAACTGAATTTACAGATCAGAAATAAGTTTCACAGAATGCATCTGTGTAGTTTTTATTTGAAGATAATCTTTTTCCCAATGTAGGCCTCTTAGCGCTTAGCATGTCCAATTGCAGTTTCTACAGAAAGAGTGTTTCAGAACGGCTCAATCAAAAGTAAGGTTCAACTCCGTTAGTTGAATGCACAGAACAGAAAGAATTTTCACAGAATGCTACTGTGTAGTTTATATTTGAATATATTCCTTTTTCCACTATTACCCTCTTAGCGCTCCGAATGTCCACTTGCATTTTCTACAGAAAGAGTGCTCAGAACTGCGCAATCAAAAGTATGGTTTAACTCTGTTAGCTTAATGAACATATCAGAAATAAGTTTCACACAATGCTTCTGTGTAGTTTTTATTTGAAGATATTATTTTTCCCAATAGAGGCCTCTTAGCGCTCAGAATGTCCAATTGCAGTTTCTACAGAAAGAGTGTTTCAGAAAGGCTCAATCAAAAGTAAGGTTCAACTCTGTTAGTTGAATGCACAGAACAGAAAGAAGTTTCATACAATGCTTCTGTGTAGTTTATATTTGAACATATTCTTTTTTCCACTATTACCCACTTAGCGCTACGAATGTCCAGTTGCATTTTCTACAGACAGAGTGTTTCAAAACTGCTCAATCAAAAGTATGGTTTAACTCTGTTAGCTGAATGCTCAGATCAGAAAGAAGTTTCACAGAATGCTTCTGTGTAGTTTATATTTGAATATATTCCTTTTTCCACTACTACGCTCTTAGCACTCCAAATGTCCAGTTGCATTTTCTACAGAAAGAGTGTTCAGATCTGCTCAATCAAAAGTATGGTTCAACTCTGTTAGCTGAATGCACAGATCAGAAAGAAGTTTCACAGAATGATTCTGTGTAGTTTATATTTGGAGACATTCCTTTTTCCACTATTACCCTCTTAGCGCTCCGAATCTCCACTTGCATTTTCTACAGAAAGAGTGTTTCAGAACGGCTCAATCAAAACAAAGGTTCAACTCTTTTAGTTGAACAAACAGAACAGAAAGAAGTTTCACACAATTCTTCTGTGTAGTTTTTATTTGTAGACATTCTTTTTCCAAATATAGGCCTCTTAGCACTCATAATGTCCAATTGCAGTTTCTACAGAAAGAGTGTTTCAGAACGGCTCAATCAAAAGTAAGGTTCAACTCTGTTAGTTGAATGCACCGAACAGAAAGAAGTTTGATACAATGCTTCTGTGTAGTTTATATTTGAACATATTCTTTTTTCCACTATTACCCACTTAGCGCTACGAATGTCCAGTTGCATTTTCTACAGACAGAGTGTTTCAAAACTGCTCAGTGAAAAGTATGGTTTAACTCTGTTAACTGAATGCTCAGATCAGAAAGAAGTTTCACAGAATGCTTCTGTGTAGTTTATATTTGAATATATTCCTTTTTCCACTAATACGCTCTTAGCGCTCCAAATGTCCAGTTGCATTTTCTACAGAAAGAGTGTTCAGATCTGCTCAATCAAAAGTATGGTTAAACTCTGTTAGCTGAATGCACAGATCAGAAAGAAGTTTCACCGAATGATTCTGTGTAGTTTATATTTGGAGACATTCCTTTTTCCACTATTACCCTCTTAGCGATCAGAATCTCCACTTGCATTTTCTACAAAAAGAGTGTTTCATAACTGCTCAATCAAAAATATGTTTTATCTCTGTTAACTGAATTTACAGATCAGAAATAAGTTTCACAGAATGCATCTGTGTAGTTTTTATTTGAAGATATTCTTTTTCCCAATGTAGGCCTCTTAGCGCTTAGCATGTCCAATTGCAGTTTCTACAGAAAGAGTGTTTCAGAACGGCTCAATCAAAAGTAAGGTTCAACTCCGTTAGTTGAATGCACAGAACAGAAAGAATTTTCACAGAATGCTACTGTGTAGTTTATATTTGAATATATACCTTTTTCCACTATTACCCTCTTAGCGCTCCGAATGTCCACTTGCATTTTCTACCGAAAGAGTGTTCAGAACTGCGCAATCAAAAGTATGGTTTAACTCTGTTAGCTTAATGAACATATCAGAAATAAGTTTCACACAATGCTTCTGTGTAGTTTTTATTTGAAGATATTATTTTTCCCAATAGAGGCCTCTTAGCGCTCAGAATGTCCAATTGCAGTTTCTACAGAAAGAGTGTTTCAGAAAGGCTCAATCAAAACTAAGGTTCAACTCTGTTAGTTGAATGCACAGAACAGAAAGAAGTTTCATACAATGCTTCTGTGTAGTTTATATTTGAACATATTCTTTTTTCCACTATTACCCACTTAGCGCTACGAATGTCCAGTTGCATTTTCTACAGACAGAGTGTTTCAAAACTGCTCAATCAAAAGTATGGTTTAACTCTGTTAGCTGAATGCTCAGATCAGAAAGAAGTTTCACAGAATGCTTCTGTGTAGTTTATATTTGAATATATTCCTTTTTCCACTACTACTCTCTTAGCGCTCCAAATGTCCAGTTGCATTTTCTACAGAAAGAGTGTTCAGATCTGCTCAATCAAAAGTATGGTTTAACTCTGTTAGCTGAATGCACAGATCAGAAAGAAGTTTCACAGAATGATTCTGTGTAGTTTATATTTGGAGACATTACTTTTTCCACTATTACCCTCTTAGCGCTCCGAATCTCCACTTGCATTTTCTACAGAAAGAGTGTTTCAGAACGGCTCAATCAAAACAAAGGTTCAACTCTTTTAGTTGAACAAACAGAACAGAAAGAAGTTTCACACAATTCTTCTGTGTAGTTTTTATTTGTAGACATTCTTTTTCCCAATATAGGCCTCTTAGCGCTCAGAATGACCAATTGCAGTTTCTACAGAAAGAGTGTTTCAGAACGGCTCAATCAAAAGTAAGGTTCAACTCTGTTAGCTGAATGCACAGAACAGAAAGAAATTTCATACAATGCTTCTGTGTAGTTTATATTTGAACATATTCTTTTTTCCACTATTACCCACTTAGCGCTAAGAATGTCCAGTTGCAATTTCTACAGACAGAGTGTTTCAAAACTGCTCAGTGAAAACTATGGTTTAACTCTGTTAGCTGAATGCTCAGATCAGAAAGAAGTTTCACAGAATGCTTCTGTGTAGTTTATATTTGAATATATTCCTTTTTCCACTACTACGCTCTTAGCGCTCCAAATGTCCAGTTGCATTTTCTACAGAAAGAGTGTTCAGATCTGCTCAATCAAAAGTATGGTTTAACTCTGTTAGCTGAATGCACAGATCAGAAAGAAGTTTCACCGAATGATTCTGTGTAGTTTATATTTGAAGACATTCCTTTTTCCACTATTACCCTCTTAGCGCTCCGAATCTCCACTTGCATTTTCTACAAAAAGAGTGTTTCATAACTGCTCAATCAAAAATATGTTTTATCTCTGTTAACTGAATTTACAGATCAGAAATAAGTTTCACAGAATGCATCTGTGTAGTTTTTATTTGAAGATATTCTTTTTCCCAGTGTAGGCCTCTTAGCGCTTAGCATGTCCAATTGCAGTTTCTACAGAAAGAGTGTTTCAGAACGGCTCAATCAAAAGTAAGGTTCAACTCTGTTAGCTGAATGCACAGAACAGAAAGAGTTTTCACAGAATGCTACTGTGTAGTTTATATTTGAATATATTCCTTTTTCCACTATTACCCTCTTAGCGCTCCGAATGTCCACTTGCATTTTCTACAGAAAGAGTGTTCAGAACTGCGCAATCAAAAGTATGGTTTAACTCTGTTAGCTTAATGAACATATCAGAAATAAGTTTCACACAATGCTTCTGTGTAGTTTTTATTTGAAGATATTATTTTTCCCAATAGAGGCCTCTTAGCGCTCAGAATGTCCAATTGCAGTTTCTACAGAAAGAGTGTTTCAGAAAGGCTCAATTAAAAGTAAGGTTCAACTCTGTTAGTTGAATGCACAGAACAGAAAGAAGTTTCATACAATGCTTCTGTGTAGTTTATATTTGAACATATTCTTTTCTCCACTATTACCCACTTAGCGCTACGGATGTCCAGTTGCATTTTCTACAGAGTGTTTCAAAACTGCTCAATCAAAAGTATGGTTTAACTCTGTTAGCTGAATGCTCAGATCAGAAAGAAGTTTCACAGAATGCTTCTGGGTAGTTTATATTTGAATATATTCCTTTTTCCACTACTACTCTCTTAGCGCTCCAAATGTCCAGTTGCATTTTCTACAGAAAGAGTGTTCAGATCTGCTCAATCAAAATTATGGTTTAACTCTGTTAGCTGAATGCACAGATCAGAAAATAGTTTCACCGAATGATTCTGTGTAGTTTATATTTGAAGACATTCCTTTTTCCACTATTACCCTCTTAGCGCTCCGAATCTCCACTTGCATTTTCTACAGAAAGAGTGTTTCAGAACGGCTCAATCAAAACTAAGGTTCAACTCTTTTAGTTGAAGAAACAGAACAGAAAGAAGTTTCACACAATTCTTCTGTGTAGTTTTTATTTGTAGACATTCCTTTTCCCAATATAGGCCTCTTAGCGCTCAGAATGTCCAATTGCAGTTTCTACAGAAAGAGTGTTTCAGAACGGCTCAATCAAAAGTAAGGTTCAACTCTGTTAGTTGAATGCACAGAACAGAAAGAAGTTTCACAGAATGCTTCTGTGTAGTTTATATTTGAACATATTCTTTTTTCCACTATTACCCACTTAGCGCTACGAATGTCCAGTTGCATTTTCTACAGACAGAGTGTTTCAAAACTGCTCAATCAAAAGTATGGTTTAACACTGTTAGCTGAATGCTCAGATCAGAAAGAAGTTTCACAGAATGTTTCTGTGTAGTTTATATTTGAATATATTCCTTTTTCCACTACTACGCTCTTAGCGCTCCAAATGTCCAGTTGCATTTTCTACAGAAAGAGTGTTCAGATCTGCTCAATCAAAAGTATGGTTTAACTCTGTTAGCTGAATGCACAGATCAGAAAGAAGTTTCACCGAATGATTCTGTGTAGTTTATATTTGAAGACATTCCTTTTTCCACTATTACCCTCTTAGCGCTCCGAATCTCCACTTGCATTTTCTACAAAAAGAGTGTTTCATAACTGCTCAATCAAAAATATGTTTTATCTCTGTTAACTGAATTTACAGATCAGAAATAAGTTTCACAGAATGCATCTGTGTAGTTTTTATTTGAAGATATTCTTTTTCCCAATGTAGGCCTCTTAGCGCTTAGCATGTCCAATTGCAGTTTCTACAGAAAGAGTGTTTCAGAACGGCTCAATCAAAAGTAAGGTTCAACTCTGTTAGCTGAATGCACAGAACAGAAAGAATTTTCACAGAATGCTACTGTGTAGTTTATATTTGAATATATTCCTTTTTCCACTATTACCCTCTTAGCGCTCCGAATGCCCACTTGCATTTTCTACAGAAAGAGTGTTCAGAACTGCGCAATCAAAAGTACGGTTTAACTCTGTTAGCTTAATGAACATATCAGAAATAAGTTTCACACAATGCTTCTGTGTAGTTTTTATTTGAAGATATTATTTTTCCCAATAGAGGCCTCTTAGCGCTCAGAATGTCCAATTGCAGTTTCTACAGAAAGAGTGTTTCAGAAAGGCTCAATCAAAAGTAAGGTTCAACTCTGTTAGTTGAATGCACAGAACAGAAAGAAGTTTCATACAATGCTTCTGTGTAGTTTATATTTGAACATATTCTTTTCTCCACTATTACCCTCTTAGCGCTACGGATGTCCAGTTGCATTTTCTACAGAGTGTTTCAAAACTGCTCAATCAAAAGTATGGTTTAACTCTGTTAGCTGAATGCTCAGATCAGAAAGAAGTTTCACAGAATGCTTCTGTGTAGTTTATATTTGAATATATTCCTTTTTCCACTACTACTCTCTTAGCGCTCCAAATGTCCAGTTGCATATTCTACAGAAAGAGTGTTCAGATCTGCTCAATCAAAAGTATGGTTTAACTCTGTTAGCTGAATGCACAGATCAGAAAGAAGTTTCACAGAATGATTCTGTGTAGTTTATATTTGGAGACATTACTTTTTCCACTATTACCCTCTTAGCGCTCCGAATCTCCACTTGCATTTTCTACAGAAAGAGTGTTTCAGAACGGCTCAATCAAAACAAAGGTTCAACTCTTTTAGTTGAACAAACAGAACAGAAAGAAGTTTCACACAATTCTTCTGTGTAGTTTTTATTTGTAGACATTCTTTTTCCCAATATAGGCCTCTTAGCGCTCAGAATGACAAATTGCAGTTTCTACAGAGTGTTTCAGAACGGCTCAATCAAAAGTAAGGTTCAACTCTGTTAGCTGAATGCACAGAACAGAAAGAAATTTCATACAATGCTTCTGTGTAGTTTATATTTGAACATATTCTTTTTTCCACTATTACCCACTTAGCGCTAAGAATGTCCAGTTGCAATTTCTACAGACAGAGTGTTTCAAAACTGCTCAGTGAAAACCATGGTTTAACTCTGTTAGCTGAATGCTCAGATCAGAAAGAAGTTTCACAGAATGCTTCTGTGTAGTTTATATTTGAATATATTCCTTTTTCCACTACTACGCTCTTAGCGCTCCAAATGTCCAGTTGCATTTTCTACAGAAAGAGTGTTCAGATCTGCTCAATCAAAAGTATATTTTAACTCTGTTAGCTGAATGCACAGATCAGAAAGAAGTTTCACCGAATGATTCTGTGTAGTTTATATTTGAAGACATTCCTTTTTCCACTATTACCCTCTTAGCGCTCCGAATCTCCACTTGCATTTTCTACAAAAAGAGTGTTTCATAACTGCTCAATCAAAAATATGTTTTATCTCTGTTAACTGAATTTACAGATCAGAAATAAGTTTCACAGAATGCATCTGTGTAGTTTTTATTTGAAGATATTCTTTTTCCCAATGTAGGCCTCTTAGCGCTTAGCATGTCCAATTGCAGTTTCTACAGAAAGAGTGTTTCAGAACGGCTCAATCAAAAGTAAGGTTCAACTCTGTTAGCTGAATGCACAGAACAGAAAGAATTTTCACAATGCTACTGTGTAGTTTATATTTGAATATATTCCTTTTTCCACTATTACCCTCTTAGCGCTCCGAATGTCCACTTGCATTTACTACAGAAAGATTGTTCAGATCTGCGCAATCAAAAGTATGGTTTAACTCTGTTAGCTTAATGAACATATCAGAAATAAGTTTCACACAATGTTTCTGTGTAGTTTTTATTTGAAGATATTATTTTTCCCAATAGAGGCCTCTTAGCGCTCAGAATGTCCAATTGCAGTTTCTACAGAAAGAGTGTTTCAGAAAGGCTCAATCAAAAGTAAGGTTCAACTCTGTTAGTTGAATGCACAGAACAGAAAGAAGTTTCATACAATGCTTCTGTGTAGTTTATATTTGAACATATTCTTTTCTCCACTATTACCCACTTAGCGCTACGAATGTCCAGTTTCATTTTCTACAGACAGAGTGTTTCAAAATTGCTCAATCAAAAGTATGGTTTAACTCTGTTAGCTGAATGCTCAGATCAGAAAGAAGTTTCACAGGATGCTTCTGTGTAGTTTATATTTGAATATATTCGTTTTTCCACTACTACTCTCTTAGCGCTCCTAATGTCCAGTTGCATTTTCTACAGAAAGAGTGTTCAGATCTGCTGAATCAAAAGTATGGTTTAACTCTGTTACCTGAATGCACAGCTCAGAAAGAAGTTTCACAGAATGATTCTGTGTAGTTTATATTTGGAGACATTCCTTTTTCCACTATTACCCTCTTAACGCGCCGAATCTCCACTTGCATTTTCTACAGAAAGAGTGTTTCATAACTGCTCAATCAAAAATATGTTTTATCTCTGTTAACTGAATTTACAGATCAGAAATAAGTTTCACAGAATGCATCTGTGTAGTTTTTATCTGAAGATATTCTTTTTCCCAGTGTAGGCCTCTTAGCGCTTAGCATGTCCAATTGCAGTTTCTACAGAAAGAGTGTTTCAGAACGGCTCAATCAAAAGTAAGGTTCAACTCTGTTAGCTGAATGCACAGAACAGAAAGGGTTTTCACAGAATGCTACTGTGTAGTTTATATTTGAATATATTCCTTTTTCCACTATTACCCTCTTAGCGCTCCGAATGCCCACTTGCATTTTCTACAGAAAGAGTGTTCAGAACTGCGCAATCAAAAGTACGGTTTAACTCTGTTAGCTTAATGAACATATCAGAAATAAGTTTCACACAATGCTTCTGTGTAGTTTTTATTTGAAGATATTATTTTTCCCAATAGAGGCCTCTTAGCGCTCAGAATGTCCAATTGCAGTTTCTACAGAAAGAGTGTTTCAGAAAGGCTCAATCAAAAGTAAGGTTCAACTCTGTTAGTTGAATGCACAGAACAGAAAGAAGTTTCATACAATGCTTCTGTGTAGTTTATATTTGAACATATTCTTTTCTCCACTATTACCCACTTAGCGCTACGGATGTCCAGTTGCATTTTCTACAGAGTGTTTCAAAACTGCTCAATCAAAAGTATGGTTTAACTCTGTTAGCTGAATGCTCAGATCAGAAAGAAGTTTCACAGAATGCTTCTGTGTAGTTTATATTTGAATATATTCCTTTTTCCACTACTACTCTCTTAGCGCTCCAAATGTCCAGTTGCATATTCTACAGAAAGAGTGTTCAGATCTGCTCAATCAAAAGTATGGTTTAACTCTGTTAGCTGAATGCACAGATCAGAAAGAAGTTTCACAGAATGATTCTGTGTAGTTTATATTTGGAGACATTACTTTTTCCACTATTACCCTCTTAGCGCTCCGAATCTCCACTTGCATTTTCTACAGAAAGAGTGTTTCAGAACGGCTCAATCAAAACAAAGGTTCAACTCTTTTAGTTGAACAAACAGAACAGAAAGAAGTTTCACACAATTCTTCTGTGTAGTTTTTATTTGTAGACATTCTTTTTCCCAATATAGGCCTCTTAGCGCTCAGAATGACCAATTGCAGTTTCTACAGAGTGTTTCAGAACGGCTCAATCAAAAGTAAGGTTCAACTCTGTTAGCTGAATGCACAGAACAGAAAGAAATTTCATACAATGCTTCTGTGTAGTTTATATTTGAACATATTCTTTTTTCCACTATTACCCACTTAGCGCTAAGAATGTCCAGTTGCAATTTCTACAGACAGAGTGTTTCAAAACTGCTCAGTGAAAACCATGGTTTAACTCTGTTAGCTGAATGCTCAGATCAGAAAGAAGTTTCACAGAATGCTTCTGTGTAGTTTATATTTGAATATATTCCTTTTTCCACTACTACGCTCTTAGCGCTCCAAATGTCCAGTTGCATTTTCTACAGAAAGAGTGTTCAGATCTGCTCAATCAAAAGTATGGTTTAACTCTGTTAGCTGAATGCACAGATCAGAAAGAAGTTTCACCGAATGATTCTGTGTAGTTTATATTTGAAGACATTCCTTTTTCCACTATTACCCTCTTAGCGCTCCGAATCTCCACTTGCATTTTCTACAAAAAGAGTGTTTCATAACTGCTCAATCAAAAATATGTTTTATCTCTGTTAACTGAATTTACAGATCAGAAATAAGTTTCACAGAATGCATCTGTGTAGTTTTTATTTGAAGATATTCTTTTTCCCAGTGTAGGCCTCTTAGCGCTTAGCATGTCCAATTGCAGTTTCTACAGAAAGAGTGTTTCAGAACGGCTCAATCAAAAGTAAGGTTCAACTCTGTTAGCTGAATGCACAGAACAGAAAGAGTTTTCACAGAATGCTACTGTGTAGTTTATATTTGAATATATTCCTTTTTCCACTATTACCCTCTTAGCGCTCCGAATGTCCACTTGCATTTTCTACAGAAAGAGTGTTCAGAACTACGCAATCAAAAGTATGGTTTAACTCTGTTAGCTTAATGAACATATCAGAAATAAGTTTCACACAATGCTTCTGTGTAGTTTTTATTTGAAGATATTATTTTTCCCAATAGAGGCCTCTTAGCGCTCAGAATGTCCAATTGCAGTTTCTACAGAAAGAGTGTTTCAGAAAGGCTCAATTAAAAGTAAGGTTCAACTCTGTTAGTTGAATGCACAGAACAGAAAGAAGTTTCATACAATGCTTCTGTGTAGTTTATATTTGAACATATTCTTTTCTCCACTATTACCCACTTAGCGCTACGGATGTCCAGTTGCATTTTCTACAGAGTGTTTCAAAACTGCTCAATCAAAAGTATGGTTTAACTCTGTTAGCTGAATGCTCAGATCAGAAAGAAGTTTCACAGAATGCTTCTGGGTAGTTTATATTTGAATATATTCCTTTTTCCACTACTACTCTCTTAGCGCTCCAAATGTCCAGTTGTATTTTCTACAGAAAGAGTGTTCAGATCTGCTCAATCAAAAGTATGGTTTAACTCTGTTAGCTGAATGCACAGATCAGAAAATAGTTTCACCGAATGATTCTGTGTAGTTTATATTTGAAGACATTCCTTTTTCCACTATTACCCTCTTAGCGCTCCGAATCTCCACTTGCATTTTCTACAGAAAGAGTGTTTCAGAACGGCTCAATCAAAACTAAGGTTCAACTCTTTTAGTTGAAGAAACAGAACAGAAAGAAGTTTCACACAATTCTTCTGTGTAGTTTTTATTTGTAGACATTCCTTTTCCCAATATAGGCCTCTTAGCGCTCAGAATGTCCAATTGCAGTTTCTACAGAAAGAGTGTTTCAGAACGGCTCAATCAAAAGTAAGGTTCAACTCTGTTAGTTGAATGCACAGAACAGAAAGAAGTTTCACAGAATGCTTCTGTGTAGTTTATATTTGAACATATTCTTTTTTCCACTATTACCCACTTAGCGCTACGAATGTCCAGTTGCATTTTCTACAGACAGAGTGTTTCAAAACTGCTCAATCAAAAGTATGGTTTAAATCTGTTAGCTGAATGCTCAGATCAGAAAGAAGTTTCACAGAATGTTTCTGTGTAGTTTATATTTGAATATATTCCTTTTTCCACTACTACGCTCTTAGCGCTCCAAATGTCCAGTTGCATTTTCTACAGAAAGAGTGTTCAGATCTGCTCAATCAAAAGTATGGTTTAACTCTGTTAGCTGAATGCACAGATCAGAAAGAAGTTTCACCGAATGATTCTGTGTAGTTTATATTTGAAGACATTCCTTTTTCCACTATTACCCTCTTAGCGCTCCGAATCTCCACTTGCATTTTCTACAAAAGGAGTGTTTCATAACTGCTCAATCAAAAATATGTTTTATCTCTGTTAACTGAATTTACAGATCAGAAATAAGTTTCACAGAATGCATCTGTGTAGTTTTTATTTGAAGATATTCTTTTTCCCAATGTAGGCCTCTTAGCGCTTAGCATGTCCAATTGCAGTTTCTACAGAAAGAGTGTTTCAGAACGGCTCAATCAAAAGTAAGGTTCAACTCCGTTAGTTGAATGCACAGAACAGAAAGAATTTTCACAGAATGCTACTGTGTAGTTTATATTTCAATATATACCTTTTTCCACTATTACCCTCTTAGCGCTCCGAATGTCCACTTGCATTTTCTACCGAAAGAGTGTTCAGAACTGCGCAATCAAAAGTATGGTTTAACTCTGTTAGCTTAATGAACATATCAGAAATAAGTTTCACACAATGCTTCTGTGTAGTTTTTATTTGAAGATATTATTTTTCCCAATAGAGGCCTCTTAGCGCTCAGAATGTCCAATTGCAGTTTCTACAGAAAGAGTGTTTCAGAAAGGATCAATCAAAACTAAGGTTCAACTCTGTTAGTTGAATGCACAGAACAGAAAGAAGTTTCATACAATGCTTCTGTGTAGTTTATATTTGAACATATTCTTTTTTCCACTATTACCCACTTAGCGCTACGAATGTCCAGTTGCATTTTCTACAGACAGAGTGTTTCAAAACTGCTCAATCAAAAGTATGGTTTAACTCTGTAAGCTGAATGCTCAGATCAGAAAGAAGTTTCACAGAATGCTTCTGTGTAGTTTATATTTGAATATATTCCTTTTTCCACTACTACTCTCTTAGCGCTCCAAATGTCCAGTTGCATTTTCTACAGAAAGAGTGTTCAGATCTGCTCAATCAAAAGTATGGTTTAACTCTGTTAGCTGAATGCACAGATCAGAAAGAAGTTTCACAGAATGATTCTGTGTAGTTTATATTTGGAGACATTACTTTTTCCACTATTACCCTCTTAGCGCTCCGAATCTCCACTTGCATTTTCTACAGAAAGAGTGTTTCAGAACGGCTCAATCAAAACAAAGGTTCAACTCTTTTAGTTGAACAAACAGAACAGAAAGAAGTTTCACACAATTCTTCTGTGTAGTTTTTATTTGTAGGCATTCTTTTTCCCAATATAGGCCTCTTAGCGCTCAGAATGACCAATTGCAGTTTCTACAGAAAGAGTGTTTCAGAACGGCTCAATCAAAAGTAAGGTTCAACTCTGTTAGCTGAATGCACAGAACAGAAAGAAATTTCATACAATGCTTCTGTGTAGTTTATATTTGAACATATTCTTTTTTCCACTATTACCCACTTAGCGCTAAGAATGTCCAGTTGCAATTTCTACAGACAGAGTGTTTCAAAACTGCTCAGTGAAAACTATGGTTTAACTCTGTTAGCTGAATGCTCAGATCAGAAAGAACTTTCACAGAATGCTTCTGTGTAGTTTATATTTGAATATATTACTTTTTCCACTACTACGCTCTTAGCGCTCCAAATGTCCAGTTGCATTTTCTACAGAAAGAGTGTTCAGATCTGCTCAATCAAAAGTATGGTTTAACTCTGTTAGCTGAATGCACAGATCAGAAAGAAGTTTCACCGAATGATTCTGTGTAGTTTATATTTGAAGACATTCCTTTTTCCACTATTACCCTCTTAGCGCTCCGAATCTCCACTTGCATTTTCTACAAAAAGAGTGTTTCATAACTGCTCAATCAAAAATATGTTTTATCTCTGTTAACTGAATTTACAGATCAGAAATAAGTTTCACAGAATGCATCTGTGTAGTTTTTATTTGAAGATATTCTTTTTCCCAGTGTAGGCCTCTTAGCGCTTAGCATGTCCAATTGCAGTTTCTACAGAAAGAGTGTTTCAGAACGGCTCAATCAAAAGTAAGGTTCAACTCTGTTAGCTGAATGCACAGAACAGAAAGAGTTTTCA
The DNA here is from genome assembly GCF_028878055.3 of Symphalangus syndactylus. NCBI lineage: Eukaryota > Metazoa > Chordata > Mammalia > Primates > Hylobatidae > Symphalangus > Symphalangus syndactylus. Next base: position 153,052,395 of record NC_072425.2, read on the forward strand.
CAGAATGCTACTGTGTAGTTTATATTTGAATATATTCCTTTTTCCACTATTACCCTCTTAGCGCTCCGAATGTCCACTTGCATTTTCTACAGAAAGAGTGTTCAGAACTGCGCAATCAAAAGTATGGTTTAACTCTGTTAGCTTAATGAACATATCAGAAATAAGTTTCACACAATGCTTCTGTGTAGTTTTTATTTGAAGATATTATTTTTCCCAATAGAGGCCTCTTAGCGCTCAGAATGTCCAATTGCAGTTTCTACAGAAAGAGTGTTTCAGAAAGGCTCAATCAAAAGTAAGGTTCAACTCTGTTAGTTGAATGCACAGAACAGAAAGAAGTTTCATACAATGCTTCTGTGTAGTTTATATTTGAACATATTCTTTTCTCCACTATTACCCACTTAGCGCTACGGATGTCCAGTTGCATTTTCTACAGAGTGTTTCAAAACTGCTCAATCAAAAGTATGGTTTAACTCTGTTAGCTGAATGCTCAGATCAGAAAGAAGTTTCACAGAATGCTTCTGTGTAGTTTATATTTGAATATATTCCTTTTTCCACTACTACTCTCTTAGCGCTCCAAATGTCCAGTTGCATATTCTACAGAAAGAGTGTTCAGATCTGCTCAATCAAAAGTATGGTTTAACTCTGTTAGCTGAATGCACAGATCAGAAAGAAGTTTCACAGAATGATTCTGTGTAGTTTATATTTGGAGACATTACTTTTTCCACTATTACCCTCTTAGCGCTCCGAATCTCCACTTGCATTTTCTACAGAAAGAGTGTTTCAGAACGGCTCAATCAAAACAAAGGTTCAACTCTTTTAGTTGAACAAACAGAACAGAAAGAAGTTTCACACAATTCTTCTGTGTAGTTTTTATTTGTAGACATTCTTTTTCCCAATATAGGCCTCTTAGCGCTCAGAATGACCAATTGCAGTTTCTACAGAGTGTTTCAGAACGGCTCAATCAAAAGTAAGGTTCAACTCTGTTAGCTGAATGCACAGAACAGAAAGAAATTTCATACAATGCTTCTGTGTAGTTTATATTTGAACATATTCTTTTTTCCACTATTACCCACTTAGCGCTAAGAATGTCCAGTTGCAATTTCTACAGACAGAGTGTTTCAAAACTGCTCAGTGAAAACCATGGTTTAACTCTGTTAGCTGAATGCTCAGATCAGAAAGAAGTTTCACAGAATGCTTCTGTGTAGTTTATATTTGAATATATTCCTTTTTCCACTACTACGCTCTTAGCGCTCCAAATGTCCAGTTGCATTTTCTACAGAAAGAGTGTTCAGATCTGCTCAATCAAAAGTATGGTTTAACTCTGTTAGCTGAATGCACAGATCAGAAAGAAGTTTCACCGAATGATTCTGTGTAGTTTATATTTGAAGACATTCCTTTTTCCACTATTACCCTCTTAGCGCTCCGAATCTCCACTTGCATTTTCTACAAAAAGAGTGTTTCATAACTGCTCAATCAAAAATATGTTTTATCTCTGTTAACTGAATTTACAGATCAGAAATAAGTTTCACAGAATGCATCTGTGTAGTTTTTATTTGAAGATATTCTTTTTCCCAGTGTAGGCCTCTTAGCGCTTAGCATGTCCAATTGCAGTTTCTACAGAAAGAGTGTTTCAGAACGGCTCAATCAAAAGTAAGGTTCAACTCTGTTAGCTGAATGCACAGAACAGAAAGAGTTTTCACAGAATGCTACTGTGTAGTTTATATTTGAATATATTCCTTTTTCCACTATTACCCTCTTAGCGCTCCGAATGTCCACTTGCATTTTCTACAGAAAGAGTGTTCAGAACTACGCAATCAAAAGTATGGTTTAACTCTGTTAGCTTAATGAACATATCAGAAATAAGTTTCACACAATGCTTCTGTGTAGTTTTTATTTGAAGATATTATTTTTCCCAATAGAGGCCTCTTAGCGCTCAGAATGTCCAATTGCAGTTTCTACAGAAAGAGTGTTTCAGAAAGGCTCAATTAAAAGTAAGGTTCAACTCTGTTAGTTGAATGCACAGAACAGAAAGAAGTTTCATACAATGCTTCTGTGTAGTTTATATTTGAACATATTCTTTTCTCCACTATTACCCACTTAGCGCTACGGATGTCCAGTTGCATTTTCTACAGAGTGTTTCAAAACTGCTCAATCAAAAGTATGGTTTAACTCTGTTAGCTGAATGCTCAGATCAGAAAGAAGTTTCACAGAATGCTTCTGGGTAGTTTATATTTGAATATATTCCTTTTTCCACTACTACTCTCTTAGCGCTCCAAATGTCCAGTTGTATTTTCTACAGAAAGAGTGTTCAGATCTGCTCAATCAAAAGTATGGTTTAACTCTGTTAGCTGAATGCACAGATCAGAAAATAGTTTCACCGAATGATTCTGTGTAGTTTATATTTGAAGACATTCCTTTTTCCACTATTACCCTCTTAGCGCTCCGAATCTCCACTTGCATTTTCTACAGAAAGAGTGTTTCAGAACGGCTCAATCAAAACTAAGGTTCAACTCTTTTAGTTGAAGAAACAGAACAGAAAGAAGTTTCACACAATTCTTCTGTGTAGTTTTTATTTGTAGACATTCCTTTTCCCAATATAGGCCTCTTAGCGCTCAGAATGTCCAATTGCAGTTTCTACAGAAAGAGTGTTTCAGAACGGCTCAATCAAAAGTAAGGTTCAACTCTGTTAGTTGAATGCACAGAACAGAAAGAAGTTTCACAGAATGCTTCTGTGTAGTTTATATTTGAACATATTCTTTTTTCCACTATTACCCACTTAGCGCTACGAATGTCCAGTTGCATTTTCTACAGACAGAGTGTTTCAAAACTGCTCAATCAAAAGTATGGTTTAAATCTGTTAGCTGAATGCTCAGATCAGAAAGAAGTTTCACAGAATGTTTCTGTGTAGTTTATATTTGAATATATTCCTTTTTCCACTACTACGCTCTTAGCGCTCCAAATGTCCAGTTGCATTTTCTACAGAAAGAGTGTTCAGATCTGCTCAATCAAAAGTATGGTTTAACTCTGTTAGCTGAATGCACAGATCAGAAAGAAGTTTCACCGAATGATTCTGTGTAGTTTATATTTGAAGACATTCCTTTTTCCACTATTACCCTCTTAGCGCTCCGAATCTCCACTTGCATTTTCTACAAAAGGAGTGTTTCATAACTGCTCAATCAAAAATATGTTTTATCTCTGTTAACTGAATTTACAGATCAGAAATAAGTTTCACAGAATGCATCTGTGTAGTTTTTATTTGAAGATATTCTTTTTCCCAATGTAGGCCTCTTAGCGCTTAGCATGTCCAATTGCAGTTTCTACAGAAAGAGTGTTTCAGAACGGCTCAATCAAAAGTAAGGTTCAACTCCGTTAGTTGAATGCACAGAACAGAAAGAATTTTCACAGAATGCTACTGTGTAGTTTATATTTCAATATATACCTTTTTCCACTATTACCTTCTTAGCGCTCCGAATGTCCACTTGCATTTTCTACCGAAAGAGTGTTCAGAACTGCGCAATCAAAAGTATGGTTTAACTCTGTTAGCTTAATGAACATATCAGAAATAAGTTTCACACAATGCTTCTGTGTAGTTTTTATTTGAAGATATTATTTTTCCCAATAGAGGCCTCTTAGCGCTCAGAATGTCCAATTGCAGTTTCTACAGAAAGAGTGTTTCAGAAAGGATCAATCAAAACTAAGGTTCAACTCTGTTAGTTGAATGCACAGAACAGAAAGAAGTTTCATACAATGCTTCTGTGTAGTTTATATTTGAACATATTCTTTTTTCCACTATTACCCACTTAGCGCTACGAATGTCCAGTTGCATTTTCTACAGACAGAGTGTTTCAAAACTGCTCAATCAAAAGTATGGTTTAACTCTGTAAGCTGAATGCTCAGATCAGAAAGAAGTTTCACAGAATGCTTCTGTGTAGTTTATATTTGAATATATTCCTTTTTCCACTACTACTCTCTTAGCGCTCCAAATGTCCAGTTGCATTTTCTACAGAAAGAGTGTTCAGATCTGCTCAATCAAAAGTATGGTTTAACTCTGTTAGCTGAATGCACAGATCAGAAAGAAGTTTCACAGAATGATTCTGTGTAGTTTATATTTGGAGACATTACTTTTTCCACTATTACCCTCTTAGCGCTCCGAATCTCCACTTGCATTTTCTACAGAAAGAGTGTTTCAGAACGGCTCAATCAAAACAAAGGTTCAACTCTTTTAGTTGAACAAACAGAACAGAAAGAAGTTTCACACAATTCTTCTGTGTAGTTTTTATTTGTAGGCATTCTTTTTCCCAATATAGGCCTCTTAGCGCTCAGAATGACCAATTGCAGTTTCTACAGAAAGAGTGTTTCAGAACGGCTCAATCAAAAGTAAGGTTCAACTCTGTTAGCTGAATGCACAGAACAGAAAGAAATTTCATACAATGCTTCTGTGTAGTTTATATTTGAACATATTCTTTTTTCCACTATTACCCACTTAGCGCTAAGAATGTCCAGTTGCAATTTCTACAGACAGAGTGTTTCAAAACTGCTCAGTGAAAACTATGGTTTAACTCTGTTAGCTGAATGCTCAGATCAGAAAGAACTTTCACAGAATGCTTCTGTGTAGTTTATATTTGAATATATTACTTTTTCCACTACTACGCTCTTAGCGCTCCAAATGTCCAGTTGCATTTTCTACAGAAAGAGTGTTCAGATCTGCTCAATCAAAAGTATGGTTTAACTCTGTTAGCTGAATGCACAGATCAGAAAGAAGTTTCACCGAATGATTCTGTGTAGTTTATATTTGAAGACATTCCTTTTTCCACTATTACCCTCTTAGCGCTCCGAATCTCCACTTGCATTTTCTACAAAAAGAGTGTTTCATAACTGCTCAATCAAAAATATGTTTTATCTCTGTTAACTGAATTTACAGATCAGAAATAAGTTTCACAGAATGCATCTGTGTAGTTTTTATTTGAAGATATTCTTTTTCCCAGTGTAGGCCTCTTAGCGCTTAGCATGTCCAATTGCAGTTTCTACAGAAAGAGTGTTTCAGAACGGCTCAATCAAAAGTAAGGTTCAACTCTGTTAGCTGAATGCACAGAACAGAAAGAGTTTTCACAGAATGCTACTGTGTAGTTTATATTTGAATATATTCCTTTTTCCACTATTACCCTCTTAGCGCTCCGAATGTCCACTTGCATTTTCTACAGAAAGAGTGTTCAGAACTGCGCAATCAAAAGTATGGTTTAACTCTGTTAGCTTAATGAACATATCAGAAATAAGTTTCACACAATGCTTCTGTGTAGTTTTTATTTGAAGATATTATTTTTCCCAATAGAGGCCTCTTAGCGCTCAGAATGTCCAATTGCAGTTTCTACAGAAAGAGTGTTTCAGAAAGGCTCAATTAAAAGTAAGGTTCAACTCTGTTAGTTGAATGCACAGAACAGAAAGAAGTTTCATACAATGCTTCTGTGTAGTTTATATTTGAACATATTCTTTTCTCCACTATTACCCACTTAGCGCTACGGATGTCCAGTTGCATTTTCTACAGAGTGTTTCAAAACTGCTCAATCAAAAGTATGGTTTAACTCTGTTAGCTGAATGCTCAGATCAGAAAGAAGTTTCACAGAATGCTTCTGGGTAGTTTATATTTGAATATATTCCTTTTTCCACTACTACTCTCTTAGCGCTCCAAATGTCCAGTTGCATTTTCTACAGAAAGAGTGTTCAGATCTGCTCAATCAAAAGTATGGTTTAACTCTGTTAGCTGAATGCACAGATCAGAAAATAGTTTCACCGAATGATTCTGTGTAGTTTATATTTGAAGACATTCCTTTTTCCACTATTACCCTCTTAGCGCTCCGAATCTCCACTTGCATTTTCTACAGAAAGAGTGTTTCAGAACGGCTCAATCAAAACTAAGGTTCAACTCTTTTAGTTGAAGAAACAGAACAGAAAGAAGTTTCACACAATTCTTCTGTGTAGTTTTTATTTGTAGACATTCCTTTTCCCAATATAGGCCTCTTAGCGCTCAGAATGTCCAATTGCAGTTTCTACAGAAAGAGTGTTTCAGAACGGCTCAATCAAAAGTAAGGTTCAACTCTGTTAGTTGAATGCACAGAACAGAAAGAAGTTTCACAGAATGCTTCTGTGTAGTTTATATTTGAACATATTCTTTTTTCCACTATTACCCACTTAGCGCTACGAATGTCCAGTTGCATTTTCTACAGACAGAGTGTTTCAAAACTGCTCAATCAAAAGTATGGTTTAACTCTGTTAGCTGAATGCTCAGATCAGAAAGAAGTTTCACAGAATGTTTCTGTGTAGTTTATATTTGAATATATTCCTTTTTCCACTACTACGCTCTTAGCGCTCCAAATGTCCAGTTGCATTTTCTACAGAAAGAGTGTTCAGATCTGCTCAATCAAAAGTATGGTTTAACTCTGTTAGCTGAATGCACAGATCAGAAAGAAGTTTCACTGAATGATTCTGTGTAGTTTATATTTGAAGACATTCCTTTTTCCACTATTACCCTCTTAGCGCTCCGAATCTCCACTTGCATTTTCTACAAAAAGAGTGTTTCATAACTGCTCAATCAAAAATATGTTTTATCTCTGTTAACTGAATTTACAGATCAGAAATAAGTTTCACAGAATGCATCTGTGTAGTTTTTATTTGAAGATATTCTTTTTCCCAATGTAGGCCTCTTAGCGCTTAGCATGTCCAATTGCAGTTTCTACAGAAAGAGTGTTTCAGAACGGCTCAATCAAAAGTAAGGTTCAACTCTGTTAGCTGAATGCACAGAACAGAAAGAATTTTCACAGAATGCTACTGTGTAGTTTATATTTGAATATATTCCTTTTTCCACTATTACCCTCTTAGCGCTCCGAATGTCCACTTGCATTTTCTACAGAAAGATTGTTCAGATCTGCGCAATCAAAAGTATGGTTTAACTCTGTTAGCTTAATGAACATATCAGAAATAAGTTTCACACAATGTTTCTGTGTAGTTTTTATTTGAAGATATTATTTTTCCCAATAGAGGCCTCTTAGCGCTCAGAATGTCCAATTGCAGTTTCTACAGAAAGAGTGTTTCAGAAAGGCTCAATCAAAAGTAAGGTTCAACTCTGTTAGTTGAATGCACAGAACAGAAAGAAGTTTCATACAATGCTTCTGTGTAGTTTATATTTGAACATATTCTTTTCTCCACTATTACCCACTTAGCGCTACGAATGTCCAGTTGCATTTTCTACAGACAGAGTGTTTCAAAATTGCTCAATCAAAAGTATGGTTTAACTCTGTTAGCTGAATGCTCAGATCAGAAAGAAGTTTCACAGAATGCTTCTGTGTAGTTTATATTTGAATATATTCGTTTTTCCACTACTACTCTCTTAGCGCTCCTAATGTCCAGTTGCATTTTCTACAGAAAGAGTGTTCAGATCTGCTGAATCAAAAGTATGGTTTAACTCTGTTAGCTGAATGCACAGCTCAGAAAGAAGTTTCACAGAATGATTCTGTGTAGTTTATATTTGGAGACATTCCTTTTTCCACTATTACCCTCTTAGCGCTCCGAATCTCCACTTGCATTTTCTACAGAAAGAGTGTTTCATAACTGCTCAATCAAAAATATGTTTTATCTCTGTTAACTGAATTTACAGATCAGAAATAAGTTTCACAGAATGCATCTGTGTAGTTTTTATTTGAAGATATTCTTTTTCCCAGTGTAGGCCTCTTAGCGCTTAGCATGTCCAATTGCAGTTTCTACAGAAAGAGTGTTTCAGAACGGCTCAATCAAAAGTAAGGTTCAACTCTGTTAGCTGAATGCACAGAACAGAAAGGGTTTTCACAGAATGCTACTGTGTAGTTTATATTTGAATATATTCCTTTTTCCACTATTACCCTCTTAGCGCTCCGAATGCCCACTTGCATTTTCTACAGAAAGAGTGTTCAGAACTGCGCAATCAAAAGTATGGTTTAACTCTGTTAGCTTAATGAACATATCAGAAATAAGTTTCACACAATGCTTCTGTGTTGTTTTTATTTGAAGATATTATTTTTCCCAATAGAGGCCTCTTAGCGCTCAGAATGTCCAATTGCAGTTTCTACAGAAAGAGTGTTTCAGAAAGGCTCAATCAAAAGTAAGGTTCAACTCTGTTAGTTGAATGCACAGAACAGAAAGAAGTTTCATACAATGCTTCTGTGTAGTTTATATTTGAACATATTCTTTTCTCCACTATTACCCACTTAGCGCTACGGATGTCCAGTTGCATTTTCTACAGAGTGTTTCAAAACTGCTCAATCAAAAGTATGGTTTAACTCTGTTAGCTGAATGCTCAGATCAGAAAGAAGTTTCACAGAATGCTTCTGTGTAGTTTATATTTGAATATATTCCTTTTTCCACTACTAGTCTCTTAGCGCTCCAAATGTCCAGTTGCATTTTCTACAGAAAGAGTGTTCAGATCTGCTCAATCAAAAGTATGGTTTAACTCTGTTAGCTGAATGCACAGATCAGAAAGTAGTTTCACCGAATGATTCTGTGTAGTTTATATTTGAAGACATTCCTTTTTCCACTATTACCCTCTTAGCGCTCAGAATCTCCACTTGCATTTTCTACAAAAAGAGTGTTTCATAACTGCTCAATCAAAAATATGTTTTATCTCTGTTAACTGAATTTACAGATCAGAAATAAGTTTCACAGAATGCATCTGTGTAGTTTTTATTTGAAGATATTCTTTTTCCCAATGTAGGCCTCTTAGCGCTTAGCATGTCCAATTGCAGTTTCTACAGAAAGAGTGTTTCAGAACGGCTCAATCAAAAGAAAGGTTCAACTCCGTTAGTTGAATGCACAGAAAGAAAGAATTTTCACAGAATGCTACTGTGTAGTTTATATTTGAATATATTCCTTTTTCCACTATTACCCTCTTAGCGCTCCGAATGTCCACTTGCATTTTCTACAGAAAGAGTGTTCAGAACTGCGCAATCAAAAGTATGGTTTAACTCTGTTAGGTTAATGAACATATCAGAAATAAGTTTCACACAATGCTTCTGTGTAGTTTTTATTTGAAGATATTATTTTTCCCAATAGAGGCCTCTTAGCGCTCAGAATGTCCAATTGCAGTTTCTACAGAAAGAGTGTTTCAGAAAGGCTCAATCAAAAGTAAGGTTCAACTCTGTTAGTTGAATGCACAGAACAGAAAGGAGTTTCATACAATGCTTCTGTGTAGTTTATATTTGAACATATTCTTTTCTCCACTATTACCCACTTAGCGCTACGAATGTCCAGTTGCATTTTCTACAGACAGAGTGTTTCAAAATTGCTCAATCAAAAGTATGGTTTAACTCTGTTAGCTGAATGCTCAGATCAGAAAGAAGTTTCACAGAATGCTTCTGTGTAGTTTATATTTGAATATATTCGTTTTTCCACTACTACTCTCTTAGCGCTCCTAATGTCCAGTTGCATTTTCTACAGAAAGAGTGTTCAGATCTGCTGAATCAAAAGTATGGTTTAACTCTGTTAGCTGAATGCACAGCTCAGAAAGAAGTTTCACAGAATGATTCTGTGTAGTTTATATTTGGAGACATTCCTTTTTCCACTATTACCCTCTTAGCGCTCCGAATCTCCACTTGCATTTTCTACAGAAAGAGTGTTTCATAACTGCTCAATCAAAAATATGTTTTATCTCTGTTAACTGAATTTACAGATCAGAAATAAGTTTCACAGAATGCATCTGTGTAGTTTTTATTTGAAGATATTCTTTTTCCCAGTGTAGGCCTCTTAGCGCTTAGCATGTCCAATTGCAGTTTCTACAGAAAGAGTGTTTCAGAACGGCTCAATCAAAAGTAAGGTTCAACTCTGTTAGCTGAATGCACAGAACAGAAAGGGTTTTCACAGAATGCTACTGTGTAGTTTATATTTGAATATATTCCTTTTTCCACTATTACCCTCTTAGCGCTCCGAATGCCCACTTGCATTTTCTACAGAAAGAGTGTTCAGAACTGCGCAATCAAAAGTATGGTTTAACTCTGTTAGCTTAATGAACATATCAGAAATAAGTTTCACACAATGCTTCTGTGTAGTTTTTATTTGAAGATATTATTTTTCCCAATAGAGGCCTCTTAGCGCTCAGAATGTCCAATTGCAGTTTCTACAGAAAGAGTGTTTCAGAAAGGCTCAGTCAAAAGTAAGGTTCAACTCTGTTAGTTGAATGCACAGAAGAGAAAGAAGTTTCATACAATGCTTCTGTGTAGTTTATATTTGAACATATTCTTTTCTCCACTATTACCCACTTAGCGCTACGGATGTCCAGTTGCATTTTCTACAGAGTGTTTCAAAACTGCTCAATCAAAAGTATGGTTTAACTCTGTTAGCTGAATGCTCAGATCAGAAAGAAGTTTCACAGAATGCTTCTGTGTAGTTTATATTTGAATATATTCCTTTTTCCACTACTACTCTCTTAGCGCTCCAAATGTCCAGTTGCATTTTCTACAGAAAGAGTGTTCAGATCTGCTCAATCAAAAGTATGGTTTAACTCTGTTAGCTGAATGCACAGATCAGAAAGTAGTTTCACCGAATGATTCTGTGTAGTTTATATTTGAAGACATTCCTTTTTCCACTATTACCCTCTTAGCGCTCAGAATCTCCACTTGCATTTTCTACAAAAAGAGTGTTTCATAACTGCTCAATCAAAAATATGTTTTATCTCTGTTAACTGAATTTACAGATCAGAAATAAGTTTCACAGAATGCATCTGTGTAGTTTTTATTTGAAGATATTCTTTTTCCCAATGTAGGCCTCTTAGCGCTTAGCATGTCCAATTGCAGTTTCTACAGAAAGAGTGTTTCAGAACGGCTCAATCAAAAGTAAGGTTCAACTCCGTTAGTTGAATGCACAGAACAGAAAGAATTTTCACAGAATGCTACTGTGTAGTTTATATTTCAATATATACCTTTTTCCACTATTACCCTCTTAGCGCTCCGAATGTCCACTTGCATTTTCTACCGAAAGAGTGTTCAGAACTGCGCAATCAAAAGTATGGTTTAACTCTGTTAGCTTAATGAAGATATCAGAAATAAGTTTCACACAATGCTTCTGTGTAGTTTTTATTTGAAGATATTATTTTTCCCAATAGAGGCCTCTTAGCGCTCAGAATGTCCAATTGCAGTTTCTACAGAAAGAGTGTTTCAGAAAGGATCAATCAAAACTAAGGTTCAACTCTGTTAGTTGAATGCACAGAACAGAAAGAAGTTTCATACAATGCTTCTGTGTAGTTTATATTTGAACATATTCTTTTTTCCACTATTACCCACTTAGCGCTACGAATGTCCAGTTGCATTTTCTACAGACAGAGTGTTTCAAAACTGCTCAATCAAAAGTATGGTTTAACTCTGTTAGCTGAATGCTCAGATCAGAAAGAAGTTTCACAGAATGCTTCTGTGTAGTTTATATTTGAATATATTCCTTTTTCCACTACTACTCTCTTAGCGCTCCAAATGTCCAGTTGCATTTTCTACAGAAAGAGTGTTCAGATCTGCTCAATCAAAAGTATGGTTTAACTCTGTTAGCTGAATGCACAGATCAGAAAGAAGTTTCACAGAATGATTCTGTGTAGTTTATATTTGGAGACATTACTTTTTCCACTATTACCCTCTTAGCGCTCCGAATCTCCACTTGCATTTTCTACAGAAAGAGTGTTTCAGAACGGCTCAATCAAAACAAAGGTTCAACTCTTTTAGTTGAACAAACAGAACAGAAAGAAGTTTCACACAATTCTTCTGTGTAGTTTTTATTTGTAGGCATTCTTTTTCCCAATATAGGCCTCTTAGCGCTCAGAATGACCAATTGCAGTTTCTACAGAAAGAGTGTTTCAGAACGGCTCAATCAAAAGTAAGGTTCAACTCTGTTAGCTGAATGCACAGAACAGAAAGAAATTTCATACAATGCTTCTGTGTAGTTTATATTTGAACATATTCTTTTTTCCACTATTACCCACTTAGCGCTAAGAATGTCCAGTTGCAATTTCTACAGACAGAGTGTTTCAAAACTGCTCAGTGAAAACTATGGTTTAACTCTGTTAGCTGAATGCTCAGATCAGAAAGAACTTTCACAGAATGCTTCTGTGTAGTTTATATTTGAATATATTACTTTTTCCACTACTACGCTCTTAGCGCTCCAAATGTCCAGTTGCATTTTCTACAGAAAGAGTGTTCAGATCTGCTCAATCAAAAGTATGGTTTAACTCTGTTAGCTGAATGCACAGATCAGAAAGAAGTTTCACCGAATGATTCTGTGTAGTTTATATTTGAAGACATTCCTTTTTCCACTATTACCCTCTTAGCGCTCCGAATCTCCACTTGCATTTTCTACAAAAAGAGTGTTTCATAACTGCTCAATCAAAAATATGTTTTATCTCTGTTAACTGAATTTACAGATCAGAAATAAGTTTCACAGAATGCATCTGTGTAGTTTTTATTTGAAGATATTCTTTTTCCCAGTGTAGGCCTCTTAGCGCTTAGCATGTCCAATTGCAGTTTCTACAGAAAGAGTGTTTCAGAACGGCTCAATCAAAAGTAAGGTTCAACTCTGTTAGCTGAATGCACAGAACAGAAAGAGTTTTCACAGAATGCTACTGTGTAGTTTATATTTGAATATATTCCTTTTTCCACTATTACCCTCTTAGCGCTCCGAATGTCCACTTGCATTTTCTACAGAAAGAGTGTTCAGAACTGCGCAATCAAAAGTATGGTTTAACTCTGTTAGCTTAATGAACATATCAGAAATAAGTTTCACACAATGCTTCTGTGTAGTTTTTATTTGAAGATATTATTTTTCCCAATAGAGGCCTCTTAGCGCTCAGAATGTCCAATTGCAGTTTCTACAGAAAGAGTGTTTCAGAAAGGCTCAATTAAAAGTAAGGTTCAACTCTGTTAGTTGAATGCACAGAACAGAAAGAAGTTTCATACAATGCTTCTGTGTAGTTTATATTTGAACATATTCTTTTCTCCACTATTACCCACTTAGCGCTACGGATGTCCAGTTGCATTTTCTACAGAGTGTTTCAAAACTGCTCAATCAAAAGTATGGTTTAACTCTGTTAGCTGAATGCTCAGATCAGAAAGAAGTTTCACAGAATGCTTCTGGGTAGTTTATATTTGAATATATTCCTTTTTCCACTACTACTCTCTTAGCGCTCCAAATGTCCAGTTGCATTTTCTACAGAAAGAGTGTTCAGATCTGCTCAATCAAAAGTATGGTTTAACTCTGTTAGCTGAATGCACAGATCAGAAAATAGTTTCACCGAATGATTCTGTGTAGTTTATATTTGAAGACATTCCTTTTTCCACTATTACCCTCTTAGCGCTCCGAATCTCCACTTGCATTTTCTACAGAAAGAGTGTTTCAGAACGGCTCAATCAAAACTAAGGTTCAACTCTTTTAGTTGAAGAAACAGAACAGAAAGAAGTTTCACACAATTCTTCTGTGTAGTTTTTATTTGTAGACATTCCTTTTCCCAATATAGGCCTCTTAGCGCTCAGAATGTCCAATTGCAGTTTCTACAGAAAGAGTGTTTCAGAACGGCTCAATCAAAAGTAAGGTTCAACTCTGTTAGTTGAATGCACAGAACAGAAAGAAGTTTCACAGAATGCTTCTGTGTAGTTTATATTTGAACATATTCTTTTTTCCACTATTACCCACTTAGCGCTACGAATGTCCAGTTGCATTTTCTACAGACAGAGTGTTTCAAAACTGCTCAATCAAAAGTATGGTTTAACTCTGTTAGCTGAATGCTCAGATCAGAAAGAAGTTTCACAGAATGTTTCTGTGTAGTTTATATTTGAATATATTCCTTTTTCCACTACTACGCTCTTAGCGCTCCAAATGTCCAGTTGCATTTTCTACAGAAAGAGTGTTCAGATCTGCTCAATCAAAAGTATGGTTTAACTCTGTTAGCTGAATGCACAGATCAGAAAGAAGTTTCACCGAATGATTCTGTGTAGTTTATATTTGAAGACATTCCTTTTTCCACTATTACCCTCTTAGCGCTCCGAATCTCCACTTGCATTTTCTACAAAAAGAGTGTTTCATAACTGCTCAATCAAAAATATGTTTTATCTCTGTTAACTGAATTTACAGATCAGAAATAAGTTTCACAGAATGCATCTGTGTAGTTTTTATTTGAAGATATTCTTTTTCCCAATGTAGGCCTCTTAGCGCTTAGCATGTCCAATTGCAGTTTCTACAGAAAGAGTGTTTCAGAACGGCTCAAACAAAAGTAAGGTTCAACTCTGTTAGCTGAATGCACAGAACAGAAAGAATTTTCACAGAATGCTACTGTGTAGTTTATATTTGAATATATTCCTTTTTCCACTATTACCCTCTTAGCGCTCCGAATGTCCACTTGCATTTTCTACAGAAAGAGTGTTCAGAACTGCGCAATCAAAAGTATGGTTTAACTCTGTTAGCTTAATGAACATATCAGAAATAAGTTTCACACAATCCTTCTGTGTAGTTTTATTTGAAGATATTATTTTTCCCAATAGAGGCCTCTTAGCGCTCAGAATGTCCAATTGCAGTTTCTACAGAAAGAGTGTTTCAGAAAGACTCAATCAAAACTAAGGTTCAACTCTGTTAGTTGAATGCACAGAACAGAAAGAAGTTTCACAGAATGCTTCTGTGTAGTTTATATTTGATCATATTCTTTTTTCCACTATTACCCACTTAGCGCTACGAATATCCAGTTGCATTTTCTACAGACAGAGTGTTTCAAAACTGCTCAATCAAAAGTATGGTTTAACTCTGTTAGCTGAATGCTCAGATCAGAAAGAAGTTTCACAGAAAGCTTCTGTGTAGTTTATATTTGAATATATTCCTTTTTCCACTACTACTCTCTTAGCGCTCCAAATGTCCAGTTGCATTTTCTACAGAAAGAGTGTTCAGATCTGCTCAATCAAAAGTATGGTTTAACTCTGTTAGCTGAATGCACAGATCAGAAAGAAGTTTCACAGAATGATTCTGTGTAGCTTATATTTGGAGACATTCCTTTTTCCACTATTACCCTCTTAGCGCTCCGAATCTCCACTTGCATTTTCTACAGAAAGAGTGTTTCAGAACGGCTCAATCAAAACTAAGTTTCAACTCTTTTAGTTGAAGAAACAGAACAGAAAGTAGTTTCACACAATTCTTCTGTGTAGTTTTTATTTGTAGACATTCCTTTTCCCAATATAGGCCTCTTAGCGCTCAGAATGTCCAATTGCAGTTTCTACAGAAAGAGTGTTTCAGAACGGCTCAATCAAAAGTAAGGTTCAACACTGTTAGTTGAATGCACAGAACAGAAAGAAGTTTCACAGAATGCTTCTGTGTAGTTTATATTTGAACATATTCTTTTCCACTATTACCCACTTAGCGCTACGAATGTCCAGTTGCATTTTCTACAGACAGAGTGTTTCAAAACCGCTCAATCAAAAGTATGGTTTAACTCTGTTAGCTGAATGCTCAGATCAGAAAGAAGTTTCACAGAATGCTTCTGTGTAGTTTATATTTGAATATATTCCTTTTTCCACTACTACGCTCTTAGCGCTCCAAATGTCCAGTTGCATTTTCTACAGAAAGAGTGTTCAGATCTGCTCAATCAAAAGTATGTTTTAACTCTGTTAGCTGAATGCACAGATCAGAAAGAAGTTTCACCGAATGATTCTGTGTAGTTTATATTTGAAGACATTCCTTTTTCCACTATTAACCTCTTAGCGCTCCGAATCTCCACTTGCATTTTCTACAAAAAGAGTGTTTCATAACTGCTCAATCAAAAATATGTTTTATCTCTGTTAACTGAATTTACACATCAGAAATAAGTTTCACAGAATGCATCTGTGTAGTTTTTATTTGAAGATATTCTTTTTCCCAATGTAGGCCTCTTAGCGCTTAGCATGTCCAATTGCAGTTTCTACAGAAAGAGTGTTTCAGAACGGCTCAATCAAAAGTAAGGTTCAACTCTGTTAGCTGAATGCACAGAACAGAAAGAATTTTCACAGAATGCTACTGTGTAGTTTATATTTGAATATATTCCTTTTTCCACTATTACCCTCTTAGCGCTCCGAATGTCCACTTGCATTTTCTACAGAAAGATTGTTCAGATCTGCGCAATCAAAAGTATGGTTTAACTCTGTTAGCTTAATGAACATATCAGAAATAAGTTTCACACAATGTTTCTGTGTAGTTTTTATTTGAAGATATTATTTTTCCCAATAGAGGCCTCTTAGCGCTCAGAATGTCCAATTGCAGTTTCTACAGAAAGAGTGTTTCAGAAAGGCTCAATCAAAAGTAAGGTTCAACTCTGTTAGTTGAATGCACAGAACAGAAAGAAGTTTCATACAATGCTTCTGTGTAGTTTATATTTGAACATATTCTTTTCTCCACTATTACCCTCTTAGCGCTACGAATGTCCAGTTGCATTTTCTACAGACAGAGTGTTTCAAAATTGCTCAATCAAAAGTATGGTTTAACTCTGTTAGCTGAATGCTCAGATCAGAAAGAAGTTTCACAGAATGCTTCTGTGTAGTTTATATTTGAATATATTCGTTTTTCCACTACTACTCTCTTAGCGCTCCTAATGTCCAGTTGCATTTTCTACAGAAAGAGTGTTCAGATCTGCTGAATCAAAAGTATGGTTTAACTCTGTTAGCTGAATGCACAGCTCAGAAAGAAGTTTCACAGAATGATTCTGTGTAGTTTATATTTGGAGACATTCCTTTTTCCACTATTACCCTCTTAGCGCTCCGAATCTCCACTTGCATTTTCTACAGAAAGAGTGTTTCAGAACGGCTCAATCAAAACTAAGGTTCAACTCTTTTAGTTGAACAAACAGAACAGAAAGAAGTTTCACACAATTCTTCTGTGTAGTTTTTATTTGTAGACATTCCGTTTCCCAATATAGGCCTCTTAGCGCTCAGAATGTCCAATTGCAGTTTCTACAGAAAGAGTGTTTCAGAACGGCTCAATCAAAAGTAAGGTTCAACTCTGTTAGTTGAATGCACAGAACAGAAAGAAGTTTCACAGAATGCTTCTGTGTAGTTTATATTTGAACATATTCTTTTTTCCACTATTACCCACTTAGCGCTACGAATGTCCAGTTGCATTTTCTACAGACAGAGTGTTTCAAAACCGCTCAATCAAAAGTATGGTTTAACTCTGTTAGCTGAATGCTCAGATCAGAAAGAAGTTTCACAGAATGCTTCTGTGTAGTTTATATTTGAATATATTCCTTTTTCCACTACTACGCTCTTAGCGCTCCAAATGTCCAGTTGCATTTTCTACAGAAAGAGTGTTCAGATCTGCTCAATCAAAAGTATATTTTAACTCTGTTAGCTGAATGCACAGATCAGAAAGAAGTTTCACCGAATGATTCTGTGTAGTTTATATTTGAAGACATTCCTTTTTCCACTATTACCCTCTTAGCGCTCCGAATCTCCACTTGCATTTTCTACAAAAAGAGTGTTTCATAACTGCTCAATCAAAAATATGTTTTATCTCTGTTAACTGAATTTACACATCAGAAATAAGTTTCACAGAATGCATCTGTGTAGTTTTTATTTGAAGATATTCTTTTTCCCAATGTAGGCCTCTTAGCGCTTAGCATGTCCAATTGCAGTTTCTACAGAAAGAGTGTTTCAGAACGGCTCAATCAAAAGTAAGGTTCAACTCTGTTAGCTGAATGCACAGAACAGAAAGAATTTTCACAGAATGCTACTGTGTAGTTTATATTTGAATATATTCCTTTTTCCACTATTACCCTCTTAGCGCTCCGAATGTCCACTTGCATTTTCTACAGAAAGATTGTTCAGATCTGCGCAATCAAAAGTATGGTTTAACTCTGTTAGCTTAATGAACATATCAGAAATAAGTTTCACACAATGTTTCTGTGTAGTTTTTATTTGAAGATATTATTTTTCCCAATAGAGGCCTCTTAGCGCTCAGAATGTCCAATTGCAGTTTCTACAGAAAGAGTGTTTCAGAAAGGCTCAATCAAAAGTAAGGTTCAACTCTGTTAGTTGAATGCACAGAACAGAAAGAAGTTTCATACAATGCTTCTGTGTAGTTTATATTTGAACATATTCTTTTCTCCACTATTACCCTCTTAGCGCTACGAATGTCCAGTTGCATTTTCTACAGACAGAGTGTTTCAAAATTGCTCAATCAAAAGTATGGTTTAACTCTGTTAGCTGAATGCTCAGATCAGAAAGAAGTTTCACAGAATGCTTCTGTGTAGTTTATATTTGAATATATTCGTTTTTCCACTACTACTCTCTTAGCGCTCCTAATGTCCAGTTGCATTTTCTACAGAAAGAGTGTTCAGATCTGCTGAATCAAAAGTATGGTTTAACTCTGTTAGCTGAATGCACAGCTCAGAAAGAAGTTTCACAGAATGATTCTGTGTAGTTTATATTTGGAGACATTCCTTTTTCCACTATTACCCTCTTAGCGCTCCGAATCTCCACTTGCATTTTCTACAGAAAGAGTGTTTCAGAACGGCTCAATCAAAACTAAGGTTCAACTCTTTTAGTTGAACAAACAGAACAGAAAGAAGTTTCACACAATTCTTCTGTGTAGTTTTTATTTGTAGACATTCCGTTTCCCAATATAGGCCTCTTAGCGCTCAGAATGTCCAATTGCAGTTTCTACAGAAAGAGTGTTTCAGAACGGCTCAATCAAAAGTAAGGTTCAACTCTGTTAGTTGAATGCACAGAACAGAAAGAAGTTTCACAGAATGCTTCTGTGTAGTTTATATTTGAACATATTCTTTTTTCCACTATTACCCACTTAGCGCTACGAATGTCCAGTTGCATTTTCTACAGACAGAGTGTTTCAAAACTGCTCAATCAAAAGTATGGTTTAACTCTGTTAGCTGAATGCTCAGATCAGAAAGAAGTTTCACAGAATGCTTCTGTGTAGTTTATATTTGAATATATTCCTTTTTCCACTACTACGCTCTTAGCGCTCCAAATGCCCAGTTGCATTTTCTACAGAAAGAGTGTTCAGATCTGCTCAATCAAAAGTATGGTTTAACTCTGTTAGCTGAATGCACAGATTAGAAAGAAGTTTCACCGAATGATTCTGTGTAGTTTATATTTGAAGACATTCCTTTTTCCACTATTACCCTCTTAGCGCTCCGAATCTCCACTTGCATTTTCTACAAAAAGAGTGTTTCATAACTGCTCAATCAAAAATATGTTTTATCTCTGTTAACTGAATTTACAGATCAGAAATAAGTTTCACAGAATGCATCTGTGTAGTTTTTATTTGAAGATATTCTTTTTCCCAATGTAGGCTTCTTAGCGCTTAGCATGTCCAATTGCAGTTTCTACAGAAAGAGTGTTTCAGAACGGCTCAATCAAAAGTAAGGTTCAACTCTGTTAGCTGAATGCACAGAACAGAAAGAATTTTCACAGAATGCTACTGTGTAGTTTATATTTGAATATATTCCTTTTTCCACTATTACCCTCTTAGCGCTCCGAATGTCCACTTGCATTTTCTACAGAAAGAGTGTTCAGAAATGCGCAATCAAAAGTATGGTTTAACTCTGTTAGCTTAATGAACATATCAGAAATAAGTTTCACACAATGCTTCTGTGTAGTTTTTATTTGAAGATATTATTTTTCCCAATATAGGCCTCTTAGCGCTCAGAATGTCCAATTGCAGTTTCTACAGAAAGAGTGTTTCAGAAAGGCTCAATCAAAAGTAAGGTTCAACTCTGTTAGTTGAATGCACAGAACAGAAAGAAGTTTCATACAATGCTTCTGTGTAGTTTATATTTGAACATATTCTTTTCTCCACTATTACCCACTTAGCGCTACGAATGTCCAGTTGCATTTTCTACAGACAGAGTGTTTCAAAACTGCTCAATCAAAAGTATGGTTTAACTCTGTTAGCTGAATGCTCAGATCAGAAAGAAGTTTCACAGAATGCTTCTGTGTAGTTTATATTTGAATATATCCCTTTTTCCACTACTACTCTCTTAGCGCTCCAAATGTCCAGTTGCATTTTCTACAGAAAGAGTGTTCAGATCTGCTCAATCAAAAGTATGGTTTAACTCTGTTAGCTGAATGCACAGATCAGAAAGAAGTTTCACAGAATGATTCTGTGTAGTTTATATTTGGAGACATTCCTTTTTCCACTATTACCCTCTTAGCGCTCCGAATCTCCACTTGCATTTTCTACAGAAAGAGTGTTTCAGAACGGCTCAATCAAAACTAAGGTTCAACTCTTTTAGTTGAAGAAACAGAACAGAAAGAAGTTTCACACAATTCTTCTGTGTAGTTTTTATTTGTAGACATTCCTTTTCCCAATATAGGCCTCTTAGCGCTCAGAATGTCCAATTGCAGTTTCTACAGAAAGAGTGTTTCAGAAAGGCTCAATCAAAAGTAAGGTTCAACTCTGTTAGTTGAATGCACAGAACAGAAAGAAGTTTCACAGAATGCTTCTGTGTAGTTTATATTTGAACATATTCTTTTTTCCACTATTACCCACTTAGCGCTACGAATGTCCAGTTGCATTTTCTACAGACAGTGTGTTTCAAAACTGCTCAATCAAAAGTATGGTTTAACTCTGTTAGCTGAATGCTCAGATCAGAAAGAAGTTTCACAGAATGCTTCTGTGTAGTTTATATTTGAATATATTCCTTTTTCCACTACTACGCTCTTAGCGCTCCAAATGTCCAGTTGCATTTTCTACAGAAAGAGTGTTCAGATCTGCTCAATCAAAAGTATGGTTTAACTCTGTTAGCTGAATGCACAGATCAGAAAGAAGTTTCACCGAATGATTCTGTGTAGTTTATATTTGAAGACATTCCTTTTTCCACTATTACCCTCTTAGCGCTCCGAATCTCCACTTGCATTTTCTACAAAAAGAGTGTTTCATAACTGCTCAAACAAAAATATGTTTTATCTCTGTTAACTGAATTTACAGATCAGAAATAAGTTTCACAGAATGCATCTGTGTAGTTTTTATTTGAAGATATTCTTTTTCCCAATGTAGGCCTCTTAGCGCTTAGCATGTCCAATTGCAGTTTCTACAGAAAGAGTGTTTCAGAACGGCTCAATCAAAAGTAAGGTTCAACTCTGTTAGCTGAATGCACAGAACAGAAAGAATTTTCACAGAATGCTACTGTGTAGTTTATATTTGAATATATTCCTTTTTCCACTATTACCCTCTTAGCGCTCCGAATGTCCACTTGCATTTTCTACAGAAAGATTGTTCAGAACTGCGCAATCAAAAGTATGGTTTAACTCTGTTAGCTTAATGAACATATCAGAAATAAGTTTCACACAATGTTTCTGTGTAGTTTTTATTTGAAGATATTATTTTTCCCAATAGAGGCCTCTTAGCGCTCAGAATGTCCAATTGCAGTTTCTACAGAAAGAGTGTTTCAGAAAGGCTCAATCAAAAGTAAGGTTCAACTCTGTTAGTTGAATGCACAGAACAGAAAGTAGTTTCATACAATGCTTCTGTGTAGTTTATATTTGAACATATTCTTTTCTCCACTATTAAACACTTAGCGCTACGAATGTCCAGTTGCATTTTCTACAGACAGAGTGTTTCAAAATTGCTCAATCAAAAGTATGGTTTAACTCTGTTAGCTGAATGCTCAGATCAGAAAGAAGTTTCACAGAATGCTTCTGTGTAGTTTATATTTGAATATATTCGTTTTTCCACTACTACTCTCTTAGCGCTCCTAATGTCCAGTTGCATTTTCTACAGAAAGAGTGTTCAGATCTGCTGAATCAAAAGTATGGTTTAACTCTGTTAGCTGAATGCACAGCTCAGAAAGAAGTTTCACAGAATGATTCTGTGTAGTTTATATTTGGAGACATTCCTTTTTCCACTATTACCCTCTTAGCGCTCCGAATCTCCACTTGCATTTTCTACAGAAAGAGTTTCTCAGAACGGCTCAATCAAAACTAAGGTTCAACACTTTTAGTTGAACAAACAGAACAGAAAGGAGTTTCACACAATTCTTCTGTGTAGTTTTTATTTGTAGACATTCCTTTTCCCAATATAGGCCTCTTAGCGCTCAGAATGTCCAATTGCAGTTTCTACAGAAAGAGTGTTTCAGAACGGCTCAATCAAAAGTAAGGTTCAACTCTGTTAGTTGAATGCACAGAACAGAAAGAAGTTTCACAGAATGCTTCTGTGTAGTTTATATTTGAACATATTCTTTTTTCCACTATTACCCACTTAGCGCTACGAATGTCCAGTTGCATTTTCTACAGACAGAGTGTTTCAAAACTGCTCAATCAAAAGTATGGTTTAACTCTGTTAGCTGAATGCTCAGATCAGAAAGAAGTTTCACAGAATGCTTCTGTGTAGTTTATATTTGAATATATTCCTTTTTCCACTACTACGCTCTTAGCGATCCAAATGTCCAGTTGCATTTTCTACAGAAAGAGTGTTCAGATCTGCTCAATCAAAAGTATGGTTTAACTCTGTTAGCTGAATGCACAGATCAGAAAAAAGTTTCACCGAATGATTCTGTGTAGTTTATATTTGAAGACATTCCTTTTTCCACTATTACCCTCTTAGCGCTCCGAATCTCCACTTGCATTTTCTACAAAAAGAGTGTTTCATAACTGCTCAATCAAAAATATGCTTTATCTCTGTTAACTGAATTTACAGATCAGAAATAAGTTTCACAGAATGCATCTGTGTAGTTTTTATTTGAAGATATTCTTTTTCCCAATGTAGGCCTCTTAGCGCTTAGCATGTCCAATTGCAGTTTCTACAGAAAGAGTGTTTCAGAACGGCTCAATCAAAAGTAAGGTTCAACTCTGTTAGTTGAATGCACAGAACAGAAAGAATTTTCACAGAATGCTACTGTGTAGTTTATTTTTGAATATATTCCTTTTTCCACTATTACCCTCTTAGCGCTCCGAATGTCCACTTGCATTTTCTACAGAAAGAGTGTTCAGAACTGCGCAATCAAAAGTATGGTTTAACTCTGTTAGCTTAATGAACATATCAGAAATAAGTTTCACACAATGCTTCTGTGTAGTTTTTATTTGAAGATATTATTTTTCCCAATAGAGACCTCTTAGCGCTCAGAATGTCCAATTGCAGTTTCTACAGAAAGAGTGTTTCAGAAAGGCTCAATCAAAAGTAAGGTTCAACTCTGTTAGTTGAATGCACAGAACAGAAAGAAGTTTCATACAATGCTTCTGTGTAGTTTATATTTGAACATATTCTTTTCTCCACTATTACCCACTTAGCGCTACGAATGTCCAGTTGCATTTTCTACAGACAGAGTGTTTCAAAACTGCTCAATCAAAAGTATGGTTTAACTCTGTTAGCTGAATGCTCAGATCAGAAAGAAGTTTCACAGAATGCTTCTGTGTAGTTTATATTTGGAGACATTCCTTTTTCCACTATTACCCTCTTAGCGCTCCGAATCTCCACTTGCATTTTCTACAGAAAGAGTTTCTCAGAACGGCTCAATCAAAACTAAGGTTCAACTCATTTAGTTGAACAAACAAAACAGAAAGAAGTTTCACACAATTTTTCTGTGTAGTTTTTATTTGTAGACATTCTTTTTCCCAATATAGGCCTCCTTGCGCTCAGAATGTCCAATTGCAGTTTCTACAGAAAGAGTGTTTCAGAAAGGCTCAATCAAAAGTAAGGTTCAACTCTGTTATTTGAATGCACAGAACAGAAAGATGTTTCATACAATGCTTCTGTCTAGTTTATATTTAAACATATTCTTTTTTCCACTATTACCCACTTAGCGCTACGAATGTCCAGTTGCATTTTCTACAGACAGAGTGTTTCAAAACTGCTCAATCAAAAGTAAGGTTCAACTCTGTTAGTTGAATGCACAGAACAGAAAGAAGTTTCATACAATGCTTCTGTGTAGTTTATATTTGAACATATTCTTTTTTCCACTATTACCCACTTAGCGCTACGAATGTCCAGTTGCATTTTCTACAGACAGAGTGTTTCAAAACTGCTCAATCAAAAGTATGGTTTAACTCTGTTAGCTAAATGCTCAGATCAGAAAGAAGTTTCACAGAATGCTTCTGTGTAGTTTATATTTGAATATATTCCTTTTTCCACTACTACGCTCTTAGCGCTCCAAATGTCCAGTTGCATTTTCTACAGAAAGAGTGTTCAGATCTGCTCAGTCAAAAGTATGGTTTAACTCTGTTAGCTGAATGCACAGATCAGAAAGAAGTTTCACAGAATGATTCTGTGTAGTTTATACTTGAAGACATTCCTTTTTCCACTATTACCCTCTTAGCGCTCCGAATCTCCACTTGCATTTTCTACAAAAAGAGTGTTTCATAACTGCTCAATCAAAAATATGTTTTATCTCTGTTAACTGAATTTACAGATCAGATATAAGTTTCACATAATGCATCTGTGTAGTTTTTATTTGAAGATATTCTTTTTCCCAATGTAGGCCTCTTAGCGCTTAGCATGTCCAATTGCAGTTTCTACAGAAAGAGTGTTTCAGAACGGCTCAATCAAAAGTAAGGTTCAACTCTGTTAGTTGAATGCACAGAACAGAAAGAATTTTCACAGAATGCTACTGTGTAGTTTATATTTGAATATATTCCTTTTTCCACTATTACCCTCTTAGCGCTCCGAATGTCCACTTGCGTTTTCTACAGAAAGAGTGTTCAGAACTGCGCAATCAAAAGTATGGTTTAACTCTGTTAGGTTAATGAACATATCAGAAATAAGTTTCACACAATGCTTCTGTGTAGTTTTTATTTGAAGATATTATTTTTCCCAATAGAGGCCTCTTAGCGCTCAGAATGTCCAATTGCAGTTTCTACAGAAAGAGTGTTTCAGAAAGGCTCAATCAAAAGTAAGGTTCAACTCTGTTAGTTGAATGCACAGAACAGAAAGAAGTTTCATACAATGCTTCTGTGTAGTTTATATTTGAACATATTCTTTTTTCCACTATTACCCACTTAGCGCTACGAATGTCCAGTTGCATTTTCTACAGACAGAGTGTTTCAAAACTGCTCAATCAAAAGTATGGTTTAACTCTGTTAGCTGAATGCTCAGATCAGAAAGAAGTTTCACAGAATGCTTCTGTGTAGTTTTTATTTGAATATATTCCTTTTTCCACTACTACTCTCTTAGCGCTCCAAATGTCCAGTTGCATTTTCTACAGAAAGAGTGTTCAGATCTGCTCTATCAAAAGTATGGTTTAACTCTGTTAGCTGAATGCACAGATCAGAAAGAAGTTTCACAGAATGATTCTGTGTAGTTTATATATGGAGACATTCCTTTTTCCACTATTACCCTCTTAGCGCTCCGAATCTCCACTTGCATTTTCTACAAAAAGAGTTTCTCAGAACGGCACAATCAAAACTAAGGTTCAAATCTTTTAGTTGAAGAAACAGAACAGAAAGAAGTTTCACACAATTCTTCTCTGTAGTTTTTATTTGTAGACATTCTTTTTCCCAATATAGGCCTCCTAGCGCTCAGAATGTCCAATTGCAGTTTCTACAGAAAGAGTGTTTCAGAAAGGCTCAATCAAAAGTAAGGTTCAACTCTGTTAGTTGAATGCACAGAACAGAAAGTAGTTTCATACAATGTTTCTGTGTAGTTTATATTTGAACATATTCTTTTTTCCACTATTACCCACTTAGCTCTACGAATGTCCAGTAGCATTTTCTACAGACAGAGTGTTTCAAATCTGCTCAATCAAAAGTATGGTTTAACTCTGTTAGCTGAATGCTCAGATCAGAAAGAAGTTTCACAGAATGCTTCTGTGTAGTTTATATTTGAATATATTCCTTTTTCCACTACTACGCTCTTAGCGCTCCAAATGTCCAGTTGCATTTTATACAGAAAGAGTGTTCAGATCTGCTAAATCAAAAGTATGGTTTAACTCTGTTAGCTGAATGCACAGATCAGAAAGAAGTTTCACCGAATGATTCTGTGTAGTTTATATTTGAAGACATTCCTTTTTCCACTATTACCCTCTTAGCGCTCCGAATCTCCACTTGCATTTTCTACAAAAAGAGTGTTTCATAACTGCTCAATCAAAAATATGTTTTATCTCTGTTAACTGAATTTACAGATCAGAAATAAGTTTCACAGAATGCATCTGTGTAGTTTTTATTTGAAGATATTCATTTTCCCAATGTAGGCCTCTTAGCGCTTAGCATGTCCAATTGCAGTTTCTACAGAAAGAGTGTTTCAGAACGGCTCAATCAAAAGTAAGGTTCAACTCTGTTAGTTGAATGCACAGAACAGAAAGAATTTTCACAGAACGCTACTGTGTAGTTTATATTTGAATATATTCCTTTTTCCACTATTACCCTCTTAGCGCTCCGAATGCCCACTTGCATTTTCTACAGAAAGAGTGTTCAGAACTGCGCAATCAAAAGTATGTTTAACTCTGTTAGCTTAATGAACATATCAGAAATAAGTTTCACACAATGCTTCTGTGTAGTTTTTATTTGAAGATATTATTTTTCAAAATAGAGGCCTCTTAGCGCTCAGAATGTCCAATTGCAGTTTCTACAGAAAGAGTGTTTCAGAAAGGCTCAATCAAAAGTAAGGTTCAACTCTGTTAGTTGAATGCACAGAACAGAAAGGAGTTTCGTACAATGCTTCTGTGTAGTTTATATTTGAACATATTCTTTTCTCCACTATTACCCACTTAGCGCTACGAATGTCCAGTTGCATTTTCTACAGACAGAGTGTTTCAAAACTGCTCAATCAAAAGTATGGTTTAACTCTGTTAGCTGAATGCTCAGATCAGAAAGAAGTTTCACAGAATGCTTCTGTGTAGTTTATATTTGAATATATTCCTTTTTCCACTACTACGCTCTTAGCGCTCCAAATGTCCAGTTGCATTTTCTACAGAAAGAGTGTTCAGATCTGCTCAATCAAAAGTATGGTTTAACTCTGTTAGCTGAATGCACAGATCAGAAAGAAGTTTCACCGAATGATTCTGTGTAGTTTATATTTGAAGACATTCCTTTTTCCACTATTACCCTCTTAGCGCTCCGAATCTCCACTTGCATTTTCTACAAAAAGAGTGTTTCATAACTGCTCAATCAAAAATATGTTTTAACTCTGTTAACTGAATTTACAGATCAGAAATAAGTTTCACAGAATGCATCTGTGTAGTTTCTATTTGAAGATATTCTTTTTCCCAATGTAGGCCTCTTAGCGATTAGCATGTCCAATTGCAGTTTCTACAGAAAGAGTGTTTCAGAACGGCTCAATCAAAAGTAAGGTTCAACTCTGTTAGCTGAATGCACAGAACAGAAAGAATTTTCACAGAATGCTACTGTGTAGTTTATATTTGAACATATTCCTTTTTCCACTATTACCCTCTTAGCGCTCCGAATGCCCAATTGCATTTTCTACAGAAAGAGTGTTCAGAACTGCGCAATCAAAAGTATGGTTTAACTCTGTTAGCTTAATGAACATATCAGAAATAAGTTTCACACAATGTTTCTGTGTAGTTTTTATTTGAAGATATTATTTTTCCCAATAGAGGCCTCTTAGCGCTCAGAATGTCCAATTGCAGTTTCTACAGAAAGAGTGTTTCAGAAAGGCTCAATCAAAAGTAAAATTCAACTCTGTTAGTTGAATGCACAGAACAGAAAGAAGTTTCATACAATGCTTCTGTGTAGTTTATATTTGAACATATTCTTTTTTCCACTATTAACCACTTAGCGCTACGAATGTCCAGTTGCATTTTCTACAGACAGAGAATTTCAAAACTGCTCAATCAAAAGTATGGGTTAACTCTGTTAGCTGAATGCTCAGATCAGAAAGAAGTTTCACAGAATGCTTCTGTGTAGTTTATATTTGTATATATTACTTTTTCCACTACTACTCTCTTAGCGCTCCAAATGTCCAGTTGCATTTTCTACAGAAAGAGTGTTCAGATCTGCTCAATCAAAAGTATGGTTTAACTCTGTTAGCTGAATGCACAGATCAGAAAGAAGTTTCACAGAATGATTCTGTGTAGTTTATATTTGGAGACATTCCTTTTTCCACTATTACCATCTTAGTGCTACGAATCTCCACTTGCATTTTCTACAGAAAGAGTGTTTCAGAACGGCTCAATCAAAACTAAGGTTCAACTCTTTTAGTTGAACAAACAGAACAGAAAGAAGTTTCACACAATTCTTCTGTGTAGTTTTTATTTGTAGACATTCCTTTTCCCAATATAGGCCTCTTAGCGCTCAGAATGTCCAATTGCAGTTTCTACAGAAAGAGTGTTTCAGAACGGCTCAATCAAAAGTAAGGTTCAACTCTGTTAGTTGAATGCACAGAACAGAAAGAAGTTTCACAGAATGCTTCTGTGTAGTTTATATTTGAACATATTTTTTTTCCACTATTACCCACTTAGCGCTACGAATGTCCAGTTACATTTTCTACAGACAGAGTGTTTCAAAACTGCTCAATCAAAAGTATGGTTTAACTCTGTTAGCTGAATGCTCAGATCAGAAAGAAGTTTCACAGAATGCTTCTGTGTAGTTTATATTTGAATATATTCCTTTTTCCACTAATACGCTCTTAGCGCTCCAAATGTCCAGATGCATTTTCTACAGAAAGAGTGTTCAGATCTGCTCAATCAAAAGTATGGTTTAACTCTGTTAGCTGAATGCACAGATCAGAAAGAAGTTTCACCGAATGATTCTGTGTAGTTTATATTTGAAGACATTCCTTTTTCCACTATTAACCTCTTAGCGCTCCGAATCTCCACTTGCATTTTCTACAAAAAGAGTGTTTCATAACTGCTCAATCAAAAATATGTTTTATCTCTGTTAACTGAATTTACAGATCAGAAATAAGTTTCACAGAATGCATCTGTGTAGTTTTTATTTGAAGATATTCTTTTTCCCAATGTAGGCCTCTTAGCGCTTAGCATGTCCAATTGCAGTTTCTACAGAAAGAGTGTTTCAGAACGGCTCAATCAAAAGTAAGGTTCAACTCTGTTAGCTGAATGCACAGAACAGAAAGAGTTTTCACAGAATGCTACTGTGTAGTTTATATTTGAATATATTCCTTTTTCCACTATTATCCTCTTAGCGCTCCGAATGTCCACTTGCATTTTCTACAGAAAGAGTGTTCAGAACTGCGCAATCAAAAGTATGGTTTAACTCTGTTAGCTTAATGAACATATCAGAAATAAGTTTCACACAATGCTTCTGTGTAGTTTTTATTTGAAGATATTATTTTTCCCAATAGAGGCCTCTTAGCGCTCAGAATGTCCAATTGCAGTTTCTACAGAAAGAGTGTTTCAGAAAGGCTCAATCAAAACTAAGGTTCAACTCTGTTAGTTGAATGCACAGAACAGAAAGAAGTTTCACAGAATGCTTCTGTGTAGTTTATATTTGATCATATTCTTTTTTCCACTATTACCCACTTAGCGCTACGAATGTCCAGTTGCATTTTCTACAGACAGAGTGTTTCAAAACTGCTCAATCAAAAGTATGGTTTAACTCTGTTAGCTGAATGCTCAGATCAGAAAGAAGTTTCACAGAAAGCTTCTGTGTAGTTTATATTTGAATATATTCCTTTTTCCACTACTACTCTCTTAGCGCTCCAAATGTCCAGTTGCATTTTCTACAGAAAGAGTGTTCAGATCTGCTCAATCAAAAGTATGGTTTAACTCTGTTAGCTGAATGCACAGATCAGAAAGAAGTTTCACAGAATGATTCTGTGTAGCTTATATTTGGAGACATTCCTTTTTCCACTATTACCCTCTTAGCGCTCCGAATCTCCACTTGCATTTTCTACAGAAAGAGTGTTTCAGAACGGCTCAATCAAAACTAAGGTTCAACTCTTTTAGTTGAAGAAACAGAACAGAAAGAAGTTTCACACAATTCTTCTGTGTAGTTTTTATTTGTAGACATTCCTTTTCCCAATATAGGCCTCTTAGCGCTCAGAATGTCCAATTGCAGTTTCTACAGAAAGAGTGTTTCAGAACGGCTCAATCAAAAGTAAGGTTCAACTCTGTTAGTTGAATGCACAGAACAGAAAGAAGTTTCACAGAATGCTTCTGTGTAGTTTATATTTGAACATATTCTTTTTTCCACTATTACCCACTTAGCGCTACGAATGTCCAGTTGCATTTTCTACAGACAGAGTGTTTCAAAACCGCTCAATCAAAAGTATGGTTTAACTCTGTTAGCTGAATGCTCAGATCAGAAAGAAGTTTCACAGAATGCTTCTGTGTAGTTTATATTTGAATATATTCCTTTTTCCACTACTACGCTCTTAGCGCTCCAAATGTCCAGTTGCATTTTCTACAGAAAGAGTGTTCAGATCTGCTCAATCAAAAGTATGGTTTAACTCTGTTAGCTGAATGCACAGATTAGAAAGAAGTTTCACCGAATGATTCTGTGTAGTTTATATTTGAAGACACTCCTTTTTCCACTATTACCCTCTTAGCGCTCCGAATCTCCACTTGCATTTTCTACAAAAAGAGTGTTTCATAACTGCTCAATCAAAAATATGTTTTATCTCTGTTAACTGAATTTACAGATCAGAAATAAGTTTCACAGAATGCATCTGTGTAGTTTTTATTTGAAGATATTCTTTTTCCCAATGTAGGCTTCTTAGCGCTTAGCATGTCCAATTGCAGTTTCTACAGAAAGAGTGTTTCAGAACGGCTCAATCAAAAGTAAGGTTCAACTCTGTTAGCTGAATGCACAGAACAGAAAGAATTTTCACAGAATGCTACTGTGTAGTTTATATTTGAATATATTCCTTTTTCCACTATTACCCTCTTAGCGCTCCGAATGTCCACTTGCATTTTCTACAGAAAGAGTGTTCAGAAATGCGCAATCAAAAGTATGGTTTAACTCTGTTAGCTTAATGAACATATCAGAAATAAGTTTCACACAATGCTTCTGTGTAGTTTTTATTTGAAGATATTATTTTTCCCAATATAGGCCTCTTAGCGCTCAGAATGTCCAATTGCAGTTTCTACAGAAAGAGTGTTTCAGAAAGGCTCAATCAAAAGTAAGGTTCAACTCTGTTAGTTGAATGCACAGAACAGAAAGAAGTTTCATACAATGCTTCTGTGTAGTTTATATTTGAACATATTCTTTTCTCCACTATTACCCACTTAGCGCTACGAATGTCCAGTTGCATTTTCTACAGACAGAGTGTTTCAAAACTGCTCAATCAAAAGTATGGTTTAACTCTGTTAGCTGAATGCTCAGATCAGAAAGAAGTTTCACAGAATGCTTCTGTGTAGTTTATATTTGAATATATCCCTTTTTCCACTACTACTCTCTTAGCGCTCCAAATGTCCAGTTGCATTTTCTACAGAAAGAGTGTTCAGATCTGCTCAATCAAAAGTATGGTTTAACTCTGTTAGCTGAATGCACAGATCAGAAAGAAGTTTCACAGAATGATTCTGTGTAGTTTATATTTGGAGACATTCCTTTTTCCACTATTACCCTCTTAGCGCTCCGAATCTCCACTTGCATTTTCTACAGAAAGAGTGTTTCAGAACGGCTCAATCAAAACTAAGGTTCAACTCTTTTAGTTGAAGAAACAGAACAGAAAGAAGTTTCACACAATTCTTCTGTGTAGTTTTTATTTGTAGACATTCCTTTTCCCAATATAGGCCTCTTAGCGCTCAGAATGTCCAATTGCAGTTTCTACAGAAAGAGTGTTTCAGAACGGCTCAATCAAAAGTAAGGTTCAACTCTGTTAGTTGAATGCACAGAACAGAAAGAAGTTTCACAGAATGCTTCTGTGTAGTTTATATTTGAACATATTCTTTTTTCCACTATTACCCACTTAGCGCTACGAATGTCCAGTTGCATTTTCTACAGACAGTGTGTTTCAAAACTGCTCAATCAAAAGTATGGTTTAACTCTGTTAGCTGAATGCTCAGATCAGAAAGAAGTTTCACAGAATGCTTCTGTGTAGTTTATATTTGAATATATTCCTTTTTCCACTACTACGCTCTTAGCGCTCCAAATGTCCAGTTGCATTTTCTACAGAAAGAGTGTTCAGATCTGCTCAATCAAAAGTATGGTTTAACTCTGTTAGCTGAATGCACAGATCAGAAAGAAGTTTCACCGAATGATTCTGTGTAGTTTATATTTGAAGACATTCCTTTTTCCACTATTACCCTCTTAGCGCTCCGAATCTCCACTTGCATTTTCTACAAAAAGAGTGTTTCATAACTGCTCAAACAAAAATATGTTTTATCTCTGTTAACTGAATTTACAGATCAGAAATAAGTTTCACAGAATGCATCTGTGTAGTTTTTATTTGAAGATATTCTTTTTCCCAATGTAGGCCTCTTAGCGCTTAGCATGTCCAATTGCAGTTTCTACAGAAAGAGTGTTTCAGAACGGCTCAATCAAAAGTAAGGTTCAACTCTGTTAGCTGAATGCACAGAACAGAAAGAATTTTCACAGAATGCTACTGTGTAGTTTATATTTGAATATATTCCTTTTTCCACTATTACCCTCTTAGCGCTCCGAATGTCCACTTGCATTTTCTACAGAAAGATTGTTCAGAACTGCGCAATCAAAAGTATGGTTTAACTCTGTTAGCTTAATGAACATATCAGAAATAAGTTTCACACAATGTTTCTGTGTAGTTTTTATTTGAAGATATTATTTTTCCCAATAGAGGCCTCTTAGCGCTCAGAATGTCCAATTGCAGTTTCTACAGAAAGAGTGTTTCAGAAAGGCTCAATCAAAAGTAAGGTTCAACTCTGTTAGTTGAATGCACAGAACAGAAAGAAGTTTCATACAATGCTTCTGTGTAGTTTATATTTGAACATATTCTTTTCTCCACTATTAAACACTTAGCGCTACGAATGTCCAGTTGCATTTTCTACAGACAGAGTGTTTCAAAATTGCTCAATCAAAAGTATGGTTTAACTCTGTTAGCTGAATGCTCAGATCACAAAGAAGTTTCACAGAATGCTTCTGTGTAGTTTATATTTGAATATATTCGTTTTTCCACTACTACTCTCTTAGCGCTCCTAATGTCCAGTTGCATTTTCTACAGAAAGAGTGTTCAGATCTGCTGAATCAAAAGTATGGTTTAACTCTGTTAGCTGAATGCACAGCTCAGAAAGAAGTTTCACAGAATGATTCTGTGTAGTTTATATTTGGAGACATTCCTTTTTCCACTATTACCCTCTTAGCGCTCCGAATCTCCACTTGCATTTTCTACAGAAAGAGTGTTTCAGAACGGCTCAATCAAAACTAAGGTTCAACTCTTTTAGTTGAACAAACAGAAAAGAGAGAAGTTTCACACAATTCTTCTGTGTAGTTTTTATTTGTAGACGTTCTTTTTCCCAATATAGGCCTCTTAGCCCTCAGAATGTCCAATTGCAGTTTCTACAGAAAGAGTGTTTCAGAACGGCTCAATGAAAAGTAAGGTTCAACTCTGTTAGTTGAATGCACAGAACAGAAAGAAGTTTCACAGAATGCTTCTGTGTAGTTTATATTTGAACATATTCTTTTTTCCACTATTACCCACTTAGCGCTACGAATGTCCAGTTGCATTTTCTACAGACAGAGTGTTTCAAAACTGCTCAATCAAAAGTATGGTTTAAATCTGTTAGCTGAATGCTCAGATCAGAAAGAAGTTTCACAGAATGCTTCTGTGTAGTTTATATTTGATTATATTCCTTTTTCCACTACTACGCTCTTAGCGCTCCAAATGTCCAGTTGCATTTTCTACAGAAAGAGTGTTCAGATCTGCTCAATCAAAAGTATGGTTTAACTCTGTTAGCTGAATGCACAGATCAGAAAGAAGTTTCACCGAATGATTCTGTGTAGTTTATATTTGAAGACATTCCTTTTTCCACTATTACCCTCTTACCGCTCCGAATCTCCACTTGCATTTTCTACAAAAAGAGTGTTTCATAACTGCTCAATCAAAAATATGTTTTATCTCTGTTAACTGAATTTACAGATCAGAAATAAGTTTCACAGAATGCATCTGTGTAGTTTTTATTTGAAGATATTCTTTTTCCCAATGTAGGCCTCTTAGCGCTTAGCATGTCCAATTGCAGTTTCTACAGAAAGAGTGTTTCAGAACGGCTCAATCAAAAGTAAGGTTCAACTCTGTTAGCTGAATGCACAGAACAAAAAATATTTTCACAGAATGCTACTGTGTAGTATATATTTGAATATATTCCTTTTTCCACTATTACCCTCTTAGCGCTCCGAATGTCCACTTGCATTTTCTACAGAAAGAGTGTTCAGAACTGCGCAATCAAAAGTATGGTTTAACTCTGTTAGCTTAATGAACATATCAGAAATAAGTTTCACACAATGCTTCTGTGTAGTTTTTATTTGAAGATATTATTTTTCCCAATAGAGGCCTCTTAGCGCTCAGAATGTCCAATTGCAGTTTCTACAGAAAGAGTGTTTCAGAAAGGCTCAATCAAAAGTAAGGTTCAACTCTGTTAGTTGAATGCACAGAACAGAAAGAAGTTTCATACAATGCTTCTGTGTAGTTTATATTTGAACATATTCTTTTCTCCACTATTACCCACTTAGCGCTACGAATGTCCAGTTGCATTTTCTACAGACAGAGTGTTTCAAAACTGCTCAATCAAAAGTATGGTTTAACTCTGTTAGCTGAATGCTCAGATCAGAAAGAAGTTTCACAGAATGCTTCTGTGTAGTTTATATTTGAATATATTCCTTTTTCCACTACTACTCTCTTAGCGCTCCAAATGTCCAGTTGCATTTTCTACAGAAAGAGTGTTCAGATCTGCTGAATCAAAAGTATGGTTTAACTCTGTTAGCTGAATGCACAGCTCAGAAAGAAGTTTCACAGAATGATTCTGTGTAGTTTATATTTGGAGACATTCCTTTTTCCACTATTACCATCTTAGCGCTACGAATCTCCACTTGCATTTTCTACAGAAAGAGTGTTTCAGAACGGCTCAATCAAAACTAAGGTTCAACTCTTTTAGTTGAACAAACAGAACAGAAAGAAGTTTCACACAATTCTTCTGTGTAGTTTTTATTTGTAGACATTCCTTTTCCCAATATAGGCCTCTTAGCGCTCAGAATGTCCAATTGCAGTTTCTACAGAAAGAGTGTTTCAGAACGGCTCAATCAAAAGTAAGGTTCAACTCTGTTAGTTGAATGCACAGAACAGAAAGAAGTTTCACAGAATGCTTCTGTGTAGTTTATATTTGAACATATTCTTTTTTCCACTATTACCCACTTAGCGCTACGAATGTCCAGTTACATTTTCTACAGACAGAGTGTTTCAAAACTGCTCAATCAAAAGTATGGTTTAACTCTGTTAGCTGAATGCTCAGATCAGAAAGAAGTTTCACAGAATGCTTCTGTGTAGTTTATATTTGAATATATTCCTTTTTCCACTAATACGCTCTTAGCGCTCCAAATGTCCAGATGCATTTTCTACAGAAAGAGTGTTCAGATCTGCTCAATCAAAAGTATGGTTTAACTCTGTTAGCTGAATGCACAGATCAGAAAGAAGTTTCACCGAATGATTCTGTGTAGTTTATATTTGAAGACATTCCTTTTTCCACTATTAACCTCTTAGCGCTCCGAATCTCCACTTGCATTTTCTACAAAAAGAGTGTTTCATAACTGCTCAATCAAAAATATGTTTTATCTCTGTTAACTGAATTTACAGATCAGAAATAAGTTTCACAGAATGCATCTGTGTAGTTTTTATTTGAAGATATTCTTTTTCCCAATGTAGGCCTCTTAGCGCTTAGCATGTCCAATTGCAGTTTCTACAGAAAGAGTGTTTCAGAACGGCTCAATCAAAAGTAAGGTTCAACTCTGTTAGCTGAATGCACAGAACAGAAAGAGTTTTCACAGAATGCTACTGTGTAGTTTATATTTGAATATATTCCTTTTTCCACTATTACCCTCTTAGCGCTCCGAATGTCCACTTGCATTTTCTACAGAAAGAGTGTTCAGAACTGCGCAATCAAAAGTATGGTTTAACTCTGTTAGCTTAATGAACATATCAGAAATAAGTTTCACACAATGCTTCTGTGTAGTTTTTATTTGAAGATATTATTTTTCCCAATAGAGGCCTCTTAGCGCTCAGAATGTCCAATTGCAGTTTCTACAGAAAGAGTGTTTCAGAAAGGCTCAATCAAAAGTAAGGTTCAACTCTGTTAGTTGAATGCACAGAACAGAAAGAAGTTTCATACAATGCTTCTGTGTAGTTTATATTTGAACATATTCTTTTCTCCACTATTACCCACTTAGCGCTACGAATGTCCAGTTGCATTTTCTACAGACAGAGTGTTTCAAAACTGCTCAATCAAAAGTATGGTTTAACTCTGTTAGCTGAATGCTCAGATCAGAAAGAAGTTTCACAGAATGCTTCTGTGTAGTTTATATTTGAATATATCCCTTTTTCCACTACTACTCTCTTAGCGCTCCAAATGTCCAGTTGCATTTTCTACAGAAAGAGTGTTCAGATCTGCTCAATCAAAAGTATGGTTTAACTCTGTTAGCTGAATGCACAGATCAGAAAGAAGTTTCACAGAATGATTCTGTGTAGTTTATATTTGGAGACATTCCTTTTTCCACTATTACCCTCTTAGCGCTCCGAATCTCCACTTGCATTATCTACAGAAAGAGTGTTTCAGAACGGCTCAATCAAAACTAAGGTTCAACTCTTTTAGTTGAAGAAACAGAACAGAAAGAAGTTTCACACAATTCTTCTGTGTAGTTTTTATTTGTAGACATTCCTTTTCCCAATATAGGCCTCTTAGCGCTCAGAATGTCCAATTGCAGTTTCTACAGAAAGAGTGTTTCAGAACGGCTCAATCAAAAGTAAGGTTCAACTCTGTTAGTTGAATGCACAGAACAGAAAGAAGTTTCACAGAATGCTTCTGTGTAGTTTATATTTGAACATATTCTTTTTTCCACTATTACCCACTTAGCGCTACGAATGTCCAGTTGCATTTTCTACAGACAGTGTGTTTCAAAACTGCTCAATCAAAAGTATGGTTTAACTCTGTTAGCTGAATGCTCAGATCAGAAAGAAGTTTCACAGAATGCTTCTGTGTAGTTTATATTTGAATATATTCCTTTTTCCACTACTACGCTCTTAGCGCTCCAAATGTCCAGTTGCATTTTCTACAGAAAGAGTGTTCAGATCTGCTCAATCAAAAGTATGGTTTAACTCTGTTAGCTGAATGCACAGATCAGAAAGAAGTTTCACCGAATGATTCTGTGTAGTTTATATTTGAAGACATTCCTTTTTCCACTATTACCCTCTTAGCGCTCCGAATCTCCACTTGCATTTTCTACAAAAAGAGTGTTTCATAACTGCTCAAACAAAAATATGTTTTATCTCTGTTAACTGAATTTACAGATCAGAAATAAGTTTCACAGAATGCATCTGTGTAGTTTTTATTTGAAGATATTCTTTTTCCCAATGTAGGCCTCTTAGCGCTTAGCATGTCCAATTGCAGTTTCTACAGAAAGAGTGTTTCAGAACGGCTCAATCAAAAGTAAGGTTCAACTCTGTTAGCTGAATGCACAGAACAGAAAGAATTTTCACAGAATGCTACTGTGTAGTTTATATTTGAATATATTCCTTTTTCCACTATTACCCTCTTAGCGCTCCGAATGTCCACTTGCATTTTCTACAGAAAGATTGTTCAGAACTGCGCAATCAAAAGTATGGTTTAACTCTGTTAGCTTAATGAACATATCAGAAATAAGTTTCACACAATGTTTCTGTGTAGTTTTTATTTGAAGATATTATTTTTCCCAATAGAGGCCTCTTAGCGCTCAGAATGTCCAATTGCAGTTTCTACAGAAAGAGTGTTTCAGAAAGGCTCAATCAAAAGTAAGGTTCAACTCTGTTAGTTGAATGCACAGAACAGAAAGAAGTTTCATACAATGCTTCTGTGTAGTTTATATTTGAACATATTCTTTTCTCCACTATTAAACACTTAGCGCTACGAATGTCCAGTTGCATTTTCTACAGACAGAGTGTTTCAAAATTGCTCAATCAAAAGTATGGTTTAACTCTGTTAGCTGAATGCTCAGATCAGAAAGAAGTTTCACAGAATGCTTCTGTGTAGTTTATATTTGAATATATTCGTTTTTCCACTACTACTCTCTTAGCGCTCCTAATGTCCAGTTGCATTTTCTACAGAAAGAGTGTTCAGATCTGCTGAATCAAAAGTATGGTTTAACTCTGTTAGCTGAATGCACAGCTCAGAAAGAAGTTTCACAGAATGATTCAGTGTAGTTTATATTTGGAGACATTCCTTTTTCCACTATTACCCTCTTAGCGCTCCGAATCTCCACTTGCATTTTCTACAGAAAGAGTTTCTCAGAACGGCTCAATCAAAACTAAGGTTCAACTCTTTTAGTTGAACAAACAGAACAGAAAGAAGTTTCACACAATTCTTCTGTGTAGTTTTTATTTGTAGACATTCCTTTTCCCAATATAGGCCTCTTAGCGCTCAGAATGTCCAATTGCAGTTTCTACAGAAAGAGTGTTTCAGAACGGCTCAATCAAAAGTAAGGTTCAACTCTGTTAGTTGAATGCACAGAACAGAAAGAAGTTTCACAGAATGCTTCTGTGTAGTTTATATTTGAACATATTCTTTTTTCCACTATTACCCACTTAGCGCTACGAATGTCCAGTTGCATTTTCTACAGACAGAGTGTTTCAAAACTGCTCAATCAAAAGTATGGTTTAACTCTGTTAGCTGAATGCTCAGATCAGAAAGAAGTTTCACAGAATGCTTCTGTGTAGTTTATATTTGAATATATTCCTTTTTCCACTACTACGCTCTTAGCGATCCAAATGTCCAGTTGCATTTTCTACAGAAAGAGTGTTCAGATCTGCTCAATCAAAAGTATGGTTTAACTCTGTTAGCTGAATGCACAGATCAGAAAAAACTTTCACCGAATGATTCTGTGTAGTTTATATTTGAAGACATTCCTTTTTCCACTATTACCCTCTTAGCGCTCCGAATCTCCACTTGCATTTTCTACAAAAAGAGTGTTTCATAACTGCTCAATCAAAAATATGCTTTATCTCTGTTAACTGAATTTACAGATCAGAAATAAGTTTCACAGAATGCATCTGTGTAGTTTTTATTTGAAGATATTCTTTTTCCCAATGTAGGCCTCTTAGCGCTTAGCATGTCCAATTGCAGTTTCTACAGAAAGAGTGTTTCAGAACGGCTCAATCAAAAGTAAGGTTCAACTCTGTTAGTTGAATGCACAGAACAGAAAGAATTTTCACAGAATGCTACTGTGTAGTTTATTTTTGAATATATTCCTTTTTCCACTATTACCCTCTTAGCGCTCCGAATGTCCACTTGCATTTTCTACAGAAAGAGTGTTCAGAACTGCGCAATCAAAAGTATGGTTTAACTCTGTTAGCTTAATGAACATATCAGAAATAAGTTTCACACAATGCTTCTGTGTAGTTTTTATTTGAAGATATTATTTTTCCCAATAGAGGCCTCTTAGCGCTCAGAATGTCCAATTGCAGTTTCTACAGAAAGAGTGTTTCAGAAAGGCTCAATCAAAAGTAAGGTTCAACTCTGTTAGTTGAATGCACAGAACAGAAAGAAGTTTCATACAATGCTTCTGTGTAGTTTATATTTGAACATATTCTTTTCTCCACTATTACCCACTTAGCGCTACGAATGTCCAGTTGCATTTTCTACAGACAGAGTGTTTCAAAACTGCTCAATCAAAAGTATGGTTTAACTCTGTTAGCTGAATGCTCAGATCAGAAAGAAGTTTCACAGAATGCTTCTGTGTAGTTTATATTTGGAGACATTCCTTTTTCCACTATTACCCTCTTAGCGCTCCGAATCTCCACTTGCATTTTCTACAGAAGGAGTTTCTCAGAACGGCTCAATCAAAACTAAGGTTCAACTCTTTTAGTTGAACAAACAGAACAGAAAGAAGTTTCACACAATTCTTCTGTGTAGTTTTTATTTGTAGACATTCTTTTTCCCAATATAGGCCTCCTTGCGCTCAGAATGTCCAATTGCAGTTTCTACAGAAAGAGTGTTTCAGAAAGGCTCAATCAAAAGTAAGGTTCAACTCTGTTATTTGAATGCACAGAACAGAAAGATGTTTCATACAATGCTTCTGTCTAGTTTATATTTAAACATATTCTTTTTTCCACTATTACCCACTTAGCGCTACGAATGTCCAGTTGCATTTTCTACAGACAGAGTGTTTCAAATCTGCTCAATCAAAAGTAAGGTTCAACTCTGTTAGTTGAATGCACAGAACAGAAAGAAGTTTCATACAATGCTTCTGTGTAGTTTATATTTGAACATATTCTTTTTTCCACTATTACCCACTTAGCGCTACGAATGTCCAGTTGCATTTTCTACAGACAGAGTGTTTCAAAACTGCTCAATCAAAAGTATGGTTTAACTCTGTTAGCTGAATGCTCAGATCAGAAAGAAGTTTCACAGAATGCTTCTGTGTAGTTTATATTTGAATATATTCCTTTTTCCACTACTACGCTCTTAGCGCTCCAAATGTCCAGTTGCATTTTCTACAGAAAGAGTGTTCAGATCTGCTCAGTCAAAAGTATGGTTTAACTCTGTTAGCTGAATGCACAGATCAGAAAGAAGTTTCACAGAATGATTCTGTGTAGTTTATACTTGAAGACATTCCTTTTTCCACTATTACCCTCTTAGCGCTCCGAATCTCCACTTGCATTTTCTACAAAAAGAGTGTTTCATAACTGCTCAATCAAAAATATGTTTTATCTCTGTTAACTGAATTTACAGATCAGATATAAGTTTCACATAATGCATCTGTGTAGTTTTTATTTGAAGATATTCTTTTTCCCAATGTAGGCCTCTTAGCGCTTAGCATGTCCAATTGCAGTTTCTACAGAAAGAGTGTTTCAGAACGGCTCAATCAAAAGTAAGGTTCAACTCTGTTAGTTGAATGCACAGAACAGAAAGAATTTTCACAGAATGCTACTGTGTAGTTTATATTTGAATATATTCCTTTTTCCACTATTACCCTCTTAGCGCTCCGAATGTCCACTTGCATTTTCTACAGAAAGAGTGTTCAGAACTGCGCAATCAAAAGTATGGTTTAACTCTGTTAGCTTAATGAACATATCAGAAATAAGTTTCACACAATGCTTCTGTGTAGTTTTTATTTGAAGATATTATTTTTCCCAATAGAGGCCTCTTAGCGCTCAGAATGTCCAATTGCAGTTTCTACAGAAAGAGTGTTTCAGAAAGGCTCAATCAAAAGTAAGGTTCAACTCTGTTAGTTGAATGCACAGAACAGAAAGAAGTTTCATACAATGCTTCTGTGTAGATTATATTTGAACATATTCTTGTTTCCACTATTACCCACTTAGCGCTACGAATGTCCAGTTGCATTTTCTACAGACAGAGTGTTTCAAAACTGCTCAATCAAAAGTATTGTTTAACTCTGTTAGCTGAATGCTCAGATCAGAAAGAAGTTTCACAGAATGCTTCTGTGTAGTTTTTATTTGAATATATTCCTTTTTCCACTACTACTCTCTTAGCGCTCCAAATGTCCAGTTGCATTTTCTACAGAAAGAGTGTTCAGATCTGCTCTATCAAAAGTATGTTTTAACTCTGTTAGCTGAATGCACAGATCAGAAAGAAGTTTCACAGAATGATTCTGTGTAGTTTATATATGGAGACATTCCTTTTTCCACTATTACCCTCTTAGCGCTCCGAATCTCCACTTGCATTTTCTACAAAAAGAGTTTCTCAGAACGGCACAATCAAAACTAAGGTTCAAATCTTTTAGTTGAAGAAACAGAACAGAAAGAAGTTTCACACAATTCTTCTCTGTAGTTTTTATTTGTAGACATTCTTTTTCCCAATATAGGCCTCTTAGCCCTCAGAATGTCCAATTGCAGTTTCTACAGAAAGAGTGTTTCAGAACGGCTCAATGAAAAG
This sequence comes from Symphalangus syndactylus, assembly GCF_028878055.3. Taxonomy (NCBI): domain Eukaryota; kingdom Metazoa; phylum Chordata; class Mammalia; order Primates; family Hylobatidae; genus Symphalangus; species Symphalangus syndactylus. The sequence continues at coordinate 153,094,306 of NC_072425.2, forward strand.
TAAGGTTCAACTCTGTTAGTTGAATGCACAGAACAGAAAGAAGTTTCACAGAATGCTTCTGTGTAGTTTATATTTGAACATATTCTTTTTTCCACTATTACCCACTTAGCGCTACGAATGTCCAGTTGCATTTTCTACAGACAGAGTGTTTCAAAACTGCTCAATCAAAAGTATGGTTTAACTCTGTTAGCTGAATGCTCAGATCAGAAAGAAGTTTCACAGAATGCTTCTGTGTAGTTTATATTTGAATATATTCCTTTTTCCACTACTACGCTCTTAGCGCTCCAAATGTCCAGTTGCATTTTCTACAGAAAGAGTGTTCAGATCTGCTCAATCAAAAGTATGGTTTAACTCTGTTAGCTGAATGCACAGATCAGAAAGAAGTTTCACCGAATGATTCTGTGTAGTTTATATTTGAAGACATTCCTTTTTCCACTATTACCCTCTTAGCGCTCCGAATCTCCACTTGCATTTTCAACAAAAAGAGTGTTTCATAACTGCTCAATCAAAAATATGTTTTATCTCTGTTAACTGAATTTACAGATCAGAAATAAGTTTCACAGAATGCATCTGTGTAGTTTTTATTTGAAGATATTCTTTTTCCCAATGTAGGCTTCTTAGCGCTTAGCATGTCCAATTGCAGTTTCTAAAGAAAGAGTGTTTCAGAACGGCTCAATCAAAAGTAAGGTTCAACTCTGTTAGCTGAATGCACAGAACAGAAAGAATTTTCACAGAATGCTACTGTGTAGTTTATATTTGAATATATTCCTTTTTCCACTATTACCCTCTTAGCGCTCCGAATGTCCACTTGCATTTTCTACAGAAAGAGTGTTCAGAAATGCGCAATCAAAAGTATGGTTTAACTCTGTTAGCTTAATGAACATATCAGAAATAAGTTTCACACAATGCTTCTGTGTAGTTTTTATTTGAAGATATTATTTTTCCCAATATAGGCCTCTTAGCGCTCAGAATGTCCAATTGCAGTTTCTACAGAAAGAGTGTTTCAGAAAGGCTCAATCAAAAGTAAGGTTCAACTCTGTTAGTTGAATGCACAGAACAGAAAGAAGTTTCATACAATGCTTCTGTGTAGTTTATATTTGAACATATTCTTTTCTCCACTATTACCCACTTAGCGCTACGAATGTCCAGTTGCATTTTCTACAGACAGAGTGTTTCAAAACTGCTCAATCAAAAGTATGGTTTAACTCTGTTAGCTGAATGCTCAGATCAGAAAGAAGTTTCACAGAATGCTTCTGTGTAGTTTATATTTGAATATATTCGTTTTTCCACTACTACTCTCTTAGCGCTCCAAATGTCCAGTTGCATTTTCTACAGAAAGAGTGTTCAGATCTGCTCAATCAAAAGTATGGTTTAACTCTGTTAGCTGAATGCACAGATCAGAAAGAAGTTTCACAGAATGATTCTGTGTAGTTTATATTTGGAGACATTCCTTTTTCCACTATTACCCTCTTAGCGCTCCGAATCTCCACTTGCATTTTCTACAGAAAGAGTGTTTCAGAACGGCTCAATCAAAACTAAGGTTCAACTCTTTTAGTTGAAGAAACAGAACAGAAAGAAGTTTCACACAATTCTTCTGTGTAGTTTTTATTTTTAGACATTCCTTTTCCCAATATAGGCCTCTTAGCGCTCAGAATGGCCAATTGCAGTTTCTACAGAAAGAGTGTTTCAGAACGGCTCAATCAAAAGTAAGGTTCAACTCTGTTAGTTGAATGCACAGAACAGAAAGAACTTTCACAGAATGCTTCTGTGTAGTTTATATTTGAACATATTCTTTTTTCCACTATTACCCACTTAGCGCTACGAATGTCCAGTTGCATTTCCTACAGACAGAGTGTTTCAAAACTGCTCAATCAAAAGTATGGTTTAACTCTGTTAGCTGAATGCTCAGATCAGAAAGAAGTTTCACAGAATGCTTCTGTTTAGTTTATATTTGAATATATTCCTTTTTCCACTACTACGCTCTTAGCGCTCCAAATGTCCAGTTGCATTTTCTACAGAAAGAGTGTTCAGATCTGCTCAATCAAAAGTATGGTTTAACTCTGTTAGCTGAATGCACAGATCAGAAAGAAGTTTCACCGAATGATTCTGTGTAGTTTATATTTGAAGACATTCCTTTTTCCACTATTACCCTCTTACCGCTCCGAATCTCCACTTGCATTTTCTACAAAAAGAGTGTTTCATAACTGCTCAATCAAAAATATGTTTTATCTCTGTTAACTGAATTTACAGATCAGAAATAAGTTTCACAGAATGCATCTGTGTAGTTTTTATTTGAAGATATTCTTTTTCCCAATGTAGGCCTCTTAGCGCTTAGCATGTCCAATTGCAGTTTCTACAGAAAGAGTGCTTCAGAACGGCTCAATCAAAAGTAAGGTTCAACTCTGTTAGCTGAATGCACAGAACAAAAAGTATTTTCACAGAATGCTACTGTGTAGTTTATATTTGAATATATTCCTTTTTCCACTATTACCCTCTTAGCGCTCCGAATGTCCACTTGCATTTTCTACAGAAAGAGTGTTCAGAACTGCGCAATCAAAAGTATGGTTTAACTCTGTTAGCTTAATGAACATATCAGAAATAAGTTTCACACAATGCTTCTGTGTAGTTTTTATTTGAAGATATTATTTTTCCCAATAGAGGCCTCTTAGCGCTCAGAATGTCCAATTGCAGTTTCTACAGAAAGAGTGTTTCAGAAAGGCTCAATCAAAAGTAAGGTTCAACTCTGTTAGTTGAATGCACAGAACAGAAAGAAGTTTCATACAATGCTTCTGTGTAGTTTATATTTGAACATATTCTTTTCTCCACTATTACCCACTTAGCGCTACGAATGTCCAGTTGCATTTTCTACAGACAGAGTGTTTCAAAACTGCTCAATCAAAAGTATGGTTTAACTCTGTTAGCTGAATGCTCAGATCAGAAAGAAGTTTCACAGAATGCTTCTGTGTAGTTTATATTTGAATATATTCCTTTTTCCACTACTACTCTCTTAGCGCTCCAAATGTCCAGTTGCATTTTCTACAGAAAGAGTGTTCAGATCTGCTGAATCAAAAGTATGGTTTAACTCTGTTAGCTGAATGCACAGCTCAGAAAGAAGTTTCACAGAATGATTCTGTGTAGTTTATATTTGGAGACATTCCTTTTTCCACTATTACCATCTTAGCGCTACGAATCTCCACTTGCATTTTCTACAGAAAGAGTGTTTCAGAACGGCTCAATCAAAACTAAGGTTCAACTCTTTTAGTTGAACAAACAGAACAGAAAGAAGTTTCACACAATTCTTCTGTGTAGTTTTTATTTGTAGACATTCCTTTTCCCAATATAGGCCTCTTAGCGCTCAGAATGTCCAATTGCAGTTTCTACAGAAAGAGTGTTTCAGAACGGCTCAATCAAAAGTAAGGTTCAACTCTGTTAGTTGAATGCACAGAACAGAAAGAAGTTTCACAGAATGCTTCTGTGTAGTTTATATTTGAACATATTCTTTTTTCCACTATTACCCACTTAGCGCTACGAATGTCCAGTTACATTTTCTACAGACAGAGTGTTTCAAAACTGCTCAATCAAAAGTATGGTTTAACTCTGTTAGCTGAATGCTCAGATCAGAAAGAAGTTTCACAGAATGCTTCTGTGTAGTTTATATTTGAATATATTCCTTTTTCCACTAATACGCTCTTAGCGCTCCAAATGTCCAGATGCATTTTCTACAGAAAGAGTGTTCAGATCTGCTCAATCAAAAGTATGGTTTAACTCTGTTAGCTGAATGCACAGATCAGAAAGAAGTTTCACCGAATGATTCTGTGTAGTTTATATTTGAAGACATTCCTTTTTCCACTATTAACCTCTTAGCGCTCCGAATCTCCACTTGCATTTTCTACAAAAAGAGTGTTTCATAACTGCTCAATCAAAAATATGTTTTATCTCTGTTAACTGAATTTACAGATCAGAAATAAGTTTCACAGAATGCATCTGTGTAGTTTTTATTTGAAGATATTCTTTTTCCCAATGTAGGCCTCTTAGCGCTTAGCATGTCCAATTGCAGTTTCTACAGAAAGAGTGTTTCAGAACGGCTCAATCAAAAGTAAGGTTCAACTCTGTTAGCTGAATGCACAGAACAGAAAGAGTTTTCACAGAATGCTACTGTGTAGTTTATATTTGAATATATTCCTTTTTCCACTATTACCCTCTTAGCGCTCCGAATGTCCACTTGCATTTTCTACAGAAAGAGTGTTCAGAACTGCGCAATCAAAAGTATGGTTTAACTCTGTTAGCTTAATGAACATATCAGAAATAAGTTTCACACAATGCTTCTGTGTACTTTTTATTTGAAGATATTATTTTTCCCAATAGAGGCCTCTTAGCGCTCAGAATGTCCAATTGCAGTTTCTACAGATAGAGTGATTCAGAAAGGCTCAATCAAAAGTAAGGTTCAACACTGTTAGTTGAATGCACAGAACAGAAAGAAGTTTCATACAATGCTTCTGTGTAGTTTATATTTGAACATATTCTTTTTTCCACTATTACCCACTTAGCGCTACGAATGTCCAGTTGCATTTCCTACAGACAGAGTGTTTCAAAACTGCTCAATCAAAAGTATGGTTTAACTCTGTTAGCTGAATGCTCAGATCAGAAAGAAGTTTCACAGAATGCTTCTGTGTAGTTTATATTTGAATATATTCCTTTTTCCACTACTACGCTCTTAGCGCTCCAAATGTCCAGTTGCATTTTCTACAGAAAGAGTGTTCAGATCTGCTCAATCAAAAGTATGGTTTAACTCTGTTAGCTGAATGCACAGATCAGAAAGAAGTTTCACCGAATGATTCTGTGTAGTTTATATTTGAAGACATTCCTTTTTCCACTATTACCCTCTTACCGCTCCGAATCTCCACTTGCATTTTCTACAAAAAGTGTGTTTCATAACTGCTCAATCAAAAATATGTTTTATCTCTGTTAACTGAATTTACAGATCAGAAATATGTTTCACAGAATGCATCTGTGTAGTTTTTATTTGAAGATATTCTTTTTCCCAATGTAGGCCTCTTAGCGCTTAGCATGTCCAATTGCAGTTTCTACAGAAAGAGTGTTTCAGAACGGCTCAATCAAAAGTAAGGTTCAACTCTGTTAGCTGAATGCACAGAACAAAAAGTATTTTCACAGAATGCTACTGTGTAGTTTATATTTGAATATATTCCTTTTTCCACTATTACCCTCTTAGCGCTCCGAATGTCCACTTGCATTTTCTACAGAAAGAGTGTTCAGAACTGCGCAATCAAAAGTATGGTTTAACTCTGTTAGCTTAATGAACATATCAGAAATAAGTTTCACACAATGCTTCTGTGTAGTTTTTATTTGAAGATATTATTTTTCCCAATAGAGGCCTCTTAGCGCTCAGAATGTCCAATTGCAGTTTCTACAGAAAGAGTGTTTCAGAAAGGCTCAATCAAAAGTAAGGTTCAACTCTGTTAGTTGAATGCACAGAACAGAAAGAAGTTTCATACAATGCTTCTGTGTAGTTTATATTTGAACATATTCTTGTTTCCACTATTACCCACTTAGCGCTACGAATGTCCAGTTGCATTTTCTACAGACAGAGTGTTTCAAAACTGCTCAATCAAAAGTATGGTTTAACTCTGTTAGCTGAATGCTCAGATCAGAAAGAAGTTTCACAGAATGCTTCTGTGTAGTTTATATTTGAATATATTCCTTTTTCCACTACTACGCTCTTAGCGCTCCAAATGTCCAGTTGCATTTTCTACAGAAAGAGTGTTCAGATCTGCTCAATCAAAAGTATGGTTCAACTCTGTTTGCTGAATGCACAGATCAGAAAGAAGTTTCACAGAATGATTCTGTGTAGTTTATATTTGGAGACATTCCTTTTTCCACTATTACCCTCTTAGCGCTCCGAATCTCCACTTGCATTTTCTACAGAAAGAGTGTTTAAGAACGGCTCAATCAAAACTAAGGTTCAACTCTTGTAGTTGAACAAACGGAACAGAAAGAAGTTTCACACAATTCTTCTGTGTAGTTTTTATTTGTAGACATTCTTTTTCCCAATATAGGCCTCTTAGCGCTCAGAATGTCCAATTGCAGTTTCTACAGAAAGAGTGTTTCAGAACGGCTCAATCAAAAGTAAGGTTCAAGTCTGTTAGTTGAATGCACAGAACAGAAAGAAGTTTCATACAATGCTTCTGTGTAGTTTATATTTGAACATATTCTTTTTTCCACTTTTACCCACTTAGCGCTACGAATGTCCAGTTGCATTTTCTACAGACAGAGTGTTTCAAAACTGCTCAATCAAAAGTATGGTTTAACTCTGTTAGCTGAATGCTCAGATCAGAAAGAAGTTTCACAGAATGCTTCTGTGTAGTTTATATTTGAATATATTCCTTTTTCGACTACTACGCTCTTAGCGCTCCAAATGTCCAGTTGCATTTTCTACAGAAAGAGTGTTCAGATCTGCTCAATCAAAAGTATGGTTTAACTCTGTTAGCTGAATGCACAGATCAGAAAGAAGTTTCACAGAATGATTCTGTGTAGTTTATATTTGGAGACATTCCTTTTTCCACTATTACCCTCTTAGCGCTCCGAATCTCCACTTGCATTTTCTACAGAAAGAGTGTTTAAGAACGGCTCAATCAAAACTAAGGTTCAACTCTTGTAGTTGAACAAACAGAACAGAAAGAAGTTTCACACAATTCTTCTGTGTAGTTTTTATTTGTAGACATTCTTTTTCCCAATATAGGCCTCTTAGCGCTCAGAATGTCCAATTGCAGTTTCTACAGAAAGAGTGTTTCAGAACGCCTCAATCAAAAGTAAGGTTCAACTCTGTTAGTTGAATGCACAGAACAGAAAGAAGTTTCATACAATGCTTCTGTGTAGTTTATATTTGAACATATTCTTTTTTCCACTATTACCCACTTAGCGCTACGAATGTCCAGTTGCATTTTCTACAGACAGAGTGTTTCAAAACTGCTCAATCAAAAGTATGGTTTAACTCTGTTAGCTGAATGCTCAGATCAGAAAGAAGTTTCACAGAATGCTTCTGTGTAGTTTATATTTGAATATATTCCTTTTTCCACTACTACGCTCTTAGCGCTCCAAATGTCCAGTTGCATTTTCTACAGAAAGAGTGTTCAGATCTGCTCAATCAAAGGTATGGTTTAACTATGTTAGCTGAATGCACAGATCAGAAAGAAGTTTCACCGAATGATTCTGTGTAGTTCATATTTGAAGACATTCCTTTTTCCACTATTACCCTCTTAGCGCTCCGAATCTCCACTTGCATTTTCTACAAAAAGAGTGTTTCATAACTGCTCAATCAAAAATATGTTTTAACTCTGTTAACTGAATTTACAGATCAGAAATAAGTTTCACAGAATGCATCTGTGTAGTTTTTATTTGAAGATATTCTTTTTCCCAATGTAGGCCTCTTAGCGCTTAGCATGTCCAATTGCAGTTTCTACAGAAAGAGTGTTTCAGAACGGCTCAATCAAAAGTAAGGTTCAACTCTGTTAGTTGAATGCACAGAACAGAAAGAATTTTCACAGAATGCTACTGTGTAGTTTATATTTGAATATATTCCTTTTTCCACTATTACCCTCTTAGCGCTCCGAATGTCCACTTGCATTTTCTACAGAAAGAGTGTTCAGAACTGCGCAATCAAAAGTATGGTTTAACTCTGTTAGCTTAATGAACATATAAGAAATAAGTTTCACACAATGCTTCTGTGTAGTTTTTATTTGAAGATATTATTTTTCCCAATAGAGGCCTCTTAGCGCTCAGAATGTCCAATTGCAGTTTCTACAGAAAGAGTGTTTCAGAAAGGCTCAATCAAAAGTAAGGTTCAACTCTGTTAGTTGAATGCACAGAACAGAAAGAAGTTTCATACAATGCTTCTGTGTAGTTTATATTTGAACATATTCTTGTTTCCACTATTACCCACTTAGCGCTACGAATGTCCAGTTGCATTTTCTACAGACAGAGTGTTTCAAAACTGCTCAATCAAAAGTATGGTTTAACTCTGTTAGCTGAATGCTCAGATCAGAAAGAAGTTTCACAGAATGCTTCTGTGTAGTTTATATTTGAATATATTCCTTTTTCCACTACTACGCTCTTAGCGCTCCAAATGTCCAGTTGCATTTTCTACAGAAAGAGTGTTCAGATCTGCTCAATCAAAAGTATGGTTCAACTCTGTTTGCTGAATGCACAGATCAGAAAGAAGTTTCACAGAATGATTCTGTGTAGTTTATATTTGGAGACATTCCTTTTTCCACTATTACCCTCTTAGCGCTCCGAATCTCCACTTGCATTTTCTACAGAAAGAGTGTTTAAGAACGGCTCAATCAAAACTAAGGTTCAACTCTTGTAGTTGAACAAACGGAACAGAAAGAAGTTTCACACAATTCTTCTGTGTAGTTTTTATTTGTAGACATTCTTTTTCCCAATATAGGCCTCTTAGCGCTCAGAATGTCCAATTGCAGTTTCTACAGAAAGAGTGTTTCAGAACGGCTCAATCAAAAGTAAGGTTCAAGTCTGTTAGTTGAATGCACAGAACAGAAAGAAGTTTCATACAATGCTTCTGTGTAGTTTATATTTGAACATATTCTTTTTTCCACTTTTACCCACTTAGCGCTACGAATGTCCAGTTGCATTTTCTACAGACAGAGTGTTTCAAAACTGCTCAATCAAAAGTATGGTTTAACTCTGTTAGCTGAATGCTCAGATCAGAAAGAAGTTTCACAGAATGCTTCTGTGTAGTTTATATTTGAATATATTCCTTTTTCGACTACTACGCTCTTAGCGCTCCAAATGTCCAGTTGCATTTTCTACAGAAAGAGTGTTCAGATCTGCTCAATCAAAAGTATGGTTTAACTCTGTTAGCTGAATGCACAGATCAGAAAGAAGTTTCACAGAATGATTCTGTGTAGTTTATATTTGGAGACATTCCTTTTTCCACTATTACCCTCTTAGCGCTCCGAATCTCCACTTGCATTTTCTACAGAAAGAGTGTTTAAGAACGGCTCAATCAAAACTAAGGTTCAACTCTTGTAGTTGAACAAACAGAACAGAAAGAAGTTTCACACAATTCTTCTGTGTAGTTTTTATTTGTAGACATTCTTTTTCCCAATAGAGGCCTCTTAGCGCTCAGAATGTCCAATTGCAGTTTCTACAGAAAGAGTGTTTCAGAAAGGCTCAATCAAAAGTAAGGTTCAACTCTGTTAGTTGAATGCACAGAACAGAAAGAAGTTACATACAATGCTTCTGTGTAGTTTATATTTGAACATATTCTTTTTTCCACTATTACCCACTTAGCGCTACGAATGTCCAGTTGCATTTTCTACAGACAGAGTGTTTCAAAACTGCTCAATCAAAAGTATGGTTCAACTCTGTTAGCTGAATGCTCAGATCAGAAAGAAGTTTCACAGAATGCTTCTGTGTAGTTTATATTTGAATATATTCCTTTTTCCACTACTACGCTCTTAGAGCTCCAAATGTCCAGTTGCATTTTCTTCAGAAAGAGTGTTCAGATCTGCTCAATCAAAATTATGGTTCAACTCTGTTAGCTGAATGCACAGATCAGAAAGAAGTTTCACAGAATGATTCTGTGTAGTTTATATTTGGAGACATTACTTTTTCCACTATTACCCTCTTAGCGCTCCGAATCTCCACTTGCATTTTCTACAGAAAGAGTGTTTAAGAACGGCTCAATCAAAACTAAGGTTCAACTCTTGTAGTTGAACAAACAGAACAGAAAGAAGTTTCACACAATTCTTCTGTGTAGTTTTTATTTGTAGACATTCTTTTTCCCAATATAGGCCTCTTAGCGCTCAGAATGTCCAATTGCAGTTTCTACAGAAAGAGTGTTTCAGAACGGCTCAATCAAAAGTAAGGTTCAACTCTGTTAGTTGAATGCACAGAACAGAAAGAAGTTTCATACAATGCTTCTGTGTAGTTTATATTTGAACATATTCTTTTTTCCACTATTACCCACTTAGCGCTACGAATGTCCAGTTGCATTTTCTACAGACAGAGTGTTTCAAAACTGCTCAATCAAAAGTATGGTTTAACTCTGTTAGCTGAATGCTCAGATCAGAAAGAAGTTTCACAGAATGCTTCTGTGTAGTTTATATTTGAATATATTCCTTTTTCCACTACTACGCTGTTAGCGCTCCAAATGTCCAGTTGCATTTTCTACAGAAAGAGTGTTCAGATCTGCTCAATCAAAAGTATGGTTTAACTCTGTTAGCTGAATGCACAGATCAGAAAGAAGTTTCACAGAATGATTCTGTGTAGTTTATATTTGGAGACATTCCTTTTTCCACTATTACCCGCTTAGCGCTCCGAATCTCCACTTGCATTTTCTACAGAAAGAGTGTTTAAGAACGGCTCAATCAAAACTAAGGTTCAACTCTTGTAGTTGAACAAACAGAACAGAAAGAAGTTTCACACAATTCTTCTGTGTAGTTTTTATTTGTAGACATTCTTTTTCCCAATATAGGCATCTTAGCGCTCAGAATGTCCAATTGCAGTTTCTACAGAAAGAGTGTTTCAGAACGGCTCAATCAAAAGTAAGGTTCAACTCTGTTAGTTGAATGCACAGAACAGAAAGAAGTTTCATACAATGCTTCTGTGTAGTTTATATTTGAACATATTATTTTTTCCACTATTACCCACTTAGCGCTACGAATGTCCAGTTGCATTTTCTACAGACAGAGTGTTTCAAAACTGCTCAATCAAAATTATGGTTTAACTCTGTTAGCTGAATGCTCAGATCAGAAAGAAGTTTCACAGAATGCTTCTGTGTAGTTTATATTTGAATATATTCCTTTTTCCACTACTACGCTCTTAGCGCTCCAAATGTCCAGTTGCATTTTCTACAGAAAGAGTGTTCAGATCTGCTCAATAAAAAGTATGGTTTAACTCTGTTAGCTGAATGCACAGATCAGAAAGAAGTTTCACCGAATGATTCTGTGTAGTTTATATTTGAAGACATTCCTTTTTCCACTATTACCCTCTTAGCGCTCCGAATCTCCACTTGCATTTTCTACAAAAAGAGTGTTTCATAACTGCTCAATCAAAAATATGTTTTAACTCTGTTAACTGAATTTACAGATCAGAAATAAGTTTCACAGAATGCATCTGTGTAGTTTTTATTTGAAGATATTCTTTTTCCCAATGTAGGCCTCTTAGCGCTTAGCATGTCCAATTGCAGTTTCTACAGAAAGAGTGTTTCAGAACGGCTCAATCAAAAGTAAGGTTCAACTCTGTTAGTTGAATGCACAGAACAGAAAGAATTTTCACAGAATGCTACTGTGTAGTTTATATTTGAATATATTCCTTTTTCCACTATTACCCTCTTAGCGCTCCGAATGTCCACTTGCATTTTCTACAGAAAGAGTGTTCAGAACTGCGCAATCAAAAGTATGGTTTAACTCTGTTAGCTTAATGAACATATAAGAAATAAGTTTCACACAATGCTTCTGTGTAGTTTTTATTTGAAGATATTATTTTTCCCAATAGAGGCCTCTTAGCGCTCAGAATGTCCAATTGCAGTTTCTACAGAAAGAGTGTTTCAGAAAGGCTCAATCAAAAGTAAGGTTCAACTCTGTTAGTTGAATGCACAGAACAGAAAGAAGTTTCATACAATGCTTCTGTGTAGTTTATATTTGAACATATTCTTGTTTCCACTATTACCCACTTAGCGCTACGAATGTCCAGTTGCATTTTCTACAGACAGAGTGTTTCAAAACTGCTCAATCAAAAGTATGGTTTAACTCTGTTAGCTGAATGCTCAGATCAGAAAGAAGTTTCACAGAATGCTTCTGTGTAGTTTATATTTGAATATATTCCTTTTTCCACTACTACGCTCTTAGCGCTCCAAATGTCCAGTTGCATTTTCTACAGAAAGAGTGTTCAGATCTGCTCAATCAAAAGTATGGTTCAACTCTGTTTGCTGAATGCACAGATCAGAAAGAAGTTTCACAGAATGATTCTGTGTAGTTTATATATGGAGACATTCCTTTTTCCACTATTACCCTCTTAGCGCTCCGAATCTCCACTTGCATTTTCTACAGAAAGAGTGTTTAAGAACGGCTCAATCAAAACTAAGGTTCAACTCTTGTAGTTGAACAAACGGAACAGAAAGAAGTTTCACACAATTCTTCTGTGTAGTTTTTATTTGTAGACATTCTTTTTCCCAATATAGGCCTCTTAGCGCTCAGAATGTCCAATTGCAGTTTCTACAGAAAGAGTGTTTCAGAACGGCTCAATCAAAAGTAAGGTTCAAGTCTGTTAGTTGAATGCACAGAACAGAAAGAAGTTTCATACAATGCTTCTGTGTAGTTTATATTTGAACATATTCTTTTTTCCACTTTTACCCACTTAGCGCTACGAATGTCCAGTTGCATTTTCTACAGACAGAGTGTTTCAAAACTGCTCAATCAAAAGTATGGTTTAACTCTGTTAGCTGAATGCTCAGATCAGAAAGAAGTTTCACAGAATGCTTCTGTGTAGTTTATATTTGAATATATTCCTTTTTCGACTACTACGCTCTTAGCGCTCCAAATGTCCAGTTGCATTTTCTACAGAAAGAGTGTTCAGATCTGCTCAATCAAAAGTATGGTTTAACTCTGTTAGCTGAATGCACAGATCAGAAAGAAGTTTCACAGAATGATTCTGTGTAGTTTATATTTGGAGACATTCCTTTTTCCACTATTACCCTCTTAGCGCTCCGAATCTCCACTTGCATTTTCTACAGAAAGAGTGTTTAAGAACGGCTCAATCAAAACTAAGGTTCAACTCTTGTAGTTGAACAAACAGAACAGAAAGAAGTTTCACACAATTCTTCTGTGTAGTTTTTATTTGTAGACATTCTTTTTCCCAATATAGGCCTCTTAGCGCTCAGAATGTCCAATTGCAGTTTCTACAGAAAGAGTGTTTCAGAACGCCTCAATCAAAAGTAAGGTTCAACTCTGTTAGTTGAATGCACAGAACAGAAAGAAGTTTCATACAATGCTTCTGTGTAGTTTATATTTGAACATATTCTTTTTTCCACTATTACCCACTTAGCGCTACGAATGTCCAGTTGCATTTTCTACAGACAGAGTGTTTCAAAACTGCTCAATCAAAAGTATGGTTTAACTCTGTTAGCTGAATGCTCAGATCAGAAAGAAGTTTCACAGAATGCTTCTGTGTAGTTTATATTTGAATATATTCCTTTTTCCACTACTACGCTCTTAGCGCTCCAAATGTCCAGTTGCATTTTCTACAGAAAGAGTGTTCAGATCTGCTCAATCAAAGGTATGGTTTAACTCTGTTAGCTGAATGCACAGATCAGAAAGAAGTTTCACCGAATGATTCTGTGTAGTTCATATTTGAAGACATTCCTTTTTCCACTATTACCCTCTTAGCGCTCCGAATCTCCACTTGCATTTTCTACAAAAAGAGTGTTTCATAACTGCTCAATCAAAAATATGTTTTATCTCTGTTAACTGAATTTACAGATCAGAAATAAGTTTCACAGAATGCATCTGTGTAGTTTTTATTTGAAGAGATTCTTTTTCCCAATGTAGGCCTCTTAGCGCTTAGCATGTCCTTTTGCAGTTTCTACAGAAAGAGTGTTTCAGAACGGCTCAATCAAAAGTAAGGTTCAACTCTGTTAGTTGAATGCACAGAACAGAAAGAATTTTCACAGAATGCTACTGTGTAGTTTATATTTGAATATATTCCTTTTTCCACTATTACCCTCTTAGCGCTCCGAATGTCCACTTGCATTTTCTACAGAAAGAGTGTTCAGAACTGCGCAATCAAAAGTATGGTTTAACTCTGTTAGCTTAATGACCATATCAGAAATAAGTTTCACACAATGCTTCTGTGTAGTTTTTATTTGAAGATATTATTTTTCCCAATAGAGGCCTCTTAGCGCTCAGAATGTCCAATTGCAGTTTCTACAGAAAGAGTGTTTCAGAAAGGCTCAATCAAAAGTAAGGTTCAACTCTGTTAGTTGAATGCACAGAACAGAAAGAAGTTACATACAATGCTTCTGTGTAGTTTATATTTGAACATATTCTTTTTTCCACTATTACCCACTTAGCGCTACGAATGTCCAGTTGCATTTTCTACAGACAGAGTGTTTCAAAACTGCTCAATCAAAAGTATGGTTCAACTCTGTTAGCTGAATGCTCAGATCAGAAAGAAGTTTCACAGAATGCTTCTGTGTAGTTTATATTTGAATATATTCCTTTTTCCACTACTACGCTCTTAGAGCTCCAAATGTCCAGTTGCATTTTCTTCAGAAAGAGTGTTCAGATCTGCTCAATCAAAATTATGGTTCAACTCTGTTAGCTGAATGCACAGATCAGAAAGAAGTTTCACAGAATGATTCTGTGTAGTTTATATTTGGAGACATTACTTTTTCCACTATTACCCTCTTAGCGCTCCGAATCTCCACTTGCATTTTCTACAGAAAGAGTGTTTAAGAACGGCTCAATCAAAACTAAGGTTCAACTCTTGTAGTTGAACAAACAGAACAGAAAGAAGTTTCACACAATTCTTCTGTGTAGTTTTTATTTGTAGACATTCTTTTTCCCAATATAGGCCTCTTAGCGCTCAGAATGTCCAATTGCAGTTTCTACAGAAAGAGTGTTTCAGAACGGCTCAATCAAAAGTAAGGTTCAACTCTGTTAGTTGAATGCACAGAACAGAAAGAAGTTTCATACAATGCTTCTGTGTAGTTTATATTTGAACATATTCTTTTTTCCACTATTACCCACTTAGCGCTACGAATGTCCAGTTGCATTTTCTACAGACAGAGTGTTTCAAAACTGCTCAATCAAAAGTATGGTTTAACTCTGTTAGCTGAATGCTCAGATCAGAAAGAAGTTTCACAGAATGCTTCTGTGTAGTTTATATTTGAATATATTCCTTTTTCCACTACTACGCTGTTAGCGCTCCAAATGTCCAGTTGCATTTTCTACAGAAAGAGTGTTCAGATCTGCTCAATCAAAAGTATGGTTTAACTCTGTTAGCTGAATGCACAGATCAGAAAGAAGTTTCACAGAATGATTCTGTGTAGTTTATATTTGGAGACATTCCTTTTTCCACTATTACCCGCTTAGCGCTCCGAATCTCCACTTGCATTTTCTACAGAAAGAGTGTTTAAGAACGGCTCAATCAAAACTAAGGTTCAACTCTTGTAGTTGAACAAACAGAACAGAAAGAAGTTTCACACAATTCTTCTGTGTAGTTTTTATTTGTAGACATTCTTTTTCCCAATATAGGCCTCTTAGCGCTCAGAATGTCCAATTGCAGTTTCTACAGAAAGAGTGTTTCAGAACGGCTCAATCAAAAGTGAGGTTCAACTCTGTTAGTTGAATGCACAGAACAGAAAGAAGTTTCATACAATGCTTCTGTGTAGTTTATATTTGAACATATTCTTTCTTCCACTATTACCCACTTAGCGCTACGAATGTCCAGTTGCATTTTCTACAGACAGAGTGTTTCAAAACTGCTCAATCAAAAGTATGGTTTAACTCTGTTAGCTGAATGCTCAGATCAGAAAGAAGTTTCACAGAATGCTTCTGTGTAGTTTATATTTGAATATATTACTTTTTCCACTACTACGCTCTTAGCGCTCCAAATGTCCAGTTGCATTTTCTACAGAAAGAGTGTTCAGATCTGCTCAATCAAAAGTATGGTTTAACTCTGTTAGCTGAATGCACAGATCAGAAAGAAGTTTCACCGAATGATTCTGTGTAGTTTATATTTGAAGACATTCCTTTTTCCACTATTACCCTCTTAGCGCTCAGAATCTCCACTTGCATTTTCTACAAAAAGAGTGTTTCATAACTGCTCAATCAAAAATATGTTTTATCTCTGTTAACTGAATTTACAGATCAGAAATAAGTTTCACAGAATGCATCTGTGTACTTTTTATTTGAAGATATTCTTTTTCCCAATGTAGGCCTCTTAGCGCTTAGCATGTCCAATTGCAGTTTCTACAGAAAGAGTGTTTCAGAACGGCTCAATCAAAAGTAAGGTTCAACTCTGTTAGTTCAATGCACAGAACAGAAAGAATTTTGACAGAATGCTACTGTGTAGTTTATATTTGAATATATTCCTTTTTCCACTATTACCCTCTTAGCGCTCCGAATGTCCACTTGCATTTTCTACAGAAAGAGTGTTCAGAACTGCGCAATCAAAAGTATGGTTTAACTCTGTTAGCTTAATGAACATATCAGAAATAAGTTTCACACAATGCTTCTGTGTAGTTTTTATTTGAAGATATTATTTTTCCCAATAGAGACCTCTTAGCGCTCAGAATGTCCAATTGCAGTTTCTACAGAAAGAGTGTTTCCGAAAGGCTCAATCAAAAGTAAGGTTCAACTCTGTTAGTTGAATGCACAGAACAGAAAGAAGTTTCATACAATGCTTCTGTGTAGTTTATATTTGAACATATTCTTTTTTCCACTATTACCCACTTAGCGCTACGAATGTCCAGTTGCATTTTCTACAGACAGAGTGTTTCAAAACTGCTCAATCAAAAGTATGGTTCAACTCTGTTAGCTGAATGCTCAGATCAGAAAGAAGTTTCACAGAATGCTTCTGTGTAGTTTATATTTGAATATATTCCTTTTTCCACTACTACGATCTTAGAGCTCCAAATGTCCAGTTGCATTTTCTTCAGAAAGAGTGTTCAGATCTGCTCAATCAAAATTATGGTTCAACTCTGTTAGCTGAATGCACAGATCAGAAAGAAGTTTCACAGAATGATTCTGTGTAGTTTATATTTGGAGACATTCCTTTTTCCACTATTACCCTCTTAGCGCTCCGAATCTCCACTTGCATTTTCTACAGAAAGAGTGTTTAAGAACGGCTCAATCAAAACTAAGGTTCAACTCTTGTAGTTGAACAAACAGAACAGAAAGAAGTTTCACACAATTCTTCTGTGTAGTTTTTATTTGTAGACATTCTTTTTCCCAATATAGGCCTCTTAGCGCTCAGAATGTCCAATTGCAGTTTCTACAGAAAGAGTGTTTCAGAACGGCTCAATCAAAAGTAAGGTTCAACTCTGTTAGTTGAATGCACAGAACAGAAAGAAGTTTCATACAATGCTTCTGTGTAGTTTATATTTGAACATATTCTTTTTTCCACTATTACCCACTTAGCGCTACGAATGTCCAGTTGCATTTTCTACAGACAGAGTGTTTCAAAACTGCTCAATCAAAAGTATGGTTTAACTCTGTTAGCTGAATGCTCAGATCAGAAAGAAGTTTCACAGAATGCTTCTGTGTAGTTTATATTTGAATATATTCCTTTTTCCACTACTACGCTCTTAGCGCTCCAAATGTCCAGTTGCATTTTCTACAGAAAGAGTGTTCAGATCTGCTCAATCAAAAGTATGGTTTAACTCTGTTAGCTGAATGCACAGATCAGAAAGAAGTTTCACAGAATGATTCTGTGTAGTTTATATTTGGAGACATTCCTTTTTCCACTATTACCCTCTTAGCGCTCCGAATCTCCACTTGCATTTTCTACAGAAAGAGTGTTTAAGAATGGCTCAATCAAAACTAAGTTTCAATTCTTGTAGTTGAACAAACAGAACAGAAAGAAGTTTCACAGAATTCTTCTGTGTAGTTTTTATTTGTAGACATTCTTTTTCCCAATATAGGCCTCTTAGCGCTCAGAATGTCCAATTGCAGTTTCTACAGAAAGAGTGTTTCAGAACGGCTCAATCAAAAGTAAGGTTCAACTCTGTTAGTTGAATGCACGGAACAGAAAGAAGTTTCATACAATGCTTCTGTGTAGTTTATATTTGAACATATTCTTTTTTCCACTATTACCCACTTAGCGCTACGAATGTCCAGTTGCATTTTCTACAGACAGAGTGTTTCAAAACTGCTCAATCAAAAGTATGGTTTAACTCTGTTAGCTGAATGCTCAGATCAGAAAGAAGTTTCACAGAATGCTTCTGTGTAGTTTATATTTGAATATATTCCTTTTTCCACTACTACGCTCTTAGCGCTCCAAATGTCCAGTTGCATTTTCTACAGAAAGAGTGTTCAGATCTGCTCAATCAAAAGTATGGTTTAACTCTGTTAGCTGAATGCACAGATCAGAAAGAAGTTTCACCGAATGATTCTGTGTAGTTTATATTTGAAGACATTCCTTTTTCCACTATTACCCTCTTAGCGCTCCGAATCTCCACTTGCATTTTCTACAAAAAGAGTGTTTCATAACTGCTCAATCAAAAATATGTTTTAACTCTGTTAACTGAATTTACAGATCAGAAATAAGTTTCACAGAATGCATCTGTGTAGTTTTTATTTGAAGATATTCTTTTTCCCAATGTAGGCCTCTTAGCGCT
The DNA here is from genome assembly GCF_028878055.3 of Symphalangus syndactylus. Classification (NCBI taxonomy): domain Eukaryota; kingdom Metazoa; phylum Chordata; class Mammalia; order Primates; family Hylobatidae; genus Symphalangus; species Symphalangus syndactylus. The sequence goes on from NC_072425.2 coordinate 153,112,685, forward strand.
TAGCATGTCCAATTGCAGTTTCTACAGAAAGAGTGTTTCAGAACGGCTCAATCAAAAGTAAGGTTCAACTCTGTTAGTTGAATGCACAGAACAGGAAGAATTTTCACAGAATGCTACTGTGTAGTTTATATTTGAATATATTCCTTTTTCCACTATTACCCTCTTATCGCTCCGAATGTCCACTTGCATTTTCTACAGAAAGAGTGTTCAGAACTGCGCAATCAAAAGTATGGTTTAACTCTGTTAGCTTAATGAACATATCAGAAATAATTTTCACACAATGCTTCTGTGTAGTTTTTATTTGAAGATATTATTTTTCCCAATAGAGGCCTCTTAGCACTCAGAATGTCCAATTGCAGTTTCTACAGAAAGAGTGTTTCATAAAGGATCAATCAAAAGTAAGGTTCAACTCTGTTAGTTGAATGCACAGAACAGAAAGAAGTTTCATACAATGCTTCTGTGTAGTTTATATTTGAACATATTCTTTTTTCCACTATTACCCACTTAGCGCTACGAATGTCCAGTTGCATTTTCTACAGACAGAGTGTTTCAAAACTGCTCAATCAAAAGTATGGTTTAACTCTGTTAGCTGAATGCTCAGATCAGAAAGAAGTTTCACAGAATGCTTCTGTGTAGTTTATATTTGAATATATTCCTTTTTCGACTACTACGCTCTTAGCGCTCCAAATGTCCAGTTGCATTTTCTACAGAAAGAGTGTTCAGATCTGCTCAATCAAAAGTATGGTTTAACTCTGTTAGCTGAATGCACAGATCAGAAAGAAGTTTCACAGAATGATTCTGTGTAGTTTATATTTGGAGACATTCCTTTTTCCACTATTACCCTCTTAGCGCTCCGAATCTCCACTTGCATTTTCTACAGAAAGAGTGTTTAAGAACGGCTCAATCAAAACTAAGGTTCAACTCTTGTAGTTGAACAAACAGAACAGAAAGAAGTTTCACACAATTCTTCTGTGTAGTTTTTATTTGTAGACATTCTTTTTCCCAATATAGGCCTCTTAGCGCTCAGAATGTCCAATTGCAGTTTCTACAGAAAGAGTGTTTCAGAACGGCTCAATCAAAAGTAAGGTTCAACTCTGTTAGTTGAATGCACAGAACAGAAAGAAGTTTCATACAATGCTTCTGTGTAGTTTATATTTGAACATATTCTTTTTTCCACTATTACCCACTTAGCGCTACGAATGTCCAGTTGCATTTTCTACAGACAGAGTGTTTCAAAACTGCTCAATCAAAAGTATGGTTTAACTCTGTTAGCTGAATGCTCAGATCAGAAAGAAGTTTCACAGAATGCTTCTGTGTAGTTTATATTTGAATATATTACTTTTTCCACTACTACGCTCTTAGCGCTCCAAATGTCCAGTTGCATTTTCTACAGAAAGAGTGTTCAGATCTGCTCAATCAAAAGTATGGTTTAACTCTGTTAGCTGAATGCACAGATCAGAAAGAAGTTTCACCGAATGATTCTGTGTAGTTTATATTTGAAGACATTCCTTTTTCCACTATTACCCTCTTAGCGCTCAGAATCTCCACTTGCATTTTCTACAAAAAGAGTGTTTCATAACTGCTCAATCAAAAATATGTTTTATCTCTGTTAACTGAATTTACAGATCAGAAATAAGTTTCACAGAATGCATCTGTGTACTTTTTATTTGAAGATATTCTTTTTCCCAATGTAGGCCTCTTAGCGCTTAGCATGTCCAATTGCAGTTTCTACAGAAAGAGTGTTTCAGAACGGCTCAATCAAAAGTAAGGTTCAACTCTGTTAGTTCAATGCACAGAACAGAAAGAATTTTGACAGAATGCTACTGTGTAGTTTATATTTGAATATATTCCTTTTTCCACTATTACCCTCTTAGCGCTCCGAATGTCCACTTGCATTTTCTACAGAAAGAGTGTTCAGAACTGCGCAATCAAAAGTATGGTTTAACTCTGTTAGCTTAATGAACATATCAGAAATAAGTTTCACACAATGCTTCTGTGTAGTTTTTATTTGAAGATATTATTTTTCCCAATAGAGACCTCTTAGCGCTCAGAATGTCCAATTGCAGTTTCTACAGAAAGAGTGTTTCCGAAAGGCTCAATCAAAAGTAAGGTTCAACTCTGTTAGTTGAATGCACAGAACAGAAAGAAGTTTCATACAATGCTTCTGTGTAGTTTATATTTGAACATATTCTTTTTTCCACTATTACCCACTTAGCGCTACGAATGTCCAGTTGCATTTTCTACAGACAGATTGTTTCAAAACTGCTCAATCAAAAGTATGGTTCAACTCTGTTAGCTGAATGCTCAGATCAGAAAGAAGTTTCACAGAATGCTTCTGTGTAGTTTATATTTGAATATATTCCTTTTTCCACTACTACGCTCTTAGAGCTCCAAATGTCCAGTTGCATTTTCTTCAGAAAGAGTGTTCAGATCTGCTCAATCAAAATTATGGTTCAACTCTGTTAGCTGAATGCACAGATCAGAAAGAAGTTTCACAGAATGATTCTGTGTAGTTTATATTTGGAGACATTCCTTTTTCCACTATTACCCTCTTAGCGCTCCGAATCTCCACTTGCATTTTCTACAGAAAGAGTGTTTAAGAACGGCTCAATCAAAACTAAGGTTCAACTCTTGTAGTTGAACAAACAGAACAGAAAGAAGTTTCACACAATTCTTCTGTGTAGTTTTTATTTGTAGACATTCTTTTTCCCAATATAGGCCTCTTAGCGCTCAGAATGTCCAATTGCAGTTTCTACAGAAAGAGTGTTTCAGAACGGCTCAATCAAAAGTAAGGTTCAACTCTGTTAGTTGAATGCACAGAACAGAAAGAAGTTTCATACAATGCTTCTGTGGAGTTTATATTTGAACATATTCTTTTTTCCACTATTACCCACTTAGCGCTACGAATGTCCAGTTGCATTTTCTACAGACAGAGTGTTTCAAAACTGCTCAATCAAAAGTATGGTTTAACTCTGTTAGCTGAATGCTCAGATCAGAAAGAAGTTTCACAGAATGCTTCTGTGTAGTTTATATTTGAATATATTCCTTTTTCGACTACTACGCTCTTAGCGCTCCAAATGTCCAGTTGCATTTTCTACAGAAAGACTGTTCAGATCTGCTCAATCAAAAGTATGGTTTAACTCTGTTAGCTGAATGCACAGATCAGAAAGAAGTTTCACAGAATGATTCTGTGTAGTTTATATTTGGAGACATTCCTTTTTCCACTATTACCCTCTTAGCGCTCCGAATCTCCACTTGCATTTTCTACAGAAAGTGTGTTTAAGAACGGCTCAATCAAAACTAAGGTTCAACTCTTGTAGTTGAACAAACAGAACAGAAAGAAGTTTCACACAATTCTTCTGTGTAGTTTTTATTTGTAGACATTCTTTTTCCCAATATAGGCCTCTTAGCGCTCAGAATGTCCAATTGCAGTTTCTACAGAAAGAGTGTTTCAGAACGGCTCAATCAAAAGTAAGGTTCAACTCTGTTAGTTGAATGCACAGAACAGAAAGAAGTTTCATACAATGCTTCTGTGTAGTTTATATTTGAACATATTCTTTTTTCCACTATTACCCACTTAGCGCTACGAATGTCCAGTTGCATTTTCTACAGACAGATTGTTTAAAAACTGCTCAATCAAAAGTATGGTTTAACTCTGTTAGCTGAATGCTCAGATCAGAAAAAAGTTTCACAGAATGCTTCTGTGTAGTTTATATTTGAATATATTCCTTTTTCCACTACTACGCTCTTAGCGCTCCAAATGTCCAGTTGCATTTTCTACAGAAAGAGTGTTCAGATCTGCTCAATCAAAAGTATGGTTTAACTCTGTTAGCTGAATGCACAGATCAGAAAGAAGTTTCACCGAATGATTCTGTGTAGTTTATATTTGAAGACATTCCTTTTTCCACTATTACCCTCTTAGCGCTCCGAATCTCCACTTGCATTTTCTACAAAAAGAGTGTTTCATAACTGCTCAATCAAAAATATGTTTTAACTCTGTTAACTGAATTTACAGATCAGAAATAAGTTTCACAGAATGCATCTGTGTAGTTTTTATTTGAAGATATTCTTTTTCCCAATGTAGGCCTCTTAGCGCTTAGCATGTCCAATTGCAGTTTCTACAGAAAGAGTGTTTCAGAACGGCTCAATCAAAAGTAAGGTTCAACTCTGTTAGTTGAATGCACAGAACAGGAAGAATTTTCACAGAATGCTACTGTGTAGTTTATATTTGAATATATTCCTTTTTCCACTATTACCCTCTTAGCGCTCCGAATGTCCACTTGCATTTTCTACAGAAAGAGTGTTCAGAACTGCGCAATCAAAAGTATGGTTTAACTCTGTTAGCTTAATGAACATATCAGAAATAAGTTTCACACAATGCTTCTGTGTAGTTTTTATTTGAAGATATTATTTTTCCCAATAGAGGCCTCTTAGCACTCAGAATGTCCAATTGCAGTTTCTACAGAAAGAGTGTTTCAGAAAGGATCAATCAAAAGTAAGGTTCAACTCTGTTAGTTGAATGCACAGAACAGAAAGAAGTTTCATACAATGCTTCTGTGTAGTTTATATTTGAACATATTCTTTTTTCCACTATTACCCACTTAGCGCTACGAATGTCCAGTTGCATTTTCTACAGAAAGAGTGTTCAGATCTGCTCAATCAAAAGTATGGTTTAACTCTGTTAGCTGAATGCACAGATCAGAAAGAAGTTTCACAGAATGATTCTGTGTAGTTTATATTTGGAGACATTCCTTTTTCCACTATTACCCTCTTAGCGCTCCGAATCTCCACTTGCATTTTCTACAGAAAGAGTGTTTAAGAACGGCTCAATCAAAACTAAGGTTCAACTCTTGTAGTTGAACAAACAGAACAGAAAGAAGTTTCACACAATTCTTCTGTGTAGTTTTTATTTGTAGACATTCTTTTTCCCAATATAGGCCTCTTAGCGCTCAGAATGTCCAATTGCAGTTTCTACAGAAAGAGTGTTTCAGAACGGCTCAATCAAAAGTAAGGTTCAACTCTGTTAGTTGAATGCACAGAGCAGAAAGAAGTTTCATACAATGCTTCTGTGTAGTTTATATTTGAACATATTCTTTTTTCCACTATTACCCACTTAGCGCTACGAATGTCCAGTTGCATTTTCTACAGACAGAGTGTTTCAAAACTGCTCAATCAAAAGTATGGTTTAACTCTGTTAGCTGAATGCTCAGATCAGAAAGAAGTTTCACAGAATGCTTCTGTGTAGTTTATATTTGAATATATTACTTTTTCCACTACTACGCTCTTAGCGCTCCAAATGTCCAGTTGCATTTTCTACAGAAAGAGTGTTCAGATCTGCTCAATCAAAAGTATGGTTTAACTCTGTTAGCTGAATGCACAGATCAGAAAGAAGTTTCACCGAATGATTCTGTGTAGTTTATATTTGAAGACATTCCTTTTTCCACTATTACCCTCTTAGCGCTCAGAATCTCCACTTGCATTTTCTACAAAAAGAGTGTTTCATAACTGCTCAATCAAAAATATGTTTTATCTCTGTTAACTGAATTTACAGATCAGAAATAAGTTTCACAGAATGCATCTGTGTACTTTTTATTTGAAGATATTCTTTTTCCCAATGTAGGCCTCTTAGCGCTTAGCATGTCCAATTGCAGTTTCTACAGAAAGAGTGTTTCAGAACGGCTCAATCAAAAGTAAGGTTCAACTCTGTTAGTTCAATGCACAGAACAGAAAGAATTTTGACAGAATGCTACTGTGTAGTTTATATTTGAATATATTCCTTTTTCCACTATTACCCTCTTAGCGCTCCGAATGTCCACTTGCATTTTCTACAGAAAGAGTGTTCAGAACTGCGCAATCAAAAGTATGGTTTAACTCTGTTAACTTAATGAACATATCAGAAATAAGTTTCACACAATGCTTCTGTGTAGTTTTTATTTGAAGATATTATTTTTCCCAATAGAGACCTCTTAGCGCTCAGAATGTCCAATTGCAGTTTCTACAGAAAGAGTGTTTCCGAAAGGCTCAATCAAAAGTAAAGTTCAACTCTGTTAGTTGAATGCACAGAACAGAAAGAAGTTTCATACAATGCTTCTGTGTAGTTTATATTTGAACATATTCTTTTTTCCACTATTACCCACTTAGCGCTACGAATGTCCAGTTGCATTTTCTACAGACAGATTGTTTCAAAACTGCTCAATCAAAAGTATGGTTCAACTCTGTTAGCTGAATGCTCAGATCAGAAAGAAGTTTCACAGAATGCTTCTGTGTAGTTTATATTTGAATATATTCCTTTTTCCACTACTACGCTCTTAGAGCTCCAAATGTCCAGTTGCATTTTCTTCAGAAAGAGTGTTCAGATCTGCTCAATCAAAATTATGGTTCAACTCTGTTAGCTGAATGCACAGATCAGAAAGAAGTTTCACAGAATGATTCTGTGTAGTTTATATTTGGAGACATTCCTTTTTCCACTATTACCCTCTTAGCGCTCCGAATCTCCACTTGCATTTTCTACAGAAAGAGTGTTTAAGAACAGCTCAATCAAAACTAAGGTTCAACTCTTGTAGTTGAACAAACAGAACAGAAAGAAGTTTCACACAATTCTTCTGTGTAGTTTTTATTTGTAGACATTCTTTTTCCCAATATAGGCCTCTTAGCGCTCAGAATGTCCAATTGCAGTTTCTACAGAAAGAGTGTTTCAGAACGGCTCAATCAAAAGTAAGGTTCAACTCTGTTAGTTGAATGCACAGAACAGAAAGAAGTTTCATACAATGCTTCTGTGTAGTTTATATTTGAACATATTCTTTTTTCCACTATTACCCACTTAGCGCTACGAATGTCCAGTTGCATTTTCTACAGACAGAGTGTTTCAAAACTGCTCAATCAAAAGTATGGTTTAACTCTGTTAGCTGAATGCTCAGATCAGAAAGAAGTTTCACAGAATGCTTCTGTGTAGTTTATATTTGAATATATTCCTTTTTCGACTACTACGCTCTTAGCGCTCCAAATGTCCAGTTGCATTTTCTACAGAAAGAATGTTCAGATCTGCTCAATCAAAAGTATGGTTTAACTCTGTTAGCTGAATGCACAGATCAGAAAGAAGTTTCACAGAATGATTCTGTGTAGTTTATATTTGGAGACATTCCTTTTTCCACTATTACCCTCTTAGCGCTCCGAATCTCCACTTGCATTTTCTACAGAAGGAGTGTTTAAGAACGGCTCAATCAAAACTAAGGTTCAACTCTTGTAGTTGAACAAACAGAACAGAAAGAAGTTTCACACAATTCTTCTGTGTAGTTTTTATTTGTAGACATTCTTTTTCCCAATATAGGCCTCTTAGCGCTCAGAATGTCCAATTGCAGTTTCTACAGAAAGAGTGTTTCAGAACGGCTCAATCAAAAGTAAGGTTCAACTCTGTTAGTTGAATGCACAGAACAGAAAGAAGTTTCATACAATGCTTCTGTGTAGTTTATATTTGAACATATTCTTTTTTCCACTATTACCCACTTAGCGCTACGAATGTCCAGTTGCATTTTCTACAGACAGAGTGTTTCAAAACTGCTCAATCAAAAGTATGGTTTAACTCTGTTAGCTGAATGCTCAGATCAGAAAGAAGTTTCACAGAATGCTTCTGTGTAGTTTATATTTGAATATATTCCTTTTTCCACTACTACGCTCTTAGCGCTCCAAATGTCCAGTTGCATTTTCTACAGAAAGAGTGTTCAGATCTGCTCAATCAAAAGTATGGTTTAACTCTGTTAGCTGAATGCACAGATCAGAAAGAAGTTTCACCGAATGATTCTGTGTAGTTTATATTTGAAGACATTCCTTTTTCCACTATTACCCTCTTAGCGCTCCGAATCTCCACTTGCATTTTCTACAAAAAGAGTGTTTCATAACTGCTCAATCAAAAATATGTTTTAACTCTGTTAACTGAATTTACAGATCAGAAATAAGTTTCACAGAATGCATCTGTGTAGTTTTTATTTGAAGATATTCTTTTTCCCAATGTAGGCCTCTTAGCGCTTAGCATGTCCAATTGCAGTTTCTACAGAAAGAGTGTTTCAGAACGGCTCAATCAAAAGTAAGGTTCAACTCTGTTAGTTGAATGCACAGAACAGGAAGAATTTTCACAGAATGCTACTGTGTAGTTTATATTTGAATATATTCCTTTTTCCACTATTACCCTCTTAGCGCTCCGAAAGTCCACTTGCATTTTCTACAGAAAGAGTGTTCAGAACTGCGCAATCAAAAGTATGGTTTAACTCTGTTAGCTTAATGAACATATCAGAAATAAGTTTCACACAATGCTTCTGTGTAGTTTTTATTTGAAGATATTATTTTTCCCAATAGAGGCCTCTTAGCACTCAGAATGTCCAATTGCAGTTTCTACAGAAAGAGTGTTTCAGAAAGGATCAATCAAAAGTAAGGTTCAACTCTGTTAGTTGAATGCACAGAACAGAAAGAAGTTTCATACAATGCTTCTGTGTAGTTTATATTTGAACATATTCTTTTTTCCACTATTACCCACTTAGCGCTACGAATGTCCAGTTGCATTTTCTACAGACAGAGTGTTTCAAAACTGCTCAATCAAAAGTATGGTTTAACTCTGTTAGCTGAATGCTCAGATCAGAAAGAAGTTTCACAGAATGCTTCTGTGTACTTTATATTTGAATATATTCCTTTTTCCACTACTACTCTCTTAGCGCTCCAAATGTCCAGTTGCATTTTCTACAGAAAGAGTGTTCAGATCTGCTCAATCAAAAGTATGGTTTAACTCTGTTAGCTGAATGCACAGATCAGAAAGAAGTTTCACAGAATGATTCTGTGTAGTTTATATTTGGAGACATTCCTTTTTCCACTATTACCCTCTTAGCGCTCCGAATCTCCACTTGCATTTTCTACAGAAAGAGTGTTTCAGAACGGCTCAATCAAAACTAAGGATCAACTCTTTTAGTTGAACAAACATAACAGAAAAAAGTTTCACACAATTCTTCTGTGTAGTTTTTATTTGTAGACATTCTTTTTCCCAATATAGGCCTCTTAGCGCTCAGAATGTCCAATTGCAGTTTCTACAGAAAGAGTGTTTCAGAACGGCTCAATCAAAAGTAAGGTTCAACTCTGTTAGTTGAATGCACAGAACAGAAAGAAGTTTCATACAATGCTTCTGTGTAGTTTATATTTGAACATATTCTTTTTTCCACTATTACCCACTTAGCGCTACGAATGTCCAGTTGCATTTTCTACAGACAGAGTGTTTCAAAACTGCTCAATCAAAAGTATGGTTTAACTCTGTTAGCTGAATGCTCAGATCAGAAAGAAGTTTCACAGAATGCTTCTGTGTAGTTTATATTTGAATATATTCCTTTTTCGACTACTACGCTCTTAGCGCTCCAAATGTCCAGTTGCATTTTCTACAGAAAGAATGTTCAGATCTGCTCAATCAAAAGTATGGTTTAACTCTGTTAGCTGAATGCACAGATCAGAAAGAAGTTTCACAGAATGATTCTGTGTAGTTTATATTTGGAGACATTCCTTTTTCCACTATTACCCTCTTAGCGCTCCGAATCTCCACTTGCATTTTCTACAGAAGGAGTGTTTAAGAACGGCTCAATCAAAACTAAGGTTCAACTCTTGTAGTTGAACAAACAGAACAGAAAGAAGTTTCACACAATTCTTCTGTGTAGTTTTTATTTGTAGACATTCTTTTTCCCAATATAGGCCTCTTAGCGCTCAGAATGTCCAATTGCAGTTTCTACAGAAAGAGTGTTTCAGAACGGCTCAATCAAAAGTAAGGTTCAACTCTGTTAGTTGAATGCACAGAACAGAAAGAAGTTTCATACAATGCTTCTGTGTAGTTTATATTTGAACATATTCTTTTTTCCACTATTACCCACTTAGCGCTACGAATGTCCAGTTGCATTTTCTACAGACAGAGTGTTTCAAAACTGCTCAATCAAAAGTATGGTTTAACTCTGTTAGCTGAATGCTCAGATCAGAAAGAAGTTTCACAGAATGCTTCTGTGTAGTTTATATTTGAATATATTCCTTTTTCCACTACTACGCTCTTAGCGCTCCAAATGTCCAGTTGCATTTTCTACAGAAAGAGTGTTCAGATCTGCTCAATCAAAAGTATGGTTTAACTCTGTTAGCTGAATGCACAGATCAGAAAGAAGTTTCACCGAATGATTCTGTGTAGTTTATATTTGAAGACATTCCTTTTTCCACTATTACCCTCTTAGCGCTCCGAATCTCCACTTGCATTTTCTACAAAAAGAGTGTTTCATAACTGCTCAATCAAAAATATGTTTTAACTCTGTTAACTGAATTTACAGATCAGAAATAAGTTTCACAGAATGCATCTGTGTAGTTTTTATTTGAAGATATTCTTTTTCCCAATGTAGGCCTCTTAGCGCTTAGCATGTCCAATTGCAGTTTCTACAGAAAGAGTGTTTCAGAACGGCTCAATCAAAAGTAAGGTTCAACTCTGTTAGTTGAATGCACAGAACAGGAAGAATTTTCACAGAATGCTACTGTGTAGTTTATATTTGAATATATTCCTTTTTCCACTATTACCCTCTTAGCGCTCCGAAAGTCCACTTGCATTTTCTACAGAAAGAGTGTTCAGAACTGCGCAATCAAAAGTATGGTTTAACTCTGTTAGCTTAATGAACATATCAGAAATAAGTTTCACACAATGCTTCTGTGTAGTTTTTATTTGAAGATATTATTTTTCCCAATAGAGGCCTCTTAGCACTCAGAATGTCCAATTGCAGTTTCTACAGAAAGAGTGTTTCAGAAAGGATCAATCAAAAGTAAGGTTCAACTCTGTTAGTTGAATGCACAGAACAGAAAGAAGTTTCATACAATGCTTCTGTGTAGTTTATATTTGAACATATTCTTTTTTCCACTATTACCCACTTAGCGCTACGAATGTCCAGTTGCATTTTCTACAGACAGAGTGTTTCAAAACTGCTCAATCAAAAGTATGGTTTAACTCTGTTAGCTGAATGCTCAGATCAGAAAGAAGTTTCACAGAATGCTTCTGTGTACTTTATATTTGAATATATTCCTTTTTCCACTACTACTCTCTTAGCGCTCCAAATGTCCAGTTGCATTTTCTACAGAAAGAGTGTTCAGATCTGCTCAATCAAAAGTATGGTTTAACTCTGTTAGCTGAATGCACAGATCAGAAAGAAGTTTCACAGAATGATTCTGTGTAGTTTATATTTGGAGACATTCCTTTTTCCACTATTACCCTCTTAGCGCTCCGAATCTCCACTTGCATTTTCTACAGAAAGAGTGTTTCAGAACGGCTCAATCAAAACTAAGGATCAACTCTTTTAGTTGAACAAACATAACAGAAAAAAGTTTCACACAATTCTTCTGTGTAGTTTTTATTTGTAGACATTCTTTTTCCCAATATAGGCCTCTTAGCGCTCAGAATGTCCAATTGCAGTTTCTACAGAAAGAGTGTTTCAGAACGGCTCAATCAAAAGTAAGGTTCAACTCTGTTAGTTGAATGCACAGAACAGAAAGAAGTTTCATACAATGCTTCTGTGTAGTTTATATTTGAACATATTCTTTTTTCCACTATTACCCACTTAGCGCTACGAATGTCCAGTTGCATTTTCTACAGACAGAGTGTTTCAAAACTGCTCAATCAAATGTATGGTTTAACTCTGTTAGCTGAATGCTCAGATCAGAAAGAAGTTTCACAGAATGCTTCTGTGTAGTTTATATTTGAATATATTCCTTTTTCCACTACTACGCTCTTAGCGCTCCAAATGTCCAGTTGCATTTTCTACAGAAAGAGTGTTCAGATCTGCTCAATCAAAAGTATGGTTTAACTCTGTTAGCTGAATGCACAGATCAGAAAGAAGTTTCACCGAATGATTCTGTGTAGTTCATATTTGAAGACATTCCTTTTTCCACTATTACCCCCTTAGCGCTCCGAATCTCCACTTGCATTTTCTACAAAGAGAGTGTTTCATAACTGCTCAATCAAAAATATGTTTTATCTCTGTTAACTGAATTTACAGATCAGAAATTAGTTTCACAGAATGCATCTGTGTAGTTTTTATTTGAAGATATTCTTTTTCCCAATGTAGGCCTCTTAGCGCTTAGCATGTCCAATTGCAGTTTCTACAGAAAGAGTGTTTCAGAACGGCTCAATCAAAAGTAAGGTTCAACACTGTTAGTTGAATGCACAGAACAGGAAGAATTTTCACAGAATGCTACTGTGTAGTTTATATTTGAATATATTCCTTTTTCCACTATTACCCTCTTAGCGCTCCGAATGTCCACTTGCATTTTCTACAGAAAGAGTGTTCATAACTGCGCAATCAAAAGTATGGTTTAACTCTGTTAGCTTAATGACCATATCAGAAATAAGTTTCACACAATGCTTCTGTGTAGTTTTTATTTGAAGATATTATTTTTCCCAATATAGGCCTCTTAGCGCTCAGAATGTCCAATTGCAGTTTCTACAGAAAGAGTGTTTCAGAAAGGCTCAATCAAAAGTAAGGTTCAACTCTGTTAGTTGAATGCACAGAACAGAAAGAAGTTTCATACAATGCTTCTGTGTAGTTTATATTTGAACATATTCTTTTTTCCACTATTACCCACTTAGCGCTACGAATGTCCAGTTGCATTTTCTACAGACAGAGTGTTTCAAAACTGCTCAATCAAAAGTATGGTTTAACTCTGTTAGCTGAATGATCAGATCAGAAAGAAGTTTCACAGAATGCTTCTGTGTAGTTTATATTTGAATATATTCCTTTTTCCACTACTACGCTCTTAGCGCTCCAAATGTCCAGTTGCATTTTCTACAGAAAGAGTGTTCAGATCTGCTCAATCAAAAGTATGGTTCAACTCTGTTAGCTGAATGCACAGATCAGAAAGAAGTTTCACAGAATGATTCTGTGTAGTTTATATTTGGAGACATTCCTTTTTCCACTATTACCCTCTTAGCGCTCCGAATCTCCACTTGCATTTTCTACAGAAAGAGTGTTTAAGAACGGCTCAATCAAAACTAATGTTCAACTCTTGTAGTTGAACAAACGGAACAGAAAGAAGTTTCACACAATTCTTCTGTGTAGTTTTTATTTGTAGACATTCTTTTTCACAATATAGGCCTCTTAGCGCTCAGAATGTCCAATTGCAGTTTCTACAGAAAGAGTGTTTCAGAACGGCTCAATCAAAAGTAAGGTTCAAGTCTGTTAGTTGAATGCACAGAACAGAAAGAAGTTTCATACAATGCTTCTGTGTAGTTTATATTTGAACATATTCTTTTTTCCACTATTACCCACTTAGCGCTACGAATGTCCAGTTGCATTTTCTACAGACAGAGTGTTTCAAAACTGCTCAATCAAAAGTATGGTTTAACTCTGTTAGCTGAATGCTCAGATCAGAAAGAAGTTTCACAGAATGCTTCTGTGTAGTTTATATTTGAATATATTCCTTTTTCGACTACTACGCTCTTAGCGCTCCAAATGTCCAGTTGCATTTTCTACAGAAAGAGTGTTCAGATCTGCTCAATCAAAAGTATGGTTTAACTCTGTTAGCTGAATGCACAGATCAGAAAGAAGTTTCACAGAATGATTCTGTGTAGTTTATATTTGGAGACATTCCTTTTTCCACTATTACCCTCTTAGCGCTCCGAATCTCCACTTGCATTTTCTACAGAAAGAGTGTTTAAGAACGGCTCAATCAAAACTAAGGTTCAACTCTTGTAGTTGAACAAACAGAACAGAAAGAAGTTTCAAACAATTCTTCTGTATAGTTTTTATTTGTAGACATTCTTTTTCCCAATATAGGCCTCTTAGCGCTCAGAATGTCCAATTGCAGTTTCTACAGAAAGAGTGTTTCAGAACGGCTCAATCAAAAGTAAGGTTCAACTCTGTTAGTTGAATGCACAGAACAGAAAGAAGTTTCATACAATGCTTCTGTGTAGTTTATATTTGAACATATTCTTTTTTCCACTATTACCCACTTAGCGCTACGAATGTCCAGTTGCATTTTCTACAGACAGAGTGTTTCAAAACTGCTCAATCAAAAGTATGGTTTAACTCTGTTAGCTGAATGCTCAGATCAGAAAGAAGTTTCACAGAATGCTTCTGTGTAGTTTATATTTGAATATATTTCTTTTTCCACTACTACGCTCTAAGCGCTCCAAATGTCCAGTTGCATTTTCTACAGAAAGAGTGTTCAGATCTGCTCAATCAAAGGTATGGTTTAACTCTGTTAGCTGAATGCACAGATCAGAAAGAAGTTTCACCGAATGATTCTGTGTAGTTCATATTTGAAGACATTCCTTTTTCCACTATTACCCTCTTAGCGCTCCGAATCTCCACTTGCATTTTCTACAAAAAGAGTGTTTCATAACTGCTCAATCAAAAATATGTTTTATCTCTGTTAACTGAATTTACAGATCAGAAATAAGTTTCACAGAATGCATCTGTGTAGTTTTTATTTGAAGATATTCTTTTTCCCAATGTAGGCCTCTTAGCGCTTAGCATGTCCAATTGCAGTTTCTACAGAAAGAGTGTTTCAGAACGGCTCAATCAAAAGTAAGGTTCAACTCTGTTAGTTGAATGCACAGAACAGAAAGAATTTTCACAGAATGCTACTGTGTAGTTTATATTTGAATATATTCCTTTTTCCACTATTACCCTCTTAGCGCTCCGAATGTCCACTTGCATTTTCTACAGAAAGAGTGTTCAGAACTGCGCAATCAAAAGTATGGTTTAACTCTGTTAGCTTAATGACCATATCAGAAATAAGTTTCACACAATGCTTCTGTGTAGTTTTTATTTGAAGATATTATTTTTCCCAGTAGAGGCCTCTTAGCGCTCAGAATGTCCAATTGCAGTTTCTACAGAAAGAGTGTTTCAGAAAGGCTCAATCAAAAGTAAGGTTCAACTCTGTTAGTTGAATGCACAGAACAGAAAGAAGTTTCATACAATGCTTCTGTGTAGTTTATATTTGAACATATTCTTTTTTCCACTATTACCCACTTAGCGCTACGAATGTCCAGTTGCATTTTCTACAGACAGAGTGTTTCAAAACTGCTCAATCAAAAGTATGGTTTAACTCTGTTAGCTGAATGCTCAGATCAGAAAGAAGTTTCACAGAATGCTTCTGTGTAGTTTATATTTGAATATATTCCTTTTTCCACTACTACGCTCTTAGCGCTCCAAATGTCCAGTTGCATTTTCTACAGAAAGAGTGTTCAGATCTGCTCAATCAAAAGTATGGTTCAACTCTGTTAGCTGAATGCACAGATCAGAAAGAAGTTTCACAGAATGATTCTGTGTAGTTTATATTTGGAGACATTCCTTTTTCCACTATTACCCTCTTAGCGCTCCGAATCTCCACTTGCATTTTCTACAGAAAGAGTGTTTAAGAACGGCTCAATCAAAACTAATGTTCAACTCTTGTAGTTGAACAAACGGAACAGAAAGAAGTTTCACACAATTCTTCTGTGTAGTTTTTATTTGTAGACATTCTTTTTCCCAATATAGGCCTCTTAGCGCTCAGAATGTCCAATTGCAGTTTCTACAGAAAGAGTGTTTCAGAACGGCTCAATCAAAAGTAAGGTTCAAGTCTGTTAGTTGAATGCACAGAACAGAAAGAAGTTTCATACAATGCTTCTGTGTAGTTTATATTTGAACATATTCTTTTTTCCACTATTACCCACTTAGCGCTACGAATGTCCAGTTGCATTTTCTACAGACAGAGTGTTTCAAAACTGCTCAATCAAAAGTATGGTTTAACTCTGTTAGCTGAATGCTCAGATCAGAAAGAAGTTTCACAGAATGCTTCTGTGTAGTTTATATTTGAATATATTCCTTTTTCGACTACTACGCTCTTAGCGCTCCAAATGTCCAGTTGCATTTTCTACAGAAAGAGTGTTCAGATCTGCTCAATCAAAAGTATGGTTTAACTCTGTTAGCTGAATGCACAGATCAGAAAGAAGTTTCACAGAATGATTCTGTGTAGTTTATATTTGGAGACATTCCTTTTTCCACTATTACCCTCTTAGCGCTCCGAATCTCCACTTGCATTTTCTACAGAAAGAGTGTTTAAGAACGGCTCAATCAAAACTAAGGTTCAAATCTTGTAGTTGAACAAACAGAACAGAAAGAAGTTTCAAACAATTCTTCTGTATGGTTTTTATTTGTAGACATTCTTTTTCCCAATATAGGCCTCTTAGCGCTCAGAATGTCCAATTGCAGTTTCTACAGAAAGAGTGTTTCAGAACGGCTCAATCAAAAGTAAGGTTCAACTCTGTTAGTTGAATGCACAGAACAGAAAGAAGTTTCATACAATGCTTCTGTGTAGTTTATATTTGAACATATTCTTTTTTCCACTATTACCCACTTAGCGCTACGAATGTCCAGTTGCATTTTCTACAGACAGAGTGTTTCAAAACTGCTCAATCAAAAGTATGGTTTAACTCTGTTAGCTGAATGCTCAGATCAGAAAGAAGTTTCACAGAATGCTTCTGTGTAGTTTATATTTGAATATATTTCTTTTTCCACTACTACGCTCTAAGCGCTCCAAATGTCCAGTTGCATTTTCTACAGAAAGAGTGTTCAGATCTGCTCAATCAAAGGTATGGTTTAACTCTGTTAGCTGAATGCACAGATCAGAAAGAAGTTTCACCGAATGATTCTGTGTAGTTCATATTTGAAGACATTCCTTTTTCCACTATTACCCTCTTAGCGCTCCGAATCTCCACTTGCATTTTCTACAAAAAGAGTGTTTCATAACTGCTCAATCAAAAATATGTTTTATCTCTGTTAACTGAATTTACAGATCAGAAATAAGTTTCACAGAATGCATCTGTGTAGTTTTTATTTGAAGATATTCTTTTTCCCAATGTAGGCCTCTTAGCGCTTAGCATGTCCAATTGCAGTTTCTACAGAAAGAGTGTTTCAGAACGGCTCAATCAAAAGTAAGGTTCAACTCTGTTAGTTGAATGCACAGAACAGAAAGAATTTTCACAGAATGCTACTGTGTAGTTTATATTTGAATATATTCCTTTTTCCACTATTACCCTCTTAGCGCTCCGAATGTCCACTTGCATTTTCTACAGAAAGAGTGTTCAGAACTGCGCAATCAAAAGTATGGTTTAACTCTGTTAGCTTAATGACCATATCAGAAATAAGTTTCACACAATGCTTCTGTGTAGTTTTTATTTGAAGATATTATTTTTCCCAGTAGAGGCCTCTTAGCGCTCAGAATGTCCAATTGCAGTTTCTACAGAAAGAGTGTTTCAGAAAGGCTCAATCAAAAGTAAGGTTCAACTCTGTTAGTTGAATGCACAGAACAGAAAGAAGTTACATACAATGCTTCTGTGTAGTTTATATTTGAACATATTCTTTTTTCCACTATTACCCACTTAGCGCTACGAATGTCCAGTTGCATTTTCTACAGACAGAGTGTTTCAAAACTGCTCAATCAAAAGTATGGTTTAACTCTGTTAGCTGAATGCTCAGATCAGAAAGAAGTTTCACAGAATGCTTCTGTGTAGTTTATATTTGAATATATTCCTTTTTCCACTACTACGCTCTTAGCGCTCCAAATGTCCAGTTGCATTTTCTTCAGAAAGAGTGTTCAGATCTGCTCAATCAAAATTATGGTTCAACTCTGTTAGCTGAATGCACAGATCAGAAAGAACTTTCACAGAATGATTCTGTGTAGTTTATATTTGGAGACATTCCTTTTTCCACTATTACCCTCTTAGCGCTCCGAATCTCCACTTGCATTTTCTACAGAAAGAGTGTTTAAGAACGGCTCAATCAAAACTAAGGTTCAACTCTTGTAGTTGAACAAACAGAACAGAAAGAAGTTTCACACAATTCTTCTGTGTAGTTTTTATTTGTAGACATTCTTTTTCCCAATATAGGCCTCTTAACGCTCAGAATGTCCAATTGCAGTTTCTACAGAAAGAGTGTTTCAGAACGGCTCAATCAAAAGTAAGGTTCAACTCTGTTAGTTGAATGCACAGAACAGAAAGAAGTTTCATACAATGCTTCTGTGTAGTTTATATTTGAACATATTTTTTTTTCCACTATTTCCCACTTAGCGCTACGAATGTCCAGTTGCATTTTCTACAGACAGAGTGTTTCAAAACTGCTCAATCAAAAGTATGGTTTAACTCTGTTAGCTGAATGCTCAGATCAGAAAGAAGTTTCACAGAATGCTTCTGTGTAGTTTATATTTGAATATATTCCTTTTTCGACTACTACGCTCTTAGCGCTCCAAATGTCCAGTTGCATTTTCTACAGAAAGAGTGTTCAGATCTGCTCAATCAAAAGTATGGCTTAACTCTGTTAGCTGAATGCACAGATAAGAAAGAAGTTTCACAGAATGATTCTGTGTAGTTTATATTTGGAGACATTCCTTTTTCCACTATTACCCTCTTAGCGCTCCGAATCTCCACTTGCATTTTCTACAGAAAGAGTGTTTAAGAACGGCTCAATCAAAACTAAGGTTCAACTCTTGTAGTTGAACAAACAGAACAGAAAGAAGTTTCACACAATTCTTCTGTGTAGTTTTTATTTGTAGACATTCTTTTTCCCAATATAGGCCTCTTAGCGCTCAGAATGTCCAATTGCAGTTTCTACAGAAAGAGTGTTTCAGAACGGCTCAATCAAAAGTAAGGTTCAACTCTGTTAGTTGAATGCACAGAACAGAAAGAAGTTTCATACAATGCTTCTGTGTAGTTTATATTTGAACATATTCTTTTTTCCACTATTACCCACTTAGCGCTACGAATGTCCAGTTGCATTTTCTACAGACAGAGTGTTGCAAAACTGCTCAATCAAAAGTATGGTTTAACTCTGTTAGCTGAATGCTCAGATCAGAAAGAAGTTTCACAGAATGCTTCTGTGTAGTTTATATTTGAATATATTCCTTTTTCCACTACTACGCTCTTAGCGCTCCAAATGTCCAGTTGCATTTTCTACAGAAAGAGTGTTCAGATCTGCTCAATCAAAAGTATGGTTTAACACTGTTAGCTGAATGCACAGATCAGAAAGAAGTTTCACCGAATGATTCTGTGTAGTTTATATTTGAAGACATTACTTTTTCCACTATTACCCTCTTAGCGCTCCGAATCTCCACGTGCATTTTCTACAAAAAGAGTGTTTCATAACTGCTCAATCAAAAATATGTTTTATCTCTGTTAACTGAATTTACAGATCAGAAATAAGTTTCACAGAATGCATCTGTGTACTTTTTATTTGAAGATATTATTTTTCCCAATGTAGGCCTCTTAGCGCTTAGCATGTCCAATTGCAGTTTCTACAGAAAGAGTGTTTCAGAACGGCTCAATCAAAAGTAAGGTTCAACTCTGTTAGTTCAATGCACAGAACAGAAAGAATTTTGACAGAATGCTACTGTGTAGTTTATATTTGAATATATTCCTTTTTCCACTATTACCCTCTTAGCGCTCCGAATGTCCACTTGCATTTTCTACAGAAAGAGTGTTCAGAACTGCGCAATCAAATGTATGGTTTAACTCTGTTAGCTTAATGAACATATCAGAAATAAGTTTCACACAATGCTTCTGTGTAGTTTTTATTTGAAGTTATTATTTTTCCCAATAGAGACCTCTTAGCGCTCAGAATGTCCAATTGCAGTTTCTACAGAAAGAGTGTTTCAGAAAGGCTCAATCAAAAGTAAGGTTCAACTCTGTTACTTGAATGCACAGAACAGAAAGAAGTTTCATACAATGCTTCTGTGTAGTTTATATTTGAACATATTCTTTTTTCCACTATTACCCACTTAGCGCTACGAATGTCCAGTTGCATTTTCTACAGACAGAGTGTTTCAAAACTGCTCAATCAAAAGTATGGTTTAACTCTGTTAGCTGAATGCTCAGATCAGAAAGAAGTTTCACAGAATGCTTCTGTGTAGTTTATATTTGAATATATTCCTTTTTCCACTACTACTCTCTTAGCGCTCCAAATGTCCAGTTGCATTTTCTACAGAAAGAGTGTTCAGATCTGCTCAATCAAAAGTATGGTTTAACTCTGTTAGCTGAATGCACAGATCAGAAAGAAGTTTCACAGAATGATTCTGTGTGGTTTATATTTGGAGACATTCCTTTTTCCACTATTACCCTCTTAGCGCTCCGAATCTCCACTTGCATTTTCTACAGAAAGAGTGTTTCAGAACGGCTCAATCAAAACTAAGGTTCAACACTTTTAGTTGAACAAACAGAACAGAAAGAAATTTCACACAATTCTTCTGTGTAGTTTTTATTTGTAGACATTCTTTTTCCCAATATAGGCCTCTTAGCGCTCAGAATGTCCAATTGCAGTTTCTACAGAAAGAGTGTTTCAGAACGGCTCAATCAAAAGTAAGGTTCAACTCTGTTAGTTGAATGCACAGAACAGAAAGAAGTTTCATACAATGCTTCTGTGTAGTTTATATTTGAACATATTCTTTTTTCCACTATTACCCACTTAGCGCTACGAATGTCCAGTTGCATTTTCTACAGACAGAGTGTTTCAAAACTGCTCAATCAAAAGTATGGTTTAACTCTGTTAGCTGAATGCTCAGATCAGAAAGAAGTTTCACAGAATGCTTCTGTGTAGTTTATATTTGAATATATTCCTTTTTCCACTACTACGCTCTTAGCGCTCCAAATGTCCAGTTGCATTTTCTACAGAAAGAGTGTTCAGATCTGCTCAATCAAAAGTATGGTTTAACTCTGTTAGCTGAATGCACAGATCAGAAAGAAGTTTCACCGAATGATTCTGTGTAGTTTATATTTGAAGACATTCCTTTTTCCACTATTACCCTCTTAGCGCTCCGAATCTCCACTTGCATTTTCTACAAAAAGAGTGTTTCATAACTGCTCAATCAAAAATATGTTTTAACTCTGTTAACTGAATTTACAGATCAGAAATAAGTTTCACAGAATGCATCTGTGTAGTTTTTATTTGAAGATATTCTTTTTCCCAATGTAGGCCTCTTAGCGCTTAGCATGTCCAATTGCAGTTTCTACAGAAAGAGTGTTTCAGAACGGCTCAATCAAAAGTAAGGTTCAACTCTGTTAGTTGAATGCACAGAACAGAAAGAATTTTCACAGAATGCTACTGTGTAGTTTATATTTGAATATATTCCTTTTTCCACTATTACCCTCTTAGCGCTCCGAATGTCCACTTGCATTTTCTACAGAAAGAGTGTTCAGAACTGCGCAATCAAAAGTATGGTTTAACTCTGTTAGCTTAATGAACATATCAGAAATAAGTTTCACACAATGCTTCTGTGTAGTTTTTATTTGAAGATATTATTTTTCCCAATAGAGGCCTCTTAGCACTCAGAATGTCCAATTGCAGTTTCTACAGAAAGAGTGTTTCAGAAAGGATCAATCAAAAGTAAGGTTCAACTCTGTTAGTTGAATGCACAGAACAGAAAGAAGTTTCATACAATGCTTCTGTGTAGTTTATATTTGAACATATTCTTTTTTCCACTATTACCCACTTAGCGCTACGAATGTCCAGTTGCATTTTCTACAGACAGAGTGTTTCAAAACTGCTCAATCAAAAGTATGGTTTAACTCTGTTAGCTGAATGCTCAGATCAGAAAGAAGTTTCACAGAATGCTTCTGTGTAGTTTATATTTGAATATATTCCTTTTTCCACTACTACGCTCTTAGCGCTCCAAATGTCCAGTTGCATTTTCTACAGAAAGAGTGTTCAGATCTGCTCAATCAAAAGTATGGTTTAACTCTGTTAGCTGAATGCACAGATCAGAAAGAAGTTTCACCGAATGATTCTGTGTAGTTCATATTTGAAGACATTCCTTTTTCCACTATTACCCCCTTAGCGCTCCGAATCTCCACTTGCATTTTCTACAAAAAGAGTGTTTCATAACTGCTCAATCAAAAATATGTTTTATCTCTGTTAACTGAATTTACAGATCAGAAATTAGTTTCACAGAATGCATCTGTGTAGTTTTTATTTGAAGATATTCTTTTTCCCAATGTAGGCCTCTTAGCGCTTAGCATGTCCAATTGCAGTTTCTACAGAAAGAGTGTTTCAGAACGGCTCAATCAAAAGTAAGGTTCAACACTGTTAGTTGAATGCACAGAACAGGAAGAATTTTCACAGAATGCTACTGTGTAGTTTATATTTGAATATATTCCTTTTTCCACTATTACCCTCTTAGCGCTCCGAATGTCCACTTGCATTTTCTACAGAAAGAGTGTTCAGAACTGCGCAATCAAAAGTATGGTTTAACTCTGTTAGCTTAATGACCATATCAGAAATAAGTTTCACACAATGCTTCTGTGTAGTTTTTATTTGAAGATATTATTTTTCCCAATATAGGCCTCTTAGCGCTCAGAATGTCCAATTGCAGTTTCTACAGAAAGAGTGTTTCAGAAAGGCTCAATCAAAAGTAAGGTTCAACTCTGTTAGTTGAATGCACAGAACAGAAAGAAGTTTCATACAATGCTTCTGTGTAGTTTATATTTGAACATATTCTTTTTTCCAATATTACCCACTTAGCGCTACGAATGTCCAGTTGCATTTTCTACAGACAGAGTGTTTCAAAACTGCTCAATCAAAAGTATGGTTTAACTCTGTTAGCTGAATGCTCAGATCAGAAAGAAGTTTCACAGAATGCTTCTGTGTAGTTTATATTTGAATATATTCCTTTTTCCACTACTACGCTCTTAGCGCTCCAAATGTCCAGTAGCATTTTCTACAGAAAGAGTGTTCAGATCTGCTCAATCAAAAGTATGGTTCAACTCTGTTAGCTGAATGCACAGATCAGAAAGAAGTTTCACAGAATGATTCTGTGTAGTTTATATTTGGAGACATTCCTTTTTCCACTATTACCCTCTTAGCGCTCCGAATCTCCACTTGCATTTTCTACAGAAAGAGTGTTTAAGAACGGCTCAATCAAAACTAATGTTCAACTCTTGTAGTTGAACAAACGGAACAGAAAGAAGTTTCACACAATTCTTCTGTGTAGTTTTTATTTGTAGACATTCTTTTTCCCAATATAGGCCTCTTAGCGCTCAGAATGTCCAATTGCAGTTTCTACAGAAAGAGTGTTTCAGAACGGCTCAATCAAAAGTAAGGTTCAAGTCTGTTAGTTGAATGCACAGAACAGAAAGAAGTTTCATACAATGCTTCTGTGTAGTTTATATTTGAACTTATTCTTTTTTCCACTATTACCCACTTAGCGCTACGAATGTCCAGTTGCATTTTCTACAGACAGAGTGTTTCAAAACTGCTCAATCAAAAGTATGGTTTAACTCTGTTAGCTGAATGCTCAGATCAGAAAGAAGTTTCACAGAATGCTTCTGTGTAGTTTATATTTGAATATATTCCTTTTTCGACTACTACGCTCTTAGCGCTCCAAATGTCCAGTTGCATTTTCTACAGAAAGAGTGTTCAGATCTGCTCAATCAAAAGTATGGTTTAACTCTGTTAGCTGAATGCACAGATCAGAAAGAAGTTTCACAGAATGATTCTGTGTAGTTTATATTTGGAGACATTCCTTTTTCCACTATTACCCTCTTAGCGCTCCGAATCTCCACTTGCATTTTCTACAGAAAGAGTGTTTAAGAACGGCTCAATCAAAACTAAGGTTCAACTCTTGTAGTTGAACAAACAGAACAGAAAGAAGTTTCACACAATTCTTCTGTGTAGTTTTTATTTGTAGACATTCTTTTTCCCAATATAGGCCTCTTAGCGCTCAGAATGTCCAATTGCAGTTTCTACAGAAAGAGTGTTTCAGAACGGCTCAATCAAAAGTAAGGTTCAACTCTGTTAGTTGAATGCACAGAACAGAAAGAAGTTTCATACAATGCTTCTGTGTAGTTTATATTTGAACATATTCTTTTTTCCACTATTACCCACTTAGCGCTACGAATGTCCAGTTGCATTTTCTACAGACAGATTGTTTCAAAACTGCTCAATCAAAAGTATGGTTTAACTCTGTTAGCTGAATGCTCAGATCAGAAAGAAGTTTCACAGAATGCTTCTGTGTAGTTTATATTTGAATATATTTCTTTTTCCACTACTACGCTGTAAGCGCTCCAAATGTCCAGTTGCATTTTCTACAGAAAGAGTGTTCAGATCTGCTCAATCAAAGGTATGGTTTAACTCTGTTAGCTGAATGCACAGATCAGAAATAAGTTTCACCGAATGATTCTGTGTAGTTCATATTTGAAGACATTCCTTTTTCCACTATTACCCTCTTAGCGCTCCGAATCTCCACTTGCATTTTCTACAAAAAGTGTGTTTCATAACTGCTCAATCAAAAATATGTTTTATCTCTGTTAACTGAATTTACAGATCAGAAATAAGTTTCACAGAATGCATCTGTGTAGTTTTTATTTGAAGATATTCTTTTTCCCAATGTAGGCCTCTTAGCGCTTAGCATGTCCAATTGCAGTTTCTACAGAAAGAGAGTTTCAGAACGGCTCAATCAAAAGTAAGGTTCAACTCTGTTAGTTGAATGCACAGAACAGAAAGAATTTTCACAGAATGCTACTGTGTAGTTTATATTTGAATATATTCCTTTTTCCACTATTACCCTCTTAGCGCTCCGAATGTCCACTTGCATTTTCTACAGAAAGAGTGTTCAGAACTGCGCAATCAAAAGTATGGTTTAACTCTGTTAGCTTAATGACCATATCAGAAATAAGTTTCACACAATGCTTCTGGGTAGTTTTTATTTGAAGATATTATTTTTCCCAGTAGAGGCCTCTTAGCGCTCAGAATGTCCAATTGCAGTTTCTACAGAAAGAGTGTTTCAGAAAGGCTCAATCAAAAGTAAGGTTCAACTCTGTTAGTTGAATGCACAGAACAGAAAGAAGTTACATACAATGCTTCTGTGTAGTTTATATTTGAACATATTCTTTTTTCCACTATTACCCACTTAGCGCTACGAATGTCCAGTTGCATTTTCTACAGACAGAGTGTTTCAAAACTGCTCAATCAAAAGTATGGTTTAACTCTGTTAGCTGAATGCTCAGATCAGAAAGAAGTTTCACAGAATGCTTCTGTGTAGTTTATATTTGAATATATTCCTTTTTCCACTACTACGCTCTTAGCGCTCCAAATGTCCAGTTGCATTTTCTTCAGAAAGAGTGTTCAGATCTGCTCAATCAAAATTATGGTTCAACTCTGTTAGCTGAATGCACAGATCAGAAAGAACTTTCACAGAATGATTCTGTGTAGTTTATATTTGGAGACATTCCTTTTTCCACTATTACCCTCTTAGCGCTCCGAATCTCCACTTGCATTTTCTACAGAAAGAGTGTTTAAGAACGGCTCAATCAAAACTAAGGCTCAACTCTTGTAGTTGAACAAACAGAACAGAAAGAAGTTTCACACAATTCTTCTGTGTAGTTTTTATTTGTAGACATTCTTTTTCCCAATATAGGCCTCTTAGCGCTCAGAATGTCCAATTGCAGTTTCTACAGAAAGAGTGTTTCAGAACGGCTCAATCAAAAGTAAGGTTCAACTCTGTTAGTTGAATGCACAGAACAGAAAGAAGTTTCATACAATGCTTCTGTGTAGTTTATATTTGAACATATTTTTTTTTCCACTATTTCCCACTTAGCGCTACGAATGTCCAGTTGCATTTTCTACAGACAGAGTGTTTCAAAACTGCTCAATCAAAAGTATGGTTTAACTCTGTTAGCTGAATGCTCAGATCAGAAAGAAGTTTCACAGAATGCTTCTGTGTAGTTTATATTTGAATATATTCCTTTTTCGACTACTACGCTCTTAGCGCTCCAAATGTCCAGTTGCATTTTCTACAGAAAGAGTGTTCAGATCTGCTCAATCAAAAGTATGGTTTAACTCTGTTAACTGAATGCACAGATCAGAAAGAAGTTTCACCGAATGATTCTGTGTAGTTCATATTTGAAGATATTCCTTTTTCCACTATTACCCTCTTAGCGCTCCGAATCTCCACGTGCATTTTCTACAAAAAGAGTGTTTCATAACTGCTCAATCAAAAATATGTTTTATCTCTGTTAACTGAATTTACAGATCAGAAATAAGTTTCACAGAATGCATCTGTGTACTTTTTATTTGAAGATATTCTTTTTCCCAATGTAGGCCTCTTAGCGCTTAGCATGTCCAATTGCAGTTTCTACAGAAAGAGTGTTTCAGAACGGCTCAATCAAAAGTAAGGTTCAACTCTGTTAGTTCAATGCACAGAACAGAAAGAATTTTGACAGAATGCTACTGTGTAGTTTATATTTGAATATATTCCTTTTTCCACTATTACCCTCTTAGCGCTCCGAATGTCCACTTGCATTTTCTACAGAAAGAGTGTTCAGAACTGCGCAATCAAATGTATGGTTTAACTCTGTTAGCTTAATGAACATATCAGAAATAAGTTTCACACAATGCTTCTGTGTAGTTTTTATTTGAAGATATTATTTTTCCCAATAGAGACCTCTTAGCGCTCAGAATGTCCAATTGCAGTTTCTACAGAAAGAGTGTTTCAGAAAGGCTCAATCAAAAGTAAGGTTCAACTCTGTTAGTTGAATGCACAGAACAGAAAGAAGTTTCATACAATGCTTCTGTGTAGTTTATATTTGAACATATTCTTTTTTCCACTATTACCCACTTAGCGCTACGAATGTCCAGTTGCATTTTCTACAGACAGAGTGTTTCAAAACTGCTCAATCAAAAGTATGGTTTAACTCTGTTAGCTGAATGCTCAGATCAGAAAGAAGTTTCACAGAATGCTTCTGTGTAGTTTATATTTGAATATATTCCTTTTTCCACTACTACTCTCTTAGCGCTCCAAATGTCCAGTTGCATTTTCTACAGAAAGAGTGTTCAGATCTGCTCAATCAAAAGTATGGTTTAACTCTGTTAGCTGAATGCACAGATCAGAAAGAAGTTTCACAGAATGATTCTGTGTGGTTTATATTTGGAGACATTCCTTTTTCCACTATTACCCTCTTAGCGCTCCGAATCTCCACTTGCATTTTCTACAGAAAGAGTGTTTCAGAACGGCTCAATCAAAACTAAGGTTCAACACTTTTAGTTGAACAAACAGAACAGAAAGAAGTTTCACACAATTCTTCTGTGTAGTTTTTATTTGTAGACATTCTTTTTCCCAATATAGGCCTCTTAGCGCTCAGAATGTCCAATTGCAGTTTCTACAGAAAGAGTGTTTCAGAACGGCTCAATCAAAAGTAAGGTTCAACTCTGTTAGTTGAATGCACAGAACAGAAAGAAGTTTCATACAATGCTTCTGTGTAGTTTATATTTGAACATATTCTTTTTTCCACTATTACCCACTTAGCGCTACGAATGTCCAGTTGCATTTTCTACAGACAGAGTGTTTCAAAACTGCTCAATCAAAAGTATGGTTTAACTCTGTTAGCTGAATGCTCAGATCAGAAAGAAGTTTCACAGAATGCTTCTGTGTAGTTTATATTTGAATATATTCCTTTTTCCACTACTACGCTCTTAGCGCTCCAAATGTCCAGTTGCATTTTCTACAGAAAGAGTGTTCAGATCTGCTCAATCAAAAGTATGGTTTAACACTGTTAGCTGAATGCACAGATCAGAAAGAAGTTTCACCGAATGATTCTGTGTAGTTTATATTTGAAGACATTCCTTTTTCCACTATTACCCTC
Source organism: Symphalangus syndactylus (assembly GCF_028878055.3). Taxonomy (NCBI): domain Eukaryota; kingdom Metazoa; phylum Chordata; class Mammalia; order Primates; family Hylobatidae; genus Symphalangus; species Symphalangus syndactylus. The sequence continues at coordinate 153,140,331 of NC_072425.2, forward strand.
TTAGCGCTCCGAATCTCCACGTGCATTTTCTACAAAAAGAGTGTTTCATAACTGCTCAATCAAAAATATGTTTTATCTCTGTTAACTGAATTTACAGATCAGAAATAAGTTTCACAGAATGCATCTGTGTACTTTTTATTTGAAGATATTCTTTTTCCCAATGTAGGCCTCTTAGCGCTTAGCATGTCCAATTGCAGTTTCTACAGAAAGAGTGTTTCAGAACGGCTCAATCAAAAGTAAGGTTCAACTCTGTTAGTTCAATGCACAGAACAGAAAGAATTTTGACAGAATGCTACTGTGTAGTTTATATTTGAATATATTCCTTTTTCCACTATTACCCTCTTAGCGCTCCGAATGTCCACTTGCATTTTCTACAGAAAGAGTGTTCAGAACTGCGCAATCAAATGTATGGTTTAACTCTGTTAGCTTAATGAACATATCAGAAATAAGTTTCACACAATGCTTCTGTGTAGTTTTTATTTGAAGGTATTATTTTTCCCAATAGAGACCTCTTAGCGCTCAGAATGTCCAATTGCAGTTTCTACAGAAAGAGTGTTTCAGAAAGGCTCAATCAAAAGTAAGGTTCAACTCTGTTAGTTGAATGCACAGAACAGAAAGAAGTTTCATACAATGCTTCTGTGTAGTTTATATTTGAACATATTCTTTTTTCCACTATTACCCACTTAGCGCTACGAATGTCCAGTTGCATTTTCTACAGACAGAGTGTTTCAAAACTGCTCAATCAAAAGTATGGTTTAACTCTGTTAGCTGAATGCTCAGATCAGAAAGAAGTTTCACAGAATGCTTCTGTGTAGTTTATATTTGAATATATTCCTTTTTCCACTACTACTCTCTTAGCGCTCCAAATGTCCAGTTGCATTTTCTACAGAAAGAGTGTTCAGATCTGCTCAATCAAAAGTATGGTTTAACTCTGTTAGCTGAATGCACAGATCAGAAAGAAGTTTCACAGAATGCTTCTGTGTGGTTTATATTTGGAGACATTCCTTTTTCCACTATTACCCTCTTAGCGCTCCGAATCTCCACTTGCATTTTCTACAGAAAGAGTGTTTCAGAACGGCTCAATCAAAACTAAGGTTCAACACTTTTAGTTGAACAAACAGAACAGAAAGAAGTTTCACACAATTCTTCTGTGTAGTTTTTATTTGTAGACATTCTTTTTCCCAATATAGGCCTCTTTGCGCTCAGAATGTCCAATTGCAGTTTCTACAGAAAGAGTGTTTCAGAACGGCTCAATCAAAAGTAAGGTTCAACTCTGTTAGTTGAATGCACAGAACAGAAAGAAGTTTCATACAATGCTTCTGTGTAGTTTATATTTGAACATATTCTTTTTTCCACTATTACCCACTTAGCGCTACGAATGTCCAGTTGCATTTTCTACAGACAGAGTGTTTCAAAACTGCTCAATCAAAAGTATGGTTTAACTCTGTTAGCTGAATGCTCAGATCAGAAGGAAGTTTCACAGAATGCTTCTGTGTAGTTTATATTTGAATATATTCCTTTTTCCACTACTACGCTCTTAGCGCTCCAAATGTCCAGTTGCATTTTCTACAGAAAGAGTGTTCAGATCTGCTCAATCAAAAGTATGGTTTAACTCTGTTAGCTGAATGCACAGATCAGAAAGAAGTTTCACCGAATGATTCTGTGTAGTTTATATTTGAAGACATTCCTTTTTCCACTATTACCCTCTTAGCGCTCCGAATCTCCACTTGCATTTTCTACAAAAAGAGTGTTTCATAACTGCTCAATCAAAAATATGTTTTAACTCTGTTAACTGAATTTACAGATCAGAAATAAGTTTCACAGAATGCATCTGTGTAGTTTTTATTTGAAGATATTCTTTATCCCAATGTAGGCCTCTTAGCGCTTAGCATGTCCAATTGCAGTTTCTACAGAAAGAGTGTTTCAGAACGGCTCAATCAAAAGTAAGGTTCAACTCTGTTAGTTGAATGCACAGAACAGAAAGAATTTTCACAGAATGCTACTGTGTAGTTTATATTTGAATATATTCCTTTTTCCACTATTACCCTCTTAGCGCTCCGAATGTCCACTTGCATTTTCTACAGAAAGAGTGTTCAGAACTGCGCAATCAAAAGTATGGTTTAACTCTGTTAGCTTAATGAACATATCAGAAATAAGTTTCACACAATGCTTCTGTGTAGTTTTTATTTGAAGATATTATTTTTCCCAATAGAGGCCTCTTAGCACTCAGAATGTACAATTGCAGTTTCTACAGAAAGAGTGTTTCAGAAAGGATCAATCAAAAGTAAGGTTCAACTCTGTTAGTTGAATGCACAGAACAGAAAGAAGTTTCATACAATGCTTCTGTGTAGTTTATATTTGAACATATTCTTTTTTCCACTATTACCCACTTAGCGCTACGAATGTCCAGTTGCATTTTCTACAGACAGAGTGTTTCAAAACTGCTCAATCAAAAGTATGGTTTAACTCTGTTAGCTGAATGCTCAGATCAGAAAGAAGTTTCACAGAATGCTTCTGTGTAGTTTATATTTGAATATATTCCTTTTTCCACTACTACGCTCTTAGCGCTCCAAATGTCCAGTTGCATTTTCTACAGAAAGAGTGTTCAGATCTGCTCAATCAAAAGTATGGTTTAACTCTGTTAACTGAATGCACAGATCAGAAAGAAGTTTCACCGAATGATTCTGTGTAGTTCATATTTGAAGATATTCCTTTTTCCACTATTACCCTCTTAGCGCTCCGAATCTCCACGTGCATTTTCTACAAAAAGAGTGTTTCATAACTGCTCAATCAAAAATATGTTTTATCTCTGTTAACTGAATTTACAGATCAGAAATAAGTTTCACAGAATGCATCTGTGTACTTTTTATTTGAAGATATTCTTTTTCCCAATGTAGGCCTCTTAGCGCTTAGCATGTCCAATTGCAGTTTCTACAGAAAGAGTGTTTCAGAACGGCTCAATCAAAAGTAAGGTTCAACTCTGTTAGTTCAATGCACAGAACAGAAAGAATTTTGACAGAATGCTACTGTGTAGTTTATATTTGAATATATTCCTTTTTCCACTATTACCCTCTTAGCGCTCCGAATGTCCACTTGCATTTTCTACAGAAAGAGTGTTCAGAACTGCGCAATCAAATGTATGGTTTAACTCTGTTAGCTTAATGAACATATCAGAAATAAGTTTCACACAATGCTTCTGTGTAGTTTTTATTTGAAGATATTATTTTTCCCAATAGAGACCTCTTAGCGCTCAGAATGTCCAATTGCAGTTTCTACAGAAAGAGTGTTTCAGAAAGGCTCAATCAAAAGTAAGGTTCAACTCTGTTAGTTGAATGCACAGAACAGAAAGAAGTTTCATACAATGCTTCTGTGTAGTTTATATTTGAACATATTCTTTTTTCCACTATTACCCACTTAGCGCTACGAATGTCCAGTTGCATTTTCTACAGACAGAGTGTTTCAAAACTGCTCAATCAAAAGTATGGTTTAACTCTGTTAGCTGAATGCTCAGATCAGAAAGAAGTTTCACAGAATGCTTCTGTGTAGTTTATATTTGAATATATTCCTTTTTCCACTACTACTCTCTTAGCGCTCCAAATGTCCAGTTGCATTTTCTACAGAAAGAGTGTTCAGATCTGCTCAATCAAAAGTATGGTTTAACTCTGTTAGCTGAATGCACAGATCAGAAAGAAGTTTCACAGAATGCTTCTGTGTGGTTTATATTTGGAGACATTCCTTTTTCCACTATTACCCTCTTAGCGCTCCGAATCTCCACTTGCATTTTCTACAGAAAGAGTGTTTCAGAACGGCTCAATCAAAACTAAGGTTCAACACTTTTAGTTGAACAAACAGAACAGAAAGAAGTTTCACACAATTCTTCTGTGTAGTTTTTATTTGTAGACATTCTTTTTCCCAATATAGGCCTCTTAGCGCTCAGAATGTCCAATTGCAGTTTCTACAGAAAGAGTGTTTCAGAACGGCTCAATCAAAAGTAAGGTTCAACTCTGTTAGTTGAATGCACAGAACAGAAAGAAGTTTCATACAATGCTTCTGTGTAGTTTATATTTGAACATATTCTTTTTTCCACTATTACCCACTTAGCGCTACGAATGTCCAGTTGCATTTTCTACAGACAGAGTGTTTCAAAACTGCTCAATCAAAAGTATGGTTTAACTCTGTTAGCTGAATGCTCAGATCAGAAAGAAGTTTCACAGAATGCTTCTGTGTAGTTTATATTTGAATATATTCCTTTTTCCACTACTACGCTCTTAGCGCTCCAAATGTCCAGTTGCATTTTCTACAGAAAGAGTGTTCAGATCTGCTCAATCAAAAGTATGGTTTAACACTGTTAGCTGAATGCACAGATCAGAAAGAAGTTTCACCGAATGATTCTGTGTAGTTTATATTTGAAGACATTCCTTTTTCCACTATTACCCTCTTAGCGCTCCGAATCTCCACGTGCATTTTCTACAAAAAGAGTGTTTCATAACTGCTCAATCAAAAATATGTTTTATCTCTGTTAACTGAATTTACAGATCAGAAATAAGTTTCACAGAATGCATCTGTGTACTTTTTATTTGAAGATATTCTTTTTCCCAATGTAGGCCTCTTAGCGCTTAGCATGTCCAATTGCAGTTTCTACAGAAAGAGTGTTTCAGAACGGCTCAATCAAAAGTAAGGTTCAACTCTGTTAGTTCAATGCACAGAACAGAAAGAATTTTGACAGAATGCTACTGTGTAGTTTATATTTGAATATATTCCTTTTTCCACTATTACCCTCTTAGCGCTCCGAATGTCCACTTGCATTTTCTACAGAAAGAGTGTTCAGAACTGCGCAATCAAATGTATGGTTTAACTCTGTTAGCTTAATGAACATATCAGAAATAAGTTTCACACAATGCTTCTGTGTAGTTTTTATTTGAAGATATTATTTTTCCCAATAGAGACCTCTTAGCGCTCAGAATGTCCAATTGCAGTTTCTACAGAAAGAGTGTTTCAGAAAGGCTCAATCAAAAGTAAGGTTCAACTCTGTTAGTTGAATGCACAGAACAGAAAGAAGTTTCATACAATGCTTCTGTGTAGTTTATATTTGAACATATTCTTTTTTCCACTATTACCCACTTAGCGCTACGAATGTCCAGTTGCATTTTCTACAGACAGAGTGTTTCAAAACTGCTCAATCAAAAGTATGGTTTAACTCTGTTAGCTGAATGCTCAGATCAGAAAGAAGTTTCACAGAATGCTTCTGTGTAGTTTATATTTGAATATATTCCTTTTTCCACTACTACTCTCTTAGCGCTCCAAATGTCCAGTTGCATTTTCTACAGAAAGAGTGTTCAGATCTGCTCAATCAAAAGTATGGTTTAACTCTGTTAGCTGAATGCACAGATCAGAAAGAAGTTTCACAGAATGATTCTGTGTGGTTTATATTTGGAGACATTCCTTTTTCCACTATTACCCTCTTAGCGCTCCGAATCTCCACTTGCATTTTCTACAGAAAGAGTGTTTCAGAACGGCTCAATCAAAACTAAGGTTCAACACTTTTAGTTGAACAAACAGAACAGAAAGAAGTTTCACACAATTCTTCTGTGTAGTTTTTATTTGTAGACATTCTTTTTCCCAATATAGGCCTCTTAGCGCTCAGAATGTCCAATTGCAGTTTCTACAGAAAGAGTGTTTCAGAACGGCTCAATCAAAAGTAAGGTTCAACTCTGTTAGTTGAATGCACAGAACAGAAAGAAGTTTCATACAATGCTTCTGTGTAGTTTATATTTGAACATATTCTTTTTTCCACTATTACCCACTTAGCGCTACGAATGTCCAGTTGCATTTTCTACAGACAGAGTGTTTCAAAAGTGCTCAATCAAAAGTATGGTTTAACTCTGTTAGCTGAATGCTCAGATCAGAAAGAAGTTTCACAGAATGCTTCTGTGTAGTTTATATTTGAATATATTCCTTTTTCCACTACTACGCTCTTAGCGCTCCAAATGTCCAGTTGCATTTTCTACAGAAAGAGTGTTCAGATCTGCTCAATCAAAAGTATGGTTTAACTCTGTTAGCTGAATGCACAGATCAGAAAGAAGTTTCACCGAATGATTCTGTGTAGTTTATATTTGAAGACATTCCTTTTTCCACTATTACCCTCTTAGCGCTCCGAATCTCCACTTGCATTTTCTACAAAAAGAGTGTTTCATAACTGCTCAATCAAAAATATGTTTTAACTCTGTTAACTGAATTTACAGATCAGAAATAAGTTTCACAGAATGCATCTGTGTAGTTTTTATTTGAAGATATTCTTTTTCCCAATGTAGGCCTCTTAGCGCTTAGCATGTCCAATTGCAGTTTCTACAGAAAGAGTGTTTCAGAACGGCTCAATCAAAAGTAAGGTTCAACTCTGTTAGTTGAATGCACAGAACAGAAAGAATTTTCACAGAATGCTACTGTGTAGTTTATATTTGAATATATTCCTTTTTCCACTATTACCCTCTTAGCGCTCCGAATGTCCACTTGCATTTTCTACAGAAAGAGTGTTCAGAACTGCGCAATCAAAAGTATGGTTTAACTCTGTTAGCTTAATGAACATATCAGAAATAAGTTTCACACAATGCTTCTGTGTAGTTTTTATTTGAAGATATTATTTTTCCCAATAGAGGCCTCTTAGCACTCAGAATGTCCAATTGCAGTTTCTACAGAAAGAGTGTTTCAGAAAGGATCAATCAAAAGTAAGGTTCAACTCTGTTAGTTGAATGCACAGAACAGAAAGAAGTTTCATACAATGCTTCTGTGTAGTTTATATTTGAACATATTCTTTTTTCCACTATTACCCACTTAGCGCTACGAATGTCCAGTTGCATTTTCTACAGACAGAGTGTTTCAAAACTGCTCAATCAAAAGTATGGTTTAACTCTGTTAGCTGAATGCTCAGATCAGAAAGAAGTTTCACAGAATGCTTCTGTGTAGTTTATATTTGAATATATTCCTTTTTCCACTAGTACGCTCTTAGCGCTCCAAATGTCCAGTTGCATTTTCTACAGAAAGAGTGTTCAGATCTGCTCAATCAAAAGTATGGTTTAACTCTGTTAACTGAATGCACAGATCAGAAAGAAGTTTCACCGAATGATTCTGTGTAGTTCATATTTGAAGATATTCCTTTTTCCACTATTACCCCCTTAGCGCTCCGAATCTCCACTTGCATTTTCTACAAAAAGAGTGTTTCATAACTGCTCAATCAAAAATATGTTTTATCTCTGTTAACTGAATTTACAGATCAGAAATTAGTTTCACAGAATGCATCTGTGTAGTTTTTATTTGAAGATATTCTTTTTCCCAATGTAGGCCTCTTAGCGCTTAGCATGTCCAATTGCAGTTTCTACAGAAAGAGTGTTTCAGAACGGCTCAATCAAAAGTAAGGTTCAACACTGTTAGTTGAATGCACAGAACAGGAAGAATTTTCACAGAATGCTACTGTGTAGTTTATATTTGAATATATTCCTTTTTCCACTATTACCCTCTTAGCGCTCCGAATGTCCACTTGCATTTTCTACAGAAAGAGTGTTCAGAACTGCGCAATCAAAAGTATGGTTTAACTCTGTTAGCTTAATGACCATATCAGAAATAAGTTTCACACAATGCTTCTGTGTAGTTTTTATTTGAAGATATTATTTTTCCCAATATAGGCCTCTTAGCGCTCAGAATGTCCAATTGCAGTTTCTACAGAAAGAGTGTTTCAGAAAGGCTCAATCAAAAGTAAGGTTCAACTCTGTTAGTTGAATGCACAGAACAGAAAGATGTTTCATACAATGCTTCTGTGTAGATTATATTTGAACATATTCTTTTTTCCACTATTACCCACTTAGCGCTACGAATGTCCAGTTGCATTTTCTACAGACAGAGTGTTTCAAAACTGCTCAATCAAAAGTATGGTTTAACTCTGTTAGCTGAATGCTCAGATCAGAAAGAAGTTTCACAGAATGCTTCTGTGTAGTTTATATTTGAATATATTCCTTTTTCCACTACTACGCTCTTAGCGCTCCAAATGTCCAGTTGCATTTTCTACAGAAAGAGTGTTCAGATCTGCTCAATCAAAAGTATGGTTCAACTCTGTTAGCTGAATGCACAGATCAGAAAGAAGTTTCACAGAATGATTCTGTGTAGTTTATATTTGGAGACATTCCTTTTTCCACTATTACCCTCTTAGCGCTCCGAATCTCCACTTGCATTTTCTACAGAAAGAGTGTTTAAGAACGGCTCAATCAAAACTAATGTTCAACTCTTGTAGTTGAACAAACGGAACAGAAAGAAGTTTCACACAATTCTTCTGTGTAGTTTTTATTTGTAGACATTCTTTTTCCCAATATAGGCCTCTTAGCGCTCAGAATGTCCAATTGCAGTTTCTACAGAAAGAGTGTTTCAGAACGGCTCAATCAAAAGTAAGGTTCAAGTCTGTTAGTTGAATGCACAGAACAGAAAGAAGTTTCATACAATGCTTCTGTGTAGTTTATATTTGAACTTATTCTTTTTTCCACTATTACCCACTTAGCGCTACGAATGTCCAGTTGCATTTTCTACAGACAGAGTGTTTCAAAACTGCTCAATCAAAAGTATGGTTTAACTCTGTTAGCTGAATGCTCAGATCAGAAAGAAGTTTCACAGAATGCTTCTGTGTAGTTTATATTTGAATATATTCCTTTTTCGACTACTACGCTCTTAGCGCTCCAAATGTCCAGTTGCATTTTCTACAGAAAGAGTGTTCAGATCTGCTCAATCAAAAGTATGGTTTAACTCTGTTAGCTGAATGCACAGATCAGAAAGAAGTTTCACAGAATGATTCTGTGTAGTTTATATTTGGAGACATTCCTTTTTCCACTATTACCCTCTTAGCGCTCCGAATCTCCACTTGCATTTTCTACAGAAAGAGTGTTTAAGAACGGCTCAATCAAAACTAAGGTTCAACTCTTGTAGTTGAACAAACAGAACAGAAAGAAGTTTCACACAATTCTTCTGTGTAGTTTTTATTTGTAGACATTCTTTTTCCCAATATAGGCCTCTTAGCGCTCAGAATGTCCAATTGCAGTTTCTACAGAAAGAGTGTTTCAGAACGGCTCAATCAAAAGTAAGGTTCAACTCTGTTAGTTGAATGCACAGAACAGAAAGAAGTTTCATACAATGCTTCTGTGTAGTTTATATTTGAACATATTCTTTTTTCCACTATTACCCACTTAGCGCTACGAATGTCCAGTTGCATTTTCTACAGACAGAGTGTTTCAAAACTGCTCAATCAAAAGTATGGTTTAACTCTGTTAGCTGAATGCTCAGATCAGAAAGAAGTTTCACAGAATGCTTCTGTGTAGTTTATATTTGAATATATTTCTTTTTCCACTACTACGCTCTAAGCGCTCCAAATGTCCAGTTGCATTTTCTACAGAAAGAGTGTTCAGATCTGCTCAATCAAAGTTATGGTTTAACTCTGTTAGCTGAATGCACAGATCAGAAAGAAGTTTCACCGAATGATTCTGTGTAGTTCATATTTGAAGACATTCCTTTTTCCACTATTACCCTCTTAGCGCTCCGAATCTCCACTTGCATTTTCTACAAAAAGAGTGTTTCATAACTGCTCAATCAAAAATATGTTTTATCTCTGTTAACTGAATTTACAGATCAGAAATAAGTTTCACAGAATGCATCTGTGTAGTTTTTATTTGAAGATATTCTTTTTCCCAATGTAGGCCTCTTAGCGCTTAGCATGTCCAATTGCAGTTTCTACAGAAAGAGTGTTTCAGAACGGCTCAATCAAAAGTAAGGTTCAACTCTGTTAGTTGAATGCACAGAACAGAAAGAATTTTCACAGAATGCTACTGTGTAGTTTATATTTGAATATATTCCTTTTTCCACTATTACCCTCTTAGCGCTCCGAATGTCCTCTTGCATTTTCCACAGAAAGAGTGTTCAGAACTGCGCAATCAAAAGTATGGTTTAACTCTGTTAGCTTAATGACCATATCAGAAATAAGTTTCACACAATGCTTCTGGGTAGTTTTTATTTGAAGATATTATTTTTCCCAGTAGAGGCCTCTTAGCGCTCAGAATGTCCAATTGCAGTTTCTACAGAAAGAGTGTTTCAGAAAGGCTCAATCAAAAGTAAGGTTCAACTCTGTTAGTTGAATGCACAGAACAGAAAGAAGTTACATACAATGCTTCTGTGTAGTTTATATTTGAACATATTCTTTTTTCCACTACTACCCACTTAGCGCTACGAATGTCCAGTTGCATTTTCTACAGACAGAGTGTTTCAAAACTGCTCAATCAAAAGTATGGTTTAACTCTGTTAGCTGAATGCTCAGATCAGAAAGAAGTTTCACAGAATGCTTCTGTGTAGTTTATATTTGAATATATTCCTTTTTCCACTACTACGCTCTTAGCGCTCCAAATGTCCAGTTGCATTTTCTTCAGAAAGAGTGTTCAGATCTGCTCAATCAAAATTATGGTTCAACTCTGTTAGCTGAATGCACAGATCAGAAAGAACTTTCACAGAATGATTCTGTGTAGTTTATATTTGGAGACATTCCTTTTTCCACTATTACCCTCTTAGCGCTCCGAATCTCCACTTGCATTTTCTACAGAAAGAGTGTTTAAGAACGGCTCAATCAAAACTAAGGTTCAACTCTTGTAGTTGAACAAACAGAACAGAAAGAAGTTTCACACAATTCTTCTGTGTAGTTTTTATTTGTAGACATTCTTTTTCCCAATATAGGCCTCTTAGCGCTCAGAATGTCCAATTGCAGTTTCTACAGAAAGAGTGTTTCAGAACGGCTCAATCAAAAGTAAGGTTCAACTCTGTTAGTTGAATGCACAGAACAGAAAGAAGTTTCATACAATGCTTCTGTGTAGTTTATATTTGAACATATTCTTTTTTCCACTATTACCCACTTAGCACTACGAATGTCCAGTTGCATTTTCTACAGACAGAGTGTTTCAAAACTGCTCAATCAAAAGTATGGTTTAACTCTGTTAGCTGAATGCTCAGATCAGAAAGAAGTTTCACAGAATGCTTCTGTGTAGTTTATATTTGAATATATTCCTTTTTCCACTACTAATCTCTTAGCGCTCCAAATGTCCAGTTGCATTTTCTACAGAAAGAGTGTTCAGATCTGCTCAATCAAAAGTATGGTTTAACTCTGTTAGCTTAATGCACAGATCAGAAAGAAGTTTCACAGAATGATTCTGTGTAGTTTATATTTGGAGACATTACTTTTTCCACTAATACCCTCTTAGCGCTCCGAATCTCCACTTGCATTTTCTACAGAAAGAGTGTTTCAGAACGGCTCAATCAAAACTAAGGATCAACTCTTTTAGTTGAACAAACAGAACAGAAAGAAGTTTCACACAATTCTTCTGTGTAGTTTTTATTTGTAGACATTCTTTTTCCCAATATAGGCCTCTTAGCGCTCAGAATGTCCAATTGCAGTTTCTACAGAAAGAGTGTTTCAGAAAGGCTCAATCAAAAGTAAGGTTCAAGTCTGTTAGTTGAATGCAAAGAACAGAAAGTATTTTCACAGAATGCTACTGTGTAGTGTATATTTGAACATATTATTTTCTCCACTATTACCCACTTAGCGCTACGAATGTCCAGTTTCATTTTCTACAGACAGAGTGTTTCAAAACTGCTCAATCAAAAGTATGGTTTAACTCTGTTAGCTGAATGCTCAGATCAGAAAGAAGTTTCACAGAATGCTTCTGTGTAGTTTATATTTGAATATATTCCTTTTTCCACTAGTACTCTCTTAGCGCTCCAAATGTCCAGTTGCATTTTCTACAGAAAGAGTGTTCAGATCTGCTCAATCAAAAGTATGGTTTAACTCTGTTAGCTGAATGCACAGATCAGAAAGAAGTTTCACAGAATGATTCTGTGTAGTTTATATTTGGAGACATTCCTTCTTCCACTATTACCCTCTTAGCGCTCCGAATCTCCACTTGCATTTTCTACAGAAAGAGTGTTTCAGAACGGCTCAATCAAAACTAAGGTTCAACTCTTTTAGTTGAACAAACAGAACAGAAAGAAGTTTCACACAATTCTTCTGTGTAGTTTTTATTTGTAGACATTCTTTTTCCCAATATGGGCCTCCTAGCACTCAGAATGTCCAATTGCAGTTTCTACAGAAAGAGTGTTTCAGAACGGCTCAATCAAAAGTGAGGTTCAACTCTGTTAGTTGAATGCACAGAACAGAAAGAAGTTTCATACAATGCTTCTGTGTAGTTTATATTTGAACATATTCTTTTTTCCACTATTACCCACTTAGCGCTACGAATGTCCAGTTGCATTTTCTACAGACAGAGTGTTTCAAAACTGCTCAATCAAAAGTATGGTTTAACTCTTTTAGCTGAATGCTCAGATCAGAAAGAAGTTTCACAGAATGCTTCTGTGTAGTTTATATTTGAATATATTCCTTTTTCCACTACTACTCTCTTAGCGCTCCAAATGTCCAGTTGCATTTTCTACAGAAAGAGTGTTCAGATCTGCTCAATCAAAAGTATGGTTTAACTCTGTTAGCTGAATGCACAGATCAGAAAGAAGTTTCACAGAATGATTCTGTGTAGTTTATATTTGAAGACATTCCTTTTTCCACTATTACCCTGTTAGCGCTCCGAATCTCCACTTGCATTTTCTACAAAAAGAGTGTTTCATAACTGCTCAATGAAAAATATGTTTTATCTCTGTTAACTGAATTTACAGATCAGAAATAAGTTTCACAGAATGCATCTGTGTAGTTTTTATTTGAAGATATTCTTTTTCCCAATGTAGGCCTCTTAGCGCTTAGCATGTCCAATTGCAGTTTCTACAGAAAGAGTGTTTCAGAACGGCTCAATCAAAAGTAAGGTTCAACTCTGTTAGTTGAATGCACAGAATAGAAAGAATTTTCAAAGAATGCTACTGTGTAGTTTATATTTGAATATATTCCTTTTTCCACTATTACCCTCTTAGCGCTCCGAATGCCCACTTGCATTTTCTACAGAAAGAGTGTTCAGAACTGCGCAATCAAAAGTATGGTTTAACTCTGTTAGCTTAATGAACATATCAGAAATAAGTTTCACACAATGCTTCTGTGTAGTTTTTATTTGAAGATATTATATTTCCCAATAGAGGCCTCCTAGCGCTCAGAATGTCCAATTGCAGTTTCTACAGAAAGAGTGTTTCAGAACGGCTCAATCAAAAGTAAAGTTCAACTCTGTTACTTGAATGCACAGAACAGAAAGAAGTTTCATACAATGCTTCTGTGTAGTTTATATTTGAACATATTCTTTTTTCCACTATTACCCACTTAGCGCTACGAATGTCCAGTTGCATTTTCTACAGACAGAGTGTTTCAAAACTGCTCAATCAAAAGTATGGTTTAACTCTGTTAGCTGAATGCTCAGATCAGAAAGAAGTTTCACAGAATGCTTCTGTGTAGTTTATATTTGAATATATTCCTTTTTCCACTACTACTCTCTTAGCCCTCCAAATGTCCAGTTGCATTTTCTACAGAAAGAGTGTTCAGATCTGCTCAATCAAAAGTATGGTTTAACTCTGTTAGCTGAATGCACAGATCAGAAAGAAGTTTCACAGAATGATTCTGTGTAGTTTATATTTGGAGACATTCCTTTTTCCACTATTACCCTCTTAGCGCTCCGAATCTCCACTTGAATTTTCTACAGAAAGAGTGTTTCAGAACGGCTCAATCAAAACTAAGGTTCAACTCTTTTAGTTGAACAAACAGAACAGAGAGAAGTTTCACACAATTCTTCTGTGTAGTTTTTATTTGTAGACATTCTTTTTCCCAATATAGGCCTCTTAGCCCTCAGAATGTCCAATTGCAGTTTCTACAGAAAGAGTGTTTCAGAACGGCTCAATCAAAAGTAAGGTTCAACTCTGTTAGTTGAATGCACAGAACAGAAAGAAGTTTCATACAATGCTTCTGTGTAGTTTATATTTGAACATATTATTTTTTCCACTATTACCCACTTAGCGCTACGAATGTCCAGTTGCATTTTCTACAGACAGAGTGTTTCAAAACTGCTCAATCAAAAGTATGGTTTAACTCTGTTAGCTGAATGCTCAGATCAGAAAGAAGTTTCACAGAATGCTTCTGTGTAGTTTATATTTGAATATATTCCTTTTTCCACTACTACTCTCTTAGCGCTCCAAATGTCCAGTTGCATTTTCTACAGAAAGAGTGTTCAGATCTGCTCAATCAAAAGTATGGTTTAACTCTGTTAGCTGAATGCACAGATCAGAAAGAAGTTTCACAGAATGATTCTGTGTAGTTTATATTTGGAGACATTCCTTTTTCCACTATTACCCTCTTAGCGCTCCGAATCTCCACTTGCATTTTCTACAGAAAGAGTGTTTCAGAACGGCTCAATCAAAATTAAGGTTCAACTCTTTTAGTTGAACAAACAGAACGGAAAGAAGTTTCACACAATTCTTCTGTGTAGTTTTTATTTGTAGACATTCTTTTTCCCAATATAGGCCTCTTAGCGCTCAGAATGTCCAATTGCAGTTTCTACAGAAAGAGTGTTTCAGAACGGCTCAATCAAAAGTAAGGTTCAACTCTGTTAGTTGAATGCACAGAACAGAAAGAAGTTTCATACAATGATTCTGTGTAGTTTATATTTGAACATATTCTTTTTTCCACTATTACCCACTTAGCGCTACGAATGTCCAGTTGCATTTTCTACAGACAGAGTGTTTCAAAACTGCTCAATCAAAAGTATGGTTTAACTCTGTTAGCTGAATGCTCAGATCAGAAAAAAGTTTCACCGAATGCTTATGTGTAGTTTATATTTGAATATATTCCTTTTTCCACTACTACGCTCTTAGCGCTCCAAATGTCCAGTTGCATTTTCTACAGAAAGAGTGTTCAGATATGCTCAATCAAAAGTATGGTTTAACTCTGTTAGCTGAATGCACAGATCAGAAATAAGTTTCACCGAATGATTCTGTGTAGTTTATATTTGAAGACATTCCTTTTTCCACTATTACCCTCTTAGCGCTCCGAATCTCCACTTGCATTTTCTAAAAAAAGAGTGTTTCATAACTGCTCAATCAAAAATATGTTTTATCTCTGTTAACTGATTTTACAGATCAGAAATAAGTTTCACAGAATGCATCTGTGTAGTTTTTATTTGAAGATATACTTTTTCCCAATGTAGGCCTCTTAGCGCTTAGCATGTCCAATTGCAGTTTCTACAGAAAGAGTGTTTCAGAACGGCTCAATCAAAAGTAAGGTTCAACTCTGTTAGTTGAATGCACAGAACAGAAAGTATTTTCACAGAATGCTACTGTGTAGTTTATATTTGAATATATTCCTTTTTCCACTATTACCCTCTTAGCGCTCCAAATGCCCACTTGCATTTTCTACAGAAAGAGTGTTCAGAACTGCGCAATCAAAAGTATGGTTTAACTCTGTTAGCTTAATGAACATATCAGAAATAAGTTTCACACAATGCTTCTGTGTAGTTTTTATTTGAAGATATTATATTTCCCAATAGAGGCCTCCTAGCGCTCAGAATGTCCAATTGCAGTTTCTACAGAAAGAGTGTTTCAGAACGGCTCAATCAAAAGTAAAGTTCAACTCTGTTACTTGAATGCACAGAACAGAAAGAAGTTTCATACAATGCTTCTGTGTAGTTTATATTTGAACATATTCTTTTTTCCACTATTACCCACTTAGCGCTACGAATGTCCAGTTGCATTTTCTACAGACAGAGTGTTTCAAAACTGCTCAATCAAAAGTATGGTTTAACTCTGTTAGCTGAATGCTCAGATCAGAAAGAAGTTTCACAGAATGCTTCTGTGTAGTTTATATTTGAATATATTCCTTTTTCCACTACTACTCTCTTAGCCCTCCAAATGTCCAGTTGCATTTTCTACAGAAAGAGTGTTCAGATCTGCTCAATCAAAAGTATGGTTTAACTCTGTTAGCTGAATGCACAGATCAGAAAGAAGTTTCACAGAATGATTCTGTGTAGTTTATATTTGGAGACATTCCTTTTTCCACTATTACCCTCTTAGCGCTCCGAATCTCCACTTGAATTTTCTACAGAAAGAGTGTTTCAGAACGGCTCAATCAAAACTAAGGTTCAACTCTTTTAGTTGAACAAACAGAACAGAGAGAAGTTTCACACAATTCTTCTGTGTAGTTTTTATTTGTAGACATTCTTTTTCCCAATATAGGCCTCTTAGCCCTCAGAATGTCCAATTGCAGTTTCTACAGAAAGAGTGTTTCAGAACGGCTCAATCAAAAGTAAGGTTCAACTCTGTTAGTTGAATGCACAGAACAGAAAGAAGTTTCATACAATGCTTCTGTGTAGTTTATATTTGAACATATTATTTTTTCCACTATTACCCACTTAGCGCTACGAATGTCCAGTTGCATTTTCTACAGACAGAGTGTTTCAAAACTGCTCAATCAAAAGTATGGTTTAACTCTGTTAGCTGAATGCTCAGATCAGAAAGAAGTTTCACAGAATGCTTCTGTGTAGTTTATATTTGAATATATTCCTTTTTCCACTACTACTCTCTTAGCGCTCCAAATGTCCAGTTGCATTTTCTACAGAAAGAGTGTTCAGATCTGCTCAATCAAAAGTATGGTTTAACTCTGTTAGCTGAATGCACAGATCAGAAAGAAGTTTCACAGAATGATTCTGTGTAGTTTATATTTGGAGACATTCCTTTTTCCACTATTACCCTCTTAGCGCTCCGAATCTCCACTTGCATTTTCTACAGAAAGAGTGTTTCAGAACGGCTCAATCAAAATTAAGGTTCAACTCTTTTAGTTGAACAAACAGAACGGAAAGAAGTTTCACACAATTCTTCTGTGTAGTTTTTATTTGTAGACATTCTTTTTCCCAATATAGGCCTCTTAGCGCTCAGAATGTCCAATTGCAGTTTCTACAGAAAGAGTGTTTCAGAACGGCTCAATCAAAAGTAAGGTTCAACTCTGTTAGTTGAATGCACAGAACAGAAAGAAGTTTCATACAATGATTCTGTGTAGTTTATATTTGAACATATTCTTTTTTCCACTATTACCCACTTAGCGCTACGAATGTCCAGTTGCATTTTCTACAGACAGAGTGTTTCAAAACTGCTCAATCAAAAGTATGGTTTAACTCTGTTAGCTGAATGCTCAGATCAGAAAAAAGTTTCACCGAATGCTTATGTGTAGTTTATATTTGAATATATTCCTTTTTCCACTACTACGCTCTTAGCGCTCCAAATGTCCAGTTGCATTTTCTACAGAAAGAGTGTTCAGATATGCTCAATCAAAAGTATGGTTTAACTCTGTTAGCTGAATGCACAGATCAGAAATAAGTTTCACCGAATGATTCTGTGTAGTTTATATTTGAAGACATTCCTTTTTCCACTATTACCCTCTTAGCGCTCCGAATCTCCACTTGCATTTTCTAAAAAAAGAGTGTTTCATAACTGCTCAATCAAAAATATGTTTTATCTCTGTTAACTGATTTTACAGATCAGAAATAAGTTTCACAGAATGCATCTGTGTAGTTTTTATTTGAAGATATACTTTTTCCCAATGTAGGCCTCTTAGCGCTTAGCATGTCCAATTGCAGTTTCTACAGAAAGAGTGTTTCAGAACGGCTCAATCAAAAGTAAGGTTCAACTCTGTTAGTTGAATGCACAGAACAGAAAGTATTTTCACAGAATGCTACTGTGTAGTTTATATTTGAATATATTCCTTTTTCCACTATTACCCTCTTAGCGCTCCAAATGCCCACTTGCATTTTCTACAGAAAGAGTGTTCAGAACTGCGCAATCAAAAGTATGGTTTAACTCTGTTAGCTTAATGAACATATCAGAAATAAGTTTCACACAATGCTTCTGTGTAGTTTTTATTTGAAGATATTATTTTTCACAATAGAGGCCTCTTAGCGCTCAGAATGTCCAATTGCAGTTTCTACAGAAAGAGTGTTTCAGAAAGGCTCAATCAAAAGTAAGGTTCAACTCTGTTAGTTGAATGCACAGAACAGAAAGAAGTTTCATACAATGCTTCTGTGTAGTTTATATTTGAACATATTCTTTTTTCCACTATTACCCACTTAGCGCTACGAATGTCCAGTTGCATTTTCTACAGACAGAGTGTTTCAAAACTGCTCAATCAAAAGTATGGTTTAACTCTGTTAGGTGAATGCTCATATCAGAAAGAAGTTTCACAGAATGCTTCTGTGTAGTTTATATTTGAATATATTCCTTTTTCCACTACTACTCTCTTAGCGCTCCAAATGTCCAGTTGCATTTTCTACAGAAAGAGTGTTCAGATCTGCTCAATCAAAAGTATGGTTTAACTCTGTTAGCTGAATGCACAGATCAGAAAGAAGTTTCACAGAATGATACTGTGTAGTTTATATTTGGAGACATTCCTTTTTCCACTATTACCCTCTTAGCGCTCCGAATCTCCACTTGCATTTTCTACAGAAAGAGTGTTTCAGAACGGCTCAATCAAAACTAAGGTTCAACTCTTTTAGTTGAACAAACAGAACAGAGAGAAGTTTCACACAATTCTTCTGTGTAGTTTTTATTTGTAGACATTCTTTTTCCCAATATAGGCCTCTTAGCGCTCAGAATGTCCAATTGCAGTTTCTACAGAAAGAGTGTTTCAGAACGGCTCAATCAAAAGTAAGGTTCAACTCTGTTAGTTGAATGCACAGAACAGAAAGAAGTTTCATACAATGCTTCTGTGTAGTTTATATTTGAACATATTCTTTTTTCCACTATTACCCACTTAGCGCAAAGAATGTCCAGTTGCATTTTCTACAGACAGAGTGTTTCAAAACTGCTCAATCAAAAGTATGGTTTAACTCTGTTAGCTGAATGCTCAGATCAGAAAGAAGTTTCACAGAATGCTTCTGTGTAGTTTATATTTGAATATATTCCTTTTTCCACTACTACACTCTTAGCGCTCCAAATGTCCAGTTGCATTTTCTACAGAAAGAGTGTTCAGATCTGCTCAATCAAAAGTATGGTTTAACTCTCTTAGCTGAATGCACAGATCAGAAAGAAGTTTCACAGAATGATTCTGTGTAGTTTATATTTGGAGACATTCCTTTTTCCACTATTGCCCTCTTAGCGCTCCGAATCTCCACTTGCATTTTCTACAAAAAGAGTTTCTCAGAACGGCACAATCAAAACTAAGGTTCAAATCTTTTAGTTGAACAAACAGAACAGAAAGAAGTTTCACACAATTCTTCTGTGTAGTTTTTATTTGTAGACATTCTTTTTCCCAATATAGGCCTCCTAGCGCTCAGAATGTCCAATTGCAGTTTCTACAGAAAGAGTGTTTCAGGACGGCTCAATCAAAAGTAAGGTTCAACTCTGTTAGTTGAATGCACAGAACAGAAAGAAGTTTCATACAATGCTTCTGTGTAGTTTATATTTGAACATATTCTTTTTTCCACTATTACCCACTTAGCTCTACGAATGTCCAGTTGCATTTTCTACAGACAGAGTGTTTCAAAACTGCTCAATCAAAAGTATGGTTTAACTCTGTTAGCTGAATGCTCAGATCAGAAAGAAGTTTCACAGAATGCTTCTGTGTAGTTTATATTTGAATATATTCCTTTTTCCACTACTACGCTCTTAGCGCTCCAAATGTCCAGTTGCATTTTCTACAGAAAGAGTGTTCAGATCTGCTCAATCAAAAGTATGGTTTAACTCTGTTAGCTGAATGCACAGATCAGAAAGAAGTTTCACCGAATGATTCTGTGTAGTTTATATTTGAAGACATTCCTTTTTCCACTATTACCCTCTTAGCGCTCCGAATCTCCACTTGCATTTTCTACAAAAAGAGTGTTTCATAACTGCTCAATCAAAAATATGTTTTATCTCTGTTAACTGAATTAACAGATCAGAAATAAGTTTCACAGAATGCATCTGTGTAGTTTTTATTTGAAGAGATTCTTTTTCCCAATGTAGGCCTCTTAGCGCTTAGCATGTCCAATTGCAGTTTCTACAGAAAGAGTGTTTCAGAACGGCTCAATCAAAAGTAAGTTTCAACTCTGTTAGTTGAATGCACAGAACAGAAAGAATTTTCACAGAATGCTACTGTGTAGTTTATATTTGAATATATTCCTTTTTCCACTATTACCCTCTTAGCGCTCCGAATGCCCACTTGCATTTTCTACAGAAAGAGTGTTCAGAACTGCGCAATCAAAAGTATGGTTTAACTCTGTTAGCTTAATGAACATATCAGAAATAAGTTTCACACAATGCTTCTGTGTAGCTTTTATTTGAAGATATTATTTTTCCCAATAGAGGCCTCTTAGCGCTCAGAATGTCCAATTGCAGTTTCTACAGAAAGAGTGTTTCAGAAAGGCTCAATCAAAAGTAAGGTTCAACTCTGTTAGTTGAATGCACAGAACAGAAAGAAGTTTCATACAATGCTTCTGTGTAGTTTATATTTGAACATATTCTTTTTTCCACTATTACCCACTTAGCGCTACGAATGTCCAGTTGCATTTTCTACAGACAGAGTGTTTCAAAACTGCTCAATCAAAAGTATGGTTTAACTCTGTTAGCTGAATGCTCAGATCAGAAAGAAGTTTCACAGAATGCTTCTGTGTAGTTTATATTTGAATATATTCCTTTTTCCACTAGTACTCTCTTAGCGCTCCAAATGTCCAGTTGCATTTTCTACAGAAAGAGTGTTCAGATCTGCTCAATCAAAAGTATGGTTTAACTCTGTTAGCTGAATGCACAGATCAGAAAGAAGTTTCACAGAATGATTCTGTGTAGTTTATATTTGGAGACATTCCTTTTTCCACTATTACCCTCTTAGCGCTCCGAATCTCCACTTGCATTTTCTACAGAAAGAGTGTTTCAGAACGGCTCAATCAAAACTAAGGTTCAACTCTTTTAGTTGAACAAACAGAACAGAAAGAAGTTTCACACAATTCTTCTGTGTAGTTTTTATTTGTAGACATTCTTTTTCCCAATATAGGCCTCCTAGCGCTCAGAATGTCCAATTGCAGTTTCTACAGAAAGAGTGTTTCAGAACGGCTCAATCAAAAGTAAGGTTCAACTCTGTTAGTTGAATGCACAGAACAGAAAGAAGTTTCATACAATGCTTCTGTGTAGTTTATATTTGAACATATTCTTTTTTCCACTATTACCCACTTAGCTCTACGAATGTCCAGTTGCATTTTCTACAGACAGAGTGTTTCAAAACTGCTCAATCAAAAGTATGGTTTAACTCTGTTAGCTGAATGCTCAGATCAGAAAGAAGTTTCACAGAATGCTTCTGTGTAGTTTATATTTGAATATATTCCTTTTTCCACTACTACGCTCTTAGCGCTCCAAATGTCCAGTTGCATTTTCTACAGAAAGAGTGTTCAGATCTGCTCAATCAAAAGTATGGTTTAACTCTGTTAGCTGAATGCACAGATCAGAAAGAAGTTTCACCGAATGATTCTGTGTAGTTTATATTTGAAGACATTCCTTTTTCCACTATTACCCTCTTAGCGCTCCGAATCTCCACTTGCATTTTCTAAAAAAAGAGTGTTTCATAACTGCTCAATCAAAAATATGCTTTAGCTCTGTTAACTGATTTTACAGATCAGAAATAAGTTTCACAGAATGCATCTGTGTAGTTTTTATTTGAAGATATACTTTTTCCCAATGTAGGCCTCTTAGCGCTTAGCATGTCCAATTGCAGTTTCTACAGAAAGAGTGTTTCAGAACGGCTCAATCAAAAGTAAGGTTCAACTCTGTTAGTTGAATGCACAGAACAGAAAGTATTTTCACAGAATGCTACTGTGTAGTTTATATTTGAATATATTCCTTTTTCCACTATTACCCTCTTAGCGCTCCAAATGCCCACTTGCATTTTCTACAGAAAGAGTGTTCAGAACTGCGCAATCAAAAGTATGGTTTAACTCTGTTAGCTTAATGAACATATCAGAAATAAGTTTCACACAATGCTTCTGTGTAGTTTTTATTTGAAGATATTATTTTTCACAATAGAGGCCTCTTAGCGCTCAGAATGTCCAATTGCAGTTTCTACAGAAAGAGTGTTTCAGAAAGGCTCAATCAAAAGTAAGGTTCAACTCTGTTAGTTGAATGCACAGAACAGAAAGAAGTTTCATACAATGCTTCTGTGTAGTTTATATTTGAACATATTCTTTTTTCCACTATTACCCACTTAGCGCTACGAATGTCCAGTTGCATTTTCTACAGACAGAGTGTTTCAAAACTGCTCAATCAAAAGTATGGTTTAACTCTGTTAGGTGAATGCTCATATCAGAAAGAAGTTTCACAGAATGCTTCTGTGTAGTTTATATTTGAATATATTCCTTTTTCCACTACTACTCTCTTAGCGCTCCAAATGTCCAGTTGCATTTTCTACAGAAAGAGTGTTCAGATCTGCTCAATCAAAAGTATGGTTTAACTCTGTTAGCTGAATGCACAGATCAGAAAGAAGTTTCACAGAATGATACTGTGTAGTTTATATTTGGAGACATTCCTTTTTCCACTATTACCCTCTTAGCGCTCCGAATCTCCACTTGCATTTTCTACAGAAAGAGTGTTTCAGAACGGCTCAATCAAAACTAAGGTTCAACTCTTTTAGTTGAACAAACAGAACAGAGAGAAGTTTCACACAATTCTTCTGTGTAGTTTTTATTTGTAGACATTCTTTTTCCCAATATAGGCCTCTTAGCGCTCAGAATGTCCAATTGCAGTTTCTACAGAAAGAGTGTTTCAGAACGGCTCAATCAAAAGTAAGGTTCAACTCTGTTAGTTGAATGCACAGAACAGAAAGAAGTTTCATACAATGCTTCTGTGTAGTTTATATTTGAACATATTCTTTTTTCCACTATTACCCACTTAGCGCAAAGAATGTCCAGTTGCATTTTCTACAGACAGAGTGTTTCAAAACTGCTCAATCAAAAGTATGGTTTAACTCTGTTAGCTGAATGCTCAGATCAGAAAGAAGTTTCACAGAATGCTTCTGTGTAGTTTATATTTGAATATATTCCTTTTTCCACTACTACACTCTTAGCGCTCCAAATGTCCAGTTGCATTTTCTACAGAAAGAGTGTTCAGATCTGCTCAATCAAAAGTATGGTTTAACTCTGTTAGCTGAATGCACAGATCAGAAAGAAGTTTCACAGAATGATTCTGTGTAGTTTATATTTGGAGACATTCCTTTTTCCACTATTGCCCTCTTAGCGCTCCGAATCTCCACTTGCATTTTCTACAAAAAGAGTTTCTCAGAACGGCACAATCAAAACTAAGGTTCAAATCTTTTAGTTGAACAAACAGAACAGAAAGAAGTTTCACACAATTCTTCTGTGTAGTTTTTATTTGTAGACATTCTTTTTCCCAATATAGGCCTCCTAGCGCTCAGAATGTCCAATTGCAGTTTCTACAGAAAGAGTGTTTCAGGACGGCTCAATCAAAAGTAAGGTTCAACTCTGTTAGTTGAATGCACAGAACAGAAAGAAGTTTCATACAATGCTTCTGTGTAGTTTATATTTGAACATATTCTTTTTTCCACTATTACCCACTTAGCTCTACGAATGTCCAGTTGCATTTTCTACAGACAGAGTGTTTCAAAACTGCTCAATCAAAAGTATGGTTTAACTCTGTTAGCTGAATGCTCAGATCAGAAAGAAGTTTCACAGAATGCTTCTGTGTAGTTTATATTTGAATATATTCCTTTTTCCACTACTACGCTCTTAGCGCTCCAAATGTCCAGTTGCATTTTCTACAGAAAGAGTGTTCAGATCTGCTCAATCAAAAGTATGGTTTAACTCTGTTAGCTGAATGCACAGATCAGAAAGAAGTTTCACCGAATGATTCTGTGTAGTTTATATTTGAAGACATTCCTTTTTCCACTATTACCCTCTTAGCGCTCCGAATCTCCACTTGCATTTTCTACAAAAAGAGTGTTTCATAACTGCTCAATCAAAAATATGTTTTATCTCTGTTAACTGAATTAACAGATCAGAAATAAGTTTCACAGAATGCATCTGTGTAGTTTTTATTTGAAGAGATTCTTTTTCCCAATGTAGGCCTCTTAGCGCTTAGCATGTCCAATTGCAGTTTCTACAGAAAGAGTGTTTCAGAACGGCTCAATCAAAAGTAAGTTTCAACTCTGTTAGTTGAATGCACAGAACAGAAAGAATTTTCACAGAATGCTACTGTGTAGTTTATATTTGAATATATTCCTTTTTCCACTATTACCCTCTTAGCGCTCCGAATGCCCACTTGCATTTTCTACAGAAAGAGTGTTCAGAACTGCGCAATCAAAAGTATGGTTTAACTCTGTTAGCTTAATGAACATATCAGAAATAAGTTTCACACAATGCTTCTGTGTAGCTTTTATTTGAAGATATTATTTTTCCCAATAGAGGCCTCTTAGCGCTCAGAATGTCCAATTGCAGTTTCTACAGAAAGAGTGTTTCAGAAAGGCTCAATCAAAAGTAAGGTTCAACTCTGTTAGTTGAATGCACAGAACAGAAAGAAGTTTCATACAATGCTTCTGTGTAGTTTATATTTGAACATATTCTTTTTTCCACTATTACCCACTTAGCGCTACGAATGTCCAGTTGCATTTTCTACAGACAGAGTGTTTCAAAACTGCTCAATCAAAAGTATGGTTTAACTCTGTTAGCTGAATGCTCAGATCAGAAAGAAGTTTCACAGAATGCTTCTGTGTAGTTTATATTTGAATATATTCCTTTTTCCACTAGTACTCTCTTAGCGCTCCAAATGTCCAGTTGCATTTTCTACAGAAAGAGTGTTCAGATCTGCTCAATCAAAAGTATGGTTTAACTCTGTTAGCTGAATGCACAGATCAGAAAGAAGTTTCACAGAATGATTCTGTGTAGTTTATATTTGGAGACATTCCTTTTTCCACTATTACCCTCTTAGCGCTCCGAATCTCCACTTGCATTTTCTACAGAAAGAGTGTTTCAGAACGGCTCAATCAAAACTAAGGTTCAACTCTTTTAGTTGAACAAACAGAACAGAAAGAAGTTTCACACAATTCTTCTGTGTAGTTTTTATTTGTAGACATTCTTTTTCCCAATATAGGCCTCCTAGCGCTCAGAATGTCCAATTGCAGTTTCTACAGAAAGAGTGTTTCAGAACGGCTCAATCAAAAGTAAGGTTCAACTCTGTTAGTTGAATGCACAGAACAGAAAGAAGTTTCATACAATGCTTCTGTGTAGTTTATATTTGAACATATTCTTTTTTCCACTATTACCCACTTAGCTCTACGAATGTCCAGTTGCATTTTCTACAGACAGAGTGTTTCAAAACTGCTCAATCAAAAGTATGGTTTAACTCTGTTAGCTGAATGCTCAGATCAGAAAGAAGTTTCACAGAATGCTTCTGTGTAGTTTATATTTGAATATATTCCTTTTTCCACTACTACGCTCTTAGCGCTCCAAATGTCCAGTTGCATTTTCTACAGAAAGAGTGTTCAGATCTGCTCAATCAAAAGTATGGTTTAACTCTGTTAGCTGAATGCACAGATCAGAAAGAAGTTTCACCGAATGATTCTGTGTAGTTTATATTTGAAGACATTCCTTTTTCCACTATTACCCTCTTAGCGCTCCGAATCTCCACTTGCATTTTCTACAAAAAGAATGTTTCATAACTGCTCAATCAAAAATATGTTTTATCTCTGTTAACTGAATTAACAGATCAGAAATAAGTTTCACAGAATGCATCTGTGTAGTTTTTATTTGAAGAGATTCTTTTTCCCAATGTAGGCCTCTTAGCGCTTAGCATGTCCAATTGCAGTTTCTACAGAAAGAGTGTTTCAGAACGGCTCAATCAAAAGTAAGTTTCAACTCTGTTAGTTGAATGCACAGAACAGAAAGAATTTTCACAGAATGCTACTGTGTAGTTTATATTTGAATATATTCCTTTTTCCACTATTACCCTCTTAGCGCTCCGAATGCCCACTTGCATTTTCTACAGAAAGAGTGTTCAGAACTGCGCAATCAAAAGTATGGTTTAACTCTGTTAGCTTAATGAACATATCAGAAATAAGTTTCACACAATGCTTCTGTGTAGCTTTTATTTGAAGATATTATTTTTCCCAATAGAGGCCTCTTAGCGCTCAGAATGTCCAATTGCAGTTTCTACAGAAAGAGTGTTTCAGAAAGGCTCAATCAAAAGTAAGGTTCAACTCTGTTAGTTGAATGCACAGAACAGAAAGAAGTTTCATACAATGCTTCTGTGTAGTTTATATTTGAACATATTCTTTTTTCCACTATTACCCACTTAGCGCTACGAATGTCCAGTTGCATTTTCTAAAGACAGAGTGTTTCAAAACTGCTCAATCAAAAGTATGGTTTAACTCTGTTAGCTGAATGCTCAGATCAGAAAGAAGTTTCACAGAATGCTTCTGTGTAGTTTATATTTGAATATATTCCTTTCTCCACTAGTACTCTCTTAGCGCTCCAAATGTCCAGTTGCATTTTCTACAGAAAGAGTGTTCAGATCTGCTCAATCAAAAGTATGGTTTAACTCTGTTAGCTGAATGCACAGATCAGAAAGAAGTTTCACAGAATGATTCTGTGTAGTTTATATTTGGAGACATTCCTTTTTCCACTATTACCCTCTTAGCGCTCCGAATCTCCACTTGCATTTTCTACAGAAAGAGTGTTTCAGAACGGCTCAATCAAAACTAAGGTTCAACTCTTTTAGTTGAACAAACAGAACAGAAAGAGGTTTCACACAATTCTTCTGTGTAGTTTTTATTTGTAGACATTCTTTTTCCCAATATAGGCCTCCTAGCGCTCAGAATGTCCAATTGCAGTTTCTACAGAAAGAGTGTTTCAGAACGGCTCAATCAAAAGTAAGGTTCAACTCTGTTAGTTGAATGCACAGAACAGAAAGAAGTTTCATACAATGCTTCTGTGTAGTTTATATTTGAACATATTCTTTTTTCCACTATTACCCACTTAGCTCTACGAATGTCCAGTTGCATTTTCTACAGACAGAGTGTTTCAAAACTGCTCAATCAAAAGTATGGTTTAACTCTGTTAGCTGAATGCTCAGATCAGAAAGAAGTTTCACAGAATGCTTCTGTGTAGTTTATATTTGAATATATTCCTTTTTCCACTACTACGCTCTTAGCGCTCCAAATGTCCAGTTGCATTTTCTACAGAAAGAGTGTTCAGATCTGCTCAATCAAAAGTATGGTTTAACTCTGTTAGCTGAATGCACAGATCAGAAAGAAGTTTCACCGAATGATTCTGTGTAGTTTATATTTGAAGACATTCCTTTTTCCACTATTACCCTCTTAGCGCTCCGAATCTCCACTTGCATTTTCTAAAAAAAGAGTGTTTCATAACTGCTCAATCAAAAATATGTTTTATCTCTGTTAACTGATTTTACAGATCAGAAATAAGTTTCACAGAATGCATCTGTGTAGTTTTTATTTGAAGATATACTTTTTCCCAATGTAGGCCTCTTAGCGCTTAGCATGTCCAATTGCAGTTTCTACAGAAAGAGTGTTTCAGAACGGCTCAATCAAAAGTAAGGTTCAACTCTGTTAGTTGAATGCACAGAACAGAAAGTATTTTCACAGAATGCTACTGTGTAGTTTATATTTGAATATATTCCTTTTTCCACTATTACCCTCTTAGCGCTCCAAATGCCCACTTGCATTTTCTACAGAAAGAGTGTTCAGAACTGCGCAATCAAAAGTATGGTTTAACTCTGTTAGCTTAATGAACATATCAGAAATAAGTTTCACACAATGCTTCTGTGTAGTTTTTATTTGAAGATATTATTTTTCACAATAGAGGCCTCTTAGCGCTCAGAATGTCCAATTGCAGTTTCTACAGAAAGAGTGTTTCAGAAAGGCTCAATCAAAAGTAAGGTTCAACTCTGTTAGTTGAATGCACAGAACAGAAAGAAGTTTCATACAATGCTTCTGTGTAGTTTATATTTGAACATATTCTTTTTTCCACTATTACCCACTTAGCGCTACGAATGTCCAGTTGCATTTTCTACAGACAGAGTGTTTCAAAACTGCTCAATCAAAAGTATGGTTTAACTCTGTTAGGTGAATGCTCATATCAGAAAGAAGTTTCACAGAATGCTTCTGTGTAGTTTATATTTGAATATATTCCTTTTTCCACTACTACTCTCTTAGCGCTCCAAATGTCCAGTTGCATTTTCTACAGAAAGAGTGTTCAGATCTGCTCAATCAAAAGTATGGTTTAACTCTGTTAGCTGAATGCACAGATCAGAAAGAAGTTTCACAGAATGATACTGTGTAGTTTATATTTGGAGACATTCCTTTTTCCACTATTACCCTCTTAGCGCTCCGAATCTCCACTTGCATTTTCTACAGAAAGAGTGTTTCAGAACGGCTCAATCAAAACTAAGGTTCAACTCTTTTAGTTGAACAAACAGAACAGAGAGAAGTTTCACACAATTTTTCTGTGTAGTTTTTATTTGTAGACATTCTTTTTCCCAATATAGGCCTCTTAGCGCTCAGAATGTCCAATTGCAGTTTCTACAGAAAGAGTGTTTCAGAACGGCTCAATCAAAAGTAAGGTTCAACTCTGTTAGTTGAATGCACAGAACAGAAAGAAGTTTCATACAATGCTTCTGTGTAGTTTATATTTGAACATATTCTTTTTTCCACTATTACCCACTTAGCGCAAAGAATGTCCAGTTGCATTTTCTACAGACAGAGTGTTTCAAAACTGCTCAATCAAAAGTATGGTTTAACTCTGTTAGCTGAATGCTCAGATCAGAAAGAAGTTTCACAGAATGCTTCTGTGTAGTTTATATTTGAATATATTCCTTTTTCCACTACTACACTCTTAGCGCTCCAAATGTCCAGTTGCATTTTCTACAGAAAGAGTGTTCAGATCTGCTCAATCAAAAGTATGGTTTAACTCTGTTAGCTGAATGCACAGATCAGAAAGAAGTTTCACAGAATGATTCTGTGTAGTTTATATTTGGAGACATTCCTTTTTCCACTATTGCCCTCTTAGCGCTCCGAATCTCCACTTGCATTTTCTACAAAAAGAGTTTCTCAGAACGGCACAATCAAAACTAAGGTTCAAATCTTTTAGTTGAACAAACAGAACAGAAAGAAGTTTCACACAATTCTTCTGTGTAGTTTTTATTTGTAGACATTCTTTTTCCCAATATAGGCCTCCTAGCGCTCAGAATGTCCAATTGCAGTTTCTACAGAAAGAGTGTTTCAGGACGGCTCAATCAAAAGTAAGGTTCAACTCTGTTAGTTGAATGCACAGAACAGAAAGAAGTTTCATACAATGCTTCTGTGTAGTTTATATTTGAACATATTCTTTTTTCCACTATTACCCACTTAGCTCTACGAATGTCCAGTTGCATTTTCTACAGACAGAGTGTTTCAAAACTGCTCAATCAAAAGTATGGTTTAACTCTGTTAGCTGAATGCTCAGATCAGAAAGAAGTTTCACAGAATGCTTCTGTGTAGTTTATATTTGAATATATTCCTTTTTCCACTACTACGCTCTTAGCGCTCCAAATGTCCAGTTGCATTTTCTACAGAAAGAGTGTTCAGATCTGCTCAATCAAAAGTATGGTTTAACTCTGTTAGCTGAATGCACAGATCAGAAAGAAGTTTCACCGAATGATTCTGTGTAGTTTATATTTGAAGACATTCCTTTTTCCACTATTACCCTCTTAGCGCTCCGAATCTCCACTTGCATTTTCTACAAAAAGAGTGTTTCATAACTGCTCAATCAAAAATATGTTTTATCTCTGTTAACTGAATTAACAGATCAGAAATAAGTTTCACAGAATGCATCTGTGTAGTTTTTATTTGAAGAGATTCTTTTTCCCAATGTAGGCCTCTTAGCGCTTAGCATGTCCAATTGCAGTTTCTACAGAAAGAGTGTTTCAGAACGGCTCAATCAAAAGTAAGTTTCAACTCTGTTAGTTGAATGCACAGAACAGAAAGAATTTTCACAGAATGCTACTGTGTAGTTTATATTTGAATATATTCCTTTTTCCACTATTACCCTCTTAGCGCTCCGAATGCCCACTTGCATTTTCTACAGAAAGAGTGTTCAGAACTGCGCAATCAAAAGTATGGTTTAACTCTGTTAGCTTAATGAACATATCAGAAATAAGTTTCACACAATGCTTCTGTGTAGCTTTTATTTGAAGATATTATTTTTCCCAATAGAGGCCTCTTAGCGCTCAGAATGTCCAATTGCAGTTTCTACAGAAAGAGTGTTTCAGAAAGGCTCAATCAAAAGTAAGGTTCAACTCTGTTAGTTGAATGCACAGAACAGAAAGAAGTTTCATACAATGCTTCTGTGTAGTTTATATTTGAACATATTCTTTTTTCCACTATTACCCACTTAGCGCTACGAATGTCCAGTTGCATTTTCTACAGACAGAGTGTTTCAAAACTGCTCAATCAAAAGTATGGTTTAACTCTGTTAGCTGAATGCTCAGATCAGAAAGAAGTTTCACAGAATGCTTCTGTGTAGTTTATATTTGAATATATTCCTTTTTCCACTAGTACTCTCTTAGCGCTCCAAATGTCCAGTTGCATTTTCTACAGAAAGAGTGTTCAGATCTGCTCAATCAAAAGTATGGTTTAACTCTGTTAGCTGAATGCACAGATCAGAAAGAAGTTTCACAGAATGATTCTGTGTAGTTTATATTTGGAGACATTCCTTTTTCCACTATTACCCTCTTAGCGCTCCGAATCTCCACTTGCATTTTCTACAGAAAGAGTGTTTCAGAACGGCTCAATCAAAACTAAGGTTCAACTCTTTTAGTTGAACAAACAGAACAGAAAGAAGTTTCACACAATTCTTCTGTGTAGTTTTTATTTGTAGACATTCTTTTTCCCAATATAGGCCTCCTAGCGCTCAGAATGTCCAATTGCAGTTTCTACAGAAAGAGTGTTTCAGAACGGCTCAATCAAAAGTAAGGTTCAACTCTGTTAGTTGAATGCACAGAACAGAAAGAAGTTTCATACAATGCTTCTGTGTAGTTTATATTTGAACATATTCTTTTTTCCACTATTACCCACTTAGCTCTACGAATGTCCAGTTGCATTTTCTACAGACAGAGTGTTTCAAAACTGCTCAATCAAAAGTATGGTTTAACTCTGTTAGCTGAATGCTCAGATCAGAAAGAAGTTTCACAGAATGCTTCTGTGTAGTTTATATTTGAATATATTCCTTTTTCCACTACTACGCTCTTAGCGCTCCAAATGTCCAGTTGCATTTTCTACAGAAAGAGTGTTCAGATCTGCTCAATCAAAAGTATGGTTTAACTCTGTTAGCTGAATGCACAGATCAGAAAGAAGTTTCACCGAATGATTCTGTGTAGTTTATATTTGAAGACATTCCTTTTTCCACTATTACCCTCTTAGCGCTCCGAATCTCCACTTGCATTTTCTACAAAAAGAATGTTTCATAACTGCTCAATCAAAAATATGTTTTATCTCTGTTAACTGAATTAACAGATCAGAAATAAGTTTCACAGAATGCATCTGTGTAGTTTTTATTTGAAGAGATTCTTTTTCCCAATGTAGGCCTCTTAGCGCTTAGCATGTCCAATTGCAGTTTCTACAGAAAGAGTGTTTCAGAACGGCTCAATCAAAAGTAAGTTTCAACTCTGTTAGTTGAATGCACAGAACAGAAAGAATTTTCACAGAATGCTACTGTGTAGTTTATATTTGAATATATTCCTTTTTCCACTATTACCCTCTTAGCGCTCCGAATGCCCACTTGCATTTTCTACAGAAAGAGTGTTCAGAACTGCGCAATCAAAAGTATGGTTTAACTCTGTTAGCTTAATGAACATATCAGAAATAAGTTTCACACAATGCTTCTGTGTAGCTTTTATTTGAAGATATTATTTTTCCCAATAGAGGCCTCTTAGCGCTCAGAATGTCCAATTGCAGTTTCTACAGAAAGAGTGTTTCAGAAAGGCTCAATCAAAAGTAAGGTTCAACTCTGTTAGTTGAATGCACAGAACAGAAAGAAGTTTCATACAATGCTTCTGTGTAGTTTATATTTGAACATATTCTTTTTTCCACTATTACCCACTTAGCGCTACGAATGTCCAGTTGCATTTTCTAAAGACAGAGTGTTTCAAAACTGCTCAATCAAAAGTATGGTTTAACTCTGTTAGCTGAATGCTCAGATCAGAAAGAAGTTTCACAGAATGCTTCTGTGTAGTTTATATTTGAATATATTCCTTTCTCCACTAGTACTCTCTTAGCGCTCCAAATGTCCAGTTGCATTTTCTACAGAAAGAGTGTTCAGATCTGCTCAATCAAAAGTATGGTTTAACTCTGTTAGCTGAATGCACAGATCAGAAAGAAGTTTCACAGAATGATTCTGTGTAGTTTATATTTGGAGACATTCCTTTTTCCACTATTACCCTCTTAGCGCTCCGAATCTCCACTTGCATTTTCTACAGAAAGAGTGTTTCAGAACGGCTCAATCAAAACTAAGGTTCAACTCTTTTAGTTGAACAAACAGAACAGAAAGAGGTTTCACACAATTCTTCTGTGTAGTTTTTATTTGTAGACATTCTTTTTCCCAATATAGGCCTCCTAGCGCTCAGAATGTCCAATTGCAGTTTCTACAGAAAGAGTGTTTCAGAACGGCTCAATCAAAAGTAAGGTTCAACTCTGTTAGTTGAATGCACAGAACAGAAAGAAGTTTCATACAATGCTTCTGTGTAGTTTATATTTGAACATATTCTTTTTTCCACTATTACCCACTTAGCTCTACGAATGTCCAGTTGCATTTTCTACAGACAGAGTGTTTCAAAACTGCTCAATCAAAAGTATGGTTTAACTCTGTTAGCTGAATGCTCAGATCAGAAAGAAGTTTCACAGAATGCTTCTGTGTAGTTTATATTTGAATATATTCCTTTTTCCACTACTACGCTCTTAGCGCTCCAAATGTCCAGTTGCATTTTCTACAGAAAGAGTGTTCAGATCTGCTCAATCAAAAGTATGGTTTAACTCTGTTAGCTGAATGCACAGATCAGAAAGAAGTTTCACCGAATGATTCTGTGTAGTTTATATTTGAAGACATTCCTTTTTCCACTATTACCCTCTTAGCGCTCCGAATCTCCACTTGCATTTTCTAAAAAAAGAGTGTTTCATAACTGCTCAATCAAAAATATGTTTTATCTCTGTTAACTGATTTTACAGATCAGAAATAAGTTTCACAGAATGCATCTGTGTAGTTTTTATTTGAAGATATACTTTTTCCCAATGTAGGCCTCTTAGCGCTTAGCATGTCCAATTGCAGTTTCTACAGAAAGAGTGTTTCAGAACGGCTCAATCAAAAGTAAGGTTCAACTCTGTTAGTTGAATGCACAGAACAGAAAGTATTTTCACAGAATGCTACTGTGTAGTTTATATTTGAATATATTCCTTTTTCCACTATTACCCTCTTAGCGCTCCAAATGCCCACTTGCATTTTCTACAGAAAGAGTGTTCAGAACTGCGCAATCAAAAGTATGGTTTAACTCTGTTAGCTTAATGAACATATCAGAAATAAGTTTCACACAATGCTTCTGTGTAGTTTTTATTTGAAGATATTATTTTTCACAATAGAGGCCTCTTAGCGCTCAGAATGTCCAATTGCAGTTTCTACAGAAAGAGTGTTTCAGAAAGGCTCAATCAAAAGTAAGGTTCAACTCTGTTAGTTGAATGCACAGAACAGAAAGAAGTTTCATACAATGCTTCTGTGTAGTTTATATTTGAACATATTCTTTTTTCCACTATTACCCACTTAGCGCTACGAATGTCCAGTTGCATTTTCTACAGACAGAGTGTTTCAAAACTGCTCAATCAAAAGTATGGTTTAACTCTGTTAGGTGAATGCTCATATCAGAAAGAAGTTTCACAGAATGCTTCTGTGTAGTTTATATTTGAATATATTCCTTTTTCCACTACTACTCTCTTAGCGCTCCAAATGTCCAGTTGCATTTTCTACAGAAAGAGTGTTCAGATCTGCTCAATCAAAAGTATGGTTTAACTCTGTTAGCTGAATGCACAGATCAGAAAGAAGTTTCACAGAATGATACTGTGTAGTTTATATTTGGAGACATTCCTTTTTCCACTATTACCCTCTTAGCGCTCCGAATCTCCACTTGCATTTTCTACAGAAAGAGTGTTTCAGAACGGCTCAATCAAAACTAAGGTTCAACTCTTTTAGTTGAACAAACAGAACAGAGAGAAGTTTCACACAATTCTTCTGTGTAGTTTTTATTTGTAGACATTCTTTTTCCCAATATAGGCCTCTTAGCGCTCAGAATGTCCAATTGCAGTTTCTACAGAAAGAGTGTTTCAGAACGGCTCAATCAAAAGTAAGGTTCAACTCTGTTAGTTGAATGCACAGAACAGAAAGAAGTTTCATACAATGCTTCTGTGTAGTTTATATTTGAACATATTCTTTTTTCCACTATTACCCACTTAGCGCAAAGAATGTCCAGTTGCATTTTCTACAGACAGAGTGTTTCAAAACTGCTCAATCAAAAGTATGGTTTAACTCTGTTAGCTGAATGCTCAGATCAGAAAGAAGTTTCACAGAATGCTTCTGTGTAGTTTATATTTGAATATATTCCTTTTTCCACTACTACACTCTTAGCGCTCCAAATGTCCAGTTGCATTTTCTACAGAAAGAGTGTTCAGATCTGCTCAATCAAAAGTATGGTTTAACTCTGTTAGCTGAATGCACAGATCAGAAAGAAGTTTCACAGAATGATTCTGTGTAGTTTATATTTGGAGACATTCCTTTTTCCACTATTGCCCTCTTAGCGCTCCGAATCTCCACTTGCATTTTCTACAAAAAGAGTTTCTCAGAACGGCACAATCAAAACTAAGGTTCAAATCTTTTAGTTGAACAAACAGAACAGAAAGAAGTTTCACACAATTCTTCTGTGTAGTTTTTATTTGTAGACATTCTTTTTCCCAATATAGGCCTCCTAGCGCTCAGAATGTCCAATTGCAGTTTCTACAGAAAGAGTGTTTCAGGACGGCTCAATCAAAAGTAAGGTTCAACTCTGTTAGTTGAATGCACAGAACAGAAAGAAGTTTCATACAATGCTTCTGTGTAGTTTATATTTGAACATATTCTTTTTTCCACTATTACCCACTTAGCTCTACGAATGTCCAGTTGCATTTTCTACAGACAGAGTGTTTCAAAACTGCTCAATCAAAAGTATGGTTTAACTCTGTTAGCTGAATGCTCAGATCAGAAAGAAGTTTCACAGAATGCTTCTGTGTAGTTTATATTTGAATATATTCCTTTTTCCACTACTACGCTCTTAGCGCTCCAAATGTCCAGTTGCATTTTCTACAGAAAGAGTGTTCAGATCTGCTCAATCAAAAGTATGGTTTAACTCTGTTAGCTGAATGCACAGATCAGAAAGAAGTTTCACCGAATGATTCTGTGTAGTTTATATTTGAAGACATTCCTTTTTCCACTATTACCCTCTTAGCGCTCCGAATCTCCACTTGCATTTTCTACAAAAAGAGTGTTTCATAACTGCTCAATCAAAAATATGTTTTATCTCTGTTAACTGAATTAACAGATCAGAAATAAGTTTCACAGAATGCATCTGTGTAGTTTTTATTTGAAGAGATTCTTTTTCCCAATGTAGGCCTCTTAGCGCTTAGCATGTCCAATTGCAGTTTCTACAGAAAGAGTGTTTCAGAACGGCTCAATCAAAAGTAAGTTTCAACTCTGTTAGTTGAATGCACAGAACAGAAAGAATTTTCACAGAATGCTACTGTGTAGTTTATATTTGAATATATTCCTTTTTCCACTATTACCCTCTTAGCGCTCCGAATGCCCACTTGCATTTTCTACAGAAAGAGTGTTCAGAACTGCGCAATCAAAAGTATGGTTTAACTCTGTTAGCTTAATGAACATATCAGAAATAAGTTTCACACAATGCTTCTGTGTAGCTTTTATTTGAAGATATTATTTTTCCCAATAGAGGCCTCTTAGCGCTCAGAATGTCCAATTGCAGTTTCTACAGAAAGAGTGTTTCAGAAAGGCTCAATCAAAAGTAAGGTTCAACTCTGTTAGTTGAATGCACAGAACAGAAAGAAGTTTCATACAATGCTTCTGTGTAGTTTATATTTGAACATATTCTTTTTTCCACTATTACCCACTTAGCGCTACGAATGTCCAGTTGCATTTTCTACAGACAGAGTGTTTCAAAACTGCTCAATCAAAAGTATGGTTTAACTCTGTTAGCTGAATGCTCAGATCAGAAAGAAGTTTCACAGAATGCTTCTGTGTAGTTTATATTTGAATATATTCCTTTTTCCACTAGTACTCTCTTAGCGCTCCAAATGTCCAGTTGCATTTTCTACAGAAAGAGTGTTCAGATCTGCTCAATCAAAAGTATGGTTTAACTCTGTTAGCTGAATGCACAGATCAGAAAGAAGTTTCACAGAATGATTCTGTGTAGTTTATATTTGGAGACATTCCTTTTTCCACTATTACCCTCTTAGCGCTCCGAATCTCCACTTGCATTTTCTACAGAAAGAGTGTTTCAGAACGGCTCAATCAAAACTAAGGTTCAACTCTTTTAGTTGAACAAACAGAACAGAAAGAAGTTTCACACAATTCTTCTGTGTAGTTTTTATTTGTAGACATTCTTTTTCCCAATATAGGCCTCCTAGCGCTCAGAATGTCCAATTGCAGTTTCTACAGAAAGAGTGTTTCAGAACGGCTCAATCAAAAGTAAGGTTCAACTCTGTTAGTTGAATGCACAGAACAGAAAGAAGTTTCATACAATGCTTCTGTGTAGTTTATATTTGAACATATTCTTTTTTCCACTATTACCCACTTAGCTCTACGAATGTCCAGTTGCATTTTCTACAGACAGAGTGTTTCAAAACTGCTCAATCAAAAGTATGGTTTAACTCTGTTAGCTGAATGCTCAGATCAGAAAGAAGTTTCACAGAATGCTTCTGTGTAGTTTATATTTGAATATATTCCTTTTTCCACTACTACGCTCTTAGCGCTCCAAATGTCCAGTTGCATTTTCTACAGAAAGAGTGTTCAGATCTGCTCAATCAAAAGTATGGTTTAACTCTGTTAGCTGAATGCACAGATCAGAAAGAAGTTTCACCGAATGATTCTGTGTAGTTTATATTTGAAGACATTCCTTTTTCCACTATTACCCTCTTAGCGCTCCGAATCTCCACTTGCATTTTCTACAAAAAGAATGTTTCATAACTGCTCAATCAAAAATATGTTTTATCTCTGTTAACTGAATTAACAGATCAGAAATAAGTTTCACAGAATGCATCTGTGTAGTTTTTATTTGAAGAGATTCTTTTTCCCAATGTAGGCCTCTTAGCGCTTAGCATGTCCAATTGCAGTTTCTACAGAAAGAGTGTTTCAGAACGGCTCAATCAAAAGTAAGTTTCAACTCTGTTAGTTGAATGCACAGAACAGAAAGAATTTTCACAGAATGCTACTGTGTAGTTTATATTTGAATATATTCCTTTTTCCACTATTACCCTCTTAGCGCTCCGAATGCCCACTTGCATTTTCTACAGAAAGAGTGTTCAGAACTGCGCAATCAAAAGTATGGTTTAACTCTGTTAGCTTAATGAACATATCAGAAATAAGTTTCACACAATGCTTCTGTGTAGCTTTTATTTGAAGATATTATTTTTCCCAATAGAGGCCTCTTAGCGCTCAGAATGTCCAATTGCAGTTTCTACAGAAAGAGTGTTTCAGAAAGGCTCAATCAAAAGTAAGGTTCAACTCTGTTAGTTGAATGCACAGAACAGAAAGAAGTTTCATACAATGCTTCTGTGTAGTTTATATTTGAACATATTCTTTTTTCCACTATTACCCACTTAGCGCTACGAATGTCCAGTTGCATTTTCTAAAGACAGAGTGTTTCAAAACTGCTCAATCAAAAGTATGGTTTAACTCTGTTAGCTGAATGCTCAGATCAGAAAGAAGTTTCACAGAATGCTTCTGTGTAGTTTATATTTGAATATATTCCTTTCTCCACTAGTACTCTCTTAGCGCTCCAAATGTCCAGTTGCATTTTCTACAGAAAGAGTGTTCAGATCTGCTCAATCAAAAGTATGGTTTAACTCTGTTAGCTGAATGCACAGATCAGAAAGAAGTTTCACAGAATGATTCTGTGTAGTTTATATTTGGAGACATTCCTTTTTCCACTATTACCCTCTTAGCGCTCCGAATCTCCACTTGCATTTTCTACAGAAAGAGTGTTTCAGAACGGCTCAATCAAAACTAAGGTTCAACTCTTTTAGTTGAACAAACAGAACAGAAAGAGGTTTCACACAATTCTTCTGTGTAGTTTTTATTTGTAGACATTCTTTTTCCCAATATAGGCCTCCTAGCGCTCAGAATGTCCAATTGCAGTTTCTACAGAAAGAGTGTTTCAGAACGGCTCAATCAAAAGTAAGGTTCAACTCTGTTAGTTGAATGCACAGAACAGAAAGAAGTTTCATACAATGCTTCTGTGTAGTTTATATTTGAACATATTCTTTTTTCCACTATTACCCACTTAGCGCTACGAATGTCCAGTTGCATTTTCTACAGACAGAGTGTTTCAAAACTGCTCAATCAAAAGTATGGTTTAACTCTGTTAGCTGAATGCTCAGATCATAAAGAAGTTTCACAGAATGCTTCTGTGTAGTTTATATTTGAATATATTCCTTTTTCCACTACTACACTCTTAGCGCTCGAAATGTCCAGTTGCATTTTCTACAGAAAGAGTGTTCAGATCTGCCCAATCAAAAGTATGGTTTAACTCTGTTAGCTGAATGCACAGATCAGAAAGAAGTTTCACCGAATGATTCTGTGTAGTTTATATTTGAAGACATTCCTTTTTCCACTATTACCCTCTTAGCGCTCCGAATCTCCACTTGCATTTTCTACAAAAAGAGTGTTTCATAACTGCTCAATGAAAAATATGTTTTATCTCTGTTAACTGAAATTACAGATCAGAAATAAGTTTCACAGAATGCATCTGTGTAGTTTTTATTTGAAGATATTCTTTTTCCCAATGTAGGCCTCTTAGCGCTTAGCATGTCCAATTGCAGTTTCTACAGAAAGAGTGTTTCAGAACGGCTCAATCAAAAGTAAGGTTCAACTCTGTTAGTTGAATGCACAGAACAGAAAGAATTTTCACAGAATGCTACTGTGTAGTTTATATTTGAATATATTCCTTTTTCCACTATTACCCTCTTAGCGCTCCGAATGCCCACTTGCATTTTCTACAGAAAGAGTGTTCAGAACTGCGCAATCAAAAGTATGGTTTAACTCTGTTAGCTTAATGAACATATCAGAAATAAGTTTCACACAATGCTTCTGTGTAGTTTTTATTTGAAGATATTATTTTTCCCAATAGAGGCCTCTTAGCGCTCAGAATGTCCAATTGCAGTTTCTACAGAAAGAGTGTTTCAGAAAGGCTCAATCAAAAGTAAGGTTCAACTCAGTTGAATGCACAGAACAGAAAGTAGTTTCATACAATGCTTCTGTGTAGTTTATATTTGAACATATTCTTTTTTCCACTATTACCCACTTAGCGCTACGAATGTCCAGTTGCATTTTCTACAGACAGAGTGTTTCAAAACTGCTCAATCAAATGTATGGTTTAACTCTGTTAGCTGAATGCTCAGATCAGAAAGAAGTTTCACAGAATGCTTCTGTGTAGTTTATATTTGCATATATTCCTTTTTCCACTACTACTCTCTTAGCGCTCCAAATGTCCAGTTGCATTTTCTACAGAAAGAGTG
This sequence comes from Symphalangus syndactylus, assembly GCF_028878055.3. Classification (NCBI taxonomy): domain Eukaryota; kingdom Metazoa; phylum Chordata; class Mammalia; order Primates; family Hylobatidae; genus Symphalangus; species Symphalangus syndactylus. Next base: position 153,180,145 of record NC_072425.2, read on the forward strand.
TTCAGATCTGCTCAATCAAAAGTATGGTTTAACTCTGTTAGCTGAATGCACAGATCAGAAAGAAGTTTCACAGAATGATACTGTGTAGTTTATATTTGGAGACATTCCTTTTTCCACTATTACCCTCTTAGCGCTCCGAATCTCCACTTGCATTTTCTACAGAAAGAGTGTTTCAGAACGGCTCAATCAAAACTAAGGTTCAACTCTTTTAGTTGAACAAACAGAACAGAAAGAAGTTTCACACAATTCTTCTGTGTAGTTTTTATTTGTAGACATTCTTTTTCCCAATATAGGCCTCTTAGCGCTCAGAATGTCCAATTGCAGTTTCTACAGAAAGAGTGTTTCAGAACGGCTCAATCAAAAGTAAGGTTCAACTCTGTTAGTTGAATGCACAGAACAGAAAGTAGTTTCATACAATGCTTCTGTGTAGTTTATATTTGAACATATTCTTTTTTCCACTATTACCCACTTAGCGCTACGAATGTCCGGTTGCATTTTCTACAGACAGAGTGTTTCAAAACTGCCCAATCAAAAGTGTAGTTTAAGTCTGTTAGCTGAATGCTCAGATCAGAAAGAAGTTTCACAGAATGCTTCTGTGTAGTTTATATTTGAATATATTCCTTTTTCCACTACTACGCTCTTAGCGCTCCAAATGTCCAGTTGCATTTTCTACAGAAAGAGTGTTCAGATCTGCTCAATCAAAAGTATGGTTTAACTCTGTTAGCTGAATGCACAGATCAGAAAGAAGTTTCATCGAATGATTCTGTGTAGTTTATATTTGAAGACATTCCTTTTTCCACTATTACCCTCTTAGCGCTCCGAATCTCCACTTGCATTTTCTACAAAAAGAGTGTTTCATAACTGCTCAATCAAAAATATATTTTATCTCTGTTAACTGAATTTACAGATCAGAAATATGTTTCACAGAATGCATCTGTGTAGTTTTTATTTGAAGATATTCTTTTTCCCAATGTAGGCCTCTTAGCGCTTAGCATGTCCAATTGCAGTTTCTACAGAAAGAGTGTTTCAGAACGGCTCAATCAAAAGTAAGGTTCAACTCTGTTAGTTGAATGCACAGAACAGAAAGAATTTTCACAGAATGCTACTGTGTAGTTTATATTTGAATATATTCCTTTTTCCACTATTACCCTCTTAGCGCTCCGAATGTCCACTTGCATTTTCTACAGAAAGAGTGTTCAGAACTGCGCAATCAAAAGTATGGTTTAACTCTGTTAGCTTAATGAACATATCAGAAAGAAGTTTCACACAATGCTTCTGTGTAGTTTTTATTTGAAGATATTATTTTTCCCAATAGAGGCCTCTTAGCGCTCAGAATGTCCAATTGCAGTTTCTACAGAAAGAGTGTTTCAGAAAGGCTCAATCAAAAGTAAGGTTCAACTCTGTTAGTTGAATGCACATAACAGAAAGAAGTTTCATACAATGATTCCGTGTAGTTTATATTTGAACATATTCTTTTTTCCACTATTACCCACTTAGCGCTACGAATGTCCAGTTGCATTTTCTACAGACAGAGTGTTTCAAAACTGCTCAATCAAAAGTATGGTTTAACTCTGTTACCTGAATGCTCAGATCAGAAAGAAGTTTCACAGAATGCTTCTGTGTAGTTTATATTTGAATATATTCCTTTTTCCACTACTACGCTCTTAGCGCTCCAAATGTCCAGTTGCATTTTCTACAGAAAGAGTGTTCAGATCTGCTCAATCAAAAGTATGGTTTAACTCTGTTAGCTGAATGCACAGATCAGGAAGAAGTTTCACCGAATGATTCTGTGTAGTTTATATTTGAAGACATTCCTTTTTCCACTATTACCCTCTTAGCGCTCCGAATCTCCACTTGCATTTTCTACAAAAAGAGTGTTTCATAACTGCTCAATGAAAAATATGTTTTATCTCTGTTAACTGAATTTACAGATCAGAAATAAGTTTCACAGAATGCATCTGTGTAGTTTTTATTTGAAGATATTCTTTTTCCCAATGTAGGCCTCTTAGCGCTTAGCATGTCCAATTGCAGTTTCTACAGAAACAGTGTTTCAGAACGGCTCAATCAAAAGTAAGGTTCAACTCTGTTAGTTGAATGCACAGAACAGAAAGAATTTTCACAGAATGCTACTGTGTAGTTTATATTTGAATATATTCCTTTTTCCACTATTACCCTCTTAGCGCTCCGAATGCCCACTTGTATTTTCTACAGAAAGAGTGTTCAGAACTGCGCAATCAAAAGTATGGTTTAACTCTGTTAGCTTAATGAACATATCAGAAATAAGTTTCACACAATGCTTCTGTGTAGTTTTTATTTGAAGATATTATTTTTCCCAATAGAGGCCTCTTAGCGCTCAGAATGTCCAATTGCAGTTTCTACAGAAAGAGTGTTTCAGAAAGGCTCAATCAAAAGTAAGGTTCAACTCAGTTGAATGCACAGAACAGAAAGAAGTTTCGTACAATGCTTCTGTGTAGTTTATATTTGAACATATTCTTTTTTCCACTATTACCCACTTAGCGCTACGAATGTCCAGTTGCATTTTCTACAGACAGAGTGTTTCAAAACTGCTCAATCAAATGTATGGTTTAACTCTGTTAGCTGAATGCTCAGATCAGAAAGAAGATTCACAGAATGCTTCTGTGTAGTTTATATTTGAATATATTCCTTTTTCCACTACTACTCTCTTAGCGCTCCAAATATCCAGTTGCATTTTCTACAGAAAGAGTGTTCGGATCTGCTCAATCAAAAGTATGGTTTAACTCTGTTAGCTGAATGCACAGATCAGAAAGAAGTTTCACAGAATGATACTGTGTAGTTTATATTTGGAGACATTCCTTTTTCCACTATTACCCTCTTAGCGCTCCGAATCTCCACTTGCATTTTCTACAGAAAGAGTGTTTCAGAACGGCTCAATCAAAACTAAGGTTCAACTCTTTTAGTTGAACAAACAGAACAGAAGGAAGTTTCACACAATTCTTCTGTGTAGTTTTTATTTGTAGACATTCTTTTTCCCAATATAGGCCTCTTAGCGCTCAGAATGTCCAATTGCAGTTTCTACAGAAAGAGTGTTTCAGAACGGCTCAATCAAAAGTAAGGTTCAACTCTGTTAGTTGAATGCACAGAACAGAAAGAAGTTTCATACAATGCTTCTGTGTAGTTTATATTTGAAAAAATTCTTTTTTCCACTATTACCCACTTAGCGCTACGAATGTCCGGTTGCATTTTCTAAAGACAGAGTGTTTCAAAACTGCCCAATCAAAAGTGTAGTTTAACTCTGTTAGCTGAATGCTCAGATCAGAAAGAAGTTTCACAGACTGCTTCTGTGTAGTTTATATTTGAATATATTCCTTTTTCCACTACTACGCTCTTAGCGCTCCAAATGTCCAGTTGCATTTTCTACAGAAAGAGTGTTCAGATCTGCTCAATCAAAAGTATGGTTTAACTCTGTTAGCTGAATGCACAGATCAGAAAGAAGTTTCACCGAATGATTCTGTGTAGTTTATATTTGAAGACATTCCTTTTTCCACTATTACCCTCTTAGCGCTCCGAAACTCCACTTGCATTTTCTACAAAAAGAGTGTTTCATAACTGCTCAATCAAAAATATATTTTATCTCTGTTAACTGAATTTACAGATCAGAAATATGTTTCACAGAATGCATCTGTGTGGTTTTTATTTGAAGATATTCTTTTTCCCAATGTAGGCCTCTTAGCGCTTAGCATGTCCAATTGCAGTTTCTACAGAAAGAGTGTTTCAGAACGGCTCAATTAAAAGTAAGGTTCAACTCTGTTAGTTGAATGCACAGAACAGAAAGAATTTTCACAGAATGCTACTGTGTAGTTTATATTTGAATATATTCCTTTTTCCACTATTACCCTCTTAGCGCTCCGAATGTCCACTTGCATTTTCTACAGAAAGAGTGTTCAGAACTGCGCAATCAAAAGTATGGTTTAACTCTGTTAGCTTAATGAACATATCAGAAAGAAGTTTCACACAATGCTTCTGTGTAGTTTTTATTTGAAGATATTATTTTTCCCAATAGAGGCCTCTTAGCGCTCAGAATGTCCAATTGCAGTTTCTACAGAAAGAGTGTTTCAGAAAGGCTCAATCAAAAGTAAGGTTCAACTCTGTTAGTTGAATGCACAGAACAGAAAGAAGTTTCATACAATGATTCCGTGTAGTTTATATTTGAAAATATTCTTTTTTCCACTATTACCCACTTAGCGCTACGAATGTCCAGTTGCATTTTCTACAGACAGAGTGTTTCAAAACTGCTCAATCAAAAGTATGGTTTAACTCTGTTAGCTGAATGCTCAGATCAGAAAGAAGTTTCACAGAATGCTTCTGTGTAGTTTATATTTGAATATATTCCTTTTTCCACTACTACTCTCTTAGCGCACCAAATGTCCAGTTGCATTTTCTACAGAAAGAGTGTTCAGATCTGCTCAATCAAAAGTATGGTTTAACTCTGTTAGCTGAATGCACAGATCAGAAAGAAGTTTCACAGAATGATTCTGTGTAGTTTATATTTGGAGACATCCCTTTTTCCACTATTACCCTCTTAGCGCTCCGAATCTCCACTTGCATTTTCTACAGAAAGAGTGTTTCAGAACGGCTCAATCAAAACTAAGGTTCAACTCTTTTAGTTGAACAAACAGAACAGGAAGAAGTTTCACACAATTCTTCTGTGTAGTTTTTATTTGTAGACATTCTTTTTCCCAATATAGGCCTCTTAGCGCTCAGAATGTCCAACAGCAGTTTCTACAGAAGGAGTGTTTCAGAAAGGCTCAATCAAAAGTAAGGTTCAACTCTGTTAGTTGAATGCACAGAACAGAAAGAAGTTTCATACAATGCTTCTGTGTAGTTTATATTTGAACATATTCTTTTTTCCACTATTACCCACTTAGCGCTACGAATGTCCAGTTGCATTTTCTACAGACAGAGTGTTTCAAAACTGCTCAATCAAAAGTATGGTTTAACTCTGTTACCTGAATGCTCAGATCAGAAAGAAGTTTCACAGAATGCTTCTGTGTAGTTTATATTTGAATATATTCCTTTTTCCACTACTACGCTCTTAGCGCTCCAAATGTCCAGTTGCATTTTCTACAGAAAGAGTGTTCAGATCTGCTCAATCAAAAGTATGGTTTAACTCTGTTAGCTGAATGCACAGATCAGGAAGAAGTTTCACCGAATGATTCTGTGTAGTTTATATTTGAAGACATTCCTTTTTCCACTATTACCCTCTTAGCGCTCCGAATCTCCACTTGCATTTTCTACAAAAAGAGTGTTTCATAACTGCTCAATCAAAAATATGTTTTATCTCTGTTAACTGAATTTACAGATCAGAAATAAGTTTCACAGAATGCATCTCTGTAGTTTTTATTTGAAGATATACTTTTTCCCAATGTAGGCCTCTTAGCGCTTAGCATGTATAATTGCAGTTTCTACAGAAAGAGTGTTTCAGAACGGCTCAATCAAAAGTAAGGTTCAACTCTGTTAGTTGAATGCACAGAACAGAAAGAATTTTCACAGAATGCTACTGTGTAGTTTATATTTGAATATATTCCTTTTTCCACTATTACCCTCTTAGCGCTCCGAATGTCCACTTGCATTTTCTACAGAAAGAGTGTTCAGAACTGCGCAATCAAAAGTATGGTTTAACTCTGTTAGCTTAATGAACATATCAGAAAGAAGTTTCACACAATGCTTCTGTGTAGTTTTTATTTGAAGATATTATTTTTCCCAATAGAGGCCTCTTAGCGCTCAGAATGTCCAATTGCAGTTTCTACAGAAAGAGTGTTTCAGAAAGGCTCAATCAAAAGTAAGTTTCAACTCTGTTAGTTGAATGCACAGAACAGAAAGAAGTTTCATACAATGCTTCTGTGTAGTTTATATTTGAACATATTCTTTTTTCCACTATTACCCACTTAGCGCTACGAATGTCCAGTTGCATTTTCTACAGACAGAGTGTTTCAAAACTGCTCAATCAAATGTATGGTTTAACTCTGTTAGCTGAATGCTCAGATCAGAAAGAAGATTCACAGAATGCTTCTGTGTAGTTTATATTTGAATATATTCCTTTTTCCACTACTACGCTCTTAGCGCTCCAAATATCCAGTTGCATTTTCTACAGAAAGAGTGTTCGGATCTGCTCAATCAAAAGTATGGTTTAACTCTGTTAGCTGAATGCACAGATCAGAAAGAAGTTTCACAGAATGATACTGTGTAGTTTATATTTGGAGACATTCCTTTTTCCACTATTACCCTCTTAGCGCTCCGAATCTCCACTTGCATTTTCTACAGAAAGAGTGTTTCAGAACGGCTCAATCAAAACTAAGGTTCAACTCTTTTAGTTGAACAAACAGAACAGAAGGAAGTTTCACACAATTCTTCTGTGTAGTTTTTATTTGTAGACATTCTTTTTCCCAATATAGGCCTCTTAGCGCTCAGAATGTCCAATTGCAGTTTCTACAGAAAGAGTGTTTCAGAACGGCTCAATCAAAAGTAAGGTTCAACTCTGTTAGTTGAATGCACAGAACAGAAAGAAGTTTCATACAATGCTTCTGTGTAGTTTATATTTGAAAAAATTCTTTTTTCCACTATTACCCACTTAGCGCTACGAATGTCCGGTTGCATTTTCTAAAGACAGAGTGTTTCAAAACTGCCCAATCAAAAGTGTAGTTTAACTCTGTTAGCTGAATGCTCAGATCAGAAAGAAGTTTCACAGACTGCTTCTGTGTAGTTTATATTTGAATATATTCCTTTTTCCACTACTACGCTCTTAGCGCTCCAAATGTCCAGTTGCATTTTCTACAGAAAGAGTGTTCAGATCTGCTCAATCAAAAGTATGGTTTAACTCTGTTAGCTGAATGCACAGATCAGAAAGAAGTTTCACCGAATGATTCTGTGTAGTTTATATTTGAAGACATTCCTTTTTCCACTATTACCCTCTTAGCGCTCCGAAACTCCACTTGCATTTTCTACAAAAAGAGTGTTTCATAACTGCTCAATCAAAAATATATTTTATCTCTGTTAACTGAATTTACAGATCAGAAATATGTTTCACAGAATGCATCTGTGTGGTTTTTATTTGAAGATATTCTTTTTCCCAATGTAGGCCTCTTAGCGCTTAGCATGTCCAATTGCAGTTTCTACAGAAATAGTGTTTCAGAACGGCTCAATTAAAAGTAAGGTTCAACTCTGTTAGTTGAATGCACAGAACAGAAAGAATTTTCACAGAATGCTACTGTGTAGTTTATATTTGAATATATTCCTTTTTCCACTATTACCCTCTTAGCGCTCCGAATGTCCACTTGCATTTTCTACAGAAAGAGTGTTCAGAACTGCGCAATCAAAAGTATGGTTTAACTCTGTTAGCTTAATGAACATATCAGAAAGAAGTTTCACACAATGCTTCTGTGTAGTTTTTATTTGAAGATATTATTTTTCCCAATAGAGGCCTCTTAGCGCTCAGAATGTCCAATTGCAGTTTCTACAGAAAGAGTGTTTCAGAAAGGCTCAATCAAAAGTAAGGTTCAACTCTGTTAGTTGAATGCACATAACAGAAAGAAGTTTCATACAATGATTCCGTGTAGTTTATATTTGAACATATTCTTTTTTCCACTATTACCCACTTAGCGCTACGAATGTCCAGTTGCATTTTCTACAGACAGAGTGTTTCAAAACTGCTCAATCAAAAGTATGGTTTAACTCTGTTACCTGAATGCTCAGATCAGAAAGAAGTTTCACAGAATGCTTCTGTGTAGTTTATATTTGAATATATTCCTTTTTCCACTACTACGCTCTTAGCGCTCCAAATGTCCAGTTGCATTTTCTACAGAAAGAGTGTTCAGATCTGCTCAATCAAAAGTATGGTTTAACTCTGTTAGCTGAATGCACAGATCAGGAAGAAGTTTCACCGAATGATTCTGTGTAGTTTATATTTGAAGACATTCCTTTTTCCACTATTACCCTCTTAGCGCTCCGAATCTCCACTTGCATTTTCTACAAAAAGAGTGTTTCATAACTGCTCAATGAAAAATATGTTTTATCTCTGTTAACTGAATTTACAGATCAGAAATAAGTTTCACAGAATGCATCTGTGTAGTTTTTATTTGAAGATATTCTTTTTCCCAATGTAGGCCTCTTAGCGCTTAGCATGTCCAATTGCAGTTTCTACAGAAACAGTGTTTCAGAACGGCTCAATCAAAAGTAAGGTTCAACTCTGTTAGTTGAATGCACAGAACAGAAAGAATTTTCACAGAATGCTACTGTGTAGTTTATATTTGAATATATTCCTTTTTCCACTATTACCCTCTTAGCGCTCCGAATGCCCACTTGTATTTTCTACAGAAAGAGTGTTCAGAACTGCGCAATCAAAAGTATGGTTTAACTCTGTTAGCTTAATGAACATATCAGAAATAAGTTTCACACAATGCTTCTGTGTAGTTTTTATTTGAAGATATTATTTTTCCCAATAGAGGCCTCTTAGCGCTCAGAATGTCCAATTGCAGTTTCTACAGAAAGAGTGTTTCAGAAAGGCTCAATCAAAAGTAAGGTTCAACTCAGTTGAATGCACAGAACAGAAAGAAGTTTCGTACAATGCTTCTGTGTAGTTTATATTTGAACATATTCTTTTTTCCACTATTACCCACTTAGCGCTACGAATGTCCAGTTGCATTTTCTACAGACAGAGTGTTTCAAAACTGCTCAATCAAATGTATGGTTTAACTCTGTTAGCTGAATGCTCAGATCAGAAAGAAGATTCACAGAATGCTTCTGTGTAGTTTATATTTGAATATATTCCTTTTTCCACTACTACTCTCTTAGCGCTCCAAATATCCAGTTGCATTTTCTACAGAAAGAGTGTTCGGATCTGCTCAATCAAAAGTATGGTTTAACTCTGTTAGCTGAATGCACAGATCAGAAAGAAGTTTCACAGAATGATACTGTGTAGTTTATATTTGGAGACATTCCTTTTTCCACTATTACCCTCTTAGCGCTCCGAATCTCCACTTGCATTTTCTACAGAAAGAGTGTTTCAGAACGGCTCAATCAAAACTAAGGTTCAACTCTTTTAGTTGAACAAACAGAACAGAAGGAAGTTTCACACAATTCTTCTGTGTAGTTTTTATTTGTAGACATTCTTTTTCCCAATATAGGCCTCTTAGCGCTCAGAATGTCCAATTGCAGTTTCTACAGAAAGAGTGTTTCAGAACGGCTCAATCAAAAGTAAGGTTCAACTCTGTTAGTTGAATGCACAGAACAGAAAGAAGTTTCATACAATGCTTCTGTGTAGTTTATATTTGAAAAAATTCTTTTTTCCACTATTACCCACTTAGCGCTACGAATGTCCGGTTGCATTTTCTAAAGACAGAGTGTTTCAAAACTGCCCAATCAAAAGTGTAGTTTAACTCTGTTAGCTGAATGCTCAGATCAGAAAGAAGTTTCACAGACTGCTTCTGTGTAGTTTATATTTGAATATATTCCTTTTTCCACTACTACGCTCTTAGCGCTCCAAATGTCCAGTTGCATTTTCTACAGAAAGAGTGTTCAGATCTGCTCAATCAAAAGTATGGTTTAACTCTGTTAGCTGAATGCACAGATCAGAAAGAAGTTTCACCGAATGATTCTGTGTAGTTTATATTTGAAGACATTCCTTTTTCCACTATTACCCTCTTAGCGCTCCGAAACTCCACTTGCATTTTCTACAAAAAGAGTGTTTCATAACTGCTCAATCAAAAATATATTTTATCTCTGTTAACTGAATTTACAGATCAGAAATATGTTTCACAGAATGCATCTGTGTGGTTTTTATTTGAAGATATTCTTTTTCCCAATGTAGGCCTCTTAGCGCTTAGCATGTCCAATTGCAGTTTCTACAGAAAGAGTGTTTCAGAACGGCTCAATTAAAAGTAAGGTTCAACTCTGTTAGTTGAATGCACAGAACAGAAAGAATTTTCACAGAATGCTACTGTGTAGTTTATATTTGAATATATTCCTTTTTCCACTATTACCCTCTTAGCGCTCCGAATGTCCACTTGCATTTTCTACAGAAAGAGTGTTCAGAACTGCGCAATCAAAAGTATGGTTTAACTCTGTTAGCTTAATGAACATATCAGAAAGAAGTTTCACACAATGCTTCTGTGTAGTTTTTATTTGAAGATATTATTTTTCCCAATAGAGGCCTCTTAGCGCTCAGAATGTCCAATTGCAGTTTCTACAGAAAGAGTGTTTCAGAAAGGCTCAATCAAAAGTAAGGTTCAACTCTGTTAGTTGAATGCACAGAACAGAAAGAAGTTTCATACAATGATTCCGTGTAGTTTATATTTGAAAATATTCTTTTTTCCACTATTACCCACTTAGCGCTACGAATGTCCAGTTGCATTTTCTACAGACAGAGTGTTTCAAAACTGCTCAATCAAAAGTATGGTTTAACTCTGTTAGCTGAATGCTCAGATCAGAAAGAAGTTTCACAGAATGCTTCTGTGTAGTTTATATTTGAATATATTCCTTTTTCCACTACTACTCTCTTAGCGCACCAAATGTCCAGTTGCATTTTCTACAGAAAGAGTGTTCAGATCTGCTCAATCAAAAGTATGGTTTAACTCTGTTAGCTGAATGCACAGATCAGAAAGAAGTTTCACAGAATGATTCTGTGTAGTTTATATTTGGAGACATCCCTTTTTCCACTATTACCCTCTTAGCGCTCCGAATCTCCACTTGCATTTTCTACAGAAAGAGTGTTTCAGAACGGCTCAATCAAAACTAAGGTTCAACTCTTTTAGTTGAACAAACAGAACAGGAAGAAGTTTCACACAATTCTTCTGTGTAGTTTTTATTTGTAGACATTCTTTTTCCCAATATAGGCCTCTTAGCGCTCAGAATGTCCAACAGCAGTTTCTACAGAAGGAGTGTTTCAGAAAGGCTCAATCAAAAGTAAGGTTCAACTCTGTTAGTTGAATGCACAGAACAGAAAGAAGTTTCATACAATGCTTCTGTGTAGTTTATATTTGAACATATTCTTTTTTCCACTATTACCCACTTAGCGCTACGAATGTCCAGTTGCATTTTCTACAGACAGAGTGTTTCAAAACTGCTCAATCAAAAGTATGGTTTAACTCTGTTACCTGAATGCTCAGATCAGAAAGAAGTTTCACAGAATGCTTCTGTGTAGTTTATATTTGAATATATTCCTTTTTCCACTACTACGCTCTTAGCGCTCCAAATGTCCAGTTGCATTTTCTACAGAAAGAGTGTTCAGATCTGCTCAATCAAAAGTATGGTTTAACTCTGTTAGCTGAATGCACAGATCAGGAAGAAGTTTCACCGAATGATTCTGTGTAGTTTATATTTGAAGACATTCCTTTTTCCACTATTACCCTCTTAGCGCTCCGAATCTCCACTTGCATTTTCTACAAAAAGAGTGTTTCATAACTGCTCAATCAAAAATATGTTTTATCTCTGTTAACTGAATTTACAGATCAGAAATAAGTTTCACAGAATGCATCTCTGTAGTTTTTATTTGAAGATATACTTTTTCCCAATGTAGGCCTCTTAGCGCTTAGCATGTCCAATTGCAGTTTCTACAGAAAGAGTGTTTCAGAACGGCTCAATCAAAAGTAAGGTTCAACTCTGTTAGTTGAATGCACAGAACAGAAAGAATTTTCACAGAATGCTACTGTGTAGTTTATATTTGAATATATTCCTTTTTCCACTATTACCCTCTTAGCGCTCCGAATGTCCACTTGCATTTTCTACAGAAAGAGTGTTCAGAACTGCGCAATCAAAAGTATGGTTTAACTCTGTTAGCTTAATGAACATATCAGAAAGAAGTTTCACACAATGCTTCTGTGTAGTTTTTATTTGAAGATATTATTTTTCCCAATAGAGGCCTCTTAGCGCTCAGAATGTCCAATTGCAGTTTCTACAGAAAGAGTGTTTCAGAAAGGCTCAATCAAAAGTAAGTTTCAACTCTGTTAGTTGAATGCACAGAACAGAAAGAAGTTTCATACAGTGCTTCTGTGTAGTTTATATTTGAACATATTCTTTTTTCCACTATTACCCACTTAGCGCTACGAATGTCCAGTTGCATTTTCTACAGACAGAGTGTTTCAAAACTGCTCAATCAAAAGTATGGTTTAACTCTGTTAGCTGAATGCTCAGATCAGAAAGAAGTTTCACAGACTGCTTCTGTGTAGTTTATATTTGAATATATTCCTTTTTCCACTACTACGCTCTTAGCGCTCCAAATGTCCAGTTGCATTTTCTACAGAAAGAGTGTTCAGATCTGCTCAATCAAAAGTATGGTTTAACTCTGTTAGCTGAATGCACAGATCAGAAAGAAGTTTCACCGAATGATTCTGTGTAGTTTATATTTGAGGACATTCCTTTTTCCACTATTACCCTCTTAGCGCTCCGAAACTCCACTTGCATTTTCTACAAAAAGAGTGTTTCATAACTGCTCAATCAAAAATATATTTTATCTCTGTTAACTGAATTTACAGATCAGAAATAAGTTTCACACAATGCTTCTGTGTAGTTTTTATTTGAAGATATTATTTTTCCCAATAGAGGCCTCTTAGCGCTCAGAATGTCCAATTGCAGTTTCTACAGAAAGAGTGTTTCAGAAAGGCTCAATCAAAAGTAAGGTTCAACTCTGTTAGTTGAATGCACAGAACAGAAAGAAGTTTCATACAATGATTCCGTGTAGTTTATATTTGAACATATTCTTTTTTCCACTATTACCCACTTAGCGCTACGAATGTCCAGTTGCATTTTCTACAGACAGAGTGTTTCAAAACTGCTCAATCAAAAGTATGGTTTAACTCTGTTAGCTGAATGCTCAGATCAGAAAGAAGTTTCACAGAATGCTTCTGTGTAGTTTATATTTGAATATATTCCTTTTTCCACTACTACTCTCTTAGCGCACCAAATGTCCAGTTGCATTTTCTACAGAAAGAGTGTTCAGATCTGCTCAATCAAAAGTATGGTTTAACTCTGTTAGCTGAATGCACAGATCAGAAAGAAGTTTCACAGAATGATTCTGTGTAGTTTATATTTGGAGACATCCCTTTTTCCACTATTACCCTCTTAGCGCTCCGAATCTCCACTTGCATTTTCTACAGAAAGAGTGTTTCAGAACGGCTCAATCAAAACTAAGGTTCAACACTTTTAGTTGAACAAACAGAACAGGAAGTAGTTTCACACAATTCTTCTGTGTAGTTTTTATTTGTAGACATTCTTTTTCCCAATATAGGCCTCTTAGCGCTCAGAATGTCCAACTGCAGTTTCTACAGAAGGAGTGTTTCAGAAAGGCTCAATCAAAAGTAAGGTTCAACTCTGTTAGTTGAATGCACAGAACAGAAAGAAGTTTCATACAATGCTTCTGTGTAGTTTATATTTGAACATATTCTTTTTTCCACTATTACCCACTTTGCGCTACGAATGTCCAGTTGCATTTTCTACAGACAGAGTGTTTCAAAACTGCTCAATCAAAAGTATGGTTTAACTCTGTTACCTGAATGCTCAGATCAGAAAGAAGTTTCACAGAATGCTTCTGTGTAGTTTATATTTGAATATATTCCTTTTTCCACTACTACGCTCTTAGCGCTCCAAATGTCCAGTTAAATTTTCTACAGAAAGAGTGTTCAGATCTGCTCAATCAAAAGTATGGTTTAACTCTGTTAGCTGAATGCACAGATCAGGAAGAAGTTTCACCGAATGATTCTGTGTAGTTTATATTTGAAGACATTCCTTTTTCCACTATTACCCTCTTAGCGCTCCGAATCTCCACTTGCATTTTCTACAAAAAGAGTGTTTCATAACTGCTCAATCAAAAATATGTTTTATCTCTGTTAACTGAATTTACAGATCAGAAATAAGTTTCACAGAATGCATCTCTGTAGTTTTTATTTGAAGATATACTTTTTCCCAATGTAGGCCTCTTAGCGCTTAGCATGTCCAATTGCAGTTTCTACAGAAAGAGTGTTTCAGAACGGCTCAATCAAAAGTAAGGTTCAACTCTGTTAGTTGAATGCACAGAACAGAAAGAATTTTCACAGAATGCTACTGTGTAGTTTATATTTGAATATATTCCTTTTTCCACTATTACCCTCTTAGCGCTCCGAATGTCCACTTGCATTTTCTACAGAAAGAGTGTTCAGAACTGCGCAATCAAAAGTATGGTTTAACTCTGTTAGCTTAATGAACATATCAGAAAGAAGTTTCACACAATGCTTCTGTGTAGTTTTTATTTGAAGATATTATTTTTCCCAATAGAGGCCTCTTAGCGCTCAGAATGTCCAATTGCAGTTTCTACAGAAAGAGTGTTTCAGAAAGGCTCAATCAAAAGTAAGTTTCAACTCTGTTAGTTGAATGCACAGAACAGAAAGAAGTTTCATACAATGCTTCTGTGTAGTTTATATTTGAACATATTCTTTTTTCCACTATTACCCACTTAGCGCTACGAATGTCTAGTTGCATTTTCTACAGACAGAGTGTTTCAAAACTGCTCAATCAAAAGTATGGTTTAACTCTGTTAGCTGAATGCTCAGATCAGAAAGAAGTTTCACAGAATGCTTCTGTGTAGTTTATATTTGAATATATTCCTTTTTCCACTACTACTCTCTTAGCGCTCCAAATGTCCAGTTGCATTTTCTACAGAAAGAGTGTTCGGATCTGCTCAATCAAAAGTATGGTTTAACTCTGTTAGCTGAATGCACAGATCAGAAAGAAGTTTCACAGAATGATACTGTGTAGTTTATATTTGGAGACATTCCTTTTTCCACTATTACCCTCTTAGCGCTCCGAATCTCCACTTGCATTTTCTACAGAAAGAGTGTTTCAGAACGGCTCAATCAAAACTAAGGTTCAACTCTTTTAGTTGAACAAACAGAACAGAAGGAAGTTTCACACAATTCTTCTGTGTAGTTTTTATTTGTAGACATTCTTTTTCCCAATATAGGCCTCTTAGCGCTCAGAATGTCCAATTGCAGTTTCTACAGAAAGAGTGTTTCAGAACGGCTCAATCAAAAGTAAGGTTCAACTCTGTTAGTTGAATGCACAGAACAGAAAGAAGTTTCATACAATGCTTCTGTGTAGTTTATATTTGAAAAAATTCTTTTTTCCACTATTACCCACTTAGCGCTACGAATGTCCGGTTGCATTTTCTAAAGACAGAGTGTTTCAAAACTGCCCAATCAAAAGTGTAGTTTAACTCTGTTAGCTGAATGCTCAGATCAGAAAGAAGTTTCACAGACTGCTTCTGTGTAGTTTATATTTGAATATATTCCTTTTTCCACTACTACGCTCTTAGCGCTCCAAATGTCCAGTTGCATTTTCTACAGAAAGAGTGTTCAGATCTGCTCAATCAAAAGTATGGTTTAACTCTGTTAGCTGAATGCACAGATCAGAAAGAAGTTTCACCGAATGATTCTGTGTAGTTTATATTTGAAGACATTCCTTTTTCCACTATTACCCTCTTAGCGCTCCGAAACTCCACTTGCATTTTCTACAAAAAGAGTGTTTCATAACTGCTCAATCAAAAATATATTTTATCTCTGTTAACTGAATTTACAGATCAGAAATATGTTTCACAGAATGCATCTGTGTGGTTTTTATTTGAAGATATTCTTTTTCCCAATGTAGGCCTCTTAGCGCTTAGCATGTCCAATTGCAGTTTCTACAGAAATAGTGTTTCAGAACGGCTCAATTAAAAGTAAGGTTCAACTCTGTTAGTTGAATGCACAGAACAGAAAGAATTTTCACAGAATGCTACTGTGTAGTTTATATTTGAATATATTCCTTTTTCCACTATTACCCTCTTAGCGCTCCGAATGTCCACTTGCATTTTCTACAGAAAGAGTGTTCAGAACTGCGCAATCAAAAGTATGGTTTAACTCTGTTAGCTTAATGAACATATCAGAAAGAAGTTTCACACAATGCTTCTGTGTAGTTTTTATTTGAAGATATTATTTTTCCCAATAGAGGCCTCTTAGCGCTCAGAATGTCCAATTGCAGTTTCTACAGAAAGAGTGTTTCAGAAAGGCTCAATCAAAAGTAAGGTTCAACTCTGTTAGTTGAATGCACAGAACAGAAAGAAGTTTCATACAATGATTCCGTGTAGTTTATATTTGAAAATATTCTTTTTTCCACTATTACCCACTTAGCGCTACGAATGTCCAGTTGCATTTTCTACAGACAGAGTGTTTCAAAACTGCTCAATCAAAAGTATGGTTTAACTCTGTTAGCTGAATGCTCAGATCAGAAAGAAGTTTCACAGAATGCTTCTGTGTAGTTTATATTTGAATATATTCCTTTTTCCACTACTACTCTCTTAGCGCACCAAATGTCCAGTTGCATTTTCTACAGAAAGAGTGTTCAGATCTGCTCAATCAAAAGTATGGTTTAACTCTGTTAGCTGAATGCACAGATCAGAAAGAAGTTTCACAGAATGATTCTGTGTAGTTTATATTTGGAGACATCCCTTTTTCCACTATTACCCTCTTAGCGCTCCGAATCTCCACTTGCATTTTCTACAGAAAGAGTGTTTCAGAACGGCTCAATCAAAACTAAGGTTCAACTCTTTTAGTTGAACAAACAGAACAGGAAGAAGTTTCACACAATTCTTCTGTGTAGTTTTTATTTGTAGACATTCTTTTTCCCAATATAGGCCTCTTAGCGCTCAGAATGTCCAACAGCAGTTTCTACAGAAGGAGTGTTTCAGAAAGGCTCAATCAAAAGTAAGGTTCAACTCTGTTAGTTGAATGCACAGAACAGAAAGAAGTTTCATACAATGCTTCTGTGTAGTTTATATTTGAACATATTCTTTTTTCCACTATTACCCACTTAGCGCTACGAATGTCCAGTTGCATTTTCTACAGACAGAGTGTTTCAAAACTGCTCAATCAAAAGTATGGTTTAACTCTGTTACCTGAATGCTCAGATCAGAAAGAAGTTTCACAGAATGCTTCTGTGTAGTTTATATTTGAATATATTCCTTTTTCCACTACTACGCTCTTAGCGCTCCAAATGTCCAGTTGCATTTTCTACAGAAAGAGTGTTCAGATCTGCTCAATCAAAAGTATGGTTTAACTCTGTTAGCTGAATGCACAGATCAGGAAGAAGTTTCACCGAATGATTCTGTGTAGTTTATATTTGAAGACATTCCTTTTTCCACTATTACCCTCTTAGCGCTCCGAATCTCCACTTGCATTTTCTACAAAAAGAGTGTTTCATAACTGCTCAATCAAAAATATGTTTTATCTCTGTTAACTGAATTTACAGATCAGAAATAAGTTTCACAGAATGCATCTCTGTAGTTTTTATTTGAAGATATACTTTTTCCCAATGTAGGCCTCTTAGCGCTTAGCATGTCCAATTGCAGTTTCTACAGAAAGAGTGTTTCAGAACGGCTCAATCAAAAGTAAGGTTCAACTCTGTTAGTTGAATGCACAGAACAGAAAGAATTTTCACAGAATGCTACTGTGTAGTTTATATTTGAATATATTCCTTTTTCCACTATTACCCTCTTAGCGCTCCGAATGTCCACTTGCATTTTCTACAGAAAGAGTGTTCAGAACTGCGCAATCAAAAGTATGGTTTAACTCTGTTAGCTTAATGAACATATCAGAAAGAAGTTTCACACAATGCTTCTGTGTAGTTTTTATTTGAAGATATTATTTTTCCCAATAGAGGCCTCTTAGCGCTCAGAATGTCCAATTGCAGTTTCTACAGAAAGAGTGTTTCAGAAAGGCTCAATCAAAAGTAAGTTTCAACTCTGTTAGTTGAATGCACAGAACAGAAAGAAGTTTCATACAGTGCTTCTGTGTAGTTTATATTTGAACATATTCTTTTTTCCACTATTACCCACTTAGCGCTACGAATGTCCAGTTGCATTTTCTACAGACAGAGTGTTTCAAAACTGCTCAATCAAAAGTATGGTTTAACTCTGTTAGCTGAATGCTCAGATCAGAAAGAAGTTTCACAGACTGCTTCTGTGTAGTTTATATTTGAATATATTCCTTTTTCCACTACTACGCTCTTAGCGCTCCAAATGTCCAGTTGCATTTTCTACAGAAAGAGTGTTCAGATCTGCTCAATCAAAAGTATGGTTTAACTCTGTTAGCTGAATGCACAGATCAGAAAGAAGTTTCACCGAATGATTCTGTGTAGTTTATATTTGAGGACATTCCTTTTTCCACTATTACCCTCTTAGCGCTCCGAAACTCCACTTGCATTTTCTACAAAAAGAGTGTTTCATAACTGCTCAATCAAAAATATATTTTATCTCTGTTAACTGAATTTACAGATCAGAAATAAGTTTCACACAATGCTTCTGTGTAGTTTTTATTTGAAGATATTATTTTTCCCAATAGAGGCCTCTTAGCGCTCAGAATGTCCAATTGCAGTTTCTACAGAAAGAGTGTTTCAGAAAGGCTCAATCAAAAGTAAGGTTCAACTCTGTTAGTTGAATGCACAGAACAGAAAGAAGTTTCATACAATGATTCCGTGTAGTTTATATTTGAACATATTCTTTTTTCCACTATTACCCACTTAGCGCTACGAATGTCCAGTTGCATTTTCTACAGACAGAGTGTTTCAAAACTGCTCAATCAAAAGTATGGTTTAACTCTGTTAGCTGAATGCTCAGATCAGAAAGAAGTTTCACAGAATGCTTCTGTGTAGTTTATATTTGAATATATTCCTTTTTCCACTACTACTCTCTTAGCGCACCAAATGTCCAGTTGCATTTTCTACAGAAAGAGTGTTCAGATCTGCTCAATCAAAAGTATGGTTTAACTCTGTTAGCTGAATGCACAGATCAGAAAGAAGTTTCACAGAATGATTCTGTGTAGTTTATATTTGGAGACATCCCTTTTTCCACTATTACCCTCTTAGCGCTCCGAATCTCCACTTGCATTTTCTACAGAAAGAGTGTTTCAGAACGGCTCAATCAAAACTAAGGTTCAACACTTTTAGTTGAACAAACAGAACAGGAAGTAGTTTCACACAATTCTTCTGTGTAGTTTTTATTTGTAGACATTCTTTTTCCCAATATAGGCCTCTTAGCGCTCAGAATGTCCAACTGCAGTTTCTACAGAAGGAGTGTTTCAGAAAGGCTCAATCAAAAGTAAGGTTCAACTCTGTTAGTTGAATGCACAGAACAGAAAGAAGTTTCATACAATGCTTCTGTGTAGTTTATATTTGAACATATTCTTTTTTCCACTATTACCCACTTTGCGCTACGAATGTCCAGTTGCATTTTCTACAGACAGAGTGTTTCAAAACTGCTCAATCAAAAGTATGGTTTAACTCTGTTACCTGAATGCTCAGATCAGAAAGAAGTTTCACAGAATGCTTCTGTGTAGTTTATATTTGAATATATTCCTTTTTCCACTACTACGCTCTTAGCGCTCCAAATGTCCAGTTAAATTTTCTACAGAAAGAGTGTTCAGATCTGCTCAATCAAAAGTATGGTTTAACTCTGTTAGCTGAATGCACAGATCAGGAAGAAGTTTCACCGAATGATTCTGTGTAGTTTATATTTGAAGACATTCCTTTTTCCACTATTACCCTCTTAGCGCTCCGAATCTCCACTTGCATTTTCTACAAAAAGAGTGTTTCATAACTGCTCAATCAAAAATATGTTTTATCTCTGTTAACTGAATTTACAGATCAGAAATAAGTTTCACAGAATGCATCTCTGTAGTTTTTATTTGAAGATATACTTTTTCCCAATGTAGGCCTCTTAGCGCTTAGCATGTCCAATTGCAGTTTCTACAGAAAGAGTGTTTCAGAACGGCTCAATCAAAAGTAAGGTTCAACTCTGTTAGTTGAATGCACAGAACAGAAAGAATTTTCACAGAATGCTACTGTGTAGTTTATATTTGAATATATTCCTTTTTCCACTATTACCCTCTTAGCGCTCCGAATGTCCACTTGCATTTTCTACAGAAAGAGTGTTCAGAACTGCGCAATCAAAAGTATGGTTTAACTCTGTTAGCTTAATGAACATATCAGAAAGAAGTTTCACACAATGCTTCTGTGTAGTTTTTATTTGAAGATATTATTTTTCCCAATAGAGGCCTCTTAGCGCTCAGAATGTCCAATTGCAGTTTCTACAGAAAGAGTGTTTCAGAAAGGCTCAATCAAAAGTAAGTTTCAACTCTGTTAGTTGAATGCACAGAACAGAAAGAAGTTTCATACAATGCTTCTGTGTAGTTTATATTTGAACATATTCTTTTTTCCACTATTACCCACTTAGCGCTACGAATGTCTAGTTGCATTTTCTACAGACAGAGTGTTTCAAAACTGCTCAATCAAAAGTATGGTTTAACTCTGTTAGCTGAATGCTCAGATCAGAAAGAAGTTTCACAGAATGCTTCTGTGTAGTTTATATTTGAATATATTCCTTTTTCCACTACTACTCTCTTAGCGCTCCAAATGTCCAGTTGCATTTTGTACAGAAAGAGTGTTCAGATCTGCTCAATCAAAAGTATGGTTTAACTCTGTTAGCTGAATGCACAGATCAGAAAGAAGTTTCACAGAATGATTCTGTGTAGTTTATATTTGGAGACATTCCTTTTTCCACTATTACCCTCTTAGTGCTCCGAATCTCCACTTGCATTTTCTACAGAAAGAATGTTTCAGAATGGCTCAATCAAATCTAAGGTTCAACTCTTTTAGTTGAACAAACAGAACAGAAAGAAGTTTCACACAATTCTTCTGTGTAGTTTTTATTTGTAGACATTCTTTTTCCCAATATAGGCCTCTTAGCGCTCAGAATGTCCAATTGCAGTTTCTACAGAAAGAGTGTTTCAGAACGGCTCAATCAAAAGTAAGGTTCAACTCTGTTAGTTGAATGCACAGAACAGAAAGAAGTTTCATACAATGCTTCTGTGTAGTTTATATTTGAACATATTCTTTTTTCCACTATTACCCACTTAGCGCTACGAATGTCCAGTTGCATTTTCTACAGACAGAGTTTTTCAAAACTGCTCAATCAAATGTATGGTTTAACTCTGTTAGCTGAATGCTCAGATCAGAAAGAAGTTTCACAGAATGCTTCTGTGTAGTTTATATTTGAATATATTCCTTTTTCCACTACTACGCTCTTAGCGCTCCAAATGTCCAGTTGCATTTTCTACAGAAAGAGTGTTCAGATCTGCTCAATCAAAAGTATGGTTTAACTCTGTTAGCTGAATGCACAGATCAGAAAGAAGTTTCACCGAATGATTCTGTGTAGTTTATATTTGAAGACATTCCTTTTTCCACTATTACCCTCTTAGCGCTCCGAATCTCCACTTGCATTTTCTACAAAAAGAGTGTTTCATAACTGCTCAATGAAAAATATGTTTTATCTCTGTTAACTGAATTTACAGATCAGAAATATGTTTCACAGAATGCATCTGTGTAGTTTTTATTTGAAGATATTCTTTTTCCCAATGTAGGCCTCTTAGCGCTTAGCATGTCCAATTGCAGTTTCTACAGAAAGAGTGTTTCAGAACGGCTCAATCAAAAGTAAGGTTCAACTCTGTTAGTTGAATGCACAGAACAGAAAGAATTTTCACAGAATGCTACTGTGTAGTTTATATTTGAATATATTCCTTTTTCCACTATTACCCTCTTAGCGCTCCGAATGTCCACTTGCATTTTCTACAGAAAGAGTGTTCAGAACTGCGCAATCAAAAGTATGGTTTAACTCTGTTAGCTTAATGAACATATCAGAAATAAGTTTCACACAATGTTTCTGTGTAGTTTTTATTTGAAGATATTATTTTTCCCAATAGAGGCCTCTTAGCGCTCAGAATGTCCAATTGCAGTTTCTACAGAAAGAGTGTTTCAGAAAGGCTCAATCAAAAGTAAGGTTCAACTCTGTTAGTTGAATGCACAGAACAGAAAGAAGTTTCATACAATGCTTCCGTGTAGTTTATATTTGAACATATTCTTTTTTCCACTATTACCCACTTAGCGCTACGAATGTCCAGTTGCATTTTCTACAGACAGAGTGTTTCAAAACTGCTCAATCAAAAGTATGGTTTAACTCTGTTAGCTGAATGCTCAGATCAGAAAGAAGTTTCACAGAATGCTTCTGTGTAGTTTATATTTGAATATATTCCTTTTTCCACTACTACTCTCTTAGCGCTCCAAATGTCCAGTTGCATTTTCCACAGAAAGAGTGTTCAGATCTGCTGAATCAAAAGTATGGTTTAACTCTGTTAGCTGAATGCACAGATCAGAAAGAAGTTTCACAGAATGATTCTGTGTAGTTTATATTTGGAGACATCCCTTTTTCCACTATTACCCTCTTAGCGCTCCGAATCTCCACTTGCATTTTCTACAGAAAGAGTGTTTCAGAACGGCTCAATCAAAACTAAGGTTCAACTCTTTTAGTTGAACAAACAGAACAGAAAGAAGTTTCACACAATTCTTCTGTGTAGTTTTTATTTGTAGACATTCTTTTTCCTAATATAGGCCTCTTAGCGCTCAGAATGTCCAATTGCAGTTTCTACAGAAAGAGTGTTTCAGAACGGCTCAATCAAAAGTAAGGTTCAACTCTGTTAGTTGAATGCACAGAACAGAAAGAAGTTTCACAGAATGCTTCTGTGTAGTTTATATTTGAACATATTCTTTTTTCCACTATTACCCACTTAGCGCTACGAATGTCCAGTTGCATTTTCTACAGACAGAGTGTTTCAAAACTGCTCAATCAAAAGTATGGTTTAACTCTGTTAGCTGAATGCTCAGATCAGAAAGAAGTTTCACAGAATGCTTCTGTGTAGTTTATATTTGAATATATTCCTTTTTCCACTACTACGCTCTTAGCGCTCCAAATGTCCAGTTGCATTTTCTACAGAAAGAGTGTTCAGATCTGCTCAATCAAAAGTATGGTTTAACTCTGTTAGCTGAATGCACAGATCAGAAAGAAGTTTCACCGAATGATTCTGTGTAGTTTATATTTGAAGACATTCCTTTTTCCACTATTACCCTCTTAGCGCTCCGAATCTCCACTTGCATTTTCTACAAAAAGAGTGTTTCATAACTGCTCAATCAAAAATATGTTTTATCTCTGTTAACTGAATTTACAGATCAGAAATAAGTTTCACAGAATGCATCTGTGTAGTTTTTATTTGAAGATATTCTTTTTCCCAATGTAGGCCTCTTAGCGCTTAGCATGTCCAATTGCAGTTTCTACAGAAAGAGTGTTTCAGAACGGCTCAATCAAAAGTAAGGTTCAACTCTGTTAGTTGAATTCACAGAACAGAAAGAATTTTCACAGAATGCTACTGTGTAGTTTATATTTGAATATATTCCTTTTTCCACTATTACCCTCTTTGCGCTCCGAATGTCCACTTGCATTTTCTACCGAAAGAGTTTTCAGAACTGCGCAATCAAAAGTATGGTTTAACTCTGTTAGCTTAATGAACATATCAGAAATAAGTTTCACACAATGCTTCTGTGTAGTTTTCATTTGAAGATATTATTTTTCCCAATAGATGCCTCTTAGCGCTCAGAATGTCCAATTGCAGTTTCTACAGAAAGAGTGTTTCAGAAAGGCTCAATCAAAAGTAAGGTTCAACTCTGTTAGTTGAATGCACAGAACAGAAAGAAGTTTCATACAATGCTTCTGTGTAGTTTATATTTGAACATATTCTTTTTTCCACTATTACCCACTTAGCGCTACGAATGTCCAGTTGCATTTTCTACAGACAGAGTGTTTCAAAACTGCTCAATCAAAAGTATGGTTTAACTCTGTTAGCTGAATGCTCAGATCAGAAAGAAGTTTCACAGAATGCTTCTGTGTAGTTTATATTTGAATATATTACTTTTTCCACTAGTACTCTCTTAGCGCTCCAAATGTCCAGTTACATTTTCTACAGAAAGAGTGTTCAGATCTGCTGAATCAAAAGTATGGTTTAACTCTGTTAGCTGAATGCACAGATCAGAAAAAGTTTCACAGAATGATTCTGTGTAGTTTATATTTGGAGACATTCCTTTTTCCACTATTACCCTCTTAGCGCTCCGAATCTCCACTTGCATTTTCTACAGAAAGAGTGTTTCAGAACGGCTCAATCAAAACTAAAGTTCAACACTTTTAGTTGAACAAACAGAACAGAAAGAAGTTTCACACAATTCTTCTGTGTAGTTTTTATTTGTAGACATTCTTTTTTTCAATATAGGCCTCTTAGCGCTCAGAATGTCCAATTGCAGTTTCTACAGAAAGAGTGTTTCAGAACGGCTCAATCAAAAGTAAGGTTCAACTCTGTTAGTTGAATGCACAGAACAGAAAGAAGTTTCATACAATGCTTCTGTGTAGTTTATATTTGAACATATTCTTTTTTCCACTATTACCCACTTAGCGCTACGAATGTCCAGTTGCATTTTCTACAGACAGAGTGTTTCAAAACTGCTCAATCAAATGTATGGTTTAACTCTGTTAGCTGAATGCTCAGATCAGAAAGAAGTTTCACAGAATGCTTCTGTGTAGTTTATATTTGAATATATTCCTTTTTCCACTACTACGCTCTTAGCGCTCCAAATGTCCAGTTGCATTTTCTACAGAAAGAGTGTTCAGATCTGCTCAATCAAAAGTATGGTTTAACTCTGTTAGCTGAATGCACAGATCAGAAAGAAGTTTCACCGAATGATTCTGTGTAGTTTATATTTGAAGACATTCCTTTTTCCACTATTACCCTCTTAGCGCTCCGAATCTCCACTTGCATTTTCTACAAAAAGAGTGTTTCATAACTGCTCAATGAAAAATATGTTTTATCTCTGTTAACTGAATTTACAGATCAGAAATATGTTTCACAGAATGCATCTGTGTAGTTTTTATTTGAAGATATTCTTTTTCCCAATGTAGGCCTCTTAGCGCTTAGCATGTCCAATTGCAGTTTCTACAGAAAGAGTGTTTCAGAACGGCTCAATCAAAAGTAAGGTTCAACTCTGTTAGTTGAATGCACAGAACAGAAAGAATTTTCACAGAATGCTACTGTGTAGTTTATATTTGAATATATTCCTTTTTCCACTATTACCCTCTTAGCGCTCCGAATGTCCACTTGCATTTTCTACAGAAAGAGTGTTCAGAACTGCGCAATCAAAAGTATGGTTTAACTCTGTTAGCTTAATGAACATATCAGAAATAAGTTTCACACAATGTTTCTGTGTAGTTTTTATTTGAAGATATTATTTTTCCCAATAGAGGCCTCTTAGCGCTCAGAATGTCCAATTGCAGTTTCTACAGAAAGAGTGTTTCAGAAAGGCTCAATCAAAAGTAAGGTTCAACTCTGTTAGTTGAATGCACAGAACAGAAAGAAGTTTCATACAATGCTTCCGTGTAGTTTATATTTGAACATATTCTTTTTTCCACTATTACCCACTTAGCGCTACGAATGTCCAGTTGCATTTTCTACAGACAGAGTGTTTCAAAACTGCTCAATCAAAAGTATGGTTTAACTCTGTTAGCTGAATGCTCAGATCAGAAAGAAGTTTCACAGAATGCTTCTGTGTAGTTTATATTTGAATATATTCCTTTTTCCACTACTACTCTCTTAGCGCTCCAAATGTCCACTTGCATTTTCCACAGAAAGAGTGTTCAGATCTGCTGAATCAAAAGTATGGTTTAACTCTGTTAGCTGAATGCACAGATCAGAAAGAAGTTTCACAGAATGATTCTGTGTAGTTTATATTTGGAGACATCCCTTTTTCCACTATTACCCTCTTAGCGCTCCGAATCTCCACTTGCATTTTCTACAGAAAGAGTGTTTCAGAACGGCTCAATCAAAACTAAGGTTCAACTCTTTTAGTTGAACAAACAGAACAGAAAGAAGTTTCACACAATTCTTCTGTGTAGTTTTTATTTGTAGACATTCTTTTTCCCAATATAGGCCTCTTAGCGCTCAGAATGTCCAATTGCAGTTTCTACAGAAAGAGTGTTTCAGAAAGGCTCAATCAAAAGTAAGGTTCAACTCTGTTAGTTGAATGCACAGAACAGAAAGAAGTTTCATACAATGCTTCTGTGTAGTTTATATTTGAACATATTCTTTTTTCCACTATTACCCACTTAGCGCTACGAATGTCCAGTTGCATTTTCTACAGACAGAGTGTTTCAAAACTGCTCAATCAAAAGTATGGTTTAACTCTGTTAGCTGAATGCTCAGATCAGAAAGAAGTTTCACAAAATGCTTCTGTGTAGTTTATATTTGAATATATTCCTTTTTCCACTACTACGCTCTTAGCGCTCCAAATGTCCAGTTGCATTTTCTACAGAAAGATTGTTCAGATCTGCTCAATCAAAAGTATGGTTTAACTCTGTTAGCTGAATGCACAGATCAGAAAGAAGTTTCACCGAATGATTCTGTGTAGTTTATATTTGAAGACATTCCTTTTTCCACTATTACCCTCTTAGCGCTCCGAATCCCACTTGCATTTTCTACAAAAAGAGTGTTTCATAACTGCTCAATCAAAAATATGTTTTATCTCTGTTAACTGAATTTACAGATCAGAAATAAGTTTCACAGAATGCATCTGTGTAGTTTTTATTTGAAGATATTCTTTTTCCCAATGTAGGCCTCTTAGCGCTTAGCATGTCCAATTGCAGTTTCTACAGAAAGAGTGTTT
Source organism: Symphalangus syndactylus (assembly GCF_028878055.3). Lineage (NCBI taxonomy): Eukaryota > Metazoa > Chordata > Mammalia > Primates > Hylobatidae > Symphalangus > Symphalangus syndactylus. The sequence goes on from NC_072425.2 coordinate 153,206,767, forward strand.
CAGAACGGCTCAATCAAAAGTAAGGTTCAACTCTGTTAGCTGAATGCACAGAACAGTAAGAGTTTTCACAGAATGCTACTGTGTAGTTTATATTTGAATATATTCCTTTTTCCACTATTACCCTCTTAGCGCTCCGAATGTCCACTTGCATTTTCTACCGAAAGAGTGTTCAGAACTGCGCAATCAAAAGTATGGTTTAACTCTGTTAGCTTAATGAACATATCAGAAATAAGTTTCACACAATGCTTCTGTGTAGTTTTTATTTGAAGATATTATTTTTCCCAATAGAGGCCTCTAAGCGCTCAGAATGTCCAATTGCAGTTTCTACAGAAAGAGTGTTTCAGAAAGGCTCAATCAAAAGTAAGGTTCAATTCTGTTAGTTGAATGCACAGAACAGAAAGAAGTTTCATACAATGCTTCTGTGTAGTTTATATTTGAACACATTCTTTTCTCCACTATTACCCACTTAGCGCTACGAATGTCCAGTTGCATTTTCTACAGCCAGAGTGTTTCAAAACTGCTCAATCAAAAGTGTGGTTTAACTCTGTTAGCTGAATGCTCAGATCAGAAAGAAGTTTCACAGAATGCTTCTGTGTAGTTTATATTTGAATATATTCCTTTTTCCACTACTATTCTCTTAGCGCTCCAAATGTCCGGTTGCATTTTCTACAGAAAGAGTGTTCAGACCTGCTGAATCAAAAGTATGGTTTAACTCTGTTAGCTGAATGCACAGATCAGAAAGAAGTTTCACAGAATGATTCTGTGTAGTTTATATTTGGAGACATTCCTTTTTCCACTATTACCCTCTTAGCGCTCCGAATCTCCACTTGCATTTTCTACAGAAAGAGTGTTTCAGAACGGCTCATTCAAAACTAAGGTTCAACTCTTTTAGTTGAACAAACAGAACAGAAAGAAGTTTCACACAATTCTTCTGTGTAGTTTTTATTTGTAGACATTCTTTTTCCCAATATAGGCCTCTTAGCGCTCAGAATGTCCAATTGCAGTTTCTACAGAAAGAGTGTTTCAGAACGGCTCAATCAAAAGTAAGGTTCAACTCTGTTAGTTGAATGCACAGAACAGAAAGAAGTTTCACAGAATGCTTCTGTGTAGTTTATATTTGAACATATTCTTTTTTCCACTATTACCCACTTAGCGCTACGAATGTCCAGTTGCATTTTCTACAGACAGAGTGTTTCAAAACTGCTCAATCAAAAGTATGGTTTAACTCTGTTAGCTGAATGCTCAGATCAGAAAGAAGTTTCACAGAATGCTTCTGTGTAGTTTATATTTGAATATATTCCTTTTTCCACTACTACGCTCTTAGCGCTCCAAATGTCCAGTTGCATTTTCTACAGAAAGAGTGTTCAGATCTGCTCAATCAAAAGTATGGTTTAACTCTGTTAGCTGAATGCACAGATCAGAAAGAAGTTTCACCGAATGATTCTGTGTAGTTTATATTTGAAGACATTCCTTTTTCCACTATTACCCTCTTAGCGCTCCGAATCTCCACTTGCATTTTCTACAAAAAGAGTGTTTCATAACTGCTCAATCAAAAATATGTTTTATCTCTGTTAACTGAATTTACAGATCAGAAATATGTTTCACAGAATGCATCTGTGTAGTTTTTATTTGAAGATATTCTTTTTCCCAATGTAGGCCTCTTAGCGCTTAGCATGTCCAATTGCAGTTTCTACAGAAAGAGTGTTTCAGAACGGCTCAATCAAAAGTAAGGTTCAACTCTGTTAGTTGAATGCACAGAACAGAAAGAATTTTCACAGAATGCTACTGTGTAGTTTATATTTGAATATATTCCTTTTTCCACTATTACCCTCTTAGCGCTCCGAATGTCCACTTGCATTTTCTACAGAAAGAGTGTTCAGAACTGCGCAATCAAAAGTATGGTTTAACTCTGTTAGCTTAATGAACATATCAGAAATAAGTTTCACACAATGTTTCTGTGTAGTTTTTATTTGAAGATATTATTTTTCCCAATAGAGGCCTCTTAGCGCTCAGAATGTCCAATTGCAGTTTCTACAGAAAGAGTGTTTCAGAAAGGCTCAATCAAAAGTAAGGTTCAACTCTGTTAGTTGAATGCACAGAACAGAAAGAAGTTTCATACAATGCTTCCGTGTAGTTTATATTTGAACATATTCTTTTTTCCACTATTACCCACTTAGCGCTACGAATGTCCAGTTGCATTTTCTACAGACAGAGTGTTTCAAAACTGCTCAATCAAAAGTATGGTTTAACTCTGTTAGCTGAATGCTCAGATCAGAAAGAAGTTTCACAGAATGCTTCTGTGTAGTTTATATTTGAATATATTCCTTTTTCCACTACTACTCTCTTAGCGCTCCAAATGTCCACTTGCATTTTCCACAGAAAGAGTGTTCAGATCTGCTGAATCAAAAGTATGGTTTAACTCTGTTAGCTGAATGCACAGATCAGAAAGAAGTTTCACAGAATGATTCTGTGTAGTTTATATTTGGAGACATCCCTTTTTCCACTATTACCCTCTTAGCGCTCCGAATCTCCACTTGCATTTTCTACAGAAAGAGTGTTTCAGAACGGCTCAATCAAAACTAAGGTTCAACTCTTTTAGTTGAACAAACAGAACAGAAAGAAGTTTCACACAATTCTTCTGTGTAGTTTTTATTTGTAGACATTCTTTTTCCCAATATAGGCCTCTTAGCGCTCAGAATGTCCAATTGCAGTTTCTACAGAAAGAGTGTTTCAGAAAGGCTCAATCAAAAGTAAGGTTCAACTCTGTTAGTTGAATGCACAGAACAGAAAGAAGTTTCATACAATGCTTCTGTGTAGTTTATATTTGAACATATTCTTTTTTCCACTATTACCCACTTAGCGCTACGAATGTCCAGTTGCATTTTCTACAGACAGAGTGTTTCAAAACTGCTCAATCAAAAGTATGGTTTAACTCTGTTAGCTGAATGCTCAGATCAGAAAGAAGTTTCACAAAATGCTTCTGTGTAGTTTATATTTGAATATATTCCTTTTTCCACTACTACGCTCTTAGCGCTCCAAATGTCCAGTTGCATTTTCTACAGAAAGATTGTTCAGATCTGCTCAATCAAAAGTATGGTTTAACTCTGTTAGCTGAATGCACAGATCAGAAAGAAGTTTCACCGAATGATTCTGTGTAGTTTATATTTGAAGACATTCCTTTTTCCACTATTACCCTCTTAGCGCTCCGAATCCCACTTGCATTTTCTACAAAAAGAGTGTTTCATAACTGCTCAATCAAAAATATGTTTTATCTCTGTTAACTGAATTTACAGATCAGAAATAAGTTTCACAGAATGCATCTGTGTAGTTTTTATTTGAAGATATTCTTTTTCCCAATGTAGGCCTCTTAGCGCTTAGCATGTCCAATTGCAGTTTCTACAGAAAGAGTGTTTCAGAACGGCTCAATCAAAAGTAAGGTTCAACTCTGTTAGCTGAATGCACAGAACAGTAAGAGTTTTCACAGAATGCTACTGTGTAGTTTATATTTGAATATATTCCTTTTTCCACTATTACCCTCTTAGCGCTCCGAATGTCCACTTGCATTTTCTACCGAAAGAGTGTTCAGAACTGCGCAATCAAAAGTATGGTTTAACTCTGTTAGCTTAATGAACATATCAGAAATAAGTTTCACACAATGCTTCTGTGTAGTTTTTATTTGAAGATATTATTTTTCCCAATAGAGGCCTCTTAGCGCTCAGAATGTCCAATTGCAGTTTCTACAGAAAGAGTGTTTCAGAAAGGCTCAATCAAAAGTAAGGTTCAATTCTGTTAGTTGAATGCACAGAACAGAAAGAAGTTTCATACAATGCTTCTGTGTAGTTTATATTTGAACACATTCTTTTCTCCACTATTACCCACTTAGCGCTACGAATGTCCAGTTGCATTTTCTACAGCCAGAGTGTTTCAAAACTGCTCAATCAAAAGTGTGGTTTAACTCTGTTAGCTGAATGCTCAGATCAGAAAGAAGTTTCACAGAATGCTTCTGTGTAGTTTATATTTGAATATATTCCTTTTTCCACTACTATTCTCTTAGCGCTCCAAATGTCCGGTTGCATTTTCTACAGAAAGAGTGTTCAGACCTGCTGAATCAAAAGTATGGTTTAACTCTGTTAGCTGAATGCACAGATCAGAAAGAAGTTTCACAGAATGATTCTGTGTAGTTTATATTTGGAGACATTCCTTTTTCCACTATTACCCTCTTAGCGCTCCGAATCTCCACTTGCATTTTCTACAGAAAGAGTGTTTCAGAACGGCTCATTCAAAACTAAGGTTCAACTCTTTTAGTTGAACAAACAGAACAGAAAGAAGTTTCACACAATTCTTCTGTGTAGTTTTTATTTGTAGACATTCTTTTTCCCAATATAGGCCTCTTAGCGCTCAGAATGTCCAATTGCAGTTTCTACAGAAAGAGTGTTTCAGAACGGCTCAATCAAAAGTAAGGTTCAACTCTGTTAGTTGAATGCACAGAACAGAAAGAAGTTTCACAGAATGCTTCTGTGTAGTTTATATTTGAACATATTCTTTTTTCCACTATTACCCACTTAGCGCTACGAATGTCCAGTTGCATTTTCTACAGACAGAGTGTTTCAAAACTGCTCAATCAAAAGTATGGTTTAACTCTGTTAGCTGAATGCTCAGATCAGAAAGAAGTTTCACAGAATGCTTCTGTGTAGTTTATATTTGAATATATTCCTTTTTCCACTACTACGCTCTTAGCGCTCCAAATGTCCAGTTGCATTTTCTACAGAAAGAGTGTTCAGATCTGCTCAATCAAAAGTATGGTTTAACTCTGTTAGCTGAATGCACAGATCAGAAAGAAGTTTCACCGAATGATTCTGTGTAGTTTATATTTGAAGACATTCCTTTTTCCACTATTACCCTCTTAGCGCTCCGAATCTCCACTTGCATTTTCTACAAAAAGAGTGTTTCATAACTGCTCAATCAAAAATATGTTTTATCTCTGTTAACTGAATTTACAGATCAGAAATAAGTTTCACAGAATGCATCTGTGTAGTTTTTATTTGAAGATATTCTTTTTCCCAATGTAGGCCTCTTAGCGCTTAGCATGTCCAATTGCAGTTTCTACAGAAAGAGTGTTTCAGAACGGCTCAATCAAAAGTAAGGTTCAACTCTGTTAGTTGAATGCACAGAACAGAAAGAATTTTCACAGAATGCTACTGTGTAGTTTATATTTGAATATATTCCTTTTTCCACTATTACCCTCTTAGCGCTCCGAATGTCCACTTGCATTTTCTACCGAAAGAGTTTTCAGAACTGCGCAATCAAAAGTATGGTTTAACTCTGTTAGCTTAATGAACATATCAGAAATAAGTTTCACACAATGCTTCTGTGTAGTTTTCATTTGAAGATATTATTTTTCCCAATAGATGCCTCTTAGCGCTCAGAATGTCCAATTGCAGTTTCTACAGAAAGAGTGTTTCAGAAAGGCTCAATCAAAAGTAAGGTTCAACTCTGTTAGTTGAATGCACAGAACAGAAAGAAGTTTCATACAATGCTTCTGTGTAGTTTATATTTGAACATATTCTTTTTTCCACTATTACCCACTTAGCGCTACGAATGTCCAGTTGCATTTTCTACAGACAGAGTGTTTCAAAACTGCTCAATCAAAAGTATGGTTTAACTCTGTTAGCTGAATGCTCAGATCAGAAAGAAGTTTCACAGAATGCTTCTGTGTAGTTTATATTTGAATATATTCCTTTTTCCACTAGTACTCTCTTTGCGCTCCAAATGTCCAGTTGCATTTTCTACAGAAAGAGTGTTCAGATCTGCTGAATCAAAAGTATGGTTTAACTCTGTTAGCTGAATGCACAGATCAGAAAAAGTTTCACAGAATGATTCTGTGTAGTTTATATTTGGAGACATTCCTTTTTCCACTATTACCCTCTTAGCGCTCCGAATCTCCACTTGCATTTTCTACAGAAAGAGTGTTTCAGAACGGCTCAATCAAAACTAAAGTTCAACACTTTTAGTTGAACAAACAGAACAGAAAGAAGTTTCACACAATTCTTCTGTGTAGTTTTTATTTGTAGACATTCTTTTTCCCAATATAGGCCTCTTAGCGCTCAGAATGTCCAATTGCAGTTTCTACAGAAAGACTGTTTCAGAACGGCTCAATCAAAAGTAAGGTTCAACTCTGTTAGTTGAATGCACAGAACAGAAAGAAGTTTCACAGAATGCTTCTGTGTAGTTTATATTTGAACATATTCTTTTTTCCACTATTACCCACTTAGCGCTACGAATGTCCAGTTGCATGTTCTACAGACAGAGTGTTTCAAAACTGCTCAATCAAAAGTATGGTTTAACTCTGTTAGCTGAATGCTCAGATCAGAAAGTAGTTTCACAGAATGCTTCTGTGTAGTTTATATTTGAATATATTCCTTTTTCCACTACTACGCTCTTAGCGCTCCAACTGTCCAGTTGCATTTTCTACAGAAAGAGTGTTCAGATCTGCTCAATCAAAAGTATGGTTTAACTCTGTTAGCTGAATGCACAGATCAGAAAGAAGTTTCACCGAATGATTCTGTGTAGTTTATATTTGAAGACATTCCTTTTTCCACTATTACCCTCTTAGCGCTCCGAATCTCCACTTGCATTTTCTACAAAAAGAGTGTTTCATAACTGCTCAATCAAAAATATGTTTTATCTCTGTTAACTGAATTTACAGATCAGAAATAAGTTTCACAGAATGCATCTGTGTAGTTTTTATTTGAAGATATTCTTATTCCCAATGTAGGCCTCTTAGCGCTTAGCATGTCCAATTGCAGTTTCTACAGAAAGAGTGTTTCAGAACGGCTCAATCAAAAGTAAGGTTCAACTCTGTTAGTTGAATGCACAGAACAGAAAGAATTTTCACAGAATGCTACTGTGTAGTTTATATTTGAATATATTCCTTTTTCCACTATTACACTCTTAGCGCTCCGAATGTCCACTTACATTTTCTACAGAAAGAGTGTTCAGAACTGCGCAATCAAAAGTATGGTTTAACTCTGTTAGCTTAATGAACATATCAGAAATAAGTTTCACACAATGCTTCTGTGTAGTTTTTATTTGAAGATATTATATTTCCCAATAGAGGCCTCTTAGCGCTCAGAATGTCCAATTGCAGTTTCTACAGAAAGAGTGTTTCAGAAAGCCTCAATCAAAAGTAAGGTTCAACTCTGTTAGTTGAATGCACAGAACAGAAAGTAGTTTCATACAATGCTTCTGTGTAGTTTATATTTGAACATATTCTTTTCTCCACTATTACCCACTTAGCGCTACGAATGTCCAGTTGCATTTTCTACAGACAGAGTGTATCAAAACTGCTCAATCAAAAGTATGGTTTAACTCTGTTAGCTGAATGCTCAGATCAGAAAGAAGTTTCACAGAATGCTTCTGTGTAGTTTATATTTGAATATATTCCTTTTTCCACTACTACTCTCTTAGCGCTCCAAATGTCCAGTTGCATTTTCTACAGAAAGAGTGTTCAGATCTGCTGAATCAAAAGTATGGTTTAACTCTGTTAGCTGAATGCACAGATCAGAAAGAAGTTTCACAGAATGATTCTGTGTAGTTTATATTTGGAGACATTCCTTTTTCCACTGTTACCCTCTTAGCGCTCCGAATCTCCACTTGCATTTTCTACAGAAAGAGTGTTTCAGAACGGCTCAATCAAAACTAAGGTTCAATTCTTTTAGTTGAACAAACAGAACAGAAAGAAGTTTCACACAATTCTTCTGTGTAGTTTTTATTTGTAGACATTCTTTTTCCCAATATAGGCCTCTTAGCGCTCAGAATGTCCAATTGCAGTTTCTACAGAAAGAGTGTTTCAGAACGGCTTAATCAAAAGTAAGTTTCAACTCTGTTAGTTGAATGCACAGAACAGAAAGAATTTTCACAGAATGCTACTGTGTAGTTTATATTTGAATATATTCCTTTTTCCACTATTAACCTCTTAGCGCTCCGAATGTCCCCTTGCATTTTCTACAGAAAGAGTGTTCAGAACTGCGCAATCAAAAGTATGGTTTAACTCTGTTAGCTTAATGAACATATCAGAAATAAGTTTCACACAATGCTTCTGTGTAGTTTTTATTTGAAGATATTATTTTTCCCAATAGAGGCCTCTTAGCGCTCAGAATGTCCAATTGCAGTTTCTACAGAAAGAGTGTTTCAGAAAGGCTCAATCAAAACTAAGGTTCAACTCTGTTAGTTGAATGCACAGAACAGAAAGAAGTTTCATACAATGCATCTGTGTAGTTTATATTTGAACATATTCTTTTTTCCAATATTACCCACTTAACCCTACGAATGTCCACTTGCATTTTCTACAGACAGAGTCTTTCAAAACTGCTCAATCAAAAGTATGGTTTAACTCTGTTAGCTGAATGCTCAGATCAGAAAGAAGTTTCACAGAATGCTTCTGTGTAGTTTATATTTGAATATATTCCTTTTTCCACTACTACTCTCTTAGCGCTCCAAATGTCCAGTTGCATTTTCTACAGAAAGAGTGTTCAGATCTGCTCAATCAAAAGTATGGTTTAACTCTGTTAGCTGAATGCACAGATCAGAAAGAAGTTTCACAGAATGATTCTGTGTAGTTTATATTTGGAGACATTCCTTTTTCCACTATTACCCTCTTAGCGCTCCGAATCTCCACTTGCATTTTCTACAGAAAGAGTGTTTCAGAACGGCCCAATCACAACAAAGGTTCAACTCTTTTAGTTGAACAAACAGAACAGAAAGAAGTTTCACACAATTCTTCTGTGTAGTTTTTATTTGTAGACATTCTTTTTCCCAATATAGGCCTCTTAGCGCTCAGAATGTCCAATTGCAGTTTCTACAGAAAGAGTGTTTCAGAACGGCTCAATCAAAAGTAAGGTTCAACTCTGTTAGTTGAATGCACAGAACAGAAAGAAGTTTCACAGAATGCTTCTGTGTAGTTTATATTTGAACATATTCTTTTTTCCACTATTACCCACTTAGCGCTACGAATGTCCAGTTGCATTTTCTACAGACAGAGTGTTTCAAAACTGCTCAATCAAAAGTATGGTTTAACTCTGTTAGCTGAATGCTCAGATCAGAAAGAAGTTTCACAGAATGCTTCTGTGTAGTTTATATTTGAATATATTCCTTTTTCCACTACTACGCTCTTAGCGCTCCAAATGTCCAGTTGCATTTTCTACAGAAAGAGTGTTCAGATCTGCTGAATCCAAAGTATGGTTTAACTCTGTTAGCTGAATGCACAGATCAGAAAGAAGTTTCACCGAATGATTCTGTGTAGTTTATATTTGAAGACATTCCTTTTTCCACTATTACCCTCTTAGCGCTCCGAATCTCCACTTGCATTTTCTACAAAAAGAGTGTTTCATAACTGCTCAATCAAAAATATGTTTTATCTCTGTTAACTGAATTTATAGATCAGAAATAAGTTTCACAGAATGCATCTGTGTAGTTTTTATTTGAAGATATTCTTTTTCCCAATGTAGGCCTCTTAGCGCTTAGCATGTCCAATTGCAGTTCCTACAGAAAGAGTGTTTCAGAACGGCTCAATCAAAAGTAAGGTTCAACTCTGTTAGCTGAATGCACAGAACAGAAAGAGTTTTCACAGAATGCAACTGTGTAGTTTATATTTGAATATATTCCTTTTTCCACTATTACCCTCTTAGCGCTCCGAATGTCCACTTGCATTTTCTACAGAAAGAGTGTTCAGAACTGCGCAATCAAAAGTATGGTTTAACTCTGTTAGCTTAATGAACATATCAGAAATAAGTTTCACACAATGCTTCTGTGTAGTTTTTATTTGAAGATATTATTTTTCCCAATAGAGGCCTCTTAGCGCTCAGAATGTCCAATTGCAGTTTCTACAGAAAGAGTGTTTCAGAATGGCTCAATCAAAAGTAAGGTTCAACTCTGTTAGTTGAATGCACAGAACAGAAAGAAGTTTCATACAATGCTTCTGTGTAGTTTATATTTGAACATATTCTTTTCTCCACTATTACCCACTTAGCGCTACGAATGTCCAGTTGCATTTTCTACAGACAGAGTGTTTCAAAACTGCTCAATCAAAAGTATGGTTTAACTCTGTTAGCTGAATGCTCGGATCAGAAAGAAGTTTCACAGAATGCTTCTGTGTAGTTTATATTTGAATATATTCCTTTTTCCACTACTACGCTCTTAGCGCTCCAAATGTCCAGTTGCATTTTCTACAGAAAGAGTGTTCAGATCTGCTCAATCAAAAGTAAGGTTTAACTCTGTTAGCTGAATGCACAGATCAGAAAGAAGTTTCACCGAATGATTCTGTGTAGTTTATATTTAAAGACATTCCGTTTTCCACTATTACCCTCTTAGCGCTCCGAATCTCCACTTGCATTTTCTACAAAAAGAGTGTTTCATAACTGCTCAATCAAAAATATGTTTTATCTCTGTTAACTGAATTTACAGATCAGAAATAAGTTTCACAGAATGCATCTGTGTAGTTTTTATTTGAAGATATTCTTTTTCCCAATGTAGGCCTCTTAGCGCTTAGCATGTCCAATTGCAGTTTCTACAGAAAGAGTGTTTCAGAACGGCTCAATCAAAAGTAAGGTTCAACTCTGTTAGCTGAATGCACAGAACAGAAAAAGTTTTCACAGAATGCTACTGTGTAGTTTATATTTGAATATATTCCTTTTTCCACTATTACCCTCTTAGCGCTCCGAATGTCCACTTGCATTTTCTACAGAAAGAGTGTTCAGAACTGCGCAATCAAAAGTATGGTTTAACTCTGTTAGCTTAATGAACATATCAGAAATAAGTTTCACACAATGCTTCTGTGTAGTTTTTATTTGAAGATATTATTTTTCCCAATAGAGGCCTCTTAGCGCTCAGAATGTCCAATTGCAGTTTCTACAGAAAGAGTGTTTCAGAAAGGCTCAATCAAAAGTAAGGTTCAACTCTGTTAGTTGAATGCACAGAACAGAAAGAAGTTTCATACAATGCTTCTGTGTAGTTTATATTTGAACATATTCTTTTCTCCACTATTACCCACTTAGTGCTACGAATGTCCAGTTGCATTTTCTACAGACAGAGTGTTTCAAAACTGCTCAATCAAAAGTATGGTTTAACTCTGTTAGCTGAATGCTCAGATCAGAAAGAAGTTTCACAGAATGCTTCTGTGTAGTTTATATTTGAATATATTCCTTTTTCCACTACTAGTCTCTTAGCGCTCCAAATGTCCAGTTGCATTTTCTACAGAAAGAGTGTTCAGATCTGCTGAATCAAAAGTATGGTTTAACTCTGTTAGCTGAATGCACAGATCAGAAAGAAGTTTCACAGAATGATTCTGTGTAGTTTATATTTGGAGACATGCCTTTTTCCACTGTTAACCTCTTAGCGCTCCGAATCTCCACTTGCATTTTCTACAGAAAGTGTGTTTCAGAACGGCTCAATCAAAACTAAGGTTCAACTATTTTAGTTGAACAAACAGAACAGAAAGAAGTTTCACACAATTCTTCTGTGTAGTTTTTATTTGTAGACATTCTTTTTCCCAATATAGGCCTCTTAGCGCTCAGAATGTCCAATTGCAGTTTCTACAGAAAGAGTGTTTCAGAACGGCTCAATCAAAAGTAAGGTTCAACTCTGTTAGTTGAATGCACAGAACAGAAAGAAGTTTCACAGAATGCTTCTGTGTAGTTTATATTTGAACATATTCTTTTTTCCACTATTACCCACTTAGCGCTACGAATGTCCAGTTGCATTTTCTACAGACAGAGGGTTTAAAAACTGCGCAATCAAAATTATTGTTTAACCCTGTTAGCTGAATGCTCAGATCAGAAAGAAGTTTCACAGAATGCTTCTGTGTAGTTTATATTTGAATATATTCCTTTTTCCACTACTACGCTCTTAGCGCTCCAAATGTCCAGTTGCATTTTCTACAGAAAGAGTGTTCAGATCTGCTCAATCAAAAGTATGGTTTAACTCTGTTAGCTGAATGCACAGATCAGAAAGAAGTTTCACCGAATGATTCTGTGTAGTTTATATTTAAAGACATTCCGTTTTCCACTATTACCCTCTTAGCGCTCCGAATCTCCACTTGCATTTTCTACAAAAAGAGTGTTTCATAACTGCTCAATCAAAAATATGTTTTATCTCTGTTAACTGAATTTACAGATCAGAAATAAGTTTCACAGAATGCATCTGTGTAGTTTTTATTTGAAGATATTCTTTTTCCCAATGTAGGCCTCTTAGCGCTTAGCATGTCCAATTGCAGTTTCTACAGAAAGAGTGTTTCAGAACGGCTCAATCAAAAGTAAGGTTCAACTCTGTTAGCTGAATGCACAGAACAGAAAGAGTTTTCACAGAATGCAACTGTGTAGTTTATATTTGAATATATTCCTTTTTCCACTATTACCCTCTTAGCGCTCCGAATGTCCACTTGCATTTTCTACAGAAAGAGTGTTCAGAACTGCGCAATCAAAAGTATGGTTTAACTCTGTTAGCTTAATGAACATATCAGAAATAAGTTTCACACAATGCTTCTGTGTAGTTTTTATTTGAAGATATTATTTTTCCCAATAGAGGCCTCTTAGCGCTCAGAATGTCCAATTGCAGTTTCTACAGAAAGAGTGTTTCAGAAAGGCTCAATCAAAAGTAAGGTTCAACTCTGTTAGTTGAATGCACAGAACAGAAAGAAGTTTCATACAATGCTTCTGTGTAGTTTATATTTGAACATATTCTTTTCTCCACTATTACCCACTTAGCGCTACGAATGTCCAGTTGCATTTTCTACAGACAGAGTGTTTCAAAACTGCTCAATCAAAAGTATGGTTTAACTCTGTTAGCTGAATGCTCGGATCAGAAAGAAGTTTCACAGAATGCTTCTGTGTAGTTTATATTTGAATATATTCCTTTTTCCACTACTACGCTCTTAGCGCTCCAAATGTCCAGTTGCATTTTCTACAGAAAGAGTGTTCAGATCTGCTCAATCAAAAGTAAGGTTTAACTCTGTTAGCTGAATGCACAGATCAGAAAGAAGTTTCACCGAATGATTCTGTGTAGTTTATATTTAAAGACATTCCGTTTTCCACTATTACCCTCTTAGCGCTCCGAATCTCCACTTGCATTTTCTACAAAAAGAGTGTTTCATAACTGCTCAATCAAAAATATGTTTTATCTCTGTTAACTGAATTTACAGATCAGAAATAAGTTTCACAGAATGCATCTGTGTAGTTTTTATTTGAAGATATTCTTTTTCCCAATGTAGGCCTCTTAGCGCTTAGCATGTCCAATTGCAGTTTCTACAGAAAGAGTGTTTCAGAACGGCTCAATCAAAAGTAAGGTTCAACTCTGTTAGCTGAATGCACAGAACAGAAAAAGTTTTCACAGAATGCTACTGTGTAGTTTATATTTGAATATATTCCTTTTTCCACTATTACCCTCTTAGCGCTCCGAATGTCCACTTGCATTTTCTACAGAAAGAGTGTTCAGAACTGCGCAATCAAAAGTATGGTTTAACTCTGTTAGCTTAATGAACATATCAGAAATAAGTTTCACACAATGCTTCTGTGTAGTTTTTATTTGAAGATATTATTTTTCCCAATAGAGGCCTCTTAGCGCTCAGAATGTCCAATTGCAGTTTCTACAGAAAGAGTGTTTCAGAAAGGCTCAATCAAAAGTAAGGTTCAACTCTGTTAGTTGAATGCACAGAACAGAAAGAAGTTTCATACAATGCTTCTGTGTAGTTTATATTTGAACATATTCTTTTCTCCACTATTACCCACTTAGTGCTACGAATGTCCAGTTGCATTTTCTACAGACAGAGTGTTTCAAAACTGCTCAATCAAAAGTATGGTTTAACTCTGTTAGCTGAATGCTCAGATCAGAAAGAAGTTTCACAGAATGCTTCTGTGTAGTTTATATTTGAATATATTCCTTTTTCCACTACTAGTCTCTTAGCGCTCCAAATGTCCAGTTGCATTTTCTACAGAAAGAGTGTTCAGATCTGCTGAATCAAAAGTATGGTTTAACTCTGTTAGCTGAATGCACAGATCAGAAAGAAGTTTCACAGAATGATTCTGTGTAGTTTATATTTGGAGACATGCCTTTTTCCACTATTACCGTCTTAGCGCTCCGAATCTCCACTTGCATTTTCTACAGAAAGAGTGTTTCAGAACGGCTCAATCAAAACTAAGGTTCAACTCTTTTAGTTGAACAAACAGAACAGAAAGATGTTTCACACAAATCTTCTGTGTAGTTTTTATTTGTAGACATTCTTTTTCCCCATATAGGCCTCTTAGCGCTCAGAATGTGCAATTGCAGTTTCTACAGAAAGAGTGTTTCAGAACGGCTCAATCAAAAGTAAGGTTCAACTCTGTTAGTTGAATGCACAGAACAGAAAGAAGTTTCACAGAATGCTTCTGTGTAGTTTATATTGAACATATTCTTTTTTCCACTATTACCCACTTAGCGCTACGAATGTCCAGTTGCATTTTCTACAGACAGAGTTTTTCAAAACTGCTCAATCAAAAGTATGGTTTAACTCTGTTAGCTGAATGCTCAGATCAGAAAGAAGTTTCACAGAATGCTTCTGTGTAGTTTATATTTGAATATATTCCTTTTTCCACTACTACGCTCTTAGCGCTCCAAATGTCCAGTTGCATTTTCTACAGAAAGAGTGATCAGATCTGCTGAATCCAAAGTATGGTTTAACTCTGTTAGCTGAATGCACAGATCAGAAAGAAGTTTCACCGAATGATTCTGTGTAGTTTATATTTGAAGACATTCCTTTTTCCACTATTACCCTCTTAGCGCTCCGAATCTCCACTTGCATTTTCTACAAAAAGAGTGTTTCATAACTGCTCAATCAAAAATATGTTTTATCTCTGTTAACTGAATTTACAGATCAGAAATAAGTTTCACAGAATGCATCTGTGTAGTTTTTATTTGAAGATATTCTTTTTCCCAATGTAGGCCTCTTAGCGCTTAGCATGTCCAATTGCAGTTTCTACAGAAAGAGTGTTTCAGAACGGCTCAATCAAAAGTAAGGTTCAACTCTGTTAGCTGAATGCACAGAACAGAAAGAGTTTTCACAGAATGCTACTGTGTAGTTTATATTTGAATATATTCCTTTTTCCACTATTACCCTCTTAGCGCTCCGAATGTCCACTTGCATTTTCTACAGAAAGAGTGTTCAGAACTGCGCAATCAAAAGTATGGTTTAACTCTGTTAGCTTAATGAACATATCAGAAATAAGTTTCACACAATGCTTCTGTGTAGTTTTTATTTGAAGATATTATTTTTCCCAATAGAGGCCTCTTGGCGCTCAGAATGTCCAATTGCAGTTTCTACAGAAAGAGTGTTTCAGAAAGGCTCAATCAAAAGTAAGGTTCAACTCTGTTAGTTGAATGCACAGAACAGAAAGAAGTTTCATACAATGCTTCTGTGTAGTTTATATTTGAACATATTCTTTTCTCCACTATTACCCACTTAGCGCTACGAATGTCCAGTTGCATTTTCTACAGACAGAGTGTTTCAAAACTGCTCAATCAAAAGTATGGTTTAACTCTGTAGCTGAATGCTCAGATCAGAAAGAAGTTTCACAGAATGTTTCTGTGTAGTTTATATTTGAATATATTCCTTTTTCCACTACAACTCTCTTAGCGCTCCAAATGTCCAGTTGCATTTTCTACAGAAATAGTGTTCAGATCTGCTGAATGAAAAGTATGGTTTAACTCTGTTTGCTTAATGCACAGATCAGAAAGAAGTTTCACAGAATGATTCTGTGTAGTTTATATTTGGAGACATTCCTTTTTCCACTGTTAACCTCTTAGCGCTCCGAATCTCCACTTGCATTTTCTACAGAAAGTGTGTTTCAGAACGGCTCAATCAAAACTAAGGTTCAACTATTTTAGTTGAACAAACAGAACAGAAAGAAGTTTCACACAATTCTTCTGTGTAGTTTTTATTTGTAGACATTCTTTTTCCCAATATAGGCCTCTTAGCGCTCAGAATGTCCAATTGCAGTTTCTACAGAAAGAGTGTTTCAGAACGGCTCAATCAAAAGTAAGGTTCAACTCTGTTAGTTGAATGCACAGAACAGAAAGAAGTTTCACAGAATGCTTCTGTGTAGTTTATATTTGAACATATTCTTTTTTCCACTATTACCCACTTAGCGCTACGAATGTCCAGTTGCATTTTCTACAGACAGAGGGTTTAAAAACTGCGCAATCAAAATTATTGTTTAACCCTGTTAGCTGAATGCTCAGATCAGAAAGAAGTTTCACAGAATGCTTCTGTGTAGTTTATATTTGAATATATTCCTTT
This sequence comes from Symphalangus syndactylus, assembly GCF_028878055.3. Classification (NCBI taxonomy): domain Eukaryota; kingdom Metazoa; phylum Chordata; class Mammalia; order Primates; family Hylobatidae; genus Symphalangus; species Symphalangus syndactylus. The sequence continues at coordinate 153,223,088 of NC_072425.2, forward strand.
TTCCACTACTACGCTCTTAGCGCTCCAAATGTCCAGTTGCATTTTCTACAGAAAGAGTGTTCAGATCTGCTCAATCAAAAGTATGGTTTAACTCTGTTAGCTGAATGCACAGATCAGAAAGAAGTTTCACCGAATGATTCTGTGTAGTTTATATTTAAAGACATTCCGTTTTCCACTATTACCCTCTTAGCGCTCCGAATCTCCACTTGCATTTTCTACAAAAAGAGTGTTTCATAACTGCTCAATCAAAAATATGTTTTATCTCTGTTAACTGAATTTACAGATCAGAAATAAGTTTCACAGAATGCATCTGTGTAGTTTTTATTTGAAGATATTCTTTTTCCCAATGTAGGCCTCTTAGCGCTTAGCATGTCCAATTGCAGTTTCTACAGAAAGAGTGTTTCAGAACGGCTCAATCAAAAGTAAGGTTCAACTCTGTTAGCTGAATGCACAGAACAGAAAATGTTTTCACAGAATGCTACTGTGTAGTTTATATTTGAATATATTCCTTTTTCCACTATTACCCTCTTAGCGCTCCGAATGTCAACTTGCATTTTCTACAGAAAGAGTGTTCAGAACTGCGCAATCAAAAGTATGGTTTAACTCTGTTAGCTTAATGAACATATCAGAAATAAGTTTCACACAATGCTTCTGTGTAGTTTTTATTTGAAGATATTATTTTTCCCAATAGAGGCCTCTTAGCGCTCAGAATGTCCAATTGCAGTTTCTACAGAAAGAGTGTTTCAGAAAGGCTCAATCAAAAGTAAGGTTCAACTCTGTTAGTTGAATGCACAGAACAGAAAGAAGTTTCATACAATGCTTCTGTGTAGTTTATATTTGAACATATTCTTTTCTCCACTATTACCCACTTAGTGATACGAATGTCCAGTTGCATTTTCTACAGACAGAGTGTTTCAAAACTGCTCAATCAAAAGTATGGTTTAACTCTGTTAGCTGAATGCTCAGATCAGAAATAAGTTTCACAGAATGCTTCTGTGTAGTTTATATATGAATATATTCCTTTTTCCACTACTACTCTCTTAGCGCTCCAAATGTCCAGTTGCATTTTCTACAGAAAGAGTGTTCAGATCTGCTGAATCAAAAGAATGTTTTAACTCTGTTAGCTGAATGCACAGATCAGAAAGAAGTTTCACAGAATGATTCTGTGTAGTTTATATTTGGAGACATTCCTTTTTCCACTATTACCCTCTTAGCGCTCCGAATCTCCACTTGCATTTTCTACAGAAAGAGTGTTTCAGAACGGCTCAATCAAAACTAAGGTTCAACTCTTTTAGTTGAACAAACAGAACAGAAAGAAGTTTCACACAATTCTTCTGTGTAGTTTTTATTTGTAGACATCCTTTTTCCCAATATAGGCCTCTTAGCGCTCAGAATGTCCAATTGCAGTTTCTAGAGAAAGAGTGTTTCAGAACGGCTCAATCAAAAGTAAGGTTCAACTCTGTTAGTTGAATGCACAGAACAGAAAGAAGTTTCACAGAATGCTTCTGTGTAGTTTATATTTGAACATATTCTTTTTTCCACTATTACCCACTTAGCGCTACGAATGTCCAGTTGCATTTTCTACAGACAGAGTGTTTCAAAACTGCTCAATCAAAAGTATGGTTTAACTCTGTTAGCTGAATGCTCAGATCAGAAAGAAGTTTCACAGAATGCTTCTGTGTAGTTTATATTTGAATATATTCCTTTTTCCACTACTACGCTCTTAGCGCTCCAAATGTCCAGTTGCATTTTCTACAGAAAGAGTGTTCAGATCTGCTGAATCCAAAGTATGGTTTAACTCTGTTAGCTGAATGCACAGATCAGAAAGAAGTTTCACCGAATGATTCTGTGTAGTTTATATTTGAAGACATTCCTTTTTCCACTATTACCCTCTTAGCGCTCCGAATCTCCACTTGCATTTTCTACAAAAAGAGTGTTTCATAACTGCTCAATCAAAAATATGTTTTATCTCTGTTAACTGAATTTACAGATCAGAAATAAGTTTCACAGAATGCATCTGTGTAGTTTTTATTTGAAGATATTCTTTTTCCCAATGTAGGCCTCTTAGCGCTTAGCATGTCCAATTGCAGTTTCTACAGAAAGAGTGTTTCAGAACGGCTCAATCAAAAGTAAGGTTCAACTCTGTTAGCTGAATGCACAGAACAGAAAATGTTTTCACAGAATGCTACTGTGTAGTTTATATTTGAATATATTCCTTTTTCCACTATTACCCTCTTAGCGCTCCGAATGTCCACTTGCATTTTCTACCGAAAGAGTGTTCAGAACTGCGCAATGAAAAGTATGGTTTAACTCTGTTTGCTTAATGAACATATCAGAAATAAGTTTCACACAATGCTTCTGTGTAGTTTTTATTTGAAGATATTATTTTTCCCAATAGAGGCCTCTTAGCGCTCAGAATGTCCAATTGCAGTTTCTACAGAAAGAGTGTTTCAGAAAGGCTCAATCAAAAGTAAGGTTCAACTCTGTTAGTTGAATGCACAGAACAGAAAGAAGTTTCATACAATGCTTCTGTGTAGTTTATATTTGAACATATTCTTTTCTCCACTATTAACCACTTAGCGCTACGAATGTCCAGTTGCATTGTCTACAGACAGAGTGTTTCAAAACTGCTCAATCAAAAGTATGGTTTAACTCTGTTAGCTGAATGCTCAGATCAGAAAAAAGTTTCACAGAATGCTTCTGTGTAGTTTATATTTGAATATATTCCTTTTTCCACTACTACTCTCTTAGCGCTCCAAATGTCCAGTTGCATTTTCTACAGAAAGAGTGTTCAGATCTGCTGAATCAAAAGTATGGTTTAACTCTGTTAGCTGAATGCACAGATCAGAAAGAAGTTTCACAGAATGATTCTGTGTAGTTTATATTTGGAGACATTCCTTTTTCCACTATTACCCTCTTAGCGCTCCGAATCTCCACTTGCATTTTCTACAGAAAGAGTGTTTCACAACGGCTCAATCAAAACTAAGGTTCAACTCTTTTAGTTGAACAAACAGAACAGAAAGAAGTTTCACACAATTCTTCTGTGTAGTTTTTATTTGTAGACATTCTTTTTCCCAATATAGGCCTCTTAGCGCTCAGAATGTCCAATTGCAGTTTCTACAGAAAGAGTGTTTCAAAACTGCTCAATCAAAAGTAAGGTTCAACTCTGTTAGTTGAATGCACAGAACAGAAAGAAGTTTCACAGAATGCTTCTGTGTAGTTTATATTTGAACATATTCTTTTTTCCACTATTACCCACTTGGCGCTACGAATGTCCAGTTGCATTTTCTACACACAGAGTGTTTCAAAACTGCTCAATCAAAAGTATGGTTTAACTCTGTTAGCTGAATGCTCAGATCAGAAAGAAGTTTCACAGAATGCTTCTGTGTAGTTTATATTTGAATATATTCCTTTTTCCACTACTACGCTCTTAGCGCTCCAAATGTCCAGTTGCATTTTCTACAGAAAGAGTGTTCAGATCTGCTCAATCAAAAGTATGGTTTAACTCTGTTAGCTGAATGCACAGATCAGAAAGAAGTTTCAGCGAATGATTCTGTGTAGTTTATATTTGAAGACATTCCTTTTTCCACTATTACCCTCTTAGCGCTCCGAATCTCCACTTGCATTTTCTACAAAAAGAGTGTTTCATAACTGCTCAATCAAAAATATGTTTTATCTCTGTTAACTGAATTTACAGATCAGAAATAAGTTTCACAGAATGCATCTGTGTAGTTTTTATTTGAAGATATTCTTTTTCCCAATGTAGGCCTCTTAGCGCTTAGCATGTGCAAATGCAGTTTCTACAGAAAGAGTGTTTCAGAACGGCTCAATAAAAAGTAAGGTTCAACTCTGTTAGCTGAATGCACAGAACAGAAAGTGTTTTCACAGAATGCTACTGTGTAGTTTATATTTGAATATATTCCTTTTTCCACTATTACCCTCTTAGCGCTCCGAATGTCCACTTGCATTTTCTACAGAAAGAGTGTTCAGAACTGCGCAATCAAAAGTATGGTTTAACTCTGTTAGCTTAATGAACATATCAGAAATAAGTTTCACACAATGCTTCTGTGTAGTTTTTATTTGAAGATATTATTTTTCCCAATAGAGGCCTCTTAGCGCTCAGAATGTCCAATTGCAGTTTCTACAGAAAGAGTGTTTCAGAAAGGTTCAATCAAAGTAAGGTTCAACTCTGTTAGTTGAATGCACAGAACAGAAAGAAGTTTCATACAATGCTTCTGTGTAGTTTATATTTGAACATATTCTTTTCTCCACTATTAACCACTTAGCGCTACGAATGTCCAGTTGCATTTTCAACAGACAGAGTGTTTCAAAACTGCTCAATCAAAAGTATGGTTTAACTCTGTTAGCTGAATGCTCAGATCAGAAAGAAGTTTCACAGAATGCTTCTGTGTAGTTTATATTTGAATATATTCCTTTTTCCACTACTACTCTCTTAGCACTCCAAATGTCCAGTTGCATTTTCGACAGAAAGAGTGTTCAGATCTGCTGAATCAAAAGTATGGTTTAACTCTGTTAGCTGAATGCACAGATCAGAAAGAAGTTTCACAGAATTATTCTGTGTAGTTTATATTTGGAGACATTCCTTTTTCCACTATTACCCTCTTAGCGCTCCGAATCTCCACTTGCATTTTCTACAGAAAGAGTGTTTCAGAACGGCTCAATCAAAACTAAGGTTCAACTCTTTTAGTTGAACAAACAGAACAGAAAGAAGTTTCACACAATTCTTCTGTGTAGTTTTTATTTGTAGACATCCTTTTTCCCAATATAGGCCTCTTAGCGCTCAGAATGTCCAATTGCAGTTTCTACAGAAAGAGTGTTTCAGAACGGCTCAATCAAAAGTAAGGTTCAACTCTGTTAGTTGAATGCACAGAACAGAAAGAAGTTTCACAAAATGCTTCTGTGTAGTTTATATTTGAACATATTCTTTTTTCCACTATTACCCACTTAGCGCTACGAATGTCCAGTTGCATTTTCTACAGACAGAGTGTTTCAAAACTGCTCAATCAAAAGTATGGTTTAACTCTGTTAGCTGAATGCTCAGATCAGAAAGAAGTTTCACAGAATGCTTCTGTGTAGTTTATATTTGAATATATTCCTTTTTCCACTACTACGCTCTTAGCGCTCCAAATGTCCAGTTGCATTTTCTACAGAAAGAGTGTTCAGATCTGCTGAATCCAAAGTATGGTTTAACTCTGTTAGCTGAATGCACAGATCAGAAAGAAGTTTCACCGAATGATTCTGTGTAGTTTATATTTGAAGACATTCCTTTTTCCACTATTACCCTCTTAGCGCTCCGAATCTCCACTTGCATTTTCTACAAAAAGAGTGTTTCATAACTGCTCAATCAAAAATATGTTTTATCTCTGTTAACTGAATTTACAGATCAGAAATAAGTTTCACAGAATGCATCTGTGTAGTTTTTATTTGAAGATATTCTTTTTCCCAATGTAGGCCTCTTAGCGCTTAGCATGTCCAATTGCAGTTCCTACAGAAAGAGTGTTTCAGAACGGCTCAATCAAAAGTAAGGTTCAACTCTGTTAGCTGAATGCACAGAACAGAAAGAGTTTTCACAGAATGCTACTGTGTAGTTTATATTTGAATATATTCCTTTTTCCACTATTACCCTCTTAGCGCTCCGAATGTCCACTTGCATTTTCTACAGAAAGAGTGTTCAGAACTGCGCAATCAAAAGTATGGTTTAACTCTGTTAGCTTAATGAACATATCAGAAATAAGTTTCACACAATGCTTCTGTGTAGTTTTTATTTGAAGATATTATTTTTCCCAATAGAGGCCTCTTAGCGCTCAGAATGTCCAATTGCAGTTTCTACAGAAAGAGTGTTTCAGAATGGCTCAATCAAAAGTAAGGTTCAACTCTGTTAGTTGAATGCACAGAACAGAAAGAAGTTTCATACAATGCTTCTGTGTAGTTTATATTTGAACATATTCTTTTCTCCACTATTACCCACTTAGCGCTACGAATGTCCAGTTGCATTTTCTACAGACAGAGTGTTTCAAAACTGCTCAATCAAACGTATGGTTTAACTCTGTTAGCTGAATGCTCCGATCAGAAAGAAGTTTCACAGAATGCTTCTGTGTAGTTTATATTTGAATATATTCCTTTTTCCACTACTACGCTCTTAGCGCTCCAAATGTCCAGTTGCATTTTCTACAGAAAGAGTGTTCAGATCTGCTCAATCAAAAGTATGGTTTAACTCTGTTAGCTGAATGCACAGATCAGAAAGAAGTTTCACCGAATGATTCTGTGTAGTTTATATTTAAAGACATTCCGTTTTCCACTATTACCCTCTTAGCGCTCCGAATCTCCACTTGCATTTTCTACAAAAAGAGTGTTTCATAACTGCTCAATCAAAAATATGTTTCATCTCTGTTAACTGAATTTACAGATCAGAAATAAGTTTCACAGAATGCATCTGTGTAGTTTTTATTTGAAGATATTCTTTTTCCCAATGTAGGCCTCTTAGCGCTTAGCATGTCCAATTGCAGTTTCTACAGAAAGAGTGTTTCAGAACGGCTCAATCAAAAGTAAGGTTCAACTCTGTTAGCTGAATGCACAGAACAGAAAAAGTTTTCACAGAATGCTACTGTGTAGTTTATATTTGAATATATTCCTTTTTCCACTATTACCCTCTTAGCGCTCCGAATGTCCACTTGCATTTTCTACAGAAAGAGTGTTCAGAACTGCGCAATCAAAAGTATGGTTTAACTCTGTTAGCTTAATGAAAATATCAGAAATAAGTTTCACACAATGCTTCTGTGTAGTTTTTATTTGAAGATATTATTTTTCCCAATAGAGGCCTCTTAGCGCTCAGAATGTCCAATTGCAGTTTCTACAGAAAGAGTGTTTCAGAAAGGCTCAATCAAAAGTAAGGTTCAACTCTGTTAGTTGAATGCACAGAACAGAAAGTAGTTTCATACAATGCTTCTGTGTAGTTTATATTTGAACATATTCTTTTCTCCACTATTACCCACTTAGTGCTACGAATGTCCAGTTGCATTTTCTACAGACAGAGTGTTTCAAAACTGCTCAATCAAAAGTATGGTTTAACTCTGTTAGCTGAATGCTCAGATCAGAAAGAAGTTTCACAGAATGCTTCTGTGTAGTTTATATTTGAATATATTCCTTTTTCCACTACTACTCTCTTAGCGCTCCAAATGTCCAGTTGCATTTTCTACAGAAAGAGTGTTCAGATCTGCTGAATCAAAAGTATGGTTTAACTCTGTTAGCTGAATGCACAGATCAGAAAGAAGTTTCACAGAATGATTCTGTGTAGTTTATATTTGGAGACATTCCTTTTTCCACTATTACCGTCTTAGCGCTCCGAATCTCCACTTGCATTTTCTACAGAAAGAGTGTTTCAGAACGGCTCAATCAAAACTAAGGTTCAACTCTTTTAGTTGAACAAACAGAACAGAAAGATGTTTCAGACAAATCTTCTGTGTAGTTTTTATTTGTAGACATTCTTTTTCCCAATATAGGCCTCTTAGCGCTCAGAATGTGCAATTGCAGTTTCTACAGAAAGAGTGTTTCAGAACGGCTCAATCAAAAGTAATGTTCAACTCTGTTAGTTGAATGCACAGAACAGAAAGAAGTTTCACAGAATGCTTCTGTGTAGTTTATATTTGAACATATTCTTTTTTCCACTATTACCCACTTAGCGCTACGAATGTCCAGTTGCATTTTCTACAGACAGAGTTTTTCAAAACTGCTCAATCAAAAGTATGGTTTAACTCTGTTAGCTGAATGCTCAGATCAGAAAGAAGTTTCACAGAATGCTTCTGTGTAGTTTATATTTGAATATATTCCTTTTTCCACTACTACGCTCTTAGCGCTCCAAATGTCCAGTTGCATTTTCTACAGAAAGAGTGTTCAGATCTGCTGAATCCAAAGTATGGTTTAACTCTGTTAGCTGAATGCACAGATCAGAAAGAAGTTTCACCGAATGATTCTGTGTAGTTTATATTTGAAGACATTCCTTTTTCCACTATTACCCTCTTAGCGCTCCGAATCTCCACTTGCATTTTCTACAAAAAGAGTGTTTCATAACTGCTCAATCAAAAATGTGTTTTATCTCTGTTAACTGAATTTACAGATCAGAAATAAGTTTCACAGAATGCATCTGTGTAGTTTTTATTTGAAGATATTCTTTTTCCCAATGTAGGCCTCTTAGCGCTTAGCATGTCCAATTGCAGTTTCAACAGAAAGAGTGTTTCAGAACGGCTCAATCAAAAGTAAGGTTCAACTCTGTTAGCTGAATGCACAGAACAGAAAGAGTTTTCACAGAATTCTACTGTGTAGTTTATATTTGAATATATTCCTTTTTCCACTATTACCCTCTTAGCGCTCCGAATGTCCACTTGCATTTTCTACAGAAAGAGTGTTCAGAACTGCGCAATCAAAAGTATGGTTTAACTCTGTTAGCTTAATGAACATATCAGAAATAAGTTTCACACAATGCTTCTGTGTAGTTTTTATTTGAAGATATTATTTTTCCCAATAGAGGCCTCTTAGCGCTCAGAATGTCCAATTGCAGTTTCTACAGAAAGAGTGTTTCAGAATGGCTCAATCAAAAGTAAGTTTCAACTCTGTTAGTTGAATGCACAGAACAGAAAGAAGTTTCATACAATGCTTCTGTGTAGTTTATATTTGAACATATTCTTTTCTCCACTATTACCCACTTAGCGCTACGAATGTCCAGTTGCATTTTCTACAGACAGAGTGTTTCAAAACTGCTCAATCAAAAGTATGGTTTAACTCTGTTAGCTGAATGCTCAGATCAGAAAGAAGTTTCAGAGAATGCTTCTGTGTAGTTTATATTTGAATATATTCCTTTTTCCACTACTAATCTCTTAGCGCTCCAAATGTCCAGTTGCATTTTCTACAGAAAGAGTGTTCAGATCTGCTGAATCCAAAGTATGGTTTAAATCTGTTAGCTGAATGCACAGATCAGAAAGAAGTTTCACAGAATGATTCTGTGTAGTTTATATTTGGAGACATTCCTTTTTCCACTATTACCCTCTTAGCGCTCCGAATCTCCACTTGTATTTTCTACAGAAAGAGTGTTTCAGAACGGCTCAATCAAAACTAAGGTTCAACTCTTTTAGTTGAACAAACAGAACAGAAAGAAGTTTCACACAATTCTTCTGTGTAGTTTTTATTTGTAGACATTCTTTTTCCCAATATAGGCGTCTTAGCCCTCAGAATGTCCAATTGCAGTTTCTACAGAAAGAGTGATTCAGAACGGCTCAATCAAAAGTAAGGTTCAACTCTGTTAGTTGAATGCACAGAACAGCAAGTAGTTTCACAGAATGCTTCTGTGTAGTTTATATTTGAACATATTCTTTTTTCCACTATTACCCACGTAGCGCTACGAATGTCCAGTTGCATTTTCTACAGACAGAGTGTTTCAAAACTGCTCAATCAAAAGTATGGTTTAACTCTGTTAGCTGAATGCTCAGATCAGAAAGAAGTTTCACAGAATGCTTCTGTGTAGTTTATATTTGAATATATTCCTTTTTCCACTACTACTCTCTTAGCGCTCCAAATGTCCAGTTGCATTTTCTACAGAAAGAGTGTTCAGATCTGCTGAATCAAAAGTATGGTTTAACTCTGTTAGCTGAATGCACAGATCAGAAAGAAGTTTCACAGAATGATTCTGTGTAGTTTATATTTGGAGACATTCCTTTTTCCACTATTACCCTCTTAGCACTCCGAATCTCCACTTGCATTTTCTACAGAAAGAGTGTTTCAGAACGGCTCAATCAAAACTAAGGTTCAACACTTTTAGTTGAACAAAGAGAACAGAAAGAAGTTTCACACAATTCTTCTGTGTAGTTTTTATTTGTAGACATTCTTTTTCCCAATATAGGCCTCTTAGCGCTCAGAATGTCCAATTGCAGTTTCTACAGAAAGAGTGTTTCAGAACGGCTCAATCAAAAGTAAGGTTCAACTCTGTTAGTTGAATGCACAGAACAGAAAGAAGTTTCACAGAATGCTTCTGTGTATTTTATATTTGAACATATTCTTTTTTCCACTATTACCCACTTAGCGCTACGAATGTCCAGTTGCATTTTCTACAGACAGAGTGTTTCAAAACTGCTCAATCAAAAGTGTGGTTTAACTCTGTTAGCTGAATGCTCAGATCCGAAAGAAGTTTCACAGAATGCTTCTGTGTAGTTTATATTTGAATATATTCCTTTTTCCACTACTACGCTCTTAGCGCTCCAAATGTCCAGTTGCATTTTCTACAGAAAGAGTGTTCAGATCTGCTCAATCAAAAGTATGGTTTAACTCTGTTAGCTGAATGCACATATCAGAAAGAAGTTTCACCGAATGATTCTGTGTAGTTTATATTTGAAGACATTCCTTTTTCCACTATTACCCTCTTAGCGCTCCGAATCTCCACTTGCATTTTCTACAAAAAGAGTGTTTCATAACTGCTCAATCAAAAATATGTTTTATCTCTGTTAACTGAATTTACAGATCAGAAATAAGTTTCACAGAATGCATCTTTGTAGTTTTTATTTGAAGATATTCTTTTTCCCAATGTAGGCCTCTTAGCGCTTAGCATGTCCAATTGCAGTTTCTACAGAAAGAGTGTTTCAGAACGGCTCAATCAAAAGTAAGGTTCAACTCTGTTAGCTGAATGCACAGAACAGAAAGAGTTTTCACAGAATGCTACTGTGTAGTTTATATTTGAATATATTCCTTTTTCCACTATTACCCTCTCAGCGCTCCGAATGTCCACTTGCATTTTCTACAGAAAGAGTGTTCAGAACTGCGCAATCAAAAGTATGGTTTAACTCTGTTAGCTTAATGAAAATATCAGAAATAAGTTTCACACAATGCTTCTGTGTAGTTTTTATTTGAAGATATTATTTTTCCCAATAGATGCCTCTTAGCGCTCAGAATGTCCAATTGCAGTTTCTACAGAAAGAGTGTTTCAGAAAGGCTCAATCAAAAGTAAGGTTCAACTCTGTTAGTTGAACGCACAGAACAGAAAGATGTTTCATACAGTGCTTCTGTGTAGTTTATATTTGAACATATTCTTTTCTCCACTATTACCCACTTAGCGCTAGGAATGTCCAGTTGCATTTTCTACAGACAGAGTGTTTCAAAACTGCTCAATCAAAAGTATGGTTTAACTCTGTTAGCTGAATGCTCAGATCAGAAAGAAGTTTCACAGAATGCTTCTGTGTAGTTTATATTTGAATATATTCCTTTTTCCACTACTACTCTCTTAGCGCTCCAAATGTCCAGTTGCATTTTCTACAGAAAGACTTTTCAGATCTGCTGAATCAAAAGTATGGTTTAACACTGTTAGCTGAATGCACAGATCAGAAAGAAGTTTCACAGAATGATTCTGTGTTGTTTATATTTGGAGACATTCCTTTTTCCACTATTACCCTCTTAGCGCTCCGAATCTCCACTTGAATTTTCTACAGAAAGAGAGTTTCAGAACGGCTCAATCAAAACTAAGGTTCAACTCTTTTAGTTGAACAAACAGAACAGAAAGAAGTTTCACACAATTCTTCTGTGTAGTTTTTATTTGTAGACATTCTTTTTCCCAATATAGGCCTCTTAGCGCTCAGAATGTCCAATTGCAGTTTCTACAGAAAGAGTGTTTCAGAACGGCTCAATCAAAAGTAAGGTTCAATTCTGTTAGTTGAATGCACAGAACAGAAAGAAGTTTCACAGAATGCTTCTGTGTAGTTTATATTTGAACATATTCTTTTTTCCACTATTACCCACTTAGCGCTACGAATGTCCAGTTGCATTTTCTACAGACAGAGTGTTTCAAAACTGCTCAATCAAAAGTATGGTTTAACTCTGTTAGCTGAATGCTCAGATCAGAAAGAAGTTTCACAGAATGCTTCTGTGTAGTTTATATTTGAATATATTCCTTTTTCCACTACTACGCTCTTAGCGCTCAAAATGTCCAGTTGCATTTTCTACAGAAAGAGAGTTCAGATCTGCTCAATCAAAAGTATGGTTTAACTCTGTTAGCTGAATGCACAGATCAGAAAGAAGTTTCACCGAATGATTCTGTGTAGTTTATATTTGAAGACATTCCTTTTTCCACTATTACCCTCTTAGCGCTCCGAATCTCCACTTGCATTTTCTACAAAAAGAGTGTTTCATAACTGCTCAATAAAAAATATGTTTTATCTCTGTTAACTGAATTTACAGATCAGAAATAAGTTTCAAAGAATGCATCTGTGTAGTTTTTATTTGAAGATATTCTTTTTCCCAATGTAGGCCTCTTAGCGCTTAGCATGTCCAATTGCAGTTTCTACAGAAAGAGTGTTTCAGAACGGCTCAATCAAAAGTAAGGTTCAACTCTGTTAGTTGAATGCACAGAACAGAAAGAATTTTCACAGAATGCTACTGTGTAGTTTATATTTGAATATATTCCTTTCTCCACTATTACCCTATTAGCGCTCCGAATGTCCACTTGCATTTTCTACAGAAAGAGTGTTCAGAACTGCGCAATCAAAAGTATGGTTTAACTCTGTTAGCTTAATGAACATATCAGAAATAAGTTTCACACAATGCTTCTGTGTAGTTTTTATTTGAAGATATTATTTTTCCCAATAGAGTCCTCTTAGCGCTCAGAATGTCCAATTGCAGTTTCTACAGAAAGAGTGTTTCAGAAAGGCTCAATCAAAAGTAAGGTTCAACTCTGTTAGTTGAATGCACAGAACTGAAAGAAGTTTCATACAATGCTTCTGTGTAGTTTATATTTGAACATAATCTTTTTTCCACTATTACCCACTTAGCGCTACGAATGTCCAGTTGCATTTTCTACAGACAGAGTGTTTCAAAACTGCTCAATCAAAAGTATGGTTTAACTCTGTTAGCTGAATGCTCAGATCAGAAAGAAGTTTCACAGAATGCTTCTGTGTAGTTTATATTTGAATATATTCCTTTTTCCACTAGTACTCTCTTAGTGCTCCAAATGTCAAGTTGCATTTTCTACAGAAAGAGTGTTCAGATCTGCTCAATCAAAATATGGTTTAACTCTGTTAGCTGAATGAACAGATCAGAAAGAAGTTTCACAGAATGATTCTGTGTAGTTTTTATTTGGAGACATGACTTTTTCCACTATTACCCTCTTAGCGCTTCGAATCTCCACTTGCATTTTCTAAAGAAGGAGTGTTTCAGAACGGCTCAATCAAAACTAAGGTTCAACTCTCTTAGTTGAACAAACAGAACAGAAAGAAGTTTCACACAATTATTCTGTGTAGTTTTTATTTGTAGACATTCTTTTTCCCAATATAGGCCTCCTACCGCTCAAAATGTCCAATTGCAGTTTCTACAGAAAGAGTGTTTCAGAACGGCTCAATCAAATGTAAGGTTCAACTCTGTTAGTTGAATGCACAGAACAGAAAGAAGTTTCATACAATGCTTCTGTGTGGTTTATATTTGAACATATTCTTTTTTCCACTATTACCCACTTAGCGCTACGAATGTCCAGTTGCATTTTCTACAGAAAGGGTGTTCAGATCTGCTCAATCAAAAGTATGGTTTAACTCTGTTAGCTGAATGCACAGATCAGAAAGAAGTTTCACCGAATGATTCTGTGTAGTTTATATTTGAAGACATTCCTTTTTCCACTATTACCCTCTTAGCGCTCCGAATCTCCACTTGCATTTTCTACAAAAAGAGTGTTTCATAACTGCTCAATCAAAAATATGTTTTATCTCTGTTAACTGAATTTACAGATCAGAAATAACTTTCACAGAATGCATCTGTGTAGTTTTTATTTGAAGATATTCTTTTTCCCAATGTAGGCCTCTTAGCGCTTAGCATGTCCAATTGCAGTTTCTACAGAAAGAGTGTTTCAGAACGGCTAAATCAAAAGTAAGGTTCAACTCTGTTAGTTGAATGCACAGAACAGAAAGAATTTTCACAGAATGCTACTGTGTAGTTTATATTTGAATATATTCCTTTTTCCACTATGACCCTCTTAGCGCTCCGAATGTCCAATTGCATTTTCTACAGAAAGAGTGTTCAGAACTGCGCAATCAAAAGTATGGTTTAACTCTGTTTGCTTAATGAACATATCAGAAATAAGTTTCACACAATGCTTCTGTGTAGTTTTTATTTGAAGATATTATTTTTCCCAATATAGGCCTCATAGCGCTCAGAATGTCCATTTGCAGTTTCTACAGAAAGAGTGTTTCAGAAAGGCTCAATCAAAAGTAAGGTTCAACTCTGTTAGTTTAATGCACAGAACAGAAAGATGTTTCATACAATGCTTCTGTGTAGTTTATATTTGAACATATTCTTTTTTCCACTATTACCCACTTAGCGCTACGAATGTCCAGTTGCATTTTCTACAGAGTGTTTCAAAACTGCTCAATCAAAAGTATGGTTTAACTCTGTTAGCTGAATGCTCAGATCAGAAAGAAGTTTCACAGAATGCTTCTGTGTAGTTTATATTTGAATACATTCCTTTTTCCACTACTACGCTCTTAGCGCTCGAAATGTCCAGTTGCATTTTCTACAGAAAGAGTGTTCAGATCTGATCAATCAAAAGTATGGTTTAACTCTGTTAGCTGAATGCACAGATCAGAAAGAAGTTTCACAGAATGATTCTGTGTAGTTTATATTTGTAGACATTCCTTTTTCCACTATTACCCTCTTAGCGCTCCGAATCTCCACTTGCATTTTCTACAAAAAGAGTGTTTCATAACTGCTCAATCAAAAATATGTTTTATCTCTGTTAACTGAATTTACAGATCAGAAATAAGTTTCACAGAATGCATCTGTGTAGTTTTTATTTGAAGATATTCTTTTTCCCAATGTAGGCCTCTTAGCGCTTAGCATGTCCAATTGCAGTTTCTACAGAAAGAGTGTTTCAGAACGGCTCAATCAAAAGTAAGGTTCAACTCTGTTAGTTGAATGCACAGAACAGAAAGAATTTTCACAGAATGCTACTGTGTAGTTTATATATGAATATATTCCTTTTTCCACTATTACCCTCTTAGCGCTCCGAATGTCCACTTGCATTTTCTACAGAAAGAGTGTTCAGAACTGCGCAATCAAAAGTATGGTTTAACTCTGTTAGCTTAATGAACATATCAGAAATAAGTTTCACACAATGCTTCTGTGTAGTTTTTATTTGAAGATATTATTTTTCCCAATATAGGCCTCTTAGCGCTCAGAATGTCCAATTGCAGTTTCTACAGAAAGAGTGTTTCAGAAAGGCTCAATCAAAAGTAAGGTTCAACTCTGTTAGTTGAATGCACAGAACAGAAAGGAGTTTCATACAATGCTTCTGTGTAGTTTATATTTGAACATATTCTTTTTTCCACTATTACCCACTTAGCGCTACGAATGTCCCGGTGCATTTTCTACAGACAGAGTGTTTCAAAACTGCTCAATCAAAAGTATGGTTTAATTCTGTTAGCTGAATGCTCAGATCAGAAAGAAGTTTCACAGAATGCTTCTGTGTAGTTTATATTTGAATATATTCCTTTTTCCACTAGTACTCTCTTAGCGCTCCAAATGTCCAGTTGCATTTTCTACAGAAAGAGTGTTCAGATCTGCTCTATCAAAAGTATGGTTTAAATCTGTTAGCTGAATGCACAGATCAGAAAGAAGTTTCACAGAATGATTCTGTGTAGTTTATATTTGGAGACATTCCTTTTTCCACTATTACCCTCTTAGCGCTCCGAATCTCCACTTGCATTTTCTACAAAAAGATTTTCTCAGAACGGCACAATCAAAACTAAGTTTCAAATCTTTTAGTTGAACAAACAGAACAGAAAGAAGTTTCACACAATTCTTCTCTGTAGTTTTTATTTGTAGACATTCTTTTTCCCAATATAGGCCTCCTAGCGCTCAGAATGTCCAATTGCATTTTCTACAGAAAGAGTGTTTCAGAACGGCTCAATCAAAAGTAAGGTTCAACTCTGTTAGTTGAATGCACAGAACAGAAAGTAGTTTCACAGAATGCTTCTGTGTAGTATATATTTGAACATATTCTTTTTTCCACTATTACCCACTTAGCGCTACGAATGTCTAGTTGCATTTTCTACAGACAGAGTGTTTCAAAACTGCTCAATCAAAAGTATGGTTTATCTCTGTTAGCTGAATGCTCAGATCAGAAAGAAGTTTCACAGAATGCTTCTGTGTAGTTTATATTTGAATATATTCCTTTTTCCACTACTACGCTCTTAGCGCTCAAAATGTCCAGTTGCATTTTCTACAGAAAGAGTGTTCAGATCTGCTCAATCAAAAGTATGGTTTAACTCTGTTAGCTGAATACACAGATCAGAAAGAAGTTTCACCGAATGATTCTGTGTAGTTTATATTTGAAGACATTCCTTTTTCCACTATTACCCTCTTAGCGCTCCGAATCTCCACTTGCATTTTCTACAAAAAGAGTGTTTCATAACTGCTCAATCAAAAATATGCTTTATCTCTGTTAACTGAATTTACAAATCAGAAATAAGTTACACAGAATGCATCTGTGTAGTTTTTATTTGAAGATATAATTTTTCCAAATGTAGGCCTCTTAGCGCTTAGCATGTCCAATTGCAGTTTCTACAGAAAGAGTGTTTCAGAACGGCTCAATCAAAAGTAAGGTTAAACTCTGTTAGTTAAATGCACAGAACAGAAAGAATTTTCACAGAATGCTACTGTGTAGTTTATATTTGAATATATTCCTTTTTCCACTATTACCCTCTTAGCGCTCCGAATGTCCACTTGCATTTTCTACAGAAAGAGTGTTCAGAACTGCGCAATCAAAAGTATGGTTTAACTCTGTTAGCTTAATGAACATATCAGAAATAAGTTTCACACAATGCTTCTGTGTAGATTTATTTGAAGATATTATTTTTCCCAATAGAGGCCTCTTAGCGCTCAGAATGTCCAATTGCAGTTTCTACAGAAAGAGTGTTTCAGAAAAGCTCAATCAAAAGTAAGGTTCAACTCTGTTAGTTGAATGCACAGAACAGAAAGAAGTTTCATACACTGCTTCTGTGTAGTTTATATTTGAATATATTCTTTTTTCCACTATTACCCACTTAGCGCTACGAATGTCCAGTTGCATTTTCTACAGACAGAGTGTTTCAAAACTGCTCAATCAAAAGTATGGTTTAACTCTGTTAGCTGAACGCTCAGATCAGAAATAAGTTTCACAGAATGCTTCTGTGTAGTTTATATTTGAATATATTCCTTTTTCCACTACTACTCTCTTAGCGCTCCAAATGTCCAGTTGCATTTTCTACAGAAAGAGTGTTCAGATCTGCTGAATCAAAAGTATGGTTTAACTCTGTTAGCTGAATGCACAGATCAGAAAAAGTTTCACAGAATAATTCTGCGTAGTTTATATTTGGAGACATTCCTTTTTCCACTATTACCCTCTTAGCGCTCCGAATCTCCACTTGCATTTTCTACAGAAAGAGTGTTTCAGAACGGCTCAATCAAAACTAAGGTTCAACTCTTTTACTTGAACAAACAGAAGAGAAAGAAGTTTCACACAATTCTTCTCTGTAGTTTTTATTTGTAGACATTCTTTTTCCCAATATAGGCCTCCTAGCGCTCAGAATGTCCAATTGCAGTTTCTACAGAAACAGTGTTTCAGAAAGGCTCAATCAAAAGTAAGGTTCAACTCTGTTAGTTGAATGCACAGAACAGAAAGAAGTTTCATACAATGCTTCTCTGTAGTTTATATTTGAATATATTCTTTTTTCCACCATTACCCACTTAGCGCTACGAATGTCCAGTTGCATTTTCTACAGACAGAGTGTTTCAAAACTGCTCAATCAAAAGTATGGTTTAACTCTGTTAGCTGAATGCTCAGATCAGAAAGAAGTTTCACATAATGCTTCTGTGTAGTTTATATTTGAATACATTCCTTTTTCCACTACTACGCTCTTAGCGCTCCAAATGTCCAGTTGCATTTTCTACAGAAAGAGTGTTCAGATCTGATCAATCAAAAGTATGGTTTAACTCTGTTAGCTGAATGCACAGATCAGAAAGAAGTTTCACCGAATGATTCTGTGTAGTTTATATTTGAAGACATTCCTTTTTCCACTATTACCCTCTTAGCGCTCCGAATCTCAACTTGCGTTTTCTACAAAAAGAGTGTTTCATAACTGCTCAATCAAAAATATGTTTTATCTCTGTTAACTGAATTTACAGATCAGAAATAAGTTTCACAGAATGCATCTGTGTAGTTTTTATTTGAAGATATTCTTTTTCCCAATGTAGGCCTCTTAGCGCTCAGAATGTCCAATTGCAGTTTCTACAGAAAGAGTGTTTCAGAACGGCTCAATCAAAAGTAAGGTTCAACTCTGTTAGCTGAATGCACAGAACAGAAAGAGTTTTCACAGAATGCTACTGTGTAGTTTATATTTGAATATATTCCTTTTTCCACTATTACCCTCTCAGCGCTCCGAATGTCCACTTGCATTTTCTACAGAAAGAGTGTTCAGAACTGCGCAATCAAAAGTATGGTTTAACTCTGTTAGCTTAATGAAAATATCAGAAATAAGTTTCACACAATGCTTCTGTGTAGTTTTTATTTGAAGATATTATTTTTCCCAATAGATGCCTCTTAGCGCTCAGAATGTCCAATTGCAGTTTCTACAGAAAGAGTGTTTCAGAAAGGCTCAATCAAAAGTAAGGTTCAACTCTGTTAGTTGAACGCACAGAACAGAAAGATGTTTCATACAGTGCTTCTGTGTAGTTTATATTTGAACATATTCTTTTCTCCACTATTACCCACTTAGCGCTAGGAATGTCCAGTTGCATTTTCTACAGACAGAGTGTTTCAAAACTGCTCAATCAAAAGTATGGTTTAACTCTGTTAGCTGAATGCTCAGATCAGAAAGAAGTTTCACAGAATGCTTCTGTGTAGTTTATATTTGAATATATTCCTTTTTCCACTACTACGCTCTTAGCGCTCAAAATGTCCAGTTGCATTTTCTACAGAAAGAGAGTTCAGATCTGCTCAATCAAAAGTATGGTTTAACTCTGTTAGCTGAATGCACAGATCAGAAAGAAGTTTCACCGAATGATTCTGTGTAGTTTATATTTGAAGACATTCCTTTTTCCACTATTACCCTCTTAGCGCTCCGAATCTCCACTTGCATTTTCTACAAAAAGAGTGTTTCATAACTGCTCAATAAAAAATATGTTTTATCTCTGTTAACTGAATTTACAGATCAGAAATAAGTTTCAAAGAATGCATCTGTGTAGTTTTTATTTGAAGATATTCTTTTTCCCAATGTAGGCCTCTTAGCGCTTAGCATGTCCAATTGCAGTTTCTACAGAAAGAGTGTTTCAGAACGGCTCAATCAAAAGTAAGGTTCAACTCTGTTAGTTGAATGCACAGAACAGAAAGAATTTTCACAGAATGCTACTGTGTAGTTTATATTTGAATATATTCCTTTCTCCACTATTACCCTATTAGCGCTCCGAATGTCCACTTGCATTTTCTACAGAAAGAGTGTTCAGAACTGCGCAATCAAAAGTATGGTTTAACTCTGTTAGCTTAATGAACATATCAGAAATAAGTTTCACACAATGCTTCTGTGTAGTTTTTATTTGAAGATATTATTTTTCCCAATAGAGTCCTCTTAGCGCTCAGAATGTCCAATTGCAGTTTCTACAGAAAGAGTGTTTCAGAAAGGCTCAATCAAAAGTAAGGTTCAACTCTGTTAGTTGAATGCACAGAACTGAAAGAAGTTTCATACAATGCTTCTGTGTAGTTTATATTTGAACATAATCTTTTTTCCACTATTACCCACTTAGCGCTACGAATGTCCAGTTGCATTTTCTACAGACAGAGTGTTTCAAAACTGCTCAATCAAAAGTATGGTTTAACTCTGTTAGCTGAATGCTCAGATCAGAAAGAAGTTTCACAGAATGCTTCTGTGTAGTTTATATTTGAATATATTCCTTTTTCCACTAGTACTCTCTTAGCGCTCCAAATGTCCAGTTGCATTTTCTACAGAAAGAGTGTTCAGATCTGCTCAATCAAAAGTATGGTTTAACTCTGTTAGCTGAATGAACAGATCAGAAAGAAGTTTCACAGAATGATTCTGTGTAGTTTATATTTGGAGACATGACTTTTTCCACTATTACCCTCTTAGCGCTTCGAATCTCCACTTGCATTTTCTAAAGAAGGAGTGTTTCAGAACGGCTCAATCAAAACTAAGATTCAACTCTCTTAGTTGAACAAACAGAACAGAAAGAAGTTTCACACAATTATTCTGTGTAGTTTTTATTTGTAGACATTCTTTTTCCCAATATAGGCCTCCTACCGCTCAAAATGTCCAATTGCAGTTTCTACAGAAAGAGTGTTTCAGAACGGCTCAATCAAATGTAAGGTTCAACTCTGTTAGTTGAATGCACAGAACAGAAAGAAGTTTCATACAATGCTTCTGTGTGGTTTATATTTGAACATATTCTTTTTTCCACTATTACCCACTTAGCGCTACGAATGTCCAGTTGCATTTTCTACAGAAAGGGTGTTCAGATCTGCTCAATCAAAAGTATGGTTTAACTCTGTTAGCTGAATGCACAGATCAGAAAGAAGTTTCACCGAATGATTCTGTGTAGTTTATATTTGAAGACATTCCTTTTTCCACTATTACCCTCTTAACACTCCGAATCTCCACTTGCATTTTCTACAAAAAGAGTGTTTCATAACTGCTCAATCAAAAATATGTTTTATCTCTGTTAACTGAATTTACAGATCAGAAATAACTTTCACAGAATGCATCTGTGTAGTTTTTATTTGAAGATATTCTTTTTCCCAATGTAGGCCTCTTAGCGCTTAGCATGTCCAATTGCAGTTTCTACAGAAAGAGTGTTTCAGAACGGCTAAATCAAAAGTAAGGTTCAACTCTGTTAGTTGAATGCACAGAACAGAAAGAATTTTCACAGAATGCTACTGTGTAGTTTATATTTGAATATATTCCTTTTTCCACTATGACCCTCTTAGCGCTCCGAATGTCCAATTGCATTTTCTACAGAAAGAGTGTTCAGAACTGCGCAATCAAAAGTATGGTTTAACTCTGTTTGCTTAATGAACATATCAGAAATAAGTTTCACACAATGCTTCTGTGTAGTTTTTATTTGAAGATATTATTTTTCCCAATATAGGCCTCATAGCGCTCAGAATGTCCATTTGCAGTTTCTACAGAAAGAGTGTTTCAGAAAGGCTCAATCAAAAGTAAGGTTCAACTCTGTTAGTTTAATGCACAGAACAGAAAGATGTTTCATACAATGCTTCTGTGTAGTTTATATTTGAACATATTCTTTTTTCCACTATTACCCACTTAGCGCTACGAATGTCCAGTTGCATTTTCTACAGAGTGTTTCAAAACTGCTCAATCAAAAGTATGGTTTAACTCTGTTAGCTGAATGCTCAGATCAGAAAGAAGTTTCACAGAATGCTTCTGTGTAGTTTATATTTGAATACATTCCTTTTTCCACTACTACGCTCTTAGCGCTCCAAATGTCCAGTTGCATTTTCTACAGAAAGAGTGTTCAGATCTGATCAATCAAAAGTATGGTTTAACTCTGTTAGCTGAATGCACAGATCAGAAAGAAGTTTCACAGAATGATTCTGTGTAGTTTATATTTGTAGACATTCCTTTTTCCACTATTACCCTCTTAGCGCTCCGAATTTCCACTTGCATTTTCTACAAAAAGAGTGTTTCATAACTGCTCAATCAAAAATATGTTTTATCTCTGTTAACTGAATTTACAGATCAGAAATAAGTTTCACAGAATGCATCTGTGTAGTTTTTATTTGAAGATATTCTTTTTCCCAATGTAGGCCTCTTAGCGCTTAGCATGTCCAATTGCAGTTTCTACAGAAAGAGTGTTTCAGAACGGCTCAATCAAAAGTAAGGTTCAACTCTGTTAGTTGAATGCACAGAACAGAAAGAATTTTCACAGAATGCTACTGTGTAGTATATATATGAATATATTCCTTTTTCCACTATTACCCTCTTAGCGCTCCGAATGTCCACTTGCATTTTCTACAGAAAGAGTGTTCAGAACTGCGCAATCAAAAGTATGGTTTAACTCTGTTAGCTTAATGAACATATCAGAAATAAGTTTCACACAATGCTTCTGTGTAGTTTTTATTTGAAGATATTATTTTTCCCAATATAGGCCTCTTAGCGCTCAGAATGTCCAATTGCAGTTTCTACAGAAAGAGTGTTTCAGAAAGGCTCAATCAAAAGTAAGGTTCAACTCTGTTAGTTGAATGCACAGAACAGAAAGGAGTTTCATACAATGCTTCTGTGTAGTTTATATTTGAACATATTCTTTTTTCCACTATTACCCACTTAGCGCTACGAATGTCCAGGTGCATTTTCTACAGACAGAGTGTTTCAAAACTGCTCAATCAAAAGTATGGTTTAATTCTGTTAGCTGAATGCTCAGATCAGAAAGAAGTTTCACAGAATGCTTCTGTGTAGTTTATATTTGAATATATTCCTTTTTCCACTAGTACTCTCTTAGCGCTCCAAATGTCCAGTTGCATTTTCTACAGAAAGAGTGTTCAGATCTGCTCTATCAAAAGTATGGTTTAACTCTGTTAGCTGAATGCACAGATCAGAAAGAAGTTTCACAGAATGATTCTGTGTAGTTTATATTTGGAGACATTCCTTTTTCCACTATTACCCTCTTAGCGCTCCGAATCTCCACTTGCATTTTCTACAAAAAGATTTTCTCAGAACGGCACAATCAAAACTAAGTTTCAAATCTTTTAGTTGAACAAACAGAACAGAAAGAAGTTTCACACAATTCTTCTCTGTAGTTTTTATTTGTAGACATTCTTTTTCCCAATATAGGCCTCCTAGCGCTCAGAATGTCCAATTGCATTTTCTACAGAAAGAGTGTTTCAGAACGGCTCAATCAAAAGTAAGGTTCAACTCTGTTAGTTGAATGCACAGAACAGAAAGTAGTTTCACAGAATGCTTCTGTGTAGTTTATATTTGAACATATTCTTTTTTCCAATATTACCCACTTAGCGCTACGAATGTCTAGTTGCATTTTCTACAGACAGAGTGTTTCAAAACTGCTCAATCAAAAGTATGGTTTATCTCTGTTAGCTGAATGCTCAGATCAGAAAGAAGTTTCACAGAATGCTTCTGTGTAGTTTATATTTGAAGACATTCCTTTTTCCACTATTACCCTCTTAGCGCTCCGAAACTCCACTTGCATTTTCTACAAAAAGAGTGTTTCATAACTGCTCAATCAAAAATATGCTTTATCTCTGTTAACTGAATTTACAAATCAGAAATAAGTTACACAGAATGCATCTGTGTAGTTTTTATTTGAAGATATACTTTTTCCAAATGTAGGCCTCTTAGCGCTTAGCATGTCCAATTGCAGTTTCTACAGAAAGAGTGTTTCAGAACGGCTCAATCAAAAGTAAGGTTAAACTCTGTTAGTTAAATGCACAGAACAGAAAGAATTTTCACAGAATGCTACTGTGTAGTTTATATTTGAATATATTCCTTTTTCCACTATTACCCTCTTAGCGCTCCGAATGTCCACTTGCATTTTCTACAGAAAGAGTGTTCAGAACTGCGCAATCAAAAGTATGGTTTAACTCTGTTAGCTTAATGAACATATCACAAATAAGTTTCACACAATGCTTCTGTGTAGATTTATTTGAAGATATTATTTTTCCCAATAGAGGCCTCTTAGCGCTCAGAATGTCCAATTGCAGTTTCTACAGAAAGAGTGTTTCAGAAAAGCTCAATCAAAAGTAAGGTTCAACTCTGTTAGTTGAATGCACAGAACAGAAAGAAGTTTCATACACTGCTTCTGTGTAGTTTATATTTGAATATATTCTTTTTTCCACTATTACCCACTTAGCGCTACGAATGTCCAGTTGCATTTTCTACAGACAGAGTGTTTCAAAACTGCTCAATCAAAAGTATGGTTTAACTCTGTTAGCTGAATGCTCAGATCAGAAAGAAGTTTCACAGAATGCTTCTGTGTAGTTTATATTTGAATATATTCCTTTTTCCACTACTACTCTCTTAGCGCTCCAAATGTCCAGTTGCATTTTCTACAGAAAGAGTGTTCAGATCTGCTGAATCAAAAGTATGGTTTAACTCTGTTAGCTGAATGCACAGATCAGAAAAAGTTTCACAGAATAATTCTGCGTAGTTTATATTTGGAGACATTCCTTTTTCCACTATTACCCTCTTAGCGCTCCGAATCTCCACTTGCATTTTCTACAGAAAGAGTGTTTCAGAACGGCTCAATCAAAACTAAGGTTCAACTCTTTTACTTGAACAAACAGAAGAGAAAGAAGTTTCACACAATTCTTCTCTGTAGTTTTTATTTGTAGACATTCTTTTTCCCAATATAGGCCTCCTAGCGCTCAGAATGTCCAATTGCAGTTTCTACAGAAACAGTGTTTCAGAAAGGCTCAATCAAAAGTAAGGTTCAACTCTGTTAGTTGAATGCACAGAACAGAAAGAAGTTTCATACAATGCTTCTCTGTAGTTTATATTTGAATATATTCTTTTTTCCACTATTACCCACTTAGCGCTACGAATGTCCAGTTGCATTTTCTACAGACAGAGTGTTTCAAAACTGCTCAATCAAAAGTATGGTTTAACTCTGTTAGCTGAATGCTCAGATCAGAAAGAAGTTTCACATAATGCTTCTGTGTAGTTTATATTTGAATACATTCCTTTTTCCACTACTACGCTCTTAGCGCTCCAAATGTCCAGTTGCATTTTCTACAGAAAGAGTGTTCAGATCTGATCAATCAAAAGTATGGTTTAACTCTGTTAGCTGAATGCACAGATCAGAAAGAAGTTTCACCGAATGATTCTGTGTAGTTTATATTTGAAGACATTCCTTTTTCCACTATTACCCTCTTAGCGCTCCGAATCTCCACTTGCGTTTTCTACAAAAAGAGTGTTTCATAACTGCTCAATCAAAAATATGTTTTATCTCTGTTAACTGAATTTACAGATCAGAAATAAGTTTCACAGAATGCATCTGTGTAGTTTTTATTTGAAGATATTCTTTTTCCCAATGTAGGCCTCTTAGCGCTTAGCATGTCCAATTGCAGTTTCTACAGAAAGAGTGTTTCAGAACGGCTCAATCAAAAGTAAGGTTCAACTCTGTTAGTTGAATGCACAGAAAAGAAAGAATTTTCACAGAATGCTACTGTGTAGTTTATATTTGAATATATTCCTTTTTCCACTATTACCCTCTTAGCGCTCCGAATGTCCACTTGCATTTTCTACAGAAAGAGTGTTCAGAACTGCGCAATCAAAAGTATGGTTTAACTCTGTTAACTTAATGAACATATCAGAAATAAGTTTCACACAATGCTTCTGTGTAGTTTTTATTTGAAGAGATTATTTTTCCCAATATAGGCCTCTTAGCGCTCAGAATGTCCAATTGCAGTTTCTACAGAAAGAGTGTTTCAGAAAGGCTCAATCAAAAGTAAGGTTCAACTCTGTTAGTTGAATGCACAGAACAGAAAGAAATTTCATACAATGCTTCTGTGTAGTTTATATTTGAACATATTCTTTTTTCCACTATTACCCACTTAGCGCTACGAATGTCCAGGTGCATTTTCTACAGACAGAGTGTTTCAAAACTGCTCAATCAAAAGTATGGTTTAACTCTGTTAGCTGAATGCTCAGATCAGAAAGAAGTTTCACAGAATGCTTCTGTGTAGTTTATATTTGAATATATTCCTTTTTCCACTAGTACTCTCTTAGCGCTCCAAATGTCCAGTTGCATTTTCTACAGAAAGAGTGTTCAGATCTGCTCTATCAAAAGTATGGTTTAACTCTGTTAGCTGAATGCACAGATCAGAAAGAAGTTTCACAGAATGATTCTGTGTAGTTTATATTTGGAGACATTCCTTTTTCCACTATTACCCTCTTAGCGCTCCGAATCTCCACTTGCATTTTCTACAAAAAGAGTTTCTCAGAACGGCACAATCAAAACTAAGTTTCAAATCTTTTAGTTGAACAAACAGAACAGAAAGAAGTTTCACACAATTCTTCTCTGTAGTTTTTATTTGTAGACATTCTTTTTCCCAATATAGGCCTCCTAGCGCTCAGAATGTCCAATTGCATTTTCTACAGAAAGAGTGTTTCAGAACGGCTCAATCAAAAGTAAGGTTCAACTCTGTTAGTTGAATGCACAGAACAGAAAGAAGTTTCACAGAATGCTTCTGTGTAGTTTATATTTGAACATATTCTTTTTTCCACTATTACCCACTTATCGCTAAGAATGTCTAGTTGCATTTTCTACAGACAGAGTGTTTCAAAACTGCTCAATCAAAAGTATGGTTTAACTCTGTTAGCTGAATGCTCAGATCAGAAAGAAGTTTCACAGAATGCTTCTGTGTAGTTTATATTTGAATATATTCCTTTTTCCACTACTACGCTCTTAGCGCTCCAAATGTCCAGTTGCATTTTCTACAGAAAGAGTGTTCAGATCTGCTCAATCAAAAGTATGGTTTAACTCTGTTAGCTGAATACACAGATCAGAAAGAAGTTTCACCGAATGATTCTGTGTAGTTTATATTTGAAGACATTCCTTTTTCCACTATTACCCTGTGAGCGCTCCGAATCTCCACTTGCATTTTCTACAAAAAGAGTGTTTCATAACTGCTCAATCAAAAATATGTTTTATCTCTGTTAACTGAATTTACAGATGAGAAATAAGTTTCACAGAATGCATCTGTGTAGTTTTTATTTGAAGATATTCTTTTTCCCAATGTAGGCCTCTTAGCGCTTAGCATGTCCAATTGCAGTTTCTACAGAAAGTGTGTTTCAGAACGGCTCAATCAAAAGTAAGGTTCAACTCTGTTAGTTGAATGCACAGAACAGAAAGAATTTTCACAGAATGCTACTGTGTAGTTTATATTTGAATATATTCCTTTTTCCACTATTACCCTCTTAGCGCTCCGAATGTCCACTTGCATTTTCTACAGAAAGAGTGTTCAGAACTGCGCAAACAAAAGTATGGTTTAACTCTGTTAGCTTAATGAACATATCAGAAATAAGTTTCACACAATGCTTCTGTGTAGTTTTTATTTGAAGATATTATTTTTCCCAATATAGGCCTCTTAGCGCTCAGAATGTCCAATTGCAGTTTCTACAGAAAGAGTGTTTCAGAAAGGCTCAATCAAAAGTAAGGTTCAACTCTGTTAGTTGAATGCACAGAACAGAAAGAAGTTTCATACAATGCTTCTGTGTAGTTTATATTTGAACGTATTCTTTTTTCCACTATTACCCACTTAGCGCTACGAATGTCCAGTTGCATTTTCTACAGACAGAGTGTTTCAAAACTGCTCAATCAAAAGTATGGTTTAACTCTGTTAGCTGAATGCTCAGATCAGAAAGAAGTTTCACAGAATGCTTCTGTGTAGTTTATATTTGAATATATTCCTTTTTCCACTACTACTCTCTTAGCGCTCCAAATGTCCAGTTGCATTTTCTACAGAAAGAGTGTTCAGATCTGCTCAATCAAAAGTATGGTTTAACTCTGTTAGCTGAATGCACAGATCAGAAAGAAGTTTCACAGAATAATTCTGTGTAGTTTATATTTGGAGACCTTCCTTTTTCCACTATTACCCTCTTAGCGCTCCGAATCTCCACTTGCATTTTCTACAGAAAGAGTGTTTCAGAACGGCTCAATCAAAACTAAGGTTCAACTCTTTTAGTTGAACAAACAGAACAGAAAGAAGTTTCACACAATTCTTCTCTGTAGTTTTTATTTGTAGACATTCGTTTTCCCAATATAGGCCTCCTACTGCTCAGAATGTCCAATTGCAGTTTCTACAGAAAGAGTGTTTCAGAACGGCTCAATCAAAAGTAAGGTTCAACTCTGTTAGTTGAATGCACAGAACAGAAAGAAGTTTCATACAATGCTTCTGTGTAGTTTATATTTGAACATATTCTTTATTCCACTATTACCCACTTAGCGCTACGAATGTCCAGTTGCATTTTCTACAGACAGAGTGTTTCAAAACTGCTCAATCAAAAGTATGGTTTAACTCTGTTAGCTGAATGCTCAGATCAGAAAGAAGTTTCACAGAATGCTTCTGTGTAGTTTATATTTGAATATATTCCTTTTTCCACTACTACGCTCTTAGCGCTCCAAATGTCCAGTTGCATTTTCTACAGAAAGAGTGTTCAGATCTGCTCAATCAAAAGTATGGTTTAACTCTGTTAGCTGAATGCACAGATCAGAAAGAAGTTTCACCGAATGATTCTGTGTAGTTTATATTTGAAGACATTCCTTTTTCCACTATTACCCTCTTAGCGCTCCGAATCTCCACTTGCATTTTCTACAAAAAGAGTGTTTCATAACTGCTCAATCAAAAATATGTTTTATCTCTGTTAACTGAATTTACAGATCAGAAATAAGTTTCACAGAATGCATCTGTGTAGTTTTTATTTGAAGATATTCTTTTTCCCAATGTAGGCCTCTTAGCGCTTAGCATGTCCAATTGCAGTTTCTACAGAAAGAGTGTTTCAGAACGGCTCAATCAAAAGTAAGGTTCAACTCTGTTAGTTGAATGCACAGAACAGAAAGAATTTTCACAGAATGCTACTGTGTAGTTTATATTTGAATATATTCGTTTTTCCACTATTACCCTCTTAGCGCTCCAAATGTCCACTTGCATTTTCTACAGAAAGAGTGTTCAGAACTGCGCAATCAAAAGTATGGTTTAACTCTGTTAGCTTAATGAACATATCAGAAATAAGTTTCACAAAATGCTTCTGTGTAGTTTTTATTTGAAGATATTATTTTTCCCAATATAGGCCTCTTAGCGCTCAGAATGTCCAATTGCAGTTTCTACAGAAAGAGTGTTTCAGAAAGGCTCAATCAAAAGTAAGGTTCAACTCTGTTAGTTGAATGCACAGATCAGAAAGAAGTTTCATACAATGCTTCTGTGTAGTTTATATTTGAAGATATTCTTTTTTCCACTATTACCCACTTAGCGCTACGAATGTCCAGTTGCATGTTCTACAGAAAGAGTGTTTCAAAACTGCTCAATCAAAAGTATGGTTTAACTCTGTTAGCTGAATGCTCAGATCAGAAAGAAGTTTCACAGAATGCTTCTGTGTAGTTTATATTTGAATATATTCCTTTTTCCACTACTACTCTCTTAGCGCTCCAAATGTCCAGTTGCATTTTCTACAGAAAGAGTGTTCAGATCTGCTCAATCAAAAGTATGGTTTAACTCTGTTAACTGAATGCACAGATCAGAAAGAAGTTTCACAGAATGATTCTGTGTAGTTTATATTTGGAGACATTCCTTTTTCCACTATTACCCTCTTAGCGCTCCGAATCTCCACTTGCATTTTCTACAGAAAGAGTGTTTCAGAACGGCTCAATCAAAACTAAAGTTCAACTCTTTTAGTTGAACAAACAGAACAGAAAGAAGTTTCACACAATTCTTCTGTGTAGTTTTTATTTGTAGACATTCTTTTTCCCAATATAGGCCTCCTAGCGCTCAAAATGTCCAACTGCAGTTTCTACAGAAAGAGTGTTTCAGAACGGCTCAATCAAAAGTAAGGTTCAACTCTGTTAGTTGAATGCACAGAACAGAAAAAAGTTTCATACAATGCTTCTGTGTAGTTTATATTTGAACATATTCTTTTTTCCACTATTACCCACTTAGCGCTACGAATGTCCAGTTGCATTTTCTACAGACAGAGTGTTTCAAAACTGCTCAATCAAAAGTATGGTTTAACTCTGTTAGCTGAATGCTCAGATCAGAAAGAAGTTTCACAGAATGCTTCTGTGTAGTTTATATTTGAATATATTCCTTTTTCCACTACTACGCTCTTAGCGCTCCAAATGTCCAGTTGCATTTTCTACAGAAAGAGTGTTCAGATCTGCTCAATCAAAAGTATGGTTTAACTCTGTTAGCTGAATACACAGATCAGAAAGAAGTTTCACCGAATGATTCTGTGTAGTTTATATTTGAAGACATTCCTTTTTCCACTATTACCCTCTGAGCGCTCCGAATCTCCACTTGCATTTTCTACAAAAAGAGTGTTTCATAACTGCTCAATCAAAAATATGTTTTATCTCTGTTAACTGAATTTACAGATGAGAAATAAGTTTCACAGAATGCATCTGTGTAGTTTTTATTTGAAGATATTCTTTTTCCCAATGTAGGCCTCTTAGCGCTTAGCATGTCCAATTGCAGTTTCTACAGAAAGAGTGTTTCAGAACGGCTCAATCAAAAGTAAGGTTCAACTCTGTTAGTTGAATGCACAGAACAGAAAGAATTTTCACAGAATGCTACTGTGTAGTTTATATTTGAATATATTCCTTTTTCCACTATTACCCTCTTAGCGCTCCGAATGTCCACTTGCATTTTCTACAGAAAGAGTGTTCAGAACTGCGCAAACAAAAGTATGGTTTAACTCTGTTAGCTTAATGAACATATCAGAAATAAGTTTCACACAATGCTTCTGTGTAGTTTTTATTTGAAGATATTATTTTTCCCAATATAGGCCTCTTAGCGCTCAGAATGTCCAATTGCAGTTTCTACAGAAAGAGTGTTTCAGAAAGGCTCAATCAAAAGTAAGGTTCAACTCTGTTAGTTGAATGCACAGAACAGAAAGAAGTTTCATACAATGCTTCTGTGTAGTTTATATTTGAACGTATTCTTTTTTCCACTATTACCCACTTAGCGCTACGAATGTCCAGTTGCATTTTCTACAGACAGAGTGTTTCAAAACTGCTCAATCAAAAGTATGGTTTAACTCTGTTAGCTGAATGCTCAGATCAGAAAGAAGTTTCACAGAATGCTTCTGTGTAGTTTATATTTGAATATATTCCTTTTTCCACTACTACTCTCTTAGCGCTCCAAATGTCCAGTTGCATTTTCTACAGAAAGAGTGTTCAGATCTGCTCAATCAAAAGTACGGTTTAACTCTGTTAGCTGAATGCACAGATCAGAAAGAAGTTTCACAGAATAATTCTGTGTAGTTTATATTTGGAGACATTCCTTTTTCCACTATTACCCTCTTAGCGCTCCGAATCTCCACTTGCATTTTCTACAGAAAGAGTGTTTCAGAACGGCTCAATCAAAACTAAGGTTCAACTCTTTTAGTTGAACAAACAGAACAGAAAGAAGTTTCACACAATTCTTCTCTGTAGTTTTTATTTGTAGACATTCGTTTTCCCAATATAGGCCTCCTACTGCTCAGAATGTCCAATTGCAGTTTCTACAGAAAGAGTGTTTCAGAACGGCTCAATCAAAAGTAAGGTTCAACTCTTTTAGTTGAATGCACAGAACAGAAAGAAGTTTCATACAATGCTTCTGTGTAGTTTATATTTGAACATATTCTTTATTCCACTATTACCCACTTAGCGCTACGAATGTCCAGTTGCATTTTCTACAGACAGAGTGTTTCAAAACTGCTCAATCAAAAGTATGGTTTAACTCTGTTAGCTGAATGCTCAGATCAGAAAGAAGTTTCAAAGAATGCTTCTGTGTAGTTTATATTTGAATATATTCCTTTTTCCACTACTACGCTCTTAGCGCTCCAAATGTCCAGTTGCATTTTCTACAGAAAGAGTGTTCAGATCTGCTCAATCAAAAGTATGGTTTAACTCTGTTAGCTGAATGCACAGATCAGAAAGAATTTTCACCGAATGATTCTGTGTAGTTTATATTTGAAGGCATTCCTTTTTCCACTATTACCCTCTTAGCGCTCCGAATCTCCACTTGCATTTTCTACAAAAAGAGTGTTTCATAACTGCTCAATAAAAAATATGATTTATCTCTGTTAACTGAATTTACAGATCAGAAATAAGTTTCACAGAATGCATCTGTGTAGTTTTTATTTGAAGATATTCTTTTTCCCAATGTAGGCCTCTTAGCGCTTAGCATGTCCAATTGCAGTTTCTACAGAAAGAGTGTTTCAGAACGGCTCAATCAAAAGTAAGGTTCAACTCTGTTAGTTGAATGCACAGAACAGAAAGAATTTTCACAGAATGCTACTGTGTAGTTTATATTTGAATATATTCCTTTTTCCACTATTACCCTCTTAGCGCTCCGAATGTCCACTTGCATTTTCTACAGAAAGAGTGTTCAGAACTGCGCAATCAAAAGTATGGTTTAACTCTGTTAGCTTAATGAACATATCAGAAATAAGTTTCACACAATGCTTCTGTGTAGTTTTTATTTGAAGATATTATTTTTCCCAATATAGGCCTCTTAGCGCTCAGAATGTCCAATTGCAGTTTCTACAGAAAGAGTGTTTCAGAAAGGCTCAATCAAAAGTAAGGTTCAACTCTGTTAGTTGAATGCACAGAACAGAAAGTAGTTTCATACAATGCTTCTGTGTAGTATATATTTGAACATATTCTTTTTTCCACTATTTCCCACTTAGCGCTACGAATGTCCAGTTGCATTTTCTACAGACAGAGTGTCTCAAAACTGCTCAATCAAAAGTATGGTTTAACTCTGTTAGCTGAATGCTCAGATCAGAAAGAAGTTTCACAGAATGCTTCTGTGTAGTTTATATTTGAATATATTCTTTTTTCCACTACTACTCTCTTAGCGCTCCAAATGTCCAGTTGCATTTTCTACAGAAAGAGTGTTCAGATCTGCTCAATCAAAAGTATGGTTTAACTCTGTTAACTGAATGAACAGATCAGAAAGAAGTTTCACAGAATGATTCTGTGTAGTTTATATTTGGAGACATTCCTTTTTCCACTATTACCCCCTTAGCGCTCCGAATCTCCACTTGCATTTTGTACAGAAAGAGTGTTTCAGAACGGCTCAATCAAAACTAAGGTTCAACTCTTTTAGTTGAACAAACAGAACAGAAAGAAGTTTCACACAATTCTTTTGTGTAGTTTTTATTTGTAGACATTCTTTTTCCCAATATAGGCCTCCTAGCGCTCCAAATGTCCAACTGCAGTTTCTACAGAAAGAGTGTTTCAGAACGGCTTAATCAAAAGTAAGGTTCAACTCTGTTAGTTGAATGCACAGAACAGAAAGAAGTTTCATACAATGCTTCTGTGTAGTTTATATTTGAACATATTCTTTTTTCCACTATTACCCACTTAGCGCTACGAATGTCCAGTTGCATTTTCTACAGACAGAGTGTTTCAAAACTGCTCAATCAAAAGTATGGTTTAACTCAGTTAGCTGAATGCTCAGATCAGAAAGAAGTTTCACAGAATGCTTCTGTGAAGTTTATATTTGAATATATTCCTTTTTCCACTACTACGCTCTTAGCGCTCCAAATGTCCAGTTGCATTTTCTACAGAAAGAGTGTTCAGATCTGCTCAATCAAAAGTATGGTTTAAATCTGTTAGCTGAATGCACAGATCAGAAAGAAGTTTCACCGAATGATTCTGTGTAGTTTATATTTGAAGACATTCCTTTTTCCACTATTACCCTCTTAGCGCTCCGAATCTCCACTTGCATTTTCTACAAAAAGAGTGTTTCATAACTGCTCAATCAAAAATATGCTTTATCTCTGTTAACTGAATTTACAGATCAGAAATAAGTTTCACACAATGCATCTGTGTAGTTTTTATTTGAAGATATTCTTTTTCCCAATGTAGGCCTCTTAGCGCTTAGCATGTCCAATTGCAGTTTCTACAGAAAGAGTGTTTCAGAACGGCTGAATCAAAAGTAAGGTTCAACTCTGTTAGTTGAATGCACAGAACAGTAAGAATTTTCACAGAATGATACTGTGTAGTTTATATTTGAATATATTCCTTTTTCCACTATTACCCTCTTAGCGCTCCGAATGTCCACTTGCATTTTCTACAGAAAGAGTGTTCAGAACTGCGCAATCAAAAGTATGGTTTAACTCTGTTAGCTTAATGAACATATCAGAAATAAGTTTCACACAATGCTTCTGTGTAGTTTTTATTTGAAGATATTATTTTTCCCAATATAGGCCTCTTAGCGCTCAGAATGTCCAATTGCAGTTTCTACAGAAAGAGTGTTTCAGAAAGGCTCAATCAAAAGTAAGGTTCAACTCTGTTAGTTGAATGCACAGAACAGAAAGAAGTTTCATTCAATGCTTCTGTGTAGTTTATATTTGAAGATATTCTTTTTTCCACTATTACCCACTTAGCGCTACGAATGTCCAGTTGCATTTTCTACAGACAGAGTGTTTCAAAACTGCTCAATCAAAAGTATGTTTTAACTCTGTTAGCTGAATGCTCAGATCAGAAAGAAGTTTCACAGAATGTTTTTCTGTGTAGTTTATATTTGAATATATTCCTTTTTCCACTAGTACTCTCTTAGCGCTCCAAATGTCCAGTTGCATTTTCTACAGAAAGTGTGTTCAGATCTCTCAATCAAAAGTATGGTTTAACTCTGTTAGCTGAATGCACAGATCAGAAAGAAGTTTCACAGAATGATTCTGTGTAGTTTATATTTGGAGACATTCCTTTTTCCACTATTATCCTCTTAGCGCTCCGAATCTCCACTTGCATTTTCTACAGAAAGAGTGTTTC
Organism: Symphalangus syndactylus; assembly: GCF_028878055.3. Taxonomy (NCBI): domain Eukaryota; kingdom Metazoa; phylum Chordata; class Mammalia; order Primates; family Hylobatidae; genus Symphalangus; species Symphalangus syndactylus. The sequence goes on from NC_072425.2 coordinate 153,257,618, forward strand.
AGAACGGCTCAATCAAAACTAAGGTTCAACTCTTTTAGTTGAACAAACAGAACAGAAAGAAGTTTCACACAATTCTTCTGTGTAGTTTTTATTTGTAGACATTCTTTTTCCCAATATAGGCCTCCTAGCGCTCAGAATGTCCAATTGCAGTTTCTACAGAAAGAGTGTTTCAGAACGGCTCAATCAAAAGTAAGGTTCAACTCTGTTAGTTGAATGCACAGAACAGAAAGAAGTTTCATACAATGCTTCTGGTTGTTTATATTTGAACATATTCTTTTTTCCACTATTACCCACTTAGCGCTACGAATGTCCAGTTGCATTTTCTACACACAGAGTGTTTCAAAACTGCTCAATCAAAAGTATGGTTTAACTCTGTTAGCTGAATGCTCAGATCAGAAAGAAGTTTCACAGAATGCTTCTGTGTAGTTTATATTTGAATATATTCCTTTTTCCACTACTACGCTCTTAGCGCTCCAAATGTACAGTTGCATTTTCTACAGAAAGAGTGTTCAGATCTGCTCAATCAAAAGTATGGTTTAACTCTGTTAGCTGAATGCACAGATCAGAAAGAAGTTTCACCGAATGATTCTGTGTAGTTTATATTTGAAGACATTCCATTTTCCACTATTACCCTCTTAGCGCTCCGAATCTCCACTTGCATTTTCTACAAAAAGAGTGTTTCATAACTGCTCAATCAAAAATATGTTTTATCTCTGTTAACTGAATTTACAGATCAGAAATAAGTTTCACAGAATGCATCTTTGTAGTTTTTATTTGAAAATATTCTTTTTCCCAATGTAGGCCTCTTAGCGCTTAGCATGTCCAATTGCAGTTTCTACAGAAAGAGTGTTTCAGAACGGCTCAATCAAAAGTAAGGTTCAACTCTGTTAGTTGAATGCACAGAACAGAAAGAATTTTCACAGAATGCTACTGTGTAGTTTATATTTGAATATATTCCTTTTTCCACTATTACCCTCTTAGCGCTCCGAATGTCCACTTGCATTTTCTACAGAAAGAGTGTTCAGAACTGCGCAATCAAAAGTATGGTTTAACTCTGTTAGCTTAATGAACATATCAGAAATAAGTTTCACACAATGCTTCTGTGTAGTTTTTATTTGAAGATATTATTTTTCCCAATATAGGCCTCTTAGCGCTCAGAATGTCCAATTGCAGTTTCTACAGAAAGAGTGTTTCAGAAAGGCTCAATCAAAATAAGGTTCAACTCTGTTAGTTGAATGCACAGAACAGAAAGAAGTTTTATACAATGCTTCTGTGTAGTTTATATTTGAACATATTCTTTTTTCCACTATTACCCACTTAGCGCTACGAATGTCCAGTTGCATTTTCTACAGACAGAGTGTTTCAAAACTGCTCAATCAAAAGTATGGTTTAACTCTGTTAGCTGAATGCTCAGATCAGAAAGAAGTTTCACAGAACGCTTCTGTGTAGTTTATATTTGAATATATTCCTTTTTCCACTAGTACTCTCTTGGCGCTCCAAATGTCCAGTTGCATTTTCTACAGAAAGAGTGTTCAGATCTGCTGAATCAAAAGTATGGTTTAACTCTGTTAGCTGAATGCACAGATCAGAAAGAAGTTTCACAGAATGATTCTGTGTAGTTTATATTTGGAGACATTCCTTTTTCCACTAATACCCTCTTAGCGCTCCGAATCTCCACTTGCATTTTCTACAGAAAGAGTGTTTCAGAACGGCTCAATCAAAACTAAGGTTCAACCCTTTTAGTTGAACAATCAGAACAGAAAGTAGTTTCACACAATTCTTCTGTGTAGTTTTTATTTGTAGACATTCTTTTTCCCAATATAGGCCTCCTAGCGCTCAAAATGTCCAACTGCAGTTTCTACAGAAAGAGTGTTTCAGAACGGCTCAATCAAAAGTAAGGTTCAACTCTGTTAGTTGAATGCACAGAACAGAAAAAAGTTTCATACAATGCTTCTGTGTAGTTTATATTTGAACATATTCTTTTTTCCACTATTACCCACTTAGCGCTACGAATGTCCAGTTGCATTTTCTACAGACAGAGTGTTTCAAAACTGCTCAATCAAAAGTATGGTTTAACTCTGTTAGCTGAATGCTCAGATCAGAAAGAAGTTTCACAGAATGCTTCTGTGTAGTTTATATTTGAATATATTCCTTTTTCCACTACTACGCTCTTAGCGCTCCAAATGTCCAGTTGCATTTTCTACAGAAAGAGTGTTCAGATCTGCTCAATCAAAAGTATGGTTTAACTCTGTTAGCTGAATGCACAGATCAGAAAGAAGTTTCACCGAATGATTCTGTGTAGTTTATATTTGAAGACATTCCTTTTTCCACTATTACCCTCTTAGCGCTCCGAATCTCCACTTGCATTTTCTACAAAAAGAGTGTTTCATAACTGCTCAATCAAAAATATGCTTTATCTCTGTTAACTGAATTTACAGATGAGAAATAAGTTTCACAGAATGCATCTGTGTAGTTTTTATTTGAAGATATTCTTTTTCCCAATGTAGGCCTCTTAGCGCTTAGCATGTCCAATTGCAGTTTCTACAGAAAGAGTGTTTCAGAACGGCTCAATCAAAAGTAAGGTTCAACTCTGTTAGTTGAATGCACAGAACAGAAAGAATTTTCACAGAATGCTACTGTGTAGTTTATATTTGAATATATTCCTTTTTCCACTATTACCCTCTTACCGCTCCGAATGTCCACTTGCATTTTCTACAGAAAGAGTGTTCAGAACTGCGCAAACAAAAGTATGGTTTAACTCTGTTAGCTTAATGAACATATCAGAAATAAGTTTCACACAATGCTTCTGTGTAGTTTTTATTTGAAGATATTATTTTTCCAAATATAGGCCTCTTAGCGCTCAGAATGTCCAATTGCAGTTTCTACAGAAAGAGTGTTTCAGAAAGGCTCAATCAAAATAAGGTTCAACTCTGTTAGTTGAATGCACAGAACAGAAAGAAGTTTCATACAATGCTTCTGTGTAGTTTATATTTGAACGTATTCTTTTTTCCACTATTACCCACTTAGCGCTACGAATGTCCAGTTGCATTTTCTACAGACAGAGTGTTTCAAAACTGCTCAATCAAAAGTATGGTTTAACTCTGTTAGCTGAATGCTCAGATCAGAAAGAAGTTTCACAGAATGCTTCTGTGTAGTTTATATTTGAATATATTCCTTTTTCCACTACTACTCTCTTAGCGCTCCAAATGTCCAGTTGCATTTTCTACAGAAAGAGTGTTCAGATCTACTCAATCAAAAGTATGGTTTAACTCTGTTAGCTGAATGCACAGATCAGAAAGAAGTTTCACAGAATAATTCTGTGTAGTTTATATTTGGAGACATTCCTTTTTCCACTATTACCCTCTTAGCGCTCCGAGTCTCCACTTGCATTTTCTTCAGAAAGAGTGTTTCAGAACGGCTCAATCAAAACTAAGGTTCAACTCTTTTAGTTGAACAAACAGAACAGAAAGAAGTTTCACACAATTCTTCTCTGTAGTTTTTATTTGTAGACATTCTTTTTCCCAATATAGGCCTCCTACCGCTCAGAATGTCCAATTGCAGTTTCTACAGAAAGAGTGTTTCAGAACGGCTCAATCAAATGTAAGGTTCAACTCTGTTAGTTGAATGCACAGAACAGAAAGAAGTTTCATACAATGCTTCTGTGTAGTTTATATTTGAACATATTCTTTTTTCCACTATTACCCACTTAGCGCTACGAATGTCCAGTTGCATTTTCTACAGAAAGGGTGTTCAGATCTGCTCAATCAAAAGTATGGTTTAACTCTGTTAGCTGAATGCACAGATCAGAAAGAAGTTTCACCGAATGATTCTGTGTAGTTTATATTTGAAGACATTCCTTTTTCCACTATTACCCTCTTAGCGCTCCGAATCTCCACTTGCATTTTCTACAAAAAGAGTGTTTCATAACTGCTCAATCAAAAATATGTTTTATCTCTGTTAACTGAATTTACAGATCAGAAATAACTTTCACAGAATGCATCTGTGTAGTTTTTATTTGAAGATATTCTTTTTCCCAATGTAGGCCTCTTAGCGCTTAGCATGTCCAATTGCAGTTTCTACAGAAGGAGTGTTTCAGAACGGCTAAATCAAAAGTAAGGTTCAACTCTGTTTGTTGAATGCACAGAACAGAAAGAATTTTCACAGAATGCTACTGTGTAGTTTATATTTGAATATATTCCTTTTTCCACTATTACCCTCTTAGCGCTCCGAATGTCCAATTGCATTTTCTACAGAAAGAGTGTTCAGAACTGCGCAATCAAAAGTATGGTTTAACTCTGTTAGCTTAATGAACATATCAGAAATAAGTTTCACACAATGCTTCTGTGTAGTTTTTATTTGAAGATATTATTTTTCCCAATATAGGCCTCATAGCGCTCAGAATGTCCATTTGCAGTTTCTACAGAAAGAGTGTTTCAGAAAGGCTCAATCAAAAGTAAGGTTCAACTCTGTTAGTTTAATGCACAGAACAGAAAGATGTTTCATACAATGCTTCTGTGTAGTTTATATTTGAACATATTCTTTTTTCCACTATTACCCACTTAGCGCTACGAATGTCCAGTTGCATTTTCTACAGAGTGTTTCAAAACTGCTCAATCAAAAGTATGGTTTAACTCTGTTAGCAGAATGCTCAGATCAGAAAGAAGTTTCACAGAATGCTTCTGTGTAGTTTATATTTGAATACATTCCTTTTTCCACTACTACGCTCTTAGCGCTCCAAATGTCCAGTTGCATTTTCTACAGAAAGAGTGTTCAGATCTGATCAATCAAAAGTATGGTTTAACTCTGTTAGCTGAATGCACAGATCAGAAAGAAGTTTCACAGAATGATTCTGTGTAGTTTATATTTGTAGACATTCCTTTTTCCACTACTACCCTCTTAGCGCTCCGAATCTCCACTTGCATTTTCTACAAAAAGAGTGTTTCATAACTGCTCAATCAAAAATATGTTTTATCTCTGTTAACTGAATTTACAGATCAGAAATAAGTTTCACAGAATGCATCTGTGTAGTTTTTATTTGAAGATATTCTTTTTCCCAATGTAGGCCTCTTAGCGCTTAGCATGTCCAATTGCAGTTTCTACAGAAAGAGTGTTTCAGAACGGCTCAATCAAATGTAAGGTTCAACTCTGTTAGTTGAATGCACAGAACAGAAAGAATTTTCACAGAATGCTACTGTGTAGTTTATATTTGAATATATTCCTTTTTCCACTATTACCCTCTTAGCGCTCCGAATGTCCACTTGCATTTTCTACAGAAAGAGTGTTGAGAACTTCGCAATCAAAAGTATGGTTTAACTCTGTTAGCTTAATGAACATATCAGAAATAAGTTTCACACAATGCTTCTGTGTAGTTTTTATTTGAAGATATTATTTTTCCCAATATAGGCCTCTTAGCGCTCAGAATGTCCAATTGCAGTTTCTACAGAAAGAGTGTTTCAGAAAGGCTCAATCAAAAGTAAGGTTCAACTCTGTTAGTTGAATGCACAGAACAGAAAGAAGTTTCATACAATGCTTCTGTGTAGTTTATATTTGAACATATTCTTTTTTCCACTATTACCCACTGAGCGCTACGAATGTCCAGGTGCATTTTCTACAGACAGAGTGTTTCAAAACTGCTCAATCAAAAGTATGGTTTAATTCTGTTAGCTGAATGCTCAGATCAGAAAGAAGTTTCACAGAATGCTTCTGTGTAGTTTATATTTGAATATATTCCTTTTTCCACTAGTACTCTCTTAGCGCTCCAAATGTCCAGTTGCATTTTCTACAGAAAGAGTGTTCAGATCTGCTCTATCAAAAGTATGGTTTAACTCTGTTAGCTGAATGCACAGATCAGAAAGAAGTTTCACAGAATGATTCTGTGTAGTTTATATTTGGAGACATTCCTTTTTCCACTATTACCCTCTTAGCGCTCCGAATCTCCACTTGCATTTTCTACAAAAAGAGTTTCTCAGAACGGCACAATCAAAACTAAGTTTCAAATCTTTTAGTTGAACAAACAGAACAGAAAGAAGTTTCACACAATTCTTCTCTGCAGTTTTTATTTGTAGACATTCTTTTTCCCAATATAGGCCTCCTAGCGCTCAGAATGTCCAATTGCATTTTCTACAGAAAGAGTGTGTCAGAACGGCTCAATCAAAAGTAAGGTTCAACTCTGTTAGTTGAATGCACAGAACAGAAAGAAGTTTCACAGAATGCTTCTGTGTAGTTTATATTTGAACATATTCTTTTTTCCACTATTACCCACTTAGCGCTACGAATGTCTAGTTGCATTTTCTACAGACAGAGTGTTTCAAAACTGCTCAATCAAAAGTATGGTTTATCTCTGTTAGCTGAATGCTCAGATCAGAAAGAAGTTTCACAGAATGCTTCTGTGTAGTTTATATTTGAATATATTCCTTTTTCCACTACTACGCTCTTAGCGCTCAAAATGTCCAGTTGCATTTTCTACAGAAAGAGTGTTCAGATCTGCTCAATCAAAAGTATGGTTTAACTCTGTTAGCTGAATACACACATCAGAAAGAAGTTTCACCGAATGATTCTGTGTAGTTTATATTTGAAGACATTCCTTTTTCCACTATTACCCTCTTAGCGCTCCGAATCTCCACTTGCATTTTCTACAAAAAGAGTGTTTCATAACTGCTCAATCAAAAATATGCTTTATCTCTGTTAACTGAATTTACAAATCAGAAATAAGTTACACAGAATGCATCTGTGTAGTTTTTATTTGAAGATATTCTTTTTCCAAATGTAGGCCTCTTAGCGCTTAGCATGTCCAATTGCAGTTTCTACAGAAAGAGTGTTTCAGAACGGCTCAATCAAAAGTAAGGTTAAACTCTGTTAGTTAAATGCACAGAACAGAAAGAATTTTCACAGAATGCTACTGTGTAGTTTATATTTGAATATATTCCTTTTTCCACTATTACCCTCTTAGCGCTCCGAATGTCCACTTGCATTTTCTACAGAAAGAGTGTTCAGAACTGCGCAATCAAAAGTATGGTTTAACTCTGTTAGCTTAATGAACATATCAGAAATAATTTTCACACAATGCTTCTGTGTAGATTTATTTGAAGATATTATTTTTCCCAACAGAGGCCTCTTAGCGCTCAGAATGTCCAATTGCAGTTTCTACAGAAAGAGTGTTTCAGAAAAGCTCAATCAAAAGTAAGGTTCAACTCTGTTAGTTGAATGCACAGAACAGAAAGAAGTTTCATACAATGCTTCTGTGTAGTTTATATTTGAACATATTCTTTTTTCCACTATTACCCACTTAGCGCTACGAATGTCCAGTTGCATTTTCTACAGACAGAGTGTTTCAAAACTGCTCAATCAAAAGTATGGTTTAACTCTGTTAGCTGAATGCTCAGATCAGAAAGAAGTTTCACAGAATGCTTCTGTGTAGTTTATATTTGAATATATTCCTTTTTCCACTACTACTCTCTTAGCGCTCCAAATGTCCAGTTGCATTTTCTACAGAAAGAGTGTTCAGATCTGCTGAATCAAAAGTATGATTTAACTCTGTTAGCTGAATGCACAGATCAGAAAAAGTTTCACAGAATAATTCTGCGTAGTTTATATTTGGAGACATTCCTTTTTCCACTCTTACCCTCTTAGCGCTCCGAATCTCCACTTGCATTTTCTACAGAAAGAGTGTTTCAGAACGGCTCAATCAAAACTAAGGTTCAACTCTTTTAGTTGAACAAACAGAAGAGAAAGAAGTTTCACACAATTCTTCTCTGTTGTTTTTATTTGTAGACATTCTTTTTCCCAATATAGGCCTCCTAGCGCTCAGAATGTCCAATTGCAGTTTCTACAGAAACAGTGTTTCAGAAAGGCTCAATCAAAAGTAAGGTTCAACTCTGTTAGTTGAATGCACAGAACAGAAAGAAGTTTCATACAATGCTTCTCTGTAGTTTATATTTGAATATATTCTTTTTTCCACTATTACCCACTTAGCGCTACGAATGTCCAGTTGCATTTTCTACAGACAGAGTGTTTCAAAACTGCTCAATCAAAAGTATGGTTTAACTCTGTTAGCTGAATGCTCAGATCAGAAAGAAGTTTCACAGAATGCTTCTGTGTAGTTTATATTTGAATACATTCCTTTTTCCACTACTACGCTCTTAGCGCTCCAAATGTCCAGTTGCATTTTCTACAGAAAGACTGTTCAGACCTGATCAATCAAAAGTATGGTTTAACTCTGTTAGCTGAATGCACAGATCAGAAAGAAGTTTCACCGAATGATTCTGTGTAGTTTATATTTGAAGACATTCCTTTTTCCACTATTACCCTCTTAGCGCTCCGAATCTCCACTTGCGTTTTCTACAAAAAGAGTGTTTCATAACTGCTCAATCAAAAATATGTTTTATCTCTGTTAACTGAATTTACAGATCAGAAATAAGTTTCACAGAATGCATATGTGTAGTTTTTATTTGAAGATATTCTTTTTCCCAATGTAGGCCTCTTAGCGCTTAGCATGTCCAATTGCAGTTTCTACAGAAAGAGTGTTTCAGAACGGCTCAATCAAAAGTAAGGTTCAACTCTGTTAGTTGAATGCACAGAAAAGAAAGAATTTTCACAGAATGCTACTGTGTAGTTTATATTTGAATATATTCCTTTTTCCACTATTACCCTCTTAGCGCTCCGAATGTCCACTTGCATTTTCTACAGAAAGAGTGTTCAGAACTGCGCAATCAAAAGTATGGTTTAACTCTGTTAACTTAATGAACATATCAGAAATAAGTTTCACACAATGCTTCTGTGTAGTTTTTATTTGAAGAGATTATTTTTCCCAATATAGGCCTCTTAGCGCTCAGAATGTCCAATTGCAGTTTCTACAGAAAGAGTGTTTCAGAAAGGCTCAATCAAAAGTAAGGTTCAACTCTGTTAGTTGAATGCACAGAACAGAAAGAAATTTCATACAATGCTTCTGTGTAGTTTATATTTGAACATATTCTTTTTTCCACTATTACCCACTTAGCGCTACGAATGTCCAGGTGCATTTTCTACAGACAGAGTGTTTCAAAACTGCTCAATCAAAAGTATGGTTTAACTCTGTTAGCTGAATGCTCAGATCAGAAAGAAGTTTCACAGAATGCTTCTATGTAGTTTATATTTGAATATATTCCTTTTTCCACTAGTACTCTCTTAGCGCTCCAAATGTCCAGTTGCATTTTCTACAGAAAGAGTGTTCAGATCTGCTCTATCAAAAGTATGGTTTAACTCTGTTAGCTGAATGCACAGATCAGAAAGAAGTTTCACAGAATGATTCTGTGTAGTTTATATTTGGAGACATTCCTTTTTCCACTATTACCCTCTTAGCGCTCCGAATCTCCACTTGCATTTTCTACAAAAAGAGTTTCTCAGAACGGCACAATCAAAACTAAGTTTCAAATCTTTTAGTTGAACAAACAGAACAGAAAGAAGTTTCACACAATTCTTCTCTGTAGTTTTTATTTGTAGACATTCTTTTTCCCAATATAGGCCTCCTAGCGCTCAGAATGTCCAATTGCAGTTTCTACAGAAACAGTGTTTCAGAAAGGCTCAATCAAAAGTAAGGTTCAACTCTGTTAGTTGAATGCACAGAACAGAAAGAAGTTTCACAGAATGCTTCTGTGTAGTTTATATTTGAACATATTCTTTTTTCCACTATTACCCACTTATCGCTAAGAATGTCTAGTTGCATTTTCTACAGACAGAGTGTTTCAAAACTGCTCAATCAAAAGTATGGTTTAACTCTGTTAGCTGAATGCTCAGATCAGAAAGAAGTTTCACAGAATGCTTCTGTGTAGTTTATATTTGAATATATTCCTTTTTCCACTACTACGCTCTTAGCGCTCCAAATGTCCAGTTGCATTTTCTACAGAAAGAGTGTTCAGATCTGCTCAATCAAAAGTATGGTTTAACTCTGTTAGCTGAATACACAGATCAGAAAGAAGTTTCACCGAATGATTCTGTGTAGTTTATATTTGAAGACATTCCTTTTTCCACTATTACCCTCTGAGCGCTCCGAATCTCCATTTGCATTTTCTACAAAAAGAGTGTTTCATAACTGCTCAATCAAAAATATGTTTTATCTCTGTTAACTGAATTTACAGATGAGAAATAAGTTTCACAGAATGCATCTGTGTAGTTTTTATTTGAAGATATTCTTTTTCCCAATGTAGGCCTCTTAGCGCTTAGCATGTCCAATTGCAGTTTCTACAGAAAGAGTGTTTCAGAACGGCTCAATCAAAAGTAAGGTTCAACTCTGTTAGTTGAATGCACAGAACAGAAAGAATTTTCACAGAATGCTACTGTGTAGTTTATATTTGAATATATTCCTTTTTCCACTATTACCCTCTTACCGCTCCGAATGTCCACTTGCATTTTCTACAGAAAGAGTGTTCAGAACTGCGCAAACAAAAGTATGGTTTAACTCTGTTAGCTTAATGAACATATCAGAAATAAGTTTCACACAATGCTTCTGTGTAGTTTTTATTTGAAGATATTATTTTTCTCAATATAGGCCTCTTAGCGCTCAGAATGTCCAATTGCAGTTTCTACAGAAAGAGTGTTTCAGAAAGGCTCAATCAAAAGTAAGGTTCAACTCTGTTAGTTGAATGCACAGAACAGAAAGAAGTTTCATACAATGCTTCTGTGTAGTTTATATTTGAACGTATTCTTTTTTCCACTATTACCCACTTAGCGCTACGAATGTCCAGTTGCATTTTCTACAGACAGAGTGTTTCAAAACTGCTCAATCAAAAGTATGGTTTAACTCTGTTAGCTGAATGCTCAGATCAGAAAGAAGTTTCACAGAATGCTTCTGTGTAGTTTATATTTGAATATATTCCTTTTTCCACTACTAATCTCTTAGCGCTCCAAATGTCCAGTTGCATTTTCTACAGAAAGAGTGTTCAGATCTACTCAATCAAAAGTATGGTTTAACTCTGTTAGCTGAATGCACAGATCAGAAAGAAGTTTCACAGAATAATTCTGTGTAGTTTATATTTGGAGACATTCCTTTTTCCACTATTACCCTCTTAGCGCTCCGAGTCTCCACTTGCATTTTCTTCAGAAAGAGTGTTTCAGAACGGCTCAATCAAAACTAAGGTTCAACTCTTTTAGTTGAACAAACAGAACAGAAAGAAGTTTCACACAATTCTTCTCTGTAGTTTTTATTTGTAGACATTCTTTTTCCCAATATAGGCCTCCTACCGCTCAGAATGTCCAATTGCAGTTTCTACAGAAAGAGTGTTTCAGAACGGCTCAATCAAATGTAAGGTTCAACTCTGTTAGTTGAATGCACAGAACAGAAAGAAGTTTCATACAATGCTTCTGTGTAGTTTATATTTGAACATATTCTTTTTTCCACTATTACCCACTTAGCGCTACGAATGTCCAGTTGCATTTTCTACAGAAAGGGTGTTCAGATCTGCTCAATCAAAAGTATGGTTTAACTCTGTTAGCTGAATGCACAGATCAGAAAGAAGTTTCACCGAATGATTCTGTGTAGTTTATATTTGAAGACATTCCTTTTTCCACTATTACCCTCTTAGCGCTCCGAATCTCCACTTGCATTTTCTACAAAAAGAGTGTTTCATAACTGCTCAATCAAAAATATGTTTTATCTCTGTTAACTGAATTTACAGATCAGAAATAAGTTTCACAGAATGCATCTGTGTAGTTTTTATTTGAAGATATTCTTTTTCCCAATGTAGGCCTCTTAGCGCTTAGCATGTCCAATTGCAGTTTCTACAGAAAGAGTGTTTCAGAACGGCTCAATCAAATGTAAGGTTCAACTCTGTTAGTTGAATGCACAGAACAGAAAGAATTTTCACAGAATGCTACTGTGTAGTTTATATTTGAATATATTCCTTTTTCCACTATTACCCTCTTAGCGCTCCGAATGTCCACTTGCATTTTCTACAGAAAGAGTGTTGAGAACTTCGCAATCAAAAGTATGGTTTAACTCTGTTAGCTTAATGAACATATCAGAAATAAGTTTCACACAATGCTTCTGTGTAGTTTTTATTTGAAGATATTATTTTTCCCAATATAGGCCTCTTAGCGCTCAGAATGTCCAATTGCAGTTTCTACAGAAAGAGTGTTTCAGAAAGGCTCAATCAAAAGTAAGGTTCAACTCTGTTAGTTGAATGCACAGAACAGAAAGAAGTTTCATACAATGCTTCTGTGTAGTTTATATTTGAACATATTCTTTTTTCCACTATTACCCACTGAGCGCTACGAATGTCCAGGTGCATTTTCTACAGACAGAGTGTTTCAAAACTGCTCAATCAAAAGTATGGTTTAATTCTGTTAGCTGAATGCTCAGATCAGAAAGAAGTTTCACAGAATGCTTCTGTGTAGTTTATATTTGAATATATTCCTTTTTCCACTAGTACTCTCTTAGCGCTCCAAATGTCCAGTTGCATTTTCTACAGAAAGAGTGTTCAGATCTGCTCTATCAAAAGTATGGTTTAACTCTGTTAGCTGAATGCACAGATCAGAAAGAAGTTTCACAGAATGATTCTGTGTAGTTTATATTTGGAGACATTCCTTTTTCCACTATTACCCTCTTAGCGCTCCGAATCTCCACTTGCATTTTCTACAAAAAGAGTTTCTCAGAACGGCACAATCAAAACTAAGTTTCAAATCTTTTAGTTGAACAAACAGAACAGAAAGAAGTTTCACACAATTCTTCTCTGTAGTTTTTATTTGTAGACATTCTTTTTCCCAATATAGGCCTCCTAGCGCTCAGAATGTCCAATTGCATTTTCTACAGAAAGAGTGTGTCAGAACGGCTCAATCAAAAGTAAGGTTCAACTCTGTTAGTTGAATGCACAGAACAGAAAGAAGTTTCACAGAATGCTTCTGTGTAGTTTATATTTGAACATATTCTTTTTTCCACTATTACCCACTTAGCGCTACGAATGTCTAGTTGCATTTTCTACAGACAGAGTGTTTCAAAACTGCTCAATCAAAAGTATGGTTTATCTCTGTTAGCTGAATGCTCAGATCAGAAAGAAGTTTCACAGAATGCTTCTGTGTAGTTTATATTTGAATATATTCCTTTTTCCACTACTACGCTCTTAGCGCTCAAAATGTCCAGTTGCATTTTCTACAGAAAGAGTGTTCAGATCTGCTCAATCAAAAGTATGGTTTAACTCTGTTAGCTGAATACACAGATCAGAAAGAAGTTTCACCGAATGATTCTGTGTAGTTTATATTTGAAGACATTCCTTTTTCCACTATTAACCTCTTAGCGCTCCGAATCTCCACTTGCATTTTCTACAAAAAGAGTGTTTCATAACTGCTCAATCAAAAATATGCTTTATCTCTGTTAACTGAATTTACAAATCAGAAATAAGTTACACAGAATGCATCTGTGTAGTTTTTATTTGAAGATATTCTTTTTCCAAATGTAGGCCTCTTAGCGCTTAGCATGTCCAATTGCAGTTTCTACAGAAAGAGTGTTTCAGAACGGCTCAATCAAAAGTAAGGTTAAACTCTGTTAGTTAAATGCACAGAACAGAAAGAATTTTCACAGAATGCTACTGTGTAGCTTATATTTGAATATATTCCTTTTTCCACTATTACCCTCTTAGCGCTCCGAATGTCCACTTGCATTTTCTACAGAAAGAGTGTTCAGAACTGCGCAATCAAAAGTATGGTTTAACTCTGTTAGCTTAATGAACATATCAGAAATAATTTTCACACAATGCTTCTGTGTAGATTTATTTGAAGATATTATTTTTCCCAACAGAGGCCTCTTAGCGCTCAGAATGTCCAATTGCAGTTTCTACAGAAAGAGTGTTTCAGAAAAGCTCAATCAAAAGTAAGGTTCAACTCTGTTAGTTGAATGCACAGAACAGAAAGAAGTTTCATACAATGCTTCTGTGTAGTTTATATTTGAACATATTCTTTTTTCCACTATTACCCACTTAGCGCTACGAATGTCCAGTTGCATTTTCTACAGACAGAGTGTTTCAAAACTGCTCAATCAAAAGTATGGTTTAACTCTGTTAGCTGAATGCTCAGATCAGAAAGAAGTTTCACAGAATGCTTCTGTGTAGTTTATATTTGAATATATTCCTTTTTCCACTACTACTCTCTTAGCGCTCCAAATGTCCAGTTGCATTTTCTACAGAAAGAGTGTTCAGATCTGCTGAATCAAAAGTATGATTTAACTCTGTTAGCTGAATGCACAGATCAGAAAAAGTTTCACAGAATAATTCTGCGTAGTTTATATTTGGAGACATTCCTTTTTCCACTCTTACCCTCTTAGCGCTCCGAATCTCCACTTGCATTTTCTACAGAAAGAGTGTTTCAGAACGGCTCAATCAAAACTAAGGTTCAACTCTTTTAGTTGAACAAACAGAAGAGAAAGAAGTTTCACACAATTCTTCTCTGTTGTTTTTATTTGTAGACATTCTTTTTCCCAATATAGGCCTCCTAGCGCTCAGAATGTCCAATTGCAGTTTCTACAGAAACAGTGTTTCAGAAAGGCTCAATCAAAAGTAAGGTTCAACTCTGTTAGTTGAATGCACAGAACGGAAAGAAGTTTCATACAATGCTTCTCTGTAGTTTATATTTGAATATATTCTTTTTTCCACTATTACCCACTTAGCGCTACGAATGTCCAGTTGCATTTTCAACAGACAGAGTGTTTCAAAACTGCTCAATCAAAAGTATGGTTTAACTCTGTTAGCTGAATGCTCAGATCAGAAAGAAGTTTCACAGAATGCTTCTGTGTAGTTTATATTTGAATACATTCCTTTTTCCACTACTACGCTCTTAGCGCTCCAAATGTCCAGTTGCATTTTCTACAGAAAGACTGTTCAGACCTGATCAATCAAAAGTATGGTTTAACTCTGTTAGCTGAATGCACAGATCAGAAAGAAGTTTCACCGAATGATTCTGTGTAGTTTATATTTGAAGACATTCCTTTTTCCACTATTACCCTCTTAGCGCTCCGAATCTCCACTTGCGTTTTCTACAAAAAGAGTGTTTCATAACTGCTCAATCAAAAATATGTTTTATCTCTGTTAACTGAATTTACAGATCAGAAATAAGTTTCACAGAATGCATATGTGTAGTTTTTATTTGAAGATATTCTTTTTCCCAATGTAGGCCTCTTAGCGCTTAGCATGTCCAATTGCAGTTTCTACAGAAAGAGTGTTTCAGAACGGCTCAATCAAAAGTAAGGTTCAACTCTGTTAGTTGAATGCACAGAAAAGAAAGAATTTTCACAGAATGCTACTGTGTAGTTTATATTTGAATATATTCCTTTTTCCACTATTACCCTCTTAGCGCTCCGAATGTCCACTTGCATTTTCTACAGAAAGAGTGTTCAGAACTGCGCAATCAAAAGTATGGTTTAACTCTGTTAACTTAATGAACATATCAGAAATAAGTTTCACACAATGCTTCTGTGTAGTTTTTATTTGAAGAGATTATTTTTCCCAATATAGGCCTCTTAGCGCTCAGAATGTCCAATTGCAGTTTCTACAGAAAGAGTGTTTCAGAAAGGCTCAATCAAAAGTAAGGTTCAACTCTGTTAGTTGAATGCACAGAACAGAAAGAAATTTCATACAATGCTTCTGTGTAGTTTATATTTGAACATATTCTTTTTTCCACTATTACCCACTTAGCGCTACGAATGTCCAGGTGCATTTTCTACAGACAGAGTGTTTCAAAACTGCTCAATCAAAAGTATGGTTTAACTCTGTTAGCTGAATGCTCAGATCAGAAAGAAGTTTCACAGAATGCTTCTATGTAGTTTATATTTGAATATATTCCTTTTTCCACTAGTACTCTCTTAGCGCTCCAAATGTCCAGTTGCATTTTCTACAGAAAGAGTGTTCAGATCTGCTCTATCAAAAGTATGGTTTAACTCTGTTAGCTGAATGCACAGATCAGAAAGAAGTTTCACAGAATGATTCTGTGTAGTTTATATTTGGAGACATTCCTTTTTCCACTATTACCCTCTTAGCGCTCCGAATCTCCACTTGCATTTTCTACAAAAAGAGTTTCTCAGAACGGCACAATCAAAACTAAGTTTCAAATCTTTTAGTTGAACAAACAGAACAGAAAGAAGTTTCACACAATTCTTCTCTGTAGTTTTTATTTGTAGACATTCTTTTTCCCAATATAGGCCTCCTAGCGCTCAGAATGTCCAATTGCAGTTTCTACAGAAACAGTGTTTCAGAAAGGCTCAATCAAAAGTAAGGTTCAACTCTGTTAGTTGAATGCACAGAACAGAAAGAAGTTTCACAGAATGCTTCTGTGTAGTTTATATTTGAACATATTCTTTTTTCCACTATTACCCACTTATCGCTAAGAATGTCTAGTTGCATTTTCTACAGACAGAGTGTTTCAAAACTGCTCAATCAAAAGTATGGTTTAACTCTGTTAGCTGAATGCTCAGATCAGAAAGAAGTTTCACAGAATGCTTCTGTGTAGTTTATATTTGAATATATTACTTTTTCCACTACTACGCTCTTAGCGCTCCAAATGTCCAGTTGCATTTTCTACAGAAAGAGTGTTCAGATCTGCTCAATCAAAAGTATGGTTTAACTCTGTTAGCTGAATACACAGATCAGAAAGAAGTTTCACCGAATGATTCTGTGTAGTTTATATTTGAAGACATTCCTTTTTCCACTATTACCCACTGAGCGCTCCGAATCTCCATTTGCATTTTCTACAAAAAGAGTGTTTCATAACTGCTCAATCAAAAATATGTTTTATCTCTGTTAACTGAATTTACAGATGAGAAATAAGTTTCACAGAATGCATCTGTGTAGTTTTTATTTGAAGATATTCTTTTTCCCAATGTAGGCCTCTTAGCGCTTAGCATGTCCAATTGCAGTTTCTACAGAAAGAGTGTTTCAGAACGGCTCAATCAAAAGTAAGGTTCAACTCTGTTAGTTGAATGCACAGAACAGAAAGAATTTTCACAGAATGCTACTGTGTAGTTTATATTTGAATATATTCCTTTTTCCACTATTACCCTCTTACCGCTCCGAATGTCCACTTGCATTTTCTACAGAAAGAGTGTTCAGAACTGCGCAAACAAAAGTATGGTTTAACTCTGTTAGCTTAATGAACATATCAGAAATAAGTTTCACACAATGCTTCTGTGTAGTTTTTATTTGAAGATATTATTTTTCTCAATATAGGCCTCTTAGCGCTCAGAATGTCCAATTGCAGTTTCTACAGAAAGAGTGTTTCAGAAAGGCTCAATCAAAAGTAAGGTTCAACTCTGTTAGTTGAATGCACAGAACAGAAAGAAGTTTCATACAATGCTTCTGTGTAGTTTATATTTGAACGTATTCTTTTTTCCACTATTACCCACTTAGCGCTACGAATGTCCAGTTGCATTTTCTACAGACAGAGTGTTTCAAAACTGCTCAATCAAAAGTATGGTTTAACTCTGTTAGCTGAATGCTCAGATCAGAAAGAAGTTTCACAGAATGCTTCTGTGTAGTTTATATTTGAATATATTCCTTTTTCCACTACTACTCTCTTAGCGCTCCAAATGTCCAGTTGCATTTTCTACAGAAAGAGTGTTCAGATCTGCTCAATCAAAAGTATGGTTTAACTCTGTTAGCTGAATGCACAGATCAGAAAGAAGTTTCACAGAATAATTCTGTGTAGTTTATATTTGGAGACATTCCTTTTTCCACTATTACCCTCTTAGCGCTCCGAATCTCCACTTGCATTTTCTACAGAAAGAGTGTTTCAGAACGGCTCAATCAAAACTAAGGTTCAACTCTTTTAGTTGAACAAACAGAACAGAAAGAAGTTTCACACAATTCTTCTCTGTAGTTTTTATTTGTAGACATTCGTTTTCCCAATATAGGCCTCCTACTGCTCAGAATGTCCAATTGCAGTTTCTACAGAAAGAGTGTTTCAGAACGGCTCAATCAAAAGTAAGGTTCAACTCTGTTAGTTGAATGCACAGAACAGAAAGAAGTTTCATACAATGCTTCTGTGTAGTTTATATTTGAACATATTCTTTTTTCCACTATTACCCACTTAGCGCTACGAATGTCCAGTTGCATTTTCTACAGACAGAGTGTTTCAAAACTGCTCAATCAAAAGTATGGTTTAACTCTGTTAGCTGAATGCTGAGATCAGAAAGAAGTTCCACAGAATGCTTCTGTGTAGTTTATATTTGAATATATTCCTTTTTCCACTACTACGCTCTTAGTGCTCCAAATGTCCAGTTGCATTTTCTACAGAAAGAGTGTTCAGATCTGCTCAATCAAAAGTATGGTTTAACTCTGTTAGCTGAATGCACAGATCAGAAAGAAGTTTCACCGAATGATTCTGTGTAGTTTATATTTGAAGACATTCCTTTTTCCACTATTACCCTCTTAGCGCTCCGAATCTCCACTTGCATTTTCTACAAAAAGAGTGTTTCATAACTGCTCAATCAAAAATATGTTTTATCTCTGTTAACTGAATTTACAGATCAGAAATAAGTTTCACAGAATGCATCTGTGTAGTTTTTATTTGAAGATATTCTTTTTCCCAATGTAGGCCTCTTAGCGCTTAGCATGTCCAATTGCAGTTTCTACAGAAAGAGTGTTTCAGAACGGCTCAATCAAAAGTAAGGTTCAACTCTGTTAGTTGAATGCACAGAACAGAAAGAATTTTCACAGAATGCTACTGTGTAGTTTATATTTGAATATATTCGTTTTTCCACTATTACCCTCTTAGCGCTCCAAATGTCCACTTGCATTTTCTACAGAAAGAGTGTTCAGAACTGCGCAATCAAAAGTATGGTTTAACTCTGTTAGCTTAATGAACATATCAGAAATAAGTTTCACAAAATGCTTCTGTGTAGTTTTTATTTGAAGATATTATTTTTCCCAATATAGGCCTCTTAGCGCTCAGAATGTCCAATTGCAGTTTCTACAGAAAGAGTGTTTCAGAAAGGCTCAATCAAAAGTAAGGTTCAACTCTGTTAGTTGAATGCACAGATCAGAAAGAAGTTTCATACAATGCTTCTGTGTAGTTTATATTTGAAGATATTCTTTTTTCCACTATTATCCACTTAGCGCTATGAATGTCCAGTTGCATTTTCTACAGAAAGAGTGTTTCAAAACTGCTCAATCAAAAGTATGGTTTAACTCTGTTAGCTGAATGCTCAGATCAGAAAGAAGTTTCACAGAATGCTTCTGTGTAGTTTATATTTGAATATATTCCTTTTTCCACTACTACTCTCTTAGCGCTACAAATGTCCAGTTGCATTTTCTACAGAAAGAGTGTTCAGATCTGCTCAATCAAAAGTATGGTTTAACTCTGTTAACTGAATGCACAGATCAGAAAGAAGTTTCACAGAATGATTCTGTGTAGTTTATATTTGGAGACATTCCTTTTTCCACTATTACCCTCTTAGCGCTCCGAATCTCCACTTGCATTTTCTACAGAAAGAGTGTTTCAGAACGGCTCAATCAAAACTAAGGTTCAACCCTTTTAGTTGAACAATCAGAACAGAAAGTAGTTTCACACAATTCTTCTGTGTAGTTTTTATTTGTAGACATTCTTTTTCCCAATATAGGCCTCCTACCGCTCAGAATGTCCAATTGCAGTTTCTACAGAAAGAGTGTTTCAGAACAGCTCAATCAAAAGTAAGGTTCAACTCTGTTAGTTGAATGCACAGAACAGAAAGAAGTTTCATACAATGCTTCTGTGTAGTTTATATTTGAACATATTCTTTTTTCCACTATTACCCACTTAGCGCAACGAATGTCCAGTTGCATTTTCTACAGACAGAGTGTTTCAAAACTGCTCAATCAAAAGTATGGTTTAACTCTGTTAGCTGAATGCTGAGATCAGAAAGAAGTTCCACAGAATGCTTCTGTGTAGTTTATATTTGAATATATTCCTTTTTCCACTACTACGCTCTTAGCGCTCCAAATGTCCAGTTGCATTTTCTACAGAAAGAGTGTTCAGATCTGCTCAATCAAAAGTATGGTTTAACTCTGTTAGCTGAATGCACAGATCAGAAAGAAGTTTCACCGAATGATTCTGTGTAGTTTATATTTGAAGACATTCCTTTTTCCACTATTACCCTCTTAGCGCTCCGAATCTCCACTTGCATTTTCTACAAAAAGAGTGTTTCATAACTGCTCAATCAAAAATATGTTTTATCTCTGTTAACTGAATTTACAGATCAGAAATAAGTTTCACAGAATGCATCTGTGTAGTTTTTATTTGAAGATATTCTTTTTCCCAATGTAGGCCTCTTAGCGCTTAGCATGTCCAATTGCAGTTTCTACAGAAAGAGTGTTTCAGAACGGCTCAATCAAAAGTAAGGTTCAACTCTGTTAGTTGAATGCACAGAACAGAAAGAATTTTCACAGAATGCTACTGTGTAGTTTATATTTGAATATATTCGTTTTTCCACTATTACCCTCTTAGCGCTCCAAATGTCCACTTGCATTTTCTACAGAAAGAGTGTTCAGAACTGCGCAATCAAAAGTATGGTTTAACTCTGTTAGCTTAATGAACATATCAGAAATAAGTTTCACAAAATGCTTCTGTGTAGTTTTTATTTGAAGATATTATTTTTCCCAATATAGGCCTCTTAGCGCTCAGAATGTCCAATTGCAGTTTCTACAGAAAGAGTGTTTCAGAAAGGCTCAATCAAAAGTAAGGTTCAACTCTGTTAGTTGAATGCACAGATCAGAAAGAAGTTTCATACAATGCTTCTGTGTAGTTTATATTTGAAGATATTCTTTTTTCCACTATTATCCACTTAGCGCTATGAATGTCCAGTTGCATTTTCTACAGAAAGAGTGTTTCAAAACTGCTCAATCAAAAGTATGGTTTAACTCTGTTAGCTGAATGCTCAGATCAGAAAGAAGTTTCACAGAATGCTTCTGTGTAGTTTATATTTGAATATATTCCTTTTTCCACTACTACTCTCTTAGCGCTACAAATGTCCAGTTGCATTTTCTACAGAAAGAGTGTTCAGATCTGCTCAATCAAAACTATGGTTTAACTCTGTTAACTGAATGCACAGATCAGAAAGAAGTTTCACAGAATGATTCTGTGTAGTTTATATTTGGAGACATTCCTTTTTCCACTATTACCCTCTTAGCGCTCCGAATCTCCACTTGCATTTTCTACAGAAAGAGTGTTTCAGAACGGCTCAATCAAAACTAAGGTTCAACCCTTTTAGTTGAACAATCAGAACAGAAAGTAGTTTCACACAATTCTTCTGTGTAGTTTTTATTTGTAGACATTCTTTTTCCCAATATAGGCCTCCTACCGCTCAGAATGTCCAATTGCAGTTTCTACAGAAAGAGTGTTTCAGAACAGCTCAATCAAAAGTAAGGTTCAACTCTGTTAGTTGAATGCACAGAACAGAAAGAAGTTTCATACAATGCTTCTGTGTAGTTTATATTTGAACATATTCTTTTTTCCACTATTACCCACTTAGCGCTACGAATGTCCAGTTGCATTTTCTACAGACAGAGTGTTTCAAAAATGCTCAATCAAAAGTATGGTTTAACTCTGTTAGCTGAATGCTCAGATCAGAAAGAAGTTTCACAGAATGCTTCTGTGTAGTTTATATTTGAATATATTCCTTTTTCCACTACTACGCTCTTAGCGCTCCAAATGTACAGTTGCATTTTCTACAGAAAGAGTGTTCAGATCTGCTCAATCAAAAGTATGGTTTAAATCTGTTAGCTGAATGCACAGATCAGAAAGAAGTTTCACCGAATGATTCTGTGTAGTTTATATTTGAAGACATTCCTTTTTCCACTATTACCCTCTTAGCGCTCCGAATCTCCACTTGCATTTTCTACAGAAAGAGTGTTTCAGAACGGCTCAATCAAACTAAGGTTCAACCCTTTTAGTTGAACAATCAGAACAGAAAGTAGTTTCACACAATTCATCTGTGTAGTTTTTATTTGTAGACATTCTTTTTCCCAATATAGGCCTCCTACCGCTCAGAATGTCCAATTGCAGTTTCTACAGAAAGAGTGTTTCAGAACGGCTCAATCAAAAGTAAGGTTCAACTCTGTTAGTTGAATGCACAGAACAGAAAGAAGTTTCATACAATGCTTCTGTGTAGTTTATATTTGAACATATTCTTTTTTCCACTATTACCCACTTAGCGCTACGAATGTCCAGTTGCATTTTCTACAGACAGAGTGTTTCAAAACTGCTCAATCAAAAGTATGGTTTAACTCTGTTAGCTGAATGCTCAGATCAGAAAGAAGTTTCACAGAATGCTTCTGTGTAGTTTATATTTGAATATATTCCTTTTTCCACTACTACGCTCTTAGCGCTCCAAATGTCCAGTTGCATTTTCTACAGAAAGAGTGTTCAGATCTGCTCAATCAAAAGTATGGTTTAACTCTGTTAGCTGAATGCACAGATCAGAAATAAGTTTCACCGAATGATTCTGTGTAGTTTATATTTGAAGACATTCCTTTTTCCACTATTACCCTCTTAGCGCTCCGAATCTCCACTTGCATTTTCTACAAAAAGAGTGTTTCATAACTGCTCAATCAAAAATATGTTTTATCTCTGTTAACTGAATTTACAGATCAGAAATAAGTTTCACAGAATGCATCTGTGTAGTTTTTATTTGAAGATATTCTTTTTCCCAATGTAGGCCTCTTAGCGCTTAGC
This sequence comes from Symphalangus syndactylus, assembly GCF_028878055.3. NCBI lineage: Eukaryota > Metazoa > Chordata > Mammalia > Primates > Hylobatidae > Symphalangus > Symphalangus syndactylus. The sequence goes on from NC_072425.2 coordinate 153,280,274, forward strand.
ATGTCCAATTGCAGTTTCTACAGAAAGAGTGTTTCAGAACGGCTCAATCAAAAGTAAGGTTCAACTCTGTTAGTTGAATGCACAGAACAGAAAGAATTTTCACAGAATGCTACTGTGTAGTTTATATTTGAATATATTCCTTTTTCCACTACTACCCTCTTAGCGCTCAGAATGTCCACTTGCATTTTCTACAGAAAGAGTGTTCAGAACTGCGCAATCAAAAGTATGGTTTAACTCTGTTAGCTTAATGAACATATCAGAAATAAGTTTCACACAATGCTTCTGTGTAGTTTTTATTTGAAGATATTATTTTTCCCAATATAGGCCTCTTAGCGCTCAGAATGTCCAATTGCAGTTTCTACAGAAAGAGTGTTTCAGAAAGGCTCAATCAAAAGTAAGGTTCAACTCTGTTAGTTGAATGCACAGAACAGAAGAAGTTTCATTCAATGCTTCTGTGTAGTTTATATTTGAAGATATTCTTTTTTCCACTATTACCCACTTATCGCTGCGAATGTCCATTTGCATTTTCTACAGACAGAGTGTTTCAAAACTGCTCAATCAAAAGTATGTTTTAACTCTGTTAGCTGAATGCTCAGATCAGAAAGAAGTTTCACAGAATGCTTCTGTGTAGTTTATATTTGAATATATTCCTTTTTCCACTAGTACTCTCTTAGCGCTCCAAATGTCCAGTTGCATTTTCTACAGAAAGTGTGTTCAGATCTCTCAATCAAAAGTATGGTTTAACTCTGTTAGCTGAATGCACAGATCAGAAAGAAGTTTCACAGAATGATTCTGTGTAGTTTATATTTGGAGACATTCCTTTTTCCACTATTACCCTCTTAGCGCTCCGAATCTCCACTTGCATTTTCTACAGAAAGAGTGTTTCAGAACGGCTCAATCAAAACTAAGGTTCAACTCTTTTAGTTGAACAAACAGAACAGAAAGAAGTTTCACACAATTCTTCTGTGTAGTTTTTATTTGTAGACATTCTTTTTCCCAATATAGGCCACCTAGCGCTCAGAATGTCCAATTGCAGTTTCTACAGAAAGAGTGTTTCAGAACGGCTCAATCAAAAGTAAGGTTCAACTCTGTTAGTTGAATGCACAGAACAGAAAGAAGTTTCATACAATGCTTCTGTGTAGTTTATATTTGAACATATTCTTTTTTCCACTATTACCCACTTAGCGCTACGAATGTCCAGTTGCATTTTCTACAGACAGAGTGTCTCAAAACTGCTCAATCAAAAGTATGGTTTAATTCTGTTAGCTGAATGCTCAGATCAGAAAGAAGTTTCACAGAATGCTTCTGTGTAGTTTATAATTGAATATATTCCTTTTTCCACTACTACTCTCTTAGCGCTCCAAATGTCCAGTTGCATTTTCTACAGAAAGAGTGTTCAGATCTGCTCAATCAAAAGTATGGTTTAACTCTGTTAGCTGAATGCACAGATCAGAAAGAAGTTTCACAGAATGATTCTGTGTAGTTTATATTTGGAGACATTCCTTTTTCCACTATTACCCTCTTAGCGCTCCGAATCTCCACTTGCATTTTCTACAGAAAGTGTGTTTCAGAACGGCTCAATCAAAACTATGGTTCAACTCTTTTAGTTGCACAAACAGAACAGAAAGAAGTTTCGCACAATTCTTCTGTGTAGTTTTTATTTGTAGACATTCTTTTTCCCAGTATAGGCCTCTTAGCGCTCAGAATGTCCAATTGCAGTTTCTACAGAAAGAGTGTTTCAGAACGGCTCAATCAAAAGTAAGGTTCAACTCTGTTAGTTGAATGCACAGAACAGAAAGAAGTTTCATACAATGCTTCTGTGTAGTTTATATTTGAACATATTCTTTTTTCCACTATTACCCACTTAGCGCTCCAAATGTCCAGTTGCATTTTCTACAGACAGAGTGTTTCAAAACTGCTCAATCAAAAGTATGGTTTAACTCTGTTAGCTGAATGCTCAGATCAGAAAGTAGTTTCACAGAATGCTTCTCTGTAGTTTATATTTGAATATATTCCTTTTTCCACTACTACGCTCTTAGCGCTCCAAATGTCCAGTTGCATTTTCTAGAGAAAGAGTGTTCAGATCTGCTCAATCAAAAGTATGGTTTAACTCTGTTAGCTGAATGCACAGATCAGAAAGAAGTTTCACCGAATGATTCTATGTAGTTTATATTTGAAGACATTCCTTTTTCCACTATTACCCTCTTAGCGCTCCGAATCTCCACTTGCATTTTCTACAAAAAGAGTGTTTCATAACTGCTCAATCAAAAATATGTTTTATCTCTGTTAACTGAATTTACAGATCAGAAATAAGTTTCACAGAATGCATCTGTGTAGTTTTTATTTGAAGATATTCTTTTTCCCAATGTAGGCCTCTTAGCGCTTAGCATGTCCAATTGCAGTTTCTACAGAAAGAGTGTTTCAGAACGGCTCAATCAAAAGTAAGGTTCAACTCTGTTAGTTGAATGCACAGAACAGAAAGAATTTTCACAGAATGCTACTGTGTAGTTTATATTTGAATATATTCCTTTTTCCACTATTACCCTCTTAGCGCTCCGAATGTCCACTTGCATTTTCTACAGAAAGAGTGTTCAGAACTGCGCAATCAAAAGTATGGTTTAACTCTGTTAGCTTAATGAACATATCAGAAATAAGTTTCACACAATGCTTCTGTGTAGTTTTTATTTGAAGATATTATTTTTCCCAATATAGGCCTCTTAGCGCCCAGAATGTCCAATTGCAGTTTCTACAGAAAGAGTGTTTCAGAAAGGCTCAATCAAAATAAGGTTCAACTCTGTTAGTTGAATGCACAGAACAGAAAGAAGTTTCATACAATGCTTCTGTGTAGTTTATATTTGAACATATTCTTTTTTCCACTATTACCCACTTAGCGCTACGAATGTCCAGTTGCATTTTCTACAGACAGAGTGTTTCAAAACTGCTCAATCAAAAGTATGGTTTAACTCTGTTAGCTGAATGCTCAGATCAGAAAGAAGTTTCACAGAACGCTTCTGTGTAGTTTATATTTGAATATATTCCTTTTTCCACTAGTACTCTCTTAGCGCTCCAAATGTCCAGTTGCATTTTCTACAGAAAGAGTGTTCAGATCTGCTCAATCAAATGTATGGTTTAACTCTGTTAGCTGAATGCACAGATCAGAAAGAAGTTTCACAGAATGATTCTGTGTAGTTTATATTTGGAGACATTCCTTTTTCCACTATTACCCTCTTAGCGCTCCGAATCTCCACTTGCATTTTCTACAGAAAGAGTGTTTCAGAACGGCTCAATCAAAACTAAGGTTCAACTCTTTTAGTTGAACAAACAGAACAGAAAGTAGTTTCACACAATTCTTCTGTGTAGTTTTTATTTGTAGACATTCTTTTTCCCAATATACGCCTCCTAGCGCTCAGAATGTCCAATTGCAGTTTCTACAGAAAGAGTGTTTCAGAACGGCTCAATCAAAAGTAAGGTTCAACTCTGTCAGTTGAATGCACAGAACAGAAAGAAGTTTCATACAATGCTTCTGTGTAGTTTATATTTAAACATATTCTTTTTTCCACTATTACCCACTTAGCGCTACGAATGTCCAGTTGCATTTTCTACAGACAGAGTGTTTCAAAACTGCTCAATCAAAAGTATGGTTTAACTCTGTTAGCAGAATGCTCAGATCAGAAAGAAGTTTCACAGAATGCTTCTGTGTAGTTTATATTTGAATATATTCCTTTTTCCACTACTACGCTCTTAGCGCTCCAAATGTCCAGTTGCATTTTCTACAGAAAGAGTGTTCAGATCTGCTCAATCAAAAGTATGGTTTAACTCTGTTAGCTGAATGCACAGATCAGAAAGAAGTTTCACCGAATGATTCTGTGTAGTTTATATTTGAAGTCATTCCTTTTTCCACTATTACCCTCTTAGCGCTCCGAATCTCCACTTGCATTTTCTACAAAAAGAGTGTTTCATAACTGCTCAATCAAAAATATGTTTTATCTCTGTTAACTGAATTTACAGATCAGAAATAAGTTTCACAGAATGCATCTGTGTAGTTTTTATTTGAAGATATTCTTTTTCCCAATGTAGGCCTCTTAGCGCTTAGCATGTCCAATTGCAGTTTCTACAGAAAGAGTGTTTCAGAACGGCTCAATCAAAAGTAAGGTTCAACTCTGTTAGTTGAATGCACAGAACAGAAAGAATTTTCACAGAATGCTACTGTGTAGTTTATATTTGAATATATTCCTTTTTCCACTATTACCCTCTTAGCGCTCCGAATGTACACTTGCATTTTCTACAGAAAGAGTGTTCAGAACTGCGCAATCAAAAGTATGGTTTAACTCTGTTAGCTTAATGAACATATCAGAAATAAGTTTCACACAATGCTTCTGTGTAGTTTTTATTTGAAGACATTATTTTTCCCAATATAGGCCTCTTAGCGCTCAGAATGTCCAATTGCAGTTTCTACAGAAAGAGTGTTTCAGAAAGGCTCAATCAAAAGTAAGGTTCAACTCTGTTAGTTGAATGCACAGAACAGAAAGAAGTTTTATTCAATGCTTCTGTGTAGTTTATATTTGAAGATATTCTTTTTTCCACTATTACCCACTTAGCGCTACGAATGTCCAGTTGCATTTTCTACAGACAGAGTGTTTCAAAACTGCTCAATCAAAAGTATGTTTTAACTCTGTTAGCTGAATGCTCAGATCAGAAAGAAGTTTCACAGAATGCTTCTGTGTAGTTTATATTTGAATATATTCCTTTTTCCACTAGTACTCTCTTAGCGCTCCAAATGTCCAGTTGCATATTCTACAGAAAGTGTGTTCAGATCTCTCAATCAAAAGTATGGTTTAACTCTGTTAGCTGAATGCACAGATCAGAAAGAAGTTTCACAGAATGATTCTGTGTAGTTTATATTTGGAGACATTCCTTTTTCCACTATTACCCTCTTAGCGCTCCGAATCTCCACTTGCATTTTCTACAGAAAGAGTGTTTCAGAACGGCTCAATCAAAATTAAGGTTCAACTCTTTTAGTTGAACAAACAGAACAGAAAGAAGTTTCACACAATTCTTCTGTGTAGTTTTTATTTGTAGACATTCTTTTTCCCAATATAGGCCTCCTAGCGCTCAGAATGTCCAATTGCAGTTTCTACAGAAAGAGTGTTTCAGAACGGCTCAATCAAAAGTAAGGTTCAACTCTGTTAGTTGAATGCACAGAACAGAGAGAAGTTTCATACAATGCTTCTGTGTAGTTTATATTTGAACATATTCTTTTTTCCACTATTACCCACTTAGCGCTACGAATGTCCAGTTGCATTTTCTACAGACAGAGTGTTTCAAAACTGCTCAATCAAAAGTATGGTTTAACTCTGTTAGCTGAATGCACAGATCAGAAAGAAGTTTCACCGAATGATTCTGTGTAGTTTATATTTGAAGACATTCCTTTTTCCACTATTACCCTCTTAGCGCTCCGAATCTCCACTTGCATTTTCTACAAAAAGAGTGTTTCATAACTGCTCAATCAAAAATATGCTTTATCTCTGTTAACTGAATTTACAGATGAGAAATAAGTTTCACAGAATGCATCTGTGTAGTTTTTATTTGAAGATATTCTTTTTCCCAATGTAGGCCTCTTAGCGCTTAGCATGTCCAATTGCAGTTTCTACAGAAAGAGTGTTTCAGAACGGCTCAATCAAAAGTAAGGTTCAACTCTGTTAGTTGAATGCACAGAACAGAAAGAATTTTCACAGAATGCTACTGTGTAGTTTATATTTGAATATATTCCTTTTTCCACTATTACCCTCTTAGCGCTCCGAATGTCCACTTGCATTTTCTACAGAAAGAGTGTTCAGAACTGCGCAAACAAAAGTATGGTTTAACTCTGTTAGCTTAATGAACATATCAGAAATAAGTTTCACACAATGCTTCTGTGTAGTTTTTATTTGAAGATATTATTTTTCCAAATATAGGCCTCTTAGCGCTCAGAATGTCCAATTGCAGTTTCTACAGAAAGAGTGTTTCAGAAAGGCTCAATCAAAATAAGGTTCAACTCTGTTAGTTGAATGCACAGAACAGAAAGAAGTTTCATACAATGCTTCTGTGTAGTTTATATTTGAACGTATTCTTTTTTCCACTATTACCCACTTAGCGCTACGAATGTCCAGTTGCATTTTCTACAGACAGAGTGTTTCAAAACTGCTCAATCAAAAGTATGGTTTAACTCTGTTAGCTGAATGCTCAGATCAGAAAGAAGTTTCACAGAATGCTTCTGTGTAGTTTATATTTGAATATATTCCTTTTTCCACTACTACTCTCTTAGCGCTCCAAATGTCCAGTTGCATTTTCTACAGAAAGAGTGTTCAGATCTACTCAATCAAAAGTATGTTTTAACTCTGTTAGCTGAATTCACAGATCAGAAAGAAGTTTCACAGAATAATTCTGTGTAGTTTATATTTGGAGACATTCCTTTTTCCACTATTACCCTCTTAGCTCTCCGAATCTCCACTTGCATTTTCTTCAGAAAGAGTGTTTCAGAACGGCTCAATCAAAACTAAGGTTCAACTCTTTTAGTTGAACAAACAGAACAGAAAGAAGTTTCACACAATTCTTCTCTGTAGTTTTTATTTGTAGACATTCTTTTTCCCAATATAGGCCTCCTACCGCTCAGAATGTCCAATTGCAGTTTCTACAGAAAGAGTGTTTCAGAACGGCTCAATCAAAAGTAAGGTTCAACTCTGTTAGTTGAATGCACAGAACAGAAAGAAGTTTCATACAATGCTTCTGTGTAGTTTATATTTGAACATATTCTTTTTTCCACTATTACCCACTTAGCGCTACGAATGTCCAGTTGCATTTTCTACAGACAGAGTGTTTCAAAACTGCTCAATCAAAAGTATGGTTTAACTCTGTTAGCTGAATGCTCAGATCAGAAAGAAGTTTCACAGAATGCTTCTGTGTAGTTTATATTTGAATATATTCCTTTTTCCACTACTACGCTCTTAGCGCTCCAAATGTCCAGTTGCATTTTCTACAGAAAGAGTGTTCAGATCTGCTCAATCAAAAGTATGGTTTAACTCTGTTAGCTGAATGCACAGATCAGAAAGAATTTTCACCGAATGATTCTGTGTAGTTTATATTTGAAGGCATTCCTTTTTCCACTATTACCCTCTTAGCGCTCCGAATCTCCACTTGCATTTTCTACAAAAAGAGTGTTTCATAACTGCTCAATCAAAAATATGTTTTATCTCTGTTAACTGAATTTACAGATCAGAAATAAGTTTCACAGAATGCATCTGTGTAGTTTTTATTTGAAGATATTCTTTTTCCCAATGTAGGCCTCTTAGCGCTTAGCATGTCCAATTGCAGTTTCTACAGAAAGAGTGTTTCAGAACGGCTCAATCAAAAGTAAGGTTCAACTCTGTTAGTTGAATGCACAGAACAGAAAGAATTTTCACAGAATGCTACTGTGTAGTTTATATTTGAATATATTCCTTTTTCCACTATTACCCTCTTAGCGCTCCGAATGTCAACTTGCATTTTCTACAGAAAGAGTGTTCAGAACTGCGCAATCAAAAGTATGGTTTAACTCTGTTAGCTTAATGAACATATCAGAGATAAGTTTCACACAATGCTTCTGTGTAGTTTTTATTTGAAGATATTATTTTTCCCAATATAGGCCTCTTAGCGCTCAGAATGTCCAATTGCAGTTTCTACAGAAAGAGTGTTTCAGAAAGGCTCAATCAAAAGTAAGTTTCAACTCTGTTAGTTGAATGCACAGAACAGAAAGAAGTTTCATTCAATGCTTCTGTGTAGTTTATATTTGAAGATATTCTTTTTTCCACTATTACCCACTTATCGCTGCGAATGTCCATTTGCATTTTCTACAGACAGAGTGTTTCAAAACTGCTCAATCAAAAGTATGTTTTAACTCTGTTAGCTGAATGCTCAGATCAGAAAGAAGTTTCACAGAATGCTTCTGTGTAGTTTATATTTGAATATATTCCTTTTTCCACTAGTACTCTCTTAGCGCTCCAAATGTCCAGTTGCATTTTCTACAGAAAGTGTGTTCAGATCTCTCAATCAAAAGTATGGTTTAACTCTGTTAGCTGAATGCACAGATCAGAAAGAAGTTTCACAGAATGATTCTGTGTAGTTTATATTTGGGACATTCCTTTTTCCACTATTACCCTCTTAGCGCTCCGAATCTCCACTTGCATTTTCTACAGAAAGAGTGTTTCAGAACGGCTCAATCAAAACTAAGGTTCAACTCTTTTAGTTGAACAAACAGAACAGAAAGAAGTTTCACACAATTCTTCTGTGTAGTTTTTATTTGTAGACATTCTTTTTCCCAATATAGGCCACCTAGCGCTCAGAATGTCCAATTGCAGTTTCTACAGAAAGAGTGTTTCAGAACGGCTCAATCAAAAGTAAGGTTCAACTCTGTTAGTTGAATGCACAGAACAGAAAGAAGTTTCATACAATGCTTCTGTGTAGTTTATATTTGAACATATTCCTTTTTCCACTATTACCCACTTAGCGCTACGAATGTCCAGTTGCATTTTCTACAGACAGAGTGTCTCAAAACTGCTCAATCAAAAGTATGGTTTAATTCTGTTAGCTGAATGCTCAGATCAGAAAGAAGTTTCACAGAATGCTTCTGTGTAGTTTATAATTGAATATATTCCTTTTTCCACTACTACTCTCTTAGCGCTCCAAATGTCCAGTTGCATTTTCTACAGAAAGAGTGTTCAGATCTGCTCAATCAAAAGTATGGTTTAACTCTGTTAGCTGAATGCACAGATCAGAAAGAAGTTTCACAGAATGATTCTGTGTAGTTTATATTTGGAGACATTCCTTTTTCCACTATTACCCTCTTAGCGCTCCGAATCTCCACTTGCATTTTCTACAGAAAGTGTGTTTCAGAACGGCTCAATCAAAACTATGGTTCAACTCTTTTAGTTGAACAAACAGAACAGAAAGAAGTTTCGCACAATTCTTCTGTGTAGTTTTTATTTGTAGACATTCTTTTTCCCAATATAGGCCTCTTAGCGCTCAGAATGTCCAATTGCAGTTTCTACAGAAAGAGTGTTTCAGAACGGCTCAATCAAAAGTAAGGTTCAACTCTGTTAGTTGAATGCACAGAACAGAAAGAAGTTTCATACAATGCTTCTGTGTAGTTTATATTTGAACATATTCTTTTTTCCACTATTACGCACTTAGCGCTCCAAATGTCCAGTTGCATTTTCTACAGACAGAGTGTATCAAAACTGCTCAATCAAAAGTATGGTTTAACTCTGTTAGCTGAATGCTCAGATCAGAAAGTAGTTTCACAGAATGCTTCTCTGTAGTTTATATTTGAATATATTCCTTTTTCCACTACTACGCTCTTAGCGCTCCAAATGTCCAGTTGCATTTTCTAGAGAAAGAGTGTTCAGATCTGCTCAATCAAAAGTATGGTTTAACTCTGTTAGCTGAATGCACAGATCAGAAAGAAGTTTCACCGAATGATTCTGTGTAGTTTATATTTGAAGACATTCCTTTTTCCACTATTACCCTCTTAGCGCTCCGAATCTCCACTTGCATTTTCTACAAAAAGAGTGTTTCATAACTGCTCAATCAAAAATATGTTTTATCTCTGTTAACTGAATTTACAGATCAGAAATAAGTTTCACAGAATGCATCTGTGTAGTTTTTATTTGAAGATATTCTTTTTCCCAATGTAGGCCTCTTAGCGCTTAGCATGTCCAATTGCAGTTTCTACAGAAAGAGTGTTTCAGAACGGCTCAATCAAAAGTAAGGTTCAACTCTGTTAGTTGAATGCACAGAACAGAAAGAATTTTCACAGAATGCTACTGTGTAGTTTATATTTGAATATATTCCTTTTTCCACTATTACCCTCTTAGCGCTCCGAATGTCCACTTGCATTTTCTACAGAAAGAGTGTTCAGAACTGCGCAATCAAAAGTATGGTTTAACTCTGTTAGCTTAATGAACATATCAGAAATAAGTTTCACACAATGCTTCTGTGTAGTTTTTATTTGAAGATATTATTTTTCCCAATATAGGCCTCTTAGCGCTCAGAATGTCCAATTGCAGTTTCTACAGAAAGAGTGTTTCAGAAAGGCTCAATCAAAATAAGGTTCAACTCTGTTAGTTGAATGCACAGAACAGAAAGAAGTTTCATACAATGCTTCTGTGTAGTTTATATTTGAACATATTCTTTTTTCCACTATTACCCACTTAGCGCTACGAATGTCCAGTTGCATTTTCTACAGACAGAGTGTTTCAAAACTGCTCAATCAAAAGTATGGTTTAACTCTGTTAGCTGAATGCTCAGATCAGAAAGAAGTTTCACAGAACGCTTCTGTGTAGTTTATATTTGAATATATTCCTATTTCCACTAGTACTCTCTTAGCGCTCCAAATGTCCAGTTGCATTTTCTACAGAAAGAGTGTTCAGATCTGCTCAATCAAATGTATGGTTTAACTCTGTTAGCTGAATGCACAGATCAGAAAGAAGTTTCACAGAATGATTCTGTGTAGTTTATATTTGGAGACATTCCTTTTTCCACTATTACCCTCTTAGCGCTCCGAATCTCCACTTGCATTTTCTACAGAAAGAGTGTTTCAGAACGGCTCAATCAAAACTAAGGTTCAACCCTTTTAGTTGAACAAACAGAACAGAAAGTAGTTTCACACAATTCTTCTGTGTAGTTTTTATTTGTAGACATTCTTTTTCCCAATATAGGCCTCCTAGCGCTCAGAATGTCCAATTGCAGTTTCTACAGAAAGAGTGTTTCAGAACGGCTCAATCAAAAGTAAGGTTCAACTCTGTTAGTTGAATGCACAGAACAGAAAGAAGTTTCATACAATGCTTCTGTGTAGTTTATATTTGAACATATTCTTTTTTCCACTATTACCCACTTAGCGCTACGAATGTCCAGTTGCATTTTCTACAGACAGAGTGTTTCAAAACTGCTCAATCAAAAGTATGGTTTAACTCTGTTAGCTGAATGCTCAGATCAGAAAGAAGTTTCACAGAATGCTTCTGTGTAGTTTATATTTGAATATATTCCTTTTTCCACTACTATGCTCTTAGCGCTCCAAATGTCCAGTTGCATTTTCTACAGAAAGAGTGTTCAGATCTGCTCAATCAAAAGTATGGTTTAACTCTGTTAGCTGAATGCACAGATCAGAAAGAAGTTTCACCGAATGGTTCTGTGTAGTTTATATTTGAAGACATTCCTTTTTCCAATATTACCCTCTTAGCGCTCCGAATCTCCACTTGCATTTTCTACAAAAAGTGTGTTTCATAACTGCTCAATCAAAAATATGTTTTATCTCTGTTAACTGAATTTACAGATCAGAAATAAGTTTCACAGAATGCATCTGTGTAGTTTTTATTTGAAGATATTCTTTTTCCCAATGTAGGCCTCTTAGCGCTTAGCATGTCCAATTGCAGTTTCTACAGAAAGAGTGTTTCAGAACGGCTCAATCAAAAGTAAGGTTCAACTCTGTTAGTTGAATGCACAGAACAGAAAGAATTTTCACAGAATGCTACTGTGTAGTTTATATTTGAATATATTCCTTTTTCCACTATTACCCTCTTAGCGCTCCGAATGTCCACTTGCATTTTCTACAGAAAGAGTGTTCAGAACTGCGCAATCAAAAGTATGGTTTAACTCTGTTAGCTTAATGAACATATCAGAAATAAGTTTCACACAATGCTTCTGTGTAGTTTTTATTTGAAGATATTATTTTTCCCAATATAGGCCTCTTAGCGCTCAGAATGTCCAATTGCAGTTTCTACAGAAAGAGTGTTTCAGAAAGGCTCAATCAAAAGTAAGGTTCAACTCTGTTAGTTGAATGCACAGAACAGAAAGAAGTTTTATTCAATGCTTCTGTGTAGTTTATATTTGAAGATATTCTTTTTTCCACTATTACCCACTTAGCGCTACGAATGTCCAGTTGCATTTTCTACAGACAGAGTGTTTCAAAACTGCTCAATCAAAAGTATGTTTTAACTCTGTTAGCTGAATGCTCAGATCAGAAAGAAGTTTCACAGAATGCTTCTGTGTAGTTTATATTTGAATATATTCCTTTTTCCACTAGTACTCTCTTAGCGCTCCAAATGTCCAGTTGCATATTCTACAGAAAGTGTGTTCAGATCTCTCAATCAAAAGTATGGTTTAACTCTGTTAGCTGAATGCACAGATCAGAAAGAAGTTTCACAGAATGATTCTGTGTAGTTTATATTTGGAGACATTCCTTTTTCCACTATTACCCTCTTAGCGCTCCGAATCTCCACTTGCATTTTCTACAGAAAGAGTGTTTCAGAACGGCTCAATCAAAATTAAGGTTCAACTCTTTTAGTTGAACAAACAGAACAGAAAGAAGTTTCACACAATTCTTCTGTGTAGTTTTTATTTGTAGACATTCTTTTTCCCAATATAGGCCTCCTAGCGCTCAGAATGTCCAATTGCAGTTTCTACAGAAAGAGTGTTTCAGAACGGCTCAATCAAAAGTAAGGTTCAACTCTGTTAGTTGAATGCACAGAACAGAAAGAAGTTTCATACAATGCTTCTCTGTAGTTTATATTTGAACATATTCTTTTTTCCACTATTACCCACTTAGCGCTACGAATGTCCAGTTGCATTTTATACAGACAGAGTGTTTCAAAACTGCTCAATCAAAAGTATGGTTTAACTCTGTTAGCTGAATGCTCAGATCAGAAAGAAGTTTCACAGAATGCTTCTGTGTAGTTTATATTTGAATATATTCCTTTTTCCACTACTACGCTCTTAGCGCTCCAAATGTCCAGTTGCATTTTCTACAGAAAGAGTGTTCAGATCTGCTCAATCAAAAGTATGGTTTAACTCTGTTAGCTGAATGCACAGATCAGAAAGAGGTTTCACCGAATGATTCTGTGTAGTTTATATTTGAAGACATTCCTTTTTCCACTATTACCCTCTTAGCGCTCCGAATCTCCACTTGCATTTTCTACAAAAAGAGTGTTTCATAACTGCTCAATCAAAAATATGTTTTATCTCTGTTAACTGAATTTACAGATCAGAAATAAGTTTCACAGAATGCATCTGTGTAGTTTTTATTTGAAGATATTCTTTTTCCCAATGTAGGCCTCTTAGCGCTTAGCATGTCCAATTGCAGTTTCTACAGAAAGAGTGTTTCAGAACGGCTCAATCAAAAGTAAGGTTCAACTCTGTTAGTTGAATGCACAGAACAGAAAGAATTTTCACAGAATGCTACTGTGTAGTTTATATTTGAATATATTCCTTTTTCCACTATTACCCTCTTAGCGCTCCGAATGTCCACTTGCATTTTCTACAGAAAGAGTGTTCAGAACTGCGCAATCAAAAGTATGGTTTAACTCTGTTAGCTTAATGAACATATCAGAAATAAGTTTCACACAATGCTTCTGTGTAGTTTTTATTTGAAGATATTATTTTTCCCAATATAGGCCTCTTAGCGCTCAGAATGTCCAATTGCAGTTTCTACAGAAAGAGTGTTTCAGAAAGGCTCAATCAAAATAAGGTTCAACTCTGTTAGTTGAATGCACAGAACAGAAAGAAGTTTCATACAATGCTTCTGTGTAGTTTATATTTGAACATATTCTTTTTTCCACTATTACCCACTTAGCGCTACGAATGTCCAGTTGCATTTTCTACAGACAGAGTGTTTCAAAACTGCTCAATCAAAAGTATGGTTTAACTCTGTTAGCTGAATGCTCAGATCAGAAAGAAGTTTCACAGAACGCTTCTGTGTAGTTTATATTTGAATATATTCCTTTTTCCACTAGTACTCTCTTAGCGCTCCAAATGTCCAGTTGCATTTTCTACAGAAAGAGTGTTCAGATCTGCTCAATCAAATGTATGGTTTAACTCTGTTAGCTGAATGCACAGATCAGAAAGAAGTTTCACAGAATGATTCTGTGTAGTTTATATTTGGAGACATTCCTTTTTCCACTATTACCCTCTTAGCGCTCCGAATCTCCACTTGCATTTTCTACAGAAAGAGTGTTTCAGAACGGCTCAATCAAAACTAAGGTTCAACTCTTTTAGTTGAACAAACAGAACAGAAAGTAGTTTCACACAATTCTTCTGGGTAGTTTTTATTTGTAGACATTCTTTTTCCCAATATAGGCCTCCTAGCGCTCAGAATGTCCAATTGCAGTTTCTACAGAAAGAGTGTTTCAGAACGGCTCAATCAAAAGTAAGGTTCAACTCTGTTAGTTGAATGCACAGAACAGAAAGAAGTTTCATACAATGCTTCTGTGTAGTTTATATTTGAACATATTCTTTTTTCCACTATTACCCACTTAGCGCTACGAATGTCCAGTTGCATTTTCTACAGACAGAGTGTTTCAAAACTGCTCAATCAAAAGTATGGTTTAACTCTGTTAGCTGAATGCTCAGATCAGAAAGAAGTTTCACAGAACGCTTCTGTGTAGTTTATATTTGAATATATTCCTTTTTCCACTACTATGCTCTTAGCGCTCCAAATGTCCAGTTGCATTTTCTACAGAAAGAGTGTTCAGATCTGCTCAATCAAAAGTATGGTTTAACTCTGTTAGCTGAATGCACAGATCAGAAAGAAGTTTCACCGAATTGTTCTGTGTAGTTTATATTTGAAGACATTCCTTTTTCCACTATTACCCTCTTAGCGCTCCGAATCTCCACTTGCATTTTCTACAAAAAGAGTGTTTCATAACTGCTCAATCAAAAATATGTTTTATCTCTGTTAACTGAATTTACAGATCAGAAATAAGTTTCACAGAATGCATCTGTGTAGTTTTTATTTGAAGATATTCTTTTTCCCAATGTAGGCCTCTTAGAGCTTAGCATGTCCAATTGCAGTTTCTACAGAAAGAGTGTTTCAGAACGGCTCAATCAAAAGTAAGGTTCAACTCTGTTAGTTGAATGCACAGAACAGAAAGAATTTTCACAGAATGCTACTGTGTAGTTTATATTTGAATATATTCCTTTTTCCACTATTACCCTCTTAGCGCTCCGAATGTCCACTTGCATTTTCTACAGAAAGAGTGTTCAGAACTGCGCAATCAAAAGTATGGTTTAACTCTGTTAGCTTAATGAACATATCAGAAATAAGTTTCACACAATGCTTCTGTGTAGTTTTTATTTGAAGACATTATTTTTCCCAATATAGGCCTCTTAGCGCTCAGAATGTCCAATTGCAGTTTCTACAGAAAGAGTGTTTCAGAACGGCTCAATCAAAAGTAAGGTTCAACTCTGTTAGTTGAATGCACAGAACAGAAAGAAGTTTCATACAATGCTTCTGTGTAGTTTATATTTGAACATATTCTTTTTTCCACTATTACCCACTTAGCGCTACGAATGTCCAGTTGCATTTTCTACAGACAGAGTGTTTCAAAACTGCTCAATCAAAAGTATGTTTTAACTCTGTTAGCTGAATGCTCAGATCAGAAAGAAGTTTCACAGAATGCTTCTGTGTAGTTTATATTTGAATATATTCCTTTTTCCACTAGTACTCTCTTAGCGCTCCAAATGTCCAGTTGCATATTCTACAGAAAGTGTGTTCAGATCTCTCAATCAAAAGTATGGTTTAACTCTGTTAGCTGAATGCACAGATCAGAAAGAAGTTTCACAGAATGATTCTGTGTAGTTTATATTTGGAGACATTCCTTTTTCCACTATTACCCTCTTAGCGCTCCGAATCTCCACTTGCATTTTCTACAGAAAGAGTGTTTCAGAACGACTCAATCAAAATTAAGGTTCAACTCTTTTAGTTGAACAAACAGAACAGAAAGAAGTTTCACACAATTCTTCTGTGTAGTTTTTATTTGTAGACATTCTTTTTCCCAATATAGGCCTCCTAGCGCTCAGAATGTCCAATTGCAGTTTCTACAGAAAGAGTGTTTCAGAACGGCTCAATCAAAAGTAAGGTTCAACTCTGTTAGTTGAATGCACAGAACAGAAAGCAGTTTCATACCATGCTTCTGTGTAGTTTATATTTGAACATATTCTTTTTTCCACTATTACCCACTTAGCGCTACGAATGTCCAGTTGCATTTTCTACAGACAGAGTGTTTCAAAACTGCTCAATCAAAAGTATGGTTTAACTCTGTTAGCTGAATGCTCAGATCAGAAAGAAGTTTCACAGAATGCTTCTGTGTAGTTTATATTTGAATATATTCCTTTTTCCACTACTACGCTCTTAGCGCTCCAAATGTCCAGTTGCATTTTCTACAGAAAGAGTGTTCAGATCTGCTCAATCAAAAGTATGGTTTAACTCTGTTAGCTGAATGCACAGATCAGAAAGAAGTTTCACCGAATGATTCTGTGTAGTTTATATTTGAAGACATTCCTTTTTCCACTATTACCCTCTTAGCGCTCCGAATCTCCACTTGCATTTTCTACAAAAAGAGTGTTTCATAACTGCTCAATCAAAAATATGTTTTATCTCTGTTAACTGAATTTACAGATCAGAAATAAGTTTCACAGAATGCATCTGTGTAGTTTTTATTTGAAGATATTCTTTTTCCCAATGTAGGCCTCTTAGCGCTTAGCATGTCCAATTGCAGTTTCTACAGAAAGAGTGTTTCAGAACGGCTCAATCAAAAGTAAGGTTCAACTCTGTTAGTTGAATGCACAGAACAGAAAGAATTTTTACAGAATGCTACTGTGTAGTTTATATTTGAATATATTCCTTTTTCCACTATTACCCTCTTAGCGCTCCGAATGTCCACTTGCATTTTCTACAGAAAGAGTGTTCAGAACTGCGCAATCAAAAGTATGGTTTAACTCTGTTAGCTTAATGAACATATCAGAAATAAGTTTCACACAATGCTTCTGTGTAGTTTTTATTTGAAGATATTATTTTTCCCAATATAGGCCTCTTAGCGCTCAGAATGTCCAATTGCAGTTTCTACAGAAAGAGTGTTTCAGAAAGGCTCAATCAAAATAAGGTTCAACTCTGTTAGTTGAATGCACAGAACAGAAAGAAGTTTCATACAATGCTTCTGTGTAGTTTATATTTGAACATATTCTTTTTTCCACTATTACCCACTTAGCGCTACGAATGTCCAGTTGCATTTTCTACAGACAGAGTGTTTCAAAACTGCTCAATCAAAAGTATGGTTTAACTCTGTTAGCTGAATGCTCAGATCAGAAAGAAGTTTCACAGAACGCTTCTGTGTAGTTTATATTTGAATATATTCCTTTTTCCACTAGTACTCTCTTAGCGCTCCAAATGTCCAGTTGCATTTTCTACAGAAAGAGTGTTCAGATCTGCTCAATCAAATGTATGGTTTAACTCTGTTAGCTGAATGCACAGATCAGAAAGAAGTTTCACAGAATGATTCTGTGTAGTTTATATTTGGAGACATTCCTTTTTCCACTATTACCCTCTTAGCGCTCCGAATCTCCACTTGCATTTTCTACAGAAAGAGTGTTTCAGAACGGCTCAATCAAAACTAAGGTTCAACTCTTTTAGTTGAACAAACAGAACAGAAAGTAGTTTCACACAATTCTTCTGTGTAGTTTTTATTTGTAGACATTCTTTTTCCCAATATAGGCCTCCTAGCGCTCAGAATGTCCAATTGCAGTTTCTACAGAAAGAGTGTTTCAGAACGGCTCAATCAAAAGTAAGGTTCAACTCTGTTAGTTGAATGCACAGAACAGAAAGAAGTTTCATACAATGCTTCTGTGTAGTTTATATTTGAACATATTCTTTTTTCCACTATTACCCACTTAGCGCTACGAATGTCCAGTTGCATTTTCTACAGACAGAGTGTTTCAAAACTGCTCAATCAAAAGTATGGTTTAACTCTGTTAGCTGAATGCTCAGATCAGAAAGAAGTTTCACAGAATGCTTCTGTGTAGTTTATATTTGAATATATTCCTTTTTCCACTACTATGCTCTTAGCGCTCCAAATGTCCAGTTGCATTTTCTACAGAAAGAGTGTTCAGATCTGCTCAATCAAAAGTATGGTTTAACTCTGTTAGCTGAATGCACAGATCAGAAAGAAGTTTCACCGAATTGTTCAGTGTAGTTTATATTTGAAGACATTCCTTTTTCCACTATTACCCTCTTAGCGCTCCGAATCTCCACTTGCATTTTCTACAAAAAGAGTGTTTCATAACTGCTCAATCAAAAATATGTTTTATCTCTGTTAACTGAATTTACAGATCAGAAATAAGTTTCACAGAATGCATCTGTGTAGTTTTTATTTGAAGATATTCTTTTTCCCAATGTAGGCCTCTTAGAGCTTAGCATGTCCAATTGCAGTTTCTACAGAAAGAGTGTTTCAGAACGGCTCAATCAAAAGTAAGGTTCAACTCTGTTAGTTGAATGCACAGAACAGAAAGAATTTTCACAGAATGCTACTGTGTAGTTTATATTTGAATATATTCCTTTTTCCACTATTACCCTCTTAGCGCTCCGAATGTCCACTTGCATTTTCTACAGAAAGAGTGTTCAGAACTGCGCAATCAAAAGTATGGTTTAACTCTGTTAGCTTAATGAACATATCAGAAATAAGTTTCACACAATGCTTCTGTGTAGTTTTTATTTGAAGACATTATTTATCCCAATATAGGCCTCTTAGCGCTCAGAATGTCCAATTGCAGTTTCTACAGAAAGAGTGTTTCAGAACGGCTCAATCAAAAGTAAGGTTCAACTCTGTTAGTTGAATGCACAGAACAGAAAGAAGTTTCATACAATGCTTCTGTGTAGTTTATATTTGAACATATTCTTTTTTCCACTATTACCCACTTAGCGCTACGAATGTCCAGTTGCATTTTCTACAGACAGAGTGTCTCAAAAGTGCTCAATCAAAAGTATGGTTTAATTCTGTTAGCTGAATGCTCAGATCAGAAAGAAGTTTCACAGAATGCTTCTGTGTAGTTTATATTTGTATATATTCCTTTTTCCACTACTACGCTCTTAGAGCTACAAATGTCAAGTTGCATTTTCTACAGAAAGAGTGTTCAGATCTGCTCAATCAAAAGTATGGTTTAACTCTGTTAGCTGAATGCACAGATCAGAAAGAAGTTTCACCGAATGATTCTGTGTAGTTTATATTTGAAGACATTCCTTCTTCCACTATTACCCTCTTAGCGCTCCGAATCTCCACTTGCATTTTCTACAAAAAGAGTGTTTCATAACTGCTCAATCAAAAATATGTTTTATCTCTGTTAACTGAATTTACACATCAGAAATAACTTTCACAGAATGCATCTGTGTAGTTTTTATTTGAAGATATTCTTTTTCCCAATGTAGGCCTCTTAGCGCTTAGCATGTCCAATTGCAGTTTCTACAGAAAGAGTGTTTCAGAACGGCTCAATCAAAAGTAAGGTTCAACTCTGTTAGTTGAATGCACAGAACAGAAAGAATTTTCACAGAATGCTACTGTGTAGTTTATATTTGAATATATTCCTTTTTCCACTATTACCCTCTTAGTGCTCCGAAAGTCCACTTGCATTTTCTACAGAAAGAGTGTTCAGAACTGCGCAATCAAAAGTATGGTTTAACTCTGTTAGCTTAATGAACATATCAGAAATAAGTTTCACACAATGCTTCTGTGTAGTTTTTATTTGAAGATATTATTTTTTCCCAATGTAGGCCTCTTAGCGCTCAGAATGTCCAAATGCATTTTCTACAGAAAGAGTGTTTCAGAACGGCTCAATCAAATGTAAGGTTCAACTCTCTTAGTTGAATGCACAGAACAGAAAGAAGTTTCACAGAATGCTTCTGTGTTGTTTTTATTTGTAGATATTCTTTTTCCCAATATAGGCCTCTTAGTGCTCAGAATGTCCAATTGCACTTTCTACAGAAAGAGTGTTTCAGAACGGCTCAATCAAAAGTAAGGTTCAACTCTGTTAGTTGAATGCACAGAACAGAAAGAAGTTTCATACAATGCTTCTGTGTAGTTTATATTTGAACATATTCTTTTTTCCACTATTACCCACTTAGCGCTACAATTGTCCAGTTGCATTTTCTACAGACAGAGTGTTTCAAAACTGCTCAATCAAAAGGATGGTTTAACTCTGTTAGCTGAATGCTCAGATCAGAAAGAAGTTTCACAGAATGCTTCTGTGTAGTTTATATTTGAATATATTCCTTTTTCCACTACTACGCTCTTAGCGCTCCAATTGTCCAGTTGCATTTTCTACAGAAAGAGTGTTCAGATCTGATCAATCAAAAGTATGGTTTAACTCTGTTAGCTGAATGCACACATCAGAAAGAAGTTTCATAGAATGATTCTGTGTAGTTTATATTTGAAGACATTCCTTTTTCCACTATTACCCACTTAGCGCTCCGAATCTCCACTTGCATTTTCTACAGAAAGAGTGTTTCAGAACGGCTCAATCAAAACTAAGGTTCAACTCTTTTAGTTGAATGAACTGAACAGAAAGAAGTTTCACAGAATGCTTCTGTGTAGTTTTTATTTGTAGATATTCTTTTTCCCAATATAGGCCTCTTAGCGCTCAGAATGTCCAATTGCAGTTTCTACAGAAAGAGTGTTTCAGAACGGCTCAATCAAAAGTAAGGTTCAACCCTGGTAGTTGAATGCACAGAACAGAAAGAAGTTTCACAGAATGCTTCTGTGTAGTTTATATTTGAATATATTCCTTTTTCCACTATTACCCTCTTAGCGCTCCGAATGTCCACTTGCATTTTCTACAGAAAGAGTGTTCTGAACTGCGCAATCAAAAGTATGGTTTAACTCTGTTAGCTGAATGCAGATATCAGAAATATGTTTCAAAAAATGCTTCTGTGTAGTTTTTATTTGAAGATATTATTTTTCCCAATATAGGCCTCTTAGCGCTCAGAATGTCCAATTGCAGTTTCTACAGAAAGAGTGTTTCAGAACGGCTCAATCAAATGTAAGGTTCAACTCTCTTAGTTGAATGCACAGAATAGAAAGAAGTTTCACAGAATGCTTCTGTGTAGTATTTAGTTGAAGACACTCCTTTTTGGACTATTACCCACTTAGCGCTCCGAATATCCACTGGCAGTTTCTACACAAAGAGTGTTTCAGTACTGCTCCTTCAAAAGTAAGGCTCAACTCTGTTAGTTGAATGCGAAGAACACAAAGGTGTTTCAGAGAATGCTTCTCTGTAGTTTTTAATTGGAGATATTCTTTTTCCTCTATTACAATCTTAGCGCTCCGGATGTCCACTTGCATTTTCTACAAGAAGAGAGTTTCATAACTGCTCAATCAAAAATATGGTTTAGCTCTGTTAACTGAATTTACAGATCAGAAATAAGTTTAACAGAATGCATCTGTGTAGTTTTTATTTGAAGATATCCTTTTTCCCAATGTAGGCCTCTTAGCGCTTAGCATGTCCAATTGCAGTTTCTACAGAAAGAGTGTTTCAGAACGGCTCAATCAAAAGTAAGGTTCAACTCTGTTAGATGAATGCACAGAACAGAAAGAAGTTTCACAGAATGCTACCGTGTAGTTTATATTTGAATATATTCCTTTTTCCACTATTACCCTCTTAGCGCTCCGAATGTCCACTTGCCTTTTCTACGGAAAGAGTGTTCGGAACTGTGCAATCAAAAGTATGGTTTAACTCTGTAAGCTGAATGCACATATCAGAAATAAGTTTCACACAATTCTTCTGTGTAGTTTTTATTTGAAGATATTATTTTTCCCAATATAGGCCTCTTAGCGCTCAGAATGTCCAATTGCAGTTTCTACAGAAAGACGGTTTCAGAACGGCTCAATCAAAAGTAAGGTTCAACTCTGTTAGTTGAATGCACAGAACAGAAAGAAGTTTCATACAATGCTTCTGTGTAGTTTATATTTGAACATATTCTTTTTTCCACTATTACCCACTTAGCGCTACGAATGTCCCCTTGCATTTTCTACAGACAGAGTGCTTCAAAACTGCTCAATCAAAAGTATGGTTTAACTCTGTTAGCTGAATGCTCAGATCAGAAAGAAGTTTCACAGAATGCTTCTGTGTAGTTTATATTTGAATATATTCCTTTTTCCACTACTACGCTCTTAGCGCTCCAAATGTCCAGTTGCATTTTCTACAGAAAGAGTGTTCAGGTCTGCTCAATCAAAAGTATGGTTTAACTCTGTTAGCTGAATGCACAGATCAGAAAGAAGTTTCAGAGGATGATTCTGTGTAGTTTATATTTGCAGACATTCGTTTTTCCACTATTACCTTCTTAGCGCTCCGAATCTCCACTTGCATTTACTACAGAAAGTGTGTTTCAGAACGGCTCAATCAAAACTAAGGTTCAACTCTTTTAGTTGAATGAACAGAACAGAAAGAAGTTTCACAGAATGCTTCTGTGTAGTTTTCATTTGTAGATATTCTTTTTCCCAATATAGGCCTCCTAGCGCTCGGAATGTCCAATTGCATTTTCTACAGAAAGAGTGTTTCAGAACGGCTCAATCAAAAGTAAAGTTCAACTCTGTTAGTTGAATGCACAGAACAGAAAGAAGTTTCATACAATGCTTTTGTGTAGTTTATATTTGAACATATTCTTTTTTCCACTATTACCCACTTAGCGCTACGAATGTCCAGTTGCATTTTCTACAGACAGAGTGTTTCAAAACTGGTCAATCGAAAGTATGGTTTAACTCTGTTAGCTGAATGCTCAGATCAGAAAGAAGTTTCCCAGAATGCTTCTGTGTAGTTTATATTTGAATATATTCCTTTTTCCACTACTACGCTCTTAGCGCTCCAAATGTCCAGTTGCATTTTCTACAGAAAGAGTGTTCAGATCTGCTCAATCAAAAGTATGGTTTAACTCTGTTAGCTGAATGCACAGATCAGAAAGAAGTTTCACCGAATGATTCTGTGTAGTTTATATTTGAAGACATTCCTTTTTCCACTATTACCCTCTTAGCGCTCCGAATCTCCACTTGCATTTTCTACAAAAAGAGTGTTTCATAACTGCTCAATCAAAAATATGTTTTATCTCTGTTAACTGAATTTACAGATCAGAAATATGTTTCACAGAATGCATCTGTGTACTTTTTATTTGAAGATATTCTTTTTCCCAATGTAGGCCTCTTAGCGCTTAGCATGTCCAATTGCAGTTTCTACAGAAAGAGTGTTTCAGAACGGCTCAATCAAAAGTAAGGTTCAATTCTGTTAGATGAATGCACAGAACAGAAAGAAGTTTCACAGAATGCTACCGTGTAGTTTATATTTGAATATATTCCTTTTTCCACTATTACCCTCTTAGCGCTCCGAATGTCCACTTGCCTTTTCTACGGAAAGAGTGTTCGGAACTCTGCAATCAAAAGTATGGTTTAACTCTGTAAGCTGAATGCACATATCAGAAATAAGTTTCACACAATTCTTCTGTGTAGTTTTTATTTGAAGATATTATTTTTCCCAATATAGGCCTCTTAGCGCTCAGAATGTCCAATTGCAGTTTCTACAGAAAGACGGTTTCAGAACGGCTCAATCAAAAGTAAGGTTCAACTCTGTTAGTTGAATGCACAGAACAGAAAGAAGTTTCATACAATGCTTCTGTGTAGTTTATATTTGAACATATTCTTTTTTCCACTATTACCCACTTAGCGCTATGAATGTCCCCTTGCATTTTCTACAGACAGAGTGCTTCAAAACTGCTCAATCAAAAGTATGGTTTAACTCTGTTAGCTGAATGCTCAGATCAGAAAGAAGTTTCACAGAATGCTTCTGTGTAGTTTATATTTGAATATATTCCTTTTTCCACTACTACGCTCTTAGCGCTCCAAATGTCCAGTTGCATTTTCTACAGAAAGAGTGTTCAGGTCTGCTCAATCAAAAGTATGGTTTAACTCTGTTAGCTGAATGCACAGATCAGAAAGAAGTTTCAGAGGATGATTCTGTGTAGTTTATATTTGCAGACATTCGTTTTTCCACTATTACCTTCTTAGCGCTCCGAATCTCCACTTGCATTTACTACAGAAAGTGTGTTTCAGAACGGCTCAATCAAAACTAAGGTTCAACTCTTTTAGTTGAATGAACAGAACAGAAAGAAGTTTCACAGAATGCTTCTGTGTAGTTTTCATTTGTAGATATTCTTTTTCCCAATATAGGCCTCCTAGCGCTCGGAATGTCCAATTGCATTTTCTACAGAAAGAGTGTTTCAGAACGGCTCAATCAAAAGTAAAGTTCAACTCTGTTAGTTGAATGCACAGAACAGAAAGAAGTTTCATACAATGATTTTGTGTAGTTTATATTTGAACATATTCTTTTTTCCACTATTACCCACTTAGCGCTACGAATGTCCAGTTGCATTTTCTACAGACAGAGTGTTTCAAAACTGCTCAATCGAAAGTATGGTTTAACTCTGTTAGCTGAATGCTCAGATCAGAAAGAAGTTTCACAGAATGCTTCTGTGTAGTTTATATTTGAATATATTCCTTTTTCCACTACTACGCTCTTAGCGCTCCAAATGTCCAGTTGCATTTTCTACAGAAAGAGTGTTCAGATCTGCTCAATCAAAAGTATGGTTTAACTCTGTTAGCTGAATGCACAGATCAGAAAGAAGTTTCACCGAATGATTCTGTGTAGTTTATATTTGAAGACATTCCTTTTTCCACTATTACCCTCTTAGCGCTCCGAATCTCCACTTGCATTTTCTACAAAAAGAGTGTTTCATAACTGCTCAATCAAAAATATGTTTTATCTCTGTTAACTGAATTTACAGATCAGAAATATGTTTCACAGAATGCATCTGTGTACTTTTTATTTGAAGATATTCTTTTTCCCAATGTAGGCCTCTTAGCGCTTAGCATGTCCAATTGCAGTTTCTACAGAAAGAGTGTTTCAGAACGGCTCAATCAAAAGTAAGGTTCAATTCTGTTAGATGAATGCACAGAACAGAAAGAAGTTTCACAGAATGCTACCGTGTAGTTTATATTTGAATATATTCCTTTTTCCACTATTACCCTCTTAGCGCTCCGAATGTCCACTTGCCTTTTCTACGGAAAGAGTGTTCGGAACTCTGCAATCAAAAGTATGGTTTAACTCTGTAAGCTGAATGCACATATCAGAAATAAGTTTCACACAATTCTTCTGTGTAGTTTTTATTTAAAGATATTATTTTTCCCAATATAGGCCTCTTAGCGCTCAGAATGTCCAATTGCAGTTTCTACAGAAAGACGGTTTCAGAACGGCTCAATCAAAAGTAAGGTTCAACTCTGTTAGTTGAATGCACAGAACAGAAAGAAGTTTCATACAATGCTTCTGTGTAGTTTATATTTGAACATATTCTTTTTTCCACTATTACCCACTTAGCGCTACGAATGTCCCCTTGCATTTTCTACAGACAGAGTGCTTCAAAACTGCTCAATCAAAAGTATGGTTTAACTCTGTTAGCTGAATGCTCAGATCAGAAAGAAGTTTCACAGAATGCTTCTGTGTAGTTTATATTTGAATATATTCCTTTTTCCACTACTACGCTCTTAGCGCTCCAAATGTCCAGTTGCATTTTCTACAGAAAGAGTGTTCAGGTCTGCTCAATCAAAAGTATGGTTTAACTCTGTTAGCTGAATGCACAGATCAGAAAGAAGTTTCAGAGGATGATTCTGTGTAGTTTATATTTGCAGACATTCGTTTTTCCACTATTACCTTCTTAGCGCTCCGAATCTCCACTTGCATTTACTACAGAAAGTGTGTTTCAGAACGGCTCAATCAAAACTAAGGTTCAACTCTTTTAGTTGAATGAACAGAACAGAAAGAAGTTTCATAGAATGCTTCTGTGTAGTTTTCATTTGTAGATATTCTTTTTCCCAATATAGGCCTCCTAGCGCTCGGAATGTCCAATTGCATTTTCTACAGAAAGAGTGTTTCAGAACGGCTCAATCAAAAGTAAAGTTCAACTCTGTTAGTTGAATGCACAGAACAGAAAGAAGTTTCATACAATGCTTCTGTGTAGTTTATATTTGAACATATTCTTTTTTCCACTATTACCCACTTAGCGCTACGAATGTCCAGTTGCATTTCCTACAGACAGAGTGTTTCAAAACTGCTCAATCGAAAGTATGGTTTAACTCTGTTAGCTGAATTCTCAGATCAGAAAGAAGTTTCACAGAATGCTTCAGTGTAGTTTATATTTGAATATATTCCTTTTTCCACTACTACGCTCTTAGCGCTCCAAATGTCCAGTTGCATTTTCTACAGAAAGAGTGTTCAGATCTGCTCAATCAAAAGTATGGTTTAACTCTGTTAGCTGAATGCACAGATCAGAAAGAAGTTTCACCGAATGATTCTGTGTAGTTTATATTTGAAGACATTCCTTTTTCCACTATTACCCTCTTAGCGCTCCGAATCTCCACTTGCATTTTCTACAAAAAGAGTGTTTCATAACTGCTCAATCAAAAATATGTTTTATCTCTGTTAACTGAATTTACAGATCAGAAATATGTTTCACAGAATGCATCTGTGTAGTTTTTATTTGAAGATATTCTTTTTCCCAATGTAGGCCTCTTAGCGCTTAGCATGTCCAATTGCAGTTTCTACAGAAAGAGTGTTTCAGAACGGCTCAATCAAAAGTAAGGTTCAATTCTGTTAGTTGAATGCACAGAACAGAAAGAATTTTCACAGAATGCTACTGTGTAGTTTATATTTGAATATATTCCTTTTTCCACTATTACCCTCTTAGCGCTCCGAATGTCCACTTGCATTTTCTACAGAAAGAGTGTTCAGAACTGCGCAATCAAAAGTATGGTTTAACTCTGTTAGCTTAATGAACATATCAGAAATAAGTTTCACACAATGCTTCTGTGTAGTTTTTATTTGAAGATATTATTTTTCCCAATATAGGCCTCTTAGCGCTCAGAATGTCCAATTGCAGTTTCTACAGAAAGAGTGTTTCAGAACGGCTCAATCAAATGTAAGGTTCAACTCTCTTAGTTGAATGCACAGAACAGAAAGAAGTTTCATACAATGCTTCTGTGTAGTTTATATTTGAACATATTCTTTTTTCCACTACTACCCTCTTAGCGCTCCAAATGTCCAGTTGCATTTTCTACAGAAAGAGTGTTCAGATCTGCTCAATCAAAAGTATGGTTTAACTCTGTTAGCTGAATGCACAGATCAGAAAGAAATTTCACAGAATGATTCTGTGTCGTTTATATTTGAAGACATTCCTTTTTCCACTATTACCCTCTTAGCGCTCCAAATCTCCACTTGCATTTTCTACAGAAAGAGTGTTTCAGAATGGCTCAATCAAAACTAAGGTTCAACTCTTTTAGTTGAATGAACAGAACAGAAATTAGTTTCACAGAATAGTTCTGTGTAGATTTTATTGTAGACATTCTTTTTCCCAATATAGGCCTCTTAGCGCTCAGAATGTCCAATTGCATTTTCTACAGAAAGAGTGTTTCAGAACGGCTCAATCAAAAGTAAGGTTCAACTCTGTTAGTTGAATGCAGAGAACAGAAAGAAGTTTCATACAATGCTTCTGTGTAGTTTATATTTGAACATATTCTTTTTTCCACTATTACCCACTTAGCGCTACAATTGTCCAGTTGCATTTTCTACAGACAGAGTGTTTCAAAACTGCTCAATCAAAAGGATGGTTTAACTCTGTTAGCTGAATGCTAAGATCAGAAAGAAGTTTCACAGAATGCTTCTGTGTAGTTTATATTTGAATATATTCCTTTTTCCACTACTACGCTCTTAGCGCTCCAGTTGTCCAGTTGCATTTTCTACAGAAAGAGTGTTCAGATCTGATCAATCAAAAGTATGGTTTAACTCTGTTAGCTGAATGCACACATCAGAAAAAAGTTTCATAGAATGATTCTGTGTAGTTTATATTTGAAGACATTCCTTTTTCCACTATTACCCACTTAGCGCTCTGAATCTCCACTTGCATTTTCTACAGAAAGAGTGTTTCAGAACGGCTCAATCAAAACTAAGGTTCAACTCTTTTAGTTGAATGAACTGAACAGAAAGAATTTTCACAGAATGCTTCTGTGTAGTTTTTATTTGTAGATATTCTTTTTCCCAATATAGGCCTCTTAGCGCTCAGAATCTCCAATTGCAGTTTCTACAGAAAGAGTGTTTCAGAAGGGCTCAATCAAAAGTAAGGTTCAACCCTGGTAGTTGAATGCACAGAACAGAAAGTAGTTTCACAGAATGCTTCTGTGTAGTTTATATTTGAATATATTCCTTTTTCCACTATTACCCTCTTAGCGCTCCGAATGTCCACTTGCATTTTCTACAGAAAGAGTGTTCTGAACTGCCCAATCAAAAGTATGGTTTAACTCTGTTAGCTGAATGCACATATCAGAAATAAGTTTCACACAATGCTTCTGTGTAGTTTTTATTTGAAGATATTATTTTTCCCAATATAGGCCTCTTAGCGCTCAGAATGTCCAATTGCAGTTTCTACAGAAAGAGTGTTTCAGAAAGGCTCAATCAAAAGTAAGGTTCAACTCTGTTAGTTGAATGCACAGAACAGAAAGATGTTTCATACAATGCTTCTGTGTAGTTTATATTTGAACATATTCTTTTTTCCACTATTTCCCACTTAGCGCTACGAATGTCCAGTTGCATTTTCTACAGACAGAGTGTTTCAAAACTGCTCAATGAAAAGTATGGTTTAACTCTGTTAGCTGAATGCTCAGATCACAAAGAAGTTTCACAGAATGCTTCTGTGTAGTTTATATTTGAATATATTCCTTTTTCCACTACTACCCTCTTAGCGCTCCAAATGTCCAGTTGCATTATCTACAGAAAGAGTGTTCAGATCTGCTCAATCAAAAGTATGGTTTAACTCTGTTAGCTGAATGCACAGATCATAAAGAAGTTTCACAGAATGATTCTGTGTAGTTTATATTTGAAGACAGTCCTTTTTCCACTATTAGCCTCTTAGCGCTCCGAATCTCCACTTGCATTTTCTACAGAAAGATTGTTTCAGAACGGCTCAATCAAAAGTAAGGTTCAACCCTGGTAGTTGAATGCACAGAACAGAAAGAAGTTTCACAGAATGCTTCTGTGTAGTTTATATTTGAATATATTCCTTTTTCCACTATTACCCTCCTAGCGCTCCGAATGTCCACTTGCATTTTCTACAGAAAGAGTGTTCTGAAGTGCGCAATCAAAAGTATGGTTTAACTCTGTTAGCTGAATGCACATATCAGAAATAAGTTTCAAACAATGATTCTGTGTAGTTTTTATTTGAAGATATTATTTTTCCCAATATATGCCTCTTAACGCTCAGAATGTCCAATTGCAGTTTCTAGAGATAGAGTGTTTCAGAACGGCTCAATCAAATGTAAGGTACAACTCTCTTAGTTGAATGCACAGAACAGAAAGATGTTTCACAGAATGCTTCTGTGTAGTATTTAGTTGAAGATACTGCTTTTTGGACTATTACCCACTTAGCGCTCCGAATATCCACTGGCAGTTTCTACACAAAGAGTGTTTCATAACTGCTCCTTCAAAAGTAAGGCTCAACACTGTTAGTTGAATGCGGAGAACAGAAAGGTGTTTCAGAGAATGCTTCTGTGTAGTTTTTAATTGGAGATATTCCTTTTTCCTCTATTACAATCTTAGCGCTCCGAATGCCCACTTGCATTTTCTACAAAAAGTGTTTCATAACTGCTCAATCAAAAATATGGTTTAGCTCTGTTAACTGAATTTACAGATCAGAAATAAGTTTCACAGAATGCATCTGTGTAGTTTTTATTTGAAGATATTCTTTTTCCCAATGTAGGCCTCTTAGCACTTAGGATGTCCTATTGCAGTTTCTACAGAAAGAGTGTTTCAGAACGGCTCAATCAAAAGTAAGGTTCAACTCTGTTAGTTGAATGCACAGAACAGAAAGAAGTTTCACAGAATGCTATTGTGTAGTTTATATTTGAATATATTCCTTTTTCCACTATTACCCTCTTAGCGATCCGAGTGTCCACTTGCCTTTTCTACAGAAAGAGTGTTCGGAACTGCGCAATCAAACGTATGGTTTAACTCTGTTAGCTGAATGCACATATCAGAAATAAGTTTCACACAATGCTTCTGTGTAGTTTTTATTTGAAGATATTATTTTTCCCAATATAGGCCTCTTAGCGCTCAGAATGTCCAATTGCAGTTTCTACAGAAAGACTGTTTCAGAACGGCTCAATCAAAGTAAGTTTCAACTCTGTTAGTTGAATGCACAGAACAGAAAGAAGTTTCATACAATGCTTCTGTGTATTTTATATTTGAACATATACTTTTTTCCACTATTACCCGCTCAGCGCTACGAATGTCCAGTTGCATTTTCTACAGACAGAGTGTTTCAAAACTGCTCAATCAAAAGTATGGTTTAACTCTGTTAGCTGAATGCTCAGATCAGAAAGAAGTTTCACAGAATGCTTCTGTGTAGTTTATATTTGAATATATTCCTTTTTCCACGACTACCCTCTTAGCGCTCCAAATGTCCAGTTGCATTTTCTACAGAAAGCGTGTTCAGATCTGCTCAATCAAAAGTATGGTTTAACTCTGTTATCTGAATGCACAGATCAGAAAGAAGTCTCACAGAATGATTCTGTGTAGTTTATATTTGAAGACATTCTTTTTTCCACTATTACCCTCTTAGCGCTCCGAATCTCTACTTGCATTTTCTACAGAAATAGTGTTTCAGAACGGCTCAATCAAAACTAAGGTTCAACTCTTTTAGTTGAATGAACAGAACAGAAAGAAGTTTCACAGAATGCTTCTGTGTAGTTTTAATTTGTAGATATTCATTTTCCCAATATAGGCCTCTTAGCGCTCAGAATGTCCAATTGCAGTTTCTACCGAAAGAGTGTTTCAGAACAGCTCAATCAAAAGTAAGGTTCAACCCTGGTAGTTGAATGCACAGAACAGAAAGAAGTTTCACAGAATGCTTCTGTGTAGTTTATATTTGAATATATTCCTTTTTCCAATATTACCCTCTTAGCGCTCCGAATGTCCACTTGCATTTTCTACAGAAATAGTGTTCTGAACTGCGCAATCAAAAGTATGGTTTAACTCTGTTAGCTGAATGCACATATCAGAAATAAGTTTCAAATAATTCTTCTGTGTAGTATTTATTTGAAGATATTTTTTTTCCCAATATAGGCCTCTTAGCGCTCAGAATGTCCAATTGCAGTTTCTACAGAAAGAGTGTTTCAGAACGGCTCAATCAAATGTAAGGTTCAACTCTCTTAGTTGAATGCACAGAACAGAAAGAAGTTTCACAGAATGCTTCTGTGTAGTATTTAGTTGAAGATACTCCTTTTTGGACTATTACCCACTTAGCGCTCCTAATATCCACTGGTAGTTTCTACACAAAGAGTGTTTCAGAACTGCTCCTTCAAAAGTAAGGCTCAACTCTGTTAGTTGAATGCGGAGAACAGAAAGGGGATTCAGAGAATGCTTCTGTGTAGTTTTTAATTTGAGATATTCCTTTTTCCTCTATTACAATCTTAGCGCTCCGAAAGTCCACTTGCATTTTCTACAAAAAGAGTGTTTCATAACTGCTCAATCAAAGATATGGTTTAGCTCTGTTAACTGAATTTACAGATCAGAAATAAGTTTCACAGAATGCATCTGTGTAGTTTTTATTTGAAGATATTCTTTTTCCCAATATAGGTCTCTTAGCGCTCAGAATTTCCAATTGAAGGTTCTACAGAAAGAGTGTTTCAGAACGGCTCAATCAAAAGTAAGGTTCAACCCTGGTAGTTGAATGCACAGAACAGAAAGAAGTTTCACAGAATGCTTCTGTGTAGTTTATATTTGAATATATTACTTTTTCCACTATTACCCTCTTAGCGCTCCGAATGTCCTCTTGCATTTTCTACAGAAAGAGTGTTCGGAACTGCGCAATCAAAAGTATGGTTTAACTCTGTTAGCTGAATGCACATATCAGAAATAAGTTTCAAGCAATGCTTCTGAGTAGTTTTTATTTGAAGATATTATTTTTCCCAAAATAGGCCTCTTAGCGCTCAGAATGTCCAATTGCAGTTTCTACAGAAAGAGTGTTTCAGAACGGCTCAATCAAATGTAAGGTTCAACTCTCTTAGTTGAATGCACAGAACAGAAAGAAGTTTCACAGAATGCTTCTGTGTAGTATTTAGTTGAAGATACTCCTTTTTGGACTATTACCCACTTAGCGCTCCGAATATCCACTGGCAGTTCCTACACAAAGAGTGTTTCAGAACTGCTCCTTCAAAAGTAAGTCTCAACTCTGTTAGTTGAATGCGGAGAACAGAAAGGGGTTTCAGAGAATGCTTCTGTGTAGTATTTAATTGGAGATATTCCTTTTTCCTCTATTACAATCTTAGCGCTCCGAATGTCCACTTGCATATTCTACAAAAAGAGTGTTTCATAACTGCTCAATCAAAAATATGGTTTAGCTCTGTTAACTGAATTTAGACATCAGAAATAAGTTTCACAGAATGCATCTGTGTAGTTTTTATTTGAAGATATTATTTTTCCCAATGTAGGCCTCTTAGAGCTTAGAATGTCCAATTGCAGTTTCTACAGAAAGAGTGTTTCAGAACGGCTCAATCAAAAGTAAGGTTCAATTCTGTTAGTTGAATGCACAGAACAGAAAGTAGTTTCAGAGAATGCTACTGTGTAGTTTATATTTGAATATATTCCTTTTTCCACTATTACCCTCTTAGCGCTCCGAAAGTCCACTTGCATTTTCTACAGAAAGAGTGTTCGGAACTGTGCAATCAAAAGTATGGTTTAACTCTGTTAGCAAAATGCACATATCAGAAATAAGTTTCACACAATGCTTCTCTGTAGTTTTTATTTGAAGATATTATTTTTCTCCATGTAGGCCTCTTAGCGCTCAGAATGTCCAATTGCAGTTTCTACAGAAAGAGTGTTTCAGAACGGCTCAATCAAAAGTAAGGTTCAACTCTGTTAGTTGAATGCACAGAACAGAAAGAAGTTTCATACAATGCTTCTGTGTAGTTTATATTTGAACATATTCTTTTTTCCACTATTACCCAATTAGCGCTACGAATGTCAAGTTGCATTTTCTACAGAAAGAGTGTTTCAGAGCGGCTCCATCAAAACTAAGGTTCAACTCTTTTAGTTGAATGAACAGAACAGAAAGAAGTTTCACAGAATGCTACTGTGTAGTTTATATTTGAATATATTCCTTTTTCCACTATTACCCTCTTAGCGATCCGAATGTCCACTTGCCTTTTCTACAGAAAGAGTGTTCGGAACTGCGCAATCAAACGTATGGTTTAACTCTGTTAGCTGAATGCACATATCATAAATAAGTTTCACACAATGCTTCTGTGTAGTTTTTATTTGAAGATATTATTTTTCCCAATATAGGCCTCTTAGCGCTCAGAATGTCCAATTGCAGTTTTTACAGAAAGACTGTTTCAGAACGGATCAATCAAAGTAAGTTTCAACTCTGTTAGTTGAATGCACAGAACAGAAAGAAGTTTCATACAATGCTTCTGTGTATTTTATATTTGAACATATACATTTTTCCACTATTACCCACTTAGCGCTACGAATGTCCAGTTGCATTTTCTACAGACAGAGTGTTTCAAAACTGCTCAATCAAAAGTATGGTTTAACTCTGTTGGCTGAATGCTCAGATCAGAAAGAAGTTTCACAGAATGCTTCTGTGTAGTTTATATTTGAATATATTACTTTTTCCACTACTACACTCTTAGCGCTCCAAATGTCCAGTTGCATTTTCTACAGAAAGTGTGTTCAGATCTGCTCAATCAAAAGTATGGTTTAACTCTGTTAGCTGAATGCACAGATCAGAAACAAGTTTCATAGAATGATTCTGTGTAGTTTATATTTGAAGACGTTCCTTTTTCCACTATTACCCTCTTAGCGCTCCGAATCTCCACTTGCATTTTCTACAGAAAGAGTGTTTCAGAACGGCTCAATCAAAACTAAGGTTCAACTCTTTTAGTTGAATGCACAGAAGAGAAAGAAGTTTCACACAATGCTTCTGTGTAGTTTTTATTTGTAGATATTCTTTTCCCAATATAGGCCTCTTAGCACTCAGAATGTCCAATTGCAGTTTCTACAGAAAGAGGGTTTCAGAACGGCTCAATCAAAAGTAAGGTTCAACCCTGGTAGTTGAATGCACAGAAGAGAAAAAATTTTCACAAAATGCTTCTGTGTAGTTTCTATTTGAATATATTTCTTTTTCCACTATTACCCTCTTAGCGCTCCGAATGTCCACTTGCATTTTCTACAGAAAGTGTGTTCTGAACTGCGCAATCAAAAGTATGGTTTAACTCTGTTAGCTGAATGGACATATCAGAAATAAGTTTCAAGCAATGCTTCTGAGTAGTTTTTATTTGAAGATATTATTTTTCCCAATTTAGGCCTCTGAGCGCTCAGAATGTCCAATTGCAGTTTCTACAGAAAGAGTGTTTCAGAACGGCTCAATCAAATGTAAGGTTCAACAATGTTAGTTGAATGCACAGAACAGCCAGAAGTTTCACAGAATGCTTCTGTGTAGTATTTAGTTGAAGATACTACTTTTTGGACTATTACCCACTTAGCGCTCCGAATATCCACTGTCAGTTTCTACACAAAGAGTGTTTCAGAACTGCTCCTTCAAAAGTAAGGCTCAACTCTGTTAGTTGAATGCGGAGAACAGAAAGTGGTTTCAGAGAATGCTTCTGTGTAGTTTTTAATTGGAGATATTCCTTTTTCCTCTATTACAATCTTAGCGCTCCGAATGTCCACTTGCATTTTCTACAAAAAAGTGTTTCATAACTGCACAATCAAAAATATGGTTTAGCTCTGTCAACTGAATTTACAGATCAGAAATAAGTTCCACATAATGCATCTGTTTAGTTTTTATTTGAAGATATTCATTTTCCCAATGTAGGCCTCTTAGGGCTTAGAATGTCCAAATGCAGTTTCTACAGAAAGAGTGTTTCAGAACGGCTCAATCAAATGTAAGGTTCAACTCTGTTAGTTGAATGCACAGAACAGAAAGAAGTTTCACAGAATGCTACTGTGTAGTTTATATTTGAATATATTCCTTTTTCCAATATTACCCTCTTAGCGCTCCGAATGTCCACTTGCATTTTCTACAGAAAGAGTGTTTGGAACTGCGCAATCAAAAGTATGGTTTAACTCTGTTAGCTGAATGCACATATCAGAAGTATGTTTCACACAATGCTTCTGTGTAGTTTTTATTTGAAGATATTATTTTTCCCAATATAGGCCTCTTAGCGCTGAGAATGTCCAATTGCAGTTTCTACAGAAAGAGTGTTTCCGAACGGCTCAATCAAAAGTATGGTTCAACTCTGTTATTTGAATGCACAGAACAGAAAGAAGTTTCATACAATGCTTCTGTGTAGTTTATATTTGAACATATTCTTGTTTCCACTATTACCCTCTTAGCGCTCCAAATGTCCAGTTGCATTTTCTACAGAAAGAGTGTTCAGATCTGCTCAATCAAAAGTGTGGTTTAACTCTGTTAGCTGAATGCACAGATCAGAAATATGTTTCACAGTATGATTCTGTGTAGTTTATATTTGAAGACATTCCTTTTTCCACTATTACCCCCTTAGCGCTCCGAATCTCCACTTGCATTTTCTACAGAAAGAGTGTTTCAGAGCAGCTCAATCAAAACTAATGTTCAACTCTTTTAGTTGAATGAACAGAACAGAAAGGGGTTTCACAGAATGCTTCTGTGTAGTTTATATTTGAATATATTCCTTTTTCCACTATTACCCTCTTATCGCTCTGAATGTCCACTTGCATTTTCTACAGAAAGAGTGTTCTGAACTGCGCAATCAAAAGTATGGTTTATCTCTGTTAGCTGAATGCACATATCAGAAATAAGTTTCAAACAATGCTTCTGTGTAGTTTTTATTTGAAGATATTATTTTTCCCAATATAGACCTCTTAGCGCTCAGAATGTCCAATTGCAGTTTCTACAGAAAGAGTGTTTCAGAACGGCTCAATCAAATGTAAGGTTCAACTCTCTTAGTTGAATGCACAGAACAGAAAGAAGTTTCACAGAATGCTTCTGTGTAGTATTTAGTTGAAGATACTCCTTTTTGGACTATTACCCACTTAGCGCTCCGAATATCCACTGGTAGTTTCTACACAAAGAGTGTTTCAGAACTGCTCCTTCAAAAGTAAGGCTCAACTCTGTTAGTTGAATGCGGAGAACAGAAAGGGGATTCAGAGAATGCTTCTGTGTAGTTTTTAATTGGAGATATTCCTTTTTCCTCTATTACAATCTTAGCGCTCCGAAAGTCCACTTGAATTTTCTACAAAAAGAGTGTTTCATAACTGCTCAATCAAAGATATGGTTTAGCTCTGTTAACTGAATTTACAGATCAGAAATAAGTTTCACAGAATGCATCTGTGTAGTTTTTATTTGAAGATATTCTTTTTCCCAATATAGGTCTCTTAGCGCTCAGAATTTCCAATTGAAGGTTCTACAGAAAGAGTGTTTCAGAACGGCTCAATCAAAAGTAAGGTTCAACCCTGGTAGTTGAATGCACAGAACAGAAAGAAGTTTCACAGAATGCTTCTGTGTAGTTTATATTTGAATATATTACTTTTTCCACTATTACCCTCTTAGCGCTCCGAATGTCCTCTTGCATTTTCTACAGAAAGAGTGTTCTGAACTGCGCAATCAAAAGTATGGTTTAACTCTGTTAGCTGAATGCACATATCAGAAATAAGTTTCAAATAATTCTTCTGTGTAGTTTTTATTTGAAGATATTTTTTTTCCCAATATAGGCCTCTTAGCGCTCAGAATGTCCAATTGCAGTTTCTACAGAAAGAGTGTTTCAGAACGGCTCAATCAAATGTAAGGTTCAACTCTCTTAGTTGAATGCACAGAACAGAAAGAAGTTTCACAGAATGCTTCTGTGTAGTATTTAGTTGAAGATACTCCTTTTTGGACTATTACCCACTTAGCGCTCCGAATATCCACTGGTAGTTTCTACACAAAGAGTGTTTCAGAACTGCTCCTTCAAAAGTAAGGCTCAACTCTGTTAGTTGAATGCGGAGAACAGAAAGGGGATTCAGAGAATGCTTCTGTGTAGTTTTTAATTGGAGATATTCCTTTTTCCTCTATTACAATCTTAGCGCTCCGAAAGTCCACTTGCATTTTCTACAAAAAGAGTGTTTCATAACTGCTCAATCAAAGATATGGTTTAGCTCTGTTAACTGAATTTACAGATCAGAAATAAGTTTCACAGAATGCATCTGTGTAGTTTTTATTTGAAGATATTCTTTTTCCCAATATAGGTCTCTTAGCGCTCAGAATTTCCAATTGAATGTTCTACAGAAAGAGTGTTTCAGAACGGCTCAATCAAAAGTAAGGTTCAACCCTGGTAGTTGAATGCACAGAACAGAAAGAAGTTTCACAGAATGCTTCTGTGTAGTTTATATTTGAATATATTACTTTTTCCACTATTACCCTCTTAGCGCTCCGAATGTCCACTTGCATGTTCTACAGAAAGAGTGTTCGGAACGGCGCAATCAAAAGTATGGTTTAACTCTGTTAGCTGAATGCACATATCAGAAAAAAGTTTCACACAATGCTTCTGTGTAGTTTTTATTTGAAGATATTTTTTTTCCCAATATAGGCCTCTTAGCGCTCAGAATGTCCAATTGCAGTTTCTACAGAAAGAGTGTTTCAGAACGGCACAATCAAATGTAAGGTTCAACTCTCTTAGTTGAATGCACAGAACAGAAAGAAGTTTCACAGAATGCTTCTGTGTAGTATTTAGTTGAAGATACTCCTTTTTGGACTATTACCCACTTAGCGCTCCGAATATCCACTGGTTGTTTCTACACAATGAGTGTTTCAGAACTGCACCTTCAAAAGTAAGGCTCAACTCTGTTAGTTGATTGCGGAGAACAGAAAGGGGATTCAGAGAATGCTTCTGTGTAGTTTTTAATTGGAGATATTCCTTTTTCCTCTATTACAAACTTAGCGCTCCGAATGTCCACTTGCATTTTCTACAAAAAGAGTGTTTCATAACTGCTCAATCAAAAATATGGTTTAGCTCTGTTAACTGAATTTAGACATCAGAAATAAGTTTCACAGAATGCATCTGTGTAGTTTTTATTTGAAGATATTCTTTTTCCCAATGTAGGCCTCTTAGCGCTTAGAATGTCCAATTGCAGTTTCTACAGAAAGAGTGTTTCAGAACGGATCAATCAAAAGGAAGGTTCAACTCTGTTAGTTGAATGCACAGAACAGAAAGAAGTTTCACAGAATGCTACTGTGTAGTTTATATTTGAATATATTCCTTTTTCCACTATTACCCTCTTAGCGCTCTGAATGTCCACTTGCATTTTCTACAGAAAGAGTGTTCGGAACTGCGCAATCAAAAGTATGGTTTAACTCTGTTAGCTGAATGCTCATATCAGAAATAAGTTTCACACAATGCTTCTGTGTAGTTTTTATTTGAAGATATAATTTTTCCCAACATAGGCCTCTTAGCGCTCAGAATGTCCAATTGCAGTTTCTACAGAAAGAGTGTTTCAGAACGGCTCAATCAAAAGTAAGGTTCAACTCTGTTAGTTGAATGCACAGAACAGAAAGAAGTTTCACACAATGCTACTGTGTAGTTTATATTTGAACATATTCTTTTTTCCACTATTACCCACTTAGCGCTACAAATGTCCAGTTGCATTTTCTACAGACAGAGTGTTTCAAAACTGCTCAATCAAAAGTATGGTTTAACTCTGTTACCTGAATGCTCAGATCAGAAAGAAGTTTCACAGAATGCTTCTTTGTATTTTATATGTGAATATATTCCTTTTTCCACGACTGCCCTCGTAGCGCTCCAAATGTCCAGTTGCATTTTCTACAGAAAGAGTGTTCAGATCTGCTCAATCAAAAGTATGGTTTAACTCTGTTAGCTGAATGCACAGATCAGAAAGAAGTTTCACAGAATGATTCTGTGTAGTTTATATTTGGAGACATTCCTTTTTCCACTATTACCCTCTTAGCGCTCCGAATCTCCACTTGCATTTTCTACAGAAAGAGTGTTTCAGAACGGCTCAATCAAAACTAAGGTTCAACTCTTTTAGTTGAATGAACAGAACAGAAAGAAGTTTCACAGAATGCTTCTGTGTAGTTTTAATTTGTAGATATTCTTTTTCCCAATATAGGCCTCTTAGCGCTCAAAATGTCCAATTGCCCTTTCTACAGAAAGAGTGTTTCAGAACGGCTCAATCAAAAGTAAGGTTCAACCCTGGCAGTTGAATGCACAGAACAGAAAGAAGTTTCACAGAATGCTTCTGTGTAGTTTATATTTGAAGATATTATTTTTTCCCAATATAGGCCTCTTAGCGCTCAGAATGTCCAATTGCAGTTTCTACAGGAAGAGTGTTTCAGAACGGCTCAATCAAAAGTAAGGTTCAACTCTGTTAGTTGAATGCACAGAACAGAAAGAAGTTTCATACAATGCTTCTGTGTAGTTTATATTTGAACATATTCTTTTTCCACTATTACCCACTTAGCGCTACGAATGTCCAGTTGCATTTTCTACAGACAGAGTGTTTCAAAACTGCTCAATCAAAAGTATGGTTTAACTCTGTTAGCTGAATGCTCAGATCAGAAAGAAGTTTCACAGAATGCTTCTGTGTAGTTTATATTTGAATATATTCCTTTTTCCACGACTACCCTCTTAGCGCTCCAAATGTCCAGTTGCATTTTCTACAGAAAGAGTGTTCAGATCTGCTCAATCAAAAGTATGGTTTAACTCTGTTAGCTGAATGCACAGATCAGAAAGAAGTTTCACAGAATGATTCTGTGTAGTTTATATTTGAAGACATTCCTTTTTCCACTATTATCCTCTTAGCGCTCTGAATCCCACTTGCATTTTCTACAGAAAGAGTGTTTCAGAACGGCTCAATCAAAACTAAGGTTCAACTCTATTAGCTGAATGAACAGAACAGAAAGAAGTTTCACAGAATGCTTCTGTGTAGTTTTTATTTGTAGATATTCTTTTCCCAATATAGGCCTCTTAGCGCTCAGAATGTCCAATTGCAGTTTCTACAGAAAGAGTGTTTCAGAACGGATCAATCAAAATTAAGGTGCAACCCTGGTAGTTGAATGCACAGAACAGAAAGAATTTTCACAAAATGCTTCTGTGTTGTTTATATTTGAATATATTCCTTTTTCCACTATTACCCTGTTAGCGCTCCGAATGTCCACTTGCATTTTCTACAGAAAGAGTGTTCTGAACTGCGCAATCAAAAGTATGGTTTAACTCTGTTAGCTGAATGCACATATCAGAAATAAGTTTCAAACAATGCTTCTGTGTAGTTTTTATTTGAAGATATTATTTTTCCCAATATAGGCCTCTTAGCGCTCAGAATGTCCAATTGCAGTTTCTACAGAAAGAGGGTTTCAGAACGGCTCAATCAAATGTAAGGTACAACTCTGTTAGTTGAATGCACAGAACAGACAGAAGTTTCACAGAATGCTTCTGTGTAGTATTTAGTTGAAGATACTCCTTTTTGGACTATTACCCACTTAGCGCTCCGAATATCCACTGGCAGTTTCTACACAAAGAGTGTTTCAGAACTGCTCCTTCAAAAGTAAGGCTCAACTCTGTTAGTTGAATGCGGAGAACAGAAAGGGGTTTCAGAGAATGCTTCTGTGTAGTTTTTAATTGGAGATATTCCTTTTTCCTCTATTACAATCTTAGCGCTCCGAATGTCCACTTGCATTTTCTACAAAAAGAGTGTTTCATAACTGCACAATCAAAAATATGGTTTAGCTCTGTTAACTGAATTTACAGATCAGAAATAAGTTTCACATAATGCATCTGTTTAGTTTTTATTTGAAGATATTCTTTTTCCCAATGTAGGCCTCTTAGCGCTTAGAATGTCCAATTGCAGTTTCTACAGAAAGAGTGTTTCAGAACGGCTCAATCAAAAGTAAGGTTCAACTCTGTTAGTTGAATGCACAGAACAGAAAGAAGTTTCACAGAATGCTACTGTGTAGTTTATATTTGAATATATTCCTTTTTCCACTATTACCCTCTTAGCGCTCCGAATGTCCACTTGCATTTTCTACAGAAAGACTGTTCAGATCTGCTCAATCAAAAGTATGGTTTAACTCTGTTAGCTGAATGCACAGATCAGAAAGAAGTTTCACAGAATGATTCTGTGTAGTTTATATTTGAAGACATTCCTTTTTCCACTATTACCCTCTTAGCGCTCTGAATACCACTTGCATTTTCTACAGAAAGAGTGTTTCAGAACGGCTCAATCAAAACTAAGGTTCAACTCTTTTAATTGAATGAACAGAACAGAAAGTAGTTTCACACAATGCTTCCGTGTAGTTTTTATTTGAAGATATTATTTTTCCCAATATAGGCCTCTTAGCGCTCAGAATGTCCAATTGCAGTTCCTACAGAAAGAGTGTTTCAGAAAGGCTCAATCAAAAGTAAGGTTCAACTCTGTTAGTTGAATGCACAGAACAGAAGGAAGTTTCATACAATGCTTCTGTGTAGTTTATATTTGAACATATTCTTGTTTCCACTATTACCCACTTAGCGCTACGAATGTCCAGTTGCATTTTCTAAAGACAGAGTGTTTCAAAACTGCTCAATCAAAAGTATGGTTTAACTCTGTTAGCTGAATGCTCAGATCAGAAAGAAGTTTCACAGAATGCTTCTGTGTAGTTTATATTTGAATATATTCCTTTTTCCACTACTACGCTCTTAGCGCTCCAAATGTCCAGTTGCATTTTCTACAGAAAGAATGTTCAGATCTGCTCAATCAAAAGTATGGTTTAACTCTGTTAGCTGAATGCACAGATCAGAAATATGTTTCACAGTATGATTCTGTGTAGTTT
Organism: Symphalangus syndactylus; assembly: GCF_028878055.3. Classification (NCBI taxonomy): domain Eukaryota; kingdom Metazoa; phylum Chordata; class Mammalia; order Primates; family Hylobatidae; genus Symphalangus; species Symphalangus syndactylus. The sequence goes on from NC_072425.2 coordinate 153,322,029, forward strand.
ATATTTGAAGACATTCCTTTTTCCACTATTACCCTCTTAGCGCTCTGAATCCCACTTGCATTTTCTACAGAAAGAGTGTTTCAGAACGGCTCAATCAAAACTAAGGTTCAACCCTGGTAGTTGAATGCCCAGAACAGAAAGAAGTTTCACAGAATGCTTCTGTGTAGTTTATATTTGAATATATTCCTTTTTCCACTATTACCCTCTTAGCGCTCCGAAAGTCCACTTGCATTTTCTACAGAAAGAGAGTTCTGAACTGCGCAATCAAAAGTATGGTTTAACTCTGTTAGCTGAATGCACATATCAGAAATAAGTTTCAAACAATGCTTCTGTGTAGTTTTTATTTGAAGATATTATTTTTCCCAATATAGGCCTCTTAGCGCTCAGAATGTCCAATTGCAGTTTCTACAGAAAGAGTGTTTCAGAACGGCTCAATCAAATGTAAGTTTCAGCTCTCTTAGCTGAATGCACAGAACAGACAGAAGTTTCACAGAATGCTTCTGTGTAGTATTTAGTTGAAGATACGACTTTTTGGACTATTACCCACTTAGCGCTCCGAATATCCACTGGCAGTTTCTACACAAAGAGTGTTTCAGAACTTCTCTTTCAAAAGTAAGGCTGAACTCTGTTAGTTGAATGCGGAGAACAGAAAGTGGTTTCAGAGAATGCTTCTGTGTAGTTTTTAATTGGAGATATTCCTTTTTCCTCTATTACAATCTTAGCGTTATGAATGTCCACTTGCATTTTCTACAAAAAGTGTCTTTCTTAACTGCTCAATCAAAAATATGATTTAGCTCTGTTAACTGAATTTAGAGATCAGAAATAAGTTTCACAGAATGCATCTGTGTAGTTTTTATTTGAAGATATTCTTTTTCCCAATGTAGGCCTCTTAGCGCTTAGAATGTCCAATTGCAGTTTCTACAGAAAGAGTGTTTCAGAACGGCTCAATCAAAAGTAAGGTTCAACTCTGTTAGTTGAATGCACAGCACAGAAAGAAGTTTAACAGAATGCTACTGTGTAGTTTATATTTGAATATATTCCTTTTTCCACTATTACCCTCTTAGCGCTCCGAATGTCCACTTGCATTTTCTACAGAAAGAGTGTTCGGAACTGCGCAATCAAAAGTATGGTTTAACTCTGTTAGCTGAATGCACATATCAGAAATAAGTTTCACACAATGCTTCTGTGTAGTTTTTATTTGAAGATATTATTTTTCCCAATATAGGCCTCTTAGCGCTCAGAATGTCCAATTGCAGTTTCTACAGAAAGAGTGTTTCAGAACGGCTCAATCAAAAGTAAGGTTCAACTCTGTTAGTTGAATGCACAGAACAGAATGTAGTTTCACAGATTGCTTCTGTGTAGTTTGTATTTGAAGATATTCCTTTTTCCACTGTTACCCTTTTTAGAGCTCAAAATGTCCACTTGCATTTTCTAGAGAAAGTGTGTTCAGAACTGCTCTATCAAAAGTATGTTTTAACTCTTTAGGTGAATGCACAGATCAGAAATAAGTTTCACAGAATTTTTCTGTGTAGTTTATATTTGAAGATATTCCATTTTCCACTATTACCCACTTAGCGCTCTGAATGTACAGTTGCATTTTCTACAGAAAGAGTGTTCTGAACGGCTCAATGAAAAGTATGGTTTTACTCTGTTATTTGAATGCACATATCAGAAATAAGTTTCACAGAATCCTTCCGTGTAGTATTTTGTTGAAGATATTCCTTTTTCGACTATTATCCTCTTAGCTCTCCGAATGTCCATTTTCAGTTTCTAAACAAAGAGTGTTTCAGAACTGCTCCTTCAAAAGTAGGGCTCAACTCTGTTAGTTGAATGCAGAGAACAGAAATGAGTTTCACAGAATGCCCCTGTGTAGTTTATATTTGAATATATTCCCTCTTTCAGTATTACCCTCTTAGCGCTCCGAATGTCCACTTGCATTTTCTACAGAAAGAGTGTTCAGAACTGCTCAATCCAAAGTATGGTTTAACTCTGTTACCTGAATGCACAGATCAGAAAGAATTTTCACAGAATGCTTCTGTGTACTTTTTATTTGAAGATATTCCTTTCTCCAATATAGGAGTCTTAGCGCTCAGAATGTCCAATTGCAGTTTCTACAGAAAGAGTGTTTCAGAAAGGCTCAATCAAAAGTAAGGTTCAACTCTGTTAGTTGAATGCACAGAACAGAAATTAGTTTCACAGAATGCTTCTGTGTAGTTTATATTTGAATATATTACTTTTTCCACTACTACCCTCTTAGCGCTCCAAATGTCCAGTTGCATTTTCTACAGAAAGAGTGTTCAGAACTGCTCAATCAAATGTATGATTTAACTCTCTTAGCTGAATGCACAGATTAGAAAGAAGTTGCACAGAATGCTTCTGTGTAGTTTTTATTTGAAGATATACTTTTTCCCAATATAGGCCTCTTAGTGCTCAGATTGTCCAATTGCAGTTTCTACAGAAAGAGTGTTTCAGAATGGCTCTTTCAAAAGTAAGGTTCAACTCTGCTATTTCAATGCACAGAACAGAAAGTAGTTTCACAGAATGCTTCTCTGTAGTTCATATTTGACGGTATTACTTTTTCCACTATTACCCTCTTAGAGCTCGGAATGTCCACTTGCATTTTCTACAGAAAGTGTGTTCAGAACTGCTCCATCAAAAGTATGGTTTAACTCTGTTAGTTGAATGCACAGATCAGAAAGAAGTTTCACAGAATTCTTCTGTGTAGTTTTTATTTGAAGATATTCCTTTTTCCAATATAGGTCTCTTAGCGCTCAGAATGTCCAATTGCAGTTTCTACAGAAAGAGTGTTTCAGAACGGCTCAATCAAAAGTAAGGTTCAACCCTGGTAGTTGAATGCACAGAACAGAAAGAAGTTTCACACAATGCTTCTGTGTAGTTTATATTTGAATATATTCCTTTTTCCACTATTACCCTCTTAGCGCTCTGAATGTCCACTTGCATTTTCTACAGAAAGAGTGTTCTGAACTGCGCAATCAAAAGTATGGTTTAACTCCGTTAGCTGAATGCACATATCAGAAATAAGTTTCAAACAATGCTTCTGTGTAGTTTTTATTTGAAGATATTATTTTTACCATTATAAGCCTCTTAGCGCTCAGAATGTCCAATTGCAGTTTCTACAGAAAGAGTGTTTCAGAACGGCTCAATCAAATGTAAGGTTCAACTCTCTTAGTTGAATGCACAGAACAGAAAGAAGTTTCACAGAATGCTTCTGTGTAGTATTTAGTTGAAGATACTCCTTTTTGGACTATTACCCACTTCGCGCTCCAAATATCCACTGGCAGTTTCTACACAAAGAGTGTTTCAGAACTGCTCCTTCAAATGTAAGGCTCAACCCTGTTAGTTGAATGCGGAGAACAGATAGTGGTTTCAGAGAATGCTTCTGTGTAGTTTTTAATTGGAGATATTCCTTTTTCCTCTATTACAATCTTAGCGCTCCGAATGTCCACTTGCATTTTCTACAGAAAGAGGGTTCAGAACTGCTCAATCCAAAGTATGGTTTAACTCTGTTAGCTGAATGCACAGATCAGAAAGAATTTTCACAGAATTCTTCTGTGTACTTTTTATTTGAAGATATTCCTTTCTCCAATATAGGAGTCTTAGCGCTCAGAATGTCCAATTGCAGTTTCTACAGAAAGAGTGTTTCAGAAAGGCTCAATCAAAAGTAAGGTTCAACTCTGTTAGTTGAATGCACAGAACAGAAAGTAGTTTCACAGAATGCTTCTGTGTAGTTTATATTTGAATATATTACTTTTTCCACTACTACCCTCTTTGCGCTCCAAATGTCCAGTTGCATTTTCTACAGAAAGAGTGTTCAGAACTGCTCAATCAAATGTATGATTTAACTCTCTTAGCTGAATGCACAGATTAGAAAGAAGTTGCACAGAATGCTTCTGTGTAGTTTTTATTTGAAGATATACTTTTTCCCAATATAGGCCTCTTAGTGCTCAGATTGTCCAATTGCAGTTTCTACAGAAAGAGTGTTTCAGAATGGCTCTTTCAAAAGTAAGGTTCAACTCTGCTATTTCAATGCACAGAACATTAAGTAGTTTCACAGAATGCTTCTCTGTAGTTCATATTTGACGGTATTACTTTTTCCACTATTACCCTCTTAGAGCTCGGAATGTCCACTTGCATTTTCTACAGAAATTGTGTTCAGAACTGCTCCATCAAAAGTATGGTTTAACTCTGTTAGTTGAATGCACAGATCAGAACGAAGTTTCACAGAATTCTTCTGTGTAGTTTTTATTTGAAGATATTCCTTTTTCCAATATAGGTCTCTTAGCGCTCAAAATGTCCAATTGCAGTATCTACAGAAAGAGAGTTTCAGAACTGCTCAATCAAAAGTAAGGTTCAATACTGTTAGTTGAATGCACGGAACAGAAAGAAGTTTCAGAGAATGCTTCTGTGTAGTTTATATTTGAAGATATTCCTTTTTCCACTATTACCCTCTTAGCGCTCCGAATCACCACTTGCATTTTCTACAGAAAGAGTGTTTCAGAACGGCTCAATCAAAAGTAAGGTTGAACTCTTTTAGTTGAATGCACCGAACAGAAAGAAGTTTCACAGAATGCTTCTGTGTAGTATTTAGTTATAGATATTCCTTTTTCGACTATTACCCTCTTAGCATTCCGAATGTCCACTGGCAGTTTCTACACAAAGATTGTTTCAGAACAGCTCCTTCAAAGTAAGGCTCAAATCAGTTAGTTGAATGCACAGAACAGAAAGGAGTTTCAGAGAATGCTTCTGTGTAGTTTTAATTTGGGGATATTCCTTTTTCCACTAATACAATTTTAGCGCTCCGAATGTCCACTTGCGTTTTCTACAGAAAGAGTGTCTCATAACTTCTCAATCAAAAGTATGGTTTAACTCTGTTAGCTGAATGCACAGATCAGAAATAAGTTTCACAGAATGCTTCTGAGTAGTTTTTATTTGGAGATATTCTTTTTCCCAATATAGGCCACTTAGCGCTCAGAATGTCCAATTGCCATTTCTACAGAATGAGTGTTTCAGAAATCTCAATCAAAAGTAAAGTTCAACTCTGTTAGTTGAATGCACAGAACAGAAAGAGGTTTCACAGAATGCTTCTGTGTAGTTTATATTTGAATGTATTCCTTTTTCCACTATTACCATCTTAGCGCTCCGAATGTCCACTTGCATTTTCTACAGAAAGAGAGTTTCAGAAAGGCTCAATCAAAAGTAAGGTTCAACTCTGTTACTTGAATGCACAGAACAGCAAGAAGTTTCACAGAATGCTTCTGTGTAGTTTATATTTGAATATATTCCTTTTTCCAGTATTACCCTCTTAGTGCTCCGAATGTCCACTTGCATTTTCTACAGAAAGAGTGTTCTGAACGGCTCAATCAAAAGTATGGTTTTACTCTGTTATTTGAATGCACATATCAGAAATAAGTTTCACAGAATCCTTCCGTGTAGTATTTTGTTGAAGATATTCCTTTTTCGACTATTATCCTCTTAGCTCTCCGAATGTCCAATTTCAGTTTCTAAACAAAGAGTGTTTCAGAACTGCTCCTTCAAAAGTAGGGCTCAACTCTGTTAGTTGAATGCAGAGAACAGAAAGGAGTTTCACAGAATGCCTCTGTGTAGTTTATATTTGAATATATTCCCTTTTTCAGTATTACCCTCTTAGCGCTCCGAATGTCCACTTGCATTTTCTACAGAAAGAGTGTTCAGAACTGCTCAATCCAAAGTATGGTTTAACTCTGTTAGCTGAATGCACAGATCAGAAAGAATTTTCACAGAATGCTTCTGTGTACTTTTTATTTGAAGATATTCCTTTCTCCAATATAGGAGTCTTAGCGCTCAGAATGTCCAATTGCAGTTTCTACAGAAAGAGTGTTTCAGAAAGGCTCAATCAAAAGTAAGGTTCAACTCTGTTAGTTGAATGCACAGAACAGAAATTAGTTTCACAGAATGCTTCTGTGTAGTTTATATTTGAATATATTACTTTTTCCACTACTACCCTCTTAGCGCTCCAAATGTCCAGTTGCATTTTCTACAGAAAGAGTGTTCAGAACTGCTCAATCAAATGTATGATTTAACTCTCTTAGCTGAATGCACAGATTAGAAAGAAGTTGCACAGAATGCTTCTGTGTAGTTTTTATTTGAAGATATACTTTTTCCCAATATAGGCCTCTTAGTGCTCAGATTGTCCAATTGCAGTTTCTACAGAAAGAGTGTTTCAGAATGGCTCTTTCAAAAGTAAGGTTCAATTCTGCTATTTCAATGCACAGAACAGAAAGTAGTTTCACAGAATGCTTCTCTGTAGTTCATATTTGACGGTATTACTTTTTCCACTATTACCCTCTTAGAGCTCGGAATGTCCACTTGCATTTTCTACAGAAAGTGTGTTCAGAACTGCTCCATCAAAAGTGTGGTTTAACTCTGTTAGTTGAATGCACAGATCAGAAAGAAGTTTCACAGAATTCTTCTGTGTAGTTTTTATTTGAAGATATTCCTTTTTCCAATATAGGTCTCTTAGCGCTCAGAATGTCCAATTGCAGTTTCTACAGAAAGAGTGTTTCAGAACGGCTCAATCAAAAGTAAGGTTCAACCCTGGTAGTTGAATGCACAGAACAGAAAGAAGTTTCACACAATGCTTCTGTGTAGTTTATATTTGAATATATTCCTTTTTCCACTATTACCCTCTTAGCGCTCTGAATGTCCACTTGCATTTTCTACAGAAAGAGTGTTCTGAACTGCACAATCAAAAGTATGGTTTAACTCCGTTAGCTGAATGCACATATCAGAAATAAGTTTCAAACAATGCTTCTGTGTAGTTTTTATTTGAAGATATTATTTTTCCCAATATAAGCCTCTTAGCGCTCAGAATGTCCAATTGCAGTTTCTACAGAAAGAGTGTTTCAGAACGGCTCAATCAAATGTAAGGTTCAACTCTCTTAGTTGAATGCACAGAACAGAAAGAAGTTTCACAGAATGCTTCTGTGTAGTATTTAGTTGAAGATACTCCTTTTTGGACTATTACCCACTTCGCGCTCCAAATATCCACTGGCAGTTTCTACACAAAGAGTGTTTCAGAACTGCTCCTTCAAATGTAAGGCTCAACCCTGTTAGTTGAATGCGGAGAACAGATAGTGGTTTCAGAGAATGCTTCTGTGTAGTTTTTAATTGGAGATATTCCTTTTTCCTCTATTACAATCTCAGCTCTCCGAATGTCCACTTGCATTTTCTACAAAAAGAGTGTTTCATAACTGCTCAATCAAAAATATGGTTTAGCTCTGTTAACTGAATTTACAGATCAGAAGTAAGTTTCACAGAATGCATCTGTGTAGTTTTTATTTGAAGATATTCTTTTTCCCAATGTAGGCCTCTTAGCGCTTAGAATGTCCAATTGCAGTTTCTACAGAAAGAGTGTTTCAGAACGGCTCAATCAAAAGTAAGGTTCAACTCTTTTAGTTGAATGCACAGAACAGAAAGAAGTTTCACAGAATGCTACTGTGTAGTTTATATGTGAATATATTCTTTTTTCCAATATTACCCTCTTAGCGCTCCGAATGACCACTTGCATTTTCTACAGAAAGAGTGTTCGGAACTGCGCAATCAAAAGTATGGTTTAACTCTGTTTGCTGAATGCACATATCAGAAATAAGTTTCACACAATTCTTCTGTGTAGTTTTTATTTGATGATATTATTTTTCCCAATATAGGCCTCTTAGTGCTCAGAATGTCCAATTGCAGTTTCTACAGAAAGAGTGTTTCAGAACGACTCAATCAAAAGTAAGGTTCAACTCTGTTAGTTGAATGCACAGAACAGAAAGAAGTTTCATACAATGCTTCTGTGTAGTTTATATTTGAACATATTCTTTTTTCCACTATTACCCACTTAGCGCTACGAATGTCCAGTTGCATTTCCTACAGACAGAGTGTTTCAAAACTGCTCAATCAAAAGTATGGTTTAACAATGTTAGCTGAATGCTCAGATCAGAAAGAAGTTTCACAGAATGCTTCTGTGTAGTTTATATTTGAATATATTCCTTTTTCCACTACTACCCTCTTAGCGCTCCAAATGTCCAGTTGCATTTTCTACAGAAAGAGTGTTCAGATCTGCTCAATCAAAAGTATGGTTTAACACTTTTATCTGAATGCACAGATCAGAAAGAAGTTTCACAGAATGATTCTGTGTAGTTTATATTTGAAGACATTCCTTTTTCCACTATTACCCTCTTAGCGCTCCGAATCTCCACTTGCATTTTCTACAGAAAGAGTGTTTCAGAACGGCTCAATCAAAACTAATGTTCAACTCTTTTAGTTGAATGAACAGAACATAAAGTAGTTTCACAGAATGCTTCTGTGTAGTTTTTATTTGTAGATATTCTTTTTCCCAATATAGGCCTCTTAGCGCTCAGAATGTCCAATTGCAGTTTCTAAAGAAAGAGTGTTTCAGAACGGCTCAATCAAAAGTAAGGTTCAACCCTGGTAGTTGAATGCACAGAACAGAAAGAAGTTTCACAGAATGCTTCTGTGTAGTTTATATTTGAATATATTCCTTTTTCCACTAATACCCTCTTAGCGCTCCGAATGTCCACTTGCACTTTCTACAGAAAGAGTGTTCTGAACTGCGCAATCAAAAGTATGGTTTAACTCTGTTAGCTGAATGCATATATCAGACATAAGTTTCAAACAATGCTTCTGTGTAGTTTTTATTTGAAGATATTATTTTCCCAATATAGGCCTCTTAGCGCTCAGAATGTCCAATTGCAGTTTCTACAGCAAGAGTGTTTCAGAACGGCTCAATCAAATGTAAGGTTCAACTTTCTTAGTTGAATGCACAGAACAGAAAGAAGTTTCACAGAATGCTTCTGTGTAGTATTTAGTTGAAGATACTCCTTTTTGGACTATTACCCACTTAGCGCTCCGAATATCCACTGGCAGTTTCTACACAAAGAGTGTTTCAGAACTGCTCCTTCAAAAGTAAGACTCAACTCTGTTAGTTGAATGCGGAGAACAGAAAGGGGTTTCAGAGAATGCTTCTGTGTAGTTTTTAATTGGAGATATTCCTTTTTCCTCTGTTACAATCTTAGCGCTCCGAATGTCCACTTGCATTTTCTACAAAAAGAGTGTTTCATAACTGCTCAATCAAAAATATGGTTTAGCTCTGTTAACTGAATTTACAGATCAGAAATAAGTTTCACAGAATGCATCTGTGTAGTTTTTATTTGAAGATATTCTTTTTCCCAATATAGGCCTCTTAGCGCTTAGAATGTCCAATTGCAGTTTCTACAGAAAGATTGTTTCAGAACGGCTCAATCAAAAGTAAGGTTCAACTCTGTTAGCTGAATGCACAGAACAGAAAGAAGTTTCACAGAATGCTACTGTGTAGTTTATATTTGAATATATTCCTTTTTCCACTATTACCCTCTTAGCACACCGAATGTCCACTTGCATTTTCTACAGAAAGAGTGTTCGGAACTGCGCAATCAAAAGTATGGTTTAAATCTGTTAGCTGAATGCACATATCAGAAATAAGTTTCACACAATGCTTCTGTGTAGTTTTTATTTGAAGATATTATTTTTCCCAATATAGGCCTCTTAGCACTCAGAATGTCCAATTGCAGTTTCTACAGAAAGAGTGTTTCAGAACGGCTCAATCAAAAGTAAGGTTCAACTCTGTTAGTTGAATGCACAGAACAGAAAGAAGTTTCATACAATGCTTCTGTGTAGTTTATATTTGAACATATTCTTTTTTCCACTATTACCCACTTAGCGCTACGAATGTCCAGTTGCATTTTCTACAGACAGAGTGTTTCAAAACTGCTCAATCAAAAGTATGATTTAACTGTTAGCTGAATGCTCAGATCAGAAAAAGTTTCACAGAATGCTTCTGTGTAGTTTATATTTGAATATATTCCTTTTTCCACTACTACCCTCTTAGCGCTCCAAATGTCCAGTTGCATTTTCTACAGAAAGAGTGTTCAGATCTGCTCAATCAAAAGTATGGTTTAACTCTGTTAGCTGAATGCACAGATCAGAAAGAAGTTTCACAGAATGATTCAGTGTAGTTTATATTTGAAGACATTCCTTTTTCCACTATTACCCTCTTAGCACTCCAAATCTCCACTTGCATTTTCTACAGAAAGAGTGTTTCAGAACGTCTCAATCAAAACTAAGGTTCAAATCTCTTAGTGGAATGCACAGAACAGAATGTAGTTTCACAGATTGCTTCTGTGTAGTTTGTATTTGAAGATATTCCTTTTTCCACTGTTACCCTCTTAGAGCTCAGAATGTCCACTTGCATTTTCTACAGAAAGTGTGTTCAGAACTGCTCTATCAAAAGTATGTTTTAACTCTTTAGGTGAATGCACAGATCAGAAATAAGTTTCACAGAATTTTTCTGTGTAGTTTATATTTGAAGATATTCCATTTTCCACTATTACCCACTTAGCGCTCTGAATGTCCAGTTGCATTTTCTACAGAAAGAGTGTTTCAGAACTGCTCAATCAAAAGTATGGTTTAACTCTGTTAGCTGAATGCACAGATCAGAAAGAAGATTCACAGAATGCTGCTGTTTAGTGTTTATATGAAGTTATTCTTTTTACCAATATAGGCCTCTTAGCGCACAGAATGTCCATTTGCAGTTTCTACAGAGAGAGTGTTTCAGAAAGACTCAATCAAAAGTAAGGTTCAACTCTTTTAGTTGAATGAACAGAACAGAAATAAGTTTCAGAGAATGATTCTGTGTAGTTTATATTTGAAGATATTCCTTTTTCCACTATTACCTTCTAAGCTCTCCGAATGTCCAATTGCATTTTCTACAGAAAGAGTGTTTCCGAACTGCTCAATCAAAAGTATGGTTTAACTCTGTTAGCTGAATGCACAGATCAGTACGAAGTTTCACAGAATGTTTCTGTGTAGTTTTTATTTGAAGATAGTCCTTTCCCAAATATAGGCCTCTTAGCGCTCCGAATATCCAATTTCAGTTTCTACAGAAAAAGTGTTTCAGAACGCCTCAATGAAAAGTAGGGTTCAACTCTTTTAGTTGAATTCACAGAACGGAAAGAAGTTTCACAGAATGCTTCTGTGTAGTATTTATTTGAAGGTATTCCTTTTTCCACCAGTAACCTCTTAGCGCTCCAAATGTCCAGTTGCATTTTCTACAGAAGGAGTGTTCAGAACTGCTCAATCATAAGTGTGGTTTAACCCTGTTAGGTGAATGCACAGATCAGAAAGAAGTTTCACAGAATTCTTCAGTGTAGTTTATATTTGAAGATATTCCATTTTCCACTATTACCCACTTAGCGCTCTGAATCTCCAGTTGCATTTTCTACAGAAAGAGTGTTTCAGAACTGCTCAGTCAAAAGAATGGTTTAACTCTGTTAGCTGAATGCACAGAACAGAAAGTAGTTTCACAGAATGCTGCGGTGTAATGTTTATATGAAGATATTCTTTTTACCAATATAGGCCTCTTAGCGCTCAGAATGTCCAATTGCAGTTTCTACAGAAAGAGTGTTTCAGAAATGCTCAATCAAATGTAAGGTTCAACCCTGTTAGTTGAATGCACAGAACAGAAAGTAGTTTCACAGAATGCTTCTGTGTAGTTTATATTTGAATATATTACTTTTTCCACTACTACCCTCTTAGCGCTCCAAATGTCCAGTTGCATTTTCTACAGAAAGAGTGTTCAGAACTGTTCAATCAAATGTATGATTTAACTCTCTTAGCTGAATGCACAGATTAGAAAGAAGTTGCACAGAATGCTTCTGTGTAGTTTTTATTTGAAGATATACTTTTTCCCAATATAGGCCTCTTAGTGCTCAGATTGTCCAATTGCAGTTTCTACAGAAAGAGTGTTTCAGAATGGCTCTTTCAATAGTAAGGTTCAACTCTGCTATTTCAATGCACAGAACAGAAAGTAGTTTCACAGAATGCTTCTCTGTAGTTCATATTTGACGATATTACTTTTTCCACTATTACCCTCTTAGAGCTCGGAATGTCCACTTGCATTTTCTACAGAAAGAGTGTTCAGAACTGCTCCATCAAAAGTATGGTTTAACTCTGTTAGTTGAATGCACAGATCAGAAAGAAGTTTCACAGAATTCTTCTGTGTAGTTTTTATTTGAAGATATTCCTTTTTCCAATATAGGTCTCTTAGCGCTCAGAATGTCCAATTGCAGTATCTACAGAAAGAGAGTTTCAGAACTGCTCAATCAAAAGTAAGGTTCAATACTGTTAGTTGAATGCACGGAACAGAAAGAAGTTTCAGAGAATGCTTCTGTGTAGTTTATATTTGAAGATATTCCTTTTTCCACTCTTACCCTCTTAGCGCTCCAAATCACCACTTGCATTTTCTACAGAAAGAGTGTTTCAGAACGGCTCAATCAAAAGTATGGTTGAACTCGTTTAGTTGAATGCACAGAACAGAAAGAAGTTTCACAGAATGCTTCTGTGTAGTATTTAGTTATAGATATTCCTTTTTCGACTATTACCCTCTTAGCGTTCCGAATGTCTACTGGCAGTTTCTACACAAAGAGTGTTTCAGAACAGCTCCTTCAAAGTAAGGCTCAAATCTGTTAGTTGAATGCAGAGAACAGAAAGGAGTTTCAGAGAATGCTTCTGTGTAGTTTTAATTTGGGGATATTCCTTTTTCCACTAATACAATTTTAGCGCTCCGAATGTCCACTTGCGTTTTCTACAGAAAGAGTGTCTCATAACTTCTCAATCAAAAGTATGGTTTAACTCTGTAGCTGAATGCACAGATCAGAAATAAGTTTCACAGAATGCTTCTGAGTAGTTTTTATTTGGAGATATTCTTTTTCCCAATATAGGCCACTTAGCGCTCAGAATGTCCAATTGCCGTTTCTACAAAATGAGTGTTTCAGAAGGCTCAATCAAAAGTAAGGTTCAATTCTGTTAGTTGAATGCACAGAACAGAAAGAAGTTTCACAGAATGCTTCTGTGTAGTTTATATTTGAATGTATTCCTTTTTCCACTATTACCATCTTAGCGCTCCGAATGTCCACTTGCATTTTCTACAGAAAGAGAGTTTCAGAAAGGCTCAATCAAAAGTAAGGTTCAACTCTGTTACTTGAATGCACAGAACAGCAAGAAGTTTCACAGAATGCTTCTGTGTAGTTTATATTTGAATATATTCCTTTTTCCAGTATTACCCTCTTAGTGCTCCGAATGTCCACTTGCATTTTCTACAGAAAGAGTGTTCTGAACGGCTCAATCAAAAGTATGGTTTTACTCTGTTATTTGAATGCACATATCAGAAATAAGTTTCACAGAATCCTTCCGTGTAGTATTTTGTTGAAGATATTCCTTTTTCGACTATTATCCTCTTAGCTCTCCGAATGTCCAATTTCAGTTTCTAAACAAAGAGTGTTTCAGAACTGCTCCTTCAAAAGTAGGGCTCAACTCTGTTAGTTGAATGCAGAGAACAGAAAGAGTTTCACAGAATGCCTCTGTGTAGTTTATATTTGAATATATTCCCTTTTTCAGTATTACCCTCTTAGCGCTCCGAATGTCCACTTGCATTTTCTACAGAAAGAGTGTTCAGAACTGCTCAATCCAAAGTATGGTTTAACTCTGTTAGCTGAATGCACAGATCAGAAAGAATTTTCACAGAATGCTTCTGTGTACTTTTTATTTGAAGATATTCCTTTCTCCAATATAGGAGTCTTAGCGCTCAGAATGTCCAATTGCAGTATCTACAGAAAGAGTGTTTCTGAACTGCTTAATCAAATGTAAGGTTCAACTCTGTTATTTGAATGAACGGAACAGAAAGAAGTTTCATAGAATGCTTCTGTGTAGTTTATATTTGAAGATGTTCCTTTTTCCACTATTACCTTCTAAGCGCTCCGAATGTCCACTTGCATTTTCTACAGAATGAGTGTTTCCGAACTGCTCAATCAAAAGTATGGTTTAATTCTGTTAGCTGAATGCACAGATCAGTACGAAGTTTCACGGAATGCTTCTGTGTAGTTTTTATTTGAAGATAGTCCTTTTTCCAATATAGGCCTCTTAGCGCTCCGAATATCCAATTGCAGTTTCTACAGAAAGAGTGTTTCAGAATAGCTCAATCAAAAGTAGGGTTCAACTCATTTAGTTGAATGCACAGAACAGAGAGTAGTTTCACAGAATGCTTCTGTGTAGTATTTATTTGAAGATATTCCTTTTTCCACTATTACCCTCTTAGCGCTCCGAATGTCCACTTGCAGTTTCTACAGAAAGAGTGTTTCAGGACTGCTCCTTCAAAAATAAGGCTCAACCCTGTTAGTTGAAAGCAGAGAACAGAAACAAGTTTCAGAGAATGCCTCTTTGTAGTTTTTATTTGAAGATATTCCTTTTTCCACAATTACCATCTTAGCGCACCGAATGACCACTTGCATTTTCTACAGAAAGAGTGTTTCAGAACTGCTAAATCAAAAGTATCGTTTAACTCTGTTAGCTGAATGCACAGATAAGAAAGAAGTTTCACAGAATGCATCTGTGTAGTTTTTATTTGAAGATATTCTTTATCCCAATATAGGCATCATAGCGCTCAGTATGTTAAATTGCAGTTTCTACAGAAAGAGTGTTTCAGAACGGCTGAATCAAAAGTAAGGTTCAACTCTGTTAGTTGAATGCACAGAACAAAAAGAAGTTTCACAGAATGCTTCTGAGTAGTTTATATTTGAATATATTCCTTTTTGCACTATTACCCTCTTAGCGCTCCGAATGCCCACTTGCATTTTCTACATAAAGAGTGTTCAGAACGGCTCAATCAAAAATATGGTTTCACTCTGTTAGTTATATGCACATATCAGAAATAAGTTTCAGAGAAGGCTTCTGTGTAGTATTTAGTTGAAGATATTCCTTTTTCGAATATTACCCTCTTAGCGCTCCGAATGTCCACTGGCCGTTTCTACACAAAGTGTTTTTCAGAACTGCTCCTTCAAAAGTAATGCTCAACACTGTAAGTTGAATGCAGAGAACAGAAAGAAGCTTCACAGAATGCTTCTGTGTAGTTTATATTTGAATATATTCCTTTTTTCAGTATTACCCTCTTAGCGCTCCAAATGTCCACCTGCATTTTCTACAAAAAGAGTGTTCAGAACTGATCAATCAAAAGTTGGTTTATCTCTGTTAGCTGAATGCACATATCAGTACGAAGTTTCACAGAATGCTTCTGTGTAGTTTTTATTTGAAGATAGTCCTTTTTCAAATATAGGCCTCTTAGCGCTCCAAATATCCAATTGCAGTTTCTACAGAAAGAGTGTTTCAGAACGGCAAAATGAAAAGTAGGGTTCAACACTTTTAGTTGAATTCACAGAACAGAAAGTAGTTTCACAGATTGCTTCTGTGTAGTATTTATTTGAAGGTATTCCTTTTTCCACTATTACCCTAGTAGCGCTCGGAATGTCCACTTGCAGTTTCTACAGAAAGTGTGTTTCAGGGCTGCTCCTTCAAAAATAAGGCTCAACTCTGTTAGTTGAATGCAGAGAACAGAAAGAAGTTTCAGAGAATGCCTCTGTGTAGTTTTTATTTGAAGATATTCCTTTTTCCACAATTACCAACTTAGCACACCGAATGTCCACTTGCATTTTCTACAGAAAGAGTGTTTCAGAACTGCTAAATCAAATGTATCGTTTAATTCTGTTAGCTGAATGCACAGAACAGAAAGAAGTTTCAGAGAATGCATCTCTTTAGTTTTTATTTGAAGATATTATTTTTCTCAATATAGGCCTCTTAGCGTTCAGAAATCCAATTACAGTTTCTACAGAAAGAGTGTTTCAGAACTGCTCAATCAAAATTAAGGTTCAACTCTGTTAGTTGAATGCACAGAACAGAATGTAGTTTCACAGATTGCTTCTGTGTAGTTTATATTTGAAGATATTCCTTTTTCCACTGTTACCCTCTTAGATCTCCGAATGTCCACTTGCATTTTCTACAGAAAGTGTGTTCAGAACTGCTCTATCAAAAGTATGGTTTAACTCTGTTAGGTGAATGCACAGATCAGAAATAAGTTTCACAGAATTCTTCTGTGTAGTTTATATTTGAAGATATTCCATTTTCCACTATTACCCGCTTAGCGCTCTGAATGTCCAGTTGCATTTTCTACAGAAAGAGTGCTTCAGAACTGCTCAATCAAAAGTATGGTTTAACTCTGTTAGCTGAATGCACAGATCAGAAAGAAGTTTCACAGAATGCTGCTGTGTAGTGTTTATATGAAGATATTCTTTTTACCATTATAGGCCTCTTAGCGCTCAGAATTTCCAATTGCAGTTTCTACAGAAAGAGTGTTTCAGAAAGGCTCAATCAAAAGTAAGGTTCAACTATGTTAGTTGAATGCACAGAACAGAAAGAAGTTTCACAGAATGCTTCTGTGTAGTTTATATTGGAATATATTCCTTTTTGTACTACTACCCTCTTAGCGCTCCAAATGTCCAGTTGCATTTTCTACAGAAAGAGTGTTCAGAACTGATCAATCAAATGTGTGATTTAACTCTGTTAGCTGAATGCACAGATCAGAAAAAGTTTCACAGAATGCTTCTGTGTAGTTTTTATTTGAAGATATTCTTTTTCCCAATATAGGCCTCTTATCGCTCAGATTGTCCAATTGAATTTTCTACAGAAAGAGTGTTTCAGAATGGCTCTATCATAAGTAAGGTTCAACTCTGTTATTTGAATGCACAGAACAGAAAGTAGTTTCACAGAATGCCTGTCTGTAGTTCTTATTTGACGATATTACTTTTTCCACTATTACCCTCTTAGAGCTCCGAATGTCCACTTGCATTTTCTACAGAAAGAGTGTTCAGAACTGCTCAATCAAAAGTATGGTTTAACTCTGTTAGTTGAATGCACAGATCAGAAAGAAGTTTCACAGAATTCTTCTCTGTAGTTTTTATTTGAACATATTCCTTTTTCCAATATAGGACTCTTAGTGCTCAGAATTTCCAATTGCAGTATCTACAGAAAGAGAGTTTCAGAACTGGTCAATCAAAAGTAAGGTTCAATATTGTTAGTTGAATGCAAGGAACAGAAAGAAGTTTTACAGAATGCTTCTGTGTAGTTTATATTTGAAGATACTCCTTTTTCCACTATTACCCTCTTAGCGCTCCGAATCACCACTTGCATTTTCTACAGAAAGAGTGTTTCAGAACGGCTCAATCAAAAGTAAGGTTCAACTCTTTTAGTTGAATGCACAGAACAGAAAGAAGTTTCACAGAATGCTTCTGTTTAGTATTTAGTTGAAGATATTCCTTTTTCGACTATTACCCTCTTAGCGTTCCGCATATCCACTGGCAGTTTCTACACAAAGAGTGTTTCAGAACAGCACCTTCAAAAGTAAGGCTCAACTCTGTTAGTTTAATGCAGAGAACAGAAAGGAGTTTCAGAGAATGCTTCTGTGTAGTTTTTATTTGGGGATATTCCTTTTTCCACTATTACAATCTTAGCGCTCCTAATGTCCACTTGCATTTCCTACAGAAACAGTGTTTAATAACTGCTCAATAAAAAGTGTGGTTTAACTCTGTTAGCTGAATGCACAGATCAGAAATAAGTTTCACAGAATTCTTCTGAGTAGTTTTTATTTGGAGATATTCTTTTTCCCAATATAGGCCACTTAGCGCTCAGAATGTCCAATTGCAGTTTCTACAGAATGAGTGTTTCAGGACGGCTCAATCAAAAGTAAGGTTCAACTCTGTTAGTTGAATGCACAGAACAGAAACAAGTTTCACAGAATTCTTCTGTGTAGTTTATATTTGAATATATTCCTTTTTCCAGTATTACCTTCTTAGTGCTCCGAATGTCCACTTGCATTTTCTTCAGAAAGAGTGTTCATAACGGCTCAATCAAAAGTATGGTTTTACTCTGTTAGTTGAATTCACATATCAGAAATAAGTTTCACAGAATGCTTTTGTGTAGTATTTAGCTGAAGATATTCCTTTTTCGACTATTATCCTCTTAGCTCTCCGAATGTCCAATTTCAGTTTCTACACAAAGAGTGTTTCAGAACTGCTCCTTCAAAAGTAAGGCTCAACTCTGTTAGTTGAATGCAGAGAACAGAAAGAAGTTGCAGAGAACAGAAAGAAATTTCACAGAATGCTTCTGTGTACTTTATATTTGAATATATTCCTTTTTCCACTACTACCCTCTTAGCGCTCCAAATGTCCAGTTGCATTTTCTACAGAAAGAGTGTTCAGAACTGCTCAATCAAATGTACGGTTTAACTCTGTTAGCTGAATGCACAGATCAGAAAGAAGTTTCACAGAATGATTCTGTGTAGTTTATATTTGAAGATATTCCTTTCTGTTCTCTGCATTAAAATCAATCAAAAAATTATATTGAAATTGAAATACTGAATTTTATACTAAAGACAAGGCATCCAACTGAAAATGAAATTTTCCAGGTGAAAATTTCCAAATCATAAATATGTAGGGACAAAAAACTTTATTTATAAAGAAAAAGATAATTCTAATTAATTGATGATTCAAAGGTTTACAACTTTAAAAGTAAATATTATCTTTGAAGTAAAGTCCATTTAAATTATTTATGCCGCCAAAATTTTAGTAATTGTATATGTATATCATGTAAACTTTTTCGAGAATGATGGAATTGGAAATGTTAGGGTATTATGCGGAAAAATTCACCTAAAGAAAAAAATTATCTCCTCATGAAGGATTACTTTAGCCACTTTGACAGGTGTAGGTAAAAGAACACTTAATGCACATCAATATGATTAGGAGATGCGCGCTTAGATATACGTTATCATTGAAAAGAGAATTGTATTATCAGGTTTGCAGGGGCCCTTCTTATCCTTCATATTTATGTAACTTTGTCATCTATAGAAAGATTATAGGAATTTTAAAAATAGCTGATAGTTAAGAAACATCACCATAACACTGTGCTGAATGCATAATAAAACATTTCCCTTCTCTCTAAAAGCCTTTTAAAATTATGTACCATAATCAGTATGGCCAGCAGAGGGTCATTTCCATGTTCAAGTTCCTCTGTTTCTCGAGGGTGAGAATCCTTCTATAGTCTTCTGAGGGTGACACTGTAGTGTTTTCTTAGCCTGATTATTTTTATCTATTTTTTCCGATGCTTTCCTTTGTATATTTACATTTTACATATTGAAAGTTATTTTTTCAAATATTTTATATGCAAGTTTACAAAGTACAACGACTGTACATTAAAATAACTTATTTATGCCATATGGAAGATTAAATATAATTTTACAATATCTAATATTGATTGTTTAGTTTCTAATCATTGATACTTGACATGATTTTTCCCAGCATACCTCAAAATATTCTTCAAAATCCTGTGAATTAATTCCTGTAACACTTCTGAGGTGTATTAATAAGCTAGAGATGTAAAGAAGATTTGCAGAGAAAATTAGGTTCCCAAATTAGAAATTTTGTCCCACTATCGACTAGAAACCTCTTGAAATGATCAAAAACAATAATAATGCATGTCATAGAGGAAAACCAATAAGGCTGCTGCAGCATGACTACCTCTGTGACCTCAGACAAGTTACGTGTGGGTCCCTACTTCTGTGACCTCAGACAAGTTACGTGTGGGTCCGCACTTATTTTCTTCATCTCTAATAAATATTCGACAAATCTCATTTTCAAAAGTCTTTTAAGGCCTATCCACCTTTCTTTTTCTGATGGAGTTTTGCTCTCATTGCCCAGGCTGCAGTGCAATGTCATGGTCTCGGCTCACACAACCTCCGACTCCCGGGTTCATGTGATTCTCCTGCCTCCACCTCCTGAGTAGCTGGGATTACAGGTGCGCAACACAACGCCCAGCTAATTTTTTGTATTTTTAGTAGAGATGGGGTTTCACCATGTTGGTCAGGCTGGTCTTGAACTCCCGACCTCAGGTGATCTGCACGCCTCGGCCTCTCAAAGTGCTGGGATTACAGTCATGAGCAACCGCAGCCTGTGAGGGCTTTCTACTTTTAAGATGTCAGGACGTATAGCCTGGGAGGTAAATGGTAGTATATATATACATATATATATGTATATATATATACACACACACACACTGTATATATATACATATATACGGTATATTATACTATATATACATATATACTGAATATTATACTCTATATATACATATCTACTGTATATTATATATATATATATATACACATACACACATACACACATGAGACAGAGAGAAGAGATAGACAATTTCATGTGAAAATATAAACTGTTAACATAATATTTTGCTTCTCTGAGGAATATTTAGCATTGTTCTCAATCTTCTCTGCAGAATTTAAGCATTTTTCTCAGAACTCACCAGATAGAATGAGGGAGGGGCCATATGATACGAGCCAGAGATGAAGGGAGAACAATAGAGAGGGTGCTTTGGGAAAAATAGTACAGTAAGGCTAGGGAATACTTCTCTCCAACAAAAAGACCAAGGTCACAGCTGTATCTCTTCAGAAGCCAAACTTTCTTTTAAAATGTCAATTTCCATCTATTTCTTGCTTCACAGACATTCCATTCATTGCTGGATTTCAAATAAAGCCTTTCCATGTGCAACCTTTCTATAGAAAAAGAGAAATATGGGGGACAGTACAGTCTAAGAAGTGATTAAGAATATCTAGTGGACTTTCCCAGACTGTAAATCTTTACATATATCTGAGCCTAATGAGGTGATTTATTGTGCTATAATGCACAGTGAACTATACAGATGCTTCTTTTTGATCATGCTGCAGAATGGAACTAAATACTAAATACCAAATAGCACTCCCATGATTCTTATACATGTCATTCATATGGCATATTTATGCTTTTTTATATAGCAATTCTTATTCTTAGCTCTTAGGCAACTACGGAATCTATTTGTCATTTTAATAGTCATGCTCCATTTGAGTTATGCAAGGTAGAAATTCTAAGTAGAAAATCTTGTTTTTATTGAAAGTTTTTAGTAAACATTTTGGAAAAAGTCTGTTTTTTGATGCTACTTCTGCACGCTTTCTCAACATGATATTACTTGGTATTGTCCTTATTAACCATAGTACACCATATTCTGCAAATGTTAGAGAGGGTTAAAAATCAGTCATGTATAAGTAAAGCTAATGAAATAGAAAGGAAACCATATTTAGGAAATGGAAGGCAGAAGCAAATGTATTAACCGTGAGTTAGAAACGGTTTAGTCTTTGGAATGAAGCAGCAAGAGTTTAAAAATCTGGTTTGTGATTCACTAGCTTTGTGACCTTGGAGAATTACCTCAGATTTCTGAGTATCAGTTTAGTAGGTGATATCAATTGCAACTTCGCAGAAATATCACAAGTATTAAATAAAGGACTTAGTATCTGGGAGAGCATAGAAAATTACTAATAGTTACATTTTTGTTAATATTACCGTTATTATTATCATACGTATAGTATTTTCTTTCACTGACAATGCATTTAGGACATAAGGAGAACTATAGAACAGTGCTTCTCCAACTTAAATGCAGAGCATGAATCACCTGGAGTTTTGTCAAAATGCGAATTCTGACTCAGTAGCCCTGCAAACTAAGGAAATCTTGGTAATGCTGGTGCTGCTAGTTCACCAACAGACCACACGTTTTGCAACAGCTATATAGAATGTCCTGTTTCTTTTTTTAATCACAAAACATGGCAAGCTCTAAAATAAAGCAGAATAACAGATTTAAATGTTAATACTCATGTCCTCAATTTATAATTTCTCCCTCCCTAACAATGGTATAATTCTGATTAAAAATTAGCAAAGAAAAAAATGGAAATTAATCTTCCTATGTTTATTCTTTTAACAAATTCTGTGTGATTACTACTGGGTTACTTGCTGTAGGAAATAGAAAAATTGCTTTGACATAGATCCTCAAGAATCTGTCCCACTACAAGCTTATTTTTGTAGGAAGCTAAAAGATTTATATAAATAACCGTAATTAAAGAGACAAATGAAGAAGTGCAATGAAAGACGTAGGGAAAGTGCTAGAGGAGTTCGGGGTGGAGGAAAATTATCCTCAAATAATATCTATGCGTAACATTATGCTATCTTCCCTAACCAGCGCTTGACCAGATTGTCACAGTGAACTTTGGTCCTTTCTTATATCTTAGTTTTGGTTCCCACATCCTTCTGTTTGGGGAAGTTCTTGTTTTCCTCATGTAATGACAACAACACTTAAACAATGTATACCAGATAAAAGGAACTATATTGCTTGCTTTATTTACATAGTTAATTTAATTTGTACAATGAACTATGAAGTAATCAGCATTATTTCCTTCATTTTACATATGAGAAAATGGAGAATCAGCGACATTGAATCATCTCAAGTTTCTAAAATATCCACTCTCACCAGGCTGTTTACCCTGTTTTTGTCTGTATGCTGCTATAACAAAATGCCACAGATTGAGTAATTCATAAAAAACAGAAATGTATTTCTCACAGTTCTGGGGCTGAGAAGTCCGAAATCAAGGCAGCGGAGATTTGGCAGTTGGTCCCGAGGTGGCACCTTCTTGCTTCGTCTTCACGTGACAAAAGTGGGCAAAAACGGACAATGTGACGACATGGCAGAAGAGACTGAGGAGCCCGGCATTCCTCTAAAGCATCTTTTACGAGGACGTTTATCTCATTCATGAGGGTGGATCCTTCTTCACTTAATCACTTAACCAAAAGCCCCATCTCTTGATGTCATTGTCCTGGGATTTTAGTTTCAACATACAAACTTTGGATGGGCACATAGGTTCAAATCATAGCACCCTCCAAATTATAATGCCTCTCTCATGCCTGTTCTCCTTGAAGTACCCTCTGGTTTTGCTCTCTTCATTCTTGCCATCACAGTTAACCCTTCAGTTCCATTTCTTTAAGTAATCTCTAAATTTGTAAGATGGTTCCATCTTTTTTTTTTGTATATGGCAGTCTCTCAAACATATTTGTCATATGAACTAAGCAGGTAAATATGTAAATGCCAGCTAAATTTTAGTGAATGATATAATGGCCTAAAGTTGTATCTACCCTTCAGCCAAATATATTTACTTTTAGTAGCAATCTCCTGTCATATACAAAGTCACGACTCTAGGGGTAAACATTTTAGCCTGTGGGTAAGATGTAAAGCAGTGGTATGTTATAGTGACAACTCACTGTCATAGCACTGGGACATGCTCCTCTATCTGCTACAAATTGAATCAACAAAATATATATGATTTTGTCAGATTTAAATGTATGCTCCTGTTAGTAAAATAAAAGTATGGGAAAACTTTACGGAGTAGATTTGATAGAAATGTTTTCCTGAGTTATCTGCCTTCTTTATTTTTATGTTATGCTTTAAGTCTATGGTCAATGTATAGAGCTATGATTGATGTGCTTTTCCAATTCTGTTCAGATCAGACAGGTTAATTTTCTTCTTTTAAATCTTCTTGAATTTTGTCTAACACTTTTTGTTCCAATTTCTTACTAGATTATACTCCCTTCCCTAACTGCTTCATGATTACTTATACACAAACAATATTATGATATTGACACATTGAATTCATTTTAGGTGATGATTTTGGTCATAAACATGAGCAGGTTGTGAAGTGTTTCAGCCATCCCAGGGCATGGCTGTCAGTCCCTTGTCTAATGTTTCAAAAAAATCTTGAATTTGTGATGATGCTGTGATGGTCCCTCAGATATTCTTACACACATCTTTGCCCCTTGTTCCCTCTAACTTTCCTCTTCTGATAAAAAAGCAAACACTGCCAAGCTCAAATGGAATTACATTTGGATGCAAGTGTCACTATGCAATGGTTGCCAATAAAAGTACACAAGGAATTTTATTATGGTGAATTAAAGGCAAACAGACTTCAGAGAAATGAGCACGAACATGAAAATGGCGCATGGTACGCGGATCTCACTGGAAAGTCATTCTGTACACAATGTTTTCACTAGAAAAATCCATTAGCTTTAGCTAGAAATTGAAATTACTTTGTAGGAAATCAGAATAAAATATGTGAAAACATTATATTCTGTGCAAGATTAATACCACGCCTGGTGTTGAAAGGTTTGTGGTCTTGCTTCGACGATGCTAAAAGGTCAGAAACCACAAAGATGCATATGTGTTGTCGTTTGCACAGTTACTAATTTTTCTCATTATTTCCATAATGCGATGTGCTGTTTCAACAGAGAAACCCTCTGGAGAGTGGCTTGCACTGTTTTCAGGCAGCTCTTTTGCTTTCATGTTTTGGCCTTGGCCAGGGAATTCAGACAGACTTTTCAGTTATTTTCGACAAGAATGTATTCATTTATTGTTTTAAATAATAATAAATAGATTTTAAAATTACTGTACATTACTGCACTTTAAACGCCATGAGGTCAAGGACTCTAAAGTCTGGACATCATTGTATACCCTACATCTTGCACAAGGTTTAGAAAAAATGGCATGGACACCTATTTTTTGAATCAATAAATGAATACATAAAAGAATTCCAAACTCTAGTCCAAGGTTTTAGATTAATAATGTATTAAAATGCGTAAAATTTATAGACAAAACTCTTCTTATTTAGAAGTTTATTCTTTAATTGGAGAGATAAAATATATGCACATAAAAGCTTAAGGAAAAATAATAAGGGTTTTGAAGTACTTACTATGTGAAAAATTTAGCATAAATCTTACATCCATTTATTTAACACATTTTATACGTTGCATTATTTATATATAGTGCTGATTGGTAGAATTCATATGTGAACGGAACTATAAAAATTTTGAGGATAAGCACTAGAAACACAGAATAAATAGAGTGTTAACATGCAAAACACAGAAATACTTCAATTGACTAGGTGAAAGAAAAGATTTCTGGTTCCATGTACACTGATTATTGAGGGATGAGTATGATATTATTATGCCAGAATCAATAAATATTTTAAATAGGGAGAAAACTATAATTATATATCTTTGTGTTCAACAGGAGTAGCAGTACTGATAAAGTAGAAGTTTGTTATACCTTTTTTATAGTCTTTTAAAGTTGTTTATAAATAAAATCTACTCTTAGTTAATTAATGGTTGATGTTCATTGAAGTGTTTTCAAATTTTTGACCTCTGAATTGCCTTGTACATATGGAGAAATAAAGCTTGCCTAGCATAATTTCTTGAGTGGAGAATGAATGATCTGGATAGATTTGTTGACAATATGTCTGTACTTATTTTATTAATTCTTTAATCTTCATGAAGAAAAATATAAAAGTCATATTCTAGTGTTTTATACCATGGAAAAAATGTCTTATCCTTTTCCTAAGGAAAAATACATCATGACACAAAAGTAAAGTTAATTAAATTACTTACTTTATTAATTAACTGTCTATTATTTCTATGGGTTGAAGTAAATTTGATACTCAATGCTATTTAATCTAATTCTAAAAGCTTGAATGAGTAATGATTTTTTCATGTAAGGTTAGTTGAAATAAATTATCACTGATTTTCAGATTTAATATTAATTAGCTATTGCATATTCTTAATGGGATATAAGTGTTTAAAAAGCCCTTTTTGGTTGCGAAAAGACCACGCCCATTGTAGACTTCTTAGAATACATCACATCTGGCCTCCTTTTTAGAGTGGGGAATTCAACTCATAAGTGGCTGGACATTGATTCTGAACATTTTGAACATTATTTGCCTGTCTTCACTCATACTGGTTGCTGTTCTTTTATAAGTAATCACCATGTTTAGCATGCACTTGAACTATTGTTACTTAGGGTGCTTGACTATTTACAAGTCTCACTAGGATTCTAGGTATTCATTAGTCTCGTGGTGTGTATTTGCTGATGGTCCTATTATCTTTGTTGGTTCAGTTACACAGTACCATCCAAGATGCTGCAACACATTATACACAGGGTATGGGTTGTGGGAGCTACAGATATCAGTTATTATTTAGGCTCAGAAACTTAGAATCTCTGCAAGGTTGGACATGATCCTTAGTCTTGTTTTAAGACCGTCTTGTTTTAAAAGTTAAACCCAAATTCTTAAAATATAGAATAGGGGTGCTAGTAGTGCTCACAGAATTGTAGTAAAGATCAGCTGGGAAAGAAGAGCCTATTAAACAGAGCCTGGTATTTAATAAGTATCAGCTGCCTTCAATTAGGAATCTGTGTTGTCATGATTAGAAGATTGCTGGTTTATTTTACAGATCTGTAAGTATAGCCAAAATATGTCAAAATAACCACCAGAAAGAATCATATACCGTCCCTTGAACATTTCATCCCTAGAATCTAGCCAGATTAGCATCTCTATACTGGCAATACTGTTAACACAGATTGTGCTCAAACCCCTCATTGACTTTTCAGCACCTGTAAATTACTGGAGATTTAGGAAGAAGTCTGGGGTTATGGCTTAGTTAAGCTGAGTGGCCAGAAAGTGTGAGATGCTGGATGCCTCCTCCAGTTCATTTCTCCAGCGGCCGCACCAGGCGTATCCATAGCTCCGCTCCCGGGAGCTCGTCTCCGGCGTGGGGCGTGTGCGCACCCCTGGCCGGGCGGAGCCTGGAGCCTGCTCATTAGCAGCGCGGGCAGCTCGTGCGCCCGCAGGAGGGAGGCGGAAGCACAGCCCTGAGCCGCCAGCAGGAGGAGGGAGCGCGGCGGCTACAGGCAGGGGAGGGAGAGGAAAGAACGGAGGGACGGTTCCCGGACAGAGCGGGAGGAATCGGGGAGCGGCCAGTCCAGGGGGAGCTGCTCCGCTGCGCTGCGCTCGTTATTCACAGGACGCGGCGGCGCTTCCCGGGGCCGCTTCCCGGTCCCCTGGGTGGAGGCTGCCATCTAAACCTGACTCCAGGTGAGTTCCCCAAAGAGGCGAAGCGAGGGGTCTCGAACCAGAGACTTGGAACTGGCGAGGCTGCTCGGCTCCCCAAGCGCTGCTGCCTTGACATTTCCCGATTCACGGGAGGTTTTGGGGGCGGCTGCACAGGCTGGAGGGGCGGATGGGCGGTTGCGATCCTCAGCCGGCGTGGGGGCGTTCGGGAGGAATTAGCTTCAGTGAACGGGGTTTTAGGAGATGTCCGCAAGGCACGCGCTATGTACGCGTTTCTAGACGAGCTTTTGAGACAGAAATTTGGCTTCCCGGATGCCCGTTTTGGCCTTCTGTCCTTCCTTTTGCTTGCCTCATGCCCAATTTTCCAAGCCGAGGAAAGGACTGGAAGGGCGTGGAAGTAGGAGGTCTGGGCACAGCATTCGGCAGGGCAGCCCTGGTCTCCAAGTTTGGGGGTGGGGGGTGGGACTCTTTTCCTTTCAGCCTAATTTACCAGGGGAAAACCCGCAGAGCACCTTGAGGTGCCTTTGCTCCGCACCCTCCATAAGCTTATTAGAGGGAACTTGAGGCTCGCTAGACAACCTGTGACAGGTGACGGCAATTTAGCTTAAAAGCCATGTTGGTTCACTTCGTCTCCTCTTTATCCTTTGTTGCAAAATTGATACCTTTTTGGATTTCTTTAACAGCACAAAGTTTAAGCGGCCGGCTGACAGGAAATATTTCTTTTGAAAATGCTATGAGAAAAGTGATGAGTTAACGTTGAGAGAAAGGCAACTTTATTTTCTCGGAAGAACTTTGGGGAAAGAGATTGATAGGGAAATTCTGGGCATGAAATTATGGACATTTCCCACAGAACTTCCTTCATTTATTTATTTTTTTACATTTCCTTCATTTTTTTTTTTAATCGTGTGTGTGTGTATCAGAGAGACAAAATTCGTTGGAGGTATTAGGACTTTATTTGGTTTAGAAGTTTCTTTCTTACTAATAGCACTAATTTGTGATCTTCATGATTATAAGAATTTACTAAGTGTTTTGCTTTTAGGTGTTTTGGGTCTGTTTTTTAAAAAAATTCAATACTTACTTTGTGGGCCTTGCTGAATACCTCTCAATAAAATCGGTGGGCATACAGTTAGTGACATGACCCCTGTGGATTTAATAGCAGGTAAGTATACAAATGATAAGTTTAGGAAATAAATGTCAGAATCAACATTTAGGTGTGAAATTGAAATATCTTTCAAATATTTACCAAACTCTCTTATAGGATCCAATGTCATTTTATGGTCAAGAGAGCTTAAAGGTTTCTCAGATTGAGATATATGTATCTACTTTGTTAATCCAAATGTAATGTTTTATTTTGTTCTTTAATGACTGTTTGAATTCAACAAATAAAACTTGCATATTTAATGTAAGGTTCTTTCACATATATTACTTCTCCAATTTTTAATATAAATTTAAGGAGAAAAGCAATATTCCATTTTGTAGATGAAGAGACTGTGTCACAGAAGTATTACTTTACCTAGATTTCTGTAATTATTATGTTATAAACTTAGAAATTACATATTATTCTGGAACATATAAAATATATGAATGTTATAAACCATAAGAATTCAGACCTATGCTATTTAACTTGAAGTTTAGTTCTTTACCCAAACAATTGCATGACTACATTGAGACTACTGAAGTAATTATATATGAACACGCTATACGAAAAAATACTTAAAACATTTCTTATTTTTGTCGTTTCTCTTTGATATAAAATATACTATAATTTAATGGAGTTATATTCCATATTTAGATGCTCCTAACTTCCAAATAACACCTAAACTCCTAAAAACTGACCTGTGTCCTTCTTAATAGAAGTGGCTTGACCGGGAGACCCAATTTTTACTAAGAATATTCTTGGGATAATTTATGTCTTATAATCAAGATAAAGACAGGCCACATTTAGTTGTATTTTTAAACCACTTAGTGTGAAGTTGCAACGCAGACATAACTTGCTTTCAGGCTACACTGCCAGCTTTGCAGTGAATAGTCTTTAAGATTCCGTGGAAACATTGGCAGATATAGCTAATGTCTATCTGATGTAGGATTTATGAGAAAAGGAGAGGTAGAAACTGAATGCTCTTATATTTCATATGTGACCACATTCATAAAACTTTATTGATAAGTACTTTGTTGTCTGACACGGGCTGATACAAATAGGCTTCTTCAAGAGTTGAGGAAGAAAACTAAATCCCTATAATACAGCCTTTTTCCTCCTTTTCTTTCTTAAGCGGTAATAGTTGATCCTAGCTTTTGTGTGTCTATGCATGCTCAATACAGTTAGGGGTATAAGGAGAAGTTAAGCAAGAATATTGAATGCTAGCTAGGAAAGTTTTTGGAGTCTCAAATACTTTGGAACGATTTTTCACATTATATACATAAAATTCCTAGTTACATTTGGGAACTAAGTATATTATACACAACTTTGCATCTGATTACAGGATTCCCTGTACATTTATAGCTCAGGTATTCTGGAAAGAGTCAAGATAATTAGTTTTATGGCTCTTGCCCGTGTGACCTGTTTCTTTCTGGTCCTGATATTAAAAGGATGACTTAAATTTTCTGGAATGTCAAAATTTTCTCTTCCCTTGGATCCTACAAAATACTTCAAGCAGTGTATGTGTGATACTCGCTGTCATTCCAACATTTCCAATCCTCCTGAGAATGCTAAACAATGCCCTAGATTTCTTCCTTTGTAATTCTTTCAGATAGAGGGTTAGCTGAGTTAGGAAGAAAGGAGAGAGGGAGAGAAGAAGAGAGATGACATTTTATCCCTCAGGAAAGAACAAGACCAATTGTATTCCTAATTTAGAAATATTATTCTACAAACATTCCTGAACAAGAGGGCTTTGCATATACATTAAAGCAGAATACCTAGTCAACTTCTAGTTATGCCATGTAGTGAAATGGAAGTAAGATGAGCAGGCCGAGATCATTTTTGTTGGAGAACTGAGACCACATGGAATAGGTAACAGAGTTACCCCAACTGGGGGGCAAGAGGACTTGAAAGTTTCCTCCATAAATTTGCAGTTAGTACAGGGCTGCTCCAGTGATCAGAGTCATGAATGCCCTAGAGTGTCTGTATAACCCTGTACACAGGCTGAGACAGCTCTAACGGCCCAGAAAAGCCTCTGGACAGAATCACTGCACCCTTGGACATTGTCCGACCGCATGTATGAGAATAGTGAGTGCTGAGGAGTTGTGGGTAGCTCGGTACAACTCTTGCTAAAGGAGTGTCATCAACATTCATTGCTGAAAGTGAATTTTTTCATTCACATATGTGATGCCTATTAGGTCATGATTTCTTGGATACCAATTTGTACAAGATATGAATTAATTTTTGAACATCCTTTCTTAAAAGTACCATGTTCATATAGTTGCTCATTTTAATATGAGTAGTTCAGATGGGACATAATAGAGTAAGGAAATGATTGAACATCCTAAGATCTAGTGTATATACCTTTGTTCATGATGAGATTCATCCCCTGTCCCCCTTTGTAGTGACACTGATGGCATAAGGAGTATTAGATGAAATTTAATGCAGAAAACAATGGGATATATGAATGGTAGATATGGTTGACAACCACCATTTTCACTGAAGTTGTTTCAAAGCAAAGAAATTTGGGATAAATTCATTTTATTTGCTCCTGAAGTGTAATTAGGAATAAGTAGGAATTGTGAAGAGGCTGTAGTGTTGACATTAAGAGAAGTTTTTGATTCTTAAAATAGGATATATTACACAAGAGTGAACAAACAGAAGATACTGAACAAATATTCTGTCATAAGTAAGTGATGGATTATTCGGACTTGTTGAACTATGTTTTTAAATGTATTATTTAAATATTTAAATATTATTAAAACCTTAAATAATATTTAAATATTATAAAAGTTGTAGAAAATTATGTTTTCAATACAAATATACACTTATAAGCTATATTGTAGATATGGGAGTAAACAATGCAATTTTTTTTAACTGAGTGAAAAATTTAGTTTTTTAAAATTCCAAATGGAGCTAACAGCTTAGTGTGATACATATTTTGAATTTCAAAATTTGTAACCAAATAGGACAAATGTGTTGAACTGTACTTTTCTTGAAGAACCGTGATAAGAATGAGCGGTGAAAAAATTACAGCATACTTACCAGGGATCAAATACTTGCTTAGGGTTAATAAGAAAAATCTCAGCAAACGCTAGAAATGAGGTACACGATCTATCAGAGACCCATGATTAAAGTGGTATCTTGTTAGGTATATGAGCTTGAAAAGAAACGGCATAGCTTCACTTTACCCCAGTTGCTTCTTTTGTAAAACGGGGAGACTAAGAGTGTGGTAACTCAAAATCCTTTGTTAATGATTTTCTTCTTAGAACAGTGCCAGGTCCAATTAGGATTAGATTGCTATTTTTATTATTGATATTTGCCCTAGTTCTGCCTTTTATTGACTGTGTGACATTGGTGAAGATCCCTTTCTGAAGCTTTGTTTCTTACCTACAAGCTGGGAATAGAATACCTGCTATGAAGAGTGGTTGTTAGTACATTAGAAAGGCTGGATATTTGTTTATATAAGGGGCTCAGCGCATGGTAGAAATTTGATAGCATTTTTTGCTTGCCCTCCCATGTATTACTGTGAAGACATCCCACATATTATGTCCAAGTTTTTATTTTCCCCTCAAATGCAATGTCAAGCACAAAACATTCCCATCTCCCAATTCTCTTCTGATGTTCTACAACCATTAAAGTATAGAAAACTAGAATGAGTGTTTTTATAACTTTTGCTGTACTTAAGCATGTGGAGAGAAGAGCGCTAGATCACAGGACACACTTTGATAGGAAAAGGGAAATATTTACACTGCAAACAACTTTCTCCTCATGCTTAACAGTTTTATGCTGTCATTCTGTCAGCACCAAGTGAGATTTTTCTATTTAAATAGTTTTCTATTTGTGGTATGATAATTCATGTATGGACTCCATGTAACTAACATAAATATAATGGATGGTTGAGAAGTGGTTTATTTTTACCAAGAGGAAAAAATGTGTACACGATTTTTTAAAATATTGCTTTGAAAATATTTAAAATTAATTTTGATTCAGTTGGTGGAAGATAGCGTCACAAACTCACTGCTAGTGGTATTCTTGAGAAGTAATGTTTGAATTTTCTAGGTATTGTCCCCAGACTGCCTTAAAAGAATTTAATTTTAGATGTAAATTTTCTGCTTAACATGGAAGATTTTCCCTGAAAATATTAGCTTCATCAGATACATAGTTGCTTAGGGGTAGCTGCATGGAATTATGGGAAGAGTGAAATAGAAAAAAATTTTCATGTCTAAGTTATACATACTGGTGTAATCATATTGATTGGATGATAATGATAATTACAGCAATAATGTGATTGAAAGGGTAAGCAAGTAACATATACTACAGTTACTAATATAATCCTGTGATTGAGTTTACCACTTCGTTTCTCTTTCCTGGAAACCCTTAAGTTTGTCACTATTGCACTTTATTTCCTTTGCTTATTGTAGTGGTGTATTAGTTGTATTACTGCTGCTATAACAAATTACGACACATTTACATAACTTAACACATATTTATTGTCTTGCAGTTTCAAAGGTCAGAAGTCCAAAATCACTTTAATTAGGCTAAGTCAATGTGTCTGCAGTGTGGGTTCCTTCTCGAGGTGCTGAGGGGAGAATCCATTCTCTTGCATTTTCTGCTTCTGGTGGCACCTGTCTTCATTGTCTTTTCCCCATTCCTCCATTTTCAAGGTGCGTTGCTTTTATTTCTGTTTCTGTCTCCGCGCTGTCTCCTCCTTTAACTTTGAGTCCTTCTCTCCACTTCATCTAAGGACTCCTGTGATTACTTTGGACTCACGTGGATGATCTGGGATAATCACCTTGTCTCCAGATCCTTAAATGAATCGTATCTACAAGTCCTTTGGCTGTGTAAGGCAGCACATTCCCAGGGCCGGGAGATTAGGTGAAGAACATCTTTTGGGACTATTATGCAGCCTATCACAAGTGGTAATATCACTTTTATGCCTTGAGACCCTGAAATTAATGTACTTGCTTACGCATGGAAAAACAATGTATCTGTGGGGGTAACAGTTTATTTTTGAACCATTAGAAGGTATTGATGGGGAAGTTTTCATCTGACAACAGATACTGATAAATTAAATACCCTTAGATTTGTCAAAACTAGCTTTAGTAAAATATAAGTAAAAGTATTTGCACTGCTAGGGTCAAAAATATTAATTAAACCCATTATTTATCAAGGCCAAGTCCTGGATTAGTTAGGTTTAAATTAACCTAGAACATTATCTTCCATAGTGCTTAATTGTGAAGCTTAGTTCTTGTTGACAAAAGCTCATCCATATAAGAAAGCATCGAAAGGTTGGTGTTTTTTTAACCTTTGCAGAATATAACTTTTCAAAGGGATGTTAGACAGTAGTTCCATCACAATTGATGCAGTTCACAGACATTCTTTGTGAATATTTTATCTCATGAGTTATATCTATGACACTAATCATAGACTTCTAGAAGAAATTTAGCAATGGTCATGTCAGCCTTTCAAATCTTTCTGTAACCTAGAAGAGGATCATTGCATAAGATAGATTCATTTTCCCCTTTATTCCATTGTTGCCAGAGAGAACTTGAAATGCCCTGTTCAAATTAATTTAATGCAAATGAATTCTTGCTGCCTCACAAGTAGTTTGTCCTTCATTTTTCTTAAAATTATATTGAAAATGGATGTGACCTGCTTTACTGGTTGTTGTGCAGGAAGCGTTGTCCTTCCTGAAAGCTCCCTCCGTTGTCAAAATGAAGCCATTAAGAGTAAAGTAAATTATATTATCTGATCATAGTATCACAATTGACCTTAAAACAATAAATTTTATAATCAGTGCAAATTGCTGAATAGTGTTTGCAGTTGTAGAAATTTCAAAGGAAACCCTGGTTGAGATACAAAGCTGCTATAATCATTTTTAAAATCTTTGTTTTTCTTTTACTTTGGAACAGTAGTGCAGTAAGTACTTTTGCCTTATTGTTCTCTCTGCCTTCCAGAAACCCTCATTCAAATATTCTAAGTTTTTAAGTCTTTTTCATTTCTTTTAATATTGTAACATTTAACAATGTCAAAGAAAGTATAATTTTTCTGGAAATCAAGCTAAAAATAAAGAGAAGCCGATGTAAATGAACATCAAATTAACAAGATTGATTAGGAAAAGTAATTTTTGAAAAGGGCCCAAAATCCCTTTGCACATAAATGCAAAAGAATTTAGTGAAAGAAGGTGAAACTGGAGTAAAGAACTCTACGGATGCGTAAGTAACTCTTAATAAGAATGAGTAACGTACATGCGTATCTTTAGCTCCCAGTTTCAGAGATACAGTAGTTGTACAACAAATGGTCCTTTCCTGCTCTTAAGGAAGCCTCTCCTCCTCCAGCCATGCCATTCCTCAGAGCAAGCTCTTCCACTGAGTTTTCAGCAACCATAAGTAAGAAGGATGGTACGATAGGCTGCGTGTACATATGGCCCTCATTAGCAGGCCAACTGTTCCTTTTGCCCACCCACATCACTGGGGACATATGGCGTTACTTTGACTGTTGAAACAAGTGTGTGTGGACATATCTTGGTATGAGTAAAAGACTGTTGATTGTCTTTCTCTTGTCGCTCGTGCAACCGTCTCCTTGTGGAGATCGTATTATCCATAACACTAGATTTGAGGATGATAAATGACGTTGTTATTATTAACTGAATTTGCCTCTCTAGTTTGATCACAAAACCAGCGAATGTTTGCTTATGGAACATGTAAAGCTTATAGAAGACGGAAAGCTTACAGAAAGAAATGATGGCTTTTCTAAGCATAAGAGTCAGGTCTTTTTCAATCAAAAACTAACTCATTCAAAAATTCAAGAGTTCTGTAAAACCAGAACAGCAGAGGTTTCAGAAATGCTATTGAGATCATTTATTATAAAATAGCCATTAATGAAATGTAATAGTGAGTCTGTTGTTGTGACTATGTGGAGAAATGAATGAGAAAATATAAGATAGGCTGGAATGAAGAGAGTCATCGGATCCCAACATAATTCATTTTGTATAGTTCACAGTATTGTAACTTTAAAAAAATTATGAATTTTTTCAGTACTGTGAATTCTGAATTTGCAATATGAGGCTTTTCAATCCTTGCAACAAGTGTGTATTTTTCAGTGGTTCTAGAATTATCGGGGCTTTCGAGCTGCTTCTGATAAGAAGGCAAGGCTAGAGGACTCGTGTTGAGGTGGCATTTGCACAGGACTTTAGATAACATACATCGATGATGTAGAGAGAAGAGCGGGTGATGTTGCTGTGGATTATAGTGGAAAGGCACCTTTTGCTCCCTCTGCTGACCTCTTTGTGTATTCAGCTGTGTAGCATATTTCTTGTATAATTACATAGTAATTTCACACACTACATTAAGAAAATCTGAACAATTTTTACTAAACTCATGTTTTCTAAATATTAAGTAAATAAAACCAATATTTGGCTAGGTAATATTTATAAAAACAGGATTTCTAGATAGATGATGATAAATTTTCATCTATATCTATAGAGCTGATAAATTTTCAAAACCCTTTGAATATCACTTGTACTACAAAGTCTCGTTTCAGTTTCAGTGCCATGGCACATTGATTAATCACCACTAAAGCGGTACATGAAATATTTGGCAATATAGGTATTTGGTAATGGTGATTGATGCACAGAATATGGCACCATTATTATGCACTGGCCTTGAGAACTTTAGTTTTCATCTTCGATCACCTGATAGAGAACAAACTAACAGCTTTTTTCTTTCACCTTGCTGGAGAATAAACTAACAACTTCAAATTATCTGATCCATCCAAAAACTTATTTCCGTGAAACTCACTGATTTATTTATTATTTCGTGGGGATCACTATTATTTGCTGTAGTAAAATATCAAATGATCGATGTTTTATACCAACATGGCAGCTCACATGGTAGGCAACAGAATGAAAACAAACAGGTTTACTACCAAGAATTATACTATATTGCTTTTATTGACAGAAAAAGCATACAGATAATTTTATTCAGAGATTTTATGTGAATTATTTTGATAAGTGTACACATATATTTATAACTGACCTTTCTTTGTCAAGTGTGTGCCCACACACGTATTCATACTAAATCAATCTTAGAGATCTTATCCAAAGATTGAATTTCTTAAAGTGACTGTTCCAAATATGTATAATTTATGGCAAAAAAGTCACAAAATGGCAATACAAGGAGGCATAAAAGTGAAGATAAAGGGGGAGATGATGGTTAAAAACACCTGTAAATGAATAATTGATTTTGATTTAAATTCTTTTTAGTTCTTAGCTGATGAAATGAATATAAATGAAATTATTATGCAAAACACCTCTATTTGTTGTATATGCATGTACATATATGTGTTACAAATACAAAACTGATAGGATATTATTTAACATATATTCACACTCATAATGTGCATATATGTACATAATGAAAATGAGTGCTTGTTTTATATGTATGTATACACACACATACACATATTGCATACTTTCATTTTTTAAAATTTTACTTTAAGTTCTGGGATACATGTGCTGAACATGCAGGTTTGTTACATAGGTATACTTGTGCCATGGTAATTTGCTGCACCCATCAACCCGTCATCTAGGTTTTAAGCTCCACATGCATTAGCTATTTGTCCTAATGCTCTCCCTCCCCTTTCCCCACACCCACCTACAGACCCCAGTGTGTGATGTTCCTCTCCCTGTGTCAACATGTTCTCATTGTTCAGCACCCACTTATGAGTGAGAACATGCAGTGTTTGGTTTTCTGTTCCTGTGTTAGTTTGCTGAGGATGATGGTTTCCAGCTTCATCCATATCCCCGCAAAGGACGTGAACTCATCCTTTTTTATGGCTGTGTAGTATTCCATGGTGAATATGTGCCACATTTTCTTCATCCAATCTATCATTGATGGGCATTATGTTGGTTCCAAGTCTTTGCTATTGTAAATAGTCCCATGATAAACATATATGTACATGTGTCTTTAGAGTAGAATGATGTATAATCCTTTGGTATATACCCAGTAATGGGATTGCTGGGTCAAATGGTATTTCTGGTTTTATATCCTTGAGGAATCACCACATTGTATTCCACAATGGTTGAACTATTTTACAAGCCCACCAACAGTGTAAAAGTGTTCCTATTTCTCTGCATCTTCTCCAGCATCTGTTTCCAGAATTTTTAATGATCACCATTCTAACTGGTGTGAGATGGTATGTCATTGTGGTTTTGATTTGCATTTCTCTAATGAACAGTGATAATGAGCTTTTTTCATATGTTTATTGGGCACATACATATCTTCTTTTGAGGAGTGTCTGTTCATATCCTTTGCCCACTTTTTGATGGGGTTGTTTGTTTTTTTTTTCTTGTAAATTTGTTTAAGTTCCTTCTAGATTCTGGATATTAGACCTTTGTCAGATGGATAGATTGCAAAAATTTTCTCATATTTTGTAGGTTGCCTGTTCACTCTTGTGATAGTTTATTTTACTGAGCAGAAGCTCTTTAGTTTGATTAGATTCCATCTGTCAATTTTGGCTGTTGTTTCAAGTGCTGTTGGTGATTTAGTCATGAAGTCTTTGCCCACACCTATGTCCTGAATCATATTGCCTAGGTTTTCTTCTAGGGTTTTTATAGTTTTAGGTTTTACATTTATGTTTTTAATCCACCTTGAGTTAATTCTTTTATAAGGTATAATGAAGGGGTCTAGTTTCTCTTTTCTGCATATGGCTACCCAGTTTTCCCAGCGCCATTTATTACATAGGGAATCCTTTCCCCATTGCTTGCTTTTGTCAGGTTTGTTGAAGATCAGATTGTTGTAGATGTGTGGTGTTATTTCTGAGGCCTCTATTCTGTTTCATTGGTCTATATATCTGTTTTGGTATTAGCGCCATGCTGTTTTGGTTACTTTAGCTTTGTAATATAGTTTGAAGTCAGGCAGCGTCATGCCTCCAGCTTTGTTCTTTTTGCTTAGGTTAGCCTTGGCTCCACAGGCTCTTTTTTGCTTCCATATGAAATTTAACATAGTTTTTTTCTAGTTCTGTGAAGAAAGTCAATGGTAGCTTGATGGGAATAGCATTGAATCTATAAATTACTTTGGGCAATATGGCCATTTTCATGATATTGAGTCTTCCTATCCATAAGGATGGAGTGTTTCTCTATATGTTTGTGTCCTGTCATTTCCTTGAGCTCTGGTTTGTAGTTTTCTTTGAAGAGGTCCTTCACATCCCTTGTAGGTTGTATTCCTAGGTATTTTGTTTTCTTTTTAGCAATTGTGAATGGGAGTTTACTAATGATTTGGCTCTCTGCTTGTCTGTTATTGGTATATAAGAATGATTGTGATTTTTGCACATTAATTTTATATCCTGAGACTTTGCCAAAGTTGCTTATCAGGTTAAGGAATTTTTGGGCTGAGGTGGTGGCGTTTTGTAAATATACAATCATGTCATCTGCAGACAGAGACAATTTGATTTCCTCTCTTCCTATTTGCATGCTTTTATTTCTTTCTCTTACTCGATTGCCCTGGCCAGAACTTCCAATACTATCTTGATAAGAGTGGGGAGAGAGGGCATCCTACTCTTGGGCCAGTTTTCAAAGGTAATGCTTCCAGCTTTTGGCCATTTAGCATGATATTAGCTATGCATTTGTCATAAATAGCTCTTATTTTTGTGAGATATGTTCCATCAATGCCTAGTTTATTGAGAGTTTTTAGTATGAGGGGTGTTGAATTTTATTGAAGGCCTTTTCTGCATCTATTGAGATAATCATGTGGTTTTTGTCATTGGTTCTGTTTATGTGATGGATTATGTTTATTGATTTGCATATGTTGAACCAGCCTTGCATGCCAGGCATGAAGCCAACTTGATCGTGGTGGATAAGTTTTTGATGTGCTGCTGGATTCTCTTGCCGGTATTTTATTCAGGATTTTCGCATCGATGTTCATCAGTGATATTGGCCTGAAATTTTCTTTTTCTATTGGGTCTCTGCCAGGTTTTGGAATCAGAGTGATGCTGGCCTCATAAAATGATTTAGGGAGGAGTCTTTCTTTTTCTATTGTTCAGAATAGTTTCAGAAGGAATGGTACCAGCTCCTCTTTGTACCTCTGGTAGAACTCGGCTGTGAAGACATCTGGTCCTGGGCTTTTTTTGGTTGGTAGGCTAGTAATTACTGAGTCAATTTCAGAACTTGTTATTGGTCTATTCAGGGATTTAACTTCTTCCTGCTTTAGTCTTGGGAGGGTGTATGTGTCCAGGACTTTATCCATTTCTTCTAGATTTTCTAGTTTATTTGTGTAGAGGTGTTTACAGTATTCTCTAATAATAGTTTGTATTTCTGTGGGATCAGTGGTGATATACCCTTTATCGTTTTTTAATGTGTGTATTTGATCTTTCTCTCTTTTCTTCCTTGTTAGTCTGGCTACCGGTCTATCTATTTTGTTAATCTTTTCAAAAAACCCACTCCTAGATTCATTGATTTTTTTTTGAAGGTTTTTTTGTGTTTCTCTCCCATTCGGTTCTGCTGTGATCTTAGTTATTTCTTGTTTTATACTAGGTTTTTAATGTGTTTTCCATTGCTTCTTTTGATTGTGATGTTAGGGTGTCTATTTTAGATCTTTCCTACTTTCTAATGTGGACATTTAATGCTGTAAATTTCCCTCTAAACACTGTTTTAACTGTATCCCAGAAATTCTGATATGTTGTGTCTTTGTTCTCATTGGTTTCAAAGAACTTATTTATTTCTGCCTTAATTTTGCTATTTACCCAGTAGTCATTCATAAGCAGGTTGTTCAGTTTCCATGTAGTTGTGCAGTTTTGAGTGAGCTTCTTAATTCTGAGTTCTAATTTGATTACACTGTGGTGTGAGAGATTGTTTGTTATGATTTTCATTCTTTTGCATTTGCTGAGGAGTGTTTTACTTCCAATTATGTGGTTGATTTCAGAATAAGTGCTATGTGGTGCTGAGAAGAATGTATATTCTGTTGATTTGGGGTGGAGGGTTCTGTAGGTATCTATTAGGTCCACTTGGACCAGAGCTGAGTTCAAGTCTGAATATCCTTGTTAATTTCCTTTCTTGTTGATCTGTCTAATATTGATAGTGGGTTGTTAAAGTTTCCCACTATTATTGTGTGGGAGTCTAAGTCTCCTCGTAGGTCTCTAGGAACTCGTTTTATGAATCCTGGTGCTCCTGTATTTGGCATATATATATATTTAGGATACTCAGCTCTTCTTGTTGCATTGATCCCTTTACTACTATGTAATGCCCTTCTTTGTCCTTTTTTATCCTTGTTGGTTTAAAGTCTGTTTTATTAGAGACTAGGATTGCAACTCCTGCTTTTTTTTTCTTTCTTTCCATTTGCTTGGTAAATATTCCTCCATCCCTTTATTTTGAGCCTATGTGTGTCCTTGCAAGTGAGATGTGTCTCCTGAATACAGCACACCTGTGGGTATTGACTCTTTATCCAATTTGCCAGTGTATGTCTTTTAATTGGGGCATTTAGCTCATTTATATTTACCGTTAATATTGTTATGTGTGAATTTGGTCCTGTCATCATGATGTTAGCTGGTTATTCTGCACATTAGTTGAAGCAGTTTCTTCCTAGTTTCATTGGTTTATATATTTTGGTGTGTTTTTGCAGTGGCTGGTACTGGTTTTTCCTTTCCATGTTTAGTGCTTCCTTTAGGAGCTCTTGGAAGGCAGGTCTGATGGTGACTAAATCTGTCAGCATCTGCTTGTCTGTAAAGGATTTTATTTCTCATTCACTTATGAAGCTTAGTTTGGCTGGTTATGAAATTCCATATGTACATCATGGAAACGAGTGCATGTGATACACACACACACACACGCACACACATTGCATACTTTCATTTTTGTGTCCATTACTTTTCTGATTTTATCAGCAGCCAACTAAAGAAAATAGAAAAAAAAATTGGTAATTCGATCTTTCATATTCTGCATCTTCCAGCTTCACAACTTATAGTTTTCTATTTTTATTGTTATTGTGATCAGAATGAAAATGTATACAATAGAATCAGAATCAGGTCAGAATCAACAAAAATACTATAATGTTTGTACATGCTTTCGATGCAGTTTGTCTCTGCAAAGGGTGTGTGTGTTTCTATGCACATGTGCATGTACACAAGTGTGTAAATAAGTGTTTTATTCATGATGGAGAAAGGCTGGTCAAAATGATTCTGAATGAGATAGCACCACTACAGCAGATAATTAGGTCTCTAGCAATAAAACAAGTCATTAAACATGTTTCTAAGCATCTACTCAGTATCTGGCACAATG
This sequence comes from Symphalangus syndactylus, assembly GCF_028878055.3. Classification (NCBI taxonomy): domain Eukaryota; kingdom Metazoa; phylum Chordata; class Mammalia; order Primates; family Hylobatidae; genus Symphalangus; species Symphalangus syndactylus. Next base: position 153,363,174 of record NC_072425.2, read on the forward strand.
TTAAGTAGTGTAAATATAATCATTAGCAAAATTCAGCTTCTACCCTCAATGGTATATGTGTAGAACAAATTGGTAAAGCTGGAGTACATTTCAGGACCAAAAACAGTTTCTGTGTAGTTCCCACTTCATCAAGACCATGTTGTATACCTCTCATACACTTAAGCCATAGGGAAGCAATTATTCCATCCATCCTTTTACAGGGTAGTGGTGGGGAAGAAGAGCTGACTGTCATGCTTGAATTCACATAATTTCATAATTAAATAATTTCATGTTACATAATCTCGATAAACCTAAAATCCAATATATGATAAAGATAGTGTTTCAAATCAGTGGATAAGTGATAAACAGTTCATAAAATGGTGTTCAGATAATTGGCTATATGTATTTTATAGTTGCACAAAGGTATAATATGTCATTAATAAATATTAATTCCATAGTGGATGTCAAATACACTTTTTCAAAATATAAAGAAAAAATACCATAGACAAATATCACTTGCAACATTACGGTTAAAATTAAATATCCAAACATAGCCCTAACCAATAACAGAAAATTTAAAAAAAAAATTATGGATTGGAATTTGTTAAAATATAAAACTTTTCTTTTTCAGAGGATACAATGAATATGTGTAAAAAGCAAATATCAAATCAGCAACAAGTGCTTGCAATTCACTTGACATATTTAAAATATGAGTAGTTCCAACAAATCATAAATAAATGATTAGTAGTCCAATAAAAAAAAGACAAAGTACATTGACAGGAAACTGTATGAAACTCATGAACACTAAATGTCTTAGATTCTCTATTGTTAAACAAAATGCAAAAACAATAGAGAACATTATGAATATGGAGTTAATATTTAACAAAATTATTTTATCCATGTTATAAGTAAATATTTACATCCAAAAACCCTTGTTTTCTCTGAAAGTTGTCACTTATGAGTCTATTTTGAAAATGTTTAAAGAATAGTAATTAATTAACTTTAATAAATAGGTACTCCTATTGAGGGAAAACAGACATTTCCATAATTTTTCTTCTGTTTCTAATCTAGTAGATGGTAGGAAAATAATGACAATTGCATGTTCATACCTGGAGAATATGCATTCCATTACTTTTAAACTTTTGCATTCTCAAAACTATATTGATACCTCAAAGCATACCCTTTGCTGTTGAAAACAGCCTTTCAAGTATAAAGACACACACATCACTTTCCTTAAATCTTATATAAGGCAAGGGCCTAGATTCCTATCAGAAAATGTATTTCAAGAATGCTTTTTTAGTAGTTCCTGTGGCCTTATCTTATAGAGGAAGGTTTTTTTTTAAACATACACACAGTATTTGATGCACATTTTTATTGGAAAGAGCTTTTATTTCCTTAAATGTTTTGTTGTCTAAGTGTGAAAAGTATCCTGCAGTGGAATTCAGTGGCACAGATGCTTATTGTGATAGATGAGATGAACTTGCTTCCCTAAGCATGCATGGGCATGAAATGCATCTGGCTTCTGTACATAAAAGTCAGTTATGTTCCCAAATGTGTCTCTGCATTTACACAGACGTTTAGGGGCAGACACCCTACTGTTCCCTCAAAAGGCGGCTCTGCTTAATTATGAAGTTCAAGTTAGACCAGAAGTTGGAAAATACTAAATTCCACATTGCAGACAGAGCCTGAGCAGGTGATGTCACCACTGCATTCTAAGGTGGCAAGTCCTCAGAGAAGTAACTTATCACCTTACCATGGAGAAAAATAACCGTGTCCAGAACACAAGAGGATGCTTTAAGGTAGCGTACAATCAAGTGTGCAAACCTGTGCAATACATACCAGATGAAATCCAGTTCAGAGGCTCAGGAAAACAAACAAATGAGGATATGCTTTAAAAAATAGGACTTAATATAAACAGTCGTGAGAGTAAAACTATTGCTAAGCACATAGGAAACATAAACCAGGCTTTCAGGAAGGAGTTTGGCACATGTGTGCACTGGTAGGAGGTGTAATGTGCAGAAATCCGGCCTTTTGTGGCATAGCAACTAAAGTTCCTTTTCTATTGTCCAGACAACCTTAAATATTCCTTTATGCAGTACTATTTTAAAAAGGCCATCTACTGTGCACAATGTGTTAGCATCAAGGACATGAAATTTATCTGGAATATACCAAAACTTTAATCAATAGACTAGGACCAAAGCTTTTAAAAACAGGTTTTCGTAGATAAATCATTATAAGTTATTATTTCCTCGCCATAGGTAAGGCATGATAGATAACTTTACTTTTTCTCAGTCACTTAGTGTGTAGGTAGAATAATGACCCTTAGCAGGATGACCTTTTGAATGTGTTGTTAGGCAGCATGGAAGCATTATGGTTAGAGGTGGAATTAAGATTGCTAATCACCTCACCTTAAACTGGAGCGATTATCCTGAATTATCTAGGTGGGCCCACTGTAGTCACAAAGAACCTTCAGACAGGAAGGCGGAGAGACCAGAGTGAGCAGAAGAGCTTGGGGAAACTGGAGCCGAGGCTGAAGTGATGTGCTGTGTCCAAGATGTGCAGAGGCCAAGAGCTCAGGGATACATGTGACCCCTCAAACCTGGTGAATTCTCTCCTGGAATCTCTAGACAAAATATACACTTGATGATACCTTGATTTTAGCACACTAAGACCCATTTTGGACTTCTGACCCCCAGAAGTATAAAGAAAAAAAATGTGTTGTTTTAAGCCTCTGAGTTTATGTTAATTTACTGTAACAGCAGTAAGAAACTAACACAGTAAGACGGCTTTTATTTTTATGTGATGTATAGAATTAAATTGGATATGCTAGGAAATATTGGAAATTTATTGATTTATTTTTTTGTCTGAGCTGGAGTCTGGCTCTGTCGCCCAGGCTGGAGTGCAGTGGCGCGATCTCGGCTCACTGCATGCTCTGCCTCCCGGGTTCCCGCCATTCTCCTGCCTCAGCCTCCCGAGTAGCTGGGACTACAGGCGCCGCCACCACGCCGGCTAATTTTCTGTATTTTTAGTAGAGACGGGGTTTCACCGTGGTCTCGATCTCCTGACCTTGTGATCCGCCCGCCTCGGCCTCCCAAAGTGCTGGGATTACAAGTGTGAGCCACCGCGCCCGGCCAGGAATTTATTTTCTTAATATAGTTCTTCATATTAGAATAATGAGAACCATCGAGTAATGAAGTGTTCTATTTTGTGAAGGATGATTATATAAACAGTACGAAGGTTAAAAACCGGGCGGGACCGGCTGGGCACAATGGCTCGTTCATGTAATCCCAGCACTTTGGGAGGCCGGGGCAGGTGGATCTCTTGAGCCCAGGAGTCTCAGATCAACCTGGGCAACATGTGAAACCCCATCTCCACAAAAATACAAAAACCAGGCAGACGTGGTGGCGGCGCCTGTGGTCCCAGCCACTCAGGAGGCTGCGGTGGAAGGATCGGAGCCCGGCAGGTGCAGGCTGCGGTGGACCGTGATTATGCCACTGCGCTCCAGTCTGGGTGACAGAGTAAGACCCTGTCTCCATTAAATAAATAGATAAATAAATATATATATAAGTAAAAGAGGAGGGTGTCTTTTGAAGGCTATTAAAGTCGTCTAAGTGTCCTCTGATTATATGAGGCTGGAATGGTGCATGGAATGTTGTGTTGAATAACCTGATACAGTCTCTGAAACTATAGAAGCATTAGTAATTTTAGCCTGAGAGTGCTATAATCTGGGATAATTTGGTCCAATACTTCCAGAGAGGGTTGAAGTTTTGAGATAGCTGGAGTTATTTCAGTTGAAGACCTGAATATGAGGCAACTGGATACTCAATTACAATTCAATTTCTACTCTTTATATAAGGTAGAAATGGGTAACATGTGGGACACTGTGTTAAAAGTAATGCAGCCATAGTGTAGTGGTAAAAGCAGATGAAAAGTACTATAATAGTCGTATAGATGAGGTACTGGAAAGAAGCAGATTTGAAAAATTGGAGATAAATGTCAGTTTTCCGGAGCCATGGGATGAAAACCAAACCGGATTACAACAGATTCAATTCACTCAAGATGTCTAACTTGGTAATAGGTCAGAAAACTGAATTTGTCGTATTTTCTTAAAAGTACACAAAAATGTTCCTTTTGATAAAACACGTGTAGTGCACCTTCGGATTTGATTTTTCTTTATGTTCTGTAAACTGCTCGCAGTAAAACAGAAAAAAAGTCTGACAAATATGATGGTCCTTAAATCTTGTAGGAGTATGATGCTTCTCCAAAGAATAGAGGTTTTCCTAGGAAGGCCCTAAGCAAGGAATCAAGTTTCCTTTTGCAAGAAATAAAATTCTCAAAAGTTCCCTGCACCTTGGAAAGGCTCTGGTTGAAATTAATAGCACAACGTTATTTATTTAAATTTTAACTTTTAAGTTCAGGGGTACAAGTGTAGGTTTGTTACAGAGGTAAGCTTATGCCATGGGATTGGTTGTACAGTTTATTTCATCACCCAGATATTAAGCCTAATATCCATTAGTTGTTTTTCCTGATCCTCATAGCAAATATTACCCCCATAAAGTTTTATGGTTACTTTTTTCTTATCTTCTGATTAATGCCATTAGATTCACCAATTGAAATTATTTTTCAGTAGTTTAATTCCCTCTAGAAGGTTTAAAAAATGTTTCCGAATTTCCTAAGTCTTCTTTCTTTGTTAGTCTTCTAAAAAGCTATATTCAATAGAATTCATGTGCTTAGGTACAGTTTCACTAAAAGCGTATCTTCAACATTTGATCTGTTTAAAAGTTCTTAAGGTGTTAAGGAACATTAGGTATCAGAGTTTATGGCATTTGATTAATCTGAATAAATCTTGGCATCAAATTGAATTCAGCAAAAGTAACAGTGATAAATCAGAGAGCAATATTTGAAATGTCTCCAGGAAACATTTTAAAACAATTTTTAAGTTCACTAATTTGAGTCATTACACTTGGCCCTAATATGGTAGATTTTAAGTGAAGCTCAGTCGAACCTGGCAGATATCATATACAAACTTTTAATAGTCCTAACAATTCCTGTACCTCATTTGGATAAAGATTATTTCCAGAGCATCAGTGCTTTGACCAGAAAGGCATTTATTATTCTGTAACACTTTTCTTGAGAAATTAGCATGATTCATCATTTGAGTACGCTCTCTCAGATAAGATTCTAATATTTGGGTGTGAATAAAACTTCAGGGCATTGAAAACAGCTGGAAGATAGACAATAGGGTGATCATCCTCTCTTGTCATTCTCTATCAAGGTCCTCTTTAATTATTGGCCTAAACAGCTATAACTTTATGGTGAAAACAAACCGCTCGGATATAGCGTTAAAGGTTGAAATAATGAATTATACATAAATCGATTTAGTTCAGTTATATTCTGTTGAATTGGGAGAACATCGAATTTTTAAATTTCTCTGCATTTCTTGAAGTTAGGAATAAAAGCTGGGGTAGGGTCTCCTGAAATAATGAGGTCTAGAATAATTTCTGTTAAATTTACTTTTTAGTAGGATAAGTCTACTAAAATCAATATGAATGGAACCTTCAATGTACCACTGAAGATAATTAATCTTTGAGAGGTTAAGTAACCATTACAAGGTAATTTACCTAATTAGCAACTAAACCAACCAAATTTTAGATTTCTTAACTTTAAGACTATTGCTCACATAGTCACGTAAAGTATATCTTCCACATAGTCACAGGCAATCACAAGCTAACACGAGCAGTTAGCACAAAATAGATGTTCCACATAGAATGCAGAACAAAAAAAGACACTTTAAAAATCCTTTTCCCTTTTCCAAATTCATATTTAAAAAGTTTCTTGTGGAATTTCCCAAATGCCAGCATGGCCACATATAATACAGATTGATACTCAGACCTCTAATGAGAAACAGTTAGAATTATGCTAAACAAGGAACATTCTATATTGATTTCACAAATTCTCCTCTTTCCACTTATAGTTTCTCATAAAATGTAACATGTTTGTCTTGTGTGGAGTCTGTATAGAAAAAGTGTGATAACTGAAGATATAGACACACAGGTGTATGTATGTCTGTGTGTTCCTGTGTATTATAGCCTTTCTTTAATGGTTTTCTCTTTATATATATATATATATACTTTAAGTTCTAGGACACATGTGCACAACGTGCAGGTTTGTTACATATGTATACATGTGCCATGTTGGTGTGCTGCACCCAGTAACTCATCATTTACATTAGGTATATCTCCAAATGCTGTCCCTCCCCCTCACCCCACCCCATGACAGGCCCCGGAGTGTGATGTTCCCCTTCCTGGGTCCATGTGTTCTCATTGTTCAATTCACACCTATGAGTGAGAACATGCAGCGTTTGGTTTTTTTTGTCCTTGTGATAGTTTGCTGAGAATTATGGTTTCCAGCTTCATCCATGTGTCTACAAAGGACATGAACTCATCCTTTTTTATGGCTGCATAGTATTCCATGGTGTATATGTGCCACATTTTCTTTTTTTTTTCTTTTTTTTATTATACTTTAGGTTTTAGGGTACATATGCACAATGTGCAGGTTTGTTACATATGTATCCAGCCACATTTTCTTAATCCAGTCTATCATCGTTGGACGTTTGGGTTGGTTCCAAGTCTTTGCTATTGTGAATAGTGCCACAATAAACATACGTGTGCATGTGTCTTTATAGCAGCATGACTTATAATCCTTTGGGTATATATACATATATATATAAAAAATCTATATATATATATTTTGGGGACGGAGTTTCGCTCTGTCACCCAGCTGGAGTGCAGTGGCGCGATCTCGGCTCACTGCAAGCTCCGCCTCCCGGGTTCACACCATTCTCCTGCCTCAGCCTCCAGAGTAGGTGGGACTACAGGTGCCCGCCACCATGCCCGGCTAATTTTTTGCATTTTTACTACAGACGGGGTTTCACCGTGTTAGCCAGGATGGTCTCGATCTCCTGACCTCATGATCCACCCTCCTCGGCCTCCCAAAGTGCTGGGATTACAGGCATGAACCACCGCGCCTGGTCTCTATTTAAGTTAGCTCTGTCCAGGGCAAACCAGCATTTCAAAGATACAAACTGTTTTTGCAAAAAACAGGTATACACCTATCCATAGTGCAGACATTATGTCTACTTATTTCTCTCTAAATAGATCTTTCATTTTAACAAGTACTTCACCTTCACAAAATTTAGTTGAGTCAGTGAACTCTTATCCAGATGCTATATCTTGGCCAGATTATCAAGAATTAAGCCTCACAGATAGGCTGTTTCCATTTCCTTTAACAAAGTTTATCAGTCCTGAGTTACTTCTTGATTTCTTGCCAGTGGCATATAATGATGACTCAGCCAAGTCAGTTCCCAGAGTTGGACTCTTTTTTTTCTTATACACAGGAAACTTCTTTTCCAAGAATACTTGTTCCAGTTGCTCACAATCTTCATAGTTGATGATTATAGAATGATCTATGTACTTTCAATGTACCTTCAAAAATGAGATCTGCAGCTGGATAAGACGTGTGTGTGTGTGTGTGTGTGTGTGTCTTAGTAGACTTAAACCTTTCATTGAATAAGAAGCCTAGTTGATAGTGTAAGGTGAGAGTTAGAAGAACAGGGAATTATTTGGTTTAAGGAATTGTGAAGAAATGTGCTATGCCATTAAAATTTTTCTCTACTTTTGTGTTAAATCTTAATTTTGTGCAGAATTTACTAAGCTGCAGGAAACTGTCAAAATTGACTCTTGCTAAGTTCCATATTGGTTTGTAATTATCTTAAAACAAAAGTTGGTTGATACTAAAGTGCAGTTTTTCCTCTAGCTTTCATAAATTGAGACAGGTCTTTTTCTCACCCTCCACATACCTATGGCTGGAAGCCGAGGTGGTTGTTCTTGGTTCCCGTTAAAACTTCTAGACTGTTAATTTCTCCGCTCCTTGCAAATTAGACTGTTCCTTTGAAACTCAAACCCCTTGGAAATATCAGCCATGCCCCTTTGGTATTACCATCATCAACAGACCTCCCTCCTGGGCACTCTGGTCTTATTTTTTTTTTTTTTGAGATGGAGTCTTGCTCTGTCACCCATGCTGGAGTGTAATGGTGTGATCTCGGCTCACTGCAAACTCCTCCTCCCGGTTTCAAGTGATTCTCCTGCCTCAGGTTCCTGAGTAACTGGGATTACAGGTGCATACCACCACACCCAGCTAATTTTTGTATTTTTGGTAGAGACGGGGTTTCGCCATGTTGGCCAGGCTGGTCTCGAACTCCTGACCTCAGGTGATATGCCTGCCTCAGCCCCCCAAAGTGCTGGGATTACAGGCATGATCCACTGCACCTGGCCTCTTGCCATTTATTTAAGGCTTTAGATCTTTTGCTCAATATCATCTTCAGGCAAGTTCAGCCATCATTTTAGTGGCTCAGCTTTCACGTGAAAGGACCAGTACAAACCTCGGTTCCCCGTTTTTTGACATCTTTATTTCCATTACTTTTTTTCTTTCCTCCACTTTATTGTCATCAAATCTGAAACATTTTCTATAAGGGTATGTACCACCAGGATCTAGATGCAAATATTCTGCCTCCTGGACATCACTCCTTGCCAGCTCGTTGGCCCAGATGTCCTCATTCCTACAACCCTTCATTTTCACTGAGACTCTCCTTAGGACACAGATGCTGCTGCTCCCTCACGATCCATCCGTACTCTCTTGCTTTCAGTTTCCACGTTTTCCTCCTCAAATGCCATAGTTCATTTTTAGCATTCCCTTGCAACTACCCTGAGCTTCATTTTCCCACAATTTATTTGTTTCTCTTTCTCTTCCCAAATTTTAAATGTTGATGTTTCTAAGGGTTCTGTCCTAATTGCTCTTCTTTTCTCTCCACACACATACTCTCTCTAAGCTCTAAACACTACTAAACAGCTCATAATTTCCAGTCTTAGAGTTTGGTCCAGACCTTTATTCTGGGAGTTGATGATTTACGTGACAATAGCACTCGAATAATTCAGAGGTAACATGTCCTGGTTTCCCACATGATAGTAAGTGGCACTGCCAGCCATGCTAGATGCTTATAAGTCATTTTTGGCCCTTCCTCAATATTCTGACAATATCCAATTCAACATTCATTTAAAGAATATTTTGGTTCCAAATACATCTGTAATTTCCTCCACCTATTTTGATTTCCAATGTCCCCAGCCTAGCCAGAGCCACATATTTTCTTACCTACGCTTATTTTCTTAGGTCATCCTTAGTCAACTTACTTTAATTCTTATCTCCGACACCCTGTTAGCTACAGAGAAACCAAAGTGATCTCTTAACATGTCTTTCAGTTTCCAACTCTCCCACTTTTCTGGTGTACTTGGACTAAGATTTATGTTCCTCATCATTACTAATGAAGACCTGTACTGTTTCACATATCCTTCTCTTTCAGCCACGTCTCACATTACTCTTTCTCCCTTCTGTACTTCATCCAGATTCCTACTTTTCAGTTTTTCATTTCATCCAATTCACAGGTTTCTTCTACATGCCAAGATCTTGCTCATATATTAGGGTCCTCGAACACTGGGGGTTTTTCCTATAAGACGAATCTTTCTGTATTGTATGAAAAGCTAACTCTTTTTATTCTCAGGTCTTAGCTTAAATATTCTCACTTGAAAGAAGTGGTTAGAGTCTGTATAATCCAAATTAATATTTCTTTTTTTCTTTTTCTTTTGAGACAGGGTCTTGCTGTGTCACCCAGGCTGGAGTGCAGTGCCACAATCTTGGCTCACGGAAACCTCTGCCTCCTGGGTTCAAGCAGTTTTCCTTTCTCAGCCTCCTGAGTAGCTGGGACTACAAGCGCACACCACTACACCCGGCTAACTTTTTTATTTTTAGTAGAGATGGGGTTTTGCCATGTTGATCAGACTGGTCTCAAACTCCTGGACTCAAGTGATCCATCCGCCTTGGCCTCCCAAAATGCTGGCATTACAGGCATAAGCCACCACGCCCGGCCCAAATTAATATATCTATATATAAAAACTATATGTATGAATCTTATATAATGCGAATTAAGATTATATCTAATGTTCGCCCCAACACCCTTGTTGGATATTCAGTCCCTTGCTTCACTTTGCATGTGAACACATTTTGTAATAATCTCTTCACTTTGCTCAGTTGGATTTCTGTGCCTGTCTTCGTCTTCAGAATTGAAACCCTAGGAGTACAGGACTGTGGCTTTCTTATTCACCACTGCAGCTCCGTAACTAAGAGAGCATCTGATACATATGTGTGAAGGGAATTGGTTAAATATAGACCACTAGGTCCAGTGGAGTCCACAGCCTATTCACTTCATGTAGTTTCCAAGAAACAAATGCTTCTCAACATATATTAATGAATGAGATATGGGCCAGGGTATCTGGTCTGGCTGGAGATGGCTTAACTTTGAGTTCACTTGAGAGGGTATCAGTGTGAGCAGGAATGCTTTCACTCACTTCAAGAATTGCATGGTGTTGGCCGGGCGCGGTGGCTCTCGCTTGTAATCCCAGCACTTTGGGAGGCCGAGGCGGGCGGATCACGAGGGCAGAAGATCGAGACCACGGTGAAACCCCGTCTCCACTAAAAATACAAAAAAAATTAGCCAGTCGTGGTGTCGGGCGCCTGTAGTCCCAGCTACTTCGAGAGGCTGAGGCAGGAGAACGGCGTGAACACAGGAGGCGGAGCTTGCAGTGAGCCGAGATTGCACCACTGCACTCCAGCCTGGGTGACAGAGCGAGACTCCGTCTCAAAAAAAAAAAAAAAGAAGAAGAATTGCATGGTGTTTAGGGGGAAGAATCACCCCGCTTCTCTGGGGAGACATGAGGGCTCTGTGGCTCCTGTGGGCTCTCAAACTGTTGGAAGATGATTGCTAAACCTGAGTTTTCAGGTCTCCTAGTTATATTCATTTAAACTTATACATGATTTGTCACTATTTTAAGTTGTTTTTCACTGAAAAGTCAGTCTGAATATAGAGCCTTATTTCATTCAGATCAGAAAAACTGGGTTTTGGTAAAATCTGTTTATCTATAATTTTTAAGTAAGTACAATTTTATAAACCAGTTATTCCTAACTTGAGAGGCCTGGAGGATTTATTACAATGTGTATTTCAGGGCCACATCTGCAGAAGTTTTGATACAACATTTCCTTACTAATACCCCTGACAGCACATTTTAGCAGGCATCCTGTGTTATTCAGAAGCAGAACGTTTATGCACTACACTTTGGGAGAGAGAAGTGCATGTTATGTTACCATTTAAAGATGCCTGGTTCTTGTGGGGCAAATTGGCAAATGATTTATCTGAACTAATGGCAGAGTGGAATTTTAATACTTTAGGGTTTTCAGGAATCTTAGAGCTGTTTTCATTTGTCTCACACATACAGCCTGAACCTTGAAGACATTAATGAATTTGTCACAGAAATTAAATTGGGCCAAAATTTACATTTGCAACCCATGTCTGTGCTCTTCATTCTAAAGCACAATGGCCTAGAGTCATATTTTAACCTCTAAGTTTCATCTTATTAAAAAATAAAATAAAATAAATGTAAATACATGCATGTATTATACTATATATACAATTTATATACATTACAATATTAATTTGAATTACACATGACATCACTAGTAAAGGCCAGTTACAGTTTAGACTGAGATAAGCCCTGTGAGAATTTACTAAGGTCAAAAAGACTCCTTTTAATAGTGACTCAGTGGTACCTACTCTAAGGACAAAGGCTCCAGTATGTATCCTAATCTAAGTTATTACTGAATGTGAGTCCTGTGATAGCTTCTAATGAAAATTTTCCATTGAAAAAAATCAATGTTAATAACTGGAACTCGAGAGCTGTAATGGGTTCTGCTGTGTTTTTCGGGCTTAGACTGTGTGCTATAATATGCTAAGAAGAGGAGTTGATGACCTGTGAGCTCTGGTCACTTCCTGATCTCATTTGACTCTTTGGTCTTTAGTTTTAAAAGGGTGATCAGAGAGGTTGCTTTATAATGGAGAAGTTGAACAAAAGGACCATCAACCTGCAGGCTCACTGGCACAGCGCAAGTTTCACCGGATAAGCATTTCAGTAAAGAGGACTATTGCCAACAGCAATACTTGCAAGGAAGCTTTGTTACAGAGAGGATTTTTTTTTTTAAAGAAGCTGCTAGGAAAACTGACACTAGAAGCTAACTAGAGTCACTCTTTATAGATATCAATGAAATTGTAAGTCTGAAGACATTACTTACCTAGATACAGTAATGGACTTTATTTAAGAACCAACTTTATACATACCTAATATACCTAGGCTTGTTGATCAAGTTGGCTGGCTGGGGAAGAATAAAACCATCTAGAAGATCCACATGATGAGAGAAAGCATTCGGGGAGGGCAGACAGAGACATGATGCTGGCCACAGATAGAACCCAGAGACGCTCTGTGATTGAAGTAGTTCTAATACCTGGAAGCTTCGATTTGCTCTTATAACGTGTCTAAAGCCATTTAATTCAAGACTACCCTTCCTAGTTGGTACCTGTAGATGTAATGCATCTCCTAAGGTATTAGTCTAGGCTCCACCGGACAGAACAACTACCTGGAGGTAGGTGGTGGAGCCTCCGGACTCCGCGACACATTTCACAATGCTGTTTACTCCAAAACACTGGCCTTATTGAACTAATCTAGCTATTGGGTAAGACGAGAAGTAATACACGAACATTCTTAAAGTCTGTTCTCTTTTGCCTTGTGACCTTAAACATTTCAAAGACCAACATGAACACTATTGAATAGAATTGTGTTTCCATCGTCATAACTAATCTGAAAGCCTAAGTTATACCTCTTTCACTGCACATCCAATCTATTTTATGGGCAGAAGAGCACAATGGGCTCAGCTATGCAGGCTTTAGGAGTTATTTTAACCTTTAAAGAACAATAGACACAAGTAAAAGTACATACATAAAGTAGGCATTTTATATTTAATTTTTATTTTCATATGCATGAAAAGTGTGTTCCAAAAAAAGATTAGAGAAATCCATGGCATGTCTTTCTGGTTAATGTTACTTTATTTTTTGGTTCATCTACGCTACTACTTACAAGTTACTTGTTTTTTTTTTCATGGAAAATTTTTTTTAAATGAATTGATTTTGCTTTTCATCAGCACAGTTGTTGACTAATACCAAAGTTAGTTAGAAGGTTATGATTTTTACATTTATAGAATGTCAGGGGCAGCATTTAGACAATACATCATAGTAACTTGGCATTTATGAAATATTAGTTTTCCATAAACATGAACTCAGAGAGGAAGGTTACATTTTTTTAAATTATAATAACATTTTGAAAACCATCTGTCCTTTAAAATGTTACTAAAATATATATTGGAACTGGTGTTTTAGATGCCAGTCCTTCCTGAAGAGTGTTTTGAGATTTTTTTCAAATACTGCCTCAGTTCTATATAAAATAGAAAATATTCTGCCTTGTAAAATGACTACTGGATGTAGGTAAGAAGAAGTTAAGGAAATATTACATAAAAGTAGATTTGCAAAGGTAATTTGCTGAAGGATTATTTACACTTTGATGAGTGGATCTGGATATTTTGATACTAAGTGAAAGTGGTTCCACTGGAATTAGAAGGGAATAGAGATCTGAAAGCAGGAGTGAAAAGAATGTGTGTAAGCCGGGCACGGTGGCTCATGCCTGACCTCAGGTGAGCCGCCCACCTCAGCCTCCCAAAGTGCTGGGATGACACGCTTGTTAAGTGGTACTCTAATTAATCAGTAACTTAAACCTCAAAAGAGATTCATTATGTACACAAAATTAATCTTGTGTAATCAAGTGTATAAGTAAAATTAATTGAAGAAATCAAAAAACGCAAGGTGGCTGACACCTGTAATCTCAGTGCTTTCGGAAGTCTACGTGGGAGGATCCCTTGACTTAAGGAGGCTGAGACCAGTCAAGCAACACGGTGGGACCCCATCTCTGTAAAACAATTAGCCGGGGATGGTGGTGCGTGCCTGTAGTCCGAGCTACTTGAGAGGCTGAGGCAAAAGTATCGCTTGAGCCTAGGACTTGGAGTCTGCAGTGAGCTATGATCACACCACTGACTCCAGCCAGAGCAACAGAGGGAGACAATGAGAACACGTGGACACAGGAAGGGGAACATCACACTCTGGGGACTGTTGTGGGGTGGGGGGAGGGGGCAGGGACAGCATTAGGAGATACACCTAATGCTAAATGACGAGTTAATGGGTGCATCACACCAACATGGCACATGGATACATATGTAAGAATCCTGCACGTTGTGCACATGTACCCCAAAACTCAAAGTATAATAATAAATAAATAATAAACCACAAAACACTTGTAATTCCAAATCCAGATATATAAACCACAGGAATACTTAGATAAACACACGTTATACACACATATAGTATATGTATGATAAAATATACTTGTATGTTCAACTTGGGAAAGGTTGATGATTTTAGAAACTAATAATTCTATTGCCTTGTGCTCTAATGATTTTCAATTTGAAGATTTATTTGGGATCAAATATATGAGGCTCCATATACAAGACACCTTTCTTTCCCCTCTTCTCAGCACCATTTTTTGGCTGATTATTGGACTACAACTGGGAGATCTAGAACTAAATTCCTGCTTAGTGTTTACTTGTTCAGAGCATAGGCTTTGAAATCGTCCTGTTTTGCCTCAGTCTCCACAGTGGTACCTACTAACCTCATGACTAGGGGATCGTGTAGCATTTCTCTAAGCCTTGTTTTCTTAGCTGTGAAGTGGTAAATTTTGGAAGTGCTTTGTTCATAGGATTTCTGTGAAAACTGAATTGGGTAAAGAATGTAAGGCATTTAGCACAGTAAAATAACCTGGATTACAGTAACTTTTCAAGGAGTGTTTATTAGTACTTAAACTGCCATTGTCATCAAAATTCTGTTTTTACATATGAACTTAGAAATGCCATTGTAACCTTCTCAACTCATTTGGTCATTTAAAATAGAGAGGTTGAGTTAGGTGTTTCTTAAATTTCTCTTTAGCTCTGATACTATGTGTCTGACGTTAAGTAATGCAAAGTTGGTAATTAAATCTTCCCCTTTCGTGATGTAGGAGAAAGGCATAAAAAATTTCTGGGTGACTGGATTCCCTTGCAAGTTTATTAGAATTGTAATTACGTAGCATTTTGAATAAAGCGTTCATTCTGGAAATCATTAAGTTTATTTTTCTTAACTCCGTATTTTGTCAACTGTGGAAAAATTGGGATTTAGGAGTAACCTCTGATTTAAAATTCCACCTAGTAACCATCTAAATTGTAGTCTTGTAATTTCCTAACTTTGGTCTTGAAGGTGTTTATCATTCTTATGCGTTATCATACTGTATTATATATTTATGCAACATAAAATGTATAGTTTTAACTATTGCACATGTTTACATATGAAAGGTGTAGTTTTGAACTTATCATTATTAAATTTGCTAATTTTGCTTCACTATTCATTTTGGACACTTATCCATATTAGTACATGCAACTCAAGTTTATTCTTTTGAGCTACTGTATATCATTCAAATGTATGAATAAATAACCTTGCTTTGGTGGACATTTAAGTATTTTCATGTATCAGTATGAAAAACAGTTTCAAAATGAACATTCAAATATACATTGCATATATGTGTATAATATTTGTATATATGAAGGTTCCTGTGGGTCATATATCTGAAATCAAAATTACAAGTGTTTTGTACCTTCTATAATTAATTTTACTCTCAATTTTAAGTAAACAAGATTAGTTTTTGCACATGATGCATCTCTTTATTCAGTTAAAATTACTGACATAATTAGAATACCACTTAAAACTTGAGAATATTTTCAAGGGTATTTATGCAAAACTTACATAAATGTGTTGAAAAGTCCTTTTGTATATATGTAGAGATTACATGGTATGTTAAATTCATCAATTTGCCTAAATATCAAGTTATACTTAAGTAGTGTCCATACACCATGCTTTTGCTTGACTGAACTCCAATATGTATATCCGGAGTACTTTTTAACATTCATAGGTTAAGTGGCCTGTTTTGGAAAATGATATTAAAAATGTAATTCAGATGAATGCTTAAAGATTAAAAATGAATGAGCTTTCGTATTAATCATCAATATGACAACCCTAAAGGGAAGCATGATTTTCAAATATACCTCCTTGTAGGCAGGATAATTCAGAAATGCACAGTGCATATTAGATATGGGATTTGAGTCATAGTGTATTTCTCTAAGAATGTAATTTATTGTACTTTCACATCCACCCCACTGAATATGCAGAGTTTAAGATGCAATGGCCAGAAGACATGAGCGTGTCACTAGAAGGATGTGGACGTGGGCTCCGGGGCTGTTGATGATGACGGTGGTCTTTTGGGGTCATCTGGGGAATGGACAAGGCCAAGGTAAGTGCAAGGATTTTCTAATTCTTTGCGAGTTGGATGCGAATTTCACTTTGTGATGAAATTATGTTGAGTCTTTGGTTTGATGTTTAAGCAATTTTTTACAATCTTCCGTCAGGTTTTTGTTACAGGGTATTGTAATATCTCTGCACCAGTTAAATTGAAATAGAATTAGGTGTGAGTAAATGCATCAAAATTGAAGCCATCTTTCTGAAATTGGCTTTTCTCTGTTGTAATTGATGATATGTATATATATGTGAGGTTTTATGAAGCCATATATATGCGTGTGTCTCTGTTGTAGTTGGTGGTATGTATATATATGTGAGGTGTTACGAGGCCATAAATATGCGTGTGTGTGGGTTTTGGGTGGGTGGGTGTGCCTGTGAGTTTGTGTGTGTGGTATTTTACAAGAACACGTAGCATATAAAGTTGTCGTGATTTTGAAGAAAAGTTTTTGGACGTTTGTCTGTTTAGGGTTTTTATGTTTTTGGATGTTTGTCTCTTTAGGGTTTTTATGTTTTACATTTTAAAATTTCAAGAACCTATTCTTAAAGGATGCGATGTTCTTTAGAAATTAAATGAAAAATGTGACGTTTCTCATTCTTCTGCCAAGTGTATTTAGGGGAAATTAATGAGAGAGTGGAGCTGCAAGGTTGTGGCATCCTGAAATGTCTGTTGGAGCGTAGAAAAAGGCCATAGATTTTGTAATAAGGCTTTCAATACTGATTTCATCAATAGCTGTATGGAGTGGTTTGTGCCAAATCTAGTATCTGTGAATGTATTTTGTGATAAGTATTGTATTATTTTTGGAGGTGTGTTGCCTGCTCAGATACAAATTGCAATTCTGTATTTTATGTGATAAAACATCCTGACATCGCTGAAATTTTCTTTTCCTTTCCGGGCAAGTATATTCGGCATTGATTTCCTGCATTTTCAAGGCTTGAAATGAAATCTGTGAGCAGGAAGTTTACAGAGTTATTTCAAGGGATAGGTATATTTCTCCAGATAAAATTGAAAGTGTGCAGTGTTATTATATAATTGTGATGAAGTTGAGCTTTGCTAGTTTGAAGTATCTAATAAAGTTTAACACTTTTTAAAAGATCCTTCAAAAAAAGCAGTTTTCTTGCCATATGTAATATTGTTCAATGAAGTTTTGAAATGAAATAGATATTTTTCAAAACCACAAATGCATCTGTGCCTTTATATGAACAGTTGTATATACATGTAAGCAGATAATACATTTTGTTAATTAAGATCAGCTTTGATTTTAATTTTTCTTTCCTGTCATTCAGAATTTGTATTTGCATCTAATAGAATTCTCATTTTTCTTTTTTGTCATAAAACTAATGTAAAATATATTCAATACACATAGTAGTTTTTTTCACCAAAGGTCTAAAACAAGAATATGTAGACAGTAGCTACGTTGGATTTCTTTGGCTATAAGAGTTGTCTATTTCTCTGGTGATGTGTAGAATTACTAAAATGCAGCATGACAACTGTTTCTCTGTAATAGTGATCCAACATGACATGTAGTATTACACAGGGTTGCTAATACCTTCCTCTGACCATCATTTCCAGTAATTGTGGCTTGTTTTAGATGAGGAATAGGTTATTAGATATTTAAAATATTTGAGAAAAATAGGTATCTTCTCTCTTATTTACCCAAACCCTTTTATTTACTCAATATTGATGGCTCAAGTATTCTATCTTTCACTAGGGACCATCATTTATTAAAAAATGGCCTGAAATCAATTCCAAGTCTAGCTGTAGTGAAGCTTCTAGTGGGAAATGCAAATTAAGTAATTTGTTTTCTTTCTAAAAGGATAAATTAAAATAGACAATGATTCAAAGAACAAAACAACTTAATAGAAAACATAATGGAATGCTTTGATACTATGATTCAGGGAATTTTGCTTCCTTAGTGGTAGCTAGATTGAGTGAAGGAGATTGCTTAGGTATAATGAGCAAATCTTATAATTGCAAGTATAACCCAAGCTGCATATCATCATTTAGCTCAATAAGCCTCATTAAATATTAAATATTACCTTTTAACTTTTATGCAATTAAGCAGAATTTAAAAATAAAAGTTTTAAAAATTAAAGTTTTTATTACTAAGTATCTTTTAAAATACAAATCTCACAGCTCCTTATTGTCAAGAAAAGAACACATGAAAATTTATAAATAAGGTTTTCTCTCTATTAAATTTACAGTCTTGCATTAAATATTGGTTATTGGGACCCACCATGTCCATGATTATGATTAAGTATCAATGAAAGATGACTCTTGCAGCAAATATGCATGCAAATGTTTTAAGATTATTTTCACATTATTTCACATAATTTCTTAAGCATAATAGGATAAGTAAATTATACTTTCTACACAAGCTCTTCATATTTATGAATAGACCATGTTCTAAATTTTTCAATCATTGGGGAATCCCAATGTCATATTTATGAATGGACCATGTTCTAAATGTTTCAGTCATTGGGGAATCCCAATGTCATATTTATGAATGGACCATGTTCTAAAAGTTTCAGTCATTGGGGAATCCCAGTGTCGTATTTATGAATGGACCATGTTCTAAATGTTTCAGTCATTGGGGAATCCCAGTGTCGTATTTATGAGTGGACCATGTTCTAAATGTTTCAGTCATTGGGGAATCCCAGTGTCGTATTTATGAATGGACCATGTTCAAAATGTTTCAGTCACTGGGGAATCCCAGTGTCATATTTATGAATCGACCATGTTCTAAATGTTTCAGTCATTGAGGAATCTTCCTAGAGAAACCGTGTGAGAAATTGTAGCTAAGCTCAAAAACGGAAGACAAAAATCGATTTAACGAGGAATGTAGATTAATGTCATAGTATTATCGCGACTGTGTGCAACCACTACTTATAAACAATGATATAAGAAATGCAATCTGAAATCTGAATTCTAAATAGGAATGTAGTGCCATTATCCCTCTGGGACCCTTAGGGTCAAAATAAGATAAAAGTGATGAATGGTGGGTTGGAAGTCAGTCAGTGATCCTTGTCAAATTTTTGTATCTGTCAAGAAAAGCATCTGCTTGAGGACATCCATTTTCCTACTTCTGAGTTACAGAATAATAGGTACTTATCCTGAATGTGACATTCCCTGACGTGGACTCTGTCTTTGCTGCTTAGGTGGTGTGTGCATGAGAAAGTGCTTAACATCTGAAAACGGAGACAATCCTTAGAGAAAGATATATATGAATTTTAAAAGGAAATATACCTACGATGGAAATAAAACAAATAGCATAAATATCTAGCTGTATTTGGTCTTTTTGGTAACTATTACAATATATACATTTTCAAACAACTAAGTTCAGCACTGACTTTGGGAGAATCTAGATAAAACTGAACTGACATATAATAAGCATTGGTGTAATTAATAGCACAGCGGGCAGAACCATGGGGGTATTTCCTGAGGAAGAGGGACTATAGAGAGGCAAAAGAAAACCCAGCTCATTCTGGGGAGTGCCAGGAGCAGTTATTATATTCAGAACTGAGAACTTATTTCTAACTCACCAACCCATAGTTCTGGCTGAAGTGCAGTGGTGCAGTCATAGCTCATTCTCAGCCCCAAACTCCTGGGTTCATATGGTCCTCTCATCTCAGCCTCCTGGTAGCTATGACCACAGGTGTGCACTACTTTGTCCAGCCAGTTTATTTTATATTTTATTTTCATTTCATTTGTAAAGACTGGGTCTTGCTATGTTGCCCAGGCAGGTCACAAACTCCTATCCTCAAGCAGTCCTCTAACCTAGGCCTCCCAAAGTACTGACATTACAGGCATGAGCCATTGCATCTGGCTCAAAAATATTTCTGTCCTAATGGCTTTAACAAAGAAGTGCCGTTTTGGGGATATATACAATGGTGTGCTGCTTGGGAGTGACAAAAAAATAATTATAAGAAGAATGGAACGAATATGTCAGTATGTTTTCAAAAGCAAGTTAGCCCAAGTTTTTAAACAAGCATAATTTTAGGGTTTTTGTAACTAACTTAGGGTTTAAATGTAGCAAAAATTTTAAACATTATCATGAATACACAGAAAATTTTAATCAATTTGGTTTCCATGATGAATTTACATGCTTAAATTCCTAATTTCAATTTGCTGCTAGATATGAGAAAGTTTGAGATTTTGAAGAAGCAAGTGGTTCTTACAAATGTAGCAAACTTAAATTTTGAGGACAATTTAATTTAACTTCCATTTTTATGACCAGATTTTGGGTCAGCTGTTAAGCATTCAAAAAATAAAATCTGATAATATCTGGCAATTCCAATTTTCAGTTTTATTGATCTTCACCATGAAATAATATATAAGCTAAGGGGCAAAATTTTGGAAAAGCAGATCACTTTGTTGTCCTATTTAGCAAGTTCTCAAATTATGCCATCTTGGAATCATTACAAGTAATTATACGAAGACAGTATCTTGTGTTTTGTATTTCATTGTTACACATCCAATTGTTCTCTAGAGATATCAGAGAAAACCCACTCAAGAAGGGAAGGTTAGATAAACAGCCCTCTCTCTCTCTCTCTCTGTCTTTGCCTCCATTTGGTTCCTTATGTTCATTTCTCAGTGCATTTCAGTTACTTTTATTGTTCCCTTCATTTTCTCTTTCATTCCAGAAGTTTAAGTGATTGCATAATTCTTTTGACAGCTGAAAGTAGTATCCGACTTTGAATGAAAGGTTTACAGCTACAGCTTTTCAATTAGAAAATCTCAGATCATGTGATCTATGAGTTTTAATATCTTAGGATCTCGACCAGTAAGGAATAATCACTTTGAAAAACCTTGATGCTACCTAGAGTTTGTGTTTTGTGAGGTTGCTTGGTAAATTATTTTCCTTTGATAATTGAATATTGCTTCAAGAGAGGTGAGCTCAGACGTTTGGCAATGAATATTGAATGTGTATTCCAAGAGACATGACCTTAAAATATCATCAAGCTAAGTAGTAGTGAAATTGAACTCTGCTGTATAATAGAAGTCAGTGTTTCTTACATCTTTGTGATATATAAATATTTTTACATTGTGGTAGATAATAATTTGTATGGGAACATTTAATTGAATTTAATTTATCCTATGGCAGAATTATGTTGCATAGGTCATTTTAGTTTTTGATTTAAGCATCTTAAAATTACAAATGCAAATATTCAACACGTAAAACCCACATGAATACACACTCCCAAACATTTGAAATCCTAACAGTCATTTCCAACAGCTTTTTCCTACAAAAGAAGTCAGCTCTTCTTAGAGAAGACATGCATTCCCATAGCTTGAGAGGTGCACACTATAAGGTAAACAGAGAAAGGATTACAGCAGTTTAAGTATACCAGCGGATTTACTTTATAGACAATAGACTTTTGAATTACTTGTCTTCAAAATTTGGTTTCTTGAGAAAATTATCTGTGTAGATTAATCATGCATTTCAGATACTTTCCAGACATCTGAATGTTGTTTTCTTAAAAGTAGCCAGCACGCCTTTTTATGCAGTCTGCATGGGAGATAGTAAGAGATGTGTATGCTGTATATCTACTAGTAGAGATTTGTTTATGAGTGCTTCCTTAAAAAATTATTTTTTCTGAAGAAAGGGATTTCTTTTTTATAATTTAGATTAGATGATTTTAAATGTTTTTAGGTTTTAACCTCTCTGATCATCAGGGTCATTGCCATGGAAAAAATGCAAGTTATAGCATATTTCATTTTTATAAGGAAAGAAGTTGATAATTTAGACTTTTTTCTTTTACTAAATTGAATTACATCACTCAATATTTGGATGGCATTAATTCACAATAGCAACAAAAAAATCTTACTATTCAACAAAATAAAGTATGATTTCCTTCACATTTAACTTAATTTGTTCTTTAAAACATCTCCTAACGAAGGTTTTCTCATCCTCTGAAGCTGAATTTATTTAGGAAAAAATATTTTAAACACCATCCCAAGTGATATAACTATTTTTATTGAGCTTTGATGTTCTATTTGAACATATTTGAAGACTGTACAAGCACTCAATTTAGAATTAAGATTTTATTTGGAGATTTTGGTTGTATTTGAAATCTGTTGTGGAATTAAACATGAAGAATACGTCAATTTACTAGATGTCATTGTCTATGACACATTTTAGTCTTATCTTTCTGCCTATATGTAAAGAGGAATAGAAATAATTGGTATAAACAGGAAAAAAGAAGTAAAGTGGTAGGATCAGATGTGAGAAATATATAAGCTAAGATACTCTTTTTTTGTTTGTTTGTTTTTTGTTTTTGTGAGACAGAGTCTTGCTCTGTTGCCCAGGCTGGAGTGCAGTGACACAATCTTGGCTCACTGCGGCCTCCACCTCCCAGGCTCAATGGTTCTCCTGCCTCAGCCTCCTGTGTAGCTGGGATTACAGGTACGCATCACCACACCCGGCTAATTTTTGGATTTTTAGTAGAGACTAGGTTTGACCATGTTGGCTAGGCTAGTCTCAAACTCCTGACTTCAGTTGATCCGCCCACTTCAGCCTCCCAAAATTCTGGGATTTCAAGTGTGAGCCACCAGGGCCAGCCTAAGCTAAGATATTCTAGAAGCTATTAATAGTAAAATATAATGTAAATTGTTTAAAATTAATCTGTATATGAAATTTTTTCTAGGACTTTCCTGCCAGAAAAGTAGGAATAGAATGGCAAAAGGAACGAGGTTCCTTCTACAAGTAGGCACACATCCTATTTCACTTTATCCTGTGATCAGTCTCATAACCATCTCCTGGTGTGAAGTGCTAAAACTGTGCTTTAAGAATAACTTAAGTCCTTTATGTACAAACTAAAGTATGAGAGCCTGAACCTTGGAAACCAAGAGATTCCAAAAAGCCTTATGTGTGAGACTGGGTGCCACAGATCTTGGCAGAAATTACTGCTTATTCTTAATTCTTATTGTTCCTTTCTAGCACTTCAATTTATAATGCCAATATCTACCTCAGCCTAAAGACAAGCTCTAGAATCACTTGTGTTACTTATTACATTTCTTTTAAAAAGCTCATGAATTACACATGAATTTCAAAGTTGCCAACTGAGATTCCAAGGACTTAGAAAAGAAAAAACGTGGCACCTTTCCATTATAAAGGCTGTATGCAGTCTTCATAGTGTTTGTCTTTAAGGGACAACATGCCTCATCCATCAGCAACTTTTCTTCCTTAAATCATCATATCTTGCCTAAAAAGGTTTTCTGAAAACTAAGATTTGCAGATTGTTATATCACATCTTAATCTACGTATCAACTTTAGCATTATCAAAGCATGAACTGTTCTGGGTTTTCATAGTTAATTATGTTTGTGGTAATAACTGGGATGCAATTGTTTTTCTTCTGATGATTTTGTACTTGCTTTTCTTATGGTAACTTCTGATGCTTGTTTGTAAGATCTTCCTCTCTTTTCTCCATCTGGTTATCTTCTTACCTTCTGTCCTTTAACTCAGATGTCACCCACACTGTGTGTCTTTCTGGATTGCTTCTTATTTAACTGCTGCTTCTCATAGTTTACATACCTCCTCCTGTACCACACTATCAACATTTCTCAAGCTGCACTATATGCTGGGTTGTGTCTTTATTTATTTATAAGTTCCTTGATAATTCGGACTATATATTAGTATATTCAAAAAATACTTATGAAGTGTTTACTTTGGGTCAGGAATTATTGAGTGAAGGAAATTGACCAAAACTCTGCCATCATGAAGCTCGCATTCTAACTTAGGGAGACAGATAACAGACAATGAGCCACATAAATATGCAAAGTATCGTAAGTTAGATGGTGAAAAGTAATCCTGGATGGGGATCAGATAATTTTGATAGGATAATTTTTAACTGGGTAGTCAAGAAAGGCCGCACAGAGAAGATGGCAATTGGAAGAACAAGGTGGTGAGAACTGCTGAGTCTGGAGCAAACACACAATTTGGAGCAGTAGAAGATTCCAGAAGTAACAGTATAGAGGCGAAGAAGTGGGAATTGTGTGGAGTCTTTTACTTGCTGTTGTAATGACCTTGGCTATGCTTTGAAGTGAGGTGGAAAGTTGGCAGGGACCTTAGTTTTCTTTTTAATAATTCACTATGAATTTTGAACGGTCACTATTATAGACTCAATAATTTTGCTTTATTACTCTTGCAATTGACTACAAAAGAGCGTATTGAAGAAATGTTAAATTCTAATTTAAACTGATTGAAATAGGTTTTTATCTTTTTATGTTTCTCATCACTGAATATCTCATTTTTAATTAGTTTGAAAGCATTCTAAGATAGTGAGCCAATGCAATTTAGCATAATGCATAACTTATTATTCATCAGATTTAGGTATTTAACCGAGGATGCTAATTAGGAAAGTAACTTGTTCTGTTGGATGATTTTGATAAAGCTACTTTCAAATGATTATCACATCCATTGATGTCATATTAAGTTGTGTTTCTGGAAACCAAATTTAGGCAGTGGTAATGAGTTAATATCTCTAAGTGGATACCTTTTATCTCTACAGTCAAGGATACTTGAAAGTGGAAAAACATACTGGCTTCAAGTCTTGGGAACTAGGACTTACCGGAAATGTGTGTGTTTTTTTTGTTTCCTGGTGGAATTGTCTTCTCGGAAAGATGGTGTTTCCTTTTCAATAGGAAAAAATTGATCCTATGCTGCTTTACTTTAATGCTTTGCTTTTGTCAAAATAGTGTTTTCTTAGGAAAATTAACCTATCATAATATAATGAAAAGAGAAATGCTGAAGACACAAAATGATGTCCATGTTAATATTGAGTAGGAAGCATCAAGGGACATGAGAAGAGGAAAGCGAAGAGAGGGAGAAGAGAAATTTATAGTGTAACAACAATTAGTAAAAAGGATTAGCATATACATGTAGTCAATAAGTCAATAAATGGCTGTTTATAGAAAGCCTACCAGGCACTAGGGGATATAGCAGTGAAGAAGGCAAAGACACAATTGGCTATACTGTAGTGAGGAGGGAAAGAGGAGGAAGACATACAAATACCTAAAAAAAGCAATGGTGTGAAGGGCTATAAAGTACACTACTACGAAGAAGATTACATGTGATAACATGGCTGAGTAAAACTGTCAAGGAGGAAGGCACTGATCTGGCTGTAGGTATTTCAGAGCATTTTTCTCTCTGAGGAGGTAATATTTCATTTGAGAGTTGAGTGAAGACAAAGAGGAAGGTACTTTGAAGATCTGGGGTGCTCTGAGCAGAAAGAAGGGCAGATATAAAGATTCTGTAATTTAAAAAGAGAGCTTGATAGTTTCTTACAAAGAAAAGAAGGCCGGTTTGGCTGGAATGTCCATGAAGGAAGAGCATGGAGAGAGATTACATGAGTGTTCTCAGGGACCAAATCTAGATCTTATATCAAAATGTGAATATAAATTAACTACATTGAAAAGTGTATGATGGATGTGTGATACGATGAGGTTAGCTCTTAGGAGGGTGTACTATTGTGGAAGGGTACACTAGTGAAGGAAGGGGGTTCATTTAGCTGACTATTGCACCTGTCCAGTTGAAGGATGATGGTAGTTGGGATTATGAGTGTAGCAATAAAGTTGGAGAAAATCAGTTGAGATTGGAAGTTGATTTGAAGATGATTGAATTTACTGAGCAAGAATTATATCAAGGTATTTGGATGTAGGGACATGGGGGATTATGGTCACTTTTAGTGATATGGCAAAGTCTTGATGACATGAGGCAGTTTGCAAGTGACAGAGGTGTGGGTAGGTGCGTATGTGTGATTGATTTTACATTTTTTAATCTTAAATTAAGACGCTATTTAGAATCCAAGTGGAGACATCAAGTAGGCACTGACAAGTTGACTTGGCTAGAGATGTGAGTTAGATCATCGTAGCCTATAGAGCATGCCTAAAGTCATGAATCTAGGTGAGGGGTTGGAAAACTATTATAGCCCATGAGCCAGATCTGGTCTGCCACCTATTTTTGTATGGCTCATGAGTTATAAGTACGTGTGGCATTTATAAGTCTAAAATGTAAAATACAGGGAAATTTTTCAGCAGGGAAAGTTCCATAAATTTGCCTCTTGGCAACACAAAGCCTGCAATATTTACTATCTGGCTCTTTGTCAAAAATGTTACTGACTCCTGATCTGGATGAAACCCTGTGAGGAGAGAGTGTTGACAGAAGAGAGAGAAGCATCACAGTGGAAATTAAAATTATGTCAACTGAAGTGTGTAGGGTAGAGAATTTAAGCCTGAGTATAACAGTAAGAGATTAAAATAACAGTAAATTCATTATCAGCGTGATCAATGAAACCTTTGGGGGCAAAGAGGAACTATCTTCGTCACACCTTTCACTCACTCATAGAAAGATCTTAGGCAGGAAATATAACTTGTTTGAAGATCTGAGATAAGGCTAATGTAGTTTGGACAAAGAAAGCCAATGGGAGGATGACATTACATCTGGCCAAAGATTTAGGGAAGAGCCAAATACTTCAGGCTTTTTAAAGTGATCTTTAGATAAAGAGGAGGTCATCAAGGCATTCCGAATTTGGAGGATCAAATCACATCTGATGGAAAAAATCTGGCTGTATGTGCATCTAGGATGTAAGGAAGCCAACATGGATGTGAAGTTAAAATTGTCCATTGCAAATAATAAAATGAAGGCCCCAGGTAGCCTTGGCAAGGGCAGATTTGGTATAAAATCCTTATTGGAATGGGCTTAAGCAGTAACGGGAATACGGATCTAGCTGTTGTGTTTAGTGGAATTTTATCAGTCTTTTTGTTGTGTATGATATATAGATGGTCAAAATAAGGAACTTCTACATTTTCGGTTTTTGTTTTATTTTAATTGAGATTTGAATTAAAAATAAGAAACTTTTATTTTGAAACTTGGAGACTGTGTTTAAAAAGTATAGAGTAGGGCAAGAAAAAAACCTAAAACTCTCCTGATGAGGAGAGTGCTAATCGTGACTCTAATAATAATAAAATACTTTTCTGATAATTTTTTGTGTGTTTCATTATTTATATATGTATGGGAAGTTGTACCCTAGCCACATGCCAATTCACCTGGTGAACTTGCTCTTCAACGTGGCACAAATATTTCCTTCTATCTTTAGCCTTCCGGGGTTTCTCACATGGACTATTGGCTCTTCCTACATGAACCTGCTGGTAGTACCCTGTAGGAGACATGCTACTCCATGACAACAGGCACCACGCTGTAGGGGAATTACCATACCTGTCAATCACTATCTCTAGAATGTGGCCTTTCATGAGCCCTGAGATTTCATACTGTTTCTCTGAGCTGTAACAATATTTATATTGAAAAAATAAACATGTTCTTCTATCTTTAATATTTTATATCTTATAATTTGAATATCCCATTTTCATTATACTACTTAGCTGCTAAGTTATGTTATAAAAACAAGTTTTAATTATCTGCAAACACCTTCAAATCTAATCCTTACCGGTGAAGACTGATGTCTGGTTACCATCTGTTAGGACATTTATTTCCATACAGTATTTATAGCGCCTTTTTGTTATTGATTGGTATGATAAATGTGTAACTCTTACACAAAGACAAAATTTTTAGATTTTTGTATTTAAAATACTGGTTATCAAAAGAAAAACCCAGATGTTATTTGTTTATGTTTCTGCTTGAGGTACTGAATCTATTTCAAGTCATATTTCTCAGTATTGATATACTTAATTTTGCTGAAATAATAACACACTAACTTTAGCTACTTTTTTTCTCAGTGTATCTCCTTGTCGCTCACCATTTCTGCCTCATTTCACTTCTCATCTTTATTTCTTTTTCTTTGGTCTTCTTTTACTTTAGGGATTCTTTCAATTTAGAAGTGTTCTTGTTTTCTGTTAATTACTATTCTTCTTGGATGTACACAGTTATCCTTTTCCATTTCATTTGTGAATTCATCTCAGAGGCATTTTGTATGTGCCTTTTACTCATAGCTTCTCAGAAGTCCCTTTCGAGGTTACCGATTTAACATGTCATGTACTATAAGGTTTTCATGGCATGGTGGCAGCTGACTTTGGTCTTTACAAGGATTGAAATGTTCACTCAACATGGATTGGTAGAATTTATTTTTTCCTTAAACATTTCATCGCCTTGTAAACAAACAAAAGCAAACCCAAGACTCAAAACTGACATTACTATTGGTGCCCCTGGAAATAGCTACCTTCTCACTAAAGTAGATTTTGTCATCCAACTTTATGTGTTGTTGAACACACATGGTGCTGTATGAGCACTCACTCACTAGTCTAGAAAACATTGCTGTGACCAGTTACCAGAAAAATAAATTCAGATTGCTCTTCACCTTCCACAGATGACCCTTCTGAAAGCCATTTGAATTCATTATAAATTATAGTTATATTAGTGTGACTTTAATTCACTTGTAATCTGAACTTTATGTGCAATGCATTTTTTCCCGTGTTTAATCATTTTTGAATGCTAAATCATTTGCAAACAAATGGCTTGTCCTTGAGAAAGAATTTAAGGCTGAAAGTACATTAAGTGCCATCTGGGTATCTGTGTCAATGGTTTTGTCACTACAAATGTGTGTGTGTGTGCATATCACCTACTTTATCACATTTATTTGATAAAATTGATATGCAATCTCTAAATCATTGTGTCTCCAACTTGTGTTATGCCACAAATACAAATTTTTGTCCTAAAGTTGATGGTACCCTTTGTAAAACTAGAAGTTCTCATTTGTGCAAAGGAAGGAAAAATAAAACAAGAAACAAATTCAATAAAAAAATTAAAGGTCAGATTTCTTTTATAGCTGCTGAATTCCTTTCTTTCCTTTCCATCATCCTCACATTCCCAAATCTCAACAAAGTTAAGAAATTAAAACACACATCATGAGATCATATGTTCACCTTGTTCAGGAACTGAAGGATTACATATACAAGACTATACCTTAATAAGTAGAGGGAGAAATATGAAGATATGAATAGAATATGAAAATTTATTATAATGCAGTTGTATTCTAAAGTGTTTCCTAGGCAGGCTAAGAGTATGTTGCCAGGAAATTTTAAGAGACCCACTCCATTATATAGAAGAGGATGTGTGTAGATCTCTTAATTCTGAAATGTTTAGAACTGAGTACAACAGGTCTTTGAATAACGACGTTTCATTCAATGTCATTTCATTATGATGTTGATGAGAAAAAACAAATTGATTCCAATTGGGGTTCACTGTCTGTGTAGAGCTTATGTATTCTCCCCATGTCTGCATTGATATTCTCTGGATGCTCCAGTTTCCTCTCACTTCCCAAGGCTGTGCATGTGAGGTTGATTGACGTGTCTATGTGGTCCCAGTCTGAGTAACTGTGGGTATGTGTGAGTGCACCTGCAATGCGACGGCACCCTGTCCAGGGCTGGTTCCCACATTGCGTCCTGAGCTGACAGGATAGGCTGCGGTCAACTGCAACCCTAAACTGAAATAAGTAGGTAAATAATGATTTTACTAGCTTTTATTAATCTTAAACGTATGAATAGCTGAAATTTATTTCAGCATTTAATATTAGAAGTGTTTTGATCTTTATTTACAAGTTTGTTGACGTTTTAGTTACCAAAAGCCATAGAAGCTTAACTCTTTTGATGTCAACCTATGGTAAAATGGGTTTCGCTGACTGTATTTTTGTACCAATTAACCATCCCCAATTTATCCCTCCGTATGCGTGTATCAAAACATCACGTGACCATAAATATATATACCTATGACCAGTTTTCAAGCACCTGTCAATGATGTTAAGTGAAGACTTATTGTAGTCCTTTTTTGGCATAACGAAAATGTGTGTGTTTTGTTCAAGATTGGAAAAGTTCTTTGTGTAAAGAACTAGACAGTAAATATTATAGGCTTTGCTGGCCATATGTAGTCTCTGTCTCTCCTTCATCTACTCATTCTTCTTCTCCCCTTCCTTCTCCTTCTTTAAACACTTCCAAAATGCCAAAACAATTTTTAGCTCTCAGCCATATGAAGCAAGCCATTGATTAAATTTGGCTTGTAGGCCCATAAGGTGTGAATTCCTTTACATCATCAGAATGCCGCATATATATGAAATGTTATCTATGAGAAATTAATGGGGCTCCCAGCAGAGAGAAATTAGCCTAAGTTAAGTTTGGGCTTTGGAATTCAGGGGAATGCCATGCACAAAAATGCTCTGCTTTTAAAACTAGTTACTAACAGTCCATTTCTGATATCAGAAATACATGAAAACTACCAATTGAACGGACATTATTCACTACTTTAGTGCTGCTACTCCTGTGTGGTGGAAAAAGAATCCAGAAAGTTTTCCTTTCCATTTGAACATTCATGCAATAAAAATTTCCAAATCTTTTTTTGAACAAATTTTTTATCTTATAGCTCTCTTGTGTACTTTATAAGTACGTTTTGCTGCTTATTCTCAGTAACTGTATTGAAACAATCTGTTTTCCTTTATCAATCAAAATAAAATAAGAAATTTAGCTTAATACTAATATTAAGCTGAAGTGCAAGATATATGAAAAAGAGAGAAAAGAAGCAGGATAAACTGACCTTTTGATAACTGCAGAGGACAGCAGATCAAAGACTGGACTTTAACGTCTGACATTTTCAGAATCTATCACAGTAAGTCCACTGGGTCCAGAAATAGGTTTTAATCCTAGATTGAAATGACAATGCTGTCATGACATTGAGTTTGATGGAAAAAGTGAAGTTAAAGTTTTTCTCAATATTTTTTTAAAATCAATGATTGATTTAACTATAAAATGGACTGATTCTGAAGAACTCATTCTGACGTTGGAGGTGAAAATGCTTTTACTCTAATCATTAAAATCAATTTCTCTAGATATCTGACTTTATTCTGCTTTATAACATAAAGAATGAAACTATATTTATTAATGAAGTGTAATCTAGCAAAGTGGCATAAGCATAATTATGAGTCACTTACTAAAGTTGTGTGTTTTTTTCCATTGCATGAAAACCCTGCCTTGTTTTAATTTTTATTGACTCTTTAAAAGCAATTTTAGGT
This sequence comes from Symphalangus syndactylus, assembly GCF_028878055.3. Lineage (NCBI taxonomy): Eukaryota > Metazoa > Chordata > Mammalia > Primates > Hylobatidae > Symphalangus > Symphalangus syndactylus. Next base: position 153,394,583 of record NC_072425.2, read on the forward strand.
TTGTAGAAAGAAGTGAATAAGCATTCACACGTCATCCTCAGCCTCTACCCCAATTTCCCCGATTTTTAACATCTTGCAATAGTGTGGTACATTTGTTATAGTTGATGAGTCAATATTGGTACATTACTATTGACTAAAGTATGTAGTTTGTATTAGAGTTTACTCCTTGTCTTATGAATTCTGTAGGTTTTGTCAAATGTGTAATGACAAATAATCCTCATTACAGTGTCATACAGAATAATGGATTCACTCTCCTAAAATTCTTCCTTGCTCCATCCGTTCATCGTTTCCTCTACTAATTTATGTAGAAGATAAATTAGTAGATTGAGTTGATGGTTATAGCAGTTTAAAGCACAGATAGAAAACTAGATTGACCTGCCTACCCAGACTGTGCTTCTCACTCTCACTGTGCCCTTTATTAACCTTTGGAAATGCTTTTATTCATATATAAAATAGGCTTTAACTTCATATAGTTGTATTACAAAAAGTTAATGCACAGAAAAAGACTTGTGCTAGGTATATGGTTTCTTCTCAGTTAAATGGAAGCCATTGCGTGTGTTTGTCAATAGAATTCGTCATACTTTATCTCACATATCTTTACGTCATTGTTGGCACATGACATGTTTAGACTGCACAAATCTCCTCCAAATCCCTAATAGTCACTGATCTCTTTACTGTCTCCATAGTTTTGCTTTCTCCAGAAGGTCATGTAGTTGAATCATACGGTATGTAGACTTTTCAGACTGGCTTCTTTCACTTGGCAATATGCATTTAAAGGTTCCTGTGTGTCTTCTGTAGCTTGACAGAATACTATTCCATTGCCTGGATATACCACAGTTTATTTTTCCATTCACTTCCTGAAGGACATTTCGATTTTAGTGATCATGAATAAGGCTCCTGTAACATTCATGGGAAGAAGGCTTTTGTGTGCATGTAAGTTTTCAAATCCTTTAAGTAAATACCGGGAATGTAATTGCTGGGTTGTGTGGTAGGAGTATGTTTAGTTTTATAAGAAACTGCCAAACTGACTGCCAAAGTAGCTGTACTATTCTGCATTCTCACAAGCAATGAATAAAAGTTCCTGTTTCTCCTCACATTTGCCAGCTTTTGGTATCATCAGACTTTTGGATATTGGTCATTTTAATAGTCATGTAATAATATCTCACGGTTGCTGTGACTTGCAGTTCCCTAATGATACATGACTAGTAACTTCAAAATCCCCATTTGACAGCTGTATTTAGACCTTTGGACTATTTTTTAAATGAGTTGTTTTCTTTCTTATTTTCGAGTTCTCTGTATACTTTAAATACCAGTAATTTATCTGATATGTTTTGAAAATGTTTTGAATGTGTTTTGAAAAAATTTTCTCCCAACCTGTGGCTTTTGTTTTCATTCTAAGCACAGTTTTAATAACAAAAGTCTTTAATTTTAATGATGCTCAATTTCTCAATTTTTTCTTTGTCTAACCCAATAAATCAGAAAGCTTTTTATCATTTCACATGACTTAATATTCAGGCAAGGTCTATATAGGCCCCTTTCAAACAGTCATAAAGTTTAGAAGCTCTGACCTCACAAACAATAACAACGACAACATAGAAACAAAAATGACAGCTTTTGATGTTGTCTCAGTAATTTCTCAATTCAAGAACAGATTACTGAGCTTTATAAGCAATACGTATAGATATCAATTTCACAATAAAATACCTTATGATATTTATCAAATCACCTTAGTTTTGGTCACTTATTACTATTAGACTAAAATGTAATTTGTCAGACATGAGAAATCCTTTGGAGTATTTTTTAGAGAACCAAGTATTTGTTTTAGCCTTTTCAGTTCTTCTCTTGCTGTTTCTCCAGTATAGTCATTCCAATTGTCTCTATAGATGTATTAATACCAGGTACATAGTAAACACAATTATCTCCCACGTGTACCCCAACCCCCTTCCCTGTTCATGCAGTGAACATAAAGGAAGCAGGTCAAAAGGAAGCAGGTCATGTACCCTGTGATGTGCTGGGTTGTAAGGAAAGGTACACAATTAATGTACCATGTCTGAGTTTTCTTCTTCTCTGTATTTGTTCCATTTAATGCATGTATGTTTTTTATTCCTTAGGCCTCTCCAGTCCTAACACACTCAGGGATACTTGATACAGCTATAAGGCTGTGTCTTTATCAGGTACCTTTGGGTTACCCCCGGCCAGGGGTGGGAAATAGAGGAAGTGAATGTCTGTATCCTCATTAAGTATCACACAGAACAGAAACATAAAGAAGCCTGTGCCATGAATGGGTCTCTTCTTTCTCCAAAAACCACCTACCCCTTCAACTCCCACTGCTTAAAGAGAAATCTTGTATTAGTCTCCCCATTTTCTCCTCAAACTTGCTTTAGCAAAGCAGTTCCTAAACCTCTGTTAATGTATGTCCCCACCCCTAACTCAACACACAGTCTCATGCCACATCACAGAAAAGAAGTTCAAAACAAAACAAAACAAAGCCACAGTCTTATAAGAAAAATAGGTAAGTTTTACAAAAGTTGTGTACTGTATCTCTGCTTTGAATTTTGTCATTGGCCAAGGATAGTAAAACTCTTGGAAAACTATAAAACAGGAACTTACGTAATATGTTTTACCCAAGATTTTTCAAACATTTTTGGAAGGATACTTATTAACATCTTGCAGAGGTAATGTTACATGAAAAACTTAGCATAAGACCAATCAGGTATTCTATGCAATAATGCAGATATATGAAAAAATAATATAATGAAATAAATGACTTTTCAAAAGGTATTAATCCTAGATCCACATTCTTTTTTTGGTTCAGGTGAGGCAATTAGAATGTGAAAAAAAGAAGCATAGAACAACTGTCTAATGAGAGGGACGAATGCTCCTGGGTGGAAAGTTATTAGAAGATAAATTAGTAGATTGACACTTTTGTGTAGTTTATATTTGGAGACATTCCTTTTTCCACTATTACCCTCTTAGCGCTCCGAATCTCCACTTGCATTTTCTACAGAAAGTGTGTTTCAGAACGGCTCAATCAAAACTAAGGTTCAACTCTTTTAGTTGAACAAACAGAACAGAAAGGAGTTTCACACAATTCTTCTGTGTAGTTTTTATTTGTAGACATACTTTTTCCCAATATAGGCCTCTTAGCGCTCAGAATATCCAATTGCAGTTTCTACAGAAAGAGTGTTTCAGAACGGCTCAATCAAAAGTAAGGTTCAACTCTGTTAGTTGAATGCACAGAACAGAAAGAAGTTTCATACAATGGTTCTGTGTAGTTTATATTTGAACATATTCTTTTTTCCACTATTACCCACTTAGCGCTACGAATGTCCAGTTGCATTTTCTACAGACAGAGTGTTTCAAAACTGCTCAATCAAAAGAATGGTTTAACTCTGTTAGCTGAATGCTCAGATCAGAAAGAAGTTTCACAGAATGCTTCTGTGTAGTTTATATTTGAATATATTCCTTTTTCCACTACTACGCTCTTAGCGCTCCAAATGTCCAGTTGCATTTTCTACAGAAAGAGTGTTCAGATCTGCTCAATCAAAAGTATGGTTTAACTCTGTTAGCTGAATGCACAGATCAGAAAGAAGTTTCACCGAATGATTCTGTGTAGTTTATATTTGAAGACATTCCTTTGTCCACTATTACCCTCTTAGCGCTCCGAATCTCCACTTGCATTTTCTACAAAAAGAGTGTTTCATAACTGCTCAATCAAAAATAAGTTTTATCTCTGTTAACTGAATTTACAGATCAGAAATAAGTTTCACAGAATGCATCTGTGTAGTTTTTATTTGAAGATATTCTTTTTCCCAATGTAGGCCTCTTAGCGCTTAGCATGTCCAATTGCAGTTTCTACAGAAAGAGTGTTTCAGAACGGCTCAATCAAAAGTAAGGTTCAACTCTGTTAGTTGAATGCACAGAACAGAAAGAATTTTCACAGAATGCTACTGTGTAGTTTATATTTGAATATATTCCTTTTTCCACTATTACCCTCTTAGCGCTCCGAATGTCCACTTGCATTTTCTACAGAAAGAGTTTTCAGAACTGCGCAATCAAAAGTATGGTTTAACTCTGTTAGCTTAATGAACATATCAGAAATAAGTTTCACACAATGCTTCTGTGTAGTTTTTATTTGAAGATATTATTTTTCCCAATAGAGGCCTCTTAGCGCTCAGAATGTCCAATTGCAGTTTCTACAGAAAGAGTGTTTCAGAAAGGCTCAATCAAAAGTAAGGTTCAACTCTGTTAGTTGAATGCACAGAACAGAAAGAAGTTTCATACAATGCTTCTGTGTAGTTTATATTTGAACCTATTCTTTTTTCCACTATTACCCACTTAGCGCTACGAATGTCCAGTTGCATTTTCTACAGAGAGAGTGTTTCAAAACTGCTCAATCAAAAGTATGGTTTAAATCTGTTAGCTGAATGCTCAGATCAGAAAGAAGTTTCACAGAATGCTTCTGTGTAGTTTATATTTGAATATATTCCTTTTTCCACTACTACTCTCTTAGCGCTCCAAATGTCCAGTTGCATTTTCTACAGAAAGAGTGTTCAGATCTGCTCAATCAAAGGTATGGTTTAACTCTGTTAGCTGAATGCACAGATCAGAAAGAAGTTTCACAGAATGATTCTGTGTAGTTTATATTTGGAGACATTCCTTTTTCCACTATTACCCTCTTAGCGCTCCGAATCTCCACTTGCATTTTCTACAGAAAGAGTGTTTCAGAACGGCTCAATCAAAACTAAGGTTCAATTCTTTTAGTTGAACAAACAGAACAGAAAGAAGTTTCACACAATTCTTCTGTGTAGTTTTTATTTGTAGACATTCTTTTTCCCAATATAGGCCTCTTAGCGCTCAGAATGTCCAATTGCAGTTTCTACAAAAGAGTGTTTCAGATCGGCTCAATCAAAAGTAAGGTTCAACTCTGATAGTTGAATGCACAGAACAGAAAGAAGTTTCATACAATGCTTCTGTGTAGTTTATATTTGAACATATTTTTTTTCAACTATTACCCACTTAGCGCTACGAATGTCCAGTTGCATTTTCTACAGACAGAGTGTTTCAAAACTGCTCAATCAAAAGTATGGTTTAACTCTGTTAGCTGAATGCTCAGATCAGAAAGAAGTTTCACAGAATGCTTCTGTGTAGTTTATATTTGAATATATTCCTTTTTCCACTACTACGCTCTTAGCGCTCGAAATGTCCAGTTGCATTTTCTACAGAAAGAGTGTTCAGATCTGCTCAATCAAAAGTATGGTTTAACTCTGTTAGCTGAATGCACAGATCAGAAGGAAGTTTCACCGAATGATTCTGTGTAGTTTATATTTGAAGACATTCCTTTTTCCACTATTACCCGCTTAGCGCTCCGAATCTCCACTTGCATTTTCTACAAAAAGAGTGTTTCATAACTGCTCAATCAAAAATATGTTTTATCTCTGTTAACTGAATTTACAGATCAGAAATAAGTTTCACAGATTGCATCTGTGTAGTTTTTATTTGAAGATATTCTTTTTCCCAATGTAGGCCTCTTAGCGCTTAGCATGTCCAATTGCAGTTTCTACAGAAAGAGTGTTTCAGAACGGCTCAATCAAAAGTAAGGTTCAACTCTGTTAGTTGAATGCACAGAACAGAAAGTATTTTCACAGAATGCTACTGTGTAGTTTATATTTGAATATATTCCTTTTTCCACTATTACCCTCTTAGCGCTCCGAATGTCCACTTGCATTTTCTACAGAAAGAGTGTTCAGAACTGCGCAATCAAAAGTATGGTTTAACTCTGTTAGCTTAATGAACATATCAGAAATTAGTTTCACACAATGCTTCTGGGTAGTTTTTATTTGAAGATATTATTTTTCCCAATAGAGGACTCTTAGCGCTCAGAATGTCCAATTGCAGTTTCTACAGAAAGAGTGTTTCAGAAAGGCTCAATCAAAAGTAAGGTTCAACTCTGTTAGTTGAATGCAAAGAACACAAAGTAGTTTCATACAATGCTTATGTGTAGTTCATATTTGAACATATTCTTTTTTCCACTATTACCCACTTAGCGCTACGAATGTCCAGTTGCATTTTCTACAGACAGAGTGTTTCAAAACTGCTCAATCAAAAGTATGGTTTAACTCTGTTAGCTGAATGCTCAGATCAGAAAGAAGTTTCACAGAATGCTTCTGTGTAGTTTATATTTGAATATATTCCTTTTTCCACTACTACGCTCTTAGCGCTCGAAATGTCCAGTTGCATTTTCTACAGAAAGAGTGTTCAGATCTGCTCAATCAAAAGTATGGTTTAACTCTGTTAGCTGAATGCACAGATCAGAAAGAAGTTTCACCGAATGATTCTGTGTAGTTTATATTTGAAGACATTCCTTTTTCCACTATTAACCCCTTAGCGCTCCGAATCTCCACTTTCATTTTTTGCAAAAAGAGTGTTTCATAACTGCTCAATCAAAAATATGTTTTATCTCTGTTAACTGAATTTACAGATCAGAAATAAGTTTCAAAGAATGCATCTGTGTACTTTTTATTTGAAGATATTCTTTTTCCCAATTTAGGCCTCTTAGCGCTTAGCATGTCCAATTGCAGTTTCTACAGAAAGAGTGTTTCAGAACGGCTCAATCAAAAGTAAGGTTCAACTCTGTTAGTTGAATGCACAGAACAGAAAGAATTTTCACAGAATGCTACTGTGTAGTTTATATTTGAATATATTCCTTTTTCCACTATTACCCTCTTAGCGCTCCGAATGTCCACTTGCATTTTCTACAGAAAGAGTGTTCAGAACTGCGCAATCAAAAGTATGGTTTAACTCTGTTAGCTTAATGAACATATCAGAAATAAGTTTCACACAATGCTTCTGTGTAGTTTTTATTTGAAGATTTTATTTTTCCCAATAGAGGCCTCTTAGCGCTCAGAATGTCCAATTGCAGTTTCTACAGAAAGAGTGTTTCAGAAAGGCTCAATCAAAAGTAAGGTTCAACTCTGTTAGTTGAATGCACAGAACAGAAAGAAGTTTCATACAATGCTTCTGTGTAGTTTATATTTGAACATATTCTTTTTTCCACTATTACCCACTTAGCGCTACGAATGTCCAGTTGCATTTTCTACAGACAGAGTGTTTCAAAACTGCTCAATCAAAAGTATGGTTTAACTCTGTTAGCTGAATGCTCAGATCAGAAAGAAGTTTCACAGAATGCTTCTGTGTAGTTTATATTTGAATATATTCCTTTTTCCACTACTACGCTCTTAGCGCTCGAAATGTCCAGTTGCATTTTCTACAGAAAGAGTGTTCAGATCTACTCAATCAAAAGTATGGTTTAACTCTGTTAGCTGAATGCACAGATCAGAAGGAAGTTTCACCGAATGATTCTGTGTAGTTTATATTTGAAGACATTCCTTTTTCCACTATTACCCTCTTAGCGCTCTGAATCTCCACTTGCATTTTCTACAAAAAGAGTGTTTCATAACTGCTCAATCAAAAATATGTTTTATCTCTGTTAACTGAATTTACAGATCAGAAATAAGTTTCACAGAATGCATCTGTGTAGTTTTTATTTGAAGATATTCTTTTTCCCAATGTAGGCCTCTTAGCGCTTAGCATGTCCAATTGCAGTTTCTACAGAAAGAGTGTTGCAGAACGGCTCAATCAAAAGTAAGGTTCAACTCTGTTAGTTGAATGCACAGAACAGAAAGTATTTTCACAGAATGCTACTGTGTAGTTTATATTTGAATATATTCCTTTTTCCACTATTACCCTCTTAGCGCTCCGAATGTCCACTTGCATTTTCTACAGAAAGAGTGTTCAGAACTGCGCAATCAAAAGTATGGTTTAACTCTGTTAGCTTAATGAACATATCAGAAATAAGTTTCACACAATGCTTCTGTGTAGTTTTTATTTGAAGATATTATTTTTCCCAATAGAGGCCTCTTAGCGCTCAGAATGTCCAATTGCAGTTTCTACAGAAAGAGTGTTTCAGAAAGGCTCAATCAAAAGTAAGGTTCAACTCTGTTAGTTGAATGCACAGAACAGAAAGTTGTTTCATACAATGCTTCTGTGTAGTTTATATTTGAACATATTCTTTTTTCCACTATTACCCACTTAGTGCTACGAATGTCCAGTTGCATTTTCTACAGACAGAGTGTTTCAAAACTGCTCAATCAAATGTATGGTTTAACTCTGTTAGCTGAATGCTCAGATCAGAAAGAAGTTTCACAGAATGCTTCTGTGTAGTTTATATTTGAATATATTCCTTTTTCCACTACTACACTCTTAGCGCTCCAAATGTCCAGTTGCATTTTCTACAGAAAGAGAGTTCAGATCTGCTCAATCAAAAGTATGTTTTAACTCTGTTAGCTGAATGCACAGATCAGAAAGAAGTTTCACAGAATGATTCTGTGTAGTTTATATTTGGAGACATTCCTTTTTCCACTATTACCCTCTTAGCGCTCCGAATCTCCACTTGCATTTTCTACAGAAAGAGTGTTTCAGAACGGCTCAATCAAAACTAAGGTTCCACTCTTTTAGTTGAACAAACAGAACAGAAAGAAGTTTCACACAATTCTTCTGTGTAGTTTTTATTTGTAGACATTCTTTTTCCCAATATAGGCCTCTTAGCGCTCAGAATGTCCAATTGCAGTTTCTACAGAAAGAGTGTTTCAGAAAGGCTCAATCAAAAATAAGGTTCAACTCTGGTAGTTGAATGCACAGAACACAAAGTAGTTTCATACAATGCTTCTGTGTAGTTCATATTTGAACATATTCTTTTTTCCACTATTACCCACTTAGCGCTACGAATGTCCAGTTGCATTTTCTACAGACAGAGTGTTTCAAAACTGCTCAATCAAAAGTATGGTTTAACTCTGTTAGCTGAATGCTCAGATCAGAAAGAAGTTTCACAGAATGCTTCTCTGTAGTTTTTATTTGAATATATTCCTTTTTCCACTACTACGCTCTTAGCGCTCGAAATGTCCAGTTGCATTTTCTACAGAAAGAGTGTTCAGATCTGTTCAATCAAAAGTATGGTTTAACTCTGTTAGCTGAATGCACAGATCAGAAAGAAGTTTCACCGAATGATTCTGTGTAGTTTATATTTGAAGACATTCCTTTTTCCACTATTACCCTCTTAGCGCTCCGAATCTCCACTTGCATTTTCTACAAAAAGAGTGTTTCATAACTGCTCAATCAAAAATATGTTTTATCTCTGTTAACTGAATTTACAGATCAGAAATAAGTTTCACAGAATGCATCTGTGTAGTTTTTATTTGAAGATATTCTTTTTCCCAATGTAGGCCTCTTAGCGCTTAGCATGTCCAATTGCAGTTTCTACAGAAAGAGTGTTTCAGAACGGCTCAATCAAAAGTAAGGTTCAACTCTGTTAGTTGAATGCACAGAACAGAAAGAATTTTCACAGAATGCTACTGTGTAGTTTATATTTGAATATATTCCTTTTTCCACTATTACCCTCTTAGCGCTCCGAATGTCCACTTGCATTTTCTACAGAAAGAGTGTTCAGAACTGCGCAATCAAAAGTATGGTTTAACTCTGTTAGCTTAATGAACATATCAGAAATAAGTTTCACACAATGCTTCTGTGTAGTTTTTATTTGAAGATTTTATTTTTCCCAATAGAGGCCTCTTAGCGCTCAGAATGTCCAATTGCAGTTTCTACAGAAAGAGTGTTTCAGAAAGGCTCAATCAAAAGTAAGGTTCAACTCTGTTAGTTGAATGCACAGAACAGAAAGAAGTTTCATACAATGCTTCTGTGTAGTTTATATTTGAACATATTCTTTTTTCCACTATTACCCACTTAGCGCTACGAATGTCCAGTTGCATTTTCTACAGACAGAGTGTTTCAAAACTGCTCAATCAAAAGTATGGTTTAACTCTGTTAGCTGAATGCTCAGATCAGAAAGAAGTTTCACAGAATGCTTCTGTGTAGTTTATATTTGAATATATTCCTTTTTCCACTACTACGTTCTTAGCGCTCGAAATGTCCAGTTGCATTTTCTACAGAAAGAGTGTTCAGATCTGCTCAATCAAAAGTATGGTTTAACTCTGTTAGCTGAATGCACAGATCAGAAAGAAGTTTCACCGAATGATTCTGTGTAGTTTATATTTGAAGACATTCCTTTTTCCACTATTACCCTCTTAGCGCTCCGAATCTCCACTTGCATTTTCTACAAAAAGAGTGTTTCATAACTGCTCAATCAAAAATATGTTTTATCTCTGTTAACTGAATTTACAGATCAGAAATAAGTTTCACAGAATGCATCTGTGTAGTTTTTATTTGAAGATATTCTTTTTCCCAATGTAGGCCTCTTAGCGCTTAGCATGTCCAATTGCAGTTTCTACAGAAAGAGTGTTTCAGAACGGCTCAATCAAAAGTAAGGTTCAACTCTGTTAGTTGAATGCACAGAACAGAAAGAATTTTCACAGAATGCTACTGTGTAGTTTATATTTGAATATATTCCTTTTTCCACTATTACCCTCTTAGCGCTCCGAATGTCCACTTGCATTTTCTACAGAAAGAGTGTTCAGAACTGCGCAATCAAAAGTATGGTTTAACTCTGTTAGCTTAATGAACATATCAGAAATAAGTTTCACACAATGCTTCTGTGTAGTTTTTATTTGAAGATATAATTTTTCCCAATAGAGGCCTCTTAGCGCTCAGAATGTCCAATTGCAGTTTCTACAGAAAGAGTGTTTCAGAAAGGCTCAATCAAAAGTAAGGTTCAACTCTGTTAGTTGAATGCACAGAACAGAAAGAAGTTTCATACAATGCTTCTGTGTAGTTTATATTTGAACATATTCTTTTTTCCACTATTACCCACTTAGCGCTACGAATGTCCAGTTGCATTTTCTACAGACACAGAGTTTCAAAACTGCTCAAATGTATGGTTTAACTCTGTTAGCTGAATGCTCAGATCAGAAAGAAGTTTCACAGAATGATTCTGTGTAGATTATATTTGAAGACATTCCTTTTTCCACTATTACCCTCTTAGCGCTCCGAATCTCCACTTGCATTTTCTACAAAAAGAGTGTTTCATAACTGCTCAATCAAAAATATGTTTTATCTCTGTTAACTGAATTTACAGATCAGAAATAAGTTTCACAGATTGCATCTGTGTAGTTTTTATTTGAAGATATTCTTTTTCCCAATGTAGGCCTCTTAGCGCTTAGCATGTCCAATTGCAGTTTCTACAGAAAGAGTGTTTCAGAACGGCTCAATCAAAAGTAAGGTTCAACTCTGTTAGTTGAATGCACAGAACAGAAAGTATTTTCACAGAATGCTACTGTGTAGTTTATATTTGAATATATTCCTTTTTCCACTATTACCCTCTTAGCGCTCCGAATGTCCACTTGCATTTTCTACAGAAAGAGTGTTCAGAACTGCGCAATCAAAAGTATGGTTTAACTCTGTTAGCTTAATGAACATATCAGAAATTAGTTTCACACAATGCTTCTGGGTAGTTTTTATTTGAAGATATTATTTTTCCCAATAGAGGACTCTTAGCGCTCAGAATGTCCAATTGCAGTTTCTACAGAAAGAGTGTTTCAGAAAGGCTCAATCAAAAGTAAGGTTCAACTCTGTTAGTTGAATGCAAAGAACACAAAGTAGTTTCATACAATGCTTATGTGTAGTTCATATTTGAACATATTCTTTTTTCCACTATTACCCACTTAGCGCTACGAATGTCCAGTTGCATTTTCTACAGACAGAGTGTTTCAAAACTGCTCAATCAAAAGTATGGTTTAACTCTGTTAGCTGAATGCTCAGATCAGAAAGAAGTTTCACAGAATGCTTCTGTGTAGTTTATATTTGAATATATTCCTTTTTCCACTACTACGCTCTTAGCGCTCCAAATGTCCAGTTGCATTTTCTACAGAAAGAGTGTTCAGATCTGCTCAATCAAAAGTATGGTTTAACTCTGTTAGCTGAATGCACAGATCAGAAAGAAGTTTCACCGAATGATTCTGTGTAGTTTATATTTGAAGACATTCCTTTTTCCACTATTACCCTCTTAGCGCTCCGAATCTCCACTTGCATTTCCTACAAAAAGAGTGTTTCATAACTGCTCAATCAAAAATATGTTTTATCTCTGTTAACTGAATTTACAGATCAGAAATAAGTTTCACAGAATGCATCTGTGTAGTTTTTATTGGAAGATATTCTTTTTCCCAATTTTTGGCCTCTTAGCGCTTAGCATGTCCAATTGCAGTTTCTACAGAAAGAGTGTTTCAGAACGGCTCAATCAAAAGTAAGGTTCAACTCTGTTAGTTGAATGCACAGAACAGAAAGAATTTTCACAGAATGCTACTGTGTAGTTTATATTTGAATATATTCCTTTTTCCACTATTACCCTCTTAGCGCTCAGAATGTCCACTTGCATTTTCTACAGAAAGAGTGTTCAGAACTGCGCAATCAAAAGTATGGTTTAACTCTGTTAGCTTAATGAACATATCAGAAATAAGTTTCACACAATGCTTCTGTGTAGTTTTTATTTGAAGTTATTATTTTTCCCAATATAGGCCTCTTAGCGCTCAGAATGTCCAATTGCAGTTTATACAGAAAGAGTGTTTCAGAAAGGCTCAATCAAAAGTAAGGTTCAACTCTGTTAGTGGAATGCACAGAACAGAAAGAAGTTTCATACAATGCTTCTGTGTAGTTTATATTTGAACATATTCTTTTTTCCACTATTACCCACTTAGCGCTACGAATGTCCAGTTGCATTTTCTACAGACAGAGTGTTTCAAAACTGCTCAATCAAAAGTATGGTTTAACTCTGTTAGCTGAATGCTCAGATCAGAAAGAAGTTTCACAGAATGCTTCTGTGTAGTTTATATTTGAATATATTCCTTTTTCCACTACTACTCTCTTAGCGCTCCAAATGTCCAGTTGCATTTTCTACAGAAAGAGAGTTCAGATCTGCTCAATCAAAAGTATGGTTTAACTCTGTTAGCTGAATGCACAGATCAGAAAGAAGTTTCACAGAATGATTCTGTGTAGTTTATATTTGAAGACATTCCTTTTTCCACTATTACCCTCTTAGCGCTCCGAATGTCCACTTGCATTTTCTACAGAAAGAGGGTTTCAGAACGGCTCAATCAAAACTAAGTTTCAACTCTTTTAGTTGAACAAACAGAACAGAAAGAAGTTTCACACAATTCTTCTGTGTAGTTTTTATTTGTAGACATTCTTTTTCCCAATATAGGCCTCTTAGCGCTCAGAATGTCCAATTACAGTTTCTACAGAAAGAGTGTTTCAGAACGGCTCAATCAAAAGTAAGGTTCAACTCTGTTAGTTGAATGCACAGAACACAAAGAAGTTTCATACAATGCTTCTGTGTAGTTCATATTTGAACATATTCTTTTTTCCACTATTACCCACTTAGCGCTACGAATGTCCAGTTGCATTTTCTACAGACAGAGTGTTTCAAAACTGCTCAATCAAAAGTATGGTTTAACTCTGTTAGCTGAATGCCCAGATCAGAAAGAAGTTTCACAGAATGCTTCTGTGTAGTTTATATTTGAATATATTCCTTTTTCCACTACTACGCTCTTAGCGCTCGAAATGTCCAGTTGCATTTTCTACAGAAAGAGTGTTCAGATCTGCTCAATCAAAAGTATGGTTTAACTCTGTTAGCTGAATGCACAGATCAGAAAGAAGTTTCACCGAATGATTCTGTGTAGTTTATATTTGAAGACATTCCTTTTTCCACTATTAACCCCTTAGCGCTCCGAATCTCCACTTTCATTTTTTGCAAAAAGAGTGTTTCATAACTGCTCAATCAAAAATATGTTTTATCTCTGTTAACTGAATTTACAGATCAGAAATAAGTTTCAAAGAATGCATCTGTGTACTTTTTATTTGAAGATATTCTTTTTCCCAATTTAGGCCTCTTAGCGCTTAGCATGTCCAATTGCAGTTTCTACAGAAAGAGTGTTTCAGAACGGCTCAATCAAAAGTAAGGTTCAACTCTGTTAGTTGAATGCACAGAACAGAAAGAATTTTCACAGAATGCTACTGTGTAGTTTATATTTGAATATATTCCTTTTTCCACTATTACCCTCTTAGCGCTCCGAATGTCCACTTGCATTTTCTACAGAAAGAGTGTTCAGAACTGCGCAATCAAAAGTATGGTTTAACTCTGTTAGCTTAATGAACATATCAGAAATAAGTTTCACACAATGCTTCTGTGTAGTTTTTATTTGAAGATTTTATTTTTCCCAATAGAGGCCTCTTAGCGCTCAGAATGTCCAATTGCAGTTTCTACAGAAAGAGTGTTTCAGAAAGGCTCAATCAAAAGTAAGGTTCAACTCTGTTAGTTGAATGCACAGAACAGAAAGAAGTTTCATACAATGCTTCTGTGTAGTTTATATTTGAACATATTCTTTTTTCCACTATTACCCACTTAGCGCTACGAATGTCCAGTTGCATTTTCTACAGACAGAGTGTTTCAAAACTGCTCAATCAAAAGTATGGTTTAACTCTGTTAGCTGAATGCTCAGATCAGAAAGAAGTTTCACAGAATGCTTCTGTGTAGTTTATATTTGAATATATTCCTTTTTCCACTACTACGCTCTTAGCGCTCGAAATGTCCAGTTGCATTTTCTACAGAAAGAGTGTTCAGATCTACTCAATCAAAAGTATGGTTTAACTCTGTTAGCTGAATGCACAGATCAGAAGGAAGTTTCACCGAATGATTCTGTGTAGTTTATATTTGAAGACATTCCTTTTTCCACTATTACCCTCTTAGCGCTCCGAATCTCCACTTGCATTTCCTACAAAAAGAGTGTTTCATAACTGCTCAATCAAAAATATGTTTTATCTCTGTTAACTGAATTTACAGATCAGAAATAAGTTTCACAGAATGCATCTGTGTAGTTTTTATTGGAAGATATTCTTTTTCCCAATTTTTGGCCTCTTAGCGCTTAGCATGTCCAATTGCAGTTTCTACAGAAAGAGTGTTTCAGAACGGCTCAATCAAAAGTAAGGTTCAACTCTGTTAGTTGAATGCACAGAACAGAAAGAATTTTCACAGAATGCTACTGTGTAGTTTATATTTGAATATATTCCTTTTTCCACTATTACCCTCTTAGCGCTCAGAATGTCCACTTGCATTTTCTACAGAAAGAGTGTTCAGAACTGCGCAATCAAAAGTATGGTTTAACTCTGTTAGCTTAATGAACATATCAGAAATAAGTTTCACACAATGCTTCTGTGTAGTTTTTATTTGAAGTTATTATTTTTCCCAATATAGGCCTCTTAGCGCTCAGAATGTCCAATTGCAGTTTATACAGAAAGAGTGTTTCAGAAAGGCTCAATCAAAAGTAAGGTTCAACTCTGTTAGTGGAATGCACAGAACAGAAAGAAGTTTCATACAATGCTTCTGTGTAGTTTATATTTGAACATATTCTTTTTTCCACTATTACCCACTTAGCGCTACGAATGTCCAGTTGCATTTTCTACAGACAGAGTGTTTCAAAACTGCTCAATCAAAAGTATGGTTTAACTCTGTTAGCTGAATGCTCAGATCAGAAAGAAGTTTCACAGAATGCTTCTGTGTAGTTTATATTTGAATATATTCCTTTTTCCACTACTACTCTCTTAGCGCTCCAAATGTCCAGTTGCATTTTCTACAGAAAGAGAGTTCAGATCTGCTCAATCAAAAGTATGGTTTAACTCTGTTAGCTGAATGCACAGATCAGAAAGAAGTTTCACAGAATGATTCTGTGTAGTTTATATTTGAAGACATTCCTTTTTCCACTATTACCCTCTTAGCGCTCCGAATGTCCACTTGCATTTTCTACAGAAAGAGGGTTTCAGAACGGCTCAATCAAAACTAAGTTTCAACTCTTTTAGTTGAACAAACAGAACAGAAAGAAGTTTCACACAATTCTTCTGTGTAGTTTTTATTTGTAGACATTCTTTTTCCCAATATAGGCCTCTTAGCGCTCAGAATGTCCAATTACAGTTTCTACAGAAAGAGTGTTTCAGAACGGCTCAATCAAAAGTAAGGTTCAACTCTGTTAGTTGAATGCACAGAACACAAAGAAGTTTCATACAATGCTTCTGTGTAGTTCATATTTGAACATATTCTTTTTTCCACTATTACCCACTTAGCGCTACGAATGTCCAGTTGCATTTTCTACAGACAGAGTGTTTCAAAACTGCTCAATCAAAAGTATGGTTTAACTCTGTTAGCTGAATGCCCAGATCAGAAAGAAGTTTCACAGAATGCTTCTGTGTAGTTTATATTTGAATATATTCCTTTTTCCACTACTACGCTCTTAGCGCTCGAAATGTCCAGTTGCATTTTCTACAGAAAGAGTGTTCAGATCTGCTCAATCAAAAGTATGGTTTAACTCTGTTAGCTGAATGCACAGATCAGAAAGAAGTTTCACCGAATGATTCTGTGTAGTTTATATTTGAAGACATTCCTTTTTCCACTATTAACCCCTTAGCGCTCCGAATCTCCACTTTCATTTTTTGCAAAAAGAGTGTTTCATAACTGCTCAATCAAAAATATGTTTTATCTCTGTTAACTGAATTTACAGATCAGAAATAAGTTTCAAAGAATGCATCTGTGTACTTTTTATTTGAAGATATTCTTTTTCCCAATTTAGGCCTCTTAGCGCTTAGCATGTCCAATTGCAGTTTCTACAGAAAGAGTGTTTCAGAACGGCTCAATCAAAAGTAAGGTTCAACTCTGTTAGTTGAATGCACAGAACAGAAAGAATTTTCACAGAATGCTACTGTGTAGTTTATATTTGAATATATTCCTTTTTCCACTATTACCCTCTTAGCGCTCCGAATGTCCACTTGCATTTTCTACAGAAAGAGTGTTCAGAACTGCGCAATCAAAAGTATGGTTTAACTCTGTTAGCTTAATGAACATATCAGAAATAAGTTTCACACAATGCTTCTGTGTAGTTTTTATTTGAAGATTTTATTTTTCCCAATAGAGGCCTCTTAGCGCTCAGAATGTCCAATTGCAGTTTCTACAGAAAGAGTGTTTCAGAAAGGCTCAATCAAAAGTAAGGTTCAACTCTGTTAGTTGAATGCACAGAACAGAAAGAAGTTTCATACAATGCTTCTGTGTAGTTTATATTTGAACATATTCTTTTTTCCACTATTACCCACTTAGCGCTACGAATGTCCAGTTGCATTTTCTACAGACAGAGTGTTTCAAAACTGCTCAATCAAAAGTATGGTTTAACTCTGTTAGCTGAATGCTCAGATCAGAAAGAAGTTTCACAGAATGCTTCTGTGTAGTTTATATTTGAATATATTCCTTTTTCCACTACTACGCTCTTAGCGCTCGAAATGTCCAGTTGCATTTTCTACAGAAAGAGTGTTCAGATCTACTCAATCAAAAGTATGGTTTAACTCTGTTAGCTGAATGCACAGATCAGAAGGAAGTTTCACCGAATGATTCTGTGTAGTTTATATTTGAAGACATTCCTTTTTCCACTATTACCCTCTTAGCGCTCTGAATCTCCACTTGCATTTTCTACAAAAAGAGTGTTTCATAACTGCTCAATCAAAAATATGTTTTATCTCTGTTAACTGAATTTACAGATCAGAAATAAGTTTCACAGAATGCATCTGTGTAGTTTTTATTTGAAGATATTCTTTTTCCCAATGTAGGCCTCTTAGCGCTTAGCATGTCCAATTGCAGTTTCTACAGAAAGAGTGTTGCAGAACGGCTCAATCAAAAGTAAGGTTCAACTCTGTTAGTTGAATGCACAGAACAGAAAGTATTTTCACAGAATGCTACTGTGTAGTTTATATTTGAATATATTCCTTTTTCCACTATTACCCTCTTAGCGCTCCGAATGTCCACTTGCATTTTCTACAGAAAGAGTGTTCAGAACTGCGCAATCAAAAGTATGGTTTAACTCTGTTAGCTTAATGAACATATCAGAAATAAGTTTCACACAATGCTTCTGTGTAGTTTTTATTTGAAGATATTATTTTTCCCAATAGAGGCCTCTTAGCGCTCAGAATGTCCAATTGCAGTTTCTACAGAAAGAGTGTTTCAGAAAGGCTCAATCAAAAGTAAGGTTCAACTCTGTTAGTTGAATGCACAGAACAGAAAGTTGTTTCATACAATGCTTCTGTGTAGTTTATATTTGAACATATTCTTTTTTCCACTATTACCCACTTAGTGCTACGAATGTCCAGTTGCATTTTCTACAGACAGAGTGTTTCAAAACTGCTCAATCAAATGTATGGTTTAACTCTGTTAGCTGAATGCTCAGATCAGAAAGAAGTTTCACAGAATGCTTCTGTGTAGTTTATATTTGAATATATTCCTTTTTCCACTACTACACTCTTAGCGCTCCAAATGTCCAGTTGCATTTTCTACAGAAAGAGAGTTCAGATCTGCTCAATCAAAAGTATGTTTTAACTCTGTTAGCTGAATGCACAGATCAGAAAGAAGTTTCACAGAATGATTCTGTGTAGTTTATATTTGGAGACATTCCTTTTTCCACTATTACCCTCTTAGCGCTCCGAATCTCCACTTGCATTTTCTACAGAAAGAGTGTTTCAGAACGGCTCAATCAAAACTAAGGTTCCACTCTTTTAGTTGAACAAACAGAACAGAAAGAAGTTTCACACAATTCTTCTGTGTAGTTTTTATTTGTAGACATTCTTTTTCCCAATATAGGCCTCTTAGCGCTCAGAATGTCCAATTGCAGTTTCTACAGAAAGAGTGTTTCAGAAAGGCTCAATCAAAAATAAGGTTCAACTCTGGTAGTTGAATGCACAGAACACAAAGTAGTTTCATACAATGCTTCTGTGTAGTTCATATTTGAACATATTCTTTTTTCCACTATTACCCACTTAGCGCTACGAATGTCCAGTTGCATTTTCTACAGACAGAGTGTTTCAAAACTGCTCAATCAAAAGTATGGTTTAACTCTGTTAGCTGAATGCTCAGATCAGAAAGAAGTTTCACAGAATGCTTCTCTGTAGTTTTTATTTGAATATATTCCTTTTTCCACTACTACGCTCTTAGCGCTCGAAATGTCCAGTTGCATTTTCTACAGAAAGAGTGTTCAGATCTGTTCAATCAAAAGTATGGTTTAACTCTGTTAGCTGAATGCACAGATCAGAAAGAAGTTTCACCGAATGATTCTGTGTAGTTTATATTTGAAGACATTCCTTTTTCCACTATTACCCTCTTAGCGCTCCGAATCTCCACTTGCATTTTCTACAAAAAGAGTGTTTCATAACTGCTCAATCAAAAATATGTTTTATCTCTGTTAACTGAATTTACAGATCAGAAATAAGTTTCACAGAATGCATCTGTGTAGTTTTTATTTGAAGATATTCTTTTTCCCAATGTAGGCCTCTTAGCGCTTAGCATGTCCAATTGCAGTTTCTACAGAAAGAGTGTTTCAGAACGGCTCAATCAAAAGTAAGGTTCAACTCTGTTAGTTGAATGCACAGAACAGAAAGAATTTTCACAGAATGCTACTGTGTAGTTTATATTTGAATATATTCCTTTTTCCACTATTACCCTCTTAGCGCTCCGAATGTCCACTTGCATTTTCTACAGAAAGAGTGTTCAGAACTGCGCAATCAAAAGTATGGTTTAACTCTGTTAGCTTAATGAACATATCAGAAATAAGTTTCACACAATGCTTCTGTGTAGTTTTTATTTGAAGATTTTATTTTTCCCAATAGAGGCCTCTTAGCGCTCAGAATGTCCAATTGCAGTTTCTACAGAAAGAGTGTTTCAGAAAGGCTCAATCAAAAGTAAGGTTCAACTCTGTTAGTTGAATGCACAGAACAGAAAGAAGTTTCATACAATGCTTCTGTGTAGTTTATATTTGAACATATTCTTTTTTCCACTATTACCCACTTAGCGCTACGAATGTCCAGTTGCATTTTCTACAGACAGAGTGTTTCAAAACTGCTCAATCAAAAGTATGGTTTAACTCTGTTAGCTGAATGCTCAGATCAGAAAGAAGTTTCACAGAATGCTTCTGTGTAGTTTATATTTGAATATATTCCTTTTTCCACTACTACGTTCTTAGCGCTCGAAATGTCCAGTTGCATTTTCTACAGAAAGAGTGTTCAGATCTGCTCAATCAAAAGTATGGTTTAACTCTGTTAGCTGAATGCACAGATCAGAAAGAAGTTTCACCGAATGATTCTGTGTAGTTTATATTTGAAGACATTCCTTTTTCCACTATTACCCTCTTAGCGCTCCGAATCTCCACTTGCATTTTCTACAAAAAGAGTGTTTCATAACTGCTCAATCAAAAATATGTTTTATCTCTGTTAACTGAATTTACAGATCAGAAATAAGTTTCACAGAATGCATCTGTGTAGTTTTTATTTGAAGATATTCTTTTTCCCAATGTAGGCCTCTTAGCGCTTAGCATGTCCAATTGCAGTTTCTACAGAAAGAGTGTTTCAGAACGGCTCAATCAAAAGTAAGGTTCAACTCTGTTAGTTGAATGCACAGAACAGAAAGAATTTTCACAGAATGCTACTGTGTAGTTTATATTTGAATATATTCCTTTTTCCACTATTACACTCTTAGCGCTCCGAATGTCCACTTGCATTTTCTACAGAAAGAGTGTTCAGAACTGCGCAATCAAAAGAATGGTTTAACTCTGTTAGCTTAATGAACATATCAGAAATAAGTTTCACACAATGCTTCTGTGTAGTTTTTATTTGAAGATATAATTTTTCCCAATAGAGGCCTCTTAGCGCTCAGAATGTCCAATTGCAGTTTCTACAGAAAGAGTGTTTCAGAAAGGCTCAATCAAAAGTAAGGTTCAACTCTGTTAGTTGAATGCACAGAACAGAAAGAAGTTTCATACAATGCTTCTGTGTAGTTTATATTTGAACATATTCTTTTTTCCACTATTACCCACTTAGCGCTACGAATGTCCAGTTGCATTTTCTACAGACACAGAGTTTCAAAACTGCTCAAATGTATGGTTTAACTCTGTTAGCTGAATGCTCAGATCAGAAAGAAGTTTCACAGAATGATTCTGTGTAGTTTATATTTGGAGATATTCCTTTTTCCACTATTACCCTCTTAGCGCTCCGAATCTCCACTTGCATTTTCTACAGAAAGAGTGTTTCAGAACGGCTCAATCAAAACTAAGGTTCAACTCTTTTAGTTGAACAAACAGAACAGAAAGAAGTTTCACACAATTCTTCTGTGTAGTTTTTATTTGTAGACATTCTTTTTCCCAATATAGGCCTCTTAGCGCTCAGAATGTCCAATTGCAGTTTCTACAGAAAGAGTGTTTCAGAACGGCTCAATCAAAAGTAAGGTTCAACTCTGTTAGTTGAATGCACAGAACACAAAGAAGTTTCATACAATGCTTCTGTGTAGTTCATATTTGAACATATTCTTTTTTCCACTATTACCCACTTAGCGCTACGAATGTCCAGTTGCATTTTCTACAGACAGAGTGTTTCAAAACTGCTCAATCAAAAGTATGGTTTTACTCTGTTAGCTGAATGCCCAGATCAGAAAGAAGTTTCACAGAATGCTTCTGTGTAGTTTATATTTGAACATATTCCTTTTTCCACTACTACGCTCTTAGCGCTCGAAATGTCCAGTTGCATTTTCTACAGAAAGAGTGTTCAGATCTGCTCAATCAAAAGTATGGTTTAACTCTGTTAGCTGAATGCACAGATCAGAAAGAAGTTTCACCGAATGATTCTGTGTAGTTTATATTTGAAGACATTCCTTTTTCCACTATTACCCTCTTAGCGCTCCGTATCTCCACTTGCATTTTCTACAAAAAGAGTGTTTCATAACTGCTCAATCAAAAATATGTTTTATCTCTGTTAACTGAATTTACAGATCAGAAATAAGTTTCACAGAATGCATCTGTGTAGTTTTTATTTGAAGATATTCATTTTCCCAATGTAGGCCTCTTAGCGCTTAGCATGTCCAATTGCAGTTTCTACAGAAAGAGTGTTTCAGAACGGCTCAATCAAAAGTAAGGTTCAACTCTGTTAGTTGAATGCACAGAACAGAAAGAATTTTCACAGAATGCTACTGTGTAGTTTATATTTGAATATATTCTTTTTTCCACTATTACCCTCTTAACGCTCCGAATGTCCACTTGCATTTTCTACAGAAAGAGTGTTCAGAACTGCGCAATCAAAAGTATGGTTTAACTCTGTTAGCTTAATGAACATATCAGAAATAAGTTTCACACAATGCTTCTGTGTAGTTTTTATTTGAAGATATTATTTTTCCCAATAGAGGCCTCTTAGCGCTCAGAATGTCCAATTGCAGTTTCTACAGAAAGAGTGTTTCAGAAAGGCTCAATCAAAAGTAAGGTTCAACTCTGTTAGTTGAATGCACAGAACAGAAAGAAGTTTCATACAATGCTTCTGTGTAGTTTATATTTGAACATATTCTTTTTTCCACTATTACCCACTTAGCGCTACGAATGTCCTGTTGCATTTTCTACAGACAGAGTGTTTCAAAACTGCTCAATCAAAAGTATGGTTTAACTCTGTTAGCTGAATGCTCAGATCAGAAAGAAGTTTCACAGAATGCTTCTGTGTAGTTTATATTTGAATATATTCCTTTTTCCACTACTACTCTCTTAGCGCTCCAAATGTCCAGTTGCATTTTCTACAGAAAGAGTGTTCAGATCTGCTCAATCAAAAGTATGGTTTAACTCTGTTAGCTGAATGCACAGATCAGAAAGAAGTTTCACTGAATGATTCTGTGTAGTTTATATTTGGAGACATTCCTTTTTTCACTATTACCCTCTTAGCGCTCCGACTCTCCACTTGCATTTTCTACAGAAAGTGTGTTTCAGAACGGCTCAATCAAAACTAAGGTTCAACTCTTTTAGTTGAACAAACAGAACAGAAAGGAGTTTCACACAATTCTTCTGTGTAGTTTTTATTTGTAGACATTCTTTTTCCCAATATAGGCCTCTTAGCGCTCAGAATGTCCAATTGCAGTTTATACAGAAAGAGTGTTTCAGAACGGCTCAATCAAAAGTAAGGTTCAACTCTGTTAGTTGAATGCACAGAACAGAAAGAAGTTTCATACAATGCTTCTGTGTAGTTTATATTTGAACATATTCTTTTTTCCACTATTACCCACTTAGCGCTACGAATGTCCAGTTGCATTTTCTACAGACAGAGTGTTTCAAAACTGCTCAATCAAAAGTATGGTTTAACTCTGTTAGCTGAATGCTCAGATCAGAAAGAAGTTTCACAGAATGCTTCTGTGTAGTTTATATTTGAATATATTCCTTTTTCCACTACTACGCTCTTAGCGCTCCAAATGTCCAGTTGCATTTTCTACAGAAAGAGTGTTCAGATCTGCTCAATCAAAAGTATGGTTTAACTCTGTTAGCTGAATGCACAGATCAGAAAGAAGTTTCACCGAATGATTCTGTGTAGATTATATTTGAAGACATTCCTTTTTCCACTATTACCCTCTTAGCGCTCCGAATCTCCACTTGCATTTTCTACAAAAAGAGTGTTTCATAACTGCTCAATCAAAAATATGTTTTATCTCTGTTAACTGAATTTACAGATCAGAAATAAGTTTCACAGAATGCATCTGTGTAGTTTTTATTTGAAGATATTCTTTTTCCCAATGTAGGCCTCTTAGTGCTTAGCATGTCCAATTGCAGTTTCTACAGAAAGAGTGTTTCAGAACGGCTCAATCAAAAGTAAGGTTCAACTCTGTTAGTTGAATGCACAGAACAGAAAGAATTTTCACAGAATGCTACTGTGTAGTTTATATTTGAATATATTCCTTTTTCCACTATTACCCTCTTAGCGCTCCGAATGTCCACTTGCATTTTCTACAGAAAGAGTGTTCAGAACTGCGCAATCAAAAGTATGGTTTAACTCTGTTAGCTTAATGAACATATCAGAAATAAGTTTCACACAATGCTTCTGTGTAGTTTTTATTTGAAGATTTTATTTTTCCCAATAGAGGCCTCTTAGCGCTCAGAATGTCCAATTGCAGTTTCTACAGAAAGAGTGTTTCAGAAAGGCTCAATCAAAAGTAAGGTTCAACTCTGTTAGTTGAATGCACAGAACAGAAAGAAGTTTCATACAATGCTTCTGTGTAGTTTATATTTGAACATATTCTTTTTTCCACTATTACCCACTTAGCGCTACGAATGTCCAGTTGCATTTTCTACAGACAGAGTGTTTCAAAACTGCTCAATCAAAAGTATGGTTTAACTCTGTTAGCTGAATGCTCAGATCAGAAAGAAGTTTCACAGAATGCTTCTGTGTAGTTTATATATGAATATATTCCTTTTTCCACTACTACTCTCTTAGCGCTCCAAATGTCCAGTTGCATTTTCTACAGAAAGTGTGTTCAGATCTGCTCAATCAAAAGTATGGTTTAACACTGTTAGCTGAATGCACAGATCAGAAAGAATTTTCACAGAATGATTCTGTGTAGTTTATATTTGGAGACATTCCTTTTTCCACTATTACCCTCTTAGCGCTCCGAATCTCCACTTGCATTTTCTACAGAAAGAGTGTTTCAGAACGGCTCAATCAAAACTAAGGTTCAACTCTTTTAGTTGAACAAACAGAACAGAAAGTATTTTCACACAATTCTTCTGTGTAGTTTTTATTTGTAGACATTCTTTTTCCCAATATAGGCCTCTTAGCGCTCAGAATGTCCAATTGCAGTTTCTACAGAAAGAGTGTTTCAGAACGGCTCAATCAAAAGTAAGGTTCAACTCTGTTAGTTGAATGCACAGAACAGAAAGAAGTTTCATACAATGCTTCTGTGTAGTTTATATTTGAATATATTCTTTTTTCCACTATTAACCACTTAGCGCTACGAATGTCCAGTTGCATTTTCTACAGACAGAGTGTTTCAAAACTGCTCAATCAAAAGTATGGTTTAACTCTGTTAGCTGAATGCTCAGATCAGAAAGAAGTTTCACAGAATGCTTCAGTGTAGTTTATATTTGAATATATTCCTTTTTCCACTACTACGCTCTTAGAGCTCCAAATGTCCAGTTGCATTTTCTACAGAAAGAGTGTTCAGATCTGCTCAATCAAAAGTATGGTTTAACTCTGTTAGCTGAATTCACAGATCAGAAAGAAGTTTCACCGAATGATTCTGTGTAGTTTATATTTGAAGACATTCCTTTTTCCACTATTACCCTCTTAGCGCTCCAAATCTCCACTTGCATTTTCTACAAAAAGAGTGTTTCAGAACGGCTCAATCAAAACTAAGGTTCAACTCTTTTAGTTGAACAAACAGAACAAAAAGTAGTTTCACACAATTCTTCTGTGTAGTTTTTATTTGTAGACATTCTTTTTCCCAATATAGGCCTCTTAGCGCTCAGAATGTCCAATTGCAGTTTCTACAAAAGAGTGTTTCAGAACGGCTCAATCAAAAGTAAGGTTCAACTCTGTTAGTTGAATGCACAGAACAGAAAGAAGTTTCATACAATGCTTCTGTGTAGTTTATATTTGAACATATTCTTTTTTCCACTATTACCCACTTAGCGCTACGAATATCCAATTGCATTTCCTACAGACAGAGTGTTTCAAAACTGCTCAATCAAAAGTATGGTTTAACTCTGTTAGCTGAATGCTCAGATCAGAAAGAAGTTTCACAGAATGCTTCTGTGTAGTTTATATTTGAATATATTCCTTTTTCCACTACTACGCTCTTAGCGCTCCAAATGTCCAGTTGCATTTTCTACAGAAAGAGTGTTCAGATCTGCTCAATCAAAAGTATGGTTTAACTCTGTTAGCTGAATGCACAGATCAGAAAGAAGTTTCACCGAATGATTCTGTGTAGTTTATATTTGGAGACATTCCTTTTTCCACTATTACCCTCTTAGCGCTCCGAATCTCCACTTGCATTTTCTACAAAAAGAGTGTTTCATAACTGCTCAATCTAAAATATGTTTTATCTCTGTTAACTGAATTTACAGATCAGAAATAAGTTTCACAGAATGCATCTGTGTAGTTTTTATTTGAAGATATTCTTTTTCCCAATGTAGGCCTCTTAGCGCTTAGCATGTCCAATTGCAGTTTCTACAGAAAGAGTGTTTCAGAACGGCTCAATCAAAAGTAAGGTTCAAATCTGTTAGTTGAATGCACAGAACAGAAAGAATTTTCACAGAATGCTACTGTGTAGTTTATATTTGAATATATTCCTTTTTCCACTATTACCCTCTTAGCGCTCCGAATGTCCACTTGCATTTTCTACAGAAAGAGTTTTCAGAACTGCGCAATCAAAAGTATGGTTTAACTCTGTTAGCTTAATGAACATATCAGAAATAAGTTTCACACAATGCTTCTGTGTAGTTTTTATTTGAAGATGTTATTTTTCCCAATAGAGGCCTCTTAGCGCTCAGAATGTCCAATTGCAGTTTCTACAGAAAGAGTGTTTCAGAAAGGCTCAATCAAAAGTAAGGTTCAACTCTGTTAGTTGAATGCACAGAACAGAAAGAAGTTTCAGACAATGCTTCTGTGTAGTTTATATTTGAACATATTCTTTTTTCCACTATTACCCACTTAGCGCTACGAATGTCCAGTTGCATTTTCTACAGACAGAGTGTTTCAAAACTGCTCAATCAAAAGTATGGTTTAAGTCTGTTAGCTGAATGCTCAGATCAGAAAGAAGTTTCACAGAATGCTTCTGTGTAGTTTATATTTGAATATATTCCTTTTTCCACTACTACTCTCTTAGCGCTCCAAATGTCCAGTTGCATTTTCTACAGAAAGAGTGTTCAGATCTGCTCAATCAAAAGTATGGTTTAACTCTGTTAGCTGAATGCACAGATCAGAAAGAAGTTTCACAGAATGATTCCGTGTAGTTTATATTTGGAGACATTCCTTTTTCCACTATTACCCTCTTAGCGCTCCGAATCTCCACTTGCATTTTCTACAGAAAGAGTGTTTCAGAACGGCTCAATCAAAACTAAGGTTCAACTCTTTTAGTTGAACAAACAGAACAAAAAGTAGTTTCACACAATTCTTCTGTGTAGTTTTTATTTGTAGACATTCTTTTTCCCAATATAGGCCTCTTAGCGCTC
The DNA here is from genome assembly GCF_028878055.3 of Symphalangus syndactylus. Classification (NCBI taxonomy): domain Eukaryota; kingdom Metazoa; phylum Chordata; class Mammalia; order Primates; family Hylobatidae; genus Symphalangus; species Symphalangus syndactylus. Next base: position 153,421,624 of record NC_072425.2, read on the forward strand.
AGAATGTCCAATTGCAGTTTCTACAAAAGAGTGTTTCAGAACGGCTCAATCAAAAGTAAGGTTCAACTCTGTTAGTTGAATGCACAGAACAGAAAGAAGTTTCATACAATGCTTCTGTGTAGTTTATATTTGAACATATTCTTTTTTCCACTATTACCCACTTAGCGCTACGAATGTCCAATTGCATTTCCTACAGACAGAGTGTTTCAAAACTGCTCAATCAAAAGTATGGTTTAACTCTGTTAGCTGAATGCTCAGATCAGAAAGAAGTTTCACAGAATGCTTCTGTGTAGTTTATATTTGAATATATTCCTTTTTCCACTACTACGCTCTTAGCGCTCCAAATGTCCAGTTGCATTTTCTACAGAAAGAGTGTTCAGATCTGCTCAATCAAAAGTATGGTTTAACTCTGTTAGCTGAATGCACAGATCAGAAAGAAGTTTCACCGAATGATTCTGTGTAGTTTATATTTGAAGACATTCCTTTTTCCACTATTACCCTCTTAGCGCTCCGAATCTCCACTTGCATTTTCTACAAAAAGAGTGTTTCATAACTGCTCAATCAAAAATATGTTTTATCTCTGTTAACTGAATTTACAGATCAGAAATAAGTTTCACAGAATGCATCTGTTGTTTTTATTTGAAGATATTCTTTTTCCCAATGTAGGCGTCTTAGCGCTTAGCATGTCCAATTGCAGTTTCTACAGAAAGAGTGTTTCAGAACGGCTCAATCAAAAGTAAGGTTCAACTCTGTTAGTTGAATGCACAGAACAGAAAGAATTTTCACAGAATGCTACTGTGTAGTTTATATTTGGAGACATTCCTTTTTCCACTATTACCCTCCTAGCGCTCCGAATCTCCACTTGCATTTTTTTCAGAAAGAGTGTTTCAGAACGGCTCAATCAAAACTAAGGTTCAACTCTTTTAGTTGAACAAACAGAACAGAAAGAAGTTTCACACAATTCTTCTGTGTAGTTTTTATTTGTAGACATTCTTTTTCCCAATATAGGCCTCTTAGCGCTCAGAATGTCCAATTGCAGTTTCTACAGAAAGAGTGTTTCAGAACGGCTCAATCAAAAGTAAGGTTCAACTCTGTTAGTTGAATGCACAGAACAGAAAGAAGTTTCATACAATGCTTCTGTGTAGTTTATATTTGAACATATTCTTTTTTCCACTATTACCCACTTAGCGCTACGAATGTCCAGTTGCATTTTCTACAGACAGAGTGTTTCAAAACTGCTCAATCAAAAGTATGGTTTAACTCTGTTAGCTGAATGCTCAGATCAGAAAGAAGTTTCACAGAATGCTTCTGTGTAGTTTATATTTGAATATATTCCTTTTTCCACTACTACGCTCTTAGCGCTCCAAATGTCCAGTTGCATTTTCTACAGAAAGAGTGTTCAGATCTGCTCAATCAAAAGTATGGTTTAACTCTGTTAGCTGAATGCACAGATCAGAAAGAAGTTTCACCGAGTGATTCTGTGTAGTTTATATTTGAAGACATTCCTTTTTCCACTATTACCCTCTTAGCGCTCCGAATCTCCACTTGCATTTTCTACAAAAAGAGTGTTTCATAACTGCTCAATCAAAAATATATTTTATCTCTGTTAACTGAATTTACAGATCAGAAATAAGTTTCACAGAATGCATCTGTGTAGTTTTTATTTGAAGATATTCTTTTTCAAAATGTAGGCCTCTTAGCGCTTAGCATGTCCAATTGCAGTTTCTACAGAAAGAGTGTTTCAGAACGGCTCAATCAAAAGTAAGGTTCAAATCTGTTAGTTGAATGCACAGAACAGAAAGAATTTTCACAGAATGCTACTGTGTAGTTTATATTTGAATATATTCCTTTTTCCACTATTACCCTCTTAGCGCTCCGAATGTCCACTTGCATTTTCTACAGAAAGAGTGTTCAGAACTGCGCAATCAAAAGTATGGTTTAACTCTGTTAGCTTAATGAACATATCAGAAATAAGTTTCACACAATGCTTCTGTGTAGTTTTTATTTGAAGATATTATTTTTCCCAATAGAGGCCTCTTAGCGCTCAGAATATCCAATTGCAGTTTCTACAGAAAGAGTGTTTCAGAAAGGCTCAATCAAAAGTAAGGTTCAACTCTGTTAGTTGAATGCACAGAACAGAAAGAAGTTTCATACAATGCTTCTGTGTAGTTTATATTTGAACATATTCTTTTTTCCACTATTTCCCACTTAACGCTACGAATGTCCAGTTGCATTTTCTACAGACAGAGTGTTTCAAAACTGCTCAATCAAAAGTATGGTTTAACTCTGTTAGCTGAATGCTCAGATCAGAAAGAAGTTTCACAGAATGCTTCTGTGTAGTTTATATTTGAATATATTCCTTTTTCCACTACTACTCTCTTAGCGCTCAAAATGTCCAGTTGCATTTTCTACAGAAAGAGAGTTCAGATCTGCTCAATCAAAAGTATGGTTTAACTCTGTTAGCTGAATGCACAGATCAGAAAGAAGTTTCACAGAATGATTCTGTGTAGTTTATATTTGGAGACATTCCTTTTTCCACTATTACCCTCTTAGCGCTCCGAATCTCCACTTGCATTTTCTACAGAAAGAGTGTTTCAGAACGGCTCAATCAAAACTAAGGTTCAACTCTTTTAGTTGAACAAACAGAACAGAAAGAAGTTTCACACAATTCTTCTGTGTAGTTTTTATTTGTAGACATTCTTTTTCCCAATATAGGCCTCTTAGCGCTCAGAATGTCCAATTGCAGTTTCTACAGAAAGAGTGTTTCAGAACGGCTCAATCAAAAGTAAGGTTCAACTCTGTTAGTTGAATGCACAGAACAGAAAGAAGTTTCATACCATGCTTCTGTGTAGTTTATATTTGAACATATTCTTTTTTCCACTATTACCCACTTAGCGCTACGAATGTCCAGTTGCATTTTCTACAGACAGAGTGTTTCAAAACTGCTCAATCAAAAGTATGGTTTAACTCTGTTAGCTGAATGCTCAGATCAGAAATAAGTTTCACAGAATGCTTCTGTGTAGTTTATATTTGAATATATTCCTTTTTCCACTACTACACTCTTAGCGCTCCAAATGTCCAGTTGCATTTTCTACAGAAATAGTGTTCAGATCTGCTCAATCAAAAGTATGGTTTAACTCTGTTAGCTGAATGCACAGATCAGAAAGAAGTTTCACCGAATGATTCTGTGTAGTTTATATTTGAAGACATTCCTTTTTCCACTATTAACCTGTTAGCGCTCCGAATCTCCACTTGCATTTTCTACAAAGGAGTGTTTCATAACTGATCAATCAAAAATATGTTTTATCTCTGTTAACTGAATTTACAGATCAGAAATTAGTTTCACAGAATGCATCTGTGTAGTTTTTATTTGAAGATATTCTTTTTCTCAATGTAGGCCTCTTAGCGCTTAGCATGTCCAATTGCAGTTTCTACAGAAAGAGTGTTTCAGAACGGCTCAATCAAAAGTAAGGTTCAACTCTGTTAGTTGAATGCACAGAACAGAAAGAATTTTCACAGAATGCTACTGTGTAGTTTATATTTGAATATATTCCTTTTTCCACTATTACCCTCTTAGCGCTCCGAATGTCCACTTGCATTTTCTACAGAAAGAGTCTTCAGAACTGCGCAATCAAAAGTATGGTTTAACTCTGTTAGCTTAATGAACATATCAGAAATAAGTTTCACACAATGCTTCTGTGTAGTTTTTATTTGAAGATATAATTTTTCCCAATATAGGCCTCTTAGCGCTCAGAATGTCCAATTGCAGTTTCTACAGAAAGAGTGTTTCAGAAAGGCTCAATCAAAAGTAAGGTTCAACTCTGTTAGTTGAATGCACAGAACAGAAAGAAGTTTCATACAATGCTTCTGTGTAGTTTATATTTGAACATATTCTTTTTTCCACTATTACCCACTTAGCGCTACGAATGTCCAGTTGCATTTTCTACAGACAGAGTGTTTCAAAACTGCTCAATCAAAAGTATGGTTTAACTCTGTTAGCTGAATGCTCAGATCAGAAAGAAGTTTCACAGAATGCTTCTGTGTAGTTTATATTTGAATATATTCCTTTTTCCACTACTACTCTCTTAGCGCTCCAAATGTCCAGTTGCATTTTCTACAGAAAGAGAGTTCAGATCTGCTCAATCAAAAGTATGGTTTAACTCTGTTAGCTGAATGCACAGATCAGAAAGATGTTTCACAGAATGATTCTGTGTAGTTTATATTTGGAGACATTCCTTTTTCCACTATTACCCTCTTAGAGCTCCGAATCTCCACTTGCATTTTCTACAGAAAGAGTGTTTCAGAACGGCTCAATCAAAACTAAGGTTCAACTCTTTTAGTTGAACAAACAGAACAGAAAGAAGTTTCACACAATTATTCTGTGTAGTTTTTATTTGTAGACATTCTTTTTCCCAATATAGGCCTCTTAGCGCTCAGAATGTCCAATTGCAGTTTCTACAGAAAGAGTGTTTCAGAACGGCTCAATCAAAAGTAAGGTTCAACTCTGTTAGTTGAATGCACAGAACAGAAAGAAGTTTCATACAATGCTTCTGTGTAGTTTATATTTGAACATATTCTTTTTTCCACTATTACACACTTAGCGCTACGAATGTCCAGTTGCATTTTCTACAGACAGAGTGTTTCAAAACTGCTCAATCAAAAGTATGGTTTAACTCTGTTAGCTGAATGCTCAGATCAGAAAGAAGTTTCACAGAATGCTTCTGTGTAGTTTATATTTGAATATATTCCTTTTTCCACTACTACGCTCTTAGCGCTCCAAATGTCCAGTTGCATTTTCTACAGAAAGAGTGTTCAGATCTGCTCAATCAAAAGTATGGTTTAAATCTATTAGCTGAATGCACAGATCAGAAAGAAGTTTCACCGAATGATTCTGTGTAGTTTATATTTGAAGACATTCCTTTTTCCACTATTACCCTCTTAGCGCTCCGAATCTCCACTTGCATTTTCTACAAAAAGAGTGTTTCATAACTGCTCAATCAAAAATATGTTTTATCTCTGTTAACTGAATTTACAGATCAGAAATAACTTTCACAGAATGCATCTGTGTAGTTTTTATTTGAAGATATTCTTTTTCCCAATATAGGCCTCTTAGCGCTTAGCATGTCCAATTGCAGTTTCTACAGAAAGAGTGTTTCAGAACGGCTCAATCAAAAGTAAGGTTCAAGTCTGTTAGTTGAATGCACAGAACAGAAAGAATTTTCACAGAATGCTACTGTGTAGTTTATATTTGAATATATTCCTTTTTCCACTATTACCTTCTTAGCGCTCCGAATGTCCACTTGCATTTTCTACAGAAAGAGTGTTCAGAACTGCGCAATCAAAAGTATGGTTTAACTCTGTTAGCTTAATGAACATATCAGAAATAAGTTTCACACAATGCTTCTGTGTAGTTTTTATTTGAAGATATTATTTTTCCCAATAGAGGCCTCTTAGCGCTCAGAATGTCCAATTGCAGTTTCTACAGAAAGAGTGTTTCAGAAAGGCTCAATCAAAAGTAAGGTTCAACTCTGTTAGTTGAATGCACAGAACAGAAAGAAGTTTCATACAATGCTTCTGTGTAGTTTATATTTGAACATATTTTTTTTCCACTATTACCCACTTAGCGCTACGAATGTCCAGTTGCATTTTCTACAGACAGAGTGTTTCAAAACTGCTCAATCAAAAGTATGGTTTAACTCTGTTAGTTGAATGCTCAGATCAGAAAGAAGTTTCACAGAATGCTTCTGTGTAGTTTATATTTGAATATATTCCTTTTTCCACTACTACTCTCTTAGCGCTCCAAATGTGCAGTTGCATTTTCTACAGAAAGAGAGTTCAGATCTGCTCAATCAAAAGTATGGTTTAACTCTGTTAGCTGAATGCACAGATCAGAAAGAAGTTTCACAGAATGATTCTGTGTAGTTTATATATGGAGACATTCCTTTTTCCACTATTACCCTCTTAGCGCTCCGAATCTCCACTTGCATTTTCTACAGAAAGAGTGTTTCAGAACGGCTCAATCAAAACTAAGGTTCAACTCTTTTAGTTGAACAAACAGAACAGAAAGAAGTTTCACACAATTCTTCTGTGTAGTTTTTATTTGTAGACATTCTTTTTCCCAATATAGGCCTCTTAGCGCTCAGAATGTCCAATTGCAGTTTTACAGAAAGAGTGTTTCAGAACGGCTCAATCAAAAGTAAGGTTCAACTCTGTTAGTTGAATGCACAGAACAGAAAGAAGTTTCATACCATGCTTCTGTGTAGTTTATATTTGAACATATTCTTTTTTCCACTATTACCCACTTAGCGCTACGAATGTCCAGTTGCATTTTCTACAGACAGAGTGTTTCAAAACTGCTCAATCAAAAGTATGGTTTAACTCTGTTAGCTGAATGCTCAGATCAGAAATAAGTTTCACAGAATGCTTCTGTGTAGTTTATATTTGAATATATTCCTTTTTCCACTACTACACTCTTAGCGCTCCAAATGTCCAGTTGCATTTTCTACAGAAATAGTGTTCAGATCTGCTCAATCAAAAGTATGGTTTAACTCTGTTAGCTGAATGCACAGATCAGAAAGAAGTTTCACCGAATGATTCTGTGTAGTTTATATTTGAAGACATTCCTTTTTCCACTATTAACCTGTTAGCGCTCCGAATCTCCACTTGCATTTTCTACAAAGGAGTGTTTCATAACTGATCAATCAAAAATATGTTTTATCTCTGTTAACTGAATTTACAGATCAGAAATTAGTTTCACAGAATGCATCTGTGTAGTTTTTATTTAAAGATATTCTTTTTCTCAATGTAGGCCTCTTAGCGCTTAGCATGTCCAATTGCAGTTTCTACAGAAAGAGTGTTTCAGAACGGCTCAATCAAAAGTAAGGTTCAACTCTGTTAGTTGAATGCACAGAACAGAAAGAATTTTCACAGAATGCTACTGTGTAGTTTATATTTGAATATATTCCTTTTTCCACTATTACCCTCTTAGCGCTCAGAATGTCCACTTGCATTTTCTACAGAAAGAGTCTTCAGAACTGCGCAATCAAAAGTATGGTTTAACTCTGTTAGCTTAATGAACATATCAGAAATAAGTTTCACAGAATGCTTCTGTGTAGTTTTTATTTGAAGATATAATTTTTCCCAATATAGGCCTCTTAGCGCTCAGAATGTCCAATTGCAGTTTCTACAGAAAGAGTGTTTCAGAAAGGCTCAATCAAAAGTAAGGTTCAACTCTGTTAGTTGAATGCACAGAACAGAAAGAAGTTTCATACAATGCTTCTGTGTAGTTTATATTTGAACATATTCTTTTTTCCACTATTACCCACTTAGCGCTACGAATGTCCAGTTGCATTTTCTACAGACAGAGTGTTTCAAAACTGCTCAATCAAAAGTATGGTTTAACTCTGTTAGCTGAATGCTCAGATCAGAAAGAAGTTTCACAGAATGCTTCTGTGTAGTTTATATTTGAATATATTCCTTTTTCCACTACTACTCTCTTAGCGCTCCAAATGTCCAGTTGCATTTTCTACAGAAAGAGAGTTCAGATCTGCTCAATCAAAAGTATGTTTTAACTCTGTTAGCTGAATGCACAGATCAGAAAGATGTTTCACAGAATGATTCTGTGTAGTTTATATTTGGAGACATTCCTTTTTCCACTATTACCCTCTTAGAGCTCCGAATCTCCACTTGCATTTTCTACAGTAAGAGTGTTTCAGAACGGCTCAATCAAAACTAAGGTTCAACTCTTTTAGTTGAACAAACAGAACAGAAAGAAGTTTCACACAATTCTTCTGTGTAGTTTTTATTTGTAGACATTCTTTTTCCCAATATAGGCCTCTTAGCGCTCAGAATGTCCAATTGCAGTTTCTACAGAAAGAGTGTTTCAGAACGGCTCAATCAAAAGTAAGGTTCAACTCTGTTAGTTGAATGCACAGAACAGAAAGAAGTTTCATACAATGCTTCTGTGTAGTTTATATTTGAACATATTCTTTTTTCCACTATTACCCACTTAGCGCTACGAATGTCCAGTTGCATTTTCTACAGACAGAGTGTTTCAAAACTGCTCAATCAAAAGTATGGTTTAACTCTGTTAGCTGAATGCTCAGATCAGAAAGAAGTTTCACAGAATGCTTCTGTGTAGTTTATATTTGAATATATTCCTTTTTCCACTACTACGCTCTTAGCGCTCCAAATGTCCAGTTGCATTTTCTACAGAAAGTGTGTTCAGATCTGCTCAATCAAAAGTATGGTTTAAATCTGTTAGCTGAATGCACAGATCAGAAAGAAGTTTCACCGAATGATTCTGTGTAGTTTATATTTGAAGACATTCCTTTTTCCACTATTAACCTGTTAGCGCTCCGAATCTCCACTTGCATTTTCTACAAAGGAGTGTTTCATAACTGATCAATCAAAAATATGTTTTATCTCTGTTAACTGAATTTACAGATCAGAAATTAGTTTCACAGAATGCATCTGTGTAGTTTTTATTTGAAGATATTCTTTTTCTCAATGTAGGCCTCTTAGCGCTTAGCATGTCCAATTGCAGTTTCTACAGAAAGAGTGTTTCAGAACGGCTCAATCAAAAGTAAGGTTCAACTCTGTTAGTTGAATGCACAGAACAGAAAGAATTTTCACAGAATGCTACTGTGTAGTTTATATTTGAATATATTCCTTTTTCCACTATTACCCTCTTAGCGCTCCGAATGTCCACTTGCATTTTCTACAGAAAGAGTCTTCAGAACTGCGCAATCAAAATTATGGTTTAACTCTGTTAGCTTAATGAACATATCAGAAATAAGTTTCACACAATGCTTCTGTGTAGTTTTTATTTGAAGATATAATTTTTCCCAATATAGGCCTCTTAGCGCTCAGAATGTCCAATTGCAGTTTCTACAGAAAGAGTGTTTCAGAAAGGCTCAATCAAAAGTAAGGTTCAACTCTGTTAGTTGAATGCACAGAACAGAAAGAAGTTTCATACAATGCTTCTGTGTAGTTTATATTTGAACATATTCTTTTTTCCACTATTACCCACTTAGCGCTACGAATGTCCAGTTGCATTTTCTACAGACAGAGTGTTTCAAAACTGCTCAATCAAAAGTATGGTTTAACTCTGTTAGCTGAATGCTCAGATCAGAAAGAAGTTTCACAGAATGCTTCTGTGTAGTTTATATTTGAATATATTCCTTTTTCCACTACTACTCTCTTAGCGCTCCAAATGTCCAGTTGCATTTTCTACAGAAAGAGAGTTCAGATCTGCTCAATCAAAAGTATGGTTTAACTCTGTTAGCTGAATGCACAGATCAGAAAGATGTTTCACAGAATGATTCTGTGTAGTTTATATTTGGAGACATTCCTTTTTCCACTATTACCCTCTTAGAGCTCCGAATCTCCACTTGCATTTTCTACAGAAAGAGTGTTTCAGAACGGCTCAATCAAAACTAAGGTTCAACTCTTTTAGTTGAACAAACAGAACAGAAAGAAGTTTCACACAATTATTCTGTGTAGTTTTTATTTGTAGACATTCTTTTTCCCAATATAGGCCTCTTAGCGCTCAGAATGTCCAATTGCAGTTTCTACAGAAAGAGTGTTTCAGAACGGCTCAATCAAAAGTAAGGTTCAACTCTGTTAGTTGAATGCACAGAACAGAAAGAAGTTTCATACAATGCTTCTGTGTAGTTTATATTTGAACATATTCTTTTTTCCACTATTACACACTTAGCGCTACGAATGTCCAGTTGCATTTTCTACAGACAGAGTGTTTCAAAACTGCTCAATCAAAAGTATGGTTTAACTCTGTTAGCTGAATGCTCAGATCAGAAAGAAGTTTCACAGAATGCTTCTGTGTAGTTTATATTTGAATATATTCCTTTTTCCACTACTACGCTCTTAGCGCTCCAAATGTCCAGTTGCATTTTCTACAGAAAGAGTGTTCAGATCTGCTCAATCAAAAGTATGGTTTAAATCTATTAGCTGAATGCACAGATCAGAAAGAAGTTTCACCGAATGATTCTGTGTAGTTTATATTTGAAGACATTCCTTTTTCCACTATTACCCTCTTAGCGCTCCGAATCTCCACTTGCATTTTCTACAAAAAGAGTGTTTCATAACTGCTCAATCAAAAATATGTTTTATCTCTGTTAACTGAATTTACAGATCAGAAATAACTTTCACAGAATGCATCTGTGTAGTTTTTATTTGAAGATATTCTTTTTCCCAATATAGGCCTCTTAGCGCTTAGCATGTCCAATTGCAGTTTCTACAGAAAGAGTGTTTCAGAACGGCTCAATCAAAAGTAAGGTTCAAGTCTGTTAGTTGAATGCACAGAACAGAAAGAATTTTCACAGAATGCTACTGTGTAGTTTATATTTGAATATATTCCTTTTTCCACTATTACCTTCTTAGCGCTCCGAATGTCCACTTGCATTTTCTACAGAAAGAGTGTTCAGAACTGCGCAATCAAAAGTATGGTTTAACTCTGTTAGCTTAATGAACATATCAGAAATAAGTTTCACACAATGCTTCTGTGTAGTTTTTATTTGAAGATATTATTTTTCCCAATAGAGGCCTCTTAGCGCTCAGAATGTCCAATTGCAGTTTCTACAGAAAGAGTGTTTCAGAAAGGCTCAATCAAAAGTAAGGTTCAACTCTGTTAGTTGAATGCACAGAACAGAAAGAAATTTCATACAATGCTTCTGTGTAGTTTATATTTGAACATATTTTTTTTCCACTATTACCCACTTAGCGCTACGAATGTCCAGTTGCATTTTCTACAGACAGAGTGTTTCAAAACTGCTCAATCAAAAGTATGGTTTAACTCTGTTAGTTGAATGCTCAGATCAGAAAGAAGTTTCACAGAATGCTTCTGTGTAGTTTATATTTGAATATATTCCTTTTTCCACTACTACTCTCTTAGCGCTCCAAATGTGCAGTTGCATTTTCTACAGAAAGAGAGTTCAGATCTGCTCAATCAAAAGTATGGTTTAACTCTGTTAGCTGAATGCACAGATCAGAAAGAAGTTTCACAGAATGATTCTGTGTAGTTTATATATGGAGACATTCCTTTTTCCACTATTACCCTCTTAGCGCTCCGAATCTCCACTTGCATTTTCTACAGAAAGAGTGTTTCAGAACGGCTCAATCAAAACTAAGGTTCAACTCTTTTAGTTGAACAAACAGAACAGAAAGAAGTTTCACACAATTCTTCTGTGTAGTTTTTATTTGTAGACATTCTTTTTCCCAATATAGGCCTCTTAGCGCTCAGAATGTCCAATTGCAGTTTTACAGAAAGAGTGTTTCAGAACGGCTCAATCAAAAGTAAGGTTCAACTCTGTTAGTTGAATGCACAGAACAGAAAGAAGTTACATACCATGCTTCTGTGTAGTTTATATTTGAACATATTCTTTTTTCCACTATTACCCACTTAGCGCTACGAATGTCCAGTTGCATTTTCTACAGACAGAGTGTTTCAAAACTGCTCAATCAAAAGTATGGTTTAACTCTGTTAGCTGAATGCTCAGATCAGAAATAAGTTTCACAGAATGCTTCTGTGTAGTTTATATTTGAATATATTCCTTTTTCCACTACTACACTCTTAGCGCTCCAAATGTCCAGTTGCATTTTCTACAGAAATAGTGTTCAGATCTGCTCAATCAAAAGTATGGTTTAACTCTGTTAGCTGAATGCACAGATCAGAAAGAAGTTTCACCGAATGATTCTGTGTAGTTTATATTTGAAGACATTCCTTTTTCCACTATTAACCTGTTAGCGCTCCGAATCTCCACTTGCATTTTCTACAAAGGAGTGTTTCATAACTGATCAATCAAAAATATGTTTTATCTCTGTTAACTGAATTTACAGATCAGAAATTAGTTTCACAGAATGCATCTGTGTAGTTTTTATTTAAAGATATTCTTTTTCTCAATGTAGGCCTCTTAGCGCTTAGCATGTCCAATTGCAGTATCTACAGAAAGAGTGTTTCAGAACGGCTCAATCAAAAGTAAGGTTCAACTCTGTTAGTTGAATGCACAGAACAGAAAGAATTTTCACAGAATGCTACTGTGTAGTTTATATTTGAATATATTCCTTTTTCCACTATTACCCTCTTAGCGCTCCGAATGTCCACTTGCATTTTCTACAGAAAGAGTCTTCAGAACTGCGCAATCAAAAGTATGGTTTAACTCTGTTAGCTTAATGAACATATCAGAAATAAGTTTCACACAATGCTTCTGTGTAGTTTTTATTTGAAGATATAATTTTTCCCAATATAGGCCTCTTAGCGCTCAGAATGTCCAATTGCAGTTTCTACAGAAAGAGTGTTTCAGAAAGGCTCAATCAAAAGTAAGGTTCAACTCTGTTAGTTGAATGCACAGAACAGAAAGAAGTTTCATACAATGCTTCTGTGTAGTTTATATTTGAACATATTCTTTTTTCCACTATTACCTACTTAGCGCTACGAATGTCCAGTTGCATTTTCTACAGACAGAGTGTTTCAAAACTGCTCAATCAAAAGTATGGTTTAACTCTGTTAGCTGAATGCTCAGATCAGAAAGAAGTTTCACAGAATGCTTCTGTGTAGTTTATATTTGAATATATTCCTTTTTCCACTACTACTCTCTTAGCGCTCCAAATGTCCAGTTGCATTTTCTACAGAAAGAGAGTTCAGATCTGCTCAATCAAAAGTATGGTTTAACTCTGTTAGCTGAATGCACAGATCAGAAAGATGTTTCACAGAATGATTCTGTGTAGTTTATATTTGGAGACATTCCTTTTTCCACTATTACCCTCTTAGAGCTCCGAATCTCCACTTGCATTTTCTACAGAAAGAGTGTTTCAGAACCGCTCAATCAAAACTAAGGTTCAACTCTTTTAGTTGAACAAACAGAACAGAAAGAAGTTTCACACAATTCTTCTGTGTAGTTTTTATTTGTAGACATTCTTTTTCCCAATATAGGCCTCTTAGCGCTCAGAATGTCCAATTGCAGTTTCTACAGAAAGAGTGTTTCAGAACGGCTCAATCAAAAGTAAGGTTCAACTCTGTTAGTTGAATGCACAGAACAGAAAGAAGTTTCATACAATGCTTCTGTGTAGTTTATATTTGAACATATTCTTTTTTCCACTATTACCCACTTAGCGCTACGAATGTCCAGTTGCATTTTCTACAGACAGAGTGTTTCAAAACTGCTCAATCAAAAGTATGGTTTAACTCTGTTAGCTGAATGCTCAGATCAGAAAGAAGTTTCACAGAATGCTTCTGTGTAGTTTATATTTGAATATATTCCTTTTTCCACTACTACTCTCTTAGCGCTCCAAATGTCCAGTTGCATTTTCTACAGAAAGAGTGTTCAGATCTGCTCAATCAAAAGTATGGTTTAACTCTGTTAGCTGAATGCACAGATCAGAAAGAAGTTTCACCGAATGATTCTGTCTAGTTTATATTTGAAGACATTCCTTTTTCCAATATTACCCTCTTAGCGCTCCGAATCTCCACTTGCATTTTCTACAAAGGAGTGTTTCATAACTGCTCAATCAAAAATATGTTTTATCTCTGTTAACTGAATTTACAGATCAGAAATAAGTTTCACAGAATGCATCTGTGTAGTTTTTATTAGAAGATATTCTTTTTCCCAATGTAGGCCTCTTAGCGCTTAGCATGTCCAATTGCAGTTTCTACAGAAAGAGTGTTTCAGAACGGCTCAATCAAAAGTAAGGTTCAAATCTGTTAGTTGAATGCACAGAACAGAAAGAATTTTCACAGAATGCTACTGTGTAGTTTATATTTGAATATATTCCTTTTTCAACTATTACCCTCTTAGCGCTCCGAATGTCCACTTGCATTTTCTACAGAAAGAGTGTTCAGAACTGCGCAATCAAAAGTATGGTTTAACTCTGTTAGCTTAATGAACATATCAGAAATAAGTTTCACACAATGCTTCTGTGTAGTTTTTATTTGAAGATATTTTTTTTCCCAATATAGGCCTCTTAGCGCTCAGAATGTCCAATTGCAGTTTCTACAGAAAGAGTGTTTCAGAAAGGCTCAATCAAAAGTAAGGTTCAACTCTGTTAGTTGAATGCACAGAACAGAAAGAAGTTTCATACAATGCTTCTGTGTAGTTTATATTTGAACATATTCTTTTTTCCACTATGACCCACTTAGCGCTACGAATGTCCAGTTGCATTTTCTACAGACAGAGTGTTTCAAAACTGCTCAATCAAAAGTATGGTTTAACTCTGTTAGTTGAATGCTCAGATCAGAAAGAAGTTTCACAGAATGCTTCTGTGTAGTTTATATTTGAATATATTCCTTTTTCCACTACTACTCTCTTAGCGCTCCAAATGTCCAGTTGCATTTTCTACAGACAGATTGTTTCAAAACTGCTCAGTCAAAACTATGGTTTAACTCTGTTAGCTGAATGCTCAGATCAGAAAGTAGTTTCACAGAATGCTTCCGTGTAGTTTATATTTGAATATATTCCTTTTTCCACTACTACCCTCTTATCGCTCCAAATGTCTAGTTGCATTTTATACAGAAAGAGTGTTCAGAACTGCTCAATGAAAAGTATGGTTTAATTCTGTTAGCTGAATGCACAGATCAGAAAGAAGTTTCACAGAATGATTCTGTGTAGTTTATATTTGAAGATATTACTTTTTCTAGTATTACCCTCTTAGCGCTCAGAATGTCCACTTGCATTTTCTACAGAAAGAGTGTTCAGAACGGCTCAATCAAAAGTATGGTTTTACTCTATTAGTTGAATGCCCATATCAGAAATAAGTTTCACAGAATGCTTCTGTGTAGTTTTTATTTGAAGATATTCTTTTTCAAAATATAGGCCTCTTAGCGCTCAGAATGTCCAATTGCAGTTTCTACAGAAAGAGCTTTTCAGAACGGCTCCATCAAAAGTAAGGTTCAACTCAGTTAGTTGAATGCACAGAACAGAAAGAAATTTCACAGAATGCTTCTTTGTAGTTTATATTTGAATATATTCCTTTTCCATTATTACCGTCTTAGCGCTGCGAATATCCACTTGCATTTTCTAAAGAAAGAGTGTTTCAGAACGGCTCAATCAAAAATAAGGTTCAACTCTGTTAGTTAAATGCACAGAAGAGAAAGGAGTTTCATACAATGCTTCTGTGTAGTTTATATTTGAATATATTACTTTTTCCACTACTACCCTCTTAGCGCTCCAAATGTCCAGTTGCATTTTCTACAGAAAGAGTGTTCAGAACTGCTCAATCAAAAGTATGCTTTAACTCTGTTAGCTGAATGCACAGATCAGAAAGAAGTTTCACAGAATGATTCTGTGTAGTTTATATTTGAAGATATTCCTTTTTCCACTATTACCCACTTAGCGCTCCAAATGTCCAGTAGCATTTTCTACAGAAAGAATGTTTCAGAACTGCTCAATCCAAAGTATGGTTTAACTCTGTTAGCTGAATGCACAGATCAGAAAGAAGTTTCACAGAATGCTTCTGTGTAGTGTTTATATGAAAATATTCTTTTTACCAATATAGGCCTCTTAGCGCTCAGAATGTCCAATTGCAGTTTCTATAGAAAGAGTGTTTCAGAACGGCTCAATGAAAAGTAAGGTTCACCTCTTTTAGTTGAATGCACAGAACAGAAAGTAGTTTCACAGAATGCTTCTGTGTAGTATTTAGTTGAAGATATTCCTTTATTGACTATTACCCAGTTAGCGCTCCGAATGTCCACTGGCAGTTTCTACACAAAGAGTGTTTCAGAACTATTCCTTCAAAAGTAAGGCTCAACTCTGTTAGTTGAATTCAGAGAACAGAAAGGAGTTTCACAGAATGCTTCTGTGTGGTTTTTATTTGGAGATAATCCTTTTTCCCCTATTACAATCTTAGCGCTCCGAAGGTCCACTTATATTTTCTACACAAAGAGTGTTTCATAACTGCTCAATCAAAAGTATGGTTTAGCTCTGTTAACTGAATGCACATATCAGAAATATGTTTCACAGAATGCTTCTGTGTAGTTTTTATTTGAAGATATTCTTTTTAACAATGCAGGCCTCTTAGCGCTTAGAAAGTCCAATTGCAGTTTCTACAGAAAGAGTGTTTCAGAACGGCTCAATCAAAAGTAAGGTTCAACTCTGTTAGTTGAATGCACAGAACAGAAAGAAGTTTCACAGAATGCTTCTGTGTAGTTTATATTTGAATATATTCCTTTTTCAACTATTACCCTCTTAGCGCTCCGAATGTCCACTTGCATTTTCTACAGAAAGAGTGTTCAGAACGGCTCAATCAAAAGTATGGTTTTACTCTGTTAGTTGAATGCACAGATCCGAAAGAAGTTTCACAGAATACTTCTGTGTAGTTTTTATTTGGAGATATTCTTTTTCCCAATATAGGCCACTTAGCGCTCAGAATGTCCAATTGCAGTTTCTACAGAAAGAGTTTTTCACAACGGCTCCATCAAAAGTAAGGTTCAACTCAGTTAGTTGAATGCACAGAACAGAAAGAAGTTTCACAGAATGCTTCTGTGTAGTTTATAATTGAATATATTCCTTTTTCCACTATTACCGTATTAGCGCTCCGAATGTCCACTTGCATTTTCTACAGAAAGAGTGTTCAGAACTGCGCAATCAAAACTATGGTTTAACTCTATTAGCTGAATGCACATATCAGAAATAAATTTCACACAATGCTGCTGTGTAGTTTTTATTTGAAGATATTATTATTCCCAGTATAGGCCTCTTAGAGCTGAGAATGTCCAATTGCAGTTTCTACAGAAAGAGTGTTTCAGAACGGCTCAATCAAAAGTAAGGTTCAACTCTGTTAGTTGAATGCACAGAACAAAAAGAAGTTTCATACAATGCTTCTGTGTTGTTTATATTTGAACATATTCCTTTTTCCATTATTACCCACTTAGCGCTCCGAATGTCCAGTTGCATTTTCTACAGTGAGAGTGTTTCAAATCTCCTCAATCAAAAGTATAGTTTAACTCTGTTAGCGGAATGCTCACATAAGAAAGAAGTTTCACAGAATGCTTCTGTGTAGCTTATATTTGAGTATATTCCTATTTCCACTACTACCCTCTTAGCGCTCCAAATGTCCAGTTGCATTTTCTACAGAAAGAGTGTTCAGAACTGCTCAATCAAAAGTATGGTTTAACTCTGTTAGCTGAATGAACATATCAGAAAGAAGTTTCACAGAATGATTCTGTGTAGTTTATATTTGAAGATAATCCTTTTTCCACTATTACCCTCTTATCGCTCCGAATCTCCACTTTCATTTTCTACAGAAAGAGTGTTTCAGAACGGCTCAATCAAAACTAAGTTTCAACTCTTTTATTTGAATGCACAGAACAGAAAGAAGTTTAACAGAATGCTTCTGTGTAGTATTTAGTTGAAGATATTCCTTTTTCGACTATTACCCTCTTAGCGCTCTGAATTTCCACTGGCAGTTTCTACACAAAGAGTGTTTCAGAACTGCTCCTCCAAAAGTAAGGCTCAGCTCTGTTAGTTGAATGCAGAGAACAGAAAGGAGTTTCAGAGAATACTTCTGTGTAGTTTTTATATGGAGATATTCCTTTTTCCACTATTACTAACTTAGCGCTCCGAATGTCCACTTGCATTTTCTACAGAAAGAGTGTTTCAGAACGGCTAAATCAAAACTAAGGTTCAACACTTTTAGTTGAATGCAGAGAACAGAAAGAAGTTTCACAGAATGCTTTTTTGTAGTTTATATTTGAGTATATTGCTTTTTCCACTATTACCCTCTTAGCGCTCCGAATGTCAACTTGCATTTTCTACAGAAAGAGTGTTCAGAACTGCGCAATCAAAAGTATGGTTTAACTCTGTTAGCTGAATGCACATATCAGAAATAAGTTGCACACAAAGCCTCTGTGTAGTTTTTATTTGAATATATTATTTTTCCCAATATAGGCCTCTTAGGGCTCAGAATGTCCAATTGCAGTTTCTACAGAAAGAGTGTTTCAGAACGGCTGAATCAAAAGTAAGTTTCAACTCTGTTAGTTGAATGTACAGAACAGAAAGGTGTTTCATACAATGCTTCTGTGTAGTTTATATTTGAACATATTCCTTTTTCCACTATTACCCACTTAGCGCTCCGAATGTCCAGTTGCATTTTCTACAGACAGAGTGTTTCAAAACTGCTCAGTCAAAAGTATGGTTTAACTCTGTTAGCTGAATTCTCAGATCAGAAAGAAGTTTCACAGAATGCTTCCGTGTAGTTTATATTTGAATATATTCCTTTTTCCACTACTACCCTCTTATCGCTCCAAATGTCTAGTTGCATTTTCTACAGAAAGAGTGTTCAGAACTGCTCAATGAAAAGTATGGTTTAATTCTGTTAGCTGAATGCACAGATCAGAAAGAAGTTTCACAGAATGATTCTGTGTAGTTTATATTTGAAGATATTACTTTTTCTAGTATTACCCTCTTAGCGCTCAGAATGTCCACTTGCATTTTCTACAGAAAGAGTGTTCAGAACGGCTCAATCAAAAGTATGGTTTTACTCTATTAGTTGAATGCCCATATCCGAAATAAGTTTCACAGAATGCTTCTGTGTACTTTTTATTTGAAGATATTCTTTTTCAAAATATAGGCCTCTTAGCGCTCAGAATGTCCAATTTCAGCTTCTACAGAAAGAGCTTTTCAGAACGGCTCCATCAAAAGTAAGGTTCAACTCAGTTAGTTGAATGCACAGAACAGAAATAAGTTTCACAGAATGCTTCTGTGTAGTTTATATTTGAATATATTCCTTTTCCAGTATTACCGTCTTAGCGCTGCGAATATCCACTTGCATTTTCTAAAGAAAGAGTGTTTCAGAACGGCTCAATCAAAAATAAGGTTCAACTCTGTTAGTTAAATGCACAGAAGAGAAAGGAGTTTCATACAATTCTTCTGTGTAGTTTATATTTGAATATATTACTTTTTCCACTACTACCATCTTAGCGCTCCAAATGTCCAGTTGCATTTTCTACAGAAAGAGTGTTCAGAACTGCTCAATCAAAAGTATGCTTTAACTCTGTTAGCTGAATGCACAGATCAGAAAGAAGTTTCACAGAATGATTCTGTGTAGTTTATATTTGAAGATATTCCTTTTTCCACTATTACCCACTTAGCGCTCCAAATGTCCAGTAGCATTTTCTACAGAAAGAGTGTTTCAGAAGTGCTCAATCCAAAGTATGGTTTAACTCTGTTAGCTGAGTGCACAGATCAGAAAGAAGTTTCACAGAATGCTTCTGTGTAGTGTTTATATGAAAATATTCTTTTTGCCAATATAGGCTTCTTAGCGCTCAGAATGTCCAATTGCAGTTTCTATAGAAAGAGTGTTTCAGAACGGCTCAATGAAAAGTAAGGTTCACCTCTTTTAGTTGAATGCACAGAACAGAAAGTAGTTTCACAGAATGCTTCTGTGTAGTATTTAGTTGAAGATATTCCTTTATTGACTATTACCCACTTAGCGCTCCGAATGTCCACTGGCAGTTTCTACACAAACAGTGTTTCAGAACTGTTCCTTCAAAAGTAAGGCTCAACTCTATTAGTTGAATTCAGAGAACAGAAAGGAGTTTCAGAGAATGCTTCTGTGTGGTTTTTATTTGGAGATAATCCTTTTTCCCCTATTACAATCTTAGCGCTCCGAAGGTCCACTTATATTTTCTACACAAAGAGTGTTTCATAACTGCTCAATCAAAAGTATGGTTTAGCTCTGTTAACTGAATGCACATATCAGAAATATGTTTCACAGAATGCTTCTGTGTAGTTTTTATTTGAAGATATCCTTTTTAACAATGTAGGCCTCTTAGCGCTTAGAAAGTCCAATTGCAGTTTCTAAGAAAGAGTGTTTCAGAACGGCTCAATCAAAAGTAAGGTTCAAATCTGTTAGTTGAATGCACAGAACAGAAAGAAGTTTCACAGAATGCTTCTGTGTAGTTTATATTTGAATATATTCCTTTTTCAACTATTACCCTCTTAGCGCTCCGAATGTCCACTTGCATTTTCTACAGAAAGAGTGTTCAGAACGGCTCAATCAAAAGTATGGTTTTACTCTGTTAGTTGAATGCACAGATCCGAAAGAAGTTTCACAGAATGCTTCTGTGTAGTTTTTATTTGTAGATATTCTTTTTCCCAATATAGGCCTTTTAGCGGTCAGAATGTCCAATTGCAGTTTCTACAGAAAGAGAGTTTCACAACGGCTCCATTAAAAGTAAGGTTCAACTCAGTTAGTTGAATGCACAGAACAGAAAGAAGTTTCACAGAATGCTTCTGTGTAGTTTATAATTGAATATATTCCTTTTTCCACTATTACCGTATTAGCGCTCCGAATGTCCACTTGCATTTTCTACAGAAAGAGTGTTCAGTACTGCGCAATCAAAAGTATGGTTTAACTCTGTTAGCTGAATGCACAGATCAGAAATAAGTTTCACACAATGCTGCTGTGTAGTTTTTATTTGAGGATATTATTATTCCCAATATAGGCCTCTTAGAGCTGAGAATGTCCAATTGCAGTTTCTACAGAAAGAGTGTTTCAGAACGGCTCAATCAAAAGTAAGGTTCAACTCTGTTAGTTGAATGCACAGAACAGAAAGAAGTTTCATACAATGCTTCTGTGTTGTTTATATTTGAACATATTGCTTTTTCCATTATTACCCACTTAGCGCTCCGAATGTCCAGTTGCATTTTCTACAGTCAGAGTGTTTCAAATCTCCTCAATCAAAAGTATGTTTTAACTCTGTTAGCTGAATGCTCAGATCAGAAAGAAGTTTCACAGAATGCTTCTGTGTAGCTAATACTTGAATATATTCCTTTTTCCAATACTACCCTCTTAGCGCTCCGAATGTCCAGTTGCATTTTCTACAGAAAGAGTGTTCAGAACTGCACTATCAAAAGTATGGTTTAACTCTGTTAGCTGAATGCACATATCAGAAAGAAGTTTCACAGAATGATTCTGTGTAGTTTATATTTGAAGATAATCCTTTTTCCACTATTACCCTCTTAGCGCTCAGAATGTCCACTTGCATTTTCTACAGAAAGAGTGTTCAGAACGGCTCAATCAAAAGTATGGTTTTACTCTATTACTTGAATGCCCATATCAGAAATAAGTTTCACAGAATGCTTCTGTGTAGTTTTTATTTGAAGATATTCTTTTTCCCAATATAGGCCTCTTAGCGCTCAGAATATCCAATTGCAGTTTCTACAGAAAGAGTGTTTCAGAACGGCTCCATCAAAAGTAAGGTTCAACTCAGTTAGTTGAATGCACAGAACAGAAAGAAGTTTCACAGAATGCTTCTGTGTAGTTTATAGTTGAATATATTCTTTTTCCAGTATTACCGTCTTAGCGCTCCGAATATCCACTTGCATTTTCTACAGAAAGAGTGTTTCAGAACGGCTCAATCAAAAATAAGGTTCAACTCTGTTAGTTGAATGCACAGAACAGAAAGAAGTTTCATACAATGCTTCTGTGTAGTTTATATTTGAATATATTCCTTTTTCCACTACTACCCACTTAGCGCTCCAAATATCCAGTTGCATTTTCTACAGAAAGAGTGTTCAGAACTGCGCAATCAAAAGTATGGTTTAATTCAGTTAGCTGAATTCACAGATCAGAAATAAGTTTCACAGAATGATTCTGTGTAGTTTATATTTGAAGATATTCCTTTTTCCTTTATTACCCACTTAGCGCTCCAAATGTCCACTTGCATTTTCTACAGAAAGAGTGTTTCAGAACTGCTCAATCAAAAGTATGGTTTAACTCTGTTAGCTGAATGCACAGATCAGAAACAAGTTTCACAGAATGCTTCTGTGTAGTGTTTATATGAAGATATTACTTTTTCCAGTATTACCCTCTTAGCGCTCCGAAGGTCCACTTGCATTATCTACAGAAGGAGTGTTCACAACGGCTCAATCAAAAGTATGGTTTTACTCTATTAGTTGAATGCCCATATCAGAAATAAGTTTCACAGAATGATTCTGTGTAGTTTTTATTTGAAGATATTCCTTTTCCCAATATAGGCCTCTTAGCGCTCAGAATGTCCAATTGCAGTTTCTACAGAAAGAGTGTTTCAGAACGGCTCCATCAAAAGTAAGGTTCAACTCAGTTATTTCAATGCATAGAACAGAAAGAAGTTTCACAGAATGCTTCTGTGTAGTTTATATTTGAACATATTCCTTTTTCCACTATTACCCATTTAGCACTCCAAATGTCCAGTAGCATTTTCTACAGAAAGAGTGTTTCAGAACTGCTCAATCAAAAGTATGGTTTAACTCTGTTAGCTGAATGCACAGATCAGAAAGAATTTTAACAGAATGCTTCTGTGTAGTGTTTATATGAAGATATTCTTTTTACCAATATAGGCCTCTTAGCGCTCAGAATGTCCAATTGCAGTTTCTATAGAAAGAGTGTTTCAGAACGGCTCAATGAAAAGTAAAGTTCACTTCTTTTAGTTGAATGCACAGAACAGAAAGTAGTTTCACAGAATGTTTCTGTGTAGTATTTAGTTGAAGATATTCCTTTATTCACTATTACCCACTTAGCGCTCCGAATGTCCACTGGCAGTTTCTACACAAAGAGTGTTTCAGAACTGTTCCTTCAAAAGTAAGGCTAAACTCTGTTAGTTGAATTCAGAGAACAGAAAGGAGTTTCTGAGAATGCTTCTGTGTAGTTTTTATTTGGAGATATTCCTTTTTCCTCTATTACAATCTTAGCGCTCCGAAGGTCCCCTTGCATTTTCTACAGAAAGAGTGTTTCATAACTGCTCAATCAAAAGTATGGTTTAGATCTGTTAACTGAATGCACAGATCAGAAATAAGTTTCAGAGAATGCTTCTGTGTAGTTTTTATTTGGAGATATTCCTTTTTCCACTAATACAAACTTAGCGCTCCGAATGTCCACTTTCATTTTCTACAGAAAGAGTGTTTCAGAACGGCTCAATCAAAACAAAGGTTCAACACTTTTAGTTGAATGCACAGAACAGAAAATGTTTCACAGAATGCTTCTGTGTAGTTTTTATGTGTAGATAATATTTTTCCCAATATAGGCCTCTTAGCGCTCAGAATGTCCAATTGCATTTTCTACAGAAAGAGAGTTTCAGAACGGCTCAATCAAAAGCAAGGTTTAACTCAGTTAGTTGAATGTAGAGATCAGAAAGAAGTTTCACAGAATGCTTCTGTGTAGTTTATATATGAATATATTGCTTTTTCCACTATTACCCTCTTAGCGCTCCGAATGTCCACTTGCATTTTCTACAGAAAGAGTGTTCAGAACTGTGCAATCAAATGTATGGTTTAACTCTGTTAGCTGAATGCACATATCACAAATAAGTTTCACACAATGCTTCTGTGTAGTTTTTATTTGAATATATTATTTTTCGCAATATAGGCCTCCTAGCGCTCAGAATGTCCAATTACAGTTTCTACAGAAACAGTGTTTAAGAACGGCTCAATCAAAAGTAAGGTTCAACTCTGTTAGTTGAATGTACAGAACACAAAGTTGTTTCACACAATGCTTCTGTGTAGTTTATATTTGAACATATTCCTTTTTCCACTATTACCCACTTAGCGCTCCGAATGTCCAGTTGCATTTTCTACAGACAGAGTGTTTCAAAACTGCTCAATCAAAAGTATGGTTTAACTCTGTTAGCTGAATGCTCAGATCAGAAAAATTTTCACAGAATGTTTCTCTGTAGTTTATATTTGAATATATTCTTTTTCAACTACTACCCTCTTAGCGCTCCAAATGTCCAGTTGCATTTTCTACAGAAAGAGTGTTCAGAACTGCTCAATCAAAAGTATGGTTTAACTCTGTTAGCTGAATGCACAGATCAGAAAGAAATTTCACAGAATGATTCTGTGTAGTTCATATTTCAAGATATTACTTTTTCCAGTATTACCCTCTTAGCGCTCCGAATGTCCACTTGCATTTTCTACAGAAAGAGTGTTCAGAACGACTCAATCAAAAGTATGGTTTTACTCTATTAGTTGAATGCCCATATCAGAAATAAGTTTCACAGAATGCTTCTGTGTAGTTTTTATTTGAAGATATTCTTTTTCCCAATATAGGCCTCTTAGCGCTCAGAATGTCCAATTGCAGTTTCTACAGAAAGAGTGTTTCAGAACGGCTCCATCAAAAGTAAAGTTCAACTCAGTTAGTTGAATGCACAGAACAGAAAGTAGTTTCACAGAATGCTTCTGTGTAGTTTATAGTTGAATATATTCTTTTTCCAGTATTACCGTCTTAGCGCTCCGAATATCCACTTGCATTTTCTACAGAAAGAGTGATTCAGAACGGCTCAATCAAAAATAAGGTTCAACTCTGTTAGTTGAATGCACAGAACACAAAGAAGTTTCATACAATGCTTCTGTGTAGTTTATATTTGAATATATTCCTTTTTCCACTACTACCCACTTAGCACTCCTAATATACATTTGCATTTTCTACAGAAAGAGTGTTCAGAACTGCTCAATCAAAAGTATGGTTTAATTCTGTTAGCTGAATGCACAGATCAGAAATAAGTTTCACAGAATTATTCTGTGTAGTTTATATTTGAAGATATTCCTTTTTCCACTATTACCCACTTAGCGCTCCAAATGTCCAGTTGCATTTTCTACAGAAAGAGTGTTTCAGAACTCCTCAATCAAAAGTATGGTTTAACTCTGTTAGCTGAATGCACAGATCAGAAAGAAGCTTCACAGAATGCTTCTGTGTAGTGTTTATATGAAGATATTCTTTTTACCAATATAGGCCTCTTAGCGCTCAGAATGTCCAATTGCAGTTCCTATAGAAAGAGTGTTTCAGAACGGCTCAATCAAAAGTAAGGTTCAACTCTGTTAGTTGAATGCACGGAACAGAAAGAAGTTTCACAGAATGCTACTGTGTAGTTTATATTTGAATACATTCCTTTTTTCCACTATTACCCACTTAGCGCTCCGAATATCCACTTGCAGTTTCTACACAAAGATTGTTTCAGAACTGCTCCTTCAAAAGTGAGGCTCAACTCTGTTAGTTGAATGCAGAGAACAGAAAGGAGATTCAGAGAATGCTTCTGTGTAGTTTTTATTTGGAGATATTCCTTTTTCCTCTATTACAATCTTAGCGCTCCGAAGGTCCACTTGCATTTTCTACACAAAGAGTCTCATAACTGCTCAATCAAAAGTATGGTTTAGCTCTGTTAACTGAATGCACAGTTCAGAAATAAGTTTCACAGAATGCTTCTGTGTAGTTTTATTTGAAGATATTCTATTTCCCAGTGTAGGCCTCCTAGCTCTCAGAATGTCCAATTGCAGTTAATACAGAAAGAGTGTTTCAGAACGGCTCAATCAAAAGTAAGGTTCAAATCTGTTAGTTGAATGCACAGAACAGAAAGAAGTTTCACAGAATGCTTCTGTGTAGTTTATAATTGAATATATTCCTTTTTCCACTATTACCGTATTAGCCCTCAGAATGTCCATTTGCATTTTCTACAGAAAGAGTGTTCAGAACTGCGCAATCAAAAGTATGGTTTAACTCTGTTAGCTGAATGCACATATCAGAAATAATTTTCACAAAATGCTGCTGTGTAGTTTTTATTTGAAGATATTATTTTTCCCAATATATGCCTCTTAGCGCTCAGAATATCCAGTTGCAGTTTCTACACAAAGAGTGATTCAGAACGGCTCCATCAAAAGTAAGGTTCAACTCTGTTAGTTGAATGCACAGAACATAAAGAAGTTTCATACAATGCTTCTGTGTAGTTTATATTTGAACATATTCCTTTTTCCATTATTACCCACTTAGCGCTCGGAATGTCCAGTTGCATTTTCTACAGACAGAGGGTTTCAAATCTCCTCAATCAAAAGTATGGTTTAACTCTGTTAGCTGAATGCTCAGATCAGAAAGAAGGTTCGCAGAATGCTTCTGTGTAGCTTAAATTTGAATATATTCCTTTTTCCACTAATACCCTCTTAGCACTCCAAATGTCCAGTTGCATTTTCTACAGAAAGAGTGTTCAGAACTGCTCTATCAAAAGTATGGTTTAATTCTGTTAGCTGAATGCACAGATCAGAAAGAAGTTTCACAGAATGATTCTGTGTAGTTTATATTTGAAGATATTACTTTTTCCAGTATTACCCTCTTAGCGCTCCGAATGTCCACTTGCATTTTCTACAGAAAGAATGTTCACAACGGCTCAATCAAAAGTATGGTTTTACTCTATTAGTTGAATGCCCATATCAGAAATAAGTTTCACAGAATGCTTCTGTGTAGTTTTTATTTGAAGATATTCTTTTGCCCAATATAGACCTCTTAGCGCTCAGAATGTCCAATTGCAGTTTCTACAGAAAGAGTGTTTCAGAACGGCTCCATCAAAAGTAAGGTTCAGCTCAGTTATTTGAATGCACAAAACAGAAAGAAGTTTCACAGAATGCTTCTGTGTAGTTTATATTTGAAGATATTCCTTTTTCCACTATTACCCACTTAGCGCTCCAAATGTCCAGTAGCATTTTCTACAGAAAGAGTGTTTCAGAACTGCGCAATCAAAAGTATGGTTTAACTCTGTTAGCTGAATGCACATATCAGAAAGAAGTTTCACACAATGCTGCTGTGTAGTTTTTATTTGAAGATATTATTTTTCCCAATATAGGCCTCTTAGCGCTCAGAATGTCCAATTGCAGTTTCTACAGAAAGATTGTTTCAGAAAGGCTCAATCAAAACTAATGTTCAACTCTTTTAGTTGAATGCACAGAACAGAAAGAAGTTTCACAGAATGCTTCTGTGTAGTATTTAGTTGAAGATATTCCTTTTTCGACTATTACCGTCTTAGCGCTCCGAATGTCCACTGGCAGTTCCTACACAAAGAGTGTTTCAGAACTGCTCCTACAAAAGTAAGGCTCAGCTCTGTTAGTTGAATGCAGAGAACAGAAAGGAGTTTCAGAGAATGCTTCTGTGTAGTTTTTATTTGGAGATATTCCTTTTTTCACTATTACAATCTTAGTGCTCCGAATGTCCACTTGCATTTTCTACAGAAAGAGTGTTTCAGAACGGCTCAATCAAAACTAAGGTTGAACACTTTTAGTTGAATTCACAGAACAGAAAGCAGTTTCACAGAATGCTTCTGTGTAGTTTTCATGTGTAGATATTCTTTTTCCCATTATAGGCCTCTTAGCGCTCAGAATGTCCAATTGCATTTTCTACAGAAATATTGTTTCAGAACGGTTCAATCAAAAGCAAGTTTTAACTCAGTTAGTTGAATGCAGAGATCAGAAAGAAGTTTCACAGAATGCTTCTGTGTAGTTTTTATTTGAAGATATTCTTTTTACCAATGTAGGCCTCTTAGCTCTCAGAATGTCCAATTGCAGTTACTACAGAAAGAGTGTTTCAGAACTGCTCAATCAAAAGTAAGTTTCAACTCTGTTAGTTGAATGCACAGAAAAGAAAGAAGTTTCATACAATGCTTCTGTGTAGTTTATATTTGAACATATTCCTTTTTCCATTATTACCCACTTAGCGCTCCGAATGTACAGTTGCATTTTATACAGACAGAGTGTTTCAAAACTGCTCAACCAAACGTATGGTTTAGATCTGTTAGCTGAATGCTCAGATCAGAAATAAGTTTCACAGAATGTTTCTGTGCAGTTTATATTTGAAGATATTTTTTTTCCCAATATAGGCCTCTTGGCGCTCAGAATGTCCAATTGCAGTTTCTACAGAAAGAGTGTTTCAGAACGGCTCAATCAAAAGTAAGTTTCAACTCTGTTAGTTGAATGCACAGAACAGAAAGAAGTTTCATACAATGCTTCTGTGTAGTTTATATTTGAACATATTCCTTTTTCCATAATTACCCACTTAGCGCTCCGAATGTCCAATTGCATTTTCTATAGACAGAGTGTTTCAAAACTGCTCAATAAAAAGTATGGTTTAACTCTGTTAGCTGAATGCTCATATCAGAAAGAAGTTTCACAGAATGCTTCTGTGTAGTTTATATTGAATATATACCTTTTTCCACTACTAACCTCTTAGCGCTCCAAATGTCCAGTTGCATTTTCTACAGAAAGAGTGTTCAGAACTGCTCAATCAAAAGTATGTTTTAACTCTGTTAGCTGAATGCACAGATCAGAAAGAAGTTTCACAGAATGATTCTGTGTAGTTTATATTTGAAGATATTCCTTTTTCCACTATTACCCACTTAGCGCTCAGAATCTCCACTTTCATTTTCTACAGAAAGAGTGTTTCAGAACGGCTCAATCAAAACTAAGGTTCAACACTTTTAGTTGAATGCACAGAACAGAAAGAAGTTTCACAGAATGCTTCTGTGTAGTTTTTATGTGTAGATATTCTTTTTCCCAATATAGGCCTCTTAGCGCTCAGATTGTCCAACTGCATTTTCTACAGAAAGAGTGTTTCAGAACGGCTCAATCAAAACTAAGGTTGAACACTTTTATTTGATTTCACAGAACAGAAAGCAGTTTCACAGAATGCTTCTGTGTAGTTTTCATGTGTAGATATTCTTTTTCCCATTATAGGCCTCTTAGCGCTCAGAATGTCCAATTGCATTTTCTACAGAAATAGTGTTTCAGAACGGCTCAATCAAAAGCAAGTTTTAACTCAGTTAGTTGAATGCAGAGATCAGAAAGTAGTTTCACAGAATGCTTCTGTGTAATTTATATTTGAATATATTCCTTTTTCCACTATTACCCTCTTAGCGCTCCGAAAGTCCACTTGCATTTTCTACAGAAAGAGTATTCAGAATTGTGCAATCAAATGTATGGTTTAAATCTGTTAGCTGAATGCACATATCAGAAATAAGTTTCACACAATGCTTCTGTGTAGTTTTTATTTGAATATATTATTTTTCGCAATATAGGCCTCCTAGCGCTCAGAATGTCCAATTACAGTTTCTACAGAAACAGTGTTTAAGAACGGCTCAATCAAAAGTAAGGTTCAACTCTGTTAGTTGAATGTACAGAACACAAAGTTGTTTCATACAATGCTTCTGTGTAGTTTATATTTGAACATATTCCTTTTTCCACTATTACCCAATTAGCGCTCCGAATGTCCAGTTGCATTTTCTACAGACAGAGTGTTTCAAAACTGCTCAATCAAAAGTATGGTTTAACTCTGTTAGCTGAATGCTCATATCAGAAAGAAGTTTCACAGAATGTTTCTGTGTAGTTTATATTTGAATATATTCTTTTTCCACTACTACCCTCCTAGCGCTCCAAATGTCCAGTTGCATTTTCTACAGAAAGAGTTTTCAGAACTACTCAATCAAAAGTACGGTTTAACTCTGTTAGCTGAATGCACAGATCAGAAAGAAATTTCACAGAATGATTCTGTGTAGTTCATATTTGAAGATATTACTTTTTCCAGTATTACCCTCTTAGCGCTCCGAATGTCCACTTGCATTTTCTACAGAAAGAGTGTTCAGAAAGGCTCAATCAAAAGTATGGACTTACTCTATTTGTTGAATGCCCATATCAGAAATAAATTTCACAGAATGCTTCTGTGTAGTTTTTATTTGAAGATATTCTTTTTCCGAATATGGGCCTCTTAGCGCTCAGAATGTCCAATTGCACTTTCTACAGAAAGAGTGTTTCAGAACGGCTCCATCAAAAGTAAGGTTCAACTCAGTTAGTTGAATGTACAGAACAGAAAGAAGTTTCACAGAATGCTTCTGTGTAGTTTATATTTGAATATATTCCTCTTCCAGTATTACCGTCTTAGCGCTCCGAATATCCACTTGCATTTTCTACAGAAAGAGTGTTTCAGAACGGCTCCATCAAAAATAAGGTTCAAATCTGTTAGTTGAATGCACAGAACAGAAAGAAGTTTCATACAATGCTTCTGTGTAGTTTATATTTGAATATATTCCTTTTTCCACTACTACCCTCTTATCGCTCCATATATCCAGTTGCCTTTTCTACAGAAAGAGTGTTCAGAACTGCTCAATCAAAAGTATGGTTTAACTCTGTTAGCTGAATGCACAGATCAGAAATAAGTTTCACAGAATTATTCTGTGTAGTTTATATTTGAAGATATTCCTTTTTCCACTCTTACCCACTTAGCGCTCCAAATGTCCAGTTGCATTTTCTACAGAAAGAGTGTTTCAAAACTGCTCAATCAAAAGTATGGTTTAACTCTGTTAGCTGAATGCACATATCAGAAAGAAGTTTCACAGAATGCTTCTGGGTAGTTTATATTTGAATATATTCTTTTTCCACTACTACCCTCTTAGCGCTCCAAATGTCCAGTTGCATTTTCCACAGAAAGAGTGTTCAGAACTGCTCAATCAAAAGTATGGTTTAACTCTGTTAGCTGAATGCACAGATCAGAAAGAAGTTTCACAGAATGATTCTCTGTAGTTTATATTTGAAGAAATTACTTTTTCCAGTATTACCCTCTTAGCGCTCCGAATGTCCACTTGCATTTTCTACAGAAAGAGTGTTGAGAACGGCTCAATCAAAAGTATGGTTTTACTCTACTAGTTGAATGCCCATATCAGAAATTAGTTTCACAGAATGCTTCTGTGTAATTTTTATTTGAAGATATTCTTTTTCCCTATATAGGCCCCTTAGCGCTCAGAATGTCCAATTGCAGTTTCTACAGAAAGAGTGTTTCACAACGGCTCCATCAAAAGTAAGGTTCAACTCAGTTAGTTGAATGCACAGAATAGAAAGAAGTTTCACAGAATGCTTCTGTGTAGTTTATAGTTGCATATATTCTTTTTCCAGTATTACCGTCTTAGTGCTCCGAATATCCACTTGCATTTTCTACAGAAAGAGTGTTTCAGAACGGCTCAATCAAAAATAAGGTTCAACTCTGTTAGTTGAATGCACAGAACACAAAGAAATTTCATACAATGCTTCTGTGTAGTTTATATTTGAATATATTACTTTTTTCACTACTACCCACTTAGCGATCCTAATATGCAGTTGCATTTTCTACAGAAAGAGTGTTCAGAACTGCTCAATCCAAAGTATGGTTTAATTCTGTTAGCTGAATGCACAGATCAGAAATAAGTTTCACAGAATGATTCTGTGTAGTTTATATTTGAAGATATTCCTTTTTCCACTATTACCCACTTAGCGCTCCAAATGTCCAGTTGCATTTTCTACAGAAAGAGTGTTTCAGAACTGCCCAGTCAAAAGTATGGTTTAACTCTGTTAGCTGAATGCACAGATCAGAAAGAAGTTTCACAGAATGCTTCTGTGTAGTGTTTATATGAAGATATGCTTTTTACCAATATAGGCCTCTTAGCACTCAGAATGTCCAATTGCAGTTTCTATAGAAAGAGTGTTTCAGAACGGCTCAATGAAAAGTAAGGTTCACCTCTTTTAGTTGAATGCACAGAACAGAAAGAAGTTTCACAGAATGCTTCTGTGTAGAATTTAGTTGAAGATATTCCTTTTTTGACTATTACCCACTTAGCACTCCGAATATCCACTTCCAGTTCCTACACAAAGAGTGTCTCAGAACTGCTCCTTCAAAAGTAAGGCTGAACTCTGTTAGTTGAATGCAGAGAACAGAAAGGGGTTTCAGAGAATGCTTCTGTGTAGTTTTTATTTGGAGATATTCCTTTTTCCTCTATTACAATCTTAGCGCTCCGAAGGTCCACTTGCATTTTCTACACAAAGAGTCTTTCATAACTGCTCAATCAAAAGTATGGTTTAGCTCTGTAAACTGAATGCACAGATCAGAAATATGTTTCACAGAATGCTTCTGTGTAGTTTTTATTTGAAGATATTCTTTTTCCCAATGTAGGCCTCTTAGCTCTCAGAATGTCCAATTGCAGTTACTACAGAAATAGTGTTTCAGAACAGCTCAATCAAAAGTAAGTTTCAATTCTGTTAGTTGAATGCACAGAACAGAAAGAAGTTTCATACAATGCTTCTGTGTAGTTTATATTTGAACATATTCCTTTTTCCATTATTACCCACTTAGCGCTCCGAATGTCCAGTTGCATTTTATACAGACAGAGTGTTTCAAAACTGCTCAACCAAAAGTGTGGTTTAGATCTGTTAGCTGAATGCTCAGATCAGAAATAAGTTTCACAGAATGCTTCTGTGTAGTTTATATTTGAAGATATTATTTTTCCCAATATAGGCCTCTTGGCGCTCAGAATGTCCAATTGCAGTTTCTATAGAAAGAGTGTTTCAGAACGGCTCAATCAAAAGTAAGTTTCAACTCTGTTAGTTGAATGCACAGAACAGAAAGAAGTTTGATACAATGCTTCTGTGTAGTTTATATTTGAACATATTCCTTTTTCCATAATTACCCACTTAGCGCTCCGAATGTCCAATTGCATTTTCTATAGACAGAGTGTTTCAAAACTGCTCAATCAAAAGTATGGTTTAACTCTGTTAGCTGAATGCTCATAACAGAAAGAAGTTTCACAGAAAGCTTCTGTGTAGTTTATATTGAATATATACCTTTTTCCACTACTACCCTCTTAGCGCTCCAAATGTCCAGTTGCATTTTCTACAGAAAGAGTGTTCAGAACTGCTCAATCAAAAGTATGTTTTAACTCTGTTAGCTGAATGCACAGATCAGAAAGAAGTTTCACAGAATGATTCTGTGTAGTTTATATTTGAAGATATTCCTTTTTCCACTATTACCCACTTAGCGCTCAGAATCTCCACTTTCATTTTCTACAGAAAGAGTGTTTCAGAACGGCTCAATCAAAACTAAGGTTCAACACTTTTAGTTGAATGCACAGAACAGAAAGAAGTTTCAGAGAATGCTTCTGTGTAGTTTTTATGTGTAGATATTCTTTTTCCCAATATAGGCCTCTTAGCGCTCAGATTGTTCAACTGCATTTTCTACAGAAAGAGTGTTTCAGAACGGCTCAATCAAAAGCAAGGTTTATCTCAGTTAGTTGAATGCAGAGATCAGAAAGAAGTTTCACAGAATGCTTCTGTGTAGTTTATATTTGGAGACATTCCTTTTTCCACTATTACCCTCTTAGCGCTCCGAATCTCCACTTGCATTTTCTACAGAAAGAGTGTTTCAGAACAGCTCAATCAAAACTAAGGTTCAACTCTTTTAGTTGAATGCACAGAACAGAAAGAAGTTTCACAGAATGCTTCAGTGTAGTATTTAGTTGAAGATATTCCTTTTTCGACTATTACCGTCTTAGCGCTCCGAATGTCCACTGGCAGTTTCTACACAAAGAGTGTTTCAGAACTGCTACTTCAAAAGTAAGGCTCAGCTCTGTTAGTTGAATGCAGAGAACAGAAAGGAGTTTCAGAGAATGCTTCTGTGTAGTATTTATTTGGAGATATTCCATTTTCCACTATTACAATCTTAGCGCTCCGAATGTCCACTTGCATTTTCTACAGAAAGAGTGGTCAGAACTGCTCAATCAAAAGAATGGTTTAACTCTGTTAGCTGTATGAACAGATCAGAAAGAAGTTTCACAGAATGCTTCTGTGTAGTTTTTATTTGAAGAAATTCTTTTTCCCAATATAGGCCACTTAGCGCTCTGAATGTCCAATTGCAGTACCTACAGAAAGAGTGTTACAGAACTGTTCAATCAAAAATAAGTTTCAATAGTGTTAGTTGAATGCACAGAACAGAAAGAAGTTTCATACAATGCTTCTGTGTAGTTTATATTTGAAGATATTCCTTTTTCCACTATTACCCACTTAGCGCTCCAAATGTCCAGTTGCATTATCTACCGAAAGAGTGTTTCAGAACTGCTCAATCAAAAGTAAGGTTCAACTCTTTTAGTTGAATGCACAGAACAGAAAGAAGTTTCACAGAATGCTTCTGTGTAGTTTATATTTGAATATATTCCTTTTTCCACTATTACCCTCTTAGCGCTCCGAATGTCCACTTGCATTTTCTACAGAAAGAGTGTTCAGAACTGCTCAATCAAACTGTGGTTTAACTCTATTAGCTGAATGCCAATATCAGAAATAAGTTTAACAGAATGCTTCTGTGTAGTTTTTATTTGAAGATATTCTTTTTCCCAATATAGGCCTCTTAGCGCTCAGAATGTCCAATTGCAGTTTCTACAGAAGGAGTGTTTCAGAACGGCTGCATCAAAAGTAAGGTTCAACTCAGTTAGTTGAATGCAAAGAACAGAAAGAAGTTTCACAGAATGCTTCTGTGTAGTTTGTATTTGAATATATCCCTTTTTCCACTACTACCCTCTTAGCGCTCCAAATGTCCAGTTGCATTTTCTACAGAAAGAGTGTTCAGAGCTGCTCAATCAAAAGTATGGTTTAATTCTGTTAGCTGAATGCACAGATCAGAAAGAAGTTTCACAGAATGATTCTGTGTAGTTGATATTTGAAGATATTACTTTTTCCACTATTACCCACTTACCGCTCCAAATGTCCAGTTGCATTTTCTACAGAAAGAGTGTTTCAGAACTGCTCAATCAAAAGTATGGTTTAACTCTGTTAGTTGAATGCAGAGATCAGAAAGAAGTTTCACAGAATGCTTCTGTGTAGTGTTTATATGAAGATATTCTTTTTACCAATATAGGCCTCTTAGCGCTCAGAATGTCCAATTGCAGTTTCTATAGAAAGAGTGTTTCAGAACGGCTCAGTAAAAATAAGGTTCACCTCTTTTAGTTGAATGCACAGAACAGAAAGAAGTTTCACAGAATGCTTCTGTGTAGTATTTAGTTGAAGATATTCCTTTTTTGACTATTACCCACTTAGCGCTCCGAATGTCCACTGGCAGTTTCTACACAAAGAGTGTTTCAGAACTGCTCCTTCAAAAGTAAGGCTAAACTCTGTTAGTTGAATGCATAGAACAGAAAGGAGTCACAGAGAATGCTTCTGTGTAGTTTTTATTTGGAGATATTCCCTTTTCCTCTATTACAATCTTAGCGCTCCGAATGTCCACTTGCATTTTCTACAGAACGAGTGTTTCATAACTGCTCAATCAAAAGTATGGTTTAGCTCTGTTAACTGAATGCACTGATCAGAAATAAGTTTCACAGAATGCTTCTGTGTAGTTTTTATTTGAAGATATTCTTTTTAACAATGTAGGCCTCTTAGCGCTTAGAAAGTCCAATTGCAGTTTCTACAGAAAGAGTGTTTCAGAACGGCTCAATCAAATGTAAGGTTCAACTCTGTTAGTTGAATGCACAGAACAGAAAAAGTTTCACTGAATGCTTCTGTGTACTTTTTATTTGAATATATTCCTTTTTCAACTATTACCCACTTAGCGCTCTGATTGTCCAGTTACATTATCTACAGAGAGAGTGTTCAGAACGGCTCAATCAAAAGTATGGTTTTACTCTGTTAGTTCAATGCACAGATCCGAAAAAGTTTCACAGAATGCTTCTGTGTAGTTTTTATTTGTAGATATTCTTTTTCCCAATATAGGACTTTTAGCGGTCAGAATGTCCGTTTGCAGTTTCTACAGAAAGAGTGTTTCACAACGCCTCCATCAAAAGTAAGGTTCAAATCAGTTAGTTGAATGCACAGAACTGAAAGAAGTTTCACAGAATGCTTCTGTGTAGTTTATAATTTCATATATTCCTTTTCCCACTATTACCGTATTAGCGCTCCGAATGTCCACTTGCATTTTCTACAGAAAGAGTGTTCAGCACTGCGCAATCAAAAGTATGGTTTAGCTCTGTTAGCTGAATGCACATATCAGAAATAAGTTCCACACAATGCTGCTGTGTAGTTTTTATTTGAAGATATTATTTTTCCCAATATAGGCCTCTTAGCGCTCAGAATGTCCAATTGCAGTTTCTACAGAAAGAGTGTTTCAGAACGGCTCAATCAAAAGTAAGGCTCAACTCTGTTACTTGAATGCACAGAACAGAAGGAAGTTTCATACAATGCTTCTGTGTAGTTTATATTTGAACATATTCCTTTTTCCATTATTACCCACTTAGCGCTCCGAATGTCCAGTTGCATTTTCTACAGACAGAGTGTTTCAAATCTCCACAATCAAAAGTATGCTTTAACTCTGTTAGCTGAATGCTCAGATCAGAATGAAGTTTCACAAAATGCTTCTGTGTAGCTTTTATTTGAATATATTCCTTTTTCCACTACTAAACTCTTAGCGCTCAAAATGTCCAGTTGCATTTTCTACAGAAAGAGTGTTCAGAACTGCTCTATCAAAACTATGGTTTAACTCTGTTTGCTGAATGCACATATCAGAAATAATTTTCACAGAATGATTCTGTGTAGTATTTAGTTGAAGATATTCCTTTTTTACTATTACCCACTTAGCGCTCCGAATATCCACTGGCAGTTACTACACAAAGAGTGTTTCAGAACTGCTCCTTCAAAAGTAAGGCTAAACTCTGTTAGTTGAATGCAGAGAACAGAAAGGAGTCTCAGAGAATGCTTCTGTGTAGTTTTTATTTGGAGATATTCCCTTTTCCTCTATTAAAATCTTAGCGCTCCGAATGTCCACTTGCATTTTCTACAGAACGAGTGTTTCATAACTGCTCAATCAAAAGTATGGTTTAGCTCTGTTAACTGAATGCACTGATCAGAAATAAGTTTCACAGAATGCTTCTGTGTAGTTTTTATTTGAAGATATGCTTTTTAACAATGTTGGCCTCTTATCGCTTAGAAAGTCCAATTGCAGTTTCTACAGAAAGAGTGTTTCAGAACGGCTTAATCAAAAGTAAGGTTCAACTCTGTTAGTTGAATGCACAGAACAGAAAGAAGTTTCAAAGAATGCTTCTGTGTACTTTTTATTTGAATATATTCCTTTTTCAACTATTACCCTCTTAGCGCTCTGAATGTCCACTTACATTTTCTACAGAAAGAGTGTTCAGAACGGCTCAATCAAAAGTATGGTTTTACTCTGTTAGTTCAATGCACAGATCCGAAAGAAGTTTCACAGAATGCTTCTGTGTAGTTTTTATTTGTAGATATTCTTTTTCCCAATATAGGCCTTTTAGCGGTCAGAATGTCCGATTGCAGTTTCTACAGAAAGAGTGTTTCACAACGGCTCCATCAATAGTAAGGTTCAAATCAGTTAGTTGAATGCACAGAACTGAGAGAAGTTTCACAGAATGCTTCTGTGTAGTTTATAATTTCATATATTCCTTTTCCCACTATTACCGTATTAGCGCTCCGAATGTCCACTTACATTTTCTACAGAAAGAGTGTTCAGAACTGCGCAATCAAAAGTATGGTTTAGCTGTGTTAGCTGAATGCACATATCAGAAATAAGTTTCACACAATGTTGCTGTGTAGTTTTTATTTGAAGATATTATTTTTCCCAATATAGGCCTCTTAGCGCTCTGAATGTCCAATTGCAGTTTCTACAGAAAGAGTGTTTCAGAACGGCTCAATCAAAAGTAAGGCTCAACTCTGTTACCTGAATGCACAGAACAGAAAGAAGTTTCATACAATGCTTCTGTGTAGTTTATATTTGAACATATTCCTTTTTCCATTATTACCCACTTAGCGCTCCGAATGTCCAGTTGCATTTTCTACACACAGAGTGTTTCAAATCTCCTCAATCAAAAGTATGGTTTAACACAGTTAGCTGAATGCTCAGATCAGAATGAAGTTTCACAGAATGCTTCTGTGTAGCTTATATTTGAATATATTCCTTTTTCCACTACTAAACTCTTAGCGCTCCAAATGTCCAGTTGCATTTTCTACAGAAAGAGTGTTCAGAACTGCTCTATCAAAACAATGGTTTAACTCTGTTAGCTCAATGCACATATCAGAAAGAAGTTTCACAGAATGATTCTGTGTAGTTTATATTTTAAGATATTCCTTTTTCCACTATTACCCTCTTAGCGCTCCGAATCTCCACTTTCATTTTCTACAGAAAGAGTGTTTCAGAACGGCTCAATCAAAACTAAGGTTCAACTCTTTTAGTTGAATGCACAGAACAGAAAGAAGTTTCACAGAATGCTTCTGTGTAGTATTTAGTTGAAGATATTCCTTTTTCGACTATTACCCTCTTAGCGCTCTGAATTTCCACTGGCAGTTTCTACACAAAGAGTGTTTCAGAACTGCTCCTTCAAAAGTAAGGCTCAGCTCTGTTAGTTGAATGCAGAGAACAGAAAGGAGTTTCAGAGAATGCTTCTGTGTAGTTTTTATTTGAATATATTCCTTTTTCAACTATTACCCTCTTAGCGCTCTTAATGTCCACTTACATTTTCTACAGAAAGAGTGTTCAGAACGGCACAATCAAAAGTATGGTATTACTCTGTTAGTTCAATGCACAGATCCGAAAGAAGTTTCACAGAATGCTTCTGTGTAGTTTTTATTTGTAGATATTCTTTTTCCCAATATAGGCCTTTTAGCGGTCAGAATGTCCAATTGCAGTTTCTACAGAAAGAGTGTTTCACAACGGCTCCATCAAAAGTAAGGTTCAACTCAGTTAGTTGAATGCACAGAACGGAAAGAAGTTTCACAGAATGCTTCTGTGTAGTTTATAATTGAATATATTACTTTTTCCACTATTACCCTATTAGCG
Source organism: Symphalangus syndactylus (assembly GCF_028878055.3). Classification (NCBI taxonomy): domain Eukaryota; kingdom Metazoa; phylum Chordata; class Mammalia; order Primates; family Hylobatidae; genus Symphalangus; species Symphalangus syndactylus. Next base: position 153,459,997 of record NC_072425.2, read on the forward strand.
CTCAGAATGTCCACTTGCATTTTCTACAGAAAGAGTGTTCAGAACTGCGCAATCAAAAGTATGGTTTAGTTCTGTTAGCTGAATGCACATATCAGAAATAACTTTCACAAAATGCTGCTGTGTAGTTTTTATTTGAAGATATTATTTTTCCCAATATAGGCCTCTTATTGCTCAGAATGTCCAATTGCAGTTTCTACAGAAAGAGTATTTCAGAACGGCTCAATCAAAAGTAAGGTTCAACTCTGTTAGTTGAATGCACAGAACAGAAAGAAGTTTCATACAATGCTTCTGTTAAGTTTATATTTGAACATATTACTTTTTCCATTATTACCCACTTAGCGCTCCGAATGTCCAGTTGCATTTTGTACAGACAGAGTGATTCAAATCTCCTCAATCAAAAGTATGGTTTAACTCTGTTAGCTGAATGCTCAGATGAGAAAGAAGTTTCACAGAATGCTTCTGTGTAGCTTACATTTGAATATATTCCTTTTTCCACTACTACCCTCTTAGCGCTCCAAATGTCCAGTTGCATTATCTACAGAAAGTGTGTTCAGAACTGCTCTATCAAAACTATGGTTTAACTCTGTTAGCTGAATGCATATATCAGAAAGAAGTCTCACAGAATGTTTCTGTGTAGTTTATATTTGAACATAATATTTTTTCCACTATTACCCTCTTAGCGCTCCGAATCTCCACTTTCATTTTCTACAGAAAGAGTGTTTAGGAACGGCTCAATCAAAACTAAGGTTCAACTCTTTTAGTTGAATGCACAGAACAGAAAGAAGTTTCACAGAATGCTTCTGTGTAGTATTTAGTTGAAGATATTCCTTTTTCGAATATTACCCTCTTAGCGCTCTGAATTTCCACTGGCAGTTTCTACACAAAGAGTGTTTCAGAACTGCTCCTTCAAAAGTAAGGCTCAGCTCTGTTAGTTGAATGCAGAGAACAGAAAGGAGTTTCAGAGAATGCTTCTGTGTAGTTTTTATTTGGAGATATTCCTTTTTCCACTATTACTATCTTAGCGCTCCGAAAGTCCACTTGCATTTTCTACAGAAAGAGTGTTTCAGAACGGCTCAATCAAAACTAAGGTTCAACACTTTTAGTTGAATGCACAGAAGAGAAAGAAGTTTCACAGAATGCTTCTGTGTAGTTTATATTTGAATATATTTCTTTTTCCAATATTACCCTCTTAGCGCTCCGAATGTCCACTTGCATTTTCTACAGAAAGAGTGTTCAGAACTGCGCAATAAAAAGTATGGTTTATCTCTGTTAGCTGAACGCACATATCAGAAATAAGTTTCACACAATGCTTCTGTGTAGTTTTTATTTGAATATATTATTTTTCCCAATATATGCCTCTTAGGGCTCAGAATGTCCAATTGCAGTTTCTACAGAAAGAGTGTTTCAGAACGGCTAAATCAAAAGTAAGGTTCAACCCTGTTAGTTGAATGTACAGAACAGAAAGCTGTTTCATACAATGCTTCTGTGTAGTTTGTATTTGAACATATTACTTTTTCCACTATTAGCCACTTAGCGCTACGAATGTCCAGTTGCATTTTCTACAGACAGAGTGTTTCAAAACTGCTCAGTCAAAACTATGGTTTAACTCTGTTAGCTGAATGCTCAGATCAGAAAGAAGTTTCACAGAATGCTTCTGTGTAGTTTATATCTGAATATATTCCTTTATCCACTACTACCCTCTTAGCGCTGCAATTGTCCAGTTGCATTTTCTACAGAAAGAGTGTTCAGAACTGCTCAACGAAAAGTATGGTTTAATTCTGTTAGCTGAATGCACAGATCAGAAAGAAGTTTCTCAGAATGATTCTGTGTAGTATTTAGTTGAAGATATTCCTTTTTTACTATTACCCACTTAGCGCTCCGACTATCCACTGGCAGTTTCTACACAAAGAGTGTTTCAGAACTGCTCCTTCAAAAGTAAGGCTAAACTCTGTTAGTTGAATGCAGAGAACAGAAAGGAGTCTCAGAGAATGCTTCTGTGTAGTTTTTATTTGGAGATATTCCCTTTTCCTCTATTAAAATCTTAGCGCTCCGAATGTCCACTTGCATTTTCTACAGAACGAGTGTTTCATAACTGCTCAATCAAAAGTATGGTTTAGCTCTGTTAACTGAATGCACTGATCAGAAATAAGTTTCACAGAATGCTTCTGTGTAGTTTTTATTTGAAGATATGCTTTTTAACAATGTTGGCCTCTTTGCGCTTAGAAAGTCCAATTGCAGTTTCTACAGAAAGAGTGTTTCAGAACGGCTCAATCAAAAGTAAGGTTCAACTCTGTTAGTTGAATGCACAGAACAGAAAGAAGTTTCAAAGAATGCTTCTGTGTACTTTTTATTTGAATATATTCCTTTTTCAACTATTACCCTCTTAGCGCTCTGAATGTCCACTTACATTTTCTACAGAAAGAGTGTTCTGAACGGCTCAATCAAAAGTATGGTTTTACTCTGTTAGTTCAATGCACAGATCCGAAAGAAGTTTCACAGAATGCTTCTGTGTAGTTTTTATTTGTAGATATTCTTTTTCCCAATATAGGCCTTTTAGCGGTCAGAATGTCCGATTGCAGTTTCTACAGAAAGAGTGTTTCACAACGGCTCCATCAATAGTAAGGTTCAAATCAGTTAGTTGAATGCACAGAACTGAGAGAAGTTTCACAGAATGCTTCTGTGTAGTTTATAATTTCATATATTCCTTTTCCCACTATTACCGTATTAGCGCTCCGAATGTCCACTTACATTTTCTACAGAAAGAGTGTTCCGAACTGCGCAATCAAAAGTATGGTTTAGCTGTGTTAGCTGAATGCACATATCAGAAATAAGTTTCACACAATGTTGCTGTGTAGTTTTTATTTGAAGATATTATTTTTCCCAATATAGGCCTCTTAGCGCTGTGAATGTCCAATTGCAGTTTCTACAGAAAGAGTGTTTCAGAACGGCTCAATCAAAAGTAAGGCTCAACTCTGTTACCTGAATGCACAGAACAGAAAGAAGTTTCATACAATGCTTCTGTGTAGTTTATATTTGAACATATTCCTTTTTCCATTATTACCCACTTAGCGCTCCGAATGTCCAGTTGCATTTTCTACACACAGAGTGTTTCAAATCTCCTCAATCAAAAGTATGGTTTAACACAGTTAGCTGAATGCTCAGATCAGAATGAAGTTTCACAGAATGCTTCTGTGTAGCTTATATTTGAATATATTCCTTTTTCCACTACTAAACTCTTAGCGCTCCAAAGGTCCAGTTGCATTTTCTACAGAAAGAGTGTTCAGAACTGCTCTATCAAAACAATGGTTTAACTCTGTTAGCTCAATGCACATATCAGAAAGAAGTTTCACAGAATGATTCTGTGTAGTTTATATTTTAAGATATTCCTTTTTCCACTATTACCCTCTTAGCGCTCCGAATCTCCACTTTCATTTTCTACAGAAAGAGTGTTTCAGAACGGCTCAATCAAAACTAAGGTTCAACTCTTTTAGTTGAATGCACAGAACAGAAAGAAGTTTCACAGAATGCTTCTGTGTAGTATTTAGTTGAAGATATTCCTTTTTCGACTATTACCCTCTTAGCGCTCTGAATTTCCACTGGCAGTTTCTACACAAAGAGTGTTTCAGAACTGCTCCTTCAAAAGTAAGGCTCAGCTCTGTTAGTTGAATGCAGAGAACAGAAAGGAGTTTCAGAGAATGCTTCTGTGTAATTTTTATTTGGAGATATTCTTTTTTCCACTATTACTATCTTAGCGCTCCAAATGTCCACTTGCATTTTCTACAGAAAGAGTGTTTCAGAACGGCTCAATCAAAACTAAGGTTCAACACTTTTAGTTGAATGTACAGAACAGAAACAAGTTTCACAGAATGCTTCTCTGTAGTTTTTATTTGTAGATATTCTTTTTCCCAATATAGGCCTCTTAGCGCTTAGCATGTCCAATTGCATTTTCTACAGAAAGAGTGTTCCAGAACGGCTCAATCAAAAGCAAGGTTCAAATCAGTTAGTTGAATGCAAAGAACAGAAAGAAGTTTCACAGAATGCTTCTGTGTAGTTTATATTTGAATATATTGCTTTTTCCACTATTACCCTCTTAGCGCTCCGAATGTCCACTTGCATTTTCCACAGAAAGAGGGTTCAGAACTGCGCAATCAAAAGTATGGTTTAACTCTGTTAGCTGAACGCACATATGAGAAATAAGTTTCACACAATGCTTCTGTGTAGTTTTTATTTGGATATATTATTTTTCCCAATATAGGCCTCTTAGGGCTCAGAATGTCCAATTGCAGTTTCTACAGAAAGAGTGTTTCAGAACGGCTAAATCAAAAGTAAGTTTCAACTCGGTTAGTTGAATGTACAGAACAGAAAGATGTTTCATACAATGCTTCTGTGTAGTTTATATTTGAACATATTCCATTTTCCACTATTACCCACTTAGCGCTCCGAATGTCCAGTTGCATTTTCTACAGACAGAGTGTTTCAAAACTGCTCAGTCAAAAGTATGGTTTAACTCTGTTAGCTGAATGCTCAGATCAGAAAGAAGTTTCACAGAATCCTTCTGAGTAGTTTATATTTGAATATAATCCTTTTTCCACTACTACCCTCTTAGCGCTCCAAATGTCCAGTTGCATTTTCTACAGAAAGAGTGTTCAGAAGTGCTCAATGAAAAGTATAGTTTAATTCTGTTAGCTGAATGCACAGATCAGAAAGAAGTTTCACAGAATGATTCTGTTTAGTTTATATTTGAAGATATTACTTTTTCTAGTATTACCCTCTTAGCGCTCCGAATGTCCACTTGCATTTTCTACAGAAAGAGTGTTCAGAACGGCCCAATCAAAAGTATGGTTTTAGTCTATTAGTTGAATGCCCATATCAGAAATTAGTTTCACAGAATGCTTCTGTGTAGTTTTTATTTGAAGATATTCTTTTTCCCAATATAGGCCTCTTAGCACTCAGAATGTCCAATTGCAGTTTCTACAGAAAGAGTGTTTCAGAACGGCTGCATCAAAAGTAAGGTTCAACTCAGTTAGTTGAATGCAAAGAACAGAAAGAAGTTTCACAGAATGCTTCTGTGTAGTTTATATTTGAATATATCCCTTTTTCCACTACTACACTCTTAGCGCTCCAAATGTCCAGTTGCATTTTCTACAGAAAGAGTGATCAGAACTGCTCAATCAAAATTATGGTTTAATTCTGTTAGCTGAATGCACAGATCAGAAAGAAGTTTCACAGAATGATTCTGTGTAGTTGATATTTGAAGATATTACTTTTTCCACTATTACCCACTTACCGCTCCAAATGTCCAGTTGCATTTTCTACAGAAAGAGTGTTTCAGAACTGCTCAATCAAAAGTATGGTTTAACTCTGTTAGCTGAATGCACAGATCAGAAAGAAGTTTCACAGAATGCTTCTGTGTAGTGTTTATATGAAGATATTCTTTTTACCAATATAGACCTCTTAGCGCTCAGAATGTCCAATTGCAGTTTCTATAGAAAGAGTGTTTCAGAACGGCTCAATCAAAATAAGGTTCACCTCTTTTAGTTGAATGCACACAACAGAAAGAAGTTTCACAGAATGCTTCTGTGTAGTATTTAGTTGAAGATATTCCTTTTTTGACTATTACCCACTTAGCGCTCCGAATGTCCACTGGCAGTTTTTACACAAAGAGTGTTTCAGAACTGCTCCTTCAAAAGTAAGGCTAAACTCTGTTAGTTGAATGCAGAGAACAGAAAGGAGTTTCAGAGAATGCTTCTGTGTAGTTTTTATTTGGAGATATTACTTTTTCCTCTATTACAATCTTAGCGCTCAGAATGTGCACTTGCATTTTCTACAGAACGAGTGTTTCATAACTGCTCAATCAAAAGTATGTTTTAGCTCTGTTAACTGAATGCACTGATCAGAAATAAGTTTCACAGAATGCTTCTGTGTAGTTTCTATTTGAAGATATTCTTTTTAACAATGTAGGCCTCTTAGCGCCTAGAAAGTCCAATTGCAGTTTCTACAGAAAGAGTGTTTCAGAACGGCTCAATAAAAAGTAAGTTTCAACTCTGTTAGTTGAATGCACAGAACAGAAAGAAGTTTCACACAATGCTTCTGTGTAGTTTATATTTGAATATATTCCTTTTTCAACTATTACCCTCTTAGCGCTCTTAATGTCCACTTACATTTTCTACAGAAAGAGTGTTCAGAACGGCTCAATCAAAAGTATGGTATTACTCTGTTAGTTCAATGCACAGATCCGAAAGAAGTTTCACAGAATGCTTCTGTGTAGTTTTTATTTGTAGATATTCTTTTTCCAAATATAGGCCTTTTAGCGGTCAGAATGTCCAATTGCAGTTTCTACAGAAAGAGTGTTTCACAACGGCTCCATCAAAAGTAAGGTTCAACTCAGTTAGTTGAATGCACAGAACGGAAAGAAGTTTCACAGAATGCTTCTGTGTAGTTTATAATTGAATATATTACTTTTTCCACTATTACCCTATTAGCGCTCAGAATGTCCACTTGCATTTTCTACAGAAAGAGTGTTCAGAACTGCGCAATCAAAAGTATGGTTTAGTTCTGTTAGCTGAATGCACATATCAGAAATAACTTTCACAAAATGCTGCTGTGTAGTTTTTATTTGAAGATATTATTTTTCCCAATATAGGCCTCTTATTGCTCAGAATGTCCAATTGCAGTTTCTACAGAAAGAGTATTTCAGAACGGCTCAATCAAAAGTAAGGTTCAACTCTGTTAGTTGAATGCACAGAACAGAAAGAAGTTTCATACAATGCTTCTGTTAAGTTTATATTTGAACATATTACTTTTTCCATTATTACCCACTTAGCGCTCCGAATGTCCAGTTGCATTTTGTACAGACAGAGTGATTCAAATCTCCTCAATCAAAAGTATGGTTTAACTCTGTTAGCTGAATGCTCAGATGAGAAAGAAGTTTCACAGAATGCTTCTGTGTAGCTTACATTTGAATATATTCCTTTTTCCACTACTACCCTCTTAGCGCTCCAAATGTCCAGTTGCATTATCTACAGAAAGTGTGTTCAGAACTGCTCTATCAAAACTATGGTTTAACTCTGTTAGCTGAATGCATATATCAGAAAGAAGTCTCACAGAATGATTCTGTGTAGTTTATATTTGAATATAATATTTTTTCCACTATTACCCTCTTAGCGCTCCGAATCTCCACTTTCATTTTCTACAGAAAGAGTGTTTAGGAACGGCTCAATCAAAACTAAGGTTCAACTCTTTTAGTTGAATGCACAGAACAGAAAGAAGTTTCACAGAATGCTTCTGTGTAGTATTTAGTTGAAGATATTCCTTTTTCGAATATTACCCTCTTAGCGCTCTGAATTTCCACTGGCAGTTTCTACACAAAGAGTGTTTCAGAACTGCTCCTTCAAAAGTAAGTCTCAGCTCTGTTAGTTGAATGCAGAGAACAGAAAGGAGTTTCAGAGAATGCTTCTGTGTAGTTTTTATTTGGAGATATTCCTTTTTCCACTATTACTATCTTAGCGCTCCGAAAGTCCACTTGCATTTTCTACAGAAAGAGTGTTTCAGAACGGCTCAATCAAAACTAAGGTTCAACACTTTTAGTTGAATGCACAGAAGAGAAAGAAGTTTCACAGAATGCTTCTGTGTAGTTTATATTTGAATATATTGCTTTTTCCAATATTACCCTCTTAGCGCTCCGAATGTCCACTTGCATTTTCTACAGAAAGAGTGTTCAGAACTGCGCAATAAAAAGTATGGTTTATCTCTGTTAGCTGAACGCACATATCAGAAATAAGTTTCACACAATGCTTCTGTGTAGTTTTTATTTGAATATATTATTTTTCCCAATATATGCCTCTTAGGGCTCAGAATGTCCAATTGCATTTTCTACAGAAAGAGTGTTTCAGAACGGCTAAATCAAAAGTAAGGTTCAACCCTGTTAGTTGAATGTACAGAACAGAAAGCTGTTTCATACAATGCTTCTGTGTAGTTTGTATTTGAACATATTACTTTTTCCACTATGAGCCACTTAGCGCTACGAATGTCCAGTTGCATTTTCTACAGACAGAGTGTTTCAAAACTGCTCAGTCAAAACTATGGTTTAACTCTGTTAGCTGAATGCTCAGATCAGAAAGAAGTTTCACAGAATGCTTCTGTGTAGTTTATATTTGAATATATTCTTTTATCCACTACTACCCTCTTAGCGCTGCAATTGTCCAGTTGCATTTTCTACAGAAAGAGTGTTCAGAACTGCTCAACCAAAAGTATGGTTTAATTCTGTTAGCTGAATGCACAGATCAGAAAGAAGTTTCACAGAATGATTCTGTGTAGTTTATATTTGAAGATATTACTTTTTCTAGTATTACCCTCTTAGCGCTCAGGATGTCCACTTGCATTTTCTACAGAAAGAGTGTTCAGAACGGCTCAATCAAAAGTAAGGTTTTACTCTATTAGTTGAATGCCTATATCAGAAATAAGTTTCACAGAATGCTTCTGTGTAGTTTTTATTTGAAGACATTCTTTTTCAAAATATAGGCCTCTTAGCGCTCAGAATGTCCAATTGCAGTTTCTACAGAAAGAGGTTTTCAGAACGGCTCCATCAAAAGTAAGGTTCAACTCAGTTAGTTGAATGCACAGAACAGAAAGAAGTTTCACAGAATGCTTCTGTGTAGTTTATATTTGAATATATTCCTTTTCCAGTATTACCGTCTTAGCGCTGCGAATATCCACTTGCATTTTCTAAAGAAAGAGTGTTTCAGAACGGCTCAATCAAAAGTATGCTTTAACTCTGTTAGCTGAATGCACAGATCAGAAAGAAGTTTCACAGAATGATTCTGTGTGGTTTATATTTGAAGATATTCCTTTCTCCACTATTACCCACTTAGCGCTCCAATTGTCCAGTAGCATTTTCTACAGAAAGAGTGTTTCAGAACTGCTCAATCCAAAGTATGGTTTAACTCTGTTAGCTGAATGCACAGATCAGAAAGAAGTTTCACAGAATGCTTCTGTGTAGTGTTTATATGAAAATATTCTTTTTACCAATGTAGGCCTCTTAGCGCTCAGAATGTCCAATTGCAGTTTCTACAGAAAGAGTGTTTCAGAACGGCTCAATCAAAACTAAGGTTCAACTCTTTTAGTTGAATGCACAGAACAGAAAGAAGTTTCACAGAATGCTTCTGTGTAGTATTTAGTTGAAGATATTCCTTTTTCCACTATTACCCTCTTAGCGCTCTGAATTTACACTGGCAGTTTCTACACAAAGAGTGTTTCAGAACTGCTCCTTCAAAAGTAAGGCTCAGCTCTGTTATTTGAATGCAGAGAACAGAAAGGAGTTTCAGAGAATGCTTCTGTGTAGTTTTTATTTGGAGATATTCCTTTTTCCACTATTACTAACTTAGCGCTCCGAATGTCCACTTGCATTTTCTACAGAAAGAGTGTTTCAGAACGGCTCAATCAAAACTAAGGTTCAACACTTTCCGTTGAATGCACAGAACAGAAATAAGTTTCACAGAATGCTTCTGTGTAGTTTTTATTTGTAGATATTCTTTTTCCCAATATAGGCCTCTTAGCGCTCAGAATGTCCAATTGCATTTTCTACAGAAAGAGTGTTCCAGAACGGCTCAATCAAAACCAAGGTTCAACTCAGTTAGTTGAATGCAGAGAACAGAAAGAAGTTTCACAGAATGCTTCTGTGTAGTTTATATTTGAGTATATTGCTTTTTCCACTATTACCCTCTTAGCGCTCCGAATGTCCAGTTGCATTTTCTACAGACAGAGTGTTTCAAAACTGCTCAGTCAAAACTATGGTTTAACTCTGCTAGCTGAATGCTCAGATCAGAAAGTAGTTTCACAGAATGCTTCCGTGTAGTTTATATTTGAATATATTCCTTTTTCCACTACTACCCTCTTATCGCTCCAAATGTCTAGTTGCATTTTCTACAGAAAGAGTGTTCAGAACTGCTCAATGAAAAGTATGGTTTAATTCTGTTAGCTGAATGCACAGATCAGAAAGAAGTTTCACAGAATGATTCTGTGTAGTTTATATTTGAAGATATTACTTTTTCTAGTATTACCCTCTTAGCGCTCAGAATGTCCACTTGCATTTTCTACAGAAAGAGTGTTCAGAACGGCTCAATCAAAAGTATGGTTTTACTCTATTAGTTGAATGCCCATATCAGAAATAAGTTTCACAGAATGCTTCTGTGTAGTTTTTATTTGAAGATATTCTTTTTCAAAATATAGGCCTCTTAGCGCTCAGAATGTCCAATTGCAGTTTCTACAGAAAGAGCTTTTCAGAACGGCTCCATCAAAAGTAAGGTTCAACTCAGTTAGTTGAATGCACAGAACAGAAAGAAATTTCACAGAATGCTTCTGTGTAGTTTATATTTGAATATATTCCTTTTCCAGTATTACCGTCTTAGCGCTGCGAATATCCACTTGCATTTTCTAAAGAAAGAGTGTTTCAGAACGGCTCAATCAAAAATAAGGTTCAACTCTGTTAGTTAAATGCACAGAAGAGAAAGGAGTTTCATACAATGCTTCTGTGTAGTTTATATTTGAATATATTACTTTTTCCACTACTACCCTCTTAGCGCTCCAAATGTCCAGTTGCATTTTCTACAGAAAGAGTGTTCAGAACTGCTCAATCAAAAGTATGCTTTAACTCTGTTAGCTGAATGCACAGATCAGAAAGAAGTTTCACAGAATGATTCTGTGTAGTTTATATTTGAAGATACTCCTTTTTCCACTATTACCCACTTAGCGCTCCAAATGTCCAGTAGCATTTTCTACAGAAAGAGTGTTTCAGAACTGCTCAATCCAAAGTATGGTTTAACTCTGTTAGCTGAATGCACAGATCAGAAAGAAGTTTCACAGAATGCTTCTGTGTAGTGTTTATATGAAAATATTCTTTTTACCAATATAGGCCTCTTAGCGCTCAGAATGTCCAATTGCAGTTTCTATAGAAAGAGTGTTTCAGAACGGCTCAATGAAAAGTAAGGTTCACCTCTTTTAGTTGAATGCACAGAACAGAAAGTAGTTTCACAGAATGCTTCTGTGTAGTATTTAGTTGAAGATATTCCTTTATTGACTATTACCCACTTAGCGCTCCGAATGTCCACTGGCAGTTTCTACACAAAGAGTGTTTCAGAACTGTTCCTTCAAAAGTAAGGCTCAACACTGTTAGTTGAATTCAGAGAACAGAAAGGAGTTTCAGAGAATGCTTCTGTGTGGTTTTTATTTGGAGATAATCCTTTTTCCCCTATTACAATATTAGCGCTCCGAATGTCCACTTATATTTTCTACACAAAGAGTGTTTCATAACTGCTCAATCAAAAGTATGGTTTAGCTCTGTTAACTGAATGCACATATCAGAAATATGTTTCACAGAATGCTTCTGTGTAGTTTTTATTTGAAGATATTCTTTTTAACAATGCAGGCCTCTTAGCGCTTAGAAAGTCCAATTGCAGTTTCTACAGAAAGAGTGTTTCAGAACGGCTCAATCAAAAGTAAGGTTCAACTCTGTTAGTTGAATGCACAGAACAGAAAGAAGTTTCACAGAATGCTTCTGTGTAGTTTATATTTGAATATATTCCTTTTTCAACTATTAACCTCTTAGCGCTCCGAATGTCCACTTGCATTTTCTACAGAAAGAGTGTTCAGAACAGCTCAATCAAAAGTATGGTTTTACTCTGTTAGTTGAATGCACAGATCCGAAAGAAGTTTCACAGAATTCTTCTGTGTAGTTTTTATTTGGAGATATTCTTTTTCCCAATATAGGCCACTTAGCGCTCAGAATGTCCAATTGCAGTTTCTACAGAAAGAGTGTTTCACAACGGCTCCATCAAAAGTAAGTTTCAACTCAGTTAGTTGAATGCACAGAACAGAAAGAAGTTTCACAGAATGCTTCTGTGTAGTTTATAATTGAATATATTCCTTTTTCCACTATTACCGTATTAGCGCTGCGAATGTCCACTTGCATTTTCTACAGAAAGAGTGTTCAGAACTGCGCAGTCAAAACTATGGTTTAACTCTGTTAGCTGAATGCACATATCAGAAATAAGTTTCACACAATGCTGCTGTGTAGTTTTTATTTGAAGATATTATTATTTCCAGTATAGGCCTCTTAGAGCTGAGAATGTCCAATTGCAGTTTCTACAGAAAGAGTGTTTCAGAACGGCTCAATCAAAAGTAAGGTTCAACTCTGTTAGTTGAATGCACAGAACAAAAAGAAGTTTCATACAATGCTTCTGTGTTGTTTATATTTGAACATATTCCTTTTTCCATTATTACCCACTTAGCGCTCCGAATGTCCAGTTGCATTTTCTACAGTGAGAGTGTTTCAAATCTCCTCAATCAAAAGTATGGTTTAACTCTGTTAGCGGAATGCTCACATAAGAAAGAAGTTTCACAGAATGCTTCTGTGTAGCTTATATTTGAGTATATTCCTTTTTCCACTACTACCCTCTTAGCGCTCCAAATGTCCAGTTGCATTTTCTACAGAAAGAGTGTTCAGAACTGCTCAATCAAAAGTATGGTTTAACTCTGTTAGCTGAATGCACATATCAGAAAGAAGTTTCACAGAATGATTCTGTGTAGTTTATATTTGAAGATAATCCTTTTTCCACTATTACCCTCTTAGCGCTCCGAATCTCCACTTTCATTTTCTACAGAAAGAGTGTTTCAGAACGGCTCAATCAAAACTAAGTTTCAACTCTTTTAGTTGAATGCACAGAACAGAAAGAAGTTTAACAGAATGCTTCTGTGTAGTATTTAGTTGAAGATATTCCTTTTTCGACTATTACCCTCTTAGCGCTCTGAATTTCCACTGGCAGTTTCTACACAAAGAGTGTTTCAGAACTGCTCCTCCAAAAGTAAGGCTCAGCTCTGTTAGTTGAATGCAGAGAACAGAAAGGAGTTTCAGAGAATGCTTCTGTGTAGTTTTTATATGGAGATATTCCTTTTTCCACTATTACTAACTTAGCGCTCCGAATGTCCACTTGCATTTTCTACAGAAAGAGTGTTTCAGAACGGCTCAATCAAAACTAAGGTTCAACACTTTTAGTTGAATGCAGAGAACAGAAAGAAGTTTCACAGAATGCTTTTTTGTAGTTTATATTTGAGTATATTGCTTTTTCCACTATTACCCTCTTAGCGCTCCGAATGTCAACTTGCATTTTCTACAGAAAGAGTGTTCAGAACTGCGCAATCAAAAGTATGGTTTAACTCTGTTAGCTGAATGCACATATCAGAAATAAGTTGCACACAAAGCCTCTGTGTAGTTTTTATTTGAATATATTATTTTTCCCAATATAGGCCTCTTAGGGCTCAGAATGTCCAATTGCAGTTTCTACAGAAAGAGTGTTTCAGAACGGCTCAATCAAAAGTAAGGTTCAACTCTGTTAGTTGAATGCACAGAACAGAAAGTAGTTTCATACAATGCTTCTGTGTAGTTTATATTTGAACATATTCTTTTTTCCACTATTACCCACTTAGCGCTCCGAATGTCCAGTTGCATTTTCTACAGACAGAGTGTTTCAAAACTGCTCAGTCAAAAGTATGGTTTAACTCTGTTAGCTGAATTCTCAGATCAGAAAGAAGTTTCACAGAATGCTTCCGTGTAGTTTATATTTGAATATATTCCTTTTTCCACTACTACCCTCTTATCGCTCCAAATGTCTAGTTGCATTTTCTACAGAAAGAGTGTTCAGAACTGCTCAATGAAAAGTATGGTTTAATTCTGTTAGCTGAATGCACAGATCAGAAAGGAGTTTCACAGAATGATTCTGTGTAGTTTATATTTGAAGATATTACTTTTTCTAGTATTACCCTCTTAGCGCTCAGAATGTCCACTTGCATTTTCTACAGAAAGAGTGTTCAGAACGGCTCAATCAAAAGTATGGTTTTACTCTATTAGTTGAATGCCCATATCCGAAATAAGTTTCACAGAATGCTTCTGTGTACTTTTTATTTGAAGATATTCTTTTTCAAAATATAGGCCTTTTAGCGCTCAGAATGTCCAATTTCAGCTTCTACAGAAAGAGCTTTTCAGAACGGCTCCATCAAAAGTAAGGTTCAACTCAGTTAGTTGAATGCACAGAACAGAAATAAGTTTCACAGAATGCTTCTGTGTAGTTTATATTTGAATATATTCCTTTTCCAGTATTACCGTCTTAGCGCTGCGAATATCCACTTGCATTTTCTAAAAAAAGAGTGTTTCAGAACGGCTCAATCAAAAATAAGGTTCAACTCTGTTAGTTAAATGCACAGAAGAGAAAGGAGTTTCATACAATTCTTCTGTGTAGTTTATATTTGAATATATTACTTTTTCCACTACTACCCTCTTAGCGCTCCAAATGTCCAGTTGCATTTTCTACAGAAAGAGTGTTCAGAACTGCTCAATCAAAAGTATGCTTTAACTCTGTTAGCTGAATGCACAGATCAGAAAGAAGTTTCACAGAATGATTCTGTGTAGTTTATATTTGAAGATATTCCTTTTTCCACTATTACCCACTTAGCGCTCCAAATGTCCAGTAGCATTTTCTACAGAAAGAGTGTTTCAGAAGTGCTCAATCCAAACTATGGTTTAACTCTGTTAGCTGAGTGCACAGATCAGAAAGAAGTTTCACAGAATGCTTCTGTGTAGTGTTTATATGAAAATATTCTTTTTACCAATATAGGCTTCTTAGCGCTCAGAATGTCCAATTGCAGTTTCTATAGAAAGAGTGTTTCAGAACGGCTCAATGAAAAGTAAGGTTCACCTCTTTTAGTTGAATGCACAGAACAGAAAGTAGTTTCACAGAATGCTTCTGTGTAGTATTTAGTTGAAGATATTCCTTTATTGACTATTACCCACTTAGCGCTCGGAATGTCCACTGGCAGTTTCTACACAAAGAGTGTTTCAGAACTGTTCCTTCAAAAGTAAGGCTCAACTCTATTAGTTGAATTCAGAGAACAGAAAGGAGTTTCAGAGAATGCTTCTGTGTGGTTTTTATTTGGAGATAATCCTTTTTCCCCTATTACAATCTTAGCGCTCCGAAGGTCCACTTATATTTTCTACACAAAGAGTGTTTCATAACTGCTCAATCAAAAGTATGGTTTAGCTCTGTTAACTGAATGCACATATCAGAAATATGTTTCACAGAATGCTTCTGTGTAGTTTTTATTTGAAGATATTCTTTTTATAAATGTAGGCCTCTTAGCGCTTAGAAAGTACAATTGCAGTTTCTAAGAAAGAGTGTTTCAGAACGGCTCAATCAAAAGTAAGGTTCAAATCTGTTAGTTGAATGCACAGAACAGAAAGAAGTTTCACAGAATGCTTCTGTGTAGTTTATATTTGAATATATTCCTTTTTCAACTATTACCCTCTTAGCGCTCCGAATGTCCACTTGCATTTTCTACAGAAAGAGTGTTCAGAACGGCTCAATCAAAAGTATGGTTTTACTCTGTTAGTTGAATGCACAGATCTGAAAGAAGTTTCACAGAATGCTTCTGTGTAGTTTTTATTTGTAGATATTCTTTTTCCCAATATAGGCCTTTTAGCGGTCAGAATGTCCAATTGCAGTTTCTACAGAAAGAGTGTTTCACAACGGCTCCATTAAAAGTAAGGTTCAACTCAGTTAGTTGAATGCACAGAACAGAAAGAAGTTTCACAGAATGCTTCTGTGTAGTTTATAATTGAATATATTCCTTTTTCCACTATTACCGTATTAGCGCTCCGAATGTCCACTTGCATTTTCTACAGAAAGAGTGTTCAGAACTGCGCAATCAAAAGTATGGTTTAACTCTGTTAGCTGAATGCACAGATCAGAAATAAGTTTCACACAATGCTGCTGTGTAGTTTTTATTTGAGGATATTATTATTCCCAATATAGGCCTCTTAGAGCTGAGAATGTCCAATTGCAGTTTCTACAGAAAGAGTGTTTCAGAACGGCTCAATCAAAAGTAAGGTTCAACTCTGTTAGTTGAATGCACAGAACAGAAAGAAGTTTCATACAATACTTCTGTGTTGTTTATATTTGAACATATTGCTTTTTCCATTATTACCCACTTAGCGCTCCGAATGTCCAGTTGCATTTTCTACAGTCAGAGTGTTTCAAATCTCCTCAATCAAAAGTATGTTTTAACTCTGTTAGCTGAATGCTCAGATCAGAAAGAAGTTTCACAGAATGCTTCTGTGTAGCTAATACTTGAATATATTCCTTTTTCCAATACTACCCTCTTAGCGCTCCGAATGTCCAGTTGCATTTTCTACAGAAAGAGTGTTCAGAACTGCACTATCAAAAGTATGGTTTAACTCTGTTAGCTGAATGCACATATCAGAAAGAAGTTTCACAGAATGATTCTGTGTATTTTATATTTGAAGATAATCCTTTTTCCACTATTACCCTCTTAGCGCTCCGAATGTCCACTTGCATTTTCTACAGAAAGAGTGTTCAGAACGGCTCAATCAAAAGTATGGTTTTACTCTATTACTTGAATGCCCATATCAGAAATAAGTTTCACAGAATGCTTCTGTGTAGTTTTTATTTGAAGATATTCTTTTTCCCAATATAGGCCTCTTAGCGCTCAGAATATCCAATTGCAGTTTCTACAGAAAGAGTGTTTCAGAACGGCTCCATCAAAAGTAAGGTTCAACTCAGTTAGTTGAATGCACAGAACAGAAAGAAGTTTCACAGAATGCTTCTGTGTAGTTTATAGTTGAATATATTCTTTTTCCAGTATTACCGTCTTAGCGCTCCGAATATCCACTTGCATTTTCTACAGAAAGAGTGTTTCAGAACGGCTCAATCAAAAATAAGGTTCAACTCTGTTAGTTGAATGCACAGAACAGAAAGAAGTTTCATACAATGCTTCTGTGTAGTTTATATTTGAATATATTCCTTTTTCCTCTACTACCCACTTAGCGCTCCAAATATCCAGTTGCATTTTCTACAGAAAGAGTGTTCAGAACTGCGCAATCAAAAGTATGGTTTAATTCAGTTAGCTGAATTCACAGATCAGAAATAAGTTTCACAGAATGATTCTGTGTAGTTTATATTTGAAGATATTCCTTTTTCCTTTATTACCCACTTAGCGCTCCAAATGTCCACTTGCATTTTCTACAGAAAGAGTGTTTCAGAACTGCTCAATCAAAAGTATGGTTTAACTCTGTTAGCTGAATGCACAGATCAGAAACAAGTTTCACAGAATGCTTCTGTGTAGTGTTTATATGAAGATATTACTTTTTCCAGTATTACCCTCTTAGCGCTCCGAAGGTCCACTTGCATTATCTACAGAAGGAGTGTTCACAACGGCTCAATCAAAAGTATGGTTTTACTCTATTAGTTGAATGCCCATATCAGAAATAAGTTTCACAGAATGATTCTGTGTAGTTTTTATTTGAAGATATTCCTTTTCCCAATATAGGCCTCTTAGCGCTCAGAATGTCCAATTGCAGTTTCTACAGAAAGAGTGTTTCAGAACGGCTCCATCAAAAGTAAGGTTCAACTCAGTTATTTCAATGCACAGAGCAGAAAGAAGTTTCACAGAATGCTTCTGTGTAGTTTATATTTGAACATATTCCTTTTTCCACTATTACCCATTTAGCGCTCCAAATGTCCAGTAGCATTTTCTACAGAAAGAGTGTTTCAGAACTGCTCAATCAAAAGTATGGTTTAACTCTGTTAGCTGAATGCACAGATCAGAAAGAAGTTTAACAGAATGCTTCTGTGTAGTGTTTATATGAAGATATTCTTTTTACCAATATAGGCCTCTTAGCGCTCAGAATGTCCAATTGCAATTTCTATAGAAAGAGTGTTTCAGAACGGCTCAATGAAAAGTAAGGTTCACTTCTTTTAGTTGAATGCACAGAACAGAAAGTAGTTTCACAGAATGCTTCTGTGTAGTATTTAGTTGAAGATATTCCTTTATTCACTATTACCCACTTAGCGCTCCGAATGTCCACTGGCAGTTTCTACACAAAGAGTGTTTCAGAACTGTTCCTTCAAAAGTAAGGCTAAACTCTGTTAGTTGAATTCAGAGAACAGAAAGGAGTTTCTGAGAATGCTTCTGTGTAGTTTTTATTTGGAGATATTCCTTTTTCCTCTATTACAATCTTAGCGCTCCGAAGGTCCCCTTGCATTTTCTACAGAAAGAGTGTTTCATAACTGCTCAATCAAAAGTATGGTTTAGATCTGTTAACTGAATGCACAGATCAGAAATAAGTTTCAGAGAATGCTTCTGTGTAGTTTTTATTTGGAGATATTCCTTTTTCCACTAATACAAACTTAGCGCTCCGAATGTCCACTTTCATTTTCTACAGAAAGAGTGTTTCAGAACGGCTCAATCAAAACAAAGGTTCAACACTTTTAGTTGAATGCACAGAACAGAAAAAGTTTCACAGAATGCTTCTGTGTAGTTTTTATGTGTAGATAATATTTTTCCCAATATAGGCCTCTTAGCGCTCAGAATGTCCAATTGCATTTTCTACAGAAAGAGAGTTTCAGAACGGCTCAATCAAAAGCAAGGTTTAACTCAGTTAGTTGAATGCAGAGATCAGAAAGAAGTTTCACAGAATGCTTCTGTGTAGTTTATATATGAATATATTGCTTTTTCCACTATTACCCTTTTAGCGCTCCGAATGTCCACTTGCATTTTCTACAGAAAGAGTGTTCAGAACTGTGCAATCAAATGTATGGTTTAACTCTGTTAGCTGAATGCACATATCACAAATAAGTTTCACACAATGCTTCTGTGTAGTTTTTATTTGAATATATTATTTTTCGCAATATAGGCCTCCTAGCGCTCAGAATGTCCAATTACAGATTCTACAGAAACAGTGTTTAAGAACGGCTCAATCAAAAGTAAGGTTCAACTCTGTTAGTTGAATGTACAGAACACAAAGTTGTTTCACACAATGCTTCTGTGTAGTTTATATTTGAACATATTCCTTTTTCCACTATTACCCACTTAGCGCTCCGAATGTCCAGTTGCATTTTCTACAGACAGAGTGTTTCAAAACTGCTCAATCAAAAGTATGGTTTAACTCTGTTAGCTGAATGCTCAGATCAGAAAAATTTTCACAGAATGTTTCTCTGTAGTTTATATTTGAATATATTCTTTTTCAACTACTACCCTCTTAGCGCTCCAAATGTCCAGTTGCATTTTCTACAGAAAGAGTGTTCAGAACTGCTCAATCAAAAGTATGGTTTAACTCTGTTAGCTGAATGCACAGATCAGAAAGAAATTTCACAGAATTATTCTGTGTAGTTCATATTTCAAGATATTACTTTTTCCAGTATTACCCTCTTAGCGCTCCGAATGTCCACTTGCATTTTCTACAGAAAGAGTGTTCAGAACGACTCAATCAAAAGTATGGTTTTACTCTATTAGTTGAATGCCCATATCAGAAATAAGTTTCACAGAATGCTTCTGTGTAGTTTTTATTTGAAGATATTCTTTTTCCCAATATATTCCTCTTAGCGCTCAGAATGTCCAATTGCAGTTTCTACAGAAAGAGTGTTTCAGAACGGCTCCATCAAAAGTAAAGTTCAACTCAGTTAGTTGAATGCACAGAACAGAAAGTAGTTTCACAGAATGCTTCTGTGTAGTTTATAGTTGAATATATACTTTTTCCAGTATTACCGTCTTAGCGCTCCGAATATCCACTTGCATTTTCTACAGAAAGAGTGTTTCAGAACGGCTCAATCAAAAATAAGGTTCAACTCTGTTAGTTGAATGCACAGAACACAAAGAAGTTTCATACAATGCTTCTGTGTAGTTTATATTTGAATATATTCCTTTTTCCACTACTACCCACTTAGCGCTCCTAATATACATTTGCATTTTCTACAGAAAGAGTGTTCAGAACTGCTCAATCAAAAGTATGGTTTAATTCTGTTAGCTGAATGCACAGATCAGAAATAAGTTTCACAGAATGATTCTGTGTAGTTTATATTTGAAGATATTACTTTTTCCACTATTACCCACTTAGCGCTCCAAATGTCCAGTTGCATTTTCTACAGAAAGAGTGTTTCAGAACTCCTCAATCAAAAGTATGGTTTAACTCTGTTAGCTGAATGCACAGATCAGAAAGAAGCTTCACAGAATGCTTCTGTGTAGTGTTTATATGAAGATATTCTTTTTACCAATATAGGCCTCTTAGCGCTCAGAATGTCCAATTGCAGTTCCTATAGAAAGAGTGTTTCAGAACGGCTCAATCAAAAGTAAGGTTCAACTCTGTTAGTTGAATGCACGGAACAGAAAGAAGTTTCACAGAATGCTACTGTGTAGTTTATATTTGAATATATTCCTTTTTTCCACTATTACCCACTTAGCGCTCCGAATATCCACTTGCAGTTTCTACACAAAGATTGTTTCAGAACTGCTCCTTCAAAAGTAAGGCTCAACTCTGTTAGTTGAATGCAGAGAACAGAAAGGAGATTCAGAGAATGCTTCTGTGTAGTTTTTATTTGGAGATATTCCTTTTTCCTCTATTACAATCTTAGCGCTCCGAAGGTCCACTTGCATTTTCTACACAAAGAGTCTCATAACTGCTCAATCCAAAGTATGGTTTAGCTCTGTTAACTGAATGCACAGTTCAGAAATAAGTTTCACAGAATGCTTCTGTGTAGTTTTATTTGAAGATATTCTATTTCCCAGTGTAGGCCTCTTAGCTCTCAGAATGTCCAATTGCAGTTAATACAGAAAGAGTGTTTCAGAACGGCTCAATCAAAAGTAAGGTTCAACTCTGTTAGTTGAATGCACAGAACAGAAAGAAGTTTCACACAATGCTTCTGTGTAGTTTATAATTAAATATATTCCTTTTTCCACTATTACCGTATTAGCCCTCCGAATGTCCATTTGCATTTTCTACAGAAAGAGTGTTCAGAACTGCGCAATCAAAAGTATGGTTTAACTCTGTTAGCTGAATGCACATATCAGAAATAATTTTCACAAAATGCTGCTGTGTAGTTTTTATTTGAAGATATTATTTTTCCCAATATATGCCTCTTAGCGCTCAGAATATCCAGTTGCAGTTTCTACACAAAGAGTGATTCAGAACGGCTCCATCAAATGTAAGGTTCAACTCTGTTAGTTGAATGCACAGAACATAAAGAAGTTTCATACAATGCTTCTGTGTAGTTTATATTTGAACATATTCCTTTTTCCATTATTACCCACTTAGCGCTCGGAATGTCAGGTTGCATTTTCTACAGACAGAGGGTTTCAAATCTCCTCAATCAAAAGTATGGTTTAACTCTGTTAGCTGAATGCTCAGATCAGAAAGAAGGTTCACAGAATGCTTCTGTGTAGCTTAAATTTGAATATATTCCTTTTTCCACTAATACCCTCTTAGCACTCCAAATGTCCAGTTGCATTTTCTACAGAAAGAGTGTTCAGAACTGCTCTATCAAAAGTATGGTTTAATTCTGTTAGCTGAATGCACAGATCAGAAAGAAGTTTCACCGAATGATTCTGTGTAGTTTATATTTGAAGATATTACTTTTTCCAGTATTACCCTCTTAGCGCTCCGAATGTCCACTTGCATTTTCTACAGAAAGAATGTTCACAACGGCTCAATCAAAAGTATGGTTTTACTCTATTAGTTGAATGCCCATATCAGAAATAAGTTTCACAGAATGCTTCTGTGTAGTTTTTATTTGAAGATATTCTTTTTCCCAATATAGACCTCTTAGCGCTCAGAATGTCCAATTGCAGTTTCTACAGAAAGAGTGTTTCAGAACGGCTCCATCAAAAGTAAGGTTCAGCTCAGTTATTTGAATGCACAAAACAGAAAGAAGTTTCACAGAATGCTTCTGTGTAGTTTATATTTGAAGATATTCCTTTTTCCACTATTACCCACTTAGCGCTCCAAATGTCCAGTAGCATTTTCTACAGAAAGAGTGTTTCAGAACTGCGCAATCAAAAGTATGTTTTAACTCTGTTAGCTGAATGCACATATCAGAAATAAGTTTCACACAATGCTGCTGTGTAGTTTTTATTTGAAGATATTATTTTTCCCAATATAGGCCTCTTAGCGCTCAGAATGTCCAATTGCAGTTTCTACAGAAAGAGTGTTTCAGAAAGGCTCAATCAAAACTAATGTTCAACTCTTTTAGTTGAATGCACAGAACAGAAAGAAGTTTCACAGAATGCTTCTGTGAAGTATTTAGTTGAAGATATTCCTTTTTCGACTATTACTGTCTTAGCGCTCCGAATGTCCACTGGCAGTTCCTACACAAAGAGTGTTTCAGAACTGCTCCTACAAAAGTAAGGCTCAGCTCTGTTAGTTGAATGCAGAGAACAGAAAGGAGTTTCAGAGAATGCTTCTGTGTAGTTTTTATTTGGAGATATTCCTTTTTTCACTATTACAATCTTAGCGCTCCGAATGTCCACTTGCATTTTCTACAGAAAGAGTGTTTCAGAACGGCTCAATCAAAACTAAGGTTGAAAAATTTTAGTTGAATTCACAGAACAGAAAGCAGTTTCACAGAATGCTTCTGTGTAGTTTTCATGTGTAGATATTCTTTTTCCCATTATAGGCCTCTTAGCGCTCAGAATGTCCAATTGCATTTTCTACAGAAATAGTGTTTCAGAACGGCTCAATCAAAAGCAAGTTTTAACTCAGTTAGTTGAATGCAGAGATCAGAAAGAAGTTTCACAGAATGCTTCTGTGTAATTTATATTTGAATATATTCCTTTTTCCACTATTACCCTCTTAGCGCTCCGAAAGTCCACTTGCATTTTCTACAGAAAGAGTGTTCAGAACTGTGCAATCAAATGTATGGTTTAAATCTGTTAGCTGAATGCACATATCAGAAATAAGTTTCACACAATGCTTCTGTGTAGTTTTTATTTGCATATATTATTTTTCGCAATATAGGCCTCCTAGCGCTCAGAATGTCCAATTACAGTTTCTACAGAAACAGTGTTTAAGAACGGCTCAATCAAAAGTAAGGTTCAACTCTGTTAGTTGAATGTACGGAACACAAAGTTGTTTCATACAATGCTTCTGTGTAGTTTATATTTGAACATATTCCTTTTTCCACTATTACCCAATTAGCGCTCCGAATGTCCAGTTGCATTTTCTACAGACAGAGTGTTTCAAAACTGCTCAATCAAAAGTATGGTTTAACTCTGTTAGCTGAATGCTCATATCAGAAAGAAGTTTCACAGAATGTTTCTGTGTAGTTTATATTTGAATATATTCTTTTTCCACTACTACCCTCCTAGCGCTCCAAATGTCCAGTTGCATTTTCTACAGAAAGAGTTTTCAGAACTACTCAATCAAAAGTACGGTTTAACTCTGTTAGCTGAATGCACAGATCAGAAAGAAATTTCACAGAATGACTCTGTGTAGTTCATATTTGAAGATATTACTTTTTCCAGTATTACCCTCTTAGCGCTCCGAATGTCCACTTGCATTTTCTACAGAAAGAGTGTTCAGAAAGGCTCATTCAAAAGTATGGACTTACTCTATTAGTTGAATGCCCATATCAGAAATAAGTTTCACAGAATGCTTCTGTGTAGTTTTTATTTGAAGATATTCTTTTTCCGAATATGGGCCTCTTAGCGCTCAGAATGTCCAATTGCACTTTCTACAGAAAGAGTGTTTCAGAACGGCTCCATCAAAAGTAAGGTTCAACTCAGTTAGTTGAATGCACAGAACAGAAAGAAGTTTCACAGAATGCTTCTGTGTAGTTTATATTTGAATATATTCCTGTTCCAGTATTACCGTCTTAGCGCTCCGAATATCCACTTGCATTTTCTACAGAAAGAGTGTTTCAGAACGGATCCATCAAAAATAAGGTTCAAATCTGTTAGTTGAATGCACAGAACAGAAAGAAGTTTCATACAATGCTTCTGTGTAGTTTATATTTGAATATATTCCTTTTTCCACAACTACCCTCTTAGCGCTCCATATATCCAGTTGCCTTTTCTACAGAAAGAGTGTTCAGAACTGCTCAATCAAAAGTATGGTTTAACTCTGTTAGCTGAATGCACAGATCAGAAATAAGTTTCACAGAATTATTCTGTGTAGTTTATATTTGAAGATATTCCTTTTTCCACTCTTACCCACTTAGCGCTCCAAATGTCCAGTTGCATTTTCTACAGAAAGAGTGTTTCAAAACTGCTCAATCAAAAGTATGGTTTAACTCTGTTAGCTGAATGCACATATCAGAAAGAAGTTTCACAGAATGCTTCTGTGTAGTTTATATTTGAATATATTCTTTTTCCACTACTACCCTCTTAGCGCTGCAAATATCCAGTTGCATATTCCACAGAAAGAGTGTTCAGAACTGCTCAATCAAAAGTATGGTTTAACTCTGTTAGCTGAATGCACAGATCAGAAAGAAGTTTCACAGAATGATTCTCTGTAGTTTATATTTGAAGAAATTACTTTTTCCAGTATTACCCTCTTAGCGCTCCGAATGTCCACTTGCATTTTCTACAGAAAGAGTGTTGAGAACGGCTCAATCAAAAGTATGGTTTTACTCTATTAGTTGAATGCCCATATCAGAAATTAGTTTCACAGAATGCTTCTGTGTAATTTTTATTTGAAGATATTCTTTTTCCCTATATAGGCCTCTTAGCGCTCAGAATGTCCAATTGCAGTTTCTACAGAAAGAGTGTTTCACAACGGCTCCATCAAAAGTAAGGTTCAACTCAGTTAGTTGAATGCACAGAATAGAAAGAAGTTTCACAGAATGCTTCTGTGTAGTTTATAGTTGCATATATTCTTTTTCCAGTATTACCGTCTTAGCGCTCCGAATATCCACTTGCATTTTCTACAGAAAGAGTGTTTCAGAATGGCTCAATCAAAAATAAGGTTCAACTCTGTTACTTGAATGCACAGAACACAAAGAAATTTCATACAATGCTTCTGTGTAGTTTATATTTGAATATATTACTTTTTTCACTACTACCCACTTAGCGCTCCTAATATGCAGTTGCATTTTCTACAGAAAGAGTGTTCAGAACTGCTCAATCCAAAGTATGGTTTAATTCTGTTAGCTGAATGCACAGATCAGAAATAAGTTTCACAGAATGATTCTGTGTAGTTTATATTTGAAGTTATTCCTTTTTCCACTATTACCCACTTAGCGCTCCAAATGTCCAGTTGCATTTTCTACAGAAAGAGTGTTTCAGAACTGCCCAATCAAAAGTATGGTTTAACTCTGTTAGCTGAATGCACAGATCAGAAAGAAGTTTCACAGAATGCTTCTGTGTAGTGTTTATATGAAGATATGCTTTTTACCAATATAGGCCTCTTAGCGCTCAGAATGTCCAATTGCAGTTTCTATAGAAAGAGTGTTTCAGAACGGCTCAATGAAAAGTAAGGTTCACCTCTTTTAGTTGAATGCACAGAACAGAAAGAAGTTTCAC
Organism: Symphalangus syndactylus; assembly: GCF_028878055.3. NCBI lineage: Eukaryota > Metazoa > Chordata > Mammalia > Primates > Hylobatidae > Symphalangus > Symphalangus syndactylus. The sequence continues at coordinate 153,485,350 of NC_072425.2, forward strand.
AGAATGCTTCTGTGTAGAATTTAGTTGAAGATATTCCTTTTTTGACTATTACCCACTTAGCACTCCGAATATCCAATTCCAGTTCCTACACAAAGAGTGTCTCAGAACTGCTCCTTCAAAAGTAAGGCTGAACTCTGTTAGTTGAATGCAGAGAACAGAAAGGGGTTTCAGAGAATGCTTCTGTGTAGTTTTTATTTGGAGATATTCCTTTTTCCTCTATTACAATCTTAGCGCTCCGAAGGTCCACTTGCATTTTCTTCACAAAGAGTCTTTCATAACTGCTCAATCAAAAGTATGGTTTAGCTCTGTTAACTGAATGCACAGATCAGAAATATGTTTCACAGAATGCTTCTGTGTAGTTTTTATTTGAAGATATTCTTTTTCCCAATGTAGGCCTCTTAGCTCTCAGAATGTCCAATTGCAGTTACTACAGAAAGAGTGTTTCAGAACAGCTCAATCAAAAGTAAGTTTCAACACTGTTAGTTGAATGCACAGAACAGAAAGTAGTTTCATACAATGCTTCTGTGTAGTTTATATTTGAACATATTCCTTTTTCCATTATTACCCACTTAGCGCTCCGAATGTCCAGTTGCATTTTATACAGACAGAGTGTTTCAAAACTGCTCAACCAAAATTATGGTTTAGATCTGTTAGCTGAATGCTCAGATCAGAAATAAGTTTCACAGAATGCTTCTGTGTAGTTTATATTTGAAGATATTATTTTTCCCAATATAGGCCTCTTGGCGCTCAGAATGTCCAATTGCAGTTTCTACAGAAAGAGTGTTTCAGAACGGCTCAATCAAAAGTAAGTTTCAACTCTGTTACTTGAATGCACAGAACAGAAAGAAGATTCATACAATGCTTCTGTGTAGTTTATATTTGAACATATTCCTTTTTCCATAATTACCCACTTAGCGCTCCGAATGTCCAATTGCATTTTCTATAGACAGAGTGTTTCAAAACTGCTCAATCAAAAGTATGGTTTAACTCTGTTAGCTGAATGCTCATATCAGAAAGAAGTTTCACAGAATGCTTCTGTGTAGTTTATAATGAATATATACCTTTTTCCACTACTACCCTCTTAGCGCTCCAAATGTCCAGTTGCATTTTCTACAGAAAGAGTGTTCAGAACTGCTCAATCAAAAGTATGTTTTAACTCTGTTAGCTGAATGCACAGATCAGAAAGAAGTTTCACAGAATGATTCTGTGTAGTTTATATTTGAAGATATTCCTTTTTCCACTAGTACCCACTTAGCGCTCAGAATCTCCACTTTCATTTTCTACAGAAAGAGTGTTTCAGAACGGCTCAATCAAAACTAAGGTTCAACACTTTTAGTTGAATGCACAGAACAGAAAGAAGTTTCACAGAATGCTTCTGTGTAGTTTTTATGTGTAGATATTCATTTTCCCAATATAGGCCTCTAAGCGCTCAGATTGTCCAACTGCATTTTCTACAGAAAGAGTGTTTCAGAACGGCTCAATCAAAAGCAAGGTTTATCTCAGTTAGTTGAATGCAGAGATCAGAAAGAAGTTTCACAGAATGCTTCTGTGTAGTTTATATTTGAATATATTGCTTTTTCCACTATTACCCTCTTAGCGCTCCGAATGTCCACTTGCATTTTCTACAGAAGGAGTGTTCAGAACTGCGCAAACAAATGTATGGTTTAACTCTGTTAGCTGAATGCACATATCACAAATAAGTTTCACACAATGCTTCTGTGTAGTTTTTATTTGAATATATTATTTTTCGCAATATAAGCCTCCTAGCGCTCACAATGTCCAATTACAGTTTCTACAGAAAGAGTGTTTAAGAACGGCTAAATCAAAAGTAAGGTTCAACTCTGTTAGTTGAATGTACAGAACAGAAATATGTTTCATACAATGCTTCTGTGTAGTTTATATTTGAACATATTCCTTTTTCCACTATTACCCACTTAGCGCTCCGAATGTCCAGTTGCATTTTCTACAGACAGAGTGTTTCAGAACTGCTCAATCAAAAGTATGGTTTCACTCTGTTAGCTGAATGCTCAGATGAGAAAGGAGTTTAACAGAATGCTTCTGTGTAGTTTATTTTTGAATATATTCTTTTTCCACTACTACCCTCTTAGCGCTCCAAATGTCCAGTTGCATTTTCTACAGAAAGAGTGTTCAGAACTGCTCAATCAAATGTATGGTTTAACTCTGTTAGCTGAATGCAGAGATCAGAAAGAAATTTCACAGAATGATTCTGTGTAGTTCATATTTGAAGGTATTACTTTTTCCAGTATTACCCTCTTAGCGCTCCGAATGTCCAATTGCATTTTCTACAGAAAGAGTGTTCAGAACGGCTCAATCAAAAGTATGGTTTTACTCTATTATTTGAATGCCCATATAAGAAATAAGTTTCACAGAATTCTTCTGTGTAGTTTTTATTTGAAGATATTCTTTTTCCCGATATAGGCCTCTTAGCGCTCAGAATGTCCAATTGCAGTTTCTACAGAAAGAGTGTTTCAAAACGGCTCCATCAAAATAAGGTTCAACTCAGTTAGTTGAATGCACAGATTAGAAAGAAGTTTCACAGAATGCTTCTGTGTAGTTTATAGTTGAATATGTTCTTTTTCCAGTATTACCGTCTTAGCGCTCCGAATATCCACTTGCATTTTCGACAGAAAGAGTGTTTCAGAACGGATCAATCAAAAATAAGGTTCAACTCTGTTAGTTGAATGCACAGAACAGAAAGAAGTTTCATACAATGCTTCTGTGTAGTTTATATTTGAATATATTAATTTTTCCACTACTACCCACTTAGCGATCCTAATATCCAGTTGCATTTTCTACAGAAAGAGTGTTCAGAACTGCTCAATCAAAGGTATGGTTTAATTCTGTTAGCTGAATGCACAGATCAGAAATAAGTTTCACAGAATGATTCTGTGTAGTTTATATTTGAAGATATTCCTTTTTCCACTGTTACCCACTTAGCGCTCCAAATGTCCAGTTGCATTTTCTACAGAAAGAGTGTTTCAGAACTGCTCAATCAAAAGTATGGTTTAACTCTGTTAGCTGAATGCACAGATCAGAAAGAAGTTTCACAGAATGCTTCTGTGTAGTGTTTATATGAAGATATTCTTTTTACCAATATAGGGCTCTTAGCGCTCAGAATGTCCAATTGCAGTTTCTATAGAAAGAGTGTTTCAGAACGGCTCAATGAAAAGTAAGTTTCACCTCTTTTACTTGAATGCACAGAACAGAAAGACGTTTCACAGAATGATTCTGTGTCGAATTTAGTTGAAGATATTCCTTTTTTGACTATTACCCACTTAGCGCTCTGAATATCCACTTGCAGTTTCTACATAAAGAGTGTTTCAGAACTGTTCCTTCAAAAGTAAGGCTAAACTCTGTTAGTTGAATTCAGAGAACAGAAAGGAGTTTCTGAGAATGCTTCTGTGTAGTTTTTATTTGGAGATATTCCTTTTTCCTCTATTACAATCTTAGCGCTCCGAATGTCCACTTGCATTTTCTACACAAAGAGTGTTTCATAACTGCTCAATCAAAAGTATGGTTTAGCTCTGTTAACTGAATGCACAGATCAGAAATAAGTTTCACAGAATGCTTCTGTGTAGTTTTTATTTGAAGATATTCTTTTTCCCAATGTAGGCCTCTTGGCGCTTAGAATGTCCAATTGCTGTTTCTAAAGAAAGAGTGTTTCAGAACGGCTCAATCAAAAGTAAGGTTCAACTCTGTTAGTTGAATGCACAGAACAGAAAGTAGTTTCACAGAATGCTTCTGTGTAGTTTATATTTGAATATATTCCTTTTTCCACTATTACCCTCTTAGCGTTCCGCATGTCCACTTGCATTTTCTACAGAAAGAGTGTTCAGAACGGCTCAATCAAAAGTATGGTTTAACTCTGTTAGCTGAATGCACATATCAGAAATAAGTTTCACACAATGCTGCTGTGTAGTTTTAATTTGAAGATATTATTTTTCAAAATATAGGCCTCTTGGCGCTCAGAATGTCCAATTGCTGTTTCTACAGAAAGAGTGTTTCAGAACGGCTCAATCAAAAGTAAGTTTCAACTGTGTTAGCTGAATGCACAGAACAGAAAGAAGTTTCATACAATGCTTTTGTGTAGTTTATATTTGAACATATTCCTTTTTCCATTATTACCCATTTAGCGCTCCGAATGTCCAATTGCATTTTCTACAGACAGAGTGTTTCAAAACTGCTCAATCAAAAGTATGGTTTAACTCTGTTAGCTGAATGCTCAGATCAGAAAGTAGTTTCACAGAATGCTTCTGTGTAGTTTATATTTGAATATATACTTTTTCCACTACTACCCTCTTAGCGCTCCAAATGTCCAGTTGCATTTTCTACAGAAAGAGTGTTCAGAATTGCTCAATCAAAAGTACGGTTTAACTCTGTTAGCTGAATGCACAGATCAGAAAAAAATTTCACAGAATGATTCTGTGTAGTTCATATTTGAAGGTATTACTTTTTCCAGTACTACCCTCTTAGCGCTCCGAATGTCCACTTGCATTTTCTACAGAAAGAGTGTTCAGAACGGCCCAATCAAAAGTATGGTTTTACTCTATTAGTTGAATGCCCATATCAGAAATAAGTTTCACAGAATTCTTCTGTGTAGTTTTTATTTGAAGATATTCTTTTTCCCAATATAGGCCTCTTAGCGCTCAGAATGTTCAATTGCAGTTTCTACAGAAAGAGTGTTTCAGAACGGCTCCATCAAAAGTAAGGTTCAACTCAGTTAGTTGAATGCACAGAACAGAAAGAAGTTTCACAGAATGCTTCTGTGTAGTTTATATTTGAATGTATTCCTTTTCCAGTATTACCGTCTTAGCGCTCCGAATATCCACTTGCATTTTCTACAGAAAGAGTGTTTCAGAACGGCTCAATCAAAAATAAGGTTCAACTCTGTTAGTTGAATGCACAGAAGAGAAAGATGTTTCATACAATGCTTCTGTGTAGTTTATATTTGAATATATTCCTTTTTCCACTACTACCCTCTTAGCGCTCCAAATATCCAGTTGCATTTTCTATAGAAAGAGTGTTCACAACTGCACAATCAGAAGTATGTTTTAACTCCGTTAGCTGAATGCACAGATCAGAAAGAAGTTTCACAGAATGCCTCTGTGTAGTGTTTATATGAAGATATACTTTTTACCAACATAGGCCTCTTAGCGCTCAGAATGTCCAATTGCAGTTTCTATAGAAAGAGTGTTTCAGAACGGCTCAATGAAAAGTAAGGTTCACCTCTTTTACTTGAATGCACAGAACAGAAAGTAGTTTCACAGAATGATTCTGTGTAGAATTTAGTTGAAGATATTCCTTTTTTGACTATTACCCACTTAGCGCTCTGAATATCCACTTGCAGTTTCTACACAAAGAGTGTTTCAGAACTGTTCCTTCAAAATTAAGGCTAAACACTGTTAGTTGAATTCAGAGAACGGAAAGGAGTTTCTGAGAATGCTTCTGTGTAGTTTTTATTTGGAGATATTCATTTTTCCTCTATTACAATCTTAGCGCTCCGAAGGTCCACTTGCATTTTCTACACAAAGAGTGTTTCATAACTGCTCAATCAAAAGTATGGTTTAGCTCTGTTAACTGAATGCACAGATCAGAAATAAGTTTCACAGAATGCTTCTGTGTAGTTTTTATTTGAAGATATTCTTTTTCCCAATGTAGGCCTCTTAGCGCTCAGAATGTCCAATTGCAGTTTCTACAGAAAGAGTGCTTCAGAACGGCTCAATCAAAAGTAAAGTTCAACCCTGGTAGTTGAATGCACAGAACAGAAAAAGTTTCACAGAATGCTTCCTTGTAGTTTATATTTGAATATATTCCTTTTTCCACTATTACCCTCTTAGCGCTCCGAATGTCCACTTGCATTTTCTACAGAAAGAGTGTTCTGAACTGCGTAATCAAAAGTATGGTTTAATTCTGTTAGCTGAATGCACATATCAGAAATAAGTTTCAAACAATGCTTCTCTGTAGTTTTTATTTGAAGATATTTTTTTTCCCAATATCGGCCCCTTAGCGCACAGAATGTCCAATTGCTGTTTCTACAGAAAGAGTGTTTCAGAACGGCTCAATCAAATGTAAGGTTCAACTCTCTTAGCTGAATGCACAGAACAGAAAGAAGTTTCACAGAATGCTTCTGTGTAGTATTTAGTTGAAGATACTCCTTTTTGGACTATTACCCACTTAGCGCTCCGAATATCCACTGGCAGTTTCTACACAAAGAGTGTTTCAGAACTGCTCCATCAAAAGTAAGGCTCAACTCTTTTAGTTGAATGCGGAGAACAGAAAGAGGTTTCAGAGAATGCTTCTGTGTAGTTTTTAATTGGAGATATTCCTTTTTCCTCTATTACAATCTTAGTGCTCCGAATGTCCACTTGCATTTTCTACAAAAAGAGTGTTTCATAACTGCTCAATCAATAACATGGTTTAGCTCTGTTAACTGAATTTACAGATCAGAAATAAGTTTCACAGAATGCATCTGTGTAGTTTTTATTTGAAGATATTCTTTTTCCCAATATAGGCCTCTTAGCGCTTAGAATGTCCAATTGCAGTTTCTACAGAAAGAGTGTTTCAGAACGGCTCAATCAAAAGTAATGTTCAACTCTGTTCGTTGAATGCACAGAACAGAAAGAAGTTTCACAGAATGCTACTGTGTAGTTTATATTTGAATATATTCCTTTTTCCACTATTACCCTCTTAGCGCTCCGAATGCCACTTGCATATTCTACAGAAAGAGTGTTCGGAACTGCGCAATCAAAAGTATGGTTTAACTCTGTTAGCTGAATGCACATATCAGAAATAAGTTTCACACAATGCTTCTGTGTAGTTTTTATTTGAAGATATTATTTTTCCCAATATAGGCCTCTTAGCGCTCAGAATGTCCAATTGCAGTTTCTACAGAAAGAGTGTTTCAGAAAGGCTCAATCAAAAGTAAGGTTCAACTCTGTTAGTTGAATGCACAGAACAGAAAGAAGTTTCATACAATGCTTCTGTGTAGTTTATATTTGAACATATTCTTTTTTCCAGTATTACCCACTTAGCGCTACGAATGTCCAGTTGCATTTTCTACAGACAGAGTGTTTCAAAACTGCTCAATCAAAAGTATGGTTTAACTCTGTTAGCTGAATGCTCAGAACAGAAAGAAGTTTCACAGAATGCTTCTGTGTAGTTTATATTTGAATATATTCCTTTTTCCACTACTACCCTCTTAGCGCTCGAAATGTCCAGTTGCATTTTCTACAGAAAGAGTGTTCAGATCTGCTCAATCAAAAGTATGTTTTAACTCTGTTAGCTGAATGCACATATCAGAAATATGTTTCACAGAATGATTCTGTGTAGTTTATATTTGAAGACATTCCTTTTTCCACTATTACCGTCTTAGCGCTGCGAATCTCCACTTGCATTTTCTACAGAAAGAGTGCTTCAGAACGGCTCAATCAAAAGTAAGGTTCAACCCTGGTAGTTGAATGCACAGAACAGAAAGAAGTTTCACAGAATGCTTCTGTGTAGTTTATATTTGAATATATTCCTTTTTCCACTATTACCCTCTTAGCGCTCCGAATGTCCACTTGCATTTTCTACAGAAAGAGTGTTCTGAACTGCGCAATCAAAAGTATGGTTTAACTCTGTTAGCTGAATGCACATAGGAGAAATAAGTTTCAAACAATGCTTCTGTGTAGATTTTATTTGAAGATATTATTTTTCCCAATATAGGCCTCTTAGCGCTCAGAATGTCCAATTGCAGTTTCTACAGAAAGAGTGTTTCAGAACGGCTCAATCAAATGTAAGGTTCAACTCTCTTAGTCGAATGCACAGAACAGAAAGAAGTTTCACAGAATGCTCCTGTGTAGTATTTAGTTGAAGATATTCCTTTTTGGACTATTACCCACTTAGCGCTCCGAATATCCACTGGCAGTTTCTACACAAAGAGGGTTTCAGAACTACTCCTTCAAAAGTAAGGCTCAAATCTGTTAGTTGAATGCGGAGAACAGAAAGGGGTTTCAGAGAATGCTTCTGTGTAGTTTGTAATTGGAGATATTCCTTTTTCCTATATTACAAACTTAGCGCTCCGAATGTCCACTTGCATTTTCTACAAAAAGAGTGTTTCATAACTGCTCAACCAAAAATATGGTTTAGCTCTGTTAACTGAATTTACAGATCAGAAATAAGTTTCACAGAATGCATCTGTGTAGTTTTTATTTGAAGATATTCTTTTTGCCAATGTAGGCCTCTTAGCGCTTAGAATGTCCAATTGCAGTTTCTACAGAAAGAGTGTTTCAGAACGGCTAAATCAAAAGTAAGGTTCAACTCTGTTAGTTGAATGCACAGAGCAGAAAGAAGTTTCACAGAATGCTACTGTGTAGTTTATATTTGAATATATTCATTTTTCCACTATTACCCTCTTAGCGCTCCGAATGTCCACTTGCATTTTCTACAGAAAGAGTGTACGGAACTGCGCAATCAAAAGTATGGTTTAACTCTGTTAGCTGAATGCACATATCAGAAATAAGTTTCACACAATGCTTCTGTGTAGTTTTTATTTGAAGATATTATTTTTCCCAATATAGGCCTCTTAGCGCTCAGAATGTCCAATTGCAGTTTCTACAGAAAGAGTGTTTCAGAAAGGCTCAATCAAAAGTAAGGTTCAACTCTGTTAGTTGAATGCACAGAACAGAAAGAAGTTTCATACAATGCTTCTGTGTAGTTTATATTTGAACATATTCTTTTTTCCAGTATTACCCACTTAGCGCTACGAATGTCCAGTTGCATTTTCTACAGACAGAGTGTTTCAAAACTGCTCAATCAAAAGTATGGTTTAACTCTGTTAGCTGAATGCTCAGAACAGAAAGAAGTTTCACAGAATGCTTCTGTGTAGTTTATATTTGAATATATTCCTTTTTCCACTACTACCCTCTTAGCGCTCGAAATGTCCAGTTGCATTTTCTACAGAAAGAGTGTTCAGATCTGCTCAATCAAAAGTATGTTTTAACTCTGTTAGCTGAATGCACATATCAGAAATATGTTTCACAGAATGATTCTGTGTAGTTTATATTTGAAGACATTCCTTTTTCCACTATTACCGTCTTAGCGCTGCGAATCTCCACTTGCATTTTCTACAGAAAGAGTGCTTCAGAACGGCTCAATCAAAAGTAAGGTTCAACCCTGGTAGTTGAATGCACAGAACAGAAAGAAGTTTCACAGAATGCTTCTGTGTAGTTTATATTTGAATATATTCCTTTTTCCACTATTACCCTCTTAGCGCTCCGAATGTCCACTTGCATTTTCTACAGAAAGAGTGTTCTGAACTGCGCAATCAAAAGTATGGTTTAACTCTGTTAGCTGAATGCACATAGGAGAAATAAGTTTCAAACAATGCTTCTGTGTAGATTTTATTTGAAGATATTATTTTTCCCAATATAGGCCTCTTAGCGCTCAGAATGTCCAATTGCAGTTTCTACAGAAAGAGTGTTTCAGAACGGCTCAATCAAATGTAAGGTTCAACTCTCTTAGTCGAATGCACAGAACAGAAAGAAGTTTCACAGAATGCTCCTGTGTAGTATTTAGTTGAAGATATTCCTTTTTGGACTATTACCCACTTAGCGCTCCGAATATCCACTGGCAGTTTCTACACAAAGAGGGTTTCAGAACTACTCCTTCAAAAGTAAGGCTCAAATCTGTTAGTTGAATGCGGAGAACAGAAAGGGGTTTCAGAGAATGCTTCTGTGTAGTTTGTAATTGGAGATATTCCTTTTTCCTATATTACAAACTTAGCGCTCCGAATGTCCACTTGCATTTTCTACAAAAAGAGTGTTTCATAACTGCTCAACCAAAAATATGGTTTAGCTCTGTTAACTGAATTTACAGATCAGAAATAAGTTTCACAGAATGCATCTGTGTAGTTTTTATTTGAAGATATTCTTTTTGCCAATGTAGGCCTCTTAGCGCTTAGAATGTCCAATTGCAGTTTCTACAGAAAGAGTGTTTCAGAACGGCTAAATCAAAAGTAAGGTTCAACTCTGTTAGTTGAATGCACAGAGCAGAAAGAAGTTTCACAGAATGCTACTGTGTAGTTTATATTTGAATATATTCATTTTTCCACTATTACCCTCTTAGCGCTCCGAATGTCCACTTGCATTTTCTACAGAAAGAGTGTACGGAACTGCGCAATCAAAAGTATGGTTTAACTCTGTTAGCTGAATGCACATATCAGAAATAAGTTTCACACAATGCTTCTGTGTAGTTTGTATTTGAAGATATTATTTTTCGCAATATAGGCCTCTTAGCACTCAGAATGTCCAATTGCAGTTTCTACAGAAAGAGTGTTTCAAAACGGCTCAATAAAAAGTAAGGTTCAACTCTGTTAGTTGAATGCACAGAACAGAAAGAAGTTCCATACAATGCTTCTGTGTAGTTTATATTTGAACATATTCTTTTTTCCACTATTACCCACTTAGCGCTACGAATGTCCAGTTGCATTTTCTACAGACAGAGTGTTTCAAAACTGCTCAATCAAAAGTATGGTTTAACTCTGTTAGCTGAATGCTCAGATCAGAAAGAAGATTCACAGAATGCTTTTGTGTAGTTTATATTTGAATATATTCCTTTCTCCACTACTACACTCTTAGCGCTCCAAACGTCCAGTTGCATTTTCTACAGAAAGAGTGTTCAGATCTGCTCAATCAAAAGTATGGTTTAACTCTGTTAGCTGAATGCACAGATCAGAAAGAAGTTTCACAGAATGATTCTGTGTAGTTTATATTTGAAGATATTCCTTTTTCCACTATTACCCACTTAGCGCTCCAAATGTCCAGTTGCATTTTCTACAGAAAGAGTGTTTCAGAACTGCCCAATCAAAAGTATGGTTTAATTCTGATAGCTGAATGCACAGATCAGAAAGAAATTTCACAGAATGCTTCTGTGTAGTGTTTATATGAAGATATTCTTTTTACCAATATAGGCCTCTTAACGCTCAGAATGTCCAATTGCAGTTTCTATAGAAAGAGTGTTTCAGAACGGCTCAATGAAAAGTAAGGTTCACCTCTTTTAGTTGAATGCACAGAACAGAAAGAAGTTTCACAGAATGCTTCTGTGTAGAATTTAGTTGAAGATATTCCTTTTTTGACTATTACCCACTTAGCACTCCGAATATCCACTTCCAGTTTCTACACAAAGAGTGTTTCAGAACTGCTCTTTCAAAAGTAAGGCTGAACTCTGTTAGTTGAATGCAGAGAACAGACAGGGGTTTCAGAGAATGCTTCTGTGTAGTTTTTATTTGGAGATATTCCTTTTTCCTCTATTACAATTTTAGCGCTCCGAAGGTCCACTTGCATTTTCTACACAAAGAGTCTTTCATAACTGCTCAATCAAAAGTATGGTTTAGCTCTGTTAACTGAATGCACAGATCAGAAATATGTTTCACAGAATGCTTCTGTGTAGTTTTTATTTGAAGATATTCTTTTTCCCAATGTAGGCCTCTTAGCTCTCAGAATGTCCAATTGCAGTTACTACAGAAAGAGTGTTTCAGAACGGCTCAATCAAAAGTAAGATTCAACTCTGTTAGTTGAATGCACAGAACAGAAAGAAGTTTCATACAATGCTTCTGTGTAGTTTATATTTGAACATATTCCTTTTTCCATTATTACCCACTTACCGCTCCGAATGTCCAGTTGCATTTTCTACAGACAGAGTGTTTCAAAACTGCTCAATCAAAAGTATGGTTTAGCTCTGTAAGCTGAATGCTCAGATCAGAAATAAGTTTCACAGAATGCTTCTGTGTAGTTTATATTTGAAGATATTATTTTTCCCAATATAGGCCTCTTAGCGCTCAGAATGTCCAATTGCAGTTTCTACAGAAAGAGTGTTTCAGAACGGCTCAATCAAAAGTAAGTTTCAACTCCGTTAGTTGAATGCACAGAACAGAAAGAAGTTTCATACAATGCTTCTGTGTAGTTTATATTTGAACATATTCCTTTTTCCATTATTACTCACTTAGCGCTCCGAATGTCCAATTGAATTTTCTATAGACAGAGTGTTTCAAAACTGCTCAATCAAAAGTATGGTTTAACTCTGTTAGCTGAATGCTCAGATCAGAAAGAAGTTTCACAGAATGCTTCTTTGTAGTTTATATTGAATATATACCTTTTTCCACTACTACCCTCTTAGCGCTCCAAATGTCCAGTTGCATTTTCTATAGAAAGAGTGTTCAGAACTGCTCAATCAAAAGTATGTTTTAACTCTGTTAGCTGAATGCACAGATCAGAAAGAAGTTTCACAGAATGATTCTGTGTAGTTTATATTTGAAGATATTCCTTTTTCCACTATTACCCTCTTAGCGCTCCGAATGTCCACTTGCATTTTCTACAGAAAGAGTGTTCTGAACTGCGCAATCAAAAGTATGGTTTAACTCTGTTAGCTGAATGCACATAGCAGAAATAAGTTTCAAACAATGCTTCTGTGTAGTTTTTATTTGAAGATATTATTTTTGCCAATATAGGCCTCTTAGCGCTCAGAATGTCCAATTGCAGTTTCTACAGAAAGAGTGTTTCAGAACGGCTCAATCAAATGTAAGGTTCAACTCTCTTAGTTGAATGCACAGAACAGAAAGAAGTTTCACAGAATGCTCCTGTGTAGTATTTAGTGGAAGATATTCCTTTTTGGAGTATTACCCACTTAGCGCTCCGAATATCCACTGGCAGTTTCTACACAAAGAGTGTTTCAGAACTGCTCCTTCAAAAGTAAGGCTCAAATCTGTTAGTTGAATGCGGACAACAGAAAGGGGTTTCAGAGAATGCTTCTGTGTAGTTTTTAATTGGAGATATTCCTTTTTCCTATATTACAATCTTAGCGCTCCGTATGTCCACTTGCATTTTCTACAAAAAGAGTGTTTCATAACTGCTCAATCAAAAATATGGTTTAGCTCTGTTACCTGAATTTACAGATCAGAAATAAGTTTCACAGAATGCATCTGTGTAGTTTTTATTTGAAGATATTCTTTTTGCCAATGTAGGCCTCTTAGCGCTTAGAATGTCCAACTGCAGTTTCTACAGAAAGAGTGTTTCAGAACGGCTCAATCAAATGTAAGGTTCAACTCTGTTAGTTGAATGCACAGAACAGAAAGAAGTTTCACAGAATGCTACTGTGTAGTTTATATTTGAATATATTCCTTTTTCCACTATTCCCCTCTTAGCGCTCCGAATGTCCACTTGCATTTTCTACAGAAAGAGTGTACGGAACTGCGCAATCAAAAGTATGGTTTAACTCTGTTAGCTGAATGCACATATCAGAAATAAGTTTCACACAATGCTTCTGTGTAGTTTTTATTTGAAGATATTATTTTTCCCAATATAGGCCTCTTAGCGCTCAGAATGTCCAATTGCAGTTTCTACAGAAAGAGTGTTTCAGAACGGCTCAATAAAAAGTAAGGTTCAACTGTGTTAGTTGAATGCACAGAACAGAAAGAAGTTCCATACAATGCTTCTGTGTAGTTTGTATTTGAACATATTCTTTTTTCCACTATTACCCACTTAGGGCTACGAATGTCCAGTTGCATTTTCTACAGACAGAGTGTTTCAAAACTGCTCAATCAAAAGTATGGTTTAACTCTGTTAGCTGAATGCTCAGATCAGAAACAAGATTCACAGAATGCTTCTGTGTAGTTTATATTTGAATATATTCCTTTCTCCACTACTACCCTCTTAGCGCTCCAAATGTCCGGTTGCATTTTCTACAGAAAGAGTGTTCAGATCTGCTCAATCAAAAGTATGGTTTAACTCTGTTAGCTGAATGCACAGATCAGAAATAAGTTTCACAGAATGATTCTGTGTAGTTTATATTTGAAGATATTCCTTTTTCCACTATTACCCACTTAGCGCTCCAAATGTCCAGTTGCATTTTCTACAGAAAGAGTGTTTCAGAACTGCCCAATCAAAAGTATGGTTTAACTCTGTTAGCTGAATGCACAGATCAGAAAGAAGTTTCACAGAATGCTTCTGTGTAGTGTTTATATGAAGATATACTTTTTACCAATATAGGCCTCTTAGCGCTCAGAATGTCCAATTGCAGTTTCTATAGAAAGAGTGTTTCAGAATGGCTCAATGAAAAGTAAGGTTCACCTCTTTTAGTTGAATGCACAGAACAGAAAGCAGTTTCACAGAATGCTTCTGTGTAGAATTTAGTTGAAGATATTCCTTTTTGACTATTACCCACTTAGCACTCCGAATATCCACTTCCAGTTTCTACAAAAGGAGTGTTTCAGAACTGCTCCTTCAAAAGTTATGCTGAAATCTGTTAGTTGAATGCAGAGAACAGAAAGGGGTTTCAGAGAATGCTTCTGTGTATTTTTTATTTGGAGATATTCCTTTTTCCTCTATTACAATCTTAGCGCTCCGAAGGTCCACTTGCATTTTCTACACAAAGAGTCTTTCATAACTGCTCAATCAAAAGTATGGTTTAGCTCTGTTAACTGAATGCACAGATCAGAAATATGTTTCACAGAATGCTTCTGTGTAGTTTTTATTTGAAGATATTCTTTTTCCCAATGTAGGCCTCTTAGCTCTCAGAATGTCCAATTGCAGTTACTACAGAAAGAGTGTTTCAGAACGGCTCAATCAAAAGTAAGTTTCAACTCTGTTAGTTGAATGCACAGAACAGAAAGTAGTTTCATACAATGCTTCTGTGTAGTTTATATTTGAACATATTCTTTTTTCCATTATTACCCACTTAGCGCTCCGAATGTCCAGTTGCATTTTCTACAGACAGAGTGTTTCAAAACTGCTCAATCAAAAGTATGGTTTAGCTCTGTTAGCTGAATGCTCAGATCAGAAATAAGTTTCACAGAATGCTTCTGTGTAGTGTTTATATGAAGATATTCTTTTTACCAATATAGGCCTCCTAGCGCTCACAATGTCCAATTACAGTTTCTACAGAAAGAGTGTTTAAGAACGGCTCAATCAAAAGTAAGGTTCAACTCTGTTAGTTGAATGTGCAGAACAGAAATATGTTTCATACAATGCTTCTGTGTAGTTTATGTTTGAACATATTGCTTTTTCCACTATTACCCTCTTAGCGCTCCGAATCTCCACTTTCATTTTCTACAGAAGGAGTGTTTCAGAACGGCTCAATCAAAACTAAGGTTCAACTCTTTTAGTTGAATGCACAGAACTGAAAGAAGCTTCACAGAATGCTTCTGTGTAGTATTTAGTTGAAGATATTCCTTTTTCGACTATTACCGTCTTAGCGCTCCGAATGTCCACTGGCAGTTCCTACACAAAGAGTGTTTCACAACTGCTCCTTCAAAAGTAAGGTTCAGCTCTGTTAGTTGAATGCAGAGAACAGAAAGTAGTTTCAGAGAATGCTTCTGTGTAGTTTTTATTTGGAGATATTCCTTTTTCCACTATTACAATCTTAGCGCTCCGAATGTCCACTTGCATTTTCTACAGAAAGATTGTTTCAGAACGGCTCAATCAAAACTAAGGTTCAACACTTTTAGTTGAATGCACAGAACAGAAAGAAGTTTCACAGAATGATTCTGTGTAGTTTATATTTGGAGACATTCCTTTTTCCACTATTACAATCTTAGCGCTCCGAATGCCCACTTGCATTTTCTACAGAAAGAGTGTTCAGAACTGCGCAATCAAAAGTATGGTTTAACTCTGTTAGCTTAATGAAAATATCAGAAATAAGTTTCACACAATGCTTCTGTGTAGTTTTTATTTGAAGATATTTTTTTTCCCAATAGAGGCCTCTTAGCGCTCAGAATGTCCAATTGCAGTTTCTACAGAAAGAGTGTTTCAGAAAGGCTCAATCAAAAGTAAGGTTCAACTCTGTTAGTTGAATGCACAAAACAGAAAGAAGTTTCATACAATGCTTCTGTGTAGTTTATATTTGCACATATTCTTTTTTCCACTATTACCCACTTAGTGCTACGAATGTCCAGTTGCATTTTCTACAGACAGAGTGTTTCAAAACTGCTCAATCAAAAGTATGGTTTAACTCTGTTAGCTGAATGCTCAGATCAGAAAGAAGTTTCACAGAATGCTTCTGTGTAGTTTATATTTGAATATATTCCTTTTTCCACTACTACTCTCTTAGCGCTCCAAATGTCCAGTTGCATTTTCTACAGAGAGTGTTCAGATCTGCTCAATCAAAAGTATGGTTTAACTCTGTTAGCTGAATGCACAGATCAGAAAGAAGTTTCACAGAATGATTCTGTGTAGTTTATATTTGGAGACATTCCTTTTTCCACTATTACCCTCTTAGCGCTCCGAATCTCCACTTGCATTTTCTACAGAAAGAGTGTTTCAGAACGGCTCAATCAAAACTAAGGTTCAACTCTTTTAGTTGAACAAACAGAACAGAGAGAAGTTTCACACAATTCTTCTGTGTAGTTTTTATTTGTAGACATTCTTTTTCCCAATATAGGCCTCTTAGCGCTCAGAATGTCCAATTGCAGTTTCTACAGAAAGAGTGTTTCAGAACGGCTCAATCAAAAGTAAGGTTCAACTCTGTTAGTTGAATGCACAGAACAGAAAGAAGTTTCATACAATGCTTCTGTGTAGTTTATATTTGAACATATTCTTTTTTCCACTATTACCCACTTAGCGCTACGAATGTCCAGTTGCATTTCCTACAGACAGAGTGTTTCAAAACTGCTCAATCAAAAGTATGTTTTAACTCTGTTAGCTGAATGCTCAGATCAGAAAGAAGTTTCACAGAATGCTTCTGTGTAGTTTATATTTGAATATATTCCTTTTTCCACTACTACGCTCTTAGCGCTCCAAATGTCCAGTTGCATTTTCTACATAAAGAGTGTTCAGATCTGCTCAATCAAAAGTATGGTTTAACTCTGTTAGCTGAATGCACAGATCAGAAAGAAGTTTCACCGAATGATTCTGTGTAGTTTATATTTGGAGACATTCCTTTTCCCACTATTACCCTCTTAGCGCTCCGAATCTCCACTTGCATTTTCTACAGAAAGAGTGTTTCATAACGGCTCAATCAAAACTAAGGTTCAACTCTTTTAGTTGAACAAACAGAACAGAAAGAAGTTTCACACAATTCTTCTGTGTAGTTTTTATTTGTAGACATTCTTTTTCCCAATATAGGCCTCTTAGCGCTCAGAATGTCCAATTGCAGTTTCTACAGAAAGAGTGTTTCAGAACGGCTCAATCAAAAGTAAGGTTCAACTCTGTTAGTTGAATGCACAGAACAGAAAGATGTTTCATACAATGCTTCTGTGTAGTTTATATTTGAACATATTCTTTTTTCCACTATTACCCACCTAGCGCTATGAATGTCCAGTTGCATTTTCTACAGACAGAGTGTTTCAAATCTGCTCAATCAAAAGTATGGTTTAACTCTGTTAGCTGAATGCTCAGATCAGAAAGAAGTTTCATAGAATGCTTCTGTGTAGTTTATATTTGAATATATTCCTTTTTCCACTACTACGCTCTTAGCGCTCCAAATGTCCAGTTGCATTTTCTACAGAAAGAGTGTTCAGATCTGCTCAATCAAAAGTATGGTTTAACTCTGTTAGCTGAATGCACAGATCAGAAAGAAGTTTCACCGAATGATTCTGTGTAGTTTATATTTGAAGACATTCCTTTTTCCACTATTACCCTCTTAGCGCTCCGAATCTCCACTTGCATTTTCTACAAAAAGAGTGTTTCATAACTGCTCAATCAAAAATATGTTTTATCTCTGTTAACTGAATTTACAGATCAGAAATAAGTTTCACAGAATGCATCTGTGTAGTTTTTATTTGAAGATATTCTTTTTCCCAATATAGGCCTCTTAGCGCTTAGCATGTCCAATTGCAGTTTCTACAGAAAGAGTGTTTCAGAACGGCTCAATCAAAAGTAAGGTTCAACTCTGTTAGTTGAATGCACAGAACAGAAAGAATTTTCACAGAATGCTACTGTGTAGTTTATATTTGAATATATTCCTTTTTCCACTATTACCCTCTTAGCGCTCCGAATGCCCACTTGCATTTTCTACAGAAAGAGTGTTCAGAACTGCGCAATCAAAAGTATGGTTTAACTCTGTTAGCTTAATGAACATATCAGAAATAAGTTTCAAACAATGCTTCTGTGTAGTTTTTATTTGAAGATATTATTTTTCCCAATAGGGGCCTCTTAGCGCTCAGAATGTCCAATTGCAGTTTCTACAGAAAGAGTGTTTCAGAAAGGCTCAATCAAAAGTAAGGTTCAACTCTGTTAGTTGAATGCACAGAACAGAAAGTAGTTTCGTACAATGCTTCTGTGTAGTTTATATTTGAACATATTCTTTTTTCCACTATTACCCACTTAGCGCTACGAATGTCCAGTTGCATTTTCTACAGACAGAGTGTTTCAAAACTGCTCAATCAAAACTATGGTTTAACTCTGTTAGCTGAATGCTCAGATCACAAAGAAGTTTCACAGAATGTTTCTGTGTAGTTTATATTTGAATATATTCCTTTTTCCACTACTACTCTCTTAGCGCTCCAAATGTCCAGTTGCATTTTCTACAGAAAGAGTGTTCAGATCTGCTCAATCAAAAGTATGGTTTAACTCTGTTAGCTGAATGCACAGATTAGAAAGAATTTTCACAGAATGATTCTGTGTAGTTTATATTTGGAGACATTCCTTTTTCCACTATTACCCTCTTAGCGTTCCGAATCTCCACTTGCATTTTCTACAGAAAGAGTGTTTCAGAACGGCTCAATCAAAACTAAGGTTCAACTCTTTTAGTTGAACAAACAGACCAGAAAGAAGTTTCACACAATTCTTCTGTGTAGTTTTTATTTGTAGACATTCTTTTTCCCAATATAGGCCTCTTAGCGCTCAGAATGTCCAATTGCAGTTTCTACAGAAAGAGTGTTTCAGAACGGCTCAATCAAAAGTAAGGTTCAACTCTGTTAGTTGAATGCACAGAACAGAAAGAAGTTTCATACAATGCTTCTGTGTAGTTTATATTTGAACATATTCTTTTTTCCACTATTACCCACTTAGCGCTACGAATGTCCAGTTGCATTTTCTACAGACAGAGTGTTTCAAAACTGCTCAATCAAAAGTATGGTTTAACTCTGTTAGCTGAATGCTCAGATCAGAAAGAAGTTTCACAGAATGCTTCTGTGTAGTTTATATTTGAATATATTCCTTTTTCCACTACTACGCTCTTAGCGCTCCAAATGTCCAGTTGCATTTTCTACAGAAAGAGTGTTCAGATCTGCTCAATCAAAAGTATGGTTTAACTCTGTTAGCTGAATGCACAGATCAGAAAGAAGTTTCACCGAATGATTCTGTGTAGTTTATATTTGAAGACATTCCTTTTTCCACTATTACCCTCTTAGCGCTCCGAATCTCCACTTGCATTTTCTACAAAAAGAGTGTTTCATAACTGCTCAATCAAAAATATGTTTTATCTCTGTTAACTGAATTTACAGATCAGAAATAAGTTTCACATAATGCATCTGTGTAGTTTTTATTTGAAGATATTCTTTTTCCCAATGTACGCCTCTTAGCGCTTAGCATGTCAAATTGCAGTTTCTACATAAAGAGTGTTTCAGAACGGCTCAATCAAAAGTAAGGTTCAACTCTGTTAGTTGAATGCACAGAACAGAAAGAATTTTCACAGAATGCTACTGTGTAGTTTATATTTGAATATATTCCTTTTTCCACTATTACCCTCTTAGCGCTCCGAATGTCCACTTGCATTTTCTACAGAAAGAGTGTTCAGAACTGCGCAATCAAAAGTATGGTTTAACTCTGTTAGCTTAATGAACATATCAGAAATAAGTTTCACACAATGCTTCTGTGTAGTTTTTATTTGAAGATATTATTTTTCCCAATAGAGGCCTCTTAGCGCTCAGAATGTCCAATTGCAGTTTCTACAGAAAGAGTGTTTCAGAAAGGCTCAATCAAAAGTAAGGTTCAACTGTGTTAGTTGAATGCACAGAACAGAAAGAAGTTTCATACAATGTTTCTGTGTAGTTTATATTTGAACATATTCTTTTTTCCACTATTACCCACTTAGCGCTACGAATGTCCAGTTGCATTTTCTACAGACAGAGTGTTTCAAAACTGCTCAATCAAAAGTATGGTTTAACTCTGTTAGCTGAATGCTCAGATCAGAAAGAAGTTTCACAGAATGCTTCTGTGTAGTTTATATTTGAATATATTCCTTTTTCCACTACTACTCTCTTAGCGCTCCAAATGTCCTGTTGCATTTTCTACAGAAAGAGTGTTCAGATCTGCTCAATCAAAAGTATGGTTTAACTCTGTTAGCTGAATGCACAGATCAGAAAGAAGTTTCACAGAATGATTCTGTGTAGTTTATATTTGGAGACATTCCTTTTTCCACTATTACCCTCTTAGCGCTCCGAATCTCCACTTGCATTTTCTACAGAAAGAGTGTTTCAGAACGGCTCAATCAAAACTAAGGTTCAACTCTTTTAGTTGAACAAACAGAACAGAGAGAAGTTTCACACAATTCTTCTGTGTAGTTTTTATTTGTAGACATTCTTTTTCCCAATATAGGCCTCTTAGCGCTCAGAATGTCCAATTGCAGTTTCTACAGAAAGAGTGTTTCAGAACGGCTCAATCAAAAGTAAGGTTCAACTCTGTTAGTTGAATGCACAGAACAGAAAGAAGTTTCATACAATGCTTCTGTGTAGTTTATATTTGAACATATTCTTTTTTCCACTATTACCCACTTAGCGCTACGAATGTCCAGTTGCATTTCCTACAGACAGAGTGTTTCAAAACTGCTCAATCAAAAGTATGTTTTAACTCTGTTAGCTGAATGCTCAGATCAGAAAGAAGTTTCACAGAATGCTTCTGTGTAGTTTATATTTGAATATATTCCTTTTTCCACTACTACGCTCTTAGGGCTCCAAATGTCCAGTTGCATTTTCTACATAAAGAGTGTTCAGATCTGCTCAATCAAAAGTATGGTTTAACTCTGTTAGCTGAATGCACAGATCAGAAAGAAGTTTCACTGAATGATTCTGTGTAGTTTATATTTGGAGACATTCCTTTTTCCACTATTACCCTCTTAGCGCTCCGAATCTCCACTTGCATTTTCTACAGAAAGAGTGTTTCAGAACGGCTCAATCAAAATTAAGGTTCAACTCTTTTAGTTGAACAAACAGAACGGAAAGAAGTTTCACACAATTCTTCTGTGTAGTTTTTATTTGTAGACATTCTTTTTCTCAATATAGGCCTCTTAGCGCTCAGAATGTCCAATTGCAGTTTCTACAGAAAGAGTGTTTCAGAACGGCTCAATCAAAAGTAAGGTTCAAATCTGTTAGTTGAATGCACAGAACAGAAAGAAGTTTCATACAATGCTTCTGTGTAGTTTATATTTGAACATATTCTTTTTTCCACTATTACCCACTTAGCGCTACGAATGTCCAGTTGCATTTTCTACAGACAGAGTGTTTCAAAACTGCTCAATCAAAAGTATGGTTTAACTCTGTTAGCTGAATGCTCATATCAGAAAGAAGTTTCACAGGATGCTTCTGTGTAGTTTATATTTGAATATATTCCTTTTTCCACTACTACTCTCTTAGCGCTCCAAATGTCCAGTTGCATTTTCTACAGAAAGAGTGTTCAGATCTGCTCAATCAAAAGTATGGTTTAACTCTGTTAGCTGAATGCACAGATCAGAAAGAAGTTTCACAGAATGATTCTGTGTATTTTATATTTGGAGGCATTCCTTTTTCCACTATTACCCTCTTAGCGCTCCGAATCTCCACTTGCATTTTCTACAGAAAGAGTGTTTCAGAATGGCTCAATCAAAACTAAGTTTCAACTCTTTTAGTTGAACAAACAGAACAGAAAGAAGTTTCACACAATTCTTCTGTGTAGTTTTTATTTGTAGACATTCTTTTTCCCAATATAGGCCTCTTAGCGCTCAGAATGTCCAATTGCAGTTTCTACAGAAAGAGTGTTTCAGAACGGCTCAATCAAAAGTAAGGTTCAACTCTGTTAGTTGAATGCACAGAACAGAAAGAAGTTTCATACAATGCTTCTGTGTAGTTTATATTTGAACATATTCTTTTTTCCACTATTACCCACTTAGCGCTACGAATGTCCAGTTGCATTTTCTCCAGACAGAGTGTTTCAAAACTGCTCAATCAAAAGTATGGTTTAACTCTGTTAGCTGAATGCTCAGATCAGAAAGAAGTTTCACAGAATGCTTCTGTGTAGTTTATATTTGAATATATTCCTTTTTCCACTACTACGCTCTTAGCGCTCCAAATGTCCAGTTGCATTTTCTACATAAAGAGTGTTCAGATCTGCTCAATCAAAAGTATGGTTTAACTCTGTTAGCTGAATGCACAGATCAGAAAGAAGTTTCACCGAATGATTCTGTGTAGTTTATATTTGAAGACATTCCTTTTTCCACTATTACCCTCTTAGCGCTCCGAATCTCCACTTGCATTTTCTACAAAAAGAGTGTTTCATAACTGCTCAATCAAAAATATGTTTTATCTCTCTTAACTGAATTTACAGATCAGAAATAAGTTTCACAGAATGCATCTGTGTAGTTTTTATTTGAAGATATTCTTTTTCCCAATGTAGGCCTCTTAGCGCTTAGCATGTCCAATTGCAGTTTCTACAGAAAGAGTGTTTCAGAACGGCTCAATCAAAAGTAAGGTTCAACTCTGTTAGTTGAATGCACAGAACAGAAAGAATTTTCACAGAATGCTACTGTGTTGTTTATATTTGAATATATTCCTTTTTCCACTATTACCCTCTTAGCGCTCCGAATGTCCACTTGCATTTTCTACAGAAAGAGTGTTCAGAACTGCGCAATCAAAAGTATGGTTTAACTCTGTTAGCTTAATGAACATATCAGAAATAAGTTTCACACAATGCTTCTGTGTAGTTTTTATTTGAAGATATTATTTTTCCCAATAGAGGCCTCTTAGCGCTCAGAATGTCCAATTGCAGTTTCTACAGAAAGAGTGTTTCAGAAAGGCTCAATCAAAAGTAAGGTTCAACTCTGTTAGTTGAATGCACAGAACAGAAAGAAGTTTCATACAATGTTTCTGTGTAGTTTATATTTGAACATATTCTTTTTTCCACTATTACCCACTTAGCGCTACGAATGTCCAGTTGCAGTTTCTACAGACAGAGTGTTTCAAAACTGCTCAATCAAAAGTATGGTTTAACTCTGTTAGCTGAATGCTCAGATCAGAAAGAAATTTCACAGAATGCTTCTGTGTAGTTTATATTTGAATATATTCCTTTTTCCACTACTACTCTCTTAGCGCTCCAAATGTCCAGTTGCATTTCTACAGAAAGAGTGTTCAGATCTGCTCAGTCAAAAGTATGGTTTAACTCTGTTAGCTGAATGCACAGATCAGAATGAAGTTTCACAGGATGATTCTGTGTAGTTTATATTTGGAGACATCCCTTTTTCCACTATTACTCTCTTAGCGCTCCGAATCTCCACTTGCATTTTCTACAAAAAGAGTGTTTCAGAACGGCTCAATCAAAACTAAGGTTCAACTCTTTTAGTTGAAGAAACAGAACAGAAAGAAGTTTCACACAATTCTTCTGTGTAGTTTTTATTTGTAGACATTCTTTTTCCCAATATAGGCCACTTAGCGCTCAGAATGTCCAATTGCAGTTTCTACAGAAAGAGTGTTTCAGAAAGGCTCAATCAAAAGTATGGTTCAACTCTGTTAGTTGAATGCACAGAACAGAAAGAAGTTTCATACAATGCTTCTGTGTAGTTTATATTTGAACATATTCTTTTTTCCACTATTACCCACTTAGCGCTACGAATGTCCAGTTGCATTTTCTACAGACAGAGTGTTTCAAAACTGCTCAATCAAAAGTATGGTTTAACTCTGTTAGCTGAATGCTCAGATCAGAAAGAAGTTTCACAGAATGCTTCTGTGTAGTTTATATTTGAATATATTCCTTTTTCCACTACTACTCTCTTAGCGCTCCAAATGTCCAGTTGCATTTTCTACAGAAAGAGTGTTCAGATCTGCTAAATCAAAAGTATGGTTTAACTCTGTTAGCTGAATGCACAGATCAGAAAGAAGTTTCACAGAATGATTCTGTGTAGTTTATATTTGGAGACATTCCTTTTTCCACTATTACCCTCTTAGCGCTCCGAATCTCCACTTGCATTTTCTACAGAAAGAGTGTTTCAGAACGGCTCAATCAAAATTAAGGTTCAACTCTTTTAGTTGAACAAACAGAACAGAAAGAAGTTTCACACAATTCTTCTGTGTAGTTTTTATTTGTAGACATTCTTTTTCCCAATATAGGCCTCTTAGCGCTCAGAATGTCCAATTGCAGTTTCTACAGAAAGAGTGTTTCAGAACGGCTCAATCAAAAGTAAGGTTCAACTCTGTTAGTTGAATGCACAGAACAGAAAGAAGTTTCATACAATGCTTCTGTGTAGTTTATATTTGAACATATTCTTTTTTCCACTATTACCCACTTAGCGCTACGAATGTCCAGTTGCATTTTCTACAGACAGAGTGTTTCAAAACTGCTCAATCAAAAGTATGTTTTAACTCTGTTAGCTGAATGCTCAGATCAGAAAGAAGTTTCACAGAATGCTTCTGTGTAGTTTATATTTGAAAATATTCCTTTTTCCTCTTCTACTCTCTTAGCGCTCCAAATGTCCAGTTGCATTTTCTACAGAAAGAGTGTTCAGATCTGCTCAATCAAAAGTATGGTTTAACTCTGTTAGCTGAATGCACAGATCAGAAAGAAGTTTCACAGAATGATTCTGTGTAGTTTATATTTGGAGACATTCCTTTTTCCACTATTACCCTCTTAGCGCTCCGAATCTCCACTTGCATTTTCTACAGAAAGAGTGTTTCAGAACGGCTCAATCAAAATTAAGGTTCAACTCTTTTAGTTGAACAAACAGAACGGAAAGAAGTTTCACACAATTCTTCTGTGTAGTTTTTATTTGTAGACATTCTTTTTCTCAATATAGGCCTCTTAGCGCTCAGAATGTCCAATTGCAGTTTCTACAGAAAGAGTGTTTCAGAACGGCTCAATCAAAAGTAAGGTTCAACTCTGTTAGTTGAATGCACAGAACAGAAAGAAGTTTCATACAATGCTTCTGTGTAGTTTATATTTGAACATATTCTTTTTTCCACTATTACCCACTTAGCGCTACGAATGTCCAGTTGCATTTTCTACAGACAGAGTGTTTCAAAACTGCTCAATCAAAAGTATGGTTTATCTCTGTTAGCTGAATGCTCAGATCAGAAAAAAGTTTCACAGAATGCTTCTGTGTAGTTTATATTTGAATATATTCCTTTTTCCACTACTACGCTCTTAGCGCTCCAAATGTCCAGTTGCATTTTCTACAGAAAGAGTGTTCAGATCTGCTCAATCAAAAGTATGGTTTAACTCTGTTAGCTGAATGCACAGATCAGAAAGAAGTTTCACCGAATGATTCTGTGTAGTTTGTATTTGAAGACATTACTTTTTCCACTATTACCCTCTTAGCGCTCCGAATCTCCACTTGCATTTTCTACAAAAAGAGTGTTTCATAACTGCTCAATCAAAAATATGTTTTATCTCTGTTAACTGAATTTACAGATCAGAAATAAGTTTCACAGAATGCATCTGTGTAGTTTTTATTTGAAGATATTTTTTTCCCAATGTAGGCCTCTTAGCGCTTAGCATGTCCAATTGCAGTTTTTACAGAAAGAGTGTTTCAGAACGGCTCAATCAAAAGTAAGGTTCAACTCTGTTAGTTGAATGCACAGAACAGAAAGAATTTTCACAGAATGCTACTGTGTAGTTTATATTTGAATATATTCCTTTTTCCACTATTACCCTCTTAGCGCTCCGAATGCCCACTTCCATTTTCTACAGAAAGAGTGTTCAGAACTGCGCAATCAAAAGTATGGTTTAACTCTGTTAGCTTAATGAACATATCAGAAATAAGTTTCACACAATGCTTCTGTGTAGTTTTTATTTGAAGATATTTTTTTTCCCAATAGAGGCCTCTTAGCGCTCAGAATGTCCAATTGCAGTTTCTACAGAAAGAGTGTTTCAGAACGGCTCAATCAAAAGTAAGGTTCAACTCTGTTAGTTGAATGCACAGAACAGAAAGAAGTTTCATACAATGCTTCTGTGTAGTTTATATTTGAACATATTCTTTTTTCCACTATTACCCACTTAGCGCTACGAATGTCCAGTTGCATTTTCTACAGACAGAGTGTTTCAAAACTGCTCAATCAAAAGTATGGTTTAACTCTGTTAGCTGAATGCTCATATCAGAAAGAAGTTTCACAGGATGCTTCTGTGTAGTTTATATTTGAATATATTCCTTTTTCCACTACTACTCTCTTAGCGCTCCAAATGTCCAGTTGCATTTTCTACAGAAAGAGTGTTCAGATCTGCTCAATCAAAAGTATGGTTTAACTCTGTTAGCTGAATGCACAGATCAGAAAGAAGTTTCACAGAATGATTCTGTGTATTTTATATTTGGAGGCATTCCTTTTTCCACTATTACCCTCTTAGCGCTCCGAATCTCCACTTGCATTTTCTACAGAAAGAGTGTTTCAGAATGGCTCAATCAAAACTAAGTTTCAACTCTTTTAGTTGAACAAACAGAACAGAAAGAAGTTTCACACAATTCTTCTGTGTAGTTTTTATTTGTAGACATTCTTTTTCCCAATATAGGCCTCTTAGCGCTCAGAATGTCCAATTGCAGTTTCTACAGAAAGAGTGTTTCAGAACGGCTCAATCAAAAGTAAGGTTCAACTCTGTTAGTTGAATGCACAGAACAGAAAGAAGTTTCATACAATGCTTCTGTGTAGTTTATATTTGAACATATTCTTTTTTCCACTATTACCCACTTAGC
Organism: Symphalangus syndactylus; assembly: GCF_028878055.3. Lineage (NCBI taxonomy): Eukaryota > Metazoa > Chordata > Mammalia > Primates > Hylobatidae > Symphalangus > Symphalangus syndactylus. Next base: position 153,512,203 of record NC_072425.2, read on the forward strand.
GCTACGAATGTCCAGTTGCATTTTCTCCAGACAGAGTGTTTCAAAACTGCTCAATCAAAAGTATGGTTTAACTCTGTTAGCTGAATGCTCAGATCAGAAAGAAGTTTCACAGAATGCTTCTGTGTAGTTTATATTTGAATATATTCCTTTTTCCACTACTACGCTCTTAGCGCTCCAAATGTCCAGTTGCATTTTCTACATAAAGAGTGTTCAGATCTGCTCAATCAAAAGTATGGTTTAACTCTGTTAGCTGAATGCACAGATCAGAAAGAAGTTTCACCGAATGATTCTGTGTAGTTTATATTTGAAGACATTCCTTTTTCCACTATTACCCTCTTAGCGCTCCGAATCTCCACTTGCATTTTCTACAAAAAGAGTGTTTCATAACTGCTCAATCAAAAATATGTTTTATCTCTGTTAACTGAATTTACAGATCAGAAATAAGTTTCACAGAATGCATCTGTGTAGTTTTTATTTGAAGATATTTTTTTCCCAATGTAGGCCTCTTAGCGCTTAGCATGTCCAATTGCAGTTTTTACAGAAAGAGTGTTTCAGAACGGCTCAATCAAAAGTAAGGTTCAACTCTGTTAGTTGAATGCACAGAACAGAAAGAATTTTCACAGAATGCTACTGTGTAGTTTATATTTGAATATATTCCTTTTTCCACTATTACCCTCTTAGCGCTCCGAATGCCCACTTCCATTTTCTACAGAAAGAGTGTTCAGAACTGCGCAATCAAAAGTATGGTTTAACTCTGTTAGCTTAATGAACATATCAGAAATAAGTTTCACACAATGCTTCTGTGTAGTTTTTATTTGAAGATATTTTTTTTCCCAATAGAGGCCTCTTAGCGCTCAGAATGTCCAATTGCAGTTTCTACAGAAAGAGTGTTTCAGAACGGCTCAATCAAAAGTAAGGTTCAACTCTGTTAGTTGAATGCACAGAACAGAAAGAAGTTTCATACAATGCTTCTGTGTAGTTTATATTTGAACATATTCTTTTTTCCACTATTACCCACTTAGCGCTACGAATGTCCAGTTGCATTTTCTACAGACAGAGTATTTCAAAACTGCTCAATCAAAAGTATGGTTTAACTCTGTTAGCTGAATGCTCATATCAGAAAGAAGTTTCACAGGATGCTTCTGTGTAGTTTATATTTGAATATATTCCTTTTTCCACTACTACTCTCTTAGCGCTCCAAATGTCCAGTTGCATTTTCTACAGAAAGAGTGTTCAGATCTGCTCAATCAAAAGTATGGTTTAACTCTGTTAGCTGAATGCACAGATCAGAAAGAAGTTTCACAGAATGATTCTGTGTATTTTATATTTGGAGGCATTCCTTTTTCCACTATTACCCTCTTAGCGCTCCGAATCTCCACTTGCATTTTCTACAGAAAGAGTGTTTCAGAATGGCTCAATCAAAACTAAGTTTCAACTCTTTTAGTTGAACAAACAGAACAGAAAGAAGTTTCACACAATTCTTCTGTGTAGTTTTTATTTGTAGACATTCTTTTTCCCAATATAGGCCTCTTAGCGCTCAGAATGTCCAATTGCAGTTTCTACAGAAAGAGTGTTTCAGAACGGCTCAATCAAAAGTAAGGTTCAACTCTGTTAGTTGAATGCACAGAACAGAAAGAAGTTTCATACAATGCTTCTGTGTAGTTTATATTTGAACATATTCTTTTTTCCACTATTACCCACTTAGCGCTACGAATGTCCAGTTGCATTTTCTCCAGACAGAGTGTTTCAAAACTGCTCAATCAAAAGTATGGTTTAACTCTGTTAGCTGAATGCTCAGATCAGAAAGAAGTTTCACAGAATGCTTCTGTGTAGTTTATATTTGAATATATTCCTTTTTCCACTACTACGCTCTTAGCGCTCCAAATGTCCAGTTGCATTTTCTACATAAAGAGTGTTCAGATCTGCTCAATCAAAAGTATGGTTTAACTCTGTTAGCTGAATGCACAGATCAGAAAGAAGTTTCACCGAATGATTCTGTGTAGTTTATATTTGAAGACATTCCTTTTTCCACTATTACCCTCTTAGCGCTCCGAATCTCCACTTGCATTTTCTACAAAAAGAGTGTTTCATAACTGCTCAATCAAAAATATGTTTTATCTCTGTTAACTGAATTTACAGATCAGAAATAAGTTTCACAGAATGCATCTGTGTAGTTTTTATTTGAAGATATTCTTTTTCCCAATGTAGGCCTCTTAGCGCTTAGCATGTCCAATTGCAGTTTCTACAGAAAGAGTGTTTCAGAACGGCTCAATCAAAAGTAAGGTTCAACTCTGTTAGTTGAATGCACAGAACAGAAAGAATTTTCACAGAATGCTACTGTGTAGTTTATATTTGAATATATTCCTTTTTCCACTATTACCCTCTTAGCGCTCCGAATGTCCACTTGCATTTTCTACAGAAAGAGTGTTCAGAACTGCGCAATCAAAAGTATGGTTTAACTCTGTTAGCTTAATGAACATATCAGAAATAAGTTTCACACAATGCTTCTGTGTAGTTTTTATTTGAAGATATTATTTTTCCCAATAGAGGCCTCTTAGCGCTCAGAATGTCCAATTGCAGTTTCTACAGAAAGAGTGTTTCAGAAAGGCTCAATCAAAAGTAAGGTTCAACTCTGTTAGTTGAATGCACAGAACAGAAAGTAGTTTCATACAATGCTTCTGTGTAGTTTATATTTGAACATATTCTTTTTCCACTATTACCCACTTAGCGCTACGAATGTCCAGTTGCATTTTCTACAGACAGAGTGTTTCAAAACTGCTCAATCAAAAGTATGGTTTAACTCTGTTAGCTGAATGCTCAGATCAGAAAGAAGTTTCACAGAATGCTTCTGTGTAGTTTATATTTGAATATATTCCTTTTTCCACTACTACTCTCTTAGCGCTCCAAATGTCCAGTTGCATTTTCTACAGAAAGAGTGTTCAGATCTGCTCAATCAAAAGTATGGTTTAACTCTGTTATCTGAATGCACAGATCAGAAAGAAGTTTCACAGAATGATTCTGTGTAGTTTATATTTGGAGACATTCCTTTTTCCACTATTACCCTCTTAGCGCTCCGAATCTCCACTTGCATTTTCTACAGAAAGAGTGTTTCAGAACGGCTCAATCAAAACTAAGTTTCAACTCTTTTAGTTGAACAAACAGAACAGAAAGAAGTTTCACACAATTCTTCTGTGTAGTTTTTATTTGTAGACATTCTTTTTCCCAATATAGGCCTCTTAGCGCTCAGAATGTCCAATTGCAGTTTCTACAGAAAGAGTGTTTCAGAACGGCTCCATCAAAAGTAAGGTTCAACTCTGTTAGTTGAATGCACAGAACAGAAAGAAGTTTCATACAATGCTTCTGTGTAGTTTATATTTGAACATATTCTTTTTTCCACTATTACCCACTTAGCGCTACGAATGTCCAGTTGCATTTTCTCCAGACAGAGTGTTTCAAAACTGCTCAATCAAAAGTATGTTTTAACTCTGTTAGCTGAATGCTCAGATCAGAAAGAAGTTTCACGGAATGCTTCTGTGTAGTTTATATTTGAATATATTCCTTTTTCCACTACTACGCTCTTAGCGCTCCAAATGTCCAGTTGCATTTTCTACAGAAAGAGTGTTCAGATCTGCTCAATCAAAAGTATGGTTTAACTCTGTTAGCTGAATGCACAGATCAGAAAGAAGTTTCACCGAATGATTCTGTGTAGTTTATATTTGAAGACATTCCTTTTTCCACTATTACCCTCTTAGCGCTCCGAATCTCCACTTGTATTTTCTACAAAAAGAGTGTTTCATAACTGCTCAATCAAAAATATGTTTTATCTCTGTTAACTGAATTTACAGATCAGAAATAAGTTTCACAGAATGCATCTGTGTAGTTTTTATTTGAAGATATTCTTTTTCCCAATGTAGGCCTCTTAGCGCTTAGCATGTCCAATTGCAGTTTCTACAGAAAGAGTGTTTCAGAACGGCTCAATCAAAAGTAAGGTTCAACTCTGTTAGTTGAATGCACAGAACAGAAAGAATTTTCACAGAATGCTACTGTGTAGTTTATATTTGAATATATTCCTTTTTCCACTATTACCCTCTTAGCGCTCCGAATGCCCACTTGCATTTTCTACAGAAAGAGTGTTCAGAACTGCGCAATCAAAAGTATGGTTTAACTCTGTTAGCTTAATGAACATATCAGAAATAAGTTTCACACAATGCTTCTGTGTAGTTTTTATTTGAAGATATTTTTTTTCCCAATAGAGGCCTCTTAGCGCTCAGAATGATCAATTGCAGTTTCTACAGAAAGAGTGTTTCAGAACGGCTCAATCAAAAGTAAGGTTCAACTCTGTTAGTTGAATGCACAGAACAGAAAGAAGTTTCATACAATGCTTCTGTGTAGTTTATATTTGAACATATTCTTTTTTCCACTATTACCCACTTAGCGCTACGAATGTCCAGTTGCATTTTCTACAGACAGAGTGTTTCAAAACTGCTCAATCAAAAGTATGGTTTAACTCTGTTAGCTGAATGCTCAGATCAGAAAGAAGTTTCACAGAATGCTTCTGTGTAGTTTATATTTGAATATATTCCTTTTTCCACTACTACTCTCTTAGCGCTCCAAATGTCCAGTTGCATATTCTACAGAAATAGTGTTCAGATCTGCTCAATCAAAAGTATTGTTTAACTCTGTTAGCTGAATGCACAGATCAGAAAGAAGTTTCACAGAATGATTCTGTGTAGTTTATATTTGGAGACATTCCCTTTTCCACTATTACCTTCTTAGCGCTCCGAATCTACACTTGAATTTTCTACAGAAAGAGTGTTTCAGAACGGCTCAATCAAAACTAAGGTTCAACTGTTTTAGTTGAACAAACAGAACAGAAAGAAGTTTCACACAATTCTTCTGTGTAGTTTTAATTTGTAGACATTCTTTTTCCCAATATAGGCCTCTTAGCGCTCACAATGTCCAATTGCAGTTTCTACAGAAAGAGTGTTTCAGAACGGCTCAATCAAAAGTAAGGTTCAACTCTGTTAGTTGAATGCACAGAACAGAAAGAAGTTTCACAGAATGCTTCTGTGTAGTTTATATTTGAACATATTCTTTTTTCCACTATTACCCACTTAGCGCTACGAATGTCCAGTTGCATTTTCTACAGACAGAGTGTTTCAAAACTGCTCAATCAAAAGTATGGTTTAACTCTGTTAGCTGAATGCTCAGATCAGAAAGAAGTTTCACAGAATGCTTCTGTGTAGTTTATATTTGAATATATTCCTTTTTCCACTACTACGCTCTTAGCGCTCCAAAAGTCCAGTTGCATTTTCTACAGAAAGAGTGTTCAGATCTGCTCAATCAAAAGTATGGTTTAACTCTGTTAGCTGAATGCACAGATCAGAAAGAAGTTTCACCGAATGATTCTGTGTAGTTTATATTTGAAGACATTCCTTTTTCCACTATTACCCTCTTAGCGCTCCGAATCTCCACTTGCATTTTCTACAAAAAGAGTGTTTCATAACTGCTCAATCAAAAATATGTTTTATCTCTGTTAACTGAATTTACAGATCAGAAATAAGTTTCACAGAATGCATCTGTGTAGTTTTTATTTGAAGATATTCTTTTTCCCAATGTAGGCCTCTTAGCGCTTAGCATGTCCAATTGCAGTTTCTACAGAAAGAGTGTTTCAGAACGGCTCAATCAAAAGTAAGGTTCAACTCTGTTAGTTGAATGCACAGAACAGAAAGAATTTTCACAGAATGCTACTGTGTAGTTTATATTTGAATATATTCCTTTTTCCACTATTACCCTCTTAGCGCTCCGAATGTCCACTTGCATTTTCTACAGAAAGAGTGTTCAGAACTGCGCAATCAAAAGTATGGTTTAACTCTGTTAGCTTAATGAACATATCAGAAATAAGTTTCACACAATGCTTCTGTGTAGTTTTTATTTGAAGATATTATTTTTCCCAATAGAGGCCTCTTAGCGCTCAGAATGTCCAATTGCAGTTTCTACAGAAAGAGTGTTTCAGAAAGGCTCAATCAAAAGTAAGGTTCAACTCTGTTAGTTGAATGCACAGAACAGAAAGTAGTTTCATACAATGCTTCTGTGTAGTTTATATTTGAACATATTCTTTTTCCACTATTACCCACTTAGCGCTACGAATGTCCAGTTGCATTTTCTACAGACAGAGTGTTTCAAAACTGCTCAATCAAAAGTATGGTTTAACTCTGTTAGCTGAATGCTCAGATCAGAAAGAAGTTTCACAGAATGCTTCTGTGTAGTTTATATTTGAATATATTCCTTTTTCCACTACTACTCTCTTAGCGCTCCAAATGTCCAGTTGCATTTTCTACAGAAAGAGTGTTCAGATCTGCTCAATCAAAAGTATGGTTTAACTCTGTTATCTGAATGCACAGATCAGAAAGAAGTTTCACAGAATGATTCTGTGTAGTTTATATTTGGAGACATTCCTTTTTCCACTATTACCCTCTTAGCGCTCCGAATCTCCACTTGCATTTTCTACAGAAAGAGTGTTTCAGAACGGCTCAATCAAAACTAAGTTTCAACTCTTTTAGTTGAACAAACAGAACAGAAAGAAGTTTCACACAATTCTTCTGTGTAGTTTTTATTTGTAGACATTCTTTTTCCCAATATAGGCCTCTTAGCGCTCAGAATGTCCAATTGCAGTTTCTACAGAAAGAGTGTTTCAGAACGGCTCCATCAAAAGTAAGGTTCAACTCTGTTAGTTGAATGCACAGAACAGAAAGAAGTTTCATACAATGCTTCTGTGTAGTTTATATTTGAACATATTCTTTTTTCCACTATTACCCACTTAGCGCTACGAATGTCCAGTTGCATTTTCTCCAGACAGAGTGTTTCAAAACTGCTCAATCAAAAGTATGTTTTAACTCTGTTAGCTGAATGCTCAGATCAGAAAGAAGTTTCACGGAATGCTTCTGTGTAGTTTATATTTGAATATATTCCTTTTTCCACTACTACGCTCTTAGCGCTCCAAATGTCCAGTTGCATTTTCTACAGAAAGAGTGTTCAGATCTGCTCAATCAAAAGTATGGTTTAACTCTGTTAGCTGAATGCACAGATCAGAAAGAAGTTTCACCGAATGATTCTGTGTAGTTTATATTTGAAGACATTCCTTTTTCCACTATTACCCTCTTAGCGCTCCGAATCTCCACTTGTATTTTCTACAAAAAGAGTGTTTCATAACTGCTCAATCAAAAATATGTTTTATCTCTGTTAACTGAATTTACAGATCAGAAATAAGTTTCACAGAATGCATCTGTGTAGTTTTTATTTGAAGATATTCTTTTTCCCAATGTAGGCCTCTTAGCGCTTAGCATGTCCAATTGCAGTTTCTACAGAAAGAGTGTTTCAGAACGGCTCAATCAAAAGTAAGGTTCAACTCTGTTAGTTGAATGCACAGAACAGAAAGAATTTTCACAGAATGCTACTGTGTAGTTTATATTTGAATATATTCCTTTTTCCACTATTACCCTCTTAGCGCTCCGAATGCCCACTTGCATTTTCTACAGAAAGAGTGTTCAGAACTGCGCAATCAAAAGTATGGTTTAACTCTGTTAGCTTAATGAACATATCAGAAATAAGTTTCACACAATGCTTCTGTGTAGTTTTTATTTGAAGATATTTTTTTTCCCAATAGAGGCCTCTTAGCGCTCAGAATGTCCAATTGCAGTTTCTACAGAAAGAGTGTTTCAGAACGGCTCAATCAAAAGTAAGGTTCAACTCTGTTAGTTGAATGCACAGAACAGAAAGAAGTTTCATACAATGCTTCTGTGTAGTTTATATTTGAACATATTCTTTTTTCCACTATTACCCACTTAGCGCTACGAATGTCCAGTTGCATTTTCTACAGACAGAGTGTTTCAAAACTGCTCAATCAAAAGTATGGTTTAACTCTGTTAGCTGAATGCTCAGATCAGAAAGAAGTTTCACAGAATGCTTCTGTGTAGTTTATATTTGAATATATTCCTTTTTCCACTACTACTCTCTTAGCGCTCCAAATGTCCAGTTGCATATTCTACAGAAATAGTGTTCAGATCTGCTCAATCAAAAGTATTGTTTAACTCTGTTAGCTGAATGCACAGATCAGAAAGAAGTTTCACAGAATGATTCTGTGTAGTTTATATTTGGAGACATTCCCTTTTCCACTATTACCTTCTTAGCGCTCCGAATCTACACTTGAATTTTCTACAGAAAGAGTGTTTCAGAACGGCTCAATCAAAACTAAGGTTCAACTGTTTTAGTTGAACAAACAGAACAGAAAGAAGTTTCACACAATTCTTCTGTGTAGTTTTAATTTGTAGACATTCTTTTTCCCAATATAGGCCTCTTAGCGCTCACAATGTCCAATTGCAGTTTCTACAGAAAGAGTGTTTCAGAACGGCTCAATCAAAAGTAAGGTTCAACTCTGTTAGTTGAATGCACAGAACAGAAAGAAGTTTCACAGAATGCTTCTGTGTAGTTTATATTTGAACATATTCTTTTTTCCACTATTACCCACTTAGCGCTACGAATGTCCAGTTGCATTTTCTACAGACAGAGTGTTTCAAAACTGCTCAATCAAAAGTATGGTTTAACTCTGTTAGCTGAATGCTCAGATCAGAAAGAAGTTTCACAGAATGCTTCTGTGTAGTTTATATTTGAATATATTCCTTTTTCCACTACTACGCTCTTAGCGCTCCAAAAGTCCAGTTGCATTTTCTACAGAAAGAGTGTTCAGATCTGCTCAATCAAAAGTATGGTTTAACTCTGTTAGCTGAATGCACAGATCAGAAAGAAGTTTCACCGAATGATTCTGTGTAGTTTATATTTGAAGACATTCCTTTTTCCACTATTACCCTCTTAGCGCTCCGAATCTCCACTTGCATTTTCTACAAAAAGAGTGTTTCATAACTGCTCAATCAAAAATATGTTTTATCTCTGTTAACTGAATTTACAGATCAGAAATAAGTTTCACAGAATGCATCTGTGTAGTTTTTATTTGAAGATATTCTTTTTCCCAATGTAGGCCTCTTAGCGCTTAGCATGTCCAATTGCAGTTTCTACAGAAAGAGTGTTTCAGAACGGCTCAATCAAAAGTAAGGTTCAACTCTGTTAGTTGAATGCACAGAACAGAAAGAATTTTCACAGAATGCTACTGTGTAGTTTATATTTGAATATATTCCTTTTTCCACTATTACCCTCTTAGCGCTCCGAATGCCCACTTGCATTTTCTACAGAAAGAGTGTTCAGAACTGCGCAATCAAAAGTATGGTTTAACTCTGTTAGCTTAATGAACATATCAGAAATAAGTTTCACACAATGCTTCTGTGTAGTTTTTATTTGAAGATATTTTTTTTCCCAATAGAGGCCTCTTAGCGCTCAGAATGTCCAATTGCAGTTTCTACAGAAAGAGTGTTTCAGAACGGCTCAATCAAAAGTAAGGTTCAACTCTGTTAGTTGAATGCACAGAACAGAAAAAAGTTTCATACAATGCTTCTGTGTAGTTTATATTTGAACATATTCTTTTTTCCACTATTACCCACTTAGCGCTACGAATGTCCAGTTGCATTTTCTACAGACAGAGTGTTTCAAAACTGCTCAATCAAAAGTATGGTTTAACTCTGTTAGCTGAATGCTCAGATCAGAAAGAAGTTTCACAGAATGCTTCTGTGTAGTTTATATTTGAATATATTCCTTTTTCCACTACTACTCTCTTAGCGCTCCAAATGTCCAGTTGCATATTCTACAGAAATAGTGTTCAGATCTGCTCAATCAAAAGTATTGTTTAACTCTGTTAGCTGAATGCACAGATCAGAAAGAAGTTTCACAGAATGATTCTGTGTAATTTATATTTGGAGACATTCCCTTTTCCACTATTACCTTCTTAGCGCTCCGAATCTACACTTGAATTTTCTACAGAAAGAGTGTTTCAGAACGGCTCAATCAAAACTAAGGTTCAACTGTTTTAGTTGAACAAACAGAACAGAAAGAAGTTTCACACAATTCTTCTGTGTAGTTTTAATTTGTAGACATTCTTTTTCCCAATATAGGCCTCTTAGCGCTCACAATGTCCAATTGCAGTTTCTACAGAAAGAGTGTTTCAGAACGGCTCAATCAAAAGTAAGGTTCAACTCTGTTAGTTGAATGCACAGAACAGAAAGAAGTTTCACAGAATGCTTCTGTGTAGTTTATATTTGAACATATTCTTTTTTCCACTATTACCCACTTAGCGCTACGAATGTCCAGTTGCATTTTCTACAGACAGAGTGTTTCAAAACTGCTCAATCAAAAGTATGGTTTAAATCTGTTAGCTGAATGCTCAGATCAGAAAGAAGTTTCACAGAATGCTTCTGTGTAGTTTATATTTGAATATATTCCTTTTTCCACTACTACGCTCTTAGCGCTCCAAAAGTCCAGTTGCATTTTCTACAGAAAGAGTGTTCAGATCTGCTCAATCAAAAGTATGGTTTAACTCTGTTAGCTGAATGCACAGATCAGAAAGAAGTTTCACCGAATGATTCTGTGTAGTTTATATTTGAAGACATTCCTTTTCCACTATTACCCTCTTAGCGCTCCGAATCTCCACTTGCATTTTCTACAAAAAGAGTGTTTCATAACTGCTCAATCAAAAATATGTTTTATCTCTGTTAACTGAATTTACAGATCAGAAATAAGTTTCACAGAATGCATCTGTGTAGTTTTTATTTGAAGATATTCTTTTTCCCAATGTAGGCCTCTTAGCGCTTAGCATGTCCAATTGCAGTTTCTACAGAAAGAGTGTTTCAGAACGGCTCAATCAAAAGTAAGGTTCAACTCTGTTAGTTGAATGCACAGAACAGAAAGAATTTTCACAGAATGCTACTGTGTAGTTTATATTTGAATATATTCCTTTTTCCACTATTACCCTCTTAGCGCTCCGAATGTCCACTTGCATTTTCTACCGAAACAGAGTTCAGAACTGCGCAATCAAAAGTATGGTTTAACTCTGTTAGCTTAATGAACATATCAGAAATAAGTTTCACACAATGCTTCTGTGTAGTTTTTATTTGAAGGTATTATTTTTCCCAATATAGGCCTCTTAGCGCTCAGAATGTCCAATTGCAGTTTCTACAGAAAGAGTGTTTCAGAAAGGCTCAATCAAAAGTAAGGTTCAACTCTGTTAGTTGAATGCACAGAACAGAAAGAAGTTTCACACAATGATTCTGTGTAGTTTATATTTGAACATACTCTTTTTTCCACTATTACCCACTTAGCGCTACGAATGTCCAGTTGCATTTTCTACAGACAGAGTGTTTCAAAACTGCTCAATCAAAAGTATGGTTTAACTCTGTTAGCTGAATGCTCGGATCAGAAAGAAGTTTCACAGAATGCTTCTGTGTAGTTTATATTTGAATATATTCCTTTTTCCACTACTACTCTCTTAGCGCTCCAAATGTCCAGTTGCATTTTCTACAGAAAGAGTGTTCAGATCTGCTCAATCAAAAGTATGGTTTAACTCTGTTAGCTGAATGCACAGATCAGAAAGAAGTTTCACAGAATGATTCTGTGTAGTTTATATTTGGAGACATTCCTTTTTCCACTATTACCCTCTTAGCGCTCCGAATCTCCACTTGCATTTTCTACAGAAAGAGTGTTTCAGAACGGCTCAATCAAAACCAAGGTTCAACTCTTTTAGTTGAACAAACAGAACAGAAAGAAGTTTCACACAATTCTTCTGTGTAGTTTTTATTTGTAGACATTCTTTTTCCCAATATAGGCCTCTTAGCGCTCAGAATGTCCAATTGCAGTTTCTACAGAAAGAGTGTTTCAGAACGGCTCAATCAAAAGTAAGGTTCAACTCTGTTAGTTGAATGCACAGAACAGAAAGAAGTTTCATACAATGCTTCTGTGTAGTTTATATTTGAACATATTCTTTTTTCCACTATTACCCACTTAGCGCTACGAATGTCCAGTTGCATTTTCTACAGACAGAGTGTTTCAAAACTGCTCAATCAAAAGTATGGTTTAACTCTGTTAGCTGAATGCACAGATCAGAAAGAAGTTTCACAGAATGATTCTGTGTAGTTTATATTTGGAGACATCCCTTTTTCCACTATTACTCTCTTAGCGCTCCGAATCTCCACTTGCATTTTCTACAAAAAGAGTGTTTCAGAACGGCTCAATCAAAACTAAGGTTCAACTCTTTTAGTTGAAGAAACAGAACAGAAAGAAGTTTCACACAATTCTTCTGTGTAGTTTTTATTTGTAGACATTCTTTTTCCCAATATAGGCCTCTTAGCGCTCAGAATGTCCAATTGCAGTTTCTACAGAAAGAGTGTTTCAGAAAGGCTCAATCAAAATTATGGTTCAACTCTGTTAGTTGAATGCACAGAACAGAAAGAAGTTTCATACAATGCTTCTGTGTAGTTTATATTTGAACATATTCTTTTTTCCACTATTACCCACTTAGCGCTACGAATGTCCAGTTGCATTTTCTACAGACAGAGTGTTTCAAAACTGCTCAATCAAAAGTATGGTTTAACTCTGTTAGCTGAATGCTCAGATCAGAAAGAAGTTTCACAGAATGCTTCTGTGTAGTTTATATTTGAATATATTCCTTTTTCCACTACTACTCTCTTAGCGCTCCAAATGTCCAGTTGCATTTTCTACAGAAAGAGTGTTCAGATCTGCTAAATCAAAAGTATGGTTTAACTCTGTTAGCTGAATGCACAGATCAGAAAGAAGTTTCACAGAATGATTCTGTGTAGTTTATATTTGGAGACATTCCTTTTTCCACTATTACCCTCTTAGCGCTCCGAATCTCCACTTGCATTTTCTACAGAAAGAGTGTTTCAGAACGGCTCAATCAAAATTAAGGTTCAACTCTTTTAGTTGAACAAACAGAACAGAAAGAAGTTTCACACAATTCTTCTGTGTAGTTTTTATTTGTAGACATTCTTTTTCCCAATATAGGCCTCTTAGCGCTCAGAATGTCCAATTGCAGTTTCTACAGAAAGAGTGTTTCAGAACGGCTCAATCAAAAGTAAGGTTCAACTCTGTTAGTTGAATGCACAGAACAGAAAGAAGTTTCATACAATGCTTCTGTGTAGTTTATATTTGAACATATTCTTTTTTCCACTATTACCCACTTAGCGCTACGAATGTCCAGTTGCATTTTCTACAGACAGAGTGTTTCAAAACTGCTCAATCAAAAGTATGTTTTAACTCTGTTAGCTGAATGCTCAGATCAGAAAGAAGTTTCACAGAATGCTTCTGTGTAGTTTATATTTGAAAATATTCCTTTTTCCACTACTACTCTCTTAGCGCTCCAAATGTCCAGTTGCATTTTCTACAGAAAGAGTGTTCAGATCTGCTCAATCAAAAGTATGGTTTAACTCTGTTAGCTGAATGCACAGATCAGAAACAAGTTTCACAGAATGATTCTGTGTAGTTTATATTTGGAGACATTCCTTTTTCCACTATTACCCTCTTAGCGCTCCGAATCTCCACTTGCATTTTCTACAGAAAGAGTGTTTCAGAACGGCTCAATCAAAATTAAGGTTCAACTCTTTTAGTTGAACAAACAGAACGGAAAGAAGTTTCACACAATTCTTCTGTGTAGTTTTTATTTGTAGACATTCTTTTTCTCAATATAGGCCTCTTAGCGCTCAGAATGTCCAATTGCAGTTTCTACAGAAAGAGTGTTTCAGAACGGCTCAATCAAAAGTAAGGTTCAACTCTGTTAGTTGAATGCACAGAACAGAAAGAAGTTTCATACAATGCTTCTGTGTAGTTTATATTTGAACATATTCTTTTTTCCACTATTACCCACTTAGCGCTACGAATGTCCAGTTGCATTTTCTCCAGACAGAGTGTTTCAAAACTGCTCAATCAAAAGTATGTTTTAACTCTGTTAGCTGAATGCTCAGATCAGAAAGAAGTTTCACAGAATGCTTCTGTGTAGTTTATATTTGAATATATTCCTTTTTCCACTACTACGCTCTTAGCGCTCCAAATGTCCAGTTGCATTTTCTACAGAAAGAGTGTTCAGATCTGCTCAATCAAAAGTATGGTTTAACTCTGTTAGCTGAATGCACAGATCAGAAAGAAGTTTCACCGAATGATTCTGTGTAGTTTATATTTGAAGACATTCCTTTTTCCACTATTACCCTCTTAGCGCTCCGAATCTCCACTTGTATTTTCTACAAAAAGAGTGTTTCATAACTGCTCAATCAAAAATATGTTTTATCTCTGTTAACTGAATTTACAGATCAGAAATAAGTTTCACAGAATGCATCTGTGTAGTTTTTATTTGAAGATATTCTTTTTCCCAATGTAGGCCTCTTAGCGCTTAGCATGTCCAATTGCAGTTTCTACAGAAAGAGTGTTTCAGAACGGCTCAATCAAAAGTAAGGTTCAACTCTGTTAGTTGAATGCACAGAACAGAAAGAATTTTCACAGAATGCTACTGTGTAGTTTATATTTGAATATATTCCTTTTTCCACTATTACCCTCTTAGCGCTCCGAATGCCCACTTGCATTTTCTACAGAAAGAGTGTTCAGAACTGCGCAATCAAAAGTATGGTTTAACTCTGTTAGCTTAATGAACATATCAGAAATAAGTTTCACACAATGCTTCTGTGTAGTTTTTATTTGAAGATATTTTTTTTCCCAATAGAGGCCTCTTAGCGCTCAGAATGTCCAATTGCAGTTTCTACAGAAAGAGTGTTTCAGAACGGCTCAATCAAAAGTAAGGTTCAACTCTGTTAGTTGAATGCACAGAACAGAAAGAAGTTTCATACAATGCTTCTGTGTAGTTTATATTTGAACATATTCTTTTTTCCACTATTACCCACTTAGCGCTACGAATGTCCAGTTGCATTTTCTACAGACAGAGTGTTTCAAAACTGCTCAATCAAAAGTATGGTTTAACTCTGTTAGCTGAATGCTCAGATCAGAAAGAAGTTTCACAGAATGCTTCTGTGTAGTTTATATTTGAATATATTCCTTTTTCCACTACTACTCTCTTAGCGCTCCAAATGTCCAGTTGCATATTCTACAGAAATAGTGTTCAGATCTGCTCAATCAAAAGTATTGTTTAACTCTGTTAGCTGAATGCACAGATCAGAAAGAAGTTTCACAGAATGATTCTGTGTAGTTTATATTTGGAGACATTCCCTTTTCCACTATTACCTTCTTAGCGCTCCGAATCTACACTTGAATTTTCTACAGAAAGAGTGTTTCAGAACGGCTCAATCAAAACTAAGGTTCAACTGTTTTAGTTGAACAAACAGAACAGAAAGAAGTTTCACACAATTCTTCTGTGTAGTTTTAATTTGTAGACATTCTTTTTCCCAATATAGGCCTCTTAGCGCTCACAATGTCCAATTGCAGTTTCTACAGAAAGAGTGTTTCAGAACGGCTCAATCAAAAGTAAGGTTCAACTCTGTTAGTTGAATGCACAGAACAGAAAGAAGTTTCACAGAATGCTTCTGTGTAGTTTATATTTGAACATATTCTTTTTTCCACTATTACCCACTTAGCGCTACGAATGTCCAGTTGCATTTTCTACAGACAGAGTGTTTCAAAACTGCTCAATCAAAAGTATGGTTTAACTCTGTTAGCTGAATGCTCAGATCAGAAAGAAGTTTCACAGAATGCTTCTGTGTAGTTTATATTTGAATATATTCCTTTTTCCACTACTACGCTGTTAGCGCTCCAAAAGTCCAGTTGCATTTTCTACAGAAAGAGTGTTCAGATCTGCTCAATCAAAAGTATGGTTTAACTCTGTTAGCTGAATGCACAGATCAGAAAGAAGTTTCACCGAATGATTCTGTGTAGTTTATATTTGAAGACATTCCTTTTTCCACTATTACCCTCTTAGCGCTCCGAATCTCCACTTGCATTTTCTACAAAAAGAGTGTTTCATAACTGCTCAATCAAAAATATGTTTTATCTCTGTTAACTGAATTTACAGATCAGAAATAAGTTTCACAGAATGCATCTGTGTAGTTTTTATTTGAAGATATTCTTTTTCCCAATGTAGGCCTCTTAGCGCTTAGCATGTCCAATTGCAGTTTCTACAGAAAGAGTGTTTCAGAACGGCTCAATCAAAAGTAAGGTTCAACTCTGTTAGTTGAATGCACAGAACAGAAAGAATTTTCACAGAATGCTACTGTGTAGTTTATATTTGAATATATTCCTTTTTCCACTATTACCCTCTTAGCGCTCCGAATGCCCACTTGCATTTTCTACAGAAAGAGTGTTCAGAACTGCGCAATCAAAAGTATGGTTTAACTCTGTTAGCTTAATGAACATATCAGAAATAAGTTTCACACAATGCTTCTGTGTAGTTTTTATTTGAAGATATTTTTTTTCCCAATAGAGGCCTCTTAGCGCTCAGAATGTCCAATTGCAGTTTCTACAGAAAGAGTGTTTCAGAACGGCTCAATCAAAAGTAAGGTTCAACTCTGTTAGTTGAATGCACAGAACAGAAAGAAGTTTCATACAATGCTTCTGTGTAGTTTATATTTGAACATATTCTTTTTTCCACTATTACCCACTTAGCGCTACGAATGTCCAGTTGCATTTTCTACAGACAGAGTGTTTCAAAACTGCTCAATCAAAAGTATGGTTTAACTCTGTTAGTTGAATGCTCAGATCAGAAAGAAGTTTCACAGAATGCTTCTGTGTAGTTTATATTTGAATATATTCCTTTTTCCACTACTACTCTCTTAGCGCTCCAAATGTCCAGTTGCATATTCTACAGAAATAGTGTTCAGATCTGCTCAATCAAAAGTATTGTTTAACTCTGTTAGCTGAATGCACAGATCAGAAAGAAGTTTCACAGAATGATTCTGTGTAATTTATATTTGGAGACATTCCCTTTTCCACTATTACCTTCTTAGCGCTCCGAATCTACACTTGAATTTTCTACAGAAAGAGTGTTTCAGAACGGCGCAATCAAAACTAAGGTTCAAATGTTTTAGTTGAACAAACAGAACAGAAAGAGGTTTCACACAATTCTTCTGTGTAGTTTTAATTTGTAGACATTCTTTTTCCCAATATAGGCCTCTTAGCGCTCACAATGTCCTATTGCAGTTTCTACAGAAAGAGTGTTTCAGAACGGCTCAATCAAAAGTAAGGTTCAACTCTGTTAGTTGAATGCACAGAACAGAAAGAAGTTTCACAGAATGCTTCTGTGTAGTTTATATTTGAACATATTCTTTTTTCCACTATTACCCACTTAGCGCTACGAATGTCCAGTTGCATTTTCTACAAACAGAGTGTTTCAAAACTGCTCAATCAAAAGTATGGTTTAAATCTGTTAGCTGAATGCTCAGATCAGAAAGAAGTTTCACAGAATGCTTCTGTGTAGTTTATATTTGAATATATTCCTTTTTCCACTACTACGCTCTTAGCGCTCCAAAAGTCCAGTTGCATTTTCTACAGAAAGAGTGTTCAGATCTGCTCAATCAAAAGTATGGTTTAACTCTGTTAGCTGAATGCACAGATCAGAAAGAAGTTTCACCGAATGATTCTGTGTAGTTTATATTTGAAGACATTCCTTTTTCCACTATTACCCTCTTAGCGCTCCGAATCTCCACTTGCATTTTCTACAAAAAGAGTGTTTCATAACTGCTCAATCAAAAATATGTTTTATCTCTGTTAACTGAATTTACAGATCAGAAATAAGTTTCACAGAATGCATCTGTGTAGTTTTTATTTGAAGATATTCTTTTTCCCAATGTAGGCCTCTTAGCGCTTAGCATGTCCAATTGCAGTTTCTACAGAAAGAGTGTTTCAGAACGGCTCAATCAAAAGTAAGGTTCAACTCTGTTAGTTGAATGCACAGAACAGAAAGAATTTTCACAGAATGCTACTGTGTAGTTTATATTTGAATATATTCCTTTTTCCACTATTACCCTCTTAGCGCTCCGAATGTCCACTTGCATTTTCTACCAAAACAGAGTTCAGAACTGCGCAATCAAAAGTATGGTTTAACTCTGTTAGCTTAATGAACATATCAGAAATAAGTTTCACACAATGCTTCTGTGTAGTTTTTATTTGAAGGTATTATTTTTCCCAATATAGGCCTCTTAGCGCTCAGAATGTCCAATTGCAGTTTCTACAGAAAGAGTGTTTCAGGAAGGCTCAATCAAAAGTAAGGTTCAACTCTGTTAGTTGAATGCACAGAACAGAAAGAAGTTTCATACAATGATTCTGTGTAGTTTATATTTGAACATACTCTTTTTTCCACTATTACCCACTTAGCGCTACGAATGTCCAGTTGCATTTTCTACAGACAGAGTGTTTCAAAACTGCTCAATCAAAAGTATGGTTTAACTCTGTTAGCTGAATGCTCGGATCAGAAAGAAGTTTCACAGAATGCTTCTGTGTAGTTTATATTTGAATATATTCCTTTTTCCACTACTACTCTCTTAGCGCTCCAAATGTCCAGTTGCATTTTCTACAGAAAGAGTGTTCAGATCTGCTCAATCAAAAGTATGGTTTAACTCTGTTAGCTGAATGCACAGATCAGAAAGAAGTTTCACAGAATGATTCTGTGTAGTTTATATTTGGAGACATTCCTTTTTCCACTATTACCCTCTTAGCGCTCCGAATCTCCACTTGCATTTTCTACAGAAAGAGTGTTTCAGAACGGCTCAATCAAAACCAAGGTTCAACTCTTTTAGTTGAACAAACAGAACAGAAAGAAGTTTCACACAATTCTTCTGTGTAGTTTTTATTTGTAGACATTCTTTTTCCCAATATAGGCCTCTTAGCGCTCAGAATGTCCAATTGCAGTTTCTACAGAAAGAGTGTTTCAGAACGGCTCAATCAAAAGTAAGGTTCAACTCTGTTAGTTGAATGCACAGAACAGAAAGAAGTTTCATACAATGCTTCTGTGTAGTTTATATTTGAACATATTCTTTTTTCCACTATTACCCACTTAGCGCTACGAATGTCCAGTTGCATTTTCTACAGACAGAGTGTTTCAAAACTGCTCAATCAAAAGTATGGTTTAACTCTGTTAGCTGAATGCTCAGATCAGAAAGAAGTTTCACAGAATGCTTCTGTGTAGTTCATATTTGAATATATTCCTTTTTCCACTACTACACTCTTAGCGCTCCAAATGTCCAGTTGCATTTTCTACAGAAAGAGTGTTCAGATCTGCTCAATCAAAAGTATGGTTTAACTCTGTTAGCTGAATGCACAGATCAGAAAGAAGTTTCACCGAATGATTCTGTGTAGTTTATATTTGAAGACATTCCTTTTTCCACTATTACCCTCTTAGCGCTCCGAATCTCCACTTGCATTTTCTACAAAAAGAGTGTTTCATAACTGCTCAATCAAAAATATGTTTTATCTCTGTTAACTGAATTTACAGATCAGAAATAAGTTTCACAGAATGCATCTGTGTAGTTTTTATTTGAAGATATTCTTTTTCCCAATGTAGGCCTCTTAGCGCTCAGAATGTCCAATTGCAGTTTCTACAGAAAGAGTGTTTCAGAAAGGCTCAATCAAAAGTAAGGTTCAACTCTGTTAGTTGAATGCACAGAACAGAAAGAATTTTCACAGAATGCTACTGTGTAGTTTATATTTGAATATATTCCTTTTTCCACTATTACCCTCTTAGCGCTCCGAATGTCCACTTGCATTTTCTACAGAAAGAGTGTTCAGAACTGCGCAATCAAAAGTATGGTTTAACTCTGTTAGCTTAATGAACATATCAGAAATAAGTTTCACACAATGCTTCTGTGTAGTTTTTATTTGAAGATATTATTTTTCCCAATAGAGGCCTCTTAGCGCTCAGAATGTCCAATTGCAGTTTCTACAGAATGAGTGTTTCAGAAAGGCTCAATCAAAAGTAAGGTTCAACTCTGTTAGTTGAATGCACAGAACAGAAAGAAGTTTCATACAATGCTTCTGTGTAGTTTATATTTGAACATATTCTTTTTTCCACTATTACCCACTTAGCGCTACGAATGTCCAGTTGCATTTTCTACAGACAGAGTGTTTCAAAACTGCTCAATCAAAAGTATGGTTTAACTCTGTTAGCTGAATGCTCAGATCAGAAAGAAGTTTCACAGAATGCTTCTGTGTAGTTTATATTTGAATATATTCCTTTTTCCACTACTACTCTCTTAGCGCTCAAAATGTCCAGTTGCATTTTCTACAGAAAGAGTGTTCAGATCTGCTGAATCAAAAGTATGGTTTAACTCTGTTAGCTGAATGCACAGATCAGAAAGAAGTTTCACAGAATGATTCTGTGTAGTTTATATTTGGAGACATTCCTTTTTCCACTATTACCCTCTTAGCGCTCCGAATCTCCACTTGCATTTTCTACAGAAAGTGTGTTTCAGAACGGCTCAATCAAAACTAAGGTTCAACTCTTTTAGTTGAACAAACAGAACAGAAAGAAGTTTCACACAATTCTTCTGTGTAGTTTTTATTTGTAGACATTCGTTTTCCCAATGTAGGCCTCTTAGCGCTCAGAATGTCCAATTGCAGTTTCCACAGAAAGAGTGTTTCAGAACGACTCAATCAAAAGTAAGGTTCAACTCTGTTAGTTGAATGCACAGAACAGAAAGAAGTTTCACAGAATGCTTGTGTGTAGTTTATATTTGAACATATTCTTTTTTCCACTCTTACCCACTTAGCGCTACGAATGTCCAGTTGCATTTTCTACAGACAGAGTGTTTCAAAACTGCTCAATCAAAAGTATGGTTTAACTCTGTTAGCTGAATGCTCAGATCAGAAAGAAGTTTCACAGAATCCTTCTGTGTAGTTTATATTTGAATATATTCCTTTTTCCACTACTACGCTCTTAGCGCTCCAAATGTCCAGTTGCATTTTCTACAGAAAGAGTGTTCAGATCTGCTCAATCAAAAGTATGGTTTAACTCTGTTAGCTGAATGCACAGATCAGAAAGAAGTTTCACCGAATGATTCTGTGTAGTTTATATTTGAAGATATTCCTTTTTCCACTATTAACCTCTTAGCGCTCCGAATCTCCACTTGCATTTTCTACAAAAAGAGTGTTTCATAACTGCTCAAACAAAAATATGTTTTATCTCTGTTAACTGAATTTACAGATCAGAAATAAGTTTCACAGAATGCATCTGTGTAGTTTTTATTTGAAGATATTCTTTTTCCCAATGTAGGCCTCTTAGGGCTTAGCATGTCCAATTGCAGTTTCTACAGAAAGAGTGTTTCAGAACGGCTCAATCAAAAGTAAGGTTCAACTCTGTTAGTTGAATGCACAGAACAGAAAGAATTTTCACAGAATGCTACTGTGTAGTTTATATTTGAATATATTCCTTTTTCCACTATTACCCTCTTAGCGCTCCGAATGTCCACTTGCATTTTCTACCGAAAGAGTGTTCAGAACTGCGCAATCAAAAGTATGGTTTAACTCTGTTAGCTTAATGAACATATCAGAAATAAGTTTCACACAATGCTTCTGTGTAGTTTTTATTTGAAGATATTATTTTTCCCAATAGAGGCCTCTTAGCGCTCAGAATGTCCAATTGCAGTTTCTACAGAAAGAGTGTTTCAGAAAGGCTCAATCAAAAGTAAGGTTCAACTCTGTTAGTTGAATGCACAGAACAGAAAAAAGTTTCATACAATGCTTCTGTGTAGTTTATATTTGAACATATTCTTTTCTCCACTATTACCCACTTAGCGCTACGAATGTCCAGTTGCATTTTCTACAGACAGAGTGTTTCAAATCTGCTCAATCAAAAGTATGGTTTAACTCTGTTAGCTGAATGCTCAGATAAGAAAGAAGTTTCACAGAATGCTTCTGTGTAGTTTATATTTGAATATATTCCTTTTTCCAATACTACTCTCTTAGCGCTCCAAATGTCCAGTTGCATTTTCTACAGAAAGAGTGTTCAGATCTGCTCAATCAAAAGTATGGTTTAACTCTGTTAGCTGAATGCACAGATCAGAAAGAAGTTTCACAGAATGATTCTGTGTAGTTTATATTTGGAGACATTCCTTTTTCCACTATTACCCTCTTAGCGCTCTGAATCTCCACTTGCATTTTCTACAGAAAGAGTGTTTCAGAACGGCTCAATCAAAACTAAGGTTCAACTCTTTTAGTTGAACAAACAGAACAGAAAGAAGTTTCACACAATTCTTCTGTGTAGTTTTTATTTGTAGACATTCTTTTTCCCAATATAGGCCTCTTAGCGCTCAGAATGTCCAATTGCAGTTTCTACAGAAAGTGTGTTTCAGAACGGCTCAATCAAAAGTAAGGTTCAACTCTGTTAGTTGAATGCACAGAACAGAAAGAAGTTTCACAGAATGCTTCTGTGTAGTTTATATTTGAACATATTCTTTTTTCCACTATTACCGACTTAGCGCTACGAATGTCCAGTTGCATTTTCTACAGACAGAGTGTTTCAAAACTGCTCAATCAAAAGTATGGTTTAACTCTGTTAGCTGAATGCTCAGATCAGAAAGAAGTTTCACAGAATGCTTCTGTGTAGTTTATATTTGAATATATTCCTTTTTCCACTACTACGCTCTTAGCGCTCCAAATGTCCAGTTGCATTTTCTACAGAAAGAGTGTTCAGATCTGCTCAATCAAAAGTATGGTTTAACTCTGTTAGCTGAATGCACAGATCAGAAACAAGTTTCACCGAATGATTCTGTGTAGTTTATATTTGAAGACATTCCTTTTTCCACTATTGCCCTCTTAGCGCTCCGAATCTCCACTTGCATTTTCTACAAAAAGAGTGTTTCATAACTGCTCAATCAAAAATATGTTTTATCTCTGTTAACTGAATTTACAGATCAGAAATAAGTTTCACAGAATGCATCTGTGTAGTTTTTATTTGAAGATATTCTTTTTCCCAATGTAGGCCTCTTAGCGCTTAGCATGTCCAATTGCAGTTTCTACAGAAAGAGTGTTTCAGAACGGCTCAATCAAAAGTAAGGTTCAACTCTGTTAGTTGAATGCACAGAACAGAAAGAATTTTCACAGAATGCTACAGTGTAGTTTATATTTGAATATATTCCTTTTTCCACTATTACCCTCTTATTGCTCCGAATGTCCACTTGCATTTTCTACAGAAAGAGTGTTCAGAACTGCGCAATCAAAAGTATGGTTTAACTCTGTTAGCTTAATGAACATATCAGAAATAAGGTTCACACAATGCTTCTGTGTAGTTTTTATTTGAAGATATTATTTTTCCCAATAGAGGCCTCTTAGCGCTCAGAATGTCCAATTGCAGTTTCTACAGAAAGAGTGTTTCAGAACGGCTCAATCAAATGTAAGGTTCAACTCTGTTAGTTGAATGCACAGAACAGAAAGAAGTTTCATACAATGCTTCTGTGTAGTTTATATTTGAACATATTCTTTTCTACACTATTACCCACTTAGCGCTACGAATGTCCAGTTGCATTTTCTACAGACAGAGTGTTTCAAAACTGCTCAATCAAAAGTATGGTTTAACTCTGTTAGCTGAATGCACAGATCAGAAAGAAGTTTCACAGAATGATTCTGTGTAGTTTATATTTGGAGACATTCCTTTTTCCACTCTTACCCTCTTAGCACTCCGAATCTCCACTTGCATTTTCTACAGAAAGAGTGTTTCAGAACGGCTCAATCAAAACTAAGGTTCAACTCTTTTAGTTGAACAAACAGAACAGAAAGAAGTTTCACACAATTCTTCTGTGTAGTTTTTATTTGTAGACATTCGTTTTCCCAATGTAGGCCTCTTAGCGCTCAGAATATCCAATTGCAGTTTCCACAGAAAGAGTGTTTCAGAACGGCTCAATCAAAAGTAAGGTTCAACTCTGTTAGTTGAATGCACAGAACAGAAAGAAGTTTCACAGAATGCTTGTGTGTAGTTTATATTTGAACATATTCTTTTTTCCACTCTTACCCACTTAGCGCTACGAATGTCCAGTTGCATTTTCTACAGACAGAGTGTTTCAAAACTGCTCAATCAAAAGTATGGTTTAACTCTGTTAGCTGAATGCTCAGATCAGAAAGAAGTTTCACAGAATCCTTCTGTGTAGTTTATATTTGAATATATTCCTTTTTCCACTACTACGCTCTTAGCGCTCCAAATGTCCAGTTGCATTTTCTACAGAAAGAGTGTTCAGATCTGCTCAATCAAAAGTATGGTTTAACTCTGTTAGCTGAATGCACAGATCAGAAAGAAGTTTCACCGAATGATTCTGTGTAGTTTATATTTGAAGATATTCCTTTTTCCACTATTAACCTCTTAGCGCTCCGAATCTCCACTTGCATTTTCTACAAAAAGAGTGTTTCATAACTGCTCAAACAAAAATATGTTTTATCTCTGTTAACTGAATTTACAGATCAGAAATAAGTTTCACAGAATGCATCTGTGTAGTTTTTATTTGAAGATATTCTTTTTCCCAATGTAGGCCTCTTAGGGCTTAGCATGTCCAATTGCAGTTTCTACAGAAAGAGTGTTTCAGAACGGCTCAATCAAAAGTAAGGTTCAACTCTGTTAGTTGAATGCACAGAACAGAAAGAATTTTCACAGAATGCTACTGTGTAGTTTATATTTGAATATATTCCTTTTTCCACTATTACCCTCTTAGCGCTCCGAATGTCCACTTGCATTTTCTACCGAAAGAGTGTTCAGAACTGCGCAATCAAAAGTATGGTTTAACTCTGTTAGCTTAATGAACATATCAGAAATAAGTTTCACACAATGCTTCTGTGTAGTTTTTATTTGAAGATATTATTTTTCCCAATAGAGGCCTCTTAGCGCTCAGAATGTCCAATTGCAGTTTCTACAGAAAGAGTGTTTCAGAAAGGCTCAATCAAAAGTAAGGTTCAACTCTGTTAGTTGAATGCACAGAACAGAAAAAAGTTTCATACAATGCTTCTGTGTAGTTTATATTTGAACATATTCTTTTCTCCACTATTACCCACTTAGCGCTACGAATGTCCAGTTGCATTTTCTACAGACAGAGTGTTTCAAATCTGCTCAATCAAAAGTATGGTTTAACTCTGTTAGCTGAATGCTCAGATAAGAAAGAAGTTTCACAGAATGCTTCTGTGTAGTTTATATTTGAATATATTCCTTTTTCCAATACTACTCTCTTAGCGCTCCAAATGTCCAGTTGCATTTTCTACAGAAAGAGTGTTCAGATCTGCTCAATCAAAAGTATGGTTTAACTCTGTTAGCTGAATGCACAGATCAGAAAGAAGTTTCACAGAATGATTCTGTGTAGTTTATATTTGGAGACATTCCTTTTTCCACTATTACCCTCTTAGCGCTCTGAATCTCCACTTGCATTTTCTACAGAAAGAGTGTTTCAGAACGGCTCAATCAAAACTAAGGTTCAACTCTTTTAGTTGAACAAACAGAACAGAAAGAAGTTTCACACAATTCTTCTGTGTAGTTTTTATTTGTAGACATTCTTTTTCCCAATATAGGCCTCTTAGCGCTCAGAATGTCCAATTGCAGTTTCTACAGAAAGTGTGTTTCAGAACGGCTCAATCAAAAGTAAGGTTCAACTCTGTTAGTTGAATGCACAGAACAGAAAGAAGTTTCACAGAATGCTTCTGTGTAGTTTATATTTGAACATATTCTTTTTTCCACTATTACCGACTTAGCGCTACGAATGTCCAGTTGCATTTTCTACAGACAGAGTGTTTCAAAACTGCTCAATCAAAAGTATGGTTTAACTCTGTTAGCTGAATGCTCAGATCAGAAAGAAGTTTCACAGAATGCTTCTGTGTAGTTTATATTTGAATATATTCCTTTTTCCACTACTACGCTCTTAGCGCTCCAAATGTCCAGTTGCATTTTCTACAGAAAGAGTGTTCAGATCTGCTCAATCAAAAGTATGGTTTAACTCTGTTAGCTGAATGCACAGATCAGAAACAAGTTTCACCGAATGATTCTGTGTAGTTTATATTTGAAGACATTCCTTTTTCCACTATTGCCCTCTTAGCGCTCCGAATCTCCACTTGCATTTTCTACAAAAAGAGTGTTTCATAACTGCTCAATCAAAAATATGTTTTATCTCTGTTAACTGAATTTACAGATCAGAAATAAGTTTCACAGAATGCATCTGTGTAGTTTTTATTTGAAGATATTCTTTTTCCCAATGTAGGCCTCTTAGCGCTTAGCATGTCCAATTGCAGTTTCTACAGAAAGAGTGTTTCAGAACGGCTCAATCAAAAGTAAGGTTCAACTCTGTTAGTTGAATGCACAGAACAGAAAGAATTTTCACAGAATGCTACAGTGTAGTTTATATTTGAATATATTCCTTTTTCCACTATTACCCTCTTATTGCTCCGAATGTCCACTTGCATTTTCTACAGAAAGAGTGTTCAGAACTGCGCAATCAAAAGTATGGTTTAACTCTGTTAGCTTAATGAACATATCAGAAATAAGTTTCACACAATGCTTCTGTGTAGTTTTTATTTGAAGATATTATTTTTCCCAATAGAGGCCTCTTAGCGCTCAGAATGTCCAATTGCAGTTTCTACAGAAAGAGTGTTTCAGAACGGCTCAATCAAATGTAAGGTTCAACTCTGTTAGTTGAATGCACAGAACAGAAAGAAGTTTCATACAATGCTTCTGTGTAGTTTATATTTGAACATATTCTTTTCTACACTATTACCCACTTAGCGCTACGAATGTCCAGTTGCATTTTCTACAGACAGAGTGTTTCAAAACTGCTCAATCAAAAGTATGGTTTAACTCTGTTAGCTGAATGCACAGATCAGAAAGAAGTTTCACAGAATGATTCTGTGTAGTTTATATTTGGAGACATTCCTTTTTCCACTCTTACCCTCTTAGCACTCCGAATCTCCACTTGCATTTTCTACAGAAAGAGTGTTTCAGAACGGCTCAATCAAAACTAAGGTTCAACTCTTTTAGTTGAACAAACAGAACAGAAAGAAGTTTCACACAATTTTTCTGTGTAGTTTTTATTTGTAGACATTCTTTTTTTCAATATAGGCCTCTTAGCGCTCAGAATGTCCAATTGCAGTTTCTACAGAAAGAGTGTTTCAGAAAGCCTCAATCAAAAGTAAGGTTCAACTCTATTAGTTGATCGCACAGAACAGAAAGAAGTTTCATACTATGCTTCTGTGTAGTTTATATTTGAACATATTCTTTTCTCCACTATTACCCACTTAGCGATACGAATGTCCAGTTGCATTTTCTACAGACAGAGTGTTTCAAAACTGCTCAATCAAAAGTATGGTTTAACTCTGTTAGCTGAATGCTCAGATCAGAAAGAAGTTTCACAGAATGCTTCTGTGTAGTTTATATTTGAATATATTCCTTTTTCCACTACTACTCTCTTAGCGCTCCAAATGTCCAGTTGCATTTTCTACAGAAAGAGTGTTCAGATCTGCTCAATCAAAAGTATGGTTTAACTCTGTTAGCTGAATGCACAGATCAGAAAGAAGTTTCACAGAATGATTCTGTGTAGTTTATATTTGGAGACATTCCTTTTTCCACTATTACCCTCTTAGTGCTCCGAATCTCCACTTGCATTTTCTACAGAAAGAGTGTTTCAGAACGGCTCAATCAAAATTAAGGTTCAACTCTTTTAGTTGAACAAACAGAACAGAAAGAAGTTTCACACAATTCTTCTGTGTAGTTTTTATTTGTAGACATTCTTTTTCCCAATATAGGCCTCTTAGCGCTCAGAATGTCCAATTGCAGTTTCTACAGAAAGAGTGTTTCAGAACGGCTCAATCAAAAGTAAGGTTCCAGTTTCATCCAAACATCATTCTCAGTAAACTATCGCAAGGACAAAAAACCAAATACCGCATGTTCTCACTCATACGTGGGAATTGAACAATGAGAACTCATGGACACAGGAAGGGGAACATCACACTCCGGGGACTGTTGTGGGGTGGGGGGAGGGGGGAGGGACAGCATTAGGAGATACACCTAATGCTAAATGACGAATTAATGGGTGCAGGAAATCAACATGGCACATGGATACATATGTAACAAACCTGCACATTGTGCACATGTACCCTAAAACCCTAAAGTATAATAAAAAAAAAAATAAATAAAAAAAAAAAAAAAAAAAAAAAAACAAAAGTAAGGTTCAACTCTGTTAGTTGAATGCACAGAACAGCAAGAAGTTTCACAGAATGCTTCTGTGTAGTTTATATTTGAACATATTCTTTTTTCCACTATTACCCACTTAGCGCTAAGAATGTCCAGTTGCATTTTCTACAGACAGAGTGTTTCAAAACTGCTCAATCAAAAGTATGGTTTAACTCTGTTAGCTGAATGCTCAGATCAGAAAGAAGTTTCACAGAATGCTTCTGTGTAGTTTATATTAGAATATATTCCTTTTTCCACTAATACGCTCTTAGCGCTCCAAATGTCCAGTTGCATTTTCTACAGAAAGAGTGTTCAGATCTGCTCAATCAAAAGTATGGTTTAACTCTGTTAGCTGAATGCACAGATCAGAAAGAAGTTTCACCGAATGATTCTGTGTAGTTTATATTTGAAGACATTCCTTTTTGCACTATTACCCTCTTAGCGCTCCGAATCTCCACTTGCATTTTCTACAAAAAGAGTGTTTCATAACTGCTCAATCAAAAATATGTTTTATCCCTGTTAACTGAATTTACAGATCAGAAATAAGTTTCACAGAATGCATCTGTGTAGTTTTTATTTGAAGATATTCTTTTTCCCAATGTAGGCCTCTTAGCGCTTAGCATGTCCAATTGCAGTTTCTACAGAAAGAGTGTTTCAGAACGGCTCAATCAAAAGTAAGGTTCAACTCTGTTAGCTGAATGCACAGAACAGTAAGAGTTTTCACAGAATGCTACTGTGTAGTTTATATTTGAATATATTCCTTTTTCCACTATTACCCTCTTAGCGCTCCGAATGTCCACTTGCATTTTCTACAGAAAGAGTGTTCAGAACTGCGCAATCAAAAGTATGGTTTAACTCTGTTAGCTTAATGAACATATCAGAAATAAGTTTCACACAATGCTTCTGTGTAGTTTTTATTTGAAGATATTATTTTTCCCAATAGAGGCCTCTTAGCGCTCAGAATGTCCAATTGCAGTTTCTACAGAAAGAGTGTTTCAGAAAGGCTCAATCAAAAGTAAGGTTCAACTCTGTTAGTTGAATGCACAGAACAGAAAGAAGTTTCATACAATGCTTCTGTGTAGTTTATATTTGAACATATTCTTTCTCCACTATTACCCACTTAGCGCTACGAATGTCCAGTTGCATTTTCTACAGACAGAGTGTTTCAAAACTGCTCAATCAAAAGTATGGTTTAACTCTGTTAGCTGAATGCTCAGATCAGAAAGATGTTTCACAGAATGCTTCTGTGTAGTTTATATTTGAATATATTCCTTTTTCCACTACTACTCTCTTAGCGCTCCAAATGTCCAGTTGCATTTTCTACAGAAAGAGTGTTCAGATCTGCTCAATCAAAAGTATGGTTTAACTCTGTTAGCTGAATGCACAGATCAGAAAGAAGTTTCACAGAATGATTCTGTGTAGTTTATATTTGGAGACATTCCTTTTTCCACTATTACCCTCTTAGCACTCCGAATCTCCACTTGCATTTTCTACAGAAAGAGTGTTTCAGAACGGCTCAATCAAAACTAAGGTTCAACTCTTTTAGTTGAAGAAACAGAACAGAAAGAAGTTTCACACAATTCTTCTGTGTAGTTTTTATTTGTAGACATTCTTTTTTTCAATATAGGCCTCTTAGCGCTCAGAATGTCCAATTGCAGTTTCTACAGAAAGAGTGTTTCAGAACGGCTCAATCAAAAGTAAGGTTCAACTCTGTTAGTTGAATGCACAGAACAGCAAGAAGTTTCACAGAATGCTTCTGTGTAGTTTATATTTGAACATATTCTTTTTTCCACTATTACCCACTTAGCGCTACGAATGTCCAGTTGCATTTTCTACAGACAGAGTGTTTCAAAACTGCTCAATCAAAAGTATGGTTTAACTCTGTTAGCTGAATGCTCAGATCAGAAAGAAGTTTCACAGAATGCTTCTGTGTAGTTTATATTTGAATATATTCCTTTTTCCACTAATACGCTCTTAGCGCTCCAAATGTCCAGTTGCATTTTCTACAGAAAGAGTGTTCAGATCTGCTCAATCAAAGGTATGGTTTAACTCTGTTAGCTGAATGCACAGATCAGAAAGAAGTTTCACCGAATGATTCTGTGTAGTTTATATTTGAAGACATTCCTTTTTCCACTATTACCCTCTTAGCGCTCCGAATCTCCACTTGCATTTTCTACAAAAAGAGTGTTTCATAACTGCTCAATCAAAAATATGTTTTATCTCTGTTAACTGAATTTACAGATCAGAAATAAGTTTCACAGAATGCATCTGTGTAGTTTTTATTTGAAGATATTCTTTTTCCCAATGTAGGCCTCTTAGCGCTTAGCATGTCCAATTGCAGTTTCTACAGAAAGAGTGTTTCAGAACGGCTCAATCAAAAGTAAGGTTCAAATCTGTTAGCTGAATGCACAGAACAGTAAGAGTTTTCACAGAATGCTACTGTGTAGTTTATATTTGAATATATTCCTTTTTCCACTATTACCCTCTTAGCGCTCCGAATGTCCACTTGCATTTTCTACAGAAAGAGTGTTCAGAACTGCGCAATCAAAAGTATGGTTTAACTCTGTTAGCTTAATGAACATATCAGAAATAAATTTCACACAATGCTTCTGTGTAGTTTTTATTTGAAGATATTATTTTTCCCAATAGAGGCCTCTTAGCGCTCAGAATGTCCAATTGCAGTTTCTACAGAAAGAGTGTTTCAGAAAGGCTCAATCAAAAGTAAGGTTCAACTCTGTTAGTTGAACGCACAGAACAGAAAGAAGTTTCATACAATGCTTCTGTGTAGTTTATATTTTAACATATTCTTTTCTCCACTATTACCTACTTAGCTCTACGAATGTCCAGTTGCATTTTCTACAGACAGAGTGTTTCAAAACTGCTCAATCAAAAGTATGGTTTAACTCTGTTAGCTGAATTCTCAGATCAGAAAGAAGTTTCAGAGAATGCTTCTGTGTAGTTTATATTTGAATATATTCCTTTTTCCACTACTACTCTCTTAGCGCTCCAAATGTCCAGTTGCATTTTCTACAGAAAGAGTGTTCAGATCTGCTGAATCCAAAGTATGGTTTAACTCTGTTAGCTGAATGCACAGATCAGAAAGAAGTTTCACAGAATAATTCTGTGTAGTTTATATTTGGAGAAATTCCTTTTTCCACTATTACCCTCTTAGCGCTCCGAATCTCCACTTGCATTTTCTACAGAAAGAATGTTTCAGAACGGCTCAATCAAAACTAAAGTTCAACTCTTTTAGTTGAACAAACAGAACAGAAAGAAGTTTCACACAATTCTTCTCTGTAGTTTTTATTTGTAGACATAATTTTTCCCAATATAGGCATCCTAGCTCTCAGAATGTCCAATTGCAGTTTCTACAGAAAGAGTGTTTCAGAACGGCTCAATCAAAAGTAAGGTTCAACTCTGTTAGTTGAATGCACAGAACAGAAAGAAGTTACATACAATGCTTCTGTGTAGTTTATATTTGAACATATTCTTTTTTCCACTATTACCCACTTAGCGCTAGGAATGTCCAGTTGCATTTTCTACAGACAGAGTGTTTCAAACTGCTCAATCAAAAGTGTGGTTTAACTCTGTTAGCTGAATGCTCAGATCAGAAAGAAGTTTCACAGAATGCTTCTGTGTAGTTTATATTTGAATATATTCCTTTTTCCACTACTACGCTCTTAGCGCTCCAAATGTCCAGTTGCATTTTCTACAGAAAGAGTGTTCAGATCTGCTGAATCAAAAGTATGGTTTAACTCTGTTAGCTGAATGCACAGATCAGAAAGAAGTTTCACCGAATGATTCTGTGTAGTTTATATTTGAAGACATTCCTTTTTCCACTATTACCCTCTTAGCGCTCCGAATCTCCACTTGCATTTTCTACAAAAAGAGTGTTTCATAACTGCTCAATCAAAAATATGTTTTATCTCTGTTAACTGAATTTACAGATCAGAAATAAGTTTCACAGAATGCATCTGTGTAGTTTTTATTTGAAGATATTCTTTTTCCCAATGTAGGCCTCTTAGCGCTTAGCATGTCCAATTGCAGTTTCTACAGAAAGAGTGTTTCAGAACGGCTCAATCAAAAGTAAGGTTCAACTCTGTTAGCTGAATGCACAGAACAGAAAGAGTTTTCACAGAATGCTACTGTGTAGTTTATATTTGAATATATTCCTTTTTCCACTATTACCCTCTTAGCGCTCCGAACGTCCACTTGCATTTTCTACAGAAAGAGTGTTCAGAACTGCGCAATCAAAAGTATGGTTTAACTCTGTTAGCTTAATGAACATATCAGAAATACGTTTCACACAATGCTTCTGTGTAGTTTTTATTTGAAGATATTATTTTTCCCAATAGAGGCCTCTTAGCGCTCAGAATGTCCAATTGCAGTTTCTACAGAAAGAGTGTTTCAGAAAGGCTCAATCAAAAGTAAGGTTCAACTCTGTTAGTTGAACGCACAGAACAGAAAGAAGTTTCATACAATGCTTCTGTGTAGTTTATATTTGAACATATTCTTTTCTCCACTATTACCCACTTAGCGCTACGAATGTCCAGTTGCATTTTCTACAGACAGAATGTTTCAAAACTGCTCAATCAAAAGTATGGTTTAACTCTGTTAGCTGAATGCTCAGATCAGAAAGAAGTTTCACAGAATGCTTCTGTGTAGTTTATATTTGAATATATTCCTTTTTCCACTACTACTCTCTTAGCGCTCCAAATGTCCAGTTGCATTTTCTACAGAAAGAGTGTTCAGATCTGCTCAATCAAAAGTATGGTTTAACACTGTTAGCTGAATGCACAGATCAGAAAGAAGTTTCACAGAATGATTCTGTGTAGTTTATATTTGGAGACATTCCTTTTTCCACTATTACCCTCTTAGCGCTCCGAATATCCACTTGCATTTTCTACAGAAAGAGTGTTTCAGAACGGCTCAATCAAAACTAAGGTTCAACTCTTTTAGTTGAACAAACAGAACAGAAAGAAGTTTCACACAATTCTTCTGTGTAGTTTTTATTTGTAGACATTCTTTTTCCCAATATAGGCCTCTTAGCGCTCAGAATGTCCAATTGCAGTTTCTACAGAAAGAATGTTTCAGAACGGCTCAATCAAAAGTAAGGTTCAACTCTGTTAGTTGAATGCACAGAACAGCAAGAAGTTTCACAGAATGCTTCTGTGTAGTTTATATTTGAACATATTCTTTTTTCCACTATTACAAACTTAGCGCTACGAATGTCCAGTTGCATTTTCTACAGACAGAGTGTTTCAAAACTGCTCAATCAAAAGTATGGTTTAACTCTGTTAGCTGAATGCTCAGATTAGAAAGAAGTTTCACAGAATGCTTCTGTGTAGTTTATATTTGAATATATTCCTTTTTCCACTAATACGCTCTTAGCGCTCCAAATGTCCAGTTGCATTTTCTACAGAAAGAGTGTTCACATCTGCTCAATCAAAAGTATGGTTTAACTCTGTTAGCTGAATGCACAGATCAGAAAGAAGTTTCACCGAATGATTCTGTGTAGTTTATATTTGAAGACATTAATTTTTCCACTATTACCCTCTTAGCGCTCCGAATCTCCACTTGCATTTTCTACAAAAAGAGTGTTTCATAACTGCTCAATCAAAAATATGTTTTATCTCTGTTAACTGAATTTACAGATCAGAAATAAGTTTGACAGAATGCATCTGTGTAGTTTTTATTTGAAGATATTCTTTTTCCCAATGTAGGCCTCTTAGCGCTTAGCATGTCCAATTGCAGTTTCTACAGAAAGAGTGTTTCAGAACGGCTCAATCAAAAGTAAGGTTCAACTCTGTTAGCTGAATGCACAGAACAGAAAGAGTTTTCACAGAATGCTACTGTGTAGTTTATATTTGAATATATTCCTTTTTCCACTATTACCCTCTTAGCGCTCCGAATGTCCACTTGCATTTTCTACAGAAAGAGTGTTCAGAACTGCGCAATCAAAAGTATGGTTTAACTCTGTTAGCTTAATGAACATATCAGAAATAAGTTTCACACAATGCTTCTGTGTAGTTTTTATTTGAAGATATTATTTTTCCCAATAGAGGCCTCTTAGCGCTCAGAATGTCCAATTGCAGTTTCTACAGAAAGAGTGTTTCAGAAAGGCTCAATCAAAAGTAAGGTTCAACTCTGTTAGTTGAACGCACAGAACAGAAAGAAGTTTCATACAATGCTTCTGTGTAGTTTATATTTGAACATATTCTTTTCTCCACTATTACCTACTTAGCTCTACGAATGTCCAGTTGCATTTTCTACAGACAGAGTGTTTCAAAACTGCTCAATCAAAAGTATGGTTTAACTCTGTTAGCTGAATTCTCAGATCAGAAAGAAGTTTCAGAGAATGCTTCTGTGTAGTTTATATTTGAATATATTCCTTTTTCCACTACTACTCTCTTAGCGCTCCAAATGTCCAGTTGCATTTTCTACAGAAAGAGTGTTCAGATCTGCTGAATCCAAAGTATGGTTTAACTCTGTTAGCTGAATGCACAGATCAGAAAGAAGTTTCACAGAATAATTCTGTGTAGTTTATATTTGGAGAAATTCCTTTTTCCACTATTACCCTCTTAGTGCTCCGAATCTCCACTTGCATTTTCTACAGAAAGAGTGTTTCAGAACGGCTCAATCAAAACTAAAGTTCAAATATTTTAGTTGAACAAACAGAACAGAAAGAAGTTTCACACAATTCTTCTCTGTAGTTTTTATTTGTAGACATAAATTTTCCCAATATAGGCATCCTAGCTCTCAGAATGTCCAATTGCAGTTTCTACAGAAAGAGTGTTTCCGAACGGCTCAATCAAAAGTAAGGTTCAACTCTGTTAGTTGAATGCACAGAACAGAAAGAAGTTTCATACAATGCTTCTGTGTAGTTTATATTTGAACATATTCTTTTTTCCACTATTACCCACTTAGCGCTACGAATGTCCAGTTGCATTTTCTACAGACAGAGTGTTTCAAAACTGCTCAATCAAAAGTGTGGTTTAACTCTGTTAGCTGAATGCTCAGATCAGAAAGAAGTTTCACAGAATGCTTCTGTGTAGTTTATATTTGAATATATTCCTTTTTCCACTACTACGCTCTTAGCGCTCCAAATGTCCAGTTGCATTTTCTACAGAAAGAGTGTTCAGATCTGCTCAATCAAAAGTATGGTTTAACTCTGTTAGCTGAATGCACAGATCAGAAAGAAGTTTCACCGAATGATTCTGTGTAGTTTATATTTGAAGACATTCCTTTTTCCACTATTACCCTCTTAACGCTCCGAATCTCCACTTGCATTTTCTACAAAAAGAGTGTTTCATAACTGCTCAATCAAAAATATGTTTTATCTCTGTTAACTGAATTTACAGATCAGAAATAAGTTTCACAGAATGCATCTGTGTAGTTTTTATTTGAAGATATTCTTTTTCCCAATGTAGGCCTCTTAGCGCTTAGCATGTCCAATTGCAGTTTCTACAGAAAGAGTGTTTCAGAACGGCTCAATCAAAAGTAAGGTTCAACTCTGTTAGCTGAATGCACAGAACAGAAAGAATTTTCACAGAATGCTACTGTGTAGTTTATATTTGAATATATTCCTTTTTCCACTATTACCCTCTTAGCGCTCCGAACGTCCACTTGCATTTTCTACAGAAAGAGTGTTCAGAACTGCGCAATCAAAAGTATGGTTTAACTCTGTTAGCTTAATGAACATATCAGAAATAAGTTTCACACAATGTTTCTGTGTAGTTTTTATTTGAAGATATTATTTTTCCCAATAGAGGCCTCTTAGCGCTCAGAATGTCCAATTGCAGTTTCTACAGAAAGAGTGTTTCAGAAAGGCTCAATCAAAAGTAAGGTTCAACTCTGTTAGTTGAACGCACAGAACAGAAAGAAGTTTCATACAATGCTTCTGTGTAGTTTATATTTGAACATATTCTTTTCTCCACTATTACCCACTTAGCGCTACGAATGTCCAGTTGCATTTTCTACAGACAGAGTGTTTCAAAACTGCTCAATCAAAAGTATGGTTTAACTCTGTTAGCTGAATGCTCAGATCAGAAAGAAGTTTCACAGAATGCTTCTGTGTAGTTTATATTTGGATATATTCCTTTTTCCACTACTACTCTCTTAGCGCTCCAAATGTCCAGTTGCATTTTCTACAGAAAGAGTGTTCAGATCTGCTCAATCAAAAGTATGGTTTAACTCTGTTAGCTGAATGCACAGATCAGAAAGAAGTTTCACAGAATGATTCTGTGTAGTTTATATTTGGAGAAATTCCTTTTTCCACTATTACCCTCTTAGCGCTCCGAATCTCCACTTGCATTTTCTACAGAAAGAGTGTTTCAGAACGGCTCAATCAAAACTAAGGTTCAACTCTTTTAGTTGAACAAACAGAACAGAAGGAAGTTTCACACAATTCTTCTGTGTAGTTTTTATTTGTAGACATTCTTTTTCCCAATATAGGCCTCTTAGCGCTCAGAATGTCCAATTGCAGTTTCTACAGAAAGAATGTTTCAGAACGGCTCAATCAAAAGTAAGGTTCAACTCTGTTAGTTGAATGCACAGAACAGCAAGAAGTTTCACAGAATGCTTCTGTGTAGTTTATATTTGAACATATTCTTTTTTCCACTATTACAAACTTAGCGCTACGAATGTCCAGTTGCATTTCCTACAGACAGAGTGTTTCAAAACTGCTCAATCAAAAGTATGGTTTAACTCTGTTAGCTGAATGCTCAGATCAGAAAGAAGTTTCACAGAATGCTTCTTTGTAGTTTATATTTGAATATATTCCTTTTTCCACTAATACGCTCTTAGCGCTCCAAATGTCCAGTTGCATTTTCTACATAAAGAGTGTTCAGATCTGCTCAATCAAAAGTATGGTTTAACTCTGTTAGCTGAATGCACAGATCAGAAAGAAGTTTCACCGAATGATTCTGTGTAGTTTATATTTGAAGACATTCCTTTTTCCACTATTACCCTCTTAGCGCTCCGAATCTCCACTTGCATTTTCTACAAAAAGAGTGTTTCATAACTGCTCAATCAAAAATATGTTTTAACTCTGTTAACTGAATTTACAGATCAGAAATAAGTTTCACAGAATGCATCTGTGTAGTTTTTATTTGAAGATATTCTTTTTCCCAATGTAGGCCTCTTAGCGCTTAGCATGTCCAATTGCAGTTTCTACAGAAAGAGTGTTTCAGAACGGCTCAATCAAAACTAAAGTTCAACTCTTTTAGTTGAACAAACAGAACAGAAAGAAGTTTCACAGAATGATTCTGTGTAGTTTATATTTGGAGACATTCCTTTTTCCACTATTACCCTCTTAGCGCTCCGAATATCCACTTGCATTTTCTACAGAAAGAGTGTTTCAGAACGGCTCAATCAAAACTAAGGTTCAACTCTTTTAGTTGAACAAACAGAACAGAAAGAAGTTTCACACAATTCTTCTGTGTAGTTTTTATTTGTAGACATTCTTTTTCCCAATATAGGCCTCTTAGCGCTCAGAATGTCCAATTGCAGTTTCTACAGAAAGAGTGTTTCAGAACGGCTCAATCAAAAGTAAGGTTCAACTCTGTTAGTTGAATGCACAGAACAGCAAGAAGTTTCACAGAATGCTTCTGTGTAGTTTATATTTGAACATATTCTTTTTTCCACTATTACCCACTTAGCGCTACGAATGTCCAGTTGCATTTTCTACAGACAGAGTGTTTCAAAACTGCTCAATCAAAGTATGGTTTAACTCTTTTAGCTGAATTCTCAGATCAGAAAGAAGTTTCAGAGAATGCTTCTGTGTAGTTTATATTTGAATATATTCCTTTTTCCACTACTACTCTCTTAGCGCTCCAAATGTCCAGTTGCATTTTCTACAGAAAGAGTGTTCAGATCTGCTCTATCAAAAGTATGGTTTAACTCTGTTAGCTGAATGCACAGATCAGAAAGAAGTTTCACAGAATGATTCTGTGTAGTTTATATTTGGAGACATTCCTTTTTCCACTATTACCCTCTTAGCGCTCCGAATCTCCACTTGCATTTTCTACAGAAAGAGTTTCTCAGAACGGCTCAATCAAAACTAAGGTTCAACTCTTTTAGTTGAACAAACAGAACAGAAAGAAGTTTCACACAATTCTTCTCTGTAGTTTTTATTTGTAGACATTCTTTTTCCCAATATAGGCCTCCTAGCGCTCAGAATGTCCAATTGCAGTTTCTACAGAAAGAGTGTTTCAGAACGGCTCAATCAAAAGTAAGGTTCAACTCTGTTAGTTGAATGCACAGAACAGAAAGAAGTTTCATACAATGCTTCTGTGTAGTTTATATTTGAACATATTCTTTTTTCCACTATTACCCACTTAGCGCTACGAATGTCCAGTTGCATTTTCTACAGACAGAGTGTTTCAAAACTGCTCAACCAAAAGTATGGTTTAACTCTGTTAGCTGAATGCTCAGATCAGAAAGAAGTTTCACAGAATGCTTCTGTGTAGTTTATATTTGAATATATTCCTTTTTCCACTACTACTCTCTTAGCGCTCCAAATGTCCAGTTGCATTTTCTACAGAAAGAGTGTTCAGATCTGCTCAATCAAAAGTATGGTTTAAATCTGTTAGCTGAATGCACAGATCAGAAAGAAGTTTCACCAAATGTTTCTGTGTAGTTTATATTTGAAGACATTCCTTTTTCCACTATTACCCACTTAGCGCTCCGAATCTCCACTTGCATTTTCTACAAAAAGAGTGTTTCATAACTGCTCAATCAAAAATATGTTTTATCTCTGTTAACTGAATTTACAGATCAGAAAGAAGTTTCACAGAATGCATCTGTGTAGTTTTTATTTGAAGATATTAATTTTCCCAATGTAGGCCTCTTAGCGCTTAGCATGTCCAATTGCAGTTTCTACAGAAAGAGTGTTTCAGAACGGCTCAATCAAAAGTAAGGTTCAACTCTGTTAGTTGAATGCACAGAACAGAAATAATTTTCACAGAATGCTACTGTGTAGTTTATATTTGAATATATTCCTTTTTCCACTATTACCCTCTTAGCGCTCCGAATGTCCACTTGCATTTTCTACAGAAAGAGTGTTCAGAACTGCGCAATCAAAAGTATGGTTTAACTCTGTTAGCTTAATGAACATATCAGAAATAAGTTTCACACAATGCTTCTGTGTAGTTTTTATTTGAAGATATTATTTTTCCCAATATAGGCCTCTTAGCGCTCAGAATGTCCAATTGCAGTTTCTACAGAAAGTGTGTTTCAGAAAGGCTCAATCAAAAGTAAGGTTCAACTCTGTTAGTTGAATGCACAGAACAGAAAGAAGTTTCATACAATGCTTCTGTGTAGTTTATATTTGAACATATTCTTTTTTCCACTATTACCCACTTAGCGCTACGAATGTCCAGTTGCATTTTCTACAGACAGAGTGTTTCAAAACTGCTCAATCAAAAGTATGGTTTAACTCTGTTAGCTGAATGCTCAGATCAGAAAGAAGTTTCACAGAATGCTTCTGTGTAGTTTATATTTGAATATATTCCTTTTTCCACTAGTAATCTCTTAGCGCTCCAAATGTCCAGTTGCATTTTCTACAGAAAGAGTGTTCAGATCTGCTCAATCAAAAGTATGGTTTAACTCTGTTAGCTGAATGCACAGATCAGAAAGAAGTTTCACAGAATGATTCTGTGTAGTTTATATTTGGAGACATTCCTTTTTCCACTATTACCCTCTTAGCGCTCCGAATCTCCACTTGCATTTTCTACAGAAAGAGTGTTTCAGAACGGCTCAATCAAAACTAAGGTTCAACTCTTTTAGTTGAACAAACAGAACAGAAAGAAGTTTCACACAATTCTTCTGGGTAGTTTTTATTTGTAGACATTCTTTTTCCCAATATAGGCCTCCTAGCGCTCAGAATGTCCAATTGCAGTTTCTACAGGAAGAGTGTTTCAGAACGGCTCAATCAAAAGTAAGGTTCAACTCTGTTAGTTGAATGCACAGAACAGAAAGAAGTTTCATACAATGCTTCTGTGTAGTTTATATATGAACATATTCTTTTTTCCACTATACCCACTTAGCGCTACGAATGTCCAGTTGCATTTTCTACAGACAGAGTGTTTCAAAACTGCTCAATCAAAAGCATGGTTTAACTCTGTTAGCTGAATGCTCAGATCAGAAAGAAGTTTCACAGAGTGCTTCTGTGTTGTTTATATTTGAATATATTCCTTTTTCCACTACTACGCTCTGAGCGCTCCAAATGTCCAGTTGCATTTTCTACAGAAAGAGTGTTCTGATCTGCTCAATCAAATGTATGGTTTAACTCTTTTAGCTGAATGCACAGATCAGAAAGAAGTTTCACCGAATGATTCTGTGTAGTTTATATTTGAAGACATTCCTTTTTCCACTATTACCCTCTTAGCGCTCCGAATCTCCACTTGCATTTTCTACAAAAAGAGTGTTTCATAACTGCTCAATCAAAAATATGTTTTATCTCTGTTAACTGAATTTACAGATCAGAAATAAGTTTCACAGAATGCATCTGTGTAGTTTTTATTTGAAGATATTCTTTTTCCCAATGTAGGTCTCTTAGCGCTTAGCATGTCCAATTGCAGTTTCTACAGAAAGAGTGTTTCAGAACGGCTCAATCAAAAGTAAGGTTCAACTCTGTTAGCTGAATGCACAGAACAGAAAGAGTTTTCACAGAATGCTACTGTGTAGTTTATATTTGAATATATTCCTTTTTCCACTATTACCCTCTTAGCGCTCCGAACGTCCACTTGCATTTTCTACAGAAAGAGTGTTCAGAACTGCGCAATCAAAAGTATGGTTTAACTCTGTTAGCTTAATGAACATATCAGAAATAAGTTTCACACAATGCTTCTGTGTAGTTTTTATTTGAAGCTATTATTTTTCCCAATAGAGTCCTCTTAGCGCTCAGAATGTCCAATTGCAGTTTCTACAGAAAGAGTGTTTCAGAAAGGCTCAATCAAAAGTAAGGTTCAACTCTGTTAGTTGAACGCACAGAACAGAAAGAAGTTTCATACAATGCTTCTGTGTAGTTTATATTTGAACATATTCTTTTCTCCACTATTACCCACTTAGCGCTACGAATGTCCAGTTGCATTTTCTACAGACAGAGTGTTTCAAAACTGCTCAATCAAAAGTATGGTTTAACTCTGTTAGCTGAATGCTCAGATCAGAAAGAAGTTTCACAGAATGCTTCTGTGTAGTTTATATTTGAATATATTCTTTTTTCCACGACTACCCTCTAAGCGCTTCAAATGTCCAGTTGCATTTTCTACAGAAAGAGTGTTCAGATCTGCTCAATCAAAAGTATGGTTTAACTCTGTTAGCTGAATGCACAGAGCAGAAAGAAGTTTCACAGAATGATTCTGTGTAGTTTATATTTGGAGACATTCCTTTTTCCACTATTACCCTCTTAGCGCTCCGAATCTCCACTTGCATTTTCTACAGAAAGAGTGTTTCAGAACGGCTCAATCAAAACTACGGTTCAACTCTTTTAGTTGAACAAACAGAACAGAAAGAAGTTTCACACAATTCTTCTGTGTAGTTTTTATTTGTAGACATTCTTTTTCCCAATATAGGCCTCTTAGCGCTCAGAATGTCCAATTGCAGTTTCTACAGAAAGAGTGTTTCAGAACGGCTCAATCAAAAGTAAGGTTCAACTCTGTTAGTTGAATGCACAGAACAGCAAGAAGTTTCACAGAATGCTTCTGTGTAGTTTATATTTGAACATATTCTTTTTTCCACTATTACCCACTTAGCGCTACGAATGTCCAGTTGCATTTTCTACAGACAGAGTGTTTCAAAACTGCTCAATCAAAGTATGGTTTAACTCTTTTAGCTGAATTCTCAGATCAGAAAGAAGTTTCAGAGAATGCTTCTGTGTAGTTTATATTTGAATATATTCCTTTTTCCACTACTACTCTCTTAGCGCTCCAAATGTCCAGTTGCATTTTCTACAGAAAGAGTGTTCAGATCTGCTCTATCAAAAGTATGGTTTAACTCTGTTAGCTGAATGCACAGATCAGAAAGAAGTTTCACAGAATGATTCTGTGTAGTTTATATTTGGAGACATTCCTTTTTCCACTATTACCCTCTTAGCGCTCCGAATCTCCACTTGCATTTTCTACAGAAAGAGTGTTTCAGAACGGCTCAATCAAAACTAAGGTTCAACTCTTTTAGTTGAACAAACAGAACAGAAAGAAGTTTCACACAATTCTTCTGTGTAGTTTTTATTTGTAGACATTCTTTTTCCCAATATAGGCCTCTTAGCGCTCAGAATGTCCAATTGCAGTTTCTACAGAAAGAGTGTTTCAGAACGGCTCAATCAAAAGTAAGGTTCAACTCTGTTAGTTGAATGCACAGAACAGCAAGAAGTTTCACAGAATGCTTCTGTGTAGTTTATATTTGAACATATTCTTTTTTCCACTATTACCCACTTAGCGCTACGAATGTCCAGTTGCATTTTCTACAGACAGAGTGTTTCAAAACTGCTCAATCAAAGTATGGTTTAACTCTTTTAGCTGAATTCTCAGATCAGAAAGAAGTTTCAGAGAATGCTTCTGTGTAGTTTATATTTGAATATATTCCTTTTTCCACTACTACTCTCTTAGCGCTCCAAATGTCCAGTTGCATTTTCTACAGAAAGAGTGTTCAGATCTGCTCTATCAAAAGTATGGTTTAACTCTGTTAGCTGAATGCACAGATCAGAAAGAAGTTTCACAGAATGATTCTGTGTAGTTTATATTTGGAGACATTCCTTTTTCCACTATTACCCTCTTAGCGCTCCGAATCTCCACTTGCATTTTCTACAGAAAGAGTTTCTCAGAACGGCTCAATCAAAACTAAGGTTCAACTCTTTTAGTTGAACAAACAGAACAGAAAGAAGTTTCACACAATTCTTCTCTGTAGTTTTTATTTGTAGACATTCTTTTTCCCAATATAGGCCTCCTAGCGCTCAGAATGTCCAATTGCAGTTTCTACAGAAAGAGTGTTTCAGAACGGCTCAATCAAAAGTAAGGTTCAACTCTGTTAGTTGAATGCACAGAACAGAAAGAAGTTTCATACAATGCTTCTGTGTAGTTTATATTTGAACATATTCTTTTTTCCACTATTACCCACTTAGCGCTACGAATGTCCAGTTGCATTTTCTACAGACAGAGTGTTTCAAAACTGCTCAACCAAAAGTATGGTTTAACTCTGTTAGCTGAATGCTCAGATCAGAAAGAAGTTTCACAGAATGCTTCTGTGTAGTTTATATTTGAATATATTCCTTTTTCCACTACTACTCTCTTAGCGCTCCAAATGTCCAGTTGCATTTTCTACAGAAAGAGTGTTCAGATCTGCTCAATCAAAAGTATGGTTTAACTCTGTTAGCTGAATGCACAGATCAGAAAGAAGTTTCACCAAATGTTTCTGTGTAGTTTATATTTGAAGACATTCCTTTTTCCACTATTACCCACTTAGCGCTCCGAATCTCCACTTGCATTTTCTACAAAAAGAGTGTTTCATAACTGCTCAATCAAAAATATGTTTTATCTCTGTTAACTGAATTTACAGATCAGAAAGAAGTTTCACAGAATGCATCTGTGTAGTTTTTATTTGAAGATATTAATTTTCCCAATGTAGGCCTCTTAGCGCTTAGCATGTCCAATTGCAGTTTCTACAGAAAGAGTGTTTCAGAACGGCTCAATCAAAAGTAAGGTTCAACTCTGTTAGTTGAATGCACAGAACAGAAATAATTTTCACAGAATGCTACTGTGTAGTTTATATTTGAATATATTCCTTTTTCCACTATTACCCT
Source organism: Symphalangus syndactylus (assembly GCF_028878055.3). Taxonomy (NCBI): domain Eukaryota; kingdom Metazoa; phylum Chordata; class Mammalia; order Primates; family Hylobatidae; genus Symphalangus; species Symphalangus syndactylus. Next base: position 153,556,068 of record NC_072425.2, read on the forward strand.
CTTAGCGCTCCGAATGTCCACTTGCATTTTCTACAGAAAGAGTGTTCAGAACTGCGCAATCAAAAGTATGGTTTAACTCTGTTAGCTTAATGAACATATCAGAAATAAGTTTCACACAATGCTTCTGTGTAGTTTTTATTTGAAGATATTATTTTTCCCAATATAGGCCTCTTAGCGCTCAGAATGTCCAATTGCAGTTTCTACAGAAAGTGTGTTTCAGAAAGGCTCAATCAAAAGTAAGGTTCAACTCTGTTAGTTGAATGCACAGAACAGAAAGAAGTTTCATACAATGCTTCTGTGTAGTTTATATTTGAACATATTCTTTTTTCCACTATTACCCACTTAGCGCTACGAATGTCCAGTTGCATTTTCTACAGACAGAGTGTTTCAAAACTGCTCAATCAAAAGTATGGTTTAACTCTGTTAGCTGAATGCTCAGATCAGAAAGAAGTTTCACAGAATGCTTCTGTGTAGTTTATATTTGAATATATTCCTTTTTCCACTAGTAATCTCTTAGCGCTCCAAATGTCCAGTTGCATTTTCTACAGAAAGAGTGTTCAGATCTGCTCAATCAAAAGTATGGTTTAACTCTGTTAGCTGAATGCACAGATCAGAAATAAGTTTCACAGAATGATTCTGTGTAGTTTATATTTGGAGACATTCCTTTTTCCACTATTACCCTCTTAGCGCTCCGAATCTCCACTTGCATTTTCTACAGAAAGAGTGTTTCAGAACGGCTCAATCAAAACTAAGGTTCAACTCTTTTAGTTGAACAAACAGAACAGAAAGAAGTTTCACACAATTCTTCTGGGTAGTTTTTATTTGTAGACATTCTTTTTCCCAATATAGGCCTCCTAGCGCTCAGAATGTCCAATTGCAGTTTCTACAGGAAGAGTGTTTCAGAACGGCTCAATCAAAAGTAAGGTTCAACTCTGTTAGTTGAATGCACAGAACAGAAAGAAGTTTCATACAATGCTTCTGTGTAGTTTATATATGAACATATTCTTTTTTCCACTATACCCACTTAGCGCTACGAATGTCCAGTTGCATTTTCTACAGACAGAGTGTTTCAAAACTGCTCAATCAAAAGCATGGTTTAACTCTGTTAGCTGAATGCTCAGATCAGAAAGAAGTTTCACAGAGTGCTTCTGTGTTGTTTATATTTGAATATATTCCTTTTTCCACTACTACGCTCTGAGCGCTCCAAATGTCCAGTTGCATTTTCTACAGAAAGAGTGTTCTGATCTGCTCAATCAAATGTATGGTTTAACTCTTTTAGCTGAATGCACAGATCAGAAAGAAGTTTCACCGAATGATTCTGTGTAGTTTATATTTGAAGACATTCCTTTTTCCACTATTACCCTCTTAGCGCTCCGAATCTCCACTTGCATTTTCTACAAAAAGAGTGTTTCATAACTGCTCAATCAAAAATATGTTTTATCTCTGTTAACTGAATTTACAGATCAGAAATAAGTTTCACAGAATGCATCTGTGTAGTTTTTATTTGAAGATATTCTTTTTCCCAATGTAGGTCTCTTAGCGCTTAGCATGTCCAATTGCAGTTTCTACAGAAAGAGTGTTTCAGAACGGCTCAATCAAAAGTAAGGTTCAACTCTGTTAGCTGAATGCACAGAACAGAAAGAGTTTTCACAGAATGCTACTGTGTAGTTTATATTTGAATATATTCCTTTTTCCACTATTACCCTCTTAGCGCTCCGAACGTCCACTTGCATTTTCTACAGAAAGAGTGTTCAGAACTGCGCAATCAAAAGTATGGTTTAACTCTGTTAGCTTAATGAACATATCAGAAATAAGTTTCACACAATGCTTCTGTGTAGTTTTTATTTGAAGCTATTATTTTTCCCAATAGAGGCCTCTTAGCGCTCAGAATGTCCAATTGCAGTTTCTACAGAAAGAGTGTTTCAGAAAGGCTCAATCAAAAGTAAGGTTCAACTCTGTTAGTTGAACGCACAGAACAGAAAGAAGTTTCATACAATGCTTCTGTGTAGTTTATATTTGAACATATTCTTTTCTCCACTATTACCCACTTAGCGCTACGAATGTCCAGTTGCATTTTCTACAGACAGAGTGTTTCAAAACTGCTCAATCAAAAGTATGGTTTAACTCTGTTAGCTGAATGCTCAGATCAGAAAGAAGTTTCACAGAATGCTTCTGTGTAGTTTATATTTGAATATATTCCTTTTTCCACGACTACCCTCTAAGCGCTTCAAATGTCCAGTTGCATTTTCTACAGAAAGAGTGTTCAGATCTGCTCAATCAAAAGTATGGTTTAACTCTGTTAGCTGAATGCACAGAGCAGAAAGAAGTTTCACAGAATGATTCTGTGTAGTTTATATTTGGAGACATTCCTTTTTCCACTATTACCCTCTTAGCGCTCCGAATCTCCACTTGCATTTTCTACAGAAAGAGTGTTTCAGAACGGCTCAATCAAAACTACGGTTCAACTCTTTTAGTTGAACAAACAGAACAGAAAGAAGTTTCACACAATTCTTCTGTGTAGTTTTTATTTGTAGACATTCTTTTTCCCAATATAGGCCTCTTAGCGCTCAGAATGTCCAATTGCAGTTTCTACAGAAAGAGTGTTTCAGAACGGCTCAATCAAAAGTAAGGTTCAACTCTGTTAGTTGAATGCACAGAACAGCAAGAAGTTTCACAGAATGCTTCTGTGTAGTTTATATTTGAACATATTCTTTTTTCCACTATTACCCACTTAGCGCTACGAATGTCCAGTTGCATTTTCTACAGACAGAGTGTTTCAAAACTGCTCAATCAAAGTATGGTTTAACTCTTTTAGCTGAATTCTCAGATCAGAAAGAAGTTTCAGAGAATGCTTCTGTGTAGTTTATATTTGAATATATTCCTTTTTCCACTACTACTCTCTTAGCGCTCCAAATGTCCAGTTGCATTTTCTACAGAAAGAGTGTTCAGATCTGCTCTATCAAAAGTATGGTTTAACTCTGTTAGCTGAATGCACAGATCAGAAAGAAGTTTCACAGAATGATTCTGTGTAGTTTATATTTGGAGACATTCCTTTTTCCACTATTACCCTCTTAGCGCTCCGAATCTCCACTTGCATTTTCTACAGAAAGAGTTTCTCAGAACGGCTCAATCAAAACTAAGGTTCAACTCTTTTAGTTGAACAAACAGAACAGAAAGAAGTTTCACACAATTCTTCTCTGTAGTTTTTATTTGTAGACATTCTTTTTCCCAATATAGGCCTCCTAGCGCTCAGAATGTCCAATTGCAGTTTCTACAGAAAGAGTGTTTCAGAACGGCTCAATCAAAAGTAAGGTTCAACTCTGTTAGTTGAATGCACAGAACAGAAAGAAGTTTCATACAATGCTTCTGTGTAGTTTATATTTGAACATATTCTTTTTTCCACTATTACCCACTTAGCGCTACGAATGTCCAGTTGCATTTTCTACAGACAGAGTGTTTCAAAACTGCTCAACCAAAAGTATGGTTTAACTCTGTTAGCTGAATGCTCAGATCAGAAAGAAGTTTCACAGAATGCTTCTATGTAGTTTATATTTGAATATATTCCTTTTTCCACTACTACTCTCTTAGCGCTCCAAATGTCCAGTTGCATTTTCTACAGAAAGAGTGTTCAGATCTGCTCAATCAAAAGTATGGTTTAACTCTGTTAGCTGAATGCACAGATCAGAAAGAAGTTTCACCAAATGTTTCTGTGTAGTTTATATTTGAAGACATTCCTTTTTCCACTATTACCCACTTAGCGCTCCGAATCTCCACTTGCATTTTCTACAAAAAGAGTGTTTCATAACTGCTCAATCAAAAATATGTTTTATCTCTGTTAACTGAATTTACAGATCAGAAAGAAGTTTCACAGAATGCATCTGTGTAGTTTTTATTTGAAGATATTAATTTTCCCAATGTAGGCCTCTTAGCGCTTAGCATGTCCAATTGCAGTTTCTACAGAAAGAGTGTTTCAGAACGGCTCAATCAAAAGTAAGGTTCAACTCTGTTAGTTGAATGCACAGAACAGAAATAATTTTCACAGAATGCTACTGTGTAGTTTATATTTGAATATATTCCTTTTTCCACTATTACCCTCTTAGCGCTCCGAATGTCCACTTGCATTTTCTACAGAAAGATTGTTCAGAACTGCGCAATCAAAAGTATGGTTTAACTCTGTTAGCTTAATGAACATATCAGAAATAAGTTTCACACAATGCTTCTGTGTAGTTTTTATTTGAAGATATTATTTTTCCCAATATAGGCCTCTTAGCGCTCAGAATGTCCAATTGCAGTTTCTACAGAAAGTGTGTTTCAGAAAGGCTCAATCAAAAGTAAGGTTCAACTCTGTTAGTTGAATGCACAGAACAGAAAGAAGTTTCATACAATGCTTCTGTGTAGTTTATATTTGAACATATTCTTTTTTCCACTATTACCCACTTAGCGCTACGAATGTCCAGTTGCATTTTCTACAGACAGAGTGTTTCAAAACTGCTCAATCAAAAGTATGGTTTAACTCTGTTAGCTGAATGCTCAGATCAGAAAGAAGTTTCACAGAATGCTTCTGTGTAGTTTATATTTGAATATATTCCTTTTTCCACTACTACTCTCTTAGCGCTCCAAATGTCCAGTTGCATTTTCTACAGAAAGAGTGTTCAGATCTGCTCAATCAAAAGTATGGTTTAACTCTGTTAGCTGAATGCACAGATCAGAAAGAAGTTTCACAGAATGATTCTGTGTAGTTTATATTTGGAGACATTCCTTTTTCCACTATTACCCTCTTAGCGCTCCGAATCTCCACTTGCATTTTCTACAGAAAGAGTGTTTCAGAACGGCTCAATCAAAACTAAGGTTCAACTCTTTTAGTTGAACAAACAGAACAGAAAGAAGTTTCACACAATTCTTCTGGGTAGTTTTTATTTGTAGACATTCTTTTTCCCAATATAGGGCTCCTAGCGCTCAGAATGTCCAATTGCAGTTTCTACAGGAAGAGTGTTTCAGAACGGCTCAATCAAAAGTAAGGTTCAACTCTGTTAGTTGAATGCACAGAACAGAAAGTAGTTTCATACAATGCTTCTGTGTAGTTTATATTTGAACATATTTTTTTTCCACTATTACCCACTTAGCGCTACGAATGTCCAGTTGCATTTTCTACAGACAGAGTGTTTCAAAACTGCTCAATCAAAAGCATGGTTTAACTCTGTTAGCTGAATGCTCAGATCAGAATGAAGTTTCACAGAGTGCTTCTGTGTTGTTTATATTTGAATATATTCCTTTTTCCACTACTACGCTCTGAGCGCTCCAAATGTCCAGTTGCATTTTCTACAGAAAGAGTGTTCTGATCTGCTCAATCAAATGTATGGTTTAACTCTTTTAGCTGAATGCACAGATCAGAAAGAAGTTTCACCGAATGATTCTGTGTAGTTTATATTTGAAGACATTCCTTTTTCCACTATTACCCTCTTAGCGCTCCGAATCTCCACTTGCATTTTCTACAAAAAGAGTGTTTCATAACTGCTCAATCAAAAATATGTTTTATCTCTGTTAACTGAATTTACAGATCAGAAATAAGTTTCACAGAATGCATCTGTGTAGTTTTTATTTGAAGATATTCTTTTTCCCAATGTAGGTCTCTTAGCGCTTAGCATGTCCAATTGCAGTTTCTACAGAAAGAGTGTTTCAGAACGACTCAATCAAAAGTAAGGTTCAACTCTGTTAGTTGAATGCACAGAACAGAAAGAATTTTCACAGAATGCTACTGTGTAGTTTATATTTGAATATATTCCTTTTTCCACTATTACCCTCTTAGCGCTCCGAACGTCCACTTGCATTTTCTACAGAAAGAGTGTTCAGAACTGCGCAATCAAAAGTATGGTTTAACTCTGTTAGCTTAATGAACATATCAGAAATAAGTTTCACACAATGCTTCTGTGTAGTTTTTATTTGAAGATATTATTTTTCCCAATATAGGCCTCTTAGCGCTCAGAATGTCCAATTGCAGTTTCTACAGAAAAAGTGTTTCAGAAAGGCTCAATCAAAAGAAAGGTTCAACTCTGTTAGTTGAATGCACAGAACAGAAAGAAGTTTCATATAATGCTTCTGTGTAGTTTATATTTGAACGTATTCTTTTTTCCACTATTACCCACTTAGCGCTACGAATGTCCAGTTGCATTTTCTACACACAGAGTGTTTCAAAACTGCTCAATCAAAAGTATGGTTTAACTCTGTTAGCTGAATGCTCAGATCAGAAAGAAGTTTCACAGAATGCTTCCGTGTAGTTTATATTTGAATATATTCCTTTTTCCACTACTACTCTCTTAGCGCACCAAATGTCCAGTTGCATTTTCTACAGAAAGAGTGTTCAGATCTGCTCAATCAAAAGTATGGTTTAACTCTGTTAGCTGAATGCACAGATCAGAAAGAAGTTTCACAGAATAATTCTGTGTAGTTTATATTTGGAGACATTCCTTTTTCCACTATTACCCTCTTAGCGCTCCGAATGTCTACTTGCATTTTCTACAGAAACAGTGTTTCAGAACGGCTCAATCAAAACTAAGGTTCAACTCTTTTAGTTGAACAAACAGAACAGAAAGAAGTCTCACACAATTCTTCTCTGTAGTTTTTATTTGTAGACATTCTTTTTCCCAATATAGGCCTCCTAGCGCTCAGAATGTCCAATTGCAGTTTCTACAGAAAGAGTGTTTCAGAACGGCTCAATCAAAGGTAAGGTTCAACTCTGTTAGTTGAATGCACAGAACAGAAATAAGTTTCATACAATGCTTCTGTGTAGTTTATATTTGAACATATTTTTTTTCCACTATTACCCACTTAGCGCTACGAATGTCCAGTTGCATTTTCTACAGACAGAGTGTTTCAAAACTGCTCAATCAAAAGTATGGTTTAACTCTGTTAGCTGAATGCTCAGATCAGAAACAAGTTTCACAGAATGCTTCTGTGTAGTTTATATTTGAATATATTCCTTTTTCCACTACTACGCTCTTAGCGCTCCAAATGTCCAGTTGCATTTTCTACAGAAAGAGTGTTCAGATCTGCTCAATCAAAAGTATGGTTTAACTCTGTTAGCTGAATGCACAGATCAGAAAGAAGTTTCACCGAATGATTCCTTGTAGTTTATATTTGAAGACATTCCTTTTTCCACTATTACCCTCTTAGCGCTCCGAATCTCCACTTGCATTTTCTACAAAAAGAGTGTTTCATAACTGCTCAATCAAAAATATGTTTTATCTCTGTTAACTGAATTTACAGATCAGAAATAAGTTTCACAGAATGCATCGGTGTAGTTTTTATTTGAAGATATTATTTTTCCCAATGTAGGCCTCTTAGCGCTTAGCATGTCCAATTGCAGTTTCTACAGAAAGAGTGTTTCAGAACGGCTGAATCAAAAGTAAGGTTCAAATCTGTTAGTTGAATGCACAGAACAGAAAGAATTTTCACAGAATGCTACTGTGTAGTTTATATTTGACTATATTCCTTTTTCCACTATTACCCTCTTAGCGCTCCGAATGTCCACTTGCATTTTCTACAGAAAGAGTGTTCAGAACTGTGCAATCAAAAGTATGGTTTAACTCTGTTAGCTTAATGCACATATCAGAAATATGTTTCAAAAAATGCTTCTGTGTAGTTTTTATTTGAAGATATTATTTTTCCCAATATATGCCTCTTAGAGCTCAGAATGTCCAATTGCAGTTTCTACAGAAAGAGTGTTTCATAACTGCTCAATCAAAAATATGCTTTATCTCTGTTAACTGAATTTACAGATCAGAAATAAGTTTCACAGAATGCATCTGTGTAGTTTTTATTTGAAGATATTCTTTTTCCCAATGTAGGCCTCTTAGCGCTTAGCATGTCCAATTGCAGTTTCTACAGAAAGAGTGTTTCAGAACGGCTGAATAAAAAGTAAGGTTCAACTCTGTTAGTTGAATGCACAGAACAGAAAGAATTTTCACAGAATGCTACTGTGTAGTTTATATTTGAATATATTCCTTTTTCCACTATTACCCTCTTAGCGCTCCGAATGTCCACTTGCATTTTCTACAGAAAGAGTGTTCAGAACTGCGCAATCAAAAGTATGGTTTAACTCTGTTAGCTTAATGAACATATCAGAAATAAGTTTCACACAATGCTTCTGTGTAGTTTTTATTTGAAGATATTAATTTTCCCAATATAGGCCTCTTAGCGCTCAGAATGTCCAATTGCAGTTTCTACAGAAAGAGTGTTTCAGAAAGGCTCAATCAAAAGTAAGGTTCAACTCTGTTAGTTGAATGCACAGAACAGAAAGAAGTTTCATACAATGCTTCTGTGTAGTTTATATTTGAACATATTCTTTTTTCCACTATTACCCACTTAGCGCTACGAATGTCCAGTTGCATTTTCTACAGACAGAGGGTTTCAAAACTGCTCAATCAAAAGTATGGTTTAACTCTGTTAGCTGAATGCTCAGATCAGAAAGAAGTTTCACAGAATGCTTCTGTGTAGTTTATATTTGAATATATTCCTTTTTCCACTACTACTCTCTTAGCGCTCCAAATGTCCAGTTGCATTTTCTACAGAAAGAGTGTTCTGATCTGCTCTATCAAAAGTATGGTTTAACTCTGTTAGCTGAATGCACATATCAGAAAGAAGTTTCACAGAATGATTCTGTGTAGTTTATATTTGGAGACATTCCTTTTTCCACTATTACCCTCTTAGCGCTCCGAATCTCCACTTGCATTTTCTACAGAAAGTGTGTTTCAGAACGGCTCAATCAAAACTAAGGTTCAACTCTTTTAGTTGAACAAACAGAACAGAAAGAAGTTTCACACAATTCTTCTGTGTAGTTTTTATTTGTAGACATTCTGTTTCCTAATATAGGCCTCCTAGCGATCAGAATGTCCAATTGCAGTTTCTACAGAAAGAGTGTTTCAGAACGGCTCAATCAAAAGTAAGGTTCAACTCTGTTAGTTGAATGCACAGAACAGAAAGAAGTTTCACAGAATGCTTCTGTGTAGTTTATATTTGAATATATTCCTTTTTCCACTATTACCCTCTTAGCGCTCCGAATGTCCACTTGCATTTTCTACAGTAAGAGTGTTCTGAACTTCGCAATCAAAAGTATGGTTTAACTCTGTTAGCTGAATGCACATATCAGAAATAAGTTTCAAACAATGCTTCTGTGTAGTTTTTATTTGAAGATATTATTTTTCCCAATATAGGCCTCTTAACGCTCAGAATGTCCAATTGCTGTTTCTACAGAAAGAGTGTTTCAGAACGGCTCAATCAAATGTAAGGTTCAACACTCTTAGTTGAATGCACAGAACAGAAAGAAGTTTCATACAATGCTTCTGTGTAGTTTATATTTGAACATATTCTTTTTTCCACTACTACCCTCTTAGCGCTCCAAATGTCCAGTTGCATTTTCTACAGAAAGAGTGTTCAGATCTGCTCAATCAAAAGTATGGTTTAACTCTGCTAGCTGTATGCACAGATCAGAAAGAAGTTTCACACAATGATTCTGTGTAGTTTATATTTGAAGACATTCCTTTTTCCACTATTACCCTCTTAGCGCTCCAAATCTCCACTTGCATTTTCTACAGAAAGAGTGTTTCAGAATGGCTCAATCAAAATTAAGGTTCAAATCATTTAGTTGAATGAACAGAACAGAAAGTAGTTTCACCGAATAGTTCTGTGTAGTTTTTATTTGTAGACATTCTTTTTCCCAATATAGGCCTCTTAGCGCTCAGAATGTCCAATTGCATTTTCTACGAAAGAGTGTTTCAGAACAGCTCAATCAAAAGTAAGGTTCAACTCTGTTAGTTGAATGCAGAGAACAGAAAGAAGTTTCATACAATGCTTCTGTGTAGTTTATATTTGAACATATTCTTTTTTCCACTATTACCCACTTAGCGCTACGATTGTCCAGTTGCATTTTCTACAGACAGAGTGTTTCAAAACTGCTCAATCAAAAGTATGGTTTAACTCTGTTAGCTGAATGCTAAGATCAGAAAGAAGTTTCACAGAATGCTTCTGTGTAGTTTATATTTGAATATATTCCTTTTTCCACTACTACGCTCTTAGCGCTCCAATTGTCCAGTTGCATTTTCTACAGAAAGAGTGTTCAGATCTGATCAATCAAAAGTATGGTTTAACTCTGTTAGCTGAATGCACAGATCAGAAAGAAGTTTCATAGAATGATTCTGTGTAGTTTATATTTGAAGACATTCCTTTTTCCACTATTACCCACTTAGCGCTCCGAATCTCCACTTGCATTTTCTACAGAAAGAGTGTTTCAGAACGGCTCAATCAAAACTAAGGTTCAAATCTTTTAGTTGAATGAACTGAACAGAAAGAAGTTTCACAGAATGCTTCTGTGTAGTTTTTATTTGTAGATATTCTTTTTCCCAATATAGGCCTCTTAGCGCTCAGAATGTCCAATTGCAGTTTCTACAGAAAGAGTGTTTCAGAACGGCTCAATCAAAAGTAAGGTTCAACCCTGGTAGTTGAATGCACAGAACAGAAAGAAGTTTCACAGAATGATTCTGTGTAGTTTATATTTGAATATATTCCTTTTTCCACTATTACCCTCTTAGCGCTCCGAATGTCCACTTGCATTTTCTACAGAAAGAGTGTTCTCAACTGCGCAATCAAAAGTATGGTTTAACTCTGTTAGCTGAATGCACATATCAGAAATATGTTTCAAAAAATGCTTCTGTGTAGTTTTTATTTGAAGATATTATTTTTCCCAATATAGGCCTCTTAGAGCTCAGAATGTCCAATTGCAGTTTCTACAGAAAGAGTGTTTCAGAACGGCTCAATCAAATGTAAGGTTCAACTCTCTTAGTTGAATGCACAGAACAGAAAGAAGTTTCACAGAATGATTCTGTGTAGTATTTAGTTGAAGACACTCCTTTTTGGACTATTAACCACATAGTGCTCCGAATAACCACTGGCAGGTTCTACACAAATAGTGTTTCAGAACTGCTCCTTCAAAAGTAAGGCTCAACTCTGTTAGTTGAATGCGGAGAACAGAAAGGTGTTTCAGAGAATGTTTCTCTGTAGTTTTTAATTAGAGATATTCTTTTTCCTCTATTACAATCTTAGCGCTCCGAATGTCCATGTGCATTTTCTACAAAAAGAGAGTTTCATAACTGCTCAATCAAAAATATGGTTTAGCTCTGTTAACTGAATTTACAGATCAGAAATAAGTTTCACAGAATGCATCTGTGTAGTTTTTATTTGAAGATATTCTTTTTCCCAATGTAGGCCTCTTAGCGCTTAGCATGTCCAATTGCAGTTTCTACAGAAAGAGTGTTTCAGAACGGCTCAATCAAAAGTAAGGTTCAACTCTGTTAGATGAATGCACGGAACAGAAAGAAGTTTCACAGAATGCTACCGTGTAGTTTATATTTGAATATATTCCTTTTTCCACTATTACCCTCTTAGCGCTCCGAATGTCCACTTGCCTTTTCTACGGAAAGAGTGTTCGGAACTGCGCAATCAAAAGTATGGTTTAACTCTGTAAGCTGAATGCACATATCAGAAATAAGTTTCACAAAATTCTTCTGTGTAGTTTTTATTTGAAGATATTATTTTTCCCAATATAGGCCTCTTAGCGCTCAGAATGTCCAATTGCAGTTTCTACAGAAAGACGGTTTCAGAACGGCTCAATCAAAAGTAAGGTTCAACTCTGTTAGTTGAATGCACAGAACAGAAAGAAGTTTCATACAATGCTTCTGTGTAGTTTATATTTGAACATATTCTTTTTTCCACTATTACCCACTTAGCGCTACGAATGTCCAGTTGCATTTTCTACAGACAGAGTGTTTCAAAACTGCTCAATCAAAAGTATGGTTTAACTCTGTTAGCTGAATGCTCAGATCAGAAAGAAGTTTCACAGAATGCTTCTGTGTAGTTTATATTTGAATATATTCCTTTTTCCACTACTACGCTCTTAGCGCTCCAAATGTCCAGTTGCATTTTCTACAGAAAGAGTGTTCAGATCTGCTCAATCAAAAGTATGGTTTAACTCTGTTAGCTGAATGCACAGATCAGAAAGAAGTTTCAGAGGATGATTCTGTGTAGTTTATATTTGAAGACATTCGTTTTTCCACTATTACCTTCTTAGCGCTCCGAATCTCCACTTGCATTTACTACAGAAAGTGTGTTTCGGAACGGCTCAATCAAAACTAAGGTTCAACTCTTTTAGTTGAATGAACAGAACAGAAAGAAGTTTCACAGAATGCTTCTGTGTAGTTTTCATTTGTAGATATTCTTTTTCCCAATATAGGCCTCCTAGCGCTCGGAATGTCCAATTGCAGTTTCTACAGAAAGAGTGTTTCAGAACGGCTCAATAAAAAGTAAAGTTCAACTCTGTTAGTTGAATGCACAGAACAGAAAGAAGTTTCATACAATGCTTCTGTGTAGTTTATATTTGAACATATTCTTTTTTCCACTATTACCCACTTAGCGCTACGAATGTCCAGTTGCATTTTCTACAGACAGAGTGTTTCAAACTGCTCAATCAAATGTATCGTTTAACTCTGTTAGCTGAATGCTCAGATCAGAAAGAAGTTTCACAGAATGCTTCTGTGTAGTTTAGATTTGAATAAATTCCTTTTTCCACTACTACGCTCTTAGCGCTCCAAATGTCCAGTTGCATTTTCTACAGAAAGAGTGTTCAGATCTGCTCAATCAAAAGTATGGTTTAACTCTGTTAGCTGAATGCACAGATCAGAAAGAAGTTTCATAGAATTATTCTGTGTAGTTTATATTTGAAGACATTCCTTTTTCCACTATTACCCACTTAGCGCTCCGAATCTCCACTTGCATTTTCTACAGAAAGAGTGTTTCAGAACGGCTCAATCAAAACTAAGGTTCAAATCATTTAGTTGAATGAACTGAACAGAAAGAAGTTTCACAGAATGCTTCTGTGTAGTTTTTATTTGTAGATATTCTTTTTCCCAATATAGGCCTCTTAGCGCTCAGAATGTCCAATTGCAGTTTCTACAGAAAGAGTGTTTCAGAACGGCTCAATCAAAAGTAAGGTTCAACCCTGGTAGTTGAATGCACAGAACAGAAAGAAGTTTCACAGAATGCTTCTGTGTAGTTTATATTTGAATATATTCCTTTTTCCACTATTACCCTCTTAGCGCTCCGAATGTCCACTTGCATTTTCTACAGAAAGAGTGTTCTGAACTGCGCAATCAAAAGTATGGTTTAACTCTGTTAGCTGAATGCACATATCAGAAATATGTTTCAAAAAATGCTTCTGTGTAGTTTTTATTTGAAGATATTATTTTTCCCAATATATGCCTCTTAGAGCTCAGAATGTCCAATTGCAGTTTCTACAGAAAGAGTGTTTCATAACTGCTCAATCAAAAATATGCTTTATCTCTGTTAACTGAATTTACAGATCAGAAATAAGTTTCACAGAATGCATCTGTGTAGTTTTTATTTGAAGATATTCTTTTTCCCAATGTAGGCCTCTTAGCGCTTAGCATGTCCAATTGCAGTTTCTACAGAAAGAGTGTTTCAGAACGGCTGAATAAAAAGTAAGGTTCAACTCTGTCAGTTGAATGCACAGAACAGAAAGAATTTTCACAGAATGCTACTGTGTAGTTTATATTTGAATATATTCCTTTTTCCACTATTACCCTCTTAGCGCTCCGAATGTCCACTTGCATTTTCTACAGAAAGAGTATTCAGAACTGCGCAATCAAAAGTATGGTTTAACTCTGTTAGCTTAATGAACATATCAGAAATAAGTTTCACACAATGCTTCTGTGTAGTTTTTATTTGAAGATATTAATTTTCCCAATATAGGCCTCTTAGCGCTCAGAATGTCCAATTGCAGTTTCTACAGAAAGAGTGTTTCAGAAAGGCTCAATCAAAAGTAAGGTTCAACTCTGTTAGTTGAATGCACAGAACAGAAAGAAGTTTCATACAATGCTTCTGTGTAGTTTATATTTGAACATATTCTTTTTTCCACTATTACCCACTTAGCGCTACGAATGTCCAGTTGCATTTTCTACAGACAGAGGGTTTCAAAACTGCTCAATCAAAAGTATGGTTTAACTCTGTTAGCTGAATGCTCAGATCAGAAAGAAGTTTCACAGAATGCTTCTGTGTAGTTTATATTTGAATATATTCCTTTTTCCACTACTACTCTCTTAGCGCTCCAAATGTCCAGTTGCATTTTCTACAGAAAGAGTGTTCTGATCTGCTCTATCAAATTATGGTTTAACTCTGTTAGCTGAATGCACATATCAGAAAGAAGTTTCACAGAATGATTCTGTGTAGTTTATATTTGGAGACATTCCTTTTTCCACTATTACCCTCTTAGCGCTCCGAATCTCCACTTGCATTTTCTACAGAAAGTGTGTTTCAGAACGGCTCAATCAAAACTAAGGTTCAACTCTTTTAGTTGAACAAACAGAACAGAAAGAAGTTTCACACAATTCTTCTGTGTAGTTTTTATTTGTAGACATTCTGTTTCCTAATATAGGCCTCCTAGCGATCAGAATGTCCAATTGCAGTTTCGACAGAAAGAGTGTTTCAGAACGGCTCAATCAAAAGTAAGGTTCAACTCTGTTAGTTGAATGCACAGAACAGAAAGAAGTTTCACAGAATGCTTCTTTGTAGTTTATATTTGAATATATTCCTTTTTCCACTATTACCCTCTTAGCGCTCCGAATGTCCACTTGCATTTTCTACAGTAAGAGTGTTCTGAACTTCGCAATCAAAAGTATGGTTTAACTCTGTTAGCTGAATGCACATATCAGAAATAAGTTTCAAACAATGCTTCTGTGTAGTTTTTATTTGAAGATATTATTTTTCCCAATATAGGCCTCTTAACGCTCAGAATGTCCAATTGCTGTTTCTACAGAAAGAGTGTTTCAGAACGGCCCAATCAAATGTAAGGTTCAACACTCTTAGTTGAATGCACAGAACAGAAAGAAGTTTCATACAATGCTTCTGTGTAGTTTATATTTGAACATATTCTTTTTTCCACTACTACCCTCTTAGCGCTCCAAATGTCCAGTTGCATTTTCTACAGAAAGAGTGTTCAGATCTGCTCAATCAAAAGTATGGTTTAACTCTGTTAGCTGTATGCACAGATCAGAAAGAAGTTTCACACAATGATTCTGTGTAGTTTATATTTGAAGACATTCCTTTTTCCACTATTACCCTCTTAGCGCTCCAAATCTCCACTTGCATTTTCTACAGAAAGAGTGTTTCAGAATGGCTCAATCAAAACTAAGGTTCAAATCTTTTAGTTGAATGAACAGAACAGAAAGTAGTTTCACCGAATAGTTCTGTGTAGTTTTTATTTGTAGACATTCTTTTTCCCAATATAGGCCTCTTAGCGCTCAGAATGTCCAATTGCATTTTCTACGAAAGAGTGTTTCAGAACAGCTCAATCAAAAGTAAGGTTCAACTCTGTTAGTTGAATGCAGAGAACAGAAAGAAGTTTCATACAATGCTTCTGTGTAGTTTATATTTGAACATATTCTTTTTTCCACTATTACCCACTTAGCGCTACGATTGTCCAGTTGCATTTTCTACAGACAGAGTGTATCAAAACTGCTCAATCAAAAGTATGGTTTAACTCTGTTAGCTGAATGCTAAGATCAGAAAGAAGTTTCACAGAATGCTTCTGTGTAGTTTATATTTGAATATATTCCTTTTTCCACTACTACGCTCTTAGCGCTCCAATTGTCCAGTTGCATTTTCTACAGAAAGAGTGTTCAGATCTGATCAATCAAAAGTATGTTTTAACTCTGTTAGCTGAATGCACAGATCAGAAAGAAGTTTCATAGAATGATTCTGTGTAGTTTATATTTGAAGACATTCCTTTTTCCACTATTACCCACTTAGCGCTCCGAATCTCCACTTGCATTTTCTACAGAAAGAGTGTTTCAGAACGGCTCAATCAAAACTAAGGTTCAAATCTTTTAGTTGAATGAACTGAACAGAAAGAAGTTTCACAGAATGCTTCTGTGTAGTTTTTATTTGTAGATATTCTTTTTCCCAATATAGGCCTCTTAGCGCTCAGAATGTCCAATTGCAGTTTCTACAGAAAGAGTGTTTCAGAACGGCTCAATCAAAAGTCAGGTTCAACCCTGGTAGTTGAATGCACAGAACAGAAAGAAGTTTCACAGAATGATTCTGTGTAGTTTATATTTGAATATATTCCTTTTTCCACTATTACCCTCTTAGCGCTCCGAATGTCCACTTGCATTTTCTACAGAAAGAGTGTTCTGAACTGCGCAATCAAAAGTATGGTTTAACTCTGTTAGCTGAATGCACATATCAGAAATATGTTTCAAAAAATGCTTCTGTGTAGTTTTTATTTGAAGATATTATTTTTCCCAATATAGGCCTCTTAGAGCTCAGAATGTCCAATTGCAGTTTCTACAGAAAGAGTGTTTCAGAACGGCTCAATCAAATGTAAGGTTCAACTCTCTTAGTTGAATGCACAGAACAGAAAGTAGTTTCACAGAATGATTCTGTGTAGTATTTAGTTGAAGACACTCCTTTTTGGACTATTAACCACATAGTGCTCCGAATAACCACTGGCAGGTTCTACACAAATAGTGTTTCAGAACTGCTCCTTCAAAAGTAAGGCTCAACTCTGTTAGTTGAATGCGGAGAACAGAAAGGTGTTTCAGAGAATGTTTCTCTGTAGTTTTTAATTAGAGATATTCTTTTTCCTCTATTACAATCTTAGCGCTCCGAATGTCCATGTGCATTTTCTACAAAAAGAGAGTTTCATAACTGCTCAATCAAAAATATGGTTTAGCTCTGTTAACTGAATTTACAGATCAGAAATAAGTTTCACAGAATGCATCTGTGTAGTTTTTATTTGAAGATATTCTTTTTCCCAATGTAGGCCTCTTAGCGCTTAGCATGTCCAATTGCAGTTTCTACAGAAAGAGTGTTTCAGAACGGCTCAATCAAAAGTAAGGTTCAACTCTGTTAGATGAATGCACGGAACAGAAAGAAGTTTCACAGAATGCTACCGTGTAGTTTATATTTGAATATATTCCTTTTTCCACTATTACCCTCTTAGCGCTCCGAATGTCCACTTGCCTTTTCTACGGAAAGAGTGTTCGGAACTGCGCAATCAAAAGTATGGTTTAACTCTGTAAGCTGAATGCACATATCAGAAATAAGTTTCACAAAATTCTTCTGTGTAGTTTTTATTTGAAGATATTATTTTTCCCAATATAGGCCTCTTAGCGCTCAGAATGTCCAATTGCAGTTTCTACAGAAAGACGGTTTCAGAACGGCTCAATCAAAAGTAAGGTTCAACTCTGTTAGTTGAATGCACAGAACAGAAAGAAGTTTCATACAATGCTTCTGTGTAGTTTATATTTGAACATATTCTTTTTTCCACTATTACCCACTTAGCGCTACGAATGTCCAGTTGCATTTTCTACAGACAGAGTGTTTCAAAACTGCTCAATCAAAAGTATGGTTTAACTCTGTTAGCTGAATGCTCAGATCAGAAAGAAGTTTCACAGAATGCTTCTGTGTAGTTTATATTTGAATATATTCCTTTTTCCACTACTACGCTCTTAGCGCTCCAAATGTCCAGTTGCATTTTCTACAGAAAGAGTGTTCAGATCTGCTCAATCAAAAGTATGGTTTAACTCTGTTAGCTGAATGCACAGATCAGAAAGAAGTTTCAGAGGATGATTCTGTGTAGTTTATATTTGAAGACATTCGTTTTTCCACTATTACCTTCTTAGCGCTCCGAATCTCCACTTGCATTTACTACAGAAAGTGTGTTTCAGAACGGCTCAATCAAAACTAAGGTTCAACTCTTTTAGTTGAATGAACAGAACAGAAAGAAGTTTCACAGAATGCTTCTGTGTAGTTTTCATTTGTAGATATTCTTTTTCCCAATATAGGCCTCCTAGCGCTCGGAATGTCCAATTGCAGTTTCTACAGAAAGAGTGTTTCAGAACGGCTCAATAAAAAGTAAAGTTCAACTCTGTTAGTTGAATGCACAGAACAGAAAGAAGTTTCATACAATGCTTCTGTGTAGTTTATATTTGAACATATTCTTTTTTCCACTATTACCCACTTAGCGCTACGAATGTCCAGTTGCATTTTCTACAGACAGAGTGTTTCAAACTGCTCAATCAAATGTATGGTTTAACTCTGTTAGCTGAATGCTCAGATCAGAAAGAAGTTTCACAGAATGCTTCTGTGTAGTTTATATTTGAATATATTCCTTTTTCCACTACTACGCTCTTAGCGCTCCAAATGTCCAGTTGCATTTTCTACAGAAAGAGTGTTCAGATCTGCTCAATCAAAAGTATGGTTTAACTCTGTTAGCTGAATGCACAGATCAGAAAGAAGTTTCACCGAATGATTCTGTGTAGTTTATATTTGAAGACATTCCTTTTTCCACTATTACCCTCTTAGCGCTCCGAATCTCCACTTGCAATTTCTACAAAAAGAGTGTTTCATAACTGCTCAATCAAAAATATGCTTTATCTCTGTTAACTGAATTTACAGATCAGAAATAAGTTTCACAGAATGCATCTGTGTAGTTTTTATTTGAAGATATTCTTTTTCCCAATGTAGGCCTCTTAGCGCTTAGCATGTCCAATTGCAGTTTCTACAGAAAGAGTGTTTCAGAAGGGCTCAACCTAAAGTAAGGTTCAACCCTGGTAGTTGAATGCACAGAACAGAAAGAAGTTTCACAGAATGCTTCTGTGTAGTTTATATTTGAACATATTCTTTTTTCCACTATTACCCACTTAGCGCTACGAATGTCCAGTTGCATTTTCTACAGAAAGAGTGTTCGGAGCTGCCCAATCAAAAGTATGGTTTAACTCTGTTAGCTGAATGCACATATCAGAAATAAGTTTCACACAATGCTTCTGTGTAGTTTTTATTTGAAGATATTATTTTTCCCAATATAGGCCTCTTAGCGCTCAGAATGTCCAATTTCAGTTTCTACAGAAAGAGTGTTTCAGAAAGGCTCAATCAAAAGTAAGGTTCAACTCTGTTAGTTGAATGCACAGAACAGAAAGATGTTTCATACAATGCTTCTGTGTAGTTTATATTTGAACATATTCTTTTTTCCACTATTACCCACTTAGCGCTACGAATGTCCAGTTGCATTTTCTACAGACAGAGTGTTTCAAAACTGCTCAATCAAAAGTATGGTTTAACTCTGTTAGCTGAATGCTCAGATCAGAAAGAAGTTTCACAGAATGCTTCTGTGTAGTTTATATTTGAATATATTCCTTTTTCCACTACTACCCTCTTAGCGCTCCAAATGTCCAGTTGCATTATCTACAGAAAGAGTGTTCAGATCTGCTCAATCAAAAGTATGGTTTAACTCTGTTAGCTGAATGCACAGATCAGAAAGAAGTTTCACAGAATGATTCTGTGTAGTTTATATTTGAAGACATTCCTTTTTCCACTATTAACCTCTTAGCGCTCCGAATCTCCACTTGCATTTTCTACAGAAAGAGTGTTTCAGAACGGCTCAATCAAAACTAAAGTTCAATTCTTTTAGTTGAATGAACAGAACAGAAAGAAGTTTCACAGAATGCTTCTGTGTAGTTTTTATTTGTAGATATTCTTTTTCCCAATATAGGCCTCTTAGTGCTCAGAATGTCCAATTGCAGTTTCTACAGAAAGAGTGTTTCAGAACGGCTCAATCAAAAGTAAGGTTCAACCCTCGTAGTTGAATGCACAGAACAGAAAGAAGTTTCACAGAATGCTTCTGTGTAGTTTATATTTGAATATATTCATTTTTCCACTATTACCCTCCTAGCGCTCCGAATGTCCACTTGTATTTTCTACAGAAAGAGTGTTCTGAACTGCGCAATCAAAAGTATGGTTTAACTCTGTTAGCTGAATGCACATATCAGAAATAAGTTTCAAACAATGATTCTGTGTAGTTTTTATTTGAAGATATTGTTTTTCCCAATATATGCCTCTTAACGCTCAGAATGTCCAATTGCAGTTTCTAGGGATAGAGGGTTTCAGAAAGGCTCAATCAAATGTAAGGTACAACTCTCTTAGTTGAATGCACAGAACAGAAAGAAGTTTCACAGAATGCTTCTGTGTAGTATTTAGTTGAAGATACTCCTTTTTGGACTATTACCCACTTAGCGCTCCGAATATCCACTGGCAGTTTCTACACAAAGAGTGTTTCAGAACTGCTCCTTCAAAAGTAAGGCTCAACACTGTTAGTTGAATGCGGAGAACAGAAAGGTGTTTCAGAGAATGCTTCGGTGTAGTTTTTAATTGGAGATATTCATTTTTCCTCTATTACAATCTTAGCGCTCCGAATGTCCACTTGCATTTTCTACAAAAAGTGTTTCATAACTGCTCAATCAAAAATATGGTTTAGCTCTGTTAACTGAATTTACAGATCAGAAATAAGTTTCACAGAATGCATCTGTGTAGCTTTTATTTGGACATATTCTTTTTCACAATGTAGGCCACTTAGCGCTTAGAATGTCCAATTGCATTTTCTACAGAAAGAGTGTTTCAGAACGGCTCAATCAAAAGTAAGGTTCAACACTGTTAGTTGAATGCACAGAACAGAAAGAAGTTTCAGAGAATGCTACTGTGTAGTTTATATTTGAATATATTCCTTTTTCCACTATAACCCTCTTAGCGCTCCGAATGTCCACTTGCATTTTCTACAGAAAGAGTGTTCGGAACTGCGCAATCAAAAGTATGGTTTTACTCTGTTAGCTGAATGCACATATCAGAAATAAGTTTCACACAATGCTTCTGTGTAGTTTTTATTTGAAGATATTATTTTTCCCAATATAGGCCTCTTAGCGCTCAGAATGTCCAATTGCAGTTTCTACAGAAAGAGTGTTTCAGAACGGCTCAATCAAATGTAAGGTTCAACTCTCTTAGTTGAATGCACAGAACAGAAAGAAGTTTCACAGAATGCTTCTGTGTAGTTTTTATTTGTAGATATTCTTTTTCCCAATATAGGCCTCTTAGTGCTCAGAATGTCCAATTGCAGTTTCTCCAGAAAGAGTGTTTCAGAACGGCTCAATCAAAAGTAGGGTTCAACCCTGGTAGTTGAATGCACAGAACAGAAAGAAGTTTCACAGAATGCTTCTGTGTTTTTTATATTTGAATATATTCTTTTTTCCACTATTACCCTCTTAGCGCTCCGAATGTCCACTTGCCTTTTCTACGGAAAGAGTGTTCGCAACTGCGCAATCGAAAGTATGGTTTAACTCTGTTAGCTGAATGCACATATCAGAAATAAGTTTCACACAATGCTTCTGTGTAGTTTTTATTTGAAGATATTTTTTTTCCCAATATAGGCCTCTTAGCGCTCAGAACGTCCAATTGCAGTTTGTACAGAAAGAGTGTTTCAGAACGGCTCAATCAAAAGTAAGGTTCAACCCTGGTAGTTGAATGCACAGAACAGAAAGAAGTTTCACAGAATGCTTCTGTGTAGTTTATATTTGAATATATTCCTTTTTCCACTATTACCCTCTTAGCGCTCCGAATGTCCACTTGCATTTTCTACAGAAAGAGTGTTCTGAACTGCGCAATCAAAAGTATGGTTTAACTCTGTTAGCTGAATGCACATATCAGAAATAAGTTTCAAACAATGCTTCTGTGTAGTTTTTATTTGAAGATATTATTTTTCCCAATACAGGCCTCTTAGCGCTCAGAATGTCCAATTGCAGTTTCTACAGAAAGAGTGTTTCAGAACGGCTCAATCAAATGTAAGGTTCAATTCTCTTAGTTGAATGCACAGAACATAAAGAATTTTCACAGAATGCTTCTATGTAGTATTTAGTTGAAGATACTCCTTTTTGGACTATTACCCACATAGCGCTCCGAATATCCACTGGCAGTTTCTACACAAAGAGTGTTTCAGAACTGCTCCTTCAAAAGTAAGGCTCAACTCTGTTAGTTGAATGCGGAGAACAGAAAGATGTTTCAGAGAATGCTTCTGTGCAGTTTTTAATTGGAGATATTCATTTTTCCTCTATTACAATCTTAGCGCTCCGAATGTCCACTTGCATTTTCTACAAAAAGAGTGTTTCATTACTGCTCAATCAAAAATATGGTTTAGCTCTGTTAACTGAATTTACAGATCAGAAATTATTTTCACAGAATGCATCTGTGTAGTTTTTATTTGAAGATATTCTTTTTCCCAATATAGGCCTCTTAGTGCTCAGAATGTCCAATTGCAGTTTCTCCAGAAAGAGTGTTTCAGAACGGCTCAATCAAAAGTAGGGTTCAACCCTGGTAGTTGAATGCACAGAACAGAAAGAAGTTTCATACAATGCTTCTGTGTAGTTTATATTTGAACATATTCTTTTTTCCACTATTACCCACTTAGCGCTACGAATGTCCAGTTGCATTTTTTACAGACAGAGGGTTTCAAAACTGCTCAATCAAAAGTATGGTTTAACTCTGTTAGCTGAATGCTCAGATCAGAAAGAAGTTTCACAGAATGCTTCTGTGTAGTTTATATTTGAATATATTCCTTTTTCCACTACTACTCTCTTAGCGCTCCAAATGTCCAGTTGCATTTTCTACAGAAAGAGTGTTCTGATCTGCTCTATCAAAAGTATGGTTTAACTCTGTTAGCTGAATGCACATATCAGAAAGAAGTTTCACAGAATGATTCTGTGTAGTTTATATTTGGAGACATTCCTTTTTCCACTATTACCCTCTTAGCGCTCCGAATCTCCACTTGCATTTTCTACAGAAAGTGTGTTTCAGAACGGCTCAATCAAAACTAAGGTTCAAATCTTTTAGTTGAACAAACAGAACAGAAAGAAGTTTCACACAATTCTTCTGTGTAGTTTTTATTTGTAGACATTCTGTTTCCTAATATAGGCCTCCTAGCGATCAGAATGTCCAATTGCAGTTTCTACAGAAAGAGTGTTTCAGAACGGCTCAATCAAAAGTAAGGTTCAACTCTGTTAGTTGAATGCACAGAACAGAAAGAAGTTTCACAGAATGCTTCTGTGTAGTTTATATTTGAATATATTCCTTTTTCCACTATTACCCTCTTAGCGCTCCGAATGTCCACTTGCATTTTCTACAGTAAGAGTGTTCTGAACTTCGCAATCAAAAGTATGGTTTAACTCTGTTAGCTGAATGCACATATCAGAAATAAGTTTCAAACAATGCTTCTGTGTAGTTTTTATTTGAAGATATTTTTTTTCCCAATATAGGCCTCTTAACGCTCAGAATGTCCAATTACTGTTTCTACAGAAAGAGTGTTTCAGAACGGCTCAATCAAATGTAAGGTTCAACACTCTTAGTTGAATGCACAGAACAGAAAGAAGTTTCATAAAATGCTTCTGTGTAGTTTATATTTGAACATATTCTTTTTTCCACTACTACCCTCTTAGCGCTCCAATTGTCCAGTTGCATTTTCTACAGAAAGAGTGTTCAGATCTGATCAATCAAAAGTATGGTTTAACTCTGTTAGCTGAATGCACAGATCAGAAAGAAGTTTCATAGAATGATTCTGTGTAGTTTATATTTGAAGACATTCCTTTTTCCACTATTACCCACTTAGCGCTCCGAATCTCCACTTGCATTTTCTACAGAAAGAGTGTTTCAGAACGGCTCAATCAAAACTAAGGTTCAAATCTTTTAGTTGAATGAACTGAACAGAAAGAAGTTTCACAGAATGCTTCTGTGTAGTTTTTATTTGTAGATATTCTTTTTCCCAATATTGGCCTCTTAGCGCTCAGAATGTCCAATTGCAGTTTCTACAGAAAGAGTGTTTCAGAACGGCTCAATCAAAAGTAAGGTTCAACCCTGGTAGTTGAATGCACAGAACAGAAAGAAGTTTCACAGAATGCTTCTGTGTAGTTTATATTTGAATATATTCCTTTTTCCACTATTACCCTCTTAGCGCTCCGAATGTCCACTTGCATTTTCTACAGAAAGAGTGTTCTGAACTGCGCAATCAAAAGTATGGTTTAACTCTGTTAGCTGAATGCACATATCAGAAATATGTTTCAAAAAATGCTTCTGTGTAGTTTTTATTTGAAGATATTATTTTTCCCAATATAGGCCTCTTAGAGCTCAGAATGTCCAATTGCAGTTTCTACAGAAAGAGTGTTTCAGAACGGCTCAATCAAATGTAAGGTTCAACTCTCTTAGTTGAATGCACAGAACAGAAAGAAGTTTCACAGAATGATTCTGTGTAGTATTTAGTTGAAGACACTCCTTTTTGGACTATTAACCACTTAGTGCTCCGAATATCCACTGGCAGGTTCTACACAAATAGTGTTTCAGAACTGCTCCTTCAAAAGTAAGGCTCAACTCTGTTAGTTGAATGCGGAGAACAGAAAGGGGTTTCAGAGAATGTTTCTCTGTAGTTTTTAATTAGAGATATTCTTTTTCCTCTATTACAATCTTAGCGCTCCGAATGTCCACTTGCATTTTCTACAAAAAGAGAGTTTCATAACTGCTCAATCAAAAATATGGTTTAGCTCTGTTAACTGAATTTACAGACCAGAAATAAGTTTCACAGAATGCATCTGTGTAGTTTTTATTTGAAGATATTCTTTTTCCCAATGTAGGCCTCTTAGCGCTTAGCATGTCCAATTGCAGTTTCCACAGAAAGAGTGTTTCAGAACGGCTCAATCAAAAGTAAGGTTCAACTCTGTTAGATGAATGCACAGAACAGAAAGAAGTTTCACAGAATGCTACCGTGTAGTTTATATTTGAATATATTCCTTTTTCCACTATTACCCTCTTAGCGCTCCGAATGTCCACTTGCCTTTTCTACGGAAAGAGTGTTCGGAACTGCGCAATCAAAAGTATGGTTTAACTCTGTAAGCTGAATGCACATATCAGAAATAAGTTTCACACAATTCTTCTGTGTAGTTTTTATTTGAAGATATTATTTTTCCCAATATAGGCCTCTTAGCGCTCAGAATGTCCAATTGCAGTTTCTACAGAAAGAGTGTTTCAGAACGGCTCAATCAAAAGTAAGGTTCAACTCTGTTAGTTGAATGCACAGAAGAGAAAGAAGTTTCATACAATGCTTCTGTGTAGTTTATATTTGAACATATTCTTTTTTCCACTATTACCCACTTAGCGCTACGAATGTCCAGTTGCATTTTCTACAGACAGAGTGTTTCAAAACTGCTCAATCAAAAGTATGGTTTAACTCTGTTAGCTGAATGCTCAGATCAGAAAGAAGTTTCACAGAATGCTTCTGTGTAGTTTATATTTGAATATATTCCTTTTTCCACTACTACGCTCTTAGCGCTCCAAATGTCCAGTTGCATTTTCTACAGAAAGAGTGTTCAGATCTGCTCAATCAAAAGTATGGTTTAACTCTGTTAGCTGAATGCACAGATCAGAAAGAAGTTTCAGAGGATGATTCTGTGTAGTTTATATTTGAAGACATTCGTTTTTCCACTATTACCTTCTTAGCGCTCCGAATCTCCACTTGCATTTACTACAGAAAGTGTGTTTCAGAACGGCTCAATCAAAACTAAGGTTCAACTCTTTTAGTTGAATGAACAGAACAGAAAGAAGTTTCACAGAATGCTTCTGTGTAGTTTTCATTTGTAGATATTCTTTTTCCCAATATAGTCCTCTTAGAGCTCAGAATGTCCAATTGCAGTTTCTACAGAAAGAGTGTTTCAGAAGGGCTCAACCTAAAGTAAGGTTCAACCCTGGTAGTTGAATGCACAGAACAGAAAGAAGTTTCACAGAATGCTTCTGTGTAGTTTATATTTGAACATATTCTTTTTTCCACTATTACCCACTTAGCGCTACGAATGTCCAGTTGCATTTTCTACAGAAAGAGTGTTCGGAGCTGCCCAATCAAAAGTATGGTTTAACTCTGTTAGCTGAATGCACATATCAGAAATAAGTTTCACACAATGCTTCTGTGTAGTTTTTATTTGAAGATATTATTTTTCCCAATATAGGCCTCTTAGCGCTCAGAATGTCCAATTTCAGTTTCTACAGAAAGAGTGTTTCAGAAAGGCTCAATCAAAAGTAAGGTTCAACTCTGTTAGTTGAATGCACAGAACAGAAAGATGTTTCATACAATGCTTCTGTGTAGTTTATATTTGAACATATTCTTTTTTCCACTATTACCCACTTAGCGCTACGAATGTCCAGTTGCATTTTCTACAGACAGAGTGTTTCAAAACTGCTCAATCAAAAGTATGGTTTAACTCTGTTAGCTGAATGCTCAGATCAGAAAGAAGTTTCACAGAATGCTT
This sequence comes from Symphalangus syndactylus, assembly GCF_028878055.3. Classification (NCBI taxonomy): domain Eukaryota; kingdom Metazoa; phylum Chordata; class Mammalia; order Primates; family Hylobatidae; genus Symphalangus; species Symphalangus syndactylus. Next base: position 153,582,296 of record NC_072425.2, read on the forward strand.
CTGTGTAGTTTATATTTGAATATATTCCTTTTTCCACTACTACCCTCTTAGCGCTCCAAATGTCCAGTTGCATTATCTACAGAAAGAGTGTTCAGATCTGCTCAATCAAAAGTATGGTTTAACTCTGTTAGCTGAATGCACAGATCAGAAAGAAGTTTCACAGAATGATTCTGTGTAGTTTATATTTGAAGACATTCCTTTTTCCACTATTAACCTCTTAGCGCTCCGAATCTCCACTTGCATTTTCTACAGAAAGAGTGTTTCAGAACGGCTCAATCAAAACTAAAGTTCAATTCTTTTAGTTGAATGAACAGAACAGAAAGAAGTTTCACAGAATGCTTCTGTGTAGTTTTTATTTGTAGATATTCTTTTTCCCAATATAGGCCTCTTAGTGCTCAGAATGTCCAATTGCAGTTTCTACAGAAAGAGTGTTTCAGAACGGCTCAATCAAAAGTAAGGTTCAACCCTCGTAGTTGAATGCACAGAAATGAAAGAAGTTTCACAGAATGCTTCTGTGTAGTTTATATTTGAATATATTCATTTTTCCACTATTACCCTCCTAGCTCTCCGAATGTCCACTTGTATTTTCTACAGAAAGAGTGTTCTGAACTGCGCAATCAAAAGTATGGTTTAACTCTGTTAGCTGAATGCACATATCAGAAATAAGTTTCAAACAATGATTCTGTGTAGTTTTTATTTGAAGATATTATTTTTCCCAATATATGCCTCTTAACGCTCAGAATGTCCAATTGCAGTTTCTAGGGATAGAGGGTTTCAGAAAGGCTCAATCAAATGTAAGGTACAACTCTCTTAGTTGAATGCACAGAACAGAAAGAAGTTTCACAGAATGCTTCTGTGTAGTATTTAGTTGAAGATACTCCTTTTTGGACTATTACCCACTTAGCGCTCCGAATATCCACTGGCAGTTTCTACACAAAGAGTGTTTCAGAACTGCTCCTTCAAAAGTAAGGCTCAACTCTGTTAGTTGAATGCGGAGAACAGAAAGATGTTTCAGAGAATGCTTCTGTGCAGTTTTTAATTGGAGATATTCATTTTTCCTCTATTACAATCTTAGCGCTCCGAATGTCCACTTGCATTTTCTACAAAAAGAGTGTTTCATTACTGCTCAATCAAAAATATGGTTTAGCTCTGTTAACTGAATTTACAGATCAGAAATTATTTTCACAGAATGCATCTGTGTAGTTTTTATTTGAAGATATTCTTTTTCCCAATGTAGGCCTCTTAGCGCTTAGCATGTCCTATTGCAGTTTCTACAGAAAGAGTGTTTCAGAACGGCTCAATCAAAACTAAGGTTCAATTCTGTTAGTTGAATGCACAGAACAGAAAGAAGTTTCACAGAATGCTACTGTGTAGTTTATATTTGAATATATTCCTTTTTCCACTATTACCCTCTTAGCGCTCCGAATGTCCACTTGCCTTTTCTACAGAAAGAGTGTTCGGAACTGCGCAATCAAAAGTATGGTTTAACTCTGTTAGCTGAATGCACATATCAGAAATAAGTTTCACACAATGCTTCTGTGTAGTTTTTATTTGAAGATGTTATTTTTCCCAATATAGGCCTCTTAGCGCTCAGAATGTCCAATGGCAGTTTCTACAGAAAGACTGTTTCAGAACGGCTCAATCAAAGTAAGTTTCAACTCTGTTAGTTGAATGCACAGAACAGAAAGAAGTTTCATACAATGCTTCTGTGTATTTTATATTTGAACATATACTTTTTTCCACTATTACCCACTTAGCACTACGAATGTCCAGTTGCATTTTCTACAGACAGAGTGTTTCAAAACTGCTCAATCAAAAGTATGGTTTAACTCTGTTAGCTGAATGCTCAGATCAGAAAGAAGTTTCACAGAATGCTTCTGTGTAGTTTATATTTGAATATATTCCTTTTTCCACTACTACACTCTTAGCGCTCCAAATGTCCAGTTGCATTTTCTACAGAAAGTGTGTTCAGATCTGCTCAATCAAAATTATGGTTTAACTCTGTTAGCTGAATGCACAGATCAGAAACAAGTTTCATAGAATGATTCTGTGTAGTTTATATTTGAAGACATTCCTTTTTCCACTATTACCCACTTAGCGCTCCGAATCTCCACTTGCATTTTCTACAGAAAGAGTGTTTCAGAACGGCTCAATCAAAACAAAGGTTCAACTCTTTTAGTTGAATGCACAGAACAGAAAGAAGTTTCACACAATGCTTCTGTGTAGTTTTTATTTGTAGATATTCTTTTTCCCAATATATGCCTCTTAGTTCTCAGAATGTCCAATTGCAGTAACTACAGGTAGAGTGTTTCAGAAAGGCTCAATCTAAAGTAAGGTTCAACCCTGGTAGTTGAATGCACAGAAGAGAAAGATGTTTCACAGAATGCTTCTGTGTAGTTTATATTTGAATATATTCCTTTTTCCACTATTACCCTCTTAGCGCTCCGAATGTCCACTTGCATTTTCTACAGAAAGAGTGTTCTGAACTGCGCAATCAAAAGTGTGGTTTAACTCTGTTAGCTGAATGCACATATCAGAAATAAGTTTCACACAATGCTTCTGTGTAGTTTTTATTTGAAGATATTTTTTTTCCCAATATAGGCCTCTTAGCGCTCAGAATGTCCAATTGCAGTTTGTACAGAAAGAGTGTTTCAGAACGGCTCAATCAAAAGTAAGGTTCAACCCTGGTAGTTGAATGCACAGAACAGAAAGAAGTTTCACAGAATGCTTCTGTGTAGTTTATATTTGAATATATTCCTTTTTCCAGTATTACCCTCTTAGCGCTCCGAATGTCCACTTGCATTTTCTACAGAAAGAGTGTTCTGAACTGCGCAATCAAAAGTATGGTTTAACTCTGTTAGCTGAATGCACATATCAGAAATAAGTTTCAAACAATGCTTCTGTGTAGTTTTTATTTGAAGATATTATTTTTCCCAATATAGGCCTCTTAGCGCTCAGAATGTCCAATTGCAGTTTCTACAGAAAGAGTGTTTCAGAACGGCTCAATCAAATGTAAGGTTCAATTCTCTTAGTTGAATGCACAGAACATAAAGAATTTTCACAGAATGCTTCTGTGTAGTATTTAGTTGAAGATACTCCTTTTTGGACTATTACCCACATAGCGCTCCGAATATCCACTGGCAGTTTCTACACAAAGAGTGTTTCAGAACTGCTCCTTCAAAAGTAAGGCTCAACTCCGTTAGTTGAATGCGGAGAACAGAAAGATGTTTCAGAGAATGCTTCTGTGCAGTTTTTAATTGGAGATATTCATTTTTCCTCTATTACAATCTTAGCGCTCCGAATGTCCACTTGCATTTTCTACAAAAAGAGTGTTTCATTACTGCTCAATCAAAAATATGGTTTAGCTCTGTTAACTGAATTTACAGATCAGAAATAATTTTCACAGAATGCATCTGTGTAGTTTTTATTTGAAGATATTCTTTTTCCCAATGTAGGCCTCTTAGCGCTTAGCATGTCCTATTGCAGTTTCTACAGAAAGAGTGTTTCAGAACGGCTCAATCAAAAGTAAGGTTCAATTCTGTTAGTTGAATGCACAGAACAGAAAGAAGTTTCACAGAATGCTACTGTGTAGTTTATATTTGAATATATTCCTTTTTCCACTATTACCCTCTTAGCGCTCCGAATGTCCACTTGCCTTTTCTACAGAAAGAGTGTTCGGAACTGCGCAATCAAAAGTATGGTTTAACTCTGTTAGCTGAATGCACATATCAGAAATAAGTTTCACACAATGCTTCTGTGTAGTTTTTATTTGAAGATATTATTTTTCCCAATATAGGCCTCTTAGCGCTCAGAATGTCCAATTGCAGTTTCTACAGAAAGACTGTTTCAGAACGGCTCAATCAAAGTAAGTTTCAACTCTGTTAGTTGAATGCACAGAACAGAAAGAAGTTTCATACAATGCTTCTGTGCATTTTATATTTGAACATATACTTTTGTCCACTATTACCCACTTAGCACTACGAATGTCCAGTTGCATTTTCTACAGACAGAGTGTTTCAAAACTGCTCAATCAAAAGTATGGTTTAACTCTGTTAGCTGAATGCTCAGATCAGAAAGAAGTTTCACAGAATGCTTCTGTGTAGTTTATATTTGAATATATTCCTTTTTCCACTACTACACTCTTAGCGCTCCAAATGTCCAGTTGCATTTTCTACAGAAAGTGTGTTCAGATCTGCTCAATCAAAATTATGGTTTAACTCTGTTAGCTGAATGCACAGATCAGAAACAAGTTTCAAAGAATGATTCTGTGTAGTTTATATTTGAAGACATTCCTTTTTCCACGATTACCCACTTAGCGCTCCGAATCTCCACTTGCATTTTCTACAGAAAGAGTGTTTCAGAACGGCTCAATCAAAAGTAAGGTTCAACTCTGTTAGTTGAATGCACAGAACAGAAAGAAGTTTCACAGAATGCTACTGTGTAGTTTATATTTGAATATATTAATTTTCCACTATTACCCTCTTAGCGCTCCGAATGTCCACTTGCATGTTCTACAGAAAGAGTGTTCGGAACTGCGCAATCAAGAGTATGGTTTAACTCTGTTAGCTGAATGCACATATCAGAAAAAAGTTTCACACAATGCTTCTGTGTAGTTTTTATTTGAAGATATTTTTTTCCCAATATAGGCCTCTTAGCGCTCAGAATGTCCAATTGCAGTTTCTACAGAAAGAGTGTTTCAAAACGGCTCAATCAAAAGTAAGGTTCAACTCTCTTAGTTGAATGCACAGAACAGAAAGAAGTTTCACAGAATGCTTCTGTGTAGTATTTAGTTGAAGATACTCCTTTTTGGACTATTACCCACTTAGCGCTCCGAATATCCACCGGTAGTTTCTACACAATGAGCGTTTCAGAACTGCTCCTTCAAAAGTAAGGCTCAACTCTGTTAGTTGATTGCGGAGAACAGAAAGGGGATTCAGAGAATGCTTCTGTGTAGTTTTTAATTGGAGATATTCATTTTTCCTCTATTACAATCTTAGCGCTCCGAATGTCCACTTGCATTTTCTACAAAAAGAGTGTTTCATAACTGCTCAATCAAAAATATGGTTTAGCTCTGTTAACTGAATTTACAGATCAGAAATAAGTTTCACAGAATGCATCTGTGTAGTTTTTATTTGAAGATATTCTTTTTCCCAATGTAGGCCTCTTAGCGCTTAGAATGTCCAATTGCAGTTTCTACAGAAAGAGTGTTTCAGAATGGTTCAATCAAAAGGAAGGTTCAACTCTGTTAGTTGAATGCACAGAACAGAAAGAAGTTTCACAGAATGCTACTGTGTAGTTTATATTTGAATATATTCCTTTTTCCACTATTACCCTCTTAGCACTCTGAATGTCCACTTGCATTTTCTACAGAAAGAGTGTTCGGAACTGCGCAATCAAAAGTATGGTTTAACTCTGTTAGCTGAATGCACATATCAGAAATAAGTTTCACACAATGCTTCTGTGTAGTTTTTATTTGAAGATATTATTTTTCCCAACATAGGCCTCTTAGCGCTCAGAATGTCCAATTGCAGTTTCTACAGAAAGAGTGTTTCAGAACGGCTCAATCAAAAGAAAGGTTCAACTCTGTTAGTTGAATGCACAGAACAGAAAGAAGTTTCACACAATGCTTCTGTGTAGTTTATATTTGAACATATTATTTTTTCCACTATTACCCACTTAGCGCTACGAATGTCCAGTTGCATTTTCTACAGACAGAGTGTTTCAAAACTGCTCAATCAAAAGTATGGTTTAACTCTGTTAGCTGAATGCTCAGATCAGAGAGAAGTTTCACAGAATGCTTCTGTGTAGTTTATATGTGAATATATTCCTTTTTCCACGACTACCCTCGTAGGGCTCCAAATGTCCAGTTGCATTTTCTACAGAAAGAGTGTTCAGATCTGCTCAATCAAAAGTATGGTTTAACTCTGTTATCTGAATGCACAGATCAGAAAGAAGTCTCACAGAATGATTCTGTGTAGTTTATATTTGAAGACATTCTTTTTTCCACTATTACCCTCTTAGCGCTCCGAATCTCTACTTGCATTTTCTACAGAAAGAGTGTTTCAGAACGGCTCAATCAAAACTAAGGTTCAACTCTTTTAGTTGAATGAACAGAACAGAAAGAAGTTTCACAGAATGCTTCTGTGTAGTTTATATTTGAATATATTCCTTTTTCCACGACTACCCTCTAAGCGCTCCAAATGTCCAGTTGCATTTTCTGCAGAAAGAGTGTTCAGATCTGCTCAATCAAAAGTATGGTTTAACTCTGTTAGCTGAATGCACAGATAAGAAAGAAGTCTCACAGAATGATTCTATGTAGTTTATATTTGAAGACATTCCTTTTTCCACTATTACCCTCTTAGCGCTCCGAATCTTCACTTGCATTTTCTACAGAAAGAGTGTTTCAGAACGGCTCAATCAAAACTAAAGTTCAAATCTTTTAGTTGAATGAACAGAACAGAAAGAAGTTTCACAGAATGCTTCTGTGTAGTTTTAATTTGTAGATATTCCTTTTCCCAATATAGACCTCTTAGCGCTCAAAATGTCCAATTGCCCTTTCTACAGAAAGAGTGTTTCAGAACGGCTCAATCAAAAGTAAGGTTCAACCCTGGTAGTTGAATGCACAGAATGGAAAGAAGTTTCACAGAATGCTTCTGTGTAGTATTTGGTTGAAGATACTCCTTTTTGGACTATTACACACTTAGCGCTCCGAATATCCACTGGTAGTTTCTACACAAAGAGTGTTTCAGAACTGCTCCTTCAAAAGTAAGGCTCAACTCTGTTAGTTGAATGCGGAGAACAGAAAGGGGATTCAGAGAATGCTTCTGTGTAGTTTTTAATTGGAGATATAACTTTTTCCTCTATTACAATCTTAGCGCTCCGAAAGTCCACTTGCATTTTCTACAAAAAGAGTGTTTCATAACTGCTCAATCAAAAATATGGTTTAGCTCTGTTAACTGAATTTACAGATCAGAAATAAGTTTCACAGAATGCATCTGTGTAGTTTTTATTTGAAGATATTCTTTTTCCCAATATAGGCCTCTTAGCGCTCAGATTTTCCAATTGAAGGTTCTACAGAAAGAGTGTTTCAGAACGGCTCAATCAAAAGTAAGGTTCAACCCTGGTAGTTGAATGCACAGAACAGAAAGAAGTTTCACAGAATACATCTGTGTAGTTTATATTTGAATATATTACTTTTTCCACTATTACCCTCTTAGCGCTCCGAATGTCCTCTTGCATTTTCTACAGAAAGAGTGTTCTGAACTGCACAATCAAAAGTATGGTTTAACTCTGTTAGCTGAATGCACATATCAGAAATAAGTTTCAAGCAATGCTTCTGAGTAGTTTTTATTTGAAGATATTATTTTTCCCAAAATAGGCCTCTTAGCGCTCAGAATGTCCAATTGCAGTTTCTACAGAAAGAGTGTTTCAGAACGGCTCAATCAAATGTAAGGTTCAACTCTCTTAGTTGAATGCACAGAACAGAAAGAAGTTTCACAGAATGCTTCTGTGTAGTATTTAGTTGAAGATACTCCTTTTTGGACTATTACCCACTTAGCGCTCCGAATATCCACTGGCAGTTTCTACACAAAGAGTGTTTCAGAACTGCTCCTTCAAAAGTAAGTCTCAACTCTGTTAGTTGAATGCGGAGAACAGAAAGGGGTTTCAGAGAATGCTTCTGTGTAGTTTTTAATTGTAGATATTCCTTTTTCCTCTATTACAATCTTAGCGCTCCGAATGTCCACTTGCATATTCTACAAAAAGAGTGTTTCATAACTGCTCAATCAAAAATATGGTTTAGCTCTGTTAACTGAATTTACACATCAGAAATAAGTTTCACAGAATGCATCTGTGTAGTTTTTATTAGAAGATATTATTTTTCCCAATGTAGGCCTCTTAGAGCTTAGAATGTCCAATTGCAGTTTCTACAGAAAGAGTGTTTCAGAACGGCTCAATCAAAAGTAAGGTTCAACTCTGTTAGTTGAAGGCACAGAACAGAAAGTAGTTTCAGAAAATGCTACTGTGTAGTTTATATTTGAATATATTACTTTTTCCACTATTACCCTCTTAGCGCTCCGAATGTCCACTTGCATTTTCTACAGAAAGAGTGTTCGGAACTGCGCAATCAAAAGTATGGTTTAACTCTGTTAGCTAAATGCACATATCAGAAATAAGTTTCACACAATGCTTCTGTGTAGTTTTTATTTGAAGATATTATTTTTCTCCATGTAGGCCTCTTAGCGCTCAGAATGTCCAATTGCAGTTTCTACAGAAAGAGTGTTTCAGAACGGCTCAATCAAAAGTAAGGTTCAACTCTGTTAGTTGAATGCACAGAACAGAAAGAAGTTTCATACAATGCTTCTGTGTAGTTTATATTTGAACATATTCTTTTTTCCACTATTACCCACTTAGCGCTACGAATGTCCAGTTGCATTTTCTACAGAAAGAGTGTTTCAGAGCGGCTCCATCAAAACTAAGGTTCAACTCTTTTAGTTGAATGAACAGAACAGAAAGAAGTTTCACAGAATGCTTCTGTGTAGTTTTTATTTGTAGATATTCTTTTTCCCAATATAGGCCTCTTAGCGCTCAGAATTTCCAATTGAAGGTTCTACAGAAAGAGTGTTTCAGAACGGCTCAATCAAAAGTAAGGTTCAACCCTGGTAGTTGAATGCACAGAACAGAAAGAAATTTCACAGAATGCTTCTGTGTAGTTTATATTTGAATATATTACTTTTTCCACTATTACCCTCTTAGCGCTCCAAATGTCCACATGCATTTTCTACAGAAAGAGTGGTCTGAACTGCGCAATCAAAAGTATGGTTTAACTCTGTTAGCTGAATGCACATATCAGAAATAAGTTTCAAGCAATGCTTCTGAATAGTTTTTATTTGAAGATATCATTTTTCCCAAAATAGGCCTCTTAGCGCTCAGAATGTCCAATTACAGTTTCTACAGAAAGAGTGTTTCAGAACGGCTCAATCAAATGTAAGGTTCAACTCTCTTAGTTGAATGCACAGAACAGAAAGAAGTTTCACAGAATACTTCTGTGTAGTATTTAGTTGAAGATACTCCTTTTTGGACTATTACCCACTTAGCGCTCCGAATATCCACTGGCAGTTTCTACACAAAGAGTGTTTCAGAACTGCTCCTTCAAAAGTAAGTCTCAACTCTGTTAGTTGAATGCGGAGGACAGAAAGGGGTTTCAGAGAATGCTTCTGTGTAGTTTTTAATTGGAGATATTCCTTTTTCCTCTATTACAATCTTAGCGCTCCGAATGTCCACTTGCATATTCTACAAAAAGAGTGTTTCATAACTGCTCAATCAAAAATATGGTTTAGCTCTGTTAACTGAATTTACACATCAGAAATAAGTTTCACAGAATGCATCTGTGTAGTTTTTATTTGAAGATATTATTTTTCCCAATGTAGGCCTCTTAGAGCTTAGAATGTCCAATTGCAGTTTCTACAGAAAGAGTGTTTCAGAACGGCTCAATCAAAAGTAAGGTTCAACTCTGTTTGTTGAATGAACAGAACAGAAAGAAGTTTCAGAGAATGCTACTGTGTAGTTTATATTTGAATATATTCCTTTTTCCACTATTACCCTCTTAGCGCTCCGAATGTCCACTTGCATTTTCTACAGAAAGAGTGTTCGGAACTGCGCAATCAAAAGTATGGTTTAACTCTGTTAGCTGAATGCACATATCAGAAATAAGTTTCACACAATGCTTCTGTGTAGTTTTTATTTGAAGATATTATTTTTCTCCATGTAGGCCTCTTAGCGCTCAGAATGTCCAATTGCAGTTTCTACAGAAAGAGTGTTTCAGAACGGCTCAATCAAAAGTAAGGTTCAACTCTGTTAGTTGAATGCACAGAACAGAAAGAAGTTTCATACAATGCTTCTGTGTAGTTTATATTTGAACATATTCTTTTTTCCACTATTACCCACTTAGCGCTAAGAATGTCCAGTTGCATTTTCTACAGACAGAGTGTTTCAAAACTGCTCAATCAAAAGTATGGTTTAACTCTGTTAGCTGAATGCTCAGATCAGAAAGAAGTTTCACAGAATGCTTCTGTGTAGTTTATATTTGAATATATTCCTTTTTCCACGACTACCCTCTAAGCGCTCCAAATGTCCAGTTGCATTTTCTACAGGAAGAGTGTTCAGATCTGCTCAATCAAAAGTATGGTTTAACTCTGTTAGCTGAATGCACAGATAAGAAAGAAGTCTCACAGAATGATTCTATGTAGTTTATATTTGAAGACATTCCTTTTTCCACTATTACCCTCTTAGCGCTCCGAATCTCCACTTGCATTTTCTACAGAAAGAGTGTTTCAGAACGGGTCAATCAAAACTAAAGTTCAACTCTTTTAGTTGAATGAACAGAACAGAAAGACGTTTCACAGAATGCTTCTGTGTAGTTTTAATTTGTAGATATTCTTTTTCCCAATATAGGCCTCTTAGCGCTCAAAATGTCCAATTGCCCTTTCTACAGAAAGAGTGTTTCAGAACGGCTCAATCAAAAGTAAGTTTCAACCCTGGTAGTTGAATGCACAGAACAGAAAGAAGTTTCACAGAATGCCTCTGTGTAGTATTTAGTTGAAGATACTCCTTTTTGGACTATTACCCACTTAGCGCTCCGAATATCCACTGGTATTTTCTACACAAAGAGTGTTTCAGAACTGCTCCTTCAAAAGTAAGGCTCAACTCTGTTAGTTGAATGCGGAGAACAGAAAGGGGATTCAGAGAATGCTTCTGTGTAGTTTTTAATTGGAGATATTCCTTTTTCCTCTATTATAATCTTAGCGCTCCGAAAGTCCACTTGCATTTTCTACAAAAAGAGTGTTTCATAACTGCTCAATCAAAAATATGGTTTAGCTCTGTTAACTGAATTTACAGATCAGAAATAAGTTTCACAGAATGCATCTGTGTAGTTTTTATTTGAAGATATTCTTTTTCCCAATATAGGCCTCTTAGCGCTCAGAATTTCCAATTGAAGGTTCTACAGAAAGAGTGTTTCAGAACGGCTCAATCAAAAGTAAGGTTCAACCCTGGTAGTTGAATGCACAGAACAGAAAGAAGTTTCACAGAATGCTTCTGTGTAGTTTATATTTGAATATATTACTTTTTCCACTATTACCCTCTTAGCGCTCCGAATGTCCTCTTGCATTTTCTACAGAAAGAGTGTTCTGAACTGCGCAATCAAAAGTATGGTTTAACTCTGTTAGCTGAATGCACATATCAGAAATAAGTTTCAAGCAATGCTTCTGAGTAGTTTTTATTTGAAGATATTATTTTTCCCAAAATAGGCCTCTTAGCGCTCAGAATGTCCAATTGCAGTTTCTACAGAAAGAGTGTTTCAGAACGGCTCAATCAAATGTAAGGTTCAACTCTCTTAGTTGAATGCACAGAACAGAAAGAAGTTTCACAGAATGCTTCTGTGTAGTATTTAGTTGAAGATACTCCTTTTTGGACTATTACCCACTTAGCGCTCCGAATATCCACTGGCAGTTTCTACACAAAGAGTGTTTCAGAACTGCTCCTTCAAAAGTAAGTCTCAACTCTGTTAGTTGAATGCGGAGGACAGAAAGGGGTTTCAGAGAATGCTTCTGTGTAGTTTTTAATTGGAGATATTCCTTTTTCCTCTATTACAATCTTAGCGCTCCGAATGTCCACTTGCATATTCTACAAAAAGAGTGTTTCATAACTGCTCAATCAAAAATATGGTTTAGCTCTGTTAACTGAATTTACACATCAGAAATAAGTTTCACAGAATGCATCTGTGTAGTTTTTATTTGAAGATATTATTTTTCCCAATGTAGGCCTCTTAGAGCTTAGAATGTCCAATTGCAGTTTCTACAGAAAGAGTGTTTCAGAACGGCTCAATCAAAAGTAAGGTTCAACTCTGTTAGTTGAATGAACAGAACAGAAAGAAGTTTCAGAGAATGCTACTGTGTAGTTTATATTTGAATATATTCCTTTTTCCACTATTACCCTCTTAGCGCTCCGAATGTCCACTTGCATTTTCTACAGAAAGAGTGTTCGGAACTGCGCAATCAAAAGTATGGTTTAACTCTGTTAGCTGAATGCACATATCAGAAATAAGTTTCACACAATGCTTCTGTGTAGTTTTTATTTGAAGATATTATTTTTCTCCATGTAGGCCTCTTAGCGCTCAGAATGTCCAATTGCAGTTTCTACAGAAAGAGTGTTTCAGAACGGCTCAATCAAAAGTAAGGTTCAACTCTGTTAGTTGAATGCACAGAACAGAAAGAAGTTTCATACAATGCTTCTGTGTAGTTTATATTTGAACATATTCTTTTTTCCACTATTACCCACTTAGCGCTAAGAATGTCCAGTTGCATTTTCTACAGACAGAGTGTTTCAAAACTGCTCAATCAAAAGTATGGTTTAACTCTGTTAGCTGAATGCTCAGATCAGAAAGAAGTTTCACAGAATGCTTCTGTGTAGTTTATATTTGAACATATTCTTTTTTCCACTATTACCCACTTAGCGCTACGAATGTCCAGTTGCATTTTCTACAGAAAGAGTGTTTCAGAGCGGCTCCATCAAAACTAAGGTTCAACTCTTTTAGTTGAATGAACAGAACAGAAAGAAGTTTCACAGAATGCTTCTGTGTAGTTTTTATTTGTAGATATTCTTTTTCCCAATATAGGCCTCTTAGCGCTCAGAATTTCCAATTGAAGGTTCTACAGAAAGAGTGTTTCAGAACGGCTCAATCAAAAGTAAGGTTCAACCCTGGTAGTTGAATGCACAGAACAGAAAGAAATTTCACAGAATGCTTCTGTGTAGTTTATATTTGAATATATTACTTTTTCCACTATTACCCTCTTAGCGCTCCAAATGTCCACATGCATTTTCTACAGAAAGAGTGGTCTGAACTGCGCAATCAAAAGTATGGTTTAACTCTGTTAGCTGAATGCACATATCAGAAATAAGTTTCAAGCAATGCTTCTGAATAGTTTTTATTTGAAGATATCATTTTTCCCAAAATAGGCCTCTTAGCGCTCAGAATGTCCAATTACAGTTTCTACAGAAAGAGTGTTTCAGAACGGCTCAATCAAATGTAAGGTTCAACTCTCTTAGTTGAATGCACAGAACAGAAAGAAGTTTCACAGAATACTTCTGTGTAGTATTTAGTTGAAGATACTCCTTTTTGGACTATTACCCACTTAGCGCTCCGAATATCCACTGGCAGTTTCTACACAAAGAGTGTTTCAGAACTGCTCCTTCAAAAGTAAGTCTCAACTCTGTTAGTTGAATGCGGAGGACAGAAAGGGGTTTCAGAGAATGCTTCTGTGTAGTTTTTAATTGGAGATATTCCTTTTTCCTCTATTACAATCTTAGCGCTCCGAATGTCCACTTGCATATTCTACAAAAAGAGTGTTTCATAACTGCTCAATCAAAAATATGGTTTAGCTCTGTTAACTGAATTTACACATCAGAAATAAGTTTCACAGAATGCATCTGTGTAGTTTTTATTTGAAGATATTATTTTTCCCAATGTAGGCCTCTTAGAGCTTAGAATGTCCAATTGCAGTTTCTACAGAAAGAGTGTTTCAGAACGGCTCAATCAAAAGTAAGGTTCAACTCTGTTTGTTGAATGAACAGAACAGAAAGAAGTTTCAGAGAATGCTACTGTGTAGTTTATATTTGAATATATTCCTTTTTCCACTATTACCCTCTTAGCGCTCCGAATGTCCACTTGCATTTTCTACAGAAAGAGTGTTCGGAACTGCGCAATCAAAAGTATGGTTTAACTCTGTTAGCTGAATGCACATATCAGAAATAAGTTTCACACAATGCTTCTGTGTAGTTTTTATTTGAAGATATTATTTTTCTCCATGTAGGCCTCTTAGCGCTCAGAATGTCCAATTGCAGTTTCTACAGAAAGAGTGTTTCAGAACGGCTCAATCAAAAGTAAGGTTCAACTCTGTTAGTTGAATGCACAGAACAGAAAGAAGTTTCATACAATGCTTCTGTGTAGTTTATATTTGAACATATTCTTTTTTCCACTATTACCCACTTAGCGCTAAGAATGTCCAGTTGCATTTTCTACAGACAGAGTGTTTCAAAACTGCTCAATCAAAAGTATGGTTTAACTCTGTTAGCTGAATGCTCAGATCAGAAAGAAGTTTCACAGAATGCTTCTGTGTAGTTTATATTTGAATATATTCCTTTTTCCACGACTACCCTCTAAGCGCTCCAAATGTCCAGTTGCATTTTCTACAGGAAGAGTGTTCAGATCTGCTCAATCAAAAGTATGGTTTAACTCTGTTAGCTGAATGCACAGATAAGAAAGAAGTCTCACAGAATGATTCTATGTAGTTTATATTTGAAGACATTCCTTTTTCCACTATTACCCTCTTAGCGCTCCGAATCTCCACTTGCATTTTCTACAGAAAGAGTGTTTCAGAACGGGTCAATCAAAACTAAAGTTCAACTCTTTTAGTTGAATGAACAGAACAGAAAGACGTTTCACAGAATGCTTCTGTGTAGTTTTAATTTGTAGATATTCTTTTTCCCAATATAGGCCTCTTAGCGCTCAAAATGTCCAATTGCCCTTTCTACAGAAAGAGTGTTTCAGAACGGCTCAATCAAAAGTAAGTTTCAACCCTGGTAGTTGAATGCACAGAACAGAAAGAAGTTTCACAGAATGCCTCTGTGTAGTATTTAGTTGAAGATACTCCTTTTTGGACTATTACCCACTTAGCGCTCCGAATATCCACTGGTATTTTCTACACAAAGAGTGTTTCAGAACTGCTCCTTCAAAAGTAAGGCTCAACTCTGTTAGTTGAATGCGGAGAACAGAAAGGGGATTCAGAGAATGCTTCTGTGTAGTTTTTAATTGGAGATATTCCTTTTTCCTCTATTATAATCTTAGCGCTCCGAAAGTCCACTTGCATTTTCTACAAAAAGAGTGTTTCATAACTGCTCAATCAAAAATATGGTTTAGCTCTGTTAACTGAATTTACAGATCAGAAATAAGTTTCACAGAATGCATCTGTGTAGTTTTTATTTGAAGATATTCTTTTTCCCAATATAGGCCTCTTAGCGCTCAGAATTTCCAATTGAAGGTTCTACAGAAAGAGTGTTTCAGAACGGCTCAATCAAAAGTAAGGTTCAACCCTGGTAGTTGAATGCACAGAACAGAAAGAAGTTTCACAGAATGCTTCTGTGTAGTTTATATTTGAATATATTACTTTTTCCACTATTACCCTCTTAGCGCTCCGAATGTCCTCTTGCATTTTCTACAGAAAGAGTGTTCTGAACTGCGCAATCAAAAGTATGGTTTAACTCTGTTAGCTGAATGCACATATCAGAAATAAGTTTCAAGCAATGCTTCTGAGTAGTTTTTATTTGAAGATATTATTTTTCCCAAAATAGGCCTCTTAGCGCTCAGAATGTCCAATTGCAGTTTCTACAGAAAGAGTGTTTCAGAACGGCTCAATCAAATGTAAGGTTCAACTCTCTTAGTTGAATGCACAGAACAGAAAGAAGTTTCACAGAATGCTTCTGTGTAGTATTTAGTTGAAGATACTCCTTTTTGGACTATTACCCACTTAGCGCTCCGAATATCCACTGGCAGTTTCTACACAAAGAGTGTTTCAGAACTGCTCCTTCAAAAGTAAGTCTCAACTCTGTTAGTTGAATGCGGAGGACAGAAAGGGGTTTCAGAGAATGCTTCTGTGTAGTTTTTAATTGGAGATATTCCTTTTTCCTCTATTACAATCTTAGCGCTCCGAATGTCCACTTGCATATTCTACAAAAAGAGTGTTTCATAACTGCTCAATCAAAAATATGGTTTAGCTCTGTTAACTGAATTTACACATCAGAAATAAGTTTCACAGAATGCATCTGTGTAGTTTTTATTTGAAGATATTATTTTTCCCAATGTAGGCCTCTTAGAGCTTAGAATGTCCAATTGCAGTTTCTACAGAAAGAGTGTTTCAGAACGGCTCAATCAAAAGTAAGGTTCAACTCTGTTAGTTGAATGAACAGAACAGAAAGAAGTTTCAGAGAATGCTACTGTGTAGTTTATATTTGAATATATTCCTTTTTCCACTATTACCCTCTTAGCGCTCCGAATGTCCACTTGCATTTTCTACAGAAAGAGTGTTCGGAACTGCGCAATCAAAAGTATGGTTTAACTCTGTTAGCTGAATGCACATATCAGAAATAAGTTTCACACAATGCTTCTGTGTAGTTTTTATTTGAAGATATTATTTTTCTCCATGTAGGCCTCTTAGCGCTCAGAATGTCCAATTGCAGTTTCTACAGAAAGAGTGTTTCAGAACGGCTCAATCAAAAGTAAGGTTCAACTCTGTTAGTTGAATGCACAGAACAGAAAGAAGTTTCATACAATGCTTCTGTGTAGTTTATATTTGAACATATTCTTTTTTCCACTATTACCCACTTAGCGCTAAGAATGTCCAGTTGCATTTTCTACAGACAGAGTGTTTCAAAACTGCTCAATCAAAAGTATGGTTTAACTCTGTTAGCTGAATGCTCAGATCAGAAAGAAGTTTCACAGAATGCTTCTGTGTAGTTTATATTTGAATATATTCCTTTTTCCACGACTACCCTCTAAGCGCTCCAAATGTCCAGTTGCATTTTCTACAGAAAGAGTGTTCAGATCTGCTCAATCAAAAGTATGGTTTAACTCTGTTAGCTGAATGCACAGATAAGAAAGAAGTCTCACAGAATGATTCTGTGTAGTTTATATTTGAAGACATTCCTTTTTCCACTATCACCCTCTTAGCGCTCCGAATCTCCACTTGCATTTTCTACAGAAACAGTGTTTCAGAACGGCTCAATCAAAACTAAGGTTCAACTCTTTTAGTTGAATGAACAGAACAGAAAGAAGTTTCACAGAATGCCTCTGTGTAGTTTTAATTTGTAGATATTCTTTTTCCCATTATAGGCCTCTTAGCGCTCAAAATGTCCAATTGCCCTTTCTACAGAAAGAGTGTTTCAGAACGGCTCAATCAAAAGTAAGGTTCAACCCTGGTAGTTGAATGCACAGAACAGAAAGAAGTTTCACAGAATGATTCTGTGTAGTTTATATTTGAATATCTTCCTTTTTCCACTATTACCCTCTTAGCGCTCCGAATGTCCACTTGCATTTTCTACAGAAAGAGTGTTCTGAACTGCGCAATCAAAAGTATGGTTTAACTCTGTTAGCTGAATGCACATATCAGAAATAAGTTTCAAACAATGCTTCTGTGTAGTTTTTATTTGAAGATATTATTTTTCCCAATATAGACCTCTTAGCGCTCAGAATGTC
This sequence comes from Symphalangus syndactylus, assembly GCF_028878055.3. NCBI lineage: Eukaryota > Metazoa > Chordata > Mammalia > Primates > Hylobatidae > Symphalangus > Symphalangus syndactylus. The sequence goes on from NC_072425.2 coordinate 153,599,601, forward strand.
CAATTGCAGTTTCTACAGAAAGAGTGTTTCAGAACGGCTCAATCAAATGTAAGGTTCAACTCTCTTAGTTGAATGCACAGAACAGAAAGAAGTTTCACAGAATGCTTCTGTGTAGTATTTAGTTGAAGATACTCCTTTTTGGACTATTACCCACTTAGCGCTCCGAATATCCACTGGCAGTTTCTACACAAAGAGTGTTTCAGAACTGCTCCTTCAAAAGTAAGTCTCAACTCTGTTAGTTGAATGCGGAGGACAGAAAGGGGTTTCAGAGAATGCTTCTGTGTAGTTTTTAATTGGAGATATTCCTTTTTCCTCTATTACAATCTTAGCGCTCCGAATGTCCACTTGCATATTCTACAAAAAGAGTGTTTCATAACTGCTCAATCAAAAATATGGTTTAGCTCTGTTAACTGAATTTACACATCAGAAATAAGTTTCACAGAATGCATCTGTGTAATTTTTATTTGAAGATATTATTTTTCCCAATGTAGGCCTCTTAGAGCTTAGAATGTCCAATTGCAGTTTCTACTGAAAGAGTGTTTCAGAACGGCTCAAACAAAAGTAAGGTTCAAATCTGTTAGTTGAATGCACAGAACAGAAAGAAGTTTCAGAGAATGCTACTGTGTAGTTTATATTTGAATATATTCCTTTTTCCACTATTACCCTCTTAGCGCTCCGAATGTCCACTTGCATTTTCTACAGAAAGAGTGTTCGGAACTGCGCAATCAAAAGTATGGTTTAACTCTGTTAGCTGAATGCACATATCAGAAATAAGTTTCACACAATGCTTCTGGGTAGTTTTTATTTGAAGATATTATTTTTCTCCATGTAGGCCTCTTAGCGCTCAGAATGTCCAATTGCAGTTTCTACAGAAAGAGTGTTTCAGAACGGCTCAATCAAAAGTAAGGTTCAACTCTGTTAGTTGAATGCACAGAACAGAAAAAAGTTTCATACAATGCTTCTGTGTAGTTTATATTTGAACATATTCTTTTTTCCACTATTACCCACTTAGCGCTACGAATGTCCAGTTGCATTTTCTACAGACAGAGTGTTTCAAAACTGCTCAATCAAAAGTATGGTTTAACTCTGTTAGCTGAATGCTCAGATCAGAAAGAAGTTTCACAGAATGCTTCTGTGTAGTTTATATTTGAATATATTCCTTTTTCCACGACTACCCTCTAAGCGCTCCAAATGTCCAGTTGCATTTTCTACAGAAAAAGTGTTCAGATCTGCTCAATCAAAAGTATGGTTTAACTCTGTTAGCTGAATGCACAGATAAGAAAGAAGTCTCACAGAATGATTCTATGTAGTTTATATTTGAAGACATTCCTTTTTCCACTATTACCCTCTTAGCGCTCCGAATCTCCACTTGCATTTTCTACAGAAAGAGTGTTTCAGAACGGGTCAATCAAAACTAAAGTTCAACTCTTTTAGTTGAATGAACAGAACAGAAAGACGTTTCACAGAATGCTTCTGTGTAGTTTTAATTTGTAGATATTCTTTTTCCCAATATAGGCCTCTTAGCGCTCAAAATGTCCAATTGCCCTTTCTACAGAAAGAGTGTTTCAGAACGGCTCAATCAAAAGTAAGTTTCAACCCTGGTAGTTGAATGCACAGAACAGAAAGAAGTTTCACTGAATGCCTCTGTGTAGCATTTAGTTGAAGATACTCCTTTTTGGACTATTACCCAGTTAGCGCTCCGAATATCCACTGGTAGTTTCTACACAAAGAGTGTTTCAGAACTGCACCTTCAAAAGTAAGGCTCAACTCTGTTAGTTGAATGCGGAGAACAGAAAGGGGATTCAGAGAATGCTTCTGTGTAGTTTTTAATTGGAGATATTCCTTTTTCCTCTATTATAATCTTAGCGCTCCGAAAGTCCACTTGCATTTTCTACAAAAAGAGTGTTTCATAACTGCTCAATCAAAAATATGGTTTAGCTCTGTTAACTGAATTTACAGATCAGAAATAAGTTTCACAGAATGCATCTGTGTAGTTTTTATTTGAAGATATTCTTTTTCCCAATATAGGCCTCTTAGCGCTCAGAATTTCCAATTGAAGGTTCTACAGAAAGAGTGTTTCAGAACGGCTCAATCAAAAGTAAGGTTCAACCCTGGTAGTTGAATGCACAGAACAGAAAGAAGTTTCACAGAATGCTTCTGTGTAGTTTATATTTGAATATATTACTTTTTCCACTATTACCCTCTTAGCGCTCCGAATGTCCTCTTGCATTTTCTACAGAAAGAGAGTTCTGAACTGCGCAATCAAAAGTATGGTTTAACTCTGTTAGCTGAATGCACATATCAGAAATAAGTTTCAAGCAATGCTTCTGAGTAGTTTTTATTTGAAGATATTATTTTTCCCAAAATAGGCCTCTTAGCGCTCAGAATGTCCAATTGCAGTTTCTACAGAAAGAGTGTTTCAGAACGGCTCAATCAAATGTAAGGTTCAACTCTCTTAGTTGAATGCACAGAACAGAAAGAAGTTTCACAGAATGCTTCTGTGTAGTATTTAGTTGAAGATACTCCTTTTTGGACTATTACCCACTTAGCGCTCCGAATATCCACTGGCAGTTTCTACACAAAGAGTGTTTCAGAACTGCTCCTTCAAAAGTAAGTCTCAACTCTGTTAGTTGAATGCGGAGAACAGAAAGGGGTTTCAGAGAATGCTTCTGTGTAGTTTTTAATTGTAGATATTCCTTTTTCCTCTATTACAATCTTAGCGCTCCGAATGTCCACTTGCATATTCTACAAAAAGAGTGTTTCATAACTGCGCAATCAAAAGTATGGTTTAACTCTGTTAGCTAAATGCACATATCAGAAATAAGTTTCACACAATGCTTCTGTGTAGTTTTTATTTGAAGATATTATTTTTCTCCATGTAGGCCTCTTAGCGCTCAGAATGTCCAATTGCAGTTTCTACAGAAAGAGTGTTTCAGAACGGCTCAATCAAAAGTAAGGTTCAACTCTGTTAGTTGAAGGCACAGAACAGAAAGTAGTTTCAGAAAATGCTACTGTGTAGTTTATATTTGAATATATTCCTTTTTCCACTACTACCCTCTTAGCGCTCCGAATGTCCACTTGCATTTTCTACAGAAAGAGTGTTCGGAACTGCGCAATCAAAAGTATGGTATAACTCTGTTAGCTAAATGCACATATCAGAAATAAGTTTCACACAATGCTTCTGTGTAGTTTTAATTTGAAGATATTATTTTTCTCCATGTAGGCCTCTTAGCGCTCAGAATGTCCAATTGCAGTTTCTACAGAAAGAGTGTTTCAGAACGGCTCAATCAAAAGTAAGGTTCAACTCTGTTAGTTGAATGCACAGAACAGAAAAAAGTTTCATACAATGCTTCTGTGTAGTTTATATTTGAACATATTCTTTTTTCCACTATTACCCACTTAGCGCTACGAATGTCCAGTTGCATTTTCTACAGACAGAGTGTTTCAAAACTGCTCAATCAAAATTATGGTTTAACTCTGTTAGCTGAATGCTCAGATCAGAAAGAAGTTTCACAGAATGCTTCTGTGTAGTTTATATTTGAATATATTCCTTTTTCCAAGACTACCCTCTAAGCGCTCCAAATGTCCAGTTGCATTTTCTACAGAAAGAGTGTTCAGATCTGCTCAATCAAAAGTATGGTTTAACTCTGTTAGCTGAATGCACAGATAAGAAAGAAGTCTCACAGAATGATTCTGTGTAGTTTATATTTGAAGACATTCCTTTTTCCACTATCACCCTCTTAGCGCTCCGAATCTCCACTTGCATTTTCTACAGAAAGAGTGTTTCAGAACGGCTCAATCAAAACTAAGGTTCAACTCTTTTAGTTGAATGAACAGAACAGAAAGAAGTTTCACAGAATGCCTCTGTGTAGTTTTAATTTGTAGATATTCTTTTTCCCAATATAGGCCTCTTAGCGCTCAAAATGTCCAATTGCCCTTTCTACAGAAAGAGTGTTTCAGAACGGCTCAATCAAAAGTAAGGTTCAACCCTGGTAGTTGAATGCACAGAACAGAAAGAAGTTTCACAGAATGATTCTGTGTAGTTTATATTTGAATATATTCCTTTTTCCACTATTACCCTCTTAGCGCTCCGAATGTCCACTTGCATTTTCTACAGAAAGAGTGTTCTGAACTGCGCAATCAAAAGTATGGTTTAACTCTGTTAGCTGAATGCACATATCAGAAATAAGTTTCAAACAATGCTTCTGTGTAGTTTTTATTTGAAGATATTATTTTTCCCAATATAGACCTCTTAGCGCTCAGAATGTCCAATTGCAGTTTCTACAGAAAGAGTGTTTCAGAACGGCTCAATCAAATGTAAGGTTCAACTCTCTTAGTTGAATGCACAGAACAGAAAGAAGTTTCACAGAATGCTTCTGTGTAGTATTTAGTTGAAGATACTCCTTTTTGGACTATTACCCACTTAGCGCTCCGAATATCCACTGGCAGTTTCTACACAAAGAGTGTTTCAGAACTGCTCCTTCAAAAGTAAGTCTCAACTCTGTTAGTTGAATGCGGAGGACAGAAAGGGGTTTCAGAGAATGCTTCTGTGTAGTTTTTAATTGGAGATATTCCTTTTTCCTCTATTACAATCTTAGCGCTCCGAATGTCCACTTGCATATTCTACAAAAAGAGTGTTTCATAACTGCTCAATCAAAAATATGGTTTAGCTCGGTTAACTGAATTTACACATCAGAAATAAGTTTCACAGAATGCATCTGTGTAATTTTTATTTGAAGATATTATTTTTCCCAATGTAGGCCTCTTAGAGCTTAGAATGTCCAATTGCAGTTTCTACTGAAAGAGTGTTTCAGAACGGCTCAAACAAAAGTAAGGTTCAAATCTGTTAGTTGAATGCACAGAACAGAAAGAAGTTTCAGAGAATGCTACTGTGTAGTTTATATTTGAATATATTCCTTTTTCCACTATTACCCTCTTAGCGCTCCGAATGTCCACTTGCATTTTCTACAGAAAGAGTGTTCGGAACTGCGCAATCAAAAGTATGGTTTAACTCTGTTAGCTGAATGCACATATCAGAAATAAGTTTCACACAATGCTTCTGGGTAGTTTTTATTTGAAGATATTATTTTTCTCCATGTAGGCCTCTTAGCGCTCAGAATGTCCAATTGCAGTTTCTACAGAAAGAGTGTTTCAGAACGGCTGAATCAAAAGTAAGGTTCAACTCTGTTAGTTGAATGCACAGAACAGAAAAAAGTTTCATACAATGCTTCTGTGTAGTTTATATTTGAACATATTCTTTTTTCCACTATTACCCACTTAGCGCTACGAATGTCCAGTTGCATTTTCTACAGACAGAGTGTTTCAAAACTGCTCAATCAAAAGTATGGTTTAACTCTGTTAGCTGAATGCTCAGATCAGAAAGAAGTTTCACAGAATGCTTCTGTGTAGTTTATATTTGAATATATTCCTTTTTCCACGACTACCCTCTAAGCGCTCCAAATGTCCAGTTGCATTTTCTACAGAAAGAGTGTTCAGATCTGCTCAATCAAAAGTATGGTTTAACTCTGTTAGCTGAATGCACAGATAAGAAAGAAGTCTCACAGAATGATTCTGTGTAGTTTATATTTGAAGACATTCCTTTTTCCACTATCACCCTCTTAGCACTCCGAATCTCCACTTGCATTTTCTACAGAAAGAGTGTTTCAGAACGGCTCAATCAAAACTAAGGTTCAACTCTTTTAGTTGAATGAACAGAACAGAAAGAAGTTTCACAGAATGCCTCTGTGTAGTTTTAATTTGTAGATATTCTTTTTCCCAATATAGGCCTCTTAGCGCTCAAAATATCCAATTGCCCTTTCTACAGAAAGAGTGTTTCAGAACGGCTCAATCAAAAGTAAGGTTCAACCCTGGTAGTTGAATGCACAGAACAGAAAGAAGTTTCACAGAATGATTCTGTGTAGTTTATATTTGAATATATTCCTTTTTCCACTATTACCCTCTTAGCGCTCCGAATGTCCACTTGCATTTTCTACAGAAAGAGTGTTCGGAACTGCGCAATCAAAAGTATGGTTTAACTCTGTTAGCTGAATGCACATATCAGAAATAAGTTTCACACAATGCTTCTGTGTAGTTTTTATTTGAAGATATTATTTTTCCCAATGTAGACCTCTTAGCGCTCAGAATGTCCAATTGCAGTTTCTACAGAAAGAGTGTTTCAGAACGGCTCAATCAAATGTAAGGTTCAACTCTCTTAGTTGAATGCACAGAACAGAAAGAAGTTTCACAGAATGCTTCTGTGTAGTATTTAGTTGAAGATACTCCTTTTTGGACTATTACCCACTTAGCGCTCCGAATATCCACTGGCAGTTTCTACACAAAGAGTGTTTCAGAACTGCTCCTTCAAAAGTAAGTCTCAACACTGTTATTTGAATGCGGAGGACAGAAAGGTGTTCCAGAGAATGCTTCTGTGTAGTTTTTAATTGGAGATATTCCTTTTTCCTCTATTACAATCTTAGCGCTCCGAATGTCCACTTGCATATTCTACAAAAAGAGTGTTTCATAACTGCTCAATCAAAAATATGGTTTAGCTCTGTTAACTGAATTTACACATCAGAAATAAGTTTCACAGAATGCATCTGTGTAATTTTTATTTGAAGATATTATTTTTCCCAATGTAGGCCTCTTAGAGCTTAGAATGTCCAATTGCAGTTTCTACTGAAAGAGTGTTTCAGAACGGCTCAATCAAAAGTAAGGTTCAACTCTGTTAGTTGAATGCACAGAACAGAAAGAAGTTTCAGAGAATGCTACTGTGTAGTTTATATTTGAATATATTCCTTTTTCCACTATTACCATCTTAGCGCTCCGAATGTCCACTTGCATTTTCTACAGAAAGAGTGTTCGGAACTGCGCAATCAAAAGTATGGTTTAACTCTGTTAGCTGAATGCACATATCAGAAATAAGTTTCACACAATGCTTCTGTGTAGTTTTTATTTGAAGATATTATTTTTCTCCATGTAGGCCTCTTAGCGCTCAGAATGTCCAATTGCAGTTTCTACAGAAAGAGTGTTTCAGAACGGCTCAATCAAAAGTAAGGTTCAACTCTGTTAGTTGAATGCACAGAACAGAAAAAAGTTTCATACAATGCTTCTGTGTAGTTTATATTTGAACATATTCTTTTTTCCACTATTACCCACTTAGCGCTACGAATGTCCAGTTGCATTTTCTACAGACAGAGTGTTTCAAAACTGCTCAATCAAAAGTATGGTTTAACTCTGTTAGCTGAATGCTCAGATCAGAAAGAAGTTTCACAGAATGCTTCTGTGTAGTTTATATTTGAATATATTCCTTTTTCCACGACTACCCTCTAAGCGCTCAAAATGTCCAGTTGCATTTTCTACAGAAAGAGTGTTCAGATCTGCTCAATCAAAAGTATGGTTTAACTCTGTTAGCTGAATGCACAGATAAGAAAGAAGTCTCACAGAATGATTCTGTGTAGTTTATATTTGAAGACATTCCTTTTTCCACTATCACCCTCTTAGCGCTCCGAATCTCCACTTGCATTTTCTACAGAAAGAGTGTTTCAGTACGGCTCAATCAAAACTAAGGTTCAACTCTTTTAGTTGAATGAACAGAACAGAAAGAAGTTTCACAGAATGCCTCTGTGTAGTTTTATTTTGTAGATATTCTTTTTCCCAATATAGGCCTCTTAGCGCTCAAAATGTCCAATTGCCCTTTCTACAGAAAGAGTGTTTCAGAACGGCTCAATCAAAAGTAAGGTTCAACCCTGGTAGTTGAATGCACAGAACAGAAAGAAGTTTCACAGAATGCTTCTGTGTAGTTTATATTTGAATATATTCCTTTTTCCACTATTACCCTCTTAGCGCTCCGAATGTCCACTTGCATTTTCTACAGAAAGAGTGTTCTGAACTGCGCAATCAAAAGTATGGTTTAACTCTGTTAGCTGAATGCACATATCAGAAATAAGTTTCAAACAATGCTTCTGTGTAGTTTTTATTTGAAGATATTATTTTTCCCAATATAGACCTCTTAGCGCTCAGAATGTCCAATTGCAGTTTCTACAGAAAGAGTGTTTCAGAACGGCTCAATCAAATGTAAGGTTCAACTCTCTTAGTTGAATGCACAGAACAGAAAGAAGTTTCACAGAATGCTTCTGTGTAGTATTTAGTTGAAGATACTCCTTTTTGGACTATTACCCACTTAGCGCTACGAATATCCACTGGCAGTTTCTACACAAAGAGTGTTTCAGAACTGCTCCTTCAAAAGTAAGTCTCAACTCTGTTAGTTGAATGCGGAGGACAGAAAGGGGTTTCAGAGAATGCTTCTGTGTAGTTTTTAATTGGAGATATTCCTTTTTCCTCTATTACAATCTTAGCGCTCCGAATGTCCACTTGCATATTCTACAAAAAGAGTGTTTCATAACTGCTCAATCAAAAATATGGTTTAGCTCTGTTAACTGAATTTACACATCAGAAATAAGTTTCACAGAATGCATCTGTGTAATTTTTATTTGAAGATATTATTTTTCCCAATGTAGGCCTCTTAGAGCTTAGAATGTCCAATTGCAGTTTCTACTGAAAGAGTGTTTCAGAACGGCTCAATCAAAAGTAAGGTTCAACTCTGTTAGTTGAATGCACAGAACAGAAAGAAGTTTCAGAGAATGCTACTGTGTAGTTTATATTTGAATATATTCCTTTTTCCACTATTACCCTCTTAGCGCTCCGAATGTCCACTTGCATTTTCTACAGAAAGAGTGTTCGGAACTGCGCAATCAAAAGTATGGTTTAACTCTGTTAGCTGAATGCACATATCAGAAATAAGTTTCACACAATGCTTCTGTGTAGTTTTTATTTGAAGATATTATTTTTCTCCATGTAGGCCTCTTAGCGCTCAGAATGTCCAATTGCAGTTTCTACAGAAAGAGTGTTTCAGAACGGCTCAATCAAAAGTAAGGTTCAACTCTGTTAGTTGAATGCACAGAACAGAAAAAAGTTTCATACAATGCTTCTGTGTAGTTTATATTTGAACATATTCTTTTTTCCACTATTACCCACTTAGCGCTACGAATGTCCAGTTGCATTTTCTACAGACAGAGTGTTTCAAAACTGCTCAATCAAAAGTATGGTTTAACTCTGTTAGCTGAATGCTCAGATCAGAAAGAAGTTTCACAGAATGCTTCTGTGTAGTTTATATTTGAATATATTCCTTTTTCCACGACTACCCTCTAAGCGCTCCAAATGTCCAGTTGCATTTTCTACAGAAAGAGTGTTCAGATCTGCTCAATCAAAAGTATGGTTTAACTCTGTTAGCTGAATGCACAGATAAGAAAGAAGTCTCACAGAATGATTCTGTGTAGTTTATATTTGAAGACATTCCTTTTTCCACTATCACCCTCTTAGCGCTCCGAATCTCCACTTGCATTTTCTACAGAAAGAGTGTTTCAGAACGGCTCAATCAAAACTAAGGTTCAACTCTTTTAGTTGAATGAACAGAACAGAAAGAAGTTTCACAGAATGCCTCTGTGTAGTTTTATTTTGTAGATATTCTTTTTCCCAATATAGGCCTCTTAGCGCTCAAAATGTCCAATTGCCCTTTCTACAGAAAGAGTGTTTCAGAACGGCTCAATCAAAAGTAAGGTTCAACCCTGGTAGTTGAATGCACAGAACAGAAAGAAGTTTCACAGAATGATTCTGTGTAGTTTATATTTGAATATATTCCTTTTTCCACTATTACCCTCTTAGCGCTCCGAAAGTCCACTTGCATTTTCTACAGAAAGAGTGTTCTGAACTGCGCAATCAAAAGTATGGTTTAACTCTGTTAGCTGAATGCACATATCAGAAATATGTTTCAAACAATGCTTCTGTGTAGTTTTTATTTGAAGATATTATTTTTCCCAATATAGACCTCTTAGCGCTCAGAATGTCCAATTGCAGTTTCTACAGAAAGAGTGTTTCAGAACGGCTCAATCAAATGTAAGGTTCAACTCTCTTAGTTGAATGCACAGAACAGAAAGAAGTTTCACAGAATGCTTCTGTGTAGTATTTAGTTGAAGATACTCCTTTTTGGACTATTACCCACTTAGCGCTCCGAATATCCACTGGCAGTTTCTACACAAAGAGTGTTTCAGAACTGCTCCTTCAAAAGTAAGTCTCAACTCTGTTAGTTGAATGCGGAGGACAGAAAGGGGTTTCAGAGAATGCTTCTGTGTAGTTTTTAATTGGAGATATTCCTTTTTCCTCTATTACAATCTTAGCGCTCCGAATGTCCACTTGCATATTCTACAAAAAGAGTGTTTCATAACTGCTCAATCAAAAATATGGTTTAGCTCTGTTAACTGAATTTACACATCAGAAATAAGTTTCACAGAATGCATCTGTGTAATTTTTATTTGAAGATATTATTTTTCCCAATGTAGGCCTCTTAGAGCTTAGAATGTCCAATTGCAGTTTCTACTGAAAGAGTGTTTCAGAACGGCTCAATCAAAAGTAAGGTTCAACTCTGTTAGTTGAATGCACAGAACAGAAAGAAGTTTCAGAGAATGCTACTGTGTAGTTTATATTTGAATATATTCCTTTTTCCACTATTACCCTCTTAGCGCTCCGAATGTCCACTTGCATTTTCTACAGAAAGAGTGTTCGGAACTGCGCAATCAAAAGTATGGTTTAACTCTGTTAGCTGAATGCACATATCAGAAATAAGTTTCACACAATGCTTCTGTGTAGTTTTTATTTGAAGATATTATTTTTCTCCATGTAGACCTCTTAGCGCTCAGAATGTCCAATTGCAGTTTCTACAGAAAGAGTGTTTCAGAACGGCTCAATCAAAAGTAAGGTTCAACTCTGTTAGTTGAATGCACAGAACAGAAAAAAGTTTCATACAATGCTTCTGTGTAGTTTATATTTGAACATATTCTTTTTTCCACTATTACCCACTTAGCGCTACGAATGTCCAGTTGCATTTTCTACAGACAGAGTGTTTCAAAACTGCTCAATCAAAAGTATGGTTTAACTCTGTTAGCTGAATGCTCAGATCAGAAAGAAGTTTCACAGAATGCTTCTGTGTAGTTTATATTTGAATATATTCCTTTTTCCACGACTACCCTCTAAGCGCTCCAAATGTCCAGTTGCATTTTCTACAGAAAGAGTGTTCAGATCTGCTCAATCAAAAGTATGGTTTAACTCTGTTAGCTGAATGCACAGATAAGAAAGAAGTCTCACAGAATGATTCTGTGTAGTTTATATTTGAAGACATTCCTTTTTCCACTATCACCCTCTTAGCGCTCCGAATCTCCACTTGCATTTTCTACAGAAAGAGTGTTTCAGAACGGCTCAATCAAAACTAAGGTTCAACTCTTTTAGTTGAATGAACAGAACAGAAAGAAGTTTCACAGAATGCCTCTGTGTAGTTTTATTTTGTAGATATTCTTTTTCCCAATATAGGCCTCTTAGCGCTCAAAATGTCCAATTGCCCTTTCTACAGAAAGAGTGTTTCAGAACGGCTCAATCAAAAGTAAGGTTCAACCCTGGTAGTTGAATGCACAGAACAGAAAGAAGTTTCACAGAATGATTCTGTGTAGTTTATATTTGAATATATTCCTTTTTCCACTATTACCCTCTTAGCGCTCCGAAAGTCCACTTGCATTTTCTACAGAAAGAGTGTTCTGAACTGCGCAATCAAAAGTATGGTTTATCTCTGTTAGCTGAATGCACATATCAGAAATAAGTTTCAAACAATGCTTCTGTGTAGTTTTTATTTGAAGACATTATTTTTCCCAATATAGACCTCTTAGCGCTCAGAATGTCCAATTGCAGTTTCTACAGAAAGAGTGTTTCAGAACGGCTCAATCAAATGTAAGGTTCAACTCTCTTAGTTGAATGCACAGAACAGAAAGAAGTTTCACAGAATGCTTCTGTGTAGTATTTAGTTGAAGATACTCCTTTTTGGACTATTACCCACTTAGCGCTCCGAATATCCACTGGCAGTTTCTACACAAAGAGTGTTTCAGAACTGCTCCTTCAAAAGTAAGTCTCAACTCTGTTAGTTGAATGCGGAGGACAGAAAGGGGTTTCAGAGAATGCTTCTGTGTAGTTTTTAATTGGAGATATTCCTTTTTCCTCTATTACAATCTTAGCGCTCCGAATGTCCACTTGCATATTCTACAAAAAGAGTGTTTCATAACTGCTCAATCAAAAATATGGTTTAGCTCTGTTAACTGAATTTACACATCAGAAATAAGTTTCACAGAATGCATCTGTGTAATTTTTATTTGAAGATATTATTTTTCCCAATGTAGGCCTCTTAGAGCTTAGAATGTCCAATTGCAGTTTCTACTGAAAGAGTGTTTCAGAACGGCTCAATCAAAAGTAAGGTTCAACTCTGTTAGTTGAATGCACAGAACAGAAAGAAGTTTCAGAGAATGCTACTGTGTAGTTTATATTTGAATATATTCCTTTTTCCACTATTACCCTCTTAGCGCTCCGAATGTCCACTTGCATTTTCTACAGAAAGAGTGTTCGGAACTGCGCAATCAAAAGTATGGTTTAACTCTGTTAGCTGAATGCACATATCAGAAATAAGTTTCACACAATGCTTCTGTGTAGTTTTTATTTGAAGATATTATTTTTCTCCATGTAGGCCTCTTAGCGCTCAGAATGTCCAATTGCAGTTTCTACAGAAAGAGTGTTTCAGAACGGCTCAATCAAAAGTAAGGTTCAACTCTGTTAGTTGAATGCACAGAACAGAAAAAAGTTTCATACAATGCTTCTGTGTAGTTTATATTTGAACATATTCTTTTTTCCACTATTACCCACTTAGCGCTACGAATGTCCAGTTGCATTTTCTACAGACAGAGTGTTTCAAAACTGCTCAATCAAAAGTATGGTTAAACTCTGTTAGCTGAATGCTCAGATCAGAAAGAAGTTTCACAGAATGCTTCTGTGTAGTTTATATTTGAATATATTCCTTTTTCCACGACTACCCTCTAAGCGCTCCAAATGTCCAGTTGCATTTTCTACAGAAAGAGTGTTCAGATCTGCTCAATCAAAAGTATGGTTTAACTCTGTTAGCTGAATGCACAGATAAGAAAGAAGTCTCACAGAATGATTCTGTGTAGTTTATATTTGAAGACATTCCTTTTTCCACTATCACCCTCTTAGCGCTCCGAATCTCCACTTGCATTTTCTACAGCAAGAGTGTTTCAGAACGGCTCAATCAAAACTAAGGTTCAACTCTTTTAGTTGAATGAACAGAACAGAAAGAAGTTTCACAGAATGCCTCTGTGTAATTTTAATTTGTAGATATTCTTTTTCCCAATATAGGCCTCTTAGCGCTCAAAATGTCCAATTGCCCTTTCTACAGAAAGAGTGTTTCAGAACGGCTCAATCAAAAGTAAGGTTCAACCCTGGTTGTTGAATGCACAGAACAGAAAGAAGTTTCACAGAATGATTCTGTGTAGTTTATATTTGAATATATTCCTTTTTCCACTATTACCCTCTTAGCGCTCCGAATGTCCACTTGCATTTTCTACAGAAAGAGTGTTCTGAACTGCGCAATCAAAAGTATGGTTTAACTCTGTTAGCTGAATGCACATATCAGAAATAAGTTTCAAACAATGCTTCTGTGTAGTTTTTATTTGAAGATATTATTTTTCCCAATATAGACCTCTTAGCGCTCAGAATGCCCAATTGCAGTTTCTACAGAAAGAGTGTTTCAGAACGGCTCAATCAAATGTAAGGTTCAACTCTCTTAGTTGAATGCACAGAACAGAAAGAAGTTTCACAGAATGCTTCTGTGTAGTATTTAGTTGAAGATACTCCTTTTTGGACTATTACCCACTTAGCGCTCCGAATATCCACTGGCAGTTTCTACACAAAGAGTGTTTCAGAACTGCTCCTTCAAAAGTAAGTCTCAACTCTGTTAGTTGAATGCGGAGGACAGAAAGGGGTTTCAGAGAATGCTTCTGTGTAGTTTTTAATTGGAGATATTCCTTTTTCCTCTATTACAATCTTAGCGCTCCGAATGTCCACTTGCATATTCTACAAAAAGAGTGTTTCATAACTGCTCAATCAAAAATATGGTTTAGCTCTGTTAACTGAATTTACACATCAGAAATAAGTTTCACAGAATGCATCTGTGTAATTTTTATTTGAAGATATTATTTTTCCCAATGTAGGCCTCTTAGAGCTTAGAATGTCCAATTGCAGTTTCTACTGAAAGAGTGTTTCAGAACGGCTCAATCAAAAGTAAGGTTCAACTCTGTTAGTTGAATGCACAGAACAGAAAGAAGTTTCAGAGAATGCTACTGTGTAGTTTATATTTGAATATATTCCTTTTTCCACTATTACCCTCTTAGCGCTCCGAATGTCCACTTGCATTTTCTACAGAAAGAGTGTTCGGAACTGCGCAATCAAAAGTATGGTTTAACTCTGTTAGCTGAATGCACTTATCAGAAATAAGTTTCACACAATGCTTCTGTGTAGTTTTTATTTGAAGATATTATTTTTCTCCATGTAGGCCTCTTAGCGCTCAGAATGTCCAATTGCAGTTTCTACAGAAAGAGTGTTTCAGAACGGCTCAATCAAAAGTAAGGTTCAACTCTGTTAGTTGAATGCACAGAACAGAAAAAAGTTTCATACAATGCTTCTGTGTAGTTTATATTTGAACATATTCTTTTTTCCACTATTACCCACTTAGCGCTACGAATGTCCAGTTGCATTTTCTACAGACAGAGTGTTTCAAAACTGCTCAATCAAAAGTATGGTTTAACTCTGTTAGCTGAATGCTCAGATCAGAAAGAAGTTTCACAGAATGCTTCTGTGTAGTTTATATTTGAATATATTCCTTTTTCCACGACTACCCTCTAAGCGCTCCAAGTGTCCAGTTGCATTTTCTACAGAAAGAGTGTTCAGATCTGCTCAATCAAAAGTATGGTTTAACTCTGTTAGCTGAATGCACAGATAAGAAAGAAGTCTCACAGAATGATTCTGTGTAGTTTATATTTGAAGACATTCCTTTTTCCACTATCACCCTCTTAGCGCTCCGAATCTCCACTTGCATTTTCTACAGAAAGAGTGTTTCAGTACGGCTCAATCAAAACTAAGGTTCAACTCTTTTAGTTGAATGAACAGAACAGAAAGAAGTTTCACAGAATGCCTCTGTGTAGTTTTATTTTGTAGATATTCTTTTTCCCAATATAGGCCTCTTAGCGCTCAAAATGTCCAATTGCCCTTTCTACAGAAAGAGTGTTTCAGAACGGCTCAATCAAAAGTAAAGTTCAACCCTGGTAGTTGAATGCACAGAACAGAAAGAAGTTTCACAAAATGATTCTGTGTAGTTTATATTTGAATATATTCCTTTTTCCACTATTACCCTCTTAGCGCTCCGAATGTCCACTTGCATTTTCTACAGAAAGAGTGTTCTGAACTGCGCAATCAAAAGTATGGTTTAACTCTGTTAGCTGAATGCACATATCAGAAATAAGTTTCAAACAATGCTTCTGTGTAGTTTTTATTTGAAGATATTATTTTTCCCAATATAGACCTCTTAGCGCTCAGAATGTCCAATTGCAGTTTCTACAGAAAGAGTGTTTCAGAACGGCTCAATCAAATGTAAGGTTCAACTCTCTTAGTTGAATGCACAGAACAGAAAGAAGTTTCACAGAATGCTTCTGTGTAGTATTTAGTTGAAGATACTCCTTTTTGGACTATTACCCACTTAGCGCTCCGAATATCCACTGGCAGTTTCTACACAAAGAGTGTTTCAGAACTGCTCCTTCAAAAGTAAGTCTCAACTCTGTTAGTTGAATGCGGAGGACAGAAAGGGGTTTCAGAGAATGCTTCTGTGTAGTTTTTAATTGGAGATATTCCTTTTTCCTCTATTACAATCTTAGCGCTCCGAATGTCCACTTGCATATTCTACAAAAAGAGTGTTTCATAACTGCTCAATCAAAAATATGGTTTAGCTCTGTTAACTGAATTTACACATCAGAAATAAGTTTCACAGAATGCATCTGTGTAATTTTTATTTGAAGATATTATTTTTCCCAATGTAGGCCTCTTAGAGCTTAGAATGTCCAATTGCAGTTTCTACTGAAAGAGTGTTTCAGAACGGCTCAATCAAAAGTAAGGTTCAACTCTGTTAGTTGAATGCACAGAACAGAAAGAAGTTTCAGAGAATGCTACTGTGTAGTTTATATTTGAATATATTCCTTTTTCCACTATTACCCTCTTAGCGCTCCGAATGTCCACTTGCATTTTCTACAGAAAGAGTGTTCGGAACTGCGCAATCAAAAGTATGGTTTAACTCTGTTAGCTGAATGCACATATCAGAAATAAGTTTCACACAATGCTTCTGTGTAGTTTTTATTTGAAGATATTATTTTTCTCCATGTAGGCCTCCTAGCGCTCAGAATGTCCAATTGCAGTTTCTACAGAAAGAGTGTTTCAGAACGGCTCAATCAAAAGTAAGGTTCAACTCTGTTAGTTGAATGCACAGAACAGAAAAATGTTTCATACAATGCTTCTGTGTAGTTTATATTTGAACATATTCTTTTTTCCACTATTACCCACTTAGCGCTACGAATGTCCAGTTGCATTTTCTACAGACAGAGTGTTTCAAAACTGCTCAATCAAAAGTATGGTTAAACTCTGTTAGCTGAATGCTCAGATCAGAAAGAAGTTTCACAGAATGCTTCTGTGTAGTTTATATTTGAATATATTCCTTTTTCCACGACTACCCTCTAAGCGCTCCAAATGTCCAGTTGCATTTTCTACAGAAAGAGTGTTCAGATCTGCTCAATCAAAAGTATGGTTTAACTCTGTTAGCTGAATGCACAGATAAGAAAGAAGTCTCACAGAATGATTCTGTGTAGTTTATATTTGAAGATATTCCTTTTTCCACTATCACCCTCTTAGCGCTCCGAATCTCCACTTGCATTTTCTACAGCAAGAGTGTTTCAGAACGGCTCAATCAAAACTAAGGTTCAACTCTTTTAGTTGAATGAACAGAACAGAAAGAAGTTTCACAGAATGCCTCTGTGTAGTTTTAATTTGTAGATATTCTTTTTCCCAATATAGGCCTCTTAGCGCTCAAAATGTCCAATTGCCCTTTCTACAGAAAGAGTGTTTCAGAACGGCTCAATCAAAAGTAAGGTTCAACCCTGGTAGTTGAATGCACAGAACAGAAAGAAGTTTCACAGAATGATTCTGTGTAGTTTATATTTGAATATATTCCTTTTTCCACTATTACCCTCTTAGCGCTCCGAATGTCCACTTGCATTTTCTACAGAAAGAGTGTTCTGAACTGCGCAATCAAAAGTATGGTTTAACTCTGTTAGCTGAATGCACATATCAGAAATAAGTTTCAAACAATGCTTCTGTGTAGTTTTTATTTGAAGATATTATTTTTCCCAATATAGACCTCTTAGCGCTCAGAATGTCCAATTGCAGTTTCTACAGAAAGAGTGTTTCAGAACGGCTCAATCAAATGTAAGGTTCAACTCTCTTAGTTGAATGCACAGAACAGAAAGAAGTTTCACAGAATGCTTCTGTGTAGTATTTAGTTGAAGATACTCCTTTTTGGACTATTACCCACTTAGCGCTCCGAATATCCACTGGCAGTTTCTACACAAAGAGTGTTTCAGAACTGCTCCTTCAAAAGTAAGTCTCAACTCTGTTAGTTGAATGCGGAGGACAGAAAG
This sequence comes from Symphalangus syndactylus, assembly GCF_028878055.3. Lineage (NCBI taxonomy): Eukaryota > Metazoa > Chordata > Mammalia > Primates > Hylobatidae > Symphalangus > Symphalangus syndactylus. The sequence continues at coordinate 153,617,276 of NC_072425.2, forward strand.
GGGTTTCAGAGAATGCTTCTGTGTAGTTTTTAATTGGAGATATTCCTTTTTCCTCTATTACAATCTTAGCGCTCCGAATGTCCACTTGCATATTCTACAAAAAGAGTGTTTCATAACTGCTCAATCAAAAATATGGTTTAGCTCTGTTAACTGAATTTACACATCAGAAATAAGTTTCACAGAATGCATCTGTGTAATTTTTATTTGAAGATATTATTTTTCCCAATGTAGGCCTCTTAGAGCTTAGAATGTCCAATTGCAGTTTCTACTGAAAGAGTGTTTCAGAACGGCTCAATCAAAAGTAAGGTTCAACTCTGTTAGTTGAATGCACAGAACAGAAAGAAGTTTCAGAGAATGCTACTGTGTAGTTTATATTTGAATATATTCCTTTTTCCACTATTACCCTCTTAGCGCTCCGAATGTCCACTTGCATTTTCTACAGAAAGAGTGTTCGGAACTGCGCAATCAAAAGTATGGTTTAACTCTGTTAGCTGAATGCACTTATCAGAAATAAGTTTCACACAATGCTTCTGTGTAGTTTTTATTTGAAGATATTATTTTTCTCCATGTAGGCCTCTTAGCGCTCAGAATGTCCAATTGCAGTTTCTACAGAAAGAGTGTTTCAGAACGGCTCAATCAAAAGTAAGGTTCAACTCTGTTAGTTGAATGCACAGAACAGAAAAAAGTTTCATACAATGCTTCTGTGTAGTTTATATTTGAACATATTCTTTTTTCCACTATTACCCACTTAGCGCTACGAATGTCCAGTTGCATTTTCTACAGACAGAGTGTTTCAAAACTGCTCAATCAAAAGTATGGTTTAACTCTGTTAGCTGAATGCTCAGATCAGAAAGAAGTTTCACAGAATGCTTCTGTGTAGTTTATATTTGAATATATTCCTTTTTCCACGACTACCCTCTAAGCGCTCCAAATGTCCAGTTGCATTTTCTACAGAAAGAGTGTTCAGATCTGCTCAATCAAAAGTATGGTTTAACTCTGTTAGCTGAATGCACAGATAAGAAAGAAGTCTCACAGAATGATTCTGTGTAGTTTATATTTGAAGACATTCCTTTTTCCACTATCACCCTCTTAGCGCTCCGAATCTCCACTTGCATTTTCTACAGCAAGAGTGTTTCAGAACGGCTCAATCAAAACTAAGGTTCAACTCTTTTAGTTGAATGAACAGAACAGAAAGAAGTTTCACAGAATGCCTCTGTGTAATTTTAATTTGTAGATATTCTTTTTCCCAATATAGGCCTCTTAGCGCTCAAAATGTCCAATTGCCCTTTCTACAGAAAGAGTGTTTCAGAACGGCTCAATCAAAAGTAAGGTTCAACCCTGGTTGTTGAATGCACAGAACAGAAAGAAGTTTCACAGAATGATTCTGTGTAGTTTATATTTGAATATATTCCTTTTTCCACTATTACCCTCTTAGCGCTCCGAATGTCCACTTGCATTTTCTACAGAAAGAGTGTTCTGAACTGCGCAATCAAAAGTATGGTTTAACTCTGTTAGCTGAATGCACATATCAGAAATAAGTTTCAAACAATGCTTCTGTGTAGTTTTTATTTGAAGATATTATTTTTCCCAATATAGACCTCTTAGCGCTCAGAATGCCCAATTGCAGTTTCTACAGAAAGAGTGTTTCAGAACGGCTCAATCAAATGTAAGGTTCAACTCTCTTAGTTGAATGCACAGAACAGAAAGAAGTTTCACAGAATGCTTCTGTGTAGTATTTAGTTGAAGATACTCCTTTTTGGACTATTACCCACTTAGCGCTCCGAATATCCACTGGCAGTTTCTACACAAAGAGTGTTTCAGAACTGCTCCTTCAAAAGTAAGTCTCAACTCTGTTAGTTGAATGCGGAGGACAGAAAGGGGTTTCAGAGAATGCTTCTGTGTAGTTTTTAATTGGAGATATTCCTTTTTCCTCTATTACAATCTTAGCGCTCCGAATGTCCACTTGCATATTCTACAAAAAGAGTGTTTCATAACTGCTCAATCAAAAATATGGTTTAGCTCTGTTAACTGAATTTACACATCAGAAATAAGTTTCACAGAATGCATCTGTGTAATTTTTATTTGAAGATATTATTTTTCCCAATGTAGGCCTCTTAGAGCTTAGAATGTCCAATTGCAGTTTCTACTGAAAGAGTGTTTCAGAACGGCTCAATCAAAAGTAAGGTTCAACTCTGTTAGTTGAATGCACAGAACAGAAAGAAGTTTCAGAGAATGCTACTGTGTAGTTTATATTTGAATATATTCCTTTTTCCACTATTACCCTCTTAGCGCTCCGAATGTCCACTTGCATTTTCTACAGAAAGAGTGTTCGGAACTGCGCAATCAAAAGTATGGTTTAACTCTGTTAGCTGAATGCACTTATCAGAAATAAGTTTCACACAATGCTTCTGTGTGGTTTTTATTTGAAGATATTATTTTTCTCCATGTAGGCCTCTTAGCGCTCAGAATGTCCAATTGCAGTTTCTACAGAAAGAGTGTTTCAGAACGGCTCAATCAAAAGTAAGGTTCAACTCTGTTAGTTGAATGCACAGAACAGAAAAAAGTTTCATACAATGCTTCTGTGTAGTTTATATTTGAACATATTCTTTTTTCCACTATTACCCACTTAGCGCTACGAATGTCCAGTTGCATTTTCTACAGACAGAGTGTTTCAAAACTGCTCAATCAAAAGTATGGTTTAACTCTGTTAGCTGAATGCTCAGATCAGAAAGAAGTTTCACAGAATGCTTCTGTGTAGTTTATATTTGAATATATTCCTTTTTCCACGACTACCCTCTAAGCGCTCCAAATGTCCAGTTGCATTTTCTACAGAAAGAGTGTTCAGATCTGCTCAATCAAAAGTATGGTTTAACTCTGTTAGCTGAATGCACAGATAAGAAAGAAGTCTCACAGAATGATTCTGTGTAGTTTATATTTGAAGACATTCCTTTTTCCACTATCACCCTCTTAGCGCTCCGAATCTCCACTTGCATTTTCTACAGAAAGAGTGTTTCAGTACGGCTCAATCAAAACTAAGGTTCAACTCTTTTAGTTGAATGAACAGAACAGAAAGAAGTTTCACAGAATGCCTCTGTGTAGTTTTATTTTGTAGATATTCTTTTTCCCAATATAGGCCTCTTAGCGCTCAAAATGTCCAATTGCCCTTTCTACAGAAAGAGTGTTTCAGAACGGCTCAATCAAAAGTAAAGTTCAACCCTGGTAGTTGAATGCACAGAACAGAAAGAAGTTTCACAGAATGATTCTGTGTAGTTTATATTTGAATATATTCCTTTTTCCACTATTACCCTCTTAGCGCTCCGAATGTCCACTTGCATTTTCTACAGAAAGAGTGTTCTGAACTGCGCAATCAAAAGTATGGTTTAACTCTGTTAGCTGAATGCACATATCAGAAATAAGTTTCAAACAATGCTTCTGTGTAGTTTTTATTTGAAGATATTATTTTTCCCAATATAGACCTCTTAGCGCTCAGAATGTCCAATTGCAGTTTCTACAGAAAGAGTGTTTCAGAACGGCTCAATCAAATGTAAGGTTCAACTCTCTTAGTTGAATGCACAGAACAGAAAGAAGTTTCACAGAATGCTTCTGTGTAGTATTTAGTTGAAGATACTCCTTTTTGGACTATTACCCACTTAGCGCTCCGAATATCCACTGGCAGTTTCTACACAAAGAGTGTTTCAGAACTGCTCCTTCAAAAGTAAGTCTCAACTCTGTTAGTTGAATGCGGAGGACAGAAAGGGGTTTCAGAGAATGCTTCTGTGTAGTTTTTAATTGGAGATATTCCTTTTTCCTCTATTACAATCTTAGCGCTCCGAATGTCCACTTGCATATTCTACAAAAAGAGTGTTTCATAACTGCTCAATCAAAAATATGGTTTAGCTCTGTTAACTGAATTTACACATCAGAAATAAGTTTCACAGAATGCATCTGTGTAATTTTTATTTGAAGATATTATTTTTCCCAATGTAGGCCTCTTAGAGCTTAGAATGTCCAATTGCAGTTTCTACTGAAAGAGTGTTTCAGAACGGCTCAATCAAAAGTAAGGTTCAACTCTGTTAGTTGAATGCACAGAACAGAAAGAAGTTTCAGAGAATGCTACTGTGTAGTTTATATTTGAATATATTCCTTTTTCCACTATTACCCTCTTAGCGCTCCGAATGTCCACTTGCATTTTCTACAGAAAGAGTGTTCGGAACTGCGCAATCAAAAGTATGGTTTAACTCTGTTAGCTGAATGCACATATCAGAAATAAGTTTCACACAATGCTTCTGTGTAGTTTTTATTTGAAGATATTATTTTTCTCCATGTAGGCCTCCTAGCGCTCAGAATGTCCAATTGCAGTTTCTACAGAAAGAGTGTTTCAGAACGGCTCAATCAAAAGTAAGGTTCAACTCTGTTAGTTGAATGCACAGAACAGAAAAATGTTTCATACAATGCTTCTGTGTAGTTTATATTTGAACATATTCTTTTTTCCACTATTACCCACTTAGCGCTACGAATGTCCAGTTGCATTTTCTACAGACAGAGTGTTTCAAAACTGCTCAATCAAAAGTATGGTTAAACTCTGTTAGCTGAATGCTCAGATCAGAAAGAAGTTTCACAGAATGCTTCTGTGTAGTTTATATTTGAATATATTCCTTTTTCCACGACTACCCTCTAAGCGCTCCAAATGTCCAGTTGCATTTTCTACAGAAAGAGTGTTCAGATCTGCTCAATCAAAAGTATGGTTTAACTCTGTTAGCTGAATGCACAGATAAGAAAGAAGTCTCACAGAATGATTCTGTGTAGTTTATATTTGAAGATATTCCTTTTTCCACTATCACCCTCTTAGCGCTCCGAATCTCCACTTGCATTTTCTACAGCAAGAGTGTTTCAGAACGGCTCAATCAAAACTAAGGTTCAACTCTTTTAGTTGAATGAACAGAACAGAAAGAAGTTTCACAGAATGCCTCTGTGTAGTTTTAATTTGTAGATATTCTTTTTCCCAATATAGGCCTCTTAGCGCTCAAAATGTCCAATTGCCCTTTCTACAGAAAGAGTGTTTCAGAACGGCTCAATCAAAAGTAAGGTTCAACCCTGGTAGTTGAATGCACAGAACAGAAAGAAGTTTCACAGAATGATTCTGTGTAGTTTATATTTGAATATATTCCTTTTTCCACTATTACCCTCTTAGCGCTCCGAATGTCCACTTGCATTTTCTACAGAAAGAGTGTTCTGAACTGCGCAATCAAAAGTATGGTTTAACTCTGTTAGCTGAATGCACATATCAGAAATAAGTTTCAAACAATGCTTCTGTGTAGTTTTTATTTGAAGATATTATTTTTCCCAATATAGACCTCTTAGCGCTCAGAATGTCCAATTGCAGTTTCTACAGAAAGAGTGTTTCAGAACGGCTCAATCAAATGTAAGGTTCAACTCTCTTAGTTGAATGCACAGAACAGAAAGAAGTTTCACAGAATGCTTCTGTGTAGTATTTAGTTGAAGATACTCCTTTTTGGACTATTACCCACTTAGCGCTCCGAATATCCACTGGCAGTTTCTACACAAAGAGTGTTTCAGAACTGCTCCTTCAAAAGTAAGTCTCAACTCTGTTAGTTGAATGCGGAGGACAGAAAGGGGTTTCAGAGAATGCTTCTGTGTAGTTTTTAATTGGAGATATTCCTTTTTCCTCTATTACAATCTTAGCGCTCCGAATGTCCACTTGCATATTCTACAAAAAGAGTGTTTCATAACTGCTCAATCAAAAATATGGTTTAGCTCTGTTAACTGAATTTACACATCAGAAATAAGTTTCACAGAATGCATCTGTGTAATTTTTATTTGAAGATATTATTTTTCCCAATGTAGGCCTCTTAGAGCTTAGAATGTCCAATTGCAGTTTCTACTGAAAGAGTGTTTCAGAACGGCTCAATCAAAAGTAAGGTTCAAATCTGTTAGTTGAATGCACAGAACAGAAAGAAGTTTCAGAGAATGCTACTGTGTAGTTTATATTTGAATATATTCCTTTTTCCACTATTACCCTCTTAGCGCTCCGAATGTCCACTTGCATTTTCTACAGAAAGAGTGTTCGGAACTGCGCAATCAAAAGTATGGTTTAACTCTGTTAGCTGAATGCACTTATCAGAAATAAGTTTCACACAATGCTTCTGTGTAGTTTTTATTTGAAGATATTATTTTTCTCCATGTAGGCCTCTTAGCGCTCAGAATGTCCAATTGCAGTTTCTACAGAAAGAGTGTTTCAGAACGGCTCAATCAAAAGTAAGGTTCAACTCTGTTAGTTGAATGCACAGAACAGAAAAAAGTTTCATACAATGCTTCTGTGTAGTTTATATTTGAACATATTCTTTTTTCCACTATTACCCACTTAGCGCTACGAATGTCCAGTTGCATTTTCTACAGAAAGAGTGTTTCAAAACTGCTCAATCAAAAGTATGGTTTAACTCTGTTAGCTGAATGCTCAGATCAGAAAGAAGTTTCACAGAATGCTTCTGTGTAGTTTATATTTGAATATATTCCTTTTTCCACGACTACCCTCTAAGCGCTCCAAATGTCCAGTTGCATTTTCTACAGAAAGAGTGTTCAGATCTGCTCAATCAAAAGTATGGTTTAACTCTGTTAGCTGAATGCACAGATAAGAAAGAAGTCTCACAGAATGATTCTGTGTAGTTTATATTTGAAGACATTCCTTTTTCCACTATCACCCTCTTAGCGCTCCGAATCTCCACTTGCATTTTCTACAGCAAGAGTGTTTCAGAACGGCTCAATCAAAACTAAGGTTCAACTCTTTTAGTTGAATGAACAGAACAGAAAGAAGTTTCACAGAATGCCTCTGTGTAATTTTAATTTGTAGATATTCTTTTTCCCAATATAGGCCTCTTAGCGCTCAAAATGTCCAATTGCCCTTTCTACAGAAAGAGTGTTTCAGAACGGCTCAATCAAAAGTAAGGTTCAACCCTGGTTGTTGAATGCACAGAACAGAAAGAAGTTTCACAGAATGATTCTGTGTAGTTTATATTTGAATATATTCCTTTTTCCACTATTACCCTCTTAGCGCTCCGAATGTCCACTTGCATTTTCTACAGAAAGAGTGTTCTGAACTGCGCAATCAAAAGTATGGTTTAACTCTGTTAGCTGAATGCACATATCAGAAATAAGTTTCAAACAATGCTTCTGTGTAGTTTTTATTTGAAGATATTATTTTTCCCAATATAGACCTCTTAGCGCTCAGAATGCCCAATTGCAGTTTCTACAGAAAGAGTGTTTCAGAACGGCTCAATCAAATGTAAGGTTCAACTCTCTTAGTTGAATGCACAGAACAGAAAGAAGTTTCACAGAATGCTTCTGTGTAGTATTTAGTTGAAGATACTCCTTTTTGGACTATTACCCACTTAGCGCTCCGAATATCCACTGGCAGTTTCTACACAAAGAGTGTTTCAGAACTGCTCCTTCAAAAGTAAGTCTCAACTCTGTTAGTTGAATGCGGAGGACAGAAAGGGGTTTCAGAGAATGCTTCTGTGTAGTTTTTAATTGGAGATATTCCTTTTTCCTCTATTACAATCTTAGCGCTCCGAATGTCCACTTGCATATTCTACAAAAAGAGTGTTTCATAACTGCTCAATCAAAAATATGGTTTAGCTCTGTTAACTGAATTTACACATCAGAAATAAGTTTCACAGAATGCATCTGTGTAATTTTTATTTGAAGATATTATTTTTCCCAATGTAGGCCTCTTAGAGCTTAGAATGTCCAATTGCAGTTTCTACTGAAAGAGTGTTTCAGAACGGCTCAATCAAAAGTAAGGTTCAACTCTGTTAGTTGAATGCACAGAACAGAAAGAAGTTTCAGAGAATGCTACTGTGTAGTTTATATTTGAATATATTCCTTTTTCCACTATTACCCTCTTAGCGCTCCGAATGTCCACTTGCATTTTCTACAGAAAGAGTGTTCGGAACTGCGCAATCAAAAGTATGGTTTAACTCTGTTAGCTGAATGCACTTATCAGAAATAAGTTTCACACAATGCTTCTGTGTAGTTTTTATTTGAAGATATTATTTTTCTCCATGTAGGCCTCTTAGCGCTCAGAATGTCCAATTGCAGTTTCTACAGAAAGAGTGTTTCAGAACGGCTCAATCAAAAGTAAGGTTCAACTCTGTTAGTTGAATGCACAGAACAGAAAAAAGTTTCATACAATGCTTCTGTGTAGTTTATATTTGAACATATTCTTTTTTCCACTATTACCCACTTAGCGCTACGAATGTCCAGTTGCATTTTCTACAGACAGAGTGTTTCAAAACTGCTCAATCAAAAGTATGGTTTAACTCTGTTAGCTGAATGCTCAGATCAGAAAGAAGTTTCACAGAATGCTTCTGTGTAGTTTATATTTGAATATATTCCTTTTTCCACGACTACCCTCTAAGCGCTCCAAGTGTCCAGTTGCATTTTCTACAGAAAGAGTGTTCAGATCTGCTCAATCAAAAGTATGGTTTAACTCTGTTAGCTGAATGCACAGATAAGAAAGAAGTCTCACAGAATGATTCTGTGTAGTTTATATTTGAAGACATTCCTTTTTCCACTATCACCCTCTTAGCGCTCCGAATCTCCACTTGCATTTTCTACAGAAAGAGTGTTTCAGTACGGCTCAATCAAAACTAAGGTTCAACTCTTTTAGTTGAATGAACAGAACAGAAAGAAGTTTCACAGAATGCCTCTGTGTAGTTTTATTTTGTAGATATTCTTTTTCCCAATATAGGCCTCTTAGCGCTCAAAATGTCCAATTGCCCTTTCTACAGAAAGAGTGTTTCAGAACGGCTCAATCAAAAGTAAGGTTCAACCCTGGTAGTTGAATGCACAGAACAGAAAGAAGTTTCACAGAATGCTTCTGTGTAGTTTATATTTGAATATATTCCTTTTTCCACTATTACCCTCTTAGCGCTCCGAATGTCCACTTGCATTTTCTACAGAAAGAGTGTTCTGAACTGCGCAATCAAAAGTATGGTTTAACTCTGTTAGCTGAATGCACATATCAGAAATAAGTTTCAAACAATGCTTCTGTGTAGTTTTTATTTGAAGATATTATTTTTCCCAATATAGACCTCTTAGCGCTCAGAATGTCCAATTGCAGTTTCTACAGAAAGAGTGTTTCAGAACGGCTCAATCAAATGTAAGGTTCAACTCTCTTAGTTGAATGCACAGAACAGAAAGAAGTTTCACAGAATGCTTCTGTGTAGTATTTAGTTGAAGATACTCCTTTTTGGACTATTACCCACTTAGCGCTACGAATATCCACTGGCAGTTTCTACACAAAGAGTGTTTCAGAACTGCTCCTTCAAAAGTAAGTCTCAACTCTGTTAGTTGAATGCGGAGGACAGAAAGGGGTTTCAGAGAATGCTTCTGTGTAGTTTTTAATTGGAGATATTCCTTTTTCCTCTATTACAATCTTAGCGCTCCGAATGTCCACTTGCATATTCTACAAAAAGAGTGTTTCATAACTGCTCAATCAAAAATATGGTTTAGCTCTGTTAACTGAATTTACACATCAGAAATAAGTTTCACAGAATGCATCTGTGTAATTTTTATTTGAAGATATTATTTTTCCCAATGTAGGCCTCTTAGAGCTTAGAATGTCCAATTGCAGTTTCTACTGAAAGAGTGTTTCAGAACGGCTCAATCAAAAGTAAGGTTCAACTCTGTTAGTTGAATGCACAGAACAGAAAGAAGTTTCAGAGAATGCTACTGTGTAGTTTATATTTGAATATATTCCTTTTTCCACTATTACCCTCTTAGCGCTCCGAATGTCCACTTGCATTTTCTACAGAAAGAGTGTTCGGAACTGCGCAATCAAAAGTATGGTTTAACTCTGTTAGCTGAATGCACATATCAGAAATAAGTTTCACACAATGCTTCTGTGTAGTTTTTATTTGAAGATATTATTTTTCTCCATGTAGGCCTCTTAGCGCTCAGAATGTCCAATTGCAGTTTCTACAGAAAGAGTGTTTCAGAACGGCTCAATCAAAAGTAAGGTTCAACTCTGTTAGTTGAATGCACAGAACAGAAAAAAGTTTCATACAATGCTTCTGTGTAGTTTATATTTGAACATATTCTTTTTTCCACTATTACCCACTTAGCGCTACGAATGTCCAGTTGCATTTTCTACAGACAGAGTGTTTCAAAACTGCTCAATCAAAAGTATGGTTTAACTCTGTTAGCTGAATGCTCAGATCAGAAAGAAGTTTCACAGAATGCTTCTGTGTAGTTTATATTTGAATATATTCCTTTTTCCACGACTACCCTCTAAGCGCTCCAAATGTCCAGTTGCATTTTCTACAGAAAGAGTGTTCAGATCTGCTCAATCAAAAGTATGGTTTAACTCTGTTAGCTGAATGCACAGATAAGAAAGAAGTCTCACAGAATGATTCTGTGTAGTTTATATTTGAAGACATTCCTTTTTCCACTATCACCCTCTTAGCGCTCCGAATCTCCACTTGCATTTTCTACAGAAAGATGGTTTCAGAACGGCTCAATCAAAACTAAGGTTCAACTCTTTTACTTGAATGAACAGAACAGAAAGAAGTTTCACAGAATGCCTCTGTGTAGTTTTAATTTGTAGATATTCTTTTTCCCAATATAGGCCTCTTAGCGCTCAAAATGTCCAATTGCCCTTTCTACAGAAAGAGTGTTTCAGAACGGCTCAATCAAAAGTAAGGTTCAACCCTGGTAGTTGAATGCACAGAACAGAAAGAAGTTTCACAGAATGATTCTGTGTAGTTTATATTTGAATATATTCCTTTTTCCACTATTACCCTCTTAGCGCTCCGAATGTCCACTTGCATTTTCTACAGAAAGAGTGTTCTGAACTGCGCAATCAAAAGTATGGTTTAACTATGTTAGCTGAATGCACATATCAGAAATAAGTTTCAAACAATGCTTCTGTGTAGTTTTTATTTGAAGATATTATTTTTCCCAATATAGACCTCTTAGCGCTCAGAATGTCCAATTGCAGTTTCTACAGAAAGAGTGTTTCAGAACGGCTCAATCAAATGTAAGGTTCAACTCTCTTAGTTGAATGCACAGAACAGAAAGAAGTTTCACAGAATGCTTCTGTGTAGTATTTAGTTGAAGATACTCCTTTTTGGACTATTACCCACTTAGCGCTCCGAATATCCACTGGCAGTTTCTACACAAAGAGTGTTTCAGAACTGCTCCTTCAAAAGTAAGTCTCAACTCTGTTAGTTGAATGCGGAGGACAGAAAGGGGTTTCAGAGAATGCTTCTGTGTAGTTTTTAATTGGAGATATTCCTTTTTCCTCTATTACAACCTTAGCGCTCCGAATGTCCACTTGCATATTCTACAAAAAGAGTGTTTCATAACTGCTCAATCAAAAATATGCTTTAGCTCTGTTAACTGAATTTACACATCAGAAATAAGTTTCACAGAATGCATCTGTGTAATTTTTATTTGAAGATATTATTTTTCCCAATGTAGGCCTCTTAGAGCTTAGAATGTCCAATTGCAGTTTCTACTGAAAGAGTGTTTCAGAACGGCTCAATCAAAAGTAAGGTTCAACTCTGTTAGTTGAATGCACAGAACAGAAAGAAGTTTCAGAGAATGCTACTGTGTAGTTTATATTTGAATATATTCCTTTTTCCACTATTACCCTCTTAGCGCTCCGAATGTCCACTTGCATTTTCTACAGAAAGAGTGTTCGGAACTGCGCAATCAAAAGTATGGTTTAACTCTGTTAGCTGAATGCACATATCAGAAATAAGTTTCACACAATGCTTCTGTGTAGTTTTTATTTGAAGATATTATTTTTCTCCATGTAGGCCTCTTAGCGCTCAGAATGTCCAATTGCAGTTTCTACAGAAAGAGTGTTTCAGAACGGCTCAATCAAAAGTAAGGTTCAACTCTGTTAGTTGAATGCACAGAACAGAAAAAAGTTTCATACAATGCTTCTGTGTAGTTTATATTTGAACATATTCTTTTTTCCACTATTACCCACTTAGCGCTACGAATGTCCAGTTGCATTTTCTACAGACAGAGTGTTTCAAAACTGCTCAATCAAAAGTATGGTTTAACTCTGTTAGCTGAATGCTCAGATCAGAAAGAAGTTTCACAGAATGCTTCTGTGTAGTTTATATTTGAATATATTCCTTTTTCCACGACTACCCTCTAAGCGCTCCAAATGTCCAGTTGCATTTTCTACAGAAAGAGTGTTCAGATCTGCTCAATCAAAAGTATGGTTTAACTCTGTTAGCTGAATGCACAGATAAGAAAGAAGTCTCACAGAATGATTCTGTGTAGTTTATATTTGAAGACATTCCTTTTTCCACTATCACCCTCTTAGCGCTCCGAATCTCCACTTGCATTTTCTACAGAAAGAGTGTTTCAGAACGGCTCAATCAAAACTAAGGTTCAACTCTTTTAGTTGAATGAACAGAACAGAAAGAAGTTTCACAGAATGCCTCTGTGTAGTTTTAATTTGTAGATATTCTTTTTCCCAATATAGGCCTCTTAGCGCTCAGAATGTCCAATTGCCCTTTCTACAGAAAGAGTGTTTCAGAACGGCTCAATCAAAAGTAAGGTTCAACCCTGGTAGTTGAATGCACAGAACAGAAAGAAGTTTCACAGAATGATTCTGTGTAGTTTATATTTGAATATATTCCTTTTTCCACTATTACCCTCTTAGCGCTCCGAATGTCCACTTGCATTTTCTACAGAAAGAGTGTTCTGAACTGCGCAATCAAAAGTATGGTTTAACTCTGTTAGCTGAATGCACATATCAGAAATAAGTTTCAAACAATGCTTCTGTGTAGTTTTTATTTGAAGATATTATTTTTCCCAATATAGACCTCTTAGCGCTCAGAATGTCCAATTGCAGTTTCTACAGAAAGAGTGTTTCAGAACGGCTCAATCAAATGTAAGGTTCAACTCTCTTAGTTGAATGCACAGAACAGAAAGAAGTTTCACAGAATGCTTCTGTGTAGTATTTAGTTGAAGATACTCCTTTTTGGACTATTACCCACTTAGCGCTCCGAATATCCACTGGCAGTTTCTACACAAAGAGTGTTTCAGAACTGCTCCTTCAAAAGTAAGTCTCAACTCTGTTAGTTGAATGCGGAGGACAGAAAGGGGTTTCAGAGAATGCTTCTGTGTAGTTTTTAATTGGAGATATTCCTTTTTCCTCTATTACAATCTTAGCGCTCCGAATGTCCACTTGCATATTCTACAAAAAGAGTGTTTCATAACTGCTCAATCAAAAATATGCTTTAGCTCTGTTAACTGAATTTACACATCAGAAATAAGTTTCACAGAATGCATCTGTGTAATTTTTATTTGAAGATATTATTTTTCCCAATGTAGGCCTCTTAGAGCTTAGAATGTCCAATTGCAGTTTCTACTGAAAGAGTGTTTCAGAACGGCTCAATCAAAAGTAAGGTTCAACTCTGTTAGTTGAATGCACAGAACAGAAAGAAGTTTCAGAGAATGCTACTGTGTAGTTTATATTTGAATATATTCCTTTTTCCACTATTACCCTCTTAGCGCTCCGAATGTCCACTTGCATTTTCTACAGAAAGAGTGTTCGGAACTGCGCAATCAAAAGTATGGTTTAACTCTGTTAGCTGAATGCACATATCAGAAATAAGTTTCACACAATGCTTCTGTGTAGTTTTTATTTGAAGATATTATTTTTCTCCATGTAGGCCTCTTAGCGCTCAGAATGTCCAATTGCAGTTTCTACAGAAAGAGTGTTTCAGAACGGCTCAATCAAAAGTAAGGTTCAACTCTGTTAGTTGAATGCACAGAACAGAAAAAAGTTTCATACAATGCTTCTGTGTAGCTTATATTTGAACATATTCTTTTTTCCACTATTACCCACTTAGCGCTACGAATGTCCAGTTGCATTTTCTACAGACAGAGTGTTTCAAAACTGCTCAATCAAAAGTATGGTTTAACTCTGTTAGCTGAATGCTCAGATCAGAAAGAAGTTTCACAGAATGCTTCTGTGTAGTTTATATTTGAATATATTCCTTTTTCCACGACTACCCTCTAAGCGCTCCAAGTGTCCAGTTGCATTTTCTACAGAAAGAGTGTTCAGATCTGCTCAATCAAAAGTATGGTTTAACTCTGTTAGCTGAATGCACAGATAAGAAAGAAGTCTCACAGAATGATTCTGTGTAGTTTATATTTGAAGACATTCCTTTTTCCACTATCACCCTCTTAGCGCTCCGAATCTCCACTTGCATTTTCTACAGAAAGAGTGTTTCAGAACGGCTCAATCAAAACTAAGGTTCAACTCTTTTAGTTGAATGAACAGAACAGAAAGAAGTTTCACAGAATGCCTCTGTGTAGTTTTAATTTGTAGATATTCTTTTTCCCAATATAGGCCTCTTAGCGCTCAGAATGTCCAATTGCCCTTTCTACAGAAAGAGTGTTTCAGAACGGCTCAATCAAAAGTAAGGTTCAACCCTGGTAGTTGAATGCACAGAACAGAAAGAAGTTTCACAGAATGATTCTGTGTAGTTTATATTTGAATATATTCCTTTTTCCACTATTACCCTCTTAGCGCTCCGAATGTCCACTTGCATTTTCTACAGAAAGAGTGTTCTGAACTGCGCAATCAAAAGTATGGTTTAACTCTGTTAGCTGAATGCACATATCAGAAATAAGTTTCAAACAATGCTTCTGTGTAGTTTTTATTTGAAGATATTATTTTTCCCAATATAGACCTCTTAGCGCTCAGAATGTCCAATTGCAGTTTCTACAGAAAGAGTGTTTCAGAACGGCTCAATCAAATATAAGGTTCAACTCTCTTAGTTGAATGCACAGAACAGAAAGAAGTTTCACAGAATGCTTCTGTGTAGTATTTAGTTGAAGATACTCCTTTTTGGACTATTACCCACTTAGCGCTCCGAATATCCACTGGCAGTTTCTACACAAAGAGTGTTTCAGAACTGCTCCTTCAAAAGTAAGTCTCAACTCTGTTAGTTGAATGCGGAGGACAGAAAGGGGTTTCAGAGAATGCTTCTGTGTAGTTTTTAATTGGAGATATTCCTTTTTCCTCTATTACAATCTTAGCGCTCCGAATGTCCACTTGCATATTCTACAAAAAGAGTGTTTCATAACTGCTCAATCAAAAATATGGTTTAGCTCTGTTAACTGAATTTACACATCAGAAATAAGTTTCACAGAATGCATCTGTGTAATTTTTATTTGAAGATATTATTTTTCCCAATGTAGGCCTCTTAGAGCTTAGAATGTCCAATTGCAGTTTCTACTGAAAGAGTGTTTCAGAACGGCTCAATCTAAAGTAAGGTTCAACTCTGTTAGTTGAATGCACAGAACAGAAAGAAGTTTCAGAGAATGCTACTGTGTAGTTTATATTTGAATATATTCCTTTTTCCACTATTACCCTCAGCGCTCCGAATGTCCACTTGCATTTTCTACAGAAAGAGTGTTCGGAACTGCGCAATCAAAAGTATGGTTTAACTCTGTTAGCTGAATGCACATATCAGAAATAAGTTTCACACAATGCTTCTGTGTAGTTTTTATTTGAAGATATTATTTTTCTCCATGTAGGCCTCTTAGCGCTCAGAATGTCCAATTGCAGTTTCTACAGAAAGAGTGTTTCAGAACGGCTCAATCAAAAGTAAGGTTCAACTCTGTTAGTTGAATGCACAGAACAGAAAAAAGTTTCATACAATGCTTCTGTGTAGTTTATATTTGAACATATTCTTTTTTCCACTATTACCCACTTAGCGCTACGAATGTCCAGTTGCATTTTCTACAGACAGAGTGTTTCAAAACTGCTCAATCAAAAGTATGGTTTAACTCTGTTAGCTGAATGCTCAGATCAGAAAGAAGTTTCACAGAATGCTTCTGTGTAGTTTATATTTGAATATATTCCTTTTTCCACGACTACCCTCTAAGCGCTCCAAATGTCCAGTTGCATTTTCTACAGAAAGAGTGTTCAGATCTGCTCAATCAAAAGTATGGTTTAACTCTGTTAGCTGAATGCACAGATAAGAAAGAAGTCTCACAGAATGATTCTGTGTAGTTTATATTTGAAGACATTCCTTTTTCCACTATCACCCTCTTAGCGCTCCGAATCTCCACTTGCATTTTCTACAGAAAGAGTGTTTCAGAACGGCTCAATCAAAACTAAGGTTCAACTCTTTTAGTTGAATGAACAGAACAGAAAGAAGTTTCACAGAATGCCTCTGTGTAGTTTTAATTTGTAGATATTCTTTTTCCCAATATAGGCCTCTTAGCGCTCAAAATGTCCAATTGCCCTTTCTACAGAAAGAGTGTTTCAGAACGGCTCAATCAAAAGTAAGGTTCAACCCTGGTAGTTGAATGCACAGAACAGAAAGAAGTTTCACAGAATGATTCTGTGTAGTTTATATTTGAATATATTCCTTTTTCCACTATTACCCTCTTAGCGCTCCGAATGTCCACTTGCATTTTCTACAGAAAGAGTGTTCTGAACTGCGCAATCAAAAGTATGGTTTAACTCTGTTAGCTCAATGCACATATCAGAAATAAGTTTCAAACAATGCTTCTGTGTAGTTTTTATTTGAAGATATTATTTTTCCCAATATAGACCTCTTAGCGCTCAGAATGTCCAATTGCAGTTTCTACAGAAAGAGTGTTTCAGAACGGCTCAATCAAATGTAAGGTTCAACTCTCTTAGTTGAAAGCACAGAACAGAAAGAAGTTTCACAGAATGCTTCTGTGTAGTATTTAGTTGAAGATACTCCTTTTTGGACTATTACCCACTTAGCGCTCCGAATATCCACTGGCAGTTTCTACACAAAGAGTGTTTCAGAACTGCTCCTTCAAAAGTAAGTCTCAACTCTGTTAGTTGAATGCGGAGGACAGAAAGGGGTTTCAGAGAATGCTTCTGTGTAGTTTTTAATTGGAGATATTCCTTTTTCCTCTATTACAATCTTAGCGCTCCGAATGTCCACTTGCATATTCTACAAAAAGAGTGTTTCATAACTGCTCAATCAAAAATATGCTTTAGCTCTGTTAACTGAATTTACACATCAGAAATAAGTTTCACAGAATGCATCTGTGTAATTTTTATTTGAAGATATTATTTTTCCCAATGTAGGCCTCTTAGAGCTTAGAATGTCCAATTGCAGTTTCTACTGAAAGAGTGTTTCAGAACGGCTCAATCAAAAGTAAGGTTCAACTCTGTTAGTTGAATGCACAGAACAGAAAGAAGTTTCAGAGAATGCTACTGTGTAGTTTATATTTGAATATATTCCTTTTTCCACTATTACCCTCTTAGCGCTCCGAATGTCCACTTGCATTTTCTACAGAAAGAGTGTTCGGAACTGCGCAATCAAAAGTATGGTTTAACTCTGTTAGCTGAATGCACATATCAGAAATAAGTTTCACACAATGCTTCTGTGTAGTTTTTATTTGAAGATATTATTTTTCTCCATGTAGGCCTCTTAGCGCTCAGAATGTCCAATTGCAGTTTCTACAGAAAGAGTGTTTCAGAACGGCTCAATCAAAAGTAAGGTTCAACTCTGTTAGTTGAATGCACAGAACAGAAAAAAGTTTCATACAATGCTTCTGTGTAGTTTATATTTGAACATATTCTTTTTTCCACTATTACCCACTTAGCGCTACGAATGTCCAGTTGCATTTTCTACAGACAGAGTGTTTCAAAACTGCTCAATCAAAAGTATGGTTTAACTCTGTTAGCTGAATGCTCAGATCAGAGAGAAGTTTCACAGAATGCTTCTGTGTAGTTTATATTTGAATATATTCCTTTTTCCACGACTACCCTCTAAGCACTCCAAATGTCCAGTTGCATTTTCTACAGAAAGAGTGTTCAGATCTGCTCAATCAAAAGTATGGTTTAACTCTGTTAGCTGAATGCACAGATAAGAAAGAAGTCTCACAGAATGATTCTGTGTAGTTTATATTTGAAGACATTCCTTTTTCCACTATCACCCTCTTAGCGCTCCGAATCTCCGCTTGCATTTTCTACAGAAAGAGTGTTTCAGAACGGCTCAATCAAAACTAAGGTTCAACTCTTTTAGTTGAATGAACAGAACAGAAAGAAGTTTCACAGAATGCCTCTGTGTAGTTTTAATTTGTAGATATTCTTTTTCCCAATATAGGCCTCTTAGCGCTCAAAATGTCCAATTGCCCTTTCTACAGAAAGAGTGTTTCAGAACGGCTCAATCAAAAGTAAGGTTCAACCCTGGTAGTTGAATGCACAGAACAGAAAGGAGTTTCACAGAATGATTCTGTGTAGTTTATATTTGAATATATTCCTTTTTCCACTATTACCCTCTTAGCGCTCCGAATGTCCACTTGCATTTTCTACAGAAAGAGTGTTCTGAACTGCGCAATCAAAAGTATGGTTTAACTCTGTTAGCTGAATTCACATATCAGAAATAAGTTTCAAACAATGCTTCTGTGTAGTTTTTATTTGAAGATATTATTTTTCCCAATATAGACCTCTTAGCGCTCAGAATGTCCAATTGCAGTTTCTACAGAAAGAGTGTTTCAGAACGGCTCAATCAAATGTAAGGTTCAACTCTCTTAGTTGAATGCACAGAACAGAAAGAAGTTTCACAGAATGCTTCTGTGTAGTATTTAGTTGAAGATACTCCTTTTTGGACTATTACCCACTTAGCGCTCCGAATATCCACTGGCAGTTTCTACACAAAGAGTGTTTCAGAACTGCTCCTTCAAAAGTAAGTCTCAACTCTGTTAGTTGAATGCGGAGGACAGAAAGGGGTTTCAGAGAATGCTTCTGTGTAGTTTTTAATTGGAGATATTCCTTTTTCCTCTATTACAATCTTAGCGCTCCGAATGTCCACTTGCATATTCTACAAAAAGAGTGTTTCATAACTGCTCAATCAAAAATATGGTTTAGCTCTGTTAACTGAATTTACACATCAGAAATAAGTTTCACAGAATGCATCTGTGTAATTTTTATTTGAAGATATTATTTTTCCCAATGTAGGCCTCTTAGAGCTTAGAATGTCCAATTGCAGTTTCTACTGAAAGAGTGTTTCAGAAAGGCTCAATCAAAAGTAAGGTTCAACTCTGTTAGTTGAATGCACAGAACAGAAAGAAGTTTCAGAGAATGCTACTGTGTAGTTTATATTTGAATATATTCCTTTTTCCACTATTACCCTCTTAGCGCTCCGAATGTCCACTTGCATTTTCTACAGAAAGAGTGTTCGGAACTGCGCAATCAAAAGTATGGTTTAACTCTGTTAGCTGAATGCACATATCAGAAATAAGTTTCACACAATGCTTCTGTGTAGTTTTTATTTGAAGATATTATTTTTCTCCATGTAGGCCTCTTAGCGCTCAGAATGTCCAATTGCAGTTTCTACAGAAAGAGTGTTTCAGAACGGCTCAATCAAAAGTAAGGTTCAACTCTGTTAGTTGAATGCACAGAACAGAAAAAAGTTTCATACAATGCTTCTGTGTAGTTTATATTTGAACATATTCTTTTTTCCACTATTACCCACTTAGCGCTACGAATGTCCAGTTGCATTTTCTACAAACAGAGTGTTTCAAAACTGCTCAATCAAAAGTATGGTTTAACTCTGTTAGCTGAATGCTCAGATCAGAAAGAAGTTTCACAGAATGCTTCTGTGTAGTTTATATTTGAATATATTCCTTTTTCCACGACTACCCTCTAAGCGCTCCAAATGTCCAGTTGCATTTTCTACAGAAAGAGTGTTCAGATCTGCTCAATCAAAAGTATGGTTTAACTCTGTTAGCTGAATGCACAGATAAGAAAGAAGTCTCACAGAATGATTCTGTGTAGTTTATATTTGAAGACATTCCTTTTTCCACTATCACCCTCTTAGCGCTCCGAATCTCCACTTGCATTTTCTACAGAAAGAGTGTTTCAGAACGGCTCAATCAAAACTAAGGTTCAACTCTTTTAGTTGAATGAACAGAACAGAAAGAAGTTTCACAGAATGCCTCTGTGTAGTTTTAATTTGTAGATATTCTTTTTCCCAATATAGGCCTCTTAGCGCTCAAAATGTCCAATTGCCCTTTCTACAGAAAGAGTGTTTCAGAACGGCTCAATCAAAAGTAAGGTTCAACCCTGGTAGTTGAATGCACAGAACAGAACGAAGTTTCACAGAATGATTCTGTGTAGTTTATATTTGAATATATTCCTTTTTCCACTATTACCCTCTTAGCGCTCCGAATGTCCACTTGCATTTTCTACAGAAAGAGTGTTCTGAACTGCGCAATCAAAAGTATGGTTTAACTCTGTTAGCTGAATGCACATATCAGAAATAAGTTTCAAACAATGCTTCTGTGTAGTTTTTATTTGAAGATATTATTTTTCCCAATATAGACCTCTTAGTGCTCAGAATGTCCAATTGCAGTTTCTACAGAAAGAGTGTTTCAGAACGGCTCAATCAAATGTAAGGTTCAACTCTCTTAGTTGAATGCACAGAACAGAAAGAAGTTTCACAGAATGCTTCTGTGTAGTATTTAGTTGAAGATACTCCTTTTTGGACTATTACCCACTTAGCGCTCCGAATATCCACTGGCAGTTTCTACACAAAGAGTGTTTCAGAACTGCTCCTTCAAAAGTAAGTCTCAACTGTGTTAGTTGAATGCGGAGGACAGAAAGGGGTTTCAGAGAATGCTTCTGTGTAGTTTTTAATTGGAGATATTCCTTTTTCCTCTATTACAATCTTAGCGCTCCGAATGTCCACTTGCATATTCTACAAAAAGAGTGTTTCATAAC
This sequence comes from Symphalangus syndactylus, assembly GCF_028878055.3. Classification (NCBI taxonomy): domain Eukaryota; kingdom Metazoa; phylum Chordata; class Mammalia; order Primates; family Hylobatidae; genus Symphalangus; species Symphalangus syndactylus. Next base: position 153,638,049 of record NC_072425.2, read on the forward strand.
TGCTCAATCAAAAATATGCTTTAGCTCTGTTAACTGAATTTACACATCAGAAATAAGTTTCACAGAATGCATCTGTGTAATTTTTATTTGAAGATATTATTTTTCCCAATGTAGGCCTCTTAGAGCTTAGAATGTCCAATTGCAGTTTCTACTGAAAGAGTGTTTCAGAACGGCTCAATCAAAAGTAAGGTTCAACTCTGTTAGTTGAATGCACAGAACAGAAAGAAGTTTCAGAGAATGCTACTGTGTAGTTTATATTTGAATATATTACTTTTTCCACTATTACCCTCTTAGCGCTCCGAATGTCCACTTGCATTTTCTACAGAAAGAGTGTTCGGAACTGCGCAATCAAAAGTATGGTTTAACTCTGTTAGCTGAATGCACATATCAGAAATAAGTTTCACACAATGCTTCTGTGTAGTTTTTATTTGAAGATATTATTTTTCTCCATGTAGGCCTCTTAGCGCTCAGAATGTCCAATTGCAGTTTCTACAGAAAGAGTGTTTCAGAACGGCTCAATCAAAAGTAAGGTTCAACTCTGTTAGTTGAATGCACAGAACAGAAAAAAGTTTCATACAATGCTTCTGTGTAGTTTATATTTGAACATATTCTTTTTTCCACTATTACCCACTTAGCGCTACGAATGTCCAGTTGCATTTTCTACAGACAGAGTGTTTCAAAACTGCTCAATCAAAAGTATGGTTTAACTCTGTTAGCTGAATGCTCAGATCAGAAAGAAGTTTCACAGAATGCTTCTGTGTAGTTTATATTTGAATATATTCCTTTTTCCACGACTACCCTCTAAGCGCTCCAAATGTCCAGTTGCATTTTCTACAGAAAGAGTGTTCAGATCTGCTCAATCAAAAGTATGGTTTAACTCTGTTAGCTGAATGCACAGATAAGAAAGAAGTCTCACAGAATGATTCTGTGTAGTTTATATTTGAAGACATTCCTTTTTCCACTATCACCCTCTTAGCGCTCCGAATCTCCGCTTGCATTTTCTACAGAAAGAGTGTTTCAGAACGGCTCAATCAAAACTAAGGTTCAACTCTTTTAGTTGAATGAACAGAACAGAAAGAAGTTTCACAGAATGCCTCTGTGTAGTTTTAATTTGTAGATATTCTTTTTCCCAATATAGGCCTCTTAGCGCTCAAAATGTCCAATTGCCCTTTCTACAGAAAGAGTGTTTCAGAACGGCTCAATCAAAAGTAAGGTTCAACCCTGGTAGTTGAATGCACAGAACAGAAAGGAGTTTCACAGAATGATTCTGTGTAGTTTATATTTGAATATATTCCTTTTTCCACTATTACCCTCTTAGCGCTCCGAATGTCCACTTGCATTTTCTACAGAAAGAGTGTTCTGAACTGCGCAATCAAAAGTATGGTTTAACTCTGTTAGCTGAATTCACATATCAGAAATAAGTTTCAAACAATGCTTCTGTGTAGTTTTTATTTGAAGATATTATTTTTCCCAATATAGACCTCTTAGCGCTCAGAATGTCCAATTGCAGTTTCTACAGAAAGAGTGTTTCAGAACGGCTCAATCAAATGTAAGGTTCAACTCTCTTAGTTGAATGCACAGAACAGAAAGAAGTTTCACAGAATGCTTCTGTGTAGTATTTAGTTGAAGATACTCCTTTTTGGACTATTACCCACTTAGCGCTCCGAATATCCACTGGCAGTTTCTACACAAAGAGTGTTTCAGAACTGCTCCTTCAAAAGTAAGTCTCAACTCTGTTAGTTGAATGCGGAGGACAGAAAGGGGTTTCAGAGAATGCTTCTGTGTAGTTTTTAATTGGAGATATTCCTTTTTCCTCTATTACAATCTTAGCGCTCCGAATGTCCACTTGCATATTCTACAAAAAGAGTGTTTCATAACTGCTCAATCAAAAATATGGTTTAGCTCTGTTAACTGAATTTACACATCAGAAATAAGTTTCACAGAATGCATCTGTGTAATTTTTATTTGAAGATATTATTTTTCCCAATGTAGGCCTCTTAGAGCTTAGAATGTCCAATTGCAGTTTCTACTGAAAGAGTGTTTCAGAAAGGCTCAATCAAAAGTAAGGTTCAACTCTGTTAGTTGAATGCACAGAACAGAAAGTAGTTTCAGAGAATGCTACTGTGTAGTTTATATTTGAATATATTCCTTTTTCCACTATTACCCTCTTAGCGCTCCGAATGTCCACTTGCATTTTCTACAGAAAGAGTGTTCGGAACTGCGCAATCAAAAGTATGGTTTAACTCTGTTAGCTGAATGCACATATCAGAAATAAGTTTCACACAATGCTTCTGTGTAGTTTTTATTTGAAGATATTATTTTTCTCCATGTAGGCCTCTTAGCGCTCAGAATGTCCAATTGCAGTTTCTACAGAAAGAGTGTTTCAGAACGGCTCAATCAAAAGTAAGGTTCAACTCTGTTAGTTGAATGCACAGAACAGAAAAAAGTTTCATACAATGCTTCTGTGTAGTTTATATTTGAACATATTCTTTTTTCCACTATTACCCACTTAGCGCTACGAATGTCCAGTTGCATTTTCTACAAACAGAGTGTTTCAAAACTGCTCAATCAAAAGTATGGTTTAACTCTGTTAGCTGAATGCTCAGATCAGAAAGAAGTTTCACAGAATGCTTCTGTGTAGTTTATATTTGAATATATTCCTTTTTCCACGACTACCCTCTAAGCGCTCCAAATGTCCAGTTGCATTTTCTACAGAAAGAGTGTTCAGATCTGCTCAATCAAAAGTATGGTTTAACTCTGTTAGCTGAATGCACAGATAAGAAAGAAGTCTCACAGAATGATTCTGTGTAGTTTATATTTGAAGACATTCCTTTTTCCACTATCACCCTCTTAGCGCTCCGAATCTCCACTTGCATTTTCTACAGAAAGAGTGTTTCAGAACGGCTCAATCAAAACTAAGGTTCAACTCTTTTAGTTGAATGAACAGAACAGAAAGAAGTTTCACAGAATGCCTCTGTGTAGTTTTAATTTGTAGATATTCTTTTTCCCAATATAGGCCTCTTAGCGCTCAAAATGTCCAATTGCCCTTTCTACAGAAAGAGTGTTTCAGAACGGCTCAATCAAAAGTAAGGTTCAACCCTGGTAGTTGAATGCACAGAACAGAACGAAGTTTCACAGAATGATTCTGTGTAGTTTATATTTGAATATATTCCTTTTTCCACTATTACCCTCTTAGCGCTCCGAATGTCCACTTGCATTTTCTACAGAAAGAGTGTTCTGAACTGCGCAATCAAAAGTATGGTTTAACTCTGTTAGCTGAATGCACATATCAGAAATAAGTTTCAAACAATGCTTCTGTGTAGTTTTTATTTGAAGATATTATTTTTCCCAATATAGACCTCTTAGCGCTCAGAATGTCCAATTGCAGTTTCTACAGAAAGAGTGTTTCAGAACGGCTCAATCAAATGTAAGGTTCAACTCTCTTAGTTGAATGCACAGAACAGAAAGAAGTTTCACAGAATGCTTCTGTGTAGTATTTAGTTGAAGATACTCCTTTTTGGACTATTACCCACTTAGCGCTCCGAATATCCACTGGCAGTTTCTACACAAAGAGTGTTTCAGAACTGCTCCTTCAAAAGTAAGTCTCAACTGTGTTAGTTGAATGCGGAGGACAGAAAGGGGTTTCAGAGAATGCTTCTGTGTAGTTTTTAATTGGAGATATTCCTTTTTCCTCTATTACAATCTTAGCGCTCCGAATGTCCACTTGCATATTCTACAAAAAGAGTGTTTCATAACTGCTCAATCAAAAATATGCTTTAGCTCTGTTAACTGAATTTACACATCAGAAATAAGTTTCACAGAATGCATCTGTGTAATTTTTATTTGAAGATATTATTTTTCCCAATGTAGGCCTCTTAGAGCTTAGAATGTCCAATTGCAGTTTCTACTGAAAGAGTGTTTCAGAACGGCTCAATCAAAAGTAAGGTTCAACTCTGTTAGTTGAATGCACAGAACAGAAAGAAGTTTCAGAGAATGCTACTGTGTAGTTTATATTTGAATATATTACTTTTTCCACTATTACCCTCTTAGCGCTCCGAATGTCCACTTGCATTTTCTACAGAAAGAGTGTTCGGAACTGCGCAATCAAAAGTATGGTTTAACTCTGTTAGCTGAATGCACATATCAGAAATAAGTTTCACACAATGCTTCTGTGTAGTTTTTATTTGAAGATATTATTTTTCTCCATGTAGGCCTCTTAGCGCTCAGAATGTCCAATTGCAGTTTCTACAGAAAGAGTGTTTCAGAACGGCTCAATCAAAAGTAAGGTTCAACTCTGTTAGTTGAATGCACAGAACAGAAAAAAGTTTCATACAATGCTTCTGTGTAGTTTATATTTGAACATATTCTTTTTTCCACTATTACCCACTTAGCGCTACGAATGTCCAGTTGCATTTTCTACAGACAGAGTGTTTCAAAACTGCTCAATCAAAAGTATGGTTTAACTCTGTTAGCTGAATGCTCAGATCAGAAAGAAGTTTCACAGAATGCTTCTGTGTAGTTTATATTTGAATATATTCCTTTTTCCACGACTACCCTCTAAGCGCTCCAAATGTCCAGTTGCATTTTCTACAGAAAGAGTGTTCAGATCTGCTCAATCAAAAGTATGGTTTAACTCTGTTAGCTGAATGCACAGATAAGAAAGAAGTCTCACAGAATGATTCTGTGTAGTTTATATTTGAAGACATTCCTTTTTCCACTATCACCCTCTTAGCGCTCCGAATCTCCACTTGCATTTTCTACAGCAAGAGTGTTTCAGAACGGCTCAATGAAAACTAAGGTTCAACTCTTTTAGTTGAATGAACAGAACAGAAAGAAGTTTCACAGAATGCCTCTGTGTAGTTTTAATTTGTAGATATTCTTTTTCCCAATATAGGCCTCTTAGCGCTCAAAATGTCCAATTGCCCTTTCTACAGAAAGAGTGTTTCAGAATGGCTCAATCAAAAGTAAGGTTCAACCCTGGTAGTTGAATGCACAGAACAGAAAGAAGTTTCACAGAATGATTCTGTGTAGTTTATATTTGAATATATTCCTTTTTCCACTATTACCCTCTTAGCGCTCCGAATGTCCACTTGCATTTTCTACAGAAAGAGTGTTCTGAACTGCGCAATCAAAAGTATGGTTTAACTCTGTTAGCTGAATGCACATATCAGAAATAAGTTTCAAACAATGCTTCTGTGTAGTTTTTATTTGAAGATATTATTTTTCCCAATATAGACCTCTTAGCGCTCAGAATGTCCAATTGCAGTTTCTACAGAAAGAGTGTTTCAGAACGGCTCAATCAAATGTAAGGTTCAACTCTCTTAGTTGAATGCACAGAACAGAAAGAAGTTTCACAGAATGCTTCTGTGTAGTATTTAGTTGAAGATACTCCTTTTTGGACTATTACCCACTTAGCGCTCCGAATATCCACTGGCAGTTTCTACACAAAGAGTGTTTCAGAACTGCTCCTTCAAAAGTAAGTCTCAACTGTGTTAGTTGAATGCGGAGGACAGAAAGGGGTTTCAGAGAATGCTTCTGTGTAGTTTTTAATTGGAGATATTCCTTTTTCCTCTATTACAATCTTAGCGCTCCGAATGTCCACTTGCATATTCTACAAAAAGAGTGTTTCATAACTGCTCAATCAAAAATATGCTTTAGCTCTGTTAACTGAATTTACACATCAGAAATAAGTTTCACAGAATGCATCTGTGTAATTTTTATTTGAAGATATTATTTTTCCCAATGTAGGCCTCTTAGAGCTTAGAATGTCCAATTGCAGTTTCTACTGAAAGAGTGTTTCAGAACGGCTCAATCAAAAGTAAGGTTCAACTCTGTTAGTTGAATGCACAGAACAGAAAGAAGTTTCAGAGAATGCTACTGTGTAGTTTATATTTGAATATATTCCTTTTTCCACTATTACCCTCTTAGCGCTCCGAATGTCCACTTGCATTTTCTACAGAAAGAGTGTTCGGAACTGCGCAATCAAAAGTATGGTTTAACTCTGTTAGCTGAATGCACATATCAGAAATAAGTTTCACACAATGCTTCTGTGTAGTTTTTATTTGAAGATATTATTTTTCTCCATGTAGGCCTCTTAGCGCTCAGAATGTCCAATTGCAGTTTCTACAGAAAGAGTGTTTCAGAACGGCTCAATCAAAAGTAAGGTTCAACTCTGTTAGTTGAATGCACAGAACAGAAAAAAGTTTCATACAATGCTTCTGTGTAGTTTATATTTGAACATATTCTTTTTTCCACTATTACCCACTTAGCGCTACGAATGTCCAGTTGCATTTTCTACAGACAGAGTGTTTCAAAACTGCTCAATCAAAAGTATGGTTTAACTCTGTTAGCTGAATGCTCAGATCAGAAAGAAGTTTCACAGAATGCTTCTGTGTAGTTTATATTTGAATATATTCCTTTTTCCACGACTACCCTCTAAGCGCTCCAAATGTCCAGTTGCATTTTCTACAGAAAGAGTGTTCAGATCTGCTCAATCAAAAGTATGGTTTAACTCTGTTAGCTGAATGCACAGATAAGAAAGAAGTCTCACAGAATGATTCTGTGTAGTTTATATTTGAAGACATTCCTTTTTCCACTATCACCCTCTTAGCGCTCCGAATCTCCACTTGCATTTTCTACAGAAAGATGGTTTCAGAACGGCTCAATCAAAACTAAGGTTCAACTCTTTTACTTGAATGAACAGAACAGAAAGAAGTTTCACAGAATGCCTCTGTGTAGTTTTAATTTGTAGATATTCTTTTTCCCAATATAGGCCTCTTAGCGCTCAAAATGTCCAATTGCCCTTTCTACAGAAAGAGTGTTTCAGAACGGCTCAATCAAAAGTAAGGTTCAACCCTGGTAGTTGAATGCACAGAACAGAACGAAGTTTCACAGAATGATTCTGTGTAGTTTATATTTGAATATATTCCTTTTTCCACTATTACCCTCTTAGCGCTCCGAATGTCCACTTGCATTTTCTACAGAAAGAGTGTTCTGAACTGCGCAATCAAAAGTATGGTTTAACTCTGTTAGCTGAATGCACATATCAGAAATAAGTTTCAAACAATGCTTCTGTGTAGTTTTTATTTGAAGATATTATTTTTCCCAATATAGACCTCTTAGCGCTCAGAATGTCCAATTGCAGTTTCTACAGAAAGAGTGTTTCAGAACGGCTCAATCAAATGTAAGGTTCAACTCTCTTAGTTGAATGCACAGAACAGAAAGAAGTTTCACAGAATGCTTCTGTGTAGTATTTAGTTGAAGATACTCCTTTTTGGACTATTACCCACTTAGCGCTCCGAATATCCACTGGCAGTTTCTACACAAAGAGTGTTTCAGAACTGCTCCTTCAAAAGTAAGTCTCAACTCTGTTAGTTGAATGCGGAGGACAGAAAGGGGTTTCAGAGAATGCTTCTGTGTAGTTTTTAATTGGAGATATTCCTTTTTCCTCTATTACAATCTTAGCGCTCCGAATGTCCACTTGCATATTCTACAAAAAGAGTGTTTCATAACTGCTCAATCAAAAATATGGTTTAGCTCTGTTAACTGAATTTACACATCAGAAATAAGTTTCACAGAATGCATCTGTGTAATTTTTATTTGAAGATATTATTTTTCCCAATGTAGGCCTCTTAGAGCTTAGAATGTCCAATTGCAGTTTCTACTGAAAGAGTGTTTCAGAACGGCTCAATCAAAAGTAAGGTTCAACTCTGTTAGTTGAATGCACAGAACAGAAAGAAGTTTCAGAGAATGCTACTGTGTAGTTTATATTTGAATATATTCCTTTTTCCACTATTACCCTCTTAGCGCTCCGAATGTCCACTTGCATTTTCTACAGAAAGAGTGTTCGGAACTGCGCAATCAAAAGTATGGTTTAACTCTGTTAGCTGAATGCACATATCAGAAATAAGTTTCACACAATGCTTCTGTGTAGTTTTTATTTGAAGATATTATTTTTCTCCATGTAGGCCTCTTAGCGCTCAGAATGTCCAATTGCAGTTTCTACAGAAAGAGTGTTTCAGAACGGCTCAATCAAAAGTAAGGTTCAAATCTGTTAGTTGAATGCACAGAACAGAAAAAAGTTTCATACAATGCTTCTGTGTAGTTTATATTTGAACATATTCTTTTTTCCACTATTACCCACTTAGCGCTACGAATGTCCAGTTGCATTTTCTACAGACAGAGTGTTTCAAAACTGCTCAATCAAAAGTATGGTTTAACTCTGTTAGCTGAATGCTCAGATCAGAAAGAAGTTTCACAGAATGCTTCTGTGTAGTTTATATTTGAATATATTCCTTTTTCCACGACTACCCTCTAAGCGCTCCAAATGTCCAGTTGCATTTTCTACAGAAAGAGTGTTCAGATCTGCTCAGTCAAAAGTATGGTTTAACTCTGTTAGCTGAATGCACAGATAAGAAAGAAGTCTCACAGAATGATTCTGTGTAGTTTATATTTGAAGACATTCCTTTTTCCACTATCACCCTCTTAGCGCTCCGAATCTCCACTTGCATTTTCTACAGCAAGAGTGTTTCAGAACGGCTCAATGAAAACTAAGGTTCAACTCTTTTAGTTGAATGAACAGAACAGAAAGAAGTTTCACAGAATGCCTCTGTGTAGTTTTAATTTGTAGATATTCTTTTTCCCAATATAGGCCTCTTAGCGCTCAAAATGTCCAATTGCCCTTTCTACAGAAAGAGTGTTTCAGAATGGCTCAATCAAAAGTAAGGTTCAACCCTGGTAGTTGAATGCACAGAACAGAAAGAAGTTTCACAGAATGATTCTGTGTAGTTTATATTTGAATATATTCCTTTTTCCACTATTACCCTCTTAGCGCTCCGAATGTCCACTTGCATTTTCTACAGAAAGAGTGTTCTGAACTGCGCAATCAAAAGTATGGTTTAACTCTGTTAGCTGAATGCACATATCAGAAATAAGTTTCAAACAATGCTTCTGTGTAGTTTTTATTTGAAGATATTATTTTTCCCAATATAGACCTCTTAGCGCTCAGAATGTCCAATTGCAGTTTCTACAGAAAGAGTGTTTCAGAACGGCTCAACCAAATGTAAGGTTCAACTCTCTTAGTTGAATGCACAGAACAGAAAGAAGTTTCACAGAATGCTTCTGTGTAGTATTTAGTTGAAGATACTCCTTTTTGGACTATTACCCACTTAGCGCTCCGAATATCCACTGGCAGTTTCTACACAAAGAGTGTTTCAGAACTGCTCCTTCAAAAGTAAGTCTCAACTGTGTTAGTTGAATGCGGAGGACAGAAAGGGGTTTCAGAGAATGCTTCTGTGTAGTTTTTAATTGGAGATATTCCTTTTTCCTCTATTACAATCTTAGCGCTCCGAATGTCCACTTGCATATTCTACAAAAAGAGTGTTTCATAACTGCTCAATCAAAAATATGCTTTAGCTCTGTTAACTGAATTTACACATCAGAAATAAGTTTCACAGAATGCATCTGTGTAATTTTTATTTGAAGATATTATTTTTCCCAATGTAGGCCTCTTAGAGCTTAGAATGTCCAATTGCAGTTTCTACTGAAAGAGTGTTTCAGAACGGCTCAATCAAAAGTAAGGTTCAACTCTGTTAGTTGAATGCACAGAACAGCAAGAAGTTTCACAGAATGCTTCTGTGTAGTTTATATTTGAACATATTCTTTTTTCCACTATTACCCACTTAGCGCTACGAATGTCCAGTTGCATTTTCTACAGACAGAGTGTTTCAAAACTGCTCAATCAAAAGTATGGTTTAACTCTGTTAGCTGAATGCTCAGATCAGAAAGAAGTTTCACAGAATGCTTCTGTGTAGTTTATATTTGAATATATTCCTTTTTCCACGACTACCCTCTAAGCGCTCCAAATGTCCAGTTGCATTTTCTACAGAAAGAGTGTTCAGATCTGCTCAATCAAAAGTATGGTTTAACTCTGTTAGCTGAATGCACAGATAAGAAAGAAGTCTCACAGAATGATTCTGTGTAGTTTATATTTGAAGACATTCCTTTTTCCACTATCACCCTCTTAGCGCTCGGAATCTCCGCTTGCATTTTCTACAGAAAGAGTGTTTCAGAACGGCTCAATCAAAACTAAGGTTCAACTCTTTTAGTTGAATGAACAGAACAGAAAGAAGTTTCACAGAATGCCTCTGTGTAGTTTTAATTTGTAGATATTCTTTTTCCCAATATAGGCCTCTTAGCGCTCAAAATGTCCAATTGCCCTTTCTACAGAAAGAGTGTTTCAGAATGGCTCAATCAAAAGTAAGGTTCAACCCTGGTAGTTGAATGCACAGAACAGAAAGAAGTTTCACAGAATGATTCTGTGTAGTTTATATTTGAATATATTCCTTTTTCCACTATTACCCTCTTAGCGCTCCGAATGTCCACTTGCATTTTCTACAGAAAGAGTGTTCTGAACTGCACAATCAAAAGTATGGTTTAACTCTGTTAGCTGAATGCACATATCAGAAATAAGTTTCAAACAATGCTTCTGTGTAGTTTTTATTTGAAGATATTATTTTTCCCAATATAGACCTCTTAGCGCTCAGAATGTCCAATTGCAGTTTCTACAGAAAGAGTGTTTCAGAACGGCTCAATCAAATGTAAGGTTCAACTCTCTTAGTTGAATGCACAGAACAGAAAGAAGTTTCACAGAATGCTTCTGTGTAGTATTTAGTTGAAGATACTCCTTTTTGGACTATTACCCACTTAGCGCTCCGAATATCCACTGGCAGTTTCTACACAAAGGGTGTTTCAGAACTGCTCCTTCAAAAGTAAGTCTCAACTCTGTTAGTTGAATGCGGAGGACAGAAAGGGGTTTCAGAGAATGCTTCTGTGTAGTTTTTAATTGGAGATATTCCTTTTTCCTCTATTACAATCTTAGCGCTCCAAATGTCCACTTGCATATTCTACAAAAAGAGTGTTTCATAACTGCTCAATCAAAAATATGGTTTAGCTCTGTTAACTGAATTTACACATCAGAAATAAGTTTCACAGAATGCATCTGTGTAATTTTTATTTGAAGATATTATTTTTCCCAATGTAGGCCTCTTAGAGCTTAGAATGTCCAATTGCAGTTTCTACTGAAAGAGTGTTTCAGAACGGCTCAATCAAAAGTAAGGTTCAACTCTGTTAGTTGAATGCACAGAACAGAAAGAAGTTTCAGAGAATGCTACTGTGTAGTTTATATTTGAATATATTCCTTTTTCCACTATTACCCTCTTAGCGCTCCGAATGTCCACTTGCATTTTCTACAGAAAGAGTGTTCGGAACTGCGCAATCAAAAGTATGGTTTAACTCTGTTAGCTGAATGCACATATCAGAAATAAGTTTCACACAATGCTTCTGTGTAGTTTTTATTTGAAGATATTATTTTTCTCCATGTAGGCCTCTTAGCGCTCAGAATGTCCAATTGCAGTTTCTACAGAAAGAGTGTTTCAGAACGGCTCAATCAAAAGTAAGGTTCAACTCTGTTAGTTGAATGCACAGAACAGAAAAAAGTTTCATACAATGCTTCTGTGTAGTTTATATTTGAACATATTCTTTTTTCCACTATTACCCACTTAGCGCTACGAATGTCCAGTTGCATTTTCTACAGACAGAGTGTTTCAAAACTGCTCAATCAAAAGTATGGTTTAACTCTGTTAGCTGAATGCTCAGATCAGAAAGAATTTTCACAGAATGCTTCTGTGTAGTTTATATTTGAATATATTCCTTTTTCCACGACTACCCTCTAAGCGCTCCAAATGTCCAGTTGCATTTTCTACAGAAAGAGTGTTCAGATCTGCTCAATCAAAAGTATGGTTTAACTCTGTTAGCTGAATGCACAGATAAGAAAGAAGTCTCACAGAATGATTCTGTGTAGTTTATATTTGAAGACATTCCTTTTTCCACTATCACCCTCTTAGCGCTCCGAATCTCCACTTGCATTTTCTACAGCAAGAGTGTTTCAGAACGGCTCAATCAAAACTAAGGTTCAACTCTTTTAGTTGAATGAACAGAACAGAAAGAAGTTTCACAGAATGCCTCTGTGTAGTTTTAATTTGTAGATATTCTTTTTCCCAATATAGGCCTCTTAGCGCTCAGAATGTCCAATTGCCGTTTCTACAGAAAGAGTGTTTCAGAACGGCTCAATCAAAAGTAAGGTTCAACCCTGGTAGTTGAATGCACAGAACAGAAAGAAGTTTCACAGAATGATTCTGTGTAGTTTATATTTGAATATATTCCTTTTTCCACTATTACCCTCTTAGCGCTCCGAATGTCCACTTGCATTTTCTACAGAAAGAGTGTTCTGAACTGCGCAATCAAAAGTATGGTTTAACTCTGTTAGCTGAATGCACATATCAGAAATAAGTTTCAAACAATGCTTCTGTGTAGTTTTTATTTGAAGATATTATTTTTCCCAATATAGACCTCTTAGCGCTCAGAATGTCCAATTGCAGTTTCTACAGAAAGAGTGTTTCAGAACGGCTCAATCAAATATAAGGTTCAACTCTCTTAGTTGAATGCACAGAACAGAAAGAAGTTTCACAGAATGCTTCTGTGTAGTATTTAGTTGAAGATACTCCTTTTTGGACTATTACCCACTTAGCGCTCCGAATATCCACTGGCAGTTTCTACACAAAGAGTGTTTCAGAACTGCTCCTTCAAAAGTAAGTCTCAACTGTGTTAGTTGAATGCGGAGGACAGAAAGGGGTTTCAGAGAATGCTTCTGTGTAGTTTTTAATTGGAGATATTCCTTTTTCCTCTATTACAATCTTAGCGCTCCGAATGTCCACTTGCATATTCTACAAAAAGAGTGTTTCATAACTGCTCAATCAAAAATATGGTTTAGCTCTGTTAACTGAATTTACACATCAGAAATAAGTTTCACAGAATGCATCTGTGTAATTTTTATTTGAAGATATTATTTTTCCCAATGTAGGCCTCTTAGAGCTTAGAATGTCCAATTGCAGTTTCTACTGAAAGAGTGTTTCAGAACGGCTCAATCAAAAGTAAGGTTCAACTCTGTTAGTTGAATGCACAGAACAGAAAGAAGTTTCAGAGAATGCTACTGTGTAGTTTATATTTGAATATATTCCTTTTTCCACTATTACCCTCTTAGCGCTCCGAATGTCCACTTGCATTTTCTACAGAAAGAGTGTTCGGAACTGCGCAATCAAAAGTATGGTTTAACTCTGTTAGCTGAATGCACATATCAGAAATAAGTTTCACACAATGCTTCTGTGTAGTTTTTATTTGAAGATATTATTTTTCTCCATGTAGGCCTCTTAGCGCTCAGAATGTCCAATTGCAGTTTCTACAGAAAGAGTGTTTCAGAACGGCTCAATCAAAAGTAAGGTTCAACTCTGTTAGTTGAATGCACAGAACAGAAAAAAGTTTCATACAATGCTTCTGTGTAGTTTATATTTGAACATATTCTTTTTTCCACTATTACCCACTTAGCGCTACGAATGTCCAGTTGCATTTTCTACAGACAGAGTGTTTCAAAACTGCTCAATCAAAAGTATGGTTTAACTCTGTTAGCTGAATGCTCAGATCAGAAAGAAGTTTCACAGAATGCTTCTGTGTAGTTTATATTTGAATATATTCCTTTTTCCACGACTACCCTCTAAGCGCTCCAAATGTCCAGTTGCATTTTCTACAGAAAGAGTGTTCAGATCTGCTCAATCAAAAGTATGGTTTAACTCTGTTAGCTGAATGCACAGATAAGAAAGAAGTCTCACAGAATGATTCTGTGTAGTTTATATTTGAAGACATTCCTTTTTCCACTATCACCCTCTTAGCGCTCCGAATCTCCACTTGCATTTTCTACAGCAAGAGTGTTTCAGAACGGCTCAATCAAAACTAAGGTTCAACTCTTTTAGTTGAATGAACAGAACAGAAAGAAGTTTCACAGAATGCCTCTGTGTAGTTTTAATTTGTAGATATTCTTTTTCCCAATATAGGCCTCTTAGCGCTCAAAATGTCCAATTGCCCTTTCTACAGAAAGAGTGTTTCAGAACGGCTCAATCAAAAGTAAGGTTCAACCCTGGTAGTTGAATGCACAGAACAGAAAGAAGTTTCACAGAATGATTCTGTGTAGTTTATATTTGAATATATTCCTTTTTCCACTATTACCCTCTTAGCGCTCCGAATGTCCACTTGCATTTTCTACAGAAAGAGTGTTCTGAACTGCGCAATCAAAAGTATGGTTTAACTCTGTTAGCTGAATGCACATATCAGAAATAAGTTTCAAACAATGCTTCTGTGTAGTTTTTATTTGAAGATATTATTTTTCCCAATATAGACCTCTTAGCGCTCAGAATGTCCAATTGCAGTTTCTACAGAAAGAGTGTTTCAGAACGGCTCAATCAAATGTAAGGTTCAACTCTCTTAGTTGAATGCACAGAACAGAAAGAAGTTTCACAGAATGCTTCTGTGTAGTATTTAGTTGAAGATACTCCTTTTTGGACTATTACCCACTTAGCGCTCCGAATATCCACTGGCAGTTTCTACACAAAGGGTGTTTCAGAACTGCTCCTTCAAAAGTAAGTCTCAACTCTGTTAGTTGAATGTGGAGGACAGAAAGGGGTTTCAGAGAATGCTTCTGTGTAGTTTTTAATTGGAGATATTCCTTTTTCCTCTATTACAATCTTAGCGCTCCGAATGTCCACTTGCATATTCTACAAAAAGAGTGTTTCATAACTGCTCAATCAAAAATATGGTTTAGCTCTGTTAACTGAATTTACACATCAGAAATAAGTTTCACAGAATGCATCTGTGTAATTTTTATTTGAAGATATTATTTTTCCCAATGTAGGCCTCTTAGAGCTTAGAATGTCCAATTGCAGTTTCTACTGAAAGAGTGTTTCAGAACGGCTCAATCAAAAGTAAGGTTCAACTCTGTTAGTTGAATGCACAGAACAGAAAGAAGTTTCAGAGAATGCTACTGTGTAGTTTATATTTGAATATATTCCTTTTTCCACTATTACCCTCTTAGCGCTCCGAATGTCCACTTGCATTTTCTACAGAAAGAGTGTTCGGAACTGCGCAATCAAAAGTATGGTTTAACTCTGTTAGCTGAATGCACATATCAGAAATAAGTTTCACACAATGCTTCTGTGTAGTTTTTATTTGAAGATATTATTTTTCTCCATGTAGGCCTCTTAGCGCTCAGAATGTCCAATTGCAGTTTCTACAGAAAGAGTGTTTCAGAACGGCTCAATCAAAAGTAAGGTTCAACTCTGTTAGTTGAATGCACAGAACAGAAAAAAGTTTCATACAATGCTTCTGTGTAGTTTATATTTGAACATATTCTTTTTTCCACTATTACCCACTTAGCGCTACGAATGTCCAGTTGCATTTTCTACAGACAGAGTGTTTCAAAACTGCTCAATCAAAAGTATGGTTTAACTCTGTTAGCTGAATGCTCAGATCAGAAAGAAGTTTCACAGAATGCTTCTGTGTAGTTTATATTTGAATATATTCCTTTTTCCACGACTACCCTCTAAGCGCTCCAAATGTCCAGTTGCATTTTCTACAGAAAGAGTGTTCAGATCTGCTCAATCAAAAGTATGGTTTAACTCTGTTAGCTGAATGCACAGATAAGAAAGAAGTCTCACAGAATGATTCTGTGTAGTTTATATTTGAAGACATTCCTTTTTCCACTATCACCCTCTTAGCGCTCCGAATCTCCACTTGCATTTTCTACAGCAAGAGTGTTTCAGAACGGCTCAATCAAAACTAAGGTTCAACTCTTTTACTTGAATGAACAGAACAGAAAGAAGTTTCACAGAATGCCTCTGTGTAGTTTTAATTTGTAGATATTCTTTTTCCCAATATAGGCCTCTTAGCGCTCAAAATGTCCAATTGCCCTTTCTACAGAAAGAGTGTTTCAGAACGGCTCAATCAAAAGTAAGGTTCAACCCTGGTAGTTGAATGCACAGAACAGAAAGAAGTTTCACAGAATGATTCTGTGTAGTTTATATTTGAATATATTCCTTTTTCCACTATTACCCTCTTAGCGCTCCGAATGTCCACTTGCATTTTCTACAGAAAGAGTGTTCTGAACTGCGCAATCAAAAGTATGGTTTAACTCTGTTAGCTGAATGCACATATCAGAAATAAGTTTCAAACAATGCTTCTGTGTAGTTTTTATTTGAAGATATTATTTTTCCCAATATAGACCTCTTAGCGCTCAGAATGTCCAATTGCAGTTTCTACAGAAAGAGTGTTTCAGAACGGCTCAATCAAATGTAAGGTTCAACTCTCTTAGTTGAATGCACAGAACAGAAAGAAGTTTCACAGAATGCTTCTGTGTAGTATTTAGTTGAAGATACTCCTTTTTGGACTATTACCCACTTAGCGCTCCGAATATCCACTGGCAGTTTCTACACAAAGAGTGTTTCAGAACTGCTCCTTCAAAAGTAAGTCTCAACTCTGTTAGTTGAATGCGGAGGACAGAAAGGGGTTTCAGAGAATGCTTCTGTGTAGTTTTTAATTGGAGATATTCCTTTTTCCTCTATTACAATCTTAGCGCTCCGAATGTCCACTTGCATATTCTACAAAAAGAGTGTTTCATAACTGCTCAATCAAAAATATGGTTTAGCTCTGTTAACTGAATTTACACATCAGAAATAAGTTTCACAGAATGCATCTGTGTAATTTTTATTTGAAGATATTATTTTTCCCAATGTAGGCCTCTTAGAGCTTAGAATGTCCAATTGCAGTTTCTACTGAAAGAGTGTTTCAGAACGGCTCAATCAAAAGTAAGGTTCAACTCTGTTAGTTGAATGCACAGAACAGAAAGAAGTTTCAGAGAATGCTACTGTGTAGTTTATATTTGAATATATTCCTTTTTCCACTATTACCCTCTTAGCGCTCCGAATGTCCACTTGCATTTTCTACAGAAAGAGTGTTCGGAACTGCGCAATCAAAAGTATGGTTTAACTCTGTTAGCTGAATGCACATATCAGAAATAAGTTTCACACAATGCTTCTGTGTAGTTTTTATTTGAAGATATTATTTTTCTCCATGTAGGCCTCTTAGCGCTCAGAATGTCCAATTGCAGTTTCTACAGAAAGAGTGTTTCAGAACGGCTCAATCAAAAGTAAGGTTCAACTCTGTTAGTTGAATGCACAGAACAGAAAAAAGTTTCATACAATGCTTCTGTGTAGTTTATATTTGAACATATTCTTTTTTCCACTATTACCCACTTAGCGCTACGAATGTCCAGTTGCATTTTCTACAGACAGAGTGTTTCAAAACTGCTCAATCAAAAGTATGGTTTAACTCTGTTAGCTGAATGCTCAGATCAGAAAGAAGTTTCACAGAATGCTTCTGTGTAGTTTATATTTGAATATATTCCTTTTTCCACGACTACCCTCTAAGCGCTCCAAATGTCCAGTTGCATTTTCTACAGAAAGAGTGTTCAGATCTGCTCAATCAAAAGTATGGTTTAACTCTGTTAGCTGAATGCACAGATAAGAAAGAAGTCTCACAGAATGATTCTGTGTAGTTTATATTTGAAGACATTCCTTTTTCCACTATCACCCTCTTAGCGCTCCGAATCTCCACTTGCATTTTCTACAGCAAGAGTGTTTCAGAACGGCTCAATCAAAACTAAGGTTCAACTCTTTTAGTTGAATGAACAGAACAGAAAGAAGTTTCACAGAATGCCTCTGTGTAGTTTTAATTTGTAGATATTCTTTTTCCCAATATAGGCCTCTTAGCGCTCAAAATGTCCAATTGCCCTTTCTACAGAAAGAGTGTTTCAGAACGGCTCAATCAAAAGTAAGGTTCAACCCTGGTAGTTGAATGCACAGAACAGAAAGAAGTTTCACAGAATGATTCTGTGTAGTTTATATTTGAATATATTCCTTTTTCCACTATTACCCTCTTAGCGCTCCGAATGTCCACTTGCATTTTCTACAGAAAGAGTGTTCTGAACTGCGCAATCAAAAGTATGGTTTAACTCTGTTAGCTGAATGCACATATCAGAAATAAGTTTCAAACAATGCTTCTGTGTAGTTTTTATTTGAAGATATTATTTTTCCCAATATAGACCTCTTAGCGCTCAGAATGTCCAATTGCAGTTTCTACAGAAAGAGTGTTTCAGAACGGCTCAATCAAATGTAAGGTTCAACTCTCTTAGTTGAATGCACAGAACAGAAAGAAGTTTCACAGAATGCTTCTGTGTAGTATTTAGTTGAAGATACTCCTTTTTGGACTATTACCCACTTAGCGCTCCGAATATCCACTGGCAGTTTCTACACAAAGGGTGTTTCAGAACTGCTCCTTCAAAAGTAAGTCTCAACTCTGTTAGTTGAATGCGGAGGACAGAAAGGGGTTTCAGAGAATGCTTCTGTGTAGTTTTTAATTGGAGATATTCCTTTTTCCTCTATTACAATCTTAGCGCTCCGAATGTCCACTTGCATATTCTACAAAAAGAGTGTTTCATAACTGCTCAATCAAAAATATGGTTTAGCTCTGTTAACTGAATTTACACATCAGAAATAAGTTTCACAGAATGCATCTGTGTAATTTTTATTTGAAGATATTATTTTTCCCAATGTAGGCCTCTTAGAGCTTAGAATGTCCAATTGCAGTTTCTACTGAAAGAGTGTTTCAGAACGGCTCAATCAAAAGTAAGGTTCAACTCTGTTAGTTGAATGCACAGAACAGAAAGAAGTTTCAGAGAATGCTACTGTGTAGTTTATATTTGAATATATTCCTTTTTCCACTATTACCCTCTTAGCGCTCCGAATGTCCACTTGCATTTTCTACAGAAAGAGTGTTCGGAACTGCGCAATCAAAAGTATGGTTTAACTCTGTTAGCTGAATGCACATATCAGAAATAAGTTTCACACAATGCTTCTGTGTAGTTTTTATTTGAAGATATTATTTTTCTCCATGTAGGCATCTTAGCGCTCAGAATGTCCAATTGCAGTTTCTACAGAAAGAGTGTTTCAGAACGGCTCAATCAAAAGTAAGGTTCAACTCTGTTAGTTGAATGCACAGAACAGAAAAAAGTTTCATACAATGCTTCTGTGTAGTTTATATTTGAACATATTCTTTTTTCCACTATTACCCACTTAGCGCTACGAATGTCCAGTTGCATTTTCTACAGACAGAGTGTTTCAAAACTGCTCAATCAAAAGTATGGTTTAACTCTGTTAGCTGAATGCTCAGATCAGAAAGAAGTTTCACAGAATGCTTCTGTGTAGTTTATATTTGAATATATTCCTTTTTCCACGACTACCCTCTAAGCGCTCCAAATGTCCAGTTGCATTTTCTACAGAAAGAGTGTTCAGATCTGCTCAATCAAAAGTATGGTTTAACTCTGTTAGCTGAATGCACAGATAAGAAAGAAGTCTCACAGAATGATTCTGTGTAGTTTATATTTGAAGACATTCCTTTTTCCACTATCACCCTCTTAGCGCTCCGAATCTCCACTTGCATTTTCTACAGAAAGAGTGTTTCAGAACGGCTCAATCAAAACTAAGGTTCAACTCTTTTACTTGAATGAACAGAACAGAAAGAAGTTTCACAGAATGCCTCTGTGTAGTTTTAATTTGTAGATATTCTTTTTCCCAATATAGGCCTCTTAGCGCTCAAAATGTCCAATTGCCCTTTCTACAGAAAGAGTGTTTCAGAACGGCTCAATCAAAAGTAAGGTTCAACCCTGGTAGTTGAATGCACAGAACAGAAAGAAGTTTCACAGAATGATTCTGTGTAGTTTATATTTGAATATATTCCTTTTTCCACTATTACCCTCTTAGCGCTCCGAATGTCCACTTGCATTTTCTACAGAAAGAGTGTTCTGAACTGCGCAATCAAAAGTATGGTTTAACTCTGTTACCTGAATGCACATATCAGAAATAAGTTTCAAACAATGCTTCTGTGTAGTTTTTATTTGAAGATATTATTTTTCCCAATATAGACCTCTTAGCGCTCAGAATGTCCAATTGCAGTTTCTACAGAAAGAGTGTTTCAGAACGGCTCAATCAAATGTAAGGTTCAACTCTCTTAGTTGAATGCACAGAACAGAAAGAAGTTTCACAGAATGCTTCTGTGTAGTATTTAGTTGAAGATACTCCTTTTTGGACTATTACCCACTTAGCGCTCCGAATATCCACTGGCAGTTTCTACACAAAGAGTGTTTCAGAACTGCTCCTTCAAAAGTAAGTCTCAACTGTGTTAGTTGAATGCGGAGGACAGAAAGGGGTTTCAGAGAATGCTTCTGTGTAGTTTTTAACTGGAGATATTCCTTTTTCCTCTATTACAATCTTAGCGCTCCGAATGTCCACTTGCATATTCTACAAAAAGAGTGTTTCATAACTGCTCAATCAAAAATATGCTTTAGCTCTGTTAACTGAATTTACACATCAGAAATAAGTTTCACAGAATGCATCTGTGTAATTTTTATTTGAAGATATTATTTTTCCCAATGTAGGCCTCTTAGAGCTTAGAATGTCCAATTGCAGTTTCTACTGAAAGAGTGTTTCAGAACGGCTCAATCAAAAGTAAGGTTCAACTCTGTTAGTTGAATGCACAGAACAGAAAGAAGTTTCAGAGAATGCTACTGTGTAGTTTATATTTGAATATATTCCTTTTTCCACTATTACCCTCTTAGCGCTCCGAATGTCCACTTGCATTTTCTACAGAAAGAGTGTTCGGAACTGCGCAATCAAAAGTATGGTTTAACTCTGTTAGCTGAATGCACATATCAGAAATAAGTTTCACACAATGCTTCTGTGTAGTTTTTATTTGAAGATATTATTTTTCTCCATGTAGGCCTCTTAGCGCTCAGAATGTCCAATTGCAGTTTCTACAGAAAGAGTGTTTCAGAACGGCTCAATCAAAAGTAAGGTTCAACTCTGTTAGTTGAATGCACAGAACAGAAAAAAGTTTCATACAATGCTTCTGTGTAGTTTATATTTGAACATATTCTTTTTTCCACTATTACCCACTTAGCGCTACGAATGTCCAGTTGCATTTTCTACAGACAGAGTGTTTCAAAACTGCTCAATCAAAAGTATGGTTTAACTCTGTTAGCTGAATGCTCAGATCAGAAAGAAGTTTCACAGAATGCTTCTGTGTAGTTTATATTTGAATATATTCCTTTTTCCACGACTACCCTCTAAGCGCTCCAAATGTCCAGTTGCATTTTCTACAGAAAGAGTGTTCAGATCTGCTCAATCAAAAGTATGGTTTAACTCTGTTAGCTGAATGCACAGATAAGAAAGAAGTCTCACAGAATGATTCTGTGTAGTTTATATTTGAAGACATTCCTTTTTCCACTATCACCCTCTTAGCGCTCCGAATCTCCACTTGCATTTTCTACAGAAAGAGTGTTTCAGAACGGCTCAATCAAAACTAAGGTTCAACTCTTTTACTTGAATGAACAGAACAGAAAGAAGTTTCACAGAATGCCTCTGTGTAGTTTTAATTTGTAGATATTCTTTTTCCCAATATAGGCCTCTTAGCGCTCAGAATGTCCAATTGCAGTTTCTACAGAAAGAGTGTTTCAGAACGGCTCAATCAAAAGTAAGGTTCAACCCTGGTAGTTGAATGCACAGAACAGAAAGAAGTTTCACAGAATGATTCTGTGTAGTTTATATTTGAATATATTCCTTTTTCCACTATTACCCTCTTAGCGCTCCGAATGTCCACTTGCATTTTCTACAGAAAGAGTGTTCGGAACTGCGCAATCAAAAGTATGGTTTAACTCTGTTAGCTGAATGCACATATCAGAAATAAGTTTCACACAATGCTTCTGTGTAGTTTTTATTTGAAGATATTATTTTTCCCAATGTAGACCTCTTAGCGCTCAGAATGTCCAATTGCAGTTTCTACAGAAAGAGTGTTTCAGAACGGCTCAATCAAATGTAAGGTTCAACTCTCTTAGTTGAATGCACAGAACAGAAAGAAGTTTCACAGAATGCTTCTGTGTAGTATTTAGTTGAAGATACTCCTTTTTGGACTATTACCCACTTAGCGCTCCGAATATCCACTGGCAGTTTCTACACAAAGAGTGTTTCAGAACTGCTCCTTCAAAAGTAAGTCTCAACTCTGTTATTTGAATGCGGAGGACAGAAAGGGGTTTCAGAGAATGCTTCTGTGTAGTTTTTAATTGGAGATATTCCTTTTTCCTCTATTACAATCTTAGCGCTCCGAATGTCCACTTGCATATTCTACAAAAAGAGTGTTTCATAACTGCTCAATCAAAAATATGGTTTAGCTCTGTTAACTGAATTTACACATCAGAAATAAGTTTCACAGAATGCATCTGTGTAATTTTTATTTGAAGATATTATTTTTCCCAATGTAGGCCTCTTAGAGCTTAGAATGTCCAATTGCAGTTCCTACTGAAAGAGTGTTTCAGAACGGCTCAATCAAAAGTAAGGTTCAACTCTGTTAGTTGAATGCACAGAACAGAAAGAAGTTTCAGAGAATGCTACTGTGTAGTTTATATTTGAATATATTCCTTTTTCCACTATTACCCTCTTAGCGCTAAGAATGTCCACTTGCATTTTCTACAGAAAGAGTGTTCGGAACTGCGCAATCAAAAGTATGGTTTAACTCTGTTAGCTGAATGCACATATCAGAAATAAGTTTCACACAATGCTTCTGTGTAGTTTTTATTTGAAGATATTATTTTTCTCCATGTAGGCCTCTTAGCGCTCAGAATGTCCAATTGCAGTTTCTACAGAAAGAGTGTTTCAGAACGGCTCAATCAAAAGTAAGGTTCAACTCTGTTAGTTGAATGCACAGAACAGAAAAAAGTTTCATACAATGCTTCTGTGTAGTTTATATTTGAACATATTCTTTTTTCCACTATTACCCACTTAGCGCTACGAATGTCCAGTTGCATTTTCTACAGACAGAGTGTTTCAAAACTGCTCAATCAAAAGTATGGTTTAACTCTGTTAGCTGAATGCTCAGATCAGAAAGAAGTTTCACAGAATGCTTCTGTGTAGTTTATATTTGAATATATTCCTTTTTCCACGACTACCCTCTAAGCGCTCCAAATGTCCAGTTGCATTTTCTACAGAAAGAGTGTTCAGATCTGCTCAATCAAAAGTATGGTTTAACACTGTTAGCTGAATGCACAGATAAGAAAGAAGTCTCACAGAATGATTCTGTGTAGTTTATATTTGAAGACATTCCTTTTTCCACTATCACCCTCTTAGCGCTCCGAATCTCCACTTGCATTTTCTACAGCAAGAGTGTTTCAGAACGGCTCAATCAAAACTAAGGTTCAACTCTTTTAGTTGAATGAACAGAACAGAAAGAAGTTTCACAGAATGCCTCTGTGTAGTTTTAATTTGTAGATATTCTTTTTCCCAATATAGGCCTCTTAGCGCTCAAAATGTCCAACTGCCCTTTCTACAGAAAGAGTGTTTCAGAACGGCTCAATCAAAAGAAAGGTTCAACCCTGGTAGTTGAATGCACAGAACAGAAAGAAGTTTCACAGAATGATTCTGTGTAGTTTATATTTGAATATATTCCTTTTTCCACTATTACCCTCTTAGCGCTCCGAATGTCCACTTGCATTTTCTACAGAAAGAGTGTTCTGAACTGCGCAATCAAAAGTATGGTTTAACTCTGTTAGCTGAATGCACATATCAGAAATAAGTTTCAAACAATGCTTCTGTGTAGTTTTTATTTGAAGATATTATTTTTCCCAATATAGACCTCTTAGCGCTCAGAATGTCCAATTGCAGTTTCTACAGAAAGAGTGTTTCAGAACGGCTCAATCAAATGTAAGGTTCAACTCTCTTAGTTGAATGCACAGAACAGAAAGAAGTTTCACAGAATGCTTCTGTGTAGTATTTAGTTGAAGATACTCCTTTTTGGACTATTACCCACTTAGCGCTCCGAATATCCACTGGCAGTTTCTACACAAAGAGTGTTTCAGAACTGCTCCTTCAAAAGTAAGTCTCAACTCTGTTAGTTGAATGCGGAGGACAGAAAGGGGTTTCAGAGAATGCTTCTGTGTAGTTTTTAATTGGAGATATTCCTTTTTCCTCTATTACAATCTTAGCGCTCCGAATGTCCACTTGCATATTCTACAAAAAGAGTGTTTCATAACTGCTCAATCAAAAATATGGTTTAGCTCTGTTAACTGAATTTACACATCAGAAATAAGTTTCACAGAATGCATCTGTGTAATTTTTATTTGAAGATATTATTTTTCCCAATGTAGGCCTCTTAGAGCTTAGAATGTCCAATTGCAGTTTCTACTGAAAGAGTGTTTCAGAACGGCTCAATCAAAAGTAAGGTTCAACTCTGTTAGTTGAATGCACAGAACAGAAAGAAGTTTCAGAGAATGCTACTGTGTAGTTTATATTTGAATATATTCCTTTTTCCACTATTACCCTCTTAGCGCTCCGAATGTCCACTTGCATTTTCTACAGAAAGAGTGTTCGGAACTGCGCAATCAAAAGTATGGTTTAACTCTGTTAGCTGAATGCACATATCAGAAATAAGTTTCACACAATGCTTCTGTGTAGTTTTTATTTGAAGATATTATTTTTCTCCATGTAGGCCTCTTAGCGCTCAGAATGTCCAATTGCAGTTTCTACAGAAAGAGTGTTTCAGAACGGCTCAATCAAAAGTAAGGTTCAACTCTGTTAGTTGAATGCACAGAACAGAAAAAAGTTTCATACAATGCTTCTGTGTAGTTTATATTTGAACATATTCTTTTTTCCACTATTACCCACTTAGCGCTACGAATGTCCAGTTGCATTTTCTACAGACAGAGTGTTTCAAAACTGCTCAATCAAAAGTATGGTTTAACTCTGTTAGCTGAATGCTCAGATCAGAAAGAAGTTTCACAGAATGCTTCTGTGTAGTTTATATTTGAATATATTCCTTTTTCCACGACTACCCTCTAAGCGCTCCAAATGTCCAGTTGCATTTTCTACAGAAAGAGTGTTCAGATCTGCTCAATCAAAAGTATGGTTTAACTCTGTTAGCTGAATGCACAGATAAGAAAGAAGTCTCACAGAATGATTCTGTGTAGTTTATATTTGAAGACATTCCTTTTTCCACTATCACCCTCTTAGCGCTCCGAATCTCCACTTGCATTTTCTACAGAAAGAGTGTTTCAGAACGGCTCAATCAAAACTAAGGTTCAACTCTTTTACTTGAATGAACAGAACAGAAAGAAGTTTCACAGAATGCCTCTGTGTAGTTTTAATTTGTAGATATTCTTTTTCCCAATATAGGCCTCTTAGCGCTCAAAATGTCCAATTGCCCTTTCTACAGAAAGAGTGTTTCAGAACGGCTCAATCAAAAGTAAGGTTCAACCCTGGTAGTTGAATGCACAGAACAGAAAGAAGTTTCACAGAATGATTCTGTGTAGTTTATATTTGAATATATTCCTTTTTCCACTATTACCCTCTTAGCGCTCCGAATGTCCACTTGCATTTTCTACAGAAAGAGTGTTCTGAACTGCGCAATCAAAAGTATGGTTTAACTCTGTTAGCTGAATGCACATATCAGAAATAAGTTTCAAACAATGCTTCTGTATAGTTTTTATTTGAAGATATTATTTTTCCCAATATAGACCTCTTAGCGCTCAGAATGTCCAATTGCAGTTTCTACAGAAAGAGTGTTTCAGAACGGCTCAATCAAATGTAAGGTTCAACTCTCTTAGTTGAATGCACAGAACAGAAAGAAGTTTCACAGAATGCTTCTGTGTAGTATTTAGTTGAAGATACTCCTTTTTGGACTATTACCCACTTAGCGCTCCGAATATCCACTGGCAGTTTCTACACAAAGAGTGTTTCAGAACTGCTCCTTCAAAAGTAAGTCTCAACTGTGTTAGTTGAATGCGGAGGACAGAAAGGGGTTTCAGAGAATGCTTCTGTGTAGTTTTTAATTGGAGATATTCCTTTTTCCTCTATTACAATCTTAGCGCTCCGAATGTCCACTTGCATATTCTACAAAAAGAGTGTTTCATAACTGCTCAATCAAAAATATGCTTTAGCTCTGTTAACTGAATTTACACATCAGAAATAAGTTTCACAGAATGCATCTCTGTAATTTTTATTTGAAGATATTATTTTTCCCAATGTAGGCCTCTTAGAGCTTAGAATGTCCAATTGCAGTTTCTACTGAAAGAGTGTTTCAGAACGGCTCAATCAAAAGTAAGGTTCAACTCTGTTAGTTGAATGCACAGAACAGAAAGAAGTTTCAGAGAATGCTACTGTGTAGTTTATATTTGAATATATTCCTTTTTCCACTATTACCCTCTTAGCGCTCCGAATGTCCACTTGCATTTTCTACAGAAAGAGTGTTCGGAACTGCGCAATCAAAAGTATGGTTTAACTCTGTTAGCTGAATGCACATATCAGAAATAAGTTTCACACAATGCTTCTGTGTAGTTTTTATTTGAAGATATTATTTTTCTCCATGTAGGCCTCATAGCGCTCAGAATGTCCAATTGCAGTTTCTACAGAAAGAGTGTTTCAGAACGGCTCAATCAAAAGTAAGGTTCAACTCTGTTAGTTGAATGCACAGAACAGAAAAAAGTTTCATACAATGCTTCTGTGTAGTTTATATTTGAACATATTCTTTTTTCCACTATTACCCACTTAGCGCTACGAATGTCAAGTTGCATTTTCTACAGACAGAGTGTTTCAAAACTGCTCAATCAAAAGTATGGTTTAACTCTGTTAGCTGAATGCTCAGATCAGAAAGAAGTTTCACAGAATGCTTCTGTGTAGTTTATATTTGAATATATTCCTTTTTCCACGACTACCCTCTAAGCGCTCCAAATGTCCAGTTGCATTTTCTACAGAAAGAGTGTTCAGATCTGCTCAATCAAAAGTATGGTTTAACTCTGTTAGCTGAATGCACAGATAAGAAAGAAGTCTCACAGAATGATTCTGTGTAGTTTATATTTGAAGACATTCCTTTTTCCACTATCACCCTCTTAGCGCTCCGAATCTCCACTTGCATTTTCTACAGAAAGAGTGTTTCAGAACGGCTCAATCAAAACTAAGGTTCAACTCTTTTACTTGAATGAACAGAACAGAAAGAAGTTTCACAGAATGCCTCTGTGTAGTTTTAATTTGTAGATATTCTTTTTCCCAATATAGGCCTCTTAGCGCTCAAAATGTCCAATTGCCCTTTCTACAGAAAGAGTGTTTCAGAACGGCTCAATCAAAAGTAAGGTTCAACCCTGGTAGTTGAATGCACAGAACAGAAAGAAGTTTCACAGAATGATTCTGTGTAGTTTATATTTGAATATATTCCTTTTTCCACTATTACCCTCTTAGCGCTCCGAATGTCCACTTGCATTTTCTACAGAAAGAGTGTTCTGAACTGCGCAATCAAAAGTATGGTTTAACTCTGTTAGCTGAATGCACATATCAGAAATAAGTTTCAAACAATGCTTCTGTGTAGTTTTTATTTGAAGATATTATTTTTCCCAATATAGACCTCTTAGCGCTCAGAATGTCCAATTGCAGTTTCTACAGAAAGAGTGTTTCAGAACGGCTCAATCAAATGTAAGGTTCAACTCTCTTAGTTGAATGCACAGAACAGAAAGAAGTTTCACAGAATGCTTCTGTGTAGTATTTAGTTGAAGATACTCCTTTTTGGACTATTACCCACTTAGCGCTCCGAATATCCACTGGCAGTTTCTACACAAAGAGTGTTTCAGAACTGCTCCTTCAAAAGTAAGTCTCAACTGTGTTAGTTGAATGCGGAGGACAGAAAGGGGTTTCAGAGAATGCTTCTGTGTAGTTTTTAATTGGAGATATTCCTTTTTCCTCTATTACAATCTTAGCGCTCCGAATGTCCACTTGCATATTCTACAAAAAGAGTGTTTCATAACTGCTCAATCAAAAATATGCTTTAGCTCTGTTAACTGAATTTACACATCAGAAATAAGTTTCACAGAATGCATCTGTGTAATTTTTATTTGAAGATATTATTTTTCCCAATGTAGGCCTCTTAGAGCTTAGAATGTCCAATTGCAGTTTCTACTGAAAGAGTGTTTCAGAACGGCTCAATCAAAAGTAAGGTTCAACTCTGTTAGTTGAATGCACAGAACAGAAAGAAGTTTCAGAGAATGCTACTGTGTAGTTTATATTTGAATATATTCCTTTTTCCACTATTACCCTCTTAGCGCTCCGAATGTCCACTTGCATTTTCTACAGAAAGAGTGTTCGGAACTGCGCAATCAAAAGTATGGTTTAACTCTGTTAGCTGAATGCACATATCAGTAATAAGTTTCACACAATGCTTCTGTGTAGTTTTTATTTGAAGATATTATTTTTCTCCATGTAGGCCTCTTAGCGCTCAGAATGTCCAATTGCAGTTTCTACAGAAAGAGTGTTTCAGAACGGCTCAATCAAAAGTAAGGTTCAACTCTGTTAGTTGAATGCACAGAACAGAAAAAAGTTTCATACAATGCTTCTGTGTAGTTTATATTTGAACATATTCTTTTTTCCACTATTACCAACTTAGCGCTACGAATGTCCAGTTGCATTTTCTACAGACAGAGTGTTTCAAAACTGCTCAATCAAAAGTATGGTTTAACTCTGTTAGCTGAATGCTCAGATCAGAAAGAAGTTTCACAGAATGCTTCTGTGTAGTTTATATTTGAATATATTCCTTTTTCCACGACTACCCTCTAAGCGCTCCAAATGTCCAGTTGCATTTTCTACAGAAAGAGTGTTCAGATCTGCTCAATCAAAAGTATGGTTTAACTCTGTTAGCTGAATGCACAGATAAGAAAGAAGTCTCACAGAATGATTCTGTGTAGTTTATATTTGAAGACATTCCTTTTTCCACTATCACCCTCTTAGCGCTCCGAATCTCCACTTGCATTTTCTACAGCAAGAGTGTTTCAGAACGGCTCAATCAAAACTAAGGTTCAACTCTTTTAGTTGAATGAACAGAACAGAAAGAAGTTTCACAGAATGCCTCTGTGTAGTTTTAATTTGTAGATATTCTTTTTCCCAATATAGGCCTCTTAGCGCTCAAAATGTCCAATTGCCCTTTCTACAGAAAGAGTGTTTCAGAACGGCTCAATCAAAAGTAAGGTTCAACCCTGGTAGTTGAATGCACAGAACAGAAAGAAGTTTCACAGAATGATTCTGTGTAGTTTATATTTGAATATATTCCTTTTTCCACTATTACCCTCTTAGCGCTCCGAATGTCCACTTGCATTTTCTACAGAAAGAGTGTTCTGAACTGCGCAATCAAAAGTATGGTTTAACTCTGTTAGCTGAATGCACATATCAGAAATAAGTTTCAAACAATGCTTCTGTGTAGTTTTTATTTGAAGATATTATTTTTCCCAATATAGACCTCTTAGCGCTCAGAATGTCCAATTGCAGTTTCTACAGAAAGAGTGTTTCAGAACGGCTCAATCAAATGTAAGGTTCAACTCTCTTAGTTGAATGCACAGAACAGAAAGAAGTTTCACAGAATGCTTCTGTGTAGTATTTAGTTGAAGATACTCCTTTTTGGACTATTACCCACTTAGCGCTCCGAATATCCACTGGCAGTTTCTACACAAAGAGTGTTTCAGAACTGCTCCTTCAAAAGTAAGTCTCAACTCTGTTAGTTGAATGCGGAGGACAGAAAGGGGTTTCAGAGAATGCTTCTGTGTAGTTTTTAATTGGAGATATTCCTTTTTCCTCTATTACAATCTTAGCGCTCCGAATGTCCACTTGCATATTCTACAAAAAGAGTGTTTCATAACTGCTCAATCAAAAATATGGTTTAGCTCTGTTAACTGAATTTACACATCAGAAATAAGTTTCACAGAATGCATCTGTGTAATTTTTATTTGAAGATATTATTTTTCCCAATGTAGGCCTCTTAGAGCTTAGAATGTCCAATTGCAGTTTCTACTGAAAGAGTGTTTCAGAACGGCTCAATCAAAAGTAAGGTTCAACTCTGTTAGTTGAATGCACAGAACAGAAAGATGTTTCAGAGAATGCTACTGTGTAGTTTATATTTGAATATATTCCTTTTTCCACTATTACCCTCTTAGCGCTCCGAATGTCCACTTGCATTTTCTACAGAAAGAGTGTTCGGAACTGCGCAATCAAAAGTATGGTTTAACTCTGTTAGCTGAATGCACATATCAGAAATAAGTTTCACACAATGCTTCTGTGTAGTTTTTATTTGAAGATATTATTTTTCTCCATGTAGGCCTCTTAGCGCTCAGAATGTCCAATTGCAGTTTCTACAGAAAGAGTGTTTCAGAACGGCTCAATCAAAAGTAAGGATCAACTCTGTTAGTTGAATGCACAGAACAGAAAAAAGTTTCATACAATGCTTCTGTGTAGTTTATATTTGAACATATTCTTTTTTCCACTATTACCCACTTAGCGCTACGAATGTCCAGTTGCATTTTCTACAGACAGAGTGTTTCAAAACTGCTCAATCAAAAGTATGGTTTAACTCTGTTAGCTGAATGCTCAGATCAGAAAGAAGTTTCACAGAATGCTTCTGTGTAGTTTATATTTGAATATATTCCTTTTTCCACGACTACCCTCTAAGCGCTCCAAATGTCCAGTTGCATTTTCTACAGAAAGAGTGTTCAGATCTGCTCAATCAAAAGTATGGTTTAACTCTGTTAGCTGAATGCACAGATAAGAAAGAAGTCTCACAGAATGATTCTGTGTAGTTTATATTTGAAGACATTCCTTTTTCCACTATCACCCTCTTAGCGCTCCGAATCTCCACTTGCATTTTCTACAGCAAGAGTGTTTCAGAACGGCTCAATCAAAACTAAGGTTCAACTCTTTTAGTTGAATGAACAGAACAGAAAGAAGTTTCACAGAATGCCTCTGTGTAGTTTTAATTTGTAGATATTCTTTTTCCCAATATAGGCCTCTTAGCGCTCAAAATGTCCAATTGCCCTTTCTACAGAAAGAGTGTTTCAGAACGGCTCAATCAAAAGTAAGGTTCAACCCTGGTAGTTGAATGCACAGAACAGAAAGAAGTTTCACAGAATGATTCTGTGTAGTTTATATTTGAATATATTCCTTTTTCCACTATTACCCTCTTAGCGCTCCGAATGTCCACTTGCATTTTCTACAGAAAGAGTGTTCTGAACTGCGCAATCAAAAGTATGGTTTAACTCTGTTAGCTGAATGCACATATCAGAAATAAGTTTCAAACAATGCTTCTGTGTAGTTTTTATTTGAAGATATTATTTTTCCCAATATAGACCTCTTAGCGCTCAGAATGTCCAATTGCAGTTTCTACAGAAAGAGTGTTTCAGAACGGCTCAATCAAATGTAAGGTTCAACTCTCTTAGTTGAATGCACAGAACAGAAAGAAGTTTCACAGAATGCTTCTGTGTAGTATTTAGTTGAAGATACTCCTTTTTGGACTATTACCCACTTAGCGCTCCGCATATCCACTGGCAGTTTCTACACAAAGAGTGTTTCAGAACTGCTCCTTCAAAAGTAAGTCTCAACTCTGTTAGTTGAATGCGGAGGACAGAAAGGGGTTTCAGAGAATGCTTCTGTGTAGTTTTTAATTGGAGATATTCCTTTTTCCTCTATTACAATCTTAGCGCTCCGAATGTCCACTTGCATATTCTACAAAAAGAGTGTTTCATAACTGCTCAATCAAAAATATGCTTTAGCTCTGTTAACTGAATTTACACATCAGAAATAAGTTTCACAGAATGCATCTGTGTAATTTTTATTTGAAGATATTATTTTTCCCAATGTAGGCCTCTTAGAGCTTAGAATGTCCAATTGCAGTTTCTACTGAAAGAGTGTTTCAGAACGGCTCAATCAAAAGTAAGGTTCAACTCTGTTAGTTGAATGCACAGAACAGAAAGAAGTTTCAGAGAATGCTACTGTGTTGTTTATATTTGAATATATTCCTTTTTCCACTATTACCCTCTTAGCGCTCCGAATGTCCACTTGCATTTTCTACAGAAAGAGTGTTCGGAACTGCGCAATCAAAAGTATGGTTTAACTCTGTTAGCTGAATGCACATATCAGAAATAAGTTTCACACAATGCTTTTGTGTAGTTTTTATTTGAAGATATTATTTTTCTCCATGTAGGCCTCTTAGCGCTCAGAATGTCCAATTGCAGTTTCTACAGAAAGAGTGTTTCAGAACGGCTCAATCAAAAGTAAGGTTCAACTCTGTTAGTTGAATGCACAGAACAGAAAAAAGTTTCATACAATGCTTCTGTGTAGTTTATATTTGAACATATTCTTTTTTCCACTATTACCCACTTAGCGCTACGAATGTCCAGTTGCATTTTCTACAGACAGAGTGTTTCAAAACTGCTCAATCAAAAGTATGGTTTAACTCTGTTAGCTGAATGCAGAGATCAGAAAGAAGTTTCACAGAATGCTTCTGTGTAGTTTATATTTGAATATATTCCTTTTTCCACGACTACCCTCTAAGCGCTCCAAATGTCCAGTTGCATTTTCTACAGAAAGAGTGTTCAGATCTGCTCAATCAAAAGTATGGTTTAACTCTGTTAGCTGAATGCACAGATAAGAAAGAAGTCTCACAGAATGATTCTGTGTAGTTTATATTTGAAGACATTCCTTTTTCCACTATCACCCTCTTAGCGCTCCGAATCTCCACTTGCATTTTCTACAGAAAGAGTGTTTCAGAACAGCTCAATCAAAACTAAGGTTCAACTCTTTTAGTTGAATGAACAGAACAGAAAGAAGTTTCACAGAATGCCTCTGTGTAGTTTTAATTTGTAGATATTCTTTTTCCCAATATAGGCCTCTTAGCGCTCAAAATGTCCAATTGCCCTTTCTACAGAAAGAGTGTTTCAGAACGGCTCAATCAAAAGTAAGGTTCAACCCTGGTAGTTGAATGCACAGAACAGAAAGAAGTTTCACAGAATGATTCTGTGTAGTTTATATTTGAATATATTCCTTTTTCCACTATTACCCTCTTAGCGCTCCGAATGTCCACTTGCATTTTCTACAGAAAGAGTGTTTCAGAACGTCTCAATCAAAACTAAGGTTCAAATCTCTTAGTTGAATGCACATAACAGAATGTAGTTTCACAGATTGCTTCTGTGTAGTTTGTATTTGAAGATATTCCTTTTTCCACTGTTACCCTCTTAGAGCTCAGAATGTCCACTTGCATTTTCTACAGAAAGTGTGTTCAGAACTGCTCTATCAAAAGTATGTTTTAACTCTTTAGGTGAATGCACAGATCAGAAATAAGTTTCACAGAATTTTTCTGTGTAGTTTATATTTGAAGATATTCCATTTTCCACTATTACCCACTTAGCGCTCTGAATGTCCAGTTGCATTTTCTACAGAAAGAGTGTTTCAGAACTGCTCCTTCAAAAGTATGGTTTAACTCTGTTAGCTGAATGCACAGATCAGAAAGAAGTTTCACAGAATGCTGCTGTGTAGTGTTTATATGAAGTTATTCTTTTTACCAATATAGGCCTCTTAGCGCACAGAATGTCCAATTGCAGTTTCTACAGAGAGAGTGTTTCAGAAAGGCTCAATCAAAAGTAAGGTTCAACTCTTTTAGTTGAATGAACAGAACAGAAAGAAGTTTCAGAGAATGATTCTGTGTAGTTTATATTTGAAGATATTCCTTTTTCCACTATTACCTTCTAAGCTCTTCGAATGTCCACTTGCATTTTCTACAGAAAGAGTGTTTCCGAACTGCTCAATCAAAAGTATGGTTTAACTCTGTTAGCTGAATGCACAGATCAGTACGAAGTTTCACAGAATGTTTCTGTGTAGTTTTTATTTGAAGATAGTCCTTTCCCAAATATAGGCCTCTTAGCGCTCCGAATATCCAATTTCAGTTTCTACAGAAAAAGTGTTTCAGAACGCCTCAATGAAAAGTAGGGTTCAACTCTTTTAGTTGAATTCACAGAACGGAAAGAAGTTTCACAGAATGCTTCTGTGTAGTATTTATTTGAAGGTATTCCCTTTTCCACCAGTAACCTCTTAGCGCTCCAAATGTCCAGTTGCATTTTCTACAGAAGGAGTGTTCAGAACTGCTCAATCATAAGTGTGGTTTAACCCTGTTAGGTGAATGCACAGATCAGAAAGAAGTTTCACAGAATTCTTCAGTGTAGTTTATATTTGAAGATATTCCATTTTCCACTATTACCCACTTAGCGCTCTGAATTTCCAGTTGCATTTTCTACAGAAAGAGTGTTTCAGAACTGCTCAGTCAAAAGAATGGTTTAACTCTGTTAGCTGAATGCACAGAACAGAAAGAAGTTTCACAGAATGCTGCGGTGTAATGTTTATATGAAGATATTCTTTTTACCAATATAGGCCTCTTAGCGCTCAGAATGTCCAATTGCAGTTTCTACAGAAAGAGTGTTTCAGAAAGGCTCAATCAAAAGTAAGGTTCAACCCTGTTAGTTGAATGCACAGAACAGAAAGTAGTTTCACAGAATGCTTCTGTGTAGTTTATATTTGAATATATTACTTTTTCCACTACTACCCTCTTAGCGCTCCAAATGTCCAGTTGCATTTTCTACAGAAAGAGTGTTCAGAACTGTTCAATCAAATGTATGATTTAACTCTCTTAGCTGAATGCACAGATCAGAAAGAAGTTGCACAGAATGCTTCTGTGTAGTTTTTATTTGAAGATATACTTTTTCCCAATATAGGCCTCTTAGTGCTCAGATTGTCCAATTGCAGTTTCTACAGAAAGAGTGTTTCAGAATGGCTCTTTCAATAGTAAGGTTCAACTCTGCTATTTCAATGCACAGAACAGAAAGTAGTTTCACAGAATGCTTCTCTGTAGTTCATATTTGACGATATGACTTTTTCCACTATTACCCTCTTAGAGCTCGGAATGTCCTCTTGCATTTTCTACAGAAAGAGTGTTCAGAACTGCTCCATCAAAAGTATGGTTTAACTCTGTTAGTTGAATGCACAGATCAGAAAGAAGTTTCACGGAATTCTTCTGTGTAGTTTTTATTTGAAGATATTCCTTTTTCCAATATAGGTCTCTTAGCGCTCAGAATGTCCAATTGCAGTATCTACAGAAAGAGAGTTTCAGAACTGCTCAATCAAAAGTAAGGTTCAATACTGTTAGTTGAATGCACGGAACAGAAAGAAGTTTCAGAGAATGCTTCTGTGTAGTTTATATTTGAATATATTCCTTTTTCCACTCTTACCCTCTTAGCGCTCCAAATCACCACTTGCATTTTCTACAGAAAGAGTGTTTCAGAACGGCTCAATCAAAAGTAAGGTTGAACTCGTTTAGTTGAATGCACAGAACAGAAAGAAGTTTCACAGAATGCTTCTGTGTAGTATTTAGTTATAGATATTCCTTTTTCGACTATTACCCTCTTAGCGTTCCGAATGTCCACTGGCAGTTTCTACACAAAGAGTGTTTCAGAACAGCTCCTTCAAAGTAAGGCTCAAATCTGTTAGTTGAATGCAGAGAACAGAAAGGAGTTTCAGAGAATGCTTCTGTGTAGTTTTAATTTGGGGATATTCCTTTTTCCACTAATACAATTTTAGCGCTCCGAATGTCCACTTGCGTTTTCTACAGAAAGAGTGTCTCATAACTTCTCAATCAAAAGTATGGTTTAACTCTGTTAGCTGAATGCACAGATCAGAAATAAGTTTCACAGAATGCTTCTGAGTAGTTTTTATTTGTAGATATTCTTTTCCCAATATAGGCCTCTTAGCGCTCAGAATGTCCAATTGCCGTTTCTACAAAATGAGTGTTTCAGAAGGCTCAATCAAAAGTAAGGTTCAACTCTGTTAGTTGAATGCACAGAACAGAAAGAAGTTTCACAGAATGCTTCTGTGTAGTTTATATTTGAATGTATTCCTTTTTCCACTATTACCATCTTAGCGCTCCGAATGTCCACTTGCATTTTCTACAGAAAGAGAGTTTCAGAAAGGCTCAATCAAAAGTAAGGTTCAACTCTGTTACTTGAATGCACAGAACAGCAAGAAGTTTCACAGAATGCTTCTGTGTAGTTTATATTTGAATATATTCCTTTTTCCAGTATTACCCTCTTAGTGCTCCGAATGTCCACTTGCATTTTCTACAGAAAGAGTGTTCTGAACGGCTCAATCAAAAGTATGGTTTTACTCTGTTATTTGAATACACATATCAGAAATAAGTGTCACAGAATCCTTCCGTGTAGTATTTTGTTGAAGATATTCCTTTTTCGACTATTATCCTCTTAGCTCTCCGAATGTCCAATTTCAGTTTCTAAACAAAGAGTGTTTCAGAACTGCTCCTTCAAAAGTAGGGCTCAACTCTGTTAGTTGAATGCAGAGAACAGAAAGGAGTTTCACAGAATGCCTCTGTGTAGTTTATATTTGAATATATTCCCTTTTTCAGTATTACCCTCTTAGCGCTCCGAATGTCCACTTGCATTTTCTACAGAAAGAGTGTTCAGAACTGCTCAATCCAAAGTATGGTTTAACTCTGTTAGCTGAGTGCACAGATCAGAAAGAATTTTCACAGAATGCTTCTGTGTACTTTTTATTTGAAGATATTCCTTTCTCCAATATAGGAGTCTTAGCGCTCACAATGTCCAATTGCAGTATCTACAGAAAGAGTGTTTCTGAACTGCTTAATCAAATGTAAGGTTCAACTCTGTTAGTTGAATGAACGGAACAGAAAGAAGTTTCATAGAATGCTTCTGTGTAGTTTATATTTGAAGATGTTCCTTTTTCCACTATTACCTTCAAAGCGCTCCGAATGTCCACTTGCATTTTCTACAGAATGAGTGTTTCCGAACTGCTCAATCAAAAGTATGGTTTAATTCTGTTAGCTGAATGCACAGATCAGTACGAAGTTTCACGGAATGCTTCTGTGTAGTTTTTATTTGAAGATAGTCCTTTTTCCAATATAGGCCTCTTAGCGCTCCGAATATCCAACTGCAGTTTCTACAGAAAGAGTGTTTCAGAACGGCTCAATCAAATGTAAGTTTCAGCTCTCTTAGCTGAATGCACAGAACAGACAGAAGTTTCACAGAATGCTTCTGTGTAGTATTTAGTTGAAGATACTACTTTTTGGACTATTACCCACTTAGCGCTCCGAATATCCACTGGCAGTTTCTACACAAAGAGTGTTTCAGAACTTCTCTTTCAAAAGTAAGGCTGAACTCTGTTAGTTGAATGCGGAGAACAGAAAGTGGTTTCAGAGAATGCTTCTGTGTAGTTTTTAATTGGAGATATTCCTTTTTCCTCTATTACAATCTTAGCGCTATGAATGTCCACTTGCATTTGCTACAAAAAGTGTGTTTCTTAACTGCTCAATCAAAAATATGATTTAGCTCTGTTAACTGAATTTACAGATGAGAAATAAGTTTCACAGAATGCATCTGTGTAGTTTTTATTTGAAGATATTCTTTTTCCCAATGTAGGCCTCTTAACGCTTAGAACGTCCAATTGCAGTTTCTACAGAAAGAGTGTTTCAGAACGGCTCAATCAAAAGTAAGGTTCAACTCTGTTAGTTGAATGCACAGCACAGAAAGAAGTTTCACAGAATGCTACTGTGTAGTTTATATTTCAATATATTCCTTTTTCCACTATTACCCTCTTAGCGCTCCGAATGTCCACTTGCATTTTCTACAGAAAGTGTTTGGAACTGCGCAAACAAAAGTATGGTTTAACTCTGTTAGCTGAATGCACATATCAGACATAAGTTTCACACAATGCTTCTGTGTAGTTTTTATTTGAAGATATTATTTTTCCCAATATAGGCCTCTTAGCGCTGAGGATGTCCAATTGCAGTTTCTACAGAAAGAGTGTTTCAGAACGGCTCAATCAAAAGTAAGGTTCAACTCTGTTAGTTGAATGCACAGAACAGAAAGAAGTTTCATACAATGCTTCTGTGTAGTTTATATTTGAACATATTCTTTTTTCCACTATTACCCACTTAGCGCTACGAATGTCCAGTTGCATTTTCTACAGACAGAGTGTTTCAAAACTGCTCAATCAAAAGTATGGTTTAACTCTGTTAGCTGAATGCTCAGATCAGAAAGAAGTTTCACAGAATGCTTCTGTGTAGTTTATATTTGAATATATTCCTTTTTCCACGACTACCCACTTAGCACTCCAAATGTCCAGTTGCATTTTCTACAGAAAGAGTGTTCAAATCTGCTCAATCAAAAGTATGGTTTAACTCTGTTAGCTGAATGCACAGATCAGAAAGAAGTTTCACAGAATGATTCTGTGTAGTTTATATTTGAAGACATTCCTTTTTCCACCATTATCCTCTTAGCGCTCTGAATCCCACTTGCATTTTCTACAGAAAGAGTGTTTCAGAACGGCTCAATCAAAACTAAGGTTCAACTCTATTAGTTGAATGAACAGAACAGAAAGAAGTTTCACAGAATGCTTCTGTGTGGTTTTTATTTGTAGATATTCTTTTCCCAATATAGGCCTCTTAGCGCTCAGAATGTCCAATTGCAGTTTCTACAGAAAGAGTGTTTCAGAACGGCTCAATCAAAAGTAAGGTTCAACCCTGGTAGTTGAATGCACAGAACAGAAAGAATTTTCACAAAATGCTTCTGTGTAGTTTATATTTGAATATATTCCTTTTTCCACTATTACCCTCTTAGCGCTCCGAATGTACACTTGCATTTTCTACAGAAAGAGTGTTCTGAACTGCGCAATCAAAAGTATGATTTAACTCTGTTAGCTGAATGCACATATCAGAAATAAGTTTCAAACAATGCTTCTGTGTAGTTTTTATTTGAAGATATTATTTTTCCCAATATAGGCCTCTTAGGTCTCAGAATGTCCAATTGCAGTTTCTACAGAAAGAGTGTTTCAGAACGGCTCAATCAAATGTAAGGTTCAACTCTGTTAGTTGAATGCACAGAACAGACAGAAGTTTCACAGAATGCTTCTGTGTAGTATTTAGTTGAAGATACTCCTTTTTGGACTATTACCCACTTAGCGCTCCGAATATCCACTGGCAGTTTCTACACAAAGAGTGTTTCAGAACTGCTCCTTCAAAAGTAAGGCTCAACTCTGTTAGTTGAATGCGGACAACAGAAATGGGTTTCAGAGAATGCTTCTGTGTAGTTTTTAATTGGAGATATTCCTTTTTCCTCTATTACAATCTTAGCGCTCCGAATGTCCACTTGCATTTTCTACAAAAAGAGTGTTTCATAACTGCTCAATCAAAAATATGGTTTAGCTCTGTTAACTGAATTTACAGATCAGAAATAAGTTTCACAGAATGCATCTGTGTAGTTTTTATTTGAAGATATTCTTTTTCCCAATGTAGGCCTCTTAGCGCTTAGAATGTCCAATTGCAGTTTCTACAGAAAGAGTGTTTCAGAACGGCTCAATCAAAAGTAAGGTTCAACTCTGTTAGCTGAATGCACAGAACAGAAAGAAGTTTCACAGAATGCTACTGTGTCGTTTATATTTGAATATATTCTTTTTCCACTATTACCCTCTTAGCGCTCCGAATGTCCACTTGCATTTTCTACAGAAAGAGTGTTCGGAACTGCGCAATCAAAAGTATGGTTTAACTCTGTTAGCTGAATTCACATATCAGAAATAAGTTTCACACAATGCTTCTGTGTAGTTTTTATTTGAAGATATTATTTTTCCCAATATAGGCCTCTTAGCACTCAGAATGTCCAATGCAGTTTCTACAGAAAGAGTGTTTCAGAACGGCTCAATCAAAAGTAAGGTTCAACTCTGTTAGTTGAATGCACAGAACAGAATGTAGTTTCACAGATTGCTTCTGTGTAGTTTGAATTTGAAGATATTCCTTTTTCCACTGTTACCCTTTTTAGAGCTCAGAATGTCCACTTGCATTTTCTACAGAAAGTGTGTTCAGAACTGCTCTATCAAAAGTATGTTTTAACTCTTTAGGTGAATGCACAGATCAGAAATAAGTTTCACAGAATTTTTCTGTGTAGTTTATATTTGAAGATATTCCATTTTCCACTATTACCCACTTAGCGCTCTGAATGTCCAGTTGCATTTTCTACAGAAAGAGTGTTCTGAACGGCTCAATCAAAAGTATGGTTTTACTCTGTTATTTGAATGCACATATCAGAAATAAGTTTCACAGAATCCTTCCGTGTAGTATTTTGTTGAAGATATTCCTTTTTCGACTATTATCCTCTTAGCTCTCCGAATGTCCAATTTCAGTTTCTAAACAAAGA
Source organism: Symphalangus syndactylus (assembly GCF_028878055.3). NCBI lineage: Eukaryota > Metazoa > Chordata > Mammalia > Primates > Hylobatidae > Symphalangus > Symphalangus syndactylus. The sequence continues at coordinate 153,678,148 of NC_072425.2, forward strand.
GTGTTTCAGAACTGCTCCTTCAAAAGTAGGGCTCAACTCTGTTAGTTGAATGCAGAGAACAGAAAGGAGTTTCACAGAATGCCCCTGTGTAGTTTATATTTGAATATATTCCCTTTTTCAGTATTACCCTCTTAGCGCTCCGAATGTCCGCTTGCATTTTCTACAGAAAGAGTGTTCAGAACTTCTCAATCCAAAGTATGGTTTAACTCTGTTAGCTGAATGCACAGATCAGAAAGAATTTTCACAGAATGCTTCTGTGTACTTTTTATTTGAAGATATTACTTTCTCCAATATAGGAGTCTTAGCGCTCAGAATGTCCAATTGCAGTTTCTACAGAAAGAGTGTTTCAGAAAGGCTCAATCAAAAGTAAGGTTCAACTCTGTTAGTTGAATGCACAGAACAGAAAGTAGTTTCACAGAATGCTTCTGTGTAGTTTATATTTGAATATATTACTTTTTCCACTACTACCCTCTTTGCGCTCCAAATGTCCAGTTGCATTTTCTACAGAAAGAGTGTTCAGAACTGCTCAATCAAATGTATGATTTAACTCTCTTAGCTGAATGCACAGATTAGAAAGAAGTTGCACAGAATGCTTCTGTGTAGTTTTTATTTGAAGATATACTTTTTCCCAATATAGGCCTCTTAGTGCTCAGATTGTCCAATTGCAGTTTCTACAGAAAGAGTGTTTCAGAATGGCTCTTTCAAAAGTAAGGTTCAACTCTGCTATTTCAATGCACAGAACAGAAAGTAGTTTCACAGAATGCTTCTCTGTAGTTCATATTTGTCGGTATTACTTTTTCCACTATTACCCTCTTAGAGCTCGGAATGTCCACTTGCATTTTCTACAGAAAGTATGTTCAGAACTGCTCCATCAAAAGTATGGTTTAACTCTGTTAGTTGAATGCACAGATCAGAAAAAAGTTTCACAGAATTCTTCTGTGTAGTTTTTATTTGAAGATATTCCTTTTTCCAATATAGGTCTCTTAGCGCTCAGAATGTCCAATTGCAGTATCTACAGAAAGAGAGTTTCAGAACTGCTCAATCAAAAGTAAGGTTCAATACTGTTAGTTGAATGCACGGAACAGAAAGAATTTTCAGAGAATGCTTCTGTGTAGTTTATATTTGAAGATATTCCTTTTTCCACTATTACCCTCTTAGCGCTCCGAATCACCACTTGCATTTTCTACAGAAAGAGTGTTTCAGAACGGCTCAATCAAAAGTAAGGTTGAACTCTTTTAGTTGAATGCACAGAACAGAAAGAAGTTTCACAGAATGCTTCTGTGTAGTATTTAGTTATAGATATTCCTTTTTCGACTATTACCCTCTTAGCATTCCGAATGTCCACTGGCAGTTTCTACACAAAGATTGTTTCAGAACAGCTCCTTCAAAGTAAGGCTCAAATCAGTTAGCTGAATGCAGAGAACAGAAAGGAGTTTCAGAGAATGCTTCTGTGTAGTTTTAATTTGGGGATATTCCTTTTTCCACTAATACAATTTTAGCGCTCCGAATGTCCACTTGCGTTTTCTACAGAAAGAGTGTCTCATAACTTCTCAATCAAAAGTATGGTTTAACTCTGTTAGCTGAATGCACAGATCAGAAATAAGTTTCACAGAATGCTTCTGAATAGTTTTTATTTGGAGATATTCTTTTTCCCAATATAGGCCACTTAGCGCTCAGAATGTCCAATTGCCGTTTCTACAGAAGGAGTGTTTCAGAAATCTCAATCAAAAGTAAGGTTCAACTCTGTTAGTTGAATGCACAGAACAGAAAGAAATTTCACAGAATGCTTCTGTGTAGTTTATATTTGAATGTATTCCTTTTTCCACTATTACCATCTTAGTGCTCCGAATGTCCACTTGCATTTTCTACAGAAAGAGAGTTTCAGAAAGGCTCAATCAAAAGTAAGGTTCAACTCTGTTACTTGAATGCACAGAACAGCAAGAAGTTTCACAGAATGCTTCTGTGTAGTTTATATTTGAATATATTCCTTTTTCCAGTATTACCCTCTTAGTGCTCCGAATGTCCACTTGCATTTTCTACAGAAAGAGTGTTCTGAACGGCTCAATCAAAAGTATGGTTTTACTCTGTTATTTGAATGCACATATCAGAAATAAGTTTCACAGAATCCTTCCGTGTAGTGTTTTGTTGAAGATATTCCTTTTTCGACTATTATCCTCTTAGCTCTCCGAATGTCCAATTTCAGTTTCTAAACAAAGATTGTTTCAGAACTGCTCCTTCAAAAGTAGGGCTCAACTCTGTTAGTTGAATGCAGAGAACAGAAAGGAGTTTCACAGAATGCCTCTGTGTAGTTTATATTTGAATATATTCCCTTTTTCAGTATTACCCTCTTAGCGCTCTGAATGTCCACTTGCATTTTCTACAGAAAGAGTGTTCAGAACTGCTCAATCCAAAGTATGGTTTAACTCTGTTAGCTGAATGCACAGATCAGAAAGAATTTTCACAGAATGCTTCTGTGTACTTTTTATTTGAAGATATTCCTTTCTCCAAAATAGGAGTCTTAGCGCTCAGAATGTCCAATTGCAGTTTCTACAGAAAGAGTGTTTCAGAAAGGCTCAATCAAAAGTAAGGTTCAACTCTGTTAGTTGAATGCACAGAACAGAAAGTAGTTTCACAGAATGCTTCTGTGTAGTTTATATTTGAATATATTACTTTTTCCACTACTACCCTTTTAGCGCTCCAAATGTCCAGTTGCATTTTCTACAGAAAGAGTGTTCAGAACTGCTCAATCAAATGTATGATTTAACTCTCTTAGCTGAATGCACAGATTAGGAAGAAGTTGCACAGAATGCTTCTGTGTAGTTTTTATTTGAAGATATACTTTTTCCCAATATAGGCCTCTTAGTGCTCAGATTGTCCAATTGCAGTTTCTACAGAAAGAGTGTTTCAGAATGGCTCTTTCAAAAGTAAGGTTCAACTCTGCTATTTCAATGCACAGAACAGAAAGTAGTTTCACAGAATGCTTCTCTGTAGTTCATATTTGACGGTATTACTTTTTCCACTATTACCCTCTTAGAGCTCGGAATGTCCACTTGCATTTTCTACAGAAAGTGTGTTCAGAACTGCTCCATCAAAAGTATGGTTTAACTCTGTTAGTTGAATGCACAGATCAGAAAGAAGTTTCACAGAATTCTTCTGTGTAGTTTTTATTTGAAGATATTCCTTTTTCCAATATAGGTCTCTTAGCACTCAGAATGTCCAATTGCAGTTTCTACAGAAAGAGTGTTTCAGAACGGCTCAATCAAAAGTAAGGTTCAACCCTGGTAGTTGAATGCACAGAACAGAAAGAAGTTTCACACAATGCTTCTGTGTAGTTTATATTTGAATATATTCCTTTTTCCACTATTACCCTCTTAGCGCTCTGAATGTCCACTTGCATTTTCTACAGAAAGAGTGTTCTGAACTGCGCAATCAAACGTATGGTTTAACTCCGTTAGCTGAATGCACATATCAGAAATAAGTTTCAAACAATGCTTCTGTGTAGTTTTTACTTGAAGATATTATTTTTCCCAATATAAGCCTCTTAGCGCTCAGAATGTCCAATTGCAGTTTCTACAGAAAGAGTGTTTCAGAACGGCTCAATCAAATGTAAGGTTCAACTCTCTTAGTTGAATGCACAGAACAGAAAGAAGTTTCACAGAATGCTTCTGTGTAGTATTTAGTTGAAGATACTCCTTTTTGGACTATTACCCACTTCGCGCTCCAAATATCCACTGGCAGTTTCTACACAAAGAGTGTTTCAGAACTGCTCCTTCAAATGTAAGGCTCAACCCTGTTAGTTGAATGCGGAGAACAGATAGTGGTTTCAGAGAATGCTTCTGTGTAGTTTTTAATTGGAGATATTCCTTTTTCCTCTATTACAATCTTAGCGCTCAGAATGTCCACTTGCATTTTCTACAAAAAGAGTGTTTCATAACTGCTCAATCAAAAATATGGTTTAGCTCTGTTAACTGAATTTACAGATCAGAAATAAGTTTCACAGAATGCATCTGTGTAGTTTTTATTTGAAGATATTCTTTTTCCCAATGTAGGCCTCTTAGCGCTTAGAATGTCCAATTGCAGTTTCTACAGAAAGATTGTTTCAGAACGGCTCAATCAAAAGTAAGGTTCAACTCTTTTAGTTGAATGCACAGAACAGAAAGAAGTTTCACAGAATGCTACTGTGTAGTTTATATGTGAATATGTTCTTTTTTCCAATATTACCCTCTTAGCGCTCCGAATGTCCACTTGCATTTTCTACAGAAAGAGTGTTCGGAACTGCGCAATCAAAAGTATGGTTTAACTCTGTTTGCTGAATGCACATATCAGAAATAACTTTCACACAATGCTTCTGTGTAGTTTTTATTTGATGATATTATTTTTCCCAATATAGGCCTCTTAGCGCTCAGAATGTCCAATTGCAGTTTCTACAGAAAGAGTGTTTCAGAACGACTCAATCAAAAGTAAGGTTCAACTCTGTTAGTTGAATGCACAGAACAGAAAGAAGTTTCATACAATGCTTCTGTGTAGTTTATATTTGAACATATTCTTTTTTCCACTATTACCCACTTAGCGCTACGAATGTCCAGTTGCATTTCCTACAGACAGAGTGTTTCAAAACTGCTCAATCAAAAGTATGGTTTAACTCTGTTAGCTGAATGCTCAGATCAGAAAGAAGTTTCACAGAATGCTTCTGTGTAGTTTATATTTGAATATATTCCTTTTTCCACTACTACCCTCTTAGCGCTCCAAATGTCCAGTTGCATTTTCTACAGAAAGAGTGTTCAGATCTGCTCAATCAAAAGTATGGTTTAACACTGTTAGCTGAATGCACAGATCAGAAAGAAGTTTCACAGAATGATTCTGTGTAGTTTATATTTGAAGACATTCCTTTTTCCACTATTACCCTCTTAGCGCTCCGAATCTCCACTTGCATTTCCTACAGAAAGAGTGTTTCAGAACGGCTCAATCAAAACTAATGTTCAACTCTTTTAGTTGAATGAACAGAACATAAAGAAGTTTCACAGAATGCTTCTGTGTAGTTTTTATTTGTAGATATTCTTTTTCCCAATATAGGCCTCTTAGCGCTCAGAATGTCCAATTGCAGTTTCTACAGAAAGAGTGTTTCAGAACGGCTCAATCAAAAGTAAGGTTCAACCCTGGCAGTTGAATGCACAGAACAGAAAGAAGTTTCACAGAATGCTTCTGTGTAGTTTATATTTGAATATATTCCTTTTTCCACTATTACCCTCTTAGCGCTCCGAATGTCCACTTGCACTTTCTACAGAAAGAGTGTTCTGAACTGCGCAATCAAAAGTATGGTTTAACTCTGTTAGCTGAATGCATATATCAGACATAAGTTTCAAACAATGCTTCTGTGTAGTTTTTATTTGAAGATATTATTTTCCCAATATAGGCCTCTTAGCGCTCAGAATGTCCAATTGCAGTTTCTACAGCAAGAGTGTTTCAGAACGGCTCAATCAAATGTAAGGTTCAACTCTCTTAGTTGAATGCACAGAACAGAAAGAAGTTTCACAGAATGCTTCTGTGTAGTATTTAGTTGAAGATACTCCTTTTTGGACTATTACCCACTTAGCGCTCCGAATATCCACTGGCAGTTTCTACACAAAGAGTGTTTCAGAACTGCTCCTTCAAAAGTAAGGCTCAACTCTGTTAGTTGAATGCGGACAACAGAAATGGGTTTCAGAGAATGCTTCTGTGTAGTTTTTAATTGGAGATATTCCTTTTTCCTCTATTACAATCTTAGCGCTCCGAATGTCCACTTGCATTTTCTACAAAAAGAGTGTTTCATAACTGCTCAATCAAAAATATGGTTTAGCTCTGTTAACTGAATTTACAGATCAGAAATAAGTTTCACAGAATGCATCTTTGTAGTTTTTATTTGAAGATATTCTTTTTCCCAATATAGGCCTCTTAGCGCTTAGAATGTCCAATTGCAGTTTCTACTGAAAGAGTGTTTCAGAACGGCTCAATCAAAAGTAAGGTTCAACTCTGTTAGCTGAATGCACAGAACAGAAAGAAGTTTCACAGAATGCTACTGTGTAGTTTATATTTGAATATATTCCTTTTTCCACTATTACCCTCTTAGCGCTCCGAATGTCCACTTGCATTTTATACAGAAAGAGTGTTCGGAACTGCGTAATCAAAAGTATGGTTTAAATCTGTTAGCTGAATGCACATATCAGAAATAAGTTTCACACAATGCTTCTGTGTAGTTTTTATTTGAAGTTATTATTTTTCTCAATATAGGCCTCTTAGCACTCAGAATGTCCAATTGCAGTTTCTACAGAAAGAGTGTTTCAGAACGGCTCAATCAAAAGTAAGGTTCAACTCTGTTAGTTGAATGCACAGAACAGAAAGAAGTTTCATACAATGCTTCTGTGTAGTTTATATTTGAACATATTCTTTTTTCCACTATTACCCACTTAGCGCTACGAATGTCCAGTTGCATTTTCTACAGACAGAGTGTTTCAAAACTGCTCAATCAAAAGTATGGTTTAACTCTGTTAGCTGAATGCTCAGATCAGAAAAAGTTTCACAGAATGCTTCTGTGTAGTTTATATTTGAATATATTCCTTTTTCCACTACTACCCTCTTAGCGCTCCAAATGTCCAGTTGCATTTTCTACAGAAACAGTGTTCAGATCTTCTCAATCAAAAGTATGGTTTAACTCTGTTAGCTGAATGCACAGATCAGAAAGAAGTTTCACAGAATGATTCATTGTAGTTTATATTTGAAGACATTCCTTTTTCCACTATTACCCTCTCAGCGCTCCAAATCTCCACTTGCATTTTCTACAGAAAGAGTGTTTCAGAACGTCTCAATCAAAACTAAGGTTCAAATCTCTTAGTTGAATGCACAGAACAGAATGTAGTTTCACAGATTGCTTCTGTGTAGTTTGTATTTGAAGATATTCCTTTTTCCACTGTTACCCTCTTAGAGCTCAGAATGTCCACTTGCATTTTCTACAGAAAGTGTGTTCAGAACTGCTCTATCAAAAGTATGTTTTAACTCTTTAGGTGAATGCACAGATCAGAAATAAGTTTCACAGAATTTTTCTGTGTAGTTTATATTTGAAGATATTCCATTTTCCACTATTACCCACTTAGCGCTCTGAATGTCCAGTTGCATTTTCTACAGAAAGAGTGTTTCAGAACTGCTCAATCAAAAGTATGGTTTAACTCTGTTAGCTGAATGCACAGATCAGAAAGAAGTTTCACAGAATGCTGCTGTGTAGTGTTTATATGAAGTTATTCTTTTTACCAATATAGGCCTCTTAGCGCACAGAATGTCCGATTGCAGTTTCTACAGAGAGAGTGTTTCAGAAAGGCTCAATCAAAAGTAAGGTTCAACTCTTTTAGTTGAATGAACAGAACAGAAAGAAGTTTCAGAGAATGATTCTGTGTAGTTTATATTTGAAGATATTCCTTTTTCCACTATTACCTTCTATGCTCTCCGAATGTCCACTTGCATTTTCTACAGAAAGAGTGTTTCCGAACTGCTCAATCAAAAGTATGGTTTAACTCTGTTAGCTGAATGCACAGATCAGTACGAAGTTTCACAGAATGTTTCTGTGTAGTTTTTATTTGAAGATAGTCCTTTCCCAAATATAGGCCTCTTAGCGCTCCGAATATCCAATTTCAGTTTCTACAGAAAAAGTGTTTCAGAACGCCTCAATGTAAAGTAGGGTTCAACTCTTTTAGTTGAATTCACAGAACGGAAAGAAGTTTCACAGAATGCTTCTGTGTAGTATTTATTTGAAGGTATTCCTTTTTCCACCAGTAACCTCTTAGCGCTCCAAATGTCCAGTTGCATTTTCTACAGAAGGAGTGTTCAGAACTGCTCAATCATAAGTGTGGTTTAACCCCGTTAGGTGAATGCACAGGTCAGAAAGAAGTTTCACAGAATTCTTCAGTGTAGTTTATATTTGAAGATATTCCATTTTCCACTATTACCCACTTAGCGCTCTGAATCTCCAGTTGCATTTTCTACAGAAAGAGTGTTTCAGAACTGCTCAGTCAAAAGAATGGTTTAACTCTGTTAGCTGAATGCACAGAACAGAAAGAAGTTTCACAGAATGCTGCGGTGTAATGTTTATATGAAGATATTCTTTTTACCAATATAGGCCTCTTAGCGCTCAGAATGTCCAATTGCAGTTTCTACAGAAAGAGTGTTTCAGAAAGGCTCAAACAAAAGTAAGGTTCAACCCTGTTAGTTGAATGCACATAACAGAAAGTAGTTTCACAGAATGCTTCTGTGTAGTTTATATTTGAATATATTACTTTTTCCACTACTACCCTCTTAGCGCTCCAAATGTCCAGTTGCATTTTCTACAGAAAGAGTGTTCAGAACTGTTCAATCAAATGTATGATTTAACTCTCTTAGCTGAATGCACAGATTAGAAAGAAGTTGCACAGAATGCTTCTGTGTAGTTTTTATTTGAAGATATACTTTTTCCCAATATAGGCCTCTTAGTGCTCAGATTGTCCAATTGCAGTTTCTACAGAAAGAGTGTTTCAGAATGGCTCTTTCAATAGTAAGGTTCAACTCTGCTATTTCAATGCACAGAACAGAAAGTAGTTTCACAGAATGCTTCTCTGTAGTTCGTATTTGACGATATTACTTTTTCCACTATTACCCTCTTAGAGCTCGGAATGTCCACTTGCATTTTCTACAGAAAGAGTGTTCAGAACTGCTCCATCAAAAGTATGGTTTAACTCTGTTAGTTGAATGCACAGATCAGAAAGAAGTTTCACAGAATTCTTCTGTGTAGTTTTTATTTGAAGATATTCCTTTTTCCAATATAGGTCTCTTAGCGCTCAGAATGTCCAATTGCAGTATCTACAGAAAGAGAGTTTCAGAACTGCTCAATCAAAAGTAAGGTTCAATACTGTTAGTTGAATGCACGGAACAGAAAGAAGTTTCAGAGAATGCTTCTGTGTAGTTTATATTTGAAGATATTCCTTTTTCCACTCTTACCCTCTTAGCGCTCCAAATCACCACTTGCATTTTCTACAGAAAGAGTGTTTCAGAACGGCTCAATCAAAAGTAAGGTTGAACTCGTTTAGTTGAATGCACAGAACAGAAAGAAGTTTCACAGAATGCTTCTGTGTAGTATTTAGTTATAGATATTCCTTTTTCGACTATTACCCTCTTAGCGTTCCGAATGTCCACTAGCAGTTTCTACACAAAGAGTGTTTCAGAACAGCTCCTTCAAAGTAAGGCTCAAATCTGTTAGTTGAATGCAGAGAACAGAAAGGAGTTTCAGAGAATGCTTCTGTGTAGTTTTAATTTGGGGATATTCCTTTTTCCACTAATACAATTTTAGCGCTCCGAATGTCCACTTGCGTTTTCTACAGAAAGAGTGTCTCATAACTTCTCAATCAAAAGTATGGTTTAACTCTGTTAGCTGAATGCACAGATCAGAAATAAGTTTCACAGAATGCTTCTGAGTAGTTTTTATTTGGAGATATTCTTTTTCCCAATATAGGCCACTTAGCGCTCAGAATGTCCAATTGCCGTTTCTACAAAATGAGTGTTTCAGAAGGCTCAATCAAAAGTAAGGTTCAACTCTGTTAGTTGAATGCATAGAACAGAAAGAAGTTTCACAGAATGCTTCTGTGTAGTTTATATTTGAATGTATTCCTTTTTCCACTATTACCATCTTAGCGCTCCGAATGTCCACTTGCATTTTCTACAGAAAGAGAGTTTCAGAAAGGCTCAATCAAAAATAAGGTTCAACTCTGTTACTTGAATGCACAGAACAGCAAGAAGTTTCACAGAATGCTTCTGTGTAGTTTATATTTGAATATATTCCTTTTTCCAGTATTACCCTCTTAGTGCTCCGAATGTCCACTTGCATTTTCTACAGAAAGAGTGTTCTGAACGGCTCAATCAAAAGTATGGTTTTACTCTGTTATTTGAATGCACATATCAGAAATAAGTTTCACAGAATCCTTCCGTGTAGTATTTTGTTGAATATATTCCTTTTTCGACTATTATCCTCTTAGCTCTCCGAATGTCCAATTTCAGTTTCTAAACAAAGAGTGTTTCAGAACTGCTCCTTCAAAAGTAGGGCTCAACTCTGTTAATTGAATGCTGAGAAGAGAAAGGAGTTTCACAGAATGCCTCTGTGTAGTTTATATTTGAATATATTCCCTTTTTCAGTATTACCCTCTTAGCGCTCCGAATGTCCACTTGCATTTTCTACAGAAAGAGTGTTCAGAACTGCTCAATCCAAAGTATGGTTTAACTCTGTTAGCTGAATGCACAGATCAGAAAGAATTTTCACAGAATGCTTCTGTGTACTTTTTATTTGAAGATATTCCTTTCTCCAATATAGGAGTCTTAGCGCTCACAATGTCCAATTGTAGTATCTACAGAAAGAGTGTTTCTGAACTGCTTAATCAAATGTAAGGTTCAACTCTGTTAGTTGAATGAACGGAACAGAAAGAAGTTTCATAGAATGCTTCTGTGTAGTTTATATTTGAAGATGTTCCTTTTTCCACTATTACCTTCTAAGCGCTCCGAATGTCCACTTGCATTTTCTACAGAATGAGTGTTTCCGAACTGCTCAATCAAAAGTATGGTTTAATTCTGTTAGCTGAATGCACAGATCAGTACGAAGTTTCACGGAATGCTTCTGTGTAGTTTTTATTTGAAGATAGTCCTTTTTCCAATATAGGCCTCTTAGCGCTCCGAATATCCAATTGCAGTTTCTACAGAAAGAGTGTTTCAGAATGGCTCAATCAAAAGTAGGGTTCAACTCATTTAGTTGAATGCACAGAACAGAGAGTAGTTTCACAGAATGCTTCTGTGTAGTATTTATTTGAAGATATTCCTTTTTCCACTATTACCCTCTTAGCGCTCCGAATGTCCACTTGCAGTTTCTACAGAAAGAGTGTTTCAGGACTGCTCCTTCAAAAATAAGGCTCAACCCTGTTAGTTGAAAGCAGAGAACAGAAACAAGTTTCAGAGAATGCCTCTTTGTAGTTTTTATTTGAAGATATTCCTTTTTCCACAATTACCATCTTAGCCCACCGAATGACCACTTGCATTTTCTACAGAAAGAGTGTTTCAGAACTGCTAAATCAAAAGTATCGTTTAACTCTGTTAGCTGAATGCACAGATAAGAAAGAAGTTTCACAGAATGCATCTGTGTAGTTTTTATTTGAAGATATTCTTTATCCCAATATAGGCATCATAGCGCTCAGTATGTTAAATTGCAGTTTCTACAGAAAGAGTGTTTCAGAAGGGCTGAATCAAAAGTAAGGTTCAACTCTGTTAGTTGAATGCACAGAAGAGAAAGAAGTTTCACAGAATGCTTCTGAGTAGTTTATATTTGAATATATTCCTTTTTGCACTATTACCCTCTTAGCGCTCCGAATGTCCACTTGCATTTTCTACATAAAGAGTGTTCAGAACGGCTCAGTCAAAAATATGGTTTCACTCTGTTAGTTATATGCACATATCAGAAATAAGTTTCAGAGAAGGCTTCTGTGTAGTATTTAGTTGAAGATATTCCTTTTTAGAATATTACCCTCTTAGCGCTCCGAATGTCCACTGGCAGTTTCTACACAAAGTGTTTTTCAGAACTGCTCCTTCAAAAGTAATGCTCAACACTGTAAGTTGAATGCAGAGAACAGAAAGAAGCTTCACAGAATGCTTCTGTGTAGTTTATATTTGAATATATTCCTTTTTTCAGTATTACCCTCTTAGCGCTCCGAATGTCCACCTGCATTTTCTACAAAAAGAGTGTTCAGAAATGCTCAATCAAAAGTTGGTTTATCTCTGTTAGCTGAATGCACATATCAGTACGAAGTTTCACAGAATGCTTCTGTGTAGTTTTTATTTGAAGATAGTCCTTTTTCAAATATAGGCCTCTTAGCGCTCCAAATATCCAATTGCAGTTTCTACAGAAAGAGTATTTCAGAACGGCAAAATGAAAAGTAGGGTTCAACACTTTTAGTTGAATTCACAGAACAGAAAGTAGTTTCACAGATTGCTTCTGTGTAGTATTTATTTGAAGGTATTCCTTTTTCCACTATTACCCTAGTAGCGCTCGGAATGTCCACTTGCAGTTTCTACAGAAAGTGTGTTTCAGGGCTGCTCCTTCAAAAATAAGGCTCAACTCTGTTAGTTGAATGCAGAGAACAGAAAGAAGTTTCAGAGAATGCCTCTGTGTAGTTTTTATTTGAAGATATTCCTTTTTCCACAATTACCAACTTAGCACACCCAATGTCCACTTGCATTTTCTACAGAAAGAGTGTTTCAGAACTGCTAAATCAAATGTATCGTTTAATTCTGTTAGCTGAATGCACAGAACAGAAAGAAGTTTCAGAGAATGCATCTCTGTAGTTTTTATTTGAAGATATTATTTTTCTCAATATAGGCCTCTTAGCGTTCAGAAATCCAATTACAGTTTCTACAGAAAGAGTGTTTCAGAACTGCTCAATCAAAATTAAGGTTCAACTCTGTTAGTTGAATGCACAGAACAGAATGTAGTTTCACAGATTGCTTCTGTGTAGTTTATATTTGAAGATAATCCTTTTTCCACTGTTACCCTCTTAGATCTCCGAATGTCCACTTGCATTTTCTACAGAAAGTGTGTTCAGAACTGCTCTATCAAAAGTATGGTTTAACTCTGTTAGGTGAATGCACAGATCAGAAATAAGTTTCACAGAATTCTTCTGTGTAGTTTATATTTGAAGATATTCCATTTTCCACTATTACCCACTTAGCGCTCTGAATGTCCAGTTGCATTTTCTACAGAAAGAGTGTTTCAGAACTGCTCAATCAAAAGTATGGTTTAACTCTGTTAGCTGAATGCACAGATCAGAAAGAAGTTTCACAGAATGCTGCTGTGTAGTGTTTATATGAAGATATTCTTTTTACCAATATAGGCCTCTTAGCGCTCAGAATGTCCAATTGCAGTTTCTACAGAAAGAGTGTTTCAGAAAGGCTCAATCAAAAGTAAGGTTCAACTACGTTAGTTGAATGCACAGAACAGAAAGAAGTTTCACAGAATGCTTCTGTGTAGTTTATATTGGAATATATTACTTTTTGCACTACTACCCTCTTAGCGCTCCAAATGTCCAGTTGCATTTTCTACAGAAAGAGTGTTCAGAACTGCTCAATCCAAAGTATGGTTTAACTCTGTTAGCTGAATGCACAGATCAGAAAGAATTTTCACAGAATGCTTCTGTGTACTTTTTATTTGAAGATATTCCTTTCTCCAATATAGGAGTCTTAGCGCTCACAATGTCCAATTGCAGTATCTACAGAAAGAGTGTTTCTGAACTGCTTAATCAAATGTAAGGTTCAACTCTGTTAGTTGAATGAACGGAACAGAAAGAAGTTTCATAGAATGCTTCTGTGTAGTTTATATTTGAAGATGTTCCTTTTTCCACTATTACCTTCTAAGCACTCCGAATGTCCACTTGCATTTTCTACAGAATGAGTGTTTCCGAACTGCTCAATCAAAAGTATGGTTTAATTCTGTTAGCTGAATGCACAGATCAGTACGAAGTTTCACGGAATGCTTCTTTGTAGTTTTTATTTGAAGATAGTCCTTTTTCCAATATAGGCCTCTTAGCGCTCCGAATATCCAATTGCAGTTTCTACAGAAAGAGTGTTTCAGAATGGCTCAATCAAAAGTAGGGTTCAACTCATTTAGTTGAATGCACAGAACAGAGAGTAGTTTCACAGAATGCTTCTGTGTAGTATTTATTTGAAGATATTCCTTTTTCCACTATTACCCTCTTAGCGCTCCGAATGTCCACTTGCAGTTTCTACAGAAAGAGTGTTTCAGGACTGCTCCTTCAAAAATAAGGCTCAACCCTGTTAGTTGAAAGCAGAGAACAGAAACAAGTTTCAGAGAATGCCTCTTTGTAGTTTTTATTTGAAGATATTCCTTTTTCCACAATTACCATCTTAGCGCACCGAATGACCACTTGCATTTTCTACAGAAAGAGTGTTTCAGAACTGCTAAATCAAAAGTATCGTTTAACTCTGTTAGCTGAATGCACAGATAAGAAAGAAGTTTCACAGAATGCATCTGTGTAGTTTTTATTTGAAGATATTCTTTATCCCAATATAGGCATCATAGCGCTCAGTATGTTAAATTGCAGTTTCTACAGAAAGAGTGTTTCAGAAGGGCTGAATCAAAAGTAAGGTTCAACTCTGTTAGTTGAATGCACAGAACAAAAAGAAGTTTCACAGAATGCTTCTGAGTAGTTTATATTTGAATATATTCCTTTTTGCACTATTACCCTCTTAGCGCTCCGAATGTCCACTTGCATTTTCTACATAAAGAGTGTTCAGAACGGCTCAATCAAAAATACGGTTTCACTCTGTTAGTTATATGCACATATCAGAAATAAGTTTCAGAGAAGGCTTCTGTGTAGTATTTAGTTGAAGATATTCCTTTTTCGAATATTACCCTCTTAGCGCTCCGAATGTCCACTGGCAGTTTCTACACAAAGTGTTTTTCAGAACTGCTCCTTCAAAAGTAATGCTCAACACTGTAAGTTGAATGCAGAGAACAGAAAGAAGCTTCACAGAATGCTTCTGTGTAGTTTATATTTGAATATATTCCTTTTTTCAGTATTACCCTCTTAGCGCTCCGAATGTCCACCTGCATTTTCTACAAAAAGAGTGTTCAGAACTGCTCAATCAAAAGTTGGTTTATCTCTGTTAGCTGAATGCACATATCAGTACGAAGTTTCACAGAATGCTTCTGTGTAGTTTTTATTTGAAGATAGTCCTTTTTCAAATATAGGCCTCTTAGCGCTCCAAATATCCAATTGCAGTTTCTACAGAAAGAGTGTTTCAGAACGGCAAAATGAAAAGTAGGGTTCAACACTTTTAGTTGAATTCACAGAACAGAAAGTAGTTTCACAGATTGCTTCTGTGTAGTATTTATTTGAAGGTATTCCTTTTTCCACTATTACCCTAGTAGCGCTCGGAATGTCCACTTGCAGTTTCTACAGAAAGTGTGTTTCAGGGCTGCTCCTTCAAAAATAAGGCTCAACTCTGTTAGTTGAATGCAGAGAACAGAAAGAAGTTTCAGAGAATGCCTCTGTGTAGTTTTTATTTGAAGATATTCCTTTTTCCACAATTACCAACTTAGCACACCGAATGTCCACTTGCATTTTCTACAGAAAGAGTGTTTCAGAACTGCTAAATCAAATGTATCGTTTAATTCTGTTAGCTGAATGCACAGAACAGAAAGAAGTTTCAGAGAATGCATCTCTGTAGTTTTTATTTGAAGATATTATTTTTCTCAATATAGGCCTCTTAGCGTTCAGAAATCCAATTACAGTTTCTACAGAAAGAGTGTTTCAGAACTGCTCAATCAAAATTAAGGTTCAACTCTGTTAGTTGAATGCACAGAACAGAATGTAGTTTCACAGATTGCTTCTGTGTAGTTTATATTTGAAGATAATCCTTTTTCCACTGTTACCCTCTTAGATCTCCGAATGTCCACTTGCATTTTCTACAGAAAGTGTGTTCAGAACTGCTCTATCAAAAGTATGGTTTAACTCTGTTAGGTGAATGCACAGATCAGAAATAAGTTTCACAGAATTCTTCTGTGTAGTTTATATTTGAAGATATTCCATTTTCCACTATTACCCACTTAGCGCTCTGAATGTCCAGTTGCATTTTCTACAGAAAGAGTGTTTCAGAACTGCTCAATCAAAAGTATGGTTTAACTCTGTTAGCTGAATGCACAGATCAGAAAGAAGTTTCACAGAATGCTGCTGTGTAGTGTTTATATGAAGATATTCTTTTTACCAATATAGGCCTCTTAGCGCTCAGAATGTCCAATTGCAGTTTCTACAGAAAGAGTGTTTCAGAAAGGCTCAATCAAAAGTAAGGTTCAACTATGTTAGTTGAATGCACAGAACAGAAAGAAGTTTCACAGAATGCTTCTGTGTAGTTTATATTGGAATATATTCCTTTTTGCACTACTACCCTCTTAGCGCTCCAAATGTCCAGTTGCATTTTCTACAGAAAGAGTGTTCAGAACTGATCAATCAAATGTATGATTTAACTCTGTTAGCTGAATGCACAGATCAGAAAAAGTTTCACAGAATGCTTCTGTGTAGTTTTTATTTGAAGATATTCTTTTTCCCAATATAGGCCTCTTATCGCTCAGATAGTCCAATTGAATTTTCTACAGAAAGAGTGTTTCAGAATGGCTCTATCATAAGTAAGGTTCAACTCTGTTATTTGAATGCACAGAACAGAAAGTAGTTTCACAGAATGCCTGTCTGTAGTTCTTATTTGACGATATTACTTTTTCCACTATTACCCTCTTAGAGCTCCGAATGTCCACTTGCATTTTCTACAGAAAGAGTGTTCAGAACTGCTCAATCAAAAGTATGGTTTAACTCTGTTAGTTGAATGCACAGATCAGAAAGAAGTTTCACAGAATTCTTCTGTGTAGTTTTTATTTGAACATATTCCTTTTTCCAATATAGGACTCTTAGCGCTCAGAATTTCCAATTGCAGTATCTACAGAAAGAGAGTTTCAGAACTGGTCAATCAAAAGTAAGGTTCAATATTGTTAGTTGAATGCAAGGAACAGAAAGAAGTTTTACAGAATGCTTCTGTGTAGTTTATATTTGAAGATACTCCTTTTTCCACTATTACCCTCTTAGCGCTCCGAATCACCACTTGCATTTTCTACAGAAAGAGTGTTTCAGAACGGCTCAATCAAAAGTAAGGTTCAACTCTTTTAGTTGAATGCACAGAACAGAAAGAAGTTTCACAGAATGCTTCTGTTTAGTATTTAGTTGAAGATATTCCTTTTTCGACTATTACCCTCTTAGCGTTCCGCATATCCACTGGCAGTTTCTACACAAAGAGTGTTTCAGAACAGCACCTTCAAAAGTAAGGCTCAACTCTGTTAGTTTAATGCAGAGAACAGAAAGGAGTTTCAGAGAATGCTTCTGTGTAGTTTTTATTTGGGGATATTCCTTTTTCCACTATTACAATCTTAGCGCTCCTAATGTCCACTTGCATTTCCTACAGAAACAGTGTTTAATAACTGCTCAATCAAAAGTGTGGTTTAACTCTGTTAGCTGAATGCACAGATCAGAAATAAGTTTCACAGAATTCTTCTGAGTAGTTTTTATTTGGAGATATTCTTTTTCCCAATATAGGCCACTTAGCGCTCAGAATGTCCAATTGCAGTTTCTACAGAATGAGTGTTTCAGGACGGCTCAATCAAAAGTAAGGTTCAACTCTGTTAGTTGAATGCACAGAACAGAAAGTAGTTTCACAGAATGCCTGTCTGTAGTTCTTATTTGACGATATTACTTTTTCCACTATTACCCTCTTAGAGCTCCGAATGTCCACTTGCATTTTCTACAGAAAGAGTGTTCAGAACTGCTCAATCAAAAGTATGGTTTAACTCTGTTAGTTGAATGCACAGATCAGAAAGAAGTTTCACAGAATTCTTCTGTGTAGTTTTTATTTGAACATATTCCTTTTTCCAATATAGGACTCTTAGCGCTCAGAATTTCCAATTGCAGTATCTACAGAAAGAGAGTTTCAGAACTGGTCAATCAAAAGTAAGGTTCAATATTGTTAGTTGAATGCAAGGAACAGAAAGAAGTTTTACAGAATGCTTCTGTGTAGTTTATATTTGAAGATACTCCTTTTTCCACTATTACCCTCTTAGCGCTCCGAATCACCACTTGCATTTTCTACAGAAAGAGTGTTTCAGAACGGCTCAATCAAAAGTAAGTTTCAACTCTTTTAGTTGAATGCACAGAATAGAAAGAAGTTTCACAGAATGCTTCTGTTTAGTATTTAGTTGAAGATATTCCTTTTTCGACTATTACCCTCTTAGTGTTCCGCATATCCACTGGCAGTTTCTTCACAAAGTGTGTTTCAGAACAGCACCTTCAAAAGTAAGGCTCAACTCTGTTAGTTTAATGCAGAGAACAGAAAGGAGTTTCAGAGAATGCTTCTGTGTAGTTTTTATTTGGGGATATTCCTTTTTCCACTATTACAATCTTAGCGCTCCTAATGTCCACTTGCATTTCCTACAGAAACAGTGTTTAATAACTGCTCAATCAAAAGTGTGGTTTAACTCTGTTAGCTGAATGCACAGATCAGAAATAAGTTTCACAGAATTCTTCTGAGTAGTTTTTATTTGGAGATATTCTTTTTCCCAATATAGGCCACTTAGCGCTCAGAATGTCCAATTGCAGTTTCTACAGAATGAGTGTTTCAGGACGGCTCAATCAAAAGTAAGGTTCAACTCTGTTAGTTGAATGCACAGAACAGAAAGAAGTTTCACAGAATTCTTCTGTGTAGTTTATATTTGAATATATTCCTTTTTCCAGTATTACCTTCTTAGTGCTCCGAATGTCCACTTGCATTTTCTTCAGAAAGAGTGTTCATAACGGCTCAATCAAAAGTATGGTTTTACTCTGTTAGTTGAATTCACATATCAGAAATAAGTTTCACAGAATGCTTCTGTGTAGTATTTAGCTGAAGATATTCCTTTTTCGACTATTATCCTCTTAGCTCTCCGAATGTCCAATTTCAGTTTCTACACAAAGAGTGTTTCAGAACTGCTCCTTCAAAAGTAAGGCTCAACTCTGTTAGTTGAATGCAGAGAACAGAAAGAAGTTGCAGAGAACAGAAAGAAATTTCACAGAATGCTTCTGTGTACTTTATATTTGAATATATTCCTTTTTCCACTACTACCCTCTTAGCGCTCCAAATGTCCAGTTGCATTTTCTACAGAAAGAGTGTTCAGAACTGCTCAATCAAATGTACGGTTTAACTCTGTTAGCTGAATGCACAGATCAGAAAGAAGTTTCACAGAATGATTCTGTGTAGTTTATATTTGAAGATATTCCTTTCTGTTCTCTGCATTAAAATCAATCAAAAAATTATATTGAAATTGAAATACTGAATTTTATACTAAAGACAAGGCATCCAACTGAAAATGAAATTTTCCAGGTGAAAATTTCCAAATCATAAATATGTAGGGACAAAAAACTTTATTTATAAAGAAAAAGATAATTCTAATTAATTGATGATTCAAAGGTTTACAACTTTAAAAGTAAATATTATCTTTGAAGTAAAGTCCATTTAAATTATTTATGCCGCCAAAATTTTAGTAATTGTATATGTATATCATGTAAACTTTTTCGAGAATGATGGAATTGGAAATGTTAGGGTATTATGCGGAAAAAATCACCTAAAGAAAAAAATTATCTCCTCATGAAGGATTACTTTAGCCACTTTGACAGGTGTAGGTAAAAGAACACTTAATGCACATCAATATGATTAGGAGATGCGCGCTTAGATATACGTTATCATTGAAAAGAGAATTGTATTATCAGGTTTGCAGGGGCCCTTCTTATCCTTCATATTTATGTAACTTTGTCATCTATAGAAAGATTATAGGAATTTTAAAAATAGCTGATAGTTAAGAAACATCACCATAACACTGTGCTGAATGCATAATAAAACATTTCCCTTCTCTCTAAAAGCCTTTTAAAATTATGTACCATAATCAGTATGGCCAGCAGAGGGTCATTTCCATGTTCAAGTTCCTCTGTTTCTCGAGGGTGAGAATCCTTCTATAGTCTTCTGAGGGTGACACTGTAGTGTTTTCTTAGCCTGATTATTTTTATCTATTTTTTCCGATGCTTTCCTTTGTATATTTACATTTTACATATTGAAAGTTATTTTTTCAAATATTTTATATGCAAGTTTACAAAGTACAACGACTGTACATTAAAATAACTTATTTATGCCATATGGAAGATTAAATATAATTTTACAATATCTAATATTGATTGTTTAGTTTCTAATCATTGATACTTGACATGATTTTTCCCAGCATACCTCAAAATATTCTTCAAAATCCTGCGAATTAATTCCTGTAACACTTCTGAGGTGTATTAATAAGCTAGAGATGTAAAGAAGATTTGCAGAGAAAATTAGGTTCCCAAATTAGAAATTTTGTCCCACTATCGACTAGAAACCTCTTGAAATGATCAAAAACAATAATAATGCATGTCATAGAGGAAAACCAATAAGGCTGCTGCAGCATGACTACCTCTGTGACCTCAGACAAGTTACGTGTGGGTCCCTACTTCTGTGACCTCAGACAAGTTACGTGTGGGTCCGCACTTATTTTCTTCATCTCTAATAAATATTCGACAAATCTCATTTTCAAAAGTCTTTTAAGGCCTATCCACCTTTCTTTTTCTGATGGAGTTTTGCTCTCATTGCCCAGGCTGCAGTGCAATGTCATGGTCTCGGCTCACACAACCTCCGACTCCCGGGTTCATGTGATTCTCCTGCCTCCACCTCCTGAGTAGCTGGGATTACAGGTGCGCAACACAACGCCCAGCTAATTTTTTGTATTTTTAGTAGAGATGGGGTTTCACCATGTTGGTCAGGCTGGTCTTGAACTCCCGACCTCAGGTGATCTGCACGCCTCGGCCTCTCAAAGTGCTGGGATTACAGTCATGAGCAACCGCGGCCTGTGAGGGCTTTCTACTTTTAAGATGTCAGGACGTATAGCCTGGGAGGTAAATGGTAGTATATATATACATATATATATGTATATATATATACACACACACACACTGTATATATATACATATATACGGTATATTATACTATATATACATATATACTGAATATTATACTCTATATATACATATCTACTGTATATTATATATATATATATATACACATACACACATACACACATACACACATGAGACAGAGAGAAGAGATAGACAATTTCATGTGAAAATATAAACTGTTAACATAATATTTTGCTTCTCTGAGGAATATTTAGCATTGTTCTCAATCTTCTCTGCAGAATTTAAGCATTTTTCTCAGAACTCACCAGATAGAATGAGGGAGGGGCCATATGATACGAGCCAGAGATGAAGGGAGAACAATAGAGAGGGTGCTTTGGGAAAAATAGTACAGTAAGGCTAGGGAATACTTCTCTCCAACAAAAAGACCAAGGTCACAGCTGTATCTCTTCAGAAGCCAAACTTTCTTTTAAAATGTCAATTTCCATCTATTTCTTGCTTCACAGACATTCCATTCATTGCTGGATTTCAAATAAAGCCTTTCCATGTGCAACCTTTCTATAGAAAAAGAGAAATATGGGGGACAGTACAGTCTAAGAAGTGATTAAGAATATCTAGTGGACTTTCCCAGACTGTAAATCTTTACATATATCTGAGCCTAATGAGGTGATTTATTGTGCTATAATGCACAGTGAACTATACAGATGCTTCTTTTTGATCATGCTGCAGAATGGAACTAAATACTAAATACCAAATAGCACTCCCATGATTCTTATACATGTCATTCATATGGCATATTTATGCTTTTTTATATAGCAATTCTTATTCTTAGCTCTTAGGCAACTACGGAATCTATTTGTCATTTTAATAGTCATGCTCCATTTGAGTTATGCAAGGTAGAAATTCTAAGTAGAAAATCTTGTTTTTATTGAAAGTTTTTAGTAAACATTTTGGAAAAAGTCTGTTTTTTGATGCTACTTCTGCACGCTTTCTCAACATGATATTACTTGGTATTGTCCTTATTAACCATAGTACACCATATTCTGCAAATGTTAGAGAGGGTTAAAAATCAGTCATGTATAAGTAAAGCTAATGAAATAGAAAGGAAACCATATTTAGGAAATGGAAGGCAGAAGCATATGTATTAACCGTGAGTTAGAAACGGTTTAGTCTTTGGAATGAAGCAGCAAGAGTTTAAAAATCTGGTTTGTGATTCACTAGCTTTGTGACCTTGGAGAATTACCTCAGATTTCTGAGTATCAGTTTAGTAGGTGATATCAATTGCAACTTCGCAGAAATATCACAAGTATTAAATAAAGGACTTAGTATCTGGGAGAGCATAGAAAATTACTAATAGTTACATTTTTGTTAATATTACCGTTATTATTATCATACGTATAGTATTTTCTTTCACTGACAATGCATTTAGGACATAAGGAGAACTATAGAACAGTGCTTCTCCAACTTAAATGCAGAGCATGAATCACCTGGAGTTTTGTCAAAATGCGAATTCTGACTCAGTAGCCCTGCAAACTAAGGAAATCTTGGTAATGCTGGTGCTGCTAGTTCACCAACAGACCACACGTTTTGCAACAGCTATATAGAATGTCCTGTTTCTTTTTTTAATCACAAAACATGGCAAGCTCTAAAATAAAGCAGAATAACAGATTTAAATGTTAATACTCATGTCCTCAATTTATAATTTCTCCCTCCCTAACAATGGTATAATTCTGATTAAAAATTAGCAAAGAAAAAAATGGAAATTAATCTTCCTATGTTTATTCTTTTAACAAACTCTGTGTGATTACTACTGGGTTACTTGCTGTAAGAAATAGAAAAATTGCTTTGACATAGATCCTCAAGAATCTGTCCCACTACAAGCTTATTTTTGTAGGAAGCTAAAAGATTTATATAAATAACCGTAATTAAAGAGACAAATGAAGAAGTGCAATGAAAGACGTAGGGAAAGTGCTAGAGGAGTTCGGGGTGGAGGAAAATTATCCTCAAATAATATCTATGCGTAACATTATGCTATCTTCCCTAACCAGCGCTTGACCAGATTGTCACAGTGAACTTTGGTCCTTTCTTATATCTTAGTTTTGGTTCCCACATCCTTCTGTTTGGGGAAGTTCTTGTTTTCCTCATGTAATGACAACAACACTTAAACAATGTATACCAGATAAAAGGAACTATATTGCTTGCTTTATTTACATAGTTAATTTAATTTGTACAATGAACTATGAAGTAATCAGCATTATTTCCTTCATTTTACATATGAGAAAATGGAGAATCAGCGACATTGAATCATCTCAAGTTTCTAAAATATCCACTCTCACCAGGGTGTTTACCCTGTTTTTGTCTGTATGCTGCTATAACAAAATGCCACAGATTGAGTAATTCATAAAAAACAGAAATGTATTTCTCACAGTTCTGGGGCTGAGAAGTCCGAAATCAAGGCAGCGGAGATTTGGCAGTTGGTCCCGAGGTGGCACCTTCTTGCTTCGTCTTCACGTGACAAAAGTGGGCAAAAACGGACAATGTGACGACATGGCAGAAGAGACTGAGGAGCCCGGCATTCCTCTAAAGCATCTTTTACGAGGACGTTTATCTCATTCATGAGGGTGGATCCTTCTTCACTTAATCACTTAACCAAAAGCCCCATCTCTTGATGTCATTGTCCTGGGATTTTAGTTTCAACATACAAACTTTGGATGGGCACATAGGTTCAAATCATAGCACCCTCCAAATTATAATGCCTCTCTCATGCCTGTTCTCCTTGAAGTACCCTCTGGTTTTGCTCTCTTCATTCTTGCCATCACAGTTAACCCTTCAGTTCCATTTCTTTAAGTAATCTCTAAATTTTTAAGATGGTTCCATCTTTTTTTTTTGTATATGGCAGTCTCTCAAACATATTTGTCATATGAACTAAGCAGGTAAATATGTAAATGCCAGCTAAATTTTAGTGAATGATATAATGGCCTAAAGTTGTATCTACCCTTCAGCCAAATATATTTACTTTTAGTAGCAATCTCCTGTCATATACAAAGTCACGACTCTAGGGGTAAACATTTTAGCCTGTGGGTAAGATGTAAAGCAGTGGTATGTTATAGTGACAACTCACTGTCATAGCACTGGGACATGCTACTCTATCTGCTACAAATTGAATCAACAAAATATATATGATTTTGTCAGATTTAAATGTATGCTCCTGTTAGTAAAATAAAAGTATGGGAAAACTTTACGGAGTAGATTTAATAGAAATGTTTTCCTGAGTTATCTGCCTTCTTTATTTTTATGTTATGCTTTAAGTCTATGGTCAATGTATAGAGCTATGATTGATGTGCTTTTCCAATTCTGTTCAGATCAGACAGGTTAATTTTCTTCTTTTAAATCTTCTTGAATTTTGTCTAACACTTTTTGTTCCAATTTCTTACTAGATTATACTCCCTTCCCTAACTGCTTCATGATTACTTATACACAAACAATATTATGATATTGACACATTGAATTCATTTTAGGTGATGATTTTGGTCATAAACATGAGCAGGTTGTGAAGTGTTTCAGCCATCCCAGGGCATGGCTGTCAGTCCCTTGTCTAATGTTTCAAAAAAATCTTGAATTTGTGATGATGCTGTGATGGTCCCTCAGATATTCTTACACACATCTTTGCCCCTTGTTCCCTCTAACTTTCCTCTTCTGATAAAAAAGCAAACACTGCCAAGCTCAAATGGAATTACATTTGGATGCAAGTGTCACTATGCAATGGTTGCCAATAAAAGTACACAAGGAATTTTATTATGGTGAATTAAAGGCAAACAGACTTCAGAGAAATGAGCACGAACATGAAAATGGCGCATGGTACGCGGATCTCACTGGAAAGTCATTCTGTACACAATGTTTTCACTAGAAAAATCCATTAGCTTTAGCTAGAAATTGAAATTACTTTGTAGGAAATCAGAATAAAATATGTGAAAACATTATATTCTGTGCAAGATTAATACCACGCCTGGTGTTGAAAGGTTTGTGGTCTTGCTTCGACGATGCTAAAAGGTCAGAAACCACAAAGATGCATATGTGTTGTCGTTTGCACAGTTACTAATTTTTCTCATTATTTCCATAATGCGATGTGCTGTTTCAACAGAGAAACCCTCTGGAGAGTGGCTTGCACTGTTTTCAGGCAGCTCTTTTGCTTTCATGTTTTGGCCTTGGCCAGGGAATTCAGACAGACTTTTCAGTTATTTTCGACAAGAATGTATTCATTTATTGTTTTAAATAATAATAAATAGATTTTAAAATTACTGTACATTACTGCACTTTAAACGCCATGAGGTCAAGGACTCTAAAGTCTGGACATCATTGTATACCCTACATCTTGCACAAGGTTTAGAAAAAATGGCATGGACACCTATTTTTTGAATCAATAAATGAATACATAAAAGAATTCCAAACTCTAGTCCAAGGTTTTAGATTAATAATGTATTAAAATGCGTAAAATTTATAGACAAAACTCTTCTTATTTAGAAGTTTATTCTTTAATTGGAGAGATAAAATATATGCACATAAAAGCTTAAGGAAAAATAATAAGGGTTTTGAAGTACTTACTATGTGAAAAATTTAGCATAAATCTTACATCCATTTATTTAACACATTTTATACGTTGCATTATTTATATATAGTGCTGATTGGTAGAATTCATATGTGAACGGAACTATAAAAATTTTGAGGATAAGCACTAGAAACACAGAATAAATAGAGTGTTAACATGCAAAACACAGAAATACTTCAATTGACTAGGTGAAAGAAAAGATTTCTGGTTCCATGTACACTGATTATTGAGGGATGAGTATGACATTATTATGCCAGAATCAATAAATATTTTAAATAGGGAGAAAACTATAATTATATATCTTTGTGTTCAACAGGAGTAGCAGTACTGATAAAGTAGAAGTTTGTTATACCTTTTTTATAGTCTTTTAAAGTTGTTTATAAATAAAATCTACTCTTAGTTAATTAATGGTTGATGTTCATTGAAGTGTTTTCAAATTTTTGACCTCTGAATTGCCTTGTACATATGGAGAAATAAAGCTTGCCTAGCATAATTTCTTGAGTGGAGAATGAATGATCTGGATAGATTTGTTGACAATATGTCTGTACTTATTTTATTAATTCTTTAATCTTCATGAAGAAAAATATAAAAGTCATATTCTAGTGTTTTATACCATGGAAAAAATGTCTTATCCTTTTCCTAAGGAAAAATACATCATGACACAAAAGTAAAGTTAATTAAATTACTTACTTTATTAATTAACTGTCTATTATTTCTATGGGTTGAAGTAAATTTGATACTCAATGCTATTTAATCTAATTCTAAAAGCTTGAATGAGTAATGATTTTTTCATGTAAGGTTAGTTGAAATAAATTATCACTGATTTTCAGATTTAATATTAATTAGCTATTGCATATTCTTAATGGGATATAAGTGTTTAAAAAGCCCTTTTTGGTTGCGAAAAGACCACGCCCATTGTAGACTTCTTAGAATACATCACATCTGGCCTCCTTTTTAGAGTGGGGAATTCAACTCATAAGTGGCTGGACATTGATTCTGAACATTTTGAACATTATTTGCCTGTCTTCACTCATACTGGTTGCTGTTCTTTTATAAGTAATCACCATGTTTAGCATGCACTTGAACTATTGTTACTTAGGGTGCTTGACTATTTACAAGTCTCACTAGGATTCTAGGTATTCATTAGTCTCGTGGTGTGTATTTGCTGATGGTCCTATTATCTTTGTTGGTTCAGTTACACAGTACCATCCAAGATGCTGCAACACATTATACACAGGGTATGGGTTGTGGGAGCTACAGATATCAGTTATTATTTAGGCTCAGAAACTTAGAATCTCTGCAAGGTTGGACATGATCCTTAGTCTTGTTTTAAGACCGTCTTGTTTTAAAAGTTAAACCCAAATTCTTAAAATATAGAATAGGGGTGCTAGTAGTGCTCACAGAATTGTAGTAAAGATCAGCTGGGAAAGAAGAGCCTATTAAACAGAGCCTGGTATTTAATAAGTATCAGCTGCCTTCAATTAGGAATCTGTGTTGTCATGATTAGAAGATTGCTGGTTTATTTTACAGATCTGTAAGTATAGCCAAAATATGTCAAAATAACCACCAGAAAGAATCATATACCGTCCCTTGAACATTTCATCCCTAGAATCTAGCCAGATTAGCATCTCTATACTGGCAATACTGTTAACACAGATTGTGCTCAAACCCCTCATTGACTTTTCAGCACCTGTAAATTACTGGAGATTTAGGAAGAAGTCTGGGGTTATGGCTTAGTTAAGCTGAGTGGCCAGAAAGTGTGAGATGCTGGATGCCTCCTCCAGTTCATTTCTCCAGCGGCCGCACCAGGCGTATCCATAGCTCCGCTCCCGGGAGCTCGTCTCCGGCGTGGGGCGTGTGCGCACCCCTGGCCGGGCGGAGCCTGGAGCCTGCTCATTAGCAGCGCGGGCAGCTCGTGCGCCCGCAGGAGGGAGGCGGAAGCACAGCCCTGAGCCGCCAGCAGGAGGAGGGAGCGCGGCGGCTGCAGGCAGGGGAGGGAGAGGAAAGAACGGAGGGACGGTTCCCGGACAGAGCGGGAGGAATCGGGGAGCGGCCAGTCCAGGGGGAGCTGCTCCGCTGCGCTGCGCTCGTTATTCACAGGACGCGGCGGCGCTTCCCGGGGCCGCTTCCCGGTCCCCTGGGTGGAGGCTGCCATCTAAACCTGACTCCAGGTGAGTTCCCCAAAGAGGCGAAGCGAGGGGTCTCGAACCAGAGACTTGGAACTGGCGAGGCTGCTCGGCTCCCCAAGCGCTGCTGTCTTGACATTTCCCGATTCACGGGAGGTTTTGGGGGCGGCTGCACAGGCTGGAGGGGCGGATGGGCGGTTGCGATCCTCAGCCGGCGTGGGGGCGTTCGGGAGGAATTAGCTTCAGTGAACGGGGTTTTAGGAGATGTCCGCAAGGCACGCGCTATGTACGCGTTTCTAGACGAGCTTTTGAGACAGAAATTTGGCTTCCCGGATGCCCGTTTTGGCCTTCTGTCCTTCCTTTTGCTTGCCTCATGCCCAATTTTCCAAGCCGAGGAAAGGACTGGAAGGGCGTGGAAGTAGGAGGTCTGGGCACAGCATTCGGCAGGGCAGCCCTGGTCTCCAAGTTTGGGGGTGGGGGGTGGGACTCTTTTCCTTTCAGCCTAATTTACCAGGGGAAAACCCGCAGAGCACCTTGAGGTGCCTTTGCTCCGCACCCTCCATAAGCTTATTAGAGGGAACTTGAGGCTCGCTAGACAACCTGTGACAGGTGACGGCAATTTAGCTTAAAAGCCATGTTGGTTCACTTCGTCTCCTCTTTATCCTTTGTTGCAAAATTGATACCTTTTTGGATTTCTTTAACAGCACAAAGTTTAAGCGGCCGGCTGACAGGAAATATTTCTTTTGAAAATGCTATGAGAAAAGTGATGAGTTAACGTTGAGAGAAAGGCAACTTTATTTTCTCGGAAGAACTTTGGGGAAAGAGATTGATAGGGAAATTCTGGGCATGAAATTATGGACATTTCCCACAGAACTTCCTTCATTTATTTATTTTTTTACATTTCCTTCATTTTTTTTTTTAATCGTGTGTGTGTGTATCAGAGAGACAAAATTCGTTGGAGGTATTAGGACTTTATTTGGTTTAGAAGTTTCTTTCTTACTAATAGCACTAATTTGTGATCTTCATGATTATAAGAATTTACTAAGTGTTTTGCTTTTAGGTGTTTTGGGTCTGTTTTTTAAAAAAATTCAATACTTACTTTGTGGGCCTTGCTGAATACCTCTCAATAAAATCGGTGGGCATACAGTTAGTGACATGACCCCTGTGGATTTAATAGCAGGTAAGTATACAAATGATAAGTTTAGGAAATAAATGTCAGAATCAACATTTAGGTGTGAAATTGAAATATCTTTCAAATATTTACCAAACTCTCTTATAGGATCCAATGTCATTTTATGGTCAAGAGAGCTTAAAGGTTTCTCAGATTGAGATATATGTATCTACTTTGTTAATCCAAATGTAATGTTTTATTTTGTTCTTTAATGACTGTTTGAATTCAACAAATAAAACTTGCATATTTAATGTAAGGTTCTTTCACATATATTACTTCTCCAATTTTTAATATAAATTTAAGGAGAAAAGCAATATTCCATTTTGTAGATGAAGAGACTGTGTCACAGAAGTATTACTTTACCTAGATTTCTGTAATTATTATGTTATAAACTTAGAAATTACATATTATTCTGGAACATATAAAATATATGAATGTTATAAACCATAAGAATTCAGACCTATGCTATTTAACTTGAAGTTTAGTTCTTTACCCAAACAATTGCATGACTACATTGAGACTACTGAAGTAATTATATATGAACACGCTATACGAAAAAATACTTAAAACATTTCTTATTTTTGTCGTTTCTCTTTGATATAAAATATACTATAATTTAATGGAGTTATATTCCATATTTAGATGCTCCTAACTTCCAAATAACACCTAAACTCCTAAAAACTGACCTGTGTCCTTCTTAATAGAAGTGGCTTGACCGGGAGACCCAATTTTTACTAAGAATATTCTTGGGATAATTTATGTCTTATAATCAAGATAAAGACAGGCCACATTTAGTTGTATTTTTAAACCACTTAGTGTGAAGTTGCAACGCAGACATAACTTGCTTTCAGGCTACACTGCCAGCTTTGCAGTGAATAGTCTTTAAGATTCCGTGGAAACATTGGCAGATATAGCTAATGTCTATCTGATGTAGGATTTATGAGAAAAGGAGAGGTAGAAACTGAATGCTCTTATATTTCATATGTGACCACATTCATAAAACTTTATTGATAAGTACTTTGTTGTCTGACACGGGCTGATACAAATAGGCTTCTTCAAGAGTTGAGGAAGAAAACTAAATCCCTATAATACAGCCTTTTTCCTCCTTTTCTTTCTTAAGCGGTAATAGTTGATCCTAGCTTTTGTGTGTCTATGCATGCTCAATACAGTTAGGGGTATAAGGAGAAGTTAAGCAAGAATATTGAATGCTAGCTAGGAAAGTTTTTGGAGTCTCAAATACTTTGGAACGATTTTTCACATTATATACATAAAATTCCTAGTTACATTTGGGAACTAAGTATATTATACACAACTTTGCATCTGATTACAGGATTCCCTGTACATTTATAGCTCAGGTATTCTGGAAAGAGTCAAGATAATTAGTTTTATGGCTCTTGCCCGTGTGACCTGTTTCTTTCTGGTCCTGATATTAAAAGGATGACTTAAATTTTCTGGAATGTCAAAATTTTCTCTTCCCTTGGATCCTACAAAATACTTCAAGCAGTGTATGTGTGATACTCGCTGTCATTCCAACATTTCCAATCCTCCTGAGAATGCTAAACAATGCCCTAGATTTCTTCCTTTGTAATTCTTTCAGATAGAGGGTTAGCTGAGTTAGGAAGAAAGGAGAGAGGGAGAGAAGAAGAGAGATGACATTTTATCCCTCAGGAAAGAACAAGACCAATTGTATTCCTAATTTAGAAATATTA
Organism: Symphalangus syndactylus; assembly: GCF_028878055.3. Classification (NCBI taxonomy): domain Eukaryota; kingdom Metazoa; phylum Chordata; class Mammalia; order Primates; family Hylobatidae; genus Symphalangus; species Symphalangus syndactylus. The sequence continues at coordinate 153,708,366 of NC_072425.2, forward strand.
TTCTACAAACATTCCTGAACAAGAGGGCTTTGCATATACATTAAAGCAGAATACCTAGTCAACTTCTAGTTATGCCATGTAGTGAAATGGAAGTAAGATGAGCAGGCCGAGATCATTTTTGTTGGAGAACTGAGACCACATGGAATAGGTAACAGAGTTACCCCAACTGGGGGGCAAGAGGACTTGAAAGTTTCCTCCATAAATTTGCAGTTAGTACAGGGCTGCTCCAGTGATCAGAGTCATGAATGCCCTAGAGTGTCTGTATAACCCTGTACACAGGCTGAGACAGCTCTAACGGCCCAGAAAAGCCTCTGGACAGAATCACTGCACCCTTGGACATTGTCCGACCGCATGTATGAGAATAGTGAGTGCTGAGGAGTTGTGGGTAGCTCGGTACAACTCTTGCTAAAGGAGTGTCATCAACATTCATTGCTGAAAGTGAATTTTTTCATTCACATATGTGATGCCTATTAGGTCATGATTTCTTGGATACCAATTTGTACAAGATATGAATTAATTTTTGAACATCCTTTCTTAAAAGTACCATGTTCATATAGTTGCTCATTTTAATATGAGTAGTTCAGATGGGACATAATAGAGTAAGGAAATGATTGAACATCCTAAGATCTAGTGTATATACCTTTGTTCATGATGAGATTCATCCCCTGTCCCCCTTTGTAGTGACACTGATGGCATAAGGAGTATTAGATGAAATTTAATGCAGAAAACAATGGGATATATGAATGGTAGATATGGTTGACAACCACCATTTTCACTGAAGTTGTTTCAAAGCAAAGAAATTTGGGATAAATTCATTTTATTTGCTCCTGAAGGGTAATTAGGAATAAGTAGGAATTGTGAAGAGGCTGTAGTGTTGACATTAAGAGAAGTTTTTGATTCTTAAAATAGGATATATTACACAAGAGTGAACAAACAGAAGATACTGAACAAATATTCTGTCATAAGTAAGTGATGGATTATTCGGACTTGTTGAACTATGTTTTTAAATGTATTATTTAAATATTTAAATATTATTAAAACCTTAAATAATATTTAAATATTATAAAAGTTGTAGAAAATTATGTTTTCAATACAAATATACACTTATAAGCTATATTGTAGATATGGGAGTAAACAATGCAATTTTTTTTAACTGAGTGAAAAATTTAGTTTTTTAAAATTCCAAATGGAGCTAACAGCTTAGTGTGATACATATTTTGAATTTCAAAATTTGTAACCAAATAGGACAAATGTGTTGAACTGTACTTTTCTTGAAGAACCGTGATAAGAATGAGCGGTGAAAAAATTACAGCATACTTACCAGGGATCAAATACTTGCTTAGGGTTAATAAGAAAAATCTCAGCAAACGCTAGAAATGAGGTACACGATCTATCAGAGACCCATGATTAAAGTGGTATCTTGTTAGGTATATGAGCTTGAAAAGAAACGGCATAGCTTCACTTTACCCCAGTTGCTTCTTTTGTAAAACGGGGAGACTAAGAGTGTGGTAACTCAAAATCCTTTGTTAATGATTTTCTTCTTAGAACAGTGCCAGGTCCAATTAGGATTAGATTGCTATTTTTATTATTGATATTTGCCCTAGTTCTGCCTTTTATTGACTGTGTGACATTGGTGAAGATCCCTTTCTGAAGCTTTGTTTCTTACCTACAAGCTGGGAATAGAATACCTGCTATGAAGAGTGGTTGTTAGTACATTAGAAAGGCTGGATATTTGTTTATATAAGGGGCTCAGCGCATGGTAGAAATTTGATAGCATTTTTTGCTTGCCCTCCCATGTATTACTGTGAAGACATCCCACATATTATGTCCAAGTTTTTATTTTCCCCTCAAATGCAATGTCAAGCACAAAACATTCCCATCTCCCAATTCTCTTCTGATGTTCTACAACCATTAAAGTATAGAAAACTAGAATGAGTGTTTTTATAACTTTTGCTGTACTTAAGCATGTGGAGAGAAGAGCGCTAGATCACAGGACACACTTTGATAGGAAAAGGGAAATATTTACACTGCAAACAACTTTCTCCTCATGCTTAACAGTTTTATGCTGTCATTCTGTCAGCACCAAGTGAGATTTTTCTATTTAAATAGTTTTCTATTTGTGGTATGATAATTCATGTATGGACTCCATGTAACTAACATAAATATAATGGATGGTTGAGAAGTGGTTTATTTTTACCAAGAGGAAAAAATGTGTACACGATTTTTTAAAATATTGCTTTGAAAATATTTAAAATTAATTTTGATTCAGTTGGTGGAAGATAGCGTCACAAACTCACTGCTAGTGGTATTCTTGAGAAGTAATGTTTGAATTTTCTAGGTATTGTCCCCAGACTGCCTTAAAAGAATTTAATTTTAGATGTAAATTTTCTGCTTAACATGGAAGATTTTCCCTGAAAATATTAGCTTCATCAGATACATAGTTGCTTAGGGGTAGCTGCATGGAATTATGGGAAGAGTGAAATAGAAAAAAATTTTCATGTCTAAGTTATACATACTGGTGTAATCATATTGATTGGATGATAATGATAATTACAGCAATAATGTGATTGAAAGGGTAAGCAAGTAACATATACTACAGTTACTAATATAATCCTGTGATTGAGTTTACCACTTCGTTTCTCTTTCCTGGAAACCCTTAAGTTTGTCACTATTGCACTTTATTTCCTTTGCTTATTGTAGTGGTGTATTAGTTGTATTACTGCTGCTATAACAAATTACGACACATTTACATAACTTAACACATATTTATTGTCTTGCAGTTTCAAAGGTCAGAAGTCCAAAATCACTTTAATTAGGCTAAGTCAATGTGTCTGCAGTGTGGGTTCCTTCTCGAGGTGCTGAGGGGAGAATCCATTCTCTTGCATTTTCTGCTTCTGGTGGCACCTGTCTTCATTGTCTTTTCCCCATTCCTCCATTTTCAAGGTGCGTTGCTTTTATTTCTGTTTCTGTCTCCGCGCTGTCTCCTCCTTTAACTTTGAGTCCTTCTCTCCACTTCATCTAAGGACTCCTGTGATTACTTTGGACTCACGTGGATGATCTGGGATAATCACCTTGTCTCCAGATCCTTAAATGAATCGTATCTACAAGTCCTTTGGCTGTGTAAGGCAGCACATTCCCAGGGCCGGGAGATTAGGTGAAGAACATCTTTTGGGACTATTATGCAGCCTATCACAAGTGGTAATATCACTTTTATGCCTTGAGACCCTGAAATTAATGTACTTGCTTACGCATGGAAAAACAATGTATCTGTGGGGGTAACAGTTTATTTTTGAACCATTAGAAGGTATTGATGGGGAAGTTTTCATCTGACAACAGATACTGATAAATTAAATACCCTTAGATTTGTCAAAACTAGCTTTAGTAAAATATAAGTAAAAGTATTTGCACTGCTAGGGTCAAAAATATTAATTAAACCCATTATTTATCAAGGCCAAGTCCTGGATTAGTTAGGTTTAAATTAACCTAGAACATTATCTTCCATAGTGCTTAATTGTGAAGCTTAGTTCTTGTTGACAAAAGCTCATCCATATAAGAAAGCATCGAAAGGTTGGTGTTTTTTTAACCTTTGCAGAATATAACTTTTCAAAGGGATGTTAGACAGTAGTTCCATCACAATTGATGCAGTTCACAGACATTCTTTGTGAATATTTTATCTCATGAGTTATATCTATGACACTAATCATAGACTTCTAGAAGAAATTTAGCAATGGTCATGTCAGCCTTTCAAATCTTTCTGTAACCTAGAAGAGGATCATTGCATAAGATAGATTCATTTTCCCCTTTATTCCATTGTTGCCAGAGAGAACTTGAAATGCCCTGTTCAAATTAATTTAATGCAAATGAATTCTTGCTGCCTCACAAGTAGTTTGTCCTTCATTTTTCTTAAAATTATATTGAAAATGGATGTGACCTGCTTTACTGGTTGTTGTGCAGGAAGCGTTGTCCTTCCTGAAAGCTCCCTCCGTTGTCAAAATGAAGCCATTAAGAGTAAAGTAAATTATATTATCTGATCATAGTATCACAATTGACCTTAAAACAATAAATTTTATAATCAGTGCAAATTGCTGAATAGTGTTTGCAGTTGTAGAAATTTCAAAGGAAACCCTGGTTGAGATACAAAGCTGCTATAATCATTTTTAAAATCTTTGTTTTTCTTTTACTTTGGAACAGTAGTGCAGTAAGTACTTTTGCCTTATTGTTCTCTCTGCCTTCCAGAAACCCTCATTCAAATATTCTAAGTTTTTAAGTCTTTTTCATTTCTTTTAATATTGTAACATTTAACAATGTCAAAGAAAGTATAATTTTTCTGGAAATCAAGCTAAAAATAAAGAGAAGCCGATGTAAATGAACATCAAATTAACAAGATTGATTAGGAAAAGTAATTTTTGAAAAGGGCCCAAAATCCCTTTGCACATAAATGCAAAAGAATTTAGTGAAAGAAGGTGAAACTGGAGTAAAGAACTCTACGGATGCGTAAGTAACTCTTAATAAGAATGAGTAATGTACATGCGTATCTTTAGCTCCCAGTTTCAGAGATACAGTAGTTGTACAACAAATGGTCCTTTCCTGCTCTTAAGGAAGCCTCTCCTCCTCCAGCCATGCCATTCCTCAGAGCAAGCTCTTCCACTGAGTTTTCAGCAACCATAAGTAAGAAGGATGGTACGATAGGCTGCGTGTACATATGGCCCTCATTAGCAGGCCAACTGTTCCTTTTGCCCACCCACATCACTGGGGACATATGGCGTTACTTTGACTGTTGAAACAAGTGTGTGTGGACATATCTTGGTATGAGTAAAAGACTGTTGATTGTCTTTCTCTTGTCGCTCGTGCAACCGTCTCCTTGTGGAGATCGTATTATCCATAACACTAGATTTGAGGATGATAAATGACGTTGTTATTATTAACTGAATTTGCCTCTCTAGTTTGATCACAAAACCAGCGAATGTTTGCTTATGGAACATGTAAAGCTTATAGAAGACGGAAAGCTTACAGAAAGAAATGATGGCTTTTCTAAGCATAAGAGTCAGGTCTTTTTCAATCAAAAACTAACTCATTCAAAAATTCAAGAGTTCTGTAAAACCAGAACAGCAGAGGTTTCAGAAATGCTATTGAGATCATTTATTATAAAATAGCCATTAATGAAATGTAATAGTGAGTCTGTTGTTGTGACTATGTGGAGAAATGAATGAGAAAATATAAGATAGGCTGGAATGAAGAGAGTCATCGGATCCCAACATAATTTATTTTGTATAGTTCACAGTATTGTAGCTTTAAAAAAATTATGAATTTTTTCAGTACTGTGAATTCTGAATTTGCAATATGAGGCTTTTCAATCCTTGCAACAAGTGTGTATTTTTCAGTGGTTCTAGAATTATCGGGGCTTTCGAGCTGCTTCTGATAAGAAGGCAAGGCTAGAGGACTCGTGTTGAGGTGGCATTTGCACAGGACTTTAGATAACATACATCGATGATGTAGAGAGAAGAGCGGGTGATGTTGCTGTGGATTATAGTGGAAAGGCACCTTTTGCTCCCTCTGCTGACCTATTTGTGTATTCAGCTGTGTAGCATATTTCTTGTATAATTACATAGTAATTTCACACACTACATTAAGAAAATCTGAACAATTTTTACTAAACTCATGTTTTCTAAATATTAAGTAAATAAAACCAATATTTGGCTAGGTAATATTTATAAAAACAGGATTTCTAGATAGATGATGATAAATTTTCATCTATATCTATAGAGCTGATAAATTTTCAAAACCCTTTGAATATCACTTGTACTACAAAGTCTCGTTTCAGTTTCAGTGCCATGGCACATTGATTAATCACCACTAAAGCGGTACATGAAATATTTGGCAATATAGGTATTTGGTAATGGTGATTGATGCACAGAATACGGCACCGTTATTATGCACTGGCCTTGAGAACTTTAGTTTTCATCTTCGATCACCTGATAGAGAACAAACTAACAGCTTTTTTCTTTCACCTTGCTGGAGAATAAACTAACAACTTCAAATTATCTGATCCATCCAAAAACTTATTTCCGTGAAACTCACTGATTTATTTATTATTTCGTGGGGATCACTATTATTTGCTGTAGTAAAATATCAAATGATCGATGTTTTATACCAACATGGCAGCTCACATGGTAGGCAACAGAATGAAAACAAACAGGTTTACTACCAAGAATTATACTATATTGCTTTTATTGACAGAAAAAGCATACAGATAATTTTATTCAGAGATTTTATGTGAATTATTTTGATAAGTGTACACATATATTTATAACTGACCTTTCTTTGTCAAGTGTGTGCCCACACACGTATTCATACTAAATCAATCTTAGAGATCTTATCCAAAGATTGAATTTCTTAAAGTGACTGTTCCAAATATGTATAATTTATGGCAAAAAAGTCACAAAATGGCAATACAAGGAGGCATAAAAGTGAAGATAAAGGGGGAGATGATGGTTAAAAACACCTGTAAATGAATAATTGATTTTGATTTAAATTCTTTTTAGTTCTTAGCTGATGAAATGAATATAAATGAAATTATTATGCAAAACACCTCTATTTGTTGTATATGCATGTACATATATGTGTTACAAATACAAAACTGATAGGATATTATTTAACATATATTCACACTCATAATGTGCATATATGTACATAATGAAAATGAGTGCTTGTTTTATATGTATGTATACACACACATACACATATTGCATACTTTCATTTTTTAAAATTTTACTTTAAGTTCTGGGATACATGTGCTGAACATGCAGGTTTGTTACATAGGTATACTTGTGCCATGGTAATTTGCTGCACCCATCAACCCGTCATCTAGGTTTTAAGCTCCACATGCATTAGCTATTTGTCCTAATGCTCTCCCTCCCCTTTCCCCACACCCACCTACAGACCCCAGTGTGTGATGTTCCTCTCCCTGTGTCAACATGTTCTCATTGTTCAGCACCCACTTATGAGTGAGAACATGCAGTGTTTGGTTTTCTGTTCCTGTGTTAGTTTGCTGAGGATGATGGTTTCCAGCTTCATCCATATCCCCGCAAAGGACGTGAACTCATCCTTTTTTATGGCTGTGTAGTATTCCATGGTGAATATGTGCCACATTTTCTTCATCCAGTCTATCATTGATGGGCATTATGTTGGTTCCAAGTCTTTGCTATTGTAAATAGTCCCATGATAAACATATATGTACATGTGTCTTTAGAGTAGAATGATGTATAATCCTTTGGTATATACCCAGTAATGGGATTGCTGGGTCAAATGGTATTTCTGGTTTTATATCCTTGAGGAATCACCACATTGTATTCCACAATGGTTGAACTATTTTACAAGCCCACCAACAGTGTAAAAGTGTTCCTATTTCTCTGCATCTTCTCCAGCATCTGTTTCCAGAATTTTTAATGATCACCATTCTAACTGGTGTGAGATGGTATGTCATTGTGGTTTTGATTTGCATTTCTCTAATGAACAGTGATAATGAGCTTTTTTCATATGTTTATTGGCCACATACATATCTTCTTTTGAGGAGTGTCTGTTCATATCCTTTGCCCACTTTTTGATGGGGTTGTTTGTTTGTTTTTTCTTGTAAATTTGTTTAAGTTCCTTCTAGATTCTGGATATTAGACCTTTGTCAGATGGATAGATTGCAAAAATTTTCTCATATTTTGTAGGTTGCCTGTTCACTCTTGTGATAGTTTATTTTACTGAGCAGAAGCTCTTTAGTTTGATTAGATTCCATCTGTCAATTTTGGCTGTTGTTTCAAGTGCTGTTGGTGATTTAGTCATGAAGTCTTTGCCCACACCTATGTCCTGAATCATATTGCCTAGGTTTTCTTCTAGGGTTTTTATAGTTTTAGGTTTTACATTTATGTTTTTAATCCACCTTGAGTTAATTCTTTTATAAGGTATAATGAAGGGGTCTAGTTTCTCTTTTCTGCATATGGCTACCCAGTTTTCCCAGCGCCATTTATTACATAGGGAATCCTTTCCCCATTGCTTGCTTTTGTCAGGTTTGTTGAAGATCAGATTGTTGTAGATGTGTGGTGTTATTTCTGAGGCCTCTATTCTGTTTCATTGGTCTATATATCTGTTTTGGTATTAGCACCATGCTGTTTTGGTTACTTTAGCTTTGTAATATAGTTTGAAGTCAGGCAGCGTCATGCCTCCAGCTTTGTTCTTTTTGCTTAGGTTAGCCTTGGCTCCACAGGCTCTTTTTTGCTTCCATATGAAATTTAACATAGTTTTTTTCTAGTTCTGTGAAGAAAGTCAATGGTAGCTTGATGGGAATAGCATTGAATCTATAAATTACTTTGGGCAATATGGCCATTTTCATGATATTGAGTCTTCCTATCCATAAGGATGGAGTGTTTCTCTATATGTTTGTGTCCTGTCATTTCCTTGAGCTCTGGTTTGTAGTTTTCTTTGAAGAGGTCCTTCACATCCCTTGTAGGTTGTATTCCTAGGTATTTTGTTTTCTTTTTAGCAATTGTGAATGGGAGTTTACTAATGATTTGGCTCTCTGCTTGTCTGTTATTGGTATATAAGAATGATTGTGATTTTTGCACATTAATTTTATATCCTGAGACTTTGCCAAAGTTGCTTATCAGGTTAAGGAATTTTTGGGCTGAGGTGGTGGCGTTTTGTAAATATACAATCATGTCATCTGCAGACAGAGACAATTTGATTTCCTCTCTTCCTATTTGCATGCTTTTATTTCTTTCTCTTACTCGATTGCCCTGGCCAGAACTTCCAATACTATCTTGATAAGAGTGGGGAGAGAGGGCATCCTACTCTTGGGCCAGTTTTCAAAGGTAATGCTTCCAGCTTTTGGCCATTTAGCATGATATTAGCTATGCATTTGTCATAAATAGCTCTTATTTTTGTGAGATATGTTCCATCAATACCTAGTTTATTGAGAGTTTTTAGTATGAGGGGTGTTGAATTTTATTGAAGGCCTTTTCTGCATCTATTGAGATAATCATGTGGTTTTTGTCATTGGTTCTGTTTATGTGATGGATTATGTTTATTGATTTGCATATGTTGAACCAGCCTTGCATGCCAGGCATGAAGCCAACTTGATCGTGGTGGATAAGTTTTTGATGTGCTGCTGGATTCTCTTGCCGGTATTTTATTCAGGATTTTCGCATCGATGTTCATCAGTGATATTGGCCTGAAATTTTCTTTTTCTATTGGGTCTCTGCCAGGTTTTGGAATCAGAGTGATGCTGGCCTCATAACATGATTTAGGGAGGAGTCTTTCTTTTTCTATTGTTCAGAATAGTTTCAGAAGGAATGGTACCAGCTCCTCTTTGTACCTCTGGTAGAACTCGGCTGTGAAGACATCTGGTCCTGGGCTTTTTTTGGTTGGTAGGCTAGTAATTACTGAGTCAATTTCAGAACTTGTTATTGGTCTATTCAGGGATTTGACTTCTTCCTGCTTTAGTCTTGGGAGGGTGTATATGTCCAGGACTTTATCCATTTCTTCTAGATTTTCTAGTTTATTTGTGTAGAGGTGTTTACAGTATTCTCTAATAATAGTTTGTATTTCTGTGGGATCAGTGGTGATATACCCTTTATCGTTTTTTAATGTGTGTATTTGATCTTTCTCTCTTTTCTTCCTTGTTAGTCTGGCTACCGGTCTATCTATTTTGTTAATCTTTTCAAAAAACCCACTCCTAGATTCATTGATTTTTTTTTGAAGGTTTTTTTGTGTTTCTCTCCCATTCGGTTCTGCTGTGATCTTAGTTATTTCTTGTTTTATACTAGGTTTTTAATGTGTTTTCCATTGCTTCTTTTGATTGTGATGTTAGGGTGTCTATTTTAGATCTTTCCCACTTTCTAATGTGGACATTTAATGCTGTAAATTTCCCTCTAAACACTGTTTTAACTGTATCCCAGAAATTCTGATATGTTGTGTCTTTGTTCTCATTGGTTTCAAAGAACTTATTTATTTCTGCCTTAATTTTGCTATTTACCCAGTAGTCATTCATAAGCAGGTTGTTCAGTTTCCATGTAGTTGTGCAGTTTTGAGTGAGCTTCTTAATTCTGAGTTCTAATTTGATTACACTGTGGTGTGAGAGATTGTTTGTTATGATTTTCATTCTTTTGCATTTGCTGAGGAGTGTTTTACTTCCAATTATGTGGTTGATTTCAGAATAAGTGCTATGTGGTGCTGAGAAGAATGTATATTCTGTTGATTTGGGGTGGAGGGTTCTGTAGGTATCTATTAGGTCCACTTGGACCAGAGCTGAGTTCAAGTCTGAATATCCTTGTTAATTTCCTTTCTTGTTGATCTGTCTAATATTGATAGTGGGTTGTTAAAGTTTCCCACTATTATTGTGTGGGAGTCTAAGTCTCCTTGTAGGTCTCTAGGAACTCGTTTTATGAATCCTGGTGCTCCTGTATTTGGCATATATATATATTTAGGATACTCAGCTCTTCTTGTTGCATTGATCCCTTTACTACTATGTAATGCCCTTCTTTGTCCTTTTTAATCCTTGTTGGTTTAAAGTCTGTTTTATTAGAGACTAGGATTGCAACTCCTGCTTTTTTTTTCTTTCTTTCCATTTGCTTGGTAAATATTCCTCCATCCCTTTATTTTGAGCCTATGTGTGTCCTTGCAAGTGAGATGTGTCTCCTGAATACAGCACACCTGTGGGTATTGACTCTTTATCCAATTTGCCAGTGTATGTCTTTTAATTGGGGCATTTAGCTCATTTATATTTACCGTTAATATTGTTATGTGTGAATTTGGTCCTGTCATCATGATGTTAGCTGGTTATTCTGCACATTAGTTGAAGCAGTTTCTTCCTAGTTTCATTGGTTTATATATTTTGGTGTGTTTTTGCAGTGGCTGGTACTGGTTTTTCCTTTCCATGTTTAGTGCTTCCTTTAGGAGCTCTTGGAAGGCAGGTCTGATGGTGACTAAATCTGTCAGCATCTGCTTGTCTGTAAAGGATTTTATTTCTCATTCACTTATGAAGCTTAGTTTGGCTGGTTATGAAATTCCATATGTACATCATGGAAACGAGTGCATGTGATACACACACACACACACGCACACACATTGCATACTTTCATTTTTGTGTCCATTACTTTTCTGATTTTATCAGCAGCCAACTAAAGAAAATAGAAAAAAAAATTGGTAATTCGATCTTTCATGTTCTGCATCTTCCAGCTTCACAACTTATAGTTTTCTATTTTTATTGTTATTGTGATCAGAATGAAAATGTATACAATAGAATCAGAATCAGGTCAGAATCAACAAAAATACTATAATGTTTGTACATGCTTTCGATGCAGTTTGTCTCTGCAAAGGGTGTGTGTGTTTCTATGCACATGTGCATGTACACAAGTGTGTAAATAAGTGTTTTATTCATGATGGAGAAAGGCTGGTCAAAATGATTCTGAATGAGATAGCACCACTACAGCAGATAATTAGGTCTCTAGCAATAAAACAAGTCATTAAACATGTTTCTAAGCATCTACTCAGTATCTGGCACAATGTTAAGTAGTGTAAATATAATCATTAGCAAAATTCAGCTTCTACCCTCAATGGTATATGTGTAGAACAAATTGGTAAAGCTGGAGTACATTTCAGGACCAAAAACAGTTTCTGTGTAGTTCCCACTTCATCAAGACCATGTTGTATACCTCTCATACACTTAAGCCATAGGGAAGCAATTATTCCATCCATCCTTTTACAGGGTAGTGGTGGGGAAGAAGAGCTGACTGTCATGCTTGAATTCACATAATTTCATAATTAAATAATTTCATGTTACATAATCTCGATAAACCTAAAATCCAATATATGATAAAGATAGTGTTTCAAATCAGTGGATAAGTGATAAACAGTTCATAAAATGGTGTTCAGATAATTGGCTATATGTATTTTATAGTTGCACAAAGGTATAATATGTCATTAATAAATATTAATTCCATAGTGGATGTCAAATACACTTTTTCAAAATATAAAGAAAAAATACCATAGACAAATATCACTTGCAACATTACGGTTAAAATTAAATATCCAAACATAGCCCTAACCAATAACAGAAAATTTAAAAAAAAAATTATGGATTGGAATTTGTTAAAATATAAAACTTTTCTTTTTCAGAGGATACAATGAATATGTGTAAAAAGCAAATATCAAATCAGCAACAAGTGCTTGCAATTCACTTGACATATTTAAAATATGAGTAGTTCCAACAAATCATAAATAAATGATTAGTAGTCCAATAAAAAAAAGACAAAGTACATTGACAGGAAACTGTATGAAACTCATGAACACTAAATGTCTTAGATTCTCTATTGTTAAACAAAATGCAAAAACAATAGAGAACATTATGAATATGGAGTTAATATTTAACAAAATTATTTTATCCATGTTATAAGTAAATATTTACATCCAAAAACCCTTGTTTTCTCTGAAAGTTGTCACTTATGAGTCTATTTTGAAAATGTTTAAAGAATAGTAATTAATTAACTTTAATAAATAGGTACTCCTATTGAGGGAAAACAGACATTTCCATAATTTTTCTTCTGTTTCTAATCTAGTAGATGGTAGGAAAATAATGACAATTGCATGTTCATACCTGGAGAATATGCATTCCATTTCTTTTAAACTTTTGCATTCTCAAAACTATATTGATACCTCAAAGCATACCCTTTGCTGTTGAAAACAGCCTTTCAAGTATAAAGACACACACATCACTTTCCTTAAATCTTATATAAGGCAAGGGCCTAGATTCCTATCAGAAAATGTATTTCAAGAATGCTTTTTTAGTAGTTCCTGTGGCCTTACCTTATAGAGGAAGGTTTTTTTTTAAACATACACACAGTATTTGATGCACATTTTTATTGGAAAGAGCTTTTATTTCCTTAAATGTTTTGTTGTCTAAGTGTGAAAAGTATCCTGCAGTGGAATTCAGTGGCACAGATGCTTATTGTGATAGATGAGATGAACTTGCTTCCCTAAGCATGCATGGGCATGAAATGCATCTGGCTTCTGTACATAAAAGTCAGTTATGTTCCCAAATGTGTCTCTGCATTTACACAGACGTTTAGGGGCAGACACCCTACTGTTCCCTCAAAAGGCGGCTCTGCTTAATTATGAAGTTCAAGTTAGACCAGAAGTTGGAAAATACTAAATTCCACATTGCAGACAGAGCCTGAGCAGGTGATGTCACCACTGCATTCTAAGGTGGCAAGTCCTCAGAGAAGTAACTTATCACCTTACCATGGAGAAAAATAACCGTGTCCAGAACACAAGAGGATGCTTTAAGGTAGCGTACAATCAAGTGTGCAAACCTGTGCAATACATACCAGATGAAATCCAGTTCAGAGGCTCAGGAAAACAAACAAATGAGGATATGCTTTAAAAAATAGGACTTAATATAAACAGTCGTGAGAGTAAAACTATTGCTAAGCACATAGGAAACATAAACCAGGCTTTCAGGAAGGAGTTTGGCACATGTGTGCACTGGTAGGAGGTGTAATGTGCAGAAATCTGGCCTTTTGTGGCATAGCAACTAAAGTTCCTTTTCTATTGTCCAGACAACCTTAAATATTCCTTTATGCAGTACTATTTTAAAAAGGCCATCTACTGTGCACAATGTGTTAGCATCAAGGACATGAAATTTATCTGGAATATACCAAAACTTTAATCAATAGACTAGGACCAAAGCTTTTAAAAACAGGTTTTCGTAGATAAATCATTATAAGTTATTATTTCCTCGCCATAGGTAAGGCATGATAGATAACTTTACTTTTTCTCAGTCACTTAGTGTTTAGGTAGAATAATGACCCTTAGCAGGATGACCTTTTGAATGTGTTGTTAGGCAGCATGGAAGCATTATGGTTAGAGGTGGAATTAAGATTGCTAATCACCTCACCTTAAACTGGAGCGATTATCCTGAATTATCTAGGTGGGCCCACTGTAGTCACAAAGAACCTTCAGACAGGAAGGCGGAGAGACCAGAGTGAGCAGAAGAGCTTGGGGAAACTGGAGCCGAGGCTGAAGTGATGTGCTGTGTCCAAGATGTGCAGAGGCCAAGAGCTCAGGGATACATGTGACCCCTCAAACCTGGTGAATTCTCTCCTGGAATCTCTAGACAAAATATACACTTGATGATACCTTGATTTTAGCACACTAAGACCCATTTTGGACTTCTGACCCCCAGAAGTATAAAGAAAAAAAATGTGTTGTTTTAAGCCTCTGAGTTTATGTTAATTTACTGTAACAGCAGTAAGAAACTAACACAGTAAGACGGCTTTTATTTTTATGTGATGTATAGAATTAAATTGGATATGCTAGGAAATATTGGAAATTTATTGATTTATTTTTTTGTCTGAGCTGGAGTCTGGCTCTGTCGCCCAGGCTGGAGTGCAGTGGCGCGATCTCGGCTCACTGCATGCTCTGCCTCCCGGGTTCCCGCCATTCTCCTGCCTCAGCCTCCCGAGTAGCTGGGACTACAGGCGCCGCCACCACGCCGGCTAATTTTCTGTATTTTTAGTAGAGACGGGGTTTCACCGTGGTCTCGATCTCCTGACCTTGTGATCCGCCCGCCTCGGCCTCCCAAAGTGCTGGGATTACAAGTGTGAGCCACCGCGCCCGGCCAGGAATTTATTTTCTTAATATAGTTCTTCATATTAGAATAATGAGAACCATCGAGTAATGAAGTGTTCTATTTTGTGAAGGATGATTATATAAACAGTACGAAGGTTAAAAACCGGGCGGGACCGGCTGGGCACAATGGCTCGTTCATGTAATCCCAGCACTTTGGGAGGCCGGGGCAGGTGGATCTCTTGAGCCCAGGAGTCTCAGATCAACCTGGGCAACATGTGAAACCCCATCTCCACAAAAATACAAAAACCAGGCAGACGTGGTGGCGGCGCCTGTGGTCCCAGCCACTCAGGAGGCTGCGGTGGAAGGATCGGAGCCCGGCAGGTGCAGGCTGCGGTGGACCGTGATTATGCCACTGCGCTCCAGTCTGGGTGACAGAGTAAGACCCTGTCTCCATTAAATAAATAGATAAATAAATATATATATAAGTAAAAGAGGAGGGTGTCTTTTGAAGGCTATTAAAGTCGTCTAAGTGTCCTCTGATTATATGAGGCTGGAATGGTGCATGGAATGTTGTGTTGAATAACCTGATACAGTCTCTGAAACTATAGAAGCATTAGTAATTTTAGCCTGAGAGTGCTATAATCTGGGATAATTTGGTCCAATACTTCCAGAGAGGGTTGAAGTTTTGAGATAGCTGGAGTTATTTCAGTTGAAGACCTGAATATGAGGCAACTGCATACTCAATTACAATTCAATTTCTACTCTTTATATAAGGTAGAAATGGGTAACATGTGGGACACTGTGTTAAAAGTAATGCAGCCATAGTGTAGTGGTAAAAGCAGATGAAAAGTACTATAATAGTCGTATAGATGAGGTACTGGAAAGAAGCAGATTTGAAAAATTGGAGATAAATGTCAGTTTTCCGGAGCCATGGGATGAAAACCAAACCGGATTACAACAGATTCAATTCACTCAAGATGTCTAACTTGGTAATAGGTCAGAAAACTCAATTTGTCGTATTTTCTTAAAAGTACACAAAAATGTTCCTTTTGATAAAACACGTGTAGTGCACCTTCGGATTTGATTTTTCTTTATGTTCTGTAAACTGCTCGCAGTAAAACAGAAAAAAAGTCTGACAAATATGATGGTCCTTAAATCTTGTAGGAGTATGATGCTTCTCCAAAGAATAGAGGTTTTCCTAGGAAGGCCCTAAGCAAGGAATCAAGTTTCCTTTTGCAAGAAATAAAATTCTCAAAAGTTCCCTGCACCTTGGAAAGGCTCTGGTTGAAATTAATAGCACAACGTTATTTATTTAAATTTTAACTTTTAAGTTCAGGGGTACAAGTGTAGGTTTGTTACAGAGGTAAGCTTATGCCATGGGATTGGTTGTACAGTTTATTTCATCACCCAGATATTAAGCCTAATATCCATTAGTTGTTTTTCCTGATCCTCATAGCAAATATTACCCCCATAAAGTTTTATGGTTACTTTTTTCTTATCTTCTGATTAATGCCATTAGATTCACCAATTGAAATTATTTTTCAGTAGTTTAATTCCCTCTAGAAGGTTTAAAAAATGTTTCCGAATTTCCTAAGTCTTCTTTCTTTGTTAGTCTTCTAAAAAGCTATATTCAATAGAATTCATGTGCTTAGGTACAGTTTCACTAAAAGCGTATCTTCAACATTTGATCTGTTTAAAAGTTCTTAAGGTGTTAAGGAACATTAGGTATCAGAGTTTATGGCATTTGATTAATCTGAATAAATCTTGGCATCAAATTGAATTCAGCAAAAGTAACAGTGATAAATCAGAGAGCAATATTTGAAATGTCTCCAGGAAACATTTTAAAACAATTTTTAAGTTCACTAATTTGAGTCATTACACTTGGCCCTAATATGGTAGATTTTAAGTGAAGCTCAGTCGAACCTGGCAGATATCATATACAAACTTTTAATAGTCCTAACAATTCCTGTACCTCATTTGGATAAAGATTATTTCCAGAGCATCAGTGCTTTGACCAGAAAGGCATTTATTATTCTGTAACACTTTTCTTGAGAAATTAGCATGATTCATCATTTGAGTACGCTCTCTCAGATAAGATTCTAATATTTGGGTGTGAATAAAACTTCAGGGCATTGAAAACAGCTGGAAGATAGACAATAGGGTGATCATCCTCTCTTGTCATTCTCTATCAAGGTCCTCTTTAATTATTGGCCTAAACAGCTATAACTTTATGGTGAAAACAAACCGCTCGGATATAGCGTTAAAGGTTGAAATAATGAATTATACATAAATCGATTTAGTTCAGTTATATTCTGTTGAATTGGGAGAACATCGAATTTTTAAATTTCTCTGCATTTCTTGAAGTTAGGAATAAAAGCTGGGGTGGGGTCTCCTGAAATAATGAGGTCTAGAATAATTTCTGTTAAATTTACTTTTTAGTAGGATAAGTCTACTAAAATCAATATGAATGGAACCTTCAATGTACCACTGAAGATAATTAATCTTTGAGAGGTTAAGTAACCATTACAAGGTAATTTACCTAATTAGCAACTAAACCAACCAAATTTTAGATTTCTTAACTTTAAGACTATTGCTCACATAGTCACGTAAAGTATATCTTCCACATAGTCACAGGCAATCACAAGCTAACACGAGCAGTTAGCACAAAATAGATGTTCCACATAGAATGCAGAACAAAAAAAGACACTTTAAAAATCCTTTTCCCTTTTCCAAATTCATATTTAAAAAGTTTCTTGTGGAATTTCCCAAATGCCAGCATGGCCACATATAATACAGATTGATACTCAGACCTCTAATGAGAAACAGTTAGAATTATGCTAAACAAGGAACATTCTATATTGATTTCACAAATTCTCCTCTTTCCACTTATAGTTTCTCATAAAATGTAACATGTTTGTCTTGTGTGGAGTCTGTATAGAAAAAGTGTGATAACTGAAGATATAGACACACAGGTGTATGTATGTCTGTGTGTTCCTGTGTATTATAGCCTTTCTTTAATGGTTTTCTCTTTATATATATATATACTTTAAGTTCTAGGACACATGTGCACAACGTGCAGGTTTGTTACATATGTATACATGTGCCATGTTGGTGTGCTGCACCCAGTAACTCATCATTTACATTAGGTATATCTCCAAATGCTGTCCCTCCCCCTCACCCCACCCCATGACAGGCCCCGGAGTGTGATGTTCCCCTTCCTGGGTCCATGTGTTCTCATTGTTCAATTCACACCTATGAGTGAGAACATGCAGCGTTTGGTTTTTTTTGTCCTTGTGATAGTTTGCTGAGAATTATGGTTTCCAGCTTCATCCATGTGTCTACAAAGGACATGAACTCATCCTTTTTTATGGCTGCATAGTATTCCATGGTGTATATGTGCCACATTTTCTTTTTTTTTTCTTTTTTTTATTATACTTTAGGTTTTAGGGTACATATGCACAATGTGCAGGTTTGTTACATATGTATCCAGCCACATTTTCTTAATCCAGTCTATCATCGTTGGACGTTTGGGTTGGTTCCAAGTCTTTGCTATTGTGAATAGTGCCACAATAAACATATGTGTGCATGTGTCTTTATAGCAGCATGACTTATAATCCTTTGGGTATATATACATATATATATAAAAAAACTATATATATATATTTTGGGGACGGAGTTTCGCTCTGTCACCCAGCTGGAGTGCAGTGGCGCGATCTCGGCTCACTGCAAGCTCCGCCTCCCGGGTTCACACCATTCTCCTGCCTCAGCCTCCAGAGTAGGTGGGACTACAGGTGCCCGCCACCATGCCCGGCTAATTTTTTGCATTTTTACTACAGACGGGGTTTCACCGTGTTAGCCAGGATGGTCTCGATCTCCTGACCTCATGATCCACCCTCCTCGGCCTCCCAAAGTGCTGGGATTACAGGCATGAACCACCGCGCCTGGTCTCTATTTAAGTTAGCTCTGTCCAGGGCAAACCAGCATTTCAAAGATACAAACTGTTTTTGCAAAAAACAGGTATACACCTATCCATAGTGCAGACATTATGTCTACTTATTTCTCTCTAAATAGATCTTTCATTTTAACAAGTACTTCACCTTCACAAAATTTAGTTGAGTCAGTGAACTCTTATCCAGATGCTATATCTTGGCCAGATTATCAAGAATTAAGCCTCACAGATAGGCTGTTTCCATTTCCTTTAACAAAGTTTATCAGTCCTGAGTTACTTCTTGATTTCTTGCCAGTGGCATATAATGATGACTCAGCCAAGTCAGTTCCCAGAGTTGGACTCTTTTTTTTCTTATACACAGGAAACTTCTTTTCCAAGAATACTTGTTCCAGTTGCTCACAATCTTCATAGTTGATGATTATAGAATGATCTATGTACTTTCAATGTACCTTCAAAAATGAGATCTGCAGCTGGATAAGACGTGTGTGTGTGTGTGTGTGTGTGTGTGTCTTAGTAGACTTAAACCTTTCATTGAATAAGAAGCCTAGTTGATAGTGTAAGGTGAGAGTTAGAAGAACAGGGAATTATTTGGTTTAAGGAATTGTGAAGAAATGTGCTATGCCATTAAAATTTTTCTCTACTTTTGTGTTAAATCTTAATTTTGTGCAGAATTTACTAAGCTGCAGGAAACTGTCAAAATTGACTCTTGCTAAGTTCCATATTGGTTTGTAATTATCTTAAAACAAAAGTTGGTTGATACTAAAGTGCAGTTTTTCCTCTAGCTTTCATAAATTGAGACAGGTCTTTTTCTCACCCTCCACATACCTATGGCTGGAAGCCGAGGTGGTTGTTCTTGGTTCCCGTTAAAACTTCTAGACTGTTAATTTCTCCGCTCCTTGCAAATTAGACTGTTCCTTTGAAACTCAAACCCCTTGGAAATATCAGCCATGCCCCTTTGGTATTACCATCATCAACAGACCTCCCTCCTGGGCACTCTGGTCTTATTTTTTTTTTTTTTGAGATGGAGTCTTGCTCTGTCACCCATGCTGGAGTGTAATGGTGTGATCTCGGCTCACTGCAAACTCCTCCTCCCGGTTTCAAGTGATTCTCCTGCCTCAGGTTCCTGAGTAACTGGGATTACAGGTGCATACCACCACACCCAGCTAATTTTTGTATTTTTGGTAGAGACGGGGTTTCGCCATGTTGGCCAGGCTGGTCTCGAACTCCTGACCTCAGGTGATATGCCTGCCTCAGCCCCCCAAAGTGCTGGGATTACAGGCATGATCCACTGCACCTGGCCTCTTGCCATTTATTTAAGGCTTTAGATCTTTTGCTCAATATCATCTTCAGGCAAGTTCAGCCATCATTTTAGTGGCTCAGCTTTCACGTGAAAGGACCAGTACAAACCTCGGTTCCCCGTTTTTTGACATCTTTATTTCCATTACTTTTTTTCTTTCCTCCACTTTATTGTCATCAAATCTGAAACATTTTCTATAAGGGTATGTACCACCAGGATCTAGATGCAAATATTCTGCCTCCTGGACATCACTCCTTGCCAGCTCGTTGGCCCAGATGTCCTCATTCCTACAACCCTTCATTTTCACTGAGACTCTCCTTAGGACACAGATGCTGCTGCTCCCTCACGATCCATCCGTACTCTCTTGCTTTCAGTTTCCACGTTTTCCTCCTCAAATGCCATAGTTCATTTTTAGCATTCCCTTGCAACTACCCTGAGCTTCATTTTCCCACAATTTATTTGTTTCTCTTTCTCTTCCCAAATTTTAAATGTTGATGTTTCTAAGGGTTCTGTCCTAATTGCTCTTCTTTTCTCTCCACACACATACTCTCTCTAAGCTCTAAACACTACTAAACAGCTCATAATTTCCAGTCTTAGAGTTTGGTCCAGACCTTTATTCTGGGAGTTGATGATTTACGTGACAATAGCACTCGAATAATTCAGAGGTAACATGTCCTGGTTTCCCACATGATAGTAAGTGGCACTGCCAGCCATGCTAGATGCTTATAAGTCATTTTTGGCCCTTCCTCAATATTCTGACAATATCCAATTCAACATTCATTTAAAGAATATTTTGGTTCCAAATACATCTGTAATTTCCTCCACCTATTTTGATTTCCAATGTCCCCAGCCTAGCCAGAGCCACATATTTTCTTACCTACGCTTATTTTCTTAGGTCATCCTTAGTCAACTTACTTTAATTCTTATCTCCGACACCCTGTTAGCTACAGAGAAACCAAAGTGATCTCTTAACATGTCTTTCAGTTTCCAACTCTCCCACTTTTCTGGTGTACTTGGACTAAGATTTATGTTCCTCATCATTACTAATGAAGACCTGTACTGTTTCACATATCCTTCTCTTTCAGCCACGTCTCACATTACTCTTTCTCCCTTCTGTACTTCATCCAGATTCCTACTTTTCAGTTTTTCATTTCATCCAATTCACAGGTTTCTTCTACATGCCAAGATCTTGCTCATAT
The DNA here is from genome assembly GCF_028878055.3 of Symphalangus syndactylus. Lineage (NCBI taxonomy): Eukaryota > Metazoa > Chordata > Mammalia > Primates > Hylobatidae > Symphalangus > Symphalangus syndactylus. The sequence goes on from NC_072425.2 coordinate 153,729,421, forward strand.
ATTAGGGTCCTCGAACACTGGGGGTTTTTCCTATAAGACGAATCTTTCTGTATTGTATGAAAAGCTAACTCTTTTTATTCTCAGGTCTTAGCTTAAATATTCTCACTTGAAAGAAGTGGTTAGAGTCTGTATAATCCAAATTAATATTTCTTTTTTTCTTTTTCTTTTGAGACAGGGTCTTGCTGTGTCACCCAGGCTGGAGTGCAGTGCCACAATCTTGGCTCACGGAAACCTCTGCCTCCTGGGTTCAAGCAGTTTTCCTTTCTCAGCCTCCTGAGTAGCTGGGACTACAAGCGCACACCACTACACCCGGCTAACTTTTTTATTTTTAGTAGAGATGGGGTTTTGCCATGTTGATCAGACTGGTCTCAAACTCCTGGACTCAAGTGATCCATCCGCCTTGGCCTCCCAAAATGCTGGCATTACAGGCATAAGCCACCACGCCCGGCCCAAATTAATATATCTATATATAAAAACTATATGTATGAATCTTATATAATGCGAATTAAGATTATATCTAATGTTCGCCCCAACACCCTTGTTGGATATTCAGTCCCTTGCTTCACTTTGCATGTGAACACATTTTGTAATAATCTCTTCACTTTGCTCAGTTGGATTTCTGTGCCTGTCTTCGTCTTCAGAATTGAAACCCTAGGAGTACAGGACTGTGGCTTTCTTATTCACCACTGCAGCTCCGTAACTAAGAGAGCATCTGATACATATGTGTGAAGGGAATTGGTTAAATATAGACCACTAGGTCCAGTGGAGTCCACAGCCTATTCACTTCATGTAGTTTCCAAGAAACAAATGCTTCTCAACATATATTAATGAATGAGATATGGGCCAGGGTATCTGGTCTGGCTGGAGATGGCTTAACTTTGAGTTCACTTGAGAGGGTATCAGTGTGAGCAGGAATGCTTTCACTCACTTCAAGAATTGCATGGTGTTGGCTGGGCGCGGTGGCTCTCGCTTGTAATCCCAGCACTTTGGGAGGCCGAGGCGGGCGGATCACGAGGGCAGAAGATCGAGACCACGGTGAAACCCCGTCTCCACTAAAAATACAAAAAAAATTAGCCAGTCGTGGTGTCGGGCGCCTGTAGTCCCAGCTACTTCGAGAGGCTGAGGCAGGAGAACGGCGTGAACACAGGAGGCGGAGCTTGCAGTGAGCCGAGATTGCACCACTGCACTCCAGCCTGGGTGACAGAGCGAGACTCCGTCTCAAAAAAAAAAAAAAAGAAGAAGAATTGCATGGTGTTTAGGGGGAAGAATCACCCCGCTTCTCTGGGGAGACATGAGGGCTCTGTGGCTCCTGTGGGCTCTCAAACTGTTGGAAGATGATTGCTAAACCTGAGTTTTCAGGTCTCCTAGTTATATTCATTTAAACTTATACATGATTTGTCACTATTTTAAGTTGTTTTTCACTGAAAAGTCAGTCTGAATATAGAGCCTTATTTCATTCAGATCAGAAAAACTGGGTTTTGGTAAAATCTGTTTATCTATAATTTTTAAGTAAGTACAATTTTATAAACCAGTTATTCCTAACTTGAGAGGCCTGGAGGATTTATTACAATGTGTATTTCAGGGCCACATCTGCAGAAGTTTTGATACAACATTTCCTTACTAATACCCCTGACAGCACATTTTAGCAGGCATCCTGTGTTATTCAGAAGCAGAACGTTTATGCACTACACTTTGGGAGAGAGAAGTGCATGTTATGTTACCATTTAAAGATGCCTGGTTCTTGTGGGGCAAATTGGCAAATGATTTATCTGAACTAATGGCAGAGTGGAATTTTAATACTTTAGGGTTTTCAGGAATCTTAGAGCTGTTTTCATTTGTCTCACACATACAGCCTGAACCTTGAAGACATTAATGAATTTGTCACAGAAATTAAATTGGGCCAAAATTTACATTTGCAACCCATGTCTGTGCTCTTCATTCTAAAGCACAATGGCCTAGAGTCATATTTTAACCTCTAAGTTTCATCTTATTAAAAAATAAAATAAAATAAATGTAAATACATGCATGTATTATACTATATATACAATTTATATACATTACAATATTAATTTGAATTACACATGACATCACTAGTAAAGGCCAGTTACAGTTTAGACTGAGATAAGCCCTGTGAGAATTTACTAAGGTCAAAAAGACTCCTTTTAATAGTGACTCAGTGGTACCTACTCTAAGGACAAAGGCTCCAGTATGTATCCTAATCTAAGTTATTACTGAATGTGAGTCCTGTGATAGCTTCTAATGAAAATTTTCCATTGAAAAAAATCAATGTTAATAACTGGAACTCGAGAGCTGTAATGGGTTCTGCTGTGTTTTTCGGGCTTAGACTGTGTGCTATAATATGCTAAGAAGAGGAGTTGATGACCTGTGAGCTCTGGTCACTTCCTGATCTCATTTGACTCTTTGGTCTTTAGTTTTAAAAGGGTGATCAGAGAGGTTGCTTTATAATGGAGAAGTTGAACAAAAGGACCATCAACCTGCAGGCTCACTGGCACAGCGCAAGTTTCACCGGATAAGCATTTCAGTAAAGAGGACTATTGCCAACAGCAATACTTGCAAGGAAGCTTTGTTACAGAGAGGATTTTTTTTTTTAAAGAAGCTGCTAGGAAAACTGACACTAGAAGCTAACTAGAGTCACTCTTTATAGATATCAATGAAATTGTAAGTCTGAAGACATTACTTACCTAGATACAGTAATGGACTTTATTTAAGAACCAACTTTATACATACCTAATATACCTAGGCTTGTTGATCAAGTTGGCTGGCTGGGGAAGAATAAAACCATCTAGAAGATCCACATGATGAGAGAAAGCATTCGGGGAGGGCAGACAGAGACATGATGCTGGCCACAGATAGAACCCAGAGACGCTCTGTGATTGAAGTAGTTCTAATACCTGGAAGCTTCGATTTGCTCTTATAACGTGTCTAAAGCCATTTAATTCAAGACTACCCTTCCTAGTTGGTACCTGTAGATGTAATGCATCTCCTAAGGTATTAGTCTAGGCTCCACCGGACAGAACAACTACCTGGAGGTAGGTGGTGGAGCCTCCGGACTCCGCGACACATTTCACAATGCTGTTTACTCCAAAACACTGGCCTTATTGAACTAATCTAGCTATTGGGTAAGACGAGAAGTAATACACGAACATTCTTAAAGTCTGTTCTCTTTTGCCTTGTGACCTTAAACATTTCAAAGACCAACATGAACACTATTGAATAGAATTGTGTTTCCATCGTCATAACTAATCTGAAAGCCTAAGTTATACCTCTTTCACTGCACATCCAATCTATTTTATGGGCAGAAGAGCACAATGGGCTCAGCTATGCAGGCTTTAGGAGTTATTTTAACCTTTAAAGAACAATAGACACAAGTAAAAGTACATACATAAAGTAGGCATTTTATATTTAATTTTTATTTTCATATGCATGAAAAGTGTGTTCCAAAAAAAGATTAGAGAAATCCATGGCATGTCTTTCTGGTTAATGTTACTTTATTTTTTGGTTCATCTACGCTACTACTTACAAGTTACTTGTTTTTTTTTTCATGGAAAATTTTTTTTAAATGAATTGATTTTGCTTTTCATCAGCACAGTTGTTGACTAATACCAAAGTTAGTTAGAAGGTTATGATTTTTACATTTATAGAATGTCAGGGGCAGCATTTAGACAATACATCATAGTAACTTGGCATTTATGAAATATTAGTTTTCCATAAACATGAACTCAGAGAGGAAGGTTACATTTTTTTAAATTATAATAACATTTTGAAAACCATCTGTCCTTTAAAATGTTACTAAAATATATATTGGAACTGGTGTTTTAGATGCCAGTCCTTCCTGAAGAGTGTTTTGAGATTTTTTTCAAATACTGCCTCAGTTCTATATAAAATAGAAAATATTCTGCCTTGTAAAATGACTACTGGATGTAGGTAAGAAGAAGTTAAGGAAATATTACATAAAAGTAGATTTGCAAAGGTAATTTGCTGAAGGATTATTTACACTTTGATGAGTGGATCTGGATATTTTGATACTAAGTGAAAGTGGTTCCACTGGAATTAGAAGGGAATAGAGATCTGAAAGCAGGAGTGAAAAGAATGTGTGTAAGCCGGGCACGGTGGCTCATGCCTGACCTCAGGTGAGCCGCCCACCTCAGCCTCCCAAAGTGCTGGGATGACACGCTTGTTAAGTGGTACTCTAATTAATCAGTAACTTAAACCTCAAAAGAGATTCATTATGTACACAAAATTAATCTTGTGTAATCAAGTGTATAAGTAAAATTAATTGAAGAAATCAAAAAACGCAAGGTGGCTGACACCTGTAATCTCAGTGCTTTCGGAAGTCTAGGTGGGAGGATCCCTTGACTTAAGGAGGCTGAGACCAGTCAAGCAACACGGTGGGACCCCATCTCTGTAAAACAATTAGCCGGGGATGGTGGTGCGTGCCTGTAGTCCGAGCTACTTGAGAGGCTGAGGCAAAAGTATCGCTTGAGCCTAGGACTTGGAGTCTGCAGTGAGCTATGATCACACCACTGACTCCAGCCAGAGCAACAGAGGGAGACAATGAGAACACGTGGACACAGGAAGGGGAACATCACACTCTGGGGACTGTTGTGGGGTGGGGGGAGGGGGCAGGGACAGCATTAGGAGATACACCTAATGCTAAATGACGAGTTAATGGGTGCATCACACCAACATGGCACATGGATACATATGTAAGAATCCTGCACGTTGTGCACATGTACCCCAAAACTCAAAGTATAATAATAAATAAATAATAAACCACAAAACACTTGTAATTCCAAATCCAGATATATAAACCACAGGAATACTTAGATAAACACACGTTATACACACATATAGTATATGTATGATAAAATATACTTGTATGTTCAACTTGGGAAAGGTTGATGATTTTAGAAACTAATAATTCTATTGCCTTGTGCTCTAATGATTTTCAATTTGAAGATTTATTTGGGATCAAATATATGAGGCTCCATATACAAGACATCTTTCTTTCCCCTCTTCTCAGCACCATTTTTTGGCTGATTATTGGACTACAACTGGGAGATCTAGAACTAAATTCCTGCTTAGTGTTTACTTGTTCAGAGCATAGGCTTTGAAATCATCCTGTTTTGCCTCAGTCTCCACAGTGGTACCTACTAACCTCATGACTAGGGGATCGTGTAGCATTTCTCTAAGCCTTGTTTTCTTAGCTGTGAAGTGGTAAATTTTGGAAGTGCTTTGTTCATAGGATTTCTGTGGAAACTGAATTGGGTAAAGAATGTAAGGCATTTAGCACAGTAAAATAACCTGGATTACAGTAACTTTTCAAGGAGTGTTTATTAGTACTTAAACTGCCATTGTCATCAAAATTCTGTTTTTACATATGAACTTAGAAATGCCATTGTAACCTTCTCAACTCATTTGGTCATTTAAAATAGAGAGGTTGAGTTAGGTGTTTCTTAAATTTCTCTTTAGCTCTGATACTATGTGTCTGACGTTAAGTAATGCAAAGTTGGTAATTAAATCTTCCCCTTTCGTGATGTAGGAGAAAGGCATAAAAAATTTCTGGGTGACTGGATTCCCTTGCAAGTTTATTAGAATTGTAATTACGTAGCATTTTGAATAAAGCGTTCATTCTGGAAATCATTAAGTTTATTTTTCTTAACTCCGTATTTTGTCAACTGTGGAAAAATTGGGATTTAGGAGTAACCTCTGATTTAAAATTCCACCTAGTAACCATCTAAATTGTAGTCTTGTAATTTCCTAACTTTGGTCTTGAAGGTGTTTATCATTCTTATGCGTTATCATACTGTATTATATATTTATGCAACATAAAATGTATAGTTTTAACTATTGCACATGTTTACATATGAAAGGTGTAGTTTTGAACTTACCATTATTAAATTTGCTAATTTTGCTTCACTATTCATTTTGGACACTTATCCATATTAGTACATGCAACTCAAGTTTATTCTTTTGAGCTACTGTATATCATTCAAATGTATGAATAAATAACCTTGCTTTGGTGGACATTTAAGTATTTTCATGTATCAGTATGAAAAACAGTTTCAAAATGAACATTCAAATATACATTGCATATATGTGTATAATATTTGTATATATGAAGGTTCCTGTGGGTCATATATCTGAAATCAAAATTACAAGTGTTTTGTACCTTCTATAATTAATTTTACTCTCAATTTTAAGTAAACAAGATTAGTTTTTGCACATGATGCATCTCTTTATTCAGTTAAAATTACTGACATAATTAGAATACCACTTAAAACTTGAGAATATTTTCAAGGGTATTTATGCAAAACTTACATAAATGTGTTGAAAAGTCCTTTTGTATATATGTAGAGATTACATGGTATGTTAAATTCATCAATTTGCCTAAATATCAAGTTATACTTAAGTAGTGTCCATACACCATGCTTTTGCTTGACTGAACTCCAATATGTATATCCGGAGTACTTTTTAACATTCATAGGTTAAGTGGCCTGTTTTGGAAAATGATATTAAAAATGGAATTCAGATGAATGCTTAAAGATTAAAAATGAATGAGCTTTCGTATTAATCATCAATATGACAACCCTAAAGGGAAGCATGATTTTCAAATATACCTCCTTGTAGGCAGGATAATTCAGAAATGCACAGTGCATATTAGATATGGGATTTGAGTCATAGTGTATTTCTCTAAGAATGTAATTTATTGTACTTTCACATCCACCCCACTGAATATGCAGAGTTTAAGATGCAATGGTCAGAAGACATGAGCGTGTCACTAGAAGGATGTGGACGTGGGCTCCGGGGCTGTTGATGATGACGGTGGTCTTTTGGGGTCATCTGGGGAATGGACAAGGCCAAGGTAAGTGCAAGGATTTTCTAATTCTTTGCGAGTTGGATGCGAATTTCACTTTGTGATGAAATTATGTTGAGTCTTTGGTTTGATGTTTAAGCAATTTTTTACAATCTTCCGTCAGGTTTTTGTTACAGGGTATTGTAATATCTCTGCACCAGTTAAATTGAAATAGAATTAGGTGTGAGTAAATGCATCAAAATTGAAGCCATCTTTCTGAAATTGGCTTTTCTCTGTTGTAATTGATGATATGTATATATATGTGAGGTTTTATGAAGCCATATATATGCGTGTGTCTCTGTTGTAGTTGGTGGTATGTATATATATGTGAGGTGTTACGAGGCCATAAATATGCGTGTGTGTGGGTTTTGGGTGGGTGGGTGTGCCTGTGAGTTTGTGTGTGTGGTATTTTACAAGAACACGTAGCATATAAAGTTGTCGTGATTTTGAAGAAAAGTTTTTGGACGTTTGTCTGTTTAGGGTTTTTATGTTTTTGGATGTTTGTCTCTTTAGGGTTTTTATGTTTTACATTTTAAAATTTCAAGAACCTATTCTTAAAGGATGCGATGTTCTTTAGAAATTAAATGAAAAATGTGACGTTTCTCATTCTTCTGCCAAGTGTATTTAGGGGAAATTAATGAGAGAGTGGAGCTGCAAGGTTGTGGCATCCTGAAATGTCTGTTGGAGCGTAGAAAAAGGCCATAGATTTTGTAATAAGGCTTTCAATACTGATTTCATCAATAGCTGTATGGAGTGGTTTGTGCCAAATCTAGTATCTGTGAATGTATTTTGTGATAAGTATTGTATTATTTTTGGAGGTGTGTTGCCTGCTCAGATACAAATTGCAATTCTGTATTTTATGTGATAAAACATCCTGACATCGCTGAAATTTTCTTTTCCTTTCCGGGCAAGTATATTCGGCATTGATTTCCTGCATTTTCAAGGCTTGAAATGAAATCTGTGAGCAGGAAGTTTACAGAGTTATTTCAAGGGATAGGTATATTTCTCCAGATAAAATTGAAAGTGTGCAGTGTTATTATATAATTGTGATGAAGTTGAGCTTTGCTAGTTTGAAGTATCTAATAAAGTTTAACACTTTTTAAAAGATCCTTCAAAAAAAGCAGTTTTCTTGCCATATGTAATATTGTTCAATGAAGTTTTGAAATGAAATAGATATTTTTCAAAACCACAAATGCATCTGTGCCTTTATATGAACAGTTGTATATACATGTAAGCAGATAATACATTTTGTTAATTAAGATCAGCTTTGATTTTAATTTTTCTTTCCTGTCATTCAGAATTTGTATTTGCATCTAATAGAATTCTCATTTTTCTTTTTTGTCATAAAACTAATGTAAAATATATTCAATACACATAGTAGTTTTTTTCACCAAAGGTCTAAAACAAGAATATGTAGACAGTAGCTACGTTGGATTTCTTTGGCTATAAGAGTTGTCTATTTCTCTGGTGATGTGTAGAATTACTAAAATGCAGCATGACAACTGTTTCTCTGTAATAGTGATCCAACATGACATGTAGTATTACACAGGGTTGCTAATACCTTCCTCTGACCATCATTTCCAGTAATTGTGGCTTGTTTTAGATGAGGAATAGGTTATTAGATATTTAAAATATTTGAGAAAAATAGGTATCTTCTCTCTTATTTACCCAAACCCTTTTATTTACTCAATATTGATGGCTCAAGTATTCTATCTTTCACTAGGGACCATCATTTATTAAAAAATGGCCTGAAATCAATTCCAAGTCTAGCTGTAGTGAAGCTTCTAGTGGGAAATGCAAATTAAGTAATTTGTTTTCTTTCTAAAAGGATAAATTAAAATAGACAATGATTCAAAGAACAAAACAACTTAATAGAAAACATAATGGAATGCTTTGATACTATGATTCAGGGAATTTTGCTTCCTTAGTGGTAGCTAGATTGAGTGAAGGAGATTGCTTAGGTATAATGAGCAAATCTTATAATTGCAAGTATAACCCAAGCTGCATATCATCATTTAGCTCAATAAGCCTCATTAAATATTAAATATTACCTTTTAACTTTTATGCAATTAAGCAGAATTTAAAAATAAAAGTTTTAAAAATTAAAGTTTTTATTACTAAGTATCTTTTAAAATACAAATCTCACAGCTCCTTATTGTCAAGAAAAGAACACATGAAAATTTATAAATAAGGTTTTCTCTCTATTAAATTTACAGTCTTGCATTAAATATTGGTTATTGGGACCCACCATGTCCATGATTATGATTAAGTATCAATGAAAGATGACTCTTGCAGCAAATATGCATGCAAATGTTTTAAGATTATTTTCACATTATTTCACATAATTTCTTAAGCATAATAGGATAAGTAAATTATACTTTCTACACAAGCTCTTCATATTTATGAATAGACCATGTTCTAAATTTTTCAATCATTGGGGAATCCCAATGTCATATTTATGAATGGACCATGTTCTAAATGTTTCAGTCATTGGGGAATCCCAATGTCATATTTATGAATGGACCATGTTCTAAAAGTTTCAGTCATTGGGGAATCCCAGTGTCGTATTTATGAATGGACCATGTTCTAAATGTTTCAGTCATTGGGGAATCCCAGTGTCGTATTTATGAGTGGACCATGTTCTAAATGTTTCAGTCATTGGGGAATCCCAGTGTCGTATTTATGAATGGACCATGTTCAAAATGTTTCAGTCACTGGGGAATCCCAGTGTCGTATTTATGAATCGACCATGTTCTAAATGTTTCAGTCATTGAGGAATCTTCCTAGAGAAACCGTGTGAGAAATTGTAGCTAAGCTCAAAAACGGAAGACAAAAATCGATTTAACGAGGAATGTAGATTAATGTCATAGTATTATCGCGACTGTGTGCAACCACTACTTATAAACAATGATATAAGAAATGCAATCTGAAATCTGAATTCTAAATAGGAATGTAGTGCCATTATCCCTCTGGGACCCTTAGGGTCAAAATAAGATAAAAGTGATGAATGGTGGGTTGGAAGTCAGTCAGTGATCCTTGTCAAATTTTTGTATCTGTCAAGAAAAGCATCTGCTTGAGGACATCCATTTTCCTACTTCTGAGTTACAGAATAATAGGTACTTATCCTGAATGTGACATTCCCTGACGTGGACTCTGTCTTTGCTGCTTAGGTGGTGTGTGCATGAGAAAGTGCTTAACATCTGAAAACGGAGACAATCCTTAGAGAAAGATATATATGAATTTTAAAAGGAAATATACCTACGATGGAAATAAAACAAATAGCATAAATATCTAGCTGTATTTGGTCTTTTTGGTAACTATTACAATATATACATTTTCAAACAACTAAGTTCAGCACTGACTTTGGGAGAATCTAGATAAAACTGAACTGACATATAATAAGCATTGGTGTAATTAATAGCACAGCGGGCAGAACCATGGGGGTATTTCCTGAGGAAGAGGGACTATAGAGAGGCAAAAGAAAACCCAGCTCATTCTGGGGAGTGCCAGGAGCAGTTATTATATTCAGAACTGAGAACTTATTTCTAACTCACCAACCCATAGTTCTGGCTGAAGTGCAGTGGTGCAGTCATAGCTCATTCTCAGCCCCAAACTCCTGGGTTCATATGGTCCTCTCATCTCAGCCTCCTGGTAGCTATGACCACAGGTGTGCACTACTTTGTCCAGCCAGTTTATTTTATATTTTATTTTCATTTCATTTGTAAAGACTGGGTCTTGCTATGTTGCCCAGGCAGGTCACAAACTCCTATCCTCAAGCAGTCCTCTAACCTAGGCCTCCCAAAGTACTGACATTACAGGCATGAGCCATTGCATCTGGCTCAAAAATATTTCTGTCCTAATGGCTTTAACAAAGAAGTGCCGTTTTGGGGATATATACAATGGTGTGCTGCTTGGGAGTGACAAAAAAATAATTATAAGAAGAATGGAACGAATATGTCAGTATGTTTTCAAAAGCAAGTTAGCCCAAGTTTTTAAACAAGCATAATTTTAGGGTTTTTGTAACTAACTTAGGGTTTAAATGTAGCAAAAATTTTAAACATTATCTCATGAATACACAGAAAATTTTAATCAATTTGGTTTCCATGATGAATTTAGATGCTTAAATTCCTAATTTCAATTTGCTGCTAGATATGAGAAAGTTTGAGATTTTGAAGAAGCAAGTGGTTCTTACAAATGTAGCAAACTTAAATTTTGAGGACAATTTAATTTAACTTCCATTTTTATGACCAGATTTTGGGTCAGCTGTTAAGCATTCAAAAAATAAAATCTGATAATATCTGGCAATTCCAATTTTCAGTTTTATTGATCTTCACCATGAAATAATATATAAGCTAAGGGGCAAAATTTTGGAAAAGCAGATCACTTTGTTGTCCTATTTAGCAAGTTCTCAAATTATGCCATCTTGGAATCATTACAAGTAATTATACGAAGACAGTATCTTGTGTTTTGTATTTCATTGTTACACATCCAATTGTTCTCTAGAGATATCAGAGAAAACCCACTCAAGAAGGGAAGGTTAGATAAACAGCCCTCTCTCTCTCTCTCTCTGTCTTTGCCTCCATTTGGTTCCTTATGTTCATTTCTCAGTGCATTTCAGTTACTTTTATTGTTCCCTTCATTTTCTCTTTCATTCCAGAAGTTTAAGTGATTGCATAATTCTTTTGACAGCTGAAAGTAGTATCCGACTTTGAATGAAAGGTTTACAGCTACAGCTTTTCAATTAGAAAATCTCAGATCATGTGATCTATGAGTTTTAATATCTTAGGATCTCGACCAGTAAGGAATAATCACTTTGAAAAACCTTGATGCTACCTAGAGTTTGTGTTTTGTGAGGTTGCTTGGTAAATTATTTTCCTTTGATAATTGAATATTGCTTCAAGAGAGGTGAGCTCAGACGTTTGGCAATGAATATTGAATGTGTATTCCAAGAGACATGACCTTAAAATATCATCAAGCTAAGTAGTAGTGAAATTGAACTCTGCTGTATAATAGAAGTCAGTGTTTCTTACATCTTTGTGATATATAAATATTTTTACATTGTGGTAGATAATAATTTGTATGGGAACATTTAATTGAATTTAATTTATCCTATGGCAGAATTATGTTGCATAGGTCATTTTAGTTTTTGATTTAAGCATCTTAAAATTACAAATGCAAATATTCAACACGTAAAACCCACATGAATACACACTCCCAAACATTTGAAATCCTAACAGTCATTTCCAACAGCTTTTTCCTACAAAAGAAGTCAGCTCTTCTTAGAGAAGACATGCATTCCCATAGCTTGAGAGGTGCACACTATAAGGTAAACAGAGAAAGGATTACAGCAGTTTAAGTATACCAGCGGATTTACTTTATAGACAATAGACTTTTGAATTACTTGTCTTCAAAATTTGGTTTCTTGAGAAAATTATCTGTGTAGATTAATCATGCATTTCAGATACTTTCCAGACATCTGAATGTTGTTTTCTTAAAAGTAGCCAGCACGCCTTTTTATGCAGTCTGCATGGGAGATAGTAAGAGATGTGTATGCTGTGTATCTACTAGTAGAGATTTGTTTATGAGTGCTTCCTTAAAAAATTATTTTTTCTGAAGAAAGGGATTTCTTTTTTATAATTTAGATTAGATGATTTTAAATGTTTTTAGGTTTTAACCTCTCTGATCATCAGGGTCATTGCCATGGAAAAAATGCAAGTTATAGCATATTTCATTTTTATAAGGAAAGAAGTTGATAATTTAGACTTTTTTCTTTTACTAAATTGAATTACATCACTCAATATTTGGATGGCATTAATTCACAATAGCAACAAAAAAATCTTACTATTCAACAAAATAAAGTATGATTTCCTTCACATTTAACTTAATTTGTTCTTTAAAACATCTCCTAACGAAGGTTTTCTCATCCTCTGAAGCTGAATTTATTTAGGAAAAAATATTTTAAACACCATCCCAAGTGATATAACTATTTTTATTGAGCTTTGATGTTCTATTTGAACATATTTGAAGACTGTACAAGCACTCAATTTAGAATTAAGATTTTATTTGGAGATTTTGGTTGTATTTGAAATCTGTTGTGGAATTAAACATGAAGAATACGTCAATTTACTAGATGTCATTGTCTATGACACATTTTAGTCTTATCTTTCTGCCTATATGTAAAGAGGAATAGAAATAATTGGTATAAACAGGAAAAAAGAAGTAAAGTAGTAGGATCAGATGTGAGAAATATATAAGCTAAGATACTCTTTTTTTGTTTGTTTGTTTTTTGTTTTTGTGAGACAGAGTCTTGCTCTGTTGCCCAGGCTGGAGTGCAGTGACACAATCTTGGCTCACTGCGGCCTCCACCTCCCAGGCTCAATGGTTCTCCTGCCTCAGCCTCCTGTGTAGCTGGGATTACAGGTACGCATCACCACACCCGGCTAATTTTTGGATTTTTAGTAGAGACTAGGTTTGACCATGTTGGCTAGGCTAGTCTCAAACTCCTGACTTCAGTTGATCCGCCCACTTCAGCCTCCCAAAATTCTGGGATTTCAAGTGTGAGCCACCAGGGCCAGCCTAAGCTAAGATATTCTAGAAGCTATTAATAGTAAAATATAATGTAAATTGTTTAAAATTTATCTGTATATGAAATTTTTTCTAGGACTTTCCTGCCAGAAAAGTAGGAATAGAATGGCAAAAGGAACGAGGTTCCTTCTACAAGTAGGCACACATCCTATTTCACTTTATCCTGTGATCAGTCTCATAACCATCTCCTGGTGTGAAGTGCTAAAACTGTGCTTTAAGAATAACTTAAGTCCTTTATGTACAAACTAAAGTATGAGAGCCTGAACCTTGGAAACCAAGAGATTCCAAAAAGCCTTATGTGTGAGACTGGGTGCCACAGATCTTGGCAGAAATTACTGCTTATTCTTAATTCTTATTGTTCCTTTCTAGCACTTCAATTTATAATGCCAATATCTACCTCAGCCTAAAGACAAGCTCTAGAATCACTTGTGTTACTTATTACATTTCTTTTAAAAAGCTAATGAATTACACATGAATTTCAAAGTTGCCAACTGAGATTCCAAGGACTTAGAAAAGAAAAAACGTGGCACCTTTCCATTATAAAGGCTGTACGCAGTCTTCATAGTGTTTGTCTTTAAGGGACAACATGCCTCATCCATCAGCAACTTTTCTTCCTTAAATCATCATATCTTGCCTAAAAAGGTTTTCTGAAAACTAAGATTTGCAGATTGTTATATCACATCTTAATCTACGTATCAACTTTAGCATTATCAAAGCATGAACTGTTCTGGGTTTTCATAGTTAATTATGTTTGTGGTAATAACTGGGATGCAATTGTTTTTCTTCTGATGATTTTGTACTTGCTTTTCTTATGGTAACTTCTGATGCTTGTTTGTAAGATCTTCCTCTCTTTTCTCCATCTGGTTATCTTCTTACCTTCTGTCCTTTAACTCAGATGTCACCCACATTGTGTGTCTTTCTGGATTGCTTCTTATTTAACTGTTGCTTCTCATAGTTTACATACCTCCTCCTGTACCACACTATCAACATTTCTCAAGCTGCACTATATGCTGGGTTGTGTCTTTATTTATTTATAAGTTCCTTGATAATTCGGACTATATATTAGTATATTCAAAAAATACTTATGAAGTGTTTACTTTGGGTCAGGAAGTATTGAGTGAAGGAAATTGACCAAAACTCTGCCATCATGAAGCTCGCATTCTAACTTAGGGAGACAGATAACAGACAATGAGCCACATAAATATGCAAAGTATCGTAAGTTAGATGGTGAAAAGTAATCCTGGATGGGGATCAGATAATTTTGATAGGATAATTTTTAACTGGGTAGTCAAGAAAGGCCGCACAGAGAAGATGGCAATTGGAAGAACAAGGTGGTGAGAACTGCTGAGTCTGGAGCAAACACACAATTTGGAGCAGTAGAAGATTCCAGAAGTAACAGTATAGAGGCGAAGAAGTGGGAATTGTGTGGAGTCTTTTACTTGCTGTTGTAATGACCTTGGCTATGCTTTGAAGTGAGGTGGAAAGTTGGCAGGGACCTTAGTTTTCTTTTTAATAATTCACTATGAATTTTGAACGGTCACTATTATAGACTCAATAATTTTGCTTTATTACTCTTGCAATTGACTACAAAAGAGAGTATTGAAGAAATGTTAAATTCTAATTTAAACTGATTGAAATAGGTTTTTATCTTTTTATGTTTCTCATCACTGAATATCTCATTTTTAATTAGTTTGAAAGCATTCTAAGATAGTGAGCCAATGCAATTTAGCATAATGCATAACTTATTATTCATCAGATTTAGGTATTTAACCGAGGATGCTAATTAGGAAAGTAACTTGTTCTGTTGGATGATTTTGATAAAGCTACTTTCAAATGATTATCACATCCATTGATGTCATATTAAGTTGTGTTTCTGGAAACCAAATTTAGGCAGTGGTAATGAGTTAATATCTCTAAGTGGATACCTTTTATCTCTACAGTCAAGGATACTTGAAAGTGGAAAAACATACTGGCTTCAAGTCTTGGGAACTAGGACTTACCAGAAATGTGTGTGTTTTTTTTGTTTCCTGGTGGAATTGTCTTCTCGGAAAGATGGTGTTTCCTTTTCAATAGGAAAAAATCGATCCTATGCTGCTTTACTTTAATGCTTTGCTTTTGTCAAAATAGTGTTTCCTTAGGAAAATTAACCTATCATAATATAATGAAAAGAGAAATGCTGAAGACACAAAATGATGTCCATGTTAATATTGAGTAGGAAGCATCAAGGGACATGAGAAGAGGGAAGCGAAGAGAGGGAGAAGAGAAATTTATAGTGTAACAACAATTAGTAAAAAGGATTAGCATATACATGTAGTCAATAAGTCAATAAATGGCTGTTTATAGAAAGCCTACCAGGCACTAGGGGATATAGCAGTGAAGAAGGCAAAGACACAATTGGCTATACTGTAGTGAGGAGGGAAAGAGGAGGAAGACATACAAATACCTAAAAAAAGCAATGGTGTGAAGGGCTATAAAGTACACTACTACGAAGAAGATTACATGTGATAACATGGCTGAGTAAAACTGTCAAGGAGGAAGGCACTGATCTGGCTGTAGGTATTTCAGAGCATTTTTCTCTCTGAGGAGGTAATATTTCATTTGAGAGTTGAGTGAAGACAAAGAGGAAGGTACTTTGAAGATCTGGGGTGCTCTGAGCAGAAAGAAGGGCAGATATAAAGATTCTGTAATTTAAAAAGAGAGCTTGATAGTTTCTTACAAAGAAAAGAAGGCCGGTTTGGCTGGAATGTCCATGAAGGAAGAGCATGGAGAGAGATTACATGAGTGTTCTCAGGGACCAAATCTAGATCTTATATCAAAATGTGAATATAAATTAACTACATTGAAAAGTGTATGATGGATGTGTGATACGATGAGGTTAGCTCTTAGGAGGGTGTACTATTGTGGAAGGGTACACTAGTGAAGGAAGGGGGTTCATTTAGCTGACTATTGCACCTGTCCAGTTGAAGGATGATGGTAGTTGGGATTATGAGTGTAGCAATAAAGTTGGAGAAAATCAGTTGAGATTGGAAGTTGATTTGAAGATGATTGAATTTACTGAGCAAGAATTATATCAAGGTATTTGGATTTAGGGACATGGGGGATTATGGTCACTTTTAGTGATATGGCAAAGTCTTGATGACATGAGGCAGTTTGCAAGTGACAGAGGTGTGGGTAGGTGCGTATGTGTGATTGATTTTACATTTTTTAATCTTAAATTAAGACGCTAGTTAGAATCCAAGTGGAGACATCAAGTAGGCACTGACAAGTTGACTTGGCTAGAGATGTGAGTTAGATCATCGTAGCCTATAGAGCATGCCTAAAGTCATGAATCTAGGTGAGGGGTTGGAAAACTATTATAGCCCATGAGCCAGATCTGGTCTGCCACCTATTTTTGTATGGCTCATGAGTTATAAGTACGTGTGGCATTTATAAGTCTAAAATGTAAAATACAGGGAAATTTTTCAGCAGGGAAAGTTCCATAAATTTGCCTCTTGGCAACACAAAGCCTGCAATATTTACTATCTGGCTCTTTGTCAAAAATGTTACTGACTCCTGATCTGGATGAAACCCTGTGAGGAGAGAGTGTTGACAGAAGAGAGAGAAGCATCACAGTGGAAATTAAAATTATGTCAACTGAAGTGTGTAGGGTAGAGAATTTAAGCCTGAGTATAACAGTAAGAGATTAAAATAACAGTAAATTCATTATCAGCGTGATCAATGAAACCTTTGGGGGCAAAGAGGAACTATCTTCGTCACACCTTTCACTCACTCATAGAAAGATCTTAGGCAGGAAATATAACTTGTTTGAAGATCTGAGATAAGGCTAATGTAGTTTGGACAAAGAAAGCCAATGGGAGGATGACATTACATCTGGCCAAAGATTTAGGGAAGAGCCAAATACTTCAGGCTTTTTAAAGTGATCTTTAGATAAAGAGGAGGTCATCAAGGCATTCCGAATTTGGAGGATCAAATCACATCTGATGGAAAAAATCTGGCTGTATGTGCATCTAGGATGTAAGGAAGCCAACATGGATGTGAAGTTAAAATTGTCCATTGCAAATAATAAAATGAAGGCCCCAGGTAGCCTTGGCAAGGGCAGATTTGGTATAAAATCCTTATTGGAATGGGCTTAAGCAGTAACGGGAATACGGATCTAGCTGTTGTGTTTAGTGGAATTTTATCAGTCTTTTTGTTGTGTATGATATATAGATGGTCAAAATAAGGAACTTCTACATTTTCGGTTTTTGTTTTATTTTAATTGAGATTTGAATTAAAAATAAGAAACTTTTATTTTGAAACTTGGAGACTGTGTTTAAAAAGTATAGAGTAGGGCTAGAAAAAAACCTAAAACTCTCCTGATGAGGAGAGTGCTAATCGTGACTCTAATAATAATAAAATACTTTTCTGATAATTTTTTGTGTGTTTCATTATTTATATATGTATGGGAAGTTGTACCCTAGCCACATGCCAATTCACCTGGTGAACTTGCTCTTCAACGTGGCACAAATATTTCCTTCTATCTTTAGCCTTCCGGGGTTTCTCACATGGACTATTGGCTCTTCCTACATGAACCTGCTGGTAGTACCCTGTAGGAGACATGCTACTCCATGACAACAGGCACCACGCTGTAGGGGAATTACCATACCTGTCAATCACTATCTCTAGAATGTGGCCTTTCATGAGCCCTGAGATTTCATACTGTTTCTCTGAGCTGTAACAATATTTATATTGAAAAAATAAACATGTTCTTCTATCTTTAATATTCTATATCTTATAATTTGAATATCCCATTTTCATTATACTACTTAGCTGCTAAGTTATGTTATAAAAACAAGTTTTAATTATCTGCAAACACCTTCAAATCTAATCCTTACCGGTGAAGACTGATGTCTGGTTAACATCTGTTAGGACATTTATTTCCATACAGTATTTATAGCGCCTTTTTGTTATTGATTGGTATGATAAATGTGTAACTCTTACACAAAGACAAAATTTTTAGATTTTTGTATTTAAAATACTGGTTATCAAAAGAAAAACCCAGATGTTATTTGTTTATGTTTCTGCTTGAGGTACTGAATCTATTTCAAGTCATATTTCTCAGTATTGATATACTTAATTTTGCTGAAATAATAACACACTAACTTTAGCTACTTTTTTTCTCAGTGTATCTCCTTGTCGCTCACCATTTCTGCCTCATTTCACTTCTCATCTTTATTTCTTTTTCTTTGGTCTTCTTTTACTTTAGGGATTCTTTCAATTTAGAAGTGTTCTTGTTTTCTGTTAATTACTATTCTTCTTGGATGTACACAGTTATCCTTTTCCATTTCATTTGTGAATTCATCTCAGAGGCATTTTGTATGTGCCTTTTACTCATAGCTTCTCAGAAGTCCCTTTCGAGGTTACCGATTTAACATGTCATGTACTATAAGGTTTGCATCGCATGGTGGCAGCTGACTTTGGTCTTTACAAGGATTGAAATGTTCACTCAACATGGATTGGTAGAATTTATTTTTTCCTTAAACATTTCATCGCCTTGTAAACAAACAAAAGCAAACCCAAGACTCAAAACTGACATTACTATTGGTGCCCCTGGAAATAGCTACCTTCTCACTAAAGTAGATTTTGTCATCCAACTTTATGTGTTGTTGAACACACATGGTGCTGTATGAGCACTCACTCACTAGTCTAGAAAACATTGCTGTGACCAGTTACCAGAAAAATAAATTCAGATTGCTCTTCACCTTCCACAGATGACCCTTCTGAAAGCCATTTGAATTCATTATAAATTATAGTTATATTAGTGTGACTTTAATTCACTTGTAATCTGAACTTTATGTGCAATGCATTTTTTCCCGTGTTTAATCATTTTTGAATGCTAAATCATTTGCAAACAAATGGCTTGTCCTTGAGAAAGAATTTAAGGCTGAAAGTACATTAAGTGCCATCTGGGTATCTGTGTCAATGGTTTTGTCACTACAAATGTGTGTGTGTGTGCATATCACCTACTTTATCACATTTATTTGATAAAATTGATATGCAATCTCTAAATCATTGTGTCTCCAACTTGTGTTATGCCACAAATACAAATTTTTGTCCTAAAGTTGATGGTACCCTTTGTAAAACTAGAAGTTCTCATTTGTGCAAAGGAAGGAAAAATAAAACAAGAAACAAATTCAATAAAAAAATTAAAGGTCAGATTTCTTTTATAGCTGCTGAATTCCTTTCTTTCCTTTCCATCATCCTCACATTCCCAAATCTCAACAAAGTTAAGAAATTAAAACACATATCATGAGATCATATGTTCACCTTGTTCAGGAACTGAAGGATTACATATACAAGACTATACCTTAATAAGTAGAGGGAGAAATATGAAGATATGAATAGAATATGAAAATTTATTATAATGCAGTTGTATTCTAAAGTGTTTCCTAGGCAGGCTAAGAGTATGTTGCCAGGAAATTTTAAGAGACCCACTCCATTATATAGAAGAGGATGTGTGTAGATCTCTTAATTCTGAAATGTTTAGAACTGAGTACAACAGGTCTTTGAATAACGACGTTTCATTCAATGTCATTTCATTATGATGTTGATGAGAAAAAACAAATTGATTCCAATTGGGGTTCACTGTCTGTGTAGAGCTTATGTATTCTCCCCATGTCTGCATTGATATTCTCTGGATGCTCCAGTTTCCTCTCACTTCCCAAGGCTGTGCATGTGAGGTTGATTGACGTGTCTATGTGGTCCCAGTCTGAGTAACTGTGGGTATGTGTGAGTGCACCTGCAATGCGACGGCACCCTGTCCAGGGCTGGTTCCCACATTGCGTCCTGAGCTGACAGGATAGGCTGCGGTCAACTGCAACCCTAAACTGAAATAAGTAGGTAAATAATGATTTTACTAGCTTTTATTAATCTTAAACGTATGAATAGCTGAAATTTATTTCAGCATTTAATATTAGAAGTGTTTTGATCTTTATTTACAAGTTTGTTGACGTTTTAGTTACCAAAAGCCATAGAAGCTGAACTCTTTTGATGTCAACCTATGGTAAAATGGGTTTCGCTGACTGTATTTTTGTACCAATTAACCATCTCCAATTTATCCCTCCGTATGCGTGTATCAAAACATCACGTGACCATAAATATATATACCTATGACCAGTTTTCAAGCACCTGTCAATGATGTTAAGTGAAGACTTATTGTAGTCCTTTTTTGGCATAACGAAAATGTGTGTGTTTTGTTCAAGATTGGAAAAGTTCTTTGTGTAAAGAACTAGACAGTAAATATTATAGGCTTTGCTGGCCATATGTAGTCTCTGTCTCTCCTTCATCTACTCATTCTTCTTCTCCCCTTCCTTCTCCTTCTTTAAACACTTCCAAAATGCCAAAACAATTTTTAGCTCTCAGCCATATGAAGCAAGCCATTGATTAAATTTGGCTTGTAGGCCCATAAGGTGTGAATTCCTTTACATCATCAGAATGCCGCATATATATGAAATGTTATCTATGAGAAATTAATGGGGCTCCCAGCAGAGAGAAATTAGCCTAAGTTAAGTTTGGGCTTTGGAATTCAGGGGAATGCCATGCACAAAAATGCTCTGCTTTTAAAACTAGTTACTAACAGTCCATTTCTGATATCAGAAATACATGAAAACTACCAATTGAACGGACATTATTCACTACTTTAGTGCTGCTACTCCTGTGTGGTGGAAAAAGAATCCAGAAAGTTTTCCTTTCCATTTGAACATTCATGCAATAAAAATTTCCAAATCTTTTTTTGAACAAATTTTTTATCTTATAGCTCTCTTGTGTACTTTATAAGTACGTTTTGCTGCTTATTCTCAGTAACTGTATTGAAACAATCTGTTTTCCTTTATCAATCAAAATAAAATAAGAAATTTAGCTTAATACTAATATTAAGCTGAAGTGCAAGATATATGAAAAAGAGAGAAAAGAAGCAGGATAAACTGACCTTTTGATAACTGCAGAGGACAGCAGATCAAAGACTGGACTTTAACGTCTGACATTTTCAGAATCTATCACAGTAAGTCCACTGGGTCCAGAAATAGGTTTTAATCCTAGATTGAAATGACAATGCTGTCATGACATTGAGTTTGATGGAAAAAGTGAAGTTAAAGTTTTTCTCAATATTTTTTTAAAATCAATGATTGATTTAACTATAAAATGGACTGATTCTGAAGAACTCATTCTGACGTTGGAGGTGAAAATGCTTTTATTCTAATCATTAAAATCAATTTCTCTAGATATCTGACTTTATTCTGCTTTATAACATAAAGAATGAAACTATATTTATTAATGAAGTGTAATCTAGCAAAGTGGCATAAGCATAATTATGAGTCACTTACTAAAGTTGTGTGTTTTTTTCCATTGCATGAAAACCCTGCCTTGTTTTAATTTTTGTTGACTCTTTAAAAGCAATTTTAGGTTTGTAGAAAGAAGTGAATAAGCATTCACACGTCATCCTCAGCCTCTACCCCAATTTCCCCGATTTTTAACATCTTGCAATAGTGTGGTACATTTGTTATAGTTGATGAGTCAATATTGGTACATTACTATTGACTAAAGTATGTAGTTTGTATTAGAGTTTACTCCTTGTCTTATGAATTCTGTAGGTTTTGTCAAATGTGTAATGACAAATAATCCTCATTACAGTGTCATACAGAATAATGGATTCACTCTCCTAAAATTCTTCCTTGCTCCATCCGTTCATCGTTTCCTCTACTAATTTATGTAGAAGATAAATTAGTAGATTGAGTTGATGGTTATAGCAGTTTAAAGCACAGATAGAAAACTAGATTGACCTGCCTACCCAGACTGTGCTTCTCACTCTCACTGTGCCCTTTCTTAACCTTTGGAAATGCTTTTATTCATATATAAAATAGGCTATAACTTCATATAGTTGTATTACAAAAAGTTAATGCACAGAAAAAGACTTGTGCTAGGTATATGGTTTCTTCTCAGTTAAATGGAAGCCATTGCGTGTGTTTGTCAATAGAATTCGTCATACTTTATCTCACATATCTTTACGTCATTGTTGGCACATGACATGTTTAGACTGCACAAATCTCCTCCAAATCCCTAATAGTCACTGATCTCTTTACTGTCTCCATAGTTTTGCTTTCTCCAGAAGGTCATGTAGTTGAATCATACGGTATGTAGACTTTTCAGACTGGCTTCTTTCACTTGGCAATATGCATTTAAAGGTTCCTGTGTGTCTTCTGTAGCTTGACAGAATACTATTCCATTGCCTGGATATACCACAGTTTATTTTTCCATTCACTTCCTGAAGGACATTTCGATTTTAGTGATCATGAATAAGGCTCCTGTAACATTCATGGGAAGAAGGCTTTTGTGTGCATGTAAGTTTTCAAATCCTTTAAGTAAATACCGGGAATGTAATTGCTGGGTTGTGTGGTAGGAGTATGTTTAGTTTTATAAGAAACTGCCAAACTGACTGCCAAAGTAGCTGTACTATTCTGCATTCTCACAAGCAATGAATAAAAGTTCCTGTTTCTCCTCACATTTGCCAGCTTTTGGTATCATCAGACTTTTGGATATTGGTCATTTTAATAGTCATGTAATAATATCTCACGGTTGCTGTGACTTGCAGTTCCCTAATGATACATGACTAGTAACTTCAAAATCCCCATTTGACAGCTGTATTTAGACCTTTGGACTATTTTTTAAATGAGTTGTTTTCTTTCTTATTTTCGAGTTCTCTGTATACTTTAAATACCAGTAATTTATCTGATATGTTTTGAATATGTTTTGAAAAAATTTTCTCCCAACCTGTGGCTTTTGTTTTCATTCTAAGCACAGTTTTAATAACAAAAGTCTTTAATTTTAATGATGCTCAATTTCTCAATTTTTTCTTTGTCTAACCCAATAAATCAGAAAGCTTTTTATCATTTCACATGACTTAATATTCAGGCAAGGTCTATATAGGCCCCTTTCAAACAGTCATAAAGTTTAGAAGCTCTGACCTCACAAACAATAACAACGACAACATAGAAACAAAAATGACAGCTTTTGATGTTGTCTCAGTAATTTCTCAATTCAAGAACAGATTACTGAGCTTTATAAGCAATACGTATAGATATCAATTTCACAATAAAATACCTTATGATATTTATCAAATCACCTTAGTTTTGGTCACTTATTACTATTAGACTAAAATGTAATTTGTCAGACATGAGAAATCCTTTGGAGTATTTTTTAGAGAACCAAGTATTTGTTTTAGCCTTTTCAGTTCTTCTCTTGCTGTTTCTCCAGTATAGTCATTCCAATTGTCTCTATAGATGTATTAATACCAGGTACATAGTAAACACAATTATCTCCCACGTGTACCCCAACCCCCTTCCCTGTTCATGCAGTGAACATAAAGGAAGCAGGTCAAAAGGAAGCAGGTCATGTACCCTGTGATGTGCTGGGTTGTAAGGAAAGGTACACAATTAATGTACCATGTCTGAGTTTTCTTCTTCTCTGTATTTGTTCCATTTAATGCATGTATGTTTTTTATTCCTTAGGCCTCTCCAGTCCTAACACACTCAGGGATACTTGATACAGCTACAAGGCTGTGTCTTTATCAGGTACCTTTGGGTTACCCCCGGCCAGGGGTGGGAAATAGAGGAAGTGAATGTCTGTATCCTCATTAAGTATCACACAGAGCAGAAACATAAAGAAGCCTGTGCCATGAATGGGTCTCTTCTTTCTCCAAAAACCACCTACCCCTTCAACTCCCACAGCTTAAAGGAAAATCCTGTATTAGTCTCCCCATTTTCTCCTCAAACTTGCTTTAGCAAAGCAGTTCCTAAACCTCTGTTAATGTATGTCCCCACCCCTAACTCAACACACAGTCTCATGTCACATCACAGAAAAGAAGTTCAAAACAAAACAAAACAAAGCCACAGTCTTATAAGAAAAATAGGTAAGTTTTACAAAAGTTGTGTACTGTATCTATGCTTTGAATTTTGTCATTGGCCAAGGATAGTAAAACTCTTGGAAAACTATAAAACAGGAACTTACGTAATATGTTTTACCCAAGATTTTTCAAACATTGCTGGAAGGATACTTATTAACATCTTGCAGAGGTAATGTTACATGAAAAACTTAGCATAAGACCAATCAGGTATTCTATGCAATAATGCAGATATATGAAAAAACAATATAATGAAATAAATGACTTTTCAAAAGGTATTGATCCAAGATCCACATTCTTTTTTTGGTTCAGGTGAGGCAATTAGAATGTGAAAAAAAGAAGCATAGAACAACTGTCTAATGAGAGGGACGAATGCTCCTGGGTGGAAAGTTATTAGAAGATAAATTAGTAGATTGACACTTTTGTGTAGTTTATATTTGGAGACATTCCTTTTTCCACTATTACCCTCTTAGCGCTCCGAATCTCCACTTGCATTTTCTACAGAAAGTGTGTTTCAGAACGGCTCAATCAAAACTAAGGTTCAACTCTTTTAGTTGAACAAACAGAACAGAAAGAAGTTTCACACAATTCTTCTGTGTAGTTTTTATTTGTAGACATTCTTTTTCCCAATATAGGCCTCTTAGCGCTCAGAATGTCCAATTGCAGTTTCTACAGAAAGAGTGTTTCAGAACGGCTCAATCAAAAGTAAGGTTCAACTCTGTTAGTTGAATGCACAGAACAGAAAGAAGTTTCATACAATGCTTCTGTGTAGTTTATATTTGAACATATTTTTTTTTCCACTATTACCCACTTAGCGCTACGAATGTCCAGTTGCATTTTCTACAGACAGAGTGTTTCAAAACTGCTCAATCAAAACTATGGTTTAACTCTGTTAGCTGAATGCTCAGATCAGAAAGAAGTTTCACAGAATGCTTCTGTGTAGTTTATATTTGAATACATTCCTTTTTCCACTACTACGCTCTTAGCGCTCCAAATGTCCAGTTGCATTTTCTACAGAAAGAGTGTTCAGATCTGCTCAATCAAAAGTATGGTTTAACTCTGTTAGCTGAATGCACAGATCAGAAAGAAGTTTCACCGAATGATTCTGTGTAGTTTATATTTGAAGACATTCCTTTTTCCACTATTACCCTCTTAGCGCTCCGAATCTCCACTTGCATTTTCTACAAAAAGAGTGTTTCATAACTGCTCAATCAAAAATAAGTTTTATCTCTGTTAACTGAATTTACAGATCAGAAATAAGTTTCACAGAGTGCATCTGTGTAGTTTTTATTTGAAGATATTCTTTTTCCCAAGGTAGGCCTCTTAGCGCTTAGCATGTCCAATTGCACTTTCTACAGAAAGAGTGTTTCAGAACGGCTCAATCAAAAGTAAGGTTCAACTCTGTTAGTTGAATGCACAGAACAGAAAGAATTTTCACAGAATGCTACCGTGTAGTTTATATTTGAATATATTCCTTTTTCCACTATTACCCTCTTAGCGCTCCGAATGTCCACTTGCATTTTCTACAGAAAGAGTTTTCAGAACTGCGCAATCAAAAGTATGGTTTAACTCTGTTAGCTTAATGAACATATCAGAAATAAGTTTCACACAATGCTTCTGTGTAGTTTTTATTTGAAGATATTATTTTTCCCAATAGAGGCCTCTTAGCGCTCAGAATGTCCAATTGCAGTTTCTACAGAAAGAGTGTTTCAGAAAGGCTCAATCAAAAGTAAGGTTCAACTCTGTTAGTTGAATGCACAGAACAGAAAGAAGTTTCATACAATGCTTCTGTGTAGTTTATATTTGAACATATTCTTTTTTCCACTATTACCCACTTAGCGCTACGAATGTCCAGTTGCATTTTCTACAGACAGAGTGTTTCAAAACTGCTCAATCAAAAGTATGGAGTAACTCTGTTAGCTGAATGCTCAGATCAGAAAGAAGTTTCACAGAATGCTTCTGTGTAGTTTATATTTGAATATATTCCTTTTTCCACTACTACTCTCTTAGCGCTCCAAATGTCCAGTTGCATTTTCTACAGAAAGAGTGTTCAGATCTGCTCAATCAAAAGTATGGTTTAACTCTGTTAGCTGAATGCACAGATCAGAAAGAAGTTTCACAGAATGATTCTGTGTAGTTTATATTTGGAGACATTCCTTTTTCCACTATTACCCTCTTAGCGCTCCGAATCTCCACTTGCATTTTCTACAGAAAGAGTGTTTCAGAACGGCTCAATCAAAACTAAGGTTCAAATCTTTTAGTTGAACAAACAGAACAGAAAGAAGATTCACACAATTCTTCTGTGTAGTTTTTATTTGTAGATATTCTTTTTCCCAATATAGGCCTCTTAGCGCTCAGAATGTCCAATTGCAGTTTCTACAGAAAGAGTGTTTCAGAACGGCTCAATCAAAAGTAAGGTTCAACTCTGTTAGTTGAATGCACAGAACAGAAAGAAGTTTCATACCATGCTTCTGTGTAGTTCATATTTGAACATATTCTTTTTTCCACTATTACCCACTTCGCGCTACGAATGTCCAGTTGCATTTTCTACAGACAGAGTGTTTCAAAACTGCTCAATCAAAAGTATGGTTTAACTCTGTTAGCTGAATGCTCAGATCAGAAAGAAGTTTCACAGAATGCTTCTGTGTAGTTTATATTTGAATATATTCCTTTTTCCACTACTACGCTCTTAGCGCTCCAAATGTCCAGTTGCATTTTCTACAGAAAGAGTGTTCAGATCTGCTCAATCAAAAGTATGGTTTAACTCTGTTAGCTGAATGCACAGATCAGAAAGAAGTTTCACCGAATGATTCTGTGTAGTTTATATTTGAAGACATTCCTTTTTCCACTATTACCCTCTTAGCGCTCCGAATCTCCACTTGCATTTTCTACAAAAAGAGTGTTTCATAACTGCTCAATCAAAAATATGTTTTATTTCTGTTAACTGAATTTACAGATCAGAAATAAGTTTCACAGAATGCATCCGTGTAGTTTTCATTTGAAGATATTCTTTTTCCCAATGTAGGCCTCTTAGCGCTTAGCATGTCCAATTGCAGTTTCTACAGAAAGACTGTTTCAGAACGGCTCAATCAAAAGTAAGGTTCAACTCTGTTAGTTGAATGCACAGAACAGAAAGAATTTTCACAGAATGCTACTGTGTAGTTTATATTTGAATATATTCCTTTTTCCACTATTACCCTCTTAGCGCTCCGAATGTCCACTTGCATTTTCTACAGAAAGAGTGTTCAGAACTGCGCAATCAAAAGTATGGTTTAACTCTGTTAGCTTAATGAACATATCAGAAATAAGTTTCACACATTGCTTCTGTGTAGTTTTTATTTGAAGGTATTATTTTTCCCAATAGAGGCCTCTTAGCGCTCAGAATGTCCAATTGCAGTTTCTACAGTAAGAGTGTTTCACAAAGGCTCAATCAAAAGTAAGGTTCAACTCTGTTAGTTGAATGCACAGAACAGAAAGGAGTTTCATACAATGCTTCTGTGTAGTTTATATTTGAACATATTCTTTTTTCCACTATTACCCACTTAGTGCTACGAATGTCCAGTTGCATTTTCTACAGACAGAGTGTTTCAAAACTGCTCAATCAAAAGTATGGTTTAACTCTGTTAGCTGAATGCTCAGATCAGAAAGAAGTTTCACAGAATGCTTCTGTGTAGTTTATATTTGAATATATTCCTTTTTCCACTACTACTCTCTTAGCGCTCCAAATGTCCAGTTGCATTTTCTACAGAAAGAGTGTTCAGATCTGCTCAATCAAAAGTATGGTTTAACTCTGTTAGCTGAATGCACAGATCAGAAAGAAGTTTCACAGAATGATTCTGTGTAGTTTATATTTGGAGACATTCCTTTTTCCACTATTACCCTCTTAGCGCTCCGAATATCCACTTGCATTTTCTACAGAAAGAGTGTTTCAGAACGGCTCAATCAAAACTAAGGTTCAACTCTTTTAGTTGAACAAACAGAACAGAAAGAAGATTCACACAATTCTTCTGTGTAGTTTTTATTTGTAGACATTCTTTTTCCCAATATAGGCCTCTTAGCGCTCAGAATGTCCAATTGCAGTTTCTACAGAAAGAGTGTTTCAGAACGGCTCAATCAAAAGTAAGGTTCAACTCTGTTAGTTGAATGCACAGAACAGTAAGAAGTTTCATACCATGCTTCTGTGTAGTTCATATTTGAACATATTCTTTTTTCCACTATTACCCACTTAGCGCTACGAATGTCCAGTTGCATTTTCTACAGACAGAGTGTTTCAAAACTGCTCAATCAAATGTATGGTTTAACTCTGTTAGCTGAATGCTCAGATCAGAAAGAAGTTTCACAGAATGCTTCTGTGTAGTTTATATTTGAATATATTCCTTTTTCCACTACTACGCTCTTAGCGCTCCAAATGTCCAGTTGCATTTTCTACAGAAAGAGTGTTCAGATCTGCTCAATCAAAAGTATGGTTTAACTCTGTTAGCTGAATGCACAGATCAGAAAGAAGTTTCACCGAATGATTCTGTGTAGTTTATATTTCAAGACATTCCTTTTTCCACTATTACCCTCTTAGCGCTCCGAATCTCCACTTGCATTTTCTACAAAAAGAGTGTTTCATAACTGCTAAATCAAAAATATGATTTATCTCTGTTAACTGAATTTACAGATCAGAAATAAGTTTCACAGAATGCATCTGTGTAGTTTTTATTTGAAGATATTCTCTTTCCCAATGTAGGCCTCTTAGCGCTTAGCATGTCCAATTGCAGTTTCTACAGAAAGAGTGTTTCAGAACGGCTCAATCAAAAGTAAGGTTCAACTCTGTTAGTTGAATGCACAGAACAGAAAGAATTTTCACAGAATGCTACTGTGTAGTTTATATTTGAATATATTCCTTTTTCCACTATTACCCTCTTAGCGCTCCGAATGTCCACTTGCATTTTCTACAGAAAGAGTGTTCAGAACTGCGCAATCAAAAGTATGGTTTAACTCTGTTAGCTTAATGAACATATCAGAAATCAGTTTCACACAATGCTTCTGTGTAGTTTTTATTTGACGATATTATTTTTCCCAATAGAGGCCTCTTAGCGCTCAGAATGTCCAATTGCAGTTTCTACAGAAAGAGTGCTTCAGAAAGGCTCAATCAAAAGTAAGGTTCAACTCTGTTAGTTGAATGCACAGAACAGAAAGAAGTTTCATACAATGCTTCTGTGTAGTTTATATTTGAACATATTCTTTTTTCCACTATTACCCTCTTAGCACTACGAATGTCCAGTTGCATTTTCTACAGACAGAGTGTTTCAAAACTGCTCAATCAAAAGTATGGTTTAACTCTGTTAGCTGAATGCTCAGATCAGAAAGAAGTTTCACAGAATGCTTCTGTGTAGTTTATATTTGAATATATTCCTTTTTCCACTACTACTCTCTTAGCGCTCCAAATGTCCAGTTGCATTTTCTACAGAAAGAGTGTTCAGATCTGCTCAATCAAAAGTATGGTTTAACTCTGTTAGCTGAATGCACAGATCAGAAAGAAGTTTCACAGAATGATTCTGTGTAGTTTATATTTGTAGACATTCCTTTTTCCACTATTACCCTCTTAGCGCACCGAATCTCCGCTTGCATTTTCTACAGAAAGAGTGTTTCAGAACGGCTCAATCAAAACTAAGTTTCAACTCTTTTAGTTGAACAAACAGAACAGAAAGGAGTTTCACACAATTCTTCTGTGTAGTTTTTATTTGTAGACATTCTTTTTCCCAATATAGGCCTCTTAGCGCTCAGAATGTCCAATTGCAGTTTCTACAGAAAGAGTCTTTCAGAACGGCTCAATCAAAAGTAAGGTTCAACTCTGTTAGTTGAATGCACAGAACAGAAAGAAGTTTCATACCATGCTTCTGTGTAGTTCATATTTGAACATATTCTTTTTTCCACTATTACCCACTTAGCGCTACGAATGTCCAGTTGCATTTTCTACAGACAGAGTGTTTCAAAACTGCTCAATCAAAAGTATGGTTTAACTCTGTTAGCTGAATGCTCAGATCAGAAAGAAGTTTCACAGAATGCTTCTGTGTAGTTTATATTTGAATATATTCCTTTTTCCACTACTACGCTCTTAGCGCTACAAATGTCCAGTTGCATTTTCTACAGAAAGAGTGTTCAGATCTGCTCAATCAAAAGTATGGTTTAACTCTGTTAGCTGAATGCACAGATCAGAAAGAAGTTTCACCGAATGATTCTGTGTAGTTTATATTTGAAGACATTCCTTTTTCCACTATTACCCTCTTAGCGCTCCGAATCTCCACTTGCATTTTCTACAAAAAGAGTGTTTCATAACTGCTCAATCAAAAATATGTTTTATCTCTGTTAACTGAATTTACAGATCAGAAATAAGTTTCACAGAATGCATCTGTGTAGTTTTTATTTGAAGATATTCTCTTTCCCAATGTAGGCCTCTTAGCGCTTAGCATGTCCAATTGCAGTTTCTACAGAAAGAGTGTTTCAGAACGGCTCAATCAAAAGTAAGGTTCAACTCTGTTAGTTGAATGCACAGAATAGAAAGAATTTTCACAGAATGCTACTGTGTAGTTTATATTTGAATATATTCCTTTTTCCACTATTACCCTCTTAGCGCTCCGAATGTCCACTTGCATTTTCTACAGAAAGAGTGTTCAGAACTGCGCAATCAAAAGTATGGTTTAACTCTGTTAGCTTAATGAACATATCAGAAATCAGTTTCACACAATGCTTCTGTGTAGTTTTTATTTGAAGATATTATTTTTCCCAATAGAGGCCTCTTAGCGCTCAGAATGTCCAATTGCAGTTTCTACAGAAAGAGTGCTTCAGAAAGGCTCAATCAAAAGTAAGGTTCAACTCTGTTAGTTGAATGCACAGAACAGAAAGAAGTTTCATACAATGCTTCTGTGTAGTTTATATTTGAACATATTCTTTTTTCCACTATTACCCTCTTAGCACTACGAATGTCCAGTTGCATTTTCTACAGACAGAGTGTTTCAAAACTGCTCAATCAAAAGTATGGTTTAACTCTGTTAGCTGAATGCTCAGATCAGAAAGAAGTTTCACAGAATGCTTCTGTGTAGTTTATATTTGAATATATTCCTTTTTCCACTACTACTCTCTTAGCACTCCAAATGTCCAGTTGCATTTTCTACAGAAAGAGTGTTCAGATCTGCTCAATCAAAAGTATGGTTTAACTCCGTTAGCTGAATGCACAGATCAGAAAGAAGTTTCACAGAATGATTCTGTGTAGTTTATATTTGTAGACATTCATTTTTCCACTATTACCCTCTTAGCGCACCGAATCTCCACTTGCATTTTCTACAGAAAGAGTGTTTCAGAACGGCTCAATCAAAACTAAGGTTCAAATCTTTTAGTTGAACAAACAGAACAGAAAGGAGTTTCACACAATTCTTCTGTGTAGTTTTTATTTGTAGACATTCTTTTTCCCAATATAGGCCTCTTAGCGCTCAGAATGTCCAATTGCAGTTTCTACAGAAAGAGTCTTTCAGAACGGCTCAATCAAAAGTAAGGTTCAACTCTGTTAGTTGAATGCACAGAACAGAAAGAAGTTTCATACCATGCTTCTGTGTAGTTCATATTTGAACATATTCTTTTTTCCACTATTACCCACTTAGCGCTACGAATGTCCAGTTGCATTTTCTACAGACAGAGGGTTTCAAAACTGCTCAATCAAAAGTATGGTTTAACTCTGTTAGCTGAATGCTCAGATCAGAAAGAAGTTTCACAGAATGCTTCTGTGTAGTTTATATTTGAATATATTCCTTTTTCCACTACTACGCTCTTAGCGCTCCAAATGTCCAGTTGCATTTTCTACAGAAAGAGTGTTCAGATCTGCTCAATCAAAAGTATGGTTTAACTCTGTTAGCTGAATGCACAGATCAGAAAGAAGTTTCACCGAATGATTCTGTGTAGTTTATCTTTGAAGACATTCCTTTATCCACTATTACCCTCTTAGCGCTCCGAATCTCCACTTGCATTTTCTACAAAAAGAGTGTTTCATAACTGCTCAATCAAAAATATGTTTTATCTCTGTTAACTGAATTTACAGATCAGAAATAAGTTTCACAGAATGCATCTGTGTAGTTTTTATTTGAAGATATTCTCTTTCCCAATGTAGGCCTCTTAGCGCTTAGCATGTCCAATTGCAGTTTCTACAGAAAGAGTGTTTCAGAACGGCTCAATGAAAAGTAAGGTTCAACTCTGTTAGTTGAATGCACAGAACAGAAAGAATTTTCACAGAATGCTACTGTGTAGTTTATATTTGAATATATACCTTTTTCCACTATTACCCTCTTAGCGCTCCGAATGTCCACTTGCATTTTCTACAGAAAGAGTGTTCAGAACTGCGCAATCAAAAGTATGGTTTAACTCTGTTAGCTTAATGAACATATCAGAAATCAGTTTCACACAATGCTTCTGTGTAGTTTTTATTTGAAGATATTATTTTTCCCAATAGAGCCCTCTTAGCGCTCAGAATGTCCAATTGCAGTTTCTACAGAAAGAGTGCTTCAGAAAGGCTCAATCAAAAGTAAGGTTCAACTCTGTTAGTTGAATGCACAGAACAGAAAGAAGTTTCATACAATGCTTCTGTGTAGTTTATATTTGAACATATTCTTTTTTCCACTATTACCCACTTAGCGCTACGAATGTCCAGTTGCATTTTCTACAGACAGAGTGTTTCAGAACGGCTCAATCAAAAGTAAGGTTCAACTCTGTTAGTTGAATGCACAGAACAGAAAGAAGTTTCATACAATGCTTCTGTGTAGTTTATATTTGAACATATTATTTTTTCCACTGTTACCCACTTAGCGCTACGAATGTCCAGTTGCATTTTCTACAGACAGAGTGTTTCAAAACTGCTCATTCAAAAGTATGGTTTAACTCTGTTAGCTGAATGCACAGATCAGAAAGAAGTTTCACAGAATGCTTCTGTGTAGTTTATATTTGAATATATTACTTTTTCCACTACTACTCTCTTAGCGCTCCAAATGTCCAGTTGCATTTTCTACAGAAAGAGTGTTCAGATCTGCTCAATCAAAAGTATGGTTTAACTCTGTTAGCTGAATGCACAGATCAGAAAGAAGTTTCACAGAATGATTCTGTGTAGTTTATATTTGGAGACATTCCTTTTTCCACTATTACCCTCTTAGCGCTCCGAATCTCCACTTGCATTTTCTACAGAAAGAGTGTTTCAGAACGGCTCAATCAAAACTAAGGTTCAACTCTTTTAGTTGAACAAACAGAACAGAAAGAAGTTTCACACAATTGTTCTGTGTAGTTTTTATTTGTAGACATTCTTTTTCCCAATATAGGCCTCTTAGCGCTCAGAATGTCCAATTGCAGTTTCTACAGAAAGAGTGTTTCAGAACGGCTCAGTCAAATTAAGGTTCAACTCTGTTAGTTGAATGCACAGAACAGAAAGGAGTTTCATAGAATGCTTCTGTGTAGTTCATATTTGAACATATTCTTTTATCCACTATTACCCACTTAGCGCTACTAATGTCCAGTTGCATTTTCTACAGACAGAGTGTTTCAAAACTGCTCAATCAAAAGTATGGTTTAACTCTGTTAGCTGAATGCTCAGATCAGAAAGAAGTTTCACAGAATGCTTCTGTGTAGTTTATATTTGAATATATTCCTTTTTCCACTACTACGCTCTTAGCGCTCCAAATGTCCAGTTGCATTTTCTACAGAAAGAGTGTTCAGATCTGCTCAATCAAAAGTATGGTTTAACTCTGTTAGCTGAATGCACAGATCAGAAAGAAGTTTCACCGAATGATTCTGTGTAGTTTATATTTGAAGACATTCCTTTTTCCACTATTACCCTCTTAGCGCTCCGAATCTCCACTTGCATTTTCTACAAAAAGAGTGGTTAATAACTGCTCAATCAAAAATATGTTTTATCTCTGTTAACTGAATTTACAGATCAGAAATAAGTTTCACAGAATGCATCTGTGTAGTTTTTATTTGAAGATATTCTTTTTCCCAATGAAGGCCTCTTAGCGCTTAGCATGTCCAATTGCAGTTTCTACAGAAAGACTGTTTCAGAACGGCTCAATCAAAAGTAAGGTTCAACTCTGTTAGTTGAATGCACAGAACAGAAAGTATTTTCACAGAATGCTACTGTGTAGTTTATATTTGAATATATTCCTTTTTCCACTATTACCCTCTTAGCGCTCCGAACGTCCACTTGCATTTTCTACAGAAAGAGTGTTCAGAACTGCGCAATCAAAAGTATGGTTTAACTCTGTTAGCTTAATGAACATATCGGAAATAAGTTTCACACAATGCTTCTGTGTAGTTTTTATTTGAAGATATTATTTTTCCCAATAGAGGCCTCTTAGCGCTCAGAATGTCCAATTGCAGTTTCTACAGAAAGAGTGTTTCAGAAAGGCTCAATCAAAAGTAAGGTTCAACTCTGTTAGTTGAATGCACCGAACAGAAAGAAGTTTAATACAATGCTTCTGTGTAGTTTATATTTGAACATATTCTTTTTTCCCCTATTACCCACTTAGCGCTACGAATGTCCAGTTGCATTTTCTACAGACAGAGTGTTTCAAAACTGCTCAATCAAAAGTATGGTTTAACTCTGTTAGATGAATGCTCAGATCAGAAAGAAGTTTCACAGAATGCTTCTGTGTAGTTTATATTTGAATATATTCCTTTTTCCACTACTACTCTCTTAGCGCTCCAAATGTCCAGTTGCATTATCTACAGAAAGAGTGTTCAGATCTGCTCAATCAAAAGTATGGTTTAACTCTGTTAGCGGAATGCACAGATCAGAAAGAAGTTTCACATAATGATTCTGTGTAGTTTATATTTGGAGACATTCCTTTTTCCACTATTACCCTCTTAGCGCTTCGAATCTCCACTTGCATTTTCTACAGAAAGAGTGTTTCAGAACGGCTCAATCAAAACTAAGGTTCAACTCTTTTAGTTGAACAAACAGAACAGAAAGAAGTTTCACACAATTCTTCTGTGTAGTTTTTATTTGTAGACATTCTTTTTCCCAATATAGGCCTCTTAGCGCTCAGAATGTCCAATTGCAGTTTCTACAGAAAGAGTGTTTCAGAACGGCTCAATCAAAAGTAAGGTTCAACTCTGTTAGTTGAATGCACAGAACAGAAAGAAGTTTCATACAATGCTTCTGTGTAGTTTATATTTGAACATATTCTTTTTTCCACTATTACCCACTTAGCGCTAGGAATGTCCAGTTGCATTTTCTACAGACAGAGTGTTTCAAAACTGCTCAATCAAAAGTATGGTTTAACTCTGTTAGCTGAATGCTCAGATCAGAAAGAAGTTTCACCGAATGATTCTGTGTAGTTTATATTTGAATACATTAATTTTTCCACTACTACGCTCTTAGCGCTCCAAATGTCCAGTTGCATTTTCTACAGAAAGAGTGTTCAGATCTGCTCAATCAAAAGTATGGTTTAACTCTGTTAGCTGAATGCACAGATCAGAAAGAAGTTTCACCGAATGATTCTGTGTAGTTTATATTTGAAGACATTCCTTTTTCCACTATTACCCCCTTAGCGCTCCGAATCTCCACTTGCATTTTCTACAAAAAGAGTGTTTCATAACTGCTCAATCAAAACTATGTTTTATCTCTGTTAACTGAATTTACAGATCAGAAATAAGTTTCACAGAATGCATCTGTGTAGTTTTTATTTGAAGATATTCTTTCTCCCAATGTAGGCCTCTTAGCCCTTAGCATGTCCAATTGCAGTTTCTACAGAAAGAGTGTTTCAGAACGGCTCAATCAAAAGTAAGGTTCAACTCTGTTAGTTGAATGCACAGAACAGAAAGAATTTTCACAGAATGCTACTGTGTAGTTTATATTTGAATATATTCCTTTTTCCACTATTACCCTCTTAGCGCTCCGAATGTACACTTGCATTTTCTACAGAAAGAGTGTTCAGAACTGCGCAACCCAAAGTATGGTTTAACTCTGTTAGCTTAATGAACATATCAGAAATATGTTTCACACAATGCTTCTGTGTAATTTTTATTTGAAGATATTATTTTTCCCAATAGAGGCCTCTTAGCGCTCAGAATGTCCAATTGCAGTTTCTACAGAAAGAGTGTTTCAGAAAGGCTCAATCAAAAGTAAGGTTCAACTCTGTTAGTTGAATGCACAGAACAGAAAGAAGTTTCATACAATGCTTCTGTGTAGTTTATATTTGAACATATTCTTTTTTCCACTGTTACCCACTTAGCGCTACGAATGTCCAGTTGCATTTTCTACAGACAGAGTGTATCAAAACAGCTCAATCAAAAGTATGGTTTAACTCTGTTAGCTGAATGCTCAGATCAGAAAGAAGTTTCACAGAATGCTTCTGTGTAGTTTATATTTGAATATATTCCTTTTTCCACTACTACTCTCTTAGCGCTCCAAATGTCCAGTTGCATTTTCTACAGAAAGAGTGTTCAGATCTGCTCAATCAAAAGTAAGGTTTAACTCTGTTAGCTGAATGCACAGATCAGAAAGAAGTTTCACCGAATGATTCTGTGTAGTTTATATTTGGAGACATTCCTTTTTCCACTATTACCCTCTTAGCGCTCCGAATCTCCACTTGCATTTTCTACAGAAAGAGTGTTTCAGAACGGCTCAATCAAAACTAAGGTTCAACTCTTTTAGTTGAACAAACAGAACAGAAAGAAGTTTCACAAAATTGTTCTGTGTAGTTTTTATTTGTAGACATTCTTTTTCCCAATATAGGCCTCTTAGCGCTCAGAATGTCCAATTGCAGTTTCTACAGAAAGAGTGTTTCAGAACAGCTCAATCAAAAGTAAGGTTCAACTCTGTTAGTTGAATGCACAGAACAGAAAGTAGTTTCATAGAATGCTTCTGTGTAGTTCATATTTGAACATATTCTTTTTCCCACTATTACCCACTTAGCGCTACTAATGTCCAGTTGCATTTTCTACAGACAGAGTGTTTCAAAACTGCTCAATCAAAAGTATGGTTTAACTCTGTTAGCTGAATGCTCAGATCAGAAAGAAGTTTCACAGAATGCTTCTGTGTAGTTTATATTTGAATATATTCCTTTTTCCACTACTACGCTCTTAGCGCTCCAAATGTCCAGTTGCATTTTCTACAGAAAGTGTGTTCAGAACTGCTCAATCAAAAGTATGGTTTAACTCTGTTAGCTGAATGCACAGATCCGAAAGAAGTTTCACCGAATGATTCTGTGTAGTTTATATTTGAAGACATTCCTTTTTCCACTATAACCCTCTTAGCGCTCCGAATCTCCACTTGCATTTTCTACAAAAAGAGTGTTTCATAACTGCTCAATCAAAAATATGTTTTATCTCTGTTAACTGAATTTACAGATCAGAAATAAGTTTCACAGAATGCATCTGTGTAGTTTTTATTTGAAGATATTCTTTTTCCCAATGTAGGCCTCTTAGCGCTTAGCATGTCCAATTGCAGTTTCTACAGAAAGAGTGTTTCAGAACGGCTCAATCAAAAGTAAGGTTCAACTCTGTTAGTTGAATGCACAGAACAGAAAGAATTTTCACAGAATGCTACTGTGTAGTTTATATTTGAATATATTCCTTTTTCCACTATTACCCTCTTAGCGCTCCGAATGTACACTTGCATTTTCTACAGAAAGAGTGTTCAGAACTGCGCAACCCAAAGTATGGTTTAACTCTGTTAGCTTAATGAACATATCAGAAAAAAGTTTCACACAATGCTTCTGTGTAGTTTTTATTTGAAGATATTATTTTTCCCAATAGAGGCCTCTTAGCGCTCAGAATGTCCAATTGCAGTTTCTACAGAAAGAGTGTTTCAGAAAGGCTCAATCAAAAGTAAGGTTCAACTCTGTTAGTTGAATGCACAGAACAGAAAGAAGTTTCATACAATGCTTCTGTGTAGTTTATATTTGAACATATTCTTTTTTCCACTATTACCCACTTAGCGCTACGAATGTCCAGTTGCATTTTCTACAGACAGAGTGTATCAAGACTGCTCAATCAAAAGTATGGTTTAACTCTGTTAGCTGAATGCTCAGATCAGAAAGAAGTTTCACAGAATGCTTCTGTGTAGTTTATATTTGAATATATTCCTTTTTCGACTACTACTCTCTTAGCGCTCCAAATGTCCATTTGCATTTTCTACAGAAAGAGTGTTCAGATCTGCTCAATCAAAAGTATGGTTTAACTCTGTTAGCTGAATGCACAGATCAGAAAGAAGTTTCACAGAATGATTCTGTGTAGTTTATATTTGGAGACATTCCTTTTTCCACTATTACCCTCTTAGCGCTCCGAATCTCCACTTGCATTTTCTACAGAAAGAGTGTTTCAGAACGGCTCAATCAAAACTAATGTTCAACTCTTTTAGTTGAACAAACAGAACAGAAAAAAGTTTCACACAATTGTTCTGTGTAGTTTTTATTTGTAGACATTCTTTTTCCCAATATAGGCCTCTTAGCGCTCAGAATGTCCAATTGCAGTTTCTACAGAAAGAGTGTTTCAGAACGGCTCAATCAAAAGTAAGGTTCAACTCTGTTAGTTGAATGCACAGAACAGAAAGGAGTTTCATAGAATGCTTCTGTGTAGTTCATATTTGAACATATTCTTTTTTCCACTATTACCCACTTAGCGCTACGAATGTCCAGTTGCATTTTCTACAGACAGAGTGTTTCAAAACTGCTCAATCAAAAGTATGGTTTAACTCTGTTAGCTGAATGCTCAGATCAGAAAGAAGTTTCACAGAATGCTTCTGTGTAGTTTATATTTGAATATATTCCTTTTTCCACTACTACGCTCTTAGCGCTCCAAATGTCCAGTTGCATTTTCTACAGAAAGAGTGTTCAGATCTGCTCAATCAAAAGTATGGTTTAACTCTGTTTGCTGAATGCACAGATCAGAAAGAAGTTTCACCGAATGATTCTGTGTAGTTTATATTTGAAGACATTCCTTTTTCCACTATTACCCTCTTAGCGCTCCGAATCTCCACTTGCATTTTCTACAGAAAGAGTGTTTCAGAACGGCTCAATCAAAACTAAGGTTCAACTCTTTTAGTTGAACAAACAGAACAGAAAGAAGTTTCACAAAATTGTTCTGTGTAGTTTTTATTTGTAGACATTCTTTTTCCCAATATAGGCCTCTTAGCACTCAGAATGTCCAATTGCAGTTTCTACAGGAAGAGTGTTTCGGAACGGCTCAATCAAAAGTAAGGTTCAACTCTGTTAGTTGAATGCACAGAACAGAAAGTAGTTTCATAGAATGCTTCTGTGTAGTTCATATTTGAACATATTCTTTTTCCCACTATTACCCACTTAGCGCTACTAATGTCCAGTTGCATTTTCTACAGACAGAGTGTTTCAAAACTGCTCAATCAAAAGTATGGTTTAACTCTGTTAGCTGAATGCTCAGATCAGAAAAAAGTTTCACAGAATGCTTCTGTGTAGTTTATATTTGAATATATTCCTTTTTCCACTACTACGCTCTTAGCGCTCCAAATGTCCAGTTGCATTTTCTACAGAAAGAGTGTTCAGAACTGCTCAATCAAAAGTATGGTTTAACTCTGTTAGCTGAATGCACAGATCCGAAAGAAGTTTCACCGAATGATTCTGTGTAGTTTATATTTGAAGACATTCCCTTTTCCACTATAACCCTCTTAGCGCTCCGAATCTCCACTTGCATTTTCTACAAAAAGAGTGTTTCATAACTGCTCAATCAAAAATATGTTTTATCTCTGTTAACTGAATTTACAGATCAGAAATAAGTTTCACAGAATGCATCTGTGTAGTTTTTATTTGAAGATATTCTTTTTCCCAATGTAGGCCTCTTAGCGCTTAGCATGTCCAATTGCAGTTTCTACAGAAAGAGTATTTCAGAACGGCTCAATCAAAAGTAAGGTTCAACTCTGTTAGTTGAATGCGCAGAACAGAAAGAATTTTCACAGAATGCTACTGTGTAGTTTATATTTGAATATATTCCTTTTTCCACTATTACCCTCTTAGCGCTCCGAATGTACACTTGCATTTTCTACAGAAAGAGTGTTCAGAACTGCGCAACCCAAATTATGGTTTAACTCTGTTAGCTTAATGAACATATCAGAAATAAGTTTCACACAATGCTTCTGTGTAGTTTTTATTTGAAGATATTATTTTTCCCAATAGAGGCCTCTTAGCGCTCAGAATGTCCAATTGCAGTTTCTACAGAAAGAGTGTTTCAGAAAGGCTCAATCAAAAGTAAGGTTCAACTCTGTTAGTTGAATGCACAGAACAGAAAGAAGTTTCATACAATGCTTCTGTGTAGTTTATATTTGAACATATTCTTTTTTCCACTATTACCCACTTAGCGCTACGAATGTCCAGTTGCATTTTCTACAGACAGAGTGTATCAAGACTGCTCAATCAAAAGTATGGTTTAACTCTGTTAGCTGAATGCTCAGATCAGAAAGAAGTTTCACAGAATGCTTCTGTGTAGTTTATATTTGAATATATTCCTTTTTCGACTACTACTCTCTTAGCGCTCCAAATGTCCAGTTGCATTTTCTACAGAAAGAGTGTTCAGATCTGCTCAATCAAAAGTATGGTTTAACTCTGTTAGCTGAATGCACAGATCAGAAAGAAGTTTCACAGAATGATTCTGTGTAGTTTATATTTGGAGACATTCCTTTTTCCACTATTACCCTCTTAGCGCTCCGAATCTCCACTTGCATTTTCTACAGAAAGAGTGTTTCAGAACGGCTCAATCAAAACTAATGTTCAACTCTTTTAGTTGAACAAACAGAACAGAAAGAAGTTTCACACAATTGTTCTGTGTAGTTTTTATTTGTAGACATTCTTTTTCCCAATATAGGCCTCTTAGCGCTCAGAATGTCCAATTGCAGTTTCTACAGAAAGAGTGTTTCAGAACGGCTCAATCAAAAGTAAGGTTCAACTCTGTTAGTTGAATGCACAGAACAGAAAGGAGTTTCATAGAATGCTTCTGTGTAGTTCCTATTTGAACATATTCTTTTTTCCACTATTACCCACTTAGCGCTACGAATGTCCAGTTGCATTTTCTACAGACAGAGTGTTTCAAAACTGCTCAATCAAAAGTATGGTTTAACTCTGTTAGCTGAATGCTCAGATCAGAAAGAAGTTTCACAGAATGCTTCTGTGTAGTTTATATTTGAATATATTCCTTTTTCCACTACTACGCTCTTAGCGCTCCAAATGTCCAGTTGCATTTTCTACAGAAAGAGTGTTCAGATCTGCTCAATCAAAAGTATGGTTTAACTCTGTTTGCTGAATGCACAGATCAGAAAGAAGTTTCACCGAATGATTCTGTGTAGTTTATATTTGAAGACATTCCTTTTTCCACTATTACCCTCTTAGCGCTCCGAATCTCCACTTGCATTTTCTACAGAAAGAGTGTTTCAGAACGGCTCAATCAAAACTAAGGTTCAACTCTTTTAGTTGAACAAACAGAACAGAAAGAAGTTTCACACAATTCTTCTGTGTAGTTTTTATTTGTAGACATTCTTTTTCCCAATATAGGCCTCTTAGCGCTCAGAATGTCCAATTGCAGTTTCTACAGAAAGAGTGTTTCAGAACAGCTCAATCAAAAGTAAGGTTCAACTCTGTTAGTTGAATGCACAGAACAGAAAGTAGTTTCATAGAATGCTTCTGTGTAGTTCATATTTGAACATATTCTTTTTCCCACTATTACCCACTTAGCGCTACTAATGTCCAGTTGCATTTTCTACAGACAGAGTGTTTCAAAACTGCTCAATAAAAAGTATGGTTTAACTCTGTTAGCTGAATGCTCAGATCAGAAAGAAGTTTCACAGAATGCTTCTGTGTAGTTTATATTTGAATATATTCCTTTTTCCACTACTACGCTCTTAGCGCTCCAAATGTCCAGTTGCATTTTCTAGAGAAAGAGTGTTCAGAACTGCTCAATCAAAAGTATGGTTTAACTCTGTTAGCTGAATGCACAGATCCGAAAGAAGTTTCACCGAATGATTCTGTGTAGTTTATATTTGAAGACATTCCTTTTTC
Organism: Symphalangus syndactylus; assembly: GCF_028878055.3. Classification (NCBI taxonomy): domain Eukaryota; kingdom Metazoa; phylum Chordata; class Mammalia; order Primates; family Hylobatidae; genus Symphalangus; species Symphalangus syndactylus. Next base: position 153,771,854 of record NC_072425.2, read on the forward strand.
CACTATAACCCTCTTAGCGCTCCGAATCTCCACTTGCATTTTCTACAAAAAGAGTGTTTCATAACTGCTCAATCAAAAATATGTTTTATCTCTGTTAACTGAATTTACAGATCAGAAATAAGTTTCACAGAATGCATCTGTGTAGTTTTTATTTGAAGATATTCTTTTTCCCAATGTAGGCCTCTTAGCGCTTAGCATGTCCAATTGCAGTTTCTACAGAAAGAGTGTTTCAGAACGGCTCAATCAAAAGTAAGGTTCAACTCTGTTAGTTGAATGCACAGAACCGAAAGAATTTTCACAGAATGCTACTGTGTAGTTTATATTTGAATATATTCCTTTTTCCACTATTACCCTCTTAGCGCTCCGAATATACACTTGCATTTTCTACAGAAAGAGTGTTCAGAACTGCGCAACCCAAAGTATGGTTTAACTCTGTTAGCTTAATGAACATATCAGAAATAAGTTTCACACAATGCTTCTGTGTAGTTTTTATTTGAAGATATTATTTTTCCCAATAGAGGCCTCTTAGCGCTCAGAATGTCCAATTGCAGTTTCTACAGAAAGAGTGTTTCAGAAAGGCTCAATCAAAAGTAAGGTTCAACTCTGTTAGTTGAATGCACAGAACAGAAAGAAGTTTCATACAATGCTTCTGTGTAGTTTATATCTGAACATATTCTTTTTCCACTATTACCCACTTAGCGCTACGAATGTCCAGTTGCATTTTCTACAGACAGAGTGTATCAAGACTGCTCAATCAAAAGTATGGTTTAACTCTGTTAGCTGAATGCTCAGATCAGAAAGAAGTTTCACAGAATGCTTCTGTGTAGTTTATATTTGAATATATTCCTTTTTCGACTACTACTCTCTTAGCGCTCCAAATGTCCAGTTGCATTTTCTACAGAAAGAGTGTTCAGATCTGCTCAATCAAAAGTATGGTTTAACTCTGTTAGCTGAATGCACAGATCAGAAAGAAGTTTCACAGAATGATTCTGTGTAGTTTATATTTGGAGACATTCCTTTTTCCACTATTACCCTCTTAGCGCTCCGAATCTCCACTTGCATTTTCTACAGAAAGAGTGTTTCAGAACGGCTCAATCAAAACTAATGTTCAACTCTTTTAGTTGAACAAACAGAACAGAAAGAAGTTTCACACAATTGTTCTGTGTAGTTTTTATTTGTAGACATTCTTTTTCCCAATATAGGCCTCTTAGCGCTCAGAATGTCCAATTGCAGTTTCTACAGAAAGAGTGTTTCAGAACGGCTCAATCAAAAGTAAGGTTCAACTCTGTTAGTTGAATGCACAGAACAGAAAGGAGTTTCATAGAATGCTTCTGTGTAGTTCATATTTGAACATATTCTTTTTTCCACTATTACCCACTTAGCGCTACGAATGTCCAGTTGCATTTTCTACAGACAGAGTGTTTCAAAACTGCTCAATCAAAAGTATGGTTTAACTCTGTTAGCTGAATGCTCAGATCAGAAAGAAGTTTCACAGAATGCTTCTGTGTAGTTTATATTTGAATATATTCCTTTTTCCACTACTACGCTCTTAGCGCTCCAAATGTCCAGTTGCATTTTCTACAGAAAGAGTGTTCAGATCTGCTCAATCAAAAGTATGGTTTAACTCTGTTTGCTGAATGCACAGATCAGAAAGAAGTTTCACCGAATGATTCTGTGTAGTTTATATTTGAAGACATTCCTTTTTCCACTATTACCCTCTTAGCTCTCCGAATCTCCACTTGCATTTTCTACAGAAAGAGTGTTTCAGAACGGCTCAATCAAAACTAAGGTTCAACTCTTTTAGTTGAACAAACAGAACAGAAAGAAGTTTCACACAATTCTTCTGTGTAGTTTTTATTTGTAGACATTCTTTTTCCCAATATAGGCCTCTTAGCGCTCAGAATGTCCAATTGCAGTTTCTACAGAAAGAGGGTTTCAGAACGGCTCAATCAAAAGTAAGGTTCAACTCTGTTAGTTGAATGCACAGAACAGAAAGAAGTTTCATACAATGCTTCTGTGTAGTTTATATTTGAACATATTCTTTTTTCCACTATTACCCACTTAGCGCTAGGAATGTCCAGTTGCATTTTCTACAGACAGAGTGTTTCAAAACTGCTCAATCAAAAGTATGGTTTAACTCTGTTAGCTGAATGCTCAGATCAGAAAGAAGTTTCACCGAATGATTCTGTGTAGTTTATATTTGAATACATTAATTTTTCCACTACTACGCTCTTAGCGCTCCAAATGTCCAGTTGCATTTTCTACAGAAAGAGTGTTCAGATCTGCTCAATCAAAAGTATGTTTTAACTCTGTTAGCTGAATGCACAGATCAGAAAGAAGTTTCACCGAAAGATTCTGTGTAGTTTATATTTGAAGACATTCCTTTTTCCACTATTACACTCTTAGCGCTCCGAATCTCCACTTGCATTTTCTACAAAAAGAGTGTTTCATAACTGCTCAATCAAAACTATGTTTTATCTCTGTTAACCGAATTTACAGATCAGAAATAAGTTTCACAGAATGCATCTGTGTAGTTTTTATTTGAAGATATTCTTTCTCCCAATGTAGGCCTCTTAGCCCTTAGCATGTCCAATTGCAGTTTCTACAGAAAGAGTGTTTCAGAACGGCTCAATCAAAAGTAAGGTTCAACTCTGTTAGTTGAATGCACAGAACAGAAAGAATTTTCACAGAATGCTACTGTGTAGTTTATATTTGAATATATTCCTTTTTCCACTATTACCCTCTTAGCGCTCCGAATGTACACTTGCATTTTCTACAGAAAGAGTGTTCAGAACTGCGCAACCCAAAGTATGGTTTAACTCTGTTAGCTTAACGAACATATCAGAAATAAGTTTCACACAATGCTTCTGTGTAGTTTTTATTTGAAGATATTATTTTTCCCAATAGAGGCCTCTTAGGGCTCAGAATGTCCAATTGCAGTTTCTACAGAAAGAGTGTTTCAGAAAGGCTCAATCAAAAGTAAGGTTCAACTCTGTTAGTTGAATGCACAGAACAGAAAGAAGTTTCATACAATGCTTCTGTGTAGTTTATATTTGAACATATTCTTTTTTCCACTATTACCCACTTAGCGCTACGAATGTCCAGTTGCATTTTCTACAGACAGAGTGTATCAAAACTGCTCAATCAAAAGTATGGTTTAACTCTGTTAGCTGAATGCTCAGATCAGAAAGAAGTTTCACAGAATGCTTCTGTGTAGTTTATATTTGAATATATTCCTTTTTCCACTACTACTCTCTTAGCGCTCCAAATGTCCAGTTGCATTTTCTACAGAAAGAGTGTTCAGATCTGCTCAATCAAAAGTAAGGTTTAACTCTGTTAGCTGAATGCACAGATCAGAAAGAAGTTTCACCGAATGATTCTGTGTAGTTTATATTTGGAGACATTCCTTTTTCCACTATTACCCTCTTAGCGCTCCGAATCTCCACTTGCATTTTCTACAGAAAGAGTGTTTCAGAACGGCTCAATCAAAACTAAGGTTCAACTCTTTTAGTTGAACAAACAGAACAGAAAGAAGTTTCACAAAATTGTTCTGTGTAGTTTTTATTTGTAGACATTCTTTTTCCCAATATAGGCCTCTTAGCGCTCAGAATGTCCAATTGCAGTTTCTACAGGAAGAGTGTTTCGGAACGGCTCAATCAAAAGTAAGGTTCAACTCTGTTAGTTGAATGCACAGAACAGAAAGAAGTTTCATACAATGCTTCTGTGTAGTTTATATTTGAACATATTCTTTTTTCCACTATTACCCACTTAGCGCTAGGAATGTCCAGTTGCATTTTCTACAGACAGAGTGTTTCAAAACTGCTCAATCAAAAGTATGGTTTAACTCTGTTAGCTGAATGCTCAGATCAGAAAGAAGTTTCACCGAATGATTCTGTGTAGTTTATATTTGAATACATTAATTTTTCCACTACTACGCTCTTAGCGCTCCAAATGTCCAGTTGCATTTTCTACAGAAAGAGTGTTCAGTTCTGCTCAATCAAAAGTATGGTTTAACTCTGTTAGCTGAATGCACAGATCAGAAAGAACTTTCACCGAATGATTCTGTGTAGTTTATATTTGAAGACATTCCTTTTTCCACTATTACCCTCTTAGCGCTCCGAATCTCCACTTGCATTTTCTACAAAAAGAGTGTTTCATAACTGCTCAATCAAAACTAGGTTTTATCTCTGTTAACTGAATTTACAGATAAGAAATAAGTTTCACAGAATGCATCTGTGTAGTTTTTATTTGAAGATATTCTTTCTCCCAATGTAGGCCTCTTAGCCCTTAGCATGTCCAATTGCAGTTTCTACAGAAAGAGTGTTTCAGAACGGCTCAATCAAAAGTAAGGTTCAACTCTGTTAGTTGAATGCACAGAACAGAAAGAATTTTCACAGAATGCTACTGTGTAGTTTATATTTGAATATATTCCTTTTTCCACTATTACCCTCTTAGCGCTCCGAATGTACACTTGCATTTTCTACAGAAAGAGTGTTCAGAACTGCGCAACCCAAAGTATGGTTTAACTCTGTTAGCTTAATGAACATATCAGAAATAAGTTTCACACAATGCTTCTGTGTAGTTTTTATTTGAAGATATTAATTTTCCCAATAGAGGCCTCTTAGCGCTCAGAATGTCCAATTGCAGTTTCTACAGAAAGAGTGTTTCAGAACGGCTCAATCAAAAGTAAGGTTCAACTCTGTTAGTTGAATGCACAGAACAGAAAGTATTTTCACAGAATGCTACTGTGTAGTTTATATTTGAATATATTCCTTTTTCCACTATTACCCTCTTAGCGCTCCGAATGTCCACTTGCATTTTCTACAGAAAGAGTGTTCAGAACTGCGCAATCAAAAGTATGGTTTAACTCTGTTAGCTTAATGAACATATCAGAAATAAGTTTCACACAATGCTTCTGTGTAGTTTTTATTTGAAGATATTATTTTTCCCAATAGGGGCCTCTTAGCGCTCAGAATGTCCAATTGCAGTTTCTACAGAAAGAGTGTTTCAGAAAGGCTCAATCAAAAGTAAGGTTCAACTCTGTTAGTTGAATGTACCGAACAGAAAGAAGTTTCATACAATGATTCTGTGTAGTTTATATTTGAACATATTCTTTTTTCCACTATTACCCACTTAGCGCTACGAATGTCCAGTTGCATTTTCTACAGACAGAGTGTTTCAAAACTGCTCAATCAAAAGTATGGTTTAACTCTGTTAGCTGAATGCTCAGATCAGAAAGAAGTTTCACAGAATGCTTCTGTGTAGTTTATATTTGAATATATTCCTTTTTCCACTACTACTCTCTTAGCGCTCCAAATGTCCAGTTGCATTATCTACAGAAAGAGTGTTCAGATCTGCTCAATCAAATGTATGGTTTAACTCTGTTAGCTGAATGCACAGATCAGAAAGAAGTTTCACAGAATGATTCTGTGTAGTTTATATTTGGAGACATTCCTTTTTCCACTATTACCCTCTTAGCGCTCCGAATCTCCACTTGCATTTTCTACAGAAAGAGTGTTTCAGAACGGCTCAATCAAAACTAAGGTTCAACTCTTTTAGTTGAACAAACAGAACAGAAAGAAGTTTCACACAATTCTTCTGTGTAGTTTTTATTTGTAGATATTCTTTTTCCCAATATAGGCCTCTTAGCGCTCAGAATGTCCAATTGCAGTTTCTACAGAAAGAGTGTTTCAGAACGGCTCAATCAAAAGTAAGGTTCAACTCTGTTAGTTGAATGCACAGAACAGAAAGAAGTTTCATACAATGCTTCTCTGTAGTTCATATTTGAACATATTTTTTTTCCACTATTACCCACTTCGCGCTACGAATGTCCAGTTGCATTTTCTACAGACAGTGTGTTTCAAAACTGCTCAATCAAAAGTATGGTTTAACTCGGTTAGCTGAATGCTCAGATCAGAAAGAAGTTTCACAGAATGCTTCTGTGTAGTTTATATTTGAATATATTCCTTTTTCCACTACTACGCTCTTAGAGCTCCAAATGTCCAGTTGCATTTTCTACAGAAAGAGTGTTCAGATCTGCTCAATCAAAAGTATGGTTTAACTCTGTTAGCTGAATGCACAGATCAGAAAGAAGTTTCACCAAATGATTCTGTGTAGTTTATATTTGAAGACATTACTTTTTCCACTATTACCCTCTTAGCGCTCCGAATCTCCACTTGCATTTTCTACAAAAAGAGTGTTTCATAACTGCTCAATCAAAAATATGTTTTATCTCTGTTAACTGAATTTACAGATCAGAAATAAGTTTCACAGAATGCATCTGTGTAGTTTTTATTTGAAGATATTCTTTTTCCCAATGTAGGCCTCTTAGCGCTTAGCATGTCCAATTGCATTTTCTACAGAAAGAGTGTTTCAGAACGGCTCAATCAAAAGTAAGGTTCAATTCTGTTAGTTGAATGCACAGAACACAAAGAATTTTCACAGAATGCTACTGTGTAGTTTATATTTGAATATATTCCTTTTTCCACTATTACCCTCTTAGCACTCCGAATGTCCACTTGCATTTTCTACAGAAAGAGTGTTCAGAACTGCGCAATCCAAAGTATGGTTTAACTCTGTTAGCTTAATGAACATATCAGAAATAAGTTTCACACAATGCTTCTGTGTACCTTTTATTTGAAGATATTATTTTTCCCAATAGAGGCCTCTTAGCGCTCAGAATGTCCAATTGCAGTTTCTACAGAAAGAGTGTTTCAGAAAGACTCAATCAAAAGTAAGGTTCAACTCTGTTAGTTGAATGCACAGAACAGAAAGAAGTTTCATACAATGCTTCTGTGTAGTTTATATTTGAACATATTCCTTTTTCCACTATTACCCACTTAGCGCTACGAATGTCCAGTTGCATTTTCTACAGACAGAGTGTTTCAAAACTGCTCAATCAAAAGTATGGTTTAACTCTGTTAGCTGAATGCTCAGATCAGAAAGAAGTTTCACAGAATGCTTCTGTGTAGTTTATATTTGAATATATTCCTTTTTCCACTACTACGCTCTTAGCGCTCCAAATTTCCAGTTGCATTTTCTACAGAAAGAGTGTTCAGATCTGCTCAATCAAAAGTATGGTTTAACTCTGTTAGCTGAATGCACAGATCATAAAGAAGTTTCACCGAATGATTCTGTGTAGTTTATATTTGAAGACATTCCTTTTTCCACTATTACCCTCTTAGCGCTCCGAATCTCCACTTGCATTTTCTACCAAAAGAGTGTTTCATAACTGCTCAATCAAAAATATGTTTTATCTCTGTTAACTGAATTTACAGATCAGAAATAAGTTTCTCAGTATGCATCTGTGTAGTTTTTATTTGAAGATATTCTTTTTCCCAATGTAGGCCTCTTAGCGCTTAGCATGTCCAATTGCAGTTTCTACAGAAAGAGTGTTTCAGAACGGCTCAATCAAAAGTAAGGTTCAATTCTGTTAGTTGAATGCACAGAACACAAAGAATTTTCACAGAATGCTACTGTGTAGTTTATATTTGAATATATTCCTTTTTCCACTATTACCCTCTTAGCACTCCGAATGTCCACTTGCATTTTCTACAGAAAGAGTGTTCAGAACTGCGCAATCCAAAGTATGGTTTAACTCTGTTAGCTTAATGAATATATCAGAAATAAGTTTCACACAATGCTTCTGTGTAGTTTTTATTTGAAGATATTATTTTTCCCAATAGAGGCCTCTTAGCGCTCAGAATGTCCAATTGCAGTTTCTACAGAAAGAGTGTTTCAGAAAGGCTCAATCAAAAGTAAGGTTCAACTCTGTTAGTTGAATTCACAGAACAGAAAGAAGTTTCATACAATGCTTCTGTGTAGTTTATATTTGAACATATTCTTTTTTCCACTATTACCCACTTAGCGCTACGAATGTCCAGTTGCATTTTCTACAGACAGAGTGTTTCAAAACTGCTCAATCAAAAGTATGGATTAACTCTGTTAGCTGAATGCTCAGATCAGAAAGAAGTTTCACAGAATGCTTCTGTGTAGTTTATATTTGAATATATTCCTTTTTCCACTACTACTCTCTTAGCGCTCCAAATGTCCAGTTGCATTTTCTACAGAAAGAGTGTTCAGATCTGCTCAATCAAAAGTATGGTTTAACTCTGTTAGCTGAATGCACAGAACAGAAAGAAGTTTCACAGAATGATTCTGTGTAGTTTATATTTGGAGACATTTCTTTTTCCACTATTACCCTCTTAGCGCTCCGAATCTCCACTTGCATTTTCTACAGAAAGAGTGTTTCAGAACGGCTCAATCAAAACTAAGGTTCAACTCTTTTAGTTGAACAAACAGAACAGAAAGAAGTTTCACACAATTCTTCTGTGTAGCTTTTATTTGTAGACATTCTTTTTCCCAATATAGGCCTCTTAGTGCTCAGAATGTCCAATTGCAGTTTCTACAGAAAGAGTGTTTCAGAACGGCTCAATCAAAATAAGGTTCAACTCTGTTAGTAGAATGCACAGAACAGAAAGAAGTTTCATACAATGTTTCTGTGTAGTTCATATTTGAACATATTTTTTTTCCACTATTACCCACTTAGCGCTACGAATGTCCAGTTGCATTTTCTACAGACAGAGTGTTTCAAAACTGCTCAATCAAAAGTATGGTTTAACTCTGTTAGCTGAATGCTCAGATCAGAAAGAAGTTTCACATAATGCTTCTGTGTAGTTTATATTTGAATATATTCCTTTTTCCACTACTACGCTCTTAGCGCTCCAAATGTCCAGTTGCATTTTCTACAGAAAGAGTGTTCAGATCTGCTCAATCAAAAGTATGGTTTAACTCTGTTAGCTGAATGCACAGATCAGAAAGAAGTTTCACCGAATGATTCTGTGTAGTTTATATTTGAAGACATTCCTTTTTCCACTATTACCCACTTAGCGCTCCGAATCTCCACTTGCATTTTCTACAAAAAGAGTGTTTCATAACTACTCAATCAAAAATATGTTTTATCTCTGTTAACTGAATTTACAGATCAGAAATAAGTTTCACAGAATGCATCTGTGTAGTTTTTATTTGAAGATATTCTTTTTCCCAATGTAGGCCTCTTAGCGCTTAGCATGTCCAATTGCAGTTTCTACAGAAAGAGTGTTTCAGAACGGCTCAATCAAAAGTAAGGTTCAACTCTGTTAGTTGAATGCACAGAACAGAAAGAATTTTCACAGAATGCTACTGTGTAGTTTATATTTGAATATATTCCTTTTTCCACTATTACCCTCTTAGCGCTCCGAATGTCCACTTGCCTTTTCTACAGAAAGAGTGTTCAGAACTGCGCAATCAAAAGTATGGTTTAACTCTGTTAGCTTAATGAACATATCAGAAATAAGTTTCACACAATGCTTCTGTGTAGTTTTTATTTGAAGATATTATTTTTCCCAATAGAGGCCTCTTAGCGCTCAGAAAGTCCAATTGCAGTTTCTACAGAAAGAGTGTTTCAGAAAGGCTCAATCAAAAGTAAGGTTCAACTCTGTTAGTTGAATGCACAGAACAGAAAGAAGTTTCATACAATGCTTCTGTGTAGTTTATATTTGAACATATTCTTTTTTCCACTATTACCCACTTAGCGCTACGAATGTCCAGTTGCATTTTCTACAGACAGAGTGTTTCAAAACTGCTCAATCAAAAGTATGGTTTAACTCTGTTAGCTGAATGCTCAGATCAGAAAGAAGTTTCACAGAATGCTTCTGTGTAGTTTATATTTGAATATATTCCTTTTTCCACTACTATTCTCTTAGCGCTCCAAATGTCCAGTTGCATTGTCTACAGAAAGAGTGTTCAGATCTGCTCAATCAAAAGTATGTTTTAACTCTGTTAGCTGAATGCACAGATCCGAAAGAAGTTTCACAGAATGATTCTGTGTAGTTTATATTTGGAGACATTCCTTTTTCCACTATTACCCTCTTAGCGCTCCGAATCTCCACTTGCATTTTCTACAGAAAGAGTGTTTCAGAACGGCTCAATCAAAACTAAGGTTCAACTCTTTTAGTTGAACAAACAGAACAGAAAGAAGTTTCACACAATTCTTCTGTGTAGTTTTTATTTGTAGACATTCTTTTTCCCAATATAGGCCTCTTAGCGCTCAGAATGTCCAATTGCAGTTTCTACAGAAAGAGTGTTTCAGAACGGCTCAATCAAAAGTAAGGTTCAACTCTGTTAGTTGAATGCACAGAACAGAAAGAAGTTTCATACAATGCTTCTGTGTAGTTTATAATTGAACATATTCTTTTTTCCACTATTACCCACTTAGCGCTACGAATGTCCAGTGGCATTTTCTACAGACAGAGTGTATCAATACTGCTCAATCAAAAGTATGGTTTAACTCTGTTAGCTGAATGCTCAGATCAGAAAGAAGTTTCACAGAATGCTTCTGTGTAGTTTATATTTGAATATATTCCTTTTTCCACTACTATGCTCTTAGCGCTCCAAATGTCCAGTTGCATTTTCTACAGAAAGAGTGTTCAGATCTGCTCAATCAAAAGTATGGTTTAACTCTGTTAGCTGAATTCACAGATCAGAAAGAAGTTTCACCGAATGATTCTGTGTAGTTTATATTTGAAGACATTACTTTTTCCACTATTACCCACTTAGCGCTCCGAATGTCCACTTGCATTTTCTACAAAAAGTGTGTTTCATAACTGCTCAATCAAAAATATGTTTTATCTCTGTTAACTGAATTTACAGATCAGAAATAAGTTTCACAGAATGCATCTGTGTAGTTTTTATTTGAAGATATTCTTTTTCCCAATGTAGGCCTCTTAGCTCTTAGCATGTCCAATTGCAGTTTATATAGAAAGAGTGTTTCAGAATGGCTCAATCAAAAGTAAGGTTCAACTCTGTTAGTTGAATGCACAGAACAGAAAGAATTTTCACAGAATGCTACTGTGTAGTTTATATTTGAATATATTCCTTTTTCCACTATTACCCTCTTAGCGCTCCGAATGTACACTTGCATTTTCTACAGAAAGAGTGTTCAGAACTGCGCAACCCAAAGTATGGTTTAACTCTGTTAGCTTAATGAACATATCAGAAATAAGTTTCACACAATGCTTCTGTGTAGTTTTTATTTGAAGATATTATTTTTCCCAATAGAGGTCTCTTAGCGCTCAGAATGTCCAATTGCAGTTTCTACAGAAAGAGTGTTTCAGAAAGGCTCAATCAAAAGTAAGGTTCAACTCTGTTAGTTGAATGCACAGAACAGAAAGAAGTTTCATACAATGCTTCTGTGTAGTTTATATTTGAACATATTCTTTTTTCCACTATTACCCAATTAGCGCTACGAATGTCCAGTTGCATTTTCTACAGACAGAGTGTTTCAAATCTGCTCAATCAAAATTATGGTTTAACTCTGTTAGCTGAATGCACAGATCAGAAAGAAGTTTCACAGAATGCTTCTGTGTAGTTTATATTTGGATATATTCCTTTTTCCACTACTACTCTCTTAGCGCTCCAAATGTCCAGTTGCATTTTCTACAGAAAGAGTGTTCAGATCTGCTCAATCAAAAGTATGGTTTAACTCTGTTAGCTGAATGCACAGATCAGAAACAAGTTTCACAGAATGATTCTGTGTAGTTTATATTTGGAGACATTCCTTTTTCCACTATTACCCTCTTAGCGCTCCGAATCTCCACTTGCATTTTCTACAGAAAGAGTGTTTCAGAACGGCTCAATCAAAACTAAGGTTCAACTCTTTTAGTTGAACAAACAGAACAGAAAGAAGTTTCACACAATTCTTCTGTGTAGTTTTTATTTGTAGATATTCTTTTTCCCAATATAGGCCTCTTAGCGCTCAGAATGTCCAATTGCAGTTTCTACAGAAAGAGTGTTTCAGAACGGCTCAATCAAAAGTAAGGTTCAACTCTGTTAGTTGAATGCACAGAACAGAAAGAAGTTTCATACAATGCTTCTGTGTAGTTCATATTTGAACATATTTTTTTTCCACGATTACCCACTTCGCGCTACGAATGTCCAGTTGCATTTTCTACAGACAGTGTGTTTCAAAACTGCTCAATCAAAAGTATGGTTTAACTCGGTTAGCTGAATGCTCAGATCAGAAAGAAGTTTCACAGAATGCTTCTGTGTAGTTTATATTTGAATATATTCCTTTTTCCACTACTACGCTCTTAGCGCTCCAAATGTCCAGTTGCATTTTCTACAGAAAGAGTGTTCAGATCTGCTCAATCAAAAGTATGGTTTAACTCTGTTAGCTGAATGCACAGATCAGAAAGAAGTTTCACCGAATGATTCTGTGTAGTTTATATTTGAAGACATTACTTTTTCCACTATTACCCTCTTAGCGCTCCGAATCTCCACTTGCATTTTCTACAAAAAGAGTGTTTCATCACTGCTCAATCAAAAATATGTTTTATCTCTGTTAACTGAATTTACAGATCAGAAATAAGTTTAACAGAATGCATCTGTGTAGTTTTTATTTGAAGATATTCTTTTTCCCAATGTAGGCCTCTTAGCGCTTAGCATGTCCAATTGCATTTTCTACAGAAAGAGTGTTTCAGAACGGCTCAATCAAAAGTAAGGTTCAATTCTGTTAGTTGAATGCACAGAACACAAAGAATTTTCACAGAATGCTACTGTGTAGTTTATATTTGAATATATTCCTTTTTCCACTATTACCCTCTTAGCACTCCGAATGTCCACTTGCATTTTCTACAGAAAGAGTGTTCAGAACTGCGCAATCCAAAGTATGGTTTAACTCTGTTAGCTTAATGAACATATCAGAAATAAGTTTCACACAATGCTTCTGTGTACCTTTTATTTGAAGATATTATTTTTCACAATAGAGGCCTCTTAGCGCTCAGAATGTCCAATTGCAGTTTCTACAGAAAGAGTGTTTCAGAAAGGCTCAATCAAAAGTAAGGTTCAACTCTGTTAGTTGAATGCACAGAACAGAAAGAAGTTTCATACAATGCTTCTGTGTAGTTTATATTTGAACATATTCCTTTTTCCACTATTACCCACTTAGCGCTACGAATGTCCAGTTGCATTTTCTACAGACAGAGTGTTTCAAAACTGCTCAATCAAAAGTATGGTTTAACTCTGTTAGCTGAATGCTCAGATCAGAAAGAAGTTTCACAGAATGCTTCTGTGTAGTTTATATTTGAATATATTCCTTTTTCCACTACTACGCTCTTAGCGCTCCAAATTTCCAGTTGCATTTTCTACAGAAAGAGTGTTCAGATCTGCTCAATCAAAAGTATGGTTTAACTCTGTTAGCTGAATGCACAGATCATAAAGAAGTTTCACCGAATGATTCTGTGTAGTTTATATTTGAAGACATTCCTTTTTCCACTATTACCCTCTTAGCGCTCTGAATCTCCACTTGCATTTTCTACCAAAAGAGTGTTTCATAACTGCTCAATCAAAAATATGTTTTATCTCTGTTAACTGAATTTACAGATCAGAAATAAGTTTCTCAGTATGCATCTGTGTAGTTTTTATTTGAAGATATTCTTTTTCCCAATGTAGGCCTCTTAGCGCTTAGCATGTCCAATTGCAGTTTCTACAGAAAGAGTGTTTCAGAACGGCTCAATCAAAAGTAAGGTAATTCTGTTAGTTGAATGCACAGAACACAAAGAATTTTCACAGAATGCTACTGTGTAGTTTATATTTGAATATATTCCTTTTTCCACTATTACCCTCTTAGCACTCCGAATGTCCACTTGCATTTTCTACAGAAAGAGTGTTCAGAACTGCGCAATCCAAAGTATGGTTTAACTCTGTTAGCTTAATGAACATATCAGAAATAAGTTTCACACAATGCTTCTGTGTAGTTTTTATTTGAAGATATTATTTTTCCCAATAGAGGCCTCTTAGCGCTCAGAATGTCCAATTGCAGTTTCTACAGAAAGAGTGTTTCAGAAAGGCTCAATCAAAAGTAAGGTTCAACTCTGTTAGTTGAATGCACAGAACAGAAAGAAGTTTCATACAATGCTTCTGTGTAGTTTATATTTGAACATATTCATTTTTCCACTATTACCCACTTAGCGCTACGAATGTCCAGTTGCATTTTCTACAGACAGAGTGTTTCAAAACTGCTCAATCAAAAGTATGGATTAACTCTGTTAGCTGAATGCTCAGATCAGAAAGAAGTTTCACAGAATGCTTCTGTGTAGTTTATATTTGAATATATTCCTTTTTCCACTACTACTCTCTTAGCGCTCCAAATGTCCAGTTGCATTTTCTACAGAAAGAGTGTTCAGATCTGCTCAATCAAAAGTATGGTTTAACTCTGTTAGCTGAATGCACAGAACAGAAAGAAGTTTCACAGAATGATTCTGTGTAGTTTATATTTGGAGACATTCCTTTTTCCACTATTACCCTCTTAGCGCTCCGAATCTCCACTTGCATTTTCTACAGAAAGAGTGTTTCAGAACGGCTCAATGAAAACTAAGGTTCAACTCTTTTAGTTGAACAAACAGAACAGAAAGAAGTTTCACACAATTCTTCTGTGTAGCTTTTATTTGTAGACATTCTTTTTCCCAATATAGGCCTCTTAGCGCTCAGAATGTCCAATTGCAGTTTCTACAGAAAGAGTGTTTCAGAACGGCTCAATCAAAAGTAAGGTTCAACTCTGTTAGTTGAATGCACAGAACAGAAAGAAGTTTCATACAATGCTTCTGTGTAGTTTATATTTGAACATATTCTTTTTTCCACTATTACCCACTTAGCGCTACGAATGTCCATTTGCATTATCTACAGACAGAGTGTTTCAAAACTGCTCAATCAAAAGTATGGTTTAACTCTGTTAGCTGAATGCTCAGATCAGAAAGAAGTTTCACAAAATGCTTCTGTGTAGTTTATATTTGAATATATTCCTTTTTCCACTACTACTCTCTTAGCGCTCCAAATGTCCAGTTGCATTTTCTACAGAAAGAGTGTTCAGATCTGCTCAATCAAAAGTATGGTTTAACTCTGTTAGCTGAATGCACAGATCAGAAAGAAGTTTCACAGAATGATTCTGTGTAGTTTATATTTGAAGACATTCCTTTTTCCACTATTACCCACTTAGCGCTCCGAATCTCCACTTGCATTTTCTACAAAAAGTGTGTTTCATAACTGCTCAATCAAAAATATGTTTTATCTCTGTTAACTGAATTTACAGATCAGAAATAAGTTTCACAGAATGCATCTGTGTAGTTTTTATTTGAAGATATTCTTTTTCCCAATGTAGGCCTCTTAGCGCTTAGCATGTCCAATTGCAGTTTATATAGAAAGAGTGTTTCAGAATGGCTCAATCAAAAGTAAGGTTCAACTCTGTTAGTTGAATGCACAGAACAGAAAGAATTTTCACAGAATGCTACTGTGTAGTTTATATTTGAATATATTCCTTTCTCCACTATTACCCTCTTAGCGCTCCGAATGTCCACTTGCATTTTCTACAGAAAGAGTGTTCAGAACTGCGCAATCAAAAGTATGGTTTAACTCTGTTAGCTTAATGAACATATCAGAAATAAGTTTCACACAATGCTTCTGTGTAGTTATTATTTGAAGATATTATTTTTCCCAATATAGGCCTCTTAGCGCTCAGAATGTCCAATTGCAGTTTCTACAGAAAGAGTGTTTCAGAAAGGCTCAATCAAAAGTAAGGTTCAACTCTGTTAGTTGAATGCACAGAACAGAAAGAAGTTTCATACAATGCTTCTGTGTAGTTTATATTTGAACATATTCTTTTTTCCACTATTACCCACTTAGCGCTACGAATGTCCAGTTGCATTTTCTACAGACAGAGTGTTTCAAAACTGCTCAATCAAAAGTATGGTTTAACTCTGTTAGCTGAATGCTCAGATCAGAAAGAAGTTTCACAGAATGCTTCTGTGTAGTTTATATTTGGATATATTCCTTTTTCCACTACTACTCTCTTAGCGCTCCAAATGTCCAGTTGCATTTTCTACAGAAAGAGTGTTCAGATCTGCTCAATCAAAAGTATGGTTTAACTCTGTTAGCTGAATGCACAGATCAGAAAGAAGTTTCACAGAATGATTCTGTGTAGTTTATATTTGGAGACATTCCTTTTTCCACTATTACCCTCTTAGCGCTCCGAATCTCCACTTGCATTTTCTACAGAAAGAGTGTTTCAGAACGGCTCAATCAAAACTAAGGTTCAACTCTTTTAGTTGAACAAACAGAACAGAAAAAAGTTTCACACAATTCTTCTGTGTAGTTTTTATTTGTAGACATTCATTTTCCCAATATAGGCCTGTTAGCGCTCAGAATGTCCAATTGCAGTTTCTACAGAAAGAGTGTTTCACAACGGCTCAATCAAAAGTAAGGTTCAACTCTGTTAGTTGAATGCACAGAACAGAAAGAAGTTTCATACAATGCTTCTGTGTAGTTTATATTTGAACATATTCTTTTTTCCACTATTACCCACTTAGCGCTACGAATGTCCAGTTGCATTTTCTACAGACAGAGTGTTTCAAAACTGCTCAATCAAAAGTATGGTTTAACTCTGTTAGCTGAATGCTCAGATCAGAAAGAAGTTTCACAGAATGATTCTGTGTAGTTTATATTTGAATACATTCCTTTTTCCACTACTACGCTCTTAGCGCTCCAAATGTCCAGTTGCATTTTCTACAGAAAGAGTGTTCAGATCTGCTCAATCAAAAGTATGTTTTAACTCTGTTAGCTGAATGCGCAGATCAGAAAGAAGTTTCACCGAATGATTCTGTGTAGTTTATATTTGAAGACATTCCTTTTTCCACTATTACCCTCTTAGCGCTCCGAATCTCCACTTGCATTTTCTACAAAAAGAGTGTTTCATAACTGCTCAATCAAAAATATGCTTTATCTCTGTTAACTGAATTTACAGATCAGAAATAAGTTTCTCAGAATGCATCTGTGTAGTTTTTATTTGAAGTTATTCTTTTTCCCAATGTAGGCCTCTTAGCGCTTAGCATGTCCAATTGCAGTTTCTACAGAAAGAGTGTTTCAGAACGGCTCAATCAAAAGTAAGGTTCAAATCTGTTAGTTGAATGCACAGAACAGAAAGAATTTTCACATAATGCTACTGTGTAGTTTATATTTGAATATATTCCTTTTTCCACTATTACCCTCTTAGCGCTCCGAATGTCCACTTGCATTTTCTACAGAAAGAGTGTTCAGAACTGCGCAATCCAAAGTATGGTTTAACACTGTTAGCTTAATGAACATATCAGAAATAAGTTTCACACAATGCTTCTGTGTAGTTTTTATTTGAAGATATTATTTTTCCCAATAGAGGCCTCTTAGCGCTCAGAATGTCCAATTGCAGTTTCTACAGAAAGAGTGTTTCAGAAAGGCTCAATCAAATGTAAGGTTCAACTCTGTTAGTTGAATGCACAGAACAGAAAGAAGTTTCATACAATGCTTCTGTGTAGTTTATATTTGAACATATTCTTTTTTCCACTATTACCCACTTAGCGCTACGAATGTCCAGTTGCATTTTCTACAGACAGAGTGTTTCAAAACTGCTCAATCAAAAGTATGGATTAACTCTGTTAGCTGAATGCTCAGATCAGAAAGAAGTTTCACAGAATGCTTCTGTGTAGTTTATATTTGAATATATTCCTTTTTCCACTACTACTCTCTTAGCGCTCCAAATGTCCAGTTGCATTTTCTACAGAAAGAGTGTTCAGATCTGCTCAATCAAAAGTATGGTTTAACTCTGTTAGCTGAATGCACAGAACAGAAAGAAGTTTCACAGAATGATTCTGTGTAGTTTATATTTGGAGACATTCCTTTTTCCACTATTACCCTCTTAGCGCTCCGAATCTCCACTTGCATTTTCTACAGAAAGAGTGTTTCAGAACGGCTCAATCAAAACTAAGGTTCAACTCTTTTAGTTGAACAAACAGAACAGAAAGAAGTTTCACACAATTCTTCTGTGTAGTTTTTATTTGTAGACATTCTTTTTCCCAATATAGGCCTCTTAGCGCTCAGAATGTCCAATTGCAGTTTCTACAGAAAGAGTGTTTCAGAACGGCTCAATCAAAAGTAAGGTTCAACTCTGTTAGTTGCATGCACAGAACAGAAAGAAGTTTCATACAATGCTTCTGTGTAGTTTATATTTGAACATATTCTTTTTTCCACTATTACCCACTTAGCGCTACGAATGTCCATTTGCATTATCTACAGACAGAGTGTTTCAAAACTGCTCAATCAAAAGTATGGTTTAACTCTGTTAGCTGAATGCTCAGATCAGAAAGAAGTTTCACAAAATGATTCTGTGTAGTTTATATTTGAATATATTCCTTTTTCCACTACTACTCTCTTAGCGCTCCAAATGTCCAGTTGCATTTTCTACAGAAAGAGTGTTCAGATCTGCTCAATCAAAAGTATGGTTTAACTCTGTTAGCTGAATGCACAGATCAGAAAGAAGTTTCACAGAATGATTCTGTGTAATTTATATTTGGAGACATTCCTTTTTCCACTATTACCCTCTTAGCGCTCCGAATCTCCACTTGCATTTTCTACAGAAAGAGTGTTTCAGAACGGCTCAATCAAAACTAAGGTTCAAATCTTTTAGTTGAACAAACAGAACAGAAAGAAGTTTCACACAATTCTTCTGTGTAGCTTTTATTTGTAGAAATTCTTTTTCCCAATATAGGCCTCTTAGCGCTCAGAATGTCCAATTGCAGTTTCTACAGAAAGAGTGTTTCAGAACGGCTCAATCAAAAGTAAGGTTCAACTCTGTTAGTAGAATGCACAGAACAGAAAGAAGTTTCATACAATGCTTCTGTGTAGTTCATATTTGAACATATTCTTTTTTCCACTATTACCCACTTAGCGCTACGAATGTCCAGTTGCATTTTCTACAGACAGAGTGTTTCAAAACTGCTCAATCAAAAGTATGGTTTAACTCTGTTAGCTGAATGCTCAGATCAGAAAGAAGTTTCACATAATGCTTCTGTGTAGTTTATATTTGAATATATTCCTTTTTCCACTACTACGCTCTTAGCGCTCCAAATGTCCAGTTGCATTTTCTACAGAAAGAGTGTTCAGATCTGCTCAATCAAAAGTATGGTTTAACTCTGTTAGCTGAATGCACAGATCAGAAAGAAGTTTCACCAAATGATTCTGTGTAGTTTATATTTGAAGACATTCCTTTTTCCACTATTACCCACTTAGCGCTCCGAATCTCCACTTGCATTTTCTACAAAAAGAGTGTTTCATATCTGCTCAATCAAAAATATGTTTTATCTCTGTTAACTGAATTTACATATCAGAAATAAGTTTCACATAATGCATCTGTGTAGTTTTTATTTGAAGATATTCTTTTTCCCAATGTAGGCCTCTTAGCGCTTAGCATGTCCAATTGCAGTTTCTACAGAAAGAGTGTTTCAGAACGGCTCAATCAAAAGTAAGGTTCAACTCTGTTAGTTGAATGCACAGAACAGAAAGAATTTTCACAGAATGCTACTGTGTAGTTTATATTTGAAAATATTCCTTTTTCCACTATTACCCTCTTAGCGCTCCGAATGTCCACTTGCCTTTTCTACAGAAAGAGTGTTCAGAACTGCGCAATCAAAAGTATGGTTTAACTCTGTTAGCTTAATGAACATATCAGAAATAAGTTTCACACAATGCTTCTGTGTAGTTTTTATTTGAAGATATTTTTTTTCCCAATAGAGGCCTCTTAGCGCTCAGAATGTCCAATTGCAGTTTCTACAGAAAGAGTGTTTCAGAAAGGCTCAATCAAAAGTAAGGTTCAACTCTGTTAGTTGAATGCACAGAACAGAAAGAAGTTTCATACAATGCTTCTGTGTAGTTTATATTTGAACATATTCTTTTTTCCACTATTACCCACTTAGCGCTACGAATGTCCAGTTGCATTTTCTACAGACGGAGTGTTTCAAAACTGCTCAATCAAAAGTATGGTTTAACTCTGTTAGCTGAATGCTCAGATCAGAAAGAAGTTTCACAGAATGCTTCTGTGTAGTTTATATTTGAATATATTCCTTTTTCCACTACTACTCTCTTAGCGCTCCAAATGTCCAGTTGCATTTTCTACAGAAAGAGTGTTCAGATCTGCTCAATCAAAAGTATGGTTTAACTCTGTTAGCTGAATGCACAGATAAGAAAGAAGTTTCACAGAATGATTCTGTGTAGTTTATATTTGAAGACATTCCTTTTTCCACTATTACCCTCTTAGCGCTCCGAATCTCCACTTGCATTTTCTACAAAAAGAGTGTTTCATAACTGCTCAATCAAAAATATGTTTTATCTCTGTTAACTGAATTTACAGATCAGAAATAAGTTTCACAGAATGCATCTGTGTAGTTTTTATTTGAAGATATTCTTTTTCCCAATGTAGGCCTCTTAGCGCTTAGCATGTCCAATTGCAGTTTCTACAGAAAGAGTGTTTCAGAACGGCTCAATCAAAAGTAAGGTTCAACTCTGTTAGCTGAATGCACAGAACAGAAAGAGTTTTCACAGAATGCTACTGTGTAGTTTATATTTGAATATATTCCTTTTTCCACTATTACCCGCTTAGCGCTCCGAATGTCCACTTGGATTTTTTGCAGAAAGAGTGTTCAGAACTGCGCAATCAAAAGTATGGTTTAATTCTGTTAGCTTAATGAACATATCAGAAATAAGTTTCACACAATGCTTCTGTGTAGTTTTTATTTGAAGACATTATTTTTCCCAATAGAGGCCTCTTAGCGCTCAGAATGTCCAATTGCAGTTTCTACAGAAAGAGTGTTTCAGAAAGGCTCAATCAAAAGTAAGGTTCATCTCTGTTAGTTGAATGCACAGAACAGAAAGAAGTTTCATACAATGCTTCTTTGTAGTTTATATTTGAACATATTCTTTTCTCCACTATTACCCACTTAGCGCTACGAATGTCCACTTGCATTTTCTACAGACAGAGTGTTTCAAAACTGCTCAATCAAAAGTATGGTTTAACTCTGTTAGCTGAATGCTCAGATCAGAAAGAAGTTTCACAGAATGCTTCTGTGTAGTTTATATTTGAATATATTCCTTTTTCCACTACTACTCTCTTAGCGCTCCAAATGTCCAGTTGCATTTTTTACAGAAAGAGTGTTCAGATCTGCTGAATCAAAAGTATGGTTTAACTCTGTTAGCTGAATGCACAGATCAGAAAGAAGTTTCACAGAATGATTCTGTGTAGTTTATATTTGGAGACATTCCTTTTTCCACTATTACCCTCTTAGCGCTCCGAATGTCCACTTGCATTTTCTACAGAAAGTGTGTTCAGAACTGCGCAATCAAAAGTATGGTTTAACTCTGTTAGCTTAATGAACATATCAGAAATAAGTTTCACACAATGCTTCTGTGTAGTTTTTATTTGAAGATATTCTTTTTCCCAATGTAGGCCTCTTAGCGCTTAGCATGTCCAATTGCAGTTTCTACAGAAAGAGTGTTTCAGAACGGCTCAATCAAAAGTAAGTTTCAACTCTGTTAGCTGAATTCACAGAACAGTAAGAGTTTTCACAGAATGCTACTGTGTAGTTTATATTTGAATATATTTCTTTTTCCACTATTACTCTCTTAGCGCTCCGAATGTCCACTTGCCTTTCCTACAGAAAGAGTGTTCAGAACTGCGCAATCAAAAGTATGGTTTAACTCTGTTAGCTTAATGAACATATCAGAAATAAGTTTCACACAATGCTTCTGTGTAGTTTTTATTTGAAGATATTATTTTTCCCAATAGAGGCCTCTTAGCGCTCAGAATGTCCAATTGCAGTTTCTACAGAAAGAGTGTTTCAGAAAGGCTCAATCAAAAGTAAGGTTCAACTCTGTTAGTTGAATGCACAGAACAGAAAGAAGTTTCATACAATGCTTCTGTGTAGTTTATATTTGAACATATTCTTTTCTCCACTATTACCCACTTAGCGCTACGAATGTCCAGTTGCATTTTCTACAGACAGAGTGTTTCAAAACTGCTCAATCAAAAGTATGGTTTAACTCTGTTATCTGAATGCTCAGATCAGAAAGAAGTTTCACAGAATGCTTCTGTGTAGTTTATATTTGAATATATTCCTTTTTCCACTACTACTCTCTTAGCGCTCCAAATGTCCAGTTGCATTTTCTACAGAAAGAGTGTTCAGATCTGCTGAATCAAAAGTATGGTTTAACTCTGTTAGCTGAATGCACAGATCAGAAAGAAGTTTCACAGAATGATTCTGTGTAGTTTACATTTGGAGACATTCCTTTTTCCACTATTACCCTCTTAGCGCTCCGAATCTCCACTTGCACTTTCTACAGAAAGAGTGTTTCAGAACGGCTCAATCAAAACTAAGGTTCAACTCTTTTAGTGGAACAAACAGAACAGAACGAAGTTCCACACAATTCTTCTGTGTAGTTTTTATTTGCAGACATTCTTTTTCCCAATATAGGCCTCTTAGCGCTCAGAATTTCCAATTGCAGTTTCTACAGAAAGAGTGTTTCAGAACGGCTCAATCAAAAGTATGGTTCAACTCTGTTAGTTGAATGCACAGAACAGAAAGAAGTTTCACAGAATGCTTCTGTGTAGTTTATATTTGAACATATTCTTTTTTCCACTATTAACCACTTAGCGCTACGAATGTCCAGTTGCATTTTCTACAGACAGAGTGTTTCAAAACTGCTCAATCAAAAGTATGGTTTAACTCTGTTAGCTGAATGCTCAGATCAGAAAGAAGTTTCACAGAATGCTTCTGTGTAGTTTATATTTGAATATATTCCTTTTTCCACTACTACTCTCTTAGCGCTCCAAATGTCCAGTTGCATTTTCTACAGAAAGAGTGTTCAGATCTGCTCAATCAAAAGTATGGTTTAACTCTGTTAGCTGAATGCACAGATCAGAAAGAAGTTTCACTGAATGATTCTGTGTAGTTTATATTTGGAGACATTCCTTTTTCCACTATTACAGGCTTAGCGCTCCGAATCTCCACTTGCATTTTCTACAGAAAGAGTGTTTCAGAACGGCTCAATCAAAACTAAGGTTCAAATCTTTTAGTTGAACAAACAGAACAGAAAGAAGTTTCACACAATTCTTCTGTGTAGTTTTTATTTGTAGACATTCTTTTTCCCAATATAGGCCTCTTAGCGCTCAGAATGTCCAATTGCAGTTTCTACAGAAAGAGTGTTTCAGAACGGCTCAATCAAAAGTAAGGTTCAACTCTGTTAGTTGAATGCACAGAACAGCAAGAAGTTTCACAGAATGCTTCTGTGTAGTTTATATTTGAACATATTCTTTTTTCCACTATTACCCACTTAGCGCTACGAATGTCCAGTTGCATTTTCTACAGACAGAGTGTTTCAAAACTGCTCAATCAAAAGTATGGTTTAACTCTGTTAGCTGAATGCTCAGATCAGAAAGAAGTTTCACAGAATGCTTCTGTGTAGTTTATATTTGAATATATTCCTTTTTCCACTACTACGCTCTTAGCGCTCCAAATGTCCATTTGCATTTTCTACAGAAAGAGTGTTCAGATCTGCTGAATCAAAAGTATGGTTTAACTCTGTTAGCTGAATGCACAGATCAGAAAGAAGTTTCACCGAATGATTCTGTGTAGTTTATATTTGAAGACATTCCTTTTTCCACTATTACCCTCTTAGCGCTCCGAATCTCCACTTGCATTTTCTACAAAAAGAGTGTTTCATAACTGCTCAATCAAAAATATGTTTTATCTCTGTTAACTGAATTTACAGATCAGAAATATGTTTCACAGAATGCATCTGTGTAATTTTTATTTGAAGATATTCTTTTTCCCAATGTAGGCCTCTTAGCGCTTAGCATGTCCAATTGGAGTTTCTACAGAAAGAGTGTTTCAGAACGGCTCAATCAAAAGTAAGGTTCAACTCTGTTAGCTGAATGCACAGAACAGAAAGAATTTTCACAGAATGCTACTGTGTAGTTTATATTTGAATATATTCCTTTTTCCACTATTACCCTCTTAGCGCTCCGAATGTCCACTTGCATTTTCTACAGAAAGAGTGTTCAGAACTGCGCAATCAAAAGTATGGTTTAACTCTGTTAGCTTAATGAACATATCAGAAATAAGTTTCACAAAATGCTTCTGTGTAGTTTTTATTTGAAGATATTATTTTTCCCAATAGAGGCCTCTTAGCGGTCAGAATGTCCAATTGCAGTTTCTTCAGAAAGAGTGTTTCAGAAAGGCTCAATCAAAAGTAAGGTTCAACTCTGTTAGTTGAATGCACAGAACAGAAAGAAGTTTCATACAATGCTTCTGTGTAGTTTATATTTGAACATATTCTTTTCTCCACTATTACCCACTTAGCGCTACGAATGTCCAGTTGCATTTTCTACAGACAGAGTGTTTCAAAACTGCTCAATCAAAAGTATGGTTTAACTCTATTAGCTGAATGCTCAGATCAGAAAGAAGTTTCACAGAATGCTTCTGTGTAGTTTATATTTGAATATATTCCTTTTTCCACTACTACTCTCTTAGCGCTCCAAATGTCCAGTTGCATTTTCTACAGAAAGAGTGTTCAGATCTGCTCAATCAAAAGTATGGTTTAACTCTGTTAGCTGAATGCACAGATCAGAAAGAAGTTTCACAGAATGATTCTGTGTAGTTTATATTTGGAGACATTCCTTTTTCCACTATTACACTCTTAGCGCTCCAAATCTCCACTTGCATTTTCTACAGAAAGAG
The DNA here is from genome assembly GCF_028878055.3 of Symphalangus syndactylus. Classification (NCBI taxonomy): domain Eukaryota; kingdom Metazoa; phylum Chordata; class Mammalia; order Primates; family Hylobatidae; genus Symphalangus; species Symphalangus syndactylus. Next base: position 153,796,480 of record NC_072425.2, read on the forward strand.
TGTTTCAGAACGGCTCAATCAAAACTAAGGTTCAACTCTTTTAGTTGAACAAACAGAACAGAAAGAAGTTTCACACAATTCTTCTGTGTAGTTTTTATTTGTAGACATTCTTTTTCCCAATATAGGCCTCTTAGCGCTCCGAATGTACAATTGCAGTTTCTACAGAAAGAGTGTTTCAGAACGGCTCAATCAAAAGTAAGGTTCAACTCTGTTAGCTGAATGCACAGATCAGAAAGAAGTTTCACCGAATGATTCTGTGTAGTTTATATTTGAAGACATTCCTTTTTCCACTATTACCCTCTTAGCGCTCCGAATCTCCACTTGCATTTTCTACAAAAAGAGTGTTTCATAACTGCTCAATCAAAAATATGTTTTATCTCTGTTAACTGAATTTACAGATCAGAAATAAGTTTCACAGAATGCATCTGTGTAGTTTTTATTTGAAGATATTATTTTTCCCAATGTAGGCCTCTTAGCGCTTAGCATGTCCAATTGCAGTTTCTACAGAAAGAGTGTTTCAGAACGGCTCAATCAAAAGTAAGGTTCAACTCTGTTAGCTGAATGCACAGAACAGAAAGTGTTTTCACAGAATGCTACTGTGTAGTTTATATTTGAATATATTCCTTTTTCCACTATTACCCTCTTAGCGCTCCGAATGTCCACTTGCATTTTCTACAGAAAGAGTGTTCAGAACTGCGCAATCAAAAGTATGGTTTAATTCTGTTAGCTTAATGAACATATCAGAAATAAGTTTCACACAATGCTTCTGTGTAGTTTTTATTTGAAGATATTATTTTTCCCAATAGAGGCCTCTTAGTGCTCAGCATGTCCAATTGCAGTTTCTACAGAAAGAGTGTTTCAGAAAGGCTCAATCAAAAGTAAGTTTCAACTCTGTTAGTTGAATGCACAGAACAGAAAGAAGTTTCATACAATGCTTCCGTGTAGTTTATATTTGAACATATTCTTTTCTCCACTATTACCCACTTAGCGCTACGAATGTCCAGTTGCATTTTCTACAGACAGAGTGTTTCAAAACTGCTCAATCAAAAGTATGGTTTAACTCTGTTAGCTGAATGCTCAGATCAGAAAGAAGTTTCACAGAATGCTTCTGTGTAGTTTATATTTGAATATATTCCCTTTTCCACTACTACTCTCTTAGCGCTCCAAATGTCCAGTTGCATTTTCTACAGAAAGAGTGTTCAGATCTGCTGAATCAAAAGTATGGTTTAACTCTGTTAGCTGAATGCACAGATCAGAAAGAAGTTTCACAGAATTATTCTGTGTAGTTTATATTTGGAGACATTCCTTTTTCCACTATTACCCTCTTAGCGCTCCGAATCTCCACTTGCATTTTCTACAGAAAGAGTGTTTCAGAACGGCTCAATCAAAACTAAGGTTCAACTCTTTTAGTTGAACAAACAGAACAGAAAGAAGTTTCACACAATTCTTCTGTGTAGTTTTTATTTGCAGACATTCTATTTCCCAATATAGGCCTCTTAGCGCTCAGAATGTCCAATTGCAGTTTCTACAGAAAGAGTGTTTCAGAACGGCTCAATCAAAAGTAAGGTTCAACTCTGTTAGTTGAATGCACAGAACAGAAAGAAGTTTCACAGAATGCTTCTGTGTAGTTTATATTTGAACATATTCTTTTTTCCACTATTACCCACTTAGCGCTACGAATGTCCAGTTGCATTTTCTACAGACAGAGTGTTTCAAAACTGCTCAATCAAAAGTATGGTTTAACTCTGTTAGCTGAATGCTCAGATCAGAAAGAAGTTTCACAGAATGCTTCTGTGTAGTTTATATTTGAATATATTCCTTTTTCCACTACTACGCTCTTAGCGCTCAAAATGTCGAGTTGCATTTTCTACAGAAAGAGTGTTCAGATCTGCTCAATCAAAAGTATGGTTTAACTCTGTTAGCTGAATGCACAGATCAGAAAGAAGTTTCACCGAATGATTCTGTGTAGTTTATATTTGAAGACACTACTTTTTCCACTATTACCCTCTTAGCACTCCGAATCTCCACTTGCATTTTCTACAAAAAGAGTGTTTCATAACTGCTCAATCAAAAATATGTTTTATCTCTGTTAACTGAATTTACAGATCAGAAATAAGTTTCACAGAATGCATCTGTGTAGTTTTTATTTGAAGATATTCTTTTTCCCAATGTAGGCCTCTTAGCGCTTAGCATGTCCAATTGCAGTTTCTACAGTAAGAGTGTTTCAGAACGGCTCAATCAAAAGTAAGATTCAACTCTGTTAGCTGAATGCACAGAACAGTAAGAGTTTTCACAGAATGCTACTGTGTAGTTTATATTTGAATATATTCCTTTTTCCACTATTACCCTCTTAGCGCTCCGAATGTCCACTTGCATTTTCTACAGAAAGAGTGTTCAGAACTGCGCAATCAAAAGTATGGTTTAACTCTGTTAGCTTAATGAACATATCAGAAATAAGTTTCACACAATGCTTCTGTGTAGTTTTTATTTGAAGATATTATTTTTCCCAATAGAGGCCTCTTAGCGCTCAGAATGTCCAATTGCAGTTTCTACAGAAAGAGTGTTTCAGAAAGGCTCAATCAAAAGTAAGTTTCAACTCTGTTAGTTGAATGCACAGAACAGAAAGAAGTTTCATACAATGCTTCTGTGTAGTTTATATTTGAACATATTCTTTTCTCCACTCTTACCCACTTAGTGCTACGAATGTCCAGTTGCATTTTCTACAGACAGAGTGTTTCAAAAGTGCTCAATCAAAAGTATGGTTTAACTCTGTTAGCTGAATGCTCAGATCAGAAAGAAGTTTCACAGAATGCTTCTGTGTAGTTTATATTTGAATATAATCCTTTTTCCACTACTACTCTCTTAGCGCTCCAAATGTCCAGTTGCATTTTCTACAGAAAGAGTGTTCAGATCTGCTGAATCAAAAGTATGGTTTAAATCTGTTAGCTGAATGCACAGATCAGAAAGAAGTTTCACAGAATGATTCTGTGTAGTTTATATTTGGAGACATTCCTTTTTCCACTATTACCCTCTTAGCGCTCCGAATCTCCACTTTCATTTTCTACAGAAAGAGTGTTTCAGAACGTCTCAATCAAAACTAGGGTTCAACTCTTTTAGTTGAACAAACAGAACAGAAAGAAGTTTCACACAATTCTTCTGTGTAGTTTTTATTTGCAGACATTCTTTTTCCCAATATAGGCCTCTTAGGGCTCAGAATGTCCAATTGCAGTTTCTACAGAAAGAGAGTTTCAGAACGCCTCAATCAAAAGTAAGGTTCAACTCTGTTAGTTGAATGCACAGGACAGAAAGAAGTTTCACAGAATGCTTCTGTGTAGTTTATATTTGAACATATTCTTTTTTCCACTATTACCCACTTAGCGCTACGAATGTCCAGTTGCATTTTCTACAGACAGAGTGTTTCAAAACTGCTCAATCAAAAGTACGGTTTAACTCTGTTAGCTGAATGCTCAGATCAGAAAGAAGTTTCACAGAATGCTTCTGTGTAGTTTATATTTGAATATATTCCTTTTTCCACTACTACGCTCTTAGCGCTCCATATGTCCAGTTGCATTTTCTACAGAAAGAGTGTTCAGATCTGCTCAATCAAAAGTATGGTTTAACTCTGTTAGCTGAATGCACAGATCACAAAGAAGTTTCACAGAATGATTCTGTGTAGTTTATATTTGGAGACATTCCTTTTTCCACTATTACCCTCTTAGCGCTCCGAATCTCCACTTGCATTTTCTACAGAAAGAGTGTTTCAGAACGGCTCAATCAAAACTAAGCTTCAACTCTTTTAGTTGAACAAACAGAACAGAAAGAAGTTTCACACAATTCTTCTTTGTAGTTTTTATTTGTAGACATTCTTTTTCCCAATATAGGCCTCTTAGCGCTCAGAATGTCCAATTGCAGTTTCTACAGAAAGAGTGTTTCAGAACGGCTCAATCAAAAGTAAGGTTCAACTCTGTTAGTTGAATGCACAGAACAGCAAGAAGTTTCACAGAATGCTTCTGTGTAGTTTATATTTGAACATATTCTTTTTTCCACTATTACCCACTTAGCGCTACGAATGTCCAGTTGCATTTTCTACAGACAGAGTGTTTCAAAATTGCTGAATCAAAAGTATGGTTTAACTCTGTTAGCTGAATGCTCAGATCAGAAAGAAGTTTCACAGAATGCTTCTGTGTAGTTTATATTTGAATATATTCCTTTTTCCACTACTACGCTCTTAGCGCTCCAAATGTCCAGTTGCATTTTCTACAGAAAGAGTGTTCAGATCTGCTCAATCAAAAGTATGGTTTAACTCTGTTAGCTGAATGCACAGATCAGAAAGAAGTCTCACCGAATGATTCTGTATAGTTTATATTTGAAGACATTCCTTTTTCCACTATTACCCACTTAGCGCTGCGAATCTCCACTTGCATTTTCTACAAAAAGAGTGTTTCATAACTGCTCAATCAAAAATATGTTTTATCTCTGTTAACTGAATTTACAGATCAGAAATAAGTTTCACAGAATGCATCTGTGTAGTTTTTATTTGAAGATATCCTTTTTCCCAATGTAGGCCTCTTAGCGCTTAGCATGTCCAATTGCAGTTTCTACAGAAAGAGTGTTTCAGAACGGCTCAATCAAAAGTAAGGTTCAACTCTGTTAGCTGAATGCACAGAACAGAAAGTGTTTTCACAGAATGCTACTGTGTAGTTTATATTTGAATATATTCCTTTTTCCACTATTACCCTCTTAGCGCTCCGAATGTCCACTTGCATTTTCTACAGAAAGAGTGTTCAGAACTGCGCAATCAAAATTATGGTTTAATTCTGTTAGCTTAATGAACATATCAGAAATAAGTTTCACACAATGCTTCTGTGTAGTTTTTATTTGAAGATATTATTTTTCCCAATAGAGGCCTCTTAGTGCTCACCATGTCCAATTGCAGTTTCTACAGAAAGAGTGTTTCAGAAAGGCTCAATCAAAAGTAAGTTTCAACTCTGTTAGTTGAATGCACAGAACAGAAAGAAGTTTCATACAATGCTTCCGTGTAGTTTATATTTGAACATATTCTTTTCTCCACTATTACCCACTTAGCGCTACGAATGTCCAGTTGCATTTTCTACAGACAGAGTGTTTCAAAACTGCTCAATCAAAAGTATGGTTTAACTCTGTTAGCTGAATGCTCAGATCAGAAAGAAGTTTCACAGAATGCTTCTGTGTAGTTTATATTTGAATATATTCCCTTTTCCACTACTACCTTCTTAGCGCTCCAAATGTCCAGTTGCATTTTCTACAGAAAGAGTGTTCAGATCTGCTGAATCAAAAGTATGGTTTAACTCTGTTAGCTGAATGCACAGATCAGAAAGAAGTTTCACAGAATTATTCTGTGTAGTTTATATTTGGAGACATTCCTTTTTCCACTATTACCCTCTTAGCGCTCCGAATCTCCACTTGCATTTTCTACAGAAAGAGTGTTTCAGAACGGCTCAATCAAAACTAAGGTTCAACTCTTTTAGTTGAACAAACAGAACAGAAAGAAGTTTCACACAATTCTTCTGTGTAGTTTTTATTTGCAGACATTCTATTTCCCAATATAGGCCTCTTAGCGCTCAGAATGTCCAATTGCAGTTTCTACAGAAAGAGTGTTTCAGAACGGCTCAATCAAAAGTAAGGTTCAACTCTGTTAGTTGAATGCACAGAACAGAAAGAAGTTTCACAGAATGCTTCTGTGTAGTTTATATTTGAACATATTCTTTTTTCCACTATTACCCACTTAGCGCTACGAATGTCCAGTTGCATTTTCTACAGACAGAGTGTTTCAAAACTGCTCAATCAAAAGTATGGTTTAACTCTGTTAGCTGAATGCTCAGATCAGAAAGAAGTTTCACAGAATGCTTCTGTGTAGTTTATATTTGAATATATTCCTTTTTCCACTACTACGCTCTTAGCGCTCAAAATGTCGAGTTGCATTTTCTACAGAAAGAGTGTTCAGATCTGCTCAATCAAAAGTATGGTTTAACTCTGTTAGCTGAATGCACAGATCAGAAAGAAGTTTCACCGAATGATTCTGTGTAGTTTATATTTGAAGACACTACTTTTTCCACTATTACCCTCTTAGCACTCCGAATCTCCACTTGCATTTTCTACAAAAAGAGTGTTTCATAACTGCTCAATCAAAAATATGTTTTATCTCTGTTAACTGAATTTACAGATCAGAAATAAGTTTCACAGAATGCATCTGTGTAGTTTTTATTTGAAGATATTCTTTTTCCCAATGTAGGCCTCTTAGCGCTTAGCATGTCCAATTGCAGTTTCTACAGTAAGAGTGTTTCAGAACGGCTCAATCAAAAGTAAGATTCAACTCTGTTAGCTGAATGCACAGAACAGTAAGAGTTTTCACAGAATGCTACTGTGTAGTTTATATTTGAATATATTCCTTTTTCCACTATTACCCTCTTAGCGCTCCGAATGTCCACTTGCATTTTCTACAGAAAGAGTGTTCAGAACTGCGCAATCAAAAGTATGGTTTAACTCTGTTAGCTTAATGAACATATCAGAAATAAGTTTCACACAATGCTTCTGTGTAGTTTTTATTTGAAGATATTATTTTTCCCAATAGAGGCCTCTTAGCGCTCAGAATGTCCAATTGCAGTTTCTACAGAAAGAGTGTTTCAGAAAGGCTCAATCAAAAGTAAGGTTCAACTCTGTTAGTTGAATGCACAGAACAGAAAGAAGTTTCATACAATGCTTCTGTGTAGTTTATATTTGAACATATTCTTTTCTCCACTATTACCCACTTAGTGCTACGAATGTCCAGTTGCATTTTCTACAGACAGAGTGTTTCAAAAGTGCTCAATCAAAAGTATGGTTTAACTCTGTTAGCTGAATGCTCAGATCAGAAAGAAGTTTCACAGAATGCTTCTGTGTAGTTTATATTTGAATATAATCCTTTTTCCACTACTACTCTCTTAGCGCTCCAAATGTCCAGTTGCATTTTCTACAGAAAGAGTGTTCAGATCTGCTGAATCAAAAGTATGGTTTAAATCTGTTAGCTGAATGCACAGATCAGAAAGAAGTTTCACAGAATGATTCTGTGTAGTTTATATTTGGAGACATTCCTTTTTCCACTATTACCCTCTTAGCGCTCCGAATCTCCACTTTCATTTTCTACAGAAAGAGTGTTTCAGAACGTCTCAATCAAAACTAGGGTTCAACTCTTTTAGTTGAACAAACAGAACAGAAAGAAGTTTCACACAATTCTTCTGTGTAGTTTTTATTTGCAGACATTCTTTTTCCCAATATAGGCCTCTTAGGGCTCAGAATGTCCAATTGCAGTTTCTACAGAAAGAGAGTTTCAGAACGCCTCAATCAAAAGTAAGGTTCAACTCTGTTAGTTGAATGCACAGGACAGAAAGAAGTTTCACAGAATGCTTCTGTGTAGTTTATATTTGAACATATTCTTTTTTCCACTATTACCCACTTAGCGCTACGAATGTCCAGTTGCATTTTCTACAGACAGAGTGTTTCAAAACTGCTCAATCAAAAGTACGGTTTAACTCTGTTAGCTGAATGCTCAGATCAGAAAGAAGTTTCACAGAATGCTTCTGTGTAGTTTATATTTGAATATATTCCTTTTTCCACTACTACGCTCTTAGCGCTCCAAATGTCCAGTTGCATTTTCTACAGAAAGAGTGTTCAGATCTGCTCAATCAAAAGTATGGTTTAACTCTGTTAGCTGAATGCACAGATCAGAAAGAAGTTTCACCGAATGATTCTGTGTAGTTTATATTTGAAGACATTCCTTTTTCCACTATTACCCTCTTAGCGCTCCGAATCTCCACTTGCATTTTCTACAAAAAGAGTGTTTCATAACTGCTCAATCAAAAATATGTTTTATCTCTGTTAACTGAATTTACAGATCAGAAATAAGTTTCACAGAATGCATCTGTGTAGTTTTTATTTGAAGATATTCTTTTTCCCAATGTAGGCCTCTTAGCGCTTAGCATGTCCAATTGCAGTTTCTACAGAAAGAGTGTTTCAGAAGGGCTCAATCAAACGTAAGTTTCAACTCTGTTAGCTGAATGCACAGAACAGTAAGAGTTTTCACAGAATGCTACTGTGTAGTTTATATTTGAATATATTCCTTTTTCCACTATTACCCTCTTAGCGCTCCGAATGTCCACTTGCATTTTCTACAGAAAGAGTGTTCAGAACTGCGCAATCAAAAGTATGGTTTAACTCTGTTAGCTTAATGAAGATATCAGAAATAAGTTTCACACAATGCTTCTGTGTAGTTTTTATTTGAAGATATTATTTTTCCCAATAGAGGCCTCTTAGCGCTCAGAATGTCCAATTGCAGTTTCTACAGAAAGAGTGTTTCAGAAAGGCTCAATCAAAAGTAAGGTTCAACTCTGTTAGTTGAATGCACAGAACAGAAATTGTTTCATACAATGCTTCTGTGTAGTTTATATTTGAACATATTCTTTTCTCCACTATTACCCACTTAGCGCTACGAATGTCCAGTTGCATTTTCTACAGACAGAGTGTTTCAAAACTGCTCAATCAAAAGTATGGTTTAACTCTGTTAGCTGAATGCTCAGATCAGAAAGAAGTTTCACAGAATGCTTCTGTGTAGTTTATATTTGAATATATTCCTTTTTCCACTACTACTCTCTTAGCGCCCCAAATGTCCAGTTGCATTTTCTACAGAAAGAGTGTTCAGATCTGCTGAATCAAAAGTATGGTTTAACTCTGTTGGCTGAATGCACAGATCACAAAGAAGTTTCACAGAATGATTCTGTGTAGTTTATATTTGGAGACATTCCTTTTTCCACTATTACCCTCTTAGCGCTCCGAATCTCCACTTGCATTTTCTACAGAAAGAGTGTTTCAGAACGGCTCAATCAAAACTAAGGTTCAACTCTTTTAGTTGAACAAACAGAACAGAAAGAAGTTTCACACAATTCTTCTGTGTAGTTTTTATTTGCAGACATTCTTTTTCCCAATATAGGCCTCTTAGCGCTCAGAATGTCCAATTGCAGTTTCCACAGAAAGAGTGTTCCAGAACGGCTCAATCAAAAGTAAGGTTCAACTCTGTTAGTTGAATGCACAGAACAGAAAGAAGTTTCACAGAATGCTTCTGTGTAGTTTATATTTGAACATAATCTTTTTTCCACTATTACCCACTTAGCGCTACGAATGTCCAGTTGCATTTTCTACAGACAGAGTGTTTCAAAACTGCTAAATCAGAAGTATGGTTTAACTCTGTTAGCTGAATGCTCAGATCAGAAAGAATTTTCACAGAATGCTTCTGTTTAGTTTATATTTGAATATATTACTTTTTCGACTAATACGCTCTTAGCGCTCCAAATGTCCAGTTGCATTTTCTACAGAAACAGTGTTCAGATCTGCTCAATCAAAAGTATGGTTTAACTCTGTTAGCTGAATGCACAGATCAGAAAGAAGTTTCACCGAATGATTCTGTGTAGTTTATATTTGAAGACATTTCTTTTTCCACTATTACCCTCTTAGCGCTCCGAATCTCCACTTGCATTTCTACAAAAAGAGTGTTTCATAACTGCTCAATCAAAAATATGTTTTATGTCTGTTAACTGAATTTACAAATCAGAAATAAGTTTCACAGAATGCATCTGTGTAGTTTTATTTGAAGATATTCTTTTTCTCAATGTAGGCCTCTTAGCGCTTAGCATGTCCAATTGCAGTTTCTACAGAAAGAGTGTTTCAGAACGGCTCAATCAAAAGTAAGGTTCAACTCTGTTAGCTGAATGCACAGAACAGTAAGAGTTTTCACAGAATGCTACTGTGTAGTTTGTATTTGAATATATTCCTTTTTCCACTATTACCCTCTTAGCGCTCCGAATGTCCACTTGCATTTTCTACAGAAAGAGTGTTCAGAACTGCGCAATCAAAAGTATGGTTTAACTCTGTTAGCTTAATGAACATATCAGAAATAAGTTTCACACAATGCTTCTGTGTAGTTTTTATTTGAAGATATTATTTTTCCCAATAGAGGCCTCTTAGCGCTCAGAATGTCCAATTGCAGTTTCTACAGAAAGAGTGTTTCAGAAAGGCTCAATCAAAAGTAAGGTTCAACTCTGTTAGTTGAATGCACAGAACAGAAAGAAGTTTCACAGAATGCTTCTGTGTAGTTTATATTTGAACATATTCTTTTTTCCACTATTACCCACTTAGCGCTACGAATGTCCAGTTGCATTTTCTACAGACAGAGTGTTTCAAAACTGCTCAATCAAAAGTATGGTTTAACTCTGTTAGCTGAATGCTCAGATCAGAAAGAAGTTTCACAGAATGCTTCTGTGTAGTTTATATTTGAATATATTCCTTTTTCCACTACTACGCTCTTAGCGCTCAAAATGTCCAGTTGCATTTTCTACAGAAAGAGTGTTCAGATCTGCTCAATCAAAAGTATGGTTTAACTCTGTTAGCTGAATGCACAGATCAGAAAGAAGTTTCACCGAATGATTCTGTGTAGTTTATATTTGAAGACATTCCTTTTTCCACTATTACCCTCTTAGCGCTCCGAATCTCCACTTGCATTTTCTACAAAAAGAGTGTTTCATAACTGCTCAATCAAAAATATGTTTTATCTCTGTTAACTGAATTTACAGATCAGAAATAAGTTTCACAGAATGCATCTGTGTAGTTTTTATTTGAAGATATTCTTTTTCCCAATGTAGGCCTCTTAGCGCTTAGCATGTCCAATTGCAGTTTCTACAGAAAGAGTGTTTCAGAAGGGCTCAATCAAAAGTAAGGTTCAACTCTGTTAGCTGAATGCACAGAACAGTAAGAGTTTTCACAGAATGCTACTGTGTAGTTTATATTTGAATATATTCCTTTTTCCACTATTACCCTCTTAGCGCTCCGAATGTCCACTTGCATTTTCTACAGAAAAAGTGTTCAGAACTGCGCAATCAAAAGTATGGTTTAACTCTGTTAGCTTAATGAAGATATCAGAAATAAGTTTCACACAATGCTTCTGTGTAGTTTTTATTTGAAGATATTATTTTTCCCAATAGAGGCCTCTTAGCGCTCAGAATGTCCAATTGCAGTTTCTACAGAAAGAGTGTTTCAGAAAGGCTCAATCAAAAGTAAGGTTCAACTCTGTTAGTTGAATGCACAGAACAGAAAGAAGTTTCATACAATGCTTCTGTGTAGTTTATATTTGAACATATTCTTTTCTCCACTATTACCCACTTAGCGCTACGAATATCCAGTTGCATTTTCTACAGACAGAGTGTTTCAAAACTGCTCAATCAAAAGTATGGTTTAACTCTGTTAGCTGAATGCTCAGATCAGACAGAAGTTTCACAGAATGCTTCTGTGTAGTTTATATTTGAATATATTCCTTTTTCCACTACTACTCTCTTAGCGCCCCAAATGTCCAGTTGCATTTTCTACAGAAAGAGTGTTCAGATCTGCTGAATCAAAAGTATGGTTTAACTCTGTTAGCTGAATGCACAGATCACAAAGAAGTTTCACAGAATGATTCTGTGTAGTTTATATTTGGAGACATTCCTTTTTCCACTATTACCCTCTTAGCGCTCCGAATCTCCACTTGCATTTTCTACAGAAAGAGTGTTTCAGAACGGCTCAATCAAAACTAAGGTTCAACTCTTTTAGTTGAACAAACAGAACAGAAAGAAGTTTCACACAATTCTTCTGTGTAGTTTTTATTTGCAGACATTCTTTTTCCCAATATAGGCCTCTTAGCGCTCAGAATGTCCAATTACAGTTTCCACAGAAAGAGTGTTCCAGAACGGCTCAATCAAAAGTAAGGTTCAACTCTGTTAGTTGAATGCACAGAACAGAAAGAAGTTTCACAGAATGCTTCTGTGTAGTTTATATTTGAACATATTCTTTTTTCCACTATTACCCACTTAGCGCTACGAATGTCCAGTTGCATTTTCTACAGACAGAGTGTTTCAAAACTGCTCAATCAAAAGTATGGTTTAACTCTGTTAGCTGAATGCTCAGATCAGAAAGAATTTTCACAGAATGCTTCTGTTTAGTTTATATTTGAATATATTACTTTTTCGACTAATACGCTCTTAGCGCTCCAAATGTACAGTTGCATTTTCTACAGAAAGAGTGTTCAGATCTGCTCAATCAAAAGTATGGTTTAACTCTGTTAGCTGAATGCACAGATCAGAAAGGAGTTTCACCGAATGATTCTGTGTAGTTTATATTTGAAGACATTCCTTTTTCCACTATTACCCTCTTAGCGCTCCGAATCTCCACTTGCATTTCTACAAAAAGAGTGTTTCATAACTGCTCAATCAAAAATATGTTTTATGTCTGTTAACTGAATTTACAGATCAGAAATAAGTTTCACAGAATGCATCTGTGTAGTTTTTATTTGAAGATATTCTTTTTCCCAATGTAGGCCTCTTAGCGCTTAGCATGTCCAATTGCAGTTTCTACAGAAAGAGTGTTTCAGAAGGGCTCAATCAAAAGTAAGGTTCAACTCTGTTAGCTGAATGCACAGAACAGTAAGAGTTTTCACAGAATGCTACTGTGTAGTTTATATTTGAATATATTCCTTTTTCCACTATTACCCTCTTAGCACTCCGAATGTCCACTTGCATTTTCTACAGAAAGAGTGTTCAGAACTGCGCAATCAAAAGTATGGTTTAACTCTGTTAGCTTAATGAAGATATCAGAAATAAGTTTCACACAATGCTTCTGTGTAGTTTTTATTTGAAGATATTATTTTTCCCAATAGAGGCCTCTTAGCGCTCAGAATGTCCAATTGCAGTTTCTACAGAAAGAGTGTTTCAGAAAGGCTCAATCAAAAGTAAGGTTCAACTCTGTTAGTTGAATGCACAGAACAGAAAGAAGTTTCATACAATGCTTCTGTGTAGTTTACATTTGAACATATTCTTTTCTCCACTATTACCCACTTAGCGCTACGAATGTCCAGTTGCATTTTCTACAGACAGAGTGTTTCAAAACTGCTCAATCAAAAGTATGGTTTAATTCTGTTAGCTGAATGCTCAGATCAGAAAGAAGTTTCACAGAATGCTTCTGTGTAGTTTATATTTGAATATATTCCTTTTTCCACTACTACTCTCTTAGCGCCCCAAATGTCCAGTTGCATTTTCTACAGAAAGAGTGTTCAGATCTGCTGAATCAAAAGTATGGTTTAACTCTGTTAGCTGAATGCACAGATCACAAAGAAGTTTCACAGAATGATTCTGTGTAGTTTATATTTGGAGACAATCCTTTTTCCACTATTACCCTCTTAGCGCTCCGAATCTCCACTTGCATTTTCTACAGAAAGAGTGTTTCAGAACGGCTCAATCAAAACTAAGGTTCAACTCTTTAGTTGAACAAACAGAACAGAAAGAAGTTTCACACAATTCTTCTGTGTAGTTTTTATTTGCAGACATTCTTTTTCCCAATATAGGCCTCTTAGCGCTCAGAATGTCCAATTGCAGTTTCCACAGAAAGAGTGTTCCAGAACGGCTCAATCAAAAGTAAGGTTCAACTCTGTTAGTTGAATGCACAGAACAGAAAGAAGTTTCACAGAATGCTTCTGTGTAGTTTATATTTGAACATATTCTTTTTTCCACTATTACCCACTTAGCGCTACGAATGTCCAGTTGCATTTTCTACAGACAGAGTGTTTCAAAACTGCTCAATCAAAAGTATGGTTTAACTCTGTTAGCTGAATGCTCAGATCAGAAAGAAGTTTCACAAAATGCTTCTGTGTAGTTTATATTTGAATATATTCCTTTTTCCACTACTACGCTCTTAGCGCTCCAAATGTCCAGTTGCATTTTCTACAGAAAGAGTGTTCAGATCTGCTCAATCAAAAGTATGGTTTAACTCTGTTAGCTGAATGCACAGATCAGAAAGAAGTTTCACCGAATGATTCTGTGTAGTTTATATTTGAAGACATTCCTTTTTCCACTATTACCCTCTTAGCGCTCCGAATCTCCACTTGCATTTCTACAAAAAGAGTGTTTCATAACTGCTCAATCAAAAATATGTTTTATGTCTGTTAACTGAATTTACAGATCAGAAATAAGTTTCACAGAATGCATATGTGTAGTTTTATTTGAAGATATTCTTTTTCTCAATGTAGGCCTCTTAGCGCTTAGCATGTCCAATTGCAGTTTCTACAGAAAGAGTGTTTCAGAACGGCTCAATCAAAAGTAAGGTTCAACTCTGTTAGCTGAATGCACAGAACAGTAAGAGTTTTCACAGAATGCTACTGTGTAGTTTGTATTTGAATATATTCCTTTTTCCACTATTACCCTCTTAGCGCTCCGAATGTCCACTTGCATTTTCTACAGAAAGAGTGTTCAGAACTGCGCAATCAAAAGTATGGTTTAACTCTGTTAGCTTAATGAACATATCAGAAATAAGTTTCACACAATGCTTCTGTGTAGTTTTTATTTGAAGATATTATTTTTCCCAATAGAGGCCTCTTAGCGCTCAGAATGTCCAATTGCAGTTTCTACAGAAAGAGTGTTTCAGAAAGGCTCAATCAAAAGTAAGGTTCAACTCTGTTAGTTGAATGCACAGAACAGAAAGAAGTTTCATACAATGCTTCTGTGTAGTTTATATATGAACATATTCTTTTCTCCACTATTACCCACTTAGCGCTACGAATATCCAGTTGCATTTTCTACAGACAGAGTGTTTCAAAACTGCTCAATCAAAAGTATGGTTTAACTCTGTTAGCTGAATGCTCAGATCAGACAGAAGTTTCACAGAATGCTTCTGTGTAGTTTATATTTGAATATATTCCTTTTTCCACTACTACTCTCTTAGCGCCCCAAATGTCCAGTTGCATTTTCTACAGAAAGAGTGTTCAGATCTGCTGAATCAAAAGTATGGTTTAACTCTGTTAGCTGAATGCACAGATCACAAAGAAGTTTCACAGAATGATTCTGTGTAGTTTATATTTGGAGACATTCCTTTTTCCACTATTACCCTCTTAGCGCTCCGAATCTCCACTTGCATTTTCTACAGAAAGAGTGTTTCAGAACGGCTCAATCAAAACTAAGGTTCAACTCTTTTAGTTGAACAAACAGAACAGAAAGAAGTTTCACACAATTCTTCTGTGTAGTTTTTATTTGCAGACATTCTTTTTCCCAATATAGGCCTCTTAGCGCTCAGAATGTCCAATTACAGTTTCCACAGAAAGAGTGTTCCAGAACGGCTCAATCAAAAGTAAGGTTCAACTCTGTTAGTTGAATGCACAGAACAGAAAGAAGTTTCACAGAATGCTTCTGTGTAGTTTATATTTGAACATATTCTTTTTTCCACTATTACCCACTTAGCGCTACGAATGTCCAGTTGCATTTTCTACAGACAGAGTGTTTCAAAACTGCTCAATCAAAAGTATGGTTTAACTCTGTTAGCTGAATGCTCAGATCAGAAAGAAGTTTCACAGAATGCTTCTGTGTAGTTTATATTTGAATATATTCCTTTTTCCACTACTACTCTCTTAGCGCCCCAAATGTCCAGTTGCATTTTCTACAGAAAGAGTGTTCAGATCTGCTGAATCAAAAGTATGGTTTAACTCTGTTAGCTGAATGCACAGATCACAAAGAAGTTTCACAGAATGATTCTGTGTAGTTTATATTTGGAGACAATCCTTTTTCCACTATTACCCTCTTAGCGCTCCGAATCTCCACTTGCATTTTCTACAAAAAGAGTTTTTCATAACTGCTCAATCAAAAATATGTTTTATCTCTGTTAACTGAATTTACAGATCAGAAATAAGTTTCACAGAATGCATCTGTGTGGTTTTTATTTGAAGATATTCTTTTTCCCAATGTAGGCCTCTTAGCGCTCAGAATGTCCAATTGCAGTTTCTACAGAAAGAGTGTTTCAGAAAGGCTCAATCAAAAGTAAGGTTCAACTCTGTTAGTTGAATGCACAGAACAGAAAGAAGTTTCACAGAATGCTTCTGTGTAGTTTATATTTGAACATATTCTTTTTTCCACTATTACCCACTTAGCGCTACGAATGTCCAGTTGCATTTTCTACAGACAGAGTGTTTCAAAACTGCTCAATCAAAAGTATGGTTTAACTCTGTTAGCTGAATGCTCAGATCAGAAAGAAGTTTCACAGAATGCTTCTGTGTAGTTTATATTTGAATATATTCCTTTTTCCACTACTACGCTCTTAGCGCTCAAAATGTCCAGTTGCATTTTCTACAGAAAGAGTGTTCAGATCTGCTCAATCAAAAGTATGGTTTAACTCTGTTAGCTGAATGCACAGATCAGAAAGAAGTTTCACCGAATGATTCTGTGTAGTTTATATTTGAAGACATTCCTTTTTCCACTATTACCCTCTTAGCGCTCCGAATCTCCACTTGCATTTTCTACAAAAAGAGTGTTTCATAACTGCTCAATCAAAAATATGTTTTATCTCTGTTAACTGAATTTACAGATCAGAAATAAGTTTCACAGAATGCATCTGTGTAGTTTTTATTTGAAGATATTCTTTTTCCCAATGTAGGCCTCTTAGCGCTTAGCATGTCCAATTGCAGTTTCTACAGAAAGAGTGTTTCAGAAGGGCTCAATCAAAAGTAAGGTTCAACTCTGTTAGCTGAATGCACAGAACAGTAAGAGTTTTCACAGAATGCTACTGTGTAGTTTATATTTGAATATATTCCTTTTTCCACTATTACCCTCTTAGCGCTCCGAATGTCCACTTGCATTTTCTACAGAAAAAGTGTTCAGAACTGCGCAATCAAAAGTATGGTTTAACTCTGTTAGCTTAATGAAGATATCAGAAATAAGTTTCACACAATGCTTCTGTGTAGTTTTTATTTGAAGATATTATTTTTCCCAATAGAGGCCTCTTAGCGCTCAGAATGTCCAATTGCAGTTTCTACAGAAAGAGTGTTTCAGAAAGGCTCAATCAAAAGTAAGGTTCAACTCTGTTAGTTGAATGCACAGAACAGAAAGAAGTTTCATACAATGCTTCTGTGTAGTTTATATTTGAACATATTCTTTTCTCCACTATTACCCACTTAGCGCTACGAATATCCAGTTGCATTTTCTACAGACAGAGTGTTTCAAAACTGCTCAATCAAAAGTATGGTTTAACTCTGTTAGCTGAATGCTCAGATCAGACAGAAGTTTCACAGAATGCTTCTGTGTAGTTTATATTTGAATATATTCCTTTTTCCACTACTACTCTCTTAGCGCCCCAAATGTCCAGTTGCATTTTCTACAGAAAGAGTGTTCAGATCTGCTGAATCAAAAGTATGGTTTAACTCTGTTAGCTGAATGCACAGATCACAAAGAAGTTTCACAGAATGATTCTGTGTAGTTTATATTTGGAGACATTCCTTTTTCCACTATTACCCTCTTAGCGCTCCGAATCTCCACTTGCATTTTCTACAGAAAGAGTGTTTCAGAACGGCTCAATCAAAACTAAGGTTCAACTCTTTTAGTTGAACAAACAGAACAGAAAGAAGTTTCACACAATTCTTCTGTGTAGTTTTTATTTGCAGACATTCTTTTTCCCAATATAGGCCTCTTAGCGCTCAGAATGTCCAATTACAGTTTCCACAGAAAGAGTGTTCCAGAACGGCTCAATCAAAAGTAAGGTTCAACTCTGTTAGTTGAATGCACAGAACAGAAAGAAGTTTCACAGAATGCTTCTGTGTAGTTTATATTTGAACATATTCTTTTTTCCACTATTACCCACTTAGCGCTACGAATGTCCAGTTGCATTTTCTACAGACAGAGTGTTTCAAAACTGCTCAATCAAAAGTATGGTTTAACTCTGTTAGCTGAATGCTCAGATCAGAAAGAATTTTCACAGAATGCTTCTGTTTAGTTTATATTTGAATATATTACTTTTTCGACTAATACGCTCTTAGCGCTCCAAATGTACAGTTGCATTTTCTACAGAAAGAGTGTTCAGATCTGCTCAATCAAAAGTATGGTTTAACTCTGTTAGCTGAATGCACAGATCAGAAAGGAGTTTCACCGAATGATTCTGTGTAGTTTATATTTGAAGACATTCCTTTTTCCACTATTACCCTCTTAGCGCTCCGAATCTCCACTTGCATTTCTACAAAAAGAGTGTTTCATAACTGCTCAATCAAAAATATGTTTTATGTCTGTTAACTGAATTTACAGATCAGAAATAAGTTTCACAGAATGCATCTGTGTAGTTTTTATTTGAAGATATTCTTTTTCCCAATGTAGGCCTCTTAGCGCTTAGCATGTCCAATTGCAGTTTCTACAGAAAGAGTGTTTCAGAAGGGCTCAATCAAAAGTAAGGTTCAACTCTGTTAGCTGAATGCACAGAACAGTAAGAGTTTTCACAGAATGCTACTGTGTAGTTTATATTTGAATATATTCCTTTTTCCACTATTACCCTCTTAGCACTCCGAATGTCCACTTGCATTTTCTACAGAAAGAGTGTTCAGAACTGCGCAATCAAAAGTATGGTTTAACTCTGTTAGCTTAATGAAGATATCAGAAATAAGTTTCACACAATGCTTCTGTGTAGTTTTTATTTGAAGATATTATTTTTCCCAATAGAGGCCTCTTAGCGCTCAGAATGTCCAATTGCAGTTTCTACAGAAAGAGTGTTTCAGAAAGGCTCAATCAAAAGTAAGGTTCAACTCTGTTAGTTGAATGCACAGAACAGAAAGAAGTTTCATACAATGCTTCTGTGTAGTTTACATTTGAACATATTCTTTTCTCCACTATTACCCACTTAGCGCTACGAATGTCCAGTTGCATTTTCTACAGACAGAGTGTTTCAAAACTGCTCAATCAAAAGTATGGTTTAACTCTGTTAGCTGAATGCTCAGATCAGAAAGAAGTTTCACAGAATGCTTCTGTGTAGTTTATATTTGAATATATTCCTTTTTCCACTACTACTCTCTTAGCGCCCCAAATGTCCAGTTGCATTTTCTACAGAAAGAGTGTTCAGATCTGCTGAATCAAAAGTATGGTTTAACTCTGTTAGCTGAATGCACAGATCACAAAGAAGTTTCACAGAATGATTCTGTGTAGTTTATATTTGGAGACAATCCTTTTTCCACTATTACCCTCTTAGCGCTCCGAATCTCCACTTGCATTTTCTACAGAAAGAGTGTTTCAGAACGGCTCAATCAAAACTAAGGTTCAACTCTTTAGTTGAACAAACAGAACAGAAAGAAGTTTCACACAATTCTTCTGTGTAGTTTTTATTTGCAGACATTCTTTTTCCCAATATAGGCCTCTTAGCGCTCAGAATGTCCAATTGCAGTTTCCACAGAAAGAGTGTTCCAGAACGGCTCAATCAAAAGTAAGGTTCAACTCTGTTAGTTGAATGCACAGAACAGAAAGAAGTTTCACAGAATGCTTCTGTGTAGTTTATATTTGAACATATTCTTTTTTCCACTATTACCCACTTAGCGCTACGAATGTCCAGTTGCATTTTCTACAGACAGAGTGTTTCAAAACTGCTCAATCAAAAGTATGGTTTAACTCTGTTAGCTGAATGCTCAGATCAGAAAGAATTTTCACAGAATGCTTCTGTTTAGTTTATATTTGAATATATTACTTTTTCGACTAATACGCTCTTAGCGCTCCAAATGTCCAGTTGCATTTTCTACAGAAAGAGTGTTCAGATCTGCTCCATCAAAAGTATGGTTTAACTCTGTTAGCTGAATGCACAGATCAGAAAGAAGTTTCACCGAATGATTCTGTGTAGTTTATATTTGAAGACATTCCTTTTTCCACTATTACCCTCTTAGCGCTCCGAATCTCCACTTGCATTTCTACAAAAAGAGTGTTTCATAACTGCTCAATCAAAAATATGTTTTATGTCTGTTAACTGAATTTACAGATCAGAAATAAGTTTCACAGAATGCATATGTGTAGTTTTATTTGAAGATATTCTTTTTCTCAATGTAGGCCTCTTAGCGCTTAGCATGTCCAATTGCAGTTTCTACAGAAAGAGTGTTTCAGAACGGCTCAATCAAAAGTAAGGTTCAACTCTGTTAGCTGAATGCACAGAACAGTAAGAGTTTTCACAGAATGCTACTGTGTAGTTTGTATTTGAATATATTCCTTTTTCCACTATTACCCTCTTAGCGCTCCGAATGTCCACTTGCATTTTCTACAGAAAGAGTGTTCAGAACTGCGCAATCAAAAGTATGGTTTAACTCTGTTAGCTTAATGAACATATCAGAAATAAGTTTCACACAATGCTTCTGTGTAGTTTTTATTTGAAGATATTATTTTTCCCAATAGAGGCCTCTTAGCGCTCAGAATGTCCAATTGCAGTTTCTACAGAAAGAGTGTTTCAGAAAGGCTCAATCAAAAGTAAGGTTCAACTCTGTTAGTTGAATGCACAGAACAGAAAGAAGTTTCACAGAATGCTTCTGTGTAGTTTATATTTGAACATATTCTTTTTTCCACTATTACCCACTTAGCGCTACGAATGTCCAGTTGCATTTTCTACAGACAGAGTGTTTCAAAACTGCTCAATCAAAAGTATGGTTTAACTCTGTTAGCTGAATGCTCAGATCAGAAAGAAGTTTCACAAAATGCTTCTGTGTAGTTTATATTTGAATATATTCCTTTTTCCACTACTACGCTCTTAGCGCTCCAAATGTCCAGTTGCATTTTCTACAGAAAGAGTGTTCAGATCTGCTCAATCAAAAGTATGGTTTAACTCTGTTAGCTGAATGCACAGATCAGAAAGAAGTTTCACCGAATGATTCTGTGTAGTTTATATTTGAAGACATTCCTTTTTCCACTATTACCCTCTTAGCGCTCCGAATCTCCACTTGCATTTTCTACAAAAAGAGTTTTTCATAACTGCTCAATCAAAAATATGTTTTATCTCTGTTAACTGAATTTACAGATCAGAAATAAGTTTCACAGAATGCATCTGTGTAGTTTTTATTTGAAGATATTCTTTTTCCCAATGTAGGCCTCTTAGCGCTTAGCATGTCCAATTGCAGTTTCTACAGAAAGAGTGTTTCAGAAGGGCTCAATCAAAAGTAAGGTTCAACTCTGTTAGCTGAATGCACAGAACAGTAAGAGTTTTCACAGAATGCTACTGTGTAGTTTATATTTGAATATATTCCTTTTTCCACTATTACCCTCTTAGCGCTCCGAATGTCCACTTGCATTTTCTACAGAAAGAGTGTTCAGAACTGCGCAATCAAAAGTATGGTTTAACTCTGTTAGCTTAATGAAGATATCAGAAATAAGTTTCACACAATGCTTCTGTGTAGTTTTTATTTGAAGATATTATTTTTCCCAATAGAGGCCTCTTAGCGCTCAGAATGTCCAATTGCAGTTTCTACAGAAAGAGTGTTTCAGAAAGGCTCAATCAAAACTAAGGTTCAACTCTGTTAGTTGAATGCACAGAACAGAAAGAAGTTTCACAGAATGCTTCTGTGTAGTTTATATTTGAACATATTCTTTTTTCCACTATTACCCACTTAGCGCTACGAATGTCCAGTTGCATTTTCTACAGACAGAGTGTTTCAAAACTGCTCAATCAAAAGTATGGTTTAACTCTGTTAGCTGAATGCTCAGATCAGAAAGAAATTTCACAGAATGCTTCTGTGTAGTTTATATTTGAATATATTCCTTTTTCCACTACTACGCTCTTAGCGCTCCAAATGTCCAGTTGCATTTTCTACAGAAAGAGTGTTCAGATCTGCTCAATCAAAAGTATGGTTTAACTCTGTTAGCTGAATGCACAGATCAGAAAGAAGTTTCACCGAATGATTCTGTGTAGTTTATATTTGAAGACATTCCTTTTTCCACTATTACCCTCTTAGCGCTCCGAATCTCCACTTGCATTTTCTACAAAAAGAGTGTTTCATAACTGCTCAATCAAAAATATGTTTTATCTCTGTTAACTGAATTTACAGATCAGAAATAAGTTTCACAGAATGCATCTGTGTAGTTTTTATTTGAAGATATTCTTTTTCCCAATGTAGGCCTCTTAGCGCTTAGCATGTCCAATTGCAGTTTCTACAGAAAGAGTGTTTCAGAAGGGCTCAATCAAAAGTAAGGTTCAACTGTGTTAGCTGAATGCACAGAACAGTAAGAGTTTTCACAGAATGCTACTGTGTAGTTTATATTTGAATATATTCCTTTTTCCACTATTACCCTCTTAGCGCTCCGAATGTCCACTTGCATTTTCTACAGAAAGAGTGTTCAGAACTGCGCAATCAAAAGTATGGTTTAACTCTGTTAGCTTAATGAAGATATCAGAAATAAGTTTCACACAATGCTTCTGTGTAGTTTTTATTTGAAGATATTATTTTTCCCAATAGAGGCCTCTTAGCGCTCAGAATGTCCAATTGCAGTTTCTACAGAAAGAGTGTTTCAGAAAGGCTCAATCAAAAGTAAGGTTCAACTCTGTTAGTTGAATGCACAGAACAGAAAGAAGTTTCATACAATGCTTCTGTGTAGTTTATATTTTAACATATTCTTTTCTCCACTATTACCCACTTAGCGCTACGAATGTCCAGTTGCATTTTCTACAGACAGAGTGTTTCAAAACTGCTCAATCAAAAGTATGGTTTAACTCTGTTAGCTGAATGCTCAGATCAGAAAGAAGTTTCACAGAATGCTTCTGTGTAGTTTATATTTGAATATATTCCTTTTTCCACTACTACTCTCTTAGCGCCCCAAATGTCCAGTTGCATTTTCTACAGAAAGAGTGTTCAGATCTGCTGAATCAAAAGTATGGTTTAACTCTGTTAGCTGAATGCACAGATCACAAAGAAGTTTCACAGAATGATTCTGTGTAGTTTATATTTGGAGACATTCCTTTTTCCACTATTACCCTCTTAGCGCTCCGAATCTCCACTTGCATTTTCTACAGAAAGAGTGTTTCAGAACGGCTCAATCAAAACTAAGGTTCAACTCTTTTAGTTGAACAAACAGAACAGAAAGAAGTTTCACACAATTCTTCTGTGTAGTTTTTATTTGCAGACATTCTTTTTCCCAATATAGGCCTCTTAGCGCTCAGAATGTCCAATTGCAGTTTCCACAGAAAGAGTGTTCCAGAACGGCTCAATCAAAAGTAAGGTTCAACTCTGTTAGTTGAATGCACAGAACAGAAAGAAGTTTCACAGAATGCTTCTGTGTAGTTTATATTTGAACATATTCTTTTTTCCACTATTACCCACTTAGCGCTACGAATGTCCAGTTGCATTTTCTACATACAGAGTGTTTCAAAACTGCTCAATCAAAAGTATGGTTTAACTCTGTTAGCTGAATGCTCAGATCAGAAAGAATTTTCACAGAATGCTTCTGTTTAGTTTATATTTGAATATATTCCTTTTTCCACTACTACGCTCTTAGCGCTCCAAATGTCCAGTTGCATTTTCTACAGAAAGAGTGTTCAGATCTGCTCAATCAAAAGTATGGTTTAACTCTGTTAGCTGAATGCACAGATCAGAAAGAAGTTTCACCGAATGATTCTGTGTAGTTTATATTTGAAGACATTCCTTTTTCCACTATTACCCTCTTAGCGCTCCGAATCTCCACTTGCATTTTCTACAAAAAGAGTGTTTCATAACTGCTCAATCAAAAATATGTTTTATCTCTGTTAACTGAATTTACAGATCAGAAATCATTTTCACAGAATGCATCTGTGTAGTTTTTATTTGAAGATATTTTTTCCCAATGTAGGCCTCTTAGCGCTTAGCATGTCCAATTGCAGTTTCTACAGAAAGAGTGTTTCAGAAGGGCTCAATCAAAAGTAAGGTTCAACTCTGTTAGCTGAATGCACAGAACAGTAAGAGTTTTCACAGAATGCTACTGTGTAGTTTATATTTGAATATATTCCTTTTTCCACTATTACCCTCTTAGCGCTACGAATGTCCACTTGCATTTTCTACAGAAAGAGTGTTCAGAACTGCGCAATCAAAAGTATGGTTTAACTCTGTTAGCTTAATGAAGATATCAGAAATAAGTTTCACACAATGCTTCTGTGTAGTTTTTATTTGAAGATATTATTTTTCCCAATAGAGGCCTCTTAGCGCTCAGAATGTCCAATTGCAGTTTCTACAGAAAGAGTGTTTCAGAAAGGCTCAATCAAAAGTAAGGTTCAACTCTGTTAGTTGAATGCACAGAACAGAAAGAAGTTTCATACAATGCTTCTGTGTAGTTTATATTTGAACATATTCTTTTCTCCACTATTACCCACTTAGCGCTACGAATGTCCAGTTGCATTTTCTACAGACAGAGTGTTTCAAAACTGCTCAATCAAAAGTATGGTTTAACTCTGTTAGCTGAATGCTCAGATCAGAAAGAAGTTTCACAGAATGCTTCTGTGTAGTTTATATTTGAATATATTCCTTTTTCCACTACTACTCTCTTAGCGTCCCAAATGTCCAGTTGCATTTTCTACAGAAAGAGTGTTCAGATCTGCTGAATCAAAAGTATGGTTTAACTCTGTTAGCTGAATGCACAGATCACATAGAAGTTTCACAGAATGATTCTGTGTAGTTTATATTTGGAGACATTCCTTTTTCCACTATTACCCTCTTAGCGCTCCGAATCTCCACTTGCATTTTCTACAGAAAGAGTGTTTCAGAATGGCTCAATCAAAACTAAGGTTCAACTCTTTTAGTTGAACAAACAGAACAGAAAGAAGTTTCACAAAATTCTTCTGTGTAGTTTTTATTTGCAGACATTCTTTTTCCCAATATAGGCCTCTTAGCGCTCAGAATGTCCAATTGCAGTTTCCACAGAAAGAGTGTTCCAGAACGGCTCAATCAAAAGTAAGGTTCAACTCTGTTAGTTGAATGCACAGAACAGAAAGAAGTTTCACAGAATGCTTCTGTGTAGTTTATATTTGAACATATTCTTTTTTCCACTATTACCCACTTAGCGCTACGAATGTCCAGTTGCATTTTCTACAGACAGAGTGTTTCAAAACTGCTCAATCAAAAGTATGGTTTAACTCTGTTAGCTGAATGCTCAGATCAGAAAGAATTTTCACAGAATGCTTCTGTTTAGTTTATATTTGAATATATTACTTTTTCGACTAATACGCTCTTAGCGCTCCAAATGTCCAGTTGCATTTTCTACAGAAAGAGTGTTCAGATCTGCTCAATCAAAAGTATGGTTTAACTCTGTTAGCTGAATGCACAGATCAGAAAGAAGTTTCACCGAATGATTCTGTGTAGTTTATATTTGAAGACATTCCTTTTTCCACTATTACCCTCTTAGCGCTCCGAATCTCCACTTGCATTTCTACAAAAAGAGTGTTTCATAACTGCTCAATCAAAAATATGTTTTATGTCTGTTAACTGAATTTACAGATCAGAAATAAGTTTCACAGAATGCATCTGTGTAGTTTTATTTGAAGATATTCTTTTTCTCAATGTAGGCCTCTTAGCGCTTAGCATGTCCAATTGCAGTTTCTACAGAAAGAGTGTTTCAGAACGGCTCAATCAAAAGTAAGGTTCAACTCTGTTAGCTGAATGCACAGAACAGTAAGAGTTTTCACAGAATGCTACTGTGTAGTTTGTATTTGAATATATTCCTTTTTCCACTATTACCCTCTTAGCGCTCCGAATGTCCACTTGCATTTTCTACAGAAAGAGTGTTCAGAACTGCGCAATCAAAAGTATGGTTTAACTCTGTTAGCTTAATGAACATATCAGAAATAAGTTTCACACAATGCTTCTGTGTAGTTTTTATTTGAAGATATTATTTTTCCCAATAGAGGCCTCTTAGCGCTCAGAATGTCCAATTGCAGTTTCTACAGAAAGAGTGTTTCAGAACGCCTCAATCAAAAGTAAGGTTCAACTCTGTTAGTTGAATGCACAGAACAGAAAGAAGTTTCACAGAATGCTTCTGTGTAGTTTATATTTGAACATATTCTTTTTTCCACTATTACCCACTTAGCGCTACGAATGTCCAGTTGCATTTTCTACAGACAGAGTGTTTCAAAACTGCTCAATCAAAAGTATGGTTTAACTCTGTTAGCTGAATGCTCAGATCAGAAAGAAGTTTCACAGAATGCTTCTGTGTAGTTTATATTTGAATATATTCCTTTTTCCACTACTACGCTCTTAGCGCTCCAAATGTCCAGTTGCATTTTCTACAGAAAGAGTGTTCAGATCTGCTCCATCAAAAGTATGGTTTAACTCTGTTAGCTGAATGCACAGATCAGAAAGAAGTTTCACCGAATGATTCTGTGTAGTTTATATTTGAAGACATTCCTTTTTCCACTATTACCCTCTTAGCGCTCCGAATCTCCACTTGCATTTTCTACAAAAAGAGTGTTTCATAACTGCTCAATCAAAAATATGTTTTATCTCTGTTAACTGAATTTACAGATCAGAAATAATTTTCACAGAATGCATCTGTGTAGTTTTTATTTGAAGATATTCTTTTTCCCAATGTAGGCCTCTTAGCGCTTAGCATGTCCAATTGCAGTTTCTACAGAAAGAGTGTTTCAGAAGGGCTCAATCAAAAGTAAGGTTCAACTCTGTTAGCTGAATGCACAGAACAGTAAGAGTTTTCACAGAATGCTACTGTGTAGTTTATATTTGAATATATTCCTTTTTCCACTATTACCCTCTTAGCGCTCCGAATGTCCACTTGCATTTTCTACAGAAAGAGTGTTCAGAACTGCGCAATCAAAAGTATGGTTTAACTCTGTTAGCTTAATGAAGATATCAGAAATAAGTTTCACACAATGCTTCTGTGTAGTTTTTATTTGAAGATATTATTTTTCCCAATAGAGGCCTCTTAGCGCTCAGAATGTCCAATTGCAGTTTCTACAGAAAGAGTGTTTCAGAAAGGCTCAATCAAAAGTAAGGTTCAACTCTGTTAGTTGAATGCACAGAACGGAAAGTAGTTTCATACAATGCTTCTGTGTAGTTTATATTTGAACATATTCTTTTCTCCACTATTACCCACTTAGCGCTACGAATGTCCAGTTGCATTTTCTACAGACAGAGTGTTTCAAAACTGCTCAATCAAAAGTATGGTTTAAATCTGTTAGCTGAATGCTCAGATCAGAAAGAAGTTTCACAGAATGCTTCTGTGTAGTTTATATTTGAATATATTCCTTTTTCCACTACTACTCTCTTAGCGCCCCAAATGTCCAGTTGCATTTTCTACAGAAAGAGTGTTCAGATCTGCTGAATCAAAAGTATGGTTTAACTCTGTTAGCTGAATGCACAGATCACAAAGAAGTTTCACAGAATGATTCTGTGTAGTTTATATTTGGAGACATTCCTTTTTCCACTATTACCCTCTTAGCGCTCCGAATCTCCACTTGCATTTTCTACAGAAAGAGTGTTTCAGAACGGCTCAATCAAAACTAAGGTTCAACTCTTTTAGTTGAACAAACAGAACAGAAAGAAGTTTCACACAATTCTTCTGTGTAGTTTTTATTTGCAGACATTCTTTTTCCCAATATAGGCCTCTTAGCGCTCAGAATGTCCAATTGCAGTTTCCACAGAAAGAGTGTTCCAGAACGGCTCAATCAAAAGTAAGGTTCAACTCTGTTAGTTGAATGCACAGAACAGAAAGTAGTTTCACAGAATGCTTCTGTGTAGTTTATATTTGAACATATTCTTTTTTCCACTATTACCCACTTAGCGCTACGAATGTCCAGTTGCATTTTCTACAGACAGAGTGTTTCAAAACTGCTCAATCAAAAGTATGGTTTAACTCTGTTAGCTGAATGCTCAGATCAGAAAGAATTTTCACAGAATGCTTCTCTTTAGTTTATATTTGAATATATTACTTTTTCGACTAATACGCTCTTAGCGCTCCAAATGTCCAGTTGCATTTTCTACAGAAAGAGTGTTCAGATCTGCTCAATCAAAAGTATGGTTTAACTCTGTTAGCTGAATGCACAGATCAGAAAGAAGTTTCACCGAATGATTCTGTGTAGTTTATATTTGAAGACATTCCTTTTTCCACTATTACCCTCTTAGCGCTCCGAATCTCCACTTGCATTTCTACAAAAAGAGTGTTTCATAACTGCTCAATCAAAAATATGTTTTATGTCTGTTAACTGAATTTACAGATCAGAAATAAGTTTCACAGAATGCATCTGTGTAGTTTTATTTGAAGATATTCTTTTTCTCAATGTAGGCCTCTTAGCGCTTAGCATGTCCAATTGCAGTTTCTACAGAAAGAGTGTTTCAGAACGGCTCAATCAAAAGTAAGGTTCAACTCTGTTAGCTGAATGCACAGAACAGTAAGAGTTTTCACAGAATGCTACTGTGTAGTTTGTATTTGAATATATTCCTTTTTCCACTATTACCCTCTTAGCGCTCCGAATGTCCACTTGCATTTTCTACAGAAAGAGTGTTCAGAACTGCGCAATCAAAAGTATGGTTTAACTCTGTTAGCTTAATGAACATATCAGAAATAAGTTTCACACAATGCTTCTGTGTAGTTTTTATTTGAAGATATTATTTTTCCCAATAGAGGCCTCTTAGCGCTCAGAATGTCCAATTGCAGTTTCTACAGAGAGAGTGTTTCAGAAAGGCTCAATCAAAAGTAAGGTTCAACTCTGTTAGTTGAATGCACAGAACAGAAAGAAGTTTCACAGAATGCTTCTGTGTAGTTTATATTTGAACATATTCTTTTTTCCACTATTACCCACTTAGCGCTACGAATGTCCAGTTGCATTTTCTACAGACAGAGTGTTTCAAAACTGCTCAATCAAAAGTATGGTTTAACTCTGTTAGCTGAATGCTCAGATCAGAAAGAAGTTTCACAGAATGCTTCTGTGTAGTTTATATTTGAATATATTCCTTTTTCCACTACTACGCTCTTAGCGCTCCAAATGTCCAGTTGCATTTTCTACAGAAAGAGTGTTCAGATCTGCTCCATCAAAAGTATGGTTTAACTCTGTTAGCTGAATGCACAGATCAGAAAGAAGTTTCACCGAATGATTCTGTGTAGTTTATATTTGAAGACATTCCTTTTTCCACTATTACCCTCTTAGCGCTCCGAATCTCCACTTGCATTTCTACAAAAAGAGTGTTTCATAACTGCTCAATCAAAAATATGTTTTATGTCTGTTAACTGAATTTACAGATCAGAAATAAGTTTCACAGAATGCATCTGTGTAGTTTTATTTGAAGATATTCTTTTTCTCAATGTAGGCCTCTTAGCGCTTAGCATGTCCAATTGCAGTTTCTACAGAAAGAGTGTTTCAGAACGGCTCAATCAAAAGTAAGGTTCAACTCTGTTAGCTGAATGCACAGAACAGTAAGAGTTTTCACAGAATGCTACTGTGTAGTTTGTATTTGAATATATTCCTTTTTCCACTATTACCCTCTTAGCGCTCCGAATGTCCACTTGCATTTTCTACAGAAAGAGTGTTCAGAACTGCGCAATCAAAAGTATGTTTTAACTCTGTTAGCTTAATGAACATATCAGAAATAAGTTTCACACAATGCTTCTGTGTAGTTTTTATTTGAAGATATTATTTTTCCCAATAGAGGCCTCTTAGCGCTCAGAATGTCCAATTGCAGTTTCTACAGAAAGAGTGTTTCAGAACGCCTCAATCAAAAGTAAGGTTCAACTCTGTTAGTTGAATGCACAGAACAGAAAGAAGTTTCATACAATGCTTCTGTGTAGTTTATATTTGAACATATTCTTTTCTCCACTATTACCCACTTAGCGCTACGAATGTCCAGTTGCATTTTCTACAGACAGAGTGTTTCAAAACTGCTCAATCAAAAGTATGGTTTAACTCTGTTAGCTGAATGCTCAGATCAGAAAGAAGTTTCACAGAATGCTTCTGTGTAGTTTATATTTGAATATATTCCTTTTTCCACTACTACTCTCTTAGCGCCCCAAATGTCCAGTTGCATTTTCTACAGAAAGAGTGTTCAGATCTGCTGAATCAAAAGTATGGTTTAACTCTGTTAGCTGAATGCACAGATCACAAAGAAGTTTCACAGAATGATTCTGTGTAGTTTATATTTGGAGACATTCCTTTTTCCACTATTACCCTCTTAGCGCTCCGAATCTCCACTTGCATTTTCTACAGAAAGAGTGTTTCAGAACGGCTCAATCAAAACTAAGGTTCAACTCTTTTAGTTGAACAAACAGAACAGAAAGAAGTTTCACACAATTCTTCTGTGTAGTTTTTATTTGCAGACATTCTTTTTCCCAATATAGGCCTCTTAGCGCTCAGAATGTCCAATTGCAGTTTCCACAGAAAGAGTGTTCCAGAACGGCTCAATCAAAAGTAAGGTTCAACTCTGTTAGTTGAATGCACAGAACAGAAAGTAGTTTCACAGAATGCTTCTGTGTAGTTTATATTTGAACATATTCTTTTTTCCACTATTACCCACTTAGCGCTACGAATGTCCAGTTGCATTTTCTACAGACAGAGTGTTTCAAAACTGCTCAATCAAAAGTATGGTTTAACTCTGTTAGCTGAATGCTCAGATCAGAAAGAATTTTCACAGAATGCTTCTGTTTAGTTTATATTTGAATATATTACTTTTTCGACTAATACGCTCTTAGCGCTCCAAATGTCCAGTTGCATTTTCTACAGAAAGAGTGTTCAGATCTGCTCAATCAAAAGTATGGTTTAACTCTGTTAGCTGAATGCACAGATCAGAAATAAGTTTCACCGAATGATTCTGTGTAGTTTATATTTGAAGACATTCCTTTTTCCACTATTACCCTCTTAGCGCTCCGAATCTCCACTTGCATTTCTACAAAAAGAGTGTTTCATAACTGCTCAATCAAAAATATGTTTTATGTCTGTTAACTGAATTTACAGATCAGAAATAAGTTTCACAGAATGCATCTGTGTAGTTTTATTTGAAGATATTCTTTTTCTCAATGTAGGCCTCTTAGCGCTTAGCATGTCCAATTGCAGTTTCTACAGAAAGAGTGTTTCAGAACGGCTCAATCAAAAGTAAGGTTCAACTCTGTTAGCTGAATGCACAGAACAGTAAGAGTTTTCACAGAATGCTACTGTGTAGTTTGTATTTGAATATATTCCTTTTTCCACTATTACCCTCTTAGCGCTCCGAATGTCCACTTGCATTTTCTACAGAAAGAGTGTTCAGAACTGCGCAATCAAAAGTATGGTTTAACTCTGTTAGCTTAATGAACATATCAGAAATAAGTTTCACACAATGCTTCTGTGTAGTTTTTATTTGAAGATATTATTTTTCCCAATAGAGGCCTCTTAGCGCTCAGAATGTCCAATTGCAGTTTCTACAGAAAGAGTGTTTCAGAACGCCTCAATCAAAAGTAAGGTTCAACTCTGTTAGTTGAATGCACAGAACAGAAAGAAGTTTCACAGAATGCTTCTGTGTAGTTTATATTTGAACATATTCTTTTTTCCACTATTACCCACTTAGCGCTACGAATGTCCAGTTGCATTTTCTACAGACAGAGTGTTTCAAAACTGCTCAATCAAAAGTATGGTTTAACTCTGTTAGCTGAATGCTCAGATCAGAAAGAAGTTTCACAGAATGCTTCTGTGTAGTTTATATTTGAATATATTCCTTTTTCCACTACTACGCTCTTAGCGCTCCAAATGTCCAGTTGCATTTTCTACAGAAAGAGTGTTCAGATCTGCTCCATCAAAAGTATGGTTTAACTCTGTTAGCTGAATGCACAGATCAGAAAGAAGTTTCACCGAATGATTCTGTGTAGTTTATATTTGAAGACATTCCTTTTTCCACTATTACCCTCTTAGCGCTCCGAATCTCCACTTGCATTTTCTACAAAAAGAGTGTTTCATAACTGCTCAATCAAAAATATGTTTTATCTCTGTTAACTGAATTTACAGATCAGAAATAATTTTCACAGAATGCATCTGTGTAGTTTTTATTTGAAGATATTCTTTTTCCCAATGTAGGCCTCTTAGCGCTTAGCATGTCCAATTGCAGTTTCTACAGAAAGAGTGTTTCAGAAGGGCTCAATCAAAAGTAAGGTTCAACTCTGTTAGCTGAATGCACAGAACAGTAAGAGTTTTCACAGAATGCTACTGTGTAGTTTATATTTGAATATATTCCTTTTTCCACTATTACCCTCTTAGCGCTCCGAATGTCCACTTGCATTTTCTACAGAAAGAGTGTTCAGAACTGCGCAATCAAAAGTATGGTTTAACTCTGTTAGCTTAATGAAGATATCAGAAATAAGTTTCACACAATGCTTCTGTGTAGTTTTTATTTGAAGATATTATTTTTCCCAATAGAGGCCTCTTAGCGCTCAGAATGTCCAATTGCAGTTTCTACAGAAAGAGTGTTTCAGAAAGGCTCAATCAAAAGTAAGGTTCAACTCTGTTAGTTGAATGCACAGAACGGAAAGTAGTTTCATACAATGCTTCTGTGTAGTTTATATTTGAACATATTCTTTTCTCCACTATTACCCACTTAGCGCTACGAATGTCCAGTTGCATTTTCTACAGACAGAGTGTTTCAAAACTGCTCAATCAAAAGTATGGTTTAAATCTGTTAGCTGAATGCTCAGATCAGAAAGAAGTTTCACAGAATGCTTCTGTGTAGTTTATATTTGAATATATTCCTTTTTCCACTACTACTCTCTTAGCGCCCCAAATGTCCAGTTGCATTTTCTACAGAAAGAGTGTTCAGATCTGCTGAATCAAAAGTATGGTTTAACTCTGTTAGCTGAATGCACAGATCACAAAGAAGTTTCACAGAATGATTCTGTGTAGTTTATATTTGGAGACATTCCTTTTTCCACTATTACCCTCTTAGCGCTCCGAATCTCCACTTGCATTTTCTACAGAAAGAGTGTTTCAGAACGGCTCAATCAAAACTAAGGTTCAACTCTTTTAGTTGAACAAACAGAACAGAAAGAAGTTTCACACAATTCTTCTGTGTAGTTTTTATTTGCAGACATTCTTTTTCCCAATATAGGCCTCTTAGCGCTCAGAATGTCCAATTGCAGTTTCCACAGAAAGAGTGTTCCAGAACGGCTCAATCAAAAGTAAGGTTCAACTCTGTTAGTTGAATGCACAGAACAGAAAGTAGTTTCACAGAATGCTTCTGTGTAGTTTATATTTGAACATATTCTTTTTTCCACTATTACCCACTTAGCGCTACGAATGTCCAGTTGCATTTTCTACAGACAGAGTGTTTCAAAACTGCTCAATCAAAAGTATGGTTTAACTCTGTTAGCTGAATGCTCAGATCAGAAAGAATTTTCACAGAATGCTTCTCTTTAGTTTATATTTGAATATATTACTTTTTCGACTAATACGCTCTTAGCGCTCCAAATGTCCAGTTGCATTTTCTACAGAAAGAGTGTTCAGATCTGCTCAATCAAAAGTATGGTTTAACTCTGTTAGCTGAATGCACAGATCAGAAAGAAGTTTCACCGAATGATTCTGTGTAGTTTATATTTGAAGACATTCCTTTTTCCACTATTACCCTCTTAGCGCTCCGAATCTCCACTTGCATTTCTACAAAAAGAGTGTTTCATAACTGCTCAATCAAAAATATGTTTTATGTCTGTTAACTGAATTTACAGATCAGAAATAAGTTTCACAGAATGCATCTGTGTAGTTTTATTTGAAGATATTCTTTTTCTCAATGTAGGCCTCTTAGCGCTTAGCATGTCCAATTGCAGTTTCTACAGAAAGAGTGTTTCAGAACGGCTCAATCAAAAGTAAGGTTCAACTCTGTTAGCTGAATGCACAGAACAGTAAGAGTTTTCACAGAATGCTACTGTGTAGTTTGTATTTGAATATATTCCTTTTTCCACTATTACCCTCTTAGCGCTCCGAATGTCCACTTGCATTTTCTACAGAAAGAGTGTTCAGAACTGCGCAATCAAAAGTATGGTTTAACTCTGTTAGCTTAATGAACATATCAGAAATAAGTTTCACACAATGCTTCTGTGTAGTTTTTATTTGAAGATATTATTTTTCCCAATAGAGGCCTCTTAGCGCTCAGAATGTCCAATTGCAGTTTCTACAGAGAGAGTGTTTCAGAAAGGCTCAATCAAAAGTAAGGTTCAACTCTGTTAGTTGAATGCACAGAACAGAAAGAAGTTTCACAGAATGCTTCTGTGTAGTTTATATTTGAACATATTCTTTTTTCCACTATTACCCACTTAGCGCTACGAATGTCCAGTTGCATTTTCTACAGACAGAGTGTTTCAAAACTGCTCAATCAAAAGTATGGTTTAACTCTGTTAGCTGAATGCTCAGATCAGAAAGAAGTTTCACAGAATGCTTCTGTGTAGTTTATATTTGAATATATTCCTTTTTCCACTACTACGCTCTTAGCGCTCCAAATGTCCAGTTGCATTTTCTACAGAAAGAGTGTTCAGATCTGCTCCATCAGAAGTATGGTTTAACTCTGTTAGCTGAATGCACAGATCAGAAAGAAGTTTCACCGAATGATTCTGTGTAGTTTATATTTGAAGACATTCCTTTTTCCACTATTACCCTCTTAGCGCTCCGAATCTCCACTTGCATTTCTACAAAAAGAGTGTTTCATAACTGCTCAATCAAAAATATGTTTTATGTCTGTTAACTGAATTTACAGATCAGAAATAAGTTTCACAGAATGCATCTGTGTAGTTTTATTTGAAGATATTCTTTTTCTCAATGTAGGCCTCTTAGCGCTTAGCATGTCCAATTGCAGTTTCTACAGAAAGAGTGTTTCAGAACGGCTCAATCAAAAGTAAGGTTCAACTCTGTTAGCTGAATGCACAGAACAGTAAGAGTTTTCACAGAATGCTACTGTGTAGTTTGTATTTGAATATATTCCTTTTTCCACTATTACCCTCTTAGCGCTCCGAATGTCCACTTGCATTTTCTACAGAAAGAGTGTTCAGAACTGCGCAATCAAAAGTATGTTTTAACTCTGTTAGCTTAATGAACATATCAGAAATAAGTTTCACACAATGCTTCTGTGTAGTTTTTATTTGAAGATATTATTTTTCCCAATAGAGGCCTCTTAGCGCTCAGAATGTCCAATTGCAGTTTCTACAGAAAGAGTGTTTCAGAACGCCTCAATCAAAAGTAAGGTTCAACTCTGTTAGTTGAATGCACAGAACAGAAAGAAGTTTCATACAATGCTTCTGTGTAGTTTATATTTGAACATATTCTTTTCTCCACTATTACCCACTTAGCGCTACGAATGTCCAGTTGCATTTTCTACAGACAGAGTGTTTCAAAACTGCTCAATCAAAAGTATGGTTTAACTCTGTTAGCTGAATGCTCAGATCAGAAAGAAGTTTCACAGAATGCTTCTGTGTAGTTTATATTTGAATATATTCCTTTTTCCACTACTACTCTCTTAGCGCCCCAAATGTCCAGTTGCATTTTCTACAGAAAGAGTGTTCAGATCTGCTGAATCAAAAGTATGGTTTAACTCTGTTAGCTGAATGCACAGATCACAAAGAAGTTTCACAGAATGATTCTGTGTAGTTTATATTTGGAGACATTCCTTTTTCCACTATTACCCTCTTAGCGCTCCGAATCTCCACTTGCATTTTCTACAGAAAGAGTGTTTCAGAACGGCTCAATCAAAACTAAGGTTCAACTCTTTTAGTTGAACAAACAGAACAGAAAGAAGTTTCACACAATTCTTCTGTGTAGTTTTTATTTGCAGACATTCTTTTTCCCAATATAGGCCTCTTAGCGCTCAGAATGTCCAATTGCAGTTTCCACAGAAAGAGTGTTCCAGAACGGCTCAATCAAAAGTAAGGTTCAACTCTGTTAGTTGAATGCACAGAACAGAAAGTAGTTTCACAGAATGCTTCTGTGTAGTTTATATTTGAACATATTCTTTTTTCCACTATTACCCACTTAGCGCTACGAATGTCCAGTTGCATTTTCTACAGACAGAGTGTTTCAAAACTGCTCAATCAAAAGTATGGTTTAACTCTGTTAGCTGAATGCTCAGATCAGAAAGAATTTTCACAGAATGCTTCTGTTTAGTTTATATTTGAATATATTACTTTTTCGACTAATACGCTCTTAGCGCTCCAAATGTCCAGTTGCATTTTCTACAGAAAGAGTGTTCAGATCTGCTCAATCAAAAGTATGGTTTAACTCTGTTAGCTGAATGCACAGATCAGAAATAAGTTTCACCGAATGATTCTGTGTAGTTTATATTTGAAGACATTCCTTTTTCCACTATTACCCTCTTAGCGCTCCGAATCTCCACTTGCATTTCTACAAAAAGAGTGTTTCATAACTGCTCAATCAAAAATATGTTTTATGTCTGTTAACTGAATTTACAGATCAGAAATAAGTTTCACAGAATGCATCTGTGTAGTTTTATTTGAAGATATTCTTTTTCTCAATGTAGGCCTCTTAGCGCTTAGCATGTCCAATTGCAGTTTCTACAGAAAGAGTGTTTCAGAACGGCTCAATCAAAAGTAAGGTTCAACTCTGTTAGCTGAATGCACAGAACAGTAAGAGTTTTCACAGAATGCTACTGTGTAGTTTGTATTTGAATATATTCCTTTTTCCACTATTACCCTCTTAGCGCTCCGAATGTCCACTTGCATTTTCTACAGAAAGAGTGTTCAGAACTGCGCAATCAAAAGTATGGTTTAACTCTGTTAGCTTAATGAACATATCAGAAATAAGTTTCACACAATGCTTCTGTGTAGTTTTTATTTGAAGATATTATTTTTCCCAATAGAGGCCTCTTAGCGCTCAGAATGTCCAATTGCAGTTTCTACAGAAAGAGTGTTTCAGAACGCCTCAATCAAAAGTAAGGTTCAACTCTGTTAGTTGAATGCACAGAACAGAAAGAAGTTTCACAGAATGCTTCTGTGTAGTTTATATTTGAACATATTCTTTTTTCCACTATTACCCACTTAGCGCTACGAATGTCCAGTTGCATTTTCTACAGACAGAGTGTTTCAAAACTGCTCAATCAAAAGTATGGTTTAACTCTGTTAGCTGAATGCTCAGATCAGAAAGAAGTTTCACAGAATGCTTCTGTGTAGTTTATATTTGAATATATTCCTTTTTCCACTACTACGCTCTTAGCGCTCCAAATGTCCAGTTGCATTTTCTACAGAAAGAGTGTTCAGATCTGCTCCATCAAAAGTATGGTTTAACTCTGTTAGCTGAATGCACAGATCAGAAAGAAGTTTCACCGAATGATTCTGTGTAGTTTATATTTGAAGACATTCCTTTTTCCACTATTACCCTCTTAGCGCTCCGAATCTCCACTTGCATTTTCTACAAAAAGAGTGTTTCATAACTGCTCAATCAAAAATATGTTTTATCTCTGTTAACTGAATTTACAGATCAGAAATAATTTTCACAGAATGCATCTGTGTAGTTTTTATTTGAAGATATTCTTTTTCCCAATGTAGGCCTCTTAGCGCTTAGCATGTCCAATTGCAGTTTCTACAGAAAGAGTGTTTCAGAAGGGCTCAATCAAAAGTAAGGTTCAACTCTGTTAGCTGAATGCACAGAACAGTAAGAGTTTTCACAGAATGCTACTGTGTAGTTTATATTTGAATATATTCCTTTTTCCACTATTACCCTCTTAGCGCTCCGAATGTCCACTTGCATTTTCTACAGAAAGAGTGTTCAGAACTGCGCAATCAAAAGTATGGTTTAACTCTGTTAGCTTAATGAAGATATCAGAAATAAGTTTCACACAATGCTTCTGTGTAGTTTTTATTTGAAGATATTATTTTTCCCAATAGAGGCCTCTTAGCGCTCAGAATGTCCAATTGCAGTTTCTACAGAAAGAGTGTTTCAGAAAGGCTCAATCAAAAGTAAGGTTCAACTCTGTTAGTTGAATGCACAGAACGGAAAGTAGTTTCATACAATGCTTCTGTGTAGTTTATATTTGAACATATTCTTTTCTCCACTATTACCCACTTAGCGCTACGAATGTCCAGTTGCATTTTCTACAGACAGAGTGTTTCAAAACTGCTCAATCAAAAGTATGGTTTAACTCTGTTAGCTGAATGCTCAGATCAGAAAGAAGTTTCACAGAATGCTTCTGTGTAGTTTATATTTGAATATATTCCTTTTTCCACTACTACTCTCTTAGCGCCCCAAATGTCCAGTTGCATTTTCTACAGAAAGAG
Organism: Symphalangus syndactylus; assembly: GCF_028878055.3. NCBI lineage: Eukaryota > Metazoa > Chordata > Mammalia > Primates > Hylobatidae > Symphalangus > Symphalangus syndactylus. The sequence goes on from NC_072425.2 coordinate 153,834,519, forward strand.
TGTTCAGATCTGCTGAATCAAAAGTATGTTTTAACTCTGTTAGCTGAATGCACAGATCACAAAGAAGTTTCACAGAATGATTCTGTGTAGTTTATATTTGGAGACATTCCTTTTTCCACTATTACCCTCTTAGCGCTCCGAATCTCCACTTGCATTTTCTACAGAAAGAGTGTTTCAGAACGGCTCAATCAAAACTAAGGTTCAACTCTTTTAGTTGAACAAACAGAACAGAAAGAAGTTTCACACAATTCTTCTGTGTAGTTTTTATTTGCAGACATTCTTTTTCCCAATATAGGCCTCTTAGCGCTCAGAATGTCCAATTGCAGTTTCCACAGAAAGAGTGTTCCAGAACGGCTCAATCAAAAGTAAGGTTCAACTCTGTTAGTTGAATGCACAGAACAGAAAGAAGTTTCACAGAATGCTTCTGTGTAGTTTATATTTGAACATATTCTTTTTTCCACTATTACCCACTTAGCGCTACGAATGTCCAGTTGCATTTTCTACAGACAGAGTGTTTCAAAACTGCTCAATCAAAAGTATGGTTTAACTCTGTTAGCTGAATGCTCAGATCAGAAAGAATTTTCACAGAATGCTTCTGTTTAGTTTATATTTGAATATATTACTTTTTCGACTAATACGCTCTTAGCGCTCCAAATGTCCAGTTGCATTTTCTACAGAAAGAGTGTTCAGATCTGCTCAATCAAAAGTATGGTTTAACTCTGTTAGCTGAATGCACAGATCAGAAAGAAGTTTCACCGAATGATTCTGTGTAGTTTATATTTGAAGACATTCCTTTTTCCACTATTACCCTCTTAGCGCTCCGAATCTCCACTTGCATTTCTACAAAAAGAGTGTTTCATAACTGCTCAATCAAAAATATGTTTTATGTCTGTTAACTGAATTTACAGATCAGAAATAAGTTTCACAGAATGCATCTGTGTAGTTTTATTTGAAGATATTCTTTTTCTCAATGTAGGCCTCTTAGCGCTTAGCATGTCCAATTGCAGTTTCTACAGAAAGAGTGTTTCAGAACGTCTCAATCAAAAGTAAGGTTCAACTCTGTTAGCTGAATGCACAGAACAGTAAGAGTTTTCACAGAATGCTACTGTGTAGTTTGTATTTGAATATATTCCTTTTTCCACTATTACCCTCTTAGCGCTCCGAATGTCCACTTGCATTTTCTACAGAAAGAGTGTTCAGAACTGCGCAATCAAAAGTATGGTTTAACTCTGTTAGCTTAATGAACATATCAGAAATAAGTTTCACACAATGCTTCTGTGTAGTTTTTATTTGAAGATATTATTTTTCCCAATAGAGGCCTCTTAGCGCTCAGAATGTCCAATTGCAGTTTCTACAGAAAGAGTGTTTCAGAACGCCTCAATCAAAAGTAAGGTTCAACTCTGTTAGTTGAATGCACAGAACAGAAAGAAGTTTCACAGAATGCTTCTGTGTAGTTTATATTTGAACATATTCTTTTTTCCACTATTACCCACTTAGCGCTACGAATGTCCAGTTGCATTTTCTACAGACAGAGTGTTTCAAAACTGCTCAATCAAAAGTATGGTTTAACTCTGTTAGCTGAATGCTCAGATCAGAAAGAAGTTTCACAGAATGCTTCTGTGTAGTTTATATTTGAATATATTCCTTTTTCCACTACTACGCTCTTAGCGCTCCAAATGTCCAGTTGCATTTTCTACAGAAAGAGTGTTCAGATCTGCTCCATCAAAAGTATGGTTTAACTCTGTTAGCTGAATGCACAGATCAGAAAGAAGTTTCACCGAATGATTCTGTGTAGTTTATATTTGAAGACATTCCTTTTTCCACTATTACCCTCTTAGCGCTCCAAATCTCCACTTGCATTTTCTACAAAAAGAGTGTTTCATAACTGCTCAATCAAAAATATGTTTTATCTCTGTTAACTGAATTTACAGATCAGAAATAATTTTCACAGAATGCATCTGTGTAGTTTTTATTTGAAGATATTCTTTTTCCCAATGTAGGCCTCTTAGCGCTTAGCATGTCCAATTGCAGTTTCTACAGAAAGAGTGTTTCAGAAGGGCTCAATCAAAAGTAAGGTTCAACTCTGTTAGCTGAATGCACAGAACAGTAAGAGTTTTCACAGAATGCTACTGTGTAGTTTATATTTGAATATATTCCTTTTTCCACTATTACCCTCTTAGCGCTCCGAATGTCCACTTGCATTTTCTACAGAAAGAGTGTTCAGAACTGCGCAATCAAAAGTATGGTTTAACTCTGTTAGCTTAATGAAGATATCAGAAATAAGTTTCACACAATGCTTCTGTGTAGTTTTTATTTGAAGATATTATTTTTCCCAATAGAGGCCTCTTAGCGCTCAGAATGTCCAATTGCAGTTTCTACAGAAAGAGTGTTTCAGAAAGGCTCAATCAAAAGTAAGGTTCAACTCTGTTAGTTGAATGCACAGAACGGAAAGTAGTTTCATACAATGCTTCTGTGTAGTTTATATTTGAACATATTCTTTTCTCCACTATTACCCACTTAGCGCTACGAATGTCCAGTTGCATTTTCTACAGACAGAGTGTTTCAAAACTGCTCAATCAAAAGTATGGTTTAACTCTGTTAGCTGAATGCTCAGATCAGAAAGAAGTTTCACAGAATGCTTCTGTGTAGTTTATATTTGAATATATTCCTTTTTCCACTACTACTCTCTTAGCGCCCCAAATGTCCAGTTGCATTTTCTACAGAAAGAGTGTTCAGATCTGCTGAATCAAAAGTATGGTTTAACTCTGTTAGCTGAATGCACAGATCACAAAGAAGTTTCACAGAATGATTCTGTGTAGTTTATATTTGGAGACATTCCTTTTTCCACTATTACCCTCTTAGCGCTCCGAATCTCCACTTGCATTTTCTACAGAAAGAGTGTTTCAGAACGGCTCAATCAAAACTAAGGTTCAACTCTTTTAGTTGAACAAACAGAACAGAAAGAAGTTTCACACAATTCTTCTGTGTAGTTTTTATTTGCAGACATTCTTTTTCCCAATATAGGCCTCTTAGCGCTCAGAATGTCCAATTGCAGTTTCCACAGAAAGAGTGTTCCAGAACGGCTCAATCAAAAGTAAGGTTCAACTCTGTTAGTTGAATGCACAGAACAGAAAGAAGTTTCACAGAATGCTTCTGTGTAGTTTATATTTGAACATATTCTTTTTTCCACTATTACCCACTTAGCGCTACGAATGTCCAGTTGCATTTTCTACAGACAGAGTGTTTCAAAACTGCTCAATCAAAAGTATGGTTTAACTCTGTTAGCTGAATGCTCAGATCAGAAAGAATTTTCACAGAATGCTTCTGTTTAGTTTATATTTGAATATATTACTTTTTCGACTAATACGCTCTTAGCGCTCCAAATGTCCAGTTGCATTTTCTACAGAAAGAGTGTTCAGATCTGCTCAATCAAAAGTATGGTTTAACTCTGTTAGCTGAATGCACAGATCAGAAAGAAGTTTCACCGAATGATTCTGTGTAGTTTATATTTGAAGACATTCCTTTTTCCACTATTACCCTCTTAGCGCTCCGAATCTCCACTTGCATTTCTACAAAAAGAGTGTTTCATAACTGCTCAATCAAAAATATGTTTTATGTCTGTTAACTGAATTTACAGATCAGAAATAAGTTTCACAGAATGCATCTGTGTAGTTTTATTTGAAGATATTCTTTTTCTCAATGTAGGCCTCTTAGCGCTTAGCATGTCCAATTGCAGTTTCTACAGAAAGAGTGTTTCAGAACGGCTCAATCAAAAGTAAGGTTCAACTCTGTTAGCTGAATGCACAGAACAGTAAGAGTTTTCACAGAATGCTACTGTGTAGTTTGTATTTGAATATATTCCTTTTTCCACTATTACCCTCTTAGCGCTCCGAATGTCCACTTGCATTTTCTACAGAAAGAGTGTTCAGAACTGCGCAATCAAAAGTATGTTTTAACTCTGTTAGCTTAATGAACATATCAGAAATAAGTTTCACACAATGCTTCTGTGTAGTTTTTATTTGAAGATATTATTTTTCCCAATAGAGGCCTCTTAGCGCTCAGAATGTCCAATTGCAGTTTCTACAGAAAGAGTGTTTCAGAAAGGCTCAATCAAAAGTAAGGTTCAACTCTGTTAGTTGAATGCACAGAACAGAAAGAAGTTTCATACAATGCTTCTGTGTAGTTTATATTTGAACATATTCTTTTCTCCACTATTACCCACTTAGCGCTACGAATGTCCAGTTGCATTTTCTACAGACAGAGTGTTTCAAAACTGCTCAATCAAAAGTATGGTTTAACTCTGTTAGCTGAATGCTCAGATCAGAAAGAAGTTTCACAGAATGCTTCTGTGTAGTTTATATTTGAATATATTCCTTTTTCCACTACTACTCTCTTAGCGCCCCAAATGTCCAGTTGCATTTTCTACAGAAAGAGTGTTCAGATCTGCTGAATCAAAAGTATGGTTTAACTCTGTTAGCTGAATGCACAGATCACAAAGAAGTTTCACAGAATGATTCTGTGTAGTTTATATTTGGAGACATTCCTTTTTCCACTATTACCCTCTTAGCGCTCCGAATCTCCACTTGCATTTTCTACAGAAAGAGTGTTTCAGAACGGCTCAATCAAAACTAAGGTTCAACTCTTTTAGTTGAACAAACAGAACAGAAAGAAGTTTCACACAATTCTTCTGTGTAGTTTTTATTTGCAGACATTCTTTTTCCCAATATAGGCCTCTTAGCGCTCAGAATGTCCAATTGCAGTTTCCACAGAAAGAGTGTTCCAGAACGGCTCAATCAAAAGTAAGGTTCAACTCTGTTAGTTGAATGCACAGAACAGAAAGTAGTTTCACAGAATGCTTCTGTGTAGTTTATATTTGAACATATTCTTTTTTCCACTATTACCCACTTAGCGCTACGAATGTCCAGTTGCATTTTCTACAGACAGAGTGTTTCAAAACTGCTCAATCAAAAGTATGGTTTAACTCTGTTAGCTGAATGCTCAGATCAGAAAGAATTTTCACAGAATGCTTCTGTTTAGTTTATATTTGAATATATTACTTTTTCGACTAATACGCTCTTAGCGCTCCAAATGTCCAGTTGCATTTTCTACAGAAAGAGTGTTCAGATCTGCTCAATCAAAAGTATGGTTTAACTCTGTTAGCTGAATGCACAGATCAGAAAGAAGATTCACCGAATGATTCTGTGTAGTTTATATTTGAAGACATTCCTTTTTCCACTATTACCCTCTTAGCGCTCCGAATCTCCACTTGCATTTCTACAAAAAGAGTGTTTCATAACTGCTCAATCAAAAATATGTTTTATGTCTGTTAACTGAATTTACAGATCAGAAATAAGTTTCACAGAATGCATCTGTGTAGTTTTATTTGAAGATATTCTTTTTCTCAATGTAGGCCTCTTAGCGCTTAGCATGTCCAATTGCAGTTTCTACAGAAAGAGTGTTTCAGAACGGCTCAATCAAAAGTAAGGTTCAACTCTGTTAGCTGAATGCACAGAACAGTAAGAGTTTTCACAGAATGCTACTGTGTAGTTTGTATTTGAATATATTCCTTTTTCCACTATTACCCTCTTAGCGCTCCGAATGTCCACTTGCATTTTCTACAGAAAGAGTGTTCAGAACTGCGCAATCAAAAGTATGGTTTAACTCTGTTAGCTTAATGAACATATCAGAAATAAGTTTCACACAATGCTTCTGTGTAGTTTTTATTTGAAGATATTATTTTTCCCAATAGAGGCCTCTTAGCGCTCAGAATGTCCAATTGCAGTTTCTACAGAAAGAGTGTTTCAGAACGCCTCAATCAAAAGTAAGGTTCAACTCTGTTAGTTGAATGCACAGAACAGAAAGAAGTTTCACAGAATGCTTCTGTGTAGTTTATATTTGAACATATTCTTTTTTCCACTATTACCCACTTAGCGCTACGAATGTCCAGTTGCATTTTCTACAGACAGAGTGTTTCAAAACTGCTCAATCAAAAGTATGGTTTAACTCTGTTAGCTGAATGCTCAGATCAGAAAGAAGTTTCACAGAATGCTTCTGTGTAGTTTATATTTGAATATATTCCTTTTTCCACTACTACGCTCTTAGCGCTCCAAATGTCCAGTTGCATTTTCTACAGAAAGAGTGTTCAGATCTGCTCCATCAAAAGTATGGTTTAACTCTGTTAGCTGAATGCACAGATCAGAAAGAAGTTTCACCGAATGATTCTGTGTAGTTTATATTTGAAGACATTCCTTTTTCCACTATTACCCTCTTAGCGCTCCGAATCTCCACTTGCATTTTCTACAAAAAGAGTGTTTCATAACTGCTCAATCAAAAATATGTTTTATCTCTGTTAACTGAATTTACAGATCAGAAATAATTTTCACAGAATGCATCTGTGTAGTTTTTATTTGAAGATATTCTTTTTCCCAATGTAGGCCTCTTAGCGCTTAGCATGTCCAATTGCAGTTTCTACAGAAAGAGTGTTTCAGAAGGGCTCAATCAAAAGTAAGGTTCAACTCTGTTAGCTGAATGCACAGAACAGTAAGAGTTTTCACAGAATGCTACTGTGTAGTTTATATTTGAATATATTCCTTTTTCCACTATTACCCTCTTAGCGCTCCGAATGTCCACTTGCATTTTCTACAGAAAGAGTGTTCAGAACTGCGCAATCAAAAGTATGGTTTAACTCTGTTAGCTTAATGAAGATATCAGAAATAAGTTTCACACAATGCTTCTGTGTAGTTTTTATTTGAAGATATTATTTTTCCCAATAGAGGCCTCTTAGCGCTCAGAATGTCCAATTGCAGTTTCTACAGAAAGAGTGTTTCAGAAAGGCTCAATCAAAAGTAAGGTTCAACTCTGTTAGTTGAATGCACAGAACGGAAAGTAGTTTCATACAATGCTTCTGTGTAGTTTATATTTGAACATATTCTTTTCTCCACTATTACCCACTTAGCGCTACGAATGTCCAGTTGCATTTTCTACAGACAGAGTGTTTCAAAACTGCTCAATCAAAAGTATGGTTTAACTCTGTTAGCTGAATGCTCAGATCAGAAAGAAGTTTCACAGAATGCTTCTGTGTAGTTTATATTTGAATATATTCCTTTTTCCACTACTACTCTCTTAGCGCCCCAAATGTCCAGTTGCATTTTCTACAGAAAGAGTGTTCAGATCTGCTGAATCAAAAGTATGGTTTAACTCTGTTAGCTGAATGCACAGATCACAAAGAAGTTTCACAGAATGATTCTGTGTAGTTTATATTTGGAGACATTCCTTTTTCCACTATTACCCTCTTAGCGCTCCGAATCTCCACTTGCATTTTCTACAGAAAGAGTGTTTCAGAACGGCTCAATCAAAACTAAGGTTCAACTCTTTTAGTTGAACAAACAGAACAGAAAGAAGTTTCACACAATTCTTCTGTGTAGTTTTTATTTGCAGACATTCTTTTTCCCAATATAGGCCTCTTAGCGCTCAGAATGTCCAATTGCAGTTTCCACAGAAAGAGTGTTCCAGAACGGCTCAATCAAAAGTAAGGTTCAACTCTGTTAGTTGAATGCACAGAACAGAAAGAAGTTTCACAGAATGCTTCTGTGTAGTTTATATTTGAACATATTCTTTTTTCCACTATTACCCACTTAGCGCTACGAATGTCCAGTTGCATTTTCTACAGACAGAGTGTTTCAAAACTGCTCAATCAAAAGTATGGTTTAACTCTGTTAGCTGAATGCTCAGATCAGAAAGAAGTTTCACAGAATGCTTCTGTGTAGTTTATATTTGAATATATTCCTTTTTCCACTACTACGCTCTTAGCGCTCCAAATGTCCAGTTGCATTTTCTACAGAAAGAGTGTTCAGATCTGCTCAATCAAAAGTATGGTTTAACTCTGTTAGCTGAATGCACAGATCAGAAAGAAGTTTCACCGAATGATTCTGTGTAGTTTATATTTGAAGACATTCCTTTTTCCACTATTACCCTCTTAGCGCTCCGAATCTCCACTTGCATTTCTACAAAAAGAGTGTTTCATAACTGCTCAATCAAAAATATGTTTTATGTCTGTTAACTGAATTTACAGATCAGAAATAAGTTTCACAGAATGCATCTGTGTAGTTTTATTTGAAGATATTCTTTTTCTCAATGTAGGCCTCTTAGCGCTTAGCATGTCCAATTGCAGTTTCTACAGAAAGAGTGTTTCAGAACGGCTCAATCAAAAGTAAGGTTCAACTCTGTTAGCTGAATGCACAGAACAGTAAGAGTTTTCACAGAATGCTACTGTGTAGTTTGTATTTGAATATATTCCTTTTTCCACTATTACCCTCTTAGCGCTCCGAATGTCCACTTGCATTTTCTACAGAAAGAGTGTTCAGAACTGCGCAATCAAAAGTATGTTTTAACTCTGTTAGCTTAATGAACATATCAGAAATAAGTTTCACACAATGCTTCTGTGTAGTTTTTATTTGAAGATATTATTTTTCCCAATAGAGGCCTCTTAGCGCTCAGAATGTCCAATTGCAGTTTCTACAGAAAGAGTGTTTCAGAAAGGCTCAATCAAAAGTAAGGTTCAACTCTGTTAGTTGAATGCACAGAACAGAAAGAAGTTTCATACAATGCTTCTGTGTAGTTTATATTTGAACATATTCTTTTCTCCACTATTACCCACTTAGCGCTACGAATGTCCAGTTGCATTTTCTACAGACAGAGTGTTTCAAAACTGCTCAATCAAAAGTATGGTTTAACTCTGTTAGCTGAATGCTCAGATCAGAAAGAAGTTTCACAGAATGCTTCTGTGTAGTTTATATTTGAATATATTCCTTTTTCCACTACTACTCTCTTAGCGCCCCAAATGTCCAGTTGCATTTTCTACAGAAAGAGTGTTCAGATCTGCTGAATCAAAAGTATGGTTTAACTCTGTTAGCTGAATGCACAGATCGCAAAGAAGTTTCACAGAATGATTCTGTGTAGTTTATATTTGGAGACATTCCTTTTTCCACTATTACCCTCTTAGCGCTCCGAATCTCCACTTGCATTTTCTACAGAAAGAGTGTTTCAGAACGGCTCAATCAAAACTAAGGTTCAACTCTTTTAGTTGAACAAACAGAACAGAAAGAAGTTTCACACAATTCTTCTGTGTAGTTTTTATTTGCAGACATTCTTTTTCCCAATATAGGCCTCTTAGCGCTCAGAATGTCCAATTGCAGTTTCCACAGAAAGAGTGTTCCAGAACGGCTCAATCAAAAGTAAGGTTCAACTCTGTTAGTTGAATGCACAGAACAGAAAGTAGTTTCACAGAATGCTTCTGTGTAGTTTATATTTGAACATATTCTTTTTTCCACTATTACCCACTTAGCGCTACGAATGTCCAGTTGCATTTTCTACAGACAGAGTGTTTCAAAACTGCTCAATCAAAAGTATGGTTTAACTCTGTTAGCTGAATGCTCAGATCAGAAAGAATTTTCACAGAATGCTTCTGTTTAGTTTATATTTGAATATATTACTTTTTCGACTAATACGCTCTTAGCGCTCCAAATGTCCAGTTGCATTTTCTACAGAAAGAGTGTTCAGATCTGCTCAATCAAAAGTATGGTTTAACTCTGTTAGCTGAATGCACAGATCAGAAATAAGTTTCACCGAATGATTCTGTGTAGTTTATATTTGAAGACATTCCTTTTTCCACTATTACCCTCTTAGCGCTCCGAATCTCCACTTGCATTTCTACAAAAAGAGTGTTTCATAACTGCTCAATCAAAAATATGTTTTATGTCTGTTAACTGAATTTACAGATCAGAAATAAGTTTCACAGAATGCATCTGTGTAGTTTTATTTGAAGATATTCTTTTTCTCAATGTAGGCCTCTTAGCGCTTAGCATGTCCAATTGCAGTTTCTACAGAAAGAGTGTTTCAGAACGGCTCAATCAAAAGTAAGGTTCAACTCTGTTAGCTGAATGCACAGAACAGTAAGAGTTTTCACAGAATGCTACTGTGTAGTTTGTATTTGAATATATTCCTTTTTCCACTATTACCCTCTTAGCGCTCCGAATGTCCACTTGCATTTTCTACAGAAAGAGTGTTCAGAACTGCGCAATCAAAAGTATGGTTTAACTCTGTTAGCTTAATGAACATATCAGAAATAAGTTTCACACAATGCTTCTGTGTAGTTTTTATTTGAAGATATTATTTTTCCCAATAGAGGCCTCTTAGCGCTCAGAATGTCCAATTGCATTTTCTACAGAGAGAGTGTTTCAGAAAGGCTCAATCAAAAGTAAGGTTCAACTCTGTTAGTTGAATGCACAGAACAGCAAGAAGTTTCACAGAATGCTTCTGTGTAGTTTATATTTGAACATATTCTTTTTTCCACTATTACCCACTTAGCGCTACGAATGTCCAGTTGCATTTTCTACAGACAGAGTGTTTCAAAACTGCTCAATCAAAAGTATGGTTTAACTCTGTTAGCTGAATGCTCAGATCAGAAAGAAGTTTCACAGAATGCTTCTGTGTAGTATATATTTGAATATATTCCTTTTTCCACTACTACGCTCTTAGCGCTCCAAATGTCCTGTTGCATTTTCTACAGAAAGAGTGTTCAGATCTGCTCCATCAAAAGTATGGTTTAACTCTGTTAGCTGAATGCACAGATCAGAAAGAAGTTTCACCGAATGATTCTGTGTAGTTTATATTTGAAGACATTCCTTTTTCCACTATTACCCTCTTAGCGCTCCGAATCTCCACTTGCATTTTCTACAAAAAGAGTGTTTCATAACTGCTCAATCAAAAATATGTTTTATCTCTGTTAACTGAATTTACAGATCAGAAATAATTTTCACAGAATGCATCTGTGTAGTTTTTATTTGAAGATATTCTTTTTCCCAATGTAGGCCTCTTAGCGCTTAGCATGTCCAATTGCAGTTTCTACAGAAAGAGTGTTTCAGAAGGGCTCAATCAAAAGTAAGGTTCAACTCTGTTAGCTGAATGCACAGAACAGTAAGAGTTTTCACAGAATGCTACTGTGTAGTTTATATTTGAATATATTCCTTTTTCCACTATTACCCTCTTAGCGCTCCGAATGTCCACTTGCATTTTCTACAGAAAGAGTGTTCAGAACTGCGCAATCAAAAGTATGGTTTAACTCTGTTAGCTTAATGAAGATATCAGAAATAAGTTTCACACAATGCTTCTGTGTAGTTTTTATTTGAAGATATTATTTTTCCCAATAGAGGCCTCTTAGCGCTCAGAATGTCCAATTGCAGTTTCTACAGAAAGAGTGTTTCAGAAAGGCTCAATCAAAAGTAAGGTTCAACTCTGTTAGTTGAATGCACAGAACAGAAAGAAGTTTCATACAATGCTTCTGTGTAGTTTACATTTGAACATATTCTTTTCTCCACTATTACCCACTTAGCGCTACGAATGTCCAGTTGCATTTTCTACAGACAGAGTGTTTCAAAACTGCTCAATCAAAAGTATGGTTTAACTCTGTTAGCTGAATGCTCAGATCAGAAAGAAGTTTCACAGAATGCTTCTGTGTAGTTTATATTTGAATATATTCCTTTTTCCACTACTACTCTCTTAGCGCCCCAAATGTCCAGTTGCATTTTCTACAGAAAGAGTGTTCAGATCTGCTGAATCAAAAGTATGGTTTAACTCTGTTAGCTGAATGCACAGATCACAAAGAAGTTTCACAGAATGATTCTGTGTAGTTTATATTTGGAGACATTCCTTTTTCCACTATTACCCTCTTAGCGCTCCGAATCTCCACTTGCATTTTCTACAGAAAGAGTGTTTCAGAACGGCTCAATCAAAACTAAGGTTCAACTCTTTTAGTTGAACAAACAGAACAGAAAGAAGTTTCACACAATTCTTCTGTGTAGTTTTTATTTGCAGACATTCTTTTTCCCAATATAGGCCTCTTAGCGCTCAGAATGTCCAATTGCAGTTTCCACAGAAAGAGTGTTCCAGAACGGCTCAATCAAAAGTAAGGTTCAACTCTGTTAGTTGAATGCACAGAACAGAAAGAAGTTTCACAGAATGCTTCTGTGTAGTTTATATTTGAACATATTCTTTTTTCCACTATTACCCACTTAGCGCTACGAATGTCCAGTTGCATTTTCTACAGACAGAGTGTTTCAAAACTGCTCAATCAAAAGTATGGTTTAACTCTGTTAGCTGAATGCTCAGATCAGAAAGAATTTTCACAGAATGCTTCTGTTTAGTTTATATTTGAATATATTACTTTTTCGACTAATACGCTCTTAGCGCTCCAAATGTCCAGTTGCATTTTCTACAGAAAGAGTGTTCAGATCTGCTCAATCAAAAGTATGGTTTAACTCTGTTAGCTGAATGCACAGATCAGAAAGAAGTTTCACCGAATGATTCTGTGTAGTTTATATTTGAAGACATTCCTTTTTCCACTATTACCCTCTTAGCGCTCCGAATCTCCACTTGCATTTCTACAAAAAGAGTGTTTCATAACTGCTCAATCAAAAATATGTTTTATGTCTGTTAACTGAATTTACAGATCAGAAATAAGTTTCACAGAATGCATCTGTGTAGTTTTATTTGAAGATATTCTTTTTCTCAATGTAGGCCTCTTAGCGCTTAGCATGTCCAATTGCAGTTTCTACAGAAAGAGTGTTTCAGAACGGCTCAATCAAAAGTAAGGTTCAACTCTGTTAGCTGAATGCACAGAACAGTAAGAGTTTTCACAGAATGCTACTGTGTAGTTTGTATTTGAATATATTCCTTTTTCCACTATTACCCTCTTAGCGCTCCGAATGTCCACTTGCATTTTCTACAGAAAGAGTGTTCAGAACTGCGCAATCAAAAGTATGGTTTAACTCTGTTAGCTTAATGAAGATATCAGAAATAAGTTTCACACAATGCTTCTGTGTAGTTTTTATTTGAAGATATTATTTTTCCCAATAGAGGCCTCTTAGCGCTCAGAATGTCCAATTGCAGTTTCTACAGAAAGAGTGTTTCAGAAAGGCTCAATCAAAAGTAAGGTTCAACTCTGTTAGTTGAATGCACAGAACAGAAAGAAGTTTCATACAATGCTTCTGTGTAGTTTATATTTGAACATATTCTTTTCTCCACTATTACCCACTTAGCGCTACGAATGTCCAGTTGCATTTTCTACAGACAGAGTGTTTCAAAACTGCTCAATCAAAAGTATGGTTTAACTCTGTTAGCTGAATGCTCAGATCAGAAAGAAGTTTCACAGAATGCTTCTGTGTAGTTTATATTTGAATATATTCCTTTTTCCACTACTACTCTCTTAGCGCCCCAAATGTCCAGTTGCATTTTCTACAGAAAGAGTGTTCAGATCTGCTGAATCAAAAGTATGGTTTAACTCTGTTAGCTGAATGCACAGATCACAAAGAAGTTTCACAGAATGATTCTGTGTAGTTTATATTTGGAGACATTCCTTTTTCCACTATTACCCTCTTAGCGCTCCGAATCTCCACTTGCATTTTCTACAGAAAGAGTGTTTCAGAACGGCTCAATCAAAACTAAGGTTCAACTCTTTTAGTTGAACAAACAGAACAGAAAGAAGTTTCACACAATTCTTCTGTGTAGTTTTTATTTGCAGACATTCTTTTTCCCAATATAGGCCTCTTAGCGCTCAGAATGTCCAATTGCAGTTTCTACAGAAAGAGGGTTTCAGAACGGCTCAATCAAAAGTAAGGTTCAACTCTGTTAGTTGAATGCACAGAACAGAAAGAAGTTTCACAGAATGCTTCTGTGTAGTTTACATTTGAACATATTCTTTTCTCCACTATTACCCACTTAGCGCTACGAATGTCCAGTTGCATTTTCTACAGACAGAGTGTTTCAAAACTGCTCAATCAAAAGTATGGTTTAACTCTGTTAGCTGAATGCTCAGATCAGAAAGAAGTTTCACAGAATGCTTCTGTGTAGTTTATATTTGAATATATTCCTTTTTCCACTACTACGCTCTTAGCGCTCCAAATGTCCAGTTGCATTTTCTACAGAAAGAGTGTTCAGATCTGCTCCATCAAAAGTATGGTTTAACTCTGTTAGCTGAATGCACAGATCAGAAAGAAGTTTCACCGAATGATTCTGTGTAGTTTATATTTGAAGACATTCCTTTTTCCACTATTACCCTCTTAGCGCTCCGAATCTCCACTTGCATTTTCTACAAAAAGAGTGTTTCATAACTGCTCAATCAAAAATATGTTTTATCTCTGTTAACTGAATTTACAGATCAGAAATAATTTTCACAGAATGCATCTGTGTAGTTTTTATTTGAAGATATTCTTTTTCCCAATGTAGGCCTCTTAGCGCTTAGCATGTCCAATTGCAGTTTCTACAGAAAGAGTGTTTCAGAAGGGCTCAATCAAAAGTAAGGTTCAACTCTGTTAGCTGAATGCACAGAACAGTAAGAGTTTTCACAGAATGCTACTGTGTAGTTTATATTTGAATATATTCCTTTTTCCACTATTACCCTCTTAGCGCTCCGAATGTCCACTTGCATTTTCTACAGAAAGAGTGTTCAGAACTGCGCAATCAAAAGTATGGTTTAACTCTGTTAGCTTAATGAAGATATCAGAAATAAGTTTCACACAATGCTTCTGTGTAGTTTTTATTTGAAGATATTATTTTTCCCAATAGAGGCCTATTAGCGCTCAGAATGTCCAATTGCAGTTTCTACAGAAAGAGTGTTTCAGAAAGGCTCAATCAAAAGTAAGGTTCAACTCTGTTAGTTGAATGCACAGAACGGAAAGGAGTTTCATACAATGCTTCTGTGTAGTTTATATTTGAACATATTTTTTTCTCCACTATTACCCACTTAGCGCTACGAATGTCCAGTTGCATTTTCTACAGACAGAGTGTTTCAAAACTGCTCAATCAAAAGTATGGTTTAACTCTGTTAGCTGAATGCTCAGATCAGAAAGAAGTTTCACAGAATGCTTCTGTGTAGTTTATATTTGAATATATTCCTTTTTCCACTACTACTCTCTTAGCGCCCCAAATGTCCAGTTGCATTTTCTACAGAAAGAGTGTTCAGATCTGCTGAATCAAAAGTATGTTTTAACTCTGTTAGCTGAATGCACAGATCACAAAGAAGTTTCACAGAATGATTCTGTGTAGTTTATATTTGGAGACATTCCTTTTTCCACTATTACCCTCTTAGCGCTCCGAATCTCCACTTGCATTTTCTACAGAAAGAGTGTTTCAGAACGGCTCAATCAAAACTAAGGTTCAACTCTTTTAGTTGAACAAACAGAACAGAAAGAAGTTTCACACAATTCTTCTGTGTAGTTTTTATTTGCAGACATTCTTTTTCCCAATATAGGCCTCTTAGCGCTCAGAATGTCCAATTGCAGTTTCCACAGAAAGAGTGTTCCAGAACGGCTCAATCAAAAGTAAGGTTCAACTCTGTTAGTTGAATGCACAGAACAGAAAGAAGTTTCACAGAATGCTTCTGTGTAGTTTATATTTGAACATATTCTTTTTTCCACTATTACCCACTTAGCGCTACGAATGTCCAGTTGCATTTTCTACAGACAGAGTGTTTCAAAACTGCTCAATCAAAAGTATGGTTTAACTCTGTTAGCTGAATGCTCAGATCAGAAAGAATTTTCACAGAATGCTTCTGTTTAGTTTATATTTGAATATATTACTTTTTCGACTAATACGCTCTTAGCGCTCCAAATGTCCAGTTGCATTTTCTACAGAAAGAGTGTTCAGATCTGCTCAATCAAAAGTATGGTTTAACTCTGTTAGCTGAATGCACAGATCAGAAATAAGTTTCACCGAATGATTCTGTGTAGTTTATATTTGAAGACATTCCTTTTTCCACTATTACCCTCTTAGCGCTCCGAATCTCCACTTGCATTTCTACAAAAAGAGTGTTTCATAACTGCTCAATCAAAAATATGTTTTATGTCTGTTAACTGAATTTACAGATCAGAAATAAGTTTCACAGAATGCATCTGTGTAGTTTTATTTGAAGATATTCTTTTTCTCAATGTAGGCCTCTTAGCGCTTAGCATGTCCAATTGCAGTTTCTACAGAAAGAGTGTTTCAGAACGGCTCAATCAAAAGTAAGGTTCAACTCTGTTAGCTGAATGCACAGAACAGTAAGAGTTTTCACAGAATGCTACTGTGTAGTTTGTATTTGAATATATTCCTTTTTCCACTATTACCCTCTTAGCGCTCCGAATGTCCACTTGCATTTTCTACAGAAAGAGTGTTCAGAACTGCGCAATCAAAAGTATGGTTTAACTCTGTTAGCTTAATGAAGATATCAGAAATAAGTTTCACACAATGCTTCTGTGTAGTTTTTATTTGAAGATATTATTTTTCCCAATTGAGGCCTCTTAGCGCTCAGAATGTCCATTTGCAGTTTCTACAGAAAGAGTGTTTCAGAAAGGCTCAATCAAAAGTAAGGTTCAACTCTGTTAGTTGAATGCACAGAACAGAAAGTAGTTTCATACAATGCTTCTGTGTAGTTTATATTTGAACATATTCTTTTCTCCACTATTACCCACTTAGCGCTACGAATGTCCAGTTGCATTTTCTACAGACAGAGTGTTTCAAAACTGCTCAATCAAAAGTATGGTTTAACTCTGTTAGCTGAATGCTCAGATCAGAAAGAAGTTTCACAGAATGCTTCTGTGTAGTTTATATTTGAATATATTCCTTTTTCCACTACTACTCTCTTAGCGCCCCAAATGTCCAGTTGCATTTTCTACAGAAAGAGTGTTCAGATCTGCTGAATCAAAAGTATGGTTTAACTCTGTTAGCTGAATGCACAGATCACAAATAAGTTTCACAGAATGATTCTGTGTAGTTTATATTTGGAGACATTCCTTTTTCCACTATTACCCTCTTAGCGCTCCGAATCTCCACTTGCATTTTCTACAGAAAGAGTGTTTCAGAACGGCTCAATCAAAACTAAGGTTCAACTCTTTTAGTTGAACAAACAGAACAGAAAGAAGTTTCACACAATTCTTCTGTGTAGTTTTTATTTGCAGACATTCTTTTTCCCAATATAGGCCTCTTAGCGCTCAGAATGTCCAATTGCAGTTTCGACAGAAAGAGTGTTCCAGAACGGCTCAATCAAAAGTAAGGTTCAACTCTGTTAGTTGAAAGCACAGAACAGAAAGAAGTTTCACAGAATGCTTCTGTGTAGTTTATATTTGAACATATTCTTTTTTCCACTATTACCCACTTAGCGCTACGAATGTCCAGTTGCATTTTCTACAGACAGAGTGTTTCAAAACTGCTCAATCAAAAGTATGGTTTAACTCTGTTAGCTGAATGCTCAGATCAGAAAGAATTTTCACAGAATGCTTCTGTTTAGTTTATATTTGAATATATTACTTTTTCGACTAATACGCTCTTAGCGCTCCAAATGTCCAGTTGCATTTTCTACAGAAAGAGTGTTCAGATCTGCTCAATCAAAAGTATGGTTTAACTCTGTTAGCTGAATGCACAGATCAGAAAGAAGTTTCACCGAATGATTCTGTGTAGTTTATATTTGAAGACATTCCTTTTTCCACTATTACCCTCTTAGCGCTCCGAATCTCCACTTGCATTTCTACAAAAAGAGTGTTTCATAACTGCTCAATCAAAAATATGTTTTATGTCTGTTAACTGAATTTACAGATCAGAAATAAGTTTCACAGAATGCATCTGTGTAGTTTTATTTGAAGATATTCTTTTTCTCAATGTAGGCCTCTTAGCGCTTAGCATGTCCAATTGCAGTTTCTACAGAAAGAGTGTTTCAGAACGCCTCAATCAAAAGTAAGGTTCAACTCTGTTAGCTGAATGCACAGAACAGTAAGAGTTTTCACAGAATGCTACTGTGTAGTTTGTATTTGAATATATTCCTTTTTCCACTATTACCCTCTTAGCGCTCCGAATGTCCACTTGCATTTTCTACAGAAAGAGTGTTCAGAACTGCGCAATCAAAAGTATGGTTTAACTCTGTTAGCTTAATGAAGATATCAGAAATAAGTTTCACACAATGCTTCTGTGTAGTTTTTATTTGAAGATATTATTTTTCCCAATAGAGGCCTCTTAGCGCTCAGAATGTCCAATTGCAGTTTCTACAGAAAGAGTGTTTCAGAAAGGCTCAATCAAAAGTAAGGTTCAACTCTGTTAGTTGAATGCACAGAACAGAAAGAAGTTTCATACAATGCTTCTGTGTAGTTTATATTTGAACATATTCTTTTCTCCACTATTACCCACTTAGCGCTACGAATGTCCAGTTGCATTTTCTACAGACAGAGTGTTTCAAAACTGCTCAATCAAAAGTATGGTTTAACTCTGTTAGCTGAATGCTCAGATCAGAAAGAAGTTTCACAGAATGCTTCTGTGTAGTTTATATTTGAATATATTCCTTTTTCCACTACTACTCTCTTAGCGCCCCAAATGTCCAGTTGCATTTTCTACAGAAAGAGTGTTCAGATCTGCTGAATCAAAAGTATGGTTTAACTCTGTTAGCTGAATGCACAGATCACAAAGAAGTTTCACAGAATGATTCTGTGTAGTTTATATTTGGAGACATTCCTTTTTCCACTATTACCCTCTTAGCGCTCCGAATCTCCACTTGCATTTTCTACAGAAAGAGTGTTTCAGAACGGCTCAATCAAAACTAAGGTTCAACTCTTTTAGTTGAACAAACAGAACAGAAAGAAGTTTCACACAATTCTTCTGTGTAGTTTTTATTTGCAGACATTCTTTTTCCCAATATAGGCCTCTTAGCGCTCAGAATGTCCAATTGCAGTTTCCACAGAAAGAGTGTTCCAGAACGGCTCAATCAAAAGTAAGGTTCAACTCTGTTAGTTGAATGCACAGAACAGAAAGTAGTTTCACAGAATGCTTCTGTGTAGTTTATATTTGAACATATTCTTTTTTCCACTATTACCCACTTAGCGCTACGAATGTCCAGTTGCATTTTCTACAGACAGAGTGTTTCAAAACTGCTCAATCAAAAGTATGGTTTAACTCTGTTAGCTGAATGCTCAGATCAGAAAGAATTTTCACAGAATGCTTCTGTTTAGTTTATATTTGAATATATTACTTTTTCGACTAATACGCTCTTAGCGCTCCAAATGTCCAGTTGCATTTTCTACAGAAAGAGTGTTCAGATCTGCTCAATCAAAAGTATGGTTTAACTCTGTTAGCTGAATGCACAGATCAGAAATAAGTTTCACCGAATGATTCTGTGTAGTTTATATTTGAAGACATTCCTTTTTCCACTATTACCCTCTTAGCGCTCCGAATCTCCACTTGCATTTCTACAAAAAGAGTGTTTCATAACTGCTCAATCAAAAATATGTTTTATGTCTGTTAACTGAATTTACAGATCAGAAATAAGTTTCACAGAATGCATCTGTGTAGTTTTATTTGAAGATATTCTTTTTCTCAATGTAGGCCTCTTAGCGCTTAGCATGTCCAATTGCAGTTTCTACAGAAAGAGTGTTTCAGAACGGCTCAATCAAAAGTAAGGTTCAACTCTGTTAGCTGAATGCACAGAACAGTAAGAGTTTTCACAGAATGCTACTGTGTAGTTTGTATTTGAATATATTCCTTTTTCCACTATTACCCTCTTAGCGCTCCGAATGTCCACTTGCATTTTCTACAGAAAGAGTGTTCAGAACTGCGCAATCAAAAGTATGGTTTAACTCTGTTAGCTTAATGAACATATCAGAAATATGTTTCACACAATGCTTCTGTGTAGTTTTTATTTGAAGATATTATTTTTCCCAATAGAGGCCTCTTAGCGCTCAGAATGTCCAATTGCAGTTTCTACAGAAAGAGTGTTTCAGAAAGGCTCAATCAAAAGTAAGGTTCAACTCTGTTAGTTGAATGCACAGAACAGAAAGAAGTTTCACAGAATGCTTCTGTGTAGTTTATATTTGAACATATTCTTTTTTCCACTATTACCCACTTAGCGCTACGAATGTCCAGTTGCATTTTCTACAGACAGAGTGTTTCAAAACTGCTCAATCAAAAGTATGGTTTAACTCTGTTAGCTGAATGCTCAGATCAGAAAGAAGTTTCACAGAATGCTTCTGTGTAGTTTATATTTGAATATATTCCTTTTTCCACTACTACGCTCTTAGCGCTCCAAATGTCCAGTTGCATTTTCTACAGAAAGAGTGTTCAGATCTGCTCCATCAAAAGTATGGTTTAACTCTGTTAGCTGAATGCACAGATCAGAAAGAAGTTTCACCGAATGATTCTGTGTAGTTTATATTTGAAGACATTCCTTTTTCCACTATTACCCTCTTAGCGCTCCGAATCTCCACTTGCATTTTCTACAAAAAGAGTGTTTCATAACTGCTCAATCAAAAATATGTTTTATCTCTGTTAACTGAATTTACAGATCAGAAATAATTTTCACAGAATGCATCTGTGTAGTTTTTATTTGAAGATATTCTTTTTCCCAATGTAGGCCTCTTAGCGCTTAGCATGTCCAATTGCAGTTTCTACAGAAAGAGTGTTTCAGAAGGGCTCAATCAAAAGTAAGGTTCAACTCTGTTAGCTGAATGCACAGAACAGTAAGAGTTTTCACAGAATGCTACTGTGTAGTTTATATTTGAATATATTCCTTTTTCCACTATTACCCTCTTAGCGCTCCGAATGTCCACTTGCATTTTCTACAGAAAGAGTGTTCAGAACTGCGCAATCAAAAGTATGGTTTAACTCTATTAGCTTAATGAAGATATCAGAAATAAGTTTCACACAATGCTTCTGTGTAGTTTTTATTTGAAGATATTATTTTTCCCAATAGAGGCCTCTTAGCGCTCAGAATGTCCAATTGCAGTTTCTACAGAAAGAGTGTTTCAGAAAGGCTCAATCAAAAGTAAGGTTCAACTCTGTTAGTTGAATGCACAGAACGGAAAGAAGTTTCATACAATGCTTCTGTGTAGTTTATATTTGAACATATTCTTTTCTCCACTATTACCCACTTAGCGCTACGAATGTCCAGTTGCATTTTCTACAGACAGAGTGTTTCAAAACTGCTCAATCAAAAGTATGGTTTAACTCTGTTAGCTGAATGCTCAGATCAGAAAGAAGTTTCACAGAATGCTTCTGTGTAGTTTATATTTGAATATATTCCTTTTTCCACTACTACTCTCTTAGCGCCCCAAATGTCCAGTTGCATTTTCTACAGAAAGAGTGTTCAGATCTGCTGAATCAAAAGTATGTTTTAACTCTGTTAGCTGAATGCACAGATCACAAAGAAGTTTCACAGAATGATTCTGTGTAGTTTATATTTGGAGACATTCCTTTTTCCACTATTACCCTCTTAGCGCTCCGAATCTCCACTTGCATTTTCTACAGAAAGAGTGTTTCAGAACGGCTCAATCAAAACTAAGGTTCAACTCTTTTAGTTGAACAAACAGAACAGAAAGAAGTTTCACACAATTCTTCTGTGTAGTTTTTATTTGCAGACATTCTTTTTCCCAATATAGGCCTCTTAGTGCTCAGAATGTCCAATTGCAGTTTCCACAGAAAGAGTGTTCCAGAACGGCTCAATCAAAAGTAAGGTTCAACTCTGTTAGTTGAATGCACAGAACAGAAAGAAGTTTCACAGAATGCTTCTGTGTAGTTTATATTTGAACATATTCTTTTTTCCACTATTACCCACTTAGCGCTACGAATGTCCAGTTGCATTTTCAACAGACAGAGTGTTTCAAAACTGCTCAATCAAAAGTATGGTTTAACTCTGTTAGCTGAATGCTCAGATCAGAAAGAATTTTCACAGAATGCTTCTGTTTAGTTTATATTTGAATATATTACTTTTTCGACTAATACGCTCTTAGCGCTCCAAATGTCCAGTTGCATTTTCTACAGAAAGAGTGTTCAGATCTGCTCAATCAAAAGTATGGTTTAACTCTGTTAGCTGAATGCACAGATCAGAAAGAAGTTTCACCGAATGATTCTGTGTAGTTTATATTTGAAGACATTCCTTTTTCCACTATTACCCTCTTAGCGCTCCGAATCTCCACTTGCATTTCTACAAAAAGAGTGTTTCATAACTGCTCAATCAAAAATATGTTTTATGTCTGTTAACTGAATTTACAGATCAGAAATAAGTTTCACAGAATGCATCTGTGTAGTTTTATTTGAAGATATTCTTTTTCTCAATGTAGGCCTCTTAGCGCTTAGCATGTCCAATTGCAGTTTCTACAGAAAGAGTGTTTCAGAACGGCTCAATCAAAAGTAAGGTTCAACTCTGTTAGCTGAATGCACAGAACAGTAAGAGTTTTCACAGAATGCTACTGTGTAGTTTGTATTTGAATATATTCCTTTTTCCACTATTACCCTCTTAGCGCTCCGAATGTCCACTTGCATTTTCTACAGAAAGAGTGTTCAGAACTGCGCAATCAAAAGTATGGTTTAACTCTGTTAGCTTAATGAAGATATCAGAAATAAGTTTCACACAATGCTTCTGTGTAGTTTTTATTTGAAGATATTATTTTTCCCAATTGAGGCCTCTTAGCGCTCAGAATGTCCAATTGCAGTTTCTACAGAAAGAGTGTTTCAGAAAGGCTCAATCAAAAGTAAGGTTCAACTCTGTTAGTTGAATGCACAGAACAGAAAGTAGTTTCATACAATGCTTCTGTGTAGTTTATATTTGAACATATTCTTTTCTCCACTATTACCCACTTAGCGCTACGAATGTCCAGTTGCATTTTCTACAGACAGAGTGTTTCAAAACTGCTCAATCAAAAGTATGGTTTAACTCTGTTAGCTGAATGCTCAGATCAGAAAGAAGTTTCACAGAATGCTTCTGTGTAGTTTATATTTGAATATATTCCTTTTTCCACTACTACTCTCTTAGCGCCCCAAATGTCCAGTTGCATTTTCTACAGAAAGAGTGTTCAGATCTGCTGAATCAAAAGTATGGTTTAACTCTGTTAGCTGAATGCACAGATCACAAAGAAGTTTCACAGAATGATTCTGTGTAGTTTATATTTGGAGACATTCCTTTTTCCACTATTACCCTCTTAGCGCTCCGAATCTCCACTTGCATTTTCTACAGAAAGAGTGTTTCAGAACGGCTCAATCAAAACTAAGGTTCAACTCTTTTAGTTGAACAAACAGAACAGAAAGAAGTTTCACACAATTCTTCTGTGTAGTTTTTATTTGCAGACATTCTTTTTCCCAATATAGGCCTCTTAGCGCTCAGAATGTCCAATTGCAGTTTCCACAGAAAGAGTGTTCCAGAACGGCTCAATCAAAAGTAAGGTTCAACTCTGTTAGTTGAATGCACAGAACAGAAAGTAGTTTCACAGAATGCTTCTGTGTAGTTTATATTTGAACATATTCTTTTTTCCACTATTACCCACTTAGCGCTACGAATGTCCAGTTGCATTTTCTACAGACAGAGTGTTTCAAAACTGCTCAATCAAAAGTATGGTTTAACTCTGTTAGCTGAATGCTCAGATCAGAAAGAATTTTCACAGAATGCTTCTGTTTAGTTTATATTTGAATATATTACTTTTTCGACTAATACGCTCTTAGCGCTCCAAATGTCCAGTTGCATTTTCTACAGAAAGAGTGTTCAGATCTGCTCAATCAAAAGTATGGTTTAACTCTGTTAGCTGAATGCACAGATCAGAAATAAGTTTCACCGAATGATTCTGTGTAGTTTATATTTGAAGACATTCCTTTTTCCACTATTACCCTCTTAGCGCTCCGAATCTCCACTTGCATTTCTACAAAAAGAGTGTTTCATAACTGCTCAATCAAAAATATGTTTTATGTCTGTTAACTGAATTTACAGATCAGAAATAAGTTTCACAGAATGCATCTGTGTAGTTTTATTTGAAGATATTCTTTTTCTCAATGTAGGCCTCTTAGCGCTTAGCATGTCCAATTGCTTTTTCTACAGAAAGAGTGTTTCAGAACGGCTCAATCAAAAGTAAGGTTCAACTCTGTTAGCTGAATGCACAGAACAGTAAGAGTTTTCACAGAATGCTACTGTGTAGTTTGTATTTGAATATATTCCTTTTTCCACTATTACCCTCTTAGCGCTCCGAATGTCCACTTGCATTTTCTACAGAAAGAGTGTTCAGAACTGCGCAATCAAAAGTATGGTTTAACTCTGTTAGCTTAATGAACATATCAGAAATAAGTTTCACACAATGCTTCTGTGTAGTTTTTATTTGAAGATATTATTTTTCCCAATAGAGGCCTCTTAGCGCTCAGAATGTCCAATTGCAATTTCTACAGAAAGAGTGTTTCAGAAAGGCTCAATCAAAAGTAAGGTTCAACTCTGTTAGTTGAATGCACAGAACAGAAAGAAGTTTCACAGAATGCTTCTGTGTAGTTTATATTTGAACATATTCTTTTTTCCACTATTACCCACTTAGCGCTACGAATGTCCAGTTGCATTTTCTACAGACAGAGTGTTTCAAAACTGCTCAATCAAAAGTATGGTTTAACTCTGTTAGCTGAATGCTCAGATCAGAAAGAAGTTTCACAGAATGCTTCTGTGTAGTTTATATTTGAATATATTCCTTTTTCCACTACTACGCTCTTAGCGCTCCAAATGTCCAGTTGCATTTTCTACAGAAAGAGTGTTCAGATCTGCTCCATCAAAAGTATGGTTTAACTCTGTTAGCTGAATGCACAGATCAGAAAGAAGTTTCACCGAATGATTCTGTGTAGTTTATATTTGAAGACATTCCTTTTTCCACTATTACCCTCTTAGCGCTCCGAATCTCCACTTGCATTTTCTACAAAAAGAGTGTTTCATAACTGCACAATCAAAAATATGTTTTATCTCTGTTAACTGAATTTACAGATCAGAAATAAGTTTCACAGAATGCATCTGTGTAGTTTTTATTTGAAGATATTCTTTTTCCCAATGTAGGCCTCTTAGCGCTTAGCATGTCCAATTGCAGTTTCCACAGAAAGAGTGTTTCAGAAGGGCTCAATCAAAAGTAAGGTTCAACTCTGTTAGCTGAATGCACAGAACAGTAAGAGTTTTCACAGAATGCTACTGTGTAGTTTATATTTGAATATATTCCTTTTTCCACTATTACCCTCTTAGCGCTTTGAATGTCCACTTGCATTTTCTACAGAAAGACTGTTCAGAACTGCGCAATCAAAAGTATGGTTTAACTCTGTTAGCTTAATGAAGATATCAGAAATAAGTTTCACACAATGCTTCTGTGTAGTTTTTATTTGAAGATATTATTTTTCCCAATAGAGGCCTCTTAGCGCTCAGAATGTCCAATTGCAGTTTCTACAGAAAGAGTGTTTCAGAAAGGCTCAATCAAAAGTAAGGTTCAACTCTGTTAGTTGAATGCACAGAACAGAAAGAAGTTTCATACAATGCTTCTGTGTAGTTTATATTTGAACATATTCTTTTCTCCACTATTACCCACTTAGCGCTACGAATGTCCAGTTGCATTTTCTACAGACAGAGTGTTTCAAAACTGCTCAATCAAAAGTATGGTTTAACTCTGTTAGCTGAATGCTCAGATCAGAAAGAAGTTTCACAGAATGCTTCTGTGTAGTTTATATTTGAATATATTCCTTTTTCCACTACTACTCTCTTAGCGCTCCAAATGTCCTGTTGCATTATCTACAGAAAGAGTGTTCAGATCTGCTGAATCAAAAGTATGGTTTAACTCTGTTAGCTGAATGCACAGATCACAAAGAAGTTTCACAGAATGATTCTGTGTAGTTTATATTTGGAGACATTCCTTTTTCCACTATTACACTCTTAGCGCTCCGAAACTCCACTTGCATTTTCTACAGAAAGAGTGTTTCAGAACGGCTCAATCAAAACTAAGGTTCAACTCTTTTAGTTGAACAAACAGAACAGAAAGCAGTTTCACACAATTCTTCTGTGTAGTTTTTATTTGCAGACATTCTTTTTCCCAATATAGGCCTCTTAGCGCTCAGAATGTCCAATTGCAGTTTCCACAGAAAGAGTGTTCCAGAACGGCTCAATCAAAAGTAAGGTTCAACTCTGTTAGTTGAATGCACAGAACAGAAAGAAGTTTCACAGAATGCTTCTGTGTAGTTTATATTTGAACATATTCTTTTTTCCACTATTACCCACTTAGCGCTACGAATGTCCAGTTGCATTTTCTACAGACAGAGTGTTTCAAAACTGCTCAATCAAAAGTATGGTTTAACTCTGTTAGCTGAATGCTCAGATCAGAAAGAATTTTCACAGAATGCTTCTGTGTAGTTTATATTTGAATATATTCCTTTTTCCACTAATACGCTCTTAGCGCTCCAAATGTCCAGTTGCATTTTCTACAGAAAGAGTGTTCAGATCTGCTCAATCAAAAGTATGGTTTAACTCTGTTAGCTGAATGCACAGATCAGAAAGAAGTTTCACCGAATGATTCTGTGTAGTTTATATTTGAAGACATTCCTTTTTCCACTATTACCCTCTTAGCGCTCCGAATCTCCACTTGCATTTCTACAAAAAGAGTGTTTCATAACTGCTCAATCAAAAATATGTTTTATCTCTGTTAACTGAATTTACAGATCAGAAATAAGTTTCACAGAATGCATCTGTGTAGTTTTATTTGAAGATATTCTTTTTCTCAATGTAGGCCTCTTAGGGCTTAGCATGTCCAATTGCAGTTTCTACAGAAAGAGTGTTTCAGAACGGCTCAATCAAAAGTAAGGTTCAACTCTGTTAGCTGAATGCACAGAACAGTAAGAGTTTTCACAGAATGCTACTGTGTAGTTTGTATTTGAATATATTCCTTTTTCCACTAATACCCTCTTAGCGCTCCGAATGTCCACTTTGCATTTTCTACAGAAAGAGTGTTCAGAACTGCGCAATCAAAAGTATGGTTTAACTCTGTTAGCTTAATGAACATATCAGAAATAAGTTTCACACAATGCTTCTGTGTAGTTTTTATTTGAAGATATTATTTTTCCCAATAGAGGCCTCTTAGCGCTCAGAATGTCCAATTGCAGTTTCTACAGAAAGAGTGTTTCAGAAAGGCTCAATCAAAAGTAAGGTTCAACTCTGTTAGTTGAATGCACAGAACAGAAAGAAGTTTCATACAATGCTTCTGTGTAGTTTATATTTGAACATATTCTTTTCTCCACTATTACCCACTTAGCGCTACGAATGTCCAGTTGCATTTTCTACAGACAGAGTGTTTCAAAACTGCTCAATCAACAGTATGGTTTAACTCTGTTATCTGAATGCTCAGATCAGAAAGAAGTTTCACAGAATGCTTCTGTGTAGTTTATATTTGAATATATTCCTTTTTCCACTACTACTCTCTTAGCGCTCCAAATGTCCAGTTGCATTTTCTACAGAAAGAGTGTTCAGATCTGCTGAATCAAAAGTATGGTTTAACTCTGTTAGCTGAATGCACAGATCAGAAAGAAGTTTCACAGAATGATTCTGTGTAGTTTATATTTGGAGACATTTCTTTTTCCACTATTACCCTCTTAGCGCTCCGAATCTCCACTTGCATTTTCTACAGAAAGAGTGTTTCAGAACGGCTCAATCAAAACTAAGGTTCAACTCTTTTAGTTGAACAAACAGAACAGAAAGAAGTTTCACACAATTCTTCTGTGTAGTTTTTATTTGCAGACATTCTTTTTCCCAATATAGGCCTCTTAGCGCTCAGAATGTCCAATTGCAGTTTCTACAGAAAGTGTGTTTCAGAACGGCTCAATCAAAAGTAAGGTTCAACTCTGTTAGTTGAATGCACAGAACAGAAAGAAGTTTCATACAATGATTCTGTGTAGTTTATATTTGAACATATTCTTTTTTCCACTATTACCCACTTAGCGCTACGAATGTCCAGTTGCATTTTCTACAGACAGAGTGTTTCAAAACTGCTCAATCAAAAGTATGGTTTAACTCTGTTAGCTGAATGCTCAGATCAGGAAGAAGTTTCACAGAATGCTTCTGTGTAGTTTATATTTGAATATATTCCTTTTTCCACTACTACGCTCTTAGCGCTCCAAATGTCCAGTTGCATTTTCTACAGAAAGAGTGTTCAGATCTGCTCAATCAAAAGTATGGTTTAACTGTGTTAGCTGAATGCACAGATCAGAAAGAAGTTTCACCGAATGATTCTGTGTAGTTTATATTTGAAGACATTAATTTTTCCACTATTACCCTCTTAGCGCTCCGAATCTCCACTTGCATTTTCTACAAAAAGAGTGTTTCATAACTGCTCAATCAAAAATATGTTTTATCTCTGTTAACTGAATTTACAGATCAGAAATAAGTTTCACAGAATGCATCTGTGTAGTTTTTATTTGAAGATATTCTTTTTCCCAATGTAGGCCTCTTAGCGCTTAGCATGTCCAATTGCAGTTTCTACAGAAAGAGTGTTTCAGAACGGCTCAATCAAAAGTAAGGTTCAACTCTGTTAGTTGAATGCACAGAACAGAAAGAATTTTCACAGAATGCTACTGTGTAGTTTATATTTGAATATATTCCTTTTTCCACTATTACCCTCTTAGTGCTCCGAATGTCCACTTGCATTTTCTACAGAAAGAGTGTTCAGAACTGCGCAATCAAAAGTATGGTTTAACTCTGTTAGCTTAATGAACATATCAGAAATAAGTTTCACACAATGCTTCTGTGTAGTTTTTATTTGAAGATATTATTTTTCCCAATAGAAACCTCATAGCGCTCAGAATGTCCAATTGCAGTTTCTACAGAAAGAGTGTTTCAGAAAGGCTCAATCAAAACTAAGGTTCAACTCTGTTAGTTGAATGCACATAACAGAAAGAAGTTTCATAAAATGCTTCTGTGTAGTTTATATTTGAACATATTATTTTTTCCACTATTACACACTTAGCGCTACGAATGTCCACTTGCATTTTCTACAGACAGAGTGTTTCAAAACTGCTCATTCAAAAGTATGGTTTAACTCTGTTAGCTGAATGCTCAGATCAGAAAGAAGTTTCACAGAATGCTTCTGTGTAGTTTATATTTGAATATATTCCTTTTTCCACTACTACTCTCTTAGCGCTCCAAATGTCCAGTTGCATTTTCTACAGAAAGAGTGTTCAGATCTGCTGAATCAAATGTATGGTTTAACTCTGTTAGCTGAATGCACAGATCAGAAAGAAGTTTCACAGAATGATTCTGTGTAGTTTATATTTGGAGACATTCCTTTTTCCACTATTACCCTCTTAGCGCTCCGAATCTCCACTTGCATTTTCTACAGAAAGAGTGTTTCAGAACGGCTCAATCAAAACTAAGGTTCAAGTCTTTTAGTTGAACAAACAGAACAGAAAGAAGTTTCACACAATGCTTCTGTGTAGTTTTTATTTGTAGACATTCTTTTTCCCAATATAGGCCTCTTAGCGCTCAGAATGTCCAATTGCAGTTTCTACAGAAAGAGAGTTTCAGAACGGCTCAATCAAAAGTAAGGTTCAACTCTGTTAGTTGAATGCACAGAACAGAAAGAAGTTTCATACAATGCTTCTGTGTAGTTTATATTTGAACATATTCTTTTTTCCACTATTACCCACTTAGCGCTACGAATGTCCAGTTGCATTTTCTACAGACAGAGTGTTTCAAAACTGCTCAATCAAAAGTATGGTTTAACTCTGTTAGCTGAATGCTCAGATCAGAAAGAAGTTTCACGGAATGCTTCTGTGTAGTTTATATTTGAATATATTCCTTTTTCCACTAATACGCTCTTAGCGCTCCAAATGTCCAGTTGCATTTTCTACAGAAAGAGTGTTCAGATCTGCTCAATCAAAAGTATGGTTTAACTCTGTTAGCTGAATGCACAGATCAGAAAGAAGTTTCACCAAATGATTCTGTGTAGTTTATATTTGAAGACATTCCTTTTTCCACTATTACCCTCTTAGCGCTCCGAATCTCCACTTGCATTTTCTACAAAAAGAGTGTTTCATAACTGCTCAATCAAAAATATGTTTTATCTCTGTTAACTGAATTTACAGATCAGAAATAAGTTTCACAGAATGCATCTGTGTAGTTTTTATTTGAAGATATTCTTTTTCCCAATGTAGGCCTCTTAGCGCTTAGCATGTCCAATTGCAGTTTCCACAGAAAGAGTGTTTCAGAAGGGCTCAATCAAAAGTAAGGTTCAACTCTGTTAGCTGAATGCACAGAACAGTAAGAGTTTTCACAGAATGCTACTGTGTAGTTTATATTTGAATATATTCCTTTTTCCACTATTACCCTCTTAGCGCTCCGAATGTCCACTTGCATTTTCTACAGAAAGAGTGTTCAGAACTGCGCAATCAAAAGTATGGTTTAACTCTGTTAGCTTAATGAAGATATCAGAAATAAGTTTCACACAATGCTTCTGTGTAGTTTTTATTTGAAGATATTATTTTTCCCAATAGAGGCCTCTTAGCGCTCAGAATGTCCAATTGCAGTTTCTACAGAAAGAGTGTTTCAGAAAGGCTCAATCAAAAGTAAGGTTCAACTCTGTTAGTTGAATGCACAGAACAGAAAGAAGTTTCATACAATGCTTCTGTGTAGTTTATATTTGAACATATTATTTTCTCCACTATTACCCACTTAGCGCTACGAATGTCCAGTTGCATTTTCTACAGACAGAGTGTTTCAAAACTGCTCAATCAAAAGTATGGTTTAACTCTGTTAGCTGAATGCTCAGATCAGAAAGAAGTTTCACAGAATGCTTCTGTGTAGTTTATATTTGAATATATTCCTTTTTCCACTACTACTCCCTTAGCGCCCCAAATGTCCAGTTGCATTTTCTACAGAAAGAGTGTTAAGATCTGCTGAATCAAAAGTATGGTTTAACTCTGTTAGCTGAATGCACAGATCACAAAGAAGTTTCACACAATGATTCTGTGTAGTTTATATTTGGAGACATTCCTTTTTCCACTATTACCCTCTTAGCGCTCCGAATCTCCACTTGCATTTTCTACAAAAAGAGTTTCTCAGAACGGCACAATCAAAACTAAGTTTCAAATCTTTTAGTTGAACAAACAGAACAGAAAGTAGTTTCACACAATTCTTCTGTGTAGTTTTTATTTGCAGACTTTCTTTTTCCCAATATAGGCCTCTTAGCGCTCAGAATGTCCAATTGCAGTTTCCACAGAAAGAGTGTTCCAGAACGGCTCAATCAAAAGTAAGGTTCAACTCTGTTAGTTGAATGCACAGAACAGAAAGAAGTTTCACAGAATGCTTCTGTGTAGTTTATATTTGAACATATTCTTTTTTCCACTATTACCCACTTAGCACTACGAATGTCCAGTTGCATTTTCTACAGACAGAGTGTTTCAAAACTGCTCAATCAAAAGTATGGTTTAACTCTGTTAGCTGAATGCTCAGATCAGAAAGAATTTTCACAGAATGCTTCTGTGTAGTTTATATTTGAATATATTCCTTTTTCCACTAATACGCTCTTAGCGCTCCAAATGTCCAGTTGCATTTTCTACAGAAAGAGTGTTCAGATCTGCTCAATCAAAAGTATGGTTTAACTCTGTTAGCTGAATGCACAGATCAGAAAGAAGTTTCACCGAATGATTCTGTGTAGTTTATATTTGAAGACATTCCTTTTTCCACTATTACCCTCTTAGCGCTCCGAATCTCCACTTGCATTTCTACAAAAAGAGTGTTTCATAACTGCTCAATCAAAAATATGTTTTATCTCTGTTAACTGAATTTACAGATCAGAAATAAGTTTCACAGAATGCATCTGTGTAGTTTTTATTTGAAGATATCCTTTTTCCCAATATAGGCCTCTTAGCGCTTAGCATGTCCAATTGCAGTTTCTACAGAAAGAGTGTTTCAGAACGGCTCAATCAAAAGTAAGGTTCAACTCTTTTAGCTGAATGCACAGAACAGAAAGAATTTTCACAGAATGCTACTGTGTAGTTTATATTTGAATATATTCCTTTTTCCACTATTACCCTCTTAGCGCTCCGAATGTCCACTTGCATTTTCTACAGAAAGAGTGTTCAGAACTGCGCAATCAAAAGTATGGTTTAATTCTGTTAGCTTAATGAACATATCAGAAATAAGTTTCACACAATGCTTCTGTGTAGTTTTTATTTGAAGATATTATTTGTCCCAATAGAGGCCTCTTAGCGCTCAGAATGTCCAATTGCAGTTTCTACAGAAAGAGTGTTTCAGAAAGGCTCAATCAAATGTAAGGTTCAACTCTGTTAGTTGAATGCACAGAACAGAAAGAAGTTTCATACAATGCTTCTGTGTAGTTTATATTTGAACATATTCTTTTCTCCACTATTACCCACTTAGCGCTACGAATGTCCAGTTGCATTTTCTACAGACAGAGTGTTTCAAAACTGCTCAATCAAAAGTATGGTTTAACTCTGTTAGCTGAATGCTCAGATCAGAAAGAAGTTTCACAGAATGCTTCTGTGTAGTTTATATTTGAATATATTCCTTTTTCCACTACTACTCTCTTAGCGCTCAAAATGTCCAGTTGCATTTTCTACAGAAAGAGTGTTCAGATCTGCTGAATCAAAAGTATGGTTTAACTCTGTTAGCTGAATGCACAGATCAGAAAGAAGTTTCACAGAATGATTCTGTGTAGTTTATATTTGGAGACATTCCTTTTTCCACTATTACCCTCTTAGCGCTCCGAATCTCCACTTGCATTTTCTACAGAAAGAGTGTTTCAGAACGGCTCAATCAAAACTAAGGTTCAACTCTTTTAGTTGAACAAACAGAACAGAAAGGAGTTTCACACAATTCTTCTGTGTAGTTTTTATTTGCAGACACTCTTTTTCCCAATATAGGCCTCTTAGCGCTCAGAATGTCCAATTGCAGTTTCTACAGAAAGAGTGTTTCAGAACGGCTCAATCAAAAGTAAGGTTCAACTCTGTTAGTTGAATGCACAGAACAGAAAGAAGTTTCACAGAATGCTTCTGTGTAGTTTATATTTGAACATATTCTTTTTTCCACTATTACCCACTTAGCGCTACGAATGTCCAGTTGCATTTTCTACAGACAGAGTGTTTCAAAACTGCTCAATCAAAAGTATGGTTTAACTCTGTTAGCTGAATGCTCAGATCAGAAAGAAGTTTCACAGACTGCTTCTGTGTAGTTTATATTTGAATATATTCCTTTTTCCACTACTACGCTCTTAGCGCTCCAAATGTCCAGTTGCATTTTCTACAGAAAGAGTGTTCAGATCTGCTCAATCAAAAGTATGGTTTAACTCTGTTAGCTGAATGCACAGATCAGAAAGGAGTTTCACCGAATGATTCTGTGTAGTTTATATTTGAAGACATTCCTTTTTCCACTATTACCCTCTTAGCGCTCCGAATCTCCACTTGCATTTTCTACAAAAAGAGTGTTTCATAACTGCTCAATCAAAAATATGTTTTATCTGTGTTAACTGAATTTACAGATCAGAAATAAGTTTCACAGAATGCATCTGTGTAGTTTTTATTTGAAGATATTCTTTTTCCCAATGTAGGCCTCTTAGCGCTTAGCATGTCCAATTACAGTTTCTACAGAAAGAGTGTTTCAGAACGGCTCAATCAAATGTAAGGTTCAACTCTGTTAGCTGAATGCACAGAACAGTAAGGGTTTTCACAGAATGCTACTGTGTAGTTTATATTTGAATATATTCCTTTTTCCACTATTACCCTCTTAGCGCTCCGAATGTCCACTTGCATTTTCTACAGAAAGAGTGTTCAGAACTGCGCAATCAAAAGTATGGTTTAACTCTGTTAGCTTAATGAACATATCAGAAATAAGTTTCACAAAATGCTTCTGTGTAGTTTTTATTTGAAGATATTATTTTTCCCAATAGAGGCCTCTTAGCGCTCAGAATGTCCAATTGCAGTTTCTACAGAAAGAGTGTTTCAGAAAGGCTCAATGAAAAGTAAGGTTCAACTCTGTTAGTTGAATGCACAGAACAGAAAGAAGTTTCATACAATGCTTCTGTGTGGTTTATATTTGAACATATTTTTTCTCCACTATTACCCACTTAGCGCTACGAATGTCCAGTTGCATTTTCTACAGACAGAGTGTTTCAAAACTGCTCAATCAAAAGTATGGTTTAACTCTGTTAGCTGAATGCTCAGATCAGAAAGAAGTTTCACAGAATGCTTCTGTGTAGTTTATATTTGAATATATCACTTTTTCCACTACTACTCTCTTAGCGCTCCAAATGTCCAGTTGCATTTTCTACAGAAAGTGTGTTCAGATCTGCTGAATCAAAAGTATGGTTTAACTCTGTTAGCTGAATGCACAGATCAGAAAGAAGTTTCACAGAATGATTCTGTGTAGTTTATATTTGGAGACATTCCTTTTTCCACTATTACCCTCTTAGCGCTCCGAATCTCCACTTGCATTTTCTACAGAAAGAGTGTTTCAGAACGGCTCAATCAAAACTAATGTTCAACTCTTTTAGTTGAACAAACAGAACAGAAAGAAGTTTCACAGAATTCTTCTGTGTAGTTTTTATTTGTAGACATTCTTTTTCCCAATATAGGCCTCTTAGCGCTCAGAATGTCCAATTGCAGTTTCTACAGAAAGAGTGTTTCAGAACGGCTCAATCAAAAGTAAGGTTCAACTCTGTTAGTTGAATGCACAGAACAGAAAGAAGTTTCACAGAATGCTTCTGTGTAATTTATATTTGAACATATTCTTTTTTCCACTATTACCCACTTAGCGCTACGAATGTCCAGTTGCATTTTCT
Source organism: Symphalangus syndactylus (assembly GCF_028878055.3). Classification (NCBI taxonomy): domain Eukaryota; kingdom Metazoa; phylum Chordata; class Mammalia; order Primates; family Hylobatidae; genus Symphalangus; species Symphalangus syndactylus. Next base: position 153,869,135 of record NC_072425.2, read on the forward strand.
ACAGACAGAGTGTTTCAAAACTGCTCAATCAAAAGTATGGTTTAACTCTGTTAGCTGAATGCTCAGATCAGAATGAAGTTTCACAGAATGCTTCTGTGTAGTTTATATTTGAATATATTCCTTTTTCCACTACTACGCTCTTAGCGCTCCAAATGTCCAGTAGCATTTTCTACAGAAAGAGTGTTCAGATCTGCTCAATCAAAAGTATGGTTTAACTCTGTTAGCTGAATGCACAGATCAGAAAGAAGTTTCACCGAATGATTCTGTGTAGTTTATATTTGAAGAAATTCCTTTTTCCACTATTACCCTCTTAGCGCTCCGAATCTCCACTTGCATTTTCTACAAAAAGAGTGTTTCATAACTGCTCAATCAAAAATATGTTTTATCTCTGTTAACTGAATTTACAGATCAGAAATAAGTTTCACAGAATGCATCTGTGTAGTTTTTATTTGAAGATATTCTTTTTCCCAATGTAGGCCTCTTAGCGCTTAGCATGTCCAATTGCAGTTTCTACAGAAAGAGTGTTTCAGAACGGCTCAATCAAAAGTAAGGTTCAACTCTGTTAGTTGAATGCACAGAACAGAAAGAATTTTCACAGAATGCTACTGTGTAGTTTATATTTGAATATATTCCTTTTTCCACTATTACCCTCTTAGCGCTCCGAATGTCCACTTGCATTTTCTACAGAAAGAGTGTTCAGAACTGCGCAATCAAAAGTATGGTTTAACTCTGTTAGCTTAATGAACATATCAGAAATAAGTTTCACACAATGCTTCTGTGTAGTTTTTATTTGAAGATATTATTTTTCCCAATATAGGCCTCATAGCGCTCAGAATGTCCAATTGCAGTTTCTACAGAAAGAGTGTTTCAGAAAGGCTCAATCAAAACTAAGGTTCAACTCTATTAGTTGAATGCACAGAACAGAAGGAAGTTTCATACAATGCTTCTGTGTAGTTTATATTTGAACATATTCTTTTTTCCACTATTACCCACTTAGCGCTACGAATGTCCACTTGCATTTTCTACAGACAGAGTGTTTCAAAACTGCTCAATCAAAAGTATGGTTTAACTCTGTTAGCTGAATGCTCAGATCAGAAAGAAGTTTCACAGAATGCTTCTGTGTAGTTTATATTTGAATATATCACTTTTTCCACTACTACTCTCTTAGCGCTCCAAATGTCCAGTTGCATTTTCTACAGAAAGTGTGTTCAGATCTGCTGAATCAAAAGTATGGTTTAACTCTGTTAGCTGAATGCACAGATCAGAAAGAAGTTTCACAGAATGATTCTGTGTAGTTTATATTTGGAGACATTCCTTTTTCCACTATTACCCTCTTAGCGCTCCGAATCTCCACTTGCATTTTCTACAGAAAGAGTGTTTCAGAACGGCTCAATCAAAACTAATGTTCAACTCTTTTAGTTGAACAAACAGAACAGAAAGAAGTTTCACAGAATTCTTCTGTGTAGTTTTTATTTGTAGACATTCTTTTTCCCAATATAGGCCTCTTAGCGCTCAGAATGTCCAATTGCAGTTTCTACAGAAAGAGTGTTTCAGAACGGCTCAATCAAAAGTAAGGTTCAACTCTGTTAGTTGAATGCACAGAACAGAAAGAAGTTTCACAGAATGCTTCTGTGTAATTTATATTTGAACATATTCTTTTTTCCACTATTACCCACTTAGCGCTACGAATGTCCAGTTGCATTTTCTACAGACAGAGTGTTTCAAAACTGCTCAATCAAAAGTATGGTTTAACTCTGTTAGCTGAATGCTCAGATCAGAATGAAGTTTCACAGAATGCTTCTGTGTAGTTTATATTTGAATATATTCCTTTTTCCACTACTACGCTCTTAGCGCTCCAAATGTCCAGTAGCATTTTCTACAGAAAGAGTGTTCAGATCTGCTCAATCAAAAGTATGGTTTAACTCTGTTAGCTGAATGCACAGATCAGAAAGAAGTTTCACAGAATGATTCTGTGTAGTTTATATTTGGAGAAATTCCTTTTTCCACTATTACCCTCTTAGCGCTCCGAATCTCCACTTGCATTTTCTACAGAAAGAGTGTTTCAGAACGGCTCAATCAAAACTAAGGTTCAACTCTTTTAGTTGAACAAACAGAACAGAAAGAAGTTTCACACAATTCTTCTGTGTAGTTTTTATTTGTAGACATTCTTTTTCCCAATATAGGCCTCCTAGCGCTCAGAATGTCCAATTGCAGTTTCTACAGAAAGAGTGCTTCAGAACGGCTCAATCAAAAGTATGGTTTAACTCTGTTAGCTGAATGCACAGATCAGAAAGAAGTTTCACCGAATGATTCTGTGTAGTTTATATTTGAAGACATTCCTTTTTCCACTATTACCCTCTTAGCGCTCCGAATCTCCACTTGCATTTTCTACAAAAAGAGTGTTTCATAACTGCTCAATCAAAAATATGTTTTATCTCTGTTAACTGAATTTACAGATCAGAAATAAGATTCACAGAATGCATCTGTGTAGTTTGTATTTGAAGATATTCTTTTTCCCAATATAGGCCTCTTAGCGCTTAGCATGTCCAATTGCAGTTTCTACAGAAAGAGTGTTTCAGAACGGCTCAATCAAAAGTAAGGTTCAACTCTGTTAGGTGAATGCACAGAACAGAAAGAATTTTCACAGAATGCTACTGTGTAGTTTATATTTGAATATATTCCTTTTTCCACTATTACCCTCTTAGCGCTCTGAATGTCCACTTGCATTTTCTACAGAAAGAGTGTTCAGAACTGCGCAATCAAAAGTATGGTTTAACTCTGTTAACTTAATGAACATATCAGAAATAAGTTTCACAGAATGCATCTGTGTAGTTTTTATTTGAAGATATTATTTTTCCCAATATAGGCCTCATAGCGCTCAGAATGTCCAATTGCAGTTTCTACAGAAAGAGTGTTTCAGAAAGGCTCAATCAAAACTAAGGTTCAACTCTATTAGTTGAATGCACAGAACAGAAGGAAGTTTCATACAATGCTTCTGTGTAGTTTATATTTGAACATATTCTTTTTTCCACTATTACCCACTTAGCGCTACGAATGTCCACTTGCATTTTCTACAGACAGAGTGTTTCAAAACTGCTCATTCAAAAGTATGGTTTAACTCTGTTAGCTGAATGCTCAGATCAGAAAGAAGTTTCACAGAATGCTTCTGTGTAGTTTATATTTGAATATATTCCTTTTTCCACTACTACTCTCTTAGCGCTCCAAATGTCCAGTTGCATTTTCTACAGAAAGAGTGTTCAGATCTGCTCTAACAAAAGTATGGTTTAACTCTGTTAGCTGAATGCACAGATCAGAAAGAAGTTTCACAGAATGATTCTGTGTAGTTTATATTTGGAGACATTCCTTTTTCCACTATTACCCTCTTAGCGCTCCGAATCTCCACTTGCATTTTCTACAGAAAGAGTTTCTCAGAACGGCTCAATCAAAACTAAGGTTCAACTCTTTTAGTTGAACAAACAGAACAGAAAGAAGTTTCACACAATTCTTCTCTGTAGTTTTTATTTGTAGACATTCTTTTTCCCAATATAGGCCTCCTAGCGCTCAGAATGTCCAATTGCAGTTTCTACAGAAAGAGTGTTTCAGAACGGCTCAATCAAAAGTAAGGTTCAACTCTGTTAGTTGAATGCACAGAAGAGAAAGAAGTTTCATACAATGCTTCTGTGTAGTTTATATTTGAACATACTCTTTTTTCCACTCTTACCCACTTAGCGCTACGAATGTCCAGTTGCATTTTCTACAGACAGAGTGTTTCAAAACTGCTCAATCAAAAGTATGGTTTAACTCTGTTAGCTGAATGCTCAGATCAGGAAGAAGTTTCACAGAATGCTTCTGTGTAGTTTATATTTGATTATATTCCTTTTTCCACTACTACGCTCTTAGCGCTCCAAATGTCCAGTTGCATTTTCTACAGAAAGAGTGTTCAGATCTGCTCAATCAAAAGTATGGTTTAACTCTGTTAGCTGAATGAACAGATCGGAAAGAAGTTTCACCGAATGATTCTGTGTAGTTTATATTTGAAGACATTCCTTTTTCCACTATTACCCTCTTAGCGCTCCGAATCTCCAGTTGCATTTTCTACAAAAAGAGTGTTTCATAACTGCTCAATCAAAAATATGCTTTATCTCTGTTAACTGAATTTACAGATCAGAAATAAGTTTCACAGAATGCATCTGTGTAGTTTTTATTTGAAGATATTCTTTTTCCCAATGTAGGCCTCTTAGCGCTTAGCATGTCCAATTGCAGTTTCTACAGAAAGAGTGTTTCAGAACGGCTCAATCAAAAGTAAGGTTCAACTCTGTTAGGTGAATGCACAGAACAGAAAGAATTTTCACAGAATGATACTGTGTAGTTTATATTTGAATATATACCTTTTTCCACTATTACCCTCTTAGTGCTCCGAATGTCCACTTGCATTTTCTACAGAAAGAGTGTTCAGAACTGCGCAATCAAAAGTATGGTTTAACTCTGTTAGCTTAATGAACATATCAGAAATAAGTTTCACACAATGCTTCTGTGTAGTTTTTACTTGAAGATATTATTTTTCCCAATAGAGTCCTCTTAGTGCTCAGAATGTCCAATTGCAGTTTCTACAGAAAGAGTGTTTCAGAAAGGCTCAATCAAAAGTAAGGTTCAACTCTGTTAGTTGAATGCACAGAACAGAAAGAAGTTTCATACAATGCTTCTGTGTAGTTTATATTTGAACATATTCTTTTTTCCACTATTACCCACTTAGCGCTACGAATGTCCAGTTGCATTTTCTACAGACAGAGTGTTTCAAAACTGCTCAATCAAAAGTATGGTTTAACTCTGTTAGCTGAATGCTCAGATCAGAAAGAAGTTTCACAGAATGCTTCTGTGTAGTTTATATTTGAATATATTCCTTTTTCCACTACTACTCTCTTAGCGCTCCAAATGTCCAGTTGCATTTTCTACAGAAAGAGTGTTCAGATCTGCTCAATCAAAAGTATGGTTTAACTCTGTTAGCTGAATGCACAGATCAGAAAGAAGTTTCACAGAGTGATTCTGTGTAGTTTATATTTGGAGACATTCCTTTTTCCACTATTACCCTCTTAGCGCTCCGAATCTCCACTTGCATTTTCTACAGAAAGAGTGTTTCAGAACGGCTCAATCAAAACTAAGGTTCAACTCTTTTAGTTGAACAAACAGAACAGAAAGGAGTTTCACACAATTCTTCTGTGTAGTTTTTATTTGCAGACATTCTTTTTCCCATTATAGGCCTCTTAGCGCTCAGAATGTCCAATTGCACTTTCTACAGAAAGAGTGTTTCAGAACGGCTCAATCAAAAGTAATGTTCAACTCTGTTAGTTGAATACACAGAACAGAAAGAAGTTTCGCAGAATGCTTCTGTGTAGTTTATATTTGAACATATTCTTTTTTCCACTATTACCCACTTAGCGCTACGAATGTGCAGTTGCATTTTCTACAGACAGAGTGTTTCAAAACTGCTCAATCAAAAGTATGGTTTAACTCTGTTAGCTGAATGCTCAGATCAGAAAGAAGTTTCACAGAATGCTTCTGTGTAGTTTATATTTGAATATATTCCTTTTTCCACTAATACGCTCTTAGCGCTCCAAATGTCCAGTTGCATTTTCTACAGAAAGAGTGTTCAGATCGGCTGAATCAAAAGTATGGTTTAACTCTGTTAGCTGAATGCACAGATCAGAAAGAAGTTTCACCGAATGATTCTGTGTAGTTTATATTTGAAGACATTCCTTTTTCCACTATTACCCTCTTAGCGCTCCGAATCTCCACTTGCATTTTCTACAAAAAGGGTGTTTCATAACTGCTCAATCAAAAATATGTTTTATCTGTGTTAACTGAATTTACAGATCAGAAATAAGTTTCACAGAATGCATCTGTGTAGTTTTTATTTGAAGATATTCTTTTTCCCAATGTAGGCCTCTTAGCGCTTAGCATGTCCAATTGCAGTTTCTACAGAAAGAGTGTTTCAGAACGGCTCAATCAAAAGTAAGGTTCAAGTCTGTTAGCTGAATGCACAGAACAGTAAGAGTTTTCACAGAATGCTACTGTGTAGTTTATATTTGGAGACATTCCTTTTTCCACTATTACCCTCTTAGCACTCCGAATCTCCACTTGCATTTTCTACAGAAAGAGTGTTTCAGAACGGCTCAATCAAAACTAATGTTCAACTCTTTTAGTTGAACAAACAGAACAGAAAGAAGTTTCACACAATTCTTCTCTGTAGTTTTTATTTGTAGACATTCTTTTTCCCAATATAGGCCTCCTAGCGCTCAGAATGTCCAATTGCAGTTTCTACAGAAAGAGTGTTTCAGAACGGCTCAATCAAAAGTAAGGTTCAACTCTGTTAGTTGAATGCACAGAAGAGAAAGAAGTTTCATACAATGCTTCTGTGTAGTTTATATTTGAACATACTCTTTTTTCCACTCTTACCCACTTAGCGCTACGAATGTCCAGTTGCATTTTCTACAGACAGAGTGTTTCAAAACTGCTCAATCAAAAGTATGGTTTAACTCTGTTAGCGGAATGCTCAGATCAGAAAGAAGTTTCACAGAATGCTTCTGTGTAGTTTATATTTCAATATATTCCTTTTTCCACTACTACGCTCTTAGCGCTCCAAATGTCCAGTTGCATTTTCTACAGAAAGAGTGTTCAGATCTGCTCAATAAAAAGTATGGTTTCACTCTGTTAGCTGAATGCACAGATCAGAAAGAAGTTTCACCGAATGATTCTGTGTAGTTTATATTTGAAGACATTCCTTTTTCCACTATTACCCTCTTAGCGCTCCGAATGTCCACTTGCATTTTCTACAGAAAGAGTGTTCAGAACTGCGCAATCAAAAGTATAGTTTAACTCTGTTAGCTTAATGAACATATCAGAAATAAGTTTCACACAATGCTTCTGTGTAGTTTTTATTTGAAGATATTATTTTTCCCAATAGAGGCCTCTTAGCGCTCAGAATGTCCAATGGCAGTTTCTACAGAAAGAGTGTTTCAGAAAGGCTCAATCAAAAGTAAGGTTCAACTCTGTTAGTTGAATGCACAGAACAGAAAGAAGTTTCATACAATGCTTCTGTGTAGTTCATATTTGAACATATTCTTTTTTCCACTATTACCCACTTAGCGCTACGAATGTCCAGTTGCATTTTCTACAGACAGAGTGTTTCAAAACTGCTCAATCAAAAGTATGGTTTAACTCTGTTAGCTGAATGCTCAGATCAGAAAGAAGTTTCACAGAATGCTTCTGTGTAGTTTATATTTGAATATATTCCTTTTTCCACAACTACTCTCTTAGCGCTCCAAATGTCCAGTTGCATTTTCTACAGAAAGAGTGTTCAGATCTGCTCAATCAAAAGTATGGTTTAACTCTGTTAGCTGAATGCACAGATCAGAAAGAAGTTTCACAGAATGATTCTGTGTAGTTTATATTTGGAGAAATTCCTTTTTCCACTATTACCCTCTTAGCGCTCCGAATCTCCACTTGCATTTTCTACAGAAAGAGTGTTTCAGAACGGCTCAATCAAAACTAAGGTTCAACTCTTTTAGTTGAACAAACAGAACAGAAAGAAGTTTCACACAATTCTTCTGTGTAGTTTTGATTTGTAGACATTCTTTTTCCCAATATAGGCCTCCTAGCGCTCAGAATGTCCAATTGCAGTTTCTACAGAAAGAGTGCTTCAGAACGGCTCAATCAAAAGTATGGTTTAACTCTGTTAGCTGAATGCACAGATCAGAAAGAAGTTTCACCGAATGATTCTGTGTAGTTTATATTTGAAGACATTCCTTTTTCCACTATTACCCTCTTAGCGCTCCGAATCTCCACTTGCATTTTCTACAAAAAGAGTGTTTCATAACTGCTCAATCAAAAATATGTTTTATCTCTGTTAACTGAATTTACAGATCAGAAATAAGATTCACAGAATGCATCTGTGTAGTTTGTATTTGAAGATATTCTTTTTCCCAATATAGGCCTCTTAGCGCTTAGCATGTCCAATTGCAGTTTCTACAGAAAGAGTGTTTCAGAACGGCTCAATCAAAAGTAAGGTTCAACTCTGTTAGGTGAATGCACAGAACAGAAAGAATTTTCACAGAATGCTACTGTGTAGTTTATATTTGAATATATTCCTTTTTCCACTATTACCCTCTTAGCGCTCCGAATGTCCACTTGCATTTTCTACAGAAAGAGTGTTCAGAACTGCGCAATCAAAAGTATGGTTTAACTCTGTTAACTTAATGAACATATCAGAAATAAGTTTCACAGAATGCATCTGTGTAGTTTTTATTTGAAGATATTATTTTTCCCAATATAGGCCTCATAGCGCTCAGAATGTCCAATTGCAGTTTCTACAGAAAGAGTGTTTCAGAAAGGCTCAATCAAAACTAAGGTTCAACTCTATTAGTTGAATGCACAGAACAGAAGGAAGTTTCATACAATGCTTCTGTGTAGTTTATATTTGAACATATTCTTTTTTCCACTATTACCCACTTAGCGCTACGAATGTCCACTTGCATTTTCTACAGACAGAGTGTTTCAAAACTGCTCATTCAAAAGTATGGTTTAACTCTGTTAGCTGAATGCTCAGATCAGAAAGAAGTTTCACAGAATGCTTCTGTGTAGTTTATATTTGAATATATTCCTTTTTCCACTACTACTCTCTTAGCGCTCCAAATGTCCAGTTGCATTTTCTACAGAAAGAGTGTTCAGATCTGCTCTAACAAAAGTATGGTTTAACTCTGTTAGCTGAATGCACAGATCAGAAAGAAGTTTCACAGAATGATTCTGTGTAGTTTATATTTGGAGACATTCCTTTTTCCACTATTACCCTCTTAGCGCTCCGAATCTCCACTTGCATTTTCTACAGAAAGAGTTTCTCAGAACGGCTCAATCAAAACTAAGGTTCAACTCTTTTAGTTGAACAAACAGAACAGAAAGAAGTTTCACACAATTCTTCTCTGTAGTTTTTATTTGTAGACATTCTTTTTCCCAATATAGGCCTCCTAGCGCTCAGAATGTCCAATTGCAGTTTCTACAGAAAGAGTGTTTCAGAACGGCTCAATCAAAAGTAAGGTTCAACTCTGTTAGTTGAATGCACAGAAGAGAAAGAAGTTTCATACAATGCTTCTGTGTAGTTTATATTTGAACATACTCTTTTTTCCACTCTTACCCACTTAGCGCTACGAATGTCCAGTTGCATTTTCTACAGACAGAGTGTTTCAAAACTGCTCAATCAAAAGTATGGTTTAACTCTGTTAGCTGAATGCTCAGATCAGGAAGAAGTTTCACAGAATGCTTCTGTGTAGTTTATATTTGATTATATTCCTTTTTCCACTACTACGCTCTTAGCGCTCCAAATGTCCAGTTGCATTTTCTACAGAAAGAGTGTTCAGATCTGCTCAATCAAAAGTATGGTTTAACTCTGTTAGCTGAATGAACAGATCGGAAAGAAATTTCACCGAATGATTCTGTGTAGTTTATATTTGAAGACATTCCTTTTTCCACTATTACCCTCTTAGCGCTCCGAATCTCCACTTGCATTTTCTACAAAAAGAGTGTTTCATAACTGCTCAATCAAAAATATGCTTTATCTCTGTTAACTGAATTTACAGATCAGAAATAAGTTTCACAGAATGCATCTGTGTAGTTTTTATTTGAAGATATTCTTTTTCCCAATGTAGGCCTCTTAGCGCTTAGCATGTCCAATTGCAGTTTCTACAGAAAGAGTGTTTCAGAACGGCTCAATCAAAAGTAAGGTTCAACTCTGTTAGGTGAATGCACAGAACAGAAAGAATTTTCACAGAATGATACTGTGTAGTTTATATTTGAATATATACCTTTTTCCACTATTACCCTCTTAGTGCTCCGAATGTCCACTTGCATTTTCTACAGAAAGAGTGTTCAGAACTGCGCAATCAAAAGTATGGTTTAACTCTGTTAGCTTAATGAACATATCAGAAATAAGTTTCACACAATGCTTCTGTGTAGTTTTTACTTGAAGATATTATTTTTCCCAATAGAGTCCTCTTAGTGCTCAGAATGTCCAATTGCAGTTTCTACAGAAAGAGTGTTTCAGAAAGGCTCAATCAAAAGTAAGGTTCAACTCTGTTAGTTGAATGCACAGAACAGAAAGAAGTTTCATACAATGCTTCTGTGTAGTTTATATTTGAACATATTCTTTTTTCCACTATTACCCACTTAGCGCTACGAATGTCCAGTTGCATTTTCTACAGACAGAGTGTTTCAAAACTGCTCAATCAAAAGTATGGTTTAACTCTGTTAGCTGAATGCTCAGATCAGAAAGAAGTTTCACAGAATGCTTCTGTGTAGTTTATATTTGAATATATTCCTTTTTCCACTACTACTCTCTTAGCGCTCCAAATGTCCAGTTGCATTTTCTACAGAAAGAGTGTTCAGATCTGCTCAATCAAAAGTATGGTTTAACTCTGTTAGCTGAATGCACAGATCAGAAAGAAGTTTCACAGAGTGATTCTGTGTAGTTTATATTTGGAGACATTCCTTTTTCCACTATTACCCTCTTAGCGCTCCGAATCTCCACTTGCATTTTCTACAGAAAGAGTGTTTCAGAACGGCTCAATCAAAACTAAGGTTCAACTCTTTTAGTTGAACAAACAGAACAGAAAGGAGTTTCACACAATTCTTCTGTGTAGTTTTTATTTGCAGACATTCTTTTTCCCATTATAGGCCTCTTAGCGCTCAGAATGTCCAATTGCACTTTCTACAGAAAGAGTGTTTCAGAACGGCTCAATCAAAAGTAATGTTCAACTCTGTTAGTTGAATGCACAGAACAGAAAGAAGTTTCGCAGAATGCTTCTGTGTAGTTTATATTTGAACATATTCTTTTTTCCACTATTACCCACTTAGCGCTACGAATGTGCAGTTGCATTTTCTACAGACAGAGTGTTTCAAAACTGCTCAATCAAAAGTATGGTTTAACTCTGTTAGCTGAATGCTCAGATCAGAAAGAAGTTTCACAGAATGCTTCTGTGTAGTTTATATTTGAATATATTCCTTTTTCCACTAATACGCTCTTAGCGCTCCAAATGTCCAGTTGCATTTTCTACAGAAAGAGTGTTCAGATCGGCTCAATCAAAAGTATGGTTTAACTCTGTTAGCTGAATGCACAGATCAGAAAGAAGTTTCACCGAATGATTCTGTGTAGTTTATATTTGAAGACATTCCTTTTTCCACTATTACCCTCTTAGCGCTCCGAATCTCCACTTGCATTTTCTACAAAAAGGGTGTTTCATAACTGCTCAATCAAAAATATGTTTTATCTGTGTTAACTGAATTTACAGATCAGAAATAAGTTTCACAGAATGCATCTGTGTAGTTTTTATTTGAAGATATTCTTTTTCCCAATGTAGGCCTCTTAGCGCTTAGCATGTCCAATTGCAGTTTCTACAGAAAGAGTGTTTCAGAACGGCTCAATCAAAAGTAAGGTTCAAGTCTGTTAGCTGAATGCACAGAACAGTAAGAGTTTTCACAGAATGCTACTGTGTAGTTTATATTTGGAGACATTCCTTTTTCCACTATTACCCTCTTAGCACTCCGAATCTCCACTTGCATTTTCTACAGAAAGAGTGTTTCAGAACGGCTCAATCAAAACTAATGTTCAACTCTTTTAGTTGAACAAACAGAACAGAAAGAAGTTTCACACAATTCTTCTCTGTAGTTTTTATTTGTAGACATTCTTTTTCCCAATATAGGCCTCCTAGCGCTCAGAATGTCCAATTGCAGTTTCTACAGAAAGAGTGTTTCAGAACGGCTCAATCAAAAGTAAGGTTCAACTCTGTTAGTTGAATGCACAGAAGAGAAAGAAGTTTCATACAATGCTTCTGTGTAGTTTATATTTGAACATACTCTTTTTTCCACTCTTACCCACTTAGCGCTACGAATGTCCAGTTGCATTTTCTACAGACAGAGTGTTTCAAAACTGCTCAATCAAAAGTATGGTTTAACTCTGTTAGCGGAATGCTCAGATCAGAAAGAAGTTTCACAGAATGCTTCTGTGTAGTTTATATTTCAATATATTCCTTTTTCCACTACTACGCTCTTAGCGCTCCAAATGTCCAGTTGCATTTTCTACAGAAAGAGTGTTCAGATCTGCTCAATAAAAAGTATGGTTTCACTCTGTTAGCTGAATGCACAGATCAGAAAGAAGTTTCACCGAATGATTCTGTGTAGTTTATATTTGAAGACATTCCTTTTTCCACTATTACCCTCTTAGCGCTCCGAATGTCCACTTGCATTTTCTACAGAAAGAGTGTTCAGAACTGCGCAATCAAAAGTATAGTTTAACTCTGTTAGCTTAATGAACATATCAGAAATAAGTTTCACACAATGCTTCTGTGTAGTTTTTATTTGAAGATATTATTTTTCCCAATAGAGGCCTCTTAGCGCTCAGAATGTCCAATGGCAGTTTCTACAGAAAGAGTGTTTCAGAAAGGCTCAATCAAAAGTAAGGTTCAACTCTGTTAGTTGAATGCACAGAACAGAAAGAAGTTTCATACAATGCTTCTGTGTAGTTCATATTTGAACATATTCTTTTTTCCACTATTACCCACTTAGCGCTACGAATGTCCAGTTGCATTTTCTACAGACAGAGTGTTTCAAAACTGCTCAATCAAAAGTATGGTTTAACTCTGTTAGCTGAATGCTCAGATCAGAAAGAAGTTTCACAGAATGCTTCTGTGTAGTTTATATTTGAATATATTCCTTTTTCCACAACTACTCTCTTAGCGCTCCAAATGTCCAGTTGCATTTTCTACAGAAAGAGTGTTCAGATCTGCTCAATCAAAAGTATGGTTTAACTCTGTTAGCTGAATGCACAGATCAGAAAGAAGTTTCACAGAATGATTCTGTGTAGTTTATATTTGGAGAAATTCCTTTTTCCACTATTACCCTCTTAGCGCTCCGAATCTCCACTTGCATTTTCTACAGAAAGAGTGTTTCAGAACGGCTCAATCAAAACTAAGGTTCAACTCTTTTAGTTGAACAAACAGAACAGAAAGAAGTTTCACACAATTCTTCTGTGTAGTTTTGATTTGTAGACATTCTTTTTCCCAATATAGGCCTCCTAGCGCTCAGAATGTCCAATTGCAGTTTCTACAGAAAGAGTGCTTCAGAACGGCTCAATCAAAAGTATGGTTTAACTCTGTTAGCTGAATGCACAGATCAGAAAGAAGTTTCACCGAATGATTCTGTGTAGTTTATATTTGAAGACATTCCTTTTTCCACTATTACCCTCTTAGCGCTCCGAATCTCCACTTGCATTTTCTACAAAAAGAGTGTTTCATAACTGCTCAATCAAAAATATGTTTTATCTCTGTTAACTGAATTTACAGATCAGAAATAAGATTCACAGAATGCATCTGTGTAGTTTGTATTTGAAGATATTCTTTTTCCCAATATAGGCCTCTTAGCGCTTAGCATGTCCAATTGCAGTTTCTACAGAAAGAGTGTTTCAGAACGGCTCAATCAAAAGTAAGGTTCAACTCTGTTAGGTGAATGCACAGAACAGAAAGAATTTTCACAGAATGCTACTGTGTAGTTTATATTTGAATATATTACTTTTTCCACTATTACCCTCTTAGCGCTCCGAATGTCCACTTGCATTTTCTACAGAAAGAGTGTTCAGAACTGCGCAATCAAAAGTATGGTTTAACTCTGTTAACTTAATGAACATATCAGAAATAAGTTTCACACAATGCTTCTGTGTAGTTTTTATTTGAAGATATTATTTTTCCCAATATAGGCCTCATAGCGCTCAGAATGTCCAATTGCAGTTTCTACAGAAAGAGTGTTTCAGAAAGGCTCAATCAAAACTAAGGTTCAACTCTATTAGTTGAATGCACAGAACAGAAGGAAGTTTCATACAATGCTTCTGTGTAGTTTATATTTGAACATATTCTTTTTTCCACTATTACCCACTTAGCGCTACGAATGTCCACTTGCATTTTCTACAGACAGAGTGTTTCAAAACTGCTCATTCAAAAGTATGGTTTAACTCTGTTAGCTGAATGCTCAGATCAGAAAGAAGTTTCACAGAATGCTTCTGTGTAGTTTATATTTGAATATATTCCTTTTTCCACTACTACTCTCTTAGCGCTCCAAATGTCCAGTTGCATTTTCTACAGAAAGAGTGTTCAGATCTGCTCTAACAAAAGTATGGTTTAACTCTGTTAGCTGAATGCACAGATCAGAAAGAAGTTTCACAGAATGATTCTGTGTAGTTTATATTTGGAGACATTCCTTTTTCCACTATTACCATCTTAGCGCTCCGAATCTCCACTTGCATTTTCTACAGAAAGAGTTTCTCAGAACGGCTCAATCAAAACTAAGGTTCAACTCTTTTAGTTGAACAAACAGAACAGAAAGAAGTTTCACACAATTCTTCTCTGTAGTTTTTATTTGTAGACATTCTTTTTCCCAATATAGGCCTCCTAGCGCTCAGAATGTCCAATTGCAGTTTCTACAGAAAGAGTGTTTCAGAACGGCTCAATCAAAAGTAAGGTTCAACTCTGTTAGTTGAATGCACAGAAGAGAAAGAAGTTTCATACAATGCTTCTGTGTAGTTTATATTTGAACATACTCTTTTTTCCACTCTTACCCACTTAGCGCTACGAATGTCCAGTTGCATTTTCTACAGACAGAGTGTTTCAAAACTGCTCAATCAAAAGTATGGTTTAACTCTGTTAGCTGAATGCTCAGATCAGGAAGAAATTTCACAGAATGCTTCTGTGTAGTTTATATTTGATTATATTCCTTTTTCCACTACTACGCTCTTAGCGCTCCAAATGTCCAGTTGCATTTTCTACAGAAAGAGTGTTCAGATCTGCTCAATCAAAAGTATGGTTTAACTCTGTTAGCTGAATGAACAGATCGGAAAGAAGTTTCACCGAATGATTCTGTGTAGTTTATATTTGAAGACATTCCTTTTTCCACTATTACCCTCTTAGCGCTCCGAATCTCCACTTGCATTTTCTACAAAAAGAGTGTTTCATAACTGCTCAATCAAAAATATGCTTTATCTCTGTTAACTGAATTTACAGATCAGAAATAAGTTTCACAGAATGCATCTGTGTAGTTTTTATTTGAAGATATTCTTTTTCCCAATGTAGGCCTCTTAGCGCTTAGCATGTCCAATTGCAGTTTCTACAGAAAGAGTGTTTCAGAACGGCTCAATCCAAAGTAAGGTTCAACTCTGTTAGGTGAATGCACAGAACAGAAAGAATTTTCACAGAATGATACTGTGTAGTTTATATTTGAATATATTCCTTTTTCCACTATTACCCTCTTAGCGCTCCGAATGTCCACTTGCATTTTCTACAGAAAGAGTGTTCAGAACTGCGCAATCAAAAGTATGGTTTAACTCTGTTAGCTTAATGAACATATCAGAAATAAGTTTCACACAATGCTTCTGTGTAGTTTTTACTTGAAGATATTATTTTTCCCAATAGAGTCCTCTTAGTGCTCAGAATGTCCAATTGCAGTTTCTACAGAAAGAGTGTTTCAGAAAGGCTCAATCAAAAGTAAGGTTCAACTCTGTTAGTTGAATGCACAGAACAGAAAGAAGTTTCATACAATGCTTCTGTGTAGTTTATATTTGAACATATTCTTTTTTCCACTATTACCCACTTAGCGCTACGAATGTCCAGTTGCATTTTCTACAGACAGAGTGTTTCAAAACTGCTCAATCAAAAGTATGGTTTAACTCTGTTAGCTGAATGCTCAGATCAGAAAGAAGTTTCACAGAATGCTTCTGTGTAGTTTATATTTGAATATATTCCTTTTTCCACTACTACTCTCTTAGCGCTCCAAATGTCCAGTTGCATTTTCTACAGAAAGAGTGTTCAGATCTGCTCAATCAAAAGTATGGTTTAACTCTGTTAGCTGAATGCACAGATCAGAAAGAAGTTTCACAGAGTGATTCTGTGTAGTTTATATTTGGAGACATTCCTTTTTCCACTATTACCCTCTTAGCGCTCCGAATCTCCACTTGCATTTTCTACAGAAAGAGTGTTTCAGAACGGCTCAATCAAAACTAATGTTCAACTCTTTTAGTTGAACAAACAGAACAGAAAGAAGTTTCACAGAATTCTTCTGTGTAGTTTTTATTTGTAGACATTCTTTTTCCCAATATAGGCCTCTTAGCGCTCAGAATGTCCAATTGCAGTTTCTACAGAAAGAGTGTTTCAGAACGGCTCAATCAAAAGTAAGGTTCAACTCTGTTAGTTGAATGCACAGAACAGAAAGAAGTTTCACAGAATGCTTCTGTGTAATTTATATTTGAACATATTCTTTTTTCCACTATTACCCACTTAGCGCTACGAATGTCCAGTTGCATTTTCTACAGACAGAGTGTTTCAAAACTGCTCAATCAAAAGTATGGTTTAACTCTGTTAGCTGAATGCTCAGATCAGAATGAAGTTTCACAGAATGCTTCTGTGTAGTTTATATTTGAATATATTCCTTTTTCCACTACTACGCTCTTAGCTCTCCAAATGTCCAGTTGCATTTTCTACAGAAAGAGTGTTCAGATCTGCTCAATCAAAAGTATGGTTTAACTCTGTTAGCTGAATGCACAGATCAGAAAGAAGTTTCACCGAATGATTCTGTGTAGTTTATATTTGAAGACATTCCTTTTTCCACTATTACCCTCTTAGCGCTCCGAATCTCCACTTGCATTTTCTACAAAAAGAGTGTTTCATAACTGCTCAATCAAAAATATGTTTTATCTCTGTTAACTGAATTTACAGATCAGAAATAAGTTTCACAGAATGCATCTGTGTAGTTTTTATTTGAAGATATTCTTTTTCCCAATGTAGGCCTCTTAGCGCTTAGCATGTCCAATTGCAGTTTCTACAGAAAGAGTGTTTCAGAACGGCTCAATCAAAAGTAAGGTTCAACTCTGTTAGTTGAATGCACAGAACAGAAAGAATTTTCACAGAATGCTACTGTGTAGTTTATATTTGAATATATTCCTTTTTCCACTATTACCCTCTTAGCGCTCCGAATGTCCACTTGCATTTTCTACAGAAAGAGTGTTCAGAACTGCGCAATCAAAAGTATGGTTTAACTCTGTTAGCTTAATGAACATATCAGAAATAAGTTTCACACAATGCTTCTGTGTAGTTTTTATTTGAAGATATTATTTTTCCCAATATAGGCCTCATAGCGCTCAGAATGTCCAATTGCAGTTTCTACAGAAAGAGTGTTTCAGAAAGGCTCAATCAAAACTAAGGTTCAACTCTATTAGTTGAATGCACAGAACAGATGGAAGTTTCATACAATGCTTCTGTGTAGTTTATATTTGAACATATTCTTTTTTCCACTATTACCCACTTAGCGCTACGAATGTCCACTTGCATTTTCTACAGACAGAGTGTTTCAAAACTGCTCATTCAAAAGTATGGTTTAACTCTGTTAGCTGAATGCTCAGATCAGAAAGAAGTTTCACAGAATGCTTCTGTGTAGTTTATATTTGAATATATTCCTTTTTCCACTACTACTCTCTTAGCGCTCCAAATGTCCAGTTGCATTTTCTACAGAAAGAGTGTTCAGATCTGCTCTAACAAAAGTATGGTTTAACTCTGTTAGCTGAATGCACAGATCAGAAAGAAGTTTCACAGAATTCTTCTGTGTAGTTTATATTTGGAGACATTCCTTTTTCCACTATTACCCTCTTAGCGCTCCGAATCTCCACTTGCATTTTCTACAGAAAGAGTTTCTCAGAACGGCTCAATCAAAACTAAGGTTCAACTCTTTTAGTTGAACAAACAGAACAGAAAGAAGTTTCACACAATTCTTCTCTGTAGTTTTTATTTGTAGACATTCTTTTTCCCAATATAGGCCTCCTAGCGCTCAGAATGTCCAATTGCAGTTTCTACAGAAAGAGTGTTTCAGAACGGCTCAATCAAAAGTAAGGTTCAACTCTGTTAGTTGAATGCACAGAACAGAAAGAAGTTTCATACAATGCTTCTGTGTAGTTTATATTTGAACATACTCTTTTTTCCACTCTTACCCACTTAGCGCTACGAATGTCCAGTTGCATTTTCTACAGACAGAGTGTTTCAAAACTGCTCAATCAAAAGTATGGTTTAACTCTGTTAGCTGAATGCTCAGATCAGAAAGAAGTTTCACAGAATGCTTCTGTGTAGTTTATATTTCAATATATTCCTTTTTCCACTACTACGCTCTTAGCGCTCCAAATGTCCAGTTGCATTTTCTACAGAAAGAGTGTTCAGATCTGCTCAATAAAAAGTATGGTTTAACTCTGTTAGCTGAATGCACAGATCGGAAAGAAGTTTCACCGAATGATTCTGTGTAGTTTATATTTGAAGACATTCCTTTTTCCACTATTACCCTCTTAGCGCTCCGAATGTCCACTTGCATTTTCTACAAAAAGAGTGTTTCATAACTGCTCAATCAAAAATATGCTTTATCTCTGTTAACTGAATTTACAGATCAGAAATAAGTTTCACAGAATGCATCTGTGTAGTTTTTATTTGAAGATATTCTTTTTCCCAATGTAGGCCTCTTAGCGCTTAGCATGTCCAATTGCAGTTTCTACAGAAAGAGTGTTTCAGAACGGCTCAATCAAATGTAAGGTTCAACTCTGTTAGGTGAATGCACAGAACAGAAAGAATTTTCACAGAATGATACTGTGTAGTTTATATTTGAATATATTCCTTTTTCCACTATTACCCTCTTAGCGCTCCGAATGTCCACTTGCATTTTCTACAGAAAGAGTGTTCAGAACTGCGCAATCAAAAGTATGGTTTAACTCTGTTAGCTTAATGAACATATCAGAAATAAGTTTCACACAATGCTTCTGTGTAGTTTTTATTTGAAGATATTATTTTTCCCAATAGAGGCCTCTTAGTGCTCAGAATGTCCAATTGCAGTTTCTACAGAAAGTGTGTTTCAGAAAGGCTCAATCAAATGTAAGATTCAACTCTGTTAGTTGAATGCACAGAACAGAAAGTAGTTTCATACAATGCTTCTGTGTAGTTTATATTTGAACATATTTTTTTTCCACTATTACCCACTTAGCGCTACGAATGTCCAGTTGCATTTTCTACAGACAGAGTGTTTCAAAACTGCTCAATCAAAAGTATGGTTTAACTCTGTTAACTGAATGCTCAGATCAGAAAGAAGTTTCACAGAATGCTTCTGTGTAGTTTATATTTGAATATATTCCTTTTTCCACTACTACTCTCTTAGCGCTCCAAATGTCCAGTTGCATTTTCTACAGAAAGAGTGTTCAGATCTGCTCAATCAAAAGTATGGTTTAACTCTGTTAGCTGAATGCACAGATCAGAAAGAAGTTTCACAGAATAATTCTGTGTAGTTTATATTTGGAGAAATTCCTTTTTCCACTCTTACCCTCTTAGCGCTCCGAATCTCCACTTGCATTTTCTACAGAAAGAGTGTTTCAGAACGGCTCAATCAAAACTAAGGTTCAACTCTTTTAGTTGAACAAACAGAACAGAAAGAAGTTTCACAAAATTCTTCTCTGTAGTTTTTTTTTGTAGACATTCTTTTTCCCAATATAGGCCTCCTAGCGCTCAGAATGTCCAATTGCAGTTTCTACAGAAAGAGTGTTTCAGAACGGCTCAATCAAAAGTAAGGTTCAACTCTGTTAGTTGAATGCACAGAACAGAAATAAGTTTCATACAATGCTTCTGTGTAGTTTATATTTGAACATATTATTTTTTCCACTATTACCCACTTAGCGCTACGAATGTCCAGTTGCATTTTGTACAGACAGAGTGTTTCAAAACTGCTCAATCAAAAGTATGGTTTAACTCTGTTAGCTGAATGCTCAGATCAGAAAGAAGTTTCACAGAATGCTTCTGTGTAGTTTATAGTTGAATATATTCCTTTTTCCACTACTACGCTCTTAGCGCTCCAAATGTCCAGTTGCATTTTCTACAGAAAGAGTGTTCAGATCTGCTCAATCAAAAGGATGGTTTAACTCTGTTAGCTGAATGCACAGATCAGAAAGAAGTTTCACCGAATGATTCTGTGTAGTTTATATTTGAAGACATTACTTTTTCCACTATTACCCACTTAGCGCTCCGAATCTCCACTTGCATTTTCTACAAAAAGAGTGTTTCATAACTGCTCAATCAAAAATATGTTTTATCTCTGTTAACTGAATTTACAGATCAGAAATAAGTTCCACAGAATGCATCTGTGTAGTTTTTATTTGAAGATATTCTTTTTCCCAATGTAGGCCTCTTAGCGCTTAGCATGTCCAATTGCAGTTTCTACAGAAAGAGTGTTTCAGAACGGCTAAATCAAAAGTAAGGTTCAACTCTGTTAGTTGAATGCACAGAACAGAAAGAATTTTCACAGAATGCTACTGTGTAGTTTATATTTGAATATATTCCTTTTTCCACTATTACCCTCTTAGCGCTCCGAATGTCCACTTGCATTTTCTACAGAAAGAGTGTTCAGAACTGCGCAATCAAAAGTATGGTTTAACTCTGTTATCTTAATGAACATATCAGAAATAAGTTTCACACAATGCTTCTGTGTAGTTTTTATTTGAAGATATTATTTTTCCCAATAGAGGCCTCTTAGTTCTCAGCATGTCCAATTGCAGTTTCTACAGAAAGAGTGTTTCAGAAAGGCTCAATCAAAATAATGTTCAACTCTGTTAGTTGAATGCACAGAACAGATGGAAGTTTCATACAATGCTTCTGTGTAGTTTATATTTGAACATATTCTTTTTTCCACTATTACCCACTTAGCGCTACGAATGTCCACTTGCATTTTCTACAGACAGAGTGTTTCAAAACTGCTCATTCAAAAGTATGGTTTAACTCTGTTAGCTGAATGCTCAGATCAGAAAGAAGTTTCACAGAATGCTTCTGTGTAGTTTATATTTGAATATATTCCTTTTTCCACTACTACTCTCTTAGCGCTCCAAATGTCCAGTTGCATTTTCTACAGAAAGAGTGTTCAGATCTGCTCTAACAAAAGTATGGTTTAACTCTGTTAGCTGAATGCACAGATCAGAAAGAAGTTTCACAGAATTCTTCTGTGTAGTTTATATTTGGAGACATTCCTTTTTCCACTATTACCCTCTTAGCGCTCCGAATCTCCACTTGCATTTTCTACAGAAAGAGTTTCTCAGAACGGCTCAATCAAAACTAAGGTTCAACTCTTTTAGTTGAACAAACAGAACAGAAAGAAGTTTCACACAATTCTTCTCTGTAGTTTTTATTTGTAGACATTCTTTTTCCCAATATAGGCCTCCTAGCGCTCAGAATGTCCAATTGCAGTTTCTACAGAAAGAGTGTTTCAGAACGGCTCAATCAAAAGTAAGGTTCAACTCTGTTAGTTGAATGCACAGAACAGAAAGAAGTTTCATACAATGCTTCTGTGTAGTTTATATTTGAACATACTCTTTTTTCCACTCTTACCCACTTAGCGCTACGAATGTCCAGTTGCATTTTCTACAGACAGAGTGTTTCAAAACTGCTCAATCAAAAGTATGGTTTAACTCTGTTAGCTGAATGCTCAGATCAGAAAGAAGTTTCACAGAATGCTTCTGTGTAGTTTATATTTCAATATATTCCTTTTTCCACTACTACGCTCTTAGCGCTCCAAATGTCCAGTTGCATTTTCTACAGAAAGAGTGTTCAGATCTGCTCAATAAAAAGTATGGTTTAACTCTGTTAGCTGAATGCACAGATCGGAAAGAAGTTTCACCGAATGATTCTGTGTAGTTTATATTTGAAGACATTCCTTTTTCCACTATTACCCTCTTAGCGCTCCGAATGTCCACTTGCATTTTCTACAAAAAGAGTGTTTCATAACTGCTCAATCAAAAATATGCTTTATCTCTGTTAACTGAATTTACAGATCAGAAATAAGTTTCACAGAATGCATCTGTGTAGTTTTTATTTGAAGATATTCTTTTTCCCAATGTAGGCCTCTTAGCGCTTAGCATGTCCAATTGCAGTTTCTACAGAAAGAGTGTTTCAGAACGGCTCAATCAAATGTAAGGTTCAACTCTGTTAGGTGAATGCACAGAACAGAAAGAATTTTCACAGAATGATACTGTGTAGTTTATATTTGAATATATTCCTTTTTCCACTATTACCCTCTTAGCGCTCCGAATGTCCACTTGCATTTTCTACAGAAAGAGTGTTCAGAACTGCGCAATCAAAAGTATGGTTTAACTCTGTTAGCTTAATGAACATATCAGAAATAAGTTTCACACAATGCTTCTGTGTAGTTTTTATTTGAAGATATTATTTTTCCCAATAGAGGCCTCTTAGTGCTCAGAATGTCCAATTGCAGTTTCTACAGAAAGTGTGTTTCAGAAAGGCTCAATCAAATGTAAGATTCAACTCTGTTAGTTGAATGCACAGAACAGAAAGTAGTTTCATACAATGCTTCTGTGTAGTTTATATTTGAACATATTTTTTTTCCACTATTACCCACTTAGCGCTACGAATGTCCAGTTGCATTTTCTACAGACAGAGTGTTTCAAAACTGCTCAATCAAAAGTATGGTTTAACTCTGTTAACTGAATGCTCAGATCAGAAAGAAGTTTCACAGAATGCTTCTGTGTAGTTTATATTTGAATATATTCCTTTTTCCACTACTACTCTCTTAGCGCTCCAAATGTCCAGTTGCATTTTCTACAGAAAGAGTGTTCAGATCTGCTCAATCAAAAGTATGGTTTAACTCTGTTAGCTGAATGCACAGATCAGAAAGAAGTTTCACAGAATAATTCTGTGTAGTTTATATTTGGAGAAATTCCTTTTTCCACTCTTACCCTCTTAGCGCTCCGAATCTCCACTTGCATTTTCTACAGAAAGAGTGTTTCAGAACGGCTCAATCAAAACTAAGGTTCAACTCTTTTAGTTGAACAAACAGAACAGAAAGAAGTTTCACAAAATTCTTCTCTGTAGTTTTTTTTTGTAGACATTCTTTTTCCCAATATAGGCCTCCTAGCGCTCAGAATGTCCAATTGCAGTTTCTACAGAAAGAGTGTTTCAGAACGGCTCAATCAAAAGTAAGGTTCAACTCTGTTAGTTGAATGCACAGAACAGAAATAAGTTTCATACAATGCTTCTGTGTAGTTTATATTTGAACATATTATTTTTTCCACTATTACCCACTTAGCGCTACGAATGTCCAGTTGCATTTTGTACAGACAGAGTGTTTCAAAACTGCTCAATCAAAAGTATGGTTTAACTCTGTTAGCTGAATGCTCAGATCAGAAAGAAGTTTCACAGAATGCTTCTGTGTAGTTTATAGTTGAATATATTCCTTTTTCCACTACTACGCTCTTAGCGCTCCAAATGTCCAGTTGCATTTTCTACAGAAAGAGTGTTCAGATCTGCTCAATCAAAAGGATGGTTTAACTCTGTTAGCTGAATGCACAGATCAGAAAGAAGTTTCACCGAATGATTCTGTGTAGTTTATATTTGAAGACATTACTTTTTCCACTATTACCCACTTAGCGCTCCGAATCTCCACTTGCATTTTCTACAAAAAGAGTGTTTCATAACTGCTCAATCAAAAATATGTTTTATCTCTGTTAACTGAATTTACAGATCAGAAATAAGTTCCACAGAATGCATCTGTGTAGTTTTTATTTGAAGATATTCTTTTTCCCAATGTAGGCCTCTTAGCGCTTAGCATGTCCAATTGCAGTTTCTACAGAAAGAGTGTTTCAGAACGGCTAAATCAAAAGTAAGGTTCAACTCTGTTAGTTGAATGCACAGAACAGAAAGAATTTTCACAGAATGCTACTGTGTAGTTTATATTTGAATATATTCCTTTTTCCACTATTACCCTCTTAGCGCTCCGAATGTCCACTTGCATTTTCTACAGAAAGAGTGTTCAGAACTGCGCAATCAAAAGTATGGTTTAACTCTGTTATCTTAATGAACATATCAGAAATAAGTTTCACACAATGCTTCTGTGTAGTTTTTATTTGAAGATATTATTTTTCCCAATAGAGGCCTCTTAGTTCTCAGCATGTCCAATTGCAGTTTCTACAGAAAGAGTGTTTCAGAAAGGCTCAATCAAAATAATGTTCAACTCTGTTAGTTGAATGCACAGAACAGAAAGAAGTTTCATACAATGCTTCTGTGTAGTTTATATTTGAACATATTCTTTTTTCCACTATTACCCACTTAGCGCTACGAATGTCCAGTTGCATTTTCTACAGACAGAGTGTTTCAAAACTGCTCAATCATAAGTATGGTTTAACTCTGTTAGCTGAATGCTCAGATCAGAAAGAAGTTTCACAGAATGCTTCTGTGTAGTTTATATTTGAATATATTACTTTTTCCACTACTACTCCCTTAGCGCTCCAAATGTCCAGTTGCATTTTCTACAGAAAGAGTGTTCAGATCTGCTGAATCAAAAGTATGGTTTAACTCTGTTAGCTGAATGCACAGATCAGAAAGAAGTTTCACAGAATGATTCTGTGTAGTTTATATTTGGAGACATTCCTTTTTCCACTATTACCCTCTTAGCGCTCCGAATCTCCACTTGCATTTTCTACAGAAAGAGTGTTTCAGAACGGCTCAATCAAAACTAAGTTTCAACTCTTTTAGTTGAACAAACAGAACAGAAAGAAGTTTCACACAATTCTTCTGTGTAGTTTTTATTTGTAGACATTCTTTTTCCCAATATAGGCCTCTTAGCGCTCAGAATGTCCAATTGCAGTTTCTACAGAAAGAGTGTTTCAGAACGGCTCAATCAAAAGTAAGGTTCAACTCTGTTAGTTGAATGCACAGAACAGCAAGAAGTATCACAGAATGCTTCTGTGTAGTTTATATTTGAACATATTCTTTTTTCCACTATTACCCACTTAGCGCTACGAATGTCCAGTTGCATTTTCTACAGACAGAGTGTTTCAAAATTGCTCAATCAAAAGTATGGTTTAACTCTGTTAGCTGAATGCTCAGATCAGAAAGAAGTTTCACAGAATGCTTCTGTGTAGTTTATATTTGAATATATTCCTTTTTCCACTACTACGCTCTTAGCGCTCCAAATGTCCAGTTGCATTTTCTACAGAAAGAGTGTTCAGATCTGCTCAATCAAAAGTATGGTTTAACTCTGTTAACTCAATGCACAGATCAGAAAGAAGTTTCACCGAATGATTCTGTGTAGTTTATATTTGAAGACATTCCTTTTTCCACTATTACCCTCTTAGCGCTCCGAATCTCCACTTGCATTTTCTACAAAAAGAGTGTTTCATAACTGCTCAATAAAAATATGTTTTATCTCTGTTAACTGAATTTACAGATCAGAAATAAGTTTCACAGAATGCATCTGTGTAGTTTTTATTTGAAGATATTCTTTTTCCCAATTTAGGCCTCTTAGCGCTTAGCATGTCCAATTGCAGTTTCTACAGAAAGAGTGTTTCAGAACGGCTCAATCAAAAGTAAGGTTCAACTCTGTTAGCTGAATGCACAGAACAGTAAGAATTTTCACAGAATGCTACTGTGTAGTTTATATTTGAATATATTCCTTTTTCCACTATTACCCTCTTAGCGCTCCGAATGTACACTTGCATTTTCTACAGAAAGAGTGTTCAGAACTGCGCAATCAAAAGTATGGTTTAACTCTGTTAGCTTAATGAACATATCAGAAATAAGTTTCACACAATGCTTCTGTGTAGTTTTTATTTGAAGATATTATTTTTCCCAATAGATGCCTCTTAGCGCACAGAATGTCCAATTTCAGTTTCTACAGAAAGAGTGTTTCAGAAAGGCTCAATCAAAAGTAAGGTTCAACTCTGTTAGTTGAATGCACAGAACAGAAATAAGTTTCATATAATGCTTCTGTGTAGTTTATATTTGAACATATTTTTCTCCACTATTACCCACTTAGCGCTACGAATGTCCAGTTGCATTTTCTACAGACAGAGTGTTTCAAAACTGCTCAATCAAAAGTATGGTTTAACTCTGTTAGCTGAATGCTCAGATCAGAAAGAAGTTTCACAGAATGCTTCTGTGTAGTTTATATTTGAATATATTCCTTTTTCCACTACTACTCTCTTAGCGCTCCAAATGTCCAGTTGCATTTTCTACAGAAAGAGTGTTCAGATCTGCTCAATCAAAAGTATGGTTTAATTCTGTTAGCTGAATGCACAGATCAGAAAGAAGTTTCACAGAATGATTCTGTGTAGTTTATATTTGGAGACATTCCTTTTTCCACTATTACCCCTTTAGCGCTCCGAATCTCCACTTGCATTTTCTACAGAAAGTGTGTTTCAGAACGGCTCAATCAAAACTAAGGTTCAACTCTTTTAGTTGAACAAACAGAACAGAAAGAAGTTTCACACAATTCTTCTGTGTAGTTTTTATTTGTAGACATTCTTTTTCCCAATATAGGCCTCCTAGCGCTCAGAATGTCCAATTGCAGTTTCTACAGAAAGAGTGTTTCAGAACGGCTCAATCAAAAGTAAGATTCAACTCTGTTAGTTGAATGCACAGAACAGAAAGAAGTTTCATACAATGCTTCTGTGTAGTTTATATTTGAACATACTCTTTTTTCCACTCTTACCCACTTAGCGCTACGAATGTCCAGTTGCATCTTCTACAGACAGAGTGTTTCAAAACTGCTCAATCAAAAGTATGGTTTAACTCTGTTAGCTGAATGCTCAGATCAGAAAGAAGTTTCACAGAATGCTTCTGTGTAGTTTATATTTCAATATATTCCTTTTTCCACTACTACGCTCTTAGCGCTCCAAATGTCCAGTTGCATTTTCTACAGAAAGAGTGTTCAGATCTGCTCAATAAAAAGTATGGTTTAACTCTGTTAGCTGAATGCACAGATCGGAAAGAAGTTTCACCGAATGATTCTGTGTAGTTTATATTTGAAGACATTCCTTTTTCCACTATTACCCTCTTAGCGCTCCGAATGTCCACTTGCATTTTCTACAAAAAGAGTGTTTCATAACTGCTCAATCAAAAATATGCTTTATCTCTGTTAACTGAATTTACAGATCAGAAATAAGTTTCACAGAATGCATCTGTGTAGTTTTTATTTGAAGATATTCTTTTTCCCAATGTAGGCCTCTTAGCGCTTAGCATGTCCAATTGCAGTTTCTACAGAAAGAGTGTTTCAGAACGGCTCAATCAAATGTAAGGTTCAACTCTGTTAGGTGAATGCACAGAACAGAAAGAATTTTCACAGAATGATACTGTGTAGTTTATATTTGAATATATTCCTTTTTCCACTATTACCCTCTTAGCGCTCCGAATGTCCACTTGCATTTTCTACAGAAAGAGTGTTCAGAACTGCGCAATCAAAAGTATGGTTTAACTCTGTTAGCTTAATGAACATATCAGAAATAAGTTTCACACAATGCTTCTGTGTAGTTTTTATTTGAAGATATTATTTTTCCCAATAGAGGCCTCTTAGTGCTCAGAATGTCCAATTGCAGTTTCTACAGAAAGTGTGTTTCAGAAAGGCTCAATCAAATGTAAGATTCAACTCTGTTAGTTGAATGCACAGAACAGAAAGTAGTTTCATACAATGCTTCTGTGTAGTTTATATTTGAACATATTTTTTTTCCACTATTACCCACTTAGCGCTACGAATGTCCAGTTGCATTTTCTACAGACAGAGTGTTTCAAAACTGCTCAATCAAAAGTATGGTTTAACTCTGTTAGCTGAATGCTCAGATCAGAAAGAAGTTTCACAGAATGCTTCTGTGTAGTTTATATTTGAATATATTCCTTTTTCCACTACTACTCTCTTAGCGCTCCAAATGTCCAGTTGCATTTTCTACAGAAAGAGTGTTCAGATCTGCTCAATCAAAAGTATGGTTTAACTCTGTTAGCTGAATGCACAGATCAGAAAGAAGTTTCACAGAATAATTCTGTGTAGTTTATATTTGGAGAAATTCCTTTTTCCACTCTTACCCTCTTAGCGCTCCGAATCTCCACTTGCATTTTCTACAGAAAGAGTGTTTCAGAACGGCTCAATCAAAACTAAGGTTCAACTCTTTTAGTTGAACAAACAGAACAGAAAGAAGTTTCACAAAATTCTTCTCTGTAGTTTTTTTTTGTAGACATTCTTTTTCCCAATATAGGCCTCCTAGCGCTCAGAATGTCCAATTGCAGTTTCTACAGAAAGAGTGTTTCAGAACGGCTCAATCAAAAGTAAGGTTCAACTCTGTTAGTTGAATGCACAGAACAGAAATAAGTTTCATACAATGCTTCTGTGTAGTTTATATTTGAACATATTATTTTTTCCACTATTACCCACTTAGCGCTACGAATGTCCAGTTGCATTTTGTACAGACAGAGTGTTTCAAAACTGCTCAATCAAAAGTATGGTTTAACTCTGTTAGCTGAATGCTCAGATCAGAAAGAAGTTTCACAGAATGCTTCTGTGTAGTTTATAGTTGAATATATTCCTTTTTCCACTACTACGCTCTTAGCGCTCCAAATGTCCAGTTGCATTTTCTACAGAAAGAGTGTTCAGATCTGCTCAATCAAAAGGATGGTTTAACTCTGTTAGCTGAATGCACAGATCAGAAAGAAGTTTCACCGAATGATTCTGTGTAGTTTATATTTGAAGACATTACTTTTTCCACTATTACCCACTTAGCGCTCCGAATCTCCACTTGCATTTTCTACAAAAAGAGTGTTTCATAACTGCTCAATCAAAAATATGTTTTATCTCTGTTAACTGAATTTACAGATCAGAAATAAGTTCCACAGAATGCATCTGTGTAGTTTTTATTTGAAGATATTCTTTTTCCCAATGTAGGCCTCTTAGCGCTTAGCATGTCCAATTGCAGTTTCTACAGAAAGAGTGTTTCAGAACGGCTAAATCAAAAGTAAGGTTCAACTCTGTTAGTTGAATGCACAGAACAGAAAGAATTTTCACAGAATGCTACTGTGTAGTTTATATTTGAATATATTCCTTTTTCCACTATTACCCTCTTAGCGCTCCGAATGTCCACTTGCATTTTCTACAGAAAGAGTGTTCAGAACTGCGCAATCAAAAGTATGGTTTAACTCTGTTATCTTAATGAACATATCAGAAATAAGTTTCACACAATGCTTCTGTGTAGTTTTTATTTGAAGATATTATTTTTCCCAATAGAGGCCTCTTAGTGCTCAGCATGTCCAATTGCAGTTTCTACAGAAAGAGTGTTTCAGAAAGGCTCAATCAAAAGTAATGTTCAACTCTGTTAGTTGAATGCACAGAACAGAAAGAAGTTTCATACAATGCTTCTGTGTAGTTTATATTTGAACATATTCTTTTTTCCACTATTACCCACTTAGCGCTACGAATATCCAGTTGCATTTTCTACAGACAGAGTGTTTCAAAACTGCTCAATCATAAGTATGGTTTAACTCTGTTAGCTGAATGCTCAGATCAGAAAGAAGTTTCACAGAATGCTTCTGTGTAGTTTATATTTGAATATATTACTTTTTCCACTACTACTCCCTTAGCGCTCCAAATGTCCAGTTGCATTTTCTACAGAAAGAGTGTTCAGATCTGCTGAATCAAAAGTATGGTTTAACTCTGTTAGCTGAATGCACAGATCAGAAAGAAGTTTCACAGAATGATTCTGTGTAGTTTATATTTGGAGACATTCCTTTTTCCACTATTACCCTCTTAGCGCTCCGAATCTCCACTTGCATTTTCTACAGAAAGAGTGTTTCAGAACGGCTCAATCAAAACTAAGTTTCAACTCTTTTAGTTGAACAAACAGAACAGAAAGAAGTTTCACACAATTCTTCTGTGTAGTTTTTATTTGTAGACATTCTTTTTCCCAATATAGGCCTCTTAGCGCTCAGAATGTCCAATTGCAGTTTCTACAGAAAGAGTGTTTCAGAACGGCTCAATCAAAAGTAAGGTTCAACTCTGTTAGTTGAATGCACAGAACAGCAAGAAGTATCACAGAATGCTTCTGTGTAGTTTATATTTGAACATATTCTTTTTTCCACTATTACCCACTTAGCGCTACGAATGTCCAGTTGCATTTTCTACAGACAGAGTGTTTCAAAATTGCTCAATCAAAAGTATGGTTTAACTCTGTTAGCTGAATGCTCAGATCAGAAAGAAGTTTCACAGAATGCTTCTGTGTAGTTTATATTTGAATATATTCCTTTTTCCACTACTACGCTCTTAGCGCTCCAAATGTCCAGTTGCATTTCCTACAGAAAGAGTGTTCAGATCTGCTCAATCAAAAGTATGGTTTAACTCTGTTAACTCAATGCACAGATCAGAAAGAAGTTTCACCGAATGATTCTGTGTAGTTTATATTTGAAGACATTCCTTTTTCCACTATTACCCTCTTAGCGCTCCGAATCTCCACTTGCATTTTCTACAAAAAGAGTGTTTCATAACTGCTCAATAAAAATATGTTTTATCTCTGTTAACTGAATTTACAGATCAGAAATAAGTTTCACAGAATGCATCTGTGTAGTTTTTATTTGAAGATATTCTTTTTCCCAATTTAGGCCTCTTAGCGCTTAGCATGTCCAATTGCAGTTTCTACAGAAAGAGTGTTTCAGAACGGCTCAATCAAAAGTAAGGTTCAACTCTGTTAGCTGAATGCACAGAACAGTAAGAATTTTCACAGAATGCTACTGTGTAGTTTATATTTGAATATATTCCTTTTTCCACTATTACCCTCTTAGCGCTCCGAATGTACACTTGCATTTTCTACAGAAAGAGTGTTCAGAACTGCGCAATCAAAAGTATGGTTTAACTCTGTTAGCTTAATGAACATATCAGAAATAAGTTTCACACAATGCTTCTGTGTAGTTTTTATTTGAAGATATTATTTTTCCCAATAGATGCCTCTTAGCGCTCAGAATGTCCAATTGCAGTTTCTACAGAAAGAGTGTTTCAGAAAGGCTCAATCAAAAGTAAGGTTCAACTCTGTTAGTTGAATGCACAGAACAGAAATAAGTTTCATATAATGCTTCTGTGTAGTTTATATTTGAACATATTTTTCTCCACTATTACCCACTTAGCGCTACGAATGTCCAGTTGCATTTTCTACAGACAGAGTGTTTCAAAACTGCTCAATCAAAAGTATGGTTTAACTCTGTTAGCTGAATGCTCAGATCAGAAAGAAGTTTCACAGAATGCTTCTGTGTAGTTTATATTTGAATATATTCCTTTTTCCACTACTACTCTCTTAGCGCTCCAAATGTCCAGTTGCATTTTCTACAGAAAGAGTGTTCAGATCTGCTCAATCAAAAGTATGGTTTAATTCTGTTAGCTGAATGCACAGATCAGAAAGAAGTTTCACAGAATGATTCTGTGTAGTTTATATTTGGAGACATTCCTTTTTCCACTATTACCCCCTTAGCGCTCCGAATCTCCACTTGCATTTTCTACAGAAAGAGTGTTTCAGAACGGCTCAATCAAAACTAAGATTCAACTCTTTTAGTTGAACAAACAGAACAGAAAGAAGTTTCACACAATTCTTCTGTGTAGTTTTTATTTGTAGACATTCTTTTTCCCAATATAGGCCTCTTAGCGCTCAGAATGTCCAATTGCAGTTTCTACAGAAAGAGTGTTTCAGAACGGCTCAATCAAAAGTAAGGTTCAACTCTGTTAGTTGAATGCACAGAACAGCAAGAAGTATCACAGAATGCTTCTGTGTAGTTTATATTTGAACATATTCTTTTTTCCACTATTACCCACTTAGCGCTACGAATGTCCAGTTGCATTTTCTACAGACAGAGTGTTTCAAAATTGCTCAATCAAAAGTATGGTTTAACTCTGTTAGCTGAATGCTCAGATCAGAAAGAAGTTTCACAGAATGCTTCTGTGTAGTTTATATTTGAATATATTCCTTTTTCCACTACTACGCTCTTAGCGCTCCAAATGTCCAGTTGCATTTTCTACAGAAAGAGTGTTCAGATCTGCTCAATCAAAAGTATGGTTTAACTCTGTTAACTCAATGCACAGATCAGAAAGAAGTTTCACCGAATGATTCTGTGTAGTTTATATTTGAAGACATTCCTTTTTCCACTATTACCCTCTTAGCGCTCCGAATCTCCACTTGCATTTTCTACAAAAAGAGTGTTTCTTAACTGCTCAATAAAAATATGTTTTATCTCTGTTAACTGAATTTACAGATCAGAAATAAGTTTCACAGAATGCATCTGTGTAGTTTTTATTTGAAGATATTCTTTTTCCCAATTTAGGCCTCTTAGCGCTTAGCATGTCCAATTGCAGTTTCTACAGAAAGAGTGTTTCAGAACGGCTCAATCAAAAGTAAGGTTCAACTCTGTTAGCTGAATGCACAGAACAGTAAGAATTTTCACAGAATGCTACTGTGTAGTTTATATTTGAATATATTCCTTTTTCCACTATTACCCTCTTAGCGCTCCGAATGTACACTTGCATTTTCTACAGAAAGAGTGTTCAGAACTGCGCAATCAAAAGTATGGTTTAACTCTGTTAGCTTAATGAACATATCAGAAATAAGTTTCACACAATGCTTCTGTGTAGTTTTTATTTGAAGATATTATTTTTCCCAATAGATGCCTCTTAGCGCTCAGAATGTCCAATTTCAGTTTCTACAGAAAGAGTGTTTCAGAAAGGCTCAATCAAAAGTAAGGTTCAACTCTGTTAGTTGAATGCACAGAACAGAAATAAGTTTCATATAATGCTTCTGTGTAGTTTATATTTGAACATATTTTTCTCCACTATTACCCACTTAGCGCTACGAATGTCCAGTTGCATTTTCTACAGACAGAGTGTTTCAAAACTGCTCAATCAAAAGTATGGTTTAACTCTGTTAGCTGAATGCTCAGATCAGAAAGAAGTTTCACAGAATGCTTCTGTGTAGTTTATATTTGAATATATTCCTTTTTCCACTACTACTCTCTTAGCGCTCCAAATGTCCAGTTGCATTTTCTACAGAAAGAGTGTTCAGATCTGCTCAATCAAAAGTATGGTTTAATTCTGTTAGCTGAATGCACAGATCAGAAAGAAGTTTCACAGAATGATTCTGTGTAGTTTATATTTGGAGACATTCCTTTTTCCACTATTACCCCCTTAGCGCTCCGAATCTCCACTTGCATTTTCTACAGAAAGTGTGTTTCAGAACGGCTCAATCAAAACTAAGGTTCAACTCTTTTATTTGAACAAACAGAACAGAAAGAAGTTTCACACAATTCTTCTGTGTAGTTTTTATTTGTAGACATTCTTTTTCCCAATATAGGCCTGTTAGCGCTCAGAATGTCCAATTGCAGTTTCTACAGAAAGAGTGTTTCAGAACGGCTCAATCAAAAGTAAGGTTCAACTCTGTTAGTTGAATGCACAGAACAGAAAGAAGTTTCATACAATGCTTCTGTGTAGTTTATATTTGAACATATTTTTTTTTCCACTATTACCCACTTAGCGCTACGAATGTCCAGTTGCATTTTCTACAGACAGAGTGTTTCAAAACTGCTCAATCAAAAGTATGGTTTAACTCTGTTAGCTGAATGCTCAGATCAGAAAGAAGTTTCACAGAATGCTTCTGTGTAGTTTATATTTGAATATATTCCTTTTTCCACTACTACGCTCTTAGCGCTCCAAATGTCCAGTTGCATTTTCAACAGAAAGAGTGTTCAGATCTGCTCAATCAAAAGTATGGTTTAACTCTGTTAGCTGAATGCACAGATCAGAAAGAAGTTTCACCGAATGATTCTGTGTAGTTTATATTTGAAGACATTCCTTTTTCCACTATTACCCTCTTAGCGCTCCGAATCTCCACTTGCATTTTCTACAAAAAGAGTGTTTCATAACTGCTCAATCAAAAATATGTTTTATCTCTGTTAACTGAATTTACAGATCAGAAATAAGTTTCACAGAATGCATCTGTGTAGTTTTTATTTGAAGATATTCTTTTTCCCAATGTAGGCCTCTTAGCGCTTAGCATGTCCAATTGCAGTTTCTACAGAAAGAGTGTTTCAGAACGGCTCAATCATAAGTAAGGTTCAACTCTGTTAGTTGAATGCACAGAACAGAAAGAATTTTCACAGAATGCTACTGTGTAGTTTATATTTGAATATATTCCTTTTTCCACTATTACCCTCTTAGCGCTCCGAATGTCCACTTGCATTTTCTACAGAAAGAGTGTTCAGAACTGTGCAATCAAAAGTATGGTTTAACTCTGTTAGCTTAATGAACATATCACAAATAAGTTTCACACAATGCTTCTGTGTAGTTTTTATTTGAAGATATTATTTTTCCCAATATAGGCCTCTTAGCGCTCAGAATGTCCAATTGCAGTTTCTACAGAAAGAGTGTTTCAGAAAGGCTCAATCAAAAGTAAGGTTCAACTCTGTTAGTTGAATGCACAGAACAGAAAGAAGTTTCATACAATGCTTCTGTGTAGTTTATATTTGAACATATTCTTTTTTCCTCTATTACCCACTTAGCGCTACGAATGTCCAGTTGCATTTTCTACAGACAGAGTGTTTCAAAACTGCTCAATCAAAAGTATGGTTTAACTCTGTTAGCTGAATGCTCAGATCAGAAAGAAGTTTCACAGAAAGCTTCTGTGTAGTTTATATTTGAATATATTACTTTTTCCACTACTACTCTCTTAGCGCTCCAAATGTCCAGTTGCATTTTCTACAGAAAGAGTGTTCAGATCTGCTCAATCAAAAGTATGGTTTAACACTGTTAGCTGAATGCACAGATCAGAAAGAAGTTTCACAGAATGATTCTGTGTAGTTTATATTTGGAGACATTCCTTTTTCCACTCTTACCCCCTTAGCGCTCCGAATCTCCACTTGCATTTTCTACAGAAAGTGTGTTTCAGAACGGCTCAATCAAAATTAAGGTTCAACTCTTTTAGTTGAACAAACAGAACAGAAAGAAGTTTCACACAATTCTTCTGTGTAGTTTTTATTTGTAGACATACTTTTTCCCAATATAGGCCTGTTAGCGCTCAGAATGTCCAATTGCAGTTTCTACAGAAAGAGTGTTTCAGAACGGCTCAATCAAAAGTAAGGTTCAACTCTGTTAGTTGAATGCACAGAACAGAAAGAAGTTTCATACAATGCTTCTGTGTAGTTTATATTTGAACATATTCTTTTTTCCACTATTACCCACTTAGCGCTACGAATGTCCAGTTGCATTTTCTACAGACAGAGTGTTTCAAAAGTGCTCAATCAAAAGTATGGTTTAACTCTGTTAGCTGAATGCTCAGATCAGAAAGAAGTTTCACAGAATGCTTCTGTGTAGTTTATATTTGAATATATTCCTTTTTCCACTACTACTCTCTTAGCGCTCCAAATGTCCAGTTGCATTTTCAACAGAAAGAGTGTTCAGATCTGCTCAATCAAAAGTATGGTTTAACTCTGTTAGCTGAATGCACAGATCAGAAAGAAGTTTCACCGAATGATTCTGTGTAGTTTATATTTGAAGACATTCCTTTTTCCACTATTACCCTCTTAGCGCTCCGAATCTCCACTTGCATTTTCTACAAAAAGAGTGTTTCATAACTGCTCAATCAAAAATATGTTTTATCTCTGTTAACTGAATTTACAGATCAGAAATAAGTTTCACAGAATGCATCTGTGTAGTTTTTATTTGAAGATATTCTTTTTCCCAATGTAGGCCTCTTAGCGCTTAGCATGTCCAATTGCAGTTTCTAGAGAAAGAATGTTTCAGAACGGCTCAATCAAAAGTAAGGTTCAACTCTGTTAGTTGAATGCACAGAACAGAAAGAATTTTCACAGAATGCTACTGTGTAGTTTATATTTGAATATATTCCTTTTTCCACTATTACCCTCTTAGCGCTCCGAATGTCCACTTGCATTTTCTACAGAAAGAGTGTTCAGAACTGTGCAATCAAAAGTATGGTTTAACTCTGTTAGCTTAATGAACATATCACAAATAAGTTTCACACAATGCTTCTGTGTAGTTTTTATTTGAAGATATTATTTTTCCCAATATAGGCCTCTTCGCGCTCAGAATGTCCAATTGCAGTTTCTACAGAAAGAGTGTTTCAGAAAGGCTCAATCAAAAGTAAGGTTCAACTCTGTTAGTTGAATGCACAGAACAGAAAGAAGTTTCATATAATGCTTCTGTGTAGTTTATATTTGAACATATTTTTCTCCACTATTACCCACTTAGCGCTACGAATGTCCAGTTGCATTTTCTACAGACAGAGTGTTTCAAAACTGCTCAATCAAAAGTATGGTTTAACTCTGTTAGCTGAATGCTCAGATCAGAAAGAAGTTTCACAGAATGCTTCTGTGTAGTTTATATTTGAATATATTCCTTTTTCCACTACTACTCTCTTAGCGCTCAAAATGTCCAGTTGCATTTTCTACAGAAAGAGTGTTCAGATCTGCTCAATCAAAAGTATGGTTTAATTCTGTTAGCTGAATGCACAGATCAGAAAGAAGTTTCACAGAATGATTCTGTGTAGTTTATATTTG
This sequence comes from Symphalangus syndactylus, assembly GCF_028878055.3. NCBI lineage: Eukaryota > Metazoa > Chordata > Mammalia > Primates > Hylobatidae > Symphalangus > Symphalangus syndactylus. The sequence goes on from NC_072425.2 coordinate 153,905,590, forward strand.
GAGACATTCCTTTTTCCACTATTACCCCCTTAGCGCTCCGAATCTCCACTTGCATTTTCTACAGAAAGTGTGTTTCAGAACGGCTCAATCAAAACTAAGGTTCAACTCTTTTATTTGAACAAACAGAACAGAAAGAAGTTTCACACAATTCTTCTGTGTAGTTTTTATTTGTAGACATTCTTTTTCCCAATATAGGCCTGTTAGCGCTCAGAATGTCCAATTGCAGTTTCTACAGAAAGAGTGTTTCAGAACGGCTCAATCAAAAGTAAGGTTCAACTCTGTTAGTTGAATGCACAGAACAGAAAGAAGTTTCATACAATGCTTCTGTGTAGTTTATATTTGAACATATTTTTTTTTCCACTATTACCCACTTAGCGCTACGAATGTCCAGTTGCATTTTCTACAGACAGAGTGTTTCAAAACTGCTCAATCAAAAGTATGGTTTAACTCTGTTAGCTGAATGCTCAGATCAGAAAGAAGTTTCACAGAATGCTTCTGTGTAGTTTATATTTGAATATATTCCTTTTTCCACTACTACGCTCTTAGCGCTCCAAATGTCCAGTTGCATTTTCAACAGAAAGAGTGTTCAGATCTGCTCAATCAAAAGTATGGTTTAACTCTGTTAGCTGAATGCACAGATCAGAAAGAAGTTTCACCGAATGATTCTGTGTAGTTTATATTTGAAGACATTCCTTTTTCCACTATTACCCTCTTAGCGCTCCGAATCTCCACTTGCATTTTCTACAAAAAGAGTGTTTCATAACTGCTCAATCAAAAATATGTTTTATCTCTGTTAACTGAATTTACAGATCAGAAATAAGTTTCACAGAATGCATCTGTGTAGTTTTTATTTGAAGATATTCTTTTTCCCAATGTAGGCCTCTTAGCGCTTAGCATGTCCAATTGCAGTTTCTACAGAAAGAGTGTTTCAGAACGGCTCAATCATAAGTAAGGTTCAACTCTGTTAGTTGAATGCACAGAACAGAAAGAATTTTCACAGAATGCTACTGTGTAGTTTATATTTGAATATATTCCTTTTTCCACTATTACCCTCTTAGCGCTCCGAATGTCCACTTGCATTTTCTACAGAAAGAGTGTTCAGAACTGTGCAATCAAAAGTATGGTTTAACTCTGTTAGCTTAATGAACATATCACAAATAAGTTTCACACAATGCTTCTGTGTAGTTTTTATTTGAAGATATTATTTTTCCCAATATAGGCCTCTTAGCGCTCAGAATGTCCAATTGCAGTTTCTACAGAAAGAGTGTTTCAGAAAGGCTCAATCAAAAGTAAGGTTCAACTCTGTTAGTTGAATGCACAGAACAGAAAGAAGTTTCATACAATGCTTCTGTGTAGTTTATATTTGAACATATTCTTTTTTCCTCTATTACCCACTTAGCGCTACGAATGTCCAGTTGCATTTTCTACAGACAGAGTGTTTCAAAACTGCTCAATCAAAAGTATGGTTTAACTCTGTTAGCTGAATGCTCAGATCAGAAAGAAGTTTCACAGAAAGCTTCTGTGTAGTTTATATTTGAATATATTACTTTTTCCACTACTACTCTCTTAGCGCTCCAAATGTCCAGTTGCATTTTCTACAGAAAGAGTGTTCAGATCTGCTCAATCAAAAGTATGGTTTAACACTGTTAGCTGAATGCACAGATCAGAAAGAAGTTTCACAGAATGATTCTGTGTAGTTTATATTTGGAGACATTCCTTTTTCCACTCTTACCCCCTTAGCGCTCCGAATCTCCACTTGCATTTTCTACAGAAAGTGTGTTTCAGAACGGCTCAATCAAAATTAAGGTTCAACTCTTTTAGTTGAACAAACAGAACAGAAAGAAGTTTCACACAATTCTTCTGTGTAGTTTTTATTTGTAGACATACTTTTTCCCAATATAGGCCTGTTAGCGCTCAGAATGTCCAATTGCAGTTTCTACAGAAAGAGTGTTTCAGAACGGCTCAATCAAAAGTAAGGTTCAACTCTGTTAGTTGAATGCACAGAACAGAAAGAAGTTTCATACAATGCTTCTGTGTAGTTTATATTTGAACATATTCTTTTTTCCACTATTACCCACTTAGCGCTACGAATGTCCAGTTGCATTTTCTACAGACAGAGTGTTTCAAAAGTGCTCAATCAAAAGTATGGTTTAACTCTGTTAGCTGAATGCTCAGATCAGAAAGAAGTTTCACAGAATGCTTCTGTGTAGTTTATATTTGAATATATTCCTTTTTCCACTACTACTCTCTTAGCGCTCCAAATGTCCAGTTGCATTTTCAACAGAAAGAGTGTTCAGATCTGCTCAATCAAAAGTATGGTTTAACTCTGTTAGCTGAATGCACAGATCAGAAAGAAGTTTCACCGAATGATTCTGTGTAGTTTATATTTGAAGACATTCCTTTTTCCACTATTACCCTCTTAGCGCTCCGAATCTCCACTTGCATTTTCTACAAAAAGAGTGTTTCATAACTGCTCAATCAAAAATATGTTTTATCTCTGTTAACTGAATTTACAGATCAGAAATAAGTTTCACAGAATGCATCTGTGTAGTTTTTATTTGAAGATATTCTTTTTCCCAATGTAGGCCTCTTAGCGCTTAGCATGTCCAATTGCAGTTTCTACAGAAAGAATGTTTCAGAACGGCTCAATCAAAAGTAAGGTTCAACTCTGTTAGTTGAATGCACAGAACAGAAAGAATTTTCACAGAATGCTACTGTGTAGTTTATATTTGAATATATTCCTTTTTCCACTATTACCCTCTTAGCGCTCCGAATGTCCACTTGCATTTTCTACAGAAAGAGTGTTCAGAACTGTGCAATCAAAAGTATGGTTTAACTCTGTTAGCTTAATGAACATATCACAAATATGTTTCACACAATGCTTCTGTGTAGTTTTTATTTGAAGATATTATTTTTCCCAATATAGGCCTCTTCGCGCTCAGAATGTCCAATTGCAGTTTCTACAGAAAGAGTGTTTCAGAAAGGCTCAATCAAAAGTAAGGTTCAACTCTGTTAGTTGAATGCACAGAACAGAAAGAAGTTTCATACAATGCTTCTGTGTAGTTTATATTTGAATATATTCTTTTTTCCACTATTACCCACTTAGCGCTACGAATGTCCAGTTGCATTTTCTACAGACAGAGTGTTTCAAAACTGCTCAATCAAAAGTATGGTTTAACTCTGTTAGCTGAATGCTCAGATCAGAAAGAAGTTTAACAGAATGCTTCTGTGTAGTTTATATTTGAATATATTCCTTTTTCCACTACTACTCTCTTAGCGCTCAAAATGTCCAGTTGCATTTTCTACAGAAAGAGTGTTCAGATCTGCTCAATCAAAAGTATGGTTTAACTCTGTTAGCTGAATGCACAGATCAGAAAGAAGTTTCACAGAATGATTCTGTGTAGTTTATATTTGGAGACATTCCTTTTTCCACTATTACCCTCTTAGCGCTCCGAATCTCCACTTGCATTTTCTACAGAAAGAGTGTTTCAGAACGGCTCAATCAAAACTAAGGTTCAACTCTTTTAGTTGAACAAACAGAACAGAAAGAAGTTTCACACAATTCTTTTGTGTAGTTTTTATTTGTAGACATTCTTTTTCCCAATATAGGCCTCTTAGCGCTCAGAATGTCCAATTGCAGTTTCTACAGAAAGAGTGTTTCAGAACGGCTCAATCAAAAGTAAGGTTCAACTCTGTTAGTTGAATGCACAGAACAGAAAGAAGTTTCATACAATGCTTCTGTGTAGTTTATATTTGAACATATTCTTTTTTCCACTATTACCCACTTAGCGCTACGAATGTCCAGTTGCATTTTCTACAGACAGAGTGTTTCAAAACTGCTCAATCAAAAGTATGGTTTAACTCTGTTAGCTGAATGCTCAGATCAGAAAGAAGTTTCACACAATGCTTCTGTGTAGTTTATATTTGAATATATTCCTTTTTCCACTAATACGCTCTTAGCGCTCCAAATGTCCAGTTGCATTTTCAACAGAAAGACTGTTCAGATCTGCTCAATCAAAAGTATGGTTTAACTCTGTTAGCTTAATGCAGAGATCAGAAAGAAGTTTCACCGAATGATTCTGTGTAGTTTATATTTGAAGATATTCCTTTTTCCACTATTACCCTCTTAGCGCTCCGAATCTCCACTTGCATTTTCTACAAAAAGAGTGTTTCATAACTGCTCAATCAAAAATATGTTTTATCTCTGTTAACTGAATTTACAAATCAGAAATAAGTTTCACAGAATGCATCTGTGTAGTTTTTATTTGAAGATATTCTTTTTCCCAATGTAGGCCTCTTTGCGCTTAGCATGTCCAATTGCAGTTTCTACAGAAAGAGTGTTTCAGAACGGCTCAATCAAAAGTAAGGTTCAACTCTGTTAGTTGAATGCACAGTACAGAAAGAATTTTCACAGAATGCTACTGTGTAGTTTATATTTGAATATATTCCTTTTTCCACTATTACCCTCTTAGCGCTCCGAATGTCCACTTGCATTTTCTACAGAAAGAGTGTTCAGAACTGCGCAATCAAAAGTATGGTTTAACTCTGTTAGCTTAATGAACATATCAGAAATAAGTTTCACACAATGCTTCTGTGTAGTTTTTATTTGAAGACATTATTTCTCCCAATATAGGCCTCTTAGCGCTCAGAATGTCCAATTGCAGTTTCTACAGAAAGAGTGTTTCAGAAAGGCTCAATCAAAAGTAAGGTTCAACTCTGTTAGTTGAATGCACAGAACAGAAAGTAGTTTCATACAATGCTTCTGTGTAGTTTATATTTGAACATATTCTTTTTTCCAATGTTACCCACTTAGCGCTACGAAGGTCCAGTTGCATTTTCTACAGACAGAGTGTTTCAAAACTGCTCAATCAAAAGTATGGTTTAACTCTGTTAGCTGAATGCTCAGATCAGAAAGAAGTTTCACAGAATGCTTCTGTGTAGTTTATAGTTGAATATATTCCTTTTTCCACTAATACGCTCTTAGCGCTCCAAATGTCCAGTTGCATTTTCTACAGAAAGAGTGTTCAGATCTGCTCAATCAAAAGGATGGTTTAACTCTGTTAGCTGAATGCACAGATCAGAAAGAAGTTTCACCGATTGATTCTGTGTAGTTTATATTTGAAGACATTACTTTTTCCACTATTACCCACTTAGCGCTCCGAATCTCCACTTGCATTTTCTACAAAAAGAGTGTTTCATAACTGCTCAATCAAAAATATGTTTTATCTCTGTTAACTGAATTTACAGATCAGAAATAAGTTCCACAGAATGCATCTGTGTAGTTTTTATTTGAAGATATTCTTTTTCCCAATGTAGGCCTCTTAGCGCTTAGCATGTCCAATTGCAGTTTCTACAGAAAGAGTGTTTCAGAACGGCTCAATCAAAAGTAAGGTTCAACTCTGTTAGTTGAATGCACAGAACAGAAAGAATTTTCACAGAATGCTACTGTGTAGTTTATATTTGAATATATTCCTTTTTCCACTATTACCCTCTTAGCGCTCCGAATGTCCACTTGCATTTTCTACAGAAAGAGTGTTCAGAACTGCGCAATCAAAAGTATGGTTTAACTCTGTTATCTTAATGAACATATCAGAAATAAGTTTCACACAATGCTTCTGTGTAGTTTTTATTTGAAGATATTATTTTTCCCAATAGAGGCCTCTTAGTGCTCAGCATGTCCAATTGCAGTTTCTACAGAAAGAGTGTTTCAGAAAGGCTCAATCAAAAGTAATGTTCAACTCTGTTAGTTGAATGCACAGAACAGAAAGAAGTTTCATACAATGCTTCTGTGTAGTTTATATTTGAACATATTCTTTTTTCCACTATTACCCACTTAGCGCTACGAATGTCCAGTTGCATTTTCTACAGACAGAGTGTTTCAAACTGCTCAATCATAAGTATGGTTTAACTCTGTTAGCTGAATGCTCAGATCAGAAAGAAGTTTCACAGAATGCTTCTGTGTAGTTTATATTTGAATATATTCCTTTTTCCACTACTACTCCCTTAGCGCTCCAAATGTCCAGTTGCATTTTCTACAGAAAGAGTGTTCAGATCTGCTGAATCAAAAGTATGGTTTAACTCTGTTAGCTGAATGCACAGATCAGAAAGAAGTTTCACAGAATGATTCTGTGTAGTTTATATTTGGAGACATTCCTTTTTCCACTATTACCCCCTTAGCGCTCCGAATCTCCACTTGCATTTTCTACAGAAAGAGTGTTTCAGAACGGCTCAATCAAAACTAAGTTTCAACTCTTTTAGTTGAACAAACAGAACAGAAAGAAGTTTCACACAATTCTTCTGTGTAGTTTTTATTTGTAGACATTCTTTTTCCCAATATAGGCCTCTTAGCGCTCAGAATGTCCAATTGCAGTTTCTACAGAAAGAGTGTTTCAGAACGGCTCAATCAAAAGTAAGGTTCAACTCTGTTAGTTGAATGCACAGAACAGAAAGAAGTTTCATACAATGCTTCTGTGTAGTTTATATTTGAACATATTTTTTTTTCCACTATTACCCACTTAGCGCTACGAATGTCCAGTTGCATTTTCTACAGACAGAGTGTTTCAAAACTGCTCAATCAAAAGTATGGTTTAACTCTGTTAGCTGAATGCTCAGATCAGAAAGAAGTTTCACAGAATGCTTCTGTGTAGTTTATATTTGAATATATTCCTTTTTCCACTACTACGCTCTTAGCGCTCCAAATGTCCAGTTGCATTTTCAACAGAAAGAGTGTTCAGATCTGCTCAATCAAAAGTATGGTTTAACTCTGTTAGCTGAATGCACAGATCAGAAAGAAGTTTCACCGAATGATTCTGTGTAGTTTATATTTGAAGACATTCCTTTTTCCACTATTACCCTCTTAGCGCTCCGAATCTCCACTTGCATTTTCTACAAAAAGAGTGTTTCATAACTGCTCAATCAAAAATATGTTTTATCTCTGTTAACTGAATTTACAGATCAGAAATAAGTTTCACAGAATGCATCTGTGTAGTTTTTATTTGAAGATATTCTTTTTCCCAATGTAGGCCTCTTAGCGCTTAGCATATCCAATTGCAGTTTCTACAGAAAGAGTGTTTCAGAACGGCTCAATAAAAAGTAAGGTTCAACTCTGTTAGTTGAATGCACAGAACAGAAAGAATTTTCACAGAATGCTACTGTGTAGTTTATATTTGAATATATTCCTTTTTCCACTATTACCCTCTTAGCGCTCCGAATGTCCACTTGCATTTTCTACAGAAAGAGTGTTCAGAACTGTGCAATCAAAAGTATGGTTTAACTCTGTTAGCTTAATGAACATATCACAAATAAGTTTCACACAATGCTTCTGTGTAGTTTTTATTTGAAGATATTATTTTTCCCAATATAGGCCTCTTAGCGCTCAGAATGTCCAATTGCAGTTTCTACAGAAAGAGTGTTTCAGAAAGGCTCAATCAAAAGTAAGGTTCAACTCTGTTAGTTGAATGCACAGAACAGAAAGAAGTTTCATACAATGCTTCTGTGTAGTTTATATTTGAACATATTCTTTTTTCCTCTATTACCCACTTAGCGCTACGAATGTCCAGTTGCATTTTCTACAGACAGAGTGTTTCAAAACTGCTCAATCAAAAGTATGGTTTAACTCTGTTAGCTGAATGCTCAGATCATAAAGAAGTTTCACAGAAAGCTTCTGTGTAGTTTATATTTGAATATATTACTTTTTCCACTACTACTCTCTTAGCGCTCCAAATGTCCAGTTGCATTTTCTACAGAAAGAGTGTTCAGATCTGCTCAATCAAAAGTATGGTTTAACACTGTTAGCTGAATGCACAGATCAGAAAGAAGTTTCACAGAATGATTCTGTGTAGTTTATATTTGGAGACATTCCTTTTTCCACTCTTACCCCCTTAGCGCTCCGAATCTCCACTTGCATTTTCTACAGAAAGTGTGTTTCAGAACGGCTCAATCAAAATTAAGGTTCAACTCTTTTAGTTGAACAAACAGAACAGAAAGAAGTTTCACACAATTCTTCTGTGTAGTTTTTATTTGTAGACATTCTTTTTCCCAATATAGGCCTGTTAGCGCTCAGAATGTCCAATTGCAGTTTCTACAGAAAGAGTGTTTCAGAACGGCTCAATCAAAAGTAAGGTTCAACTCTGTTAGTTGAATGCACAGATCAGAAAGAAGTTTCACCGAATGATTCTGTGTAGTTTATATTTGAAGACATTCCTTTTTCCACTATTACCCTCTTAGCGCTCCGAATCTCCACTTGCATTTTCTACAAAAAGAGTGTTTCATAACTGCTCAATCAAAAATATGTTTTATCTCTGTTAACTGAATTTACAAATCAGAAATAAGTTTCACAGAATGCATCTGTGTAGTTTTTATTTGAAGATATTCTTTTTCCCAATGTAGGCCTCTTTGCGCTTAGCATGTCCAATTGCAGTTTCTACAGAAAGAGTGTTTCAGAACGGCTCAATCAAAAGTAAGGTTCAACTCTGTTAGTTGAATGCACAGTACAGAAAGAATTTTCACAGAATGCTACTGTGTAGTTTATATTTGAATATATTCCTTTTTCCACTATTACCCTCTTAGCGCTCCGAATGTCCACTTGCATTTTCTACAGAAAGAGTGTTCAGAACTGCGCAATCAAAAGTATGGTTTAACTCTGTTAGCTTAATGAACATATCAGAAATAAGTTTCACACAATGCTTCTGTGTAGTTTTTATTTGAAGATATTATTTCTCCCAATATAGGCCTCTTAGCGCTCAGAATGTCCAATTGCAGTTTCTACAGAAAGAGTGTTTCAGAAAGGCTCAATCAAAAGTAAGGTTCAACTCTGTTAGTTGAATGCACAGAACAGAAAGTAGTTTCATACAATGCTTCTGTGTAGTTTATATTTGAACATATTCTTTTTTCCAATGTTACCCACTTAGCGCTACGAAGGTCCAGTTGCATTTTCTACAGACAGAGTGTTTCAAAACTGCTCAATCAAAAGTATGGTTTAACTCTGTTAGCTGAATGCTCAGATCAGAAAGAAGTTTCACAGAATGCTTCTATGTAGTTTATATTTGAATATATTCCTTTTTCCACTACTACTCTCTTAGCGCTCCAAATGTCCAGTTGCATTTTCTACAGAAAGAGTGTTCAGATCTGCTCAATCAAAAGTATGGTTTAACTCTGTTAGCTGAATGCACAGATCAGAAAGAAGTTTCACAGAATGATTCTGTGTAGTTTATATTTGCAGACATTCCTTTTTCCACTATTAAACTCTTAGCGCTCCGAATCTCCACTTGCATTTTCTACAGAAAGAGTGTTTCAGAACGGCTCAATCAAAACTAAGGTTCAACTCTTTTAGTTGAACAAACAGAACAGAAAGAAGTTTCACACAATTCTTCTGTGTAGTTTTTATTTGTAGACATTCTTTTTCCCAATATAGGCCTCTTAGCGCTCAGAATGTCCAATTGCAGTTTCTACAGAAAGAGTGTTTCAGAACGGCTCAATCAAAAGTAAGGTTCAACTCTGTTAGTTGAATGCACAGAACAGAAAGAAGTTTCATACAATGCTTCTGTGTAGTTTATATTTGAACATATTCTTTTTTCCACTATTACCCACTTAGCGCTACGAATGTCCAGTTGCATTATCTACAGACAGAGTGTTTCAAAACTGCTCAATCAAAAGTATGGTTTAACTCTGTTAGCTGTATGCTCAGATCAGAAAGAAGTTTCACAGAATGCTTCTGTGTAGTTTATATTTGAATATATTCCTTTTTCCACTACTACGCTCTTAGCGCTCCAAATGTCCAGTTGCATTTTCAACAGAAAGAGGGTTCAGATGTGCTCAATCAAAAGTATGGTTTTACTCTGTTAGCTGAATGCACAGATCAGAAAGAAGTTTCACCGAATGATTCTGTGTAGTTTATATTTGAAGACATTCCTTTTTCCACTATTACCCCCTTAGCGCTCCGAATCTCCACTTGCATTTTCTACAAAAAGAGTGTTTCATAACTGCTCAATCAAAAATATGTTTTATCTCTGTTAACTGAATTTACAGATCAGAAATAAGTTTCACAGAATGCATCTGTGTAGTTTTTATTTGAAGATATTCTTTTTCCCAATGTAGGCCTCTTAGCGCTTAGCATGTCCAATTGCAGTTTCTACAGAAAGAGTGTTTCAGAACGGCTCAATCAAAAGTAAGGTTCAACTCTGTTAGTTGAATGCACAGAACAGAAAGAATTTTCACAGAATGCTTCTGTGTAGTTTATATTTGAATATATTTCTTTTTCCACTATTACCCTCTTAGCGCTCCGAATGTCCACTTGCATTTTCTACAGAAAGAGTGTTCAGAACTGCGCAATCAAAAGTATTGTTTAACTCTGTTAGCTTAATGAACATATCAGAAATAAGTTTCACACAATGCTTCTGTGTAGTTTTTATTTGAAGATATTATTTTTCCCAATAGAGGCCTCTTAGCGCTCAGAATGTCCAATTGCAGTTTCTACTGAAAGAGTGTTTCAGAAAGGCTCAATCAAAAGTAAGGTTCAACTCTGTTAGTTGAATGCACAGAACAGAAAGAAGTTTCATACAATGCTTCTGTGTAGTTTATATTTGAACATATTCTTTTTTCCACTATTACCCACTTAGCGCTACGAATGTCCAGTTGCATTTTCTACAGACAGAGTGTTTCAAAACTGCTTAATCAAAAGTATGGTTTAACTCTGTTAGCTGAATGCTCAGATCAGAAAGAAGTTTCACAGAATGCTTCTGTGTAGTTTATATTTGAATATATTCCTTTTTCCACTACTACTCTCTTAGCGCTCCAAATGTCCAGTTGCATTTTCTACAGAAAGAGTGTTCAGATCTGCTCAATCAAAAGTATGGTTTAACTCTGTTAGCTGAATGCACAGATCAGAAAGAAGTTTCACAGAATGATTCTGTGTAGTTTATATTGAATACATTCCTTTTTCCACTATTACCCTCTTAGCGCTCCGAATCTCCACTTGCATTTTCTACAGAAAGAGTGTTTCAGAACGGCTCAATCAAAACTAAAGTTCAACTCTTTTAGTTGAACAAACAGAACAGAAAGAAGTTTCACACAATTCTTCTGTGTAGTTTTTATTTGTAGACATTCTTTTTCCCAATAGAGGCCTCTTAGCGCTCAGAATGTCCAATTGCAGTTTCTACAGAAAGAGTGTTTCAGAACGGCTCAATCAAAAGTAAGGTTCAACTCTGTTAGTTGAATGCACAGAACAGAAAGAAGTTTCATACAATGCTTCTGTGTAGTTTATATTTGAACATATTCTTTTTTCCACTATTACCCACTTAGCGCTACGAATGTCCAGTTGCATTTTCTACAGACAGAGTGTTTCAAAACTGCTCAATCAAAGGTATGGTTTAACTCTGTTAGCTGTATGCTCAGATCAGAAAGAAGTTTCACAGAATGCTTCTGTGTAGTTTATATTTGAATATATTCCTTTTTCCACTACTACGCTCTTAGCGCTCCAAATGTCCAGTTGCATTTTCAACAGAAAGAGTGTTCAGATCTGCTCAATCAAAAGTATGGTTTAACTCTGTTAGCTGAATGCACAGATCAGAAAGAAGTTTCACCGAATGATTCTGTGTAGTTTATATTTGAAGACATTCCTTTTTCCACTATTAACCTCTTAGCGCTCCGAATCTCCACTTGCATTTTCTACAAAAAGAGTGTTTCATAACTGCTCAATCAAAAATATGTTTTATCTCTGTTAACTGAATTTACAGATCAGAAATATGTTTCACAGAATGCATCTGTGTAGTTTTTATTTGAAGGTATTCTTTTTCCCAATGTAGGCCTCTTAGCGCTTAGCATGTCCAATTGCAGTTTCTACAGAAAGAGTGTTTCAGAACGGCTCAATCAAAAGTAAGGTTCAACTCTGTTAGTTGAATGCACAGAACAGAAAGAATTTTCACAGAATGCTACTGTGTAGTTTATATTTGAATATATTCCATTTTCCACTATTACCCTCTTAGCGCTCCGAATGTCCACTTGCATTATCCACAGAAAGAGTGTTCAGAACTGCGCAATCAAAAGTATGGTTTAACTCTGTTAGCTTAATGAACATATCAGAAATAAGTTTCACACAATGCTTCTGTGTAGTTTTTATTTGAAGATATTATTTTTCCCAATAGAGGCCTCTTAGCGCTCAGAATGTCCAATTGCAGTTTCTACAGAAAGAGTGTTTCAGAAAGGCTCAATCAAAAGTAAGGTTCAACTCTGTTAGTTGAATGCACAGAACAGAAAGAAGTTTCATACAATGCTTCTGTGTAGTTTATATTTGAACATATTCTTTTTTCCACTATTACCCACTTAGCGCTACGAATGTCCAGTTGCATTTTCTACAGACAGAGTGTTTCAAAACTGCTCAATCAAAAGTATGGTTTAACTCTGTTAGCTGAATGCTCAGATCAGAAAGAAGTTTCACAGAATGCTTCTGTGTAGTTTATATTTGAATATATTCCTTTTTCCACTACTACTCTCTTAGCGCTCCAAATGTCCAGTTGCATTTTCTACAGTAAGAGTGTTCAGATCTGCTCAATCAAAAGTATGGTTTAACTCTGTTAGCTGAATGCACAGATCAGAAAGCAGTTTCACAGAATGATTCTGTGTAGTTTATATTTGGAGACATTCCTTTTTCCACTATTACCCTCTTAGCGCTCCGAATCTCCACTTGCATTTTCTACAGAAAGAGTGTTTCAGAACGGCTCAATCAAAACTAAGGTTCAACTCTTTTAGTTGAACAAACAGAACAGAAAGAAGTTTCACACAATTCTTCTGTGTAGTTTTTATTTGTAGACATTCTTTTTCCCAATATAGGCCTCTTAGCGCTCAGAATGTCCAATTGCAGTTTCTACAGAAAGAGTGTTTCAGAACGGCTCAATCAAAAGTAAGGTTCAACTCTGTTATTTGAATGCACAGAACAGAAAGTAGTTTCATACAATGCTTCTGTGTAGTTTATATTTGAACGTATTCTTTTTTCCACTATTACCCACTTAGCGCTACGAATGTCCAGTTGCATTTTCTACAGACAGAGTGTTTCAAAACTGCTCAATCAAAAGTATGGTTTAACTCTGTTAGCTGTATGCTCAGATCAGAAAGAAATTTCACAGAATGATTCTGTGTAGTTTATATTTGAATATATTCCTTTTTCCACTACTACGCTCTTAGCGCTCCAAATGTCCAGTTGCATTTTCAACAGAAAGAGTGTTCAGATCTGCTCAATCAAAAGTATGGTTTAACTCTGTTAGCTGAATGCACAGATCAGAAAGAAGTTTCACCGAATGATTCTGTGTAGTTTATATTTGAAGACATTCCTTTTTCCACTATTACCCTCTTAGCGCTCCGAATCTCCACTTGCATTTTCTACAAAAAGAGTGTTTCATAACTGCTCAATCAAAAATATGTTTTATCTCTGTTAACTGAATTTACAGATCAGAAATATGTTTCACAGAATGCATCTGTGTAGTTTTTATTTGAAGATATTCTTTTTCCCAATGTAGGCCTCTTAGCGCTTAGCATGTCCAATTGCAGTTTCTACAGAAAGAGTGTTTCAGAACGGCTCAATCAAAAGTAAGGTTCAACTCTGTTAGTTGAATGCACAGAACAGAAAGAATTTTCACAGAATGCTACTGCGTAGTTTATATTTGAATATATTCCATTTTCCACTATTACCCTCTTAGCGCTCCGAATGTCCACTTGCATTTTCCACAGAAAGAGTGTTCAGAACTGCGCAATCAAAAGTATGGTTTAACTCTGTTAGCTTAATGAACATATCAGAAATAAGTTTCACACAATGCTTCTGTGTAGTTTTTATTTGAAGGTATTATTTTTCCCAATAGAGGCCTCTTAGCGCTCAGAATGTCCAATTGCAGTTTCTACAGAAAGAGTGTTTCAGAAAGGCTCAATCAAAAGTAAGGTTCAACTCTGTTAGTTGAATGCACAGAACAGAAAGAAGTTTCATACAATGCTTCTGTGTAGTTTATATTTGAAGATATTCTTTTTTCCACTATTACCCACTTAGCGCTACGAATGTCCAGTTGCATTTTCTACAGACAGAGTGTTTCAAAACTGCTCAATCAAAAGTATGGTTTAACTCTGTTAGCTGAATGCTCAGATCAGAAAGAAGTTTCACAGAATGCTTCTGTGTAGTTTATATTTGAATATATTCCTTTTTCCACTACTACTCTCTTAGCGCTCCAAATGTGCAGTTGCATTTTCTACAGTAAGAGTGTTCAGATCTGCTCAATCAAAAGTATGGTTTAACTCTGTTAGCAGAATGCACAGATCAGAAAGAAGTTTCACAGAATGATTCTGTGTAGTTTATATTTGGAGACATTCCTTTTTCCACTATTACCCTCTTAGCGCTCCGAATCTCCACTTGCATTTTCTACAGAAAGAGTGTTTCAGAACGGCTCAATCAAAACTAAGGTTCAACTCTTTTAGTTGAACAAACAGAACAGAAAGAAGTTTCACACAATTCTTCTGTGTAGTTTTTATTTGTAGACATTCTTTTTCCCAATATAGGCCTCTTAGCGCTCAGAATGTCCAATTGCAGTTTCTACAGAAAGAGTGTTTCAGAACGGCTCAATCAAAAGTAAGGTTCAACTCTGTTAGTTGAATGCACAGAACAGAAAGTAGTTTCATACAATGCTTCTGTGTAGTTTATATTTGAACGTATTCTTTTTTCCACTATTACCCACTTAGCGCTACGAATGTCCAGTTGCATTTTCTACAGACAGAGTGTTTCAAAACTGCTCAATCAAAAGTATGGTTTAACTCTGTTAGCTGTATGCTCAGATCAGAAAGAAGTTTCACAGAATGCTTCTGTGTAGTTTATATTTGAATATATTCCTTTTTCCACTACTACGCTCTTATCGCTCCAAATGTCCAGTTGCATTTTCAACAGAAAGAGTGTTCAGATCTGCTCAATCAAAAGTATGGTTTAACTCTGTTAGCTGAATGCACAGATCAGAAAGAAGTTTCACCGAATGATTCTGTGTAGTTTATATTTGAAGACATTCCTTTTTCCACTATTACCCTCTTAGCGCTCCGAATCTCCACTTGCATTTTCTACAAAAAGAGTGTTTCATAACTGCTCAATCAAAAATATGTTTTATCTCTGTTAACTGAATTTACAGATCAGAAATATGTTTCACAGAATGCATCTGTGTAGTTTTTATTTGAAGATATTCTTTTTCCCAATGTAGGCCTCTTAGCGCTTAGCATGTCCAATTGCAGTTTCTACAGAAAGAGTGTTTCAGAACGGCTCAATCAAAAGTAAGGTTCAACTCTGTTAGTTGAATGCACAGAACAGAAAGAATTTTCACAGAATGCTACTGTGTAGTTTATATTTGAATATATTCCATTTTCCACTATTACCCTCTTAGCGCTCCGAATGTCCACTTGCATTTTCCACAGAAAGAGTGTTCAGAACTGCGCAATCAAAAGTATGGTTTAACTCTGTTAGCTTAATGAACATATCAGAAATAAGTTTCACACAATGCTTCTGTGTAGTTTTTATTTGAAGGTATTATTTTTCCCAATAGAGGCCTCTTAGCGCTCAGAATGTCCAATTGCAGTTTCTACAGAAAGAGTGTTTCAGAAAGGCTCAATCAAAAATAAGGTTCAACTCTGTTAGTTGAATGCACAGAACAGAAAGAAGTTTCATACAATGCTTCTGTGTAGTTTATATTTGAACATATTCTTTTTTCCACTATTACCCACTTAGCGCTACGAATGTCCAGTTGCATTTTCTACAGACAGAGTGTTTCAAAACTGCTCAATCAAAAGTATGGTTTAACTCTGTTAGCTGAATGCTCAGATCAGAAAGAAGTTTCACAGAATGCTTCTGTGTAGTTTATATTTGAATATATTCCTTTTTCCACTACTACTCTTTTAGCGCTCCAAATGTCCAGTTGCATTTTCTACAGTAAGAGTGTTCAGATCTGCTCAATCAAAAGTATGGTTTAACTGTGTTAGCTGAATGCACAGATCAGAAAGAAGTTTCACAGAATGATTCTGTGTAGTTTATATTTGGAGACATTCCTTTTTCCACTATTACCCTCTTAGCGCTCCGAATTTCCACTTGCATTTTCTACAGAAAGAGTGTTTCAGAACGGCTCAATCAAAACTAAGGTTCAACTCTTTTAGTTGAACAAACAGAACAGAAAGAAGTTTCACACAATTCTTCTGTGTAGTTTTTATTTGTAGACATTCTTTTTCCCAATATAGGCCTCTTAGCGCTCAGAATGTCCAATTGCAGTTTCTACAGAAAGAGTGTTTCAGAACGGCTCAATCAAAAGTAAGGTTCAACTCTGTTAGTTGAATGCACAGAACAGAAAGTAGTTTCATACAATGTTTCTGTGTAGTTTATATTTGAACGTATTCTTTTTTCCACTATTACCCACTTAGCGCTACGAATGTCCAGTTGCATTTTCTACAGACAGAGTGTTTCAAAACTGCTCAATCAAAAGTATGGTTTAACTCTGTTAGCTGTATGCTCAGATCAGAAAGAAGTTAACAGAATGCTTCTGTGTAGTTTATATTTGAATATATTCCTTTTTCCACTACTACTCTCTTAGCGCTCCAAATGTCCAGTTGCATTTTCAACAGAAAGAGTGTTCAGACCTGCTCAATCAAAAGTATGGTTTAACTCTGTTAGCTGAATGCACAGATCAGAAAGAAGTTTCACCGAATGATTCTGTGTAGTTTATATTTGAAGACATTCCTTTTTCCACTATTACCCTCTTAGCGCTCCGAATCTCCACTTGCATTTTCTACAAAAAGAGTGTTTCATAACTGCTCAATCAAAAATATGTTTTATCTCTGTTAACTGAATTTACAGATCAGAAATATGTTTCACAGAATGCATCTGTGTAGTTTTTATTTGAAGATATTCTTTTTCCCAATGTAGGCCTCTTAGCGCTTAGCATGTCCAATTGCAGTTTCTACAGAAAGAGTGTTTCAGAACGGCTCAATCAAAAGTAAGGTTCAACTCTGTTAGTTGAATGCACAGAACAGAAAGAATTTTCACAGAATGCTACTGCGTAGTTTATATTTGAATATATTCCATTTTCCACTATTACCCTCTTAGCGCTCCGAATGTCCACTTGCATTTTCCACAGAAAGAGTGTTCAGAACTGCGCAATCAAAAGTATGGTTTAACTCTGTTAGCTTAATGAACATATCAGAAATAAGTTTCACACAATGCTTCTGTGTAGTTTTTATTTGAAGGTATTATTTTTCCCAATAGAGGCCTCTTAGCGCTCAGAATGTCCAATTGCAGTTTCTACAGAAAGAGTGTTTCAGAAAGGCTCAATCAAAAGTAAGGTTCAACTCTGTTAGTTGAATGCACAGAACAGAAAGAAGTTTCATACAATGCTTCTGTGTAGTTTATATTTGAAGATATTCTTTTTTCCACTATTACCCACTTAGCGCTACGAATGTCCAGTTGCATTTTCTACAGACAGAGTGTTTCAAAACTGCTCAATCAAAAGTATGGTTTAACTCTGTTAGCTGAATGCTCAGATCAGAAAGAAGTTTCACAGAATGCTTCTGTGTAGTTTATATTTGAATATATTCCTTTTTCCACTACTACTCTCTTAGCGCTCCAAATGTGCAGTTGCATTTTCTACAGTAAGAGTGTTCAGATCTGCTCAATCAAAAGTATGGTTTAACTCTGTTAGCAGAATGCACAGATCAGAAAGAAGTTTCACAGAATGATTCTGTGTAGTTTATATTTGGAGACATTCCTTTTTCCACTATTACCCTCTTAGCGCTCCGAATCTCCACTTGCATTTTCTACAGAAAGAGTGTTTCAGAACGGCTCAATCAAAACTAAGGTTCAACTCTTTTAGTTGAACAAACAGAACAGAAAGAAGTTTCACACAATTCTTCTGTGTAGTTTTTATTTGTAGACATTCTTTTTCCCAATATAGGCCTCTTAGCGCTCAGAATGTCCAATTGCAGTTTCTACAGAAAGAGTGTTTCAGAACGGCTCAATCAAAAGTAAGGTTCAACTCTGTTAGTTGAATGCACAGAACAGAAAGTAGTTTCATACAATGCTTCTGTGTAGTTTATATTTGAACGTATTCTTTTTTCCACTATTACCCACTTAGCGCTACGAATGTCCAGTTGCATTTTCTACAGACAGAGTGTTTCAAAACTGCTCAATCAAAAGTATGGTTTAACTCTGTTAGCTGTATGCTCAGATCAGAAAGAAGTTTCACAGAATGCTTCTGTGTAGTTTATATTTGAATATATTCCTTTTTCCACTACTACGCTCTTATCGCTCCAAATGTCCAGTTGCATTTTCAACAGAAAGAGTGTTCAGATCTGCTCAATCAAAAGTATGGTTTAACTCTGTTAGCTGAATGCACAGATCAGAAAGAAGTTTCACCGAATGATTCTGTGTAGTTTATATTTGAAGACATTCCTTTTTCCACTATTACCCTCTTAGCGCTCCGAATCTCCACTTGCATTTTCTACAAAAAGAGTGTTTCATAACTGCTCAATCAAAAATATGTTTTATCTCTGTTAACTGAATTTACAGATCAGAAATATGTTTCACAGAATGCATCTGTGTAGTTTTTATTTGAAGATATTCTTTTTCCCAATGTAGGCCTCTTAGCGCTTAGCATGTCCAATTGCAGTTTCTACAGAAAGAGTGTTTCAGAACGGCTCAATCAAAAGTAAGGTTCAACTCTGTTAGTTGAATGCACAGAACAGAAAGAATTTTCACAGAATGCTACTGTGTAGTTTATATTTGAATATATTCCATTTTCCACTATTACCCTCTTAGCGCTCCGAATGTCCACTTGCATTTTCCACAGAAAGAGTGTTCAGAACTGCGCAATCAAAAGTATGGTTTAACTCTGTTAGCTTAATGAACATATCAGAAATAAGTTTCACACAATGCTTCTGTGTAGTTTTTATTTGAAGGTATTATTTTTCCCAATAGAGGCCTCTTAGCGCTCAGAATGTCCAATTGCAGTTTCTACAGAAAGAGTGTTTCAGAAAGGCTCAATCAAAAATAAGGTTCAACTCTGTTAGTTGAATGCACAGAACAGAAAGAAGTTTCATACAATGCTTCTGTGTAGTTTATATTTGAACATATTCTTTTTTCCACTATTACCCACTTAGCGCTACGAATGTCCAGTTGCATTTTCTACAGACAGAGTGTTTCAAAACTGCTCAATCAAAAGTATGGTTTAACTCTGTTAGCTGAATGCTCAGATCAGAAAGAAGTTTCACAGAATGCTTCTGTGTAGTTTATATTTGAATATATTCCTTTTTCCACTACTACTCTTTTAGCGCTCCAAATGTCCAGTTGCATTTTCTACAGTAAGAGTGTTCAGATCTGCTCAATCAAAAGTATGGTTTAACTGTGTTAGCTGAATGCACAGATCAGAAAGAAGTTTCACAGAATGATTCTGTGTAGTTTATATTTGGAGACATTCCTTTTTCCACTATTACCCTCTTAGCGCTCCGAATTTCCACTTGCATTTTCTACAGAAAGAGTGTTTCAGAACGGCTCAATCAAAACTAAGGTTCAACTCTTTTAGTTGAACAAACAGAACAGAAAGAAGTTTCACACAATTCTTCTGTGTAGTTTTTATTTGTAGACATTCTTTTTCCCAATATAGGCCTCTTAGCGCTCAGAATGTCCAATTGCAGTTTCTACAGAAAGAGTGTTTCAGAACGGCTCAATCAAAAGTAAGGTTCAACTCTGTTAGTTGAATGCACAGAACAGAAAGTAGTTTCATACAATGTTTCTGTGTAGTTTATATTTGAACGTATTCTTTTTTCCACTATTACCCACTTAGCGCTACGAATGTCCAGTTGCATTTTCTACAGACAGAGTGTTTCAAAACTGCTCAATCAAAAGTATGGTTTAACTCTGTTAGCTGTATGCTCAGATCAGAAAGAAGTTAACAGAATGCTTCTGTGTAGTTTATATTTGAATATATTCCTTTTTCCACTACTACTCTCTTAGCGCTCCAAATGTCCAGTTGCATTTTCAACAGAAAGAGTGTTCAGACCTGCTCAATCAAAAGTATGGTTTAACTCTGTTAGCTGAATGCACAGATCAGAAAGAAGTTTCACCGAATGATTCTGTGTAGTTTATATTTGAAGACATTCCTTTTTCCACTATTACCCTCTTAGCGCTCCGAATCTCCACTTGCATTTTCTACAAAAAGAGTGTTTCATAACTGCTCAATCAAAAATATGTTTTATCTCTGTTAACTGAATTTACAGATCAGAAATATGTTTCACAGAATGCATCTGTGTAGTTTTTATTTGAAGATATTCTTTTTCCCAATGTTGGCCTCTTAGCGCTTAGCATGTCCAATTGCAGTTTCTACAGATAGAGTGTTTCAGAACGGCTCAATCAAAAGTAAGGTTCAACTCTGTTAGTTGAATGCACAGTACAGAAAGAATTTTCACAGAATGCTACTGTGTAGTTTATATTTGAATATATTCCTTTTTCCATTATTACCCTCTTAGCGCTCCGAATGTCCACTTGCATTTTCTACAGAAAGAGTGTTCAGAACTGCGCAATCAAAAGTATGGTTTAACTCTGTTAGCTTAATGAACATATCAGAAATAAGTTTCACACAATGCTTTTGTGTAGTTTTTATTTGAAGATATTATTTTTCCCAATAGAGGCCTCTTAGCGCTCAGAATGTCCAATTGCAGTTTCTACAGAAAGAGTGTTTCAGAAAGGCTCAATCAAAAGTAAGGTTCAACTCTGTTAGTTGAATGCACAGAACAGAAAGAAGTTTCATACAATGCTTCTGTGTAGTTTATATTTGAACATATTCTTTTTTCCACTATTACCCACTTAGCGCTACGAATGTCCAGTTGCATTTTCTACAGACAGAGTGTTTCAAAACTGCTCAATCAAAAGTATGGTTTAACTCTGTTAGCTGAATGCTCAGATCAGAAAGAAGTTTCACAGAATGCTTCTGTGTAGTTTATATTTGAATATATTCCTTTTTCCACTACTACTCTCTTAGCGCTCCAAATGTCCAGTTGCATTTTCTACAGTAAGAGTGTTCAGATCTGCTCAATCAAAAGTATGGTTTAACTCTGTTAGCTGAATGCACAGATCAGAAAGAAGTTTCACAGAATGATTCTGTGTAGTTTATATTTGGAGACATTCCTTTTTCCACTATTAACCTCTTAGCGCTCCGAATCTCCACTTGCATTTTCTACAGAAAGAGTGTTTCAGAACGGCTCAATCAAAACTAAGGTTCAACTCTTTTAGTTGAACAAACAGAACAGAAAGAAGTTTCACACAATTCTTCTGTGTAGTTTTTATTTGTAGACATTCTTTTTCCCAATATAGGCCTCTTAGCGCTCAGAATGTCCAATTGCAGTTTCTACAGAAAGAGTGTTTCAGAACGGCTCAATCAAAAGTAAGGTTCAACTCTGTTAGTTGAATGCACAGAACAGAAAGTAGTTTCATACAATGCTTCTGTGTAGTTTATATTTGAACGTATTCTTTTTTCCACTATTACCCACTTAGCGCTACGAATGTCCAGTTGCATTTTCTACAGACAGAGTGTTTCAAAACTGCTCAATCAAAAGTATGGTTTAACTCTGTTAGCTGTATGCTCAGATCAGAAAGAAGTTTCACAGAATGCTTCTGTGTAGTTTATATTTGAATATATTCCTTTTTCCACTACTACGCTCTTAGCGCTCCAAATGTCCAGTTGCATTTTCAACAGAAAGAGTGTTCAGATCTGCGCAATCAAAAGTATGGTTTAACTCTGTTAGCTGAATGCACAGATCAGAAAGAAGTTTCACCGAATGATTCTGTGTAGTTTATATTTGAAGACATTCCTTTTTCCACTATTACCCTCTTAGCGCTCCGAATCTCCACTTGCATTTTCTACAAAAAGAGTGTTTCATAACTGCTCAATCAAAAATATGTTTTATCTCTGTTAACTGAATTTACAGATCAGAAATATGTTTCACATAATGCATCTGTGTAGTTTTTATTTGAAGATATTCTTTTTCCCAATGTAAGCCTCTTAGCGCTTAGCATGTCCAATTGCAGTTTCTACAGAAAGAGTGTTTCAGAACGGCTCAATAAAAAGTAAGGTTCAACTCTGTTAGTTGAATGCACAGAACAGAAAGAATTTTCACAGAATGCTACTGTGTAGTTTATATTTGAATATATTCCATTTTCCACTATTACCCTCTTAGCGCTCCGAATGTCCACTTGCATTTTCCACAGAAAGAGTGTCCAGAACTGCGCAATCAAAAGTATGGTTTAACTCTGTTAGCTTAATGAACATATCAGAAATAAGTTTCACACAATGCTTCTGTGTACTTTTTATTTGAAGGTATTATTTTTCCCAATAGAGGCCTCTTAGCGCTCAGAATGTCCAATTGCAGTTCCTACAGAAAGAGTGTTTCAGAAAGGCTCAATCAAAAGTAAGGTTCAACTCTGTTAGTTGAATGCACAGAACAGAAAGAAGTTTCATACAATGCTTCTGTGTAGTTTATATTTGAACATATTCTTTTTTCCACTATTACCCACTTAGCGCTACGAATGTCCAGTTGCATTTTCTACAGACAGAGTGTTTCAAAACTGCTCAATCAAAAGTATGGTTTAACTCTGTTAGCTGAATGCTCAGATCAGAAAGAAGTTTCACAGAATGCTTCTGTGTAGTTTATATTTGAATATATTCCTTTTTCCACTAATACTCTCTTAGCGCTCCAAATGTCCAGTTGCATTTTCTACAGTAAGAGTGTTCAGATCTGCTCAATCAAAAGTATGGTTTAACTCTGTTAGCTGAATGCACAGATCAGAAAGAAGTTTCACAGAATGATTCTGTGTAGTTTATATTTGGAGACATTCCTTTTTCCACTATTACCCTCTTAGCGCTCCGAATCTCCACTTGCATTTTCTACAGAAAGAGTGTTTCAGAACGGCTCAATCAAAACTAAGGTTCAACTCTTTTAGTTGAACAAACAGAACAGAAAGAAGTTTCACACAATTCTTCTGTGTAGTTTTTATTTGTAGACATTCTTTTTCCCAATATAGGCCTCTTAGCGCTCAGAATGTCCAATTGTAGTTTCTACAGAAAGAGTGTTTCAGAACGGCTCAATCAAAAGTAAGGTTCAACTCTGTTAGTTGAATGCACAGAACAGAAAGTAGTTTCATACAATGCTTCTGTGTAGTTTATATTTGAACGTATTCTTTTTTCCACTATTACCCACTTAGCGCTACGAATGTCCAGTTGCATTTTCTACAGACAGAGTGTTTCAAAACAGCTCAATCAAAAGTATGGTTTAACTCTGTTAGCTGTATGCTCAGATCAGAAAGAAGTTAACAGAATGCTTCTGTGTAGGTTATATTTGAATATATTCCTTTTTCCACTACTACGCTCTTAGCGCTCCAAATGTCCAGTTGCATTTTCAACAGAAAGAGTGTTCAGATCTGCTCAATCAAAAGTATGGTTTAACTCTGTTAGCTGAATGCACAGATCAGAAAGAAGTTTCACCGAATGATTCTGTGTAGTTTATATTTGAAGACATTCCTTTTTCCACTATTACCCTCTTAGCGTTCCGAATCTCCACTTGCATTTTCTACAAAAAGAGTGTTTCATAACTGCTCAATCAAAAATATGTTTTATCTCTGTTAACTGAATTTACAGATCAGAAATATGTTTCACAGAATGCATCTGTGTAGTTTTTATTTGAAGATATTCTTTTTCCCAATGTAGGCCTCTTAGCGCTTAGCATGTCCAATTGCAGTTTCTACAGAAAGAGTGTTTCAGAACGGCTCAATCAAAAGTAAGGTTCAACTCTGTTAGTTGAATGCACAGAACAGAAAGAATTTTCACAGAATGCTACTGTGTAGTTTATATTTGAATATATTCCATTTTCCACTATTACCCTCTTAGCCCTCCGAATGTCCACTTGCATTTTCCACAGAAAGAGTGTTCAGAACTGCGCAATCAAAAGTATGGTTTAACTCTGTTAGCTTAATGAACATATCAGAAATAAGTTTCACACAATGCTTCTGTGTACTTTTTATTTGAAGGTATTATTTTTCCCAATAGAGGCCTCTTAGCGCTCAGAATGTCCAATTGCAGTTCCTACAGAAAGAGTGTTTCAGAAAGGCTCAATCAAAAGTAAGGTTCAACTCTGTTAGTTGAATGCACAGAACAGAAAGAAGTTTCATACAATGCTTCTGTGTAGTTTATATTTGAACATATTCTTTTTTCCACTATTACCCACTTAGCGCTACGAATGTCCAGTTGCATTTTCTACAGACAGAGTGTTTCAAAACTGCTCAATCAAAAGTATGGTTTAACTCTGTTAGCTGAATGCTCAGATCAGAAAGAAGTTTCACAGAATGCTTCTGTGTAGTTTATATTTGAATATATTCCTTTTTCCACTACTACTCTCTTAGCGCTCCAAATGTCCAGTTGCATTTTCTACAGTAAGAGTGTTCAGATCTGCTCAATCAAAAGTATGGTTTAACTCTGTTAGCTGAATGCACAGATCAGAAAGAAGTTTCACAGAATGATTCTGTGTAGTTTATATTTGGAGACATTCCTTTTTCCACTATTACCCTCTTAGCGCTCCGAATCTCCACTTGCATTTTCTACAGAAAGAGTGTTTCAGAACGGCTCAATCAAAACTAAGGTTCAACTCTTTTAGTTGAACAAACAGAACAGAAAGAAGTTTCACACAATTCTTCTGTGTAGTTTTTATTTGTAGACATTCTTTTTCCCAATATAGGCCTCTTAGCGCTCAGAATGTCCAATTGCAGTTTCTACAGAAAGAGTGTTTCAGAACGGCTCAATCAAAAGTAAGGTTCAACTCTGTTAGTTGAATGCACAGAACAGAAAGTAGTTTCATACAATGCTTCTGTGTAGTTTATATTTGAACGTATTCTTTTTTCCACTATTACCCACTTAGCGCTACGAATGTCCAGTTGCATTTTCTACAGACAGAGTGTTTCAAAACTGCTCAATCAAAAGTATGGTTTAACTCTGTTAGCTGTATGCTCAGATCAGAAAGAATTTAACAGAATGCTTCTGTGTAGTTTATATTTGAATATATTCCTTTTTCCACTACTACGCTATTAGCGCTCCAAATGTCCAGTTGCATTTTCAACAGAAAGAGTGTTCAGATCTGCTCAATCAAAAGTATGGTTTAACTCTGTTAGCTGAATGCACAGATCAGAAAGAAGTTTCACCGAATGATTCTGTGTAGTTTATATTTGAAGACATTCCTTTTTCCACTATTACCCTCTTAGCGTTCCGAATCTCCACTTGCATTTTCTACAAAAAGAGTGTTTCATAACTGCTCAATCAAAAATATGTTTTATCTCTGTTAACTGAATTTACAGATCAGAAATATGTTTCACAGAATGCATCTGTGTAGTTTTTATTTGAAGATATTCTTTTTCCCAATGTAGGCCTCTTAGCGCTTAGCATGTCCAATTGCAGTTTCTACAGAAAGAGTGTTTCAGAACGGCTCAATCAAAAGTAAGGTTCAACTCTGTTAGTTGAATGCACAGAACAGAAAGAATTTTCACAGAATGCTACTGTGTAGTTTATATTTGAATATATTCCATTTTCCTCTATTACCCTCTTAGCGCTCCGAATCTCCACTTGCATTTTCCACAGAAAGAGTGTTCAGAACTGCGCAATCAAAAGTATGGTTTAACTCTGTTAGCTTAATGAACATATCAGAAATAAGTTTCACACAATGCTTCTGTGTAGTTTTTATTTGAAGATATTATTTTTCCCAATAGAGGCCTCTTAGCGCTCAGAATCTCCAATTGCAGTTTCTACAGAAAGAGTGTTTCAGAAAGGCTCAATCAAAAGTAAGGTTCAACTCTGTTAGTTGAATGCACAGAACAGAAAGAAGTTTCATACAATGCTTCTGTGTAGTTTATATTTGAACATATTCTTTTTTCCACTATTACCCACTTAGCGCTACGAATGTCCAGTTGCATTTTCTACAGACAGTGTGTTTCAAAACTGCTCAATCAAAAGTATGGTTTAACTCTGTTAGCTGAATGCTCAGATCAGAAAGAAGTTTCACAGAATGCTTCTGTGTAGTTTATATTTGAATATATTCCTTTTTCCACTACTACCCTCTTAGCGCTCCAAATGTCCAGTTGCATTTTCTACAGAAAGAGTGTTCAGATCTGCTCAATCAAAAGTATGGTTTAACTCTGTTAGCTGAATGCACAGATCAGAAAGAAGTTTCACAGAATGATTCTGTGTAGTTTATATTTGGAGACATTCCTTTTTCCACTATTACCCTCTTAGCGCTCCGAATCTCCACTTGCATTTTCTACAGAAAGAGTGTTTCAGAACGGCTCAATCAAAACTAAGGTTCAACTCTTTTAGTTGAACAAACAGAACAGAAAGAAGTTTCACACAATTCTTCTGTGTAGTTTTTATTTGTAGACATTCTTTTTCCCAATATAGGCCTCTTAGCGCTCAGAATGTCCAATTGTAGTTTCTACAGAAAGAGTGTTTCAGAACGGCTCAATCAAAAGTAAGGTTCAACTCTGTTAGTTGAATGCACAGAACAGAAAGTAGTTTCATACAATGCTTCTGTGTAGTTTATATTTGAACGTATTCTTTTTTCCACTATTACCCACTTAGCGCTACGAATGTCCAGTTGCATTTTCTACAGACAGAGTGTTTCAAAACTGCTCAATCAAAAGTATGGTTTAACTCTGTTAGCTGTATGCTCAGATCAGAAAGAAGTTTCACAGAATGCTTCTGTGTAGTTTATATTTGAATATATTCCTTTTTCCACTACTACGCTCTTAGCGCTCCAAATGTCCAGTTGCATTTTCAACAGAAAGAGTGTTCAGATCTGCTCAATCAAAAGTATGGTTTAACTCTGTTAGCTGAATGCACAGATCAGAAAGAAGTTTCACCGAATGATTCTGTGTAGTTTATATTTGAAGACATTCCTTTTTCCACTATTACCCTCTTAGCGTTCCGAATCTCCACTTGCATTTTCTACAAAAAGAGTGTTTCATAACTGCTCAATCAAAAATATGTTTTATCTCTGTTAACTGAATTTACAGATCAGAAATATGTTTCACAGAATGCATCTGTGTAGTTTTTATTTGAAGATATTCTTTTTCCCAATGTAGGCCTCTTAGCGCTTAGCATGTCCAATTGCAGTTTCTACAGAAAGAGTGTTTCAGAACGGCTCAATCAAAAGTAAGGTTCAACTCTGTTAGTTGAATGCACAGAACAGAAAGAATTTTCACAGAATGCTACTGTGTAGTTTATATTTGAATATATTCCATTTTCCACTATTACCCTCTTAGCGCTCCGAATGTCCACTTGCATTTTCCACAGAAAGAGTGTTCAGAACTGCGCAATCAAAAGTATGGTTTAACTCTGTTAGCTTAATGAACATATCAGAAATAAGTTTCACACAATGCTTCTGTGTAGTTTTTATTTGAAGATATTATTTTTCCCAATAGAGGCCTCTTAGCGCTCAGAATCTCCAATTGCAGTTTCTACAGAAAGAGTGTTTCAGAAAGGCTCAATCAAAAGTAAGGTTCAACTCTGTTAGTTGAATGCACAGAACAGAAAGAAGTTTCATACAATGCTTCTGTGTAGTTTATATTTGAACATATTCTTTTTTCCACTATTACCCACTTAGCGCTACGAATGTCCAGTTGCATTTTCTACAGACAGAGTGTTTCAAAACTGCTCAATCAAAAGTATGGTTTAACTCTGTTAGCTGAATGCTCAGATCAGAAAGAAGTTTCACAGAATGCTTCTGTGTAGTTTATATTTGAATATATTCCTTTTTCCACTACTACCCTCTTAGCGCTCCAAATGTCCAGTTGCATTTTCTACAGAAAGAGTGTTCAGATCTGCTCAATCAAAAGTATGGTTTAACTCTGTTAGCTGAATGCACAGATCAGAAAGAAGTTTCACAGAATGATTCTGTGTAGTTTATATTTGGAGACATTCCTTTTTCCACTATTACCCTCTTAGCGCTCCGAATCTCCACTTGCATTTTCTACAGAAAGAGTGTTTCAGAACGGCTCAATCAAAACTAAGGTTCAACTCTTTTAGTTGAACAAACAGAACAGAAAGAAGTTTCACACAATTCTTCTGTGTAGTTTTTATTTGTAGACATTCTTTTTCCCAATATAGGCCTCTTAGCGCTCAGAATGTCCAATTGTAGTTTCTACAGAAAGAGTGTTTCAGAACGGCTCAATCAAAAGTAAGGTTCAACTCTGTTAGTTGAATGCACAGAACAGAAAGTAGTTTCATACAATGCTTCTGTGTAGTTTATATTTGAACGTATTCTTTTTTCCACTATTACCCACTTAGCGCTACGAATGTCCAGTTGCATTTTCTACAGACAGAGTGTTTCAAAACTGCTCAATCAAAAGTATGGTTTAACTCTGTTAGCTGTATGCTCAGATCAGAAAGAAGTTTCACAGAATGCTTCTGTGTAGTTTATATTTGAATATATTCCTTTTTCCACTACTACGCTCTTAGCGCTCCAAATGTCCAGTTGCATTTTCAACAGAAAGAGTGTTCAGATCTGCTCAATCAAAAGTATGGTTTAACTCTGTTAGCTGAATGCACAGATCAGAAAGAAGTTTCACCGAATGATTCTGTGTAGTTTATATTTGAAGACATTCCTTTTTCCACTATTACCCTCTTAGCGCTCCGAATCTCCACTTGCATTTTCTACAAAAAGAGTGTTTCATAACTGCTCAATCAAAAATATGTTTTATCTCTGTTAACTGAATTTACAGATCAGAAATATATTTCACAGAATGCATCTGTGTAGTTTTTATTTGAAGATATTCTTTTTCCCAATGTAGGCCTCTTAGCGCTTAGCATGTCCAATTGCAGTTTCTAGAGAAAGAGTGTTTCAGAACGGCTCAATCAAAAGTAAGGTTCAACTCTGTTAGTTGAATGCACAGAACAGAAAGAATTTTCACAGAATGCTACTGTGTAGTTTATATTTGAATATATTCCATTTTCCACTATTACCCTCTTAGCGCTCCGAATGTCCACTTGCATTTTCCACAGAAAGAGTGTTCAGAACTGCGCAATCAAAAGTATGGTTTAACTCTGTTAGCTTAATGAACATATCAGAAATAAGTTTCACACAATGCTTCTGTGTAGTTTTTATTTGAAGATATTATTTTTCCCAATATAGGCCTCTTAGCGCTCAGAATCTCCAATTGCAGTTTCTACAGAAAGAGTGTTTCAGAAAGGCTCAATCAAAAGTAAGGTTCAACTCTGTTAGTTGAAAGCACAGAACAGAAAGAAGTTTCATACAATGCTTCTGTGTAGTTTATATTTGAACATATTCTTTTTTCCACTATTACCCACTTAGCGCTACGAATGTCCAGTTGCATTTTCTACAGACAGAGTGTTTCAAAACTGCTCAATCAAAAGTATGGTTTAACTCTGTTAGCTGAATGCTCAGATCAGAAAGAAGTTTCACAGAATGCTTCTGTGTAGTTTATATTTGAATATATTCCTTTTTCCACTACTACCCTCTTAGCGCTCCAAATGTCCAGTTGCATTTTCTACAGAAAGAGTGTTCAGATCTGCTCAATCAAAAGTATGGTTTAACTCTGTTAGCTGAATGCACAGATCAGAAAGAAGTTTCACAGAATGATTCTGTGTAGTTTATATTTGGAGACATTCCTTTTTCCACTATTACCCTCTTAGCGCTCCGAATCTCCACTTGCATTTTCTACAGAAAGAGTGTTTCAGAACGGCTCAATCAAAACTAAGGTTCAACTCTTTTAGTTGAACAAACAGAACAGAAAGAAGTTTCACACAATTCTTCTGTGTAGTTTTTATTTGTAGACATTCTTTTTCCCAATATAGGCCTCTTAGCGCTCAGAATGTCCAATTGTAGTTTCTACAGAAAGAGTGTTTCAGAACGGCTCAATCAAAAGTAAGGTTCAACTCTGTTAGTTGAATGCACAGAACAGAAAGTAGTTTCATACAATGCTTCTGTGTAGTTTATATTTGAACGTATTCTTTTTTCCACTATTACCCACTTAGCGCTACGAATGTCCAGTTGCATTTTCTACAGACAGAGTGTTTCAAAACTGCTCAATCAAAAGTATGGTTTAACTCTGTTAGCTGTATGCTCAGATCAGAAAGAAGTTTCACAGAATGCTTCTGTGTAGTTTATATTTGAATATATTCCTTTTTCCACTACTACGCTCTTAGCGCTCCAAATGTCCAGTTGCATTTTCAACAGAAAGAGTGTTCAGATCTGCTCAATCAAAAGTATGGTTTAACTCTGTTAGCTGAATGCACAGATCAGAAAGAAGTTTCACCGAATGATTCTGTGTAGTTTATATTTTAAGACATTCCTTTTTCCACTATTACCCTCTTAGCGCTCCGAATCTCCACTTGCATTTTCTACAAAAAGAGTGTTTCATAACTGCTCAATCAAAAATATGTTTTATCTCTGTTAACTGAATTTACAGATCAGAAATATATTTCACAGAATGCATCTGTGTAGTTTTTATTTGAAGATATTCTTTTTCCCAATGTAGGCCTCTTAGCGCTTAGCATGTCCAATTGCAGTTTCTAGAGAAAGAGTGTTTCAGAACGGCTCAATCAAAAGTAAGGTTCAACTCTGTTAGTTGAATGCACAGAACAGAAAGAATTTTCACAGAATGCTACTGTGTAGTTTATATTTGAATATATTCCATTTTCCACTATTACCCTCTTAGCGCTCCGAATGTCCACTTGCATTTTCCACAGAAAGAGTGTTCAGAACTGCGCAATCAAAAGTATGGTTTAACTCTGTTAGCTTAATGAACATATCAGAAATAAGTTTCACACAATGCTTCTGTGTAGTTTTTATTTGAAGATATTATTTTTCCCAATATAGGCCTCTTAGCGCTCAGAATCTCCAATTGCAGTTTCTACAGAAAGAGTGTTTCAGAAAGGCTCAATCAAAAGTAAGGTTCAACTCTGTTAGTTGAAAGCACAGAACAGAAAGAAGTTTCATACAATGCTTCTGTGTAGTTTATATTTGAACATATTCTTTTTTCCACTATTACCCACTTAGCGCTACGAATGTCCAGTTGCATTTTCTACAGACAGAGTGTTTCAAAACTGCTCAATCAAAAGTATGGTTTAACTCTGTTAGCTGAATGCTCAGATCAGAAAGAAGTTTCACAGAATGCTTCTGTGTAGTTTATATTTGAATATATTCCTTTTTCCACTACTACCCTCTTAGCGCTCCAAATGTCCAGTTGCATTTTCTACAGAAAGAGTGTTCAGATCTGCTCAATCAAAAGTATGGTTTAACTCTGTTAGCTGAATGCACAGATCAGAAAGAAGTTTCACAGAATGATTCTGTGTAGTTTATATTTGGAGACATTCCTTTTTCCACTATTACCCTCTTAGCGCTCCGAATCTCCACTTGCATTTTCTACAGAAAGAGTGTTTCAGAACGGCTCAATCAAAACTAAGGTTCAACTCTTTTAGTTGAACAAACAGAACAGAAAGAAGTTTCACACAATTCTTCTGTGTAGTTTTTATTTGTAGACATTCTTTTTCCCAATATAGGCCTCTTAGCGCTCAGAATGTCCAATTGTAGTTTCTACAGAAAGAGTGTTTCAGAACGGCTCAATCAAAAGTAAGGTTCAACTCTGTTAGTTGAATGCACAGAACAGAAAGTAATTTCATACAATGCTTCTGTGTAGTTTATATTTGAACGTATTCTTTTTTCCACTATTACCCACTTAGCGCTACGAATGTCCAGTTGCATTTTCTACAGACAGAGTGTTTCAAAACTGCTCAATCAAAAGTATGGTTTAACTCTGTTAGCTGTATGCTCAGATCAGAAAGAAGTTTCACAGAATGCTTCTGTGTAGTTTATATTTGAATATATTCCTTTTTCCACTACTACGCTCTTAGCGCTCCAAATGTCCAGTTGCATTTTCAACAGAAAGAGTGTTCAGATCTGCTCAATCAAAAGTATGGTTTAACTCTGTTAGCTGAATGCACAGATCAGAAAGAAGTTTCACCGAATGATTCTGTGTAGTTTATATTTGAAGACATTCCTTTTTCCACTATTACCCTCTTAGCGCTCCGAATCTCCACTTGCATTTTCTACAAAAAGAGTGTTTCATAACTGCTCAATCAAAAATATGTTTTATCTCTGTTAACTGAATTTACAGATCAGAAATATATTTCACAGAATGCATCTGTGTAGTTTTTATTTGAAGATATTCTTTTTCCCAATGTAGGCCTCTTAGCGCTTAGCATGTCCAATTGCAGTTTCTAGAGAAAGAGTGTTTCAGAACGGCTCAATCAAAAGTAAGGTTCAACTCTGTTAGTTGAATGCACAGAACAGAAAGAATTTTCACAGAATGCTACTGTGTAGTTTATATTTGAATATATTCCATTTTCCACTATTACCCTCTTAGCGCTCCGAATGTCCACTTGCATTTTCCACAGAAAGAGTGTTCAGAACTGCGCAATCAAAAGTATGGTTTAACTCTGTTAGCTTAATGAACATATCAGAAATAAGTTTCACACAATGCTTCTGTGTAGTTTTTATTTGAAGATATTATTTTTCCCAATATAGGCCTCTTAGCGCTCAGAATCTCCAATTGCAGTTTCTACAGAAAGAGTGTTTCAGAAAGGCTCAATCAAAAGTAAGGTTCAACTCTGTTAGTTGAAAGCACAGAACAGAAAGAAGTTTCATACAATGCTTCTGTGTAGTTTAAATTTGAACATATTCTTTTTTCCACTATTACCCACTTAGCGCTACGAATGTCCAGTTGCATTTTCTACAGACAGAGTGTTTCAAAACTGCTCAATCAAAAGTATGGTTTAACTCTGTTAGCTGAATGCTCAGATCAGAAAGAAGTTTCACAGAATGCTTCTGTGTAGTTTATATTTGAATATATTCCTTTTTCCACTATTACTCTCTTAGCGCTCCAAATGTCCAGTTGCATTTTCTACAGAAAGAGTGTTCAGATCTGTTCAATCAAAAGTATGGTTTAACTCTGTTAGCTGAATGCACAGATCAGAAAGAAGTTTCACAGAATGATTCTGTGTAGTTTATATTTGGAGACATTCCTTTTTCCACTATTACCCTCTTAGCGCTCCGAATCTCCACTTGCATTTTCTACAGAAAGAGTGTTTCAGAACGGATCAATCAAAACTAAGGTTCAACTCTTTTAGTTGAACAAACAGAACAGAAAGAAGTTTCAAACAATTCTTCTGTGTAGTTTTTATTTGTAGATATTCTTTTTCCCAATATAGGCCTCTTAGCGCTCAGAATGTCCAATTGCAGTTTCTACAGAAAGAGTGTTTCAGAACGGCTCAATCAAAAATATGTTTTATCTCTGTTAACTGAATTTACAGATCAGAAATAAATTTCACAGAATGCATCTGTGTAGTTTTTATTTGAAGATATTCTTTTTCCCAATGTAGGCCTCTTAGCGCTTAGCATGTCCAATTGCAGTTTCTACAGAAAGAGTGTTTCAGAACGGCTCAATCAAAAGTAAGGTTCAACTCTGTTAGTTGAATGCACAGAACAGAAAGAATTTTCACAGAATGCTTCTGTGTAGTTTATATTTGAATATATTCCTTTTTCCACTATTACCCTCTTAGCGCTCCGAATGTCCACTTGCATTTTCTACAGAAAGAGTGTTCAGAACTGCGCAATCAAAAGTATTGTTTAACTCTGTTAGCTTAATGAACATATCAGAAATAAGTTTCACACAATGCTTCTGTGTAGTTTTTATTTGAAGATATTATTTTTCCCAATAGAGGCCTCTTAGCGCTCAGAATGTCCAATTGCAGTTTCTGCAGAAAGAGTGTTTCAGAAAGGCTCAATCAAAAGTAAGGTTCAACTCTGTTAGTTGAATGCACAGAACAGAAAGAAGTTTCATACAATGCTTCTGTGTAGTTTATATTTGAACATATTCTTTTTTCCACTATTACCCACTTAGCGCTACGAATGTCCAGTTGCATTTTGTACAGACAGAGTGTTTCAAAACTGCTCAATCAAAAGTATGGTTTAACTCTGTTAGCTGAATGCTCAGATCAGAAAGAAGTTTCACAGAATGCTTCTGTGTAGTTTATATTTGAATATATTCCTTTTTCCAGTACTACTCTCTTAGCGCTCCAAATGTCCAGTTGCATTTTCTACAGTAAGAGTGTTCAGATCTGCTCAATCAAAAGTATGGTTTAACTCTGTTAGCTGAATGCACAGATCAGAAAGAAGTTTCACAGAATGATTCTGTGTAGTTTATATTTGGAGACATTCCTTTTTCCACTATTACCCTCTTAGCGCTCCGAATCTCCACTTGCATTTTCTACAGAAAGAGTGTTTCAGAACGGCTCAATCAAAACTAAGGTTCAACTCTTTTAGTTGAACAAACAGAACAGAAAGAAGTTTCACACAATTCTTCTGTGTAGTTTTTATTTGTAGACATTCTTTTTCCCAATATAGGCCTCTTAGCGCTCAGAATGTCCAATTGCAGTTTCTACAGAAAGAGTGTTTCAGAACGGCACAATCAAAAGTAAGGTTCAACTCTGTTAGTTGAATGCACAGAACAGAAAGAAGTTTCATACAATGCTTCTGTGTAGTTTATATTTGAACATATTCTTTTTTCCACTATTACCCACTTAGCGCTACGAATGTCCAGTTGCATTTTCTACAGACAGAGTGTTTCAAAACTGCTCAATCAAAAGTATGGTTTAACTCTGTTAGCTGTATGCTCAGATCAGAAAGAAGTTTCACAGAATGCTTCTGTGTAGTTTATATTTGAATATATTCCTTTTTCCACTACTACGCTCTTAGCGCTCCAAATGTCCAGTTGCATTTTCAACAGAAAGAGTGTTCAGATCTGCTCAATCAAAATTATGGTTTAACTCTGTTAGCTGAATGCACAGATCAGAAAGAAGTTTCACCGAATGATTCTGTGTAGTTTATATTTGAAGACATTCCTTTTTCCACTATTACCCTCTTAGCGCTCCGAATCTCCACTTGCATTTTCTACAAAAAGAGTGTTTCATAACTGCTCAATCAAAAATATGTTTTATCTCTGTTAACTGAATTTACAGATCAGAAATATGTTTTACAGAATGCATCTGTGTAGTTTTTATTTGAAGATATTCTTTTTCCCAATGTAGGCCTCTTAGCGCTTAGCATGTCCAATTGCAGTTTCTACAGAAAGAGTGTTTCAGAACGGCTCAATCAAAAGTAAGGTTCAACTCTGTTAGTTGAATGCACAGAACAGAAAGAATTTTCACAGAATGCTACTGTGTAGTTTATATTTGAATATATTCCATTTTCCACTATTACCCTCTTAGCGCTCCGAATGTCCACTTGCATTATCCACAGAAAGAGTGTTCAGAACTGCGCAATCAAAAGTATGGTTTAACTCTGTTAGCTTAATGAACATATCAGAAATAAGTTTCACACAATGCTTCTGTGTAGTTTTTATTTGAAGATATTATTTTTCCCAATAGAGGCCTCTTAGCGCTCAGAATGTCCAATTGCAGTTTCTACAGAAAGAGTGTTTCAGAAAGGCTCAATCAAAAGTAAGGTTCAACTCTGTTAGTTGAATGCACAGAACAGAAAGAAGTTTCATACAATGCTTCTGTGTAGTTTATATTTGAACGTATTCTTTTTTCCACTATTACCCACTTAGCGCTACGAATGTCCAGTTGCATTTTCTACAGACAAAGTGTTTCAAAACTGCTCAATCAAAAGTATGGTTTAACTCTGTTAGCTGAATGCTCAGATCAGAAAGAAGTTTCACAGAATGCTTCTGTGTAGTTTATATTTGAATATATTCCTTTTTCCACTACTACTCTCTTAGCGCTCCAAATGTCCAGTTGCATTTTCTACAGTAAGAGTGTTCAGATCTGCTCAATCAAAAGTATGGTTTAACTCTGTTAGCTGAATGCACAGATCAGAAAGAAGTTTCACCGAATGATTCTGTGTAGTTTATATTTGAAGACATTCCTTTTTCCACTATTACCCTCTTAGCGCTCCGAATCTCCACTTGCATTTTCTACAAAAAGAGTGTTTCATAACTGCTCAATCAAAAATATGTTTTATCTCTGTTAACTGAATTTACAGATCAGAAATATGTTTCACAGAATGCATCTGTGTAGTTTTTATTTGAAGATATTCTTTTTCCCAATGTAGGCCTCTTAGCGCTTAGCATGTCCAATTGCAGTTTCTACAGAAAGAGTGTTTCAGAACGGCTCAATCAAAAGTAAGCTTCAACTCTGTTAGTTGAATGCACAGAACAGAAAGAATTTTCACAGAATGCTACTGTGTAGTTTATATTTGAATATATTCCATTTTCCACTATTACCCTCTTAGCGCTCCGAATGTCCACTTGCTTTTTCCACAGAAAGAGTGTTCAGAACTGCGCAATCAAAAGTATGGTTTAACTCTGTTAGCTTAATGAACATATCAGAAATAAGTTTCACACAATGCTTCCGTGTAGTTTTTATTTGAAGATATTATTTTTCCCAATATAGGCCTCTTAGCGCTCAGAATCTCCAATTGCAGTTTCTACAGAAAGAGTGTTTCAGAAAGGCTCAATCAAAAGTAAGGTTCAACTCTGTTAGTTGAATGCACAGAACAGAAAGAAGTTTCATACAATGCTTCTGTGTAGTTTATATTTGAACATATTCTTTTTTCCACTATTACCCACTTAGCGCTACGAATGTCCAGTTGCATTTTCTACAGACAGAGTGTTTCAAAACTGCTCAATCAAAAGTATGGTTTAACTCTGTTTGCTGAATGCTCAGATCAGAAAGAAGTTTCACAGAATGCTTCTGTGTAGTTTATATTTGAATATATTCCTTTTTCCACTACTACTCTCTTAGCGCTCCAAATGTCCAGTTGCATTTTCTACAGAAAGAGTGTTCAGATCTGCTCAATCAAAAGTATGGTTTAACTCTGTTAGCTGAATGCACAGATCAGAAAGAAGTTTCACAGAATGATTCTGTGTAGTTTATATTTGGAGACATTCCTTTTTCCACTATTACCCTCTTAGCGCTCCGAATCTCCCCTTGCATTTTCTACAGAAAGAGTGTTTCAGAACGGCTCAATCAAAACTAAGGTTCAACTCTTTTAGTTGAACAAACAGAACAGAAAGTAGTTTCACACAATTCTTCTGTGTAGTTTTTATTTGTAGACATTCTTTTTCCCAATATAGGCCTCTTAGCGCTCAGAATGTCCAATTGTAGTTTCTACAGAAAGAGTGTTTCAGAACGGCTCAATCAAAAGTAAGGTTCAACTCTGTTAGTTGAATGCACAGAACAGAAAGAAGTTTCATACAATGCTTCTGTGTAGTTTATATTTGAACATATTCTTTTTTCCACTATTACCCACTTAGCGCTACGAATGTCCAGTTGCATTTTCTACAGACAGAGTGTTTCAAAACTGCTCAATCAAAAGTATGGTTTAACTCTGTTAGCTGAATGCTCAGATCAGAAAGAAGTTTCACAGAATGCTTCTGTGTAGTTTATATTTGAATATATTCCTTTTTCCACTACTTCTCTCTTAGCGCTCCAAATGTCCAGTTGCATTTTCTACAGAAAGAGTGTTCAGATCTGCTCAATCAAAAGTATGTTTTAACTCTGTTAGCTGAATGCACAGATCAGAAAGAAGTTTCACAGAATGATTCTGTGTAGTTTATATTTGGAGACATTCCTTTTTCCACTATTACCCTCTTAGCGCTCCGAATCTCCACTTGCATTTTCTACAGAAAGAGTGTTTCAGAACGGCTCAATCAAAACTAAGGTTCAACTCTTTTAGTTGAACAAACAGAACAGAAAGAAGTTTCACACAATTCTTCTGTGTAGTTTTTATTTGTAGACATTCATTTTCCCAATATAGGCCTCTTAGCGCTCAGAATGTCCAATTGCAGTTTCTACAGAAAGACTGTTTCAGATCGGCTCAATCAAAATTAAGGTTCAACTCTGTTAGTAGAATGCACAGAAGAGAAAGAAGTTTCATACAATGCTTCTGTGTAGTTTATATTTGAACATATTCTTTTTTCCACTATTACCCACTTAGCGCTACGAATGTCCAGTTGCATTTTCTACAGACAGAGTGTTTCAAAACTGCTCAATCAAAAGTATGGTTTAACTCTGTTAGCTGTATGCTCAGATCAGAAAGAAGTTTCACAGATTGCTTCTGTGTAGTTTATATTTGAATATATTCCTTTTTCCACTACTACGCTCTTAGCGCTCCAAATGTCCAGTTGCATTTTCAACAGAAAGAGTGTTCAGATCTGCTCAATCAAAAGTATGGTTTAACTCTGTTAGCTGAATGCACAGATCAGAAAGAAGTTTCACCGAATGATTCTGTGTAGTTTATATTTGAAGACATTCCTTTTTCCACTATTACCCTCTTAGCGCTCCGAATCTCCACTTGCATTTTCTACAAAAAGAGTGTTTCAAAACTGCTGAATCAAAAATATGTTTTATCTCTGTTAACTGAATTTACAGATCAGAAATAAGTTTCACAGAATGCATCTGTGTAGTTTTTATTTGAAGATATTCTTTTTCCCAATGTAGGCCTCTTAGCGCTTAGCATGTCCAATTGCAGTTTCTACAGAAAGAGTGTTTCAGAACGGCTCAATCAAAAGTAAGGTTCAACTCTGTTAGTTGAATGCACAGAACAGAAAGAATTTTCACAGAATGCTTCTGTGTAGTTTATATTTGAATATATTCCTTTTTCCACTATTACCCTCTTAGCGCTCCGAATGACCACTTGCATTTTCTACAGAAAGAGTGTTCAGAACTGCGCAATCAAAAGTATGGTTTAACTCTGTTAGCTTAATGAACATATCAGAAATAAGTTTCACACAATGCTTCTGTGTAGTTTTTATTTGAAGATATT
This sequence comes from Symphalangus syndactylus, assembly GCF_028878055.3. Classification (NCBI taxonomy): domain Eukaryota; kingdom Metazoa; phylum Chordata; class Mammalia; order Primates; family Hylobatidae; genus Symphalangus; species Symphalangus syndactylus. Next base: position 153,944,512 of record NC_072425.2, read on the forward strand.
ATTTTTCCCAATAGAGGCCTCTTAGCGCTCAGAATGTCCAATTGCAGTTTCTACAGAAAGAGTGTTTCAGAAAGGCTCAATCAAAAGTAAGGTTCAACTCTGTTAGTTGAATGCACAGAACAGAAAGAAGTTTCATACAATGCTTCTGTGTAGTTTATATTTGAACATATTCTTTTTTCCACTATTACCCACTTAGCGCTACGAATGTCCAGTTGCATTTTCTACAGACAGAGTGTTTCAAAACTGCTCAATCAAAAGTATGGTTTAACTCTGTTAGCTGAATGCTCAGATCAGAAAGAAGTTTCACAGAATGCTTCTGTGTAGTTTATATTTGAATATATTCCTTTTTCCACTACTACTCTCTTAGCGCTCCAAATGTCCAGTTGCATTTTCTACAGTAAGTGTGTTCAGATCTGCTCAATCAAAAGTATGGTTTAACTCTGTTAGCTGAAAGCACAGATCAGAAAGAAGTTTCACAGAATGATTCTGTGTAGTTTATATTTGGAGACATTCCTTTTTCCACTATTACCCTCTTAGCGCTCCGAATCTCCACTTGCATTTTCTACAGAAAGAGTGTTTCAGAACGGCTCAATCAAAACTAAGGTTCAACTCTTTTAGTTGAACAAACAGAACAGAAAGAAGTTTCACACAATTCTTCTGTGTAGTTTTTATTTGTAGACATTCTTTTTCCCAATATAGGCCTCTTAGCGCTCAGAATGTCCAATTGCAGTTTCTACAGAAAGAGTGTTTCAGAACAGCTCAATCAAAAGTAAGGTTCAACTCTGTTAGTTGAATGCACAGAACAGAAAGAAGTTTCATACAATGCTTCTGTGTAGTTTATATTTGAACATATTCTTTTTTCCACTATTACCCACTTAGCGCTACGAATGTCCAGTTGCATTTTCTACAGACAGAGTGTTTCAAAACTGCTCAATCAAAAGTATGGTTTAACTCTGTTAGCTGTATGCTCAGATCAGAAAGAAGTTTCACAGAATGCTTCTGTGTAGTTTATATTTGAATATATTCCTTTTTCCACTACTACGCTCTTAGCGCTCCAAATGTCCAGTTGCATTTTCAACAGAAAGAGTGTTCAGATCTGCTCAATCAAAAGTATGGTTTAACTCTGTTAGCTGAATGCACAGATCAGAAAGAAGTTTCACAGAATGATTCTGTGTAGTTTATATTTGGAGACATTCCTTTTTCCACTATTACCCTCTTAGCGCTCCGAATCTCCACTTGCATTTTCTACAGAAAGAGTGTTTCAGAACGGCTCAATCAAAACTAAGGTTCAACTCTTTTAGTTGAACAAACAGAACAGAAAGAAGTTTCACACAATTCTTCTGTGTAGTTTTTATTTGTAGACATTCTTTTTCCCAATATAGGCCTCTTAGTGCTCAGAATGTCCAATTGCAGTTTCTACAGAAAGAGTTTTTCAGAAAGGCTCAATCAGCAGTAAGGTTCAACTCTGTTAGTTGAATGCACAGAACAGAAAGAAGTTTCATACAATGCTTCTGTGTAGTTTATATTTGAACATATTCTTTTTTCCACTATTACCCACTTAGCGCTACGAATGTCCAGTTGCATTTTCTACAGACAGAGTGTTTCAAAACTGCTCAATCAAAAGTATGGTTTAACTCTGTTAGCTATATGCTCAGATCAGAAAGAAGTTTCACAGAATGCTTCTGTGTAGTTTATATTTGAATATATTCCTTTTACCACAACTACGCTCTTAGCGCTCCAAATGTCCAGTTGCATTTTCAACAGAAAGAGTGTTCAGATCTGCTAAATCAAAAGTATGGTTTAACTCTGTTAGCTGAATGCACAGATCAGAAAGATGTTTCACCGAATGATTCTGTGTAGTTTATATTTGAAGACATTTTTTTTTCCACTATTACCCTCTTAGCGCTCCGAATCTCCACTTGCATTTTCTACAAAAAGAGTGTTTCATAACTGCTCAATCAAAAATATGTTTTATCTCTGTTAACTGAATTTACAGATCAGAAATATGTTTCACAGAATGCATCTGTGTAGTTTTTATTTGAAGATATTCTTTTTCCCAATGTAGGCCTCTTAGCGCTTAGCATGTCCAATTGCAGTTTCTACAGAAAGAGTGTTTCTGAACGGCTCAATCAAAAGTAAGCTTCAACTCTGTTAGTTGAATGCACAGAACAGAAAGAATTTTCACAGAATGCTACTGTGTAGTTTATATTTGAATATATTCCATTTTCCACTATTACCCTCTTAGCGCTCCGAATGTCCACTTGCTTTTTCCACAGAAAGAGTGTTCAGAACTGCGCAATCAAAAGTATGGTTTAACTCTGTTAGCTTAATGAACATAACAGAAATAAGTTTCACACAATGCTTCCGTGTAGTTTTTATTTGAAGATATTATTTTTCCCAATATAGGCCTCTTAGCGCTCAGAATCTCCAATTGCAGTTTCTACACAAAGAGTGTTTCAGAAAGGCTCAATCAAAAGTAAGGTTCAACTCTGTTAGTTGAATGCACAGAACAGAAAGAAGTTTCATACAATGCTTCTGTGTAGTTTATATTTGAACATATTCTTTTTTCCACTATTACCCACTTAGCGCTACGAATGTCCAGTTGCATTTTCTACAGACAGAGTGTTTCAAAACTGCTCAATCAAAAGTATGGTTTAACTCTGTTTGCTGAATGCTCAGATCAGAAAGAAGTTTCACAGAATGCTTCTGTGTAGTTTATATTTGAATATATTCCTTTTTCCACTACTACTCTCTTAGCGCTCCAAATGTCCAGTTGCATTTTCTACAGAAAGAGTGTTCAGATCTGCTCAATCAAAAGTATGCTTTAACACTGTTAGCTGAATGCACAGATCAGAAAGAAGTTTCACAGAATGATTCTGTGTAGTTTATATTTGGAGACATTCCTTTTTCCACTATTACCCTCTTAGCGCTCCGAATCTCCCCTTGCATTTTCTACAGAAAGAGTGTTTCAGAACGGCTCAATCAAAACTAAGGTTCAACTCTTTTAGTTGAACAAACAGAACAGAAAGAAGTTTCACACAATTCTTCTGTGTAGTTTTTATTTGTAGACATTCTTTTTCCCAATATAGGCCTCTTAGCGCTCAGAATGTCCAATTGTAGTTTCTACAGAAAGAGTGTTTCAGAACGGCTCAATCAAAAGTAAGGTTCAACTCTGTTAGTTGAATGCACAGAACAGAAAGAAGTTTCATACAATGCTTCTGTGTAGTTTATATTTGAACATATTCTTTTTTCCACTATTACCCACTTAGCGCTACGAATGTCCAGTTGCATTTTCTACAGACAGAGTGTTTCAAAACTGCTCAATCAAAAGTATGGTTTAACTCTGTTAGCTGAATGCTCAGATCAGAAAGAAGTTTCACAGAATGCTTCTGTGTAGTTTATATTTGAATATATTCCTTTTTCCACTACTTCTCTCTTAGCGCTCCAAATGTCCAGTTGCATTTTCTACAGAAAGAGTGTTCAGATCTGCTCAATCAAAAGTATGGTTTAACTCTGTTAGCTGAATGCACAGATCAGAAAGAAGTTTCACAGAATGATTCTGTGTAGTTTATATTTGGAGACATTCCTTTTTCCACTATTACCCTCTTAGCGCTCCGAATCTCCACTTGCATTTTCTACAGAAAGAGTGTTTCAGAACGGCTCAATCAAAACTAAGGTTCAACTCTTTTAGTTGAACAAACAGAACAGAAAGAAGTTTCACACAATTCTTCTGTGTAGTTTTTATTTGTAGACATTCTTTTTCCCAATATAGGCCTCTTAGCGCTCAGAATGTCCAATTGCAGTTTCTACAGAAAGACTGTTTCAGATCGGCTCAATCAAAAGTAAGGTTCAACTCTGTTAGTAGAATGCACAGAAGAGAAAGAAGTTTCATACAATGCTTCTGTGTAGTTTATATTTGAACATATTCTTTTTTCCACTATTACCCACTTAGCGCTACGAATGTCCAGTTGCATTTTCTACAGACAGAGTGTTTCAAAACTGCTCAATCAAAAGTATGGTTTAACTCTGTTAGCTGTATGCTCAGATCAGAAAGAAGTTTCACAGATTGCTTCTGTGTAGTTTATATTTGAATATATTCCTTTTTCCACTACTACGCTCTTAGCGCTCCAAATGTCCAGTTGCATTTTCAACAGAAAGAGTGTTCAGATCTGCTCAATCAAAAGTATGGTTTAACTCTGTTAGCTGAATGCACAGATCAGAAAGAAGTTTCACCGAATGATTCTGTGTAGTTTATATTTGAAGACATTCCTTTTTCCACTATTACCCTCTTAGCGCTCCGAATCTCCACTTGCATTTTCTACAAAAAGAGTGTTTCAAAACTGCTCAATCAAAAATATGTTTTATCTCTGTTAACTGAATTTACAGATCAGAAATAAGTTTCACAGAATGCATCTGTGTAGTTTTTATTTGAAGATATTCTTTTTCCCAATGTAGGCCTCTTAGCGCTTAGCATGTCCAATTGCAGTTTCTACAGAAAGAGTGTTTCAGAACGGCTCAATCAAAAGTAAGGTTCAACTCTGTTAGTTGAATGCACAGAACAGAAAGAATTTTCACAGAATGCTTCTGTGTAGTTTATATTTGAATATATTCCTTTTTCCACTATTACCCTCTTAGCGCTCCGAATGTCCACTTGCATTTTCTACAGAAAGAGTGTTCAGAACTGCGCAATCAAAAGTATGGTTTAACTCTGTTAGCTTAATGAACATATCAGAAATAAGTTTCACACAATGCTTCTGTGTAGTTTTTATTTGAAGATATTATTTTTCCCAATAGAGGCCTCTTAGCGCTCAGAATGTCCAATTGCAGTTTCTACAGAAAGAGTGTTTCAGAAAGGCTCAATCAAAAGTAAGGTTCAACTCTGTTAGTTGAATGCACAGAACAGAAAGAAGTTTCATACAATGCTTCTGTGTAGTTTATATTTGAACATATTCTTTTTTCCACTATTACCCACTTAGCGCTACGAATGTCCAGTTGCATTTTCTACAGACAGAGTGTTTCAAAACTGCTCAATCAAAAGTATGGTTTAAATCTGTTAGCTGAATGCTCAGATCAGAAAGAAGTTTCACAGAATGCTTCTGTGTAGTTTATATTTGAATATATTCCTTTTTCCACTACTACTCTCTTAGCGCTCCAAATGTCCAGTTGCATTTTCTACAGTAAGAGTGTTCAGATCTGCTCAATCAAAAGTATGGTTTAACTCTGTTAGCTGAAAGCACAGATCAGAAAGAAGTTTCACAGAATGATTCTGTGTAGTTTATATTTGGAGACATTCCTTTTTCCACTATTACCCTCTTAGCGCTCCGAATCTCCACTTGCATTTTCCACAGAAAGAGTGTTTCAGAACGGCTCAATAAAAACTAAGGTTCAATTCTTTTAGTTGAACAAACAGAACAGAAAGAAGTTTCACACAATTCTTCTGTGTAGTTTTTATTTGTAGACATTCATTTTCCCAATATAGGCCTCTTAGCGCTCAGAATGTCCAATTGCAGTTTCTACAGAAAGAGTGTTTCAGAACGGCTCAATCAAAAGTAAGGTTCAACTCTGTTAGTTGAATGCACAGAACAGAAAGTAGTTTCATACAATGCTTCTGTGTAGTTTATATTTGAACATATTCTTTTTTCCACTATTACCCACTTAGCGCTACGAATGTCCAGTTGCATTTTCTACAGACAGAGTGTTTCAAAACTGCTCAATCAAAAGTATGGTTTAACTCTGTTAGCTGTATGCTCAGATCAGAAAGAAGTTTCACAGAATGCTTCTGTGTAGTTTATATTTGAATATATTCCATTTTCCACTACTACGCTCTTAGCGCTCCAAATGTCCAGTTGCATTTTCAACAGAAAGAGTGTTCAGATCTGCTCAATCAAAAGTATGGTTTAACTCTGTTAGCTGAATGCACAGATCAGAAAGAAGTTTCACCGAATGATTCTGTGTAGTTTATATTTGAAGACATTCCTTTTTCCACTATTACCCTCTTAGCGCTCCGAATCTCCACTTGCATTTTCTACAAAAAGAGTGTTTCATAACTGCTCAATCAAAAATATGTTTTATCTCTGTTAACTGAATTTACAGATCAGAAATATGTTTCACAGAATGCATCTGTGTAGTTTTTATTTGAAGATATTCTTTTTCCCAATGTAGGCCTCTTAGCGCTTAGCATGTCCAATTGCAGTTTCTACAGAAAGAGTGTTTCAGAACGGCTCAATCAAAAGTAAGGTTCAACTCTGTTAGTTGAATGCACAGAACAGAAAGAATTTTCACAGAATGCTACTGTGTAGTTTATATTTGAATATATTCCATTTTCCACTATTACCCTCTTAGCGCTCCGAATGTCCACTTGCATTTTCCACAGAAAGAGTGTTCAGAACTGCGCAATCAAAAGTATGGTTTAACTCTGTTAGCTTAATGAACATATCAGAAATAAGTTTCACACAATGCTTCTGTGTAGTTTTTATTTGAAGATATTATTTTTCCCAATATAGGCCTCTTAGCGCTCAGAATCTCCAATTGCAGTTTCTACAGAAAGAGTGTTTCAGAAAGGCTCAATAAAAAGTAAGGTTCAACTCTGTTAGTTGAATGCACAGAACAGAAAGAAGTTTCATACAATGCTTCTGTGTAGTTTATATTTGAACATATTCTTTTTTCCACTATTACCCACTTAGCGCTACGAATGTCCAGTTGCATTTTCTACAGACAGAGTGTTTCAAAACTGCTCAATCAAAAGTATGGTTTAACTCTCTTAGCTGAATGCTCAGATCAGAAAGAAGTTTCACAGAATGCTTCTGTGTAGTTTATATTTGAATATATTCCTTTTTCCACTACTACTCTCTTAGCGCTCCAAATGTCCAGTTGCATTTTCTACAGAAAGAGTGTTCAGATCTGCTCAATCAAAAGTATGGTTTAACTCTGTTAGCTGAATGCACAGATCAGAAAGAAGTTTCACAGAATGATTCTGTGTAGTTTATATTTGAAGACATTCCTTTTTCCACTATTACCCTCTTAGCGCTCCGAATCTCCACTTGCATTTTCTACAGAAAGAGTGTTTCAGAACGGCTCAATCAAAACTAAGGTTCAACTCTTTTAGTTGAACAAACAGAACAGAAAGAAGTTTCACACAATTCTTCTGTGTAGTTTTTATTTGTAGACATTCTTTTTCCCAATATAGGCCTCTTAGCGCTCAGAATGTCCAATTGCAGTTTCTACAGAAAGAGTGTTTCAGAACGGCTCAATCAAAAGTAAGGTTCAACTCTGTTAGTTGAATGCACAGAACAGAAAGAATTTTCACAGAATGCTACTGTGTAGTTTATATTTGAATATATTCCATTTTCCACTATTACCCTCTTAGCGCTCCGAATGTCCACTTGCATTTTCCACAGAAAGAGTGTTCAGAACTGCGCAATCAAAAGTATGGTTTAACTCTCTTAGCTTAATGAACATATCAGAAATAAGTTTCACACAATGCTTCTGTGAAGTTTTTATTTGAAGATATTATTTTTCCCAATAGAGGCCTCTTAGCGCTCAGAATGTCCAATTGCAGTTTCTACAGAAAGAGTGTTTCAGAAAGGCTCAATCAAAAGTAAGGTTCAACTCTGTTAGTTGAATGCACAGAACAGAAAGAAGTTTCATACAATGCTTCTGTGTAGTTTATATTTGAACATATTCTTTTTTCCACTATTACCCACTTAGCGCTACGAATGTCCAGTTGCATTTTCTACAGACAGAGTGTTTCAAAACTGCTCAATCAAAAGTATGGTTTAACTCTGTTAGCTGAATGCTCAGATCAGAAAGAAGTTTCACAGAATGCTTCTGTGTAGTTTATATTTGAATATATTCCTTTTTCCACTACTACGCTCTTAGCGCTCCAAATGTCCAGTTGCATTTTCTACAGTAAGAGTGTTCAGATCTGCTCAATCAAAAGTATGGTTTAACTCTGTTAGCAGAATGCACAGATCAGAAAGAAGTTTCACAGAATGATTCTGTGTAGTTTATATTTGGAGACATTCCTTTTTCCACTATTACCCTCTTAGCGCTCCGAATCTCCACTTGCATTTTCTACAGAAAGAGTGTTTCAGGACGGCTCAATCAAAACTAAGGTTCAACTCTTTTAGTTGAACAAACAGAACAGAAAGAAGTTTCACACAATTCTTCTGTGTAGTTTTTATTTGTAGACATTCTTTTTCCCAATATAGGCCTCTTAGCGCTCAGAATGTCCAATTGCAGTTTCTACAGAAAGAGTGTTTCAGAACGGCTCAATCAAAAGTAAGGTTCAACTCTGTTAGTTGAATGCACAGAACAGAAAGTAGTTTCATACAATGCTTCTGTGTAGTTTATATTTGAACGTATTCTTTTTTCCACTATTACCCACTTAGCGCTACGAATGTCCAGTTGCATTTTCTACAGACAGAGTGTTTCAAAACTGCTCAATCAAAAGTATGGTTTAACTCTGTTAGCTGTATGCTCAGATCAGAAAGAAGTTTCACAGAATGCTTCTGTGTAGTTTATATTTGAATATATTCCTTTTTCCACTACTACGCTCTTAGCGCTCCAAATGTCCAGTTGCATTTTCAACAGAAAGAGTGTTCAGATCTGCTCAATCAAAAGTATGGTTTAACTCTGTTAGCTGAATGCACAGATCAGAAAGAAGTTACACCGAATGATTCTGTGTAGTTTATATTTGAAGACATTCCTTTTTCCACTATTACCCTCTTAGCGCTCCGAATCTCCACTTGCATTTTCTACAAAAAGAGTGTTTCATAACTGCTCAATCAAAAATATGTTTTATCTCTGTTAACTGAATTTACAGATCAGAAATATGTTTCACAGAATGCATCTGTGTAGTTTTTATTTGAAGATATTCTTTTTCCCAATGTTGGCCTCTTAGCGCTTAGCATGTCCAATTGCAGTTTCTACAGAAAGGGTGTTTCAGAACGGCTCAATCAAAAGTAAGCTTCAACTCTGTTAGTTGAATGCACAGAACAGAAAGAATTTTCACAGAATGCTACTGTGTAGTTTATATTTGAATATATTCCATTTTCCACTATTACCCTCTTAGCGCTCCGAATGTCCACTTGCTTTTTCCACAGAAAGAGTGTTCAGAACTGCGCAATCAAAAGTATGGTTTAACTCTGTTAGCTTAATGAACATATCAGAAATAAGTTTCACACAATGCTTCCGTGTAGTTTTTATTTGAAGATATTATTTTTCCCAATATAGGCCTCTTAGCGCTCAGAATCTCCAATTTCAGTTTCTTCAGAAAGAGTGTTTCAGAAAGGCTCAATCAAAAGTAAGGTTCAACTCTGTTAGTTGAATGCACAGAACAGAAAGAAGTTTCATACAATGCTTCTGTGTAGTTTATATTTGAACATATTCTTTTTTCCACTATTACCCACTTAGCGCTACGAATGTCCAGTTGCATTTTCTACAGACAGAGTGTTTCAAAACTGCTCAATCAAAAGTATGGTTTAACTCTGTTTGCTGAATGCTCAGATCAGAATGAAGTTTCACAGAATGCTTCTGTGTAGTTTATATTTGAATATATTCCTTTTTCCACTACTACTCTCTTAGCGCTCCAAATGTCCAGTTGCATTTTCTACAGAAAGAGTGTTCAGATCTGCTCAATCAAAAGTATGGTTTAACTCTGTTAGCTGAATGCACAGATCAGAAAGAAGTTTCACAGAATGATTCTGTGTAGTTTATATTTGGAGACATTCCTTTTTCCACTATTACCCTCTTAGCGCTCCGAATCTCCCCTTGCATTTTCTACAGAAAGAGTGTTTCAGAACGGCTCAATCAAAACTAAGGTTCAACTCTTTTAGTTGAACAAACAGAACAGAAAGTAGTTTCACACAATTCTTCTGTGTAGTTTTTATTTGTAGACATTCTTTTTCCCAATATAGGCCTCTTAGCGCTCAGAATGTCCAATTGTAGTTTCTACAGAAAGAGTGTTTCAGAACGGCTCAATCAAAAGTAAGGTTCAACTCTGTTAGTTGAATGCACAGAACAGAAAGAAGTTTCATACAATGCTTCTGTGTAGTTTATATTTGAACATATTCTTTTTTCCACTATTACCCACTTAGCGCTACGAATGTCCAGTTGCATTTTCTACAGACAGAGTGTTTCAAAACTGCTCAATCAAAAGTATGGTTTAACTCTGTTAGCTGAATGCTCAGATCAGAAAGAAGTTTCACAGAATGCTTCTGTGTAGTTTATATTTGAATATATTCCTTTTTCCACTACTTCTCTCTTAGCGCTCCAAATGTCCAGTTGCATTTTCTACAGAAAGAGTGTTCAGATCTGCTCAATCAAAAGTATGGTTTAACTCTGTTAGCTGAATGCACAGATCAGAAAGAAGTTTCACAGAATGATTCTGTGTAGTTTATATTTGGAGACATTCCTTTTTCCACTATTACCCTCTTAGCGCTCCGAATCTCCACTTGCATTTTCTACAGAAAGAGTGTTTCAGAACGGCTCAATCAAAACTAAGGTTCAACTCTTTTAGTTGAACAAACAGAACAGAAAGAAGTTTCACACAATTCTTCTGTGTAGTTTTTATTTGTAGACATTCTTTTTCCCAATATAGGCCTCTTAGCGCTCAGAATGTCCAATTGCAGTTTCTACAGAAAGACTGTTTCAGATCGGCTCAATCAAAAGTAAGGTTCAACTCTGTTAGTAGAATGCACAGAAGAGAAAGAAGTTTCATACAATGCTTCTGTGTAGTTTATATTTGAACATATTCTTTTTTCCACTATTACCCACTTAGCGCTACGAATGTCCAGTTGCATTTTCTACAGACAGAGTGTTTCAAAACTGCTCAATCAAAAGTATGGTTTAACTCTGATAGCTGTATGCTCAGATCAGAAAGAAGTTTCACAGATTGCTTCTGTGTAGTTTATATTTGAATATATTCCTTTTTCCACTACTACGCTCTTAGCGCTCCAAATGTCCAGTTGCATTTTCAACAGAAAGAGTGTTCAGATCTGCTCAATCAAAATTATGGTTTAACTCTGTTAGCTGAATGCACAGATCAGAAAGAAGTTTCACCGAATGATTCTGTGTAGTTTATATTTGAAGACATTCCTTTTTCCACTATTACCCTCTTAGCGCTCCGAATCTCCACTTGCATTTTCTACAAAAAGAGTGTTTCAAAACTGCTCAATCAAAAATATGTTTTATCTCTGTTAACTGAATTTACAGATCAGAAATAAGTTTCACAGAATGCATCTGTGTAGTTTTTATTTGAAGATATTCTTTTTCCCAATGTAGGCCTCTTAGCGCTTAGCATGTCCAATTGCAGTTTCTACAGAAAGAGTGTTTCAGAACGGCTCAATCAAAAGTAAGGTTCAACTCTGTTAGTTGAATGCACAGAACAGAAAGAATTTTCACAGAATGCTTCTGTGTAGTTTATATTTGAATATATTCCTTTTTCCACTATTACCCTCTTAGCGCTCCGAATGTCCACTTGCATTTTCTACAGAAAGAGTGTTCAGAACTGCGCAATCAAAAGTATGGTTTAACTCTGTTAGCTTAATGAACATATCAGAAATAAGTTTCACACAATGCTTCTGTGTAGTTTTTATTTGAAGATATTATTTTTCCCAATAGAGGCCTCTTAGCGCTCAGAATGTCCAATTGCAGTTTCTACAGAAAGAGTGTTTCAGAAAGGCTCAATCAAAAGTAAGGTTCAACTCTGTTAGTTGAATGCACAGAACAGAAAGAAGTTTCATACAATGCTTCTGTGTAGTTTATATTTGAACATATTCTTTTTTCCACTATTACCCACTTAGCGCTACGAATGTCCAGTTGCATTTTCTACAGACAGAGTGTTTCAAAACTGCTCAATCAAAAGTATGGTTTAACTCTGTTAGCTGAATGCTCAGATCAGAAAGAAGTTTCACAGAATGCTTCTGTGTAGTTTATATTTGAATATATTCCTTTTTCCACTACTACTCTCTTAGCGCTCCAAATGTCCAGTTGCATTTTCTACAGTAAGAGTGTTCAGATCTGCTCAATCAAAAGTATGGTTTAATTCTGTTAGCTGAAAGCACAGATCAGAAAGAAGTTTCACAGAATGATTCTGTGTAGTTTATATTTGGAGACATTCCTTTTTCCACTATTACCCTCTTAGCGCTCCGAATCTCCACTTGCATTTTCTACAGAAAGAGTGTTTCAGAACGGCTCAATCAAAACTAAGGTTGAACTCTTTTAGTTGAACAAACAGAACAGAAAGAAGTTTCACACAATTCTTCTGTGTAGTTTTTATTTGTAGACATTCTTTTTCCCAATATAGGCCTCTTAGCGCTCAGAATGTCCAATTGCAGTTTCTACAGAAAGAGTGTTTCAGAACAGCTCAATCAAAAGTAAGGTTCAACTCTGTTAGTTGAATGCACAGAACAGAAAGAAGTTTCATACAATGCTTCTGTGTAGTTTATATTTGAACATATTCTTTTTTCCACTATTACCCACTTAGCGCTACGAATGTCCAGTTGCATTTTCTACAGACAGAGTGTTTCAAAACTGCTCAATCAAAAGTATGGTTTAACTCTGTTAGCTGAATGCTCAGATCAGAAAGAAGTTTCACAGAATGCTTCTGTGTAGTTTATATTTGAATATATTCCTTTTTCCACTACTACTCTCTTAGCGCTCCAAATGTCCAGTTGCATTTTCTACAGTAAGAGTGTTCAGATCTGCTCAATCAAAAGTATGGTTTAACTCTGTTAGCTGAATGCACAGATCAGAAAGAAGTTTCACAGAATGATTCTGTGTAGTTTATATTTGGAGACATTCCTTTTTCCACTATTAACCTCTTAGCGCTCCGAATCTCCACTTGCATTTTCTACAGAAAGAGTGTTTCAGAACGGCTCAATCAAAACTAAGGTTCAACTCTTTTAGTTGAACAAACAGAACAGAAAGAAGTTTCACACAATTCTTCTGTGTAGTTTTTATTTGTAGACATTCTTTTTCCCAATATAGGCCTCTTAGCGCTCAGAATGTCCAATTGCAGTTTCTACAGAAAGAGTGTTTCAGAACGGCTCAATCAAAAGTAAGGTTCAACTCTGTTAGTTGAATGCACAGAACAGAAAGTAGTTTCATACAATGCTTCTGTGTAGTTTATATTTGAACGTATTCTTTTTTCCACTATTACCCACTTAGCGCTACGAATGTCCAGTTGCATTTTCTACAGACAGAGTGTTTCAAAAGTGCTCAATCAAAAGTATGGTTTAACTCTGTTAGCTGTATGCTCAGATCAGAAAGAAGTTTCACAGAATGCTTCTGTGTAGTTTATATTTGAATATATTCCTTTTTCCACTACTACGCTCTTAGCGCTCCAAATGTCCAGTTGCATTTTCAACAGAAAGAGTGTTCAGATCTGCGCAATCAAAAGTATGGTTTAACTCTGTTAGCTGAATGCACAGATCAGAAAGAAGTTTCACCGAATGATTCTGTGTAGTTTATATTTGAAGACATTCCTTTTTCCACTATTACCCTCTTAGCGCTCCGAATCTCCACTTGCATTTTCTACAAAAAGAGTGTTTCATAACTGCTCAATCAAAAATATGTTTTATCTCTGTTAACTGAATTTACAGATCAGAAATATGTTTCACAGAATGCATCTGTGTAGTTTTTATTTGAAGATATTCTTTTTCCCAATGTAGGCCTCTTAGCGCTTAGCATGTCCAATTGCAGTTTCTACAGAAAGAGTGTTTCAGAACGGCTCAATCAAAAGTAAGCTTCAACTCTGTTAGTTGAATGCACAGAACAGAAAGAATTTTCACAGAATGCTACTGTGTAGTTTATATTTGAATATATTCCATTTTCCACTATTACCCTCTTAGCGCTCCGAATGTCCACTTGCTTTTTCCACAGAAAGAGTGTTCAGAACTGCGCAATCAAAAGTATGGATTAACTCTGTTAGCTTAATGAACATATCAGAAATAAGTTTCACACAATGCTTCCGTGTAGTTTTTATTTGAAGATATTATTTTTCCCAATATAGGCCTCTTAGCGCTCAGAATCTCCAATTTCAGTTTCTTCAGAAAGAGTGTTTCAGAAAGGCTCAATCAAAAGTAAGGTTCAACTCTGTTAGTTGAATGCACAGAACAGAAAGAAGTTTCATACAATGCTTCTGTGTAGTTTATATTTGAACATATTCTTTTTTCCACTATTACCCACTTAGCGCTACGAATGTCCAGTTGCATTTTCTACAGACAGAGTGTTTCAAAACTGCTCAATCAAAAGTATGGTTTAACTCTGTTTGCTGAATGCTCAGATCAGAATGAAGTTTCACAGAATGCTTCTGTGTAGTTTATATTTGAATATAATCCTTTTTCCACTACTACCCTCTTAGCGCTCCAAATGTCCAGTTGCATTTTCTACAGAAAGAGTGTTCAGATCTGCTCAATCAAAAGTATGGTTTAACTCTGTTAGCTGAATGCACAGATCAGAAAGAAGTTTCACAGAATGATTCTGTGTAGTTTATATTTGGAGACATTCCTTTTTCCACTATTACCCTCTTAGCGCTCCGAATCTCCCCTTGCATTTTCTACAGAAAGAGTGTTTCAGAACGGCTCAATCAAAACTAAGGTTCAACTCTTTTAGTTGAACAAACAGAACAGAAATTAGTTTCACACAATTCTTCTGTGTAGTTTTTATTTGTAGACATTCTTTTTCCCAATATAGGCCTCTTAGCGCTCAGAATGTCCAATTGTAGTTTCTACAGAAAGAGTGTTTCAGAACGGCTCAATCAAAAGTAAGGTTCAACTCTGTTAGTTGAATGCACAGAACAGAAAGAAGTTTCATACAATGCTTCTGTGTAGTTTATATTTGAACATATTCTTTTTTCCACTATTACCCACTTAGCGCTACGAATGTCCAGTTGCATTTTCTACAGACAGAGTGTTTCAAAACTGCTCAATCAAAAGTATGGTTTAACTCTGTTAGCTGAATGCTCAGATCAGAAAGAAGTTTCACAGAATGCTTCTGTGTAGTTTATATTTGAATATATTCCTTTTTCCACTACTTCTCTCTTAGCGCTCCAAATGTCCAGTTGCATTTTCTACAGAAAGAGTGTTCAGATCTGCTCAATCAAAAGTATGGTTTAACTCTGTTAGCTGAATGCACAGATCAGAAAGAAGTTTCACAGAATGATTCTGTGTAGTTTATATTTGGAGACATTCCTTTTTCCACTATTACCCTCTTAGCGCTCCGAATCTCCACTTGCATTTTCTACAGAAAGAGTGTTTCAGAACGGCTCAATCAAAACTAAGGTTCAACTCTTTTAGTTGAACAAACAGAACAGAAAGAAGTTTCACACAATTCTTCTGTGTAGTTTTTATTTGTAGACATTCTTTTTCCCAATATAGGCCTCTTAGCGCTCAGAATGTCCAATTGCAGTTTCTACAGAAAGACTGTTTCAGATCGGCTCAATCAAAAGTAAGGTTCAACTCTGTTAGTAGAATGCACAGAAGAGAAAGAAGTTTCATACAATGCTTCTGTGTAGTTTATATTTGAACATATTCTTTTTTCCACTATTACCCACTTAGCGCTACGAATGTCCAGTTGCATTTTCTACAGACAGAGTGTTTCAAAACTGCTCAATCAAAAGTATGGTTTAACTCTGTTAGCTGTATGCTCAGATCAGAAAGAAGTTTCACAGATTGCTTCTGTGTAGTTTATATTTGAATATATTCCTTTTTCCACTACTACGCTCTTAGCGCTCCAAATGTCCAGTTGCATTTTCAACAGAAAGAGTGTTCAGATCTGCTCAATCAAAAGTATGGTTTAACTCTGTTAGCTGAATGCACAGATCAGAAAGAAGTTTCACCGAATGATTCTGTGTAGTTTATATTTGAAGACATTCCTTTTTCCACTATTACCCTCTTAGCGCTCCGAATCTCCACTTGCATTTTCTACAAAAAGAGTGTTTCAAAACTGCTCAATCAAAAATATGTTTTATCTCTGTTAACTGAATTTACAGATCAGAAATAAGTTTCACAGAATGCATCTGTGTAGTTTTTATTTGAAGATATTCTTTTTCCCAATGTAGGCCTCTTAGCGCTTAGCATGTCCAATTGCAGTTTCTACAGAAAGAGTGTTTCAGAACGGCTCAATCAAAAGTAAGGTTCAACTCTGTTAGTTGAATGCACAGAACAGAAAGAATTTTCACAGAATGCTTCTGTGTAGTTTATATTTGAATATATTCCTTTTTCCACTATTACCCTCTTAGCGCTCCGAATGTCCACTTGCATTTTCTACAGAAAGAGTGTTCAGAACTGCGCAATCAAAAGTATGGTTTAACTCTGTTAGCTTAATGAACATATCAGAAATAAGTTTCACACAATGCTTCTGTGTAGTTTTTATTTGAAGATATTATTTTTCCCAATAGAGGCCTCTTAGCGCTCAGAATGTCCAATTGCAGTTTCTACAGAAAGAGTGTTTCAGAAAGGCTCAATCAAAAGTAAGGTTCAACTCTGTTAGTTGAATGCACAGAACAGAAAGAAGTTTCATACAATGCTTCTGTGTAGTTTATATTTGAACATATTCTTTTTTCCACTATTACCCACTTAGCGCTACGAATGTCCAGTTGCATTTTCTACAGACAGAGTGTTTCAAAACTGCTCAATCAAAAGTATGGTTTAACTCTGTTAGCTGAATGCTCAGATCAGAAAGAAGTTTCACAGAATGCTTCTGTGTAGTTTATATTTGAATATATTCCTTTTTCCACTACTACTCTCTTAGCGCTCCAAATGTCCAGTTGCATTTTCTACAGTAAGAGTGTTCAGATCTGCTCAATCAAAAGTATGGTTTAACTCTGTTAGCTGAAAGCACAGATCAGAAAGAAGTTTCACAGAATGATTCTGTGTAGTTTATATTTGGAGACATTCCTTTTTCCACTATTACCCTCTTAGCGCTCCGAATCTCCACTTGCATTTTCTACAGAAAGAGTGTTTCAGAACGGCTCAATCAAAACTAAGGTTCAACTCTTTTAGTTGAACAAACAGAACAGAAAGAAGTTTCACACAATTCTTCTGTGTAGTTTTTATTTGTAGACATTCTTTTTCCCAATATAGGCCTCTTAGCGCTCAGAATGTCCAATTGCAGTTTCTACAGAAAGAGTGTTTCAGAACAGCTCAATCAAAAGTAAGGTTCAACTCTGTTAGTTGAATGCACAGAACAGAAAGAAGTTTCATACAATGCTTCTGTGTAGTTTATATTTGAACATATTCTTTTTTCCACTATTACCCACTTAGCGCTACGAATGTCCAGTTGCATTTTCTACAGACAGAGTGTTTCAAAACTGCTCAATCAAAAGTATGGTTTAACTCTGTTAGCTGTATGCTCAGATCAGAAAGAAGTTTCACAGAATGCTTCTGTGTAGTTTATATTTGAATATATTCCTTTTTCCACTACTACGCTCTTAGCGCTCCAAATGTCCAGTTGCATTTTCAACAGAAAGAGTGTTCAGATCTGCTCAATCAAAAGTATGGTTTAACTCTGTTAGCTGAATGCACAGATCAGAAAGAAGTTTCACAGAATGATTCTGTGTAGTTTATATTTGGAGACATTCCTTTTTCCACTATTACCCTCTTAGCGCTCCGAATCTCCACTTGCATTTTCTACAGAAAGAGTGTTTCAGAACGGCTCAATCAAAACTAAGTTTCAACTCTTTTAGTTGAACAAACAGAACAGAAAGAAATTTCACACAATTCTTCTGTGTAGTTTTTATTTGTAGACATTCTTTTTCCCAATATAGGCCTCTTAGCGCTCAGAATGTCCAATTGCAGTTTCTACAGAAAGAGTGTTTCAGAAAGGCTCAATCAATAGTAAGGTTCAACTCTGTTAGTTGAATGCACAGAACAGAAAGAAGTTTCATACAATGCTTCTGTGTAGTTTATATTTGAACATATTCTTTTTTCCACTATTACCCACTTAGCGCTACGAATGTCCAGTTGCATTTTCTACAGACAGAGTGTTTCAAAACTGCTCAATCAAAAGTATGGTTTAACTCTGTTAGCTATATGCTCAGATCAGAAAGAAGTTTCACAGAATGCTTCTGTGTAGTTTATATTTGAATATATTCCTTTTACCACAACTACGCTCTTAGCGCTCCAAATGTCCAGTTGCATTTTCAACAGAAAGAGTGTTCAGATCTGCTCAATCAAAAGTATGGTTTAACTCTGTTAGCTGAATGCACAGATCAGAAAGATGTTTCACCGAATGATTCTGTGTAGTTTATATTTGAAGACATTCCTTTTTCCACTATTACCCTCTTAGCGCTCCGAATCTCCACTTGCATTTTCTACAAAAAGAGTGTTTCATAACTGCTCAATCAAAAATATGTTTTATCTCTGTTAACTGAATTTACAGATCAGAAATATGTTTCACAGAATGCATCTGTGTAGTTTTTATTTGAAGATATTCTTTTTCCCAATGTAGGCCTCTTAGCGCTTAGCATGTCCAATTGCAGTTTCTACAGAAAGAGTGTTTCAGAACGGCTCAATCAAAAGTAAGCTTCAACTCTGTTAGTTGAATGCACAGAACAGAAAGAATTTTCACAGAATGCTACTGTGTAGTTTATATTTGAATATATTCCATTTTCCACTATTACCCTCTTAGCGCTCCGAATGTCCACTTGCTTTTTCCACAGAAAGAGTGTTCAGAACTGCGCAATCAAAAGTATGGTTTAACTCTGTTAGCTTAATGAACATATCAGAAATAAGTTTCACACAATGCTTCCGTGTAGTTTTTATTTGAAGATATTATTTTTCCCAATATAGGCCTCTTAGCGCTCAGAATCTCCAATTGCAGTTTCTACAGAAAGAGTGTTTCAGAAAGGCTCAATCAAAAGTAAGGTTCAACTCTGTTAGTTGAATGCACAGAACAGAAAGAAGTTTCATACAATGCTTCTGTGTAGTTTATATTTGAACATATTCTTTTTTCCACTATTACCCACTTAGCGCTACGAATGTCCAGTTGCATTTTCTACAGACAGAGTGTTTCAAAACTGCTCAATCAAAAGTATGGTTTAACTCTGTTTGCTGAATGCTCAGATCAGAAAGAAGTTTCACAGAATGCTTCTGTGTAGTTTATATTTGAATATATTCCTTTTTCCACTACTACTCTCTTAGCGCTCCAAATGTCCAGTTGCATTTTCTACAGAAAGAGTGTTCAGATCTGCTCAATCAAAAGTATGGTTTAACTCTGTTAGCTGAATGCACAGATCAGAAAGAAGTTTCACAGAATGATTCTGTGTAGTTTATATTTGGAGACATTCCTTTTTCCACTATTACCCTCTTAGCGCTCCGAATCTCCCCTTGCATTTTCTACAGAAAGAGTGTTTCAGAACGGCTCAATCAAAACTAAGGTTCAACTCTTTTAGTTGAACAAACAGAACAGAAAGAAGTTTCACACAATTCTTCTGTGTAGTTTTTATTTGTAGACATTCTTTTTCCCAATATAGGCCTCGTAGCGCTCAGAATGTCCAATTGTAGTTTCTACAGAAAGAGTGTTTCAGAACGGCTCAATCAAAAGTAAGGTTCAACTCTGTTAGTTGAATGCACAGAACAGAAAGAAGTTTCATACAATGCTTCTGTGTAGTTTATATTTGAACATATTCTTTTTTCCACTATTACCCACTTAGCGCTACGAATGTCCAGTTGCATTTTCTACAGACAGAGTGTTTCAAAACTGCTCAATCAAAAGTATGGTTTAACTCTGTTAGCTGAATGCTCAGATCAGAAAGAAGTTTCACAGAATGCTTCTGTGTAGTTTATATTTGAATATATTCCTTTTTCCACTACTTCTCTCTTAGCGCTCCAAATGTCCAGTTGCATTTTCTACAGAAAGAGTGTTCAGATCTGCTCAATCAAAAGTATGGTTTAACTCTGTTAGCTGAATGCACAGATCAGAAAGAAGTTTCACAGAATGATTCTGTGTAGTTTATATTTGGAGACATTCCTTTTTCCACTATTACCCTCTTAGCGCTCCGAATCTCCACTTGCATTTTCTACAGAAAGAGTGTTTCAGAACGGCTCAATCAAAACTAAGGTTCAACTCTTTTAGTTGAACAAACAGAACAGAAAGAAGTTTCACACAATTCTTCTGTGTAGTTTTTATTTGTAGACATTCTTTTTCCCAATATAGGCCTCTTAGCGCTCAGAATGTCCAATTGCAGTTTCTACAGAAAGACTGTTTCAGATCGGCTCAATCAAAAGTAAGGTTCAACTCTGTTAGTAGAATGCACAGAAGAGAAAGAAGTTTCATACAATGCTTCTGTGTAGTTTATATTTGAACATATTCTTTTTTCCACTATTACCCACTTAGCGCTACGAATGTCCAGTTGCATTTTCTACAGACAGAGTGTTTCAAAACTGCTCAATCAAAAGTATGGTTTAACTCTGTTAGCTGTATGCTCAGATCAGAAAGAAGTTTCACAGATTGCTTCTGTGTAGTTTATATTTGAATATATTCCTTTTTCCACTACTACGCTCTTAGCGCTCCAAATGTCCAGTTGCATTTTCAACAGAAAGAGTGTTCAGATCTGCTCAATCAAAAGTATGGTTTAACTCTGTTAGCTGAATGCACAGATCAGAAAGAAGTTTCACCGAATGATTCTGTGTAGTTTATATTTGAAGACATTCCTTTTTCCACTATTAACCTCTTAGCGCTCCGAATCTCCACTTGCATTTTCTACAAAAAGAGTGTTTCAAAACTGCTCAATCAAAAATATGTTTTATCTCTGTTAACTGAATTTACAGATCAGAAATAAGTTTCACAGAATGCATCTGTGTAGTTTTTATTTGAAGATATTCTTTTTCCCAATGTAGGCCTCTTAGCGCTTAGCATGTCCAATTGCAGTTTCTACAGAAAGAGTGTTTCAGAACGGCTCAATCAAAAGTAAGGTTCAACTCTGTTAGTTGAATGCACAGAACAGAAAGAATTTTCACAGAATGCTTCTGTGTAGTTTATATTTGAATATATTCCTTTTTCCACTATTACCCTCTTAGCGCTCCGAATGTCCACTTGCATTTTCTACAGAAAGAGTGTTCAGAACTGCGCAATCAAAAGTATGGTTTAACTCTGTTAGCTTAATGAACATATCAGAAATAAGTTTCACACAATGCTTCTGTGTAGTTTTTATTTGAAGATATTATTTTTCCCAATAGAGGCCTCTTAGCGCTCAGAATGTCCAATTGCAGTTTCTACAGAAAGAGTGTTTCAGAAAGGCTCAATCAAAAGTAAGGTTCAACTCTGTTAGTTGAATGCACAGAACAGAAAGAAGTTTCATACAATGCTTCTGTGTAGTTTATATTTGAACATATTCTTTTTTCCACTATTACCCACTTAGCGCTACGAATGTCCAGTTGCATTTTCTACAGACAGAGTGTTTCAAAACTGCTCAATCAAAAGTATGGTTTAACTCTGTTAGCTGAATGCTCAGATCAGAAAGAAGTTTCACAGAATGCTTCTGTGTAGTTTATATTTGAATATATTCCTTTTTCCACTACTACTCTCTTAGCGCTCCAAATGTCCAGTTGCATTTTCTACAGTAAGAGTGTTCAGATCTGCTCAATCAAAAGTATGGTTTAACTCTGTTAGCTGAAAGCACAGATCAGAAAGAAGTTTCACAGAATGATTCTGTGTAGTTTATATTTGGAGACATTCCTTTTTCCACTATTACCCTCTTAGCGCTCCGAATCTCCACTTGCATTTTCTACAGAAAGAGTGTTTCAGAACGGCTCAATCAAAACTAAGGTTCAACTCTTTTAGTTGAACAAACAGAACAGAAAGAAGTTTCACACAATTCTTCTGTGTAGTTTTTATTTGTAGACATTCTTTTTCCCAATATAGGCCTCTTAGCGCTCAGAATGTCCAATTGCAGTTTCTACAGAAAGAGTGTTTCAGAACAGCTCAATCAAAAGTAAGGTTCAACTCTGTTAGTTGAATGCACAGAACAGAAAGAAGTTTCATACAATGCTTCTGTGTAGTTTATATTTGAACATATTCTTTTTTCCACTATTACCCACTTAGCGCTACGAATGTCCAGTTGCATTTTCTACAGACAGAGTGTTTCAAAACTGCTCAATCAAAAGTATGGTTTAACTCTGTTAGCTGTATGCTCAGATCAGAAAGAAGTTTCACAGAATGCTTCTGTGTAGTTTATATTTGAATATATTCCTTTTTCCACTACTACGCTCTTAGCGCTCCAAATGTCCAGTTGCATTTTCAACAGAAAGAGTGTTCAGATCTGCTCAATCAAAAGTATGGTTTAACTCTGTTAGCTGAATGCACAGATCAGAAAGAAGTTTCACCGAATGATTCTGTGTAGTTTATATTTGGAGACATTCCTTTTTCCACTATTACCCTCTTAGCGCTCCGAATCTCCACTTGCATTTTCTACAGAAAGAGTGTTTCAGAACGGCTCAATCAAAACTAAGGTTCAACTCTTTTAGTTGAACAAACAGAACAGAAAGAAGTTTCACACAATTCTTCTGTGTAGTTTTTATTTGTAGACATTCTTTTTCCCAATATAGGCCTCTTAGCGCTCAGAATGTCCAATTGCAGTTTCTACAGAAAGAGTGTTTCAGAAAGGCTCAATCAATAGTAAGGTTCAACTCTGTTAGTTGAATGCACAGAACAGAAAGAAGTTTCATACAATGCTTCTGTGTAGTTTATATTTGAACATATTCTTTTTTCCACTATTACCCACTTAGCGCTACGAATGTCCAGTTGCATTTTCTACAGACAGAGTGTTTCAAAACTGCTCAATCAAAAGTATGGTTTAACTCTGTTAGCTATATGCTCAGATCAGAAAGAAGTTTCACAGAATGCTTCTGTGTAGTTTATATTTGAATATATTCCTTTTACCACAACTACGCTCTTAGCGCTCCAAATGTCCAGTTGCATTTTCAACAGAAAGAGTGTTCAGATCTGCTCAATCAAAAGTATGGTTTAACTCTGTTAGCTGAATGCACAGATCAGAAAGATGTTTCACCGAATGATTCTGTGTAGTTTATATTTGAAGACATTCCTTTTTCCACTATTACCCTCTTAGCGCTCCGAATCTCCACTTGCATTTTCTACAAAAAGAGTGTTTCATAACTGCTCAATCAAAAATATGTTTTATCTCTGTTAACTGAATTTACAGATCAGAAATATGTTTCACAGAATGCATCTGTGTAGTTTTTATTTGAAGATATTCTTTTTCCCAATGTAGGCCTCTTAGCGCTTAGCATGTCCAATTGCAGTTTCTACAGAAAGAGTGTTTCAGAACGGCTCAATCAAAAGTAAGCTTCAACTCTGTTAGTTGAATGCACAGAACAGAAAGAATTTTCACAGAATGCTACTGTGTAGTTTATATTTGAATATATTCCATTTTCCACTATTACCCTCTTAGCGCTCCGAATGTCCACTTGCTTTTTCCACAGAAAGAGTGTTCAGAACTGCGCAATCAAAAGTATGGTTTAACTCTGTTAGCTTAATGAACATATCAGAAATAAGTTTCACACAATGCTTCCGTGTAGTTTTTATTTGAAGATATTATTTTTCCCAATATAGGCCTCTTAGCGCTCAGAATCTCCAATTGCAGTTTCTACAGAAAGAGTGTTTCAGAAAGGCTCAATCAAAAGTAAGGTTCAACTCTGTTAGTTGAATGCACAGAACAGAAAGAAGTTTCATACAATGCTTCTGTGTAGTTTATATTTGAACATATTCTTTTTTCCACTATTACCCACTTAGCGCTACGAATGTCCAGTTGCATTTTCTACAGACAGAGTGTTTCAAAACTGCTCAATCAAAAGTATGGTTTAACTCTGTTTGCTGAATGCTCAGATCAGAAAGAAGTTTCACAGAATGCTTCTGTGTAGTTTATATTTGAATATATTCCTTTTTCCACTACTACTCTCTTAGCGCTCCAAATGTCCAGTTGCATTTTCTACAGAAAGAGTGTTCAGACCTGCTCAATCAAAAGTATGGTTTAACTCTGTTAGCTGAATGCACAGATCAGAAAGAAGTTTCACAGAATGATTCTGTGTAGTTTATATTTGGAGACATTCCTTTTTCCACTATTACCCTCTTAGCGCTCCGAATCTCCCCTTGCATTTTCTACAGAAAGAGTGTTTCAGAACGGCTCAATCAAAACTAAGGTTCAACTCTTTTAGTTGAACAAACAGAACAGAAAGAAGTTTCACACAATTCTTCTGTGTAGTTTTTATTTGTAGACATTCTTTTTCCCAATATAGGCCTCGTAGCGCTCAGAATGTCCAATTGTAGTTTCTACAGAAAGAGTGTTTCAGAACGGCTCAATCAAAAGTAAGGTTCAACTCTGTTAGTTGAATGCACAGAACAGAAAGAAGTTTCATACAATGCTTCTGTGTAGTTTATATTTGAACATATTCTTTTTTCCACTATTACCCACTTAGCGCTACGAATGTCCAGTTGCATTTTCTACAGACAGAGTGTTTCAAAACTGCTCAATCAAAAGTATGGTTTAACTCTGTTAGCTGAATGCTCAGATCAGAAAGAAGTTTCACAGAATGCTTCTGTGTAGTTTATATTTGAATATATTCCTTTTTCCACTACTTCTATCTTAGCGCTCCAAATGTCCAGTTGCATTTTCTACAGAAAGAGTGTTCAGATCTGCTCAATCAAAAGTATGGTTTAACTCTGTTAGCTGAATGCACAGATCAGAAAGAAGTTTCACAGAATGATTCTGTGTAGTTTATATTTGGAGACATTCCTTTTTCCACTATTACCCTCTTAGCGCTCCGAATCTCCACTTGCATTTTCTACAGAAAGAGTGTTTCAGAACGGCTCAATCAAAACTAAGGTTCAACTCTTTTAGTTGAACAAACAGAACAGAAAGAAGTTTCACACAATTCTTCTGTGTAGTTTTTATTTGTAGACATTCTTTTTCCCAATATAGGCCTCTTAGCGCTCAGAATGTCCAATTGCAGTTTCTACAGAAAGACTGTTTCAGATCGGCTCAATCAAAAGTAAGGTTCAACTCTGTTAGTAGAATGCACAGAAGAGAAAGAAGTTTCATACAATGCTTCTGTGTAGTTTATATTTGAACATATTCTTTTTTCCACTATTACCCACTTAGCGCTACGAATGTCCAGTTGCATTTTCTACAGACAGAGTGTTTCATAACTGCTCAATCAAAAGTATGGTTTAACTCTGTTAGCTGTATGCTCAGATCAGAAAGAAGTTTCACAGATTGCTTCTGTGTAGTTTATATTTGAATATATTCCTTTTTCCACTACTACGCTCTTAGCGCTCCAAATGTCCAGTTGCATTTTCAACAGAAAGAGTGTTCAGATCTGCTCAATCAAAAGTATGGTTTAACTCTGTTAGCTGAATGCACAGATCAGAAAGAAGTTTCACCGAATGATTCTGTGTAGTTTATATTTGAAGACATTCCTTTTTCCACTATTACCCTCTTAGCGCTCCGAATCTCCACTTGCATTTTCTACAAAAAGAGTGTTTCAAAACTGCTCAATCAAAAATATGTTTTATCTCTGTTAACTGAATTTACAGATCAGAAATAAGTTTCACAGAATGCATCTGTGTAGTTTTTATTTGAAGATATTCTTTTTCCCAATGTAGGCCTCTTAGCGCTTAGCATGTCCAATTGCAGTTTCTACAGAAAGAGTGTTTCAGAACGGCTCAATCAAAAGTAAGGTTCAACTCTGTTAGTTGAATGCACAGAACAGAAAGAATTTTCACAGAATGCTTCTGTGTAGTTTATATTTGAATATATTCCTTTTTCCACTATTACCCTCTTAGCGCTCCGAATGTCCACTTGCATTTTCTACAGAAAGAGTGTTCAGAACTGCGCAATCAAAAGTATGGTTTAACTCTGTTAGCTTAATGAACATATCAGAAATAAGTTTCACACAATGCTTCTGTGTAGTTTTTATTTGAAGATATTATTTTTCCCAATAGAGGCCTCTTAGCGCTCAGAATGTCCAATTGCAGTTTCTACAGAAAGAGTGTTTCAGAAAGGCTCAATCAAAAGTAAGGTTCAACTCTGTTAGTTGAATGCACAGAACAGAAAGAAGTTTCATACAATGCTTCTGTGTAGTTTATATTTGAACATATTCTTTTTTCCACTATTACCCACTTAGCGCTACGAATGTCCAGTTGCATTTTCTACAGACAGAGTGTTTCAAAACTGCTCAATCAAAAGTATGGTTTAACTCTGTTAGCTGAATGCTCAGATCAGAAAGAAGTTTCACAGAATGCTTCTGTGTAGTTTATATTTGAATATATTCCTTTTTCCACTACTACTCTCTTAGCGCTCCAAATGTCCAGTTGCATTTTCTACAGTAAGAGTGTTCAGATCTGCTCAATCAAAAGTATGGTTTAACTCTGTTAGCTGAAAGCACAGATCAGAAAGAAGTTTCACAGAATGATTCTGTGTAGTTTATATTTGGAGACATTCCTTTTTCCACTATTACCCTCTTAGCGCTCCGAATCTCCACTTGCATTTTCCACAGAAAGAGTGTTTCAGAACGGCTCAATAAAAACTAAGGTTCAACTCTTTTAGTTGAACAAACAGAACAGAAAGAAGTTTCACACAATTCTTCTGTGTAGTTTTTATTTGTAGACATTCATTTTCCCAATATAGGCCGCTTAGCGCTCAGAATGTCCAATTGCAGTTTCTACAGAAAGAGTGTTTCAGATCGGCTCAATCAAAAGTAAGGTTCAACTCTGTTAGTTGAATGCACAGAACAGAAAGTAGTTTCATACAATGCTTCTGTGTAGTTTATATTTGAACATATTCTTTTTTCCACTATTACCCACTTAGCGCTACGAATGTCCAGTTGCATTTTCTACAGACAGAGTGTTTCAAAACTGCTCAATCAAAAGTATGGTTTAACTCTGTTAGCTGTATGCTCAGATCAGAAAGAAGTTTCACAGAATGCTTCTGTGTAGTTTATATTTGAATATATTCCATTTTCCACTACTACGCTCTTAGCGCTCCAAATGTCCAGTTGCATTTTCAACAGAAAGAGTGTTCAGATCTGCTCAATCAAAAGTATGGTTTAACTCTGTTAGCTGAATGCACAGATCAGAAAGAAGTTTCACCGAATGATTCTGTGTAGTTTATATTTGAAGACATTCCTTTTTCCACTATTACCCTCTTAGCGCTCCGAATCTCCACTTGCATTTTCTACAAAAAGAGTGTTTCATAACTGCTCAATCAAAAATATGTTTTATCTCTGTTAACTGAATTTACAGATCAGAAATATGTTTCACAGAATGCATCTGTGTAGTTTTTATTTGAAGATATTCTTTTTCCCAATGTAGGCCTCTTAGCGCTTAGCATGTCCAATTGCAGTTTCTACAGAAAGAGTGTTTCAGAACGGCTCAATCAAAAGTAAGGTTCAACTCTGTTAGTTGAATGCACAGAACAGAAAGAATTTTCACAGAATGCTACTGTGTAGTTTATATTTGAATATATTCCATTTTCCACTATTACCCTCTTAGCGCTCCGAATGTCCACTTGCATTTTCCACAGAAAGAGTGTTCAGAACTGCGCAATCAAAAGTATGGTTTAACTCTGTTAGCTTAATGAACATATCAGAAATAAGTTTCACACAATGCTTCTGTGTAGTTTTTATTTGAAGATATTATTTTTCCCAATAGAGGCCTCTTAGCGCTCAGAATCTCCAATTGCAGTTTCTACAGAAAGAGTGTTTCAGAAAGGCTCAATCAAAAGTAAGGTTCAACTCTGTTAGTTGAATGCACAGAACAGAAAGAAGTTTCATACAATGCTTCTGTGTAGTTTATATTTGAACATATTCTTTTTTCCACTATTACCCACTTAGCGCTACGAATGTCCAGTTGCATTTTCTACAGACAGAGTGTTTCAAAACTGCTCAATCAAAAGTATGGTTTAAATCTCTTAGCTGAATGCTCAGATCAGAAAGAAGTTTCACAGAATGCTTCTGTGTAGTTTATATTTGAATATATTCCTTTTTCCACTACTACTCTCTTAGCGCTCCAAATGTCCAGTTGCATTTTCTACAGAAAGAGTGTTCAGATCTGCTCAATCAAAAGTATGGTTTAACTCTGTTAGCTGAATGCACAGATCAGAAAGAAGTTTCACAGAATGATTCTGTGTAGTTTATATTTGAAGACATTCCTTTTTCCACTATTACCCTCTTAGCGCTCCGAATCTCCACTTGCATTTTCTACAGAAAGAGTGTTTCAGAACGGCTCAATCAAAACTAAGGTTCAACTCTTTTAGTTGAACAAACAGAACAGAAAGAAGTTTCACACAATTCTTCTGTGTAGTTTTTATTTGTAGACATTCTTTTTCCCAATATAGGCCTCTTAGCGCTCAGAATGTCCAATTGCAGTTTCTACAGAAAGAGTGTTTCAGAACGGCTCAATCAAAAGTAAGGTTCAACTCTGTTAGTTGAATGCACAGAACAGAAAGAAGTTTCATACAATGCTTCTGTGTAGTTTATATTTGAACATATTCTTTTTTCCACTATTACCCACTTAGCGCTACGAATGTCCAGTTGCATTTTCTACAGACAGAGTGTTTCAAAACTGCTCAATCAAAAGTATGGTTTAACTCTGTTAGCTGTATGCTCAGATCAGAAAGAAGTTTCACAGAATGCTTCTGTGTAGTTTATATTTGAATATATTCCTTTTTCCACTACTACGCTCTTAGCGCTCCAAATGTCCAGTTGCATTTTCAACAGAAAGAGTGTTCAGATCTGCTCAATCAAAAGTATGGTTTAACTCTGTTAGCTGAATGCACAGATCAGAAAGAAGTTTCACCGAATGATTCTGTGTAGTTTATATTTGAAGACATTCCTTTTTCCACTATTACCCACTTAGCGCTCCGAATCTCCACTTGCATTTTCTACAAAAAGAGTGTTTCATAACTGCTCAATCAAAAATATGTTTTATCTCTGTTAACTGAATTTACAGATCAGAAATATGTTTCACAGAATGCATCTGTGTAGTTTTTATTTGAAGATATTCTTTTTCCCAATGTAGGCCTCTTAGCGCTTAGCATGTCCAATTGCAGTTTCTACAGAAAGAGTGTTTCAGAACGGCTCAATCAAAAGTAAGGTTCAACTCTGTTAGTTGAATGCACAGAACAGAAAGAATTTTCACAGAATGCTACTGTGTAGTTTATATTTGAATATATTCCATTTTCCACTATTACCCTCTTAGCGCTCCGAATGTCCACTTGCATTTTCCACAGAAAGAGTGTTCAGAACTGCGCAATCAAAAGTATGGTTTAACTCTGTTAGCTTAATGAACATATCAGAAATAAGTTTCACACAATGCTTCTGTGCAGTTTTTATTTGAAGATATTATTTTTCCCAATAGAGTCCTCTTAGCGCTCAGAATGTCCAATTGCAGTTTCTACAGAAAGAGTGTTTCAGAAAGGCTCAATCAAAAGTAAGGTTCAACTCTGTTAGTTGAATGCACAGAACAGAAAGAAGTTTCATACAATGCTTCTGTGTAGTTTATATTTGAACATATTCTTTTTTCCACTATTACCCACTTAGCGCTACGAATGTCCAGTTGCATTTTCTACAGACAGAGTGTTTCAAAACTGCTCAATCAAAAGTATGGTTTAACTCTGTTAGCTGAATGCTCAGATCAGAAAGAAGTTTCACAGAATGCTTCTGTGTAGTTTATATTTGAATATATTCCTTTTTCCACTACTACTCTCTTAGCGCTCCAAATGTCCAGTTGCATTTTCTACAGTAAGAGTGCTCAGATCTGCTCAATCAAAAGTATGGTTTAACTCTGTTAGCTGAATGCACAGATCAGAAAGAAGTTTCACAGAATGATTCTGTGTAGTTTATATTTGGAGACATTCCTTTTTCCACTATTACCCTCTTAGCGCTCCGAATCTCCACTTGCATTTTCTACAGAAAGAGTGTTTCAGAACGGCTCAATCAAAACTAAGGTTCAACTCTTTTAGTTGAACAAACAGAACAGAAAGAAGTTTCACACAATTCTTCTGTGTAGTTTTTATTTGTAGACATTCTTTTTCCCAATATAGGCCTCTTAGGGCTCAGAATGTCCAATTGCAGTTTCTACAGAAAGAGTGTTTCAGAACGGCTCAATCAAAAGTAAGGTTCAACTCTGTTAGTTGAATGCACAGAACAGAAAGTAGTTTCATACAATGCTTCTGTGTAGTTTATATTTGAACGTATTCTTTTTTCCACTATTACCCACTTAGCGCTACGAATGTCCAGTTGCATTTTCTACAGACAGAGTGTTTCAAAACTGCTCAATCAAAAGTATGGTTTAACTCTGTTAGCTGTATGCTCAGATCAGAAAGAAGTTTCACAGAATGCTTCTGTGTAGTTTATATTTGAATATATTCCTTTTTCCACTACTACGCTCTTAGCGCTCCAAATGTCCAGTTGCATTTTCAACAGAAAGAGTGTTCAGATCTGCTCAATCAAAAGTATGATTTAACTCTGTTAGCTGAATGCACAGATCAGAAAGAAGTTTCACCGAATGATTCTGTGTAGTTTATATTTGAAGACATTCCTTTTTCCACTATTACCCTCTTAGCGCTCCGAATCTCCACTTGCATTTTCTACAAAAAGAGTGTTTCATAACTGCTCAATCAAAAATATGTTTTATCTCTGTTAACTGAATTTACAGATCAGAAATATGTTTCACAGAATGCATCTGTGTAGTTTTTATTTGAAGATATTCTTTTTCCCAATGTAGGACTCTTAGTGCTTAGCATGTCCAATTGCAGTTTCTACAGAAAGAGTGTTTCAGAACGGCTCAATCAAAAGTAAGGTTCAACTCTGTTAGTTGAATGCACAGAACAGAAAGAATTTTCACAGAATGCTACTGTGTAGTTTATATTTGAATATATTCCATTTTCCACTATTACCCTCTTAGCGCTCCGAATGTCCACTTGCATTTTCCACAGAAAGAGTGTTCAGAACTGCGCAATCAAAAGTATGGTTTAACTCTGTTAGCTTAATGAACATATCAGAAATAAGTTTCACACAATGCTTCTGTGTAGTTTTTATTTGAAGATATTATTTTTCCCAATAGAGGCCTCTTAGCGCTCAGAATGTCCAATTGCAGTTTCTACAGAAAGAGTGTTTCAGAAAGGCTCAATCAAAAGTAAGGTTCAACTCTGTTAGTTGAATGCACAGAACAGAAAGAAGTTTCATACAATGCTTCTGTGTAGTTTATATTTGAACATATTCTTTTTTCCACTATTACCCACTTAGCGCTACGAATGTCCAGTTGCATTTTCTACAGACAGAGTGTTTCAAAACTGCTCAATCAAAAGTATGGTTTAACTCTGTTAGCTGAATGCTCAGATCAGAAAGAAGTTTCACAGAATGCTTCTGTGTAGTTTATATTTGAATATATTCCTTTTTCCACTACTACGCTCTTAGCGCTCCAAATGTCCAGTTGCATTTTCTACAGTAAGAGTGTTCAGATCTGCTCAATCAAAAGTATGGTTTAACTCTGTTAGCAGAATGCACAGATCAGAAAGAAGTTTCACAGAATGATTCTGTGTAGTTTATATTTGGAGACATTCCTTTTTCCACTATTACCCTCTTAGCGCTCCGAATCTCCACTTGCATTTTCTACAGAAAGAGTGTTTCAGAACGGCTCAATCAAAACTAAGGTTCAACTCTTTTAGTTGAACAAACAGAACAGAAAGAAGTTTCACACAATTCTTCTGTGTAGTTTTTATTTGTAGACATTCTTTTTCCCAATATAGGCCTCTTAGCGCTCAGAATGTCCAATTGCAGTTTCTACAGAAAGACTGTTTCAGATCGGCTCAATCAAAAGTAAGGTTCAACTCTGTTAGTAGAATGCACAGAAGAGAAAGAAGTTTCATACAATGCTTCTGTGTAGTTTATATTTGAACATATTCTTTTTTCCACTATTACCCACTTAGCGCTACGAATGTCCAGTTGCATTTTCTACAGACAGAGTGTTTCAAAACTGCTCAATCAAAAGTATGGTTTAACTCTGTTAGCTGTATGCTCAGATCAGAAAGAAGTTTCACAGATTGCTTCTGTGTAGTTTATATTTGAATATATTCCTTTTTCCACTACTACGCTCTTAGCGCTCCAAATGTCCAGTTGCATTTTCAACAGAAAGAGTGTTCAGATCTGCTCAATCAAAAGTATGGTTTAACTCTGTTAGCTGAATGCACAGATCAGAAAGAAGTTTCACCGAATGATTCTGTGTAGTTTATATTTGAAGACATTCCTTTTTCCACTATTACCCTCTTAGCGCTCCGAATCTCCACTTGCATTTTCTACAAAAAGAGTGTTTCAAAACTGCTCAATCAAAAATATGTTTTATCTCTGTTAACTGAATTTACAGATCAGAAATAAGTTTCACAGAATGCATCTGTGTAGTTTTTATTTGAAGATATTCTTTTTCCCAATGTAGGCCTCTTAGCGCTTAGCATGTCCAATTGCAGTTTCTACAGAAAGAGTGTTTCAGAACGGCTCAATCAAAAGTAAGGTTCAACTCTGTTAGTTGAATGCACAGAACAGAAAGAATTTTCACAGAATGCTTCTGTGTAGTTTATATTTGAATATATTCCTTTTTCCACTATTACCCTCTTAGCGCTCCGAATGTCCACTTGCATTTTCTACAGAAAGAGTGTTCAGAACTGCGCAATCAAAAGTATGGTTTAACTCTGTTAGCTTAATGAACATATCAGAAATAAGTTTCACACAATGCTTCTGTGTAGTTTTTATTTGAAGATATTATTTTTCCCAATAGAGGCCTCTTAGCGCTCAGAATGTCCAATTGCAGTTTCTACAGAAAGAGTGTTTCAGAAAGGCTCAATCAAAAGTAAGGTTCAACTCTGTTAGTTGAATGCACAGAACAGAAAGAAGTTTCATACAATGCTTCTGTGTAGTTTATATTTGAACATATTCTTTTTTCCACTATTACCCACTTAGCGCTACGAATGTCCAGTTGCATTTTCTACAGACAGAGTGTTTCAAAACTGCTCAATCAAAAGTATGGTTTAACTCTGTTAGCTGAATGCTCAGATCAGAAAGAAGTTTCACAGAATGCTTCTGTGTAGTTTATATTTGAATATATTCCTTTTTCCACTACTACTCTCTTAGCGCTCCAAATGTCCAGTTGCATTTTCTACAGTAAGAGTGTTCAGATCTGCTCAATCAAAAGTATGGTTTAACTCTGTTAGCTGAAAGCACAGATCAGAAAGAAGTTTCACAGAATGATTCTGTGTAGTTTATATTTGGAGACATTCCTTTTTCCACTATTACCCTCTTAGCGCTCCGAATCTCCACTTGCATTTTCCACAGAAAGAGTGTTTCAGAACGGCTCAATAAAAACTAAGGTTCAACTCTTTTAGTTGAACAAACAGAACAGAAAGAAGTTTCACACAATTCTTCTGTGTAGTTTTTATTTGTAGACATTCATTTTCCCAATATAGGCCTCTTAGCGCTCAGAATGTCCAATTGCAGTTTCTACAGAAAGAGTGTTTCAGAACGGCTCAATCAAAAGTAAGGTTCAACTCTGTTAGTTGAATGCACAGAACAGAAAGTAGTTTCATACAATGCTTCTGTGTAGTTTATATTTGAACATATTCTTTTTTCCACTATTACCCACTTAGCGCTACGAATGTCCAGTTGCATTTTCTACAGACAGAGTGTTTCAAAACTGCTCAATCAAAAGTATGGTTTAACTCTGTTAGCTGTATGCTCAGATCAGAAAGAAGTTTCACAGAATGCTTCTGTGTAGTTTATATTTGAATATATTCCATTTTCCACTACTACGCTCTTAGCGCTCCAAATGTCCAGTTGCATTTTCAACAGAAAGAGTGTTCAGATCTGCTCAATCAAAAGTATGGTTTAACTCTGTTAGCTGAATGCACAGATCAGAAAGAAGTTTCACCGAATGATTCTGTGTAGTTTATATTTGAAGACATTCCTTTTTCCACTATTACCCTCTTAGCGCTCCGAATCTCCACTTGCATTTTCTACAAAAAGAGTGTTTCATAACTGCTCAATCAAAAATATGTTTTATCTCTGTTAACTGAATTTACAGATCAGAAATATGTTTCACAGAATGCATCTGTGTAGTTTTTATTTGAAGATATTCTTTTTCCCAATGTAGGCCTCTTAGCGCTTAGCATGTCCAATTGCAGTTTCTACAGAAAGAGTGTTTCAGAACGGCTCAATCAAAAGTAAGGTTCAACTCTGTTAGTTGAATGCACAGAACAGAAAGAATTTTCACAGAATGCTACTGTGTAGTTTATATTTGAATATATTCCATTTTCCACTATTACCCTCTTAGCGCTCCGAATGTCCACTTGCATTTTCCACAGAAAGAGTGTTCAGAACTGCGCAATCAAAAGTATGGTTTAACTCTGTTAGCTTAATGAACATATCAGAAATAAGTTTCACACAATGCTTCTGTGTAGTTTTTATTTGAAGATATTATTTTTCCCAATATAGGCCTCTTAGCGCTCAGAATCTCCAATTGCAGTTTCTACAGAAAGAGTGTTTCAGAAAGGCTCAATCAAAAGTAAGGTTCAACTCTGTTAGTTGAATGCACAGAACAGAAAGAAGTTTCATACAATGCTTCTGTGTAGTTTATATTTTAACATATTCTTTTTTCCACTATTACCCACTTAGCGCTACGAATGTCCAGTTGCATTTTCTACAGACAGAGTGTTTCAAAACTGCTCAATCAAAAGTATGGTTTAACTCTCTTAGCTGAATGCTCAGATCAGAAAGAAGTTTCACAGAATGCTTCTGTGTAGTTTATATTTGAATATATTCCTTTTTCCACTACTACTCTCTTAGCGCTCCAAATGTCCAGTTGCATTTTCTACAGAAAGAGTGTTCAGATCTGCTCAATCAAAAGTATGGTTTAACTCTGTTAGCTGAATGCACAGATCAGAAAGAAGTTTCACAGAATGATTCTGTGTAGTTTATATTTGAAGACATTCCTTTTTCCACTATTACCCTCTTAGCGCTCCGAATCTCCACTTGCATTTTCTACAGAAAGAGTGTTTCAGAACGGCTCAATCAAAACTAAGGTTCAACTCTTTTAGTTGAACAAACAGAACAGAAAGAAGTTTCACACAATTCTTCTGTGTAGTTTTTATTTGTAGACATTCTTTTTCCCAATATAGGCCTCTTAGCGCTCAGAATGTCCAATTGCAGTTTCTACAGAAAGAGTGTTTCAGAACGGCTCAATCAAAAGTAAGGTTCAACTCTGTTAGTTGAATGCACAGAACAGAAAGAAGTTTCATACAATGCTTCTGTGTAGTTTATATTTGAACATATTCTTTTTTCCACTATTACCCACTTAGCGCTACGAATGTCCAGTTGCATTTTCTACAGACAGAGTGTTTCAAAACTGCTCAATCAAAAGTATGGTTTAACTCTGTTAGCTGTATGCTCAGATCAGAAAGAAGTTTCACAGAATGCTTCTGTGTAGTTTATATTTGAATATATTCCTTTTTCCACTACTACGCTCTTAGCGCTCCAAATGTCCAGTTGCATTTTCAACAGAAAGAGTGTTCAGATCTGCTCAATCAAAAGTATGGTTTAACTCTGTTAGCTGAATGCACAGATCAGAAAGAAGTTTCACCGAATGATTCTGTGTAGTTTATATTTGAAGACATTCCTTTTTCCACTATTACCCACTTAGCGCTCCGAATCTCCACTTGCATTTTCTACAAAAAGAGTGTTTCATAACTGCTCAATCAAAAATATGTTTTATCTCTGTTAACTGAATTTACAGATCAGAAATATGTTTCACAGAATGCATCTGTGTAGTTTTTATTTGAAGATATTCTTTTTCCCAATGTAGGCCTCTTAGCGCTTAGCATGTCGAATTGCAGTTTCTACAGAAAGAGTGTTTCAGAACGGCTCAATCAAAAGTAAGGTTCAACTCTGTTAGTTGAATGCACAGAACAGAAAGAATTTTCACAGAATGCTACTGTGTAGTTTATATTTGAATATATTCCATTTTCCACTATTACCCTCTTAGCGCTCCGAATGTCCACTTGCATTTTCCACAGAAAGAGTGTTCAGAACTGCGCAATCAAAAGTATGGTTTAACTCTGTTAGCTTAATGAACATATCAGAAATAAGTTTCACACAATGCTTCTGTGCAGTTTTTATTTGAAGATATTATTTTTCCCAATAGAGTCCTCTTAGCGCTCAGAATGTCCAATTGCAGTTTCTACAGAAAGAGTGTTTCAGAAAGGCTCAATCAAAAGTAAGGTTCAACTCTGTTAGTTGAATGCACAGAACAGAAAGAAGTTTCATACAATGCTTCTGTGTAGTTTATATTTGAACATATTCTTTTTTCCACTATTACCCACTTAGCGCTACGAATGTCCAGTTGCATTTTCTACAGACAGACTGTTTCAAAACTGCTCAATCAAAAGTATGGTTTAACTCTGTTAGCTGAATGCTCAGATCAGAAAGAAGTTTCACAGAATGCTTCTGTGTAGTTTATATTTGAATATATTCCTTTTTCCACTACTACTCTCTTAGCGCTCCAAATGTCCAGTTGCATTTTCTACAGTAAGAGTGCTCAGATCTGCTCAATCAAAAGTATGGTTTAACTCTGTTAGCTGAATGCACAGATCAGAAAGAAGTTTCACAGAATGATTCTGTGTAGTTTATATTTGGAGACATTCCTTTTTCCACTATTACCCTCTTAGCGCTCCGAATCTCCACTTGCATTTTCTACAGAAAGAGTGTTTCAGAACGGCTCAATCAAAACTAAGGTTCAACTCTTTTAGTTGAACAAACAGAACAGAAAGAAGTTTCACACAATTCTTCTGTGTAGTTTTTATTTGTAGACATTCTTTTTCCCAATATAGGCCTCTTAGCGCTCAGAATGTCCAATTGCAGTTTCTACAGAAAGAGTGTTTCAGAACGGCTCAATCAAAAGTAAGGTTCAACTCTGTTTGTTGAATGCACAGAACAGAAAGTAGTTTCATACAATGCTTCTGTGTAGTTTATATTTGAACGTATTCTTTTTTCCACTATTACCCACTTAGCGCTACGAATGTCCAGTTGAATTTTCTACAGACAGAGTGTTTCAAAACTGCTCAATCAAAAGTATGGTTTAACTCTGTTAGCTGTATGCTCAGATCAGAAAGAAGTTTCACAGAATGCTTCTGTGTAGTTTATATTTGAATATATTCCTTTTTCCACTACTACGCTCTTAGCGCTCCAAATGTCCAGTTGCATTTTCAACAGAAAGAGTGTTCAGATCTGCGCAATCAAAAGTATGGTTTAACTCTGTTAGCTGAATGCACAGATCAGAAAGAAGTTTCACCGAATGATTCTGTGTAGTTTATATTTGAAGACATTCCTTTTTCCACTATTACCCTCTTAGCGCTCCGAATCTCCACTTGCATTTTCTACAAAAAGAGTGTTTCATAACTGCTCAATCAAAAATATGTTTTATCTCTGTTAACTGAATTTACAGATCAGAAATATGTTTCACATAATGCATCTGTGTAGTTTTTATTTGAAGATATTCTTTTTCCCAATGTAGGCCTCTTAGCGCTTAGCATGTCCAATTGCAGTTTCTACAGAAAGAGTGTTTCAGAACGGCTCAATCAAAAGTAAGGTTCAACTCTGTTAGTTGAATGCACAGAACAGAAAGAATTTTCACAGAATGCTACTGTGTAGTTTATATTTGAATATATTGCATTTTCCACTATTACCCTCTTAGCGCTCCGAATGTCCACTTGCATTTTCCACAGAAAGAGTGTTCAGAACTGCGCAATCAAAAGTATGGTTTAACTCTGTTAGCTTAATGAACATATCAGAAATAAGTTTCACACAATGCTTCTGTGTAGTTTTTATTTGAAGATATTATTTTTCCCAATATAGGCCTCTTAGCGCTCAGAATCTCCAATTGCAGTTTCTACAGAAAGAGTGTTTCAGAAAGGCTCAATCAAAAGTAAGGTTCAACTCTGTTAGTTGAATGCACAGAACAGAAAGAAGTTTCATACAATGCTTCTGTGTAGTTTATATTTGAACATATTCTTTTTTCCACTATTACCCACTTAGCGCTACGAATGTCCAGTTGCATTTTCTACAGACAGAGTGTTTCAAAACTGCTCAATCAAAAGTATGGTTTAACTCTCTTAGCTGAATGCTCAGATCAGAAAGAAGTTTCACAGAATGCTTCTGTGTAGTTTATATTTGAATATATTCCTTTTTCCACTACTACTCTCTTAGCGCTCCAAATGTCCAGTTGCATTTTCTACAGAAAGAGTGTTCAGATCTGCTCAATCAAAAGTATGGTTTAACTCTGTTAGCTGAATGCACAGATCAGAAAGAAGTTTCACAGAATGATTCTGTGTAGTTTATATTTGGAGACATTCCTTTTTCCACTATTACCCTCTTAGCGCTCCGAATCTCCACTTGCATTTTCTACAGAAAGAGTGTTTCAGAATGGCTCAATCAAAACTAAGGTTCAACTCTTTTAGTTGCACAAACAGAACAGAAAGAAGTTTCACACAATTCTTCTGTGTAGTTTTTATTTGTAGACATTCTTTTTCCCAATATAGGCCTCTTAGCGCTCAGAATGTCCAATTGCAGTTTCTACAGAAAGAGTGTTTCAGAACGGCTCAATCAAAAGTAAGGTTCAACTCTGTTAGTTGAATGCACAGAACAGAGAGAAGTTTCATACAATGCTTCTGTGTAGTTTATATTTGAACGTATTCTTTTTTCCACTATTACCCACTTAGCGCTACGAATGTCCAGTTGCATTTTCTACAGACAGAGTGTTTCAAAACTGCTCAATCAAAAGTATGGTTTAACTCTGTTAGCTGTATGCTCAGATCAGAAAGAAGTTTCACAGAATGCTTCTGTGTAGTTTATATTTGAATATATTCCTTTTTCCACTACTACTCTCTTAGCGCTCCAAATGTCCAGTTGCATTTTCTACAGTAAGAGTGTTCAGATCTGCTCAATCAAAAGTATGGTTTAACTCTGTTAGCTGAATGCACAGATCAGAAAGAAGTTTCACAGAATGATTCTGTGTAGTTTATATTTGGAGACATTCCTTTTTCCACTATTAACCTCTTAGCGCTCCGAATCTCCACTTGCATTTTCTACAGAAAGAGTGTTTCAGAACGGCTCAATCAAAACTAAGGTTCAACTCTTTTAGTTGAACAAACAGAACAGAAAGAAGTTTCACACAATTCTTCTGTGTAGTTTTTATTTGTAGACATTCTTTTTCCCAATATAGGCCTCTTAGCGCTCAGAATGTCCAATTGCAGTTTCTACAGAAAGAGTGTTTCAGAACGGCTCAATCAAAAGTAAGGTTCAACTCTGTTTGTTGAATGCACAGAACAGAAAGTAGTTTCATACAATGCTTCTGTGTAGTTTATATTTGAACGTATTCTTTTTTCCACTATTACCCACTTAGCGCTACGAATGTCCAGTTGAATTTTCTACAGACAGAGTGTTTCAAAACTGCTCAATCAAAAGTATGGTTTAACTCTGTTAGCTGTATGCTCAGATCAGAAAGAAGTTTCACAGAATGCTTCTGTGTAGTTTATATTTGAATATATTCCTTTTTCCACTACTACGCTCTTAGCGCTCCAAATGTCCAGTTGCATTTTCAACAGAAAGAGTGTTCAGATCTGCGCAATCAAAAGTATGGTTTAACTCTGTTAGCTGAATGCACAGATCAGAAAGAAGTTTCACCGAATGATTCTGTGTAGTTTATATTTGAAGACATTCCTTTTTCCACTATTACCCTCTTAGCGCTCCGAATCTCCACTTGCATTTTCTACAAAAAGAGTGTTTCATAACTGCTCAATCAAAAATATGTTTTATCTCTGTTAACTGAATTTACAGATCAGAAATATGTTTCACATAATGCATCTGTGTAGTTTTTATTTGAAGATATTCTTTTTCCCAATGAAGGCCTCTTAGCGCTTAGCATGTCCAATTGCAGTTTCTACAGAAAGAGTGTTTCAGAACGGCTCAATCAAAAGTAAGGTTCAACTCTGTTAGTTGAATGCACAGAACAGAAAGAATTTTCACAGAATGCTACTGTGTAGTTTATATTTGAATATATTCCATTTTCCACTATTACCCTCTTAGCGCTCCGAATGTCCACTTGCATTTTCCACAGAAAGAGTGTTCAGAACTGCGCAATCAAAAGTATGGTTTAACTCTGTTAGCTTAATGAACATATCAGAAATAAGTTTCACACAATGCTTCTGTGTAGTTTTTATTTGAAGATATTATTTTTCCCAATATAGGCCTCTTAGCGCTCAGAATCTCCAATTGCAGTTTCTACAGAAAGAGTGTTTCAGAAAGGCTCAATCAAAAGTAAGGTTCAACTCTGTTAGTTGAATGCACAGAACAGAAAGAAGTTTCATACAATGCTTCTGTGTAGTTTATATTTGAACATATTCTTTTTTCCACTATTACCCACTTAGCGCTACGAATGTCCAGTTGCATTTTCTACAGACAGAGTGTTTCAAAACTGCTCAATCAAAAGTATGGTTTAACTCTCTTAGCTGAATGCTCAGATCAGAAAGAAGTTTCACAGAATGCTTCTGTGTAGTTTATATTTGAATATATTCCTTTTTCCACTACTACTCTCTTAGCGCTCCAAATGTCCAGTTGCATTTTCTACAGAAAGAGTGTTCAGATCTGCTCAATCAAAAGTATGGTTTAACTCTGTTAGCTGAATGCACAGATCAGAAAGAAGTTTCACAGAATGATTCTGTGTAGTTTATATTTGGAGACATTCCTTTTTCCACTATTACCCTCTTAGCGCTCCGAATCTCCACTTGCATTTTCTACAGAAAGAGTGTTTCAGAATGGCTCAATCAAAACTAAGGTTCAACTCTTTTAGTTGCACAAACAGAACAGAAAGAAGTTTCACACAATTCTTCTGTGTAGTTTTTATTTGTAGACATTCTTTTTCCCAATATAGGCCTCTTAGCGCTCAGAATGTCCAATTGCAGTTTCTACAGAAAGAGTGTTTCAGAACGGCTCAATCAAAAGTAAGGTTCAACTCTGTTAGTTGAATGCACAGAACAGAGAGAAGTTTCATACAATGCTTCTGTGTAGTTTATATTTGAACGTATTCTTTTTTCCACTATTACCCACTTAGCGCTACGAATGTCCAGTTGCATTTTCTACAGACAGAGTGTTTCAAAACTGCTCAATCAAAAGTATGGTTTAACTCTGTTAGCTGTATGCTCAGATCAGAAAGAAGTTTCACAGAATGCTTCTGTGTAGTTTATATTTGAATATATTCCTTTTTCCACTACTACGCTCTTAGCGCTCCAAATGTCCAGTTGCATTTTCAACAGAAAGAGTGTTCAGATCTGCTCAATCAAAAGTATGGTTTAACTCTGTTAGCTGAATGCACAGATCAGAAAGAAGTTTCACAGAATGATTCTGTGTAGTTTATATTTGGAGACATTCCTTTTTCCACTATTAACCTCTTAGCGCTCCGAATCTCCACTTGCATTTTCTACAGAAAGAGTGTTTCAGAACGGCTCAATCAAAACTAAGGTTCAACTCTTTTAGTTGAACAAACAGAACAGAAAGAAGTTTCACACAATTCTTCTGTGTAGTTTTTATTTGTAGACATTCTTTTTCCCAATATAGGCCTCTTAGCGCTCAGAATGTCCAATTGCAGTTTCTACAGAAAGAGTGTTTCAGAACGGCTCAATCAAAAGTAAGGTTCAACTCTGTTTGTTGAATGCACAGAACAGAAAGTAGTTTCATACAATGCTTCTGTGTAGTTTATATTTGAACGTATTCTTTTTTCCACTATTACCCACTTAGCGCTACGAATGTCCAGTTGAATTTTCTACAGACAGAGTGTTTCAAAACTGCTCAATCAAAAGTATGGTTTAACTCTGTTAGCTGTATGCTCAGATCAGAAAGAAGTTTCACAGAATGCTTCTGTGTAGTTTATATTTGAATATATTCCTTTTTCCACTACTACGCTCTTAGCGCTCCAAATGTCCAGTTGCATTTTCAACAGAAAGAGTGTTCAGATCTGCGCAATCAAAAGTATGGTTTAACTCTGTTAGCTGAATGCACAGATCAGAAAGAAGTTTCACCGAATGATTCTGTGTAGTTTATATTTGAAGACATTCCTTTTTCCACTATTACCCTCTTAGCGCTCCGAATCTCCACTTGCATTTTCTACAAAAAGAGTGTTTCATAACTGCTCAATTAAAAATATGTTTTATCTCTGTTAACTGAATTTACAGATCAGAAATATGTTTCACATAATGCATCTGTGTAGTTTTTATTTGAAGATATTCTTTTTCCCAATGTAGGCCTCTTAGCGCTTAGCATGTCCAATTGCAGTTTCTACAGAAAGAGTGTTTCAGAACGGCTCAATCAAAAGTAAGGTTCAACTCTGTTAGTTGAATGCACAGAACAGAAAGAATTTTCACAGAATGCTACTGTGTAGTTTATATTTGAATATATTCCATTTTCCACTATTACCCTCTTAGCGCTCCGAATGTCCACTTGCATTTTCCACAGAAAGAGTGTTCAGAACTGCGCAATCAAAAGTATGGTTTAACTCTGTTAGCTTAATGAACATATCAGAAATAAGTTTCACACAATGCTTCTGTGTAGTTTTTATTTGAAGATATTATTTTTCCCAATATAGGCCTCTTAGCGCTCAGAATCTCCAATTGCAGTTTCTACAGAAAGAGTGTTTCAGAAAGGCTCAATCAAAAGTAAGGTTCAACTCTGTTAGTTGAATGCACAGAACAGAAAGAAGTTTCATACAAT
Source organism: Symphalangus syndactylus (assembly GCF_028878055.3). Classification (NCBI taxonomy): domain Eukaryota; kingdom Metazoa; phylum Chordata; class Mammalia; order Primates; family Hylobatidae; genus Symphalangus; species Symphalangus syndactylus. The sequence goes on from NC_072425.2 coordinate 153,987,330, forward strand.
GCTTCTGTGTAGTTTATATTTGAACATATTCTTTTTTCCACTATTACCCACTTAGCGCTACGAATGTCCAGTTGCATTTTCTACAGACAGAGTGTTTCAAAACTGCTCAATCAAAAGTATGGTTTAACTCTCTTAGCTGAATGCTCAGATCAGAAAGAAGTTTCACAGAATGCTTCTGTGTAGTTTATATTTGAATATATTCCTTTTTCCACTACTACTCTCTTAGCGCTCCAAATGTCCAGTTGCATTTTCTACAGAAAGAGTGTTCAGATCTGCTCAATCAAAAGTATGGTTTAACTCTGTTAGCTGAATGCACAGATCAGAAAGAAGTTTCACAGAATGATTCTGTGTAGTTTATATTTGGAGACATTCCTTTTTCCACTATTACCCTCTTAGCGCTCCGAATCTCCACTTGCATTTTCTACAGAAAGAGTGTTTCAGAATGGCTCAATCAAAACTAAGGTTCAACTCTTTTAGTTGCACAAACAGAACAGAAAGAAGTTTCACACAATTCTTCTGTGTAGTTTTTATTTGTAGACATTCTTTTTCCCAATATAGGCCTCTTAGCGCTCAGAATGTCCAATTGCAGTTTCTACAGAAAGAGTGTTTCAGAACGGCTCAATCAAAAGTAAGGTTCAACTCTGTTAGTTGAATGCACAGAACAGAGAGAAGTTTCATACAATGCTTCTGTGTAGTTTATATTTGAACGTATTCTTTTTTCCACTATTACCCACTTAGCGCTACGAATGTCCAGTTGCATTTTCTACAGACAGAGTGTTTCAAAACTGCTCAATCAAAAGTATGGTTTAACTCTGTTAGCTGTATGCTCAGATCAGAAAGAAGTTTCACAGAATGCTTCTGTGTAGTTTATATTTGAATATATTCCTTTTTCCACTACTACTCTCTTAGCGCTCCAAATGTCCAGTTGCATTTTCTACAGTAAGAGTGTTCAGATCTGCTCAATCAAAAGTATGGTTTAACTCTGTTAGCTGAATGCACAGATCAGAAAGAAGTTTCACAGAATGATTCTGTGTAGTTTATATTTGGAGACATTCCTTTTTCCACTATTAACCTCTTAGCGCTCCGAATCTCCACTTGCATTTTCTACAGAAAGAGTGTTTCAGAACGGCTCAATCAAAACTAAGGTTCAACTCTTTTAGTTGAACAAACAGAACAGAAAGAAGTTTCACACAATTCTTCTGTGTAGTTTTTATTTGTAGACATTCTTTTTCCCAATATAGGCCTCTTAGCGCTCAGAATGTCCAATTGCAGTTTCTACAGAAAGAGTGTTTCAGAACGGCTCAATCAAAAGTAAGGTTCAACTCTGTTTGTTGAATGCACAGAACAGAAAGTAGTTTCATACAATGCTTCTGTGTAGTTTATATTTGAACGTATTCTTTTTTCCACTATTACCCACTTAGCGCTACGAATGTCCAGTTGAATTTTCTACAGACAGAGTGTTTCAAAACTGCTCAATCAAAAGTATGGTTTAACTCTGTTAGCTGTATGCTCAGATCAGAAAGAAGTTTCACAGAATGCTTCTGTGTAGTTTATATTTGAATATATTCCTTTTTCCACTACTACGCTCTTAGCGCTCCAAATGTCCAGTTGCATTTTCAACAGAAAGAGTGTTCAGATCTGCGCAATCAAAAGTATGGTTTAACTCTGTTAGCTGAATGCACAGATCAGAAAGAAGTTTCACCGAATGATTCTGTGTAGTTTATATTTGAAGACATTCCTTTTTCCACTATTACCCTCTTAGCGCTCCGAATCTCCACTTGCATTTTCTACAAAAAGAGTGTTTCATAACTGCTCAATCAAAAATATGTTTTATCTCTGTTAACTGAATTTACAGATCAGAAATATGTTTCACATAATGCATCTGTGTAGTTTTTATTTGAAGATATTCTTTTTCCCAATGAAGGCCTCTTAGCGCTTAGCATGTCCAATTGCAGTTTCTACAGAAAGAGTGTTTCAGAACGGCTCAATCAAAAGTAAGGTTCAACTCTGTTAGTTGAATGCACAGAACAGAAAGAATTTTCACAGAATGCTACTGTGTAGTTTATATTTGAATATATTCCATTTTCCACTATTACCCTCTTAGCGCTCCGAATGTCCACTTGCATTTTCCACAGAAAGAGTGTTCAGAACTGCGCAATCAAAAGTATGGTTTAACTCTGTTAGCTTAATGAACATATCAGAAATAAGTTTCACACAATGCTTCTGTGTAGTTTTTATTTGAAGATATTATTTTTCCCAATATAGGCCTCTTAGCGCTCAGAATCTCCAATTGCAGTTTCTACAGAAAGAGTGTTTCAGAAAGGCTCAATCAAAAGTAAGGTTCAACTCTGTTAGTTGAATGCACAGAACAGAAAGAAGTTTCATACAATGCTTCTGTGTAGTTTATATTTGAACATATTCTTTTTTCCACTATTACCCACTTAGCGCTACGAATGTCCAGTTGCATTTTCTACAGACAGAGTGTTTCAAAACTGCTCAATCAAAAGTATGGTTTAACTCTCTTAGCTGAATGCTCAGATCAGAAAGAAGTTTCACAGAATGCTTCTGTGTAGTTTATATTTGAATATATTCCTTTTTCCACTACTACTCTCTTAGCGCTCCAAATGTCCAGTTGCATTTTCTACAGAAAGAGTGTTCAGATCTGCTCAATCAAAAGTATGGTTTAACTCTGTTAGCTGAATGCACAGATCAGAAAGAAGTTTCACAGAATGATTCTGTGTAGTTTATATTTGGAGACATTCCTTTTTCCACTATTACCCTCTTAGCGCTCCGAATCTCCACTTGCATTTTCTACAGAAAGAGTGTTTCAGAATGGCTCAATCAAAACTAAGGTTCAACTCTTTTAGTTGCACAAACAGAACAGAAAGAAGTTTCACACAATTCTTCTGTGTAGTTTTTATTTGTAGACATTCTTTTTCCCAATATAGGCCTCTTAGCGCTCAGAATGTCCAATTGCAGTTTCTACAGAAAGAGTGTTTCAGAACGGCTCAATCAAAAGTAAGGTTCAACTCTGTTAGTTGAATGCACAGAACAGAGAGAAGTTTCATACAATGCTTCTGTGTAGTTTATATTTGAACGTATTCTTTTTTCCACTATTACCCACTTAGCGCTACGAATGTCCAGTTGCATTTTCTACAGACAGAGTGTTTCAAAACTGCTCAATCAAAAGTATGGTTTAACTCTGTTAGCTGTATGCTCAGATCAGAAAGAAGTTTCACAGAATGCTTCTGTGTAGTTTATATTTGAATATATTCCTTTTTCCACTACTACGCTCTTAGCGCTCCAAATGTCCAGTTGCATTTTCAACAGAAAGAGTGTTCAGATCTGCTCAATCAAAAGTATGGTTTAACTCTGTTAGCTGAATGCACAGATCAGAAAGAAGTTTCACAGAATGATTCTGTGTAGTTTATATTTGGAGACATTCCTTTTTCCACTATTAACCTCTTAGCGCTCCGAATCTCCACTTGCATTTTCTACAGAAAGAGTGTTTCAGAACGGCTCAATCAAAACTAAGGTTCAACTCTTTTAGTTGAACAAACAGAACAGAAAGAAGTTTCACACAATTCTTCTGTGTAGTTTTTATTTGTAGACATTCTTTTTCCCAATATAGGCCTCTTAGCGCTCAGAATGTCCAATTGCAGTTTCTACAGAAAGAGTGTTTCAGAACGGCTCAATCAAAAGTAAGGTTCAACTCTGTTTGTTGAATGCACAGAACAGAAAGTAGTTTCATACAATGCTTCTGTGTAGTTTATATTTGAACGTATTCTTTTTTCCACTATTACCCACTTAGCGCTACGAATGTCCAGTTGAATTTTCTACAGACAGAGTGTTTCAAAACTGCTCAATCAAAAGTATGGTTTAACTCTGTTAGCTGTATGCTCAGATCAGAAAGAAGTTTCACAGAATGCTTCTGTGTAGTTTATATTTGAATATATTCCTTTTTCCACTACTACGCTCTTAGCGCTCCAAATGTCCAGTTGCATTTTCAACAGAAAGAGTGTTCAGATCTGCGCAATCAAAAGTATGGTTTAACTCTGTTAGCTGAATGCACAGATCAGAAAGAAGTTTCACCGAATGATTCTGTGTAGTTTATATTTGAAGACATTCCTTTTTCCACTATTACCCTCTTAGCGCTCCGAATCTCCACTTGCATTTTCTACAAAAAGAGTGTTTCATAACTGCTCAATTAAAAATATGTTTTATCTCTGTTAACTGAATTTACAGATCAGAAATATGTTTCACATAATGCATCTGTGTAGTTTTTATTTGAAGATATTCTTTTTCCCAATGTAGGCCTCTTAGCGCTTAGCATGTCCAATTGCAGTTTCTACAGAAAGAGTGTTTCAGAACGGCTCAATCAAAAGTAAGGTTCAACTCTGTTAGTTGAATGCACAGAACAGAAAGAATTTTCACAGAATGCTACTGTGTAGTTTATATTTGAATATATTCCATTTTCCACTATTACCCTCTTAGCGCTCCGAATGTCCACTTGCATTTTCCACAGAAAGAGTGTTCAGAACTGCGCAATCAAAAGTATGGTTTAACTCTGTTAGCTTAATGAACATATCAGAAATAAGTTTCACACAATGCTTCTGTGTAGTTTTTATTTGAAGATATTATTTTTCCCAATATAGGCCTCTTAGCGCTCAGAATCTCCAATTGCAGTTTCTACAGAAAGAGTGTTTCAGAAAGGCTCAATCAAAAGTAAGGTTCAACTCTGTTAGTTGAATGCACAGAACAGAAAGAAGTTTCATACAATGCTTCTGTGTAGTTTATATTTGAACATATTCTTTTTTCCACTATTACCCACTTAGCGCTACGAATGTCCAGTTGCATTTTCTACAGACAGAGTGTTTCAAAACTGCTCAATCAAAAGTATGGTTTAACTCTCTTAGCTGAATGCTCAGATCAGAAAGAAGTTTCACAGAATGCTTCTGTGTAGTTTATATTTGAATATATTCCTTTTTCCACTACTACTCTCTTAGCGCTCCAAATGTCCAGTTGCATTTTCTACAGAAAGAGTGTTCAGATCTGCTCAATCAAAAGTATGGTTTAACTCTGTTAGCTGAATGCACAGATCAGAAAGAAGTTTCACAGAATGATTCTGTGTAGTTTATATTTGGAGACATTCCTTTTTCCACTATTACCCTCTTAGCGCTCCGAATCTCCACTTGCATTTTCTACAGAAAGAGTGTTTCAGAATGGCTCAATCAAAACTAAGGTTCAACTCTTTTAGTTGCACAAACAGAACAGAAAGAAGTTTCACACAATTCTTCTGTGTAGTTTTTATTTGTAGACATTCTTTTTCCCAATATAGGCCTCTTAGCGCTCAGAATGTCCAATTGCAGTTTCTACAGAAAGAGTGTTTCAGAACGGCTCAATCAAAAGTAAGGTTCAACTCTGTTAGTTGAATGCACAGAACAGAGAGAAGTTTCATACAATGCTTCTGTGTAGTTTATATTTGAACGTATTCTTTTTTCCACTATTACCCACTTAGCGCTACGAATGTCCAGTTGCATTTTCTACAGACAGAGTGTTTCAAAACTGCTCAATCAAAAGTATGGTTTAACTCTGTTAGCTGTATGCTCAGATCAGAAAGAAGTTTCACAGAATGCTTCTGTGTAGTTTATATTTGAATATATTCCTTTTTCCACTACTACTCTCTTAGCGCTCCAAATGTCCAGTTGCATTTTCTACAGTAAGAGTGTTCAGATCTGCTCAATCAAAAGTATGGTTTAACTCTGTTAGCTGAATGCACAGATCAGAAAGAAGTTTCACAGAATGATTCTGTGTAGTTTATATTTGGAGACATTCCTTTTTCCACTATTACCCTCTTAGCGCTCCGAATCTCCACTTGCATTTTCTACAGAAAGAGTGTTTCAGAACGGCTCAATCAAAACTAAGGTTCAACTCTTTTAGTTGAACAAACAGAACAGAAAGAAGTTTCACACAATTCTTCTGTGTAGTTTTTATTTGTAGACATTCTTTTTCCCAATATAGGCCTCTTAGCGCTCAGAATGTCCAATTGCAGTTTCTACAGAAAGAGTGTTTCAGAACGGCTCAATCAAAAGTAAGGTTCAACTCTGTTTGTTGAATGCACAGAACAGAAAGTAGTTTCATACAATGCTTCTGTGTAGTTTATATTTGAACGTATTCTTTTTTCCACTATTACCCACTTAGCGCTACGAATGTCCAGTTGAATTTTCTACAGACAGAGTGTTTCAAAACTGCTCAATCAAAAGTATGGTTTAACTCTGTTAGCTGTATGCTCAGATCAGAAAGAAGTTTCACAGAATGCTTCTGTGTAGTTTATATTTGAATATATTCCTTTTTCCACTACTACGCTCTTAGCGCTCCAAATGTCCAGTTGCATTTTCAACAGAAAGAGTGTTCAGATCTGCGCAATCAAAAGTATGGTTTAACTCTGTTAGCTGAATGCACAGATCAGAAAGAAGTTTCACCGAATGATTCTGTGTAGTTTATATTTGAAGACATTCCTTTTTCCACTATTACCCTCTTAGCGCTCCGAATCTCCACTTGCATTTTCTACAAAAAGAGTGTTTCATAACTGCTCAATCAAAAATATGTTTTATCTCTGTTAACTGAATTTACAGATCAGAAATATGTTTCACATAATGCATCTGTGTAGTTTTTATTTGAAGATATTCTTTTTCCCAATGTAGGCCTCTTAGCGCTTAGCATGTCCAATTGCAGTTTCTACAGAAAGAGTGTTTCAGAACGGCTCAATCAAAAGTAAGGTTCAACTCTGTTAGTTGAATGCACAGAACAGAAAGAATTTTCACAGAATGCTACTGTGTAGTTTATATTTGAATATATTCCATTTTCCACTATTACCCTCTTAGCGCTCCGAATGTCCACTTGCATTTTCCACAGAAAGAGTGTTCAGAACTGCGCAATCAAAAGTATGGTTTAACTCTGTTAGCTTAATGAACATATCAGAAATAAGTTTCACACAATGCTTCTGTGTAGTTTTTATTTGAAGATATTATTTTTCCCAATATAGGCCTCTTAGCGCTCAGAATCTCCAATTGCAGTTTCTACAGAAAGAGTGTTTCAGAAAGGCTCAATCAAAAGTAAGGTTCAACTCTGTTAGTTGAATGCACAGAACAGAAAGAAGTTTCATACAATGCTTCTGTGTAGTTTATATTTGAACATATTCTTTTTTCCACTATTACCCACTTAGCGCTACGAATGTCCAGTTGCATTTTCTACAGACAGAGTGTTTCAAAACTGCTCAATCAAAAGTATGGTTTAACTCTCTTAGCTGAATGCTCAGATCAGAAAGAAGTTTCACAGAATGCTTCTGTGTAGTTTATATTTGAATATATTCCTTTTTCCACTACTACTCTCTTAGCGCTCCAAATGTCCAGTTGCATTTTCTACAGAAAGAGTGTTCAGATCTGCTCAATCAAAAGTATGGTTTAACTCTGTTAGCTGAATGCACAGATCAGAAAGAAGTTTCACAGAATGATTCTGTGTAGTTTATATTTGGAGACATTCCTTTTTCCACTATTACCCTCTTAGCGCTCCGAATCTCCACTTGCATTTTCTACAGAAAGAGTGTTTCAGAATGGCTCAATCAAAACTAAGGTTCAACTCTTTTAGTTGCACAAACAGAACAGAAAGAAGTTTCACACAATTCTTCTGTGTAGTTTTTATTTGTAGACATTCTTTTTCCCAATATAGGCCTCTTAGCGCTCAGAATGTCCAATTGCAGTTTCTACAGAAAGAGTGTTTCAGAACGGCTCAATCAAAAGTAAGGTTCAACTCTGTTAGTTGAATGCACAGAACAGAGAGAAGTTTCATACAATGCTTCTGTGTAGTTTATATTTGAACGTATTCTTTTTTCCACTATTACCCACTTAGCGCTACGAATGTCCAGTTGCATTTTCTACAGACAGAGTGTTTCAAAACTGCTCAATCAAAAGTATGGTTTAACTCTGTTAGCTGTATGCTCAGATCAGAAAGAAGTTTCACAGAATGCTTCTGTGTAGTTTATATTTGAATATATTCCTTTTTCCACTACTACGCTCTTAGCGCTCCAAATGTCCAGTTGCATTTTCAACAGAAAGAGTGTTCAGATCTGCTCAATCAAAAGTATGGTTTAACTCTGTTAGCTGAATGCACAGATCAGAAAGAAGTTTCACAGAATGATTCTGTGTAGTTTATATTTGGAGACATTCCTTTTTCCACTATTAACCTCTTAGCGCTCCGAATCTCCACTTGCATTTTCTACAGAAAGAGTGTTTCAGAACGGCTCAATCAAAACTAAGGTTCAACTCTTTTAGTTGAACAAACAGAACAGAAAGAAGTTTCACACAATTCTTCTGTGTAGTTTTTATTTGTAGACATTCTTTTTCCCAATATAGGCCTCTTAGCGCTCAGAATGTCCAATTGCAGTTTCTACAGAAAGAGTGTTTCAGAACGGCTCAATCAAAAGTAAGGTTCAACTCTGTTTGTTGAATGCACAGAACAGAAAGTAGTTTCATACAATGCTTCTGTGTAGTTTATATTTGAACGTATTCTTTTTTCCACTATTACCCACTTAGCGCTACGAATGTCCAGTTGAATTTTCTACAGACAGAGTGTTTCAAAACTGCTCAATCAAAAGTATGGTTTAACTCTGTTAGCTGTATGCTCAGATCAGAAAGAAGTTTCACAGAATGCTTCTGTGTAGTTTATATTTGAATATATTCCTTTTTCCACTACTACGCTCTTAGCGCTCCAAATGTCCAGTTGCATTTTCAACAGAAAGAGTGTTCAGATCTGCGCAATCAAAAGTATGGTTTAACTCTGTTAGCTGAATGCACAGATCAGAAAGAAGTTTCACCGAATGATTCTGTGTAGTTTATATTTGAAGACATTCCTTTTTCCACTATTACCCTCTTAGCGCTCCGAATCTCCACTTGCATTTTCTACAAAAAGAGTGTTTCATAACTGCTCAATCAAAAATATGTTTTATCTCTGTTAACTGAATTTACAGATCAGAAATATGTTTCACATAATGCATCTGTGTAGTTTTTATTTGAAGATATTCTTTTTCCCAATGTAGGCCTCTTAGCGCTTAGCATGTCCAATTGCAGTTTCTACAGAAAGAGTGTTTCAGAACGGCTCAATCAAATGTAAGGTTCAACTCTGTTAGTTGAATGCACAGAACAGAAAGAATTTTCACAGAATGCTACTGTGTAGTTTATATTTGAATATATTCCATTTTCCACTATTACCCTCTTAGCGCTCCGAATGTCCACTTGCATTTTCCACAGAAAGAGTGTTCAGAACTGCGCAATCAAAAGTATGGTTTAACTCTGTTAGCTTAATGAACATATCAGAAATAAGTTTCACACAATGCTTCTGTGTAGTTTTTATTTGAAGATATTATTTTTCCCAATATAGGCCTCTTAGCGCTCAGAATCTCCAATTGCAGTTTCTACAGAAAGAGTGTTTCAGAAAGGCTCAATCAAAAGTAAGGTTCAACTCTGTTAGTTGAATGCACAGAACAGAAAGAAGTTTCATACAATGCTTCTGTGTAGTTTATATTTGAACATATTCTTTTTTCCACTATTACCCACTTAGCGCTACGAATGTCCAGTTGCATTTTCTACAGACAGAGTGTTTCAAAACTGCTCAATCAAAAGTATGGTTTAACTCTCTTAGCTGAATGCTCAGATCAGAAAGAAGTTTCACAGAATGCTTCTGTGTAGTTTATATTTGAATATATTCCTTTTTCCACTACTACTCTCTTAGCGCTCCAAATGTCCAGTTGCATTTTCTACAGAAAGAGTGTTCAGATCTGCTCAATCAAAAGTATGGTTTAACTCTGTTAGCTGAATGCACAGATCAGAAAGAAGTTTCACAGAATGATTCTGTGTAGTTTATATTTGGAGACATTCCTTTTTCCACTATTACCCTCTTAGCGCTCCGAATCTCCACTTGCATTTTCTACAGAAAGAGTGTTTCAGAATGGCTCAATCAAAACTAAGGTTCAACTCTTTTAGTTGCACAAACAGAACAGAAAGAAGTTTCACACAATTCTTCTGTGTAGTTTTTATTTGTAGACATTCTTTTTCCCAATATAGGCCTCTTAGCGCTCAGAATGTCCAATTGCAGTTTCTACAGAAAGAGTGTTTCAGAACGGCTCAATCAAAAGTAAGGTTCAACTCTGTTAGTTGAATGCACAGAACAGAGAGAAGTTTCATACAATGCTTCTGTGTAGTTTATATTTGAACGTATTCTTTTTTCCACTATTACCCACTTAGCGCTACGAATGTCCAGTTGCATTTTCTACAGACAGAGTGTTTCAAAACTGCTCAATCAAAAGTATGGTTTAACTCTGTTAGCTGTATGCTCAGATCAGAAAGAAGTTTCACAGAATGCTTCTGTGTAGTTTATATTTGAATATATTCCTTTTTCCACTACTACTCTCTTAGCGCTCCAAATGTCCAGTTGCATTTTCTACAGTAAGAGTGTTCAGATCTGCTCAATCAAAAGTATGGTTTAACTCTGTTAGCTGAATGCACAGATCAGAAAGAAGTTTCACAGAATGATTCTGTGTAGTTTATATTTGGAGACATTCCTTTTTCCACTATTAACCTCTTAGCGCTCCGAATCTCCACTTGCATTTTCTACAGAAAGAGTGTTTCAGAACGGCTCAATCAAAACTAAGGTTCAACTCTTTTAGTTGAACAAACAGAACAGAAAGAAGTTTCACACAATTCTTCTGTGTAGTTTTTATTTGTAGACATTCTTTTTCCCAATATAGGCCTCTTAGCGCTCAGAATGTCCAATTGCAGTTTCTACAGAAAGAGTGTTTCAGAACGGCTCAATCAAAAGTAAGGTTCAACTCTGTTTGTTGAATGCACAGAACAGAAAGTAGTTTCATACAATGCTTCTGTGTAGTTTATATTTGAACGTATTCTTTTTTCCACTATTACCCACTTAGCGCTACGAATGTCCAGTTGAATTTTCTACAGACAGAGTGTTTCAAAACTGCTCAATCAAAAGTATGGTTTAACTCTGTTAGCTGTATGCTCAGATCAGAAAGAAGTTTCACAGAATGCTTCTGTGTAGTTTATATTTGAATATATTCCTTTTTCCACTACTACGCTCTTAGCGCTCCAAATGTCCAGTTGCATTTTCAACAGAAAGAGTGTTCAGATCTGCGCAATCAAAAGTATGGTTTAACTCTGTTAGCTGAATGCACAGATCAGAAAGAAGTTTCACCGAATGATTCTGTGTAGTTTATATTTGAAGACATTCCTTTTTCCACTATTACCCTCTTAGCGCTCCGAATCTCCACTTGCATTTTCTACAAAAAGAGTGTTTCATAACTGCTCAATCAAAAATATGTTTTATCTCTGTTAACTGAATTTACAGATCAGAAATATGTTTCACATAATGCATCTGTGTAGTTTTTATTTGAAGATATTCTTTTTCCCAATGTAGGCCTCTTAGCGCTTAGCATGTCCAATTGCAGTTTCTACAGAAAGAGTGTTTCAGAACGGCTCAATCAAAAGTAAGGTTCAACTCTGTTAGTTGAATGCACAGAACAGAAAGAATTTTCACAGAATGCTACTGTGTAGTTTATATTTGAATATATTCCATTTTCCACTATTACCCTCTTAGCGCTCCGAATGTCCACTTGCATTTTCCACAGAAAGAGTGTTCAGAACTGCGCAATCAAAAGTATGGTTTAACTCTGTTAGCTTAATGAACATATCAGAAATAAGTTTCACACAATGCTTCTGTGTAGTTTTTATTTGAAGATATTATTTTTCCCAATATAGGCCTCTTAGCGCTCAGAATCTCCAATTGCAGTTTCTACAGAAAGAGTGTTTCAGAAAGGCTCAATCAAAAGTAAGGTTCAACTCTGTTAGTTGAATGCACAGAACAGAAAGAAGTTTCATACAATGCTTCTGTGTAGTTTATATTTGAACATATTCTTTTTTCCACTATTACCCACTTAGCGCTACGAATGTCCAGTTGCATTTTCTACAGACAGAGTGTTTCAAAACTGCTCAATCAAAAGTATGGTTTAACTCTCTTAGCTGAATGCTCAGATCAGAAAGAAGTTTCACAGAATGCTTCTGTGTAGTTTATATTTGAATATATTCCTTTTTCCACTACTACTCTCTTAGCGCTCCAAATGTCCAGTTGCATTTTCTACAGAAAGAGTGTTCAGATCTGCTCAATCAAAAGTATGGTTTAACTCTGTTAGCTGAATGCACAGATCAGAAAGAAGTTTCACAGAATGATTCTGTGTAGTTTATATTTGGAGACATTCCTTTTTCCACTATTACCCTCTTAGCGCTCCGAATCTCCACTTGCATTTTCTACAGAAAGAGTGTTTCAGAATGGCTCAATCAAAACTAAGGTTCAACTCTTTTAGTTGCACAAACAGAACAGAAAGAAGTTTCACACAATTCTTCTGTGTAGTTTTTATTTGTAGACATTCTTTTTCCCAATATAGGCCTCTTAGCGCTCAGAATGTCCAATTGCAGTTTCTACAGAAAGAGTGTTTCAGAACGGCTCAATCAAAAGTAAGGTTCAACTCTGTTAGTTGAATGCACAGAACAGAGAGAAGTTTCATACAATGCTTCTGTGTAGTTTATATTTGAACGTATTCTTTTTTCCACTATTACCCACTTAGCGCTACGAATGTCCAGTTGCATTTTCTACAGACAGAGTGTTTCAAAACTGCTCAATCAAAAGTATGGTTTAACTCTGTTAGCTGTATGCTCAGATCAGAAAGAAGTTTCACAGAATGCTTCTGTGTAGTTTATATTTGAATATATTCCTTTTTCCACTACTACGCTCTTAGCGCTCCAAATGTCCAGTTGCATTTTCAACAGAAAGAGTGTTCAGATCTGCTCAATCAAAAGTATGGTTTAACTCTGTTAGCTGAATGCACAGATCAGAAAGAAGTTTCACAGAATGATTCTGTGTAGTTTATATTTGGAGACATTCCTTTTTCCACTATTAACCTCTTAGCGCTCCGAATCTCCACTTGCATTTTCTACAGAAAGAGTGTTTCAGAACGGCTCAATCAAAACTAAGGTTCAACTCTTTTAGTTGAACAAACAGAACAGAAAGAAGTTTCACACAATTCTTCTGTGTAGTTTTTATTTGTAGACATTCTTTTTCCCAATATAGGCCTCTTAGCGCTCAGAATGTCCAATTGCAGTTTCTACAGAAAGAGTGTTTCAGAACGGCTCAATCAAAAGTAAGGTTCAACTCTGTTTGTTGAATGCACAGAACAGAAAATAGTTTCATACAATGCTTCTGTGTAGTTTATATTTGAACGTATTCTTTTTTCCACTATTACCCACTTAGCGCTACGAATGTCCAGTTGAATTTTCTACAGACAGGGTGTTTCAAAACTGCTCAATCAAAAGTATGGTTTAACTCTGTTAGCTGTATGCTCAGATCAGAAAGAAGTTTCACAGAATGCTTCTGTGTAGTTTATATTTGAATATATTCCTTTTTCCACTACTACGCTCTTAGCGCTCCAAATGTCCAGTTGCATTTTCAACAGAAAGAGTGTTCAGATCTGCGCAATCAAAAGTATGGTTTAACTCTGTTAGCTGAATGCACAGATCAGAAAGAAGTTTCACCGAATGATTCTGTGTAGTTTATATTTGAAGACATTCCTTTTTCCACTATTACCCTCTTAGCGCTCCGAATCTCCACTTGCATTTTCTACAAAAAGAGTGTTTCATAACTGCTCAATCAAAAATATGTTTTATCTCTGTTAACTGAATTTACAGATCAGAAATATGTTTCACATAATGCATCTGTGTAGTTTTTATTTGAAGATATTCTTTTTCCCAATGTAGGCCTCTTAGCGCTTAGCATGTCCAATTGCAGTTTCTACAGAAAGAGTGTTTCAGAACGGCTCAATCAAAAGTAAGGTTCAACTCTGTTAGTTGAATGCACAGAACAGAAAGAATTTTCACAGAATGCTACTGTGTAGTTTATATTTGAATATATTCCATTTTCCACTATTACCCTCTTAGCGCTCCGAATGTCCACTTGCATTTTCCACAGAAAGAGTGTTCAGAACTGCGCAATCAAAAGTATGGTTTAACTCTGTTAGCTTAATGAACATATCAGAAATAAGTTTCACACAATGCTTCTGTGTAGTTTTTATTTGAAGATATTATTTTTCCCAATATAGGCCTCTTAGCGCTCAGAATCTCCAATTGCAGTTTCTACAGAAAGAGTGTTTCAGAAAGGCTCAATCAAAAGTAAGGTTCAACTCTGTTAGTTGAATGCACAGAACAGAAAGAAGTTTCATACAATGCTTCTGTGTAGTTTATATTTGAACATATTCTTTTTTCCACTATTACCCACTTAGCGCTACGAATGTCCAGTTGCATTTTCTACAGACAGAGTGTTTCAAAACTGCTCAATCAAAAGTATGGTTTAACTCTCTTAGCTGAATGCTCAGATCAGAAAGAAGTTTCACAGAATGCTTCTGTGTAGTTTATATTTGAATATATTCCTTTTTCCACTACTACTCTCTTAGCGCTCCAAATGTCCAGTTGCATTTTCTACAGAAAGAGTGTTCAGATCTGCTCAATCAAAAGTATGGTTTAACTCTGTTAGCTGAATGCACAGATCAGAAAGAAGTTTCACAGAATGATTCTGTGTAGTTTATATTTGGAGACATTCCTTTTTCCACTATTACCCTCTTAGCGCTCCGAATCTCCACTTGCATTTTCTACAGAAAGAGTGTTTCAGAATGGCTCAATCAAAACTAAGGTTCAACTCTTTTAGTTGCACAAACAGAACAGAAAGAAGTTTCACACAATTCTTCTGTGTAGTTTTTATTTGTAGACATTCTTTTTCCCAATATAGGCCTCTTAGCGCTCAGAATGTCCAATTGCAGTTTCTACAGAAAGAGTGTTTCAGAACGGCTCAATCAAAAGTAAGGTTCAACTCTGTTAGTTGAATGCACAGAACAGAGAGAAGTTTCATACAATGCTTCTGTGTAGTTTATATTTGAACGTATTCTTTTTTCCACTATTACCCACTTAGCGCTACGAATGTCCAGTTGCATTTTCTACAGACAGAGTGTTTCAAAACTGCTCAATCAAAAGTATGGTTTAACTCTGTTAGCTGTATGCTCAGATCAGAAAGAAGTTTCACAGAATGCTTCTGTGTAGTTTATATTTGAATATATTCCTTTTTCCACTACTACTCTCTTAGCGCTCCAAATGTCCAGTTGCATTTTCTACAGTAAGAGTGTTCAGATCTGCTCAATCAAAAGTATGGTTTAACTCTGTTAGCTGAATGCACAGATCAGAAAGAAGTTTCACAGAATGATTCTGTGTAGTTTATATTTGGAGACATTCCTTTTTCCACTATTAACCTCTTAGCGCTCCGAATCTCCACTTGCATTTTCTACAGAAAGAGTGTTTCAGAACGGCTCAATCAAAACTAAGGTTCAACTCTTTTAGTTGAACAAACAGAACAGAAAGAAGTTTCACACAATTCTTCTGTGTAGTTTTTATTTGTAGACATTCTTTTTCCCAATATAGGCCTCTTAGTGCTCAGAATGTCCAATTGCAGTTTCTACAGAAAGAGTGTTTCAGAACGGCTCAATCAAAAGTAAGGTTCAACTCTGTTTGTTGAATGCACAGAACAGAAAGTAGTTTCATACAATGCTTCTGTGTAGTTTATATTTGAACGTATTCTTTTTTCCACTATTACCCACTTAGCGCTACGAATGTCCAGTTGAATTTTCTACAGACAGAGTGTTTCAAAACTGCTCAATCAAAAGTATGGTTTAACTCTGTTAGCTGTATGCTCAGATCAGAAAGAAGTTTCACAGAATGCTTCTGTGTAGTTTATATTTGAATATATTCCTTTTTCCACTACTACGCTCTTAGCGCTCCAAATGTCCAGTTGCATTTTCAACAGAAAGAGTGTTCAGATCTGCGCAATCAAAAGTATGGTTTAACTCTGTTAGCTGAATGCACAGATCAGAAAGAAGTTTCACCGAATGATTCTGTGTAGTTTATATTTGAAGACATTCCTTTTTCCACTATTACCCTCTTAGCGCTCCGAATCTCCACTTGCATTTTCTACAAAAAGAGTGTTTCATAACTGCTCAATCAAAAATATGTTTTATCTCTGTTAACTGAATTTACAGATCAGAAATATGTTTCACATAATGCATCTGTGTAGTTTTTATTTGAAGATATTCTTTTTCCCAATGTAGGCCTCTTAGCGCTTAGCATGTCCAATTGCAGTTTCTACAGAAAGAGTGTTTCAGAACGGCTCAATCAAAAGTAAGGTTCAACTCTGTTAGTTGAATGCACAGAACAGAAAGAATTTTCACAGAATGCTACTGTGTAGTTTATATTTGAATATATTCCATTTTCCACTATTACCCTCTTAGCGCTCCGAATGTCCACTTGCATTTTCCACAGAAAGAGTGTTCAGAACTGCGCAATCAAAAGTATGGTTTAACTCTGTTAGCTTAATGAACATATCAGAAATAAGTTTCACACAATGCTTCTGTGTAGTTTTTATTTGAAGATATTATTTTTCCCAATATAGGCCTCTTAGCGCTCAGAATCTCCAATTGCAGTTTCTACAGAAAGAGTGTTTCAGAAAGGCTCAATCAAAAGTAAGGTTCAACTCTGTTAGTTGAATGCACAGAACAGAAAGAAGTTTCATACAATGCTTCTGTGTAGTTTATATTTGAACATATTCTTTTTTCCACTATTACCCACTTAGCGCTACGAATGTCCAGTTGCATTTTCTACAGACAGAGTGTTTCAAAACTGCTCAATCAAAAGTATGGTTTAACTCTCTTAGCTGAATGCTCAGATCAGAAAGAAGTTTCACAGAATGCTTCTGTGTAGTTTATATTTGAATATATTCCTTTTTCCACTACTACTCTCTTAGCGCTCCAAATGTCCAGTTGCATTTTCTACAGAAAGAGTGTTCAGATCTGCTCAATCAAAAGTATGGTTTAACTCTGTTAGCTGAATGCACAGATCAGAAAGAAGTTTCACAGAATGATTCTGTGTAGTTTATATTTGGAGACATTCCTTTTTCCACTATTACCCTCTTAGCGCTCCGAATCTCCACTTGCATTTTCTACAGAAAGAGTGTTTCAGAATGGCTCAATCAAAACTAAGGTTCAACTCTTTTAGTTGCACAAACAGAACAGAAAGAAGTTTCACACAATTCTTCTGTGTAGTTTTTATTTGTAGACATTCTTTTTCCCAATATAGGCCTCTTAGCGCTCAGAATGTCCAATTGCAGTTTCTACAGAAAGAGTGTTTCAGAACGGCTCAATCAAAAGTAAGGTTCAACTCTGTTAGTTGAATGCACAGAACAGAGAGAAGTTTCATACAATGCTTCTGTGTAGTTTATATTTGAACGTATTCTTTTTTCCACTATTACCCACTTAGCGCTACGAATGTCCAGTTGCATTTTCTACAGACAGAGTGTTTCAAAACTGCTCAATCAAAAGTATGGTTTAACTCTGTTAGCTGTATGCTCAGATCAGAAAGAAGTTTCACAGAATGCTTCTGTGTAGTTTATATTTGAATATATTCCTTTTTCCACTACTACGCTCTTAGCGCTCCAAATGTCCAGTTGCATTTTCAACAGAAAGAGTGTTCAGATCTGCTCAATCAAAAGTATGGTTTAACTCTGTTAGCTGAATGCACAGATCAGAAAGAAGTTTCACAGAATGATTCTGTGTAGTTTATATTTGGAGACATTCCTTTTTCCACTATTAACCTCTTAGCGCTCCGAATCTCCACTTGCATTTTCTACAGAAAGAGTGTTTCAGAACGGCTCAATCAAAACTAAGGTTCAACTCTTTTAGTTGAACAAACAGAACAGAAAGAAGTTTCACACAATTCTTCTGTGTAGTTTTTATTTGTAGACATTCTTTTTCCCAATATAGGCCTCTTAGCGCTCAGAATGTCCAATTGCAGTTTCTACAGAAAGAGTGTTTCAGAACGGCTCAATCAAAAGTAAGGTTCAACTCTGTTTGTTGAATGCACAGAACAGAAAGTAGTTTCATACAATGCTTCTGTGTAGTTTATATTTGAACGTATTCTTTTTTCCACTATTACCCACTTAGCGCTACGAATGTCCAGTTGAATTTTCTACAGACAGAGTGTTTCAAAACTGCTCAATCAAAAGTATGGTTTAACTCTGTTAGCTGTATGCTCAGATCAGAAAGAAGTTTCACAGAATGCTTCTGTGTAGTTTATATTTGAATATATTCCTTTTTCCACTACTACGCTCTTAGCGCTCCAAATGTCCAGTTGCATTTTCAACAGAAAGAGTGTTCAGATCTGCGCAATCAAAAGTATGGTTTAACTCTGTTAGCTGAATGCACAGATCAGAAAGAAGTTTCACCGAATGATTCTGTGTAGTTTATATTTGAAGACATTCCTTTTTCCACTATTACCCTCTTAGCGCTCCGAATCTCCACTTGCATTTTCTACAAAAAGAGTGTTTCATAACTGCTCAATCAAAAATATGTTTTATCTCTGTTAACTGAATTTACAGATCAGAAATATGTTTCACATAATGCATCTGTGTAGTTTTTATTTGAAGATATTATTTTTCCCAATGTAGGCCTCTTAGCGCTTAGCATGTCCAATTGCAGTTTCTACAGAAAGAGTGTTTCAGAACGGCTCAATCAAAAGTAAGGTTCAACTCTGTTAGTTGAATGCACAGAACAGAAAGAATTTTCACAGAATGCTACTGTGTAGTTTATATTTGAATATATTCCATTTTCCACTATTACCCTCTTAGCGCTCCGAATGTCCACTTGCATTTTCCACAGAAAGAGTGTTCAGAACTGCGCAATCAAAAGTATGGTTTAACTCTGTTAGCTTAATGAACATATCAGAAATAAGTTTCACACAATGCTTCTGTGTAGTTTTTATTTGAAGATATTATTTTTCCCAATATAGGCCTCTTAGCGCTCAGAATCTCCAATTGCAGTTTCTACAGAAAGAGTGTTTCAGAAAGGCTCAATCAAAAGTAAGGTTCAACTCTGTTAGTTGAATGCACAGAACAGAAAGAAGTTTCATACAATGCTTCTGTGTAGTTTATATTTGAACATATTCTTTTTTCCACTATTACCCACTTAGCGCTACGAATGTCCAGTTGCATTTTCTACAGACAGAGTGTTTCAAAACTGCTCAATCAAAAGTATGGTTTAACTCTCTTAGCTGAATGCTCAGATCAGAAAGAAGTTTCACAGAATGCTTCTGTGTAGTTTATATTTGAATATATTCCTTTTTCCACTACTACTCTCTTAGCGCTCCAAATGTCCAGTTGCATTTTCTACAGAAAGAGTGTTCAGATCTGCTCAATCAAAAGTATGGTTTAACTCTGTTAGCTGAATGCACAGATCAGAAAGAAGTTTCACAGAATGATTCTGTGTAGTTTATATTTGGAGACATTCCTTTTTCCACTATTACCCTCTTAGCGCTCCGAATCTCCACTTGCATTTTCTACAGAAAGAGTGTTTCAGAATGGCTCAATCAAAACTAAGGTTCAACTCTTTTAGTTGCACAAACAGAACAGAAAGAAGTTTCACACAATTCTTCTGTGTAGTTTTTATTTGTAGACATTCTTTTTCCCAATATAGGCCTCTTAGCGCTCAGAATGTCCAATTGCAGTTTCTACAGAAAGAGTGTTTCAGAACGGCTCAATCAAAAGTAAGGTTCAACTCTGTTAGTTGAATGCACAGAACAGAGAGAAGTTTCATACAATGCTTCTGTGTAGTTTATATTTGAACGTATTCTTTTTTCCACTATTACCCACTTAGCGCTACGAATGTCCAGTTGCATTTTCTACAGACAGAGTGTTTCAAAACTGCTCAATCAAAAGTATGGTTTAACTCTGTTAGCTGTATGCTCAGATCAGAAAGAAGTTTCACAGAATGCTTCTGTGTAGTTTATATTTGAATATATTCCTTTTTCCACTACTACTCTCTTAGCGCTCCAAATGTCCAGTTGCATTTTCTACAGTAAGAGTGTTCAGATCTGCTCAATCAAAAGTATGGTTTAACTCTGTTAGCTGAATGCACAGATCAGAAAGAAGTTTCACAGAATGATTCTGTGTAGTTTATATTTGGAGACATTCCTTTTTCCACTATTAACCTCTTAGCGCTCCGAATCTCCACTTGCATTTTCTACAGAAAGAGTGTTTCAGAACGGCTCAATCAAAACTAAGGTTCAACTCTTTTAGTTGAACAAACAGAACAGAAAGAAGTTTCACACAATTCTTCTGTGTAGTTTTTATTTGTAGACATTCTTTTTCCCAATATAGGCCTCTTAGCGCTCAGAATGTCCAATTGCAGTTTCTACAGAAAGAGTGTTTCAGAACGGCTCAATCAAAAGTAAGGTTCAACTCTGTTTGTTGAATGCACAGAACAGAAAGTAGTTTCATACAATGCTTCTGTGTAGTTTATATTTGAACGTATTCTTTTTTCCACTATTACCCACTTAGCGCTACGAATGTCCAGTTGAATTTTCTACAGACAGAGTGTTTCAAAACTGCTCAATCAAAAGTATGGTTTAACTCTGTTAGCTGTATGCTCAGATCAGAAAGAAGTTTCACAGAATGCTTCTGTGTAGTTTATATTTGAATATATTCCTTTTTCCACTACTACGCTCTTAGCGCTCCAAATGTCCAGTTGCATTTTCAACAGAAAGAGTGTTCAGATCTGCGCAATCAAAAGTATGGTTTAACTCTGTTAGCTGAATGCACAGATCAGAAAGAAGTTTCACCGAATGATTCTGTGTAGTTTATATTTGAAGACATTCCTTTTTCCACTATTACCCTCTTAGCGCTCCGAATCTCCACTTGCATTTTCTACAAAAAGAGTGTTTCATAACTGCTCAATCAAAAATATGTTTTATCTCTGTTAACTGAATTTACAGATCAGAAATATGTTTCACATAATGCATCTGTGTAGTTTTTATTTGAAGATATTCTTTTTCCCAATGTAGGCCTCTTAGCGCTTAGCATGTCCAATTGCAGTTTCTACAGAAAGAGTGTTTCAGAACGGCTCAATCAAAAGTAAGGTTCAACTCTGTTAGTTGAATGCACAGAACAGAAAGAATTTTCACAGAATGCTACTGTGTAGTTTATATTTGAATATATTCCATTTTCCACTATTACCCTCTTAGCGCTCCGAATGTCCACTTGCATTTTCCACAGAAAGAGTGTTCAGAACTGCGCAATCAAAAGTATGGTTTAACTCTGTTAGCTTAATGAACATATCAGAAATAAGTTTCACACAATGCTTCTGTGTAGTTTTTATTTGAAGATATTATTTTTCCCAATATAGGCCTCTTAGCGCTCAGAATCTCCAATTGCAGTTTCTACAGAAAGAGTGTTTCAGAAAGGCTCAATCAAAAGTAAGGTTCAACTCTGTTAGTTGAATGCACAGAACAGAAAGAAGTTTCATACAATGCTTCTGTGTAGTTTATATTTGAACATATTCTTTTTTCCACTATTACCCACTTAGCGCTACGAATGTCCAGTTGCATTTTCTACAGACAGAGTGTTTCAAAACTGCTCAATCAAAAGTATGGTTTAACTCTCTTAGCTGAATGCTCAGATCAGAAAGAAGTTTCACAGAATGCTTCTGTGTAGTTTATATTTGAATATATTCCTTTTTCCACTACTACTCTCTTAGCGCTCCAAATGTCCAGTTGCATTTTCTACAGAAAGAGTGTTCAGATCTGCTCAATCAAAAGTATGGTTTAACTCTGTTAGCTGAATGCACAGATCAGAAAGAAGTTTCACAGAATGATTCTGTGTAGTTTATATTTGGAGACATTCCTTTTTCCACTATTACCCTCTTAGCGCTCCGAATCTCCACTTGCATTTTCTACAGAAAGAGTGTTTCAGAATGGCTCAATCAAAACTAAGGTTCAACTCTTTTAGTTGCACAAACAGAACAGAAAGAAGTTTCACACAATTCTTCTGTGTAGTTTTTATTTGTAGACATTCTTTTTCCCAATATAGGCCTCTTAGCGCTCAGAATGTCCAATTGCAGTTTCTACAGAAAGAGTGTTTCAGAACGGCTCAATCAAAAGTAAGGTTCAACTCTGTTAGTTGAATGCACAGAACAGAGAGAAGTTTCATACAATGCTTCTGTGTAGTTTATATTTGAACGTATTCTTTTTTCCACTATTACCCACTTAGCGCTACGAATGTCCAGTTGCATTTTCTACAGACAGAGTGTTTCAAAACTGCTCAATCAAAAGTATGGTTTAACTCTGTTAGCTGTATGCTCAGATCAGAAAGAAGTTTCACAGAATGCTTCTGTGTAGTTTATATTTGAATATATTCCTTTTTCCACTACTACGCTCTTAGCGCTCCAAATGTCCAGTTGCATTTTCAACAGAAAGAGTGTTCAGATCTGCTCAATCAAAAGTATGGTTTAACTCTGTTAGCTGAATGCACAGATCAGAAAGAAGTTTCACAGAATGATTCTGTGTAGTTTATATTTGGAGACATTCCTTTTTCCACTATTAACCTCTTAGCGCTCCGAATCTCCACTTGCATTTTCTACAGAAAGAGTGTTTCAGAACGGCTCAATCAAAACTAAGGTTCAACTCTTTTAGTTGAACAAACAGAACAGAAAGAAGTTTCACACAATTCTTCTGTGTAGTTTTTATTTGTAGACATTCTCTTTCCCAATATAGGCCTCTTAGCGCTCAGAATGTCCAATTGCAGTTTCTACAGAAAGAGTGTTTCAGAACGGCTCAATCAAAAGTAAGGTTCAACTCTGTTTGTTGAATGCACAGAACAGAAAGTAGTTTCATACAATGCTTCTGTGTAGTTTATATTTGAACGTATTCTTTTTTCCACTATTACCCACTTAGCGCTACGAATGTCCAGTTGAATTTTCTACAGACAGAGTGTTTCAAAACTGCTCAATCAAAAGTATGGTTTAACTCTGTTAGCTGTATGCTCAGATCAGAAAGAAGTTTCACAGAATGCTTCTGTGTAGTTTATATTTGAATATATTCCTTTTTCCACTACTACGCTCTTAGCGCTCCAAATGTCCAGTTGCATTTTCAACAGAAAGAGTGTTCAGATCTGCGCAATCAAAAGTATGGTTTAACTCTGTTAGCTGAATGCACAGATCAGAAAGAAGTTTCACCGAATGATTCTGTGTAGTTTATATTTGAAGACATTCCTTTTTCCACTATTACCCTCTTAGCGCTCCGAATCTCCACTTGCATTTTCTACAAAAAGAGTGTTTCATAACTGCTCAATCAAAAATATGTTTTATCTCTGTTAACTGAATTTACAGATCAGAAATATGTTTCACATAATGCATCTGTGTAGTTTTTATTTGAAGATATTCTTTTTCCCAATGTAGGCCTCTTAGCGCTTAGCATGTCCAATTGCAGTTTCTACAGAAAGAGTGTTTCAGAACGGCTCAATCAAAAGTAAGGTTCAACTCTGTTAGTTGAATGCACAGAACAGAAAGAATTTTCACAGAATGCTACTGTGTAGTTTATATTTGAATATATTCCATTTTCCACTATTACCCTCTTAGCGCTCCGAATGTCCACTTGCATTTTCCACAGAAAGAGTGTTCAGAACTGCGCAATCAAAAGTATGGTTTAACTCTGTTAGCTTAATGAACATATCAGAAATAAGTTTCACACAATGCTTCTGTGTAGTTTTTATTTGAAGATATTATTTTTCCCAATATAGGCCTCTTAGCGCTCAGAATCTCCAATTGCAGTTTCTACAGAAAGAGTGTTTCAGAAAGGCTCAATCAAAAGTAAGGTTCAACTCTGTTAGTTGAATGCACAGAACAGAAAGAAGTTTCATACAATGCTTCTGTGTAGTTTATATTTGAACATATTCTTTTTTCCACTATTACCCACTTAGCGCTACGAATGTCCAGTTGCATTTTCTACAGACAGAGTGTTTCAAAACTGCTCAATCAAAAGTATGGTTTAACTCTCTTAGCTGAATGCTCAGATCAGAAAGAAGTTTCACAGAATGCTTCTGTGTAGTTTATATTTGAATATATTCCTTTTTCCACTACTACTCTCTTAGCGCTCCAAATGTCCAGTTGCATTTTCTACAGAAAGAGTGTTCAGATCTGCTCAATCAAAAGTATGGTTTAACTCTGTTAGCTGAATGCACAGATCAGAAAGAAGTTTCACAGAATGATTCTGTGTAGTTTATATTTGGAGACATTCCTTTTTCCACTATTACCCTCTTAGCGCTCCGAATCTCCACTTGCATTTTCTACAGAAAGAGTGTTTCAGAATGGCTCAATCAAAACTAAGGTTCAACTCTTTTAGTTGCACAAACAGAACAGAAAGAAGTTTCACACAATTCTTCTGTGTAGTTTTTATTTGTAGACATTCTTTTTCCCAATATAGGCCTCTTAGCGCTCAGAATGTCCAATTGCAGTTTCTACAGAAAGAGTGTTTCAGAACGGCTCAATCAAAAGTAAGGTTCAACTCTGTTAGTTGAATGCACAGAACAGAGAGAAGTTTCATACAATGCTTCTGTGTAGTTTATATTTGAACGTATTCTTTTTTCCACTATTACCCACTTAGCGCTACGAATGTCCAGTTGCATTTTCTACAGACAGAGTGTTTCAAAACTGCTCAATCAAAAGTATGGTTTAACTCTGTTAGCTGTATGCTCAGATCAGAAAGAAGTTTCACAGAATGCTTCTGTGTAGTTTATATTTGAATATATTCCTTTTTCCACTACTACGCTCTTAGCGCTCCAAATGTCCAGTTGCATTTTCAACAGAAAGAGTGTTCAGATCTGCTCAATCAAAAGTATGGTTTAACTCTGTTAGCTGAATGCACAGATCAGAAAGAAGTTTCACAGAATGATTCTGTGTAGTTTATATTTGAAGACATTCCTTTTTCCACTATTACCCTCTTAGCGCTCCGAATCTCCACTTGCATTTTCTACAAAAAGAGTGTTTCATAACTGCTCAATCAAAAATATGTTTTATCTCTGTTAACTGAATTTACAGATCAGAAATATGTTTCACAGAATGCATCTGTGTAGTTTTTATTTGAAGATATTCTTTTTCCCAATGTAGGCCTCTTAGCGCTTAGCATGTCCAATTGCAGTTTCTACAGAAAGAGTGTTTCAGAACGGCTCAATCAAAAGTAAGGTTCAACTCTGTTAGTTGAATGCACAGAACAGAAAGAATTTTCACAGAATGCTACTGTGTAGTTTATATTTGAATATATTCCATTTTCCACTATTACCCTCTTAGCGCTCCGAATGTCCACTTGCATTTTCCACAGAAAGAGTGTTCAGAACTTCGCAATCAAAAGTATGGTTTAACTCTGTTAGCTTAATGAACATATCAGAAATAAGTTTCACACAATGCTTCTGTGTAGTTTTTATTTGAAGATATTATTTTTCCCAATAGAGGCCTCTTAGCGCTCAGAATGTCCAATTGCAGTTTCTACAGAAAGAGTGTTTCAGAAAGGCTCAATCAAAAGTAAGGTTCAACTCTGTTAGTTGAATGCACAGAACAGAAAGAAGTTTCATACAATGCTTCTGTGTAGTTTATATTTGAACATATTCTTTTTTCCACTATTACCCACTTAGCGCTACGAATGTCCAGTTGCATTTTCTACAGACAGAGTGTTTCAAAACTGCTCAATCAAAAGTATGGTTTAACTCTGTTAGCTGAATGCTCAGATCAGAAAGAAGTTTCACAGAATGCTTCTGTGTAGTTTATATTTGAATATCTTCCTTTTTCCACTACTACTCTCTTAGCGCTCCAAATGTCCAGTTGCATTTTCTACAGTAAGAGTGTTCAGATCTGCTCAATCAAAAGTATGGTTTAACTCTGTTAGCTGAATGCACAGATCAGAAAGAAGTTTCACAGAATGATTCTGTGTAGTTTATATTTGGAGACATTCCTTTTTCCACTATTACCCTCTTAGCGCTCCGAATCTCCACTTGCATTTTCTACAGAAAGAGTGTTTCAGAACGGCTCAATCAAAACTAAGGTTCAACTCTTTTAGTTGCACAAACAGAACAGAAAGAAGTTTCACACAATTCTTCTGTGTAGTTTTTATTTGTAGACATTCTTTTTCCCAATATAGGCCTCTTAGCGCTCAGAATGTCCAATTGCAGTTTCTACAGAAAGAGTGTTTCAGAACGGCTCAATCAAAAGTAAGGTTCAACTCTGTTAGTTGAATGCACAGAACAGAAAGAAGTTTCATACAATGCTTCTGTGTAGTTTATATTTGAACGTATTCTTTTTTCCACTATTACCCACTTAGCGCTACGAATGTCCAGTTGCATTTTCTACAGACAGAGTGTTTCAAAACTGCTCAATCAAAAGTATGGTTTAACTCTGTTAGCTGTATGCTCAGATCAGAAAGAAGTTTCACAGAATGCTTCTGTGTAGTTTATATTTGAATATATTCCTTTTTCCACTACTACGCTCTTAGCGCTCCAAATGTCCAGTTGCATTTTCAACAGAAAGAGTGTTCAGATCTGCTCAATCAAAAGTATGGTTTAACTCTGTTAGCTGAATGCACAGATCAGAAAGAAGTTTCACCGAATGATTCTGTGTAGTTTATATTTGAAGACATTCCTTTTTCCACTATTACCCTCTTAGCGCTCCGAATCTCCACTTGCATTTTCTACAAAAAGAGTGTTTCATAACTGCTCAATCAAAAATATGTTTTATCTCTGTTAACTGAATTTACAGATCAGAAATATGTTTCACAGAATGCATCTGTGTAGTTTTTATTTGAAGATATTCTTTTTCCCAATGTAGGCCTCTTAGCGCTTAGCATGTCCAATTGCAGTTTCTACAGAAAGAGTGTTTCAGAACGGCTCAATCAAAAGTAAGGTTCAACTCTGTTAGTTGAATGCACAGAACAGAAAGAATTTTCACAGAATGCTACTGTGTAGTTTATATTTGAATATATTCCATTTTCCACTATTACCCTCTTAGCGCTCCGAATGTCCACTTGCATTTTCCACAGAAAGAGTGTTCAGAACTTCGCAATCAAAAGTATGGTTTAACTCTGTTAGCTTAATGAACATATCAGAAATAAGTTTCACACAATGCTTCTGTGTAGTTTTTATTTGAAGATATTATTTTTCCCAATAGAGGCCTCTTAGCGCTCAGAATGTCCAATTGCAGTTTCTACAGAAAGAGTGTTTCAGAAAGGCTCAATCAAAAGTAAGGTTCAACTCTGTTAGTTGAATGCACAGAACAGAAAGAAGTTTCATACAATGCTTCTGTGTAGTTTATATTTGAACATATTCTTTTTTCCACTATTACCCACTTAGCGCTACGAATGTCCAGTTGCATTTTCTACAGACAGAGTGTTTCAAAACTGCTCAATCAAAAGTATGGTTTAACTCTGTTAGCTGAATGCTCAGATCAGAAAGAAGTTTCACAGAATGCTTCTGTGTAGTTTATATTTGAATATCTTCCTTTTTCCACTACTACTCTCTTAGCGCTCCAAATGTCCAGTTGCATTTTCTACAGTAAGAGTGTTCAGATCTGCTCAATCAAAAGTATGGTTTAACTCTGTTAGCTGAATGCACAGATCAGAAAGAAGTTTCACAGAATGATTCTGTGTAGTTTATATTTGGAGACATTCCTTTTTCCACTATTACCCTCTTAGCGCTCCGAATCTCCACTTGCATTTTCTACAGAAAGAGTGTTTCAGAACGGCTCAATAAAAACTAAGGTTCAACTCTTTTAGTTGAACAAACAGAACAGAAAGAAGTTTCACACAATTCTTCTGTGTAGTTTTTATTTGTAGACATTCATTTTCCCAATATAGGCCTCTTAGCGCTCAGAATGTCCAATTGCAGTTTCTACAGAAAGAGTGTTTCAGAACGGCTCAATCAAAAGTAAGGTTCAACTCTGTTAGTTGAATGCACAGAACAGAAAGTAGTTTCATACAATGCTTCTGTGTAGTTTATATTTGAACATATTCTTTTTTCCACTATTACCCACTTAGCGCTACGAATGTCCAGTTGCATTTTCTACAGACAGAGTGTTTCAAAACTGCTCAATCAAAAGTATGGTTTAACTCTGTTAGCTGTATGCTCAGATCAGAAAGAAGTTTCACAGAATGCTTCTGTGTAGTTTATATTTGAATATATTCCATTTTCCACTACTATGCTCTTAGCGCTCCAAATGTCCAGTTGCATTTTCAACAGAAAGAGTGTTCAGATCTGCTCAATCAAAAGTATGGTTTAACTCTGTTAGCTGAATGCACAGATCAGAAAGAAGTTTCACCGAATGATTCTGTGTAGTTTATATTTGAAGACATTCCTTTTTCCACTATTACCCTCTTAGCGCTCCGAATCTCCACTTGCATTTTCTACAAAAAGAGTGTTTCATAACTGCTCAATCAAAAATATGTTTTATCTCTGTTAACTGAATTTACAGATCAGAAATATGTTTCACAGAATGCATCTGTGTAGTTTTTATTTGAAGATATTCTTTTTCCCAATGTAGGCCTCTTAGCGCTTAGCATGTCCAATTGCAGTTTCTACAGAAAGATTGTTTCAGAACGGCTCAATCAAAAGTAAGGTTCAACTCTGTTAGTTGAATGCACAGAACAGAAAGAATTTTCACAGAATGCTACTGTGTAGTTTATATTTGAATATATTCCATTTTCCACTATTACCCTCTTAGCGCTCCGAATGTCCACTTGCATTTTCCACAGAAAGAGTGTTCAGAACTGCGCAATCAAAAGTATGGTTTAACTCTGTTAGCTTAATGAACATATCAGAAATAAGTTTCACACAATGCTTCTGTGTAGTTTTTATTTGAAGATATTATTTTTCCCAATATAGGCCTCTTAGCGCTCAGAATCTCCAATTGCAGTTTCTACAGAAAGAGTGTTTCAGAAAGGCTCAATCAAAAGTAAGGTTCAACTCTGTTAGTTGAATGCACAGAACAGAAAGAAATTTCATACAATGCTTCTGTGTAGTTTATATTTGAACATATTCTTTTTTCCACTATTACCCACTTAGCGCTACGAATGTCCAGTTGCATTTTCTACAGACAGAGTGTTTCAAAACTGCTCAATCAAAAGTATGGTTTAACTCTCTTAGCTGAATGCTCAGATCAGAAAGAAGTTTCACAGAATGCTTCTGTGTAGTTTATATTTGAATATATTCCTTTTTCCACTACTACTCTCTTAGCGCTCCAAATGTCCAGTTGCATTTTCTACAGAAAGAGTGTTCAGATCTGCTCAATCAAAAGTATGGTTTAACTCTGTTAGCTGAATGCACAGATCAGAAAGAAGTTTCACAGAATGATTCTGTGTAGTTTATATTTGAAGACATTCCTTTTTCCACTATTACCCTCTTAGCGCTCCGAATCTCCACTTGCATTTTCTACAGAAAGAGTGTTTCAGAACGGCTCAATCAAAACTAAGGTTCAACTCTTTTAGTTGAACAAACAGAACAGAAAGAAGTTTCACACAATTCTTCTGTGTAGTTTTTATTTGTAGACATTCTTTTTCCCAATATAGGCCTCTTAGCGCTCAGAATGTCCAATTGCAGTTTCTACAGAAAGAGTGTTTCAGAACGGCTCAATCAAAAGTAAGGTTCAACTCTGTTAGTTGAATGCACAGAACAGAAAGAAGTTTCATACAATGCTTCTGTGTAGTTTATATTTGAACATATTCTTTTTTCCACTATTACCCACTTAGCGCTACGAATGTCCAGTTGCATTTTCTACAGACAGAGTGTTTCAAAACTGCTCAATCAAATGTATGGTTTAACTCTGTTAGCTGTATGCTCAGATCAGAAAGAAGTTTCACAGAATGCTTCTGTGTAGTTTATATTTGAATATATTCCTTTTTCCACTACTACGCTCTTAGCGCTCCAAATGTCCAGTTGCATTTTCAACAGAAAGAGTGTTCAGATCTGCTCAATCAAAAGTATGGTTTAACTCTGTTAGCTGAATGCACAGATCAGAAAGAAGTTTCACCGAATGATTCTGTGTAGTTTATATTTGAAGACATTCCTTTTTCCACTATTACCCTCTTAGCGCTCCGAATCTCCACTTGCATTTTCTACAAAAAGAGTGTTTCATAACTGCTCAATCAAAAATATGTTTTATCTCTGTTAACTGAATTTACAGATCAGAAATATGTTTCACAGAATGCATCTGTGTAGTTTTTATTTGAAGATATTCTTTTTCCCAATGTAGGCCTCTTTGCGCTTAGCATGTCCAATTGCAGTTTCTACAGAAAGAGTGTTTCAGAACGGCTCAATCAAAAGTAAGGTTCAACTCTGTTAGTTGAATGCACAGAACAGAAAGAATTTTCACAGAATGCTACTGTGTAGTTTATATTTGAATATATTCCATTTTCCACTATTACCCTCTTAGCGCTCCGAATGTCCACTTGCATTTTCCACAGAAAGAGTGTTCAGAACTGCGCAATCAAAAGTATGGTTTAACTCTGTTAGCTTAATGAACATATCAGAAATAAGTTTCACACAATGCTTCTGTGTAGTTTTTATTTGAAGATATTATTTTTCCCAATAGAGGCCTCTTAGCGCTCAGAATGTCCAATTGCAGTTTCTACAGAAAGAGTGTTTCAGAAAGGCTCAATCAAAAGTAAGGTTCAACTCTGTTAGTTGAATGCACAGAACAGAAAGAAGTTTCATACAATGCTTCTGTGTAGTTTATATTTGAACATATTCTTTTTTCCACTATTACCCACTTAGCGCTACGAATGTCCAGTTGCATTTTCTACAGACAGAGTGTTTCAAAACTGCTCAATCAAAAGTATGGTTTAACTCTCTTAGCTGAATGCTCAGATCAGAAAAAAATTTCACCGAATGCTTCTGTGTAGTTTATATTTGAATATATTCCTTTTTCCACTACTACTCTCTTAGCGCTCCAAATGTCCAGTTGCATTTTCTACAGAAAGAGTGTTCAGATCTGCTCAATCAAAAGTATGGTTTAACTCTGTTAGCTGAATGCACAGATCAGAAAGAAGTTTCACAGAATGATTCTGTGTAGTTTATATTTGGAGACATTCCTTTTTCCACTATTACCCTCTTAGCGCTCCGAATCTCCACTTGCATTTTCTACAGAAAGAGTGTTTCAGAACGGCTCAATCAAAACTAAGGTTCAACTCTTTTAGTTGCACAAACAGAACAGAAAGAAGTTTCACACAATTCTTCTGTGTAGTTTTTATTTGTAGACATTCTTTTTCCCAATATAGGCCTCTTAGCGCTCAGAATGTCCAATTGCAGTTTCTACAGAAAGAGTGTTTCAGAACGGCTCAATCAAAAGTAAGGTTCAACTCTGTTAGTTGAATGCACAGAACAGAAAGAAGTTTCATACAATGCTTCTGTGTAGTTTATATTTGAACATATTCTTTTTTCCACTATTACCCACTTAGCGCTACGAATGTCCAGTTGCATTTTCTACAGACAGAGTGTTTCAAAACTGCTCAATCAAAAGTATGGTTTAACTCTGTTAGCTGTACGCTCAGATCAGAAAGAAGTTTCACAGAATGCTTCTGTGTAGTTTATATTTGAATATATTCCTTTTTCCACTACTACGCTCTTAGCGCTCCAAATGTCCAGTTGCATTTTCAACAGATAGAGTGTTCAGATCTGCTCAATCAAAAGTATGGTTTAACTCTGTTAGCTGAATGCACAGATCAGAAAGAAGTTTCACCGAATGATTCTGTGTAGTTTATATTTGAAGACATTCCTTTTTCCACTATTACCCTCTTAGCGCTCCGAATCTCCACTTGCATTTTCTACAAAAAGAGTGTTTCATAACTGCTCAATCAAAAATATGTTTTATCTCTGTTAACTGAATTTACAGATCAGAAATATGTTTCACAGAATGCATCTGTGTAGTTTTTATTTGAAGATATTCTTTTTCCCAATGTAGGCCTCTTAGCGCTTAGCATGTCCAATTGCAGTTTCTACAGAAAGAGTGTTTCAGAACGGCTCAATCAAAAGTAAGGTTCAACTCTGTTAGTTGAATGCACAGAACAGAAAGAATTTTCACAGAATGCTACTGTGTAGTTTATATTTGAATATATTCCATTTTCCACTATTACCCTCTTAGCGCTCCGAATGTCCACTTGCATTTTCCACAGAAAGAGTGTTCAGAACTTCGCAATCAAAAGTATGGTTTAACTCTGTTAGCTTAATGAACATATCAGAAATAAGTTTCACACAATGCTTCTGTGTAGTTTTTATTTGAAGATATTATTTTTCCCAATAGAGGCCTCTTAGCGCTCAGAATGTCCAATTGCAGTTTCTACAGAAAGAGTGTTTCAGAAAGGCTCAATCAAAAGTAAGGTTCAACTCTGTTAGTTGAATGCACAGAACAGAAAGAAGTTTCATACAATGCTTCTGTGTAGTTTATATTTGAACATATTCTTTTTTCCACTATTACCCACTTAGCGCTACGAATGTCCAGTTGCATTTTCTACAGACAGAGTGTTTCAAAACTGCTCAATCAAAAGTATGGTTTAACTCTGTTAGCTGAATGCTCAGATCAGAAAGAAGTTTCACAGAATGCTTCTGTGTAGTTTATATTTGAATATCTTCCTTTTTCCACTACTACTCTCTTAGCGCTCCAAATGTCCAGTTGCATTTTCTACAGTAAGAGTGTTCAGATCTGCTCAATCAAAAGTATGGTTTAACTCTGTTAGCTGAATGCACAGATCAGAAAGAAGTTTCACAGAATGATTCTGTGTAGTTTATATTTGGAGACATTCCTTTTTCCACTATTACCCTCTTAGCGCTCCGAATCTCCACTTGCATTTTCTACAGAAAGAGTGTTTCAGAACGGCTCAATCAAAACTAAGGTTCAACTCTTTTAGTTGAACAAACAGAACAGAAAGGAGTTTCACACAATTCTTCTGTGTAGTTTTTATTTGTAGACATTCTTTTTCCCAATATAGGCCTCTTAGCGCTCAGAATGTCCAATTGCAGTTTCTACAGAAAGAGTGTTTCAGAACGGCTCAATCAAAAGTAAGGTTCAACTCTGTTAGTTGAATGCACAGAACAGAAAGTAGTTTCATACAATGTTTCTGTGTAGTTTATATTTGAACGTATTCTTTTTTCCACTATTACCCACTTAGCGCTACGAATGTCCAGTTGCATTTTCTACAGACAGAGTGTTTCAAAACTGCTCAATCAAAAGTATGGTTTAACTCTGTTAGCTGTATGCTCAGATCAGAAAGAAGTTAACAGAATGCTTCTGTGTAGTTTATATTTGAATATATTCCTTTTTCCACTACTACGCTCTTAGCGCTCCAAATGTCCAGTTGCATTTTCAACAGAAAGAGTGTTCAGACCTGCTCAATCAAAAGTATGGTTTAACTCTGTTAGCTGAATGCACAGATCAGAAAGAAGTTTCACCGAATGATTCTGTGTAGTTTATATTTGAAGACATTCCTTTTTCCACTATTACCCTCTTAGCGCTCCGAATCTCCACTTGCATTTTCTACAAAAAGAGTGTTTCATAACTGCTCAATCAAAAATATGTTTTATCTCTGTTAACTGAATTTACAGATCAGAAATATGTTTCACAGAATGCATCTGTGTAGTTTTTATTTGAAGATATTCTTTTTCCCAATGTAGGCCTCTTAGCGCTTAGCATGTCCAATTGCAGTTTCTACAGAAAGAGTGTTTCAGAACGGCTCAATCAAAAGTAAGGTTCAACTCTGTTAGTTGAATGCACAGAACAGAAAGAATTTTCACAGAATGCTACTGTGTAGTTTATATTTGAATATATTCCATTTTCCACTATTACCCTCTTAGCGCTCCGAATGTCCACTTGCATTTTCCACAGAAAGAGTGTTCAGAACTGCGCAATCAAAAGTATGGTTTAACTCTGTTAGCTTAATGAACATATCAGAAATAAGTTTCACACAATGCTTCTGTGTAGTTTTTATTTGAAGATATTATTTTTCCCAATAGAGGCCTCTTAGCGCTCAGAATGTCCAATTGCAGTTTCTACAGAAAGAGTGTTTCAGAAAGGCTCAATCAAAAGTAAGGTTCAACTCTGTTAGTTGAATGAACAGAACAGAAAGAAGTTTCATACAATGCTTCTATGTAGTTTATATTTGAACATATTCTTTTTTCCACTATTACCCACTTAGCGCTACGAATGTCCAGTTGCATTTTCTACAGACAGAGTGTTTCAAAACTGCTCAATCAAAAGTATGGTTTAACTCTCTTAGCTGAATGCTCAGATCAGAAAAAAATTTCACCGAATGCTTCTGTGTAGTTTATATTTGAATATATTCCTTTTTCCACTACTACTCTCTTAGCGCTCCAAATGTCCAGTTGCATTTTCTACAGAAAGAGTGTTCAGATCTGCTCAATCAAAAGTATGGTTTAACTCTGTTAGCTGAATGCACAGATCAGAAAGAAGTTTCACAGAATGATTCTGTGTAGTTTATATTTGGAGACATTCCTTTTTCCACTATTACCCTCTTAGCGCTCCGAATCTCCACTTGCATTTTCTACAGAAAGAGTGTTTCAGAACGGCTCAATCAAAACTAAGGTTCAACTCTTTTAGTTGCACAAACAGAACAGAAAGAAGTTTCACACAATTCTTCTGTGTAGTTTTTATTTGTAGACATTCTTTTTCCCAATATAGGCCTCTTAGCGCTCAGAATGTCCAATTGCAGTTTCTACAGAAAGAGTGTTTCAGAACGGCTCAATCAAAAGTAAGGTTCAACTCTGTTAGTTGAATGCACAGAACAGAAAGAAGTTTCATACAATGCTTCTGTGTAGTTTATATTTGAACATATTCTTTTTTCCACTATTACCCACTTAGCGCTACGAATGTCCAGTTGCATTTTCTACAGACAGAGTGTTTCAAAACTGCTCAATCAAAAGTATGGTTTAACTCTGTTAGCTGTACGCTCAGATCAGAAAGAAGTTTCACAGAATGCTTCTGTGTAGTTTATATTTGAATATATTCCTTTTTCCACTACTACGCTCTTAGCGCTCCAAATGTCCAGTTGCATTTTCAACAGATAGAGTGTTCAGATCTGCTCAATCAAAAGTATGGTTTAACTCTGTTAGCTGAATGCACAGATCAGAAAGAAGTTTCACCGAATGATTCTGTGTAGTTTATATTTGAAGACATTCCTTTTTCCACTATTACCCTCTTAGCGCTCCGAATCTCCACTTGCATTTTCTACAAAAGAGTGTTTCATAACTGCTCAATCAAAAATATGTTTTATCTCTGTTAACTGAATTTACAGATCAGAAATATGTTTCACAGAATGCATCTGTGTAGTTTTTATTTGAAGATATTCTTTTTCCCAATGTAGGCCTCTTAGCGCTTAGCATGTCCAATTGCAGTTTCTACAGAAAGAGTGTTTCAGAACGGCTCAATCAAAAGTAAGGTTCAACTCTGTTAGTTGAATGCACAGAACAGAAAGAATTTTCACAGAATGCTACTGTGTAGTTTATATTTGAATATATTCCATTTTCCACTATTACCCTCTTAGCGCTCCGAATGTCCACTTGCATTTTCCACAGAAAGAGTGTTCAGAACTTCGCAATCAAAAGTATGGTTTAACTCTGTTAGCTTAATGAACATATCAGAAATAAGTTTCACACAATGCTTCTGTGTAGTTTTTATTTGAAGATATTATTTTTCCCAATAGAGGCCTCTTAGCGCTCAGAATGTCCAATTGCAGTTTCTACAGAAAGAGTGTTTCAGAAAGGCTCAATCAAAAGTAAGGTTCAACTCTGTTAGTTGAATGCACAGAACAGAAAGAAGTTTCATACAATGCTTCTGTGTAGTTTATATTTGAACATATTCTTTTTTCCACTATTACCCACTTAGCGCTACGAATGTCCAGTTGCATTTTCTACAGACAGAGTGTTTCAAAACTGCTCAATCAAAAGTATGGTTTAACTCTGTTAGCTGAATGCTCAGATCAGAAAGAAGTTTCACAGAATGCTTCTGTGTAGTTTATATTTGAATATCTTCCTTTTTCCACTACTACTCTCTTAGCGCTCCAAATGTCCAGTTGCATTTTCTACAGTAAGAGTGTTCAGATCTGCTCAATCAAAAGTATGGTTTAACTCTGTTAGCTGAATGCACAGATCAGAAAGAAGTTTCACAGAATGATTCTGTGTAGTTTATATTTGGAGACATTCCTTTTTCCACTATTACCCTCTTAGCGCTCCGAATCTCCACTTGCATTTTCTACAGAAAGAGTGTTTCAGAACGGCTCAATCAAAACTAAGGTTCAACTCTTTTAGTTGAACAAACAGAACAGAAAGGAGTTTCACACAATTCTTCTGTGTAGTTTTTATTTGTAGACATTCTTTTTCCCAATATAGGCCTCTTAGCGCTCAGAATGTCCAATTGCAGTTTCTACAGAAAGAGTGTTTCAGAACGGCTCAATCAAAAGTAAGGTTCAACTCTGTTAGTTGAATGCACAGAACAGAAAGTAGTTTCATACAATGTTTCTGTGTAGTTTATATTTGAACGTATTCTTTTTTCCACTATTACCCACTTAGCGCTACGAATGTCCAGTTGCATTTTCTACAGACAGAGTGTTTCAAAACTGCTCAATCAAAAGTATGGTTTAACTCTGTTAGCTGTATGCTCAGATCAGAAAGAAGTTAACAGAATGCTTCTGTGTAGTTTATATTTGAATATATTCCTTTTTCCACTACTACGCTCTTAGCGCTCCAAATGTCCAGTTGCATTTTCAACAGAAAGAGTGTTCAGACCTGCTCAATCAAAAGTATGGTTTAACTCTGTTAGCTGAATGCACAGATCAGAAAGAAGTTTCACCGAATGATTCTGTGTAGTTTATATTTGAAGACATTCCTTTTTCCACTATTACCCTCTTAGCGCTCCGAATCTCCACTTGCATTTTCTACAAAAAGAGTGTTTCATAACTGCTCAATCAAAAATATGTTTTATCTCTGTTAACTGAATTTACAGATCAGAAATATGTTTCACAGAATGCATCTGTGTAGTTTTTATTTGAAGATATTCTTTTTCCCAATGTTGGCCTCTTAGCGCTTAGCATGTCCAATTGCAGTTTCTACAGAAAGAGTGTTTCAGAACGGCTCAATCAAAAGTAAGGTTCAACTCTGTTAGTTGAATGCACAGTACAGAAAGAATTTTCACAGAATGCTACTGTGTAGTTTATATTTGAATATATTCCTTTTTCCACTATTACCCTCTTAGCGCTCCGAATGTCCACTTGCATTTTCCACAGAAAGAGTGTTCAGAACTGCGCAATCAAAAGTATGGTTTAACTCTGTTAGCTTAATGAACATATCAGAAATAAGTTTCACACAATGCTTCTGTGTAGTTTTTATTTGAAGATATTATTTTTCCCAATAGAGGCCTCTTAGCGCTCAGAATGTCCAATTGCTGTTTCTACAGAAAGAGTGTTTCAGAAAGGCTCAATCAAAAGTAAGGTTCAACTCTGTTAGTTGAATGCACAGAACAGAAAGAAGTTTCATACAATGCTTCTGTGTAGTTTATATTTGAACATATTCTTTTTTCCACTATTACCCACTTAGCGCTACGAATGTCCAGTTGCATTTTCTACAGACAGAGTGTTTCAAAACTGCTCAATCAAAAGTATGGTTTAACTCTGTTAGCTGAATGCTCAGATCAGAAAGAAGTTTCACAGAATGCTTCTGTGTAGTTTATATTTGAATATATTCCTTTTTCCACTACTACTCTCTTAGCGCTCCAAATGTCCAGTTGCATTTTCTACAGTAAGAGTGTTCAGATCTGCTCAATCAAAAGTATGGTTTAACTCTGTTAGCTGAATGCACAGATCAGAAAGAAGTTTCACAGAATGATTCTGTGTAGTTTATATTTGGAGACATTCCTTTTTCCACTATTAACCTCTTAGCGCTCCGAATCTCCACTTGCATTTTCTACAGAAAGAGTGTTTCAGAACGGCTCAATCAAAACTAAGGTTCAACTCTTTTAGTTGAACAAACAGAACAGAAAGAAGTTTCACACAATTCTTCTGTGTAGTTTTTATTTGTAGACATTCTTTTTCCCAATATAGGCCTCTTAGCGCTCAGAATGTCCAATTGCAGTTTCTACAGAAAGAGTGTTTCAGAACGGCTCAATCAAAAGTAAGGTTCAACTCTGTTTGTTGAATGCACAGAACAGAAAGTAGTTTCATACAATGCTTCTGTGTAGTTTATATTTGAACGTATTCTTTTTTCCACTATTACCCACTTAGCGCTACGAATGTCCAGTTGAATTTTCTACAGACAGAGTGTTTCAAAACTGCTCAATCAAAAGTATGGTTTAACTCTGTTAGCTGTATGCTCAGATCAGAAAGAAGTTTCACAGAATGCTTCTGTGTAGTTTATATTTGAATATATTCCTTTTTCCACTACTACGCTCTTAGCGCTCCAAATGTCCAGTTGCATTTTCAACAGAAAGAGTGTTCAGATCTGCGCAATCAAAAGTATGGTTTAACTCTGTTAGCTGAATGCACAGATCAGAAAGAAGTTTCACCGAATGATTCTGTGTAGTTTATATTTGAAGACATTCCTTTTTCCACTATTACCCTCTTAGCGCTCCGAATCTCCACTTGCATTTTCTACAAAAAGAGTGTTTCATAACTGCTCAATCAAAAATATGTTTTATCTCTGTTAACTGAATTTACAGATCAGAAATATGTTTCACATAATGCATCTGTGTAGTTTTTATTTGAAGATATTCTTTTTCCCAATGTAGGCCTCTTAGCGCTTAGCATGTCCAATTGCAGTTTCTACAGAAAGAGTGTTTCAGAACGGCTCAATCAAAAGTAAGGTTCAACTCTGTTAGTTGAATGCACAGAACAGAAAGAATTTTCACAGAATGCTACTGTGTAGTTTATATTTGAATATATTCCATTTTCCACTATTACCCTCTTAGCGCTCCGAATGTCCACTTGCATTTTCCACAGAAAGAGTGTTCAGAACTGCGCAATCAAAAGTATGGTTTAACTCTGTTAGCTTAATGAACATATCAGAAATAAGTTTCACACAATGCTTCTGTGTAGTTTTTATTTGAAGATATTATTTTTCCCAATAGAGGCCTCTTAGCGCTCAGAATGTCCAATTGCAGTTTCTACAGAAAGAGTGTTTCAGAAAGGCTCAATCAAAAGTAAGGTTCAACTCTGTTAGTTGAATGCACAGAACAGAAAGAAGTTTCATACAATGCTTCTGTGTAGTTTATATTTGAACATATTCTTTTTTCCACTATTACCCACTTAGCGCTACGAATGTCCAGTTGCATTTTCTACAGACAGAGTGTTTCAAAACTGCTCAATCAAAAGTATGGTTTAACTCTGTTAGCTGAATGCTCAGATCAGAAAGAAGTTTCACAGAATGCTTCTGTGTAGTTTATATTTGAATATCTTCCTTTTTCCACTACTACTCTCTTAGCGCTCCAAATGTCCAGTTGCATTTTCTACAGTAAGAGTGTTCACATCTGCTCAATCAAAAGTATGGTTTAACTCTGTTAGCTGAATGCACAGATCAGAAAGAAGTTTCACAGAATGATTCTGTGTAGTTTATATTTGGAGACATTCCTTTTTCCACTATTACCCTCTTAGCGCTCCGAATCTCCACTTGCATTTTCTACAGAAAGAGTGTTTCAGAACGGCTCAATAAAAACTAAGGTTCAACTCTTTTAGTTGAACAAACAGAACAGAAAGAAGTTTCACACAATTCTTCTGTGTAGTTTTTATTTGTAGACATTCTTTTTCCCAATATAGGCCTCTTAGCGCTCAGAATGTCCAATTGCAGTTTCTACAGAAAGAGTGTTTCAGAACGGCTCAATCAAAAGTAAGGTTCAACTCTGTTAGTTGAATGCACAGAACAGAAAGAAGTTTCATACAATGCTTCTGTGTAGTTTATATTTGAACATATTCTTTTTTCCACTATTACCCACTTAGCGCTACGAATGTCCAGTTGCATTTTCTACAGACAGAGTGTTTCAAAACTGCTCAATCAAATGTATGGTTTAACTCTGTTAGCTGTATGCTCAGATCAGAAAGAAGTTTCACAGAATGCTTCTGTGTAGTTTATATTTGAATATATTCCTTTTTCCACTACTACGCTCTTAGCGCTCCAAATGTCCAGTTGCATTTTCAACAGAAAGAGTGTTCAGATCTGCTCAATCAAAAGTATGGTTTAACTCTGTTAGCTGAATGCACAGATCAGAAAGAAGTTTCACCGAATGATTCTGTGTAGTTTATATTTGAAGACATTCCTTTTTCCACTATTACCCTCTTAGCGCTCCGAATCTCCACTTGCATTTTCTACAAAAAGAGTGTTTCATAACTGCTCAATCAAAAATATGTTTTATCTCTGTTAACTGAATTTACAGATCAGAAATATGTTTCACAGAATGCATCTGTGTAGTTTTTATTTGAAGATATTCTTTTTCCCAATGTAGGCCTCTTAGCGCTTAGCATGTCCAATTGCAGTTTCTACAGAAAGAGTGTTTCAGAACGGCTCAATCAAAAGTAAGGTTCAACTCTGTTAGTTGAATGCACAGAACAGAAAGAATTTTCACAGAATGCTACTGTGTAGTTTATATTTGAATATATTCCATTTTCCACTATTACCCTCTTAGCGCTCCGAATGTCCACTTGCATTTTCCACAGAAAGAGTGTTCAGAACTGCGCAATCAAAAGTATGGTTTAACTCTGTTAGCTTAATGAACATATCAGAAATAAGTTTCACACAATGCTTCTGTGTAGTTTTTATTTGAAGATATTATTTTTCCCAATAGAGGCCTCTTAGCGCTCAGAATGTCCAATTGCAGTTTCTACAGAAAGAGTGTTTCAGAAAGGCTCAATCAAAAGTAAGGTTCAACTCTGTTAGTTGAATGCACAGAACAGAAAGAAGTTTCATACAATGCTTCTGTGTAGTTTATATTTGAACATATTCTTTTTTCCACTATTACCCACTTAGCGCTACGAATGTCCAGTTGCATTTTCTACAGACAGAGTGTTTCAAAACTGCTCAATCAAAAGTATGGTTTAACTCTCTTAGCTGAATGCTCAGATCAGAAAAAAATTTCACCGAATGCTTCTGTGTAGTTTATATTTGAATATATTCCTTTTTCCACTACTACTCTCTTAGCGCTCCAAATGTCCAGTTGCATTTTCTACAGAAAGAGTGTTCAGATCTGCTCAATCAAAAGTATGGTTTAACTCTGTTAGCTGAATGCACAGATCAGAAAGAAGTTTCACAGAATGATTCTGTGTAGTTTATATTTGGAGACATTCCTTTTTCCACTATTACCCTCTTAGCGCTCCGAATCTCCACTTGCATTTTCTACAGAAAGAGTGTTTC
This sequence comes from Symphalangus syndactylus, assembly GCF_028878055.3. Lineage (NCBI taxonomy): Eukaryota > Metazoa > Chordata > Mammalia > Primates > Hylobatidae > Symphalangus > Symphalangus syndactylus. Next base: position 154,028,736 of record NC_072425.2, read on the forward strand.
AGAACGGCTCAATCAAAACTAAGGTTCAACTCTTTTAGTTGCACAAACAGAACAGAAAGAAGTTTCACACAATTCTTCTGTGTAGTTTTTATTTGTAGACATTCTTTTTCCCAATATAGGCCTCTTAGCGCTCAGAATGTCCAATTGCAGTTTCTACAGAAAGAGTGTTTCAGAACGGCTCAATCAAAAGTAAGGTTCAACTCTGTTAGTTGAATGCACAGAACAGAAAGAAGTTTCATACAATGCTTCTGTGTAGTTTATATTTGAACATATTCTTTTTTCCACTATTACCCACTTAGCGCTACGAAGGTCCAGTTGCATTTTCTACAGACAGAGTGTTTCAAAACTGCTCAATCAAAAGTATGGTTTAACTCTGTTAGCTGTACGCTCAGATCAGAAAGAAGTTTCACAGAATGCTTCTGTGTAGTTTATATTTGAATATATTCCTTTTTCCACTACTACGCTCTTAGCGCTCCAAATGTCCAGTTGCATTTTCAACAGAAAGAGTGTTCAGATCTGCTCAATCAAAAGTATGGTTTAACTCTGTTAGCTGAATGCACAGATCAGAAAGAAGTTTCACCGAATGATTCTGTGTAGTTTATATTTGAAGACATTCCTTTTTCCACTATTACCCTCTTAGCGCTCCGAATCTCCACTTGCATTTTCTACAAAAAGAGTGTTTCATAACTGCTCAATCAAAAATATGTTTTATCTCTGTTAACTGAATTTACAGATCAGAAATATGTTTCACAGAATGCATCTGTGTAGTTTTTATTTGAAGATATTCTTTTTCCCAATGTAGGCCTCTTAGCGCTTAGCATGTCCAATTGCAGTTTCTACAGAAAGAGTGTTTCAGAACGGCTCAATCAAAAGTAAGGTTCAACTCTGTTAGTTGAATGCACAGAACAGAAAGAATTTTCACAGAATGCTACTGTGTAGTTTATATTTGAATATATTCCATTTTCCACTATTACCCTCTTAGCGCTCCGAATGTCCACTTGCATTTTCCACAGAAAGAGTGTTCAGAACTTCGCAATCAAAAGTATGGTTTAACTCTGTTAGCTTAATGAACATATCAGAAATAAGTTTCACACAATGCTTCTGTGTAGTTTTTATTTGAAGATATTATTTTTCCCAATAGAGGCCTCTTAGCGCTCAGAATGTCCAATTGCAGTTTCTACAGAAAGAGTGTTTCAGAAAGGCTCAATCAAAAGTAAGGTTCAACTCTGTTAGTTGAATGCACAGAACAGAAAGAAGTTTCATACAATGCTTCTGTGTAGTTTATATTTGAACATATTCTTTTTTCCACTATTACCCACTTAGCGCTACGAATGTCCAGTTGCATTTTCTACAGACAGAGTGTTTCAAAACTGCTCAATCAAAAGTATGGTTTAACTCTGTTAGCTGAATGCTCAGATCAGAAAGAAGTTTCACAGAATGCTTCTGTGTAGTTTATATTTGAATATATTCCTTTTTCCACTACTACTCTCTTAGCGCTCCAAATGTCCACTTGCATTTTCTACAGTAAGAGTGTTCAGATCTGCTCAATCAAAAGTATGGTTTAACTCTGTTAGCTGAATGCACAGATCAGAAAGAAGTTTCACAGAATGATTCTGTGTAGTTTATATTTGGAGACATTCCTTTTTCCACTATTACCCTCTTAGCGCTCCGAATCTCCACTTGCATTTTCTACAGAAAGAGTGTTTCAGAACGGCTCAATAAAAACTAAGGTTCAACTCTTTTAGTTGAACAAACAGAACAGAAAGAAGTTTCACACAATTCTTCTGTGTAGTTTTTATTTGTAGACATTCATTTTCCCAATATAGGCCTGTTAGCGCTCAGAATGTCCAATTGCAGTTTCTACAGAAAGAGTGTTTCAGAACGGCTCAATCAAAAGTAAGGTTCAACTCTGTTAGTTGAATGCACAGAACAGAAAGTAGTTTCATACAATGCTTCTGTGTAGTTTATATTTGAACATATTCTTTTTTCCACTATTACCCACTTAGCGCTACGAATGTCCAGTTGCATTTTCTACAGACAGAGTGTTTCAAAACTGCTCAATCAAAAGTATGGTTTAACTCTGTTAGCTGTATGCTCAGATCAGAAAGAAGTTTCACAGAATGCTTCTGTGTAGTTTATATTTGAATATATTCCATTTTCCACTACTACGCTCTTAGCGCTCCAAATGTCCAGTTGCATTTTCAACAGAAAGAGTGTTCAGATCTGCTCAATCAAAAGTATGGTTTAACTCTGTTAGCTGAATGCACAGATCAGAAAGAAATTTCACCGAATGATTCTGTGTAGTTTATATTTGAAGACATTCCTTTTTCCACTATTACCCTCTTAGCGCTCCGAATCTCCACTTGCATTTTCTACAAAAAGAGTGTTTCATAACTGCTCAATCAAAAATATGTTTTATCTCTGTTAACTGAATTTACAGATCAGAAATATGTTTCACAGAATGCATCTGTGTAGTTTTTATTTGAAGATATTCTTTTTCCCAATGTAGGCCTCTTAGCGCTTAGCATGTCCAATTGCAGTTTCTACAGAAAGAGTGTTTCAGAACGGCTCAATCAAAAGTAAGGTTCAACTCTGTTAGTTGAATGCACAGAACAGAAAGAATTTTCACAGAATGCTACTGTGTAGTTTATATTTGAATATATTCCATTTTCCACTATTACCCTCTTAGCGCTCCGAATGTCCACTTGCATTTTCCACAGAAAGAGTGTTCAGAACTGCGCAATCAAAAGTATGGTTTAACTCTGTTAGCTTAATGAACATATCAGAAATAAGTTTCACACAATGCTTCTGTGTAGTTTTTATTTGAAGATATTATTTTTCCCAATATAGGCCTCTTAGCGCTCAGAATCTCCAATTGCAGTTTCTACAGAAAGAGTGTTTCAGAAAGGCTCAATCAAAAGTAAGGTTCAACTCTGTTAGTTGAATGCACAGAACAGAAAGAAGTTTCATACAATGCTTCTGTGTAGTTTATATTTGAACATATTCTTTTTTCCACTATTACCCACTTAGCGCTACGAATGTCCAGTTGCATTTTCCACAGACAGAGTGTTTCAAAACTGCTCAATCAAAAGTATGGTTTAACTCTCTTAGCTGAATGCTCAGATCAGAAAGAAGTTTCACAGAATGCTTCTGTGTAGTTTATATTTGAATATATTCCTTTTTCCACTACTACTCTCTTAGCGCTCCAAATGTCCAGTTGCATTTTCTACAGAAAGAGTGTTCAGATCTGCTCAATCAAAAGTATGGTTTAACTCTGTTAGCTGAATGCACAGATCAGAAAGAAGTTTCACAGAATGATTCTGTGTAGTTTATATTTGGAGACATTCCTTTTTCCACTATTACCCTCTTAGCGCTCCGAATCTCCACTTGCATTTTCTACAGAAAGAGTGTTTCAGAACGGCTCAATCAAAACTAAGGTTCAACTCTTTTAGTTGCACAAACAGAACAGAAAGAAGTTTCACACAATTCTTCTGTGTAGTTTTTATTTGTAGACATTCTTTTTCCCAATATAGGCCTCTTAGCGCTCAGAATGTCCAATTGCAGTTTCTACAGAAAGAGTGTTTCAGAACGGCTCAATCAAAAGTAAGGTTCAACTCTGTTAGTTGAATGCACAGAACAGAAAGAAGTTTCATACAATGCTTCTGTGTAGTTTATATTTGAACATATTCTTTTTTCCACTATTACCCACTTAGCGCTACGAAGGTCCAGTTGCATTTTCTACAGACAGAGTGTTTCAAAACTGCTCAATCAAAAGTATGGTTTAACTCTGTTAGCTGTACGCTCAGATCAGAAAGAAGTTTCACAGAATGCTTCTGTGTAGTTTATATTTGAATATATTCCTTTTTCCACTACTACGCTCTTAGCGCTCCAAATGTCCAGTTGCATTTTCAACAGATAGAGTGTTCAGATCTGCTCAATCAAAAGTATGGTTTAACTCTGTTAGCTGAATGCACAGATCAGAAAGAAGTTTCACCGAATGATTCTGTGTAGTTTATATTTGAAGACATTCCTTTTTCCACTATTACCCTCTTAGCGCTCCGAATCTCCACTTGCATTTTCTACAAAAAGAGTGTTTCATAACTGCTCAATCAAAAATATGTTTTATCTCTGTTAACTGAATTTACAGATCAGAAATATGTTTCACAGAATGCATCTGTGTAGTTTTTATTTGAAGATATTCTTTTTCCCAATGTAGGCCTCTTAGCGCTTAGCATGTCCAATTGCAGTTTCTACAGAAAGAGTGTTTCAGAACGGCTCAATCAAAAGTAAGGTTCAACTCTGTTAGTTGAATGCACAGAACAGAAAGAATTTTCACAGAATGCTACTGTGTAGTTTATATTTGAATATATTCCATTTTCCACTATTACCCTCTTAGCGCTCCGAATGTCCACTTGCATTTTCCACAGAAAGAGTGTTCAGAACTTCGCAATCAAAAGTATGGTTTAACTCTGTTAGCTTAATGAACATATCAGAAATAAGTTTCACACAATGCTTCTGTGTAGTTTTTATTTGAAGATATTATTTTTCCCAATAGAGGCCTCTTAGCGCTCAGAATGTCCAATTGCAGTTTCTACAGAAAGAGTGTTTCAGAAAGGCTCAATCAAAAGTAAGGTTCAACTCTGTTAGTTGAATGCACAGAACAGAAAGAAGTTTCATACAATGCTTCTGTGTAGTTTATATTTGAACATATTCTTTTTTCCACTATTACCCACTTAGCGCTACGAATGTCCAGTTGCATTTTCTACAGACAGAGTGTTTCAAAACTGCTCAATCAAAAGTATGGTTTAACTCTGTTAGCTGAATGCTCAGATCAGAAAGAAGTTTCACAGAATGCTTCTGTGTAGTTTATATTTGAATATCTTCCTTTTTCCACTACTACTCTCTTAGCGCTCCAAATGTCCACTTGCATTTTCTACAGTAAGAGTGTTCAGATCTGCTCAATCAAAAGTATGGTTTAACTCTGTTAGCTGAATGCACAGATCAGAAAGAAGTTTCACAGAATGATTCTGTGTAGTTTATATTTGGAGACATTCCTTTTTCCACTATTACCCTCTTAGCGCTCCGAATCTCCACTTGCATTTTCTACAGAAAGAGTGTTTCAGAACGGCTCAATAAAAACTAAGGTTCAACTCTTTTAGTTGAACAAACAGAACAGAAAGAAGTTTCACACAATTCTTCTGTGTAGTTTTTATTTGTAGACATTCATTTTCCCAATATAGGCCTCTTAGCGCTCAGAATGTCCAATTGCAGTTTCTACAGAAAGAGTGTTTCAGAACGGCTCAATCAAAAGTAAGGTTCAACTCTGTTAGTTGAATGCACAGAACAGAAAGTAGTTTCATACAATGCTTCTGTGTAGTTTATATTTGAACATATTCTTTTTTCCACTATTACCCACTTAGCGCTACGAATGTCCAGTTGCATTTTCTACAGACAGAGTGTTTCAAAACTGCTCAATCAAAAGTATGGTTTAACTCTGTTAGCTGTATGCTCAGATCAGAAAGAAGTTTCACAGAATGCTTCTGTGTAGTTTATATTTGAATATATTCCATTTTCCACTACTACGCTCTTAGCGCTCCAAATGTCCAGTTGCATTTTCAACAGAAAGAGTGTTCAGATCTGCTCAATCAAAAGTATGGTTTAACTCTGTTAGCTGAATGCACAGATCAGAAAGATGTTTCACCGAATGATTCTGTGTAGTTTATATTTGAAGACATTCCTTTTTCCACTATTACCCACTTAGCGCTCCGAATCTCCACTTGCATTTTCTACAAAAAGAGTGTTTCATAACTGCTCAATCAAAAATATGTTTTATCTCTGTTAACTGAATTTACAGATCAGAAATATGTTTCACAGAATGCATCTGTGTAATTTTTATTTGAAGATATTCTTTTTCCCAATGTAGGCCTCTTAGCGCTTAGCATGTCCAATTGCAGTTACTACAGAAAGAGTGTTTCAGAACGGCTCAATCAAAAGTAAGGTTCAACTCTGTTAGTTGAATGCACAGAACAGAAAGAATTTTCACAGAATGCTACTGTGTAGTTTATATTTGAATATATTCCATTTTCCACTATTACCCTCTTAGCGCTCCGAATGTCCACTTGCATTTTCCACAGAAAGAGTGTTCAGAACTGCGCAATCAAAAGTATGGTTTAACTCTGTTAGCTTAATGAACATATCAGAAATAAGTTTCACACAATGCTTCTGTGTAGTTTTTATTTGAAGATATTATTTTTCCCAATATAGGCCTCTTAGCGCTCAGAATCTCCAATTGCAGTTTCTACAGAAAGAGTGTTTCAGAAAGGCTCAATCAAAAGTAAGTTTCAACTCTGTTAGTTGAATGCACAGAACAGAAAGAAGTTTCATACAATGCTTCTGTGTAGTTTATATTTGAACATATTCTTTTTTCCACTATTACCCACTTAGCGCTACGAATGTCCAGTTGCATTTTCTACAGACAGAGTGTTTCAAAACTGCTCAATCAAAAGTATGGTTTAACTCTCTTAGCTGAATGCTCAGATCAGAAAGAAGTTTCACAGAATGCTTCTGTGTAGTTTATATTTGAATATATTCCTTTTTCCACTACTACTCTCTTAGCGCTCCAAATGTCCAGTTGCATTTTCTACAGAAAGAGTGTTCAGATCTGCTCAATCAAAAGTATGGTTTAACTCTGTTAGCTGAATGCACAGATCAGAAAGAAGTTTCACAGAATGATTCTGTGTAGTTTATATTTGAAGACATTCCTTTTTCCACTATTACCCTCTTAGCGCTCCGAATCTCCACTTGCATTTTCTACAGAAAGAGTGTTTCAGAACGGCTCAATCAAAACTAAGGTTCAACTCTTTTAGTTGAACAAACAGAACAGAAAGAAGTTTCACACAATTCTTCTGTGTAGTTTTTATTTGTAGACATTCTTTTTCCCAATATAGGCCTCTTAGCGCTCAGAATGTCCAATTGCAGTTTCTACAGAAAGAGTGTTTCAGAACGGCTCAATCAAAAGTAAGGTTCAACTCTGTTAGTTGAATGCACAGAACAGAAAGAAGTTTCATACAATGCTTCTGTGTAGTTTATATTTGAACATATTCTTTTTTCCACTATTACCCACTTAGCGCTACGAATGTCCAGTTGCATTTTCTACAGACAGAGTGTTTCAAAACTGCTCAATCAAAAGTATGGTTTAACTCTGTTAGCTGTATGCTCAGATCAGAAAGAAGTTTCACAGAATGCTTCTGTGTAGTTTATATTTGAATATATTCCTTTTTCCACTACTACGCTCTTAGCGCTCCAAATGTCCAGTTGCATTTTCAACAGAAAGAGTGTTCAGATCTGCTCAATCAAAAGTATGGTTTAACTCTGTTAGCTGAATGCACAGATCAGAAAGAAGTTTCACCGAATGATTCTGTGTAGTTTATATTTGAAGACATTCCTTTTTCCACTATTACCCTCTTAGCGCTCCGAATCTCCACTTGCATTTTCTACAAAAAGAGTGTTTCATAACTGCTCAATCAAAAATATGTTTTATCTCTGTTAACTGAATTTACAGATCAGAAATATGTTTCACAGAATGCATCTGTGTAGTTTTTATTTGAAGATATTCTTTTTCCCAATGTAGGCCTCTTAGCGCTTAGCATGTCCAATTGCAGTTTCTACAGAAAGAGTGTTTCAGAACGGCTCAATCAAAAGTAAGGTTCAACTCTGTTAGTTGAATGCACAGAACAGAAAGAATTTTCACAGAATGCTACTGTGTAGTTTATATTTGAATATATTCCATTTTCCACTATTACCCTCTTAGCGCTCCGAATGTCCACTTGCATTTTCCACAGAAAGAGTGTTCAGAACTGCGCAATCAAAAGTATGGTTTAACTCTGTTAGCTTAATGAACATATCAGAAATAAGTTTCACACAATGCTTCTGTGTAATTTTTATTTGAAGATATTATTTTTCCCAATAGAGGCCTCTTAGCGCTCAGAATGTCCAATTGCAGTTTCTACAGAAAGAGTGTTTCAGAAAGGCTCAATCAAAAGTAAGGTTCAACTCTGTTAGTTGAATGCACAGAACAGAAAGAAGTTTCATACAATGCTTCTGTGTAGTTTATATTTGAACATATTCTTTTTTCCACTATTACCCACTTAGCGCTACGAATGTCCAGTTGCATTTTCTACAGACAGAGTGTTTCAAAACTGCTCAATCAAAAGTATGGTTTAACTCTCTTAGCTGAATGCTCAGATCAGAAAAAAATTTCACCGAATGCTTCTGTGTAGTTTATATTTGAATATATTCCTTTTTCCACTACTACTCTCTTAGCGCTCCAAATGTCCAGTTGCATTTTCTACAGAAAGAGTGTTCAGATCTGCTCAATCAAAAGTATGGTTTAACTCTGTTAGCTGAATGCACAGATCAGAAAGAAGTTTCACAGAATGATTCTGTGTAGTTTATATTTGGAGACATTCCTTTTTCCACTATTACCCTCTTAGCGCTCCGAATCTCCACTTGCATTTTCTACAGAAAGAGTGTTTCAGAACGGCTCAATCAAAACTAAGGTTCAACTCTTTTAGTTGCACAAACAGAACAGAAAGAAGTTTCACACAATTCTTCTGTGTAGTTTTTATTTGTAGACATTCTTTTTCCCAATATAGGCCTCTTAGCGCTCAGAATGTCCAATTGCAGTTTCTACAGAAAGAGTGTTTCAGAACGGCTCAATCAAAAGTAAGGTTCAACTCTGTTAGTTGAATGCACAGAACAGAAAGAAGTTTCATACAATGCTTCTGTGTAGTTTATATTTGAACATATTCTTTTTTCCACTATTACCCACTTAGCGCTACGAATGTCCAGTTGCATTTTCTACAGACAGAGTGTTTCAAAACTGCTCAATCAAAAGTATGGTTTAACTCTGTTAGCTGTATGCTCAGATCAGAAAGAAGTTTCACAGAATGCTTCTGTGTAGTTTATATTTGAATATATTCCTTTTTCCACTACTACGCTCTTAGCGCTCCAAATGTCCAGTTGCATTTTCAACAGAAAGAGTGTTCAGATCTGCTCAATCAAAAGTATGGTTTAACTCTGTTAGCTGAATGCACAGATCAGAAAGAAGTTTCACCGAATGATTCTGTGTAGTTTATATTTGAAGACATTCCTTTTTCCACTATTACCCTCTTAGCGCTCCGAATCTCCACTTGCATTTTCTACAAAAAGAGTGTTTCATAACTGCTCAATCAAAAATATGTTTTATCTCTGTTAACTGAATTTACAGATCAGAAATATGTTTCACAGAATGCATCTGTGTAGTTTTTATTTGAAGATATTCTTTTTCCCAATGTAGGCCTCTTAGCGCTTAGCATGTCCAATTGCAGTTTCTAAAGAAAGAGTGTTTCAGAACGGCTCAATCAAAAGTAAGGTTCAACTCTGTTAGTTGAATGCACAGAACAGAAAGAATTTTCACAGAATGCTACTGTGTAGTTTATATTTGAATATATTCCATTTTCCACTATTACCCTCTTAGCGCTCCGAATGTCCACTTGCATTTTCCACAGAAAGAGTGTTCAGAACTTCGCAATCAAAAGTATGGTTTAACTCTGTTAGCTTAATGAACATATCAGAAATAAGTTTCACACAATGCCTCTGTGTAGTTTTTATTTGAAGATATTATTTTTCCCAATAGAGGCCTCTTAGCGCTCAGAATGTCCAATTGCAGTTTCTACAGAAAGAGTGTTTCAGAAAGGCTCAATCAAAAGTAAGGTTCAACTCTGTTAGTTGAATGCACAGAACAGAAAGAAGTTTCATACAATGCTTCTGTGTAGTTTATATTTGAACATATTCTTTTTTCCACTATTACCCACTTAGCGCTACGAATGTCCAGTTGCATTTTCTACAGACAGAGTGTTTCAAAACTGCTCAATCAAAAGTATGGTTTAACTCTGTTAGCTGAATGCTCAGATCAGAAAGAAGTTTCACAGAATGCTTCTGTGTAGTTTATATTTGAATATCTTCCTTTTTCCACTACTTCTCTCTTAGCGCTCCAAATGTCCAGTTGCATTGTCTACAGTAAGAGTGTTCAGATCTGCTCAATCAAAAGTATGGTTTAACTCTGTTAGCTGAATGCACAGATCAGAAAGAAGTTTCACAGAATGATTCTGTGTAGTTTATATTTGGAGACATTCCTTTTTCCACTATTACCCTCTTAGCGCTCCGAATCTCCACTTGCATTTTCTACAGAAAGAGTGTTTCAGAACGGCTCAATAAAAACTAAGGTTCAACTCTTTTAGTTGAACAAACAGAACAGAAAGAAGTTTCACACAATTCTTCTGTGTAGTTTTTATTTGTAGACATTCATTTTCCCAATATAGGCCTCTTAGCGCTCAGAATGTCCAATTGCAGTTTCTACAGAAAGAGTGTTTCAGAACGGCTCAATCAAAAGTAAGGTTCAACTCTGTTAGTTGAATGCACAGAACAGAAAGTAGTTTCATACAATGCTTCTGTGTAGTTTATATTTGAACATATTCTTTTTTCCACTATTACCCACTTAGCGCTACGAATGTCCAGTTGCATTTTCTACAGACAGAGTGTTTCAAAACTGCTCAATCAAAAGTATGGTTTAACTCTGTTAGCTGTATGCTCAGATCAGAAAGAAGTTTCACAGAATGCTTCTGTGTAGTTTATATTTGAATATATTCCATTTTCCACTACTACGCTCTTAGCGCTCCAAATGTCCAGTTGCATTTTCAACAGAAAGAGTGTTCAGATCTGCTCAATCAAAAGTATGGTTTAACTCTGTTAGCTGAATGCACAGATCAGAAAGAAGTTTCACCGAATGATTCTGTGTAGTTTATATTTGAAGACATTCCTTTTTCCACTATTACCCTCTTAGCGCTCCGAATCTCCACTTGCATTTTCTACAAAAAGAGCGTTTCATAACTGCTCAATCAAAAATATGTTTTATCTCTGTTAACTGAATTTACAGATCAGAAATATGTTTCACAGAATGCATCTGTGTAGTTTTTATTTGAAGATATTCTTTTTCCCAATGTAGGCCTCTTAGCGCTTAGCATGTCCAATTGCAGTTACTACAGAAAGAGTGTTTCAGAACGGCTCAATCAAAAGTAAGGTTCAACTCTGTTAGTTGAATGCACAGAACAGAAAGAATTTTCACAGAATGCTACTGTGTAGTTTATATTTGAATATATTCCATTTTCCACTATTACCCTCTTAGCGCTCCGAATGTCCACTTGCATTTTCCACAGAAAGAGTGTTCAGAACTGCGCAATCAAAAGTATGGTTTAACTCTGTTAGCTTAATGAACATATCAGAAATAAGTTTCACACAATGCTTCTGTGTAGTTTTTATTTGAAGATATTATTTTTCCCAATATAGGCCTCTTAGCGCTCAGAATCTCCAATTGCAGTTTCTACAGAAAGAGTGTTTCAGAAAGGCTCAATCAAAAGTAAGGTTCAACTCTGTTAGTTGAATGCACAGAACAGAAAGAAGTTTCATACAATGCTTCTGTGTAGTTTATATTTGAACATATTCTTTTTTCCACTATTACCCACTTAGTGCTACGAATGTCCAGTTGCATTTTCTACAGACAGAGTGTTTCAAAACTGCTCAATCAAAAGTATGGTTTAACTCTCTTAGCTGAATGCTCAGATCAGAAAGAAGTTTCACAGAATGCTTCTGTGTAGTTTATATTTGAATATATTCCTTTTTCCACTACTACTCTCTTAGCGCTCCAAATGTCCAGTTGCATTTTCTACAGAAAGAGTGTTCAGATCTGCTCAATCAAAAGTATGGTTTAACTCTGTTAGCTGAATGCACAGATCAGAAAGAAGTTTCACAGAATGATTCTGTGTAGTTTATTTTTGAAGACATTCCTTTTTCCACTATTACCCTCTTAGCGCTCCGAATCTCCACTTGCATTTTCTACAGAAAGAGTGTTTCAGAACGGCTCAATCAAAACTAAGGTTCAACTCTTTTAGTTGAACAAACAGAACAGAAAGAAGTTTCACACAATTCTTCTGTGTAGTTTTTATTTGTAGACATTCTTTTTCCCAATATAGGCCTCTTAGCGCTCAGAATGTCCAATTGCAGTTTCTACAGAAAGAGTGTTTCAGAACGGCTCAATCAAAAGTAAGGTTCAACTCTGTTAGTTGAATGCACAGAACAGAAAGAAGTTTCATACAATGCTTCTGTGTAGTTTATATTTGAACATATTCTTTTTTCCACTATTACCCACTTAGCGCTACGAATGTCCAGTTGCATTTTCTACAGACAGAGTGTTTCAAAACTGCTCAATCAAAAGTATGGTTTAACTCTGTTAGCTGTATGCTCAGATCAGAAAGAAGTTAACAGAATGCTTCTGTGTAGTTTATATTTGAATATATTCCTTTTTCCACTACTACGCTCTTAGCGCTCCAAATGTCCAGTTGCATTTTCAACAGAAAGAGTGTTCAGATCTGCTCAATCAAAAGTATGGTTTAACTCTGTTAGCTGAATGCACAGATCAGAAAGAAGTTTCACCGAATGATTCTGTGTAGTTTATATTTGAAGACATTCCTTTTTCCACTATTACCCTCTTAGCGCTCCGAATCTCCACTTGCATTTTCTACAAAAAGAGTGTTTCATAACTGCTCAATCAAAAATATGTTTTATCTCTGTTAACTGAATTTACAGATCAGAAATATGTTTCACAGAATGCATCTGTGTAGTTTTTATTTGAAGATATTCTTTTTCCCAATGTAGGCCTCTTAGCGCTTAGCATGTCCAATTGCAGTTTCTACAGAAAGAGTGTTTCAGAACGGCTCAATCAAAAGTAAGGTTCAACTCTGTTAGTTGAATGCACAGAACAGAAAGAAGTTTCACAGAATGCTACTGTGTAGTTTATATTTGAATATATTCCTTTTTCCACTATTACCCTCTTAGCGCTCCGAATGTCCACTTGCATTTTCTACAGAAAGAGTGTTCAGAACTGCGCAATCAAAAGTATGGTTTAACTCTGTTAGCTTAATGAACATATCAGAAATAAGTTTCACACAATGCTTCTGTGTAGTTTTTATTTGAAGATATTATTTTTCCCAATAGAGGCCTCTTAGCGCTCAGAATGTCCAATTGCAGTTTCTACAGAAAGAGTGTTTCAGAAAGGCTCAATCAAAAGTAAGGTTCAACTCTGTTAGTTGAATGCACAGAACAGAAAGTAGTTTCATACAATGCTTCTGTGTAGTTTATATTTGAACATATTCTTTTTTCCACTATTACCCACTTAGCGCTACGAATGTCCAGTTGCATTTTCTACAGACAGAGGGTTTCAAAACTGCTCAATCAAAAGTATGGTTTAACTCTGTTAGCTGAATGCTCAGATCAGAAAGAAGTTTCACAGAATGCTTCTGTGTAGTTTATATTTGAATATATTCCTTTTTCCACTACTACTCTCTTAGCGCTCCAAATGTCCAGTTGCATTTTCTACAGAAAGAGTGTTCAGATCTGCTCAATCAAAAGTATGGTTTAACTCTGTTAGCTGAATGCACAGATCAGAAAGAAGTTTCACAGAATGATTCTGTGTAGTTTATATTTGGAGACATTCCTTTTTCCACTATTACCCTCTTAGCACTCCGAATCTCCACTTGCATTTTCTACAGAAAGAGTGTATCAGAACGGCTCAATCAAAACTAAGGTTCAACTCTTTTAGTTGAACAAACAGAACAGAAAGAAGTTTCACACAATTCTTCTGTGTAGTTTTTATTTGTACACATTCTTTTTCCCAATATAGGCCTCTTAGCGCTCAGAATGTCCAATTGCAGTTTCTACAGGAAGAGTGTTTCAGAACGGCTCAATCAAAAGAAAGGTTCAACTCTGTTAGTTGAATGCACAGAACAGAAAGAAGTTTCATACAATGCTTCTGTGTAGTTTATATTTGAACATATTCTTTTTTCCACTATTACCCACTTAGTGCTACGAATGTCCAGTTGCATTTTCTACAGACAGAGTGTTTCAAAACTGCTCAATCAAAAGTATGGTTTAACTCTGTTAGCTGTATGCTCAGATCAGAAAGAAGTTTCACAGAATGCTTCTGTGTAGTTTATATTTGTATATATTCCTTTTTCCACTACTACGCTCTTAGCGCTCCAAATGTCCAGTTGTATTTTCAACAGAAAGAGTGTTCAGATCTGCTCAATCAAAAGTATGGTTTAACTCTGTTAGCTGAATGCACAGATCAGAAAGAAGTTTCACCGAATTATTCTGTGTAGTTTATATTTGAAGACATTCCTTTTTCCACTATTACCCTCTTAGCGCTCCGAATCTCCACTTGCATTTTCTACAAAAAGAGTGTTTCATAACTGCTCAATCAAAAATATGTTTTATCTCTGTTAACTGAATTTACAGATCAGAAATAAGTTTCACAGAATGCATCTGTGTAGTTTTTATTTGAAGATATTCTTTTTCCCAATGTAGGCCTCTTAGCGCTTAGCATGTCCAATTGCAGTTTCTACAGAAAGAGTGTTTCAGAACGGCTCAATCAAAAGTAAGGTTCAACTCTGTTAGTTGAATGCACAGAACAGAAAGAATTTTCACAGAATGCTACTGTGTAGTTTATATTTGTATATATTCCTTTTTCCACTATTACCCTCTTAGCGCTCCGAATGTACACTTGCATTTTCTACAGAAAGAGTGTTCAGAACTGCGCAATCAAAAGTATGGTTTAACACTGTTAGCTTAATGAACATATCAGAAATAAGTTTCACACAATGCTTCTGTGTAGTTTTTATTTGAAGATATTATTTTTCCCAATAGAGGCCTCTTAGCGCTCAGCATGTCCAATTGCAGTTTCTACAGAAAGAGTGTTTCAGAAAGGCTCAATCAAAAGTAAGGTTCAACTCTGTTAGTTGAATGCACAGAACTGAAAGAAGTTTCATACAATGCTTCTGTGTAGTTTATATGTGAACATATTCTTTTTTCCACTATTACCCAGTTAGCGCTACGAATGTCCAGTTGCATTTTCTACAGACAGAGTGTTTCAAAACCGCTCAATCAAAAGTATGGTTTAACTCTGTTAGCTGAATGCTCAGATCAGAAAAATTTTCACAGAATTTTTCTGTGTAGTTTATATTTGAATATATTCCTTTTTCCACTATTACTCTCTTAGCGCTCCAAATGTCCAGTTGCATTTTCTACAGAAAGAGTGTTCAGATCTGCTCAATCAAAAGTATGGTTTAACTCTGTTAGCTGAATGCACAGATCAGAAAGAAGTTTCACAGAATGATTCTGTGTAGTTTATATTTGGAGACATTCCTTTTACCACTATTACCCTCTTAGCGCTCCGAATCTCCACTTGCATTTTCTACAGAAAGAGTGTTTCAGAACGGCTCAATCAAAACTAAGGTTCAACTCTTTTAGTTGAACAAACAGAACAGAAAGAAGTTTCACACAATTCTTCTGTGTAGTTTTTATTTGTAGACATTCATTTTCCCAATATAGGCCTCTTAGCGCTCAGAATGTCCAATTGCAGTTTCTACAGAAAGAGTGTTTCAGAACGGCTCAATCAAAAGTAAGGTTCAACTCTGTTAGTTGAATGCACAGAACAGAAAGAAGTTTCATACAATGCTTCTGTGTAGTTTATATTTGAACATATTCTTTTTTCCACTATTACCCACTTAGCGCTACGAATGTCCAGTTGCATTTTCTACAGACAGAGTGTTTCAAAACTGCTCAATCAAAAGTATGGTTTAACTCTGTTAGCTGTATGCTCAGATCAGAAAGAAGTTAACAGAATGCTTCTGTGTAGTTTATATTTGAATATATTCCTTTTTCCACTACTACGCTCTTAGCGCTCCAAATGTCCAGTTGCATTTTCAACAGAAAGAGTGTTCAGATCTGCTCAATCAAAAGTATGGTTTAACTCTGTTAGCTGAATGCACAGATCAGAAAGAAGTTTCACCGAATGATTCTGTGTAGTTTATATTTGAAGACATTCCTTTTTCCACTATTACCCTCTTAGCGCTCCGAATCTCCACTTGCATTTTCTACAAAAAGAGTGTTTCATAACTGCTCAATCAAAAATATGTTTTATCTCTGTTAACTGAATTTACAGATCAGAAATATGTTTCACAGAATGCATCTGTGTAGTTTTTATTTGAAGATATTCTTTTTCCCAATGTAGGCCTCTTAGCGATTAGCATGTCCAATTGCAGTTTCTACAGAAAGAGTGTTTCAGAACGGCTCAATCAAAAGTAAGGTTCAACTCTGTTAGTTGAATGCACAGAACAGAAAGAAGTTTCACAGAATGCTACTGTGTAGTTTATATTTGAATATATTCCTTTTTCCACTATTACCCTCTTAGCGCTCCGAATGTCCACTTGCATTTTCTACAGAAAGAGTGTTCAGAACTGCGCAATCAAAAGTATGGTTTAACTCTGTTAGCTTAATGAACATATCAGAAATAAGTTTCACACAATGCTTCTGTGTAATTTTTATTTGAAGATATTATTTTTCCCAATAGAGGCCTCTTAGCGCTCAGAATGTCCAATTGCAGTTTCTACAGAAAGAGTGTTTCAGAAAGGCTCAATCAAAAGTAAGGTTCAACTCTGTTAGTTGAATGCACAGAACAGAAAGTAGTTTCATACAATGCTTCTGTGTAGTTTATATTTGAACATATTCTTTTTTCCACTATTACCCACTTAGCGCTACGAATGACCAGTTGCATTTTCTACAGACAGAGGGTTTCAAAACTGCTCAATCAAAAGTATGGTTTAACTCTGTTAGCTGAATGCTCAGATCAGAAAGAAGTTTCACAGAATGCTTCTGTGTAGTTTATATTTGAATATATTCCTTTTTCCACTACTACTCTCTTAGCGCTCCAAATGTCCAGTTGCATTTTCTACAGAAAGAGTGTTCAGATCTGCTCAATCAAAAGTATGGTTTAACTCTGTTAGCTGAATGCACAGATCAGAAAGAAGTTTCACAGAATGATTCTGTGTAGTTTATATTTGGAGACATTCCTTTTTCCACTATTACCCTCTTAGCACTCCGAATCTCCACTTGCATTTTCTACAGAAAGAGTGTATCAGAACGGCTCAATCAAAACTAAGGTTCAACTCTTTTAGTTGAACAAACAGAACAGAAAGAAGTTTCACACAATTCTTCTGTGTAGTTTTTATTTGTACACATTCTTTTTCCCAATATAGGCCTCTTAGCGCTCAGAATGTCCAATTGCAGTTTCTACAGGAAGAGTGTTTCAGAACGGCTCAATCAAAAGAAAGGTTCAACTCTGTTAGTTGAATGCACAGAACAGAAAGAAGTTTCATACAATGCTTCTGTGTAGTTTATATTTGAACATATTCTTTTTTCCACTATTACCCACTTAGTGCTACGAATGTCCAGTTGCATTTTCTACAGACAGAGTGTTTCAAAACTGCTCAATCAAAAGTATGGTTTAACTCTGTTAGCTGTATGCTCAGATCAGAAAGAAGTTTCACAGAATGCTTCTGTGTAGTTTATATTTGTATATATTCCTTTTTCCACTACTACGCTCTTAGCGCTCCAAATGTCCAGTTGTATTTTCAACAGAAAGAGTGTTCAGATCTGCTCAATCAAAAGTATGGTTTAACTCTGTTAGCTGAATGCACAGATCAGAAAGAAGTTTCACCGAATTATTCTGTGTAGTTTATATTTGAAGACATTCCTTTTTCCACTATTACCCTCTTAGCGCTCCGAATCTCCACTTGCATTTTCTACAAAAAGAGTGTTTCATAACTGCTCAATCAAAAATATGTTTTATCTCTGTTAACTGAATTTACAGATCAGAAATAAGTTTCACAGAATGCATCTGTG
This sequence comes from Symphalangus syndactylus, assembly GCF_028878055.3. Classification (NCBI taxonomy): domain Eukaryota; kingdom Metazoa; phylum Chordata; class Mammalia; order Primates; family Hylobatidae; genus Symphalangus; species Symphalangus syndactylus. The sequence continues at coordinate 154,046,568 of NC_072425.2, forward strand.
TAGTTTTTATTTGAAGATATTCTTTTTCCCAATGTAGGCCTCTTAGCGCTTAGCATGTCCAATTGCAGTTTCTACAGAAAGAGTGTTTCAGAACGGCTCAATCAAAAGTAAGGTTCAACTCTGTTAGTTGAATGCACAGAACAGAAAGAATTTTCACAGAATGCTACTGTGTAGTTTATATTTGTATATATTCCTTTTTCCACTATTACCCTCTTAGCGCTCCGAATGTACACTTGCATTTTCTACAGAAAGAGTGTTCAGAACTGCGCAATCAAAAGTATGGTTTAACACTGTTAGCTTAATGAACATATCAGAAATAAGTTTCACACAATGCTTCTGTGTAGTTTTTATTTGAAGATATTATTTTTCCCAATAGAGGCCTCTTAGCGCTCAGCATGTCCAATTGCAGTTTCTACAGAAAGAGTGTTTCAGAAAGGCTCAATCAAAAGTAAGGTTCAACTCTGTTAGTTGAATGCACAGAACTGAAAGAAGTTTCATACAATGCTTCTGTGTAGTTTAGATGTGAACATATTCTTTTTTCCACTATTACCCAGTTAGCGCTACGAATGTCCAGTTGCATTTTCTACAGACAGAGTGTTTCAAAACCGCTCAATCAAAAGTATGGTTTAACTCTGTTAGCTGAATGCTCAGATCAGAAAAAGTTTCACAGAATTTTTCTGTGTAGTTTATATTTGAATATATTCCTTTTTCCACTATTACTCTCTTAGCGCTCCAAATGTCCAGTTGCATTTTCTACAGAAAGAGTGTTCAGATCTGCTCAATCAAAAGTATGGTTTAACTCTGTTAGCTGAATGCACAGATCAGAAAGAAGTTTCACAGAATGATTCTGTGTAGTTTATATTTGGAGACATTCCTTTTACCACTATTACCCTCTTAGCGCTCCGAATCTCCACTTGCATTTTCTACAGAAAGAGTGTTTCAGAACGGCTCAATCAAAACTAAGGTTCAACTCTTTTAGTTGAACAAACAGAACAGAAAGAAGTTTCACACAATTCTTCTGTGTAGTTTTTATTTGTAGACATTCTTTTTCCCAATATAGGCCTCTTAGCGCTCAGAATGTCCAATTGCAGTTTCTACAGAAAGAGTGTTTCAGAACGGCTCAATCAAAAGTAAGGTTCAACTCTGTTATTTGAATGCACAGAACAGAAAGAAGTTTCATACAATGCTTCTGTGTAGTTTATATTTGAACGTATTCTTTTTTCCACTATTACCCACTTAGCGCTACGAATGTCCAGTTGCATTTTCTACAGACAGAGTGTTTCAAAACTGCTCAATCAAAAGTATGGTTTAACTCTGTTAGCTGAATGCTCAGATCAGAAAGAAGTTTCACAGAATGCTTCTGTGTAGTTTATATTTGAATATATTCTTTTTCCACTAATACGCTCTTAGCGCTCCAAATGTCCAGTTGCATTTTCAACAGAAAGAGTGTTCAGATCTGCTCAATCAAAAGTATGGTTTAACCCTGTTAGCTGAATGCACAGATCAGAAAGAAGTTTCACCGAATGATTCTGTGTAGTTTATATTTGAAGACATTCCTTTTTCCACTATTACCCTCTTAGCGCTCCGAATCTCCACTTGCATTTTCTACAAAAACAGTGTTTCATAACTGCTCAATCAAAAATATGTTTTATCTCTGTTAACTGAATTTACACATCAGAAATAAGTTTCACAGAATGCATCTGTGTAATTTTTATTTGAAGATATTCTTTTTCCCAATGTAGGCCTCTTAGCGCTCAGCATGTCCAATTGCAGTTTCTACAGAAAGAGTGTTTCAGAACGGCTCAATCAAAAGTAAGGTTCAACTCTGTTAGTTGAATGCACAGAACAGAAAGAATTTTCACAGAATGCTACTGTGTAGTTTATATTTGAATATATTCCTTTTTCCACTATTACCCTCTTAGCGCTCCGAATGTCCACTTGCATTTTCTACAGAAAGAGTGTTCAGAACTGCGCAATCAAAAGTATGGTTTAACTCTGTTAGCTTAATGAACATATCAGAAATAAGTTTCACACAATGCTACTGTGTAGTTTTTATTTGAAGATATTATTTTTCCCAATAGAGGCCTCTTAGCGCTCAGAATGTCCAATTGCAGTTTCTACAGAAAGAGTGTTTCAGAACGGCTCAATCAAAAGTAAGGTTCAACTCTGTTAGTTGAATGCACAGAACAGAAAGAAGTTTCATACAATTCTTCTGTGTAGTTTATATTTGAACATATTCTTTTTTCCACTATTACCCACTTAGCGCTACGAATGTCCAGTTGCATTTTCTACAGACAGAGTGTTTCAAAACTGCTCAATCAAAAGTATGGTTTAACTCGGTTAGGTGAATGCTCAGATCAGAAAGAAGTTTCACAGAATGCTTCTGTGTAGTTTATATTTGAATATATTCCTTTTTCCACTACTACTCTCTTAGCGCTCCAAATGTCCAGTTGCATTTTCTACAGAAAGAGTGTTCAGATCTGCTCAATCAAAAGTATGGTTTAAATCTGTTAGCTGAATGCACAGATCAGAAAGAAGTTTCACAGAATGATTCTGTGTAGTTTATATTTGGAGACATTCCTTTTTCAACTATTACCCTCTTAGCGCTCCGAATATCCACTTGCATTTTCTACAGAAAGAGTGTTTCAGAACGGCTCAATCAAAACTAAGGTTCAACTCTTTTAGTTGAACAAACAGAACAGAAAGAAGTTTCACACAATTCTTCTGTGTAGTTTTTATTTGTAGACATTCTTTTTCCCAATATAGGCCTCTTAGCGCTCAGAATGTCCAATTGCAGTTTCTACAGAAAGAGTGTTTCAGAACGGCTCAATCAAAAGTAAGGTTCAACTCTGTTAGTTGAATGCACAGAACAGAAAGAAGTTTCATACAATGCTTCTGTGTAGTTTATATTTGAACATATTCTTTTTTCCACTATTACCCACTTAGCGCTACGAATGTCCAGTTGCATTTCCTACAGACAGAGTGTTTCAAAACTGCTCAATCAAAAGTATGGTTTAACTCTGTTAGCTGAATGCTCAGATCAGAAAGAAGTTTCACAGAATGCTTCTGTGTAGTTTATATTTGAATATATTCCTTTTTCCACTACTACGCTCTTAGCGCTCCAAATGTCCAGTTGCATTTTCAACAGAAAGAGTGTTCAGATCTGCTCAATCAAAAGTATGGTTTAACTCTGTTAGCTGAATGCACAGATCAGAAAGAAGTTTCACCGAATGATTCTGTGTAGTTTATATTTGAAGACATTCCTTTTTCCACTATTACCCTCTTAGCGCTCCGAATCTCCACTTGCATTTTCTACAAAAAGAGTGTTTCATAACTGCTCAATCAAAAATATGTTTTATCTCTGTTAACTGAATTTACAAATCAGAAATATGTTTCACAAATGCATCTGTGTAGTTTTTATTTGAAGATATTCTTTTTCCCAATGTAGGCCTCTTAGCGCTTAGCATGTCCAATTGCAGTTTCCACAGAAAGAGTGTTTCAGAACGGCTCAATCAAAAGTAAGGTTCAACTCTGTTAGTTGAATGCACAGAACAGAAAGAATTTTCACAGAATGCTACTGTGTAGTTTATATTTGAATATATTCCTTTTTCCACTATTACCCTCTTAGCGCTCCGAATGTCCACTTGCATTTTCTACAGAATGAGTGTTCAGAACTGCGCAATCAAAAGAATGGTTTAACTCTGTCAGCTTAATGAACATATCAGAAATAAGTTTCACACAATGCTTCTGTGTAGTTTTTATTTGAAGATATTATTTTTCCCAATAGAGGCCTCTTAGCGCTCAGAATGTCCAATTGCAGTTTCTACAGAAAGAGTGTTTCAGAACGGCTCAATCAAAAGTAAGGTTCAACTCTGTTAGTTGAATGCACAGAACAGAAAGAAGTTTCATACAATGCTTCTGTGTAGTTTATATTCGAACATATTCTTTTTTCCACTATTACCCACTTAGCGCTACGAATGTCCAGTTGCATTTTCTACAGACAGAGTGTTTCAAAACTGCTCAATCAAAAGTATGGTTTAACTCTGTTAGCTGAATGCTCAGATCAGAAAGAAGTTTCACAGAATGCTTCTGTGTAGTTTATATTTGAATATATTCCTTTTTCCACTACTACTCTCTTAGCGCTCCAAATGTCCAGTTGCATTTTCTACAGAAAGAGTGTTCAGATCTGCTCAATCAAAAGTATGGTTTAAATCTGTTAGCTGAATGCACAGATCAGAAAGAAGTTTCACAGAATGATTCTGTGTAGTTTATATTTGGAGACATTCCTTTTTCCACTATTACCCTCTTAGCGCTCCGAATCTCCACTTGCATTTTCTACAGAAAGAGTGTTTCAGAACGGCTCAATCAAAACTAAGGTTCAACTCTTTTAGTTGCACAAACAGAACAGAAAGAAGTTTCACACAATTCTTCTGTGTAGTTTTTATTTGTAGACATTCTTTTTCCCAATATAAGCCTCTTAGCGCTCAGAATGTCCAATTGCAGTTTCTACAGAAAGAGTGTTTCAGAACGGCTCAATCAAAAGTAAGGTTCAACTCTGTTAGTTGAATGCACAGAACAGAAAGAAGTTTCATACAATGCTTCTGTGTAGTTTATATTTGAACATATTCTTTTTTCCACTATTACCCACTTAGCGCTACGAATGTCCAGTTGCATTTTCTACAGACAGAGTGTTTCAAAACTGCTCAATCAAAAGTATGGTTTAACTCTGTTAGCTGTACGCTCAGATCAGAAAGAAGTTTCACAGAATGCTTCTGTGTAGTTTATATTTGAATATATTCCTTTTTCCACTACTACGCTCTTAGCGCTCAAAATGTCCAGTTGCATTTTCAACAGAAAGAGTGTTCAGATCTGCTCAATCAAAAGTATGGTTTAACTCTGTTAGCTGAATGCACAGATCAGAAAGAAGTTTCACCGAATGATTCTGTGTAGTTTATATTTGAAGACATTCCTTTTTCCACTATTACCCTCTTAGCGCTCCGAATCTCCACTTGCATTTTCTACAAAAAGAGTGTTTCATAACTGCTCAATCAAAAATATGTTTTATCTCTGTTAACTGAATTTACAGATCAGAAATATGTTTCACAGAATGCATCTGTGTAGTTTTTATTTGAAGATATTCTTTTTCCCAATGTAGGCCTCTTAGCGCTTAGCATGTCCAATTGCAGTTTCTACAGAAAGAGTGTTTCAGAACGGCTCAATCAAAAGTAAGGTTCAACTCTGTTAGTTGAATGCACAGAACAGAAAGAATTTTCACAGAATGCTTCTGTGTAGTTTATATTTGAATATATTCCTTTTTCCACTATTACCCTCTTAGCGCTCCGAATGTCCACTTGCATTTTCTACAGAAAGAGTGTTCAGAAATGCGCAATCAAAAGTATGGTTTAACTCTGTTAGCTTAATGAACATATCAGAAATAAGTTTCACACAATGCTTCTGTGTAGTTTTTATTTGAAGATATTATTTTTCCCAATAGAGGCCTCTTAGCGCTCAGAATGTCCAATTGCAGTTTCTACAGAAAGAGTGTTTCAGAAAGGCTCAATCAAAAGTAAGGTTCAACTCTGTTAGTTGAATGCACAGAACAGAAAGAAGTTTCATACAATGCTTCTGTGTAGTTTATATTTGAACATATTCTTTTTTCCACTATTACCCACTTAGCGCTACGAATGTCCAGTTGCATTTTCTACAGACAGAGTGTTTCAAAACTGCTCAATCAAAAGTATGGTTTAACTCTGTTAGCTGAATGCTCAGATCAGAAAGAAGTTTCACAGAATGCTTCTGTGTAGTTTATATTTGAATATCTTCCTTTTTCCACTACTACTCTCTTAGCGCTCCAAATGTCCAGTTGCATTTTCTACAGTAAGAGTGTTCAGATCTGCTCAATCAAAAGTATGGTTTAACTCTGTTAGCTGAAAGCACAGATCAGAAAGAAGTTTCACAGAATGATTCTGTGTAGTTTATATTTGGAGACATTCCTTTTTCCACTATTACCCTCTTAGCGCTCCGAATCTCCACTTGCATTTTCCACAGAAAGAGTGTTTCAGAACGGCTCAATAAAAACTAAGGTTCAACTCTTTTAGTTGAACAAACAGAACAGAAAGAAGTTTCACACAATTCTTCTGTGTAGTTTTTATTTGTAGACATTCATTTTCCCAATATGCCTCTTAGCGCTCAGAATGTCCAATTGCAGTTTCTACAGAAAGAGTGTTTCAGAACGGCTCAATCAAAAGTAAGGTTCAACTCTGTTAGTTGAATGCACAGAACAGATAGTAGTTTCATACAATGCTTCTGTGTAGTTTATATTTGAACATATTCTTTTTTCCACTATTACCCACTTAGCGCTACGAATGTCCAGTTGCATTTTCTACAGACAGAGTGTTTCAAAACTGCTCAATCAAAAGTATGGTTTAACTCTGTTAGCTGTATGCTCAGATCAGAAAGAAGTTTCACAGAATGCTTCTGTGTAGTTTATATTTGAATATATTCCATTTTCCACTACTACGCTCTTAGCGCTCCAAATGTCCAGTTGCATTTTCAACAGAAAGAGTGTTCAGATCTGCTCAATCAAAAGTATGGTTTAACTCTGTTAGCTGAATGCACAGATCAGAAAGAAGTTTCACCGAATGATTCTGTGTAGTTTATATTTGAAGACATTCCTTTTTCCACTATTACCCTCTTAGCGCTCCGAATCTCCACTTGCATTTTCTACAAAAAGAGTGTTTCATAACTGCTCAATCAAAAATATGTTTTATCTCTGTTAACTGAATTTACAGATCAGAAATATGTTTCACAGAATGCATCTGTGTAGTTTTTATTTGAAGATATTCTTTTTCCCAATGTAGGCCTCTTAGCGCTTAGCATGTCCAATTGCAGTTTCTACAGAAAGAGTGTTTCAGAACGGCTCAATCAAAAGTAAGGTTCAACTCTGTTAGTTGAATGCACAGAACAGAAAGAATTTTCACAGAATGCTACTGTGTAGTTTATATTTGAATATATTCCATTTTCCACTATTACCCTCTTAGCGCTCCGAATGTCCACTTGCATTTTCCACAGAAAGAGTGTTCAGAACTGCGCAATCAAAAGTATGGTTTAACTCTGTTAGCTTAATGAACATATCAGAAATAAGTTTCACACAATGCTTCTGTGTAGTTTTTATTTGAAGATATTATTTTTCCCAATATAGGCCTCTTAGCGCTCAGAATCTCCAATTGCAGTTTCTACAGAAAGAGTGTTTCAGAAAGGCTCAATCAAAAGTAAGGTTCAACTCTGTTAGTTGAATGCACAGAACAGAAAGAAGTTTCATACAATGCTTCTGTGTAGTTTATATTTGAACATATTCTTTTTTCCACTATTACCCACTTAGCGCTACGAATGTCCAGTTGCATTTTCTACAGACAGAGTGTTTCAAAACTGCTCAATCAAAAGTATGGTTTAACTCTCTTAGCTGAATGCTCAGATCAGAAAGAAGTTTCACAGAATGCTTCTGTGTAGTTTATATTTGAATATATTCCTTTTTCCACTACTACTCTCTTAGCGCTCCAAATGTCCAGTTGCATTTTCTACAGAAAGAGTGTTCAGATCTGCTCAATCAAAAGTATGGTTTAACTCTGTTAGCTGAATGCACAGATCAGAAAGAAGTTTCACAGAATGATTCTGTGTAGTTTATATTTGAAGACATTCCTTTTTCCACTATTACCCTCTTAGCGCTCCGAATCTCCACTTGCATTTTCTACAGAAAGAGTGTTTCAGAACGGCTCAATCAAAACTAAGGTTCAACTCTTTTAGTTGAACAAACAGAACAGAAAGAAGTTTCACACAATTCTTCTGTGTAGTTTTTATTTGTAGACATTCATTTTCCCAATATGCCTCTTAGCGCTCAGAATGTCCAATTGCAGTTTCTACAGAAAGAGTGTTTCAGAACGGCTCAATCAAAAGTAAGGTTCAACTCTGTTAGTTGAATGCACAGAACAGAAAGTAGTTTCATACAATGCTTCTGTGTAGTTTATATTTGAACATATTCTTTTTTCCACTATTACCCACTTAGCGCTACGAATGTCCAGTTGCATTTTCTACAGACAGAGTGTTTCAAAACTGCTCAATCAAAAGTATGGTTTAACTCTGTTAGCTGTATGCTCAGATCAGAAAGAAGTTTCACAGAATGCTTCTGTGTAGTTTATATTTGAATATATTCCATTTTCCACTACTACGCTCTTAGCGCTCCAAATGTCCAGTTGCATTTTCAACAGAAAGAGTGTTCAGATCTGCTCAATCAAAAGTATGGTTTAACTCTGTTAGCTGAATGCACAGATCAGAAAGAAATTTCACCGAATGATTCTGTGTAGTTTATATTTGAAGACATTCCTTTTTCCACTATTACCCTCTTAGCGCTCCGAATCTCCACTTGCATTTTCTACAAAAAGAGTGTTTCATAACTGCTCAATCAAAAATATGTTTTATCTCTGTTAACTGAATTTACAGATCAGAAATATGTTTCACAGAATGCATCTGTGTAGTTTTTATTTGAAGATATTCTTTTTCCCAATGTAGGCCTCTTAGCGCTTAGCATGTCCAATTGCAGTTTCTACAGAAAGAGTGTTTCAGAACGGCTCAATCAAAAGTAAGGTTCAACTCTGTTAGTTGAATGCACAGAACAGAAAGAATTTTCACAGAATGCTACTGTGTAGTTTATATTTGAATATATTCCATTTTCCACTATTACCCTCTTAGCGCTCCGAATGTCCACTTGCATTTTCCACAGAAAGAGTGTTCAGAACTGCGCAATCAAAAGTATGGTTTAACTCTGTTAGCTTAATGAACATATCAGAAATAAGTTTCACACAATGCTTCTGTGTAGTTTTTATTTGAAGATATTATTTTTCCCAATAGAGGCCTCTTAGCGCTCAGCATGTCCAATTGCAGTTTCTACAGAAAGAGTGTTTCAGAAAGGCTCAATCAAAAGTAAGGTTCAACTCTGTTAGTTGAATGCACAGAACTGAAAGAAGTTTCATACAATGCTTCTGTGTAGTTTATATTTGAACATATTCTTTTTTCCACTATTACCCAGTTAGCGCTACGAATGTCCAGTTGCATTTTCTACAGACAGAGTGTTTCAAAACCGCTCAATCAAAAGTATGGTTTAACTCTGTTAGCTGAATGCTCAGATCAGAAAAAGTTTCACAGAATTTTTCTGTGTAGTTTATATTTGAATATATTCCTTTTTCCACTATTACTCTCTTAGCGCTCCAAATGTCCAGTTGCATTTTCTACAGAAAGAGTGTTCAGATCTGCTCAATCAAAAGTATGGTTTAACTCTGTTAGCTGAATGCACAGATCAGAAAGAAGTTTCACAGAATGATTCTGTGTAGTTTATATTTGGAGACATTCCTTTTACCACTATTACCCTCTTAGCGCTCCGAATCTCCACTTGCATTTTCTACAGAAAGAGTGTTTCAGAACGGCTCAATCAAAACTAAGGTTCAACTCTTTTAGTTGAACAAACAGAACAGAAAGAAGTTTCACACAATTCTTCTGTGTAGTTTTTATTTGTAGACATTCTTTTTCCCAATATAGGCCTCTTAGCGCTCAGAATGTCCAATTGCAGTTTCTACAGAAAGAGTGTTTCAGAACGGCTCAATCAAAAGTAAGGTTCAACTCTGTTATTTGAATGCACAGAACAGAAAGAAGTTTCATACAATGCTTCTGTGTAGTTTATATTTGAACGTATTCTTTTTTCCACTATTACCCACTTAGCGCTACGAATGTCCAGTTGCATTTTCTACAGACAGAGTGTTTCAAAACTGCTCAATCAAAAGTATGGTTTAACTCTGTTAGCTGAATGCTCAGATCAGAAAGAAGTTTCACAGAATGCTTCTGTGTAGTTTATATTTGAATATATTCTTTTTCCACTAATACGCTCTTAGCGCTCCAAATGTCCAGTTGCATTTTCAACAGAAAGAGTGTTCAGATCTGCTCAATCAAAAGTATGGTTTAACCCTGTTAGCTGAATGCACAGATCAGAAAGAAGTTTCACCGAATGATTCTGTGTAGTTTATATTTGAAGACATTCCTTTTTCCACTATTACCCTCTTAGCGCTCCGAATCTCCACTTGCATTTTCTACAAAAACAGTGTTTCATAACTGCTCAATCAAAAATATGTTTTATCTCTGTTAACTGAATTTACACATCAGAAATAAGTTTCACAGAATGCATCTGTGTAATTTTTATTTGAAGATATTCTTTTTCCCAATGTAGGCCTCTTAGCGCTTAGCATGTCCAATTGCAGTTTCTACAGAAAGAGTGTTTCAGAACGGCTGAATCAAAAGTAAGGTTCAACTCTGTTAGTTGAATGCACAGAACAGAAAGAATTTTCACAGAATGCTACTGTGTAGTTTATATTTGAATATATTCCTTTTTCCACTATTACCCTCTTAGCGCTCCGAATGTCCACTTGCATTTTCTACAGAAAGAGTGTTCAGAACTGCGCAATCAAAAGTATGGTTTAACTCTGTTAGCTTAATGAACATATCAGAAATAAGTTTCACACAATGCTACTGTGTAGTTTTTATTTGAAGATATTATTTTTCCCAATAGAGGCCTCTTAGCGCTCAGAATGTCCAATTGCAGTTTCTACAGAAAGAGTGTTTCAGAACGGCTCAATCAAAAGTAAGGTTCAACTCTGTTAGTTGAATGCACAGAACAGAAAGAAGTTTCATACAATTCTTCTGTGTAGTTTATATTTGAACATATTCTTTTTTCCACTATTACCCACTTAGCACTACGAATGTCCAGTGGCATTTTCTACAGACAGAGTGTTTCAAAACTGCTCAATCAAAAGTATGGTTTAACTCTGTTAGGTGAATGCTGAGATCAGAAAGAAGTTTCACAGAATGCTTCTGTGTAGTTTATATTTGAATATATTCCTTTTTCCACTACTACTCTCTTAGCGCTCCAAATGTCCAGTTGCATTTTCTACAGAAAGAGTGTTCAGATCTGCTCAATCAAAAGTATGGTTTAAATCTGTTAGCTGAATGCACAGATCAGAAAGAAGTTTCACAGAATGATTCTGTGTAGTTTATATTTGGAGACATTCCTTTTTCCACTATTACCCTCTTAGCGCTCCGAATATCCACTTGCATTTTCTACAGAAAGAGTGTTTCAGAACGGCTGAATCAAAACTAAGGTTCAACTCTTTTAGTTGAACAAACAGAACAGAAAGAAGTTTCACACAATTCTTCTGTGTAGTTTTTATTTGTAGACATTCTTTTTCCCAATATAGGCCTCTTAGCGCTCAGAATGTCCAATTGCAGTTTCTACAGAAAGAGTGTTTCAGAACGGCTCAATCAAAAGTAAGGTTCAACTCTGTTAGTTGAATGCACAGAACAGAAAGAAGTTTCATACAATGCTTCTGTGTAGTTTATATTTGAACATATTCTTTTTTCCACTATTACCCACTTAGCGCTACGAATGTCCAGTTGCATTTCCTACAGACAGAGTGTTTCAAAACTGCTCAATCAAAAGTATGGTTTAACTCTGTTAGCTGAATGCTCAGATCAGAAAGAAGTTTCACAGAATGCTTCTGTGTAGTTTATATTTGAATATATTCCTTTTTCCACTACTACGCTCTTAGCGCTCCAAATGTCCAGTTGCATTTTCAACAGAAAGAGTGTTCAGATCTGCTCAATCAAAAGTATGGTTTAACTCTGTTAGCTGAATGCACAGATCAGAAAGAAGTTTCACCGAATGATTCTGTGTAGTTTATATTTGAAGACATTCCTTTTTCCACTATTACCCTCTTAGCGCTCCGAATCTCCACTTGCATTTTCTACAAAAAGAGTGTTTCATAACTGCTCAATCAAAAATATGTTTTATCTCTGTTAACTGAATTTACAGATCAGAAATAAGTTTCACAGAATGCATCTGTGTAGTTTTTATTTGAAGATATTCTTTTTCCCAATGTAGGCCTCTTAGCGCTTAGCATGTCCAATTGCAGTTTCTACAGAAATAGTGTTTCAGAACGGCTCAATCAAAACTAAGGTTCAACTCTGTTAGTTGAATGCACAGAACAGAAAGAATTTTCACAGAATGCTACTGTGTAGTTTATATTTGAATATATTCCTTTTTCCACTATTATCCTCTTAGCGCTCCGAATGTCCACTTGCATTTTCTACAGAAAGAGTGTTCAGAACTGCGCAATCAAAAGTATGGTTTAACTCTGTTAGCTTAATGAACATATCAGAAATAAGTTTCACACAATGCTTCTGTGTAGTTTTTATTTGAAGATATTATTTTTCCCAATAGAGGCCTCTTAGCGCTCAGCATGTCCAATTGCAGTTTCTACAGAAAGAGTGTTTCAGAAAGGCTCAATCAAAAGTAAGGTTCAACTCTGTTAGTTGAATGCACAGAACAGAAAGAAGTTTCATACAATGCTTCTGTGTAGTTTATATTTGAACATATTCTTTTTTCCACTATTACCCACTTAGCGCTACGAATGTCCAGTTGCATTTTCTACAGACAGGGTGTTTCAAAACTGCTCAATCAAAATTATGGTTTAACTCTGTTAGCTGAATGCTCAGATCAGAAAGAAGTTTCACAGAATGCTTCTGTGTAGTTTATATTTGAATATATTCCTTTTTCCACTATTACTCTCTTAGCGCTCCAAATGTCCAGTTGCATTTTCTACAGAAAGAGTGTTCAGATCTGCTCAATCAAAAGTATGGTTTAACTCTGTTAGCTGAATGCACAGATCAGAAAGAAGTTTCACAGAATGATTCTGTGTAGTTTATATTTGGAGACATTCCTTTTACCACTATTACCCTCTTAGCGCTCCGAATCTCCACTTGCATTTTCTACAGAAAGAGTGTTTCAGAACGGCTCAATCAAACCTGAGGTTCAACTCTTTTAGTTGAACAAGCAGAACAGAAAGAAGTTTCACACAATTCTTCTGTGTAGTTTTTATTTGTAGACATTCTTTTTCCCAATATAGGCCTCTTAGCGCTCAGAATGTCCAATTGCAGTTTCTACAGAAAGAGTGTTTCAGAACGGCTCAATCAAAAGTAAGGTTCAACTCTGTTAGTTGAATGCACAGAACAGAAAGAAGTTTCATACAATGCTTCTGTGTAGTTTATATTTGAACGTATTCTTTTTTCCACTATTACCCACTTAGCGCTACGAATGTCCAGTTGCATTTTCTACAGACAGAGTGTTTCAAAACTGCTCAATCAAAAGTATGTTTTAACTCCGTTAGCTGAATGCTCAGATCAGAAAGAAGTTTCACAGAATGCTTCTGTGTAGTTTATATTTGAATATATTCTTTTTCCACTAATACGCTCTTAGCGCTCCAAATGTCCAGTTGCATTTTCAACAGAAAGAGTGTTCAGATCTGCTCAATCAAAAGTATGGTTTAACTCTGTTAGCTGAATGCACAGATCAGAAAGAAGTTTCACCGAATGATTCTGTGTAGTTTATATTTGAAGACATTCCTTTTTCCACTATTACCCTCTTAGCGCTCCGAATCTCCACTTGCATTTTCTACAAAAACAGTGTTTCATAACTGCTCAATCAAAAATATGTTTTATCTCTGTTAACTGAATTTACAGATCAGAAATAAGTTTCACAGAATGCATCTGTGTAATTTTTATTTGAAGATATTCTTTTTCCCAATGTAGGCCTCTTAGCGCTTAGCATGTCCAATTGCAGTTTCTACAGAAAGAGTGTTTCAGAACGGCTCAATCAAAAGTAAGGTTCAACTCTGTTAGTTGAATGCACAGAACAGAAAGAATTTTCACAGAATGCTACTGTGTAGTTTATATTTGAATATATTCCTTTTTCCACTATTACCCTCTTAGCGCTCCGAATGTCCACTTGCATTTTCTACAGAAAGAGTGTTCAGAACTGCGCAATCAAAAGTATGGTTTAACTCTGTTAGATAATGAACATATCAGAAATAAGTTTCACACAATGCTTCTGTGTAGTTTTTATTTGAAGATATTTTTTTTCCCAATAGATGCCTCTTAGCGCTCAGAATGTCCAATTGCAGTTTCTACAGAAAGAGTGTTTCAGAAAGGCTCAATCAAAAGTAACGTTCAACTCTGTTAGTTGAATGCACAGAACAGAAAGAAGTTTCATACAATGCTTCTGTGTAGTTTATATTTGAACATATTCTTTTTTCCACTATTACCCACTTAGCGCTACGAATGTCCAGTTGCATTTTCTACAGACAGAGTGTTTCAAAACTGCTCAATCAAAAGTATGGTTTAACTCTGTTAGCTGAATGCTCAGATCACAAAGAAGTTTCACAGAATGCTTCTGTGTAGTTTATATTTGAATATATTCCTTTTTCCACTACTACTCTCTTAGCGCTCCAAATGTCCAGTTGCATTTTCTACAGAAAGAGTGTTCAGATCTGCTCAATCAAAAGTATGGTTTAACTCTGTTAGCTGAATGCACAGATCAGAAAGAAGTTTCACAGAATGATTCTGTGTAGTTTATATATGGAGACATTCCTTTTTCCACTATTACCCTCTTAGCGCTCCGAATCTCCACTTGCATTTTCTACAGAAAGAGTGTTTCAGAACGGCTCAATCAAAACTAAGGTTCAACTCTTTTAGTTGAACAAACAGAACAGAAAGAAGTTTCACACAATTCTTCTGTGTAGTTTTTATTTGTAGACATTCTTTTTCCCAGTATAGGCCTCTTAGCGCTCAGAATGTCCAATTGCAGTTTCTACAGAAAGAGTGTTTCAGAACGGCTCAATCAAAAGTAAGGTTCAACTCTGTTAGTTGAATGCACGGAACAGAAACAAGTTTCATACAATGCTTCTGTGTAGTTTATATTTGAACATATTCTTTTTTCCACTATTACCCACTTAGCGCTACGAATGTCCAGTTGCATTTTCTACAGACAGAGTGTTTCAAAACTGCTCAATAAAAAGTATGGTTTAACTCTGTTAGCTGAATGCTCAGATCAGAAAGAAGTTTCACAGAATTCTTCTGTGTAGTTTATATTTGAATATATTCCTTTTTCCACTACTACGCTCTTAGCGCTCCAAATGTCCAGTTGCATTTTCTACAGAAAGAGTGTTCAGATCTGCTCAATCAAAAGTATGGTTTAACTCTGTTAGCTGAATGCACAGATCAGAAAGGAGTTTCACAGAATGATTCTGTGTAGTTTATATTTGGAGACATTCCTTTTTCCACTATTACCCTCTTAGCGCTCCGAATCTCCACTTGCATTTTCTACAGAAAGAGTGTTTCAGAACGGCTCAATCAAAACTAAGGTTCAACTCTTTTAGTTGAACAAACAGAACAGAAAAAAGTTTCACACAATTCTTCTGTGTAGTTTTTATTGTAGACATTCTTTTTCCCAATATAGGCCTCTTAGCGCTCAGAATGTCCAATTGCAGTTTCTACAGAAATAGTGTTTCAGAACGGCTCAATCAAAAGTAAGGTTCAACTCTGTTAGTTGAATGCACAGAACAGAAAGAAGTTTCATACAATGCTTCTGTGTAGTTTATATTTGAACATATTCTTTTTTCCACTATTACCCACTTAGCGCTACGAATGTCCAGTTGCATTTCCTACAGACAGAGTGTTTCAAAACTGCTCAATCAAAAGTATGGTTTAAATCTGTTAGCTGAATGCTCAGATCAGAAAGAAGTTTCACAGAATGCTTCTGTGTAGTTTATATTTGAATATATTCCTTTTTCCACTAATACGCTCTTAGCGCTCCAAATGTCCAGTTGCATTTTCAACAGAAAGAGTGTTCAGATCTGCTCAATCAAAAGTATGGTTTAACTCTGTTAGCTGAATGCACAGATCAGAAAGAAGTTTCACCGAATGATTCTGTGTAGTTTATATTGAAGACATTCCTTTTTCCACTATTACCCTCTTAGCGCTCCGAATCTCCACTTGCATTTTCTACAAAAAGAGTGTTTCATAACTGCTCAATCAAAAATATGTTTTATCTCTGTTATCTGAATTTACAAATCAGAAATAAGTTTCACAAATGCATCTGTGTAGTTTTTATTTGAAGATATTCTTTTTCCCAATGTAGACCTCTTAGCGCTTAGCATGTCCAATTGCAGTTTCCACAGAAAGAGTGTTTCAGAACGGCTCAATCAAAAGTAAGGTTCAACTCTGTTAGTTGAATGCACAGAACAGAAAGAATTTTCACAGAATGCTACTGTGTAGTTTATATTTGAATATATTCTTTTTCCACTAATACCCTCTTAGCGCTCCGAATGTCCACTTGCATTTTCTACAGAAAGAGTGTTCAGAACTGCGCAATCAAAAGTATGGTTTAACTCTGTTAGCTTAATGAACATATCAGAAATAAGTTTCACACAATGCTTCTGTGTAGTTTTTATTTGAAGATATTATTTTTCCCAATATGGGCCTCTTAGCGCTCAGCATGTCCAATTGCAGTTTCTACAGAAAGAGTGTTTCAGAAAGGCTCAATCAAAAGTAAGGTTCAACTCTGTTAGTTGAATGCACAGAACAGAAAGAAGTTTCATACAATGCTTCTGTGTAGTTTATATTTGAACATATTCTTTTTTCCACTATTACCCACTTAGCGCTACGAATGTCCAGTTGCATTTTCTACAGATAGAGGGTTTCAAAACTGCTCAATCAAAAGTATGGTTTAACTCTGTTAGCTGAATGCTCAGATCAGAAAGAAGTTTCACAGAATGCTTCTGTGTAGTTTATATTTGAATATATTCCTTTTTCCACTACTACTCTCTTAGCGCTCCAAATGTCCAGTTGCATTTTCTACAGAAAGAGTGTTCAGATCTGCTCAATCAAAAGTATGGTTTAACTCTGTTAGCTGAATGCACAGAGCAGAAAGAAGTTTCACAGAATGATTCTGTGTAGTTTATATTTGGGGACATTCCTTTTTCCACTATTACCCTCTTAGCGCTCCGAATCTCCACTTGCATTTTCTACAGAAAGAGTGTATCAGAACGGCTCAATCAAAACTAAGGTTCAACTCTTTTAGTTGAACAAACAGAACAGAAAGAAGTTTCACACAATTCTTCTGTGTAGTTTTTATTTGTACACATTCTTTTTCCCAATATAGGCCTCTTAGCGCTCAGAATGTCCAATTGCAGTTTCTACAGAAAGACTGTTTCAGAACGGCTCAATCAAAAGTAAGGTTCAACTCTGTTAGTTGAATGCACAGAACAGAAAGAAGTTTCATACAATGCTTCTGTGTAGTTTATATTCGAACGTATTCTTTTTTCCACTATTACCCACTTAGCGCTACGAATGTCCAGTTGCATTTTCTACAGACAGAGTGTTTCAAAACTGCTCAATCAAAAGTATATTTTAACTCCGTTAGCTGAATGCTCAGATCAGAAAGAAGTTTCACAGAATGCTTCTGTGTAGTTTATATTTGAATATATTCTTTTTCCACTAATACGCTCTTAGCGCTCCAAATGTCCAGTTGCATTTTCAACAGAAAGAGTGTTCAGATCTGCTCAATCAAAAGTATGGTTTAACTCTGTTAGCTGAATGCACAGATCAGAAAGAAGTTTCACCGAATGATTCTGTGTAGTTTATATTTGAAGACATTCCTTTTTCCACTATTACCCTCTTAGCGCTCCGAATCTCCACTTGCATTTTCTACAAAAACAGTGTTTCATAACTGCTCAATCAAAAATATGTTTTATCTCTGTTAACTGAATTTACAGATCAGAAATAAGTTTCACAGAATGCATCTGTGTAGTTTTTATTTGAAGATATTCTTTTTCCCAATGTAGGCCTCTTAGCGCTTAGCATGTCCAATTGCAGTTTCTACAGAAAGAGTGTTTCAGAACGGCTCAATCAAAAGTAAGGTTCAACTCTGTTAGTTGAATGCACAGAACAGAAAGAATTTTCACAGAATGCTACTGGGTAGATTATATTTGAATATATTCCTTTTTCCACTATTACCCTCTTAGCGCTCAGAATGTCCACTTGCATTTTCTACAGAAAGAGTGTTCAGAACCGCGCAATCAAAAGTATGGTTTAACTCTGTTAGCTTAATGAACATATCAGAAATAAGTTTCACACAATGCTTCTGTGTAGTTTTTATTTGAAGATATTATTTTTCCCAGTATAGGCCTCTTAGCGCTCAGAATGTCCAATTGCAGTTTCTACAGAAAGAGTGTTTCAGAAAGGCTCAATCAAAAGTAAGGTTCAACTCTGTTAGTTGAATGCACAGAACAGAAAGAAGTTTCATACAATGCTTCTGTGTAGTTTATACTTGAACATATTCTTTTTTCCACTATTACCCACTTAGCGCTACGAATGTCCAGTTGCATTTTCTACAGACAGAGTGTTTCAAAACTGCTCAATCAAAAGTATGGTTTAACTCTGTTAGCTGAATGCTCAGATCAGAAAGAAGTTTCACAGAATGCTTCTGTGTAGTTTATATTTGAATATATTCCTTTTTCCACTACTACTCTCTTAGCGCTCCAAATGTCCTGTTGCATTTTCTACAGAAAGAGGGTTCAGATCTGCTCAATCAAAAGTATGGTTTAACTCTGTTAGCTGAATGTACGGAACAGAAACAAGTTTCATACAATGCTTCTGTGTAGTTTATATTTGAACATATTCTTTTTTCCACTATTACCCACTTAGCGCTACGAATGTCCAGTTGCATTTTCTACAGACAGAGTGTTTCAAAACTGCTCAATCAAAAGTATGGTTTAACTCCGTTAGCTGAATGCTCAGATCAGAAAGAAGTTTCACAGAATGATTCTGTGTAGTTTATATTTGGAGACATTCCTTTTTCCACTACTACGCTCTTAGCGCTCCGAATCTCCACTTGCATTTTCTACAGAAAGAGTGTTTCAGAACGGCTCAATCAAAACTAAGGTTCAACTCTTTTAGTTGAACAAACAGAACAGAAAGGAGTTTCACACAATTCTTCTGTGTAGTTTTTATTTGTAGACATTCTTTTTCCCAGTATAGGCCTCTTAGCGCTCAGAATGTCCAATTGCAGTTTCTACAGAAAGAGTGTTTCAGAACGGCTCAATCAAAAGTAAGGTTCAACTCTGTTAGTTGAATGTACGGAACAGAAACAAGTTTCATACAATGCTTCTGTGTAGTTTATATTTGAACATATTCTTTTTTCCACTATTACCCACTTAGCGCTACGAATGTCCAGTTGCATTTTCTACAGACAGAGTGTTTCAAAACTGCTCAATCAAAAGTATGGTTTAACTCTGTTAGCTGAATGCTCAGATCAGAAAGAAGTTTCACAGAATGCTTCTGTGTAGTTTATATTTGAATATATTCCTTTTTCCACTACTACGCTCTTAGCGCTCCAAATGTCCAGTTGCATTTTCTACAGAAAGAGTGTTCAGATCTGCTCAATCAAAAGTATGGTTTAACTCTGTTAGCTGAATGCACAGATCAGAAAGAAGTTTCACCGAATGATTCTGTGTAGTTTATATTTGAAGACATTCCTTTTTCCACTATTACCCTCTTAGCGCTCCGAATCTCCACTTGCATTTTCTACAAAAAGAGTGTTTCATAACTGCTCAATCAAAAATATGTTTTATCTCTGTTAACTGAATTTACAGATCAGAAATAAGTTTCACAGAATGCATCTGTGTAGTTTTTATTTGAAGATATTCTTTTTCCCAATGTAGGCCTCTTAGCGCTTAGCATGTCCAATTGCAGTTTCTACAGAAAGAGTGTTTCAGAACGGCTCAATCAAAAGTAAGGTTCAACTCTGTTAGTTGAATGCACAGAACAGAAAGAATTTTCACAGAATGCTACTGGGTAGATTATATTTGAATATATTCCTTTTTCCACTATTACCCTCTTAGCGCTCAGAATGTCCACTTGCATTTTCTACAGAAAGAGTGTTCAGAACCACGCAATCAAAAGTATGGTTTAACTCTGTTAGCTTAATGAACATATCAGAAATAAGTTTCACACAATGCTTCTGTGTAGTTTTTATTTGAAGATATTATTTTTCCCAGTATAGGCCTCTTAGCGCTCAGAATGTCCAATTGCAGTTTCTACAGAAAGAGAGTTTCAGAAAGGCTCAATCAAAAGTAAGGTTCAACTCTGTTAGTTGAATGCACAGAACAGAAAGAAGTTTCATACAATGCTTCTGTGTAGTTTATATTTGAACATATTCTTTTTTCCACTATTACCCACTTAGCGCTACGAATGTCCAGTTGCATTTTCTACAGACAGAGTGTTTCAAAACTGCTCAATCAAAAGTATGGTTTAACTCTGTTAGCTGAATGCTCAGATCACAAAGAAGTTTCACAGAATGCTTCTGTGTAGTTTATATTTGAATATATTCCTTTTTCCACTACTACTCTCTTAGCGCTCCAAATGTCCAGTTGCATTTTCTACAGAAAGAGTGTTCAGATCTGCTCAATCAAAAGTATGGTTTAACTCTGTTAGCTGAATGCACAGATCAGAAAGAAGTTTCACAGAATGATTCTGTGTAGTTTATATATGGAGACATTCCTTTTTCCACTATTACCCTCTTAGCGCTCCGAATCTCCACTTGCATTTTCTACAGAAAGAGTGTTTCAGAACGGCTCAATCAAAACTAAGGTTCAACTCTTTTAGTTGAACAAACAGAACAGAAAGAAGTTTCACACAATTCTTCTGTGTAGTTTTTATTTGTAGACATTCTTTTTCCCAGTATAGGCCTCTTAGCGCTCAGAATGTCCAATTGCAGTTTCTACAGAAAGAGTGTTTCAGAACGGCTCAATCAAAAGTAAGGTTCAACTCTGTTAGTTGAATGCACGGAACAGAAACAAGTTTCATACAATGCTTCTGTGTAGTTTATATTTGAACATATTCTTTTTTCCACTATTACCCACTTAGCGCTACGAATGTCCAGTTGCATTTTCTACAGACAGAGTGTTTCAAAACTGCTCAATAAAAAGTATGGTTTAACTCTGTTAGCTGAATGCTCAGATCAGAAAGAAGTTTCACAGAATTCTTCTGTGTAGTTTATATTTGAATATATTCCTTTTTCCACTACTACGCTCTTAGCGCTCCAAATGTCCAGTTGCATTTTCTACAGAAAGAGTGTTCAGATCTGCTCAATCAAAAGTATGGTTTAACTCTGTTAGCTGAATGCACAGATCAGAAAGGAGTTTCACAGAATGATTCTGTGTAGTTTATATTTGGAGACATTCCTTTTTCCACTATTACCCTCTTAGCGCTCCGAATCTCCACTTGCATTTTCTACAGAAAGAGTGTTTCAGAACGGCTCAATCAAAACTAAGGTTCAACTCTTTTAGTTGAACAAACAGAACAGAAAGAAGTTTCACACAATTCTTCTGTGTAGTTTTTATTGTAGACATTCTTTTTCCCAATATAGGCCTCTTAGCGCTCAGAATGTCCAATTGCAGTTTCTACAGAAATAGTGTTTCAGAACGGCTCAATCAAAAGTAAGGTTCAACTCTGTTAGTTGAATGCACAGAACAGAAAGAAGTTTCATACAATGCTTCTGTGTAGTTTATATTTGAACATATTCTTTTTTCCACTATTACCCACTTAGCGCTACGAATGTCCAGTTGCATTTCCTACAGACAGAGTGTTTCAAAACTGCTCAATCAAAAGTATGGTTTAACTCTGTTAGCTGAATGCTCAGATCAGAAAGAAGTTTCACAGAATGCTTCTGTGTAGTTTATATTTGAATATATTCCTTTTTCCACTAATACGCTCTTAGCGCTCCAAATGTCCAGTTGCATTTTCAACAGAAAGAGTGTTCAGATCTGCTCAATCAAAAGTATGGTTTAACTCTGTTAGCTGAATGCACAGATCAGAAAGAAGTTTCACCGAATGATTCTGTGTAGTTTATATTGAAGACATTCCTTTTTCCACTATTACCCTCTTAGCGCTCCGAATCTCCACTTGCATTTTCTACAAAAAGAGTGTTTCATAACTGCTCAATCAAAAATATGTTTTATCTCTGTTAACTGAATTTACAAATCAGAAATAAGTTTCACAAATGCATCTGTGTAGTTTTTATTTGAAGATATTCTTTTTCCCAATGTAGACCTCTTAGCGCTTAGCATGTCCAATTGCAGTTTCCACAGAAAGAGTGTTTCAGAACGGCTCAATCAAAAGTAAGGTTCAACTCTGTTAGTTGAATGCACAGAACAGAAAGAATTTTCACAGAATGCTACTGTGTAGTTTATATTTGAATATATTCTTTTTCCACTAATACCCTCTTAGCGCTCCGAATGTCCACTTGCATTTTCTACAGTAAGAGTGTTCAGAACTGCGCAATCAAAAGTATGGTTTAACTCTGTTAGCTTAATGAACATATCAGAAATAAGTTTCACACAATGCTTCTGTGTAGTTTTTATTTGAAGATATTATTTTTCCCAATATGGGCCTCTTAGCGCTCAGCATGTCCAATTGCAGTTTCTACAGAAAGAGTGTTTCAGAAAGGCTCAATCAAAAGTAAGGTTCAACTCTGTTAGTTGAATGCACAGAACAGAAAGAAGTTTCATACAATGCTTCTGTGTAGTTTATATTTGAACATATTCTTTTTTCCACTATTACCCACTTAGCGCTACGAATGTCCAGTTGCATTTTCTACAGATAGAGGGTTTCAAAACTGCTCAATCAAAAGTATGGTTTAACTCTGTTAGCTGAATGCTCAGATCAGAAAGAAGTTTCACAGAATGCTTCTGTGTAGTTTATATTTGAATATATTCCTTTTTCCACTACTACTCTCTTAGCGCTCCAAATGTCCAGTTGCATTTTCTACAGAAAGAGTGTTCAGATCTGCTCAATCAAAAGTATGGTTTAACTCTGTTAGCTGAATGCACAGAGCAGAAAGAAGTTTCACAGAATGATTCTGTGTAGTTTATATTTGGGGACATTCCTTTTTCCACTATTACCCTCTTAGCACTCCGAATCTCCACTTGCATTTTCTACAGAAAGAGTGTATCAGAACGGCTCAATCAAAACTAAGGTTCAACTCTTTTAGTTGAACAAACAGAACAGAAAGAAGTTTCACACAATTCTTCTGTGTAGTTTTTATTTGTACACATTCTTTTTCCCAATATAGGCCTCTTAGCGCTCAGAATGTCCAATTGCAGTTTCTACAGAAAGACTGTTTCAGAACGGCTCAATCAAAAGTAAGGTTCAACTCTGTTAGTTGAATGCACAGAACAGAAAGAAGTTTCATACAATGCTTCTGTGTAGTTTATATTCGAACGTATTCTTTTTTCCACTATTACCCACTTAGCGCTACGAATGTCCAGTTGCATTTTCTACAGACAGAGTGTTTCAAAACTGCTCAATCAAAAGTATATTTTAACTCCGTTAGCTGAATGCTCAGATCAGAAAGAAGTTTCACAGAATGCTTCTGTGTAGTTTATATTTGAATATATTCTTTTTCCACTAATACGTTCTTAGCGCTCCAAATGTCCAGTTGCATTTTCAACAGAAAGAGTGTTCAGATCTGCTCAATCAAAAGTATGGTTTAACTCTGTTAGCTGAATGCACAGATCAGAAAGAAGTTTCACCGAATGATTCTGTGTAGTTTATATTTGAAGACATTCCTTTTTCCACTATTACCCTCTTAGCGCTCCGAATCTCCACTTGCATTTTCTACAAAAACAGTGTTTCATAACTGCTCAATCAAAAATATGTTTTATCTCTGTTAACTGAATTTACAGATCAGAAATAAGTTTCACAGAATGCATCTGTGTAGTTTTTATTTGAAGATATTCTTTTTCCCAATGTAGGCCTCTTAGCGCTTAGCATGTCCAATTGCAGTTTCTACAGAAAGAGTGTTTCAGAACGGCTCAATCAAAAGTAAGGTTCAACTCTGTTAGTTGAATGCACAGAACAGAAAGAATTTTCACAGAATGCTACTGGGTAGATTATATTTGAATATATTCCTTTTTCCACTATTACCCTCTTAGCGCTCAGAATGTCCACTTGCATTTTCTACAGAAAGAGTGTTCAGAACCGCGCAATCAAAAGTATGGTTTAACTCTGTTAGCTTAATGAACATATCAGAAATAAGTTTCACACAATGCTTCTGTGTAGTTTTTATTTGAAGATATTATTTTTCCCAGTATAGGCCTCTTAGCGCTCAGAATGTCCAATTGCAGTTTCTACAGAAAGAGTGTTTCAGAAAGGCTCAATCAAAAGTAAGGTTCAACTCTGTTAGTTGAATGCACAGAACAGAAAGAAGTTTCATACAATGCTTCTGTGTAGTTTATACTTGAACATATTCTTTTTTCCACTATTACCCACTTAGCGCTACGAATGTCCAGTTGCATTTTCTACAGACAGAGTGTTTCAAAACTGCTCAATCAAAAGTATGGTTTAACTCTGTTAGCTGAATGCTCAGATCAGAAAGAAGTTTCACAGAATGCTTCTGTGTAGTTTATATTTGAATATATTCCTTTTTCCACTACTACTCTCTTAGCGCTCCAAATGTCCTGTTGCATTTTCTACAGAAAGAGGGTTCAGATCTGCTCAATCAAAAGTATGGTTTAACTCTGTTAGCTGAATGTACGGAACAGAAACAAGTTTCATACAATGCTTCTGTGTAGTTTATATTTGAACATATTCTTTTTTCCACTATTACCCACTTAGCGCTACGAATGTCCAGTTGCATTTTCTACAGACAGAGTGTTTCAAAACTGCTCAATCAAAAGTATGGTTTAACTCCGTTAGCTGAATGCTCAGATCAGAAAGAAGTTTCACAGAATGATTCTGTGTAGTTTATATTTGGAGACATTCCTTTTTCCACTACTACGCTCTTAGCGCTCCGAATCTCCACTTGCATTTTCTACAGAAAGAGTGTTTCAGAACGGCTCAATCAAAACTAAGGTTCAACTCTTTTAGTTGAACAAACAGAACAGAAAGGAGTTTCACACAATTCTTCTGTGTAGTTTTTATTTGTAGACATTCTTTTTCCCAGTATAGGCCTCTTAGCGCTCAGAATGTCCAATTGCAGTTTCTACAGAAAGAGTGTTTCAGAACGGCTCAATCAAAAGTAAGGTTCAACTCTGTTAGTTGAATGTACGGAACAGAAACAAGTTTCATACAATGCTTCTGTGTAGTTTATATTTGAACATATTCTTTTTTCCACTATTACCCACTTAGCGCTACGAATGTCCAGTTGCATTTTCTACAGACAGAGTGTTTCAAAACTGCTCAATCAAAAGTATGGTTTAACTCTGTTAGCTGAATGCTCAGATCAGAAAGAAGTTTCACAGAATGCTTCTGTGTAGTTTATATTTGAATATATTCCTTTTTCCACTACTACGCTCTTAGCGCTCCAAATGTCCAGTTGCATTTTCTACAGAAAGAGTGTTCAGATCTGCTCAATCAAAAGTATGGTTTAACTCTGTTAGCTGAATGCACAGATCAGAAAGAAGTTTCACCGAATGATTCTGTGTAGTTTATATTTGAAGACATTCCTTTTTCCACTATTACCCTCTTAGCGCTCCGAATCTCCACTTGCATTTTCTACAAAAAGAGTGTTTCATAACTGCTCAATCAAAAATATGTTTTATCTCTGTTAACTGAATTTACAGATCAGAAATAAGTTTCACAGAATGCATCTGTGTAGTTTTTATTTGAAGATATTCTTTTTCCCAATGTAGGCCTCTTAGCGCTTAGCATGTCCAATTGCAGTTTCTACAGAAAGAGTGTTTCAGAACGGCTCAATCAAAAGTAAGGTTCAACTCTGTTAGTTGAATGCACAGAACAGAAAGAATTTTCACAGAATGCTACTGGGTAGATTATATTTGAATATATTCCTTTTTCCACTATTACCCTCTTAGCGCTCAGAATGTCCACTTGCATTTTCTACAGAAAGAGTGTTCAGAACCACGCAATCAAAAGTATGGTTTAACTCTGTTAGCTTAATGAACATATCAGAAATAAGTTTCACACAATGCTTCTGTGTAGTTTTTATTTGAAGATATTATTTTTCCCAGTATAGGCCTCTTAGCGCTCAGAATGTCCAATTGCAGTTTCTACAGAAAGAGAGTTTCAGAAAGGCTCAATCAAAAGTAAGGTTCAACTCTGTTAGTTGAATGCACAGAACAGAAAGAAGTTTCATACAATGCTTCTGTGTAGTTTATATTTGAACATATTCTTTTTTCCACTATTACCCACTTAGCGCTACGAATGTCCAGTTGCATTTTCTACAGACAGAGTGTTTCAAAACTGCTCAATCAAAAGTATGGTTTAACTCTGTTAGCTGAATGCTCAGATCAGAAAGAAGTTTCACAGAATGCTTCTGTGTAGTTTATATTTGAATATATTCCTTTTTCCACTACTACTCTCTTAGCGCTCCAAATGTCCAGTTGCATTTTCTACAGAAAGAGGGTTCAGATCTGCTCAATCAAATGTATGGTTTAACTCTGTTAGCTGAATGCGCAGATCAGAAAGAAGTTTCACAGAATGATTCTTTGTAGTTTATATTTGGAGACATTCCTTTTTCCACTATTACCCTCTTAGCGCTCCAAATCTCCACTTGCATTTTCTACAGAAAGATTGTTTCAGAACGGCTCAATCAAAACTAAGGTTCAACTCTTTTAGTTGAACAAACAGAACAGAAAGAAGTTTCACACAATTCTTCTGTGTAGTTTTTATTTGTAGACATTCTTTTTCCCAATATAGGCCTCTTAGCGCTCAGAATGTCCAATTGCAGTTTCTACAGAAAGAGTGTTTCAGAACGGCTCAATCAAAAGTAAGGTTCAACTCTGTTAGTTGAATGCACAGAACAGAAAGAAGTTTCATACAATGCTTCCGTGTAGTTTATATTTGAACATATTCTTTTTTCCACTATTACCCACTTAGCGCTACGAATGTCCAGTTGCATTTTCTACAGACAGAGTGTTTCAAAACTGCTCAATCAAAAGTATGGTTTAACTCTGTTAGCTGTATGCTCAGATCAGAAAGAAGTTTCACAGAATGCTTCTGTGTAGTTTATATTTGAATATATTCCTTTTTCCACTACTATGCTCTTAGCGCTCCAAATGTCCAGTTGCATTTTCAACAGAAAGAGTGTTCAGATCTGCTCAATCAAAAGTATGGTTTAACTCTGTTAGCTGAATGCACAGATCAGAAAGAAGTTTCACCGAATTATTCTGTGTAGTTTATATTTGAAGACATTCCTTTTTCCACTCTTACCGACTTAGCGCTCCGAATCTCCACTTGCATTTTCTACAAAAAGAGTGTTTCATAACTGCTCAATCAAAAATATGTTTTATCTCTGTTAACTGAATTTACAGATCAGAAATAAGTTTCACAGAATGCATCTGTGTAGTTTTTATTTGAAGATATTCTTTTTCCCAATGTAGGCCTCTTAGCGCTTAGCATGTCCAATTGCAGTTTCTACAGAAAGAGTGTTTCAGAACGGCTCAATCAAAAGTAAGGTTCAACTCTGTTAGTTGAATGCACAGAACAGAAAGAATTTTCACAGAATGCTACTGTGTAGTTTATATTTGAATATATTCCTTTTTCCACTATTACCCTCTTAGCGCTCCGAATGTCCACTTGCATTTTCTACAGAAAGAGTATTCAGAACTGCGCAATCAAAAGTATGGTTTAACTCTGTTAGCTTAATGAACATATCAGAAATAAGTTTCACACAATGCTTCTGTGTAGTTTTTATTTGAAGATATTATTTTTCCCAATAGAGGCCTCTTAGCGCTCAGAATGTCCAATTGCAGTTTCTACAGAAAGAGTGTTTCAGAAAGGCTCAATCAAAAGTAAGGTTCAACTTTGTTAGTTGAATGCACAGAACAGAAAGAAGTTTCATACAATGCTTCTGTGTAGTTTATATTTGAACATATTTTTTTTCCACTATTACCCACTTAGCGCTACGAATGTCCAGTTGCATTTTCTACAGACAGAGTGTTTCAAAACTGCTCAATCAAAAGTATGGTTTAACTCTGTTAGCTGAATGCTCAGATCAGAAAGAAGTTTCACAGAATGCTTCTGTTTAGTTTATATTTGAATATATTCCTTTTTCCACTACTACTCTCTTAGCGCTCCAAATGTCCAGTTGCATTTTCTACAGAAAGAGTGTTCAGATCTGCTCAATCAAAAGTATGGTTTAACTCTGTTAGCTGAATGCACAGATCAGAAAGAAGTTTCACAGAATGATTCTGTGTAGTTTATATTTGGAGACATTCCTTTTTCCACTATTACCCTCTTAGCGCTCCGAATCTCCACTTGCATTTTCTACAGAAAGAGTGTTTCAGAACGGCTCAATCAAAACTAAGGTTCAACTCTTTTAGTTGAACATACAGAACAGAAAGAAGTTTCACACAATTCTTCTGTGTAGTTTTTATTTGTAGACATTCTTTTTCCCAATATAGGCCTCTTAGCGCTCAGAATGTCCAATTGCAGTTTCTACAGAAAGAGTGTTTCAGAACGGCTCAATCAAAAGTAAGGTTCAAGTCTGTTAGTTGAATGCACAGAACAGAAAGAAGTTTCATACAATGCTTCTGTGTAGTTTATATTTGAACATATTCTTTTTTCCACTATTAACCACTTAGCGCTACGAATGTCCAGTTGCATTTCCTACAGACAGAGTGTTTCAAAACTGCTCAATCAAAAGTATGGTTTAACTCTGTTAGCTGAATGCTCAGATCAGAAAGAAGTTTCACAGAATGCTTCTGTGTAGTTTATATTTGAATATATTCCTTTTTCCACTAATACGCTCTTAGCGCTCCAAATGTCCAGTTGCATTTTCAACAGAAAGAGTGTTCAGATCTGCTCAATCAAAAGTATGGTTTAACTCTGTTAGCTGAATGCACAGATCAGAAAGAAGTTTCACCGAATGATTCTGTGTAGTTTATATTTGAAGACATTCCTTTTTCCACTATTACCCTCTTAGCGCTCCGAATCTCCACTTGCATTTTCTACAAAAAGAGTGTTTCATAACTGCTCAATCAAAAATATATTTTATCTCTGTTAACTGAATTTACAAATCAGAAATAAGTTTCACAAATGCATCTGTGTAGTTTTTATTTGAAGATATTCTTTTTCCCAATGTAGGCCTCTTAGCGCTTAGCATGTCCAATTGCAGTTTCTACAGAAAGAGTGTTTCAGAACGGCTCAATCAAAAGTAAGGTTCAACTCTGTTAGTTGAATGCACAGAACAGAAAGAATTTTCACAGAATGCTACTGTGTAGTTTATATTTGAATATATTCCTTTTTCCACTATTACCCTCTTAGTGCTCCGAATGTCCACTTGCATTTTCTACAGAAAGAGTGTTCAGAAATGCGCAATCAAAAGTATGGTTTAACTCTGTTAGCTTCATGAACATATCAGAAATAAGTTTCATACAATGCTTCTGTGTAGTTTTTATTTGAAGATATTATTTTTCCCATTATAGACCTCTTAGCGCTCAGAATGTCCAATTGCAGTTTCTACAGAAAGAGTGTTTCAGAAAGGCTCAATCAAAAGTAAGGTTCAACTCTGTTAGTTGAATGCACAGAACAGAAAGAAGTTTCATACAATGCTTCTGTGTAGTTTATATTTGAACATATTTTTTTTCCACTATTACCCACTTAGCGCTACGAATGTCCAGTTGCATTTTCTACAGACAGAGTGTTTCAAAACTGCTCAATCAAAAGTATGGTTTAACTCTGTTAGCTGAATGCTCAGATCAGAAAGAAGTTTCACAGAATGCTTCTGTGTAGTTTATATTTGAATATATTCCTTTTTCCACTACTACTCTCTTAGCGCTCCAAATGTCCAGTTGCATTTTCTACAGAAAGAGTGTTCAGATCTGCTCAATCAAAAGTATGGTTTAACTCTGTTAGCTGAATGCACAGATCAGAAAGAAGTTTCACAGAATGATTCTGTGTAGTTTATATTTGGAGACATTCCTTATTCCACTATTACCATCTTAGCACTCCGAATCTCCACTTGCATTTTCTACAGAAAGAGTGTATCAGAACGGCTCAATCAAAACTAAGGTTCAACTCTTTTAGTTGAACAAACAGAACAGAAAGAAGTTTCACACAATTCTTCTGTGTAGTTTTTATTTGTAGACATTCTATTTCAAAATATAGGCCTCTTAGCGCTCAGAATGTCCAATTGCAGTTTCTACAGAAAGAGTGTTTCAGAACGGCTCAATCAAAAGTAAGGTTCAACTCCGTTAGTTGAATGCACAGAACAGAAAGAAGTTTCATAAAATGCATCTGTGTAGTTTATATTTGAACGTATTCTTTTTTCCACTATTACCCACTTAGCGCTACGAATGTCCAGTTGCATTTTCTACAGACAGAGTGTTTCAAAACTGCTCAATCAAAAGTATGGTTTAACTCCGTTAGCTGAATGCTCAGATCAGAAAGAAGTTTCACAGAATGATTCTGTGTAGTTTATATTTGGAGACATTCCTTTTTCCACTACTACGCTCTTAGCGCTCCGAATCTCCACTTGCATTTTCTACAGAAAGAGTGTTTCAGAACGGCTCAATCAAAACTAAGGTTCAACTCTTTTAGTTGAACAAACAGAACAGAAAGCTGTTTCACACAATTCTTCTGTGTAGTTTTTATTTGTAGACATTCTTTTTCCCAGTATAGGCCTCTTAGCGCTCAGAATGTCCAATTGCAGTTTCTACAGAAAGAGTGTTTCAGAACGGCTCAATCAAAAGTAAGGTTCAACTCTGTTAGTTGAATGTACGGAACAGAAACAAGTTTCATACAATGCTTCTGTGTAGTTTATATTTGAACATATTCTTTTTTCCACTATTACCCACTTAGCGCTACGAATGTCCAGTTGCATTTTCTACAGACAGAGTGTTTCAAAACTGCTCAATCAAAAGTATGGTTTAACTCTGTTAGCTGAATGCTCAGATCAGAAAGAAGTTTCACAGAATGCTTCTGTGTAGTTTATATTTGAATATATTCCTTTTTCCACTACTACGCTCTTAGCGCTCCAAATGTCCAGTTGCATTTTCTACAGAAAGAGTGTTCAGATCTGCTCAATCAAAAGTATGGTTTAACTCTGTTAGCTGAATGCACAGATCAGAAAGAAGTTTCACCGAATGATTCTGTGTAGTTTATATTTGAAGACATTCCTTTTTCCACTATTACCCTCTTAGCGCTCCGAATCTCCACTTGCATTTTCTACAAAAAGAGTGTTTCATAACTGCTCAATCAAAAATATGTTTTATCTCTGTTAACTGAATTTACAGATCAGAAATAAGTTTCACAGAATGCATCTGTGTAGTTTTTATTTGAAGATATTCTTTTTCCCAATGTAGGCCTCTTAGCGCTTAGCATGTCCAATTGCAGTTTCTACAGAAAGAGTGTTTCAGAACGGCTCAATCAAAAGTAAGGTTCAACTCTGTTAGTTGAATGCACAGAACAGAAAGAATTTTCACAGAATGCTACTGGGTAGATTATATTTGAATATATTCCTTTTTCCACTATTACCCTCTTAGCGCTCAGAATGTCCACTTGCATTTTCTACAGAAAGAGTGTTCAGAACCACGCAATCAAAAGTATGGTTTAACTCTGTTAGCTTAATGAACATATCAGAAATAAGTTTCACACAATGCTTCTGTGTAGTTTTTATTTGAAGATATTATTTTTCCCAGTATAGGCCTCTTAGCGCTCAGAATGTCCAATTGCAGTTTCTACAGAAAGAGAGTTTCAGAAAGGCTCAATCAAAAGTAAGGTTCAACTCTGTTAGTTGAATGCACAGAACAGAAAGAAGTTTCATACAATGCTTCTGTGTAGTTTATATTTGAACATATTCTTTTTTCCACTATTACCCACTTAGCGCTACGAATGTCCAGTTGCATTTTCTACAGACAGAGTGTTTCAAAACTGCTCAATCAAAAGTATGGTTTAACTCTGTTAGCTGAATGCTCAGATCAGAAAGAAGTTTCACAGAATGCTTCTGTGTAGTTTATATTTGAATATATTCCTTTTTCCACTACTACTCTCTTAGCGCTCCAAATGTCCAGTTGCATTTTCTACAGAAAGAGGGTTCAGATCTGCTCAATCAAATGTATGGTTTAACTCTGTTAGCTGAATGCGCAGATCAGAAAGAAGTTTCACAGAATGATTCTTTGTAGTTTATATTTGGAGACATTCCTTTTTCCACTATTACCCTCTTAGCGCTCCAAATCTCCACTTGCATTTTCTACAGAAAGATTGTTTCAGAACGGCTCAATCAAAACTAAGGTTCAACTCTTTTAGTTGAACAAACAGAACAGAAAGAAGTTTCACACAATTCTTCTGTGTAGTTTTTATTTGTAGACATTCTTTTTCCCAATATAGGCCTCTTAGCGCTCAGAATGTCCAATTGCAGTTTCTACAGAAAGAGTGTTTCAGAACGGCTCAATCAAAAGTAAGGTTCAACTCTGTTAGTTGAATGCACAGAACAGAAAGAAGTTTCATACAATGCTTCCGTGTAGTTTATATTTGAACATATTCTTTTTTCCACTATTACCCACTTAGCGCTACGAATGTCCAGTTGCATTTTCTACAGACAGAGTGTTTCAAAACTGCTCAATCAAAAGTATGGTTTAACTCTGTTAGCTGTATGCTCAGATCAGAAAGAAGTTTCACAGAATGCTTCTGTGTAGTTTATATTTGAATATATTCCTTTTTCCACTACTATGCTCTTAGCGCTCCAAATGTCCAGTTGCATTTTCAACAGAAAGAGTGTTCAGATCTGCTCAATCAAAAGTATGGTTTAACTCTGTTAGCTGAATGCACAGATCAGAAAGAAGTTTCACCGAATTATTCTGTGTAGTTTATATTTGAAGACATTCCTTTTTCCACTCTTACCGACTTAGCGCTCCGAATCTCCACTTGCATTTTCTACAAAAAGAGTGTTTCATAACTGCTCAATCAAAAATATGTTTTATCTCTGTTAACTGAATTTACAGATCAGAAATAAGTTTCACAGAATGCATCTGTGTAGTTTTTATTTGAAGATATTCTTTTTCCCAATGTAGGCCTCTTAGCGCTTAGCATGTCCAATTGCAGTTTCTACAGAAAGAGTGTTTCAGAACGGCTCAATCAAAAGTAAGGTTCAACTCTGTTAGTTGAATGCACAGAACAGAAAGAATTTTCACAGAATGCTACTGTGTAGTTTATATTTGAATATATTCCTTTTTCCACTATTACCCTCTTAGCGCTCCGAATGTCCACTTGCATTTTCTACAGAAAGAGTATTCAGAACTGCGCAATCAAAAGTATGGTTTAACTCTGTTAGCTTAATGAACATATCAGAAATAAGTTTCACACAATGCTTCTGTGTAGTTTTTATTTGAAGATATTATTTTTCCCAATAGAGGCCTCTTAGCGCTCAGAATGTCCAATTGCAGTTTCTACAGAAAGAGTGTTTCAGAAAGGCTCAATCAAAAGTAAGGTTCAACTTTGTTAGTTGAATGCACAGAACAGAAAGAAGTTTCATACAATGCTTCTGTGTAGTTTATATTTGAACATATTTTTTTTCCACTATTACCCACTTAGCGCTACGAATGTCCAGTTGCATTTTCTACAGACAGAGTGTTTCAAAACTGCTCAATCAAAAGTATGGTTTAACTCTGTTAGCTGAATGCTCAGATCAGAAAGAAGTTTCACAGAATGCTTCTGTTTAGTTTATATTTGAATATATTCCTTTTTCCACTACTACTCTCTTAGCGCTCCAAATGTCCAGTTGCATTTTCTACAGAAAGAGTGTTCAGATCTGCTCAATCAAAAGTATGGTTTAACTCTGTTAGCTGAATGCACAGATCAGAAAGAAGTTTCACAGAATGATTCTGTGTAGTTTATATTTGGAGACATTCCTTTTTCCACTATTACCCTCTTAGCGCTCCGAATCTCCACTTGCATTTTCTACAGAAAGAGTGTTTCAGAACGGCTCAATCAAAACTAAGGTTCAACTCTTTTAGTTGAACATACAGAACAGAAAGAAGTTTCACACAATTCTTCTGTGTAGTTTTTATTTGTAGACATTCTTTTTCCCAATATAGGCCTCTTAGCGCTCAGAATGTCCAATTGCAGTTTCTACAGAAAGAGTGTTTCAGAACGGCTCAATCAAAAGTAAGGTTCAACTCTGTTAGTTGAATGTACGGAACAGAAACAAGTTTCATACAATGCTTCTGTGTAGTTTATATTTGAACATATTCTTTTTTCCACTATTACCCACTTAGCGCTACGAATGTCCAGTTGCATTTTCTACAGACAGAGTGTTTCAAAACTGCTCAATCAAAAGTATGGTTTAACTCTGTTAGCTGAATGCTCAGATCAGAAAGAAGTTTCACAGAATGCTTCTGTGTAGTTTATATTTGAATATATTCCTTTTTCCACTACTACGCTCTTAGCGCTCCAAATGTCCAGTTGCATTTTCTACAGAAAGAGTGTTCAGATCTGCTCAATCAAAAGTATGGTTTAACTCTGTTAGCTGAATGCACAGATCAGAAAGAAGTTTCACCGAATGATTCTGTGTAGTTTATATTTGAAGACATTCCTTTTTCCACTATTACCCTCTTAGCGCTCCGAATCTCCACTTGCATTTTCTACAAAAAGAGTGTTTCATAACTGCTCAATCAAAAATATGTTTTATCTCTGTTAACTGAATTTACAGATCAGAAATAAGTTTCACAGAATGCATCTGTGTAGTTTTTATTTGAAGATATTCTTTTTCCCAATGTAGGCCTCTTAGCGCTTAGCATGTCCAATTGCAGTTTCTACAGAAAGAGTGTTTCAGAACGGCTCAATCAAAAGTAAGGTTCAACTCTGTTAGTTGAATGCACAGAACAGAAAGAATTTTCACAGAATGCTACTGGGTAGATTATATTTGTATATATTCCTTTTTCCACTATTACCCTCTTAGCGCTCAGAATGTCCACTTGCATTTTCTACAGAAAGAGTGTTCAGAACCACGCAATCAAAAGTATGGTTTAACTCTGTTAGCTTAATGAACATATCAGAAATAAGTTTCACACAATGCTTCTGTGTAGTTTTTATTTGAAGATATTATTTTTCCCAGTATAGGCCTCTTAGCGCTCAGAATGTCCAATTGCAGTTTCTACAGAAAGAGAGTTTCAGAAAGGCTCAATCAAAAGTAAGGTTCAACTCTGTTAGTTGAATGCACAGAACAGAAAGAAGTTTCATACAATGCTTCTGTGTAGTTTATATTTGAACATATTCTTTTTTCCACTATTACCCACTTAGCGCTACGAATGTCCAGTTGCATTTTCTACAGACAGAGTGTTTCAAAACTGCTCAATCAAAAGTATGGTTTAACTCTGTTAGCTGAATGCTCAGATCAGAAAGAAGTTTCACAGAATGCTTCTGTGTAGTTTATATTTGAATATATTCCTTTTTCCACTACTACTCTCTTAGCGCTCCAAATGTCCAGTTGCATTTTCTACAGAAAGAGGGTTCAGATCTGCTCAATCAAATGTATGGTTTAACTCTGTTAGCTGAATGCGCAGATCAGAAAGAAGTTTCACAGAATGATTCTTTGTAGTTTATATTTGGAGACATTCCTTTTTCCACTACTACCCTCTTAGCGCTCCAAATCTCCACTTGCATTTTCTACAGAAAGATTGTTTCAGAACGGCTCAATCAAAACTAAGGTTCAACTCTTTTAGTTGAACAAACAGAACAGAAAGAAGTTTCACACAATTCTTCTGTGTAGTTTTTATTTGTAGACATTCTTTTTCCCAATATAGGCCTCTTAGCGCTCAGAATGTCCAATTGCAGTTTCTACAGAAAGAGTGTTTCAGAACGGCTCAATCAAAAGTAAGGTTCAACTCTGTTAGTTGAATGCACAGAACAGAAAGAAGTTTCATACAATGCTTCCGTGTAGTTTATATTTGAACATATTCTTTTTTCCACTATTACCCACTTAGCGCTACGAATGTCCAGTTGCATTTTCTACAGACAGAGTGTTTCAAAACTGCTCAATCAAAAGTATGGTTTAACTCTGTTAGCTGTATGCTCAGATCAGAAAGAAGTTTCACAGAATGCTTCTGTGTAGTTTATATTTGAATATATTCCTTTTTCCACTACTATGCTCTTAGCGCTCCAAATGTCCAGTTGCATTTTCAACAGAAAGAGTGTTCAGATCTGCTCAATCAAAAGTATGGTTTAACTCTGTTAGCTGAATGCACAGATCAGAAAGAAGTTTCACCGAATTATTCTGTGTAGTTTATATTTGAAGACATTCCTTTTTCCACTCTTACCGACTTAGCGCTCCGAATCTCCACTTGCATTTTCTACAAAAAGAGTGTTTCATAACTGCTCAATCAAAAATATGTTTTATCTCTGTTAACTGAATTTACAGATCAGAAATAAGTTTCACAGAATGCATCTGTGTAGTTTTTATTTGAAGATATTCTTTTTCCCAATGTAGGCCTCTTAGCGCTTAGCATGTCCAATTGCAGTTTCTACAGAAAGAGTGTTTCAGAACGGCTCAATCAAAAGTAAGGTTCAACTCTGTTAGTTGAATGCACAGAACAGAAAGAATTTTCACAGAATGCTACTGTGTAGTTTATATTTGAATATATTCCTTTTTCCACTATTACCCTCTTAGCGCTCCGAATGTCCACTTGCATTTTCTACAGAAAGAGTATTCAGAACTGCGCAATCAAAAGTATGGTTTAACTCTGTTAGCTTAATGAACATATCAGAAATAAGTTTCACACAATGCTTCTGTGTAGTTTTTATTTGAAGATATTATTTTTCCCAATAGAGGCCTCTTAGCGCTCAGAATGTCCAATTGCAGTTTCTACAGAAAGAGTGTTTCAGAAAGGCTCAATCAAAAGTAAGGTTCAACTTTGTTAGTTGAATGCACAGAACAGAAAGAAGTTTCATACAATGCTTCTGTGTAGTTTATATTTGAACATATTTTTTTTCCACTATTACCCACTTAGCGCTACGAATGTCCAGTTGCATTTTCTACAGACAGAGTGTTTCAAAACTGCTCAATCAAAAGTATGGTTTAACTCTGTTAGCTGAATGCTCAGATCAGAAAGAAGTTTCACAGAATGCTTCTGTTTAGTTTATATTTGAATATATTCCTTTTTCCACTACTACTCTCTTAGCGCTCCAAATGTCCAGTTGCATTTTCTACAGAAAGAGTGTTCAGATCTGCTCAATCAAAAGTATGGTTTAACTCTGTTAGCTGAATGCACAGATCAGAAAGAAGTTTCACAGAATGATTCTGTGTAGTTTATATTTGGAGACATTCCTTTTTCCACTATTACCCTCTTAGCGCTCCGAATCTCCACTTGCATTTTCTACAGAAAGAGTGTTTCAGAACGGCTCAATCAAAACTAAGGTTCAACTCTTTTAGTTGAACATACAGAACAGAAAGAAGTTTCACACAATTCTTCTGTGTAGTTTTTATTTGTAGACATTCTTTTTCCCAATATAGGCCTCTTAGCGCTCAGAATGTCCAATTGCAGTTTCTACAGAAAGAGTGTTTCAGAACGGCTCAATCAAAAGTAAGGTTCAACTCTGTTAGTTGAATGTACGGAACAGAAACAAGTTTCATACAATGCTTCTGTGTAGTTTATATTTGAACATATTCTTTTTTCCACTATTACCCACTTAGCGCTACGAATGTCCAGTTGCATTTTCTACAGACAGAGTGTTTCAAAACTGCTCAATCAAAAGTATGGTTTAACTCTGTTAGCTGAATGCTCAGATCAGAAAGAAGTTTCACAGAATGCTTCTGTGTAGTTTATATTTGAATATATTCCTTTTTCCACTACTACGCTCTTAGCGCTCCAAATGTCCAGTTGCATTTTCTACAGAAAGAGTGTTCAGATCTGCTCAATCAAAAGTATGGTTTAACTCTGTTAGCTGAATGCACAGATCAGAAAGAAGTTTCACCGAATGATTCTGTGTAGTTTATATTTGAAGACATTCCTTTTTCCACTATTACCCTCTTAGCGCTCCGAATCTCCACTTGCATTTTCTACAAAAAGAGTGTTTCATAACTGCTCAATCAAAAATATGTTTTATCTCTGTTAACTGAATTTACAGATCAGAAATAAGTTTCACAGAATGCATCTGTGTAGTTTTTATTTGAAGATATTCTTTTTCCCAATGTAGGCCTCTTAGCGCTTAGCATGTCCAATTGCAGTTTCTACAGAAAGAGTGTTTCAGAACGGCTCAATCAAAAGTAAGGTTCAACTCTGTTAGTTGAATGCACAGAACAGAAAGAATTTTCACAGAATGCTACTGGGTAGATTATATTTGTATATATTCCTTTTTCCACTATTACCCTCTTAGCGCTCAGAATGTCCACTTGCATTTTCTACAGAAAGAGTGTTCAGAACCACGCAATCAAAAGTATGGTTTAACTCTGTTAGCTTAATGAACATATCAGAAATAAGTTTCACACAATGCTTCTGTGTAGTTTTTATTTGAAGATATTATTTTTCCCAGTATAGGCCTCTTAGCGCTCAGAATGTCCAATTGCAGTTTCTACAGAAAGAGAGTTTCAGAAAGGCTCAATCAAAAGTAAGGTTCAACTCTGTTAGTTGAATGCACAGAACAGAAAGAAGTTTCATACAATGCTTCTGTGTAGTTTATATTTGAACATATTCTTTTTTCCACTATTACCCACTTAGCGCTACGAATGTCCAGTTGCATTTTCTACAGACAGAGTGTTTCAAAACTGCTCAATCAAAAGTATGGTTTAACTCTGTTAGCTGAATGCTCAGATCAGAAAGAAGTTTCACAGAATGCTTCTGTGTAGTTTATATTTGAATATATTCCTTTTTCCACTACTACTCTCTTAGCGCTCCAAATGTCCAGTTGCATTTTCTACAGAAAGAGGGTTCAGATCTGCTCAATCAAATGTATGGTTTAACTCTGTTAGCTGAATGCGCAGATCAGAAAGAAGTTTCACAGAATGATTCTTTGTAGTTTATATTTGGAGACATTCCTTTTTCCACTACTACCCTCTTAGCGCTCCAAATCTCCACTTGCATTTTCTACAGAAAGATTGTTTCAGAACGGCTCAATCAAAACTAAGGTTCAACTCTTTTAGTTGAACAAACAGAACAGAAAGAAGTTTCACACAATTCTTCTGTGTAGTTTTTATTTGTAGACATTCTTTTTCCCAATATAGGCCTCTTAGCGCTCAGAATGTCCAATTGCAGTTTCTACAGAAAGAGTGTTTCAGAACGGCTCAATCAAAAGTAAGGTTCAACTCTGTTAGTTGAATGCACAGAACAGAAAGAAGTTTCATACAATGCTTCCGTGTAGTTTATATTTGAACATATTCTTTTTTCCACTATTACCCACTTAGCGCTACGAATGTCCAGTTGCATTTTCTACAGACAGAGTGTTTCAAAACTGCTCAATCAAAAGTATGGTTTAACTCTGTTAGCTGTATGCTCAGATCAGAAAGAAGTTTCACAGAATGCTTCTGTGTAGTTTATATTTGAATATATTCCTTTTTCCACTACTATGCTCTTAGCGCTCCAAA
Organism: Symphalangus syndactylus; assembly: GCF_028878055.3. Lineage (NCBI taxonomy): Eukaryota > Metazoa > Chordata > Mammalia > Primates > Hylobatidae > Symphalangus > Symphalangus syndactylus. Next base: position 154,086,031 of record NC_072425.2, read on the forward strand.
TGTCCAGTTGCATTTTCAACAGAAAGAGTGTTCAGATCTGCTCAATCAAAAGTATGGTTTAACTCTGTTAGCTGAATGCACAGATCAGAAAGAAGTTTCACCGAATTATTCTGTGTAGTTTATATTTGAAGACATTCCTTTTTCCACTCTTACCGACTTAGCGCTCCGAATCTCCACTTGCATTTTCTACAAAAAGAGTGTTTCATAACTGCTCAATCAAAAATATGTTTTATCTCTGTTAACTGAATTTACAGATCAGAAATAAGTTTCACAGAATGCATCTGTGTAGTTTTTATTTGAAGATATTCTTTTTCCCAATGTAGGCCTCTTAGCGCTTAGCATGTCCAATTGCAGTTTCTACAGAAAGAGTGTTTCAGAACGGCTCAATCAAAAGTAAGGTTCAACTCTGTTAGTTGAATGCACAGAACAGAAAGAATTTTCACAGAATGCTACTGTGTAGTTTATATTTGAATATATTCCTTTTTCCACTATTACCCTCTTAGCGCTCCGAATGTCCACTTGCATTTTCTACAGAAAGAGTATTCAGAACTGCGCAATCAAAAGTATGGTTTAACTCTGTTAGCTTAATGAACATATCAGAAATAAGTTTCACACAATGCTTCTGTGTAGTTTTTATTTGAAGATATTATTTTTCCCAATAGAGGCCTCTTAGCGCTCAGAATGTCCAATTGCAGTTTCTACAGAAAGAGTGTTTCAGAAAGGCTCAATCAAAAGTAAGGTTCAACTTTGTTAGTTGAATGCACAGAACAGAAAGAAGTTTCATACAATGCTTCTGTGTAGTTTATATTTGAACATATTTTTTTTCCACTATTACCCACTTAGCGCTACGAATGTCCAGTTGCATTTTCTACAGACAGAGTGTTTCAAAACTGCTCAATCAAAAGTATGGTTTAACTCTGTTAGCTGAATGCTCAGATCAGAAAGAAGTTTCACAGAATGCTTCTGTTTAGTTTATATTTGAATATATTCCTTTTTCCACTACTACTCTCTTAGCGCTCCAAATGTCCAGTTGCATTTTCTACAGAAAGAGTGTTCAGATCTGCTCAATCAAAAGTATGGTTTAACTCTGTTAGCTGAATGCACAGATCAGAAAGAAGTTTCACAGAATGATTCTGTGTAGTTTATATTTGGAGACATTCCTTTTTCCACTATTACCCTCTTAGCGCTCCGAATCTCCACTTGCATTTTCTACAGAAAGAGTGTTTCAGAACGGCTCAATCAAAACTAAGGTTCAACTCTTTTAGTTGAACATACAGAACAGAAAGAAGTTTCACACAATTCTTCTGTGTAGTTTTTATTTGTAGACATTCTTTTTCCCAATATAGGCCTCTTAGCGCTCAGAATGTCCAATTGCAGTTTCTACAGAAAGAGTGTTTCAGAACGGCTCAATCAAAAGTAAGGTTCAAGTCTGTTAGTTGAATGCACAGAACAGAAAGAAGTTTCATACAATGCTTCTGTGTAGTTTATATTTGAACATATTCTTTTTTCCACTATTAACCACTTAGCGCTACGAATGTCCAGTTGCATTTCCTACAGACAGAGTGTTTCAAAACTGCTCAATCAAAAGTATGGTTTAACTCTGTTAGCTGAATGCTCAGATCAGAAAGAAGTTTCACAGAATGCTTCTGTGTAGTTTATATTTGAATATATTCCTTTTTCCACTAATACGCTCTTAGCGCTCCAAATGTCCAGTTGCATTTTCAACAGAAAGAGTGTTCAGATCTGCTCAATCAAAAGTATGGTTTAACTCTGTTAGCTGAATGCACAGATCAGAAAGAAGTTTCACCGAATGATTCTGTGTAGTTTATATTTGAAGACATTCCTTTTTCCACTATTACCCTCTTAGCGCTCCGAATCTCCACTTGCATTTTCTACAAAAAGAGTGTTTCATAACTGCTCAATCAAAAATATATTTTATCTCTGTTAACTGAATTTACAAATCAGAAATAAGTTTCACAAATGCATCTGTGTAGTTTTTATTTGAAGATATTCTTTTTCCCAATGTAGGCCTCTTAGCGCTTAGCATGTCCAATTGCAGTTTCTACAGAAAGAGTGTTTCAGAACGGCTCAATCAAAAGTAAGGTTCAACTCTGTTAGTTGAATGCACAGAACAGAAAGAATTTTCACAGAATGCTACTGTGTAGTTTATATTTGAATATATTCCTTTTTCCACTATTACCCTCTTAGTGCTCCGAATGTCCACTTGCATTTTCTACAGAAAGAGTGTTCAGAAATGCGCAATCAAAAGTATGGTTTAACTCTGTTAGCTTCATGAACATATCAGAAATAAGTTTCATACAATGCTTCTGTGTAGTTTTTATTTGAAGATATTATTTTTCCCATTATAGACCTCTTAGCGCTCAGAATGTCCAATTGCAGTTTCTACAGAAAGAGTGTTTCAGAAAGGCTCAATCAAAAGTAAGGTTCAACTCTGTTAGTTGAATGCACAGAACAGAAAGAAGTTTCATACAATGCTTCTGTGTAGTTTATATTTGAACATATTTTTTTTCCACTATTACCCACTTAGCGCTACGAATGTCCAGTTGCATTTTCTACAGACAGAGTGTTTCAAAACTGCTCAATCAAAAGTATGGTTTAACTCTGTTAGCTGAATGCTCAGATCAGAAAGAAGTTTCACAGAATGCTTCTGTGTAGTTTATATTTGAATATATTCCTTTTTCCACTACTACTCTCTTAGCGCTCCAAATGTCCAGTTGCATTTTCTACAGAAAGAGTGTTCAGATCTGCTCAATCAAAAGTATGGTTTAACTCTGTTAGCTGAATGCACAGATCAGAAAGAAGTTTCACAGAATGATTCTGTGTAGTTTATATTTGGAGACATTCCTTATTCCACTATTACCATCTTAGCACTCCGAATCTCCACTTGCATTTTCTACAGAAAGAGTGTATCAGAACGGCTCAATCAAAACTAAGGTTCAACTCTTTTAGTTGAACAAACAGAACAGAAAGAAGTTTCACACAATTCTTCTGTGTAGTTTTTATTTGTAGACATTCTATTTCAAAATATAGGCCTCTTAGCGCTCAGAATGTCCAATTGCAGTTTCTACAGAAAGAGTGTTTCAGAACGGCTCAATCAAAAGTAAGGTTCAACTCCGTTAGTTGAATGCACAGAACAGAAAGAAGTTTCATAAAATGCATCTGTGTAGTTTATATTTGAACGTATTCTTTTTTCCACTATTACCCACTTAGCGCTACGAATGTCCAGTTGCATTTTCTACAGACAGAGTGTTTCAAAACTGCTCAATCAAAAGTATGGTTTAACTCCGTTAGCTGAATGCTCAGATCAGAAAGAAGTTTCACAGAATGATTCTGTGTAGTTTATATTTGGAGACATTCCTTTTTCCACTACTACGCTCTTAGCGCTCCGAATCTCCACTTGCATTTTCTACAGAAAGAGTGTTTCAGAACGGCTCAATCAAAACTAAGGTTCAACTCTTTTAGTTGAACAAACAGAACAGAAAGCTGTTTCACACAATTCTTCTGTGTAGTTTTTATTTGTAGACATTCTTTTTCCCAGTATAGGCCTCTTAGCGCTCAGAATGTCCAATTGCAGTTTCTACAGAAAGAGTGTTTCAGAACGGCTCAATCAAAAGTAAGGTTCAACTCTGTTAGTTGAATGTACGGAACAGAAACAAGTTTCATACAATGCTTCTGTGTAGTTTATATTTGAACATATTCTTTTTTCCACTATTACCCACTTAGCGCTACGAATGTCCAGTTGCATTTTCTGCAGACAGAGTGTTTCAAAACTGCTCAATCAAAAGTATGGTTTAACTCTGTTAGCTGAATGCTCAGATCAGAAAGAAGTTTCACAGAATGCTTCTGTGTAGTTTATATTTGAATATATTCCTTTTTCCACTACTACGCTCTTAGCGCTCCAAATGTCCAGTTGCATTTTCTACAGAAAGAGTGTTCAGATCTGCTCAATCAAAAGTATGGTTTAACTCTGTTAGCTGAATGCACAGATCAGAAAGAAGTTTCACCGAATGATTCTGTGTAGTTTATATTTGAAGACATTCCTTTTTCCACTATTACCCTCTTAGCGCTCCGAATCTCCACTTGCATTTTCTACAAAAAGAGTGTTTCATAACTGCTCAATCAAAAATATGTTTTATCTCTGTTAACTGAATTTACAGATCAGAAATAAGTTTCACAGAATGCATCTGTGTAGTTTTTATTTGAAGATATTCTTTTTCCCAATGTAGGCCTCTTAGCGCTTAGCATGTCCAATTGCAGTTTCTACAGAAAGAGTGTTTCAGAACGGCTCAATCAAAAGTAAGGTTCAACTCTGTTAGTTGAATGCACAGAACAGAAAGAATTTTCACAGAATGCTACTCGGTAGATTATATTTGAATATATTCCTTTTTCCACTATTACCCTCTTAGCGCTCAGAATGTCCACTTGCATTTTCTACAGAAAGAGTGTTCAGAACCACGCAATCAAAAGTATGGTTTAACTCTGTTAGCTTAATGAACATATCAGAAATAAGTTTCACACAATGCTTCTGTGTAGTTTTTATTTGAAGATATTATTTTTCCCAGTATAGGCCTCTTAGCGCTCAGAATGTCCAATTGCAGTTTCTACAGAAAGAGAGTTTCAGAAAGGCTCAATCAAAAGTAAGGTTCAACTCTGTTAGTTGAATGCACAGAACAGAAAGAAGTTTCATACAATGCTTCTGTGTAGTTTATATTTGAACATATTCTTTTTCCACTATTACCCACTTAGCGCTACGAATGTCCAGTTGCATTTTCTACAGACAGAGTGTTTCAAAACTGCTCAATCAAAAGTATGGTTTAACTCTGTTAGCTGAATGCTCAGATCAGAAAGAAGTTTCACAGAATGCTTCTGTGTAGTTTATATTTGAATATATTCCTTTTTCCACTACTACGCTCTTAGCGCTCCAAATGTCCAGTTGCATTTTCTACAGAAAGAGTGTTCAGATCTGCTCAATCAAAAGTATGGTTTAACTCTGTTAGCTGAATGCACAGATCAGAAAGAAGTTTCACCGAATGATTCTGTGTAGTTTATATTTGAAGACATTCCTTTTTCCACTATTACCCTCTTAGCGCTCCGAATCTCCACTTGCATTTTCTACAAAAAGAGTGTTTCATAACTGCTCAATCAAAAATATGTTTTATCTCTGTTAACTGAATTTACAGATCAGAAATAAGTTTCACAGAATTCATCTGTGTAGTTTTTATTTGAAGATATTCTTTTTCCCAATGTAGGCCTCTTAGCGCTTAGCATGTCCAATTGCAGTTTCTACAGAAAGAGTGTTTCAGAACGGCTCAATCAAAAGTAAGGTTCAACTCTGTTAGTTGAATGCACAGAACAGAAAGAATTTTCACAGAATGCTACTCGGTAGATTATATTTGAATATATTCCTTTTTCCACTATTACCCTCTTAGCGCTCAGAATGTCCACTTGCATTTTCTACAGAAAGAGTGTTCAGAACCACGCAATCAAAAGTATGGTTTAACTCTGTTAGCTTAATGAACATATCAGAAATAAGTTTCACACAATGCTTCTGTGTAGTTTTTATTTGAAGATATTATTTTTCCCAGTATAGGCCTCTTAGCGCTCAGAATGTCCAATTGCAGTTTCTACAGAAAGAGAGTTTCAGAAAGGCTCAATCAAAAGTAAGGTTCAACTCTGTTAGTTGAATGCACAGAACAGAAAGAAGTTTCATACAATGCTTCTGTGTAGTTTATATTTGAACATATTCTTTTTCCACTATTACCCACTTAGCGCTACGAATGTCCAGTTGCATTTTCTACAGACAGAGTGTTTCAAAACTGCTCAATCAAAAGTATGGTTTAACTCTGTTAGCTGAATGCTCAGATCAGAAAGAAGTTTCACAGAATGCTTCTGTGTAGTTTATATTTGAATATATTCCTTTTTCCACTACTACTCTCTTAGCGCTCCAAATGTCCAGTTGCATTTTCTACAGAAAGAGGGTTCAGATCTGCTCAATCAAAAGTATGGTTTAACTCTGTTAGCTGAATGCGCAGATCAGAAAGAAGTTTCACAGAATGATTCTTTGTAGTTTATATTTGGAGATATTCCTTTTTCCACTATTACCCTCTTAGCGCTCCAAATCTCCACTTGCATTTTCTACAGAAAGAGTGTTTCAGAACGGCTCAATCAAAACTAAGGTTCAACTCTTTTAGTTGAACAAACAGAACAGAAAGAAGTTTCACACAATTCTTCTGTGTAGTTTTTATTTGTAGACATTCTTTTTCCCAATATAGGCCTCTTAGCGCTCAGAATGTCCAATTGCAGTTTCTACAGAAAGAGTGTTTCAGAACGGCTCAATCAAAAGTAAGGTTCAACTCTGTTAGTTGAATGCACAGAACAGAAAGAAGTTTCATACAATGCTTCCGTGTAGTTTATATTTGAACATATTCTTTTTTCCACTACTACCCACATAGCGCTACGAATGTCCAGTTGTATTTTCTACAGACAGAGTGTTTCAAAACTGCTCAATCAAAAGTATGGTTTAACTCTGTTAGCTGTATGCTCAGATCAGAAAGAAGTTTCACAGAATGCTTCTGTGTAGTTTATATTTGAATATATTCCTTTTTCCACTACTATGCTCTTAGCGCTCCAAATGTCCAGTTGCATTTTCAACAGAAAGAGTGTTCAGATCTGCTCAATCAAAAGTATGGTTTAACTCTGTTAGCTGAATGCACAGATCAGAAAGAAGTTTCACCGAATTATTCTGTGTAGTTTATATTTGAAGACATTCCTTTTTCCACTCTTACCGACTTAGCGCTCCGAATCTCCACTTGCATTTTCTACAAAAAGAGTGTTTCATAACTGCTCAATTAAAAATATGTTTTATCTCTGTTAACTGAATTTACAGATCAGAAATAAGTTTCACAGAATGCATCTGTGTAGTTTTTATTTGAAGATATTCTTTCTCCCAATGTAGGCCTCTTAGCGCTTAGCATGTCCAATTGCAGTTTCTACAGAAAGAGTGTTTCAGAACGGCTCAATCAAAAGTAAGGTTCAACTCTGTTAGTTGAATGCACAGAACAGAAAGAATTTTCACAGAATGCTACTGTGTAGTTTATATTTGAATATATTCCTTTTTCCACTATTACCCTCTTAGCGCTCCGAATGTCCACTTGCATTTTCTACAGAAAGAGTATTCAGAACTGCGCAATCAAAAGTATGGTTTAACTCTGTTAGCTTAATGAACATATCAGAAATAAGTTTCACACAATGCTTCTGTGTAGTTTTTATTTGAAGATATTATTTTTCCCAATAGAGGCCTCTTAGCGCTCAGAATGTCCAATTGCAGTTTCTACAGAAAGAGTGTTTCAGAAAGGCTCAATCAAAAGTAAGGTTCAAATTTGTTAGTTGAATGCACAGAACAGAAAGAAGTTTCATACAATGCTTCTGTGTAGTTTATATTTGAACATTTTTTTTTCCACTATTACCCACTTAGCGCTACGAATGTCCAGTTGCATTTTCTACAGACAGAGTGTTTCAAAACTGCTCAATGAAAAGTATGGTTTAACTCTGTTAGCTGAAAGCTCAGATCAGAAAGAAGTTTCACAGAATGCTTCTGTTTAGTTTATATTTGAATATATTCCTTTTTCCACTACTACTCTCTTAGCGCTCCAAATGTCCAGTTGCATTTTCTACAGAAAGAGTGTTCAGATCTGCTCAATCAAAAGTATGGTTTAACTCTGTTAGCTGAATGCACAGATCAGAAAGAAGTTTCACAGAATGATTCTGTGTAGTTTATATTTGGAGACATTCCTTTTTCCACTATTACCCTCTTAGCGCTCCGAATCTCCACTTGCATTTTCTACAGAAGGAGTGTTTCAGAACGGCTCAATCAAAACTAAGGTTCAACTCTTTTAGTTGAACATACAGAACAGAAAGAAGTTTCACACAATTCTTCTGTGTAGTTTTTATTTGTAGACATTCTTTTTCCCAATATAGGCCTCTTAGCGCTCAGAATGTCCAATTGCAGTTTCTACAGAAAGAGTGTTTCAGAACGGCTCAATCAAAAGTAAGGTTCAAGTCTGTTAGTTGAATGCACAGAACAGAAAGAAGTTTCATACAATGCTTCTGTGTAGTTTATATTTGAACATATTCTTTTTTCCACTATTAACCACTTAGCGCTACGAATGTCCAGTTGCATTTCCTACAGACAGAGTGTTTCAAAACTGCTCAATCAAAAGTATGGTATAACTCTGTTAGCTGAATGCTCAGATCAGAAAGAAGTTTCACAGAATGCTTCTGTGTAGTTTATATTTGAATATATTCCTTTTTCCACTAATACGCTCTTAGCGCTCCAAATGTCCAGTTGCATTTTCAACAGAAAGAGTGTTCAGATCTGCTCAATCAAAAGTATGGTTTAACTCTGTTAGCTGAATGCACAGATCAGAAAGAAGTTTCACCGAATGATTCTGTGTAGTTTATATTTGAAGACATTCCTTTTTCCACTATTACCCTCTTAGCGCTCCGAATCTCCACTTGCATTTTCTACAAAAAGAGTGTTTCATAACTGCTCAATCAAAAATATATTTTATCTCTGTTAACTGAATTTACAAATCAGAAATAAGTTTCACAAATGCATCTGTGTAGTTTTTATTTGAAGATATTCTTTTTCCCAATGTAGGCCTCTTAGCGCTTAGCATGTCCAATTGCAGTTTCTACAGAAAGAGTGTTTCAGAACGGCTCAATCAAAAGTAAGGTTCAACTCTGTTAGTTGAATGCACAGAACAGAAAGAATTTTCACAGAATGCTACTGTGTAGTTTATATTTGAATATATTCCTTTTTCCACTATTACCCTCTTAGTGCTCCGAATGTCCACTTGCATTTTCTACAGAAAGAGTGTTCAGAAATGCGCAATCAAAAGTATGGTTTAACTCTGTTAGCTTCATGAACATATCAGAAATAAGTTTCATACAATGCTTCTGTGTAGTTTTTATTTGAAGATATTATTTTTCCCATTATAGACCTCTTAGCGCTCAGAATGTCCAATTGCAGTTTCTACAGAAAGAGTGTTTCAGAAAGGCTCAATCAAAAGTAAGGTTCAACTCTGTTAGTTGAATGCACAGAACAGAAAGAAGTTTCATACAATGCTTCTGTGTAGTTTATATTTGAACATATTTTTTTTCCACTATTACCCACTTAGCGCTACGAATGTCCAGTTGCATTTTCTACAGACAGAGTGTTTCAAAACTGCTCAATCAAAAGTATGGTTTAACTCTGTTAGCTGAATGCTCAGATCAGAAAGAAGTTTCACAGAATGCTTCTGTGTAGTTTATATTTGAATATATTCCTTTTTCCACTACTACTCTCTTAGCGCTCCAAATGTCCAGTTGCATTTTCAACAGAAAGAGTGTTCAGATCTGCTCAATCAAAAGTATGGTTTAACTCTGTTAGCTGAATGCACAGATCAGAAAGAAGTTTCACAGAATGATTCTGTGTAGTTTATATTTGGAGACATTCCTTATTCCACTATTACCATCTTAGCACTCCGAATCTCCACTTGCATTTTCTACAGAAAGAGTGTATCAGAACGGCTCAATCAAAACTAAGGTTCAACTCTTTTAGTTGAACAAACAGAACAGAAAGAAGTTTCACACAATTCTTCTGTGTAGTTTTTATTTGTAGACATTCTATTTCCCAATATAGGCCTCTTAGCGCTCAGAATGTCCAATTGCAGTTTCTACAGAAAGAGTGTTTCAGAACGGCTCAATCAAAAGTAAGGTTCAACTCCGTTAGTTGAATGCACAGAACAGAAAGAAGTTTCATAAAATGCATCTGTGTAGTTTATATTTGAACGTATTCTTTTTTCCACTATTACCCACTTAGCGCTACGAATGTCCAGTTGCATTTTCTACAGACAGAGTGTTTCAAAACTGCTCAATCAAAAGTATGGTTTAACTCTGTTAGCTGAATGCTCAGATCAGAAAGAAGTTTCACAGAATGCTTCTGTGTAGTTTATATTTGAATATATTCCTTTTTCCACTACTACGCTCTTAGCGCTCCAAATGTCCAGTTGCATTTTCTACAGAAAGAGTGTTCAGATCTGCTCAATCAAAAGTATGGTTTAACTCTGTTAGCTGAATGCACAGATCAGAAAGAAGTTTCACCGAATGATTCTGTGTAGTTTATATTTGAAGACATTCCTTTTTCCACTATTACCCTCTTAGCGCTCCGAATCTCCACTTGCATTTTCTACAAAAAGAGTGTTTCATAACTGCTCAATCAAAAATATGTTTTATCTCTGTTAACTGAATTTACAGATCAGAAATAAGTTTCACAGAATGCATCTGTGTAGTTTTTATTTGAAGATATTCTTTTTCCCAATGTAGGCCTCTTAGCGCTTAGCATGTCCAATTGCAGTTTCTACAGAAAGAGTGTTTCAGAACGGCTCAATCAAAAGTAAGGTTCAACTCTGTTAGTTGAATGCACAGAACAGAAAGAATTTTCACAGAATGCTACTCGGTAGATTATATTTGAATATATTCCTTTTTCCACTATTACCCTCTTAGCGCTCAGAATGTCCACTTGCATTTTCTACAGAAAGAGTGTTCAGAACCACGCAATCAAAAGTATGGTTTAACTCTGTTAGCTTAATGAACATATCAGAAATAAGTTTCACACAATGCTTCTGTGTAGTTTTTATTTGAAGATATTATTTTTCCCAGTATAGGCCTCTTAGCGCTCAGAATGTCCAATTGCAGTTTCTACAGAAAGAGAGTTTCAGAAAGGCTCAATCAAAAGTAAGGTTCAACTCTGTTAGTTGAATGCACAGAACAGAAAGAAGTTTCATACAATGCTTCTGTGTAGTTTATATTTGAACATATTCTTTTTCCACTATTACCCACTTAGCGCTACGAATGTCCAGTTGCATTTTCTACAGACAGAGTGTTTCAAAACTGCTCAATCAAAAGTATGGTTTAACTCTGTTTGCTGAATGCTCAGATCAGAAAGAAGTTTCACAGAATGCTTCTGTGTAGTTTATATTTGAATATATTCCTTTTTCCACTACTACTCTCTTAGCGCTCCAAATGTCCAGTTGCATTTTCTACAGAAAGAGGGTTCAGATCTGCTCAATCAAAAGTATGGTTTAACTCTGTTAGCTGAATGCGCAGATCAGAAAGAAGTTTCACAGAATGATTCTTTGTAGTTTATATTTGGAGATATTCCTTTTTCCACTATTACCCTCTTAGCGCTCCAAATCTCCACTTGCATTTTCTACAGAAAGAGTGTTTCAGAACGGCTCAATCAAAACTAAGGTTCAACTCTTTTAGTTGAACAAACAGAACAGAAAGAAGTTTCACACAATTCTTCTGTGTAGTTTTTATTTGTAGACATTCTTTTTCCCAATATAGGCCTCTTAGCGCTCAGAATGTCCAATTGCAGTTTCTACAGAAAGAGTGTTTCAGAACGGCTCAATCAAAAGTAAGGTTCAACTCTGTTAGTTGAATGCACAGAACAGAAAGAAGTTTCATACAATGCTTCCGTGTAGTTTATATTTGAACATATTCTTTTTTCCACTACTACCCACATAGCGCTACGAATGTCCAGTTGCATTTTCTACAGACAGAGTGTTTCAAAACTGCTCAATCAAAAGTATGGTTTAACTCTGTTAGCTGTATGCTCAGATCAGAAAGAAGTTTCACAGAATGCTTCTGTGTAGTTTATATTTGAATATATTCCTTTTTCCACTACAATGCTCTTAGCGCTCCAAATGTCCAGTTGCATTTTCAACAGAAAGAGTGTTCAGATCTGCTCAATCAAAAGTATGGTTTAACTCTGTTAGCTGAATGCACAGATCAGAAAGAAGTTTCACCGAATTATTCTGTGTAGTTTATATTTGAAGACATTCCTTTTTCCACTCTTACCGACTTAGCGCTCCGAATCTCCACTTGCATTTTCTACAAAAAGAGTGTTTCATAACTGCTCAATTAAAAATATGTTTTATCTCTGTTAACTGAATTTACAGATCAGAAATAAGTTTCACAGAATGCATCTGTGTAGTTTTTATTTGAAGATATTCTTTTTCCCAATGTAGGCCTCTTAGCGCTTAGCATGTCCAATTGCAGTTTCTACAGAAAGAGTGTTTCAGAACGGCTCAATCAAAAGTAAGGTTCAACTCTGTTAGTTGAATGCACAGAACAGAAAGAATTTTCACAGAATGCTACTGTGTAGTTTATATTTGAATATATTCCTTTTTCCACTATTACCCTCTTAGCGCTCCGAATGTCCACTTGCATTTTCTACAGAAAGAGTATTCAGAACTGCGCAATCAAAAGTATGGTTTAACTCTGTTAGCTTAATGAACATATCAGAAATAAGTTTCACACAATGCTTCTGTGTAGTTTTTATTTGAAGATATTATTTTTCCCAATAGAGGCCTCTTAGCGCTCAGAATGTCCAATTGCAGTTTCTACAGAAAGAGTGTTTCAGAAAGGCTCAATCAAAAGTAAGGTTCAAATTTGTTAGTTGAATGCACAGAACAGAAAGAAGTTTCATACAATGCTTCTGTGTAGTTTATATTTGAACATTTTTTTTTCCACTATTACCCACTTAGCGCTACGAATGTCCAGTTGCATTTTCTACAGACAGAGTGTTTCAAAACTGCTCAATCAAAAGTATGGTTTAACTCTGTTAGCTGAATGCTCAGATCAGAAAGAAGTTTCACAGAATGCTTCTGTGTAGTTTATATTTGAATATATTCCTTTTTCCACTACTACTCTCTTAGCGCTCCAAATGTCCAGTTGCATTTTCAACAGAAAGAGTGTTCAGATCTGCTCAATCAAAAGTATGGTTTAACTCTGTTAGCTGAATGCACAGATCAGAAAGAAGTTTCACAGAATGATTCTGTGTAGTTTATATTTGGAGACATTCCTTATTCCACTATTACCATCTTAGCACTCCGAATCTCCACTTGCATTTTCTACAGAAAGAGTGTATCAGAACGGCTCAATCAAAACTAAGGTTCAACTCTTTTAGTTGAACAAACAGAACAGAAAGAAGTTTCACACAATTCTTCTGTGTAGTTTTTATTTGTAGACATTCTATTTCCCAATATAGGCCTCTTAGCGCTCAGAATGTCCAATTGCAGTTTCTACAGAAAGAGTGTTTCAGAACGGCTCAATCAAAAGTAAGGTTCAACTCCGTTAGTTGAATGCACAGAACAGAAAGAAGTTTCATAAAATGCATCTGTGTAGTTTATATTTGAACGTATTCTTTTTTCCACTATTACCCACTTAGCGCTACGAATGTCCAGTTGCATTTTCTACAGACAGAGTGTTTCAAAACTGCTCAATCAAAAGTATGGTTTAACTCTGTTAGCTGAATGCTCAGATCAGAAAGAAGTTTCACAGAATGCTTCTGTGTAGTTTATATTTGAATATATTCCTTTTTCCACTACTACGCTCTTAGCGCTCCAAATGTCCAGTTGCATTTTCTACAGAAAGAGTGTTCAGATCTGCTCAATCAAAAGTATGGTTTAACTCTGTTAGCTGAATGCACAGATCAGAAAGAAGTTTCACCGAATGATTCTGTGTAGTTTATATTTGAAGACATTCCTTTTTCCACTATTACCCTCTTAGCGCTCCGAATCTCCACTTGCATTTTCTACAAAAAGAGTGTTTCATAACTGCTCAATCAAAAATATGTTTTATCTCTGTTAACTGAATTTACAGATCAGAAATAAGTTTCACAGAATGCATCTGTGTAGTTTTTATTTGAAGATATTCTTTTTCCCAATGTAGGCCTCTTAGCGCTTAGCATGTCCAATTGCAGTTTCTACAGAAAGAGTGTTTCAGAACGGCTCAATCAAAAGTAAGGTTCAACTCTGTTAGTTGAATGCACAGAACAGAAAGAATTTTCACAGAATGCTACTCGGTAGATTATATTTGAATATATTCCTTTTTCCACTATTACCCTCTTAGCGCTCAGAATGTCCACTTGCATTTTCTACAGAAAGAGTGTTCAGAACCACGCAATCAAAAGTATGGTTTAACTCTGTTAGCTTAATGAACATATCAGAAATAAGTTTCACACAATGCTTCTGTGTAGTTTTTATTTGAAGATATTATTTTTCCCAGTATAGGCCTCTTAGCGCTCAGAATGTCCAATTGCAGTTTCTACAGAAAGAGAGTTTCAGAAAGGCTCAATCAAAAGTAAGGTTCAACTCTGTTAGTTGAATGCACAGAACAGAAAGAAGTTTCATACAATGCTTCTGTGTAGTTTATATTTGAACATATTCTTTTTCCACTATTACCCACTTAGCGCTACGAATGTCCAGTTGCATTTTCTACAGACAGAGTGTTTCAAAACTGCTCAATCAAAAGTATGGTTTAACTCTGTTTGCTGAATGCTCAGATCAGAAAGAAGTTTCACAGAATGCTTCTGTGTAGTTTATATTTGAATATATTCCTTTTTCCACTACTACTCTCTTAGCGCTCCAAATGTCCAGTTGCATTTTCTACAGAAAGAGGGTTCAGATCTGCTCAATCAAAAGTATGGTTTAACTCTGTTAGCTGAATGCGCAGATCAGAAAGAAGTTTCACAGAATGATTCTTTGTAGTTTATATTTGGAGATATTCCTTTTTCCACTATTACCCTCTTAGCGCTCCAAATCTCCACTTGCATTTTCTACAGAAAGAGTGTTTCAGAACGGCTCAATCAAAACTAAGGTTCAACTCTTTTAGTTGAACAAACAGAACAGAAAGAAGTTTCACACAATTCTTCTGTGTAGTTTTTATTTGTAGACATTCTTTTTCCCAATATAGGCCTCTTAGCGCTCAGAATGTCCAATTGCAGTTTCTACAGAAAGAGTGTTTCAGAACGGCTCAATCAAAAGTAAGGTTCAACTCTGTTAGTTGAATGCACAGAACAGAAATAAGTTTCATACAATGCTTCCGTGTAGTTTATATTTGAACATATTCTTTTTTCCACTACTACCCACATAGCGCTACGAATGTCCAGTTGCATTTTCTACAGACAGAGTGTTTCAAAACTGCTCAATCAAAAGTATGGTTTAACTCTGTTAGCTGTATGCTCAGATCAGAAAGAAGTTTCACAGAATGCTTCTGTGTAGTTTATATTTGAATATATTCCTTTTTCCACTACTATGCTCTTAGCGCTCCAAATGTCCAGTTGCATTTTCAACAGAAAGAGTGTTCAGATCTGCTCAATCAAAAGTATGGTTTAACTCTGTTAGCTGAATGCACAGATCAGAAAGAAGTTTCACCGAATTATTCTGTGTAGTTTATATTTGAAGACATTCCTTTTTCCACTCTTACCGACTTAGCGCTCCGAATCTCCACTTGCATTTTCTACAAAAAGAGTGTTTCATAACTGCTCAATTAAAAATATGTTTTATCTCTGTTAACTGAATTTACAGATCAGAAATAAGTTTCACAGAATGCATCTGTGTAGTTTTTATTTGAAGATATTCTTTTTCCCAATGTAGGCCTCTTAGCGCTTAGCATGTCCAATTGCAGTTTCTACAGAAAGAGTGTTTCAGAACGGCTCAATCAAAAGTAAGGTTCAACTCTGTTAGTTGAATGCACAGAACAGAAAGAATTTTCACAGAATGCTACTGTGTAGTTTATATTTGAATATATTCCTTTTTCCACTATTACCCTCTTAGCGCTCCGAATGTCCACTTGCATTTTCTACAGAAAGAGTATTCAGAACTGCGCAATCAAAAGTATGGTTTAACTCTGTTAGCTTAATGAACATATCAGAAATAAGTTTCACACAATGCTTCTGTGTAGTTTTTATTTGAAGATATTATTTTTCCCAATAGAGGCCTCTTAGCGCTCAGAATGTCCAATTGCAGTTTCTACAGAAAGAGTGTTTCAGAAAGGCTCAATCAAAAGTAAGGTTCAAATTTGTTAGTTGAATGCACAGAACAGAAAGAAGTTTCATACAATGCTTCTGTGTAGTTTATATTTGAACATTTTTTTTTCCACTATTACCCACTTAGCGCTACGAATGTCCAGTTGCATTTTCTACAGACAGAGTGTTTCAAAACTGCTCAATCAAAAGTATGGTTTAACTCTGTTAGCTGAAAGCTCAGATCAGAAAGAAGTTTCACAGAATGCTTCTGTTTAGTTTATATTTGAATATATTCCTTTTTCCACTACTACTCTCTTAGCGCTCCAAATGTCCAGTTGCATTTTCTACAGAAAGAGTGTTCAGATCTGCTCAATCAAAAGTATGGTTTAACTCTGTTAGCTGAATGCACAGATCAGAAAGAAGTTTCACAGAATGATTCTGTGTAGTTTATATTTGGAGACATTCCTTTTTCCACTATTACCCTCTTAGCGCTCCGAATCTCCACTTGCATTTTCTACAGAAGGAGTGTTTCAGAACGGCTCAATCAAAACTAAGGTTCAACTCTTTTAGTTGAACATACAGAACAGAAAGAAGTTTCACACAATTCTTCTGTGTAGTTTTTATTTGTAGACATTCTTTTTCCCAATATAGGCCTCTTAGCGCTCAGAATGTCCAATTGCAGTTTCTACAGAAAGAGTGTTTCAGAACGGCTCAATCAAAAGTAAGGTTCAAGTCTGTTAGTTGAATGCACAGAACAGAAAGAAGTTTCATACAATGCTTCTGTGTAGTTTATATTTGAACATATTCTTTTTTCCACTATTAACCACTTAGCGCTACGAATGTCCAGTTGCATTTCCTACAGACAGAGTGTTTCAAAACTGCTCAATCAAAAGTATGGTTTAACTCTGTTAGCTGAATGCTCAGATCAGAAAGAAGTTTCACAGAATGCTTCTGTGTAGTTTATATTTGAATATATTCCTTTTTCCACTAATACGCTCTTAGCGCTCCAAATGTCCAGTTGCATTTTCAACAGAAAGAGTGTTCAGATCTGCTCAATCAAAAGTATGGTTTAACTCTGTTAGCTGAATGCACAGATCAGAAAGAAGTTTCACCGAATGATTCTGTGTAGTTTATATTTGAAGACATTCCTTTTTCCACTATTACCCTCTTAGCGCTCCGAATCTCCACTTGCATTTTCTACAAAAAGAGTGTTTCATAACTGCTCAATCAAAAATATATTTTATCTCTGTTAACTGAATTTACAAATCAGAAATAAGTTTCACAAATGCATCTGTGTAGTTTTTATTTGAAGATATTCTTTTTCCCAATGTAGGCCTCTTAGCGCTTAGCATGTCCAATTGCAGTTTCTACAGAAAGAGTGTTTCAGAACGGCTCAATCAAAAGTAAGGTTCAACTCTGTTAGTTGAATGCACAGAACAGAAAGAATTTTCACAGAATGCTACTGTGTAGTTTATATTTGAATATATTCCTTTTTCCACTATTACCCTCTTAGTGCTCCGAATGTCCACTTGCATTTTCTACAGAAAGAGTGTTCAGAAATGCGCAATCAAAAGTATGGTTTAACTCTGTTAGCTTCATGAACATATCAGAAATAAGTTTCATACAATGCTTCTGTGTAGTTTTTATTTGAAGATATTATTTTTCCCATTATAGACCTCTTAGCGCTCAGAATGTCCAATTGCAGTTTCTACAGAAAGAGTGTTTCAGAAAGGCTCAATCAAAAGTAAGGTTCAACTCTGTTAGTTGAATGCACAGAACAGAAAGTAGTTTCATACAATGCTTCTGTGTAGTTTATATTTGAACATATTTTTTTTCCACTATTACCCACTTAGCGCTACGAATGTCCAGTTGCATTTTCTACAGACAGAGTGTTTCAAAACTGCTCAATCAAAAGTATGGTTTAACTCTGTTAGCTGAATGCTCAGATCAGAAAGAAGTTTCACAGAATGCTTCTGTGTAGTTTATATTTGAATATATTCCTTTTTCCACTACTACTCTCTTAGCGCTCCAAATGTCCAGTTGCATTTTCTACAGAAAGAGTGTTCAGATCTGCTCAATCAAAAGTATGGTTTAACTCTGTTAGCTGAATGCACAGATCAGAAAGAAGTTTCACAGAATGATTCTGTGTAGTTTATATTTGGAGACATTCCTTATTCCACTATTACCATCTTAGCACTCCGAATTTCCACTTGCATTTTCTACAGAAAGAGTGTATCAGAACGGCTCAATCAAAACTAAGGTTCAACTCTTTTAGTTGAACAAACAGAACAGAAAGAAGTTTCACACAATTCTTCTGTGTAGTTTTTATTTGTAGACATTCTATTTCCCAATATAGGCCTCTTAGCGCTCAGAATGTCCAATTGCAGTTTCTACAGAAAGAGTGTTTCAGAACGGCTCAATCAAAAGTAAGGTTCAACTCCGTTAGTTGAATGCACAGAACAGAAAGAAGTTTCATAAAATGCATCTGTGTAGTTTATATTTGAACGTATTCTTTTTTCCACTATTACCCACTTAGCGCTACGAATGTCCAGTTGCATTTTCTACAGACAGAGTGTTTCAAAACTGCTCAATCAAAAGTATGGTTTAACTCCGTTAGCTGAATGCTCAGATCAGAAAGAAGTTTCACAGAATGATTCTGTGTAGTTTATATTTGGAGACATTCCTTTTTCCACTACTACGCTCTTAGCGCTCCGAATCTCCACTTGCATTTTCTACAGAAAGAGTGTTTCAGAACGGCTCAATCAAAACTAAGGTTCAACTCTTTTAGTTGAACAAACAGAACAGAAAGCTGTTTCACACAATTCTTCTGTGTAGTTTTTATTTGTAGACATTCTTTTTCCCAGTATAGGCCTCTTAGCGCTCAGAATGTCCAATTGCAGTTTCTACAGAAAGAGTGTTTCAGAACGGCTCAATCAAAAGTAAGGTTCAACTCTGTTAGTTGAATGTACGGAACAGAAACAAGTTTCATACAATGCTTCTGTGTAGTTTATATTTGAACATATTCTTTTTTCCACTATTACCCACTTAGCGCTACGAATGTCCAGTTGCATTTTCTACAGACAGAGTGTTTCAAAACTGCTCAATCAAAAGTATGGTTTAACTCTGTTAGCTGAATGCTCAGATCAGAAAGAAGTTTCACAGAATGCTTCTGTGTAGTTTATATTTGAATATATTCCTTTTTCCACTACTACGCTCTTAGCGCTCCAAATGTCCAGTTGCATTTTCTACAGAAAGAGTGTTCAGATCTGCTCAATCAAAAGTATGGTTTAACTCTGTTAGCTGAATGCACAGATCAGAAAGAAGTTTCACCGAATGATTCTGTGTAGTTTATATTTGAAGACATTCCTTTTTCCACTATTACCCTCTTAGCGCTCCGAATCTCCACTTGCATTTTCTACAAAAAGAGTGTTTCATAACTGCTCAATCAAAAATATGTTTTATCTCTGTTAACTGAATTTACAGATCAGAAATAAGTTTCACAGAATGCATCTGTGTAGTTTTTATTTGAAGATATTCTTTTTCCCAATGTAGGCCTCTTAGCGCTTAGCATGTCCAATTGCAGTTTCTACAGAAAGAGTGTTTCAGAACGGCTCAATCAAAAGTAAGGTTCAACTCTGTTAGTTGAATGCACAGAACAGAAAGAATTTTCACAGAATGCTACTCGGTAGATTATATTTGAATATATTCCTTTTTCCACTATTACCCTCTTAGCGCTCAGAATGTCCACTTGCATTTTCTACAGAAAGAGTGTTCAGAACCACGCAATCAAAAGTATGGTTTAACTCTGTTAGCTTAATGAACATATCAGAAATAAGTTTCACACAATGCTTCTGTGTAGTTTTTATTTGAAGATATTATTTTTCCCAGTATAGGCCTCTTAGCGCTCAGAATGTCCAATTGCAGTTTCTACAGAAAGAGAGTTTCAGAAAGGCTCAATCAAAAGT
Source organism: Symphalangus syndactylus (assembly GCF_028878055.3). Taxonomy (NCBI): domain Eukaryota; kingdom Metazoa; phylum Chordata; class Mammalia; order Primates; family Hylobatidae; genus Symphalangus; species Symphalangus syndactylus. The sequence goes on from NC_072425.2 coordinate 154,105,870, forward strand.
AAGGTTCAACTCTGTTAGTTGAATGCACAGAACAGAAAGAAGTTTCATACAATGCTTCTGTGTAGTTTATATTTGAACATATTCTTTTTCCACTATTACCCACTTAGCGCTACGAATGTCCAGTTGCATTTTCTACAGACAGAGTGTTTCAAAACTGCTCAATCAAAAGTATGGTTTAACTCTGTTAGCTGAATGCTCAGATCAGAAAGAAGTTTCACAGAATGCTTCTGTGTAGTTTATATTTGAATATATTCCTTTTTCCACTACTACTCTCTTAGCGCTCCAAATGTCCAGTTGCATTTTCTACAGAAAGAGGGTTCAGATCTGCTCAATCAAAAGTATGGTTTAACTCTGTTAGCTGAATGCGCAGATCAGAAAGAAGTTTCACAGAATGATTCTTTGTAGTTTATATTTGGAGATATTCCTTTTTCCACTATTACCCTCTTAGCGCTCCAAATCTCCACTTGCATTTTCTACAGAAAGAGTGTTTCAGAACGGCTCAATCAAAACTAAGGTTCAACTCTTTTAGTTGAACAAACAGAACAGAAAGAAGTTTCACACAATTCTTCTGTGTAGTTTTTATTTGTAGACATTCTTTTTCCCAATATAGGCCTCTTAGCGCTCAGAATGTCCAATTGCAGTTTCTACAGAAAGAGTGTTTCAGAACGGCTCAATCAAAAGTAAGGTTCAACTCTGTTAGTTGAATGCACAGAACAGAAAGAAGTTTCATACAATGCTTCCGTGTAGTTTATATTTGAACATATTCTTTTTTCCACTACTACCCACATAGCGCTACGAATGTCCAGTTGCATTTTCTACAGACAGAGTGTTTCAAAACTGCTCAATCAAAAGTATGGTTTAACTCTGTTAGCTGTATGCTCAGATCAGAAAGAAGTTTCACAGAATGCTTCTGTGTAGTTTATATTTGAATATATTCCTTTTTCCACTACTATGCTCTTAGCGCTCCAAATGTCCAGTTGCATTTTCAACAGAAAGAGTGTTCAGATCTGCTCAATCAAAAGTATGGTTTAACTCTGTTAGCTGAATGCACAGATCAGAAAGAAGTTTCACCGAATTATTCTGTGTAGTTTATATTTGAAGACATTCCTTTTTCCACTCTTACCGACTTAGCGCTCCGAATCTCCACTTGCATTTTCTACAAAAAGAGTGTTTCATAACTGCTCAATTAAAAATATGTTTTATCTCTGTTAACTGAATTTACAGATCAGAAATAAGTTTCACAGAATGCATCTGTGTAGTTTTTATTTGAAGATATTCTTTTTCCCAATGTAGGCCTCTTAGCGCTTAGCATGTCCAATTGCAGTTTCTACAGAAAGAGTGTTTCAGAACGGCTCAATCAAAAGTAAGGTTCAACTCTGTTAGTTGAATGCACAGAACAGAAAGAATTTTCACAGAATGCTACTGTGTAGTTTATATTTGAATATATTCCTTTTTCCACTATTACCCTCTTAGCGCTCCGAATGTCCACTTGCATTTTCTACAGAAAGAGTATTCAGAACTGCGCAATCAAAAGTATGGTTTAACTCTGTTAGCTTAATGAACATATCAGAAATAAGTTTCACACAATGCTTCTGTGTAGTTTTTATTTGAAGATATTATTTTTCCCAATAGAGGCCTCTTAGCGCTCAGAATGTCCAATTGCAGTTTCTACAGAAAGAGTGTTTCAGAAAGGCTCAATCAAAAGTAAGGTTCAAATTTGTTAGTTGAATGCACAGAACAGAAAGAAGTTTCATACAATGCTTCTGTGTAGTTTATATTTGAACATTTTTTTTTCCACTATTACCCACTTAGCGCTACGAATGTCCAGTTGCATTTTCTACAGACAGAGTGTTTCAAAACTGCTCAATCAAAAGTATGGTTTAACTCTGTTAGCTGAAAGCTCAGATCAGAAAGAAGTTTCACAGAATGCTTCTGTTTAGTTTATATTTGAATATATTCCTTTTTCCACTACTACTCTCTTAGCGCTCCAAATGTCCAGTTGCATTTTCTACAGAAAGAGTGTTCAGATCTGCTCAATCAAAAGTATGGTTTAACTCTGTTAGCTGAATGCACAGATCAGAAAGAAGTTTCACAGAATGATTCTGTGTAGTTTATATTTGGAGACATTCCTTTTTCCACTATTACCCTCTTAGCGCTCCGAATCTCCACTTGCATTTTCTACAGAAGGAGTGTTTCAGAACGGCTCAATCAAAACTAAGGTTCAACTCTTTTAGTTGAACATACAGAACAGAAAGAAGTTTCACACAATTCTTCTGTGTAGTTTTTATTTGTAGACATTCTTTTTCCCAATATAGGCCTCTTAGCGCTCAGAATGTCCAATTGCAGTTTCTACAGAAAGAGTGTTTCAGAACGGCTCAATCAAAAGTAAGGTTCAAGTCTGTTAGTTGAATGCACAGAACAGAAAGAAGTTTCATACAATGCTTCTGTGTAGTTTATATTTGAACATATTCTTTTTTCCACTATTAACCACTTAGCGCTACGAATGTCCAGTTGCATTTCCTACAGACAGAGTGTTTCAAAACTGCTCAATCAAAAGTATGGTTTAACTCTGTTAGCTGAATGCTCAGATCAGAAAGAAGTTTCACAGAATGCTTCTGTGTAGTTTATATTTGAATATATTACTTTTTCCACTAATACGCTCTTAGCGCTCCAAATGTCCAGTTGCATTTTCAACAGAAAGAGTGTTCAGATCTGCTCAATCAAAAGTATGGTTTAACTCTGTTAGCTGAATGCACAGATCAGAAAGAAGTTTCACCGAATGATTCTGTGTAGTTTATATTTGAAGACATTCCTTTTTCCACTATTACCCTCTTAGCGCTCCGAATCTCCACTTGCATTTTCTACAAAAAGAGTGTTTCATAACTGCTCAATCAAAAATATGTTTTATCTCTGTTAACTGAATTTACAAATCAGAAATAAGTTTCACAAATGCATCTGTGTAGTTTTTATTTGAAGATATTCTTTTTCCCAATGTAGGCCTCTTAGCGCTTAGCATGTCCAATTGCAGTTTCTACAGAAAGAGTGTTTCAGAACGGCTCAATCAAAAGTAAGGTTCAACTCTGTTAGTTGAATGCACAGAACAGAAAGAATTTTCACAGAATGCTACTGTGTAGTTTATATTTGAATATATTCCTTTTTCCACTATTACCCTCTTAGCGCTCCGAATGTCCACTTGCATTTTCTACAGAAAGAGTGTTCAGAAATGCGCAATCAAAAGTATGGTTTAACTCTGTTAGCTTAATGAACATATCAGAAATAAGTTTCACACAATGCTTCTGTGTAGTTTTTATTTGAAGATATTATTTTTCCCATTATAGACCTCTTAGCGCTCAGAATGTCCAATTGCAGTTTCTACAGAAAGAGTGTTTCAGAAAGGCTCAATCAAAAGTAAGGTTCAACTCTGTTAGTTGAATGCACAGAACAGAAAGAAGTTTCATACAATGCTTCTGTGTAGTTTATATTTGAACATATTTTTTTTCCACTATTACCCACTTAGCGCTACGAATGTCCAGTTGCATTTTCTACAGACAGAGTGTTTCAAAACTGCTCAATCAAAAGTATGGTTTAACTCTGTTAGCTGAATGCTCAGATCAGAAAGAAGTTTCACAGAATGCTTCTGTGTAGTTTATATTTGAATATATTCCTTTTTCCACTACTACTCTCTTAGCGCTCCAAATGTCCAGTTGCATTTTCTACAGAAAGAGTGTTCAGATCTGCTCAATCAAAAGTATGGTTTAACTCTGTTAGCTGAATGCACAGATCAGAAAGAAGTTTCACAGAATGATTCTGTGTAGTTTATATTTGGAGACATTCCTTATTCCACTATTACCCTCTTAGCACTCCGAATCTCCACTTGCATTTTCTACAGAAAGAGTGTATCAGAACGGCTCAATCAAAACTAAGGTTCAACTCTTTTAGTTGAACAAACAGAACAGAAAGAAGTTTCACACAATTCTTCTGTGTAGTTTTTATTTGTAGACATTCAATTTCCCAATATAGGCCTCTTAGCGCTCAGAATGTCCAATTGCAGTTTCTACAGAAAGAGTGTTTCAGAACGGCTCAATCAAAAGTAAGGTTCAACTCCGTTAGTTGAATGCACAGAACAGAAAGAAGTTTCATAAAATGCTTCTGTGTAGTTTATATTTGAACGTATTCTTTTTTCCACTATTACCCACTTAGCGCTACGAATGTCCAGTTGCATTTTCTACAGACAGAGTGTTTCAAAACTGCTCAATCAAAAGTATGGTTTAACTCTGTTAGCTGAATGCTCAGATCAGAAAGAAGTTTCACAGAATGCTTCTGTGTAGTTTATATTTGAATATATTCTTTTTCCACTAATACGCTCTTAGCGCTCCAAATGTCCAGTTGCATTTTCAACAGAAAGAGTGTTCAGATCTGCTCAATCAAAAGTATGGTTTAACTCTGTTAGCTGAATGCACAGATCAGAAAGAAGTTTCACCGAATGATTCTGTGTAGTTTATATTTGAAGACATTCCTTTTTCCACTATTACCCTCTTAGCGCTCCGAATCTCCACTTGCATTTTCTACAAAAACAGTGTTTCATAACTGCTCAATCAAAAATATGTTTTATCTCTGTTAACTGAATTTACAAATCAGAAATAAGTTTCACAGAATGCATCTGTGTAATTTTTATTTGAAGATATTCTTTTTCCCAATGTAGGCCTCTTAGCGCTTAGCATGTCCAATTGCAGTTTCTACAGAAAGAGTGTTTCAGAACGGCTCAATCAAAAGTAAGGTTCAACTCTGTTAGTTGAATGCACAGAACAGAAAGAATTTTCACAGAATGCTACTGTGTAGTTTATATTTGAATATATTCCTTTTTCCACTATTACCCTCTTAGCGCTCCGAATGTCCACTTGCATTTTCTACAGAAAGAGTGTTCAGAACTTCGCAATCAAAAGTATGGTTTAACTCTGTTAGCTTAATGAACATATCAGAAATAAGTTTCACACAATGCTTCTGTGTAGTTTTTATTTGAAGATATTATTTTTCCCAATAGAGGCCTCTTAGCGCTCAGAATGTCCAATTGCAGTTTCTACAGAAAGAGTGTTTCAGAAAGGCTCAATCAAAAGTAACGTTCAACTCTGTTAGTTGAATGCACAGAACAGAAAGAAGTTTCATACAATGCTTCTGTGTAGTTTATATTTGAACATATTCTTTTTTCCACTATTACCCCCTTAGCGCTACGAATGTCCAGTTGCATTTTCTACAGACAGAGTGTTTCAAAACTGCTCAATCAAAAGTATGGTTTAACTCTGTTAGCTGAATGCTCAGATCAGAAAGAAGTTTCACAGAATGCTTCTGTGTAGTTTATATTTGAATATATTCCTTTTTCCACTACTACTCTCTTAGCGCTCCAAATGTCCAGTTGCATTTTCTACAGAAATAGTGTTCAGATCTGCTCAATCAAAAGTATGGTTTAACTCTGTTAGCTGAATGCACAGATCAGAAAGAAGTTTCACAGAATGATTCTGTGTAGTTTATATATGGAGACATTCCTTTTTCCACTATTACCCTCTTAGCGCTCCGAATCTCCACTTGCATTTTCTACAGAAAGAGTGTTTCAGAACGGCTCAATCAAAACTAAGGTTCAACTCTTTTAGTTGCACAAACAGAACAGAAAGAAGTTTCACACAATTCTTCTGTGTAGTTTTTATTTGTAGACATTCTTTTTCCCAGTATAGGCCTCTTAGCGCTCAGAATGTCCAATTGCAGTTTCTACAGAAAGAGTGTTTCAGAACGGCTCAATCAAAAGTAAGGTTCAACTCTGTTAGTTGAATGCACGGAACAGAAAGAAGTTTCACAGAATGCTTCTGTGTAGTTTATATTTGAACATGTTCTTTTTTCCACTATTACCCACTTAGCGCTACGAATGTCCAGTTGCATTTTCTACAGACAGAGTGTTTCAAAACTGCTCAATCAAAAGTATGGTTTAACTCTGTTAGCTGAATGCTCAGATCAGAAAGAAGTTTCACAGAATGCTTCTGTGTAGTTTATATTTGAATATATTCCTTTTTCCACTAATACGCTCTTAGCGCTCCAAATGACCAGTTGCATTTTCTACAGAAAGAGTGTTCAGATCTGCTCAATCAAAAGTATGGTTTAATTCTGTTAGCTGAATGCACAGATCAGAAAGAAGTTTCACCGAATGATTCTGTGTAGTTTATATTTCAAGACATTCCTTTTTCCACTATTACCCTCTTAGCGCTCCGAATCTCCACTTGCATTTTCTACAAAAAGAGTGTTTCATAACTGCTCAATCAAAAATATGTTTTATCTCTGTTAACTGAATTTACAGATCAGAAATAAGTTTCACAGAATGCATCTGTGTAGTTTTTATTTGAAGATATTCTTTTTCCCAATGTAGGCCTCTTAGCGATTAGCATGTCCAATTGCAGTATCTACAGAAAGAGTGTTTCAGAACGGCTCAATCAAAAGTAAGGTTCAACTCTGTTAGTTGAATGCACAGAACACAAAGAATTTTCCCAGAATGCTACTGTGTAGTTTATATTTGAATATATTTCTTTTTCCACTATTACCCTCTTAGCGCTCTGAATGTCCACTTGCATTTTCTACAGAAAGAGTGTTCAGAACTGCGCAATCAAAAGTATGGTTTAACTCTGTTAGCTTAATGAACATATCAGAAATAAGTTTCACACAATGCTTCTGTGTAGTTTTTATTTGAAGATATTATTTTTCCCAATAGAGGCCTCTTAGCGCACAGAATGTCCAATTGCAGTTTCTACAGAAAGAGTGTTTCAGAAAGGCTCAATCAAAAGTAAGGTTCAACTCTGTTAGTTGAATGCACAGAACAGAAAGAAGTTTCATACAATGCTTCTGTGTAGTTTATATTTGAACATATTCTTTTTTCCACTATTACCCACTTAGCGCTACGAATGTCCAGTTGCATTTTCTACAGACAGAGTGTTTCAAAACTGCTCAATCAAAAGTATGGTTTAACTCTGTTAGCTGAATGCTCAGATCAGAAAGAAGTTTCACAGAATGCATCTGTGTAGTTTATATTTGAATATATTCCTTTTTCCACTACTACTCTCTTAGCGCTCCAAATGTCCAGTTGCATTTTCTACAGAAAGAGTGTTCAGATCTGCTCAATCAAAAGTATGGTTTAACTCTGTTAGCTGAATGCACAGATCAGAAAGAAGTTTCACAGAATGATTCTGTGTAGTTTATATTTGGAGACATTCCTTTTTCCACTATTACCCTCTTAGCGCTCCGAATCTCCACTTGCATTTTCTACAGAAAGAGTGTTTCAGAACGGCTCAATCAAAACTAACGTTCAACTCTTTTAGTTGAACAAACAGAACAGAAAGAAGTTTCACACAATTCTTCTGTGTAGTTTTTATTTGTAGACATTCTTTTTCCCAGTATAGGCCTCTTAGCGCTCAGAATGTCCAATTGCAGTTTCTACAGAAAGAGTGTTTCAGAAAGGCTCAATCAAAAGTAAGGTTCAACTCTGTTAGTTGAATGCACGGAACAGAAACAAGTTTCATACAATGCTTCTGTGTAGTTTATATTTGAACATATTCTTTTTTCCACTATTACCCACTTAGCGCTACGAATGTCCAGTTGCATTTTCTACAGACAGAGTGTTTCAAAACTGCTCAATCAAAAGTATGGTTTAACTCTGTTAGCTGAATGCTCAGATCAGAAAGAAGTTTCACAGAATGCTTCTGTGTAGTTTATATTTGAATATATTCCTTTTTCCACTACTACGCTCTTAGCGCTCCAAATGTCCAGTTGCATTTTCTACAGAAAGAGTGTTCAGATCTGCTCAATCAAAAGTATGGTTTAACTCTGTTAGCTGAATGCACAGATCAGAAAGAAGTTTCACCGAATGATTCTGTGTAGTTTATGTTTGAAGACATTCCTTTTTCCACTATTACCCTCTTAGCGCTCCGAATCTCCACTTGCATTTTCTACAAAAAGAGTGTTTCATAACTGCTCAATCAAAAATATGTTTTATCTCTGTTAACTGAATTTACAGATCAGAAATAAGTTTCACAGAATGCATCTGTGTAGTTTTTATTTGAAGATATACTTTTTCCCAATGTAGGCCTCTTAGCGCTTAGCATGTCCAATTGCAGTTTCTACACAAAGAGTGTTTCAGAATGGCTCAATCAAAAGTAAGATTCAACTCTGTTAGTTGAATGCACAGAACAGAAAGAATTTTCACAGAATGCTACTGTGTAGTTTATATTTGAATATATTCCTTTTTCCACTATTACCCTCTTAGCGCTCCGAATGTCCACTTGCATTTTCTACAGAAAGTGTGTTCAGAACCGCGCAATCAAAAGTATGGTTTAACTCTGTTAGCTTTATGAACATATCAGAAATAAGTTTCACACAATGCTTCTGTGTAGTTTTTATTTGAAGATATTATTTTCCCCAATATAGGCCTCTTGGCGCTCAGAATGTCCAATTGTAGTTTCTACAGAAAGAGGGTTTCAGAAAGGCTCAATCAAAAGTAAGGTTCAACTCTGTTATTTGAATGCACAGAACAGAAAGAAGTTTCATACAATGCTTCTGTGTAGTTTATATTTGAACATATTCTTTTTTCCACTATTACCCACTTAGCGCTACGAATGTCCAGTTGCATTTTGTAGAGACAGAGTGTTTCAAAACTGCTCAATCAAAAGTATGGTTTAACTCTGTTAGCTGAATGCTCAGATCAGAAAGAAGTTTCACAGAATGCTTCTGTGTAGTTTATATTTGAATATATTCCTTTTTCCACTACTACGCTCTTAGCGCTCCAAATGTCCAGTTGCATTTTCTACAGAAACAGTGTTCAGATCTGCTCAATCAAAAGTATGGTTTAACTCTGTTAGCTGAATGCACAGATCAGAAAGAAGTTTCACCGAATGATTCTGTGTAGTTTATATTTGAAGATATTCCTTTTTCCACTATTACCCTCTTAGCGCTCCGAATCTCCACTTGCATTTTCTACAAAAAGAGTGTTTCATAACTGCTCAATCAAAAATATGTTTTATCTCTGTTAACTGAATTTACAGATCAGAAATAAGTTTCACAGAATGCATCTGTGTAGTTTTTATTTGAAGATAATCTTTTTCCCAATGTAGGCCTCTTAGCGCTTAGCATGTTCAATTGCAGTTTCTACAGAAAGAGTGTTTCAGAACGGCTCAATCAAAAGTAAGGTTCAACTCTGTTAGTTGAATGCACAGAACAGGAAGAATTTTCACAGAATGCTACTGTGTAGTTTATATTTGAATATATTCCTTTTTCCACTATTACCCTCTTAGCGCTCCGAATGTCCACTTGCATTTTCTACAGAAAGAGTGTTCAGAACTGCGCAATCAAAACTAAGGTTCAACTCTTTTAGTTGAACAAACAGAACAGAAAAAAGTTTCACACAATGCTTCTGTGTAGTTTTTATTTGTAGACATTCTTTTTCCCAATATAGGCCTCTTAGCGCTCAGAATGTCCAATTGCAATTTCTACAGAAAGAGTGATTCAGAACGGCTCAATCAAACGTAAGTTTCAACTCTGTTAGTTGAATGCACAGAACAGAAAGAAGTTTCATACAATGCTTCTGTGTAGTTTATATTTGAACATATTCTTTTTTCCACTATTACCCACTTAGCGCTACGAATGTCCAGTTGCATTTTCTACAGACAGAGTGTTTCAAAACTGCTCAATCAAAAGTATGTTTTAACTCTGTTAGCTGAATGCTCAGATCAGAAAGAAGTTTCACAGAATGCTTCTGTGTAGTTTATATTTGAATATATTCCTTTTTCCACTACTACGCTCTTAGCGCTCCAAATGTCCAGTTGCATTTTCTACAGAAAGAGTGTTCAGATCTGCTCAATCAAAAGTATGGTTTAACTCTGTTAGCTGAATGCACAGGTCAGAAAGAAGTTTCACCGAATGATTCTGTGTAGTTTATATTTGAAGACATTACTTTTTCCACTATTACCTTCTCAGCGCTCCGAATCTCCACTTGCATTTTCTACAAAAACAGTGTTTCATAACTGCTCAATCAAAAATATGTTTTATCTCTGTTAACTGAATTTACAGATCAGAAATAAGTTTCACAGAATGCATCTGTGTAGTTTTTATTTGAAGATATTCTTTTTCCCAATGTAGGCCTCTTAGCGCTTAGCATATCCAATTGCAGTTTCTACAGAAAGAGTGTTTCCGAACGGCGCAATCAAAAGTAAGGTTCAACTCTGTTAGTTGAATGCACACAACACAAAGAATTTTCACAGAATGCTACTGTGTAGTTTATATTTGAATATATTCCTTTTTCCACTATTACCCTCTTAGCGCTCCGAATGTCCACTTGCATTTTCTACAGAAAGAGTGTTCAGAACTGCGCAATCAAAAGTATGGTTTAACTCTGTTAGCTTAATGAACATATCAGAAATAAGTTTCACACAATGCTTCTGTGTAGTTTTTATTTGAAGATATTATTTTTCCCAATAGAGGCCTCTTAGCGCTCAGAATGTCCAATTGCAGTTTCTACAGAAAGAGTGTTTCAGAAAGGCTCAATCAAAAGTAAGGTTCAACTCTGTTAGTTGAATGCACAGAACAGAAAGAAGTTTCATACAATGCTTCTGTGTAGTTTATATTTGAACATATTTTTTTTTCCACTATTACCCACTTATCGCTACGAATGTCCAGTTGCATTTTCTACAGACAGAGTGTTTCAAAACTGCTCAATCAAAAGTATGGTTTAACTCTGTTAGCTGAATGCTCAGATCAGAAAGAATTTTCACAGAATGATTCTGTGTAGTTTATATTTGGAGACATTCCTTTTTCCACTATTACCCTCTTAGCGCTCCGAATCTCCACTTGCATTTTCTACAGAAAGAGTGTTTCAGAACGGCTCAATCAAAACTAAGGTTCAAATCTTTTAGTTGAACAAACAGAACAGAAAGAAGTTTCACACAATTCCTCTGTGTAGTTTTTATTTGTAGACATTCTTTTTCCCAATATAGGCCTCTTAGCGCTCAGAATGTCCAATTGCAGTTTCTACAGAAAGAGTGTTTCAGAACGGCTCAATCAAAAGTAAGGTTCAACTCTGTTAGTTGAATGCACAGAACAGAAAGAAGTTTCATACAATGCTTCTGTGTAGTTTATATTTGAACATATTCTTTTTTCCACTATTACCCACTTAGCGCTACGAATGTAAAGTTGCATTTTCTACAGACAGAGTGTTTCAAAACTGCTCAATCAAAATTATGGTTTAACTCTGTTAGCTGAATGCTCAGATCAGAAAGAAGTTTCACAGAATGCTTCTGTGTAGTTTATATTTGAATATATTCCTTATTCCACTACTACGCTCTTAGCGCTCCAAATGTCCAGTTGCATTCTCTACAGAAAGAGTGTTCAGATCTGCTCAATCAAAAGTATGGTTTAACTCTGTTAGCTGAATGCACAGATCAGAAAGAAGTTTCACCGAATGATTCTGTGTAGTTTATATTTGAAGACATTCCTTTTTCCACTATTACCCTCTTAGCGCTCCGAATCTCCACTTGCATTTTCTACAAAAACAGTGTTTCATAACTGCTCAATCAAAAATATGTTTTATCTCTGTTAACTGAATTTACAGATCAGAAATAAGTTTCACAGAATGCATCTGTGTAGTTTTTATTTGAAGATATTCTTTTTCCCAATGTAGGCCTCTTAGCGCTTAGCATGTCCAATTGCAGTTTCTACAGAAAGAGTGTTTCAGAACGGCTCAAACAAAAGTAAGGTTCAACTCTGTTAGTTGAATGCACAGAACAGAAAGAATTTTCACAGAATGCTACTGTGTAGTTTATATTTGAATATATTCCTTTTTCCACTATTACCCTCTTAGCGCGCCGAATGTCCACTTGCATTTTCTACAGAAAGAGTGTTCAGAACTGCGCAATCAAAAGTATGGTTTAACTCTGTTAGCTTAATGAACATATCAGAAATAAGTTTCACACAATGCTTCTGTGTAGTTTTTATTTGAAGATATTATTTTTCCCACTAGAGGCCTCTTAGCGCTCAGAATGTCCAATTGCAGTTTCTACAGAAAGAGTGTTTCAGAACGGCTCAATCAAAAGTAAGGTTCAACTCTGTTAGTTGAATGCACAGAACAGAAAGAAGTTTCATACAATGTTTCTGTGTAGTTTATATTTGAACATATTCTTTTTTCCACTATTACCCACTTAGCGCTACGAATGTCCAGTTGCATTTTCTACAGACAGAGTGTTTCAAAACTGGTCAATCAAAAGTATGGTTTAATTCTGTTAGCTGAATGCTCAGATCACAAAGGAGTTTCACAGAATGCTTCTGTGTAGTTTATATTTGAATATATTTCTTTTTCCACTACTACGCTCTTAGCGCTCCAAATGTCCAGTTGCATTTTCTACAGAAAGAGTGTTCAGATATGCTCAATCAAAAGTATGGTTTAACTCTGTTAGCTGAATGCACAGATCAGAAATAAGTTTCACCGAATTATTCTTTGTAGTTTATATTTGAAGACATTCCTTCTTCCACTATTACCCTCTTAGCGCTCCGAATCCCCACTTGCATTTTCTACAAAAAGAGTGTTTAATAACTGCTCAATCAAAAATATGTTTTATCTCTGTTAACTGAATTTACAGATCAGAAATAATTTTCACAGAATGCATCTGTGTAGTTTTTATTTGAAGATATTCTTTTTCCCAATGTAGGCCTCTTAGCGCTTAGCATGTCCAATTGCAGTTTCTACAGAAATAGTGTTTCAGAGCGGCTCAATCAAAAGTAAGGTTCAACTCTGTTACTTGAATGCACAGAACAGGAAGAATTTTCACAGAACGCTACTGTGTAGTTTATATTTGAATATATTCCTTTTTCCACTATTACCATCTTAGCGCTCCGAATGTCCACTTGCATTTTCTACAGAAAGAGTGTTCAGAACTGCGCAATCAAAACTAAGGTTCAACTCTTTTAGTTGAACAAACAGAACAGAAAGAAGTTTCACACAATGCTTCTGTGTAGTTTTTATTTGTAGACATTCTTTTTCCCAATATAGGCCTCTTAGCGCTCAGAATGTCCAATTGCAGTTTCTACAGAAAGAGTGTTTCAGAACGGCTCAATCAAAAGTAAGGTTCAACTCTGTTAGTTGAATGCACAGAACAGAAAGATGTTTCATACAATGCTTCTGTGTAGTTTATATTTGAACATATTCTTTTTTCCACTATTACCCACTTAGCGCTACGAATGTCCAGTTGCATTTTCTACAGACAGAGTGTTCCAAAACTGCTCAATCAAAAGTATGGTTTAACTCTGTTAGCTGAATGCTCAGATCAGAAAGAAGTTTGACAGAATGCTTCTGTGTAGTTTATATTTGAATATATTCCTTTTTCCACTACTACGCTCTTAGCGCTCCAAATGTAAAGTTGCATTTTCTACAGAAAGAGTGTTCAGATCTGCTCAATCAAAAGTATGGTTTAACTCTGTTAGCTGAATGCACAGATCAGAAAGAAATTTCACCGAATGATTCTGTGTAGTTTATATTTGAAGACATTCCTTTTTCCACTATTACCCTCTTAGCGCTCCGAATCTCCACTTGCATTTTCTACAAAAACAGTGTTTCATATCTGCTCAATCAAAAATATGTTTTATCTCTGTTAACTGAATTTACAGATCAGAAATAAGTTTCACAGAATGCATCTGTGTAGTTTTTATTTGAAGATATTCTTTTTTCCAATGTAGGCCTCTTAGCGCTTAGCATGTCCAATTGCAGTTTCTACAGAAAGAGTGTTTCAGAACGGCTCAATCAAAAGTAAGGTTCAACTCTGTTAGTTGAATGCACAGAACACAAAGAATTTTCACAGAATGCTACTGTGTAGTTTATATTTGAATATATTCCTTTTTCCACTATTACCCTCTTAGCGCTCCGAATGTCCACTTGCATTTTCTACAGAAAGAGTGTTCAGAACTGCGCAATCAAAAGTATGGTTTAACTCTGTTAGCTTAATGAACATATCAGAAATAAGTTTCACACAATGCTTCTGTGTAGTTTTTATTTGAAGATATTATTTTTCCCAATAGAGGCCTCTTAGCGCTCAGAATGTCCAATTGCAGTTTCTACAGAAAGAGTGTTTCAGAAAGGCTCAATCAAAAGTAAGGTTCAACTCTGTTAGTTGAATGCACAGAACAGAAAGAAGTTTCATACAATGCTTCTGTGTAGTTTATATTTGAACATATTCTTTTTTCCACTATTACCCACTTAGCGCTACGAATGTCCAGTTGCATTTTCTACAGACAGAGTGTTTCAAAACTGCTCAATCAAAAGTATGGTTTAACTCTGTTAGCTGAATGCTCAGATCAGAAAGAAGTTTCACAGAATGCTTCTGTGTAGTTTATATTTGAATATATTCCTTTTTCCACTACTACTCTCTTAGCGCTCCAAATGTCCAGTTGCATTTTCTACAGAAAGAGTGTTCAGATCTGCTCAATCAAAAGTATGGTTTAACTCTGTTAGCTGAATGCACAGATCAGAAAGAATTTTCACAGAATGATTCTGTGTAGTTTATATTTGGAGACATTCCTTTTTCCACTATTACCCTCTTAGCGCTCCGAATCTCCACTTGCATTTTCTACAGAAAGAGTGTTTCAGAACGGCTCAATCAAAACTAAGGTTCAAATCTTTTAGTTGAACAAACAGAACAGAAAGAAGTTTCACACAATTCCTCTGTGTAGTTTTTATTTGTAGACATTCTTTTTCCCAATATAGGCCTCTTAGCGCTCAGAATGTCCAATTGCAGTTTCTACAGAAAGAGTGTTTCAGAACGGCTCAATCAAAAGTAAGGTTCAACTCTGTTAGTTGAATGCACAGAACAGAAAGAAGTTTCATACAATGCTTCTGTGTAGTTTATATTTGAACATATTCTTTTTTCCACTATTACCCACTTAGCGCTACGAATGTAAAGTTGCATTTTCTACAGACAGAGTGTTTCAAAACTGCTCAATCAAAATTATGGTTTAACTCTGTTAGCTGAATGCTCAGATCAGAAAGAAGTTTCACAGAATGCTTCTGTGTAGTTTATATTTGAATATATTCCTTATTCCACTACTACGCTCTTAGCGCTCCAAATGTCCAGTTGCATTCTCTACAGAAAGAGTGTTCAGATCTGCTCAATCAAAAGTATGGTTTAACTCTGTTAGCTGAATGCACAGATCAGAAAGAAGTTTCACCGAATGATTCTGTGTAGTTTATATTTGAAGACATTCCTTTTTCCACTATTACCCTCTTAGCGCTCCGAATCTCCACTTGCATTTTCTACAAAAACAGTGTTTCATAACTGCTCAATCAAAAATATGTTTTATCTCTGTTAACTGAATTTACAGATCAGAAATAAGTTTCACAGAATGCATCTGTGTAGTTTTTATTTGAAGATATTCTTTTTCCCAATGTAGGCCTCTTAGCGCTTAGCATGTCCAATTGCAGTTTCTACAGAAAGAGTGTTTCAGAACGGCTCAAACAAAAGTAAGGTTCAACTCTGTTAGTTGAATGCACAGAACAGAAAGAATTTTCACAGAATGCTACTGTGTAGTTTATATTTGAATATATTCCTTTTTCCACTATTACCCTCTTAGCGCGCCGAATGTCCACTTGCATTTTCTACAGAAAGAGTGTTCAGAACTGCGCAATCAAAAGTATGGTTTAACTCTGTTAGCTTAATGAACATATCAGAAATAAGTTTCACACAATGCTTCTGTGTAGTTTTTATTTGAAGATATTATTTTTCCCACTAGAGGCCTCTTAGCGCTCAGAATGTCCAATTGCAGTTTCTACAGAAAGAGTGTTTCAGAACGGCTCAATCAAAAGTAAGGTTCAACTCTGTTAGTTGAATGCACAGAACAGAAAGAAGTTTCATACAATGTTTCTGTGTAGTTTATATTTGAACATATTCTTTTTTCCACTATTACCCACTTAGCGCTACGAATGTCCAGTTGCATTTTCTACAGACAGAGTGTTTCAAAACTGGTCAATCAAAAGTATGGTTTAATTCTGTTAGCTGAATGCTCAGATCACAAAGGAGTTTCACAGAATGCTTCTGTGTAGTTTATATTTGAATATATTTCTTTTTCCACTACTACGCTCTTAGCGCTCCAAATGTCCAGTTGCATTTTCTACAGAAAGAGTGTTCAGATATGCTCAATCAAAAGTATGGTTTAACTCTGTTAGCTGAATGCACAGATCAGAAATAAGTTTCACCGAATTATTCTTTGTAGTTTATATTTGAAGACATTCCTTCTTCCACTATTACCCTCTTAGCGCTCCGAATCCCCACTTGCATTTTCTACAAAAAGAGTGTTTAATAACTGCTCAATCAAAAATATGTTTTATCTCTGTTAACTGAATTTACAGATCAGAAATAATTTTCACAGAATGCATCTGTGTAGTTTTTATTTGAAGATATTCTTTTTCCCAATGTAGGCCTCTTAGCGCTTAGCATGTCCAATTGCAGTTTCTACAGAAATAGTGTTTCAGAGCGGCTCAATCAAAAGTAAGGTTCAACTCTGTTACTTGAATGCACAGAACAGGAAGAATTTTCACAGAACGCTACTGTGTAGTTTATATTTGAATATATTCCTTTTTCCACTATTACCCTCTTAGCGCTCCGAATGTCCACTTGCATTTTCTACAGAAAGAGTGTTCAGAACTGCGCAATCAAAACTAAGGTTCAACTCTTTTAGTTGAACAAACAGAACAGAAAGAAGTTTCACACAATGCTTCTGTGTAGTTTTTATTTGTAGACATTCTTTTTCCCAATATAGGCCTCTTAGCGCTCAGAATGTCCAATTGCAGTTTCTACAGAAAGAGTGTTTCAGAACGGCTCAATCAAAAGTAAGGTTCAACTCTGTTAGTTGAATGCACAGAACAGAAAGATGTTTCATACAATGCTTCTGTGTAGTTTATATTTGAACATATTCTTTTTTCCACTATTACCCACTTAGCGCTACGAATGTCCAGTTGCATTTTCTACAGACAGAGTGTTCCAAAACTGCTCAATCAAAAGTATGGTTTAACTCTGTTAGCTGAATGCTCAGATCAGAAAGAAGTTTGACAGAATGCTTCTGTGTAGTTTATATTTGAATATATTCCTTTTTCCACTACTACGCTCTTAGCGCTCCAAATGTAAAGTTGCATTTTCTACAGAAAGAGTGTTCAGATCTGCTCAATCAAAAGTATGGTTTAACTCTGTTAGCTGAATGCACAGATCAGAAAGAAATTTCACCGAATGATTCTGTGTAGTTTATATTTGAAGACATTCCTTTTTCCACTATTACCCTCTTAGCGCTCCGAATCTCCACTTGCATTTTCTACAAAAACAGTGTTTCATATCTGCTCAATCAAAAATATGTTTTATCTCTGTTAACTGAATTTACAGATCAGAAATAAGTTTCACAGAATGCATCTGTGTAGTTTTTATTTGAAGATATTCTTTTTTCCAATGTAGGCCTCTTAGCGCTTAGCATGTCCAATTGCAGTTTCTACAGAAAGAGTGTTTCAGAACGGCTCAATCAAAAGTAAGGTTCAACTCTGTTAGTTGAATGCACAGAACACAAAGAATTTTCACAGAATGCTACTGTGTAGTTTATATTTGAATATATTCCTTTTTCCACTATTACCCTCTTAGCGCTCCGAATGTCCACTTGCATTTTCTACAGAAAGAGTGTTCAGAACTGCGCAATCAAAAGTATGGTTTAACTCTGTTAGCTTAATGAACATATCAGAAATAAGTTTCACACAATGCTTCTGTGTAGTTTTTATTTGAAGATATTATTTTTCCCAATAGAGGCCTCTTAGCGCTCAGAATGTCCAATTGCAGTTTCTACAGAAAGAGTGTTTCAGAAAGGCTCAATCAAAAGTAAGGTTCAACTCTGTTAGTTGAATGCACAGAACAGAAAGAAGTTTCATACAATGCTTCTGTGTAGTTTATATTTGAACATATTCTTTTTTCCACTATTACCCACTTAGCGCTACGAATGTCCAGTTGCATTTTCTACAGACAGAGTGTTTCAAAACTGCTCAATCAAAAGTATGGTTTAACTCTGTTAGCTGAATGCTCAGATCAGAAAGAAGTTTCACAGAATGCTTCTGTGTAGTTTATATTTGAATATATTCCTTTTTCCACTACTACTCTCTTAGCGCTCCAAATGTCCAGTTGCATTTTCTACAGAAAGAGTGTTCAGATCTGCTCAATCAAAAGTATGGTTTAACTCTGTTAGCTGAATGCACAGATCAGAAAGAAGTTTCACAGAATGATTCTGTGTAGTTTATATTTGGAGACATTCCTTTTTCCACTATTACCCTCTTAGCGCTCCGAATCTCCACTTGCATTTTCTACAGAAAGAGTGTTTCAGAACGGCTCAATCAAAACTAAGGTTCAACTCTTTTAGTTGAACAAACAGAACAGAAAGAAGTTTCACACAATTCTTCTGTGTAGTTTTTATTTGTAGACATTCTTTTTCCCAATATAGGCCTCTTAGCGCTCAGAATGTCCAATTGCAGTTTCTACAGAAAGAGTGTTTCAGAACGGCTCAATCAAAAGTAAGGTTCAACTCTGTTAGTTGAATGCACAGAACAGAAAGAAGTTTCATACAATGCTTCTGTGTAGTTTATATTTGAACATATTCTTTTTTCCACTATTACCCACTTAGCGCTACGAATGTCCAGTTGCATTTTCTACAGACAGATTGTTTCAAAACTGCTCAATCAAAAGTATGGTTTAACTCTGTTAGCTGAATGCTCAGATCAGAAAGAAGTTTCACAGAATGCTTCTGTGTAGTTTATATTTGAATATATTCCTTATTCCACTACTACGCTCTTAGCGCTCCAAATGTCCAGTTGCATTTTCTACAGAAAGAGTGTTCAGATCTGCTCAATCAAAAGTATGGTTTAACTCTGTTAGCTGAATGCACATATCAGAAAGAAGTTTCACCGAATGATTCTGTGTAGTTTATATTTGAAGACATTCCTTTTTCCACTATTACCCTCTTAGCGCTCCGAATCTCCACTTGCATTTTCTACAAAAACAGTGTTTCATAACTGCTCAATCAAAAATATGTTTTATCTCTGTTAACTGAATTTACAGATCAGAAATAAGTTTCACAGAATGCATCTGTGTAGTTTTTATTTGAAGATATTCTTTTTCCCAATGTAGGCCTCTTAGCGCTTAGCATGTCCAATTGCAGTTTCTACAGAAAGAGTGTTTCAGAACGGCTCAATCAAAAGTAAGGTTCAACTCTGTTAGTTGAATGCACAGAACAGAAAGAATTTTCACAGAATGCTACTGTGTAGTTTATATTTGAATATATTCCTTTTTCCACTATAACCCTCTTAGCGCTCCGAATGTCCACTTGCATTTTCTACAGAAAGAGTGTTCAGAACTGCACAATCAAAAGTATGGTTTAACTCTGTTAGCTTAATGAACATATCAGAAATAAGTTTCACACAATGCTTCTGTGTAGTTTTTATTTGAAGATATTATTTTTCCCAATAGAGGCCTCTTAGCTCTCAGAATGTCCAATTGCAGTTTCTTCAGAAAGAGTGTTTCAGAAAGGCTCAATCAAAAGTAAGGTTCAACTCTGTTAGTTGAATGCACAGAACAGAAAGTAGTTTCATACAATGCTTCTGTGTAGTTTATATTTGAACATATTCTTTTTTCCACTATTACCCACTTAGCGCTAGGAATGTCCTGTTGCATTTTCTACAGACAGAGTGTTTCAAAACTGCTCAATCAAAAGTATGGTTTAACTCTGTTAGCTGAATGCTCAGATCAGAAAGAAGTTTCACAGAATGCTTCTGTGTAGTTTATATTTGAATATATTACTTTTTCCACTACTACGCTCTTAGCGCTCCAAATGTCCAGTTGCATTTTCTACAGAAAGAGTGTTCAGATATGCTCAATCAAAAGTATGGTTTAACTCTGTTAGCTGAATGCACAGATCAGAAAGAAGTTTCACCGAATGATTCTGTGTAGTTTATATTTGAAGACATTCCTTTTTCCACTATTACCCTCTTAGCGCTCCGAATCTCCACTTGCATTTTCTACAAAAACAGTGTTTCATAACTGCTCAATCAAAAATATGTTTTATCTCTGTTAACTGAATTTACAGATCAGAAATAAGTTTCACAGAATGCATCTGTGTAGTTTTTATTTGAAGATATTCTTTTTCCCAATGTAGGCCTCTTAGCGCTTAGCATGTCCAATTGCAGTTTCTACAGAAAGAGTGTTTCAGAACGGCTCAATCAAAAGTAAGGTTCAACTCTGTTAGTTGAATGCACAGAACAGAAAGAATTTTCACAGAATGCTACTGTGTAGTTTATATTTGAATATATTCCTTTTTCCACTATAACCCTCTTAGCGCTCCGAATGTCCACTTGCATTTTCTACAGAAAGAGTGTTCAGAACTGCACAATCAAAAGTATGGTTTAACTCTGTTAGCTTAATGAACATATCAGAAATAAGTTTCACACAATGCTTCTGTGTAGTTTTTATTTGAAGATATTATTTTTCCCAATAGAGGCCTCTTAGCTCTCAGAATGTCCAATTGCTGTTTCTTCAGAAAGAGTGTTTCAGAAAGGCTCAATCAAAAGTAAGGTTCAACTCTGTTAGTTGAATGCACAGAACAGAAAGTAGTTTCATACAATGCTTCTGTGTAGTTTATATTTGAACATATTCTTTTTTCCACTATTACCCACTTAGCGCTAGGAATGTCCTGTTGCATTTTCTACAGACAGAGTGTTTCAAAACTGCTCAATCAAAAGTATGGTTTAACTCTGTTAGCTGAATGCTCAGATCAGAAAGAAGTTTCACAGAATGCTTCTGTGTAGTTTATATTTGAATATATTACTTTTTCCACTACTACGCTCTTAGCGCTCCAAATGTCCAGTTGCATTTTCTACAGAAAGAGTGTTCAGATATGCTCAATCAAAAGTATGGTTTAACTCTGTTAGCTGAATGCACAGATCAGTAATAAGTTTCACCGAATGATTCTGTGTAGTTTATATTTGAAGACATTCCTTCTTCCACTATTACCCTCTTAGCGCTCCGAATCTCCACTTGCATTTTCTACAAAAAGAGTGTTTAATAACTGCTCAATCAAAAATATGTTTTATCTCTGTTAACTGAATTTACAGATCAGAAATAATTTTCACAGAATGCATCTGTGTAGTTTTTATTTGAAGATATTCTTTTTCCCAATGTAGGCCTCTTAGCGCTTAGCATGTCCAATTGCAGTTTCTACAGAAATAGTGTTTCAGAGCGGCTCAATCAAAAGTAAGGTTCAACTCTGTTACTTGAATGCACAGAACAGGAAGAATTTTCACAGAATGCTACTGTGTAGTTTATATTTGAATATATTCCTTTTTCCACTATTACCCTCTTAGCGCTCCGAATGTCCACTTGCATTTTCTACAGAAAGAGTGTTCAGAACTGCGCAATCAAAACTAAGGTTCAACTCTTTTAGTTGAACAAACAGAACAGAAAGAAGTTTCACACAATGCTTCTGTGTAGTTTTTATTTGTAGACATTCTTTTTCCCAATATAGGCCTCTTAGCGCTCAGAATGTCCAATTGCAGTTTCTTCAGAAAGAGTGTTTCAGAACGGCTCAATCAAAAGTAAGGTTCAACTCTGTTAGTTGAATGCACAGAACAGAAAGATGTTTCATACAATGCTTCTGTGTAGTTTATATTTGAACATATTCTTTTTTCCACTATTACCCACTTAGCGCTACGAATGTCCAGTTGCATTTTCTACAGACAGAGTGTTTCAAAACTGCTCAATCAAAAGTATGGTTTAACTCTGTTAGCTGAATGCTCAGATCAGAAAGAAGTTTGACAGAATGCTTCTGTGTAGTTTATATTTGAATATATTCCTTTTTCCACTACTACGCTATTAGCGCTCCAAATGTCCAGTTGCATTTTCTACAGAAAGAGTGTTCAGATCTGCTCAATCAAAAGTATGGTTTAACTCTGTTAGCTGAATGCACAGATAAGAAAGAAGTTTCACCGAATGATTCTGTGTAGTTTATACTTGAAGACATTCCTTTTTCCACTATTACCCACTTAGCGCTCCGAATCTCCACTTGCATTTTCTACAAAAAGAGGGTTTCATAACTGCTCAACCAAAAATATGTTTTATCTCTGTTAACTGAATTTACAGATCAGAAATAAGTTTCACAGAATGCATCTGTGTAGTTTTTATTTGAAGATATTCTTTTTCCCAATGTAGGCCTCTTAGCGCTTAGCATGTCCAATTGCAGTTTCTACAGAAAGAGTGTTTCAGAACGGCTCAATCAAAAGTAAGGTTCAACTCTGTTAGTTGAATGCACAGAACAGAAAGGATTTTCACAGAATGCTACTGTGTAGTTTATATTTGAATATATTCCTTTTTCCACTATAACCCTCTTAGCGCTCCGAATGTCCACTTGCATTTTCTACAGAAAGAGTGTTCAGAACTGCACAATCAAAAGTATGGTTTAACTCTGTTAGCTTAATGAACATATCAGAAATAAGTTTCACACAATGCTTCTGTGTAATTTTTATTTGAAGATATTATTTTTCCCAATAGAGGCCTCTTAGCTCTCAGAATGTCCAATTGCAGTTTCTTCAGAAAGAGTGTTTCAGAAAGGCTCAATCAAAAGTAAGGTTCAACTCTGTTAGTTGAATGCACAGAACAGAAAGTAGTTTCATACAATGCTTCTGTGTAGTTTATATTTGAACATATTCTTTTTTCCACTATTACCCACTTAGCGCTAGGAATGTCCTGTTGCATTTTCTACAGACAGAGTGTTTCAAAACTGCTCAATCAAAAGTATGGTTTAACTCTGTTAGCTGAATGCTCAGATCAGAAAGAAGTTTCACAGAATGCTTCTGTGTAGTTTATATTTGAATATATTCCTTTTTCCACTATAACCCTCTTAGCGCTCCGAATGTCCACTTGCATTATCTACAGAAAGAGTGTTCAGAACTGCGCAATCAAAACTAAGGTTCAACTCTTTTAGTTGAACAAACAGAACAGAAAGAAGTTTCACACAATGCTTCTGTGTAGTTTTTATTTGTAGACATTCTTTTTCCCAATATAGGCCTCTTAGCGCTCAGATTGTCCAATTGCAGTTTCTACAGAAAGAGTGATTCAGAACGGCTCAATCAAACGTAAGGTTCAACTCTGTTAGTTGAATGCACAGAACAGAAAGAAGTTTCATACAATGCTTCTGTGTAGTTTATATTTGAACATATTCTTTTTTCCACTATTACCCACTTAGCGCTACGAATGTCCAGTTGCATTTTGTACAGACAGAGTGTTTCAAAACTGCTCAATCAAAAGTATGGTTTAACTCTGTTAGCTGAATGCTCAGATCAGAAAGAAGTTTCACAGAATGCTTCTGTGTAGTTTATATTTGAATGTATTCCTTTTTCCACTACTACGCTCTTAGCGCTCCAAATGTCCAGTTGCATTTTCTACAGAAAGAGTGTTCAGATCTGCTCAATCAAAGTATGGTTTAACTCTGTTAGCTGAATGCACAGATCAGAAAGAAGTTTCACCGAATGATTCTGTGTAGTTTATATTTGAAGACATTCCTTTTTCCACTATGACCCTCTTAGCGCTCCGAATCTCCACTTGCATTTTCTACAAAAAGAGTGTTTCATAACTGCTCAATCAAAAATTTGTTTTATCTCTGTTAACTGAATTTACAGATCAGAAATAAGTTTCACAGAATGCATCTGTGTAGTTTTTATTTGAAGATATTCTTTTTCCCAATGTAGGCCTCTTAGCGCTTAGCATGTCCAATTGCAGTTTCTACAGAAAGAGTGTTTCAGAACGGCTCAATCAAAAGTAAGGTTCAACTCTGTTAGTTGAATGCACAGAACAGAAAGAATTTTCACAGAATGCTACTGTGTAGTTTATATTTGAATATATTCCTTTTTCCACTACTACGCTCTTAGCGCTCCAAATGTCCAGTTGCATTTTCTACAGAAAGAGTGTTCAGATATGCTCAATCAAAAGTATGGTTTAACTCTGTTAGCTGAATGCACAGATCAGAAATAAGTTTCACCGAATGATTCTGTGTAGTTTATATTTGAAGACATTCCTTCTTCCACTATTACCCTCTTAGCGCTCCGAATCTCCACTTGCATTTTCTACAAAAAGAGTGTTTAATAACTGCTCAATCAAAAATATGTTTTATCTCTGTTAACTGAATTTACAGATCAGAAATAATTTTCACAGAATGCATCTGTGTAGTTTTTATTTGAAGATATTCTTTTTCCCAATGTAGGCCTCTTAGCGCTTAGCATGTCCAATTGCAGTTTCTACAGAAATAGTGTTTCAGAGCGGCTCAATCAAAAGTAAGGTTCAACTCTGTTACTTGAATGCACAGAACAGGAAGAATTTTCACAGAATGCTACTGTGTACTTTATATTTGAATATATTCCTTTTTCCACTATTACCCTCTTAGCGCTCCGAATGTCCACTTGCATTTTCTACAGAAAGAGTGTTCAGAACTGCGCAATCAAAAGTAAGGTTCAACTCTTTTAGTTGAACAAACAGAACAGAAAGAAGTTTCACACAATGCTTCTGTGTAGTTTTTATTTGTAGACATTCTTTTTCCCAATATAGGCCTCTTAGCGCTCAGAATGTCCAATTGCAGTTTCTTCAGAAAGAGTGTTTCAGAACGGCTCAATCAAATGTAAGGTTCAACTCTGTTAGTTGAATGCACAGAACAGAAAGATGTTTCATACAATGCTTCTGTGTAGTTTATATTTGAACATATTCTTTTTTCCACTATTACCCACTTAGCGCTACGAATGTCCAGTTGCATTTTCTACAGACAGAGTGTTTCAAAACTGCTCAATCAAAAGTATGGTTTAACTCTGTTAGCTGAATGCTCAGATCAGAAAGAAGTTTGACAGAATGCTTCTGTGTAGTTTATATTTGAATATATTCCTTTTTCCACTACTACGCTATTAGCGCTCCAAATGTCCAGTTGCATTTTCTACAGAAAGAGTGTTCAGATCTGCTCAATCAAAAGTATGGTTTAACTCTGTTAGCTGAATGCACAGATAAGAAAGAAGTTTCACCGAATCTTTCTGTGTAGTTTATACTTGAAGACATTCCTTTTTCCACTATTACCCACTTAGCGCTCCGAATCTCCACTTGCATTTTCTACAAAAAGAGGGTTTCATAACTGCTCAACCAAAAATATGTTTTATCTCTGTTAACTGAATTTACAGATCAGAAATAAGTTTCACAGAATACATCTGTGTAGTTTTTATTTGAAGATATTCTTTTTCCCAATGTAGGCCTCTTAGCGCTTAGCATGTCCAATTGCAGTTTCTACAGAAAGAGTGTTTCAGAACGGCTCAATCAAAAGTAAGGTTCAACTCTGTTAGTTGAATGCACAGAACAGAAAGAATTTTCACAGAATGCTACTGTGTAGTTTATATTTGAATATATTCCTTTTTCCACTATAACCCTCTTAGCGCTCCGAATGTCCACTTGCATTTTCTACAGAAAGAGTGTTCAGAACTGCACAATCAAAAGTATGGTTTAACTCTGTTAGCTTAATGAACATATCAGAAATAAGTTTCACACAATGCTTCTGTGTAGTTTTTATTTGAAGATATTATTTTTCCCAATAGAGGCCTCTTAGCTCTCAGAATGTCCAATTGCAGTTTCTTCAGAAAGAGTGTTTCAGAAAGGCTCAATCAAAAGTAAGGTTCAACTCTGTTAGTTGAATGCACAGAACAGAAAGTAGTTTCATACAATGCTTCTGTGTAGTTTATATTTGAACATATTCTTTTTTCCACTATTACCCACTTAGCGCTAGGAATGTCCTGTTGCATTTTCTACAGACAGAGTGTTTCAAAACTGCTCAATCAAAAGTATGGTTTAACTCTGTTAGCTGAATGCTCAGATCAGAAAGAAGTTTCACAGAATGCTTCTGTGTAGTTTATATTTGAATATATTCCTTTTTTCACTATAACCCTCTTAGCGCTCCGAATGTCCGCTTGCATTTTCTACAGAAAGAGTGTTCAGAACTGCGCAATCAAAACTAAGGTTCAACTCTTTTAGTTGAACAAACAGAACAGAAAGAAGTTTCACACAATGCTTCTGTGTAGTTTTTATTTGTAGACATTCTTTTTCCCAATATAGGCCTCTTAGCGCTCAGATTGTCCAATTGCAGTTTCTACAGAAAGAGTGATTCAGAACGGCTCAATCAAACGTAAGGTTCAACTCTGTTAGTTGAATGCACAGAACAGAAAGAAGTTTCATACAATGCTTCTGTGTAGTTTATATTTGAACATATTCTTTTTTCCACTATTACCCACTTAGCGCTACGAATGTCCAGTTGCATTTTGTACAGACAGAGTGTTTCAAAACTGCTCAATCAAAAGTATGGTTTAACTCTGTTAGCTGAATGCTCAGATCAGAAAGAAGTTTCACAGAATGCTTCTGTGTAGTTTATATTTGAATGTATTCCTTTTTCCACTACTACGCTCTTAGCGCTCCAAATGTCCAGTTGCATTTTCTACAGAAAGAGTGTTCAGATCTGCTCAATCAAAGTATGGTTTAACTCTGTTAGCTGAATGCACAGATCAGAAAGAAGTTTCACCGAATGATTCTGTGTAGTTTATATTTGAAGACATTCCTTTTTCCACTATGACCCTCTTAGCGCTCCGAATCTCCACTTGCATTTTCTACAAAAAGAGTGTTCAGAACTGAGCAATCAAAACTAAGGTTCAACTCTTTTAGTTGAACAAACAGAACAGAAAGAAGTTTCACACAATGCTTCTGTGTAGTTTTTATTTGTAGACATTCTTTTTCCCAATATAGGCCTCTTAGCGCTCAGAATGTCCAGTTGCAGTTTCTAGAGAAAGAGTGATTCAGAACGGCTCAATCAAACGTAAGGTTCAACTCTGTTAGTTGAATGCACAGAACAGAAAGAAGTTTCATACAATGCTTCTGTGTAGTTTATATTTGAACATATTCTTTTTTCCACTATTACCCACTTAGCGCTACGAATGTCCAGTTGCATTTTGTACAGACAGAGTGTTTCAAAACTACTCAATCAAAAGTATGGTTTAACTCTCTTAGCTGAATGCTCAGATCAGAAAGAAGTTTCACAGAATGCTTCTGTGTAGTTTATATTTGAATATATTCCTTTTTCCACTACTACGCTCTTAGCGCTCCAAATGTCCAGTTGCATTTTTTACAGAAAGAGTGTTCAGATCTGCTCAATCAAAAGTATGGTTTAACTCTGTTAGCTGAATGCACAGATCAGAAAGAAGTTTCACCGAATGATTCTGTGTAGTTTATATTTGAAGACATTCCTTTTTCCACTATTACCCTCTTAGCGCTCCGAATCTCCACTTGCATTTTCTACAAAAAGAGTGTTTCATAACTGCTCAATCAAAAATTTGTTTTATCTCTGTTAACTGAATTTACAGATCAGAAATAAGTTTCACAGAATGCATCTGTGTAATTTTTATTTGAAGATATTCTTTTTCCCAATGTAGGCCTCTTAGCGCTTAGCATGTCCAATTGCAGTTTCTACAGAAAGAGTGTTTCAGAACGGCTCAATCAAAAGTAAGGTTCAACTCTGTTAGTTGAATGCACAGAACAGAAAGAATTTTCACAGAATGCTACTGTGTAGTTTATATTTGAATATATTCCTTTTTCCACTATTACCCTCTTAGCGCTCCGAATGTCCACTTGCATTTTCTACAGAAAGAGTGTTCAGAACTGCGCAATCAAAAGTATGGTTTAACTATGTTAGCTTAAAGAACATATCAGAAATATGTTTCACACAATGCTTCTGTGTAGTTTTTATTTGAAGATATTATTTTTCCCAATAGAGGCCTCTTAGCCCTCAGAATGTCCAATTGCAGTTTCTACAGAAAGAGTGTTTCAGAAAGGCTCAATCAAAAGTAAGGTTCAACTCTGTTAGTTGAATGCACAGAACAGAAAGAAGTTTCATACAATGCTTCTGTGTAGTTTATATTTGAACATATTCTTTTTTCCACTATTACCTACTTAGCGCTACGAATGTCCAGTTGCATTTTCTACAGACAGAGTGTTTCCAAACTGCTCAATCAAAAGTATGGTTTAACTCTGTTAGCTGAATGCTCAGATCAGAAAGAAGTTTCACAGAATGCTTCTGTGTAGTTTATATTTGAATATATTCCTTTTTCCACTACTATTCTCTTAGCGCTCCAAATGTCCAGTTGCATTTTCTACAGAAAGAGTGTTCAGATCTGCTCAATCAAAAGTATGGTTTAACTCTGTTAGCTGAATGCACAGATCAGAAAGAAGTTTCACAGAATGATTCTGTGTAGTTTATATTTGGAGACATTCCTTTTTCCACTATTACCCTCTTAGCGCTCCGAATCTCCACTTGCATTTTCTACAGAAAGAGTGTTTCAGAACGGCTCAATCAAAACTAAGGTTCAACTCTTTTAGTTGAACAAACAGAACAGAAAGAAGTTTCACACAATTCTTCTGTGTAGTTTTTATTTGTAGACATTCTTTTTCCCAATATAGGCCTCTTAGCGCTCAGAATGTCCAATTGCAGTTTCTACAGAAAGAGTGTTTCAGAAAGGCTCAATCAAAAGTAAGGTTCAACTCTGTTAGTTGAATGCACAGAACAGAAAGAAGTTTCATACAATGCTTCTGTGTAGTTTATATTTGAACATATTCTTTTTTCCACTATTACCCACTTAGCGCTACGAATGTCCAGTTGCATTTTCTAAAGACAGAGTGTTTCAAAACTGCTCAATCAAAAGTATGGTTTAACTCTGTTAGCTGAATGCTCAGATCAGAAAGAAGTTTCACAGAATGCTTCTGTGTAGTTTATATTTGAATATATTCCTTTTTCCACTACTACGCTCTTAGCGCTCCAAATGTCCAGTTGCATTTTCTACAGAAAGAGTGTTCAGATCTGCTCAATCAAAAGTATGGTTTAACTCTGTTAGCTGAATGCACAGATCAGAAAGAAGTTTCACCGAATGATTCTGTGTAGTTTATATTTGAAGACATTCCTTTTTCCACTATTACCCTCTTAGCGCTCCGAATCTCCACTTGCATTTTCTACAAAAACAGTGTTTCATAACTGCTCAATCAAAAATATGTTTTATCTCTGTTAACTGAATTTACAGATCAGAAATAAGTTTCACAGAATGCATCTGTGTAGTTTTTATTTGAAGATATTATTTTTCCCAATGTAGGCCTCTTAGCGCTTAGCATGTCCAATTGCACTTTCTACAGAAAGAGTGTTTCAGAACGGCTCAAACAAAAGTAAGGTTCAACTCTGTTAGTTGAATGCACAGAACAGAATGAATTTTCACAGAATGCTACTGTGGAGTTTATATTTGAATATATTCCTTTTTCCACTATTACCCTCTTAGCGCGCCGAATGTCCACTTGCATTTTCTACAGAAAGAGTGTTCAGACCTGCGCAATCAAAAGTATGGTTTAACTCTGTTAGCTTAATGAACATATCAGAAATAAGTTTCACACAATGCTTCGGTGTAGTTTTTATTTGAAGATATTATTTTTCCCACTAGAGGCCTCTTAGCGCTCAGAATGTCCAATTGCAGTTTCTACAGAAAGAGTGTTTCAGAACGGCTCAATCAAAAGTAAGGTTCAACTCTGTTAGTTGAATGCACAGAACAGAAAGAAGTTTCATACAATGCTTCTGTGTAGTTTATATTTGAACATATTCTTTTTTCCACTATTACCCACTTAGCGCTACGAATGTCCAGTTGCATTTTCTACAGACAGAGTGTTTCAAAACTTGTCAATCAAAAGTATGGTTTAATTCTGTTAGCTGAATGCTCAGATCAGAAAGAAGTTTCACAGAATGCTTCTGTGTAGTTTATATTTGAATATATTACTTTTTCCACTACTACGCTCTTAGCGCTCCAAATGTCCAGTTGCATTTTCTACAGAAAGAGTGTTCAGATATGCTCAATCAAAAGTATGGTTTAACTCTGTTAGCTGAATGCACAGATCAGAAATAAGTTTCACCGAATGATTCTGTGTAGTTTATATTTGAAGACATTCCTTCTTCCACTATTACCTTCTTAGCGCTCCGAATCTCCACTTGAATTTCTACAAAAAGAGTGTTTAATAACTGCTCAATCAAAAATATGTTTTATCTCTGTTAACTGAATTTACAGATCAGAAATAATTTTCACAGAATGCATCTGTGTAGTTTTTATTTGAAGATATTCTTTTTCCCAATGTAGGCCTCTTAGCGCTTAGCATGTCCAATTGCAGTTTCTACAGAAATAGTGTTTCAGAGCGGCTCAATCAAAAGTAAGGTTCAACTCTGTTACTTGAATGCACAGAACAGGAAGAATTTTCACAGAATGCTACTGTGTAGTTTATATTTGAATATATTCCTTTTTCCACTATTACCCTCTTAGCGCTCCGAATGTCCACTTGCATTTTCTACAGAAAGAGTGTTCAGAACTGCGCAATCAAAACTAAGGTTCAACTCTTTTAGTTGAACAAACAGAACAGAAAGAAGTTTCACACAATGCTTCTGTGTAGTTTTTATTTGTAGACATTCTTTTTCCCAATATAGGCCTCTTAGCGCTCAGAATGTCCAATTGCAGTTTCTACAGAAAGAGTGTTTCAGAACGGCTCAATCAAAAGTAAGGTTCAACTCTGTTAGTTGAATGCACAGAACAGAAAGATGTTTCATACAATGCTTCTGTGTAGTTTATATTTGAACATATTCTTTTTTCCACTATTACCCACTTAGCGCTACGAATGTCCAGTTGCATTTTCTACAGACAGAGTGTTTCAAAACTGCTCAATCAAAAGTATGGTTTAACTCTGTTAGCTGAATGCTCAGATCAGAAAGAAGTTTGACAGAATGCTTCTGTGTAGTTTATATTTGAATATATTCCTTTTTCCACTACTACGCTCTTAGCGCTCCAAATGTCCAGTTGCATTTTCTACAGAAAGAATGTTCAGATCTGCTCAATCAAAAGTATGGTTTAACTCTGTTAGCTGAATGCACAGATCAGAAAGAAGTTTCACCGAATGATTCTGTGTAGTTTATACTTGAAGACATTCCTTTTTCCACTATTACCCTCTTAGCGCTCCGAATCTCCACTTGCATTTTCTACAAAAAGAGGGTTTCATAACTGCTCAACCAAAAATATGTTTTATCTCTGTTAACTGAATTTACAGATCAGAAATAAGTTTCACAGAATGCATCTGTGTAGTTTTATTTGAAGATATTCTTTTTCCCAATGTAGGCCTCTTAGCGCTTAGCATGTCCAATTGCAGTTTCTACAGAAAGAGTGTTTCAGAACGGCTCAATCAAAAGTAAGGTTCAACTCTGTTAGTTGAATGCACAGAACAGAAAGAATTTTCACAGAATGCTACTGTGTAGTTTATATTTCAATATATTCCTTTTTCCACTATAACCCTCTTAGCGCTCCGAATGTCCACTTGCATTTTCTACAGAAAGAGTGTTCAGAACTGCACAATCAAAAGTATGGTTTAACTCTGTTAGCTTAATGAACATATCAGAAATATGTTTCACACAATGCTTCTGTGTAGTTTTTATTTGAAGATATTATTTTTCCCAATAGAGGCCTCTTAGCGCTCAGAATGTCCAATTGCAGTTTCTACAGAAAGAGTGTTTCAGAAAGGCTCAATCAAAAGTAAGGTTCAACTCTGTTAGTTGAATGCACAGAACAGAAAGTAGTTTCATACAATGCTTCTGTGTAGTTTATATTTGAACATATTCTTTTTTCCACTATTACCCACTTAGCGCTAGGAATGTCCAGTTGCATTTTCTACAGACAGAGTGTTTCAAAACTGCTCAATCAAAAGTATGGTTTAACTCGGTTAGCTGAATGCTCAGATCAGAAAGTAGTTTCACAGAATGCTTCTGTGTAGTTTATATTTGAATATATTCCTTTTTCCACTATAACCCTCTTAGCGCTCCGAATGTCCACTTGCATTTTCTACAGAAAGTGTGTTCAGAACTGCGCAATCAAAACTAAGGTTCAACTCTTTTAGTTGAACAAACAGAACAGAAAGAAGTTTCACACAATGCTTCTGTGTAGTTTTTATTTGTAGACATTCTTTTTCCCAATATAGGCCTCTTAGCGCTCAGAATGTCCAATTGCAGTTTCTACAGAAAGAGTGATTCAGAACGGCTCAATCAAACGTAAGGTTCAACTCTGTTAGTTGAATGCACAGAACAGAAAGAAGTTTCATACAATGCTTCTGTGTAGTTTATATTTGAACATATTCTTTTTTCCACTATTACCCACTTAGCGCTAGGAATGTCCAGTTGCATTTTCTACAGACAGAGTGTTTCAAAACTGCTCAATCAAAAGTATGGTTTAACTCTGTTAGCTGAATGCTCAGATCAGAAAGAAGTTTCACAGAATGCTTCTGTGTAGTTTATATTTGAATATATTCCTTTTTCCACTACTACTCTCTTAGCACTCCATATGTCCAGTTGCATTTTCTACAGAAAGAGTGTTCAGATCTGCTCAATCAAAAGTATGGTTTAACTCTGTTAGCTGAATGCACAGATCAGAAAGAAGTTTCACAGAATGATTCTGTGTAGTTTATATTTGGAGACATTCCTTTTTCCACTATTACCCTCATAGCGCTCCGAATCTCCACTTGCATTTTCTACAGAAAGAGTGTTTCAGAACGGCTCAATCAAAACTAAGGTTCAACTCTTTTAGTTGAACAAACAGAACAGAAAGAAGTTTCACAGAATGCATCTGTGTAGTTTTTATTTGTAGACATTCTTTTTCCCAATATAGGCCTCTTAGCGCTCAGAATGTCCAATTGCAGTTTCTACAGAAAGAGTGTTTCAGAACGGCTCAATCAAAAGTAAGGTTCAACTCTGTTAGTTGAATGCACAGAACAGAAAGAAGTTTCATACAATGCTTCTGTGTAGTTTATATTTGAACATATTCTTTTTTCCACTATTACCCACTTAGCGCTACGAATGTCCAGTTGCATTTTCTACAGACAGAGTGTTTCAAAACTGCTCAATCAAAAGTATGGTTTAACTCTGTTAGCTGAATGCTCAGATCAGAAAGAAGTTTCACAGAATGCTTCTGTGTAGTTTATATTTGAATATATTCCTTATTCCACTACAACGCTCTTAGCACTCCAAATGTCCAGTTGCATTTTCTACAGAAAGAGAGTTCAGATCTGCTCAATCAAAAGTATGGTTTAACTCTGTTAGCTGAATGCACATATCAGAAAGAAGTTTCACCGAATGATTCTGTGTAGTTTATATTTGAAGACATTCCTTTTTCCACTATTACCCTCTTAGCGCTCCGAATCTCCACTTGCATTTTCTACAAAAACAGTGTTTCATAACTGCTCAATCAAAAATATGTTTTATCTCTGTTAACTGAATTTACAGATCAGAAATAAGTTTCACAGAATGCATCTGTGTAGTTCTTATTTGAAGATATTCTTTTTCCCAATGTAGGCCTCTTAGCGCTTAGCATGTCCAATTGCAGTTTCTTCAGAAAGAGTGTTTCAGAACGGCTCAAACAAAAGTAAGGTTCAACTCTGTTAGTTGAATGCACAGAACAGAAAGAATTTTCACCGAATGCTACTGTGTAGTTTATATTTGAATATATTCCTTTTTCCACTATTACCCTCTTAGCGCGCCGAATGTCCACTTGCATTTTCTACAGAAAGAGTGTTCAGAACTGCGCAATCAAAAGTATGGTTTAACTCTGTTAGCTTAATGAACATATCAGAAATAAGTTTCACACAATGCTGCTGTGTAGTTTTTATTTGAAGATATTATTTTTCCCACTAGAGGCCTCTTAGCGCTCAGAATGTCCAATTGCAGTTTCTACAGAAAGAGTGTTTCAGAACGGCTCAATCAAAAGTAAGGTTCAACTCTGTTAGTTGAATGCACAGAACAGAAAGAAGTTTCATACAATGCTTCTGTGTAGTTTATATTTGAACATATTCTTTTTTCCACTATTACCCACTTAGCGCTACGAATGTCCAGTTGCATTTTCTACAGACAGAGTGTTTCAAAACTGGTCAATCAAATGTATGGTTTAATTCTGTTAGCTGAATGCTCAGATCAGAAAGAAGTTTCACAGAATGCTTCTGTGTAGTTTATATTTGAATATATTCCTTTTTCCACTACTACGCTCTTAGCGCTCCAAATGTCCAGTTGCATTTTCTACAGAAAGAGTGTTCAGATATGCTCAATCAAAAGCATGGTTTAACTCTGTTAGCTGAATGCACAGATCAGAAATAAGTTTCACCGAATGATTCTGTGTAGTTTATATTTGAAGACATTCCTTCTTCCACTATTACCCTCTTAGCGCTCCGAATCTCCACTTGCATTTTCTACAAAAAGAGTGTTTAATAACTGCTCAATCAAAAATATGTTTTATCTCTGTTAACTGAATTTACAGATCAGAAATAATTTTCACAGAATGCATCTGTGTAGTTTTTATTTGAAGATATTCTTTTTCCCAATGTAGGCCTCTTAGCGCTTAGCATGTCCAATTGCAGTTTCTACAGAAATAGTGTTTCAGAGCGGCTCAATCAAAAGTAAGGTTCAACTCTGTTACTTGAATGCACAGAACAGGAAGAATTTTCACAGAATGCTACTGTGTAGTTTATATTTGAATATATTCCTTTTTCCACTATTACCCTCTTAGCGCTCCGAATGTCCACTTGCATTTTCTACAGAAAGAGTGTTCAGAACTGCGCAATCAAAACTAAGGTTCAACTCTTTTAGTTGAACAAACAGAACAGAAAGAAGTTTCACACAATGCTTCTGTGTAGTTTTTATTTGTAGACATTCTTTTTCCCAATATAGGCCTCTTAGCGCTCAGAATGTCCAATTGCAGTTTCTTCAGAAAGAGTGTTTCAGAACGGCTCAATCAAAAGTAAGGTTCAACACTGTTAGTTGAATGCACAGAACAGAAAGATGTTTCATACAATGCTTCTGTGTAGTTTATATTTGAACATATTCTTTTTTCCACTATTACCCACTTAGTGCTACGAATGTCCAGTTGCATTTTCTACAGACAGAGTGTTTCAAAATTGCTCAATCAAAAGTATGGTTTAACTCGGTTAGCTGAATGCTCAGATCAGAAAGAAGTTTGACAGAATGCTTCTGTGTAGTTTATATTTGAATATATTCCTTTTTCCACTACTACGCTCTTAGCGCTCCAAATGTCCAGTTGCATTTCCTACAGAAAGAGTGTTCAGATCTGCTCAATCAAAAGTATGGTTTAACTCTGTTAGCTGAATGCACAGATCAGAAAGAAGTTTCACCGAATGATTCTGTGTAGTTTATACTTGAAGACATTCCTTTTTCCACTATTACCCTCTTAGCGCTCCGAATCTCCACTTGCATTTTCTACAAAAAGAGGGTTTCATAACTGCTCAACCAAAAATATGTTTTATCTCTGTTAATTAAATTTACAGATCAGAAATAAGTTTCACAGAATGCATCTGTGTAGTTTTTATTTGAAGATATTCTTTTTCCCAATGTAGGCCTCTTAGCGCTTAGCATGTCCAATTGCAGTTTCTACAGAAAGAGTGTTTCAGAACGGCTCAATCAAAAGTAAGGTTCAACTCTGTTAGTTGAATGCACAGAACAGAAAGAATTTTCACAGAATGCTACTGTGTAGTTTATATTTGAATATATTCCTTTTTCCACTATAACCCTCTTAGCGCTCCGAATGTCCACTTGCATTTTCTACAGAAAGAGTGTTCAGAACTGCACAATCAAAAGTATGGTTTAACTCTGTTAGCTTAATGAACATATCAGAAATAAGTTTCACACAATGCTTCTGTGTAGTTTTTATTTGAAGATATTATTTTTCCCAATAGAGGCCTCTTAGCGCTCAGAATGTCCAATTGCAGTTTCTACAGAAAGAGTGTTTCAGAAAGGCTCAATCAAATGTAAGGTTCAACTCTGTTAGTTGAATGCACAGAACAGAAAGTAGTTTCATACAATGCTTCTGTGTAGTTTATATTTGAACATATTCTTTTTTCCACTATTACCCACTTAGCGCTAGGAATGTCCAGTTGCATTTTCTACAGACAGAGTGTTTCAAAACTGCTCAATCAAAAGTATGGTTTAACTCTGTTAGCTGAATGCTCAGATCAGAAAGAAGTTTCACAGAATGCTTCTGTGTAGTTTATATTTGAATATATTCCTTTTTCCACTATAACCCTCTTAGCGCTCCGAATGTCCACTTGCATTTTCTACAGAAAGAGTGTTCAGAACTGCGCAATCAAAACTAACGTTCAACTCTTTTAGTTGAACAAACAGAACAGAAAGAAGTTTCACACAATGCTTCTGTGTAGTTTTTATTTGTAGACATTCTTTTTCCCAATATAGGCCTCTTAGCGCTCAGAATGTCCAATTGCAGTTTCTACAGAAAGAGTGATTCAGAACGGCTCAATCAAACGTAAGGTTCAACTCTGTTAGTTGAATGCACAGAACAGAAAGAAGTTTCATACAATGCTTCTGTGTAGTTTATATTTGAACATATTCTTTTTTCCACTATTACCCACTTAGCGCTACGAATGTCCAGTTGCATTTTGTACAGACAGAGTGTTTCAAAACCACTCAATCAAAAGTATGGTTTAACTCTGTTAGCTGAATGCTCAGATCAGAAAGAAGTTTCACAGAATGCTTCTGTGTAGTTTATATTTGAATATATTCCTTTTTCCACTACTACGCTCTTAGCGCTCCAAATGTCCAGTTGCATTTTCTACAGAAAGAGTGTTCAGATCTGCTCAATCAAAAGTATGGTTTAACTCTGTTAGCTGAATGCACAGGTCAGAAAGAAGTTTCACCGAATGATTCTGTGTAGTTTATATTTGAAGACATTCCTTTTTCCACTATTACCCTCTTAGCGCTCCGAATCTCCACTTGCATTTTCTACAAAAAGAGTGTTTCATAACTGCTCAATCAAAAATATGTTTTATCTCTGTTAACTGAATTTACAGATCAGAAATAATTTTCACAGAATGCATCTGTGTAGTTTTTATTTGAAGATATTCTTTTTCCCAATGTAGGCCTCTTAGCGCTTAGCATGTCCAATTGCAGTTTCTACAGAAATAGTGTTTCAGAGCGGCTCAATCAAAAGTAAGGTTCAACTCTGTTACTTGAATGCACAGAACAGGAAGAATTTTCACAGAATGCTACTGTGTAGTTTATATTTGAATATATTCCTTTTTCCACTATTACCCTCTTAGCGCTCCGAATGTCCACTTGCATTTTCTACAGAAAGAGTGTTCAGAACTGCGCAATCAAAACTAAGGTTCAACTCTTTTAGTTGAACAAACAGAACAGAAAGAAGTTTCACACAATGCTTCTGTGTAGTTTTTATTTGAAGATATTATTTTTCCCACAAGAGGCCTCTTAGCGCTCAGAATGTCCAATTGCAGTTTCTACAGAAAGAGTGTTTCAGAACGGCTCAATCAAAAGTAAGGTTCAACTCTGTTAGTTGAATGCACAGAACAGAAAGAAGTTTCATACAATACTTCTGTGTAGTTTATATTTGAACATATTCTTTTTTCCACTATTACCCACTTAGCGCTACGAATGTCCAGTTGCATTTTCTACAGACAGAGTGTTTCAAAACTGGTCAATCAAAAGTATGGTTTAATTCTGTTAGCTGAATGCTCAGATCAGAAAGAAGTTTCACAGAATGCTTCTGTGTAGTTTATATTTGAATATATTCCTTTTTCCAGTACTACGCTCTTAGCGCTCCAAATGTCCAGTTGCATTTTCTACAGAAAGAGTGTTCAGATCTGCTCAATCAAAAGTATGGTTTAACTCTGTTAGCTGAATGCACAGATCAGAAATAAGTTTCACCGAATGATTCTGTGTAGTTTATATTTGAAGACATTCCTTCTTCCACTATTAACCTCTTAGCGCTCCGAATCTCCACTTGCATTTTCTACAAAAAGAGTGTTTAATAACTGCTCAATCAAAAATATGTTTTATCTCTGTTAACTGAATTTACAGATCAGAAATAATTTTCACAGAATGCATCTGTGTAGTTTTTATTTGAAGATATTATTTTTCCCAATGTAGGCCTCTTAGCGCTTAGCATGTCCAATTGCAGTTTCTACAGAAATAGTGTTTCAGAGCGGCTCAATCAAAAGTAAGGTTCAACTCTGTTACTTGAATGCACAGAACAGGATGAATTTTCACAGAATGCTACTGTGTAGTTTATATTTGAATATATTCCTTTTTCCACTATTACCCTCTTAGCCCTCCGAATGTCCACTTGCATTTTCTACAGAAAGAGTGTTCAGAACTGCGCAATCAAAAGTATGATTTAACTCTGTTAGCTTAAAGAACATATCAGAAATATGTTTCACACAATGCTTCTGTGTAGTTTTTATTTGAAGATATTATTTTTCCCAATATAGGCCTCTTAGCGCTCAGAATGTCCAATTGCAGTTTCTACAGAAAGAGTGTTTCAGAACGGCTCAATCAAAAGTAAGGTTCAACTCTGTTAGTTGAATGCACAGAACAGAAAGAAGTTTCATACAATGCTTCTGTGTAGTTTATATTTGAACATATTCTTTTTTCCACTATTACCCACTTAGCGCTACGAATGTCCAGTTGCATTTTCTACAGACAGAGTGTTTCAAAACTGCTCAATCAAAAGTATGGTTTAACTCTGTTAGCTGAATGCTCAGATCAGAAAGAAGTTTCACAGAATGCTTCTGTGTAGTTTATATTTGAATATATTCCTTTTTCCACTACTACGCTCTTAGCGCTCCAAATGTCCAGTTGCATTTTCTACAGAAAGAGTGTTCAGATCTGCTCAATCAAAAGTATGGTTTAACTCTGTTAGCTGAATGCACAGATCAGAAAGAAGTTTCACCGAATGATTCTGTGTAGTTTATATTTGAAGACATTCCTTTTTCCACTATTACCCTCTTAGCGCTCCGAATCTCCACTTGCATTTTCTACAAAAACAGTGTTTCATAACTGCTCAATCAAAAATATGTTTTATCTCTGTTAACTGAATTTACAGATCAGAAATAAGTTTCACAGAATGCATCTGTGTAGTTTTTATTTGAAGATATTCTTTTTCCCAATGTAGGCCTCTTAGCGCTTAGCATGTCCAATTGCAGTTTCTACAGAAAGAGTGTTTCAGAACGGCTCAAACAAAAGTAAGGTTCAACTCTGTTAGTTGAATGCACAGAACAGAAAGAATTTTCACAGAATGCTACTGTGTAGTTTATATTTGAATATATTCCTTTTTCCACTATTACCCTCTTAGCGCGCCGAATGTCCACGTGCATTTTCTACAGAAAGAGTGTTCAGAACTGCGCAATCAAAAGTATGGTTTAACTCTCTTAGCTTAATGAACATATCAGAAATAAGTTTCACACAATGCTTCTGTGTAGTTTTTATTTGAAGATATTATTTTTCCCACTAGAGGCCTCTTAGCGCTCAGAATGTCGAATTGCAGTTTCTACAGAAAGAGTGTTTCAGAACGGCTCAATCAAAAGTAAGGTTCAACTCTGTTAGTTGAATGCACAGAACAGAAAGAAGTTTCATACAATGCTTCTGTGTAGTTTATATTTGAACATATTCTTTTTTCCACTATTACCCACTTAGCGCTACGAATGTCCAGTTGCATTTTCTACAGACAGAGTGTTTCAAAACTTGTCAATCAAAAGTATGGTTTAATACTGTTAGCTGAATGCTCAGATCAGAAAGAAGTTTCACAGAATGCTTCTGTGTAGTTTATATTTGAATATATTCCTTTTTCCACTACTACGCTCTTAGCGCTCCAAATGTCCAGTTGCATTTTCTACAGAAAGAGTGTTCAGATATGCTCAATCAAAAGTATGGTTTAACTCTGTTAGCTGAATGCACAGATCAGAAATAAGTTTCACCGAATGATTCTGTGTAGTTTATATTTGAAGACATTCCTTCTTCCACTATAACCCTCTTAGCGCTCCGAATCTCCACTTGCATTTTCTACAAAAAGAGTGTTTAATAACTGCTCAATCAAAAATATGTTTTATATCTGTTAACTGAATTTACAGATCAGAAATAATTTTCACAGAATGCATCTGTGTAGTTTTTATTTGAAGATATTCTTTTTCCCAATGTAGGCCTCTTAGCGCTTAGCATGTCCAATTGCAGTTTCTACAGAAATAGTGTTTCAGAACAGCTCAATCAAAAGTAAGGTTCAACTCTGTTACTTGAATGCACAGAACAGGAAGAATTTTCACAGAATGCTACTGTGTAGTTTATATTTGAATATATTCCTTTTTCCACTATTACCCTCTTAGCGCTCCGAATGTCCACTTGCATTTTCTACAGAAAGAGTGTTCAGAACTGCGCAATCAAAACTAAGGTTCAACTCTTTTAGTTGAACAAACAGAACAGAAAGAAGTTTCACACAATGCTTCTGTGTAGTTTTTATTTGTAGACATTCTTTTTCCCAATATAGGCCTCTTAGCGCTCAGAATGTCCAATTGCAGTTTCTACAGAAAGAGTGTTTCAGAACGGCTCAATCAAAAGTAAGGTTCAACTCTGTTAGTTGAATGCACAGAACAGAAAGATGTTTCATACAATGCTTCTGTGTAGTTTATATTTGAACATATTCTTTTTTCTACTATTACCCACTTAGCGCTACGAATGTCCAGTTGCATTTTCTACAGACAGAGTGTTTCAAAACTGCTCAATCAAAAGTATGGTTTAACTCTGTTAGCTGAATGCTCAGATCAGAAAGAAGTTTCACAGAATGCTTCTGTGTAGTTTATATTTGAATATATTCCTTTTTCCACTACTACGCTCTTAGCGCTCCAAATGTCCAGTTGCATTTTCTACAGAAAGAGTGTTCAGATATGCTCAATCAAAAGTATGGTTTAACTCTGTTAGCTGAATGCAGAGATCAGAAAGAACTTTCACCGAATGATTCTGTGTAGTTTATACTTGTAGACATTCCTTTTTCCACTATTACCCTCTTAGCGCTCCGAATCTCCACTTGCATTTTCTACAAAAAGAGGGTTTCATAACTGCTCAACCAAAAATATGTTTTATCTCTGTTAACTGAATTTACAGATCAGAAATAAGTTTCACAGAATGCATCTGTGTAGTTTTTATTTGAAGATATTCTTTTTCCCAATGTAGGCCTCTTAGCGCTTAGCATGTCCAATTGCAGTTTCTACAGAAAGAGTGTTTCAGAACGGCTCAATCAAAAGTAAGGTTCAACTCTGTTAGTTGAATGCACAGAACAGAAAGAATTTTCAGAGAATGCTACTGTGTAGTTTATATTTGAATATATTCCTTTTTCCACTATAACCCTCTTAGCGCTCCGAATGTCCACTTGCATTTTCTACAGAAAGAGTGTTCAGAACTGCACAATCAAAAGTATGGTTTAACTCTGTTAGCTTAATGAACATATCAGAAATAAGTTTCACACAATGCTTCTGTGTAGTTTTTATTTGAAGATATTATTTTTCCCAATAGAGGCCTCTTAGCGCTCAGAATGTCCAATTGCAGTTTCTACAGAAAGAGTGTTTCAGAAAGGCTCAATCAAAAGTAAGGTTCAACTCTGTTAGTTGAATGCACAGAACAGAAAGAAGTTTCATACAATGCTTCTGTGTAGTTTATATTTGAACATATTCTTTTTTCCACTATTACCCACTTAGCGCTAGGAATGTCCAGTTGCATTTTCTACAGACAGAGTGTTTCAAAACTGCTCAATCAAAAGTATGGTTTAACTCTGTTAGCTGAATGCTCAGATCAGAAAGAAGTTTCACAGAATGCTTCTGTGTAGTTTATATTTGAATATATTCCTTTTTCCACTATAACCCTCTTAGCGCTCCGAATGTCCACTTGCGTTTTCTACAGAAAGAGTGTTCAGAACTGCGCAATCAAAACTAAGGTTCAACTCTTTTAGTTGAACAAACAGAACAGAAAGAAGTTTCACACAATGCTTCTGTGTAGTTTTTATTTGTAGACATTCTTTTTCCCAATAAAGGCCTCTTAGCGCTCAGAATGTCCAATTGCAATTTCTACAGAAAGAGTGATTCAGAACGGCTCAATCAAACGTAAGGTTCAACTCTGTTAGTTGAATGCACAGAACAGAAAGAAGTTTCATACAATGCTTCTGTGTAGTTTATATTTGAACATATTCTTTTTTCCACTATTACCCACTTAGCGCTACGAATGTCCAGTTGCATTTTGTACAGACAGAGTGTTTCAAAACTACTCAATCAAAAGTATGGTTTAACTCTGTTAGCTGAATGCTCAGATCAGAAAGAAGTTTCACAGAATGCTTCTGTGTAGTTTATATTTGAATATATTCCTTTTTCCACTACTACGCTCTTAGCGCTCCAAATGTCCAGTTGCATTTTCTACAGAAAGAGTGTTCAGATCTGCTCAATCAAAAGTATGGTTTAACTCTGTTAGCTGAATGCACAGATCAGAAAGAAGTTTCACCGAATGATTCTGTGTAGTTTATATTTGAAGACATTCCTTTTTCCACTATTACCCTCTTAGCGCTCCGAATCTCCACTTGCATTTTCTACAAAAAGAGTGTTTCATAACTGCTCAATCAAAAATTTGTTTTATCTCTGTTAACTGAATTTACAGATCAGAAATAAGTTTCACAGAATGCATCTGTGTAGTTTTTATTTGAAGATATTCTTTTTCCCAATGTAGGCCTCTTAGCGCTTAGCATGTCCAATTGCAGTTTCTACAGAAAGAGTGTTTCAGAACGGCTCAATCAAAAGTAAGGTTCAACTCTGTTAGTTGAATGCACAGAACAGAAAGAATTTTCACAGAATGCTACTGTGTAGTTTATATTTGAATATATTCCTTTTTCCACTATTACCCTCTTAGTGCTCCGAATGTCCACTTGCATTTTCTACAGAAAGAGTGTTCAGAACTGCGCAATCAAAAGTATGGTTTAACTATGTTAGCTTAAAGAACATATCAGAAATATGTTTCACACAAAGCTTCTGTGTAGTTTTTATTTGAAGATATTATTTTTCCCAATTGAGGCCTCTTAGCGCTCAGAATGTCCAATTGCAGTTTCTACAGAAAGAGTGTTTCAGAAAGGCTCAATCAAAAGTAAGGTTCAACTCTGTTAGTTGAATGCACAGAACAGAAAGAAGTTTCATACAATGCTTCTGTGTAGTTTATATTTGAACATATTCTTTTTTCCACTATTACCCACTTAGCGCTACGAATATCCAGTTGCATTTTCTACAGACAGAGTGTTTCAAAACTGCTCAATCAAAAGTATGGATTAACTCTGTTAGCTGAATGCTCAGATCAGAAAGAAGTTTCACAGAATGCTTCTGTGTAGTTTATATTTGAATATATTCCTTTTTCCACTACTATTCTCTTAGCGCTCAAAATGTCCAGTTGCATTTTCTACAGAAAGAGTGTTCAGATCTGCTCAATCAAAAGTATGGTTTAACTCTGTTAGCTGAATGCACAGATCAGAAAGAAGTTTCACAGAATGATTCTGTGTAGTTTATATTTGGAGACATTCCTTTTTCCACTATTACCCTCTTAGCGCTCCGAATCTCCACTTGCATTTTCTACAGAAAGAGTGTTTCAGAACGGCTCAATCAAAACTAAGGTTCAACTCTTTTAGTTGAACAAACAGAACAGAAAGAAGTTTCACACAATTCTTCTGTGTAGTTTTTATTTGTAGACATTCTTTTTCCCAATATAGGCCTCTTAGCGCTCAGAATGTCCAATTGCAGTTTCTACAGAAAGAGTGTTTCAGAACGGCTCAATCAAAAGTAAGGTTCAACTCTGTTAGTTGAATGCACAGAACAGAAAGAAGTTTCATACAATGCTTCTGTGTAGTTTATATTTGAACATATTCTTTTTTCCACTATTACCCTCTTAGCGCTACGAATGTCCAGTTGCATTTTCTACAGACAGAGTGTTTCAAAACTGCTCAATCAAAAGTATGGTTTAACTCTGTTAGCTGAATGCTCAGATAAGAAAGAAGTTTCACAGAATGCTTCTGTGTAGTTTATATTTGAATATATTCCTTTTTCCACTACTACGCTCTTAGCGCTCCAAATGTCCAGTTGCATTTTCTACAGAAAGAGTGTTCA
Organism: Symphalangus syndactylus; assembly: GCF_028878055.3. Lineage (NCBI taxonomy): Eukaryota > Metazoa > Chordata > Mammalia > Primates > Hylobatidae > Symphalangus > Symphalangus syndactylus. The sequence goes on from NC_072425.2 coordinate 154,150,047, forward strand.
GATCTGCTCAATCAAAAGTATGGTTTAACTCTGTTAGCTGAATGCACAGATCAGAAAGAAGTTTCACCGAATGATTCTGTGTAGTTTATATTTGAAGACATTCCTTTTTTCACTATTACCCTCTTAGCGCTCCGAATCTCCACTTGCATTTTCTACAAAAACAGTGTTTCATAACTGCTCAATCAAAAATATGTTTTATCTCTGTTAACTGAATTTACAGATCAGAAATAAGTTTCACAGAATGCATCTGTGTAGTTTTTATTTGAAGATATTCTTTTTCCCAATGTAGGCCTCTTAGCGCTTAGCATGTCCAATTGCAGTTTCTACAGAAAGAGTGTTTCAGAACGGCTCAAACAAAAGTAAGGTTCAACTCTGTTAGTTGAATGCACAGAACAGAAAGAATTTTCACAGAATGCTACTGTGTAGTTTATATTTGAATATATTCCTTTTTCCACTATTACCCTCTTAGCGCGCCGAATGTCCACTTGGATTTTCTACAGAAAGAGTGTTCAGAACTGCGCAATCAAAAGTATGGTTTAACTCTGTTAGCTTTATGAACATATCAGAAATAAGTTTCACACAATGCTTCTGTGTAGTTTTTATTTGAAGATATTATTTTTCCCACTAGAGGCCTCTTAGCGCTCAGAATGTCCAATTGCAGTTTCTACAGAAAGAGTGTTTCAGAACGGCTCAATCAAAAGTAAGGTTCAACTCTGTTAGTTGAATGCACAGAACAGAAAGCTGTTTCATACAATGCTTCTGTGTAGTTTATATTTGAACATATTCTTTTTTCCACTATTACCCACTTAGCGCTACGAATGTCCAGTTGCATTTTCTACAGACAGAGTGTTTCAAAACTGGTCAATCAAAAGTATGGTTTAATTCTGTTAGCTGAATGCTCAGATCAGAAAGAAGTTTCACAGAATGCTTCTGTGTAGTTTATATTTGAATATATTCCTTTTTCCACTACTACGCTCTTAGCGCTCCAAATGTCCAGTTGCATTTTCTACAGAAAGAGTGTTCAGATATGCTCAATCAAAAGTATGGTTTAACTCTGTTAGCTGAATGCACAGATCAGAAATAAGTTTCACCGAATGATTCTGTGTAGTTTATATTTGAAGACATTCCTTCTTCCACTATTACCCTCTTAGCGCTCCGAATCTCCACTTGCATTTTCTACAAAAAGAGTGTTTAATAACTGCTCAATCAAAAATATGTTTTATCTCTGTTAACTGAATTTACAGATCAGAAATAATTTTCACAGAATGCATCTGTGTAGTTTTTATTTGAAGATATTCTTTTTCCCAATGTAGGCCTCTTAGCGCTTAGCATGTCCAATTGCAGTTTCTACAGAAATAGTGTTTCAGAGCGGCTCAATCAAAAGTAAGGTTCAACTCTGTTACTTGAATGCACAGAACAGGAAGAATTTTCACAGAATGCTACTGTGTAGTTTATATTTGAATATATTCCTTTTTCCACTATTACCCTCTTAGCGCTCCGAATGTCCACTTGCATTTTCTACAGAAAGAGTGTTCAGAACTGCGCAATCAAAACTAAGGTTCAACTCTTTTAGTTGAACAAACAGAACAGAAAGAAGTTTCACACAATGCTTCTGTGTAGTTTTTATTTGTAGACATTCTTTTTCCCCATATAGGCCTCTTAGCGCTCAGAATGTCCAATTGCAGTTTCTACAGAAAGAGTGTTTCAGAACGGCTCAATCAAAAGTAAGGTTCAACTCTGTTAGTTGAATGCACAGAACAGAAAGATGTTTCATACAATGCTTCTGTGTAGTTTATATTTGAACATATTTTTTTTCCACTATTACCCACTTAGCGCTACGAATGTCCAGTTGCATTTTCTACAGACAGAGTGTTTCAAAACTGCTCAATCAAAAGTATGGTTTAACTCTGTTAGCTGAATGCTCAGATCAGAAAGAAGTTTGACAGAATGCTTCTGTGTAGTTTATATTTGAATATATTCCTTTTTCCACTACTACGCTCTTAGCGCTCCAAATGTCCAGTTGCATTTTCTACAGAAAGTGTGTTCAGATCTGCTCAATCAAAAGTATGGTTTAACTCTGTTAGCTGAATGCACAGATCAGAAAGAAGTTTCACCGAATGATTCTGTGTAGTTTATATTTGAAGACATTCCTTTTTCCACTATTACCCTCTTAGCGCTCCGAATCTCCACTTGCATTTTCTACAAAAAGAAGGTTTCATAACTGCTCAACCAAAAATATGTTTTATCTCTGTTAACTGAATTTACAGATCAGAAATAAGTTTCACAGAATGCATCTGTGTAGTTTTTATTTGAAGATATTCTTTTTCCCAATATAGGCCTCTTAGCGCTTACCATGTCCAATTGCAGTTTCTACAGAAAGAGTGTTTCAGAACGGCTCAATCAAAAGTAAGGTTCAACTCTGTTAGTTGAATGCACAGAACAGAAAGAAGTTTCATACAATGCTTCTGTGTAGTTTATATTTGAACATATTCTTTTTTCCACTATTACCCACTTAGCGCTACGAATGTCCAGTTGCATTTTCTACAGACAGAGTGTTTCAAAACTGCTCAATCAAAAGTATGGTTTAACTCTGTTAGCTGAATGCTCATATCAGAAAGAAGTTTCACAGAATGCTTCTGTGTAGTTTATGTTTGAATATAATCCTTTTTCCACTACTACGCTCTTAGCGCTCCAAATGTCCAGTTGCATTTTCTACAGAAAGAGTGTTCAGATCTGCTCAATCAAAAGTATGGTTTAACTCTGTTAGCTGAATGCACAGATCAGAAAGAAGTTTCACCGAATGATTCTGTGTAGTTTATATTTGAAGACATTCCTTTTTCCACTATTACCCTCTTAGCGCTCCGAATCTCCACTTGCATTTTCAACAAAAAGAGTGTTTCTTAACTGCTCAATCAAAAATATGTTTTATCTCTGTTAACTGAATTTACAGATCAGAAATAAGTTTCACAGAATGCATCTGCGTAGTTTTTATTTGAAGATATTCTTTTTCCCAATGTAGGCCTCTAAGCGCTTAGCATGTCCAATTGCAGTTTCTACAGAAAGAGTGTTTCAGAACAGCTCAATCAAAAGTAAGGTTCAACTCTGTTAGTTGAATGCACAGAACAGAAAGAATTTTCACAGAATGCTTCTGTGTAGTTTATATTTGAATATATTCCTTTTTCCACTATTACCCTTTTAGCGCTCCGAATGTCCACTTGCATTTTCTACAGAAAGAGTGTTCAGAACTGCGCAATCAAAAGTATGTTTTAACTCTGTTAGCTTAATGAATATATCAGAAATAAGTTTCACACAATGCTTCTGTGTAGTTTTATTTGAAGATATTATTTTTCCCAATAGAGGCCTCTTTGCGCTCAGAATGTCCAATTGCAGTTTCTACAGAAAGAGTGTTTCAGAAAGGCTCAATCAAAAGTAAGGTTCAACTCTGTTAGTTGAATGCACAGAACAGAAAGAAGTTTCATACAAGGCTTCTGTGTAGTTTATATTTGAACATATTCTTTTTTCCACTATTACGCACTTAGCGCTACGAATGTCCAGTTGCATTTTCTACAGACAGAGTGTTTCAAAACTGCTCAATCAAAAGTATGGTTTAACTCTGTTAGCTGAATGCTCAGATCAGAAAGAAGTTTCACAGAATGCTTCTGTGTAGTTTATATTTGAATATATTCCTTTTTCCACTACTACTCTATTAGCGCTCCAAATGTCCAGTTGCATATTCTACAGAAAGAGTGTTCAGATCTGCTCAATCAAAAGTATGGTTTAACTCTGTTAGCTGAATGCACAGATCAGAAAGAAGTTTCACAGAATGATTCTGTGTAGTTTATATTTGGAGACATTCCTTTTTCCACTATTACCCTCTTAGCGCTCCGAATCTCCACTTGCATTTTCTACAGAAAGAGTGTTTCAGAACGGCTCAATCAAAACTAAGGTTCAACTCTTTTAGTTGAACAAACAGAACAGAAAGAAGTTTCACACAATTCTTCTGTGTAGTTTTTATTTGTAGACATTCTTTTTCCCAATATAGGCCTCTTAGCGCTCAGAATGTCCAATTGCAGTTTCTACAGAAAGAGTGTTTCAGAAAGGCTCAATCAAAAGTAAGGTTCAACTCTGTTAGTTGAATGCACAGAACAGAAAGAAGTTTCATACAATGCTTCTGTGTAGTTTATATTTGAACATATTCTTTTTTCCACTATTACCCACTTAGCGCTACGAATGTCCAGTTGCATTTTCTACAGACAGAGTGTTTCAAAACTGCTCAATCAAAAGTATGGTTTAACTCTGTTAGCTGAATGCTCAGATCAGAAAGAAGTTTCACAGAATGCTTCTGTGTAGTTTATATTTGAATATATTCCTTTTTCCACTACTAATCTCTTAGCGCTCCAAATGTCCAGTTGCATTTTCTACAGAAAGAGTGTTCAGATCTGCTCAATCAAAAGTATGGTTTAACTCTGTTAGCTGAATGCACAGATCAGAAAGAAGTTTCACAGAATGATTCTGTGTAGTTTATATTTGGAGACATTCCTTTTTCCACTATTACCCTCTTAGCGCTCCGAATCTCCACTTGCATTTTCTACAGAAAGAGTGTTTCAGAACGGCTCAATCAAAACTAAGGTTCAACTCTTTTAGTTGAACAAACAGAACAGAAAGAAGTTTCACACAATTCTTCTGTGTAGTTTTTATTTGTAGACATTCTTTTTCCCAATATAGGCCTCTTAGCGCTCAGAATGTCCAATTGCAGTTTCTACAGAAAGAGTGTTTCAGAACGGCTCAATCAAAAGTAAGGTTCAACTCTGTTAGTTGAATGCACAGAACAGAAAGAAGTTTCATACAATGCTTCTGTGTAGTTTATATTTGAACATATTCTTTTTTCCACTATTACCCACTTAGCGCTACGAATGTCCAGTTGCATTTTCTACAGACAGAGTGTTTCAAAACTGCTCAATCAAAAGTATGGTTTAACTCTGTTAGCTGAATGCTCAGATCAGAAAGAAGTTTCACAGAATGCTTCTGTGTAGTTTATATTTGAATATTTTCCTTATTCCACTACTACGCTCTTAGCGCTCCAAATGTCCAGTTGCATTTTCTACAGAAAGAGTGTTCAGATCTGCTCAATCAAAAGTATGGTTTAACTCTGTTAGCTGAATGCACATATCAGAAAGAAGTTTCACCGAATGATTCTGTGTAGTTTATATTTGAAGACATTCCTTTTTCCACTATTACCCTCTTAGCGCTCCGAATCTCCACTTGCATTTTCTACGAAAACAGTGTTTCATAACTGCTCAATCAAAAATATGTTTTATCTCTGTTAACTGAATTTACAGATCAGAAATAAGTTTCACAGAATGCATCTGTGTAGTTTTTATTTGAAGATATTCTTTTTCCCAATGTAGGCCTCTTAGCGCTTAGCATGTCCAATTGCAGTTTCTACAGAAAGAGTGTTTCAGAACGGCTCAAACAAAAGTAAGGTTCAACTCTGTTAGTTGAATGCACAGAACAGAAAGAATTTTCACCGAATGCTACTGTGTAGTTTATATTTGAATATATTCCTTTTTCCACTATTACCCTTTTAGCGCGCCGAATGTCCACTTGCATTTTCTACAGAAAGAGTGTTCAGAACTGCGCAATCAAAAGTATGGTTTAACTCTGTTAGCTTAATGAACATATCAGAAATAAGTTTCACACAATGCTTCTGTGTAGTTTTTATTTGAAGATATTATTTTTCCCACTAGAGGCCTCTTAGCGCTCAGAATGTCCAATTGCAGTTTCTACAGAAAGAGTGTTTCAGAACGGCTCAATCAAAAGTAAGGTTCAACTCTGTTAGTTGAATGCACAGAACAGAAAGAAGTTTCATACAATGCTTCTGTGTAGTTTATATTTGAACATATTCTTTTTTCCACTATTACCCACTTAGCGCTACGAATGTCCAGTTGCATTTTCTACAGACAGAGTGTTTCAAAACTGGTCAATCAAAAGTATGGTTTAATTCTGTTAGCTGAATGCTCAGATCAGAAAGAAGTTTCACAGAATGCTTCTGTGTAGTTTATATTTGAATATATTCCTTTTTCCACTACTACGCTCTTAGCGCTCCAAATGTCCAGTTGCATTTTCTACAGAAAGAGTGTTCAGATCTGCTCAATCAAAAGTATGGTTTAACTCTGTAAGCTGAATGCACAGATCAGAAAGAAGTTTCACCGAATGATTCTGTGTAGTTTATATTTGAAGACATTCCTTTTTCCACTATTACCCTCTTAGCGCTCCGAATCTCCACTTGCATTTTTTACAAAAACAGTGTTTCATAACTGCTCAATCAAAAATATGTTTTATCTCTGTTAACTGAATTTACAGATCAGAAATAAGTTTCACAGAATGCATCTGTGTAGTTTTTATTTGAAGATATTCTTTTTCCCAATGTAGGCCTCTTAGCACTTAGCATGTCCAATTGCAGTTTCTACAGAAAGAGTGTTTCAGAACGGCTCAAACAAAAGTAAGGTTCAACTCTGTTAGTTGAATGCACAGAACAGAAAGAATTTTCACAGAATGCTACTGTGTAGATTATATTTGAATATATTCCTTTTTCCACTATTACCCTCTTAGCGCGCCGAATGTCCACGTGCATTTTCTACAGAAAGAGTGTTCAGAACTGCGCAATCAAAAGTATGGTTTAACTCTCTTAGCTTAATGAACATATCAGAAATAAGTTTCACACAATGCTTCTGTGTAGTTTTTATTTGAAGATATTATTTTTCCCACTAGAGGCCTCTTAGCGCTCAGAATGTCCAATTGCAGTTTCTACAGAAAGAGTGTTTCAGAACGGCTCAATCAAAAGTAAGGTTCAACTCTGTTAGTTGAATGCACAGAACAGAAAGAAGTTTCATACAATGCTTCTGTGTAGTTTATATTTGAACATATTCTTTTTTCCACTATTACCCACTTAGCGCTACGAATGTCCAGTTGCATTTTCTACAGACAGAGTGTTTCAAAACTTGTCAATCAAAAGTATGGTTTAATACTGTTAGCTGAATGCTCAGATCAGAAAGAAGTTTCACAGAATGCTTCTGTGTAGTTTATATTTGAATATATTCCTTTTTCCACTACTACGCTCTTAGCGCTCCAAATGTCCAGTTGCATTTTCTACAGAAAGAGTGTTCAGATATGCTCAATCAAAAGTATGGTTTAACTCTGTTAGCTGAATGCACAGATCAGAAATAAGTTTCACCGAATGATTCTGTGTAGTTTATATTTGAAGACATTCCTTCTTCCACTATTACCCTCTTAGCGCTCCGAATCTCCACTTGCATTTTCTACAAAAAGAGTGTTTAATAACTGCTCAATCAAAAATATGTTTTATCTCTGTTAACTGAATTTACAGATCAGAAATAATTTTCACAGAATGCATCTGTGTAGTTTTTATTTGAAGATATTCTTTTTCCCAATGTAGGCCTCTTAGCGCTTAGCATGTCCAATTGCAGTTTCTACAGAAATAGTGTTTCAGAACAGCTCAATCAAAAGTAAGGTTCAACTCTGTTACTTGAATGCACAGAACAGGAAGAATTTTCACAGAATGCTACTGTGTAGTTTATATTTGAATATATTACTTTTTCCACTATTACACTCTTAGCGCTCCGAATGTCCACTTGCATTTTCTACAGAAAGAGTGTTCAGAACTGCGCAATCAAAACTAAGGTTCAACTCTTTTAGTTGAACAAACAGAACAGAAAGAAGTTTCACACAATGCTTCTGTGTAGTTTTTATTTGTAGACATTCTTTTTCCCAATATAGGCCTCTTAGCGCTCAGAATGTCCAATTGCAGTTTCTACAGAAAGAGTGTTTCAGAACGGCTCAATCAAAAGTAAGGTTCAACTCTGTTAGTTGAATGCACAGAACAGAAAGATGTTTCATACAATGCTTCTGTGTAGTTTATATTTGAACATATTCTTTTTTCTACTATTACCCACTTAGCGCTACGAATGTCCAGTTGCATTTTCTACAGACAGAGTGTTTCAAAACTGCTCAATCAAAAGTATGGTTTAACTCTGTTAGCTGAATGCTCAGATCAGAAAGAAGTTTGACAGAATGCTTCTGTGTAGTTTATATTTGAATATATTCCTTTTTCCACTACTACGCTCTTAGCGCTCCAAATGTCCAGTTGCATTTTCTACAGAAAGAGTGTTCAGATCTGCTCAATCAAAAGTATGGTTTAACTCTGTTAGCTGAATGCAGAGATCAGAAAGAAGTTTCACCGAATGATTCTGTGTAGTTTATACTTGAAGACATTCCTTTTTCCACTATTACCCTCTTAGCGCTCCGAATCTCCACTTGCATTTTCTACAAAAAGAGAGTTTCATAACTGCTCAACCAAAAATATGTTTTATCTCTGTTAACTGAATTTACAGATCAGAAATAAGTTTCACAGAATGCATCTGTGTAGTTTTTATTTGAAGATATTCTTTTTCCCAATGTAGGCCTCTTAGCGCTTAGCATGTCCAATTGCAGTTTCTACAGAAAGAGTGTTTCAGAACGGCTCAAACAAAAGTAAGGTTCAACTCTGTTAGTTGAATGCACAGAACAGAAAGAATTTTCACAGAATGCTACTGTGTAGTTTATATTTGAATATATTCCTTTTTCCACTATAACCCTCTTAGCGCTCCGAATGTCCACTTGCATTTTCTACAGAAAGAGTGTTCAGAACTGCACAATCAAAAGTATGGTTTAACTCTGTTAGCTTAATGAACATATCAGAAATAAGTTTCACACAATGCTTCTGTGTAGTTTTTATTTGAAGATATTATTTTTCCCAATAGAGGCCTCTTAGCGCTCAGAATGTCCAATTGCAGTTTCTACAGAAAGAGTGTTTCAGAAAGGCTCAATCAAAAGTAAGGTTCAACTCTGTTAGTTGAATGCACAGAACAGAAAGAAGTTTCATACAATGCTTCTGTGTAGTTTATATTTGAACATATTCTTTTTTCCACTATTACCCACTTAGCGCTAGGAATGTCCAGTTGCATTTTCTACAGACAGAGTGTTTCAAAACTGCTCAATCAAAAGTATGGTTTAACTCTGTTAGCTGAATGCTCAGATCAGAAAGAAGTTTCACAGAATGCTTCTGTGTAGTTTATATTTGAATATATTCCTTTTTCCACTATAACCCTCTTAGCGCTCCGAATGTCCACTTGCATTTTCTACAGAAAGAGTGTTCAGAACTGCGCAATCAAAACTAAGGTTCAACTCTTTTAGTTGAACAAACAGAACAGAAAGAAGTTTCACACAATGCTTCTGTGTAGTTTTTATTTGTAGACATTCTTTTTCCCAATATAGGCTTCTTAGCGCTCAGAATGTCCAATTGCAGTTTCTACAGAAAGAGTGATTCAGAACGGCTCAATCAAACGTAAGGTTCAACTCTGTTAGTTGAATGCACAGAACAGAAAGAAGTTTCATACAATGCTTCTGTGTAGTTTATATTTGAACATATTCTTTTTTCCACTATTACCCACTTAGCGCTACGAATGTCCAGTTGCATTTTGTACAGACAGAGTGTTTCAAAACTACTCAATCAAAAGTATGGTTTAACTCTGTTAGCTGAATGCTCAGATCAGAAAGAAGTTTCACAGAATGCTTCTGTGTAGTTTATATTTGAATATATTCCTTTTTCCACTACTACGCTCTTAGCGCTCCAAATGTCCAGTTGCATTTTCTACAGAAAGAGTGTTCAGATCTGCTCAATCAAAAGTATGGTTTAACTCTGTTAGCTGAATGCACAGATCAGAAAGAAGTTTCACCGAATGATTCTGTGTAGTTTATATTTGAAGACATTCCTTTTTCCACTATTACCCTCTTAGCGCTCCGAATCTCCACTTGCATTTTCTACAAAAAGAGTGTTTCATAACTGCTCAATCAAAAATTTGTTTTATCTCTGTTAACTGAATTTACAGATCAGAAATAAGTTTCACAGAATGCATCTGTGTAGTTTTTATTTGAAGATATTCTTTTTCCCAATGTAGGCCTCTTAGCGCTTAGCATGTCCAATTGCAGTTTCTACAGAAAGAGTGTTTCAGAACGGCTCAATCAAAAGTAAGGTTCAACTCTGTTAGTTGAATGCACAGAACAGAAAGAATTTTCACAGAATGCTACTGTGTAGTTTATATTTGAATATATTCCTTTTTCCACTATTACCCTCTTAGTGCTCCGAATGTCCACTTGCATTTTCTACAGAAAGAGTGTTCAGAACTGCGCAATCAAAAGTATGGTTTAACTCTGTTAGCTTAAAGAACATATCAGAAATATGTTTCACACAAAGCTTCTGTGTAGTTTTTATTTGAAGATATTATTTTTCCCAATTGAGGCCTCTTAGCGCTCAGAATGTCCAATTGCAGTTTCTACAGAAAGAGTGTTTCAGAAAGGCTCAATCAAAAGTAAGGTTCAACTCTGTTAGTTGAATGCACAGAACAGAAAGAAGTTTCATACAATGCTTCTGTGTAGTTTATATTTGAACATATTCTTTTTTCCACTATTACCCACTTAGCGCTACGAATATCCAGTTGCATTTTCTACAGACAGAGTGTTTCAAAACTGCTCAATCAAAAGTATGGTTTAACTCTGTTAGCTGAATGCTCAGATCAGAAAGAAGTTTCACAGAATGCTTCTGTGTAGTTTATATTTGAATATATTCCTTTTTCCACTACTATTCTCTTAGCGCTCAAAATGTCCAGTTGCATTTTCTACAGAAAGAGTGTTCAGATCTGCTCAATCAAAAGTATGGTTTAATTCTGTTAGCTGAATGCACAGATCAGAAAGAAGTTTCACAGAATGATTCTGTGTAGTTTATATTTGGAGACATTCCTTTTTCCACTATTACCCTCTTAGCGCTCCGAATCTCCACTTGCATTTTCTACAGAAAGAGTGTTTCAGAACGGCTCAATCAAAACTAAGGTTCAACTCTTTTAGTTGAACAAACAGAACAGAAAGAAGTTTCACACAATTCTTCTGTGTAGTTTTTATTTGTAGACATTCTTTTTCCCAATATAGGCCTCTTAGCGCTCAGAATGTCCAATTGCAGTTTCTACAGAAAGAGTGTTTCAGAACGGCTCAATCAAAAGTAAGGTTCAACTCTGTTAGTTGAATGCACAGAACAGAAAGAAGTTTCATACAATGCTTCTGTGTAGTTTATATTTGAACATATTTTTTTCCACTATTACCCACTTAGCGCTACGAATGTCCAGTTGCATTTTCTACAGACAGAGTGTTTCAAAACCGCTCAATCAAAAGTATGGTTTAACTCTGTTAGCTGAATGCTCAGATCAGAAAGAAGTTTCACAGAATGCTTCTGTGTAGTTTATATTTGAATATATTCCTTTTTCCACTACTACGCTCTTAGCGCTCCAAATGTCCAGTTGCATTTTCTACAGAAAGAGTGTTCAGATCTGCTCAATCAAAAGTATGGTTTAACTCTGTTAGCTGAATGCACAGATCAGAAAGAAGTTTCACCGAATGATTCTGTGTAGTTTATATTTGAAGACATTCCTTTTTTCACTATTACCCTCTTAGCGCTCCGAATCTCCACTTGCATTTTCTACAAAAACAGTGTTTCATAACTGCTCAATCAAAAATATGTTTTATCTCTGTTAACTGAATTTACAGATCAGAAATATGTTTCACAGAATGCATCTGTGTAGTTTTTATTTGAAGATATTCTTTTTCCCAATGTAGGCCTCTTAGCGCTTAGCATGTCCAATTGCAGTTTCTACAGAAAGAGTGTTTCAGAACGGCTCAAACAAAAGTAAGGTTCAACTCTGTTAGTTGAATGCACAGAACAGAAAGAATTTTCACAGAATGCTACTGTGTAGTTTATATTTGAATATATTCCTTTTTCCACTATTACCCTCTTAGCGCGCCGAATGTCCACTTGCATTTTCTACAGAAAGAGTGTTCAGAACTGCGCAATCAAAAGTATGGTTTAACTCTGTTAGCTTTATGAACATATCAGAAATAAGTTTCACACAATGCTTCTGTGTAGTTTTTATTTGAAGATATTATTTTTCCCACTAGAGGCCTCTTAGCGCTCAGAATGTCCAATTGCAGTTTCTACAGAAAGAGTGTTTCAGAACGGCTCAATCAAAAGTAAGGTTCAACTCTGTTAGTTGAATGCACAGAACAGAAAGATGTTTCATACAATGCTTCTGTGTAGTTTATATTTGAACATATTCTTTTTTCCACTATTACCCACTTAGCGCTACGAATGTCCAGTTGCATTTTCTACAGACAGAGTGTTTCAAAACTGGTCAATCAAAAGTATGGTTTAATTCTGTTAGCTGAATGCTCAGATCAGAAAGAAGTTTCACAGAATGCTTCTGTGTAGTTTATATTTGAATATATTCCTTTTTCCACTACTACGCTCTTAGCGCTCCAAATGTCCAGTTGCATTTTCTACAGAAAGAGTGTTCAGATATGCTCAATCAAAAGTATGGTTTAACTCTGTTAGCTGAATGCACAGATCAGAAATAAGTTTCACCGAATGATTCTGTGTAGTTTATATTTGAAGACATTCCTTCTTCCACTATTACCCTCTTAGCGCTCCGAATCTCCACTTGCATTTTCTACAAAAAGAGTGTTTAATAACTGCTCAATCAAAAATATGTTTTATCTCTGTTAACTGAATTTACAGATCAGAAATAATTTTCACAGAATGCATCTGTGTAGTTTTTATTTGAAGATATTCTTTTTCCCAATGTAGGCCTCTTAGCGCTTAGCATGTCCAATTGCAGTTTCTACAGAAATAGTGTTTCAGAGCGGCTCAATCAAAAGTAAGGTTCAACTCTGTTACTTGAATGCACAGAACAGGAAGAATTTTCACAGAATGCTACTGTGTAGTTTATATTTGAATATATTCCTTTTTCCACTATTACCCTCTTAGCGCTCCGAATGTCCACTTGCATTTTCTACAGAAAGAGTGTTCAGAACTGCGCAATCAAAACTAAGGTTCAACTCTTTTAGTTGAACAAACAGAACAGAAAGAAGTTTCACACAATGCTTCTGTGTAGTTTTTATTTGTAGACATTCTTTTTCCCAATATAGGCCTCTTAGCGCTCAGAATGTCCAATTGCAGTTTCTACAGAAAGAGTGTTTCAGAACGGCTCAATCAAAAGTAAGGTTCAACTCTGTTAGTTGAATGCACAGAACAGAAAGATGTTTCATACAATGCTTCTGTGTAGTTTATATTTGAACATATTCTTTTTTCTACTATTACCCACTTAGCGCTACGAATGTCCAGTTGCATTTTCTACAGACAGAGTGTTTCAAAACTGCTCAATCAAAAGTATGGTTTAACTCTGTTAGCTGAATGCTCAGATCAGAAAGAAGTTTGACAGAATGCTTCTGTGTAGTTTATATTTGAATATATTCCTTTTTCCACTACTACGCTCTTAGCGCTCCAAATGTCCAGTTGCATTTTCTACAGAAAGAGTGTTCAGATCTGCTCAATCAAAAGTATGGTTTAACTCTGTTAGCTGAATGCAGAGATCAGAAAGAAGTTTCACCGAATGATTCTGTGTAGTTTATACTTGAAGACATTCCTTTTTCCACTATTACCCTCTTAGCGCTCCGAATCTCCACTTGCATTTTCTACAAAAAGAGGGTTTCATAACTGCTCAACCAAAAATATGTTTTATCTCTGTTAACTGAATTTACAGATCAGAAATAAGTTTCACAGAATGCATCTGTGTAGTTTTTATTTGAAGATATTCTTTTTCCCAATGTAGGCCTCTTAGCGCTTAGCATGTCCAATTGCAGTTTCTACAGAAAGAGTGTTTCAGAACGGCTCAATCAAAAGTAAGGTTCAACTCTGTTAGTTGAATGCACAGAACAGAAAGAATTTTCACAGAATGCTACTGTGTAGTTTATATTTGAATATATTCCTTTTTCCACTATAACCCTCTTAGCGCTCCGAATGTCCACTTGCATTTTCTACAGAAAGAGTGTTCAGAACTGCACAATCAAAAGTATGGTTTAACTCTGTTAGCTTAATGAAAATATCAGAAATAAGTTTCACACAATGCTTCTGTGTAGTTTTTATTTGAAGATATTATTTTTCCCAATAGAGGCCTCTTAGCGCTCAGAATGTCCAATTGCAGTTTCTACAGAAAGAGTGTTTCAGAAAGGCTCAATCAAAAGTAAGGTTCAACTCTGTTAGTTGAATGCACAGAACAGAAAGAAGTTTCATACAATGCTTCTGTGTAGTTTATATTTGAACATATTCTTTTTTCCACTATTACCCACTTAGCGCTAGGAATGTCCAGTTGCAGTTTCTACAGACAGAGTGTTTCAAAACTGCTCAATCAAAAGTATGGTTTAACTCTGTTAGCTGAATGCTCAGATCAGAAAGAAGTTTCACAGAATGCTTCTGTGTAGTTTATATTTGAATATATTCCTTTTTCCACTATAACCCTCTTAGCGCTCCGAATGTCCACTTGCATTTTCTACAGAAAGAGTGTTCAGAACTGCGCAATCAAAACTAAGGTTCAACTCTTTTAGTTGAACAAACAGAACAGAAAGAAGTTTCACACAATGCTTCTGTGTAGTTTTTATTTGTAGACATTCTTTTTCCCAATATAGGCTTCTTAGCGCTCAGAATGTCCAATTGCAGTTTCTACAGAAAGAGTGATTCAGAACGGCTCAATCAAACGTAAGGTTCAACTCTGTTAGTTGAATGCACAGAACAGAAAGAAGTTTCATACAATGCTTCTGTGTAGTTTATATTTGAACATATTCTTTTTTCCACTATTACCCACTTAGCGCTACGAATGTCCAGTTGCATTTTGTACAGACAGAGTGTTTCAAAACTACTCAATCAAAAGTATGGTTTAACTCTGTTAGCTGAATGCTCAGATCAGAAAGAAGTTTCACAGAATGCTTCTGTGTAGTTTATATTTGAATATATTCCTTTTTCCACTACTACGCTCTTAGCGCTCCAAATGTCCAGTTGCATTTTCTACAGAAAGAGTGTTCAGATCTGCTCAATCAAAAGTATGGTTTAACTCTGTTAGCTGAATGCACAGATCAGAAAGAAGTTTCACCGAATGATTCTGTGTAGTTTATATTTGAAGACATTCCTTTTTCCACTATTACCCTCTTAGCGCTCCGAATCTCCACTTGCATTTTCTACAAAAAGAGTGTTTCATAACTGCTCAATCAAAAATTTGTTTTATCTCTGTTAACTGAATTTACAGATCAGAAATAAGTTTCACAGAATGCATCTGTGTAGTTTTTATTTGAAGATATTCTTTTTCCCAATGTAGGCCTCTTAGCGCTTAGCATGTCCAATTGCAGTTTCTACAGAAAGAGTGTTTCAGAACGGCTCAATCAAAAGTAAGGTTCAACTCTGTTAGTTGAATGCACAGAACAGAAAGAATTTTCACAGAATGCTACTGTGTAGTTTATATTTGAATATATTCCTTTTTCCACTATTACCCTCTTAGTGCTCCGAATGTCCACTTGCATTTTCTACAGAAAGAGTGTTCAGAACTGCGCAATCAAAAGTATGGTTTAACTCTGTTAGCTTAAAGAACATATCAGAAATATGTTTCACACAAAGCTTCTGTGTAGTTTTTATTTGAAGATATTATTTTTCCCAATTGAGGCCTCTTAGCGCTCAGAATGTCCAATTGCAGTTTCTACAGAAAGAGTGTTTCAGAAAGGCTCAATCAAAAGTAAGGTTCAACTCTGTTAGTTGAATGCACAGAACAGAAAGAAGTTTCATACAATGCTTCTGTGTAGTTTATATTTGAACATATTCTTTTTTCCACTATTACCCACTTAGTGCTACGAATATCCAGTTGCATTTTCTACAGACAGAGTGTTTCAAAACTGCTCAATCAAAAGTATGGTTTAACTCTGTTAGCTGAATGCTCAGATCAGAAAGAAGTTTCACAGAATGCTTCTGTGTAGTTTATATTTGAATATATTCCTTTTTCCACTACTATTCTCTTAGCGCTCAAAATGTCCAGTTGCATTTTCTACAGAAAGAGTGTTCAGATCTGCTCAATCAAAAGTATGGTTTAACTCTGTTAGCTGAATGCACAGATCAGAAAGAAGTTTCACAGAATGATTCTGTGTAGTTTATATTTGGAGACATTCCTTTTTCCACTATTACCCACTTAGCGCTCCGAATCTCCACTTGCATTTTCTACAGAAAGAGTGTTTCAGAACGGCTCAATCAAAACTAAGGTTCAACTCTTTTAGTTGAACAAACAGAACAGAAAGAAGTTTCACACAATTCTTCTGTGTAGTTTTTATTTGTAGACATTCTTTTTCCCAATATAGGCCTCTTAGCGCTCAGAATGTCCAATTGCAGTTTCTACAGAAAGAGTGTTTCAGAACGGCTCAATCAAAAGTAAGGTTCAACTCTGTTAGTTGAATGCACAGAACAGAAAGAAGTTTCATACAATGCTTCTGTGTAGTTTATATTTGAACATATTCTTTTTTCCACTATTACCCACTTAGCGCTACGAATGTCCAGTTGCATTTTCTACAGACAGAGTGTTTCAAAACTGCTCAATCAAAAGTATGGTTTAACTCTGTTAGCTGAATGCTCAGATCAGAAAGAAGTTTCACAGAATGCTTCTGTGTAGTTTATATTTGAATATATTCCTTTTTCCACTACTACGCTCTTAGCGCTCCAAATGTCCAGTTGTATTTTCTACAGAAAGAGTGTTCAGATCTGCTCAATCAAAAGTATGGTTTAACTCTGTTAGCTGAATGCACAGATCAGAAAGAAGTTTCACCGAATGATTCTGTGTAGTTTATATTTGAAGACATTCCTTTTTTCACTATTACCCTCTTAGCGCTCCGAATCTCCACTTGCATTTTCTACAAAAACAGTGTTTCATAACTGCTCAATCAAAAATATGTTTTATCTCTGTTAACTGAATTTACAGATCAGAAATAAGTTTCACAGAATGCATCTGTGTAGTTTTTATTTGAAGATATTCTTTTTCCCAATGTAGGCCTCTTAGCGCTTAGCATGTCCAATTGCAGTTTCTACAGAAAGAGTGTTTCAGAACGGCTCAAACAAAAGTAAGGTTCAACTCTGTTAGTTGAATGCACAGAACAGAAAGAATTTTCACAGAATGCTACTGTGTAGTTTATATTTGAATATATTCCTTTTTCCACTATTACGCTCTTAGCGCGCCGAATGTCCACTTGGATTTTCTACAGAAAGAGTGTTCAGAACTGCGCAATCAAAAGTATGGTTTAACTCTGTTAGCTTTATGAACATATCAGAAATAAGTTTCACACAATGCTTCTGTGTAGTTTTTATTTGAAGATATTATTTTTCCCACTAGAGGCCTCTTAGCGCTCAGAATGTCCAATTGCAGTTTCTACAGAAAGAGTGTTTCAGAACGGCTCAATCAAAAGTAAGGTTCAACTCTGTTAGTTGAATGCACAGAACAGAAAGATGTTTCATACAATGCTTCTGTGTAGTTTATATTTGAACATATTCTTTTTTCCACTATTACCCACTTAGCGCTACGAATGTCCAGTTGCATTTTCTACAGACAGAGTGTTTCAAAACTGGTCAATCAAAAGTATGGTTTAATTCTGTTAGCTGAATGCTCAGATCAGAAAGAAGTTTCACAGAATGCTTCTGTGTAGTTTATATTTGAATATATTCCTTTTTCCACTACTACGCTCTTAGCGCTCCAAATGTCCAGTTGCATTTTCTACAGAAAGAGTGTTCAGATATGCTCAATCAAAAGTATGGTTTAACTCTGTTAGCTGAATGCACAGATCAGAAATAAGTTTCACCGAATGATTCTGTGTAGTTTATATATGAAGACATTCCTTCTTCCACTATTACCCTCTTAGCGCTCCGAATCTCCACTTGCATTTTCTACAAAAAGAGTGTTTAATAACTGCTCAATCAAAAATATGTTTTATCTCTGTTAACTGAATTTACAGATCAGAAATAATTTTCACAGAATGCATCTGTGTAGTTTTTATTTGAAGATATTCTTTTTCCCAATGTAGGCCTCTTACCGCTTAGCATGTCCAATTGCAGTTTCTACAGAAATAGTGTTTCAGAGCGGCTCAATCAAAAGTAAGGTTCAACTCTGTTACTTGAATGCACAGAACAGGAAGAATTTTCACAGAATGCTACTGTGTAGTTTATATTTGAATATATTCCTTTTTCCACTATTACCCTCTTAGCGCTCCGAATGTCCACTTGCATTTTCTACAGAAAGAGTGTCCAGAACTGCGCAATCAAAACTAAGGTTCAACTCTTTTAGTTGAACAAACAGAACAGAAAGAAGTTTCACACAATGCTTCTGTGTAGTTTTTATTTCTAGACATTCTTTTTCCCCATATAGGCCTCTTAGCGCTCAGAATGTCCAATTGCAGTTTCTACAGAAAGAGTGTTTCAGAACGGCTCAATCAAAAGTAAGGTTCAACTCTGTTAGTTGAATGCACAGAACAGAAAGATGTTTCATACAATGCTTCTGTGTAGTTTATATTTGAACATATTCTTTTTTCCACTATTACCCACTTAGCGCTACGAATGTCCAGTTGCATTTTCTACAGACAGAGTGTTTCAAAACTGCTCAATCAAAAGTATGGTTTAACTCTGTTAGCTGAATGCTCAGATCAGAAAGAAGTTTGACAGAATGCTTCTGTGTAGTTTATATTTGAATATATTCCTTTTTCCACTACTACGCTCTTAGCGCTCCAAATGTCCAGTTGCATTTTCTACAGAAAGTGTGTTCAGATCTGCTCAATCAAAAGTATGGTTTAACTCTGTTAGCTGAATGCACAGATCAGAAAGAAGTTTCACCGAATGATTCTGTGTAGTTTATATTTGAAGACATTCCTTTTTCCACTATTACCCTCTTAGCGCTCCGAATCTCCACTTGCATTTTCTACAAAAAGAAGGTTTCATAACTGCTCAACCAAAAATATGTTTTATCTCTGTTAACTGAATTTACAGATCAGAAATAAGTTTCACAGAATGCATCTGCGTAGTTTTTATTTGAAGATATTCTTTTTCCCAATGTAGGCCTCTAAGCGCTTAGCATGTCCAATTGCAGTTTCTACAGAAAGAGTGTTTCAGAACAGCTCAATCAAAAGTAAGGTTCAACTCTGTTAGTTGAATGCACAGAACAGAAAGAATTTTCACACAATGCTACTGTGTAGTTTATATTTGAATATATTCCTTTTTCCACTATTACCCTATTAGCGCTCCGAATGTCCACTTGCATTTTCTACAGAAAGAGTGTTCAGAACTGCGCAATCAAAAGTATGGTTTAACTCTGTTAGCTTAATGAACATATCAGAAATAAGTTTCACACAATGCTTCTGTGTAGTTTTTATTTGAAGATATTATTTTTCCCAATAGAGGCCTCTTAGCGCTCAGAATGTCCAATTGCAGTTTCTACAGAAAGAGTGTTTCAGAAAAGCTCAATCAAAAGTAAGGTTCAACTCTGTTATTTGAATGCACAGAACAGAAAGAAGTTTCATACAATGCTTCTGTGTATTTTATATTTGAACATATTCTTTTTTCCACTATTACCCACTTAGCGCTACGAATGTCCAGTTGCATTTTCTACAGACAGAGTGTTTCAAAACTGCTCAATCAAAAGTATGGTTTAACTCTGTTAGCTGAATGCTCAGATCAGAAAGAAGTTTCACAGAATGCTTCTGTGTAGTTTATATTTGAATATATTCCTTTTTCCACTACTACTCTCTTAGCGTTCCAAATGTCCAGTTGCATTTTCTACAGAAAGAGTGTTCAGATCTGCTCAATCAAAAGTATGGTTTAACTCTGTTAGCTGAATGCACAGATCAGAAAGAAGTTTCACAGAATGATTCTGTGTAGTTTATATTTGGAGACATTCCTTTTTCCACTATTACCCTCTTAGCGCTCCGAATCTCCACTTGCATTTTCTACAGAAAGAGTGTTTCAGAACGGCTCAATCAAAACTAAGGTTCAACTCTTTTAGTTGAACAAACAGAACAGAAAGAAGTTTCACACAATTCTTTTGTGTAGTTTTTATTTGTAGACATTCTTTTTCCCAATATAGGCCTCTTAGCGCTCAGAATGTCCAATTGCAGTTTCTACAGAAAGAGTGTTTCAGAACGGCTCAATCAAAAGTAAGGTTCAACTCTGTTAGTTGAATTCACAGAACAGAAAGAAGTTTCATACAATGCTTCTGTGTAGTTTATATTTGAACATATTCTTTTTTCCACTATTACCCACTTAGCGCTACGAATGTCCAGTTGCATTTTCTACAGACAGAGTGTTTCAAAACTGCTCAATCAAAAGTATGGTTTAACTCTGTTAGCTGAATGCTCAGATCAGAAAGAAGTTTCACAGAATGCTTCTGTGTAGTTTATATTTGAATATATTGCTTTTTCCACTACTACGCTATTAGCGCTCCAAATGTCCAGTTGCATTTTCTACAGAAAGAGTGATCAGATCTGCTCAATCAAAAGTATGGTTTAACTCTGTTAGCTGAATGCACAGATCAGAAAGAAGTTTCACCGAATGATTCTGTGTAGTTTATATTTGAAGACATTCCTTTTTCCACTATTACCCTCTTAGCGATCCGAATCTCCACTTGCATTTTCTACAAAAAGAGTGTTTCATAACTGCTCAATCAAAAATATGTTTTATCTCTGTTAACTGAATTTACAGATCAGAAATAAGTTTCACAGAATGCATCTGTGTAGTTTTTATTTGAAGATATTCTTTTTCCCAATGTAGGCCTCTTAGCGCTTAGCATGTCCAATTGCAGTTTCTACAGAAAGAGTGTTTCAGAACGGCTCAATCAAAAGTAAGGTTCAACTCTGTTAGTTGAATGCACAGAACAGGAAGAATTTTCACAGAGTGCTACTGTGTACTTTATATTTGAATATATTCCTTTTTCCACTATTACCCTCTTAGCGCTCCGAATGTCCACTTGCATTTTCTACAGAAAGAGTGTTCAGAACTGCGCTATGAAAACTAAGTTTCAACTCTTTTAGTTGAACAAACAGAACAGAAAGAAGTTTCACACAATGCTTCTGTGTAGTTTTTATTTGTAGACATTCTTTTTCCCAATATAGGCCTCTTAGCGCTCAGAATGTCCAATTGCAGTTTCTACAGAAAGAGTGATTCAGAACGGCTCAATCAAACGTAAGGTTCAACTCTGTTAGATGAATGCACAGAACAGAAAGAAGTTTCATACAATGCTTCTGTGTAGTTTATATTTGAACATATTTTTTTTTCCACTATTACCCACTTAGCGCTACAAATGTCCAGTTGCATTTTCTACAGACAGAGTGTTTCAAAACTGCTCAATCAAAAGTATGGTTTAACTCTGTTAGCTGAATGCTCAGATCAGAAAGAAGTTTCACAGAATGCTTCTGTGTAGTTTATATTTGAATATATTCCTTTTTCCACTACTACGCTCTTAGCGCTCCAAATGTCCAGTTGCATTTTCTACAGAAAGAGTGTTCAGATCTGCTCAATCAAAAGTATGGTTTAACTCTGTTAGCTGAATGCACAGATCAGAAAGAAGTTTCACCGAATGATTCTGTGTAGTTTATATTTGAAGACATTCCTTTTTCCACTATTACCCTCTTAGCGCTCCGAATCTCCACTTGCATTTTCTTCAAAAAGAGTGTTTCATAACTGCTGAATCAAAAATATGTTTTATCTCTGTTAACTGAATTTACAGATCAGAAATAAGTTTCACAGAATGCATCTGTGTAGTTTTTATTTGAAGATATTCTTTTTCCCAATGTAGGCCTCTTAGCGCTTAGCATGTCCAATTGCAGTTTCTACAGAAAGAGTGTTTCAGAACGGCTCAATCAAAAGTAAGGTTCAACTCTGTTAGTTGAATGCACAGAACAGAAAGAATTTTCACAGAATGCTACTGTGTAGTTTATATTTGAATATATTCCTTTTTCCACTATTACCCTCTTAGCGCTCCGAATGTCCACTTGCATTTTCTACAGAAAGAGTGTTCAGAACTGCGCAATCAAAAGTATGGTTTGACTCTGTTAGCTTAATGAACATATCAGAAATAAGTTTCACACAATGCTTCTGTGTAGTTTTTATTTGAAGATATTATTTTTCCCAATAGAGGCCTCTTAGCGCTCAGAATGTCCAATTGCAGTTTCTACAGAAAGAGTGTTTCAGAAAGGCTCAATCAAAAGTAAGGTTCAACTCTGTTAGTTGAATGCACAGAACAGAAAGAAGTTTCATACAATGCTTCTGTGTAGTTTATATTTGAACATATTCTTTTTTCCACTATTACCCACTTAGCGCTACGAATGTCCAGTTGCATTTTCTACAGACAGAGTGTTTCAAAACTGCTCAATCAAAAGTATGGTTTAACTCTGTTAGCTGAATGCTCAGATCAGAAAGAAGTTTCACAAAATGCTTCTGTGTAGTTTATATTTGAATATATTCCTTTTTCCACTACCACTCTCTTAGCGCTCCAAATGTCCAGTTGCATTTTCTACAGAAAGAGTGTTCAGATCTGCTCAATCAAAAGTATGGTTTAACTCTGTTAGCTGAATGCACAGATCAGAAAGAAGTTTCACTGAATGATTCTGTGTAGTTTATATTTGGAGACATTCCTTTTTCCACTATTACCCTCTTAGCGCTCCGAATCTCCACTTGCATTTTCTACAGAAAGAGTGTTTCAGAACGGCTCAATCAAAACTAAGGTTCAACTCTTTTAGTTGAACAAACAGAACAGAAAGAAGTTTCACACAATTCTTCTGTGTAGTTTTTATTTGTAGACATTCTTTTTCCCAATATAGGCCTCTTAGCGCTCAGAATGTCCAATTGCAGTTTCTACAGAAAGAGTGTTTCAAAACGGCTCAATCAAAAGTAAGGTTCAACTCTGTTAGTTGAATGCACAGAACAGAAAGAATTTTCACAGAATGCTTCTGTGTAGTTTATATTTGAATATATTCCTTTTTCCACTATTACCCTCTTAGCGCTCCGAATGTCCACTTGCATTTTCTACAGAAAGAGTGTTCAGAACTGCGCAATCAAAAGTATGGTTTAACTCTGTTAGCTTAATGAACATATCAGAAATAAGTTTCACACAATCCTTCTGTGTAGTTTTATTTGAAGATATTATTTTTCCCAATAGAGGCCTCTTAGCGCTCAGAATGTCCAATTGCAGTTTCTACAGAAAGAGTGTTTCAGAAAGGCTCAATCAAAAGTAAGGTTCAACTCTGTTAGTTGAATGCACAGAACAGAAAAAAGTTTCATACAATGCTTCTGTGTAGTTTATATTTGAACATATTTTTTTTTCCACTATTACCCACTTAGCGCTACGAATGTCCAGTTGCATTTTCTACAGACAGAGTGTTTCAAAACTGCTCAATCAAAAGTATGGTTTAACTCTGTTAGCTGAATGCTCAGATCCGAAAGAAGTTTCACAGAATGCTTCTGTGTAGTTTATATTTGAATATATTCCTTTTTCCACTACTACTCTCTTAGCGCTCCAAATGTCCAGTTGCATTTTCTACAGAAAGAGTGTTCAGATCTGCTCAATCAAAAGTATGGTTTAACTCTGTTAGCTGAATGCACAGATCAGAAAGAAGTTTCACAGAATGATTCTGTGTAGTTTATATTTGGAGACATTCCTTTTTCCACTATTACCCTCTTAGCGCTCCGAATCTCCACTTGCATTTTCTACAGAAAGAGTGTTTCAGTACGGCTCAATCAAAACTAAGGTTCAACTCTTTTAGTTGAACAAACAGAACAGAAAGAAGTTTCACACAATTCTTCTGTGTAGTTTTTATTTGTAGACATTCTTTTTCCCAATATAGGCCTTTTAGCGCTGAGAAAGTCCAATTGCAGTTTCTACAGAAAGAGTGTTTCAGAACGGCTCAATCAAAAGTAAGGTTCAACTCTGTTAGTTGAATGCACAGAACAGAAAGAAGTTTCATACAATGCTTCTGTGTAGTTTATATTTGAACATATTCTTTTTTCCACTATTACCCACTTAGCGCTACGAATGTCCAGTTGCATTTTCTACAGACAGAGTGTTTCAAAACTGCTCAATCAAAAGTATGGTTTAACTCTGTTAGCTGAATGCTCAGATCAGAAAGAAGTTTCACAGAATGATTCTGTGTAGTTTATATTTGAATATATTCCTTTTTCCACTACTACGCTCTTAGCGCTCCAAATGTCCAGTTGCATTTTCTACAGAAAGAGTGTTCAGATCTGCTAAATCAAAAGTATGGTTTAACTCTGTTAGCTGAATGCACAGATCAGAAAGAAGTTTCACAGAATGATTCTGTGTAGTTTATATTTGAAGACATTCCTTTTTCCACTATTACCCTCTTAGCGCTCCGAATCTCCACTTGCATTTTCTACAAAAAGAGTGTTTCATAACTGCTCAATCAAAAATATGTTTTATCTCTGTTAACTGAATTTACAGATCAGAAATAAGTTTCACAGAATGCATCTGTGTAGTTTTTATTTGAAGATATTCTTTTTCCCAATGTAGGCCTCTTAGCGCTTAGCATGTCCAATTGCAGTTTCTACAGAAAGAGTGTTTCAGAACGGCTCAATCAAAAGTGAGGTTCAACTCTGTTAGTTGAATGCACAGAACAGAAAGAATTTTCACACAATGCTACTGTGTAGTTTATATTTGAATATATTCCTTTTTCCACTATTACCCTCTTAGCGCTCCGAATGTCCACTTGCATTTTCTACAGAAAGAGTGTTCAGATCTGCGCAATCAAAAGTATGGTTTAAATCTGTTAGCTTAATGAACATATCAGAAATAAGTTTCACACAATGCTTCTGTGTAGTTTTTATTTGAAGATATTATTTTTCCCAATAGAGGCCTCTTAGCGCTCAGAATGTCCAATTGCAGTTTCTACAGAAAGAGTGTTTCAGAAAAGCTCAATCAAAAGTAAGGTTCAACTCTGTTATTTGAATGCACAGAACAGAAAAAAGTTTCATACAATGCTTCTGTGTAGTTTATATTTGAACATATTCTTTTTTCCACTATTACCCACTTAGCGCTACGAATGTCCAGTTGCATTTTCTACAGACAGAGTGTTTCAAAACTGCTCAATCAAAAGTATGGTTTAACTCTGTTAGCTGAATGCTCAGATCAGAAAGAAGTTTCACAGAATGCTTCTGTGTAGTTTATATTTGAATATATTCCTTTTTCCACTACTACTCTCTTAGCGTTCCAAATGTCCAGTTGCATTTTCTACAGAAAGAGTGTTCAGATCTGCTCAATCAAAAGTATGGTTTAACTCTGTTAGCTGAATGCACAGATCAGAAAGAAGTTTCACAGAATGATTCTGTGTAGTTTATATTTGGAGACATTCCTTTTTCCACTATTACCCTCTTAGCGCTCCGAATCTCCACTTGCATTTTCTACAGAAAGAGTGTTTCAGAACGGCTCAATCAAAACTAAGGTTCAACTCTTTTAGTTGAACAAACAGAACAGAAAGAAGTTTCACACAATTCTTTTGTGTAGTTTTTATTTGTAGACATTCTTTTTCCCAATATAGGCCTCTTAGCGCTCAGAATGTCCAATTGCAGTTTCTACAGAAAGAGTGTTTCAGAACGGCTCAATCAAAAGTAAGGTTCAACTCTGTTAGTTGAATGCACAGAACAGAAAGAAGTTTCATACAATGCTTCTGTGTAGTTTATATTTGAACATATTCTTTTTTCCACTATTACCCACTTAGCGCTACGAATGTCCAGTTGCATTTTCTACAGACAGAGTGTTTCAAAACTGCTCAATCAAAAGTATGGTTTAACTTTGTTAGCTGAATGCTCAGATCAGAAAGAAGTTTCACAGAATGCTTCTGAGTAGTTTATATTTGAATATATTGCTTTTTCCACTACTACGCTATTAGCGCTCCAAATGTCCAGTTGCATTTTCTACAGAAAGAGTGATCAGATCTGCTCAATCAAAAGTATGGTTTAACTCTGTTAGCTGAATAAAGATGAGAAAGAAGTTTCACCGAATGATTCTGTGTAGTTTATATTTGAAGACATTCCTTTTTCCACTATTACCCTCTTAGCGATCCGAATCTCCACTTGCATTTTCTACAAAAAGAGTGTTTCCTAACTGCTCAATCAAAAATATGTTTTATCTCTGTTAACTGAATTTACAGATCAGAAATAAGTTTCACAGAATGCATCTGTGTAGTTTTTATTTGAAGATATTCTTTTTCCCAATGTAGGCCTCTTAGCGCTTAGCATGTCCAATTGCAGTTTCTACAGAAAGAGTGTTTCAGAACGGCTCAATCAAAAGTAAGGTTCAACTCTGTTAGTTGAATGCACAGAACAGGAAGAATTTTCACAGAGTTCTACTGTGTACTTTATATTTGAATATATTCCTTTTTCCACTATTACCCTCTTAGCGCTCCGAATGTCCACTTGCATTTTCTACAGAAAGAGTGTTCAGAACTGCGCAATGAAAACTAAGTTTCAACTCTTTTAGTTGAACAAACAGAACAGAAAGAAGTTTCACACAATGCTTCTGTGTAGTTTTTATTTGTAGACATTCTTTTTCCCAATATAGGCATCTTAGCGCTCAGAATGTCCAATTGCAGTTTCTACAGAAAGAGTGATTCAGAACGGCTCAATCAAACGTAAGGTTCAACTCTGTTAGTTGAATGCACAGAACAGAAAGAAGTTTCATACAATGCTTCTGTGTAGTTTACATTTGAACATATTTTTTTCCACTATTACCCAGTTAGCGCTACGAATGTCCAGTTGCATTTTCTACAGAGAGAGTGTTTCAAAACTGCTCAATCAAAAGTATGGTTTAACTCTGTTAGCTGAATGCTCAGATCAGAAAGAAGTTTCACAGAATGCTTCTGTGTAGTTTATATTTGAATATATTCCTTTTTCCACTACTACGCTCTTAGCGCTCCAAATGTCCAGTTGCATTTTCTACAGAAAGAGTGTTCAGATCTGCTCAATCAAAAGTATGGTTTAACTCTGTTAGCTGAATGCACAGATCAGAAAGAAGTTTCACAGAATGATTCTGTGTAGTTTATATTTGGAGACATTCCTTTTTCCACTATTACCCTCTTAGCGCTCCGAATCTCCACTTGCATTTTCTACAGAAAGAGTGTTTCAGAACGGCTCAATCAAAACTAAGGTTCAACTCTTTTAGTTGAACAAACAGAACAGAAAGAAGTTTCACACAATTCTTTTGTGTAGTTTTTATTTGTAGACATTCTTTTTCCCAATATAGGCCTCTTAGCGCTCAGAATGTCCAATTGCAGTTTCTACAGAAAGAGTGTTTCAGAACGGCTCAATCAAAAGTAAGGTTCAACTCTGTTAGTTGAATGCACAGAACAGAAAGAAGTTTCATACAATGCTTCTGTGTAGTTTATATTTGAACATATTCTTTTTTCCACTATTACCCACTTAGCGCTACGAATGTCCAGTTGCATTTTCTACAGACAGAGTGTTTCAAAACTGCTCAATCAAAAGTATGGTTTAACTCTGTTAGCTGAATGCTCAGATCAGAAAGAAGTTTCACAGAATGCTTCTGTGTAGTTTATATTTGAATATATTGCTTTTTCCACTACTACGCTATTAGCGCTCCAAATGTCCAGTTGCATTTTCTACAGAAAGAGTGATCAGATCTGCTCAATCAAAAGTATGGTTTAACTCTGTTAGCTGAATGCACAGATCAGAAAGAAGTTTCACCGAATGATTCTGTGTAGTTTATATTTGAAGACATTCCTTTTTCCACTATTACCCTCTTAGCGATCCGAATCTCCACTTGCATTTTCTACAAAAAGAGTGTTTCATAACTGCTCAATCAAAAATATGTTTTATCTCTGTTAACTGAATTTACAGATCAGAAATAAGTTTCACAGAATGCATCTGTGTAGTTTTTATTTGAAGATATTCTTTTTCCCAATGTAGGCCTCTTAGCGCTTAGCATGTCCAATTGCAGTTTCTACAGAAAGAGTGTTTCAGAACGGCTCAATCAAAAGTAAGGTTCAACTCTGTTAGTTGAATGCACAGAACAGGAAGAATTTTCACAGAGTGCTACTGTGTACTTTATATTTGAATATATTCCTTTTTCCACTATTACCCTCTTAGCGCTCCGAATGTCCACTTGCATTTTCTACAGAAAGAGTGTTCAGAACTGCGCAATGAAAACTAAGTTTCAACTCTTTTAGTTGAACAAACAGAACAGAAAGAAGTTTCACACAATGCTTCTGTGTAGTTTTTATTTGTAGACATTCTTTTTCCCAATATAGGCCTCTTAGCGCTCAGAATGTCCAATTGCAGTTTCTACAGAAAGAGTGATTCAGAACGGCTCAATCAAACGTAAGGTTCAACTCTGTTAGATGAATGCACAGAACAGAAAGAAGTTTCATACAATGCTTCTGTGTAGTTTATATTTGAACATATTTTTTTTTCCACTATTACCCACTTTGTGCTACGAATGTCCAGTTGCATTTTCTACAGACAGAGTGTTTCAAAACTGCTCAATCAAAAGTATGGTTTAACTCTGTTAGCTGAATGCTCAGATCAGAAAGAAGTTTCACAGAATGCTTCTGTGTAGTTTATATTTGAATATATTCCTTTTTCCACTACTACGCTCTTAGCGCTCCAAATGTCCAGTTGCATTTTCTACAGAAAGAGTGTTCAGATCTGCTCAATCAAAAGTATGGTTTAACTCTGTTAGCTGAATGCACAGATCAGAAAGAAGTTTCACCGAATGATTCTGTGTAGTTTATATTTGAAGACATTCCTTTTTCCACTATTACCCTCTTAGCGCTCCGAATCTCCACTTGCATTTTCTTCAAAAAGAGTGTTTCATAACTGCTGAATCAAAAATATGTTTTATCTCTGTTAACTGAATTTACAGATCAGAAATAAGTTTCACAGAATGCATCTGTGTAGTTTTTATTTGAAGATATTCTTTTTCCCAATGTAGGCCTCTTAGCGCTTAGCATGTCCAATTGCAGTTTCTACAGAAATAGTGTTTCAGAACGGCTCAATCAAAAGTAAGGTTCAACTCTGTTAGTTGAATGCACAGAACAGAAAGAATTTTCACAGAATGCTACTGTGTAGTTTATATTTGAATATATTCCTTTTTCCACTATTACCCTCTTAGCGCTCCGAATGTCCACTTGCATTTTCTACAGAAAGAGTGTTCAGAACTGCGCAATCAAAAGTATGGTTTGACTCTGTTAGCTTAATGAACATATCAGAAATAAGTTTCACACAATGCTTCTGTGTAGTTTTTATTTGAAGATATTATTTTTCCCAATAGAGTCCTCTTAGCGCTCAGAATGTCCAATTGCAGTTTCTACAGAAAGAGTGTTTCAGAAAGGCTCAATCAAAAGTAAGGTTCAACTCTTTTAGTTGAATGCACAGAACAGAAAGAAGTTTCATACAATGCTTCTGTGTAGTTTATATTTGAACATATTCTTTTTTCCACTATTACCCACTTAGCGCTACGAATGTCCAGTTGCATTTTCTACAGACAGAGTGTTTCAAAACTGCTCAATCAAAAGTATGGTTTAACTCTGTTAGCTGAATGCTCAGATCAGAAAGAAGTTTCACAAAATGCTTCTGTGTAGTTTATATTTGAATATATTCCTTTTTCCACTACCACTCTCTTAGCGCTCCAAATGTCCAGTTGCATTTTCTACAGAAAGAGTGTTCAGATCTGCTCAATCAAAAGTATGGTTTAACTCTGTTAGCTGAATGCACAGATCAGAAAGAAGTTTCACTGAATGATTCTGTGTAGTTTATATTTGGAGACATTCCTTTTTCCACTATTACCCTCTTAGCGCTCCGAATCTCCACTTGCATTTTCTACAGAAAGAGTGTTTCAGAACGGCTCAATCAAAACTAAGGTTCAACTCTTTTAGTTGAACAAACAGAACAGAAAGAAGTTTCACACAATTCTTCTGTGTAGTTTTTATTTGTAGACATTCTTTTTCCCAATATAGGCCTCTTAGCGCTCAGAATGTCCAATTGCAGTTTCTACAGAAAGAGTGTTTCAAAACGGCTCAATCAAAAGTAAGGTTCAACTCTGTTAGTTGAATGCACAGAACAGAAAGAATTTTCACAGAATGCTTCTGTGTAGTTTATATTTGAATATATTCCTTTTTCCACTATTACCCTCTTAGCGCTCCGAATGTCCACTTGCATTTTCTACAGAAAGAGTGTTCAGAACTGCGCAATCAAAAGTATGGTTTAACTCTGTTAGCTTAATGAACATATCAGAAATAAGTTTCACACAATGCTTCTGTGTAGTTTTATTTGAAGATATTATTTTTCCCAATAGAGGCCTCTTAGCGCTCAGAATGTCCAATTGCAGTTTCTACAGAAAGAGTGTTTCAGAAAGGCTCAATCAAAAGTAAGGTTCAACTCTGTTAGTTGAATGCACAGAACAGAAAAAAGTTTCATACAATGCTTCTGTGTAGTTTATATTTGAACATATTTTTTTTTCCACTATTACCCACTTAGCGCTACGAATGTCCAGTTGCATTTTCTACAGACAGAGTGTTTCAAAACTGCTCAATCAAAAGTATGGTTTAACTCTGTTAGCTGAATGCTCAGATCCGAAAGAAGTTTCACAGAATGCTTCTGTGTAGTTTATATTTGAATATATTCCTTTTTCCACTACTACTCTCTTAGCGCTCCAAATGTCCAGTTGCATTTTCTACAGAAAGAGTGTTCAGATCTGCTCAATCAAAAGTATGGTTTAACTCTGTTAGCTGAATGCACAGATCAGAAAGAAGTTTCACAGAATGATTCTGTGTAGTTTATATTTGGAGACATTCCTTTTTCCACTATTACCCTCTTAGCGCTCCGAATCTCCACTTGCATTTTCTACAAAAAGAGTGTTTCTTAACTGCTCAATCAAAAATATGTTTTATCTCTGTTAACTGAATTTACAGATCAGAAATAAGTTTCACAGAATGCATCTGTGTAGTTTTTATTTGAAGATATTCTTTTTCCCAATGTAGGCCTCTTAGCGCTTAGCATGTCCAATTGCAGTTTCTACAGAAAGAGTGTTTCAGAACGGCTCAATCAAAAGTAAGGTTCAACTCTGTTAGTTGAATGCACAGAACAGAAAGTATTTTCACAGAATGCTACTGTGTAGTTTATATTTGAATATATTCCTTTTTCCACTATTACCCTCTTAGCGCTCCGAATGTCCACTTGCATTTTCTACAGAAAGAGTGTTCAGAACTGCGCAATCAAAAGTATGGTTTAACTCTGTTAGCTTAATGAACATATCAGAAATAAGTTTCACACAATGCTTCTGTGTAGTTTTTATTTTAAGATATTATTTTTCACAATAGAGGTCTCTTAGCGCTCAGAATGTCCAATTGCAGTTTCTACAGAAAGAGTGTTTCAGAAAGGCTCAATCAAATGTCAGGTTCAACTCTGTTAGTTGAATGCACAGAACAGAAAGAAGTTTCATACAATGCTTCTGTGTAGTTTATATTTGAACATATTCTTTTTTCCACTATTACCCACTTAGCGCTACGAATGTCCAGTTGCATTTTCTACAGACAGAGTTTTTCAAAACTGCTCAATCAAAAGTATGGTTTAACTCTGTTAGCTGAATGCTCAGATCAGAAAGAAGTTTCACAGAATGCTTCTGTGTAGTTTATATTTGAATATATTCCTTTTTCCACTACTACTCTCTTAGCGCTCCAAATGTCCAGTTGCATTTTCTACAGAAAGAGTGTTCAGATCTGCTCAATCAAAAGTATGGTTTAACACTGTTAGCTGAATGCACAGATCAGAAAGAAGTTTCACAGAATGATTCTGTGTAGTTTATATTTGGAGACATTCCTTTTTCCACTATTACCCTCTTAGCGCTCCGAATCTCCACTTGCATTTTCTACAGAAAGAGTGTTTCAGAACGGCTCAATCAAAACTAAGGTTCAACTCTTTTAGTTGAACAAACAGAACAGAAAGAAGTTTCACACAATTCTTCTGTGTAGTTTTTATTTGTAGACATTCTTTTTCCCAATATAGGCCTGTTAGCGCTCAGAATGTCCAATTGCAGTTTCTACAGAAAGAGAGTTTCAGAACGGCTCAATCAAAAGTAAGGTTCAACTCTGATAGTTGAATGCACAGAACAGAAAGAAGTTTCATACAATGCTTCTGTGTAGTTTATATTTGAACATATTCTTTTTTCCACTATTACCCACTTAGCGCTACGAATGTCCAGTTGCATTTTCTACAGACAGAGTGTTTCAAAACTGCTCAATCAAAAGTATGGTTTAACTCTGTTAGCTGAATGCTCAGATCAGAATGAAGTTTCACAGAATGCTTCTGTGTAGTTTATATTTGAATATATTCCTTTTTCCACTACTACGCTCTTAGCGCTCCAAATGTCCAGTTGCATTTTCTACAGAAAGAGTGTTCAGATCTGCTCAATCAAAAGTATGGTTTAACTCTGTTAGCTGAATGCACAGATCAGAAAGAAGTTTCACCGAATGATTCTGTGTAGTTTATATTTGAAGACATTCCTTTGTCCACTATTACCCTCTTAGCGCTCCGAATCTCCACTTGCATTTTCTACAAAAAGAGTGTTTCATAACTGCTCAATCAAAAATATGTTTTATCTCTGTTAACTGAATTTACAGATCAGAAATAAGTTTCACAGAATGCATCTGTGTAGTTTTTATTTGAAGATATTCTTTTTCCCAATGTAGGCCTCTTAGCGCTTAGCATGTCCAATTGCAGTTTCTACAGAAAGAGTGTTTCAGAACGGCTCAATGAAAAGTAAGGTTCAACTCTGTTAGTTGAATGCACAGAACAGAAAGAATTTTCACAGAATGCTACTGTGTAGTTTATATTTGAATATATTCCTTTCTCCACTATTACCCTCTTAGTGCTCCGAATGTCCACTTGCATTTTCTACAGAAAGAGTGTTCAGATTTGCGCAATCAAAAGTATGGTTTAAGTCTGTTAGCTTAATGAACATATCAGAAATAAGTTTCACACAATGCTTCTGTGTAGTTTTTATTTGAAGATATTATTTTTCCCAATATAGGCCTCTTAGCGCTCAGAATGTCCAATTGCAGTGTCTACAGAAAGAGTGTTTCAGAACGGCTCAATCAAAAGTAAGGTTCAACTCTGTTAGTTGAATGCACAGAACAGAAAGAAGTTTCATACAATGCTTCTGTGTAGTTTATATTTGAACATATTCTTTTTTCCACTATTACACACTGAGCGCTACGAATGTCCAGTTGCATTTTCTACAGACAGAGTGTTTCAAAACTGCTCAATCAAAAGTATGGTTTAATTCTGTTAGCTGAATGCTCAGATCAGAAAGAAGTTTCACAGAAAGCTTCTGTGTAGTTTATATTTGAATATATTCCTTTTTCCACTACTACTCTCTTAGCACTCCAAATGTCCAGTTGCATTTTCTACAGAAAGAGTGTTCAGATCTGCTCAATCAAAAGTATGGTTTAACTCTGTTAGCTGAATGCACAGATCAGAAAGAAGTTTCACAGAATGATTCTGTGTAGTTTATATTTGGAGACATTCCTTTTTCCACTATTACCCTCTTAGCGCTCCGATTCTCCACTTGCATTTTCTACAGAAAGAGTGTTTCAGAACGGCTCAATCAAAACTAAGGTTAAACTCTTTTAGTTGAACAAACAGAACAGAAAGAAGTTTCACACAATTCTTCTGTGTAGTTTTTATTTGTAGACATTCTTTTTCCCAATATAGGCCTCTTAGCGCTCAGAATGTCCAATTGCAGTTTCTACAGAAAGAGTGTTTCAGAACGGCTCAATCAAAAGTAAGGTTCAACTCTGTTAGTTGAATGCACAGAACAGAAAGAAGTTTCATACAATGCTTCTGTGTAGTTTATATTTGAACATATTCTTTTTTCCACTATTACCCACTTGGCGCTACGAATGTCCAGTTGCATTTTCTACAGACAGAGTGTTTCAAAACTGCTCAATCAAAAGTATGGTTTAACTCTGTTAGCTGAATGATCAGATCAGAAAGAAGTTTCACAGAATGCTTCTGTG
Organism: Symphalangus syndactylus; assembly: GCF_028878055.3. Classification (NCBI taxonomy): domain Eukaryota; kingdom Metazoa; phylum Chordata; class Mammalia; order Primates; family Hylobatidae; genus Symphalangus; species Symphalangus syndactylus. The sequence continues at coordinate 154,184,085 of NC_072425.2, forward strand.
TAGTTTATATTTGAATATATTCCTTTTTCCACTACTACTCTCTTAGCGCTCCAAATGCCCAGTTGCATTTTCTACAGAAAGAGTGTTCAGATCTGCTCAATCAAAAGTATGTTTTAACTCTGTTAGCTGAATGCACAGATCAGAAAGAAGTTTCACAGAATGATTCTGTGTAGTTCATATTTGGAGACATTTCTTTTTCCACTATTACCCTCTTAGCGCTCCGAATCTCCACTTGCATTTTCTACAGAAAGAGTGTTTAAGAACGGCACAATCAAAACTAAAGTTCAACTCCTTTAGTTGAACAAACAGAACAGAAAGAAGTTTCACACAATTCTTCTGTGTAGTTTTTATTTGTAGACATTCTTTTTCCCAATATAGGCCTCTTAGCGCTCAGAATGTCCAATTGCAGTTTCTACAGAAAGAGTGTTTCAGAAGGGCTCAATCAAAAGTAAGGTTCAACTCTGTTAGTTGAATGCACAGAACAGAAAGAAGTTTCATACAATGCTTCTGTGTAGTTTATATTTGAACATATTCTTTTTTCCACTATTACCCACTTAGCGCTACGAATGTCCAGTTGCATTTTCTACAGACAGAGTGTTTCAAAACTGCTCAATCAAAAGTATGGTTTAACTCTGTTAGCTGAATGCTCAGATCAGAAAGAAGTTTCACAGAATGCTTCTGTGTAGTTTATATTTGAATATATTCCTTTTTCCACTACTACGCTCTTAGCGCTCCAAATGTCCAGTTGCATTTTCTACAGAAAGAGTGTTCAGATCTGCTCAATCGAAAGTATGGTTTAACTCTGTTAGCTGAATGCACAGATCAGAAAGAAGTTTCACCGAATGATTCTGTGTAGTTTATATTTGAAGACATTCCTTTCTCCACTATTACCCTCTTAGCGCTCCGAATCTCCACTTGCATTTTCTACAAAAAAAGTGTTTCATAACTGCTCAATCAAAAATATGTTTTATCTCTGTTAACTGAATTTACAGATCAGAAATAAGTTTCACAGAATGCATCTGTGTAGTTTTTATTTGAAGATATTCTTTTTCCCAATGTAGGCCTCTTAGCGCTTAGCATGTCCAATTGCAGTTTCTACAGAAAGAGTGTTTCAGAACGGCTCAATCAAAAGTAAGGTTCAACTCTGTTAGTTGAATGCACAGAAAGGAAAGAATTTTCACAGAATGCTACTGTGTAGTTTATATTTGAATATATTCCTTTTTCCACTATTACCCTCTTAGCGCTCCGAATGTCCACTTGCATTTTCTACAGAAAGAGTGTTCAGAACTGCGCAATCAAAAGTATGGTTTATCTCTGTTAGCTTAATGAATATATCAGAAATAAGTTTCACACAATGCTTCTGTGTAGTTTTTATTTGAAGATATTATTTTTCCCAATAGAGGCCTCTTAGCGCTCAGAATGTCCAATTGCAGTTTCTACGGAAAGAGTGTTTCAGAAAGGCTCAATCAAAAGTAAGGTTCAACTCTGTTAGTTGAATGCACAGAACAGAAAGAAGTTTCATACAATGCTTCTGTGTAGTTTATATTTGAACATATTGTTTTTCCACTATTACCCACTTGGCGCTAGGAATGTCCAGTTGCATTTTCTACAGACAGAGTGTTTCAAAACTGCTCAATCAAAAGTATGGTTTAAGTCTGTTAGCTGAATGCTCAGATCAGAAAGAAGTTTCACAGAATGCTTCTGTGTAGTTTATATTTGAATATATTCCTTTTTCCACTACTACTCTCTTAGCACTCCAAATGTCCAGTTACATTTTCTACAGAAAGAGTGTTCAGATCTGCTCAATCAAAAGTATGGTTTAACTCTGTTAGCTGAATGCACAGATCAGAAAGAAGTTTCACAGAATGATTCTGTGTAGTTTATATTTGGAGACATTCCTTTTTCCACTATTACCCTCTTAGCGCTCCGAATCTCCACTTGCATTTTCTACAGAAAGAGTGTTTCAGAACGGCTCAATCAAAACAAAGGTTCAACTCTTTTAGTTGAACAAACAGAACAGATAGAAATTTCACACAATTCTTCTGTGTAGTTTTTATTTGTAGACATTCTTTTTCCCAATATAGGCCTGTTAGCGCTCAGAATGTCCAATTGCAGTTTCTACAGAAAGAGTGTTTCAGAAGGGCTCAATCAAAAGTAAGGTTCAACTCTGTTAGTTGAATGCACAGAACAGAAAGCAGTTTCATACAATGCTTCTGTGTAGTTTATATTTGAACATATTCTTTTTTCCACTATTACCCACTTAGCGCTACGAATGTCCAGTTGCATTTTCTACAGACAGAGTGTTTCAAAACTGCTCAATCAAAAGTATGGTTTAACTCTGTTAGCTGAATGCTCAGATCAGAAAGAAGTTTCACAGAATGCTTCTGTGTAGTTTATATTTGAATATATTCCTTTTTCCACTACTACGCTCTTAGCGCTCCAAATGTCCAGTTGCATTTTCTACAGAAAGAGTGTTCAGATCTGCTCAATCAAAAGTATGGTTTAACTCTGTTAGCTGAATGCACAGATCGGAAAGAAGTTTCACCGAATGATTCTGTGTAGTTTATATTTGAAGACATTCCTTTTTCCACTATTACCCTCTTAGCGCTCCGAATCTCCACTTGCATTTTCTACAAAAAGAGTGTTTCATAACTGCTCAATCAAAAATATGTTTTATCTCTGTTAACTGAATTTACAGATCAGAAATAAGTTTCACAGAATGCATCTGTGTAGTGTTTATTTGAAGATATTCTTTTTCCCAATGTAGGCCTCTTAGCGTTTAGCATGTCCAATTGCAGTTTCTACAGAAAGAGTGTTTCAGAACGGCTCAATCAGAAGTAAGGTTCAACTCTGTTAGTTGAATGCACAGAACAGAAAGAATTTTCACGGAATGCTACTGTGTAGTTTATATTTGAAGATATTCCTTTCTCCACTATTACCCTCTTAGCGCTCCGAATGTCCACTTGCATTTTCTACAGAAAGAGTGTTCAGAACTGCGCAATCAAAAATATGGTTTAACTCTGTTAGCTTAATGAACATATCAGAAATAAGTTTCACACAATGCTTCTGTGTAGTTTTTATTTGAAGATATTATTTTTCCCAATATAGGCCTCTTAGCGCTCAGAATGTCCAATTGCAGTTTCTACAGAAAGAGTGTTTCAGAAAGGCTCAATCAAAACTAAGGTTCAACTCTGTTAGTTGAATGCACAGAACAGAAAGAAATTTCATACAATGCTTCTGTGTAGTTTATATTTGAACATATTCTTTTTTCCACTATTACCCACTTGGCGCTACGAATGTCCAGTTGCATTTTCTACAGACAGAGTGTTTCAAAACTGCTCAATCAAAAGTATGGTTTAACTCTGTTAGCTGAATGCTCAGATCAGAAAGAAGTTTCACAGAATGCTTCTGTGTAGTTTATATTTGAATATATTCCTTTTTCCACTACTACAATCTTAGCGCTCCAAATGTCCAGTTGCATTTTCTACAGAAAGAGTGTTCAGATCTGCTCAATCAAAAGTATGGTTTAACTCTGTTAGCTGAATGCACAGATCAGAAAGAAGTTTCACAGAATGATTCTGTGTAGTTTATATTTGGAGACATTCCTTTTTCCACTATTACCCTCTTAGCGCTCCGAATCTCCACTTGCATTTTCTACAGAAAGAGTGTTTCAGAACGGCACAATCAAAACTAAAGTTCAACTCCTTTAGTTGAACAAAGAGAACAGAAAGAAGTTTCACACAATTCTTCTGTGTAGTTTTTATTTGTAGACATTCTTTTTCCCAATATAGGCCTCTTAGCGCTCAGAATGTCCAATTGCAGTTTCTACAGAAAGAGTGTTTCAGAACGGCTCAATCAAAAGTAAGGTTCAACTCTGTTAGTTGAATGCACAGAACAGAAAGAAGTTTCATACAATGCTTCTGTGTAGTTTATATTTGAACATATTCTTTTTTCCACTATTACCCACTTAGCGCTACGAATGTCCAGTTGCATTTTCTACAGACAGAGTGTTTCAAAACTGCTCAATCAAAAGTATGGTTTAACTCTGTTAGCTGAATGCTCAGATCAGAAAGAAGTTTCACAGAATGCTTCTGTGTAGTTTATATTTGAATATATTCCTTTTTCCACTACTACGCTCTTAGCGCTCCAAATGTCCAGTTGCATTTTCTACAGAAAGAGTGTTCAGATCTGCTCAATCAAAAGTATGGTTTAACTCTGTTAGCTGAATGCACAGATCAGAAAGAAGTTTCACCGAATTATTCTGTGTAGTTTATATTTGAAGACATTTCTTTTTCCACTATTACCCTCTTAGCGCTCCGAATCTCCACTTGCATTTTCTACAAAAAGAGTGTTTCATAACTGCTCAATCAAAAATATGTTTTATCTCTGTTAACTGAATTTACAGATCAGAAATAAGTTTCACAGAATGCATCTGTGTAGTTTTTATTTGAAGATATTCTTTTTCCCAATGTAGGCCTCTTAGCGCTTAGCATGTCCAATTGCAGTTACTACAGAAAGAGTGTTTCAGAACGGCTCAATCAAAAGTAAGGTTCAACTCTGTTAGTTGAATGCACAGAACAGAAAGAATTTTCACAGAATGCTACTGTGTAGTTTATATTTGAATATATTCCTTTTTCCACTATTACCCTCTTAGCGCTCCGAATGTCCACTTGCATTTTCTACAGAAAGAGTGTTCAGAACTGCGCAATCAAAAGTATGGTTTAACTCTGTTAGCTTAATGAACATATCAGAAATAAGTTTCACACAATGCTTCTGTGTAGTTTTTATTTGAAGATATTATTTTTCCCAATAGAGGCCTCTTAGCGCTCAGAATGTCCAATTGCAGTTTCTACGGAAAGAGTGTTTCAGAAAGGCTCAATCAAAAGTAAGGTTCAACTCTGTTAGTTGAATGCACAGAACAGAAAGAAGTTTCATACAATGCTTCTGTGTAGTTTATATTTGAACATATTCTTTTTTCCACTATTACCAACTTGGCGCTACGAATGTCCAGTTGCATTTTCTACAGACAGAGTGTTTCAAAACTGCTCCATCAAAAGTATGGTTTAACTCTCTTAGCTGAATGCTCAGATCAGAAAGAAGTTTCACAGAATGCTTCTGTGTAGTTTATATTTGAATATATTCCTTTTTCCACTAATACTCTCTTAGTGCTCCAAATGTCCAGTTGCATTTTCTACAGAAAGAGTGTTCAGATCTGCTCAATCAAAAGTATGGTTTAACTCTGTTAGCTGAATGCACAGATCAGAAAGAAGTTTCACAGAATGATTCTGTGTAGTTTATATTTGGAGACATTCCTTTTTCCACTATTACCCTCTTAGCGCTCCGAATCTCCACTTGCATTTTCTACAGAAAGAGTGTTTCAGAACGGCTCAATCAAAACTAAGGTTCAACTCTTTTAGTTGAAGAAACAGAACAGAAAGAAGTTTCACACAATGCTTCTGTGTAGTTTTTATTTGAAGATATTATTTTTCCCAATAGAGGACTCTTAGCGCTCAGAATGTCCAATTGCAGTTCCTACAGAAAGAGTGTTTCAGAAAGGCTCAATCAAAAGTAAGGTTCAACTCTGTTAGTTGAATGCACAGAACAGAAAGAAGTTTCATACAATGCTTCTGTGTAGTTTATATTTGAACATATTCTTCTTTCCACTATTACCCACTTAGCGCTACGAATGTCCAGTTGCATTTTCTACAGACAGAGTGTTTCAAAACTGCTCAATCAAAAGTATGGTTTAACTCTGTTAGCTGAATGCTCAGATCAGAAAGAAGTTTCACAGAATGCTTCTGTGTAGTTTATATTTGAATATATTCCTTTTTCCACTAATACTCTCTTAGCCCTCCAAATGTCCAGTTGCATTTTCTACAGAAAGAGTGTTCAGATCTGCTCAATCAAAAGTATGGTTTAACTCTGTTAGCTGAATGCACATATCAGAAAGAAGTTTCACCGAATGATTCTGTGTAGTTTATATTTGAAGACATTCCTTTTTCCACTATTACCCTCTTAGCGCTCCCAATCTCCACATGCATTTTCTACAAAAAGAGTGTTTCATATCTGCTCAATCAAAAATATGTTTTATCTCTGTTAACTGAATTTACAGATCAGAAATAAGTTTCACAGAATGCATCTGTGTAGTTTTTATTTGAAGATATTCTTTTTCCCAATGTAGGCCTCTTAGCGCTTAGCATGTCCAATTGCAGTTTCTACAGAAAGAGTGTTTCAGAACGGCTCAATTAAAAGTAAGGTTCAACTCGGTTAGTTGAATGCACAGAACAGAAAGAATTTTCACAGAATGCTACTGTGTAGTTTATATTTGAATATATTCCTTTTTCCACTATTACCCTCTTAGCGCTCCGAATGTCCACTTGCATTTTCTACAGAAAGAGTGTTCAGAACTGCACAATCAAAAGTATGGTTTAACTCTGTTAGCTTAATGAACATATCAGAAATAAGTTTCACACAATGCTTCTGTGTAGTTTTTATTTGAAGATATTATTTTTCCCAATATAGGCCTCTTAGCGCTCAGAATGTCCAATTGCAGTTTCTACAGAAAGAGTGTTTCAGAAAGGCTCAATCAAAACTAAGGTTCAACTCTGTTAGTTGAATGCACAGAACAGAAAGAAATTTCATACAATGCTTCTGTGTAGTTTATATTTGAACATATTCTTTTTTCCACTATTACCCACTTGGCGCTACGAATGTCCAGTTGCATTTTCTACAGACAGAGTGTTTCAAAACTGCTCAATCAAAAGTATGGTTTAACTCTGTTAGCTGAATGCTCAGATCAGAAAGAAGTTTCACAGAATGCTTCTGTGTAGTTTATATTTGAATATATTCCTTTTTCCACTACTACTCTCTTAGCGCTCCAAATGTCCAGTTGCATTTTCTACAGAAAGAGTGTTCAGATCTGCTCAATCAAAAGTATGGTTTAACTCTGTTAGCTGAATGCACAGATCAGAAAGAAGTTTCACAGAATGATTCTGTGTAGTTTATATTTGGAGACATTCCTTTTTCCACTATTACCCTCTTAGCGCTCCGAATCTCCACTTGCATTTTCTACAGAAAGAGTGTTTCAGAACGGCACAATCAAAACTAAAGTTCAACTCCTTTAGTTGAACAAAGAGAACAGAAAGAAGTTTCACACAATTCTTCTGTGTAGTTTTTATTTGTAGACATTCTTTTTCCCAATATAGGCCTCTTAGCGCTCAGAATGTCCAATTGCAGTTTCTACAGAAAGAGTGTTTCAGAACGGCTCAATCAAAAGTAAGGTTCAACTCTGTTAGTTGAATGCACAGAACAGAAAGAAGTTTCATACAATGCTTCTGTGTAGTTTATATTTGAACATATTCTTTTTTCCACTATTACCCACTTAGCGCTACGAATGTCCAGTTGCATTTTCTACAGACAGAGTGTTTCAAAACTGCTCAATCAAAAGTATGGTTTAACTCTGTTAGCTGAATGCTCAGATCAGAAAGAAGTTTCACAGAATGCTTCTGTGTACTTTATATTTGAATATATTCCTTTTTCCACTACTACGCTCTTAGCGCTCCAAATGTCCAGTTGCATTTTCTACAGAAAGAGTGTTCAGATCTGCTCAATCAAAAGTATGGTTTAATTCTGTTAGCTGAATGCACAGATCAGAAAGAAGTTTCACCGAATGATTCTGTGTAGTTTATATTTGAAGACATTCCTTTTTCCACTATTACCCTCTCAGCGCTCCGAATCTCCAATTGCATTTTCTACAAAAAGAGTGTTTCATAACTGCTCAATCAAAAATATGTTTTATCTCTGTTAACTGAATTTACAGATCAGAAATAAGTTTCACAGAATGCATCTGTGTAGTTTTTATTTGAAGATATTCTTTTTCCCAATGTAGGCCTCTTAGCGCTTAGCATGTCCAATTGCAGTTTCTACAGAAAGAGTGTTTCAGAACGGCTCAATCAAAAGTAAGGTTCAACTCTGTTAGTTGAATGCACAGAACAGAAAGAATTTTCACAGAATGCTACTGTGTAGTTTATATTTGAATATATTACTTTTTCCACTATTACCCTCTTAGCGCTCCGAATGTCCACTTGCAGTTTCTACAGAAAGAGTGTTCAGAACTGCGCAATCAAAAGTATGGTTTAACTCTGTTAGCTTAATGAACATATCAGAAATAAGTTTCACACAATGCTTCTGTGTAGTTTTTATTTGAAGATATTATTTTTCCCAATAGAGGCCTCTTAGCGCTCAGAATGTCCAATTGCAGTTTCTACGGAAAGAGTGTTTCAGAAAGGCTCAATCAAAAGTAAGGTTCAACTCTGTTAGTTGAATGCACAGAACAGAAAGATGTTTCATAGAATGCTTCTGTGTGGTTTATATTTGAACATATTCTTTTTTCCACTATTACCCACTTGGCGCTACGAATGTCCAGTTGCATTTTCTACAGACAGAGTGTTTCAAAACTGCTCCATCAAAAGTATGGTTTAACTCTCTTACCTGAATGCTCAGATGAGAAAGAAGTTTCACAGAATGCTTCTGTGTAGTTTATATTTGAATATATTCCTTTTTCCACTACTACTCTCTTAGCGCTCCAAATGTCCAGTTGCATTTTCTACAGAAAGAGTTTTCAGATCTGCTCAATCAAATGTATGGTTTAAATCTGTTAGCTGAATGCACAGATCAGAAAGAAGTTTCACAGAATGATTCTGTGTAGTTTATATTTGGAGACATTCCTTTTTCCACTATTACCCTCTTAGCGCTCCGAATCTCCACTTGCATTTTCTACAGAAAGAGTGTTTCAGAACGGCTCAATCAAAACTAAGGTTCAACTCTTTTAGTTGAACAAACAGAACAGAAAGAAGTTTCACACAATTCTTCTGTGTAGTTTTTATTTGTAGACATTCTTTTTCCCAGTATAGGCCTCTTAGCGCTCAGAATGTCCAATTGCAGTTTCTACAGAAAGAGTGTTTCAGAACGGCTTAATCAAAAGTAAGGTTCAACTCTGTTAGTTGAATGCACAGAACAGAAAGAAGTTTCATACAATGCTTCTGTGTAGTTTATATTTGAACATATTCTTTTTTCCACTATTACCCACTTAGCGCTACGAATGTCCAGTTGCATTTTCTACAGACAGAGTGTTTCAAAACTGCTCAATCAAAAGTATGGTTTAACTCTGTTAGCTGAATGCTCAGATCAGAAAGAAGTTTCACAGAATGCTTCTGTGTACTTTATATTTGAATATATTACTTTTTCCACTACTACGCTCTTAGCGCTCCAAATGTCCAGTTGCATTTTCTACAGAAAGAGTGTTCAGATCTGCTCAATCAAAAGTATGGTTTAACTCCGTTAGCTGAATGCACAGATCAGAAAGATGATTCACCGAATGATTCCGTGTAGTTTATATTTGAAGACATTCCTTTTTCCACTATTACCCACTTAGCGCTCCGAATCTCCACTTGCATTTTCTACAAAAAGAGTGTTTCATAACTGCTCAATCAAAAATATGTTTTATCTCTGTTAACTGAATTTACAGATCAGAAATAAGTTTCACAGAATGCATCTGTGTAGTTTTTATTTGAAGATATTCTTTTTCCCAATGTAGGCCTCTTAGCGCTTAGCATGTCCAATTGCAGTTTCTACAGAAAGAGTGTTTCAGAACGGCTCAATCAAAAGTAAGGTTCAACTCTGTTAGTTGAATGCACAGAACAGAAAGAATTTTCACGGAATGCTACTGTGTAGTTTATATTTGAATATATTCCTTTTTCCACTATTACCCTCTTAGCGCTCCGAATGTCCACTTGCATTTTTTACAGAAAGAGTGTTCAGAACTGCGCAATCAAAAGAATGGTTTAACTCTGTTAGCTTAATGAACATATCAGAAATAAGTTTCACACAATGCTTCTGTGTAGTTTTTATTTGAAGATATTATTTTTCCCAATAGAGGCCTCTTAGCGCTCAGAATGTCCAATTGCAGTTTCTACAGAAAGAGTGTTTCAGAAAGGCTCAATCAAAACTAAGGTTCAACTCTGTTAGTTGAATGCACAGAACAGAAAGAAATTTCATACAATGCTTCTGTGTAGTTTATATTTGAACATATTCCTTTTTCCACTATTACGCACTTGGCGCTACGAATGTCCAGTTGCATTTTCTACAGACAGAGTGTTTCAAAACTGCTCAATCAAAACTATGGTATAACTCTGTTAGCTGAATGCTCAGATCAGAAAGAAATTTCACAGAATGCTTCTGTGTAGTTTATATTTGAATATATTCCTTTTTCCACTACTACTCTCTTAGCGCTCCAAATGTCCAGTTGCATTTTCTACAGAAAGAGTGTTCAGATCTGCTCAATCAAAAGTATGTTTTAACTCTGTTAGCTGAATGCACAGATCAGAAAGAAGTTTCACAGAATGATTCTGTGTAGTTTATATTTGGAGACATTCCTTTTTCCACTATTACCCTCTTAGCGCTCCGAATCTCCACTTGCATTTTCTACAGAAAGAGTGTTTCAGAACGGCTCAATCAAAACTAAGGTTCAACTCTTTTAGTTGAACAAACAGAACAGAAAGAAGTTTCACACAATTCTTCTGTGTAGTTTTTATTTGTAGACATTCTTTTTCCCAATATAGGCCTCTTAGCGCTCAGAATGTCCAATTGCAGTTTCTACAGAAAGAGTGTTTCAGAACTGCTTAATCAAAAGTAATGTTCAACTCTGTTAGTTGAATGCACAGAACAGAAAGAAGTTTCATACAATGCTTCTGTGTAGTTTATATTTGAACATATTCTTTTTTCCACTATTACCCACTTAGCGCTACGAATGTCCATTTGCATTTTCTACAGACAGAGTGTTTCAAAACTGCTCAATCAAAAGTATGGTTTAACTCTGTTAGCTGAATGCTCAGATCAGAAAGAAGTTTCACAGAATGCTTCTGTGTAGTTTATATTTGAATATATAACTTTTTCCACTACTACGCTCTTAGCGCTCCAAATGTCCAGTTGCATTTTCTACAGAAAGAGTGTTCAGATCTGCTCAATCAAAGTATGGTTTAACTCTGTTAGCTGAATGCACAGATCAGAAAGTAGTTTCACCGAATGATTCCGTGTAGTTTATATTTGTAGACATTCCTTTTTCCACTATTACCCACTTAGCGCTCCGAATCTCCACTTGCATTTTCTACAAAAAGAGTGTTTCATAACTGCTCAATCAAAAATATGTTTTATCTCTGTTAACTGAATTTACAGATCAGAAATAAGTTTCACAGAATGCATCTGTGTAGTTTTTATTTGAAGATATTCTTTTTCCCAATGTAGGCCTCTTAGCGCTTAGCATGTCCAATTGCAGTTTCTACCGAAAGAGTGTTTCAGAACGGCTCAATCAAAAGTAAGGTTCAACTCTGGTAGTTGAATGCACAGAACAGAAAGAATTTTCACGGAATGCTACTGTGTAGTTTATATTTGAATATATTCCTTTTTCCACTATTACCCTCTTAGCGCTCCGAATGTCCACTTGCATTTTCTACAGAAAGAGTGTTCAGAACTGCACAATCAAAAGTATGGTTTAACTCTGTTAGCTTAATGAACATATCAGAAATAAGTTTCACAGAATGCATCTGTGTAGTTTTTATTTGAAGATATTCTTTTTCCCAATGTAGGCCTCTTAGCGCTTAGCATGTCCAATTGCAGTTTCTACAGAAAGAGTGTTTCAGAACGGCTCAATTAAAAGTAAGGTTCAACTCTGTTAGTTGAATGCACAGAACAGAAAGAATTTTCACAGAATGCTACTGTGTAGTTTATATTTGAATATATTCCTTTTTCCACTATTACCCTCTTAGCGCTCCGAATGTCCACTTGCATTTTCTACAGAAAGAGTGTTCAGAACTGCACAATCAAAAGTATGGTTTAACTCTGTTAGCTTAATGAACATATCAGAAATAAGTTTCACACAATGCTTCTGTGTAGTTTTTATTTGAAGATATTATTTTTCCCAATATAGGCCTCTTAGCGCTCAGAATGTCCAATTGCAGTTTCTACAGAAAGAGTGTTTTAGAAAGGCTCAATCAAAACTAAGGTTCAACTCTGTTAGTTGAATGCACAGAACAGAAAGAAATTTCATACAATGCTTCTGTGTAGTTTATATTTGAACATATTCTTTTTTCCACTATTACCCACTTGGCGCTACGAATGTCCAGTTGCATTTTCTACAGACAGAGTGTTTCAAAACTGCTCAATCAAAATTATGGTTTAACTCTGTTAGCTGAATGCTCAGATCAGAAAGAAGTTTCACAGAATGCTTCTGTGTAGTTTATATTTGAATATATTCCTTTTTCCACTACTACTCTCTTAGCGCTCCAAATGTCCAGTTGCATTTTCTACAGAAAGAGTGTTCAGATCTGCTCAATCAAAAGTATGGTTTAACTCTGTTAGCTAAATGCACAGATCAGAAAGAAGTTTCACAGAATGATTCTGTGTAGTTTATATTTGGAGACATTCCTTTTTCCACTATTACCCTCTTAGCGCTCCGAATCTCCACTTGCATTTTCTACAGAAAGAGTGTTTCAGAACGGCACAATCAAAACTAAAGTTCAACTCCTTTAGTTGAACAAACAGAACAGAAAGAAGTTTCACACAATTCTTCTGTGTAGTTTTTATTTGTAGACATTCTTTTTCCCAATATAGGCCTCTTAGCGCTCAGAATGTCCAATTGCAGTTTCTACAGAAAGAGTGTTTCAGAACGGCTCAATCAAAAGTAAGGTTCAACTCTGTTAGTTGAATGCACAGAACAGAAAGAAGTTTCATACAATGCTTCTGTGTAGTTTATATTTGAACATATTCTTTTTTCCACTATTACCCACTTAGCGCTACGAATGTCCAGTTGCATTTTCTACAGACAGAGGGTTTCAAAACTGCTCAATCAAAAGTATGGTTTAACTCTGTTAGCTGAATGCTCAGATCAGAAAGAAGTTTCACAGAATGCTTCTGTGTAGTTTATATTTGAATATATTCCTTTTTCCACTACTACGCTCTTAGCGCTCCAAATGTCCAGTTGCATTTTCTACAGAAAGAGTGTTCAGATCTGCTCAATCAAAAGTATGGTTTAACGCTGTTAGCTGAATGCACAGATCAGAAAGAAGTTTCACCGAAAGATTCTGTGTAGTTTATATTTGAAGACATTCCTTTTTCCACTATTACCCTCTTAGCGCTCCGAATCTCCAATTGCATTTTCTAAAAAAGAGTGTTTCATAACTGCTCAATCAAAAATATGTTTTATCTCTGTTAACTGAATTTACAGATCAGAAATAAGTTTCACAGAATGCATCTGTGTAGTTTTTATTTGAAGATATTCTTTTTCCCAATGTAGGCCTCTTAGGGCTTAGCATGTCCAATTGCAGTTTCTACAGAAAGAGTGTTTCAGAACGGCTCAATCAAAAGTAAGGTTCAACTCTGTTAGTTGAATGCACAGAACAGAAAGAATTTTCACAGAATGCTACTGTGTAGTTTATATTTGAATATATTCCTTTTTCCACTATTACCCTCTTAGCGCTCCGAATGTCCACTTGCAGTTTCTACAGAAAGAGTGTTCAGAACTGCGCAATCAAAATATGGTTTAACTCTGTTAGCTTAATGAACATATCAGAAATAAGTTTCACACAATGCTTCTGTGTAGTTTTTATTTGAAGATATTATTTTTCCCAATAGAGGCCTCTTAGCGCTCAGAATGTCCAATTGCAGTTTCTACGGAAAGAGTGTTTCAGAAAGGCTCAATCAAAAGTAAGGTTCAACTCTGTTAGTTGAATGCACAGAACAGAAAAAGTTTCATACAATGCTTCTGTGTAGTTTATATTTGAACATATTCTTTTTTCCACTATTACCCACTTGGCGCTACGAATGTCCAGTTGCATTTTCTACAGACAGAGTGTTTCAAAACTGCTCCATCAAAAGTATGGTTTAACTCTCTTAGCTGAATGCTCAGAAGAGAAAGAAGTTTCACAGAATGCTTCTGTGTAGTTTATATTTGAATATATTCCTTTTTCCACTACTACTCTCTTAGCGCTCCAAATGTCCAGTTGCATTTTCTACAGAAAGAGTGTTCAGATCTGCTCAATCAAAAGTATGGTTTAACTCTGTTAGCTGAATGCACAGATCAGAAAGAAGTTTCACAGAATGATTCTGTTTAGTTTATATTTGGAGACATTCCTTTTTCCACTATTACCCTCTTAGCGCTCCGAATCTCCACTTGCATTTTCTACAGAAAGAGTGTTTCAGAACGGCTCAATCAAAACTAAGGTTCAACTCTTTTAGTTGAACAAACAGAACAGAAAGAAGTTTCACACAATTCTTCTGTGTAGTTTTTATTTGTAGACATTCTTTTTCCCAATATAGGCCTCTTAGCGCTCAGAATGTCCAATTGCAGTTTCTACAGAAAGAGTGTTTCAGAACTGCTTAATCAAAAGTAATGTTCAACTCTGTTAGTTGAATGCACAGAACAGAAAGAAGTTTCATACAATGCTTCTGTGTAGTTTATATTTGAACATATTCTTTTTTCCACTATTACCCACTTAGCGCTACGAATGTCCATTTGCATTTTCTACAGACAGAGTGTTTCAAAACTGCTCAATCAAAAGTATGGTTTAACTCTGTTAGCTGAATGCTCAGATCAGAAAGAAGTTTCACAGAATGCTTCTGTGTAGTTTATATTTGAATATATAACTTTTTCCACTACTACGCTCTTAGCGCTCCAAATGTCCAGTTGCATTTTCTACAGAAAGAGTGTTCAGATCTGCTCAATCAAAGTATGGTTTAACTCTGTTAGCTGAATGCACAGATCAGAAAGTAGTTTCACCGAATGATTCCGTGTAGTTTATATTTGTAGACATTCCTTTTTCCACTATTACCCACTTAGCGCTCCGAATCTCCACTTGCATTTTCTACAAAAAGAGTGTTTCATAACTGCTCAATCAAAAATATGTTTTATCTCTGTTAACTGAATTTACAGATCAGAAATAAGTTTCACAGAATGCATCTGTGTAGTTTTTATTTGAAGATATTCTTTTTCCCAATGTAGGCCTCTTAGCGCTTAGCATGTCCAATTGCAGTTTCTACCGAAAGAGTGTTTCAGAACGGCTCAATCAAAAGTTAGGTTCAACTCTGGTAGTTGAATGCACAGAACAGAAAGAATTTTCACGGAATGCTACTGTGTAGTTTATATTTGAATATATTCCTTTTTCCACTATTACCCTCTTAGCGCTCCGAATGTCCACTTGCATTTTCTACAGAAAGAGTGTTCAGAACTGCGCAATCAAAAGAATGGTTTAACTCTGTTAGCTTAATGAACATATCAGAAATAAGTTTCACACAATGCTTCTGTGTAGTTTTTATTTGAAGATATTATTTTTCCCAATAGAGGCCTCTTAGCGCTCAGAATGTCCAATTGCAGTTTCTACAGAAAGAGTGTTTCAGAAAGGCTCAATCAAAAGTAATGTTCAACTCTGTTAGTTGAATGCACAGAACAGAAAGAAGTTTCATACAATGCTTCTGTGTAGTTTATATTTGAACATATTCTTCTTTCCACTATTACCCACTTAGCGCTACGAATGTCCAGTTGCATTTTCTACAGACAGAGTGTTTCAAAACTGCTCAATCAAAAGTATGGTTTAACTCTGTTAGCTGAATGCTCAGATCAGAAAGAAGTTTCACAGAATGCTTCTGTGTAGTTTATATTTGAATATATTCCTTTTTCCACTACTACTCTCTTAGCCCTCCAAATGTCCAGTTGCATTTTCTACAGAAAGAGTGTTCAGATCTGCTCAATCAAAAGTATGGTTTAATTCTGTTAGCTGAATGCACAGATCAGAAAGAAGTTTCACAGAATGATTCTGTGTAGTTTATATTTGGAGACATTACTTTTTCCACTATTAACCTCTTAGCGCTCGGAATCTCCACTTGCATTTTCTACAGAAAGAGTGTTTCAGAACGGCTCAATCAAAACTAAGGTTCAATTTTAGTGGAACAAACAGAACAGAAAGAAGTTTCACACAATTCTTCTGTGTAGTTTTTATTTGTAGACATTCTTTTTCCCAATATAGGCCTCTTAGCGCTCAGAATGTCCAATTGCAGTTTCTACAGAAAGAGTGTTTCAGAACGGCTCAATCAAAAGTAAGGTTCAACTCTGTTAGTTGAATGCACAGAACAGAAAGAAGTTTCATACAATGCTTCTGTGTAGTTTATATTTGAACATATTCTTTTTTCCACTATTACCCACTTAGCGCTACGAATGTCCAGTTGCATTTTCTACAGACAGAGTGTTTCAAAACTGCTCAATCAAAAGTATGGTTTAACTCTGTTAGCTGAATGATCAGATCAGAAAGAAGTTTCACAGAATGCTTCTGTGTACTTTATATTTGAATATATTCCTTTTTCCACTACTACGCTCTTAGCGCTCCAAATGTCCAGTTGCATTTTCTACAGAAAGAGTGTTCAGATCTGCTCAATCAAAAGTATGGTTTAACTCTGTTAGCTGAATGCACAGATCAGAAAGATGATTCACCGAATGATTCCGTGTAGTTTATATTTGAAGACATTCCTTTTTCCACTATTACCCACTTAGCGCTCCGAATCTCCACTTGCATTTTCTACAAAAAGAGTGTTTCATAACTGCTCAATCAAAAATATGTTTTATCTCTGTTAACTGAATTTACAGATCAGAAATAAGTTTCACAGAATGCATCTGTGTAGTTTTTATTTGAAGATATTCTTTTTCCCAATGTAGGCCTCTTAGCGCTTAGCATGTCCAATTGCAGTTTCTACCGAAAGAGTGTTTCAGAACGGCTCAATCAAAAGTTAGGTTCAACTCTGGTAGTTGAATGCACAGAACAGAAAGAATTTTCACGGAATGCTACTGTGTAGTTTATATTTGAATATATTCCTTTTTCCACTATTACCCTCTTAGCGCTCCGAATGTCCACTTGCATTTTCTACAGAAAGAGTGTTCAGAACTGCGCAATCAAAAGAATGGTTTAACTCTGTTAGCTTAATGAACATATCAGAAATAAGTTTCACACAATGCTTCTGTGTAGTTTTTATTTGAAGATATTATTTTTCCCAATAGAGGCCTCTTAGCGCTCAGAATGTCCAATTGCAGTTTCTACAGAAAGAGTGTTTCAGAAAGGCTCAATCAAAAGTAAGGTTCAACTCTGTTAGTTGAATGCACAGAACAGAAAGAAGTTTCATACAATGCTTCTGTGTAGTTTATATTTGAACATATTCTTCTTTCCACTATTACCCACTTAGCGCTACGAATGTCCAGTTGCATTTTCTACAGACAGAGTGTTTCAAAACTGCTCAATCAAAAGTATGGTTTAACTCTGTTAGCTGAATGCTCAGATCAGAAAGAAGTTTCACAGAATGCTTCTGTGTAGTTTATATTTGAATATATTCCTTTTTCCACTACTACTCTCTTAGCCCTCCAAATGTCCAGTTGCATTTTCTACAGAAAGAGTGTTCAGATCTGCTCAATCAAAAGTATGGTTTAATTCTGTTAGCTGAATGCACAGATCAGAAAGAAGTTTCACAGAATGATTCTGTGTAGTTTATATTTGGAGACATTACTTTTTCCACTATTAACCTCTTAGCGCTCGGAATCTCCACTTGCATTTTCTACAGAAAGAGTGTTTCAGAACGGCTCAATCAAAACTAAGGTTCAATTTTAGTGGAACAAACAGAACAGAAAGAAGTTTCACACAATTCTTCTGTGTAGTTTTTATTTGTAGACATTCTTTTTCCCAATATAGGCCTCTTAGCGCTCAGAATGTCCAATTGCAGTTTCTACAGAAAGAGTGTTTCAGAACGGCTCAATCAAAAGTAAGGTTCAACTCTGTTAGTTGAATGCACAGAACAGAAAGAAGTTTCATACAATGCTTCTGTGTAGTTTATATTTGAACATATTCTTTTTTCCACTATTACCCACTTAGCGCTACGAATGTCCAGTTGCATTTTCTACAGACAGAGTGTTTCAAAACTGCTCAATCAAAAGTATGGTTTAACTCTGTTAGCTGAATGATCAGATCAGAAAGAAGTTTCACAGAATGCTTCTGTGTACTTTATATTTGAATATATTCCTTTTTCCACTACTACGCTCTTAGCGCTCCAAATGTCCAGTTGCATTTTCTACAGAAAGAGTGTTCAGATCTGCTCAATCAAAAGTATGGTTTAACTCTGTTAGCTGAATGCACAGATCAGAAAGATGATTCACCGAATGATTCCGTGTAGTTTATATTTGAAGACATTCCTTTTTCCACTATTACCCACTTAGCGCTCCGAATCTCCACTTGCATTTTCTACAAAAAGAGTGTTTCATAACTGCTCAATCAAAAATATGTTTTATCTCTGTTAACTGAATTTACAGATCAGAAATAAGTTTCACAGAATGCATCTGTGTAGTTTTTATTTGAAGATATTCTTTTTCCCAATGTAGGCCTCTTAGCGCTTAGCATGTCCAATTGCAGTTTCTACAGAAAGAGTGTTTCAGAACGGCTCAATCAAAAGTAAGGTTCAACTCTGTTAGTTGAATGCACAGAACAGAAAGAATTTTCACGGAATGCTACTGTGTAGTTTATATTTGAATATATTCCTTTTTCCACTATTACACTCTTAGCGCTCCGAATGTCCACTTGCATTTTCTACAGAAAGAGTGTTCAGAACTGCGCAATCAAAAGAATGGTTTAACTCTGTTAGCTTAATGAACATATCAGAAATAAGTTTCACACAATGCTTCTGTGTAGTTTTTATTTGAAGATATTATTTTTCCCAATAGAGGCCTCTTAGCGCTCAGAATGTCCAATTGCAGTTTCTACAGAAAGAGTGTTTCAGAAAGGCTCAATCAAAAGTAAGGTTCAACTCTGTTAGTTGAATGCACAGAACAGAAAGAAGTTTCATACAATGCTTCTGTGTAGTTTATATTTGAACATATTCTTTTTTCCACTATTACCCAATTAGCGCTAAGAATGTCCAGTTGCATTTTCTACAGACAGAGTGTTTCAAAACTGCTCAATCAAAAGTATGGTTTAACTCTGTTAGTGGAATGCTCAGATCAGAAAGAAGTTTCACAGAATGCTTCTGTGTAGTTTATATTTGAATATATTCCTTTTTCCACTACTACTCTCTTAGCCCTCCAAATGTCCAGTTGCATTTTCTACAGAAAGAGTGTTCAGATCTGCTCAATCAAAAGTATGGTTTAATTCTGTTAGCTGAATGCACAGATCAGAAAGAAGTTTCACAGAATGATTCTGTGTAGTTTATATTTGGAGACATTACTTTTTCCACTATTAACCTCTTAGCGCTCCGAATCTCCACTTGCATTTTCTACAGAAAGAGTGTTTCAGAACGGCTCAATCAAAAGTAAGGTTCAACTCTTTTAGTGGAACAAACAGAACAGAAAGAAGTTTCACACAATTCTTCTGTGTAGTTTTTATTTGTAGACTTTCTTTTTCCCAATATAGGACTCTTAGCGCTCAGAATGTCCAATTGCAGTTTCTACAGAAAGAGTGTTTCAGAACGGCTCAATCAAAAGTAAGGTTCAACTCTGTTAGTTGAATGCACAGAACAGAAAGAAGTTTCATACAATGCTTCTGTGTAGTTTATATTTGAACATATTCTTTTTTCCACTATTACCCACTTAGCGCTACGAATGTCCAGTTGCATTTTCTACAGACAGAGTGTTTCAAAACTGCTCAATCAAAAGTATGGTTTAACTCTGTTAGGTGAATGCTCAGGTCAGAAAGAAGTTTCACAGAATGCTTCTGTGTAGTTTATATTTGAATATATTCCTTTTTCCACTACTACGCACTTAGCGCTCCAAATGTCCAGTTGCATTTTCTACACAAAGAGTGTTCAGATCTGCTCAATCAAAAGTATGGTTTAACTCTGTTAGCTGAATGCACAGATCAGAAAGAAGTTTCACCGAATGATTCTGTGTAGTTTATATTTGAAGACATTCCTTTTTCCACTATTACCCTCTTAGCGCTCCGAATCTCCACATGCATTTTCTACAAAAAGAGTGTTTCATATCTGCTCAATCAAAAATATGTTTTATCTCTGTTAACTGAATTTACAGATCAGAAATAAGTTTCACAGAATGCATCTGTGTAGTTTTTATTTGAAGATATTCTTTTTCCCAATGTAGGCCTCTTAGCGCTTAGCATGTCCAAATGCAGTTTCTACAGAAAGAGTGTTTCAGAACGGCTCAATCAAATGTAAGGTTCAACTCTGTTAGTTGAATGCACAGAACAGAAAGGATTTTCACAGAATGCTACTGTGTAGTTTATATTTGAATATATTCCTTTTTCCACTATTACCCTCTTTGCGCTCCGAATGTCCACTTGCATTTTCTACAGAAAGAGTGTTCAGAACTGCGCAATCAAAAGAATGGTTTAACTCTGTTAGCTTAATGAACATATCAGAAATAAGTTTCACACAATGCTTCTGTGTAGTTTTTATTTGAAGATATTATTTTTCCCAATATAGGCCTCTTAGCGCTCAGAATGTCCAATTGCAGTTTCTACAGAAAGAGTGTTTCAGAAAGGCTCAATCAAAAGTAAGGTTCAACTCTGTTAGTTGAATGCACAGAACAGAAAGAACTTTCATACAATGCTTCTGTGTAGTTTATATTTGAACATATTCTTTTTTCCACTATTACCCACTTAGCGCTACGAATGTCCAGTTGCATTTTCTACAGACAGAGTGTTTCAAAACTGCTCAATCAAAAGTATGGTTTAAGTCTGTTAGCTGAATGCTCAGATCAGAAAGAAGTTTCACAGAATGCTTCTGTGTAGTTTATATTTGAATATATTCCTTTTTCCACTACTACTCTCTTATCGCTACAAATGTCCAGTTTCATTTTCTACAGAAAGAGTGTTCAGATCTGCTCAATCAAAAGTATGGTTTAACTCTGTTAGCTGAATGCACAGATCAGAAAGATGTTTCACAGAATGATTCTGTGTAGTTTATATTTGGAGACATTGCTTTTTCCACTATTACCCTCTTAGCGCTCTGAATCTCCACTTGCATTTTCTACAGAAAGAGTGTTTCAGAACGGCTCAATCAAAACTAAGGTTCAACTCTTTTAGTTGAACAAACAGAACAGAAAGTAGTTTCACACAATTCTTCTGTGTAGTTTTTATTTGTAGACATTCTTTTTCCCAATATAGGCCTCTTAGCGCTCAGAATGTCCAATTGCAGTTTCTACAGAAAGAGTGTTTCAGAACGGCTCAATCAAAAGTAAGGTTCAACTCTGTTAGTTGAATGCACAGAACAGAAAGTAGTTTCATACAATGCTTCTGTGTAGTTCATATTTGAACATATTCTTTTTTCCACTATTACCCACTTAGCGCTACGAATGTCCAGTTGCATTTTCTACAGACAGAGTGTTTCAAAACTGCTCAATCAAAAGTATGGTTTAACTCTGTTAGCTGAATGCTCAGATCAGAAAGAAGTTTCACAGAATGCTTCTGTGTAGTTTATATTTGAATATATTCCTTTTTCCACTACTACGCTCTTAGCGCTCCAAATGTCCAGTTGCATTTTCTACAGAAAGAGTGTTCAGATCTGCTCAATCAAAAGTATGGTTTAAGTCTGTTAGCTGAATGCACAGATCAGAAAGAAGTTTCACCGAATGATTCTGTGTAGTTTATATTTGAAGACATTCCTTTTTCCACTATTACCCTCTTAGCGCTCCGAATCTCCACTTGCATTTTCTACAAAAACAGTGTTTCATAACTGCTGAATCAAAAATATGTTTTATCTCTGTTAACTGAATTTACAGATCAGAAATAAGTTTCACAGAATGCATCTGTGTAGTTTTTATTTGAAGATATTCTTTTTCCCAATGTAGGCCTCTTAGCGCTTAGCATGTCCAATTGCAGTTTCTACAGAAAGAGTGTTTCAGAACGGCTCAATCAAAAGTAAGGTTCAACTCTGTTAGTTGAATGCACAGAACAGAAAGAATTTTCACAGGATGCTACTGTGTAGTTTATATTTGAATATATTCCTTTTTCCACTATTACCCTCTTAGCGCTCCGAATGTCCACTTGCATTTTCTACAGAAAGAGTGTTCAGAACTGCGCAATCAAAAGTGTGGTTTAACTCTGTTAGCTTAATGAACATATCAGAAATAAGTTTCACACAATGCTTCTGTGTAGTTTTTATTTGAAGATATTATTTTTCCCAATAGAGGCCTCTTAGCGCTCAGAATGTCCAATTGCAGTTTCTACAGAAAGAGTGTTTCAGAAAGGCTCTGTCAAAAGTAAGGTTCAACTCTGTTAGTTGAATGCACAGAACAGAAAGAAGTTTCATACAATGCTTCTGTGTAGTTTATATTTGAACATATTCTTTTTTCCACTATTACCCACTTAGCGCTACAAATGTCCAGTTGCATTTTCTACAGACAGAGTGTTTCAAAACTGCTCAATCAAAAGTATGGTTTAACTCTGTTAGCTGAATGCTCAGATCAGAAAGAAGTTTCACAGAATGCTTCTGTGTAGTTTATATTTGAATATATTCCTTTTTCCACTACTACGCTTTTAGCGCTCCAAATGTCCAGTTGCATTTTCTACAGAAAGAGTGTTCAGATCTGCTCAATCAAAAGTATGGTTTAACTCTGTTAGCTGAATGCACAGATCAGAAAGAAGTTTCACAGAATTATTCTGTGTAGTTTATATATGGAGACATTCCTTTTTCCACTATTACCCTCTTAGCGCTCCGAATCTCCACTTGCATTTTCTACAGAAAGAGTGTTTCAGAACGGCTCAATCAAAACTAAGGTTCAACTCTTTTAGTTGAACAAACAGAACAGAAAGAAGTTTCACACAATTCTTCTGTGTAGTTTTTATTTGTAGACATTCATTTTCCCAATATAGGCCTCTTAGCGCTCAGAATGTCCAATTGCAGTTTCTACAGAAAGAGTGTTTCAGAACGGCTCAATCAAAATTAAGGTTCAACTCTGTTAGTTGAATGCACAGAACAGAAAGAAGTTTCATACAATGCTTCTGTGTAGTTTATATTTGAACATATTCTTTTTTCCACTATTACCCACTTAGCGCTACGAATGTCCAGTTGCATTTTCTACAGACAGAGTGTTTCAAAACTGCTCAATCAAAAGTATGGTTTAACTCTGTTAGCTGAATGCTCAGATCCGAAAGAAGTTTCACAGAATGCTTCTGTGTAGTTTATATTTGAATATATTCCTTTTTCCACTACTACGCTCTTAGCGCTCCAAATGTCCAGTTGCATTTTCTACAGAAAGAGTGTTCAGATCTGCTCAATCAAAAGTATGGTTTAACTCTGTTGGCTGAATGCACAGATCAGAAAGAAGTTTCACCGAATGATTCCGTGTAGTTTATATTTGAAGACATTCCTTTTTCCACTATAACCCACTTAGCGCTCCGAATCTCCACTTGCATTTTCTCCAAAAAGAGTGTTTCATAACTGCTCAATCAAAAATATGTTTTATCTCTGTTAACTGAATTTACAGATCAGAAATAAGTTTCACAGAATGCATCTGTGTAGTTTTTATTTGAAGATATTCTTTTTCCCAATGTAGGCCTCTTAGCGCTTAGCATGTCCAATAGCAGTTTCTACAGAAAGAGTGTTTCAGAACGGCTCAATCAAAAGTAAGGTTCAACTCTGTTAGTTGAATGCTCAGAACAGAAAGAATTTTCACAGAATGCTACTGTGTAGTTTATATTTGAATATATTCCTTTTTCCAGTATTAATCTCTTAGCGCTCCGAATGTCCACTTGCACTTTCTACAGAAAGAGTGTTCAGATCTGTGCAATCAAAAGTATGGTTTAACTCCGTTAGCTTAATGAACATATCAGAAATAAGTTTCACACAATGCTTCTGTGTAGTTTTTATTTGAAGATATTATTTTTCCCAATAGAGGCCTCTTAGCGCTCAGAATGTCCAATTGCAGTTTCTACAGAAAGAGTGTTTCAGAAAGGCTCAATCAAAAGTAAGGTTCAACTCTGTTAGTTGAATGCACAGAACAGAAAGAAGTTTCATACAATGCTTCTGTGTAGTTTATATTTGAACATATTCTTTTTTCCACTATTACCCACTTGGCGCTACGAATGTCCAGTTGCATTTTCTACAGACAGAGTGTTTCAAAACTGCTCAATCCAAAGTATGGTTTAACTCTGTTAGCTGAATGCTCAGATCAGAAAGAAGTTTCACAGAATGCTTCTGTGTAGTTTATATTTGAATATATTCCTTTTTCCACTACTACTCTCTTAGCGCTCCAAATGTCCAGTTGCATTTTCTACAGAAAGAGTGTTCAGATCTGCTCAATCAAAAGTATGGTTTAACTCTGTTAGCTGAATGCACAGATCAGAAAGAAGTTTCACAGAATGATTCTGTGTAGTTTATATTTGGAGACATTCCTTTTTCCACTATTACCCTCTTAGCGCTCCGAATCTCCACTTGCATTTTCTACAGAAAGAGTGTTTCAGAACGGCACAATCAAAACTAAATTTCAACTCCTTTAGTTGAACAAACAGAACAGAAAGAAGTTTCACACAATTCTTCTGTGTAGTTTTTATTTGTAGACATTCTTTTTCCCAATATAGGCCTCTTAGCGCTCAGAATGTCCAATTGCAGTTTCTACAGAAAGAGTGTTTCAGAACGGCTCAATCAAAAGTAAGGTTCAACTCTGTTAGTTGAATGCACAGAACAGAAAGAAGTTTCATACAATGCTTCTGTGTAGTTTATATTTGAACATATTCTTTTTTCCACTATTACCCACTTAGCGCTACGAATGTCCAGTTGCATTTTCTACAGACAGAGTGTTTCAAAACTGCTCAATCAAAAGTATGGTTTAACTCTGTTAGCTGAATGCTCAGATCAGAAAGAAGTTTCACAGAATGCTTCTGTGTAGTTTATATTTGAATATATTCCTTTTTCCACTACTATGCTCTTAGCGCTCCAAATGTCCAGTTGCATTTTCTACAGAAAGAGTGTTCAGATCTGCTCAATCAAAAGTATGGTTTAACTCTGTTAGCTGAATGCACAGATCAGAAAGAAGTTTCACCGAATGATTCTGTGTAGTTTATATTTGAAGACATTCCTTTTTCCACTATTACCCTCTTAGCGCTCCGAATCTCCACTTGCATTTTCTACAAAAAGAGTGTTTCATAACTGCTCAATCAAAAATATGTTTTATCTCTGTTAACTGAATTTACAGATCAGAAATAAGTTTCACAGAATGCATCTGTGTAGTTTTTATTTGAAGATATTCTTTTTCCCAATGTAGGCCTCTTAGCGCTTAGCATGTCCAATTGCAGTTTCTACAGAAAGAGTGTTTCAGAACGGCTCAATCAAAAGTAAGGTTCAACTCTGTTAGTTGAATGCACAGAACAGAAAGAATTTTCACAGAATGCTACTGTGTAGTTTATATTTGAATATATTCCTTTTTCCACTATTACCCTCTTAGCGCTCCGAATGTCCACTTGCAGTTTCTACAGAAAGAGTGTTCAGAACTGCGCAATCAAAAGTATGGTTTAACTCTGTTAGCTTAATGAACATATCAGAAATAAGTTTCACACAATGCTTCTGTGTAGTTTTTATTTGAAGGTATTATTTTTCCCAATAGAGGCCTCTTAGCGCTCAGAATGTCCAATTGCAGTTTCTACGGAAAGAGTGT
Organism: Symphalangus syndactylus; assembly: GCF_028878055.3. NCBI lineage: Eukaryota > Metazoa > Chordata > Mammalia > Primates > Hylobatidae > Symphalangus > Symphalangus syndactylus. Next base: position 154,209,763 of record NC_072425.2, read on the forward strand.
TTCAGAAAGGCTCAATCAAATGTAAGGTTCAACTCTGTTAGTTGAATGCACAGAACAGAAAGAAGTTTCATAGGATGCTTCTGTGTAGTTTATATTTGAACATATTCTTTTTTCCACTATTACCCACTTGGCGCTACGAATGTCCAGTTGCATTTTCTACAGACAGAGTGTTTCAAAACTGCTCCATCAAAAGTATGGTTTAACTCTCTTAGCTGAATGCTCAGATGAGAAAGAAGTTTCACAGAATGCTTCTGTGTAGTTTATATTTGAATATATTCCTTTTTCCACTACTACTCTCTTAGCGCTCCAAATGTCCAGTTGCATTTTCTACAGAAAGAGTGTTCAGATCTGCTCAATCAAATGTATGGTTTAACTCTGTTAGCTGAATGCACAGATCAGAAAGAAGTTTCACAGAATGATTCTGTGTAGTTTATATTTGGAGACATTCCTTTTTCCACTATTACCCTCTTAGCGCTCCGAATCTCCACTTGCATTTTCTACAGAAAGAGTGTTGCAGAACGGCTCAATCAAAACTAAGGTTCAACTCTTTTAGTTGAACAAACAGAACAGAAAGAAGTTTCACACAATTCTTCTGTGTAGTTTTTATTTGTAGACATTCTTTTTCACAATATAGGCCTCTTAGCGCTCAGAATGTCCAATTGCAGTTTCTACAGAAAGAGTGTTTCAGAACGGCTTAATCAAAAGTAAGGTTGAACTCTGTTATTTGAATGCACAGAACAGAAAGAAATTTCATACAATGCTTCTGTGTAGTTTATATTTGAACATATTCTTTTTTCCACTATTACCCACTTAGCGCTACGAATGTCCAGTTGCATTTTCTACAGACAGAGTGTTTCAAAACTGCTCAAACAAAAGTATGGTTTAAATCTGTTAGCTGAATGCTCAGATCAGAAAGAAGTTTCACAGAATGCTTCTGTGTAGTTTATATTTGAATATATACCTTTTTCCACTACTACGCTCTAAGCGCTCCAAATGTCCAGTTGCATTTTCTACAGAAAGAGTGTTCAGATCTGCTCAATCAAAAGTATGGTTTAACTCTGTTAGCTGAATGCACAGATCAGAAAGAAGTTTCACCGAATGATTCCGTGTAGTTTATATTTGTAGACATTCCTTTTTCCACTATTACCCACTTAGCGCTCCGAATCTCCACTTGCATTTTCTACAAAAAGAGTGTTTCATAACTGCTCAATCAAAAATATGTTTTATCTCTGTTAACTGAATTTACAGATCAGAAATAAGTTTCACAGAATGCATCTGTGTAGTTTTTATTTGAAGATATTCTTTTTCCCAATGTAGGCCTCTTAGCGCTTAGCATGTCCAATTGCAGTTTCTACAGAAAGAGTGTTTCAGAACGGCTCAATCAAAATAAGGTTCAACTCTGGTAGTTGAATGCACAGAACAGAAAGAATTTTCACGGAAAGCTACTGTGTAGTTTATATTTGAATATATTCCTTTTTCCACTATTACCCTCTTAGCGCTCCGAATGTCCACTTGCATTTTCTAGAGAAAGAGTGTTCAGAACTGCGCAATCAAAAGAATGGTTTAACTCTGTTAGCTTAATGAACATATCAGAAATAAGTTTCACACAATGCTTCTGTGTAGTTTTTATTTGAAGATATTATTTTTCCCAATAGAGGCCTCTTAGCGCTCAGAATGTCCAATTGCAGTTTCTACAGAAAGAGTGTTTCAGAAAGGCTCAATCAAAAGTAAGGTTCAACTCTGTTAGTTGAATGCACAGAACAGAAAGAAGTTTCATACGATGCTTCTGTGTAGTTTATATTTGAACATATTCTTCTTTCCACTATTACCCACTTATCGCTACGAATGTCCAGTTGCATTTTCTACAGACAGAGTGTTTCAAAACTGCTCAATCAAAAGTATGGTTTAACTCTGTTAGCTGAATGCTCAGATAAGAAAGAAGTTTCACAGAATGCTTCTGTGTAGTTTATATTTGAATATATTCCTTTTTCCACTACTACTCTCTTAGCCCTCCAAATGTCCAGTTGCATTTTCTACAGAAAGAGTGTTCAGATCTGCTCAATCAAAAGTATGGTTTAACTCTGTTAGCTGAATGCACAGATCAGAAAGAAGTTTCACAGAATGATTCTGTGTAGTTTATATTTGGAGACATTCCTTTTTCCACTATTACCCTCTTAGCGCTCCGAATCTCCACTTGCATTTTCTACAGAAAGAGTGTTGCAGAACGGCTCAATCAAAACTAAGGTTCAACTCTTTTAGTTGAACAAACAGAACAGAAAGAAGTTTCACACAATTCTTCTGTGTAGTTTTTATTTGTAGACATTCTTTTTCACAATATAGGCCTCTTAGCGCTCAGAATGTCCAATTGCAGTTTCTACAGAAAGAGTGTTTCAGAACGGCTTAATCAAAAGTAAGGTTGAACTCTGTTATTTGAATGCACAGAACAGAAAGAAATTTCATACAATGCTTCTGTGTAGTTTATATTTGAACATATTCTTTTTTCCACTATTACCCACTTAGCGCTACGAATGTCCAGTTGCATTTTCTACAGACAGAGTGTTTCAAAACTGCTCAAACAAAAGTATGGTTTAAATCTGTTAGCTGAATGCTCAGATCAGAAAGAAGTTTCACAGAATGCTTCTGTGTAGTTTATATTTGAATATATACCTTTTTCCACTACTACGCTCTAAGCGCTCCAAATGTCCAGTTGCATTTTCTACAGAAAGAGTGTTCAGATCTGCTCAATCAAAAGTATGGTTTAACTCTGTTAGCTGAATGCACAGATCAGAAAGAAGTTTCACCGAATGATTCCGTGTAGTTTATATTTGTAGACATTCCTTTTTCCACTATTACCCACTTAGCGCTCCGAATCTCCACTTGCATTTTCTACAAAAAGAGTGTTTCATAACTGCTCAATCAAAAATATGTTTTATCTCTGTTAACTGAATTTACAGATCAGAAATAAGTTTCACAGAATGCATCTGTGTAGTTTTTATTTGAAGATATTCTTTTTCCCAATGTAGGCCTCTTAGCGCTTAGCATGTCCAATTGCAGTTTCTACAGAAAGAGTGTTTCAGAACGGCTCAATCAAAATAAGGTTCAACTCTGGTAGTTGAATGCACAGAACAGAAAGAATTTTCACGGAAAGCTACTGTGTAGTTTATATTTGAATATATTCCTTTTTCCACTATTACCCTCTTAGCGCTCCGAATGTCCACTTGCATTTTCTAGAGAAAGAGTGTTCAGAACTGCGCAATCAAAAGAATGGTTTAACTCTGTTAGCTTAATGAACATATCAGAAATAAGTTTCACACAATGCTTCTGTGTAGTTTTTATTTGAAGATATTATTTTTCCCAATAGAGGCCTCTTAGCGCTCAGAATGTCCAATTGCAGTTTCTACAGAAAGAGTGTTTCAGAAAGGCTCAATCAAAAGTAAGGTTCAACTCTGTTAGTTGAATGCACAGAACAGAAAGAAGTTTCATACGATGCTTCTGTGTAGTTTATATTTGAACATATTCTTCTTTCCACTATTACCCACTTATCGCTACGAATGTCCAGTTGCATTTTCTACAGACAGAGTGTTTCAAAACTGCTCAATCAAAAGTATGGTTTAACTCTGTTAGCTGAATGCTCAGATCAGAAAGAAGTTTCACAGAATGCTTCTGTGTAGTTTATATTTGAATATATTCCTTTTTCCACTACTACTCTCTTAGCCCTCCAAATGTCCAGTTGCATTTTCTACAGAAAGAGTGTTCAGATCTGCTCAATCAAAAGTATGGTTTAACTCTGTTAGCTGAATGCACAGATCAGAAAGAAGTTTCACAGAATGATTCTGTGTAGTTTATATTTGGAGACATTCCTTTTTCCACTATTACCCTCTTAGCGCTCCAAATCTCCACTTGCATTTTGTACAGAAAGAGTGTTTCAGAACGGCTCAATCAAAACTAAGGTTCAACTCTTTTAGTTGAACAAACAGAACAGAAAGGAGTTTCACACAATTCTTCTGTGTAGTTTTTATTTGTAGACATTCTTTTTCCCAATATAGGCCTCTTAGCGCTCAGAATGTCCAATTGCAGTTTCTACAGAAAGAGTGTTTCAGAACGGCTCAATCAAAAGTAAGGTTCAACTCTGTTAGTTGAATGCACAGAACAGAAAGAAGTTTCATACAATGCTTCTGTGTAGTTTATATTTGAACATATTCTTTTTTCCACTATTACCCACTTAGCGCTACGAATGTCCAGTTGCATTTTCTACAGACAGAGTGTTTCAAAACTGCTCAATCAAAAGTATGGTTTAACTCTGTTAGCTGAATGCTCAGATCAGAAAGAAGTTTCACAGAATGCTTCTGTGTAGTTTATATTTGAATATATTCCTTTTTCCACTACTACGCTCTTAGCGCTCCAAATGTCCAGTTGCATTTTCTACAGAAAGAGTGTTCAGATCTGCTCAATCAAAAGTATGGTTTAACTCTGTTAGCTGAATGCACAGTTCAGAAAGAAGTGTCACCGAATGATTCCGTGTAGTTTATATTTGAAGACATTCCTTTTTCCACTATTACCCACTTAGCGCTCCGAATCTCCACTTGCATTTTCTACAAAAAGAATGTTTCATAACTGCTCAATCAAAAATATGTTTTATCTCTGTTAACTGAATTTACAGATCAGAAATTAGTTTCACAGAATGCATCTGTGTAGTTTTTATTTGAAGATATTTTTTTTCCCAATGTAGGCCTCTTAGCGCTTAGCATGTCCAATTGCAGTTTCTACAGAAAGAGTGTTTCAGAACGGCTCAATCAAAAGTAAGGTTCAACTCTGTTAGTTGAATGCACAGAACAGAAAGAATTTTCACAGAATGCTACTGTGTAGTTTATATTTGAATATATTACTTTTTCCACTATTACCCTCTTTGCGCTCCGAATGTCCACTTGCATTTTCTACAGAAAGAGTGTTCAGAACTGCTCAATCAAAAGTATGGTTTAACTCTGTTAGCTTAATGAACATATCAGAAATAAGTTTCACACAATGCTTCTGTGTAGTTTTTATTTGAAGATATTATTTTTCCCAATATAGGCCTCTTAGCGCTCAGAATGTCCAATTGCAGTTTCTACAGAAAGAGTGTTTCAGAAAGGCTCAATCAAAAGTAAGGTTCAACTCTGTTAGTTGAATGCACAGAACAGAAAGAACTTTCATACAATGCTTCTGTGTAGTTTATATTTGAACATATTCTTTTTTCCACTATTACCCACTTAGCGCTCCGAATGTCCAGTTGCATTTTCTACAGACAGAGTGTTTCAAAACTGCTCAATCAAAAGTATGGTTTAAGTCTGTTAGCTGAATGCTCAGATCAGAAAGAAGTTTCACAGAATGCTTCTGTGTAGTTTATATTTGAATATATTCCTTTTTCCACTACTACTCTCTTAGCGCTCCAAATGTCCAGTTGCATTTTCTACAGAAAGAGTGTTCAGATCTGCTCAATCAAAAGTATGGTTTAACTCTGTTAGCTGAATGCACAGATCAGAAAGATGTTTCACAGAATGATTCTGTGTAGTTTATATTTGGAGACATTCCTTTTTCCACTATTACCCTCTTAGCGCTCTGAATCTCCACTTGCATTTTCTACAGAAAGAGTGTTTCAGAACGGCTCAATCAAAACTAAGGTTCAACTCTTTTAGTTGAACAAACAGAACAGAAAGAAGTTTCACACAATTCTTCAGTGTAGTTTTTATTTGTAGACATTCTTTTTCCCAATATAGGCCTCTTAGCGCTCAGAATGTCCAATTGCAGTTTCTACAGAAAGAGTGTTTCAGAACGGCTCAATCAAAAGTAAGGTTCAACTCTGTTAGTTGAATGCACAGAACAGAAAGAAGTTTCATACAATGCTTCTGTGTAGTTCATATTTGAACATATTCTTTTTTCCATTATTACCCACTTAGCGCTACGAATGTCCAGTTGCATTTTCTACAGACAGAGTGTTTCAAAACTGCTCAATCAAAAGTATGGTTTAACTCTGTTAGCTGAATGCTCAGATCAGAAAGAAGTTTCACAGAATGCTTCTGTGTAGTTTATATTTGAATATATTCCTTTTTCCACTACTACGCTCTTAGCGCTCCAAATGTCCAGTTGCATTTTCTACAGAAAGAGGGTTCAGATCTGCTCAATCAAAAGTATGGTTTAACTCTGTTAGCTGAATGCACAGATCAGAAAGAAGTTTCACCGAATGATTCTGTGTAGTTTATATTTGAAGACATTCCTTTTTCCACTATTACCCTCTTAGCGCTCCGAATCTCCACTTGCATTTTCTACAAAAAGAGTGTTTCATAACTGCTGAATCAAAAATATGTTTTATCTCTGTTAACTGAATTTACAGATCACAAATAAGTTTCACAGAATGCATCTGTGTAGTTTTTATTTGAAGATATTCTTTTTCCCAATGTAGGCCTCTTAGCGCTTAGCATGTCCAATTGCAGTTTCTACAGAAAGAGTGTTTCAGAACGGCTCAATCAAAAGTAAGGTTCAACTCTGTTAGTTGAATGCACAGAACAGAAAGAATTTTCACAGGATGCTACTGTGTAGTATATATTTGAATATATTCCTTTTTCCACTATTACCCTCTTAGCGCTCCGAATGTCCACTTGCATTTTCTACAGAAAGAGTGTTCAGAACTGCGCAATCAAAAGTATGGTTTAACTCTGTTAGCTTAATGAACATATCAGAAATAAGTTTCACACAATGCTTCTGTGTAGTTTTTATTTGAAGATATTATTTTTCCCAATAGAGGCCTCTTAGCGCTCAGAATGTCCAATTGCAGTTTCTACAGAAAGAGTGTTTCAGAAAGGCTCTGTCAAAAGTAAGGTTCAATTCTGTTAGTTGAATGCACAGAACAGAAAGAAGTTTCATACAATGCTTCTGTGTAGTTTATATTTGAACATATTCTTTTTTCCACTATTACCCACTTAGCGCTACAAATGTCCAGTTGCATTTTCTACAGACAGAGTGTTTCAAAACTGCTCAATCAAAAGTATGGTTTAACTCTGTTAGCTGAATGCTCAGATCAGAAAGAAGTTTCACAGAATGCTTCTGTGTAGTTTATATTTGAATATATTCCTTTTTCCACTACTACTCTCTTAGCGCTCCAAATGTCCAGTTGCATTTTCTACAGAAAGAGTGTTCAGATCTGCTCAGTCAAAAGTATGGTTTAACTCTGTTAGCTGAATGCACAGATCAGAAAGAAGTTTCACAGAATTATTCTGTGTAGTTTATATATGGAGACATTCCTTTTTCCACTATTACCCTCTTAGCGCTCCGAATCTCCACTTGCATTTTCTACAGAAAGAGTGTTTCAGAACGGCTCAATCAAAACTAAGGTTCAACTCTTTTAGTTGAACAAACAGAACAGAAAGAAGTTTCACACAATTCTTCTGTGTAGTTTTTATTTGTAGACATTCTTTTTCCCAATATAGGCCTCTTAGCGCTCAGAATGTCCAATTGCAGTTTCTACAGAAAGAGTGTTTCAGAACGGCTCAATCAAAAGTAAGGTTCAACTCTGTTAGTTGAATGCACAGAACAGAAAGAAGTTTCATACAATGCTTCTGTGTAGTTTATATTTGAACATATTCTTTTTTCCACTATTAACCACTTAGCTCTACGAATGTCCAGTTGCATTTTCTACAGACAGAGTGTTTCAAAACTGCTCAATCAAAAGTATGGTTTAACTCTGTTAGCTGAATGCTCAGATCCGAAAGAAGTTTCACAGAATGCTTCTGTGTAGTTTATATTTGAATATATTACTTTTTCCACTACTACGCTCTTAGCGCTCCAAATGTACAGTTGCATTTTCTACAGAAAGAGTGTTCAGATCTGCTCAATCAAAAGTATGGTTTAATTCTGTTAGCTGAATGCACAGATCAGAAAGAAGTTTCACCGAATGATTCCGTGTAGTTTATATTTGAAGACATTCCTTTTTCCACTATTACCCACTTAGCGCTCCGAATCTCCACTTGCACTTTCTACAAAAAGAGTGTTTCATAACTGCTCAATCAAAAATATGTTTTATCTCTCTTAACTGAATTTACAGATCAGAAATAAGTTTCACAGAATGCATCTGTGTAGTTTTTATTTGAAGATATTCTTTTTCCCAATGTAGGCCTCTTAGCGCTTAGCATGTCCAATTGCAGTTTCTACAGAAAGAGTGTTTCAGAACGGCTCAATCAAAAGTAAGGTTCAACTCTGTTAGTTGAATGCTCAGAACAGAAAGAATTTTCACAGAATGCTACTGTGTAGTTTATATTTGAATATATTCCTTTTTCCAGTATTACTCTCTTAGCGCTCCGAATGTCCACTTGCACTTTCTACAGAAAGAGTGTTCAGATCTGTGCAATCAAAAGTATGGTTTAACTCCGTTAGCTTAATGAACATATCAGAAATAAGTTTCACACAATGCTTCTGTGTAGTTTTTATTTGAAGATATTATTTTTCCCAATAGAGGCCTCTTAGCGCTCAGAATGTCCAATTGCAGTTTCTACAGAAAGAGTGTTTCAGAAAGGCTCAATCAAAAGTAACGTTCAACTCTGTTAGTTGAATGCACAGAACAGAAAGAAGTTTCATACAATGCTTCTGTGTAGTTTATATTTGAACATATTCTTTTTTCCACTATTACCCACTTAGCGCTACGAATGTCCAGTTGCATTTTCTACAGACAGAGTGTTTCAAAACTGCTCAATCAAAAGTATGGTTTAACTCTGTTAGCGGAATGCTCAGATCAGAAAGAAGTTTCACAGAATGCTTCTGTGTAGTTTATATTTGAATATATTCCTTTTTCCACTACTACTCTCTTAGCGCTCCAAATGTCCAGTTGCATTTTCTACAGAAAGAGTGTTCAGATCTGCTCAATCAAAAGTATGGTTTAACTCTGTTAGCTGAATGCACAGATCAGAAAGAAGTTTCACAGAATGATTCTGTGTAGTTTATATTTGAATATATTCCTTTTTCCACTACTACGCTCTTAGCGCTCCAAATGTCCAGTTGCATTTTCTACAGAAAGAGTGTTCAGATCTGCTCAATCAAAAGTATGGTTTAACTCTGTTAGCTGAATGCACAGTTCAGAAAGAAGTTTCACCGAATGATTCCGTGTAGTTTATATTTGAAGACATTCCTTTTTCCACTATTACCCACTTAGCGCTCCGAATCTCCACTTGCATTTTCTACAAAAAGAGTGTTTCATTACTGCTCAATCAAAAATATGTTTTATCTCTGTTAACTGAATTTACAGATCAGAAATAAGTTTCACAGAATGCATCTGTGTAGTTTTTATTTGAAGATATTATTTTTCCCAATGTAGGCCTCTTAGCGCTTAGCATGTCCAATTGCAGTTTCTACAGAAAGAGTGTTTCAGAACGGCTCAATCAAAAGTAAGGTTCAACTCTGTTAGTTGAATGCACAGAACAGAAAGAATTTTCACACAATGCTACTGTGTAGTTTTTATTTGAATATATTCCTTTTTCCCCTATTACCCTCTTAGCGCTCCGAATGTCCACTTGCATTTTCTACAGAAAGAGTGTTCAGAACTGCACAATCAAAAGTATGGTTTAACTCTGTTAGCTTAATGAACATATCAGAAATAAGTTTCACACAATGCTTCTGTGTAGTTTTTATTTGAAGATATTATTTTTCCCAATATAGGCCTCTTAGCGCTCAGAATGTCCAATTGCAGTTTCTACAGAAAGAGTGTTTCAGAAAGGCTCAATCAAAACTAAGGTTCAACTCTGTTAGTTGAATGCACAGAACAGAAAGAAATTTCATACAATGCTTCTGTGTAGTTTATATTTGAACATATTCTTTTTTCCACTATTACCCACTTGGCGCTACGAATGTCCAGTTGCATTTTCTACAGACAGAGTGTTTCAAAACTGCTCTATCAAAAGTATGGTTTAACTCTGTTAGCTGAATGCTCAGATCAGAAAGAAGTTTCACAGAATGCTTCTGTGTAGTTTATATTTGAATATATTCCTTTTTCCACTACTACTCTCTTAGCGCTCCAAATGTCCAGTTGCATTTTCTACAGAAAGAGTGTTCAGATCTGCTCAATCAAAAGTATGGTTTAACTCTGTTAGCTGAATGCACAGATTAGAAAGAAGTTTCACAGAATGATTCTGTGTAGTTTATATTTGGAGACATTCCTTTTTCCACTATTACCCTCTTAGCGCTCCGAATCTCCACTTGCATTTTCTACAGAAAGAGTGTTTCAGAACGGCACAATCAAAACTAAATTTCAAATCCTTTAGTTGAACAAACAGAACAGAAAGAAGTTTCACACAATTCTTCTGTGTAGTTTTTATTTGTAGACATTCTTTTTCCCAATATAGGCCTCTTAGCGCTCAGAATGTCCAATTGCAGTTTCTACAGAAAGAGTGTTTCAGAACGGCTCAATCAAAAGTAAGGTTCAACTCTGTTAGTTGAATGCACAGTACAGAAAGAAGTTTCATACAATGCTTCTGTGTAGTTTATATTTGAACATATTCTTTTTTCCACTATTACCCACTTAGCGCTACGAATGTCCAGTTGCATTTTCTACAGACAGAGTGTTTCAAAACTGCTCAATCAAAAGTATGGTTTAACTCTGTTAGCTGAATGCTCAGATCAGAAAGAAGTTTCACAGAATGCTTCTGTGTAGTTTATATTTGAATATATTCCTTTTTCCACTACTATGCTCTTAGCGCTCCAAATGTCCAGTTGCATTTTCTACAGAAAGAGTGTTCAGATCTGCTCAATCAAAAGTATGGTTTAACTCTGTTAGCTGAATGCACAGATCAGAAAGAAGTTTCACCGAATGATTCTGTGTAGTTTATATTTGAAGACATTCCTTTTTCCACTATTACCCTCTTAGCGCTCCGAATCTCCACTTGCATTTTCTACAAAAAGAGTGTTTCATAACTGCTCAATCAAAAATATGTTTTATCTCTGTTAACTGAATTTACAGATCAGAAATAAGTTTCACAGAATGCATCTGTGTAGTTTTTATTTGAAGATATTCTTTTTCCCAATGTAGGCCTCTTAGCGCTTAGCATGTCCAATTGCAGTTTCTACAGAAAGAGTGTTTCAGAACGGCTCAATCAAAAGTAAGGTTCAACTCTGTTAGTTGAATGCACAGAAGAGAAAGAATTTTCACAGAATGCTACTGTGTAGTTTATATTTGAATATATTCCTTTTTCCACTATTACCCTCATAGCGCTCCGAATGTCCACTTGCAGTTTCTACAGAAAGAGTGTTCAGAACTGCGCAATCAAAAGTATGGTTTAACTCTGTTAGCTTAATGAACATATCAGAAATAAGTTTCACACAATGCTTCTGTGTAGTTTTTATTTGAAGATATTATTTTTCCCAATAGAGGCCTCTTAGCGCTCAGAATGTCCAATTGCAGTTTCTACGGAAAGAGTGTTTCAGAAAGGCTCAATCAAATGTAAGGTTCAACTCTGTTAGTTGAATGCACAGAACAGAAAGAAGTTTCATAGGATGCTTCTGTGTAGTTTATATTTGAACATATTCTTTTTTCCACTATTACCCACTTGGCGCTACGAATGTCCAGTTGCATTTTCAACAGACAGAGTGTTTCAAAACTGCTCCATCAAAAGTATGGTTTAACTCTCTTAGCTGAATGCTCAGATGAGAAAGAAGTTTCACAGAATGCTTCTGTGTAGTTTATATTTGAATATATTCCTTTTTCCACTACTACTCTCTTAGCGCTCCAAATGTCCAGTTGCATTTTCTACAGAAAGAGTGTTCAGATCGGCTCAATCAAATGTATGGTTTAACTCTGTTAGCTGAATGCACAGATCAGAAAGAAGTTTCACAGAATGATTCTGTGTAGTTTATATTTGGAGACATTCCTTTTTCCACTATTACCCTCTTAGCGCTCCGAATCTCCACTTGCATTTTCTACAGAAAGAGTGTTTCAGAACGGCTCAATCAAAACTAAGGTTCAACTCTTTTAGTTGAACAAACAGAACAGAAAGAAGTTTCACACAATTCTTCTGTGTAGTTTTTATTTGTAGACATTCTTTTTCACAATATAGGCCTCTTAGCGCTCAGAATGTCCAATTGCAGTTTCTACAGAAAGAGTGTTTCAGAACGGCTTAATCAAAAGTAAGGTTCAACTCTGTTATTTGAATGCACAGAACAGAAAGAAGTTTCATACAATGCTTCTGTGTAGTTTATATTTGAACATATTCTTTTTTCCACTATTACCCACTTAGCGCTACGAATGTCCAGTTGCATTTTCTACAGACAGAGTGTTTCAAAACTGCTCAATCAAAAGTATGGTTTAAATCTGTTAGCTGAATGCTCAGATCAGAAAGAAGTTTCACAGAATGCTTCTGTGTAGTTTATATTTGAATATATACCTTTTTCCACTACTACGCTCTAAGCGCTCCAAATGTCCAGTTGCATTTTCTACAGAAAGAGTGTTCAGATCTGCTCAATCAAAAGTATGGTTTAACTCTGTTAGCTGAATGCACAGATCAGAAAGAAGTTTCACCGAATGATTCCGTGTAGTTTATATTTGTAGACATTCCTTTTTCCACTATTACCCACTTAGCGCTCCGAATCTCCACTTGCATTTTCTACAAAAAGTGTGTTTCATAACTGCTCAATCAAAAATATGTTTTATCTCTGTTAACTGAATTTACAGATCAGAAATAAGTTTTACAGAATGCATCTGTGTAGTTTTTATTTGAAGATATTCTTTTTCCCAATGTAGGCCTCTTAGCGCTTAGCATGTCCAATTGCAGTTTCTACAGAAAGAGTGTTTCAGAACAGCTCAATCAAAATAAGGTTCAACTCTGGTAGCTGAATGCACAGAACAGAAAGAATTTTCACGGAATGCTACTGTGTAGTTTATATTTGAATATATTACTTTTTCCACTATTACCCTCTTAGCGCTCCGAATGTCCACTTGCATTTTCTAGAGAAAGAGTGTTCAGAACTGCGCAATCAAAAGAATGGTTTAACTCTGTTAGCTTAATGAACATATCAGAAATAAGTTTCACACAATGCTTCTGTGTAGTTTTTATTTGAAGATATTATTTTTCCCAATAGAGGCCTCTTAGCGCTCAGAATGTCCAATTGCAGTTTCTACAGAAAGAGTGTTTCAGAAAGGCTCAATCAAAAGTAAGGTTCAACTCTGTTAGTTGAATGCACAGAACAGAAAGAAGTTTCATACGATGCTTCTGTGTAGTTTATATTTGAACATATTCTTCTTTCCACTATTACCCACTTAGCGCTACGAATGTCCAGCTGCATTTTCTACAGACAGAGTGTTTCAAAACTGTTCAATCAAAAGTATGGTTTAACTCTGTTAGCTGAATGCTCAGATCAGAAAGAAGTTTCACAAAATGCTTCTGTGTAGTTTATATTTGAATATATTCCTTTTTCCACTACTACTCTCTTAGCCCTCCAAATGTCCAGTTGCATTTTCTACAGAAAGAGTGTTCAGATCTGCTCAATCAAAAGTATGGTTTAACTCTGTTAGCTGAATGCACAGATCAGAAAGATGTTTCACAGAATGATTCTGTGTAGTTTATATTTGGAGACATTCCTTTTTCCACTATTACCCTCTTAGCGCTCTGAATCTCCACTTGCATTTTCTACAGAAAGAGTGTTTCAGAACGGCTCAATCAAAACTAAGGTTCAACTCTTTTAGTTGAACAAACAGAACAGAAAGAAGTTTCACACAATTCTTCTGTGTAGTTTTTATTTGTAGACATTCTTTTTCCCAATATAGGCCTCTTAGCGCTCAGAATGTCCAATTGCAGTTTCTACAGAAAGAGTGTTTCAGAACGGCTCAATCAAAAGTAAGGTTCAACTCTGTTAGTTGAATGCACAGAACAGAAAGAAGTTTCATACAATGCTTCTGTGTAGTTCATATTTGAACATATTCTTTTTTCCATTATTACCCATTTAGCGCTACGAATGTCCAGTTGCATTTTCTACAGACAGAGTGTTTCAAAACTGCTCAATCAAAAGTATGGTTTAACTCTGTTAGCTGAATGCTCAGATCAGAAAGAAGTTTCACAGAATGCTTCTGTGTAGTTTATATTTGAATATATTCTTTTTTCCACTACTACGCTCTTAGCGCTCCAAATGTCCAGTTGCATTTTCTACAGAAAGAGGGTTCAGATCTGCTCAATCAAAAGTATGGTTTAACTCTGTTAGCTGAATGCACAGATCAGAAAGAAGTTTCACCGAATGATTCTGTGTAGTTTATATTTGAAGACATTCCATTTTCCACTATTACCCTCTTAGCGCTCCGAATCTCCACTTGCATTTTCTACAAAAAGAGTGTTTCATAACTGCTCAATCAAAAATATGTTTTATCTCTGTTAACTGAATTTACAGATCAGAAATAAGTTTCACAGAATGCATCTGTGTAGTTTTTATTTGAAGATATTCTTTTTCCCAATGTAGGCCTCTTAGCGCTTAGCATGTCCAATTGCAGTTTCTACAGAAAGAGTGTTTCAGAACGGCTCAATCAAAAGTAAGGTTCAACTCTGTTAGTTGAATGCACAGAACAGAAAGAATTTTCACAGGATGCTACTGTGTAGTATATATTTGAATATATTCCTTTTTCCACTATTACCCTCTTAGCGCTCCGAATGTCCACTTGCATTTTCTACAGAAAGAGTGTTCAGAACTGCGCAATCAAAAGTATGGTTTAACTCTGTTAGCTTAATGAACATATCAGAAAAAAGTTTCACACAATGCTTCTGTGTAGTTTTTATTTGAAGATATTATTTTTCCCAATAGAGGCCTCTTAGCGCTCAGAATGTCCAATTGCAGTTTCTACAGAAAGAGTGTTTCAGAAAGGCTCTGTCAAAAGTAAGGTTCAACTCTGTTAGTTGAATGCACAGAACAGAAAGAAGTTTCATACAATGCTTCTGTGTAGTTTATATTTGAACATATTCTTTTTTCCACTATTACCCACTTAGCGCTACAAATGTCCAGTTGCATTTTCTACAGACAGAGTGTTTCAAAACTGCTCAATCAAAAGTATGGTTTAACTCTGTTAGCTGAATGCTCAGATCAGAAAGAAGTTTCACAGAATGCTTCTGTGTAGTTTATATTTGAATATATTCCTTTTTCCACTACTACTCTCTTAGCGCTCCAAATGTCCAGTTGCATTTTCTACAGAAAGAGTGTTCAGATCTGCTCAATCAAAAGTATGGTTTAACTCTGTTAGCTGAATGCACAGATCAGAAAGAAGTTTCACAGAATTATTCTGTGTAGATTATATATGGAGACATTCCTTTTTCCACTATTACCCTCTTAGCGCTCCGAATCTCCACTTGCATTTTCTACAGAAAGAGTGTTTCAGAACGGCTCAATCAAAACTAAGGTTCAACTCTTTTAGTTGAACAAACAGAACAGAAAGAAGTTTCACACAATTCTTCTGTGTAGTTTTTATTTGTAGACATTCTTTTTCCCAATATAGGCCTCTTAGCGCTCAGAATGTCCAATTGCAGTTTCTACAGAAAGAGTGTTTCAGAACGGCTCAATCAAAAGTAAGCTTCAACTCTGTTAGTTGAATGCACAGAACAGAAAGAAGTTTCATACAATGCTTCTGTGTAGTTTATATTTGAACATATTCTTTTTTCCACTATTACCCACTTAGCTCTACGAATGTCCAGTTGCATTTTCTACAGACAGAGTGTTTCAAAACTGCTCAATCAAAAGTATGGTTTAACTCTGTTAGCTGAATGCTCAGATCCGAAAGAAGTTTCACAGAATGCTTCTGTGTAGTTTATATTTGAATATATTACTTTTTCCACTACTACGCTCTTAGCGCTCCAAATGTCCAGTTGCATTTTCTACAGAAAGAGTGTTCAGATCTGCTCAATCAAAAGTATGGTTTAACTCTGTTAGCTGAATGCACAGATCAGAAAGAAGTTTCACCGAATGATTCCGTGTAGTTTATATTTGAAGACATTCCTTTTTCCACTATTACCCACTTAGCGCTCCGAATCTCCACTTGCATTTTCTACAAAAAGAGTGTTTCATAACTGCTCAATCAAAAATATGTTTTATCTCTCTTAACTGAATTTACAGATCAGAAATAAGTTTCACAGAATGCATCTGTGTAGTTTTTATTTGAAGATATTCTTTTTCCCAATGTAGGCCTCTTAGCGCTTAGCATGTCCAATTGCAGTTTCTACAGAAAGAGTGTTTCAGAACGGCTCAATCAAAAGTAAGGTTCAACTCTGTTAGTTGAATGCTCAGAACAGAAAGAATTTTCACAGAATGCTACTGTGTAGTTTATATTTGAATATATTCCTTTTTCCAGTATTACTCTCTTAGCGCTCCGAATGTCCACTTGCACTTTCTACAGAAAGAGTGTTCAGATCTGTGCAATCAAAAGTATGGTTTAACTCCGTTAGCTTAATGAACATATCAGAAATAAGTTTCACACAA
The DNA here is from genome assembly GCF_028878055.3 of Symphalangus syndactylus. Classification (NCBI taxonomy): domain Eukaryota; kingdom Metazoa; phylum Chordata; class Mammalia; order Primates; family Hylobatidae; genus Symphalangus; species Symphalangus syndactylus. The sequence goes on from NC_072425.2 coordinate 154,226,221, forward strand.
TGCTTCTGTGTAGTTTTTATTTGAAGATATTATTTTTCCCAATAGAGGCCTCTTAGCGCTCAGAATGTCCAATTGCAGTTTCTACAGAAAGAGTGTTTCAGAAAGGCTCAATCAAAAGTAACGTTCAACTCTGTTAGTTGAATGCACAGAACAGAAAGAAGTTTCATACAATGCTTCTGTGTAGTTTATATTTGAACATATTCTTTTTTCCACTATTACCCACTTAGCGCTACGAATGTCCAGTTGCATTTTCTACAGACAGAGTGTTTCAAAACTGCTCAATCAAAAGTATGGTTTAACTCTGTTAGCGGAATGCTCAGATCAGAAAGAAGTTTCACAGAATGCTTCTGTGTAGTTTATATTTGAATATATTCCTTTTTCCACTACTACTGTCTTAGCGCTCCAAATGTCCAGTTGCATTTTCTACAGAAAGAGTGTTCAGATCTGCTCAATCAAAAGTATGGTTTAACTCTGTTAGCTGAATGCACAGATCAGAAAGAAGTTTCACAGAATGATTCTGTGTAGTTTATATTTGGAGACATTCCTTTTTCCACTATTACCCTCTTAGCGATCGGAATCTCCACTTGCATTATCTACAGAAAGAGTGTTTCCGAACGGCTCAATAAAAACTAAGGTTCAACTCTTTTAGTTGAACAAACAGAACAGAAAGAAGTTTCACACAATTCTTCTGTGTAGTTTTTATTTGTAGACATTCTTTTTCCCAATATAGGCCTCTTAGCGCTCAGAATGTCCAATTGCAGTTTCTACAGAAAGAGTGTTTCAGAACGGCTCAATCAAAAGTAAGGTTCAACTCTGTTAGTTGAATGCACAGAACAGAAAGAAGTTTCATACAATGCTTCTGTGTAGTTTATATTTGAACATATTCTTTTTTCCACTATTACCCACTTAGCGCTACGAATGTCCAGCTGCATTTTCTACAGACAGAGTGTTTCAAAACTGCTCAATCAAAAGTATGGTTTAACTCTGTTAGCTGAATGCTCAGATCAGAAAGAAGTTTCACAGAATGCTTCTGTGTAGTTTATATTTGAATATATTCCTTTTTCCACTACTACGCTCTTAGCGCTCCAAATGTCCAGTTGCATTTTCTACAGAAAGAGTGTTCAGATCTGCTCAATCAAAAGTATGTTTTAACTCTGTTAGCTGAATGCACAGATCAGAAAGAAGTTTCACCGAATGATTCCGTGTAGTTTATAATTGAAGACATTCCTTTTTCCACTATTACGTTCTTAGCGCTCCGAATCACCACTTGCATTTTCTACAAAAAGAGTGTTTCATACCTGCTCAATCAAAAATATGTTTTATCTCTGTTAACTGAATTTACAGATCATAAATACGTTTCACAGAATGCATCTGTGTAGTTTTTATATGAAGATATTCTTTTTCCCAATGTAGGCCTCTTAGCGCTTAGCATGTCCAATTGCAGTTTCTACAGAAAGAGTGTTTCAGAACGGCTCAATCAAAAGTAAGGTTCAACACTGTTAGTTGAATGCACAGAACAGAAAGAATTTTCAAACAATGCTACTGTGTAGTTTATATTTGAATATATTCCTTTTTCCCCTATTACCCTCTTAGCGCTCCGAATGTCCACTTGCATTTTCTACAGAAAGAGTGTTCAGAACTGCATAATCAAAAGTATGGTTTAACTCTGTTAGCTTAATGAACATATCAGAAATAAGTTTCACACAATGCTTCTGTGTAGTTTTTATTTGAAGATATTATTTTTCCCAATATAAGCCTCTTAGCGCTCAGAATGTCCAATTGCAGTTTCTACAGAAAGAGTGTTTCAGAAAGGCTCAATCAAAACTAAGGTTCAACTCTGTGAGTTGAATGCACAGAACAGAAAGAAATTTCATACAATGCTTCTGTGTAGTTTATATTTGAACATATTCTTTTTTCCACTATTACCCACTTGGCGCTACGAATGTCCAGTTGCATTTTCTACAGACAGAGTGTTTCAAAACTGCTCAATCAAAAGTATGGTTTAACTCTGTTAGCTGAATGCTCAGATCAGAAAGAAGTTTCACAGAATGCTTCTGTGTAGTTTATATTTGAATATATTCCTTTTTCCACTACTACTCTCTTAGCGCTCCAAATGCCCAGTTGCATTTTCTACAGAAAGAGTGTTCAGATCTGCTCAATCAAAAGAATGGTTTAACTCTGTTAGCTGAATGCACAGATCAGAAAGAAGTTTCACAGAATGATTCTGTGTAGTTTATATTTGGAGACATTCCTTTTTCCACTATTACCCTCTTAGCGCTCCGAATCTCCACTTGCATTTTCTACAGAAAGAGTGTTTCAGAACGGCACAATCAAAACTAAAGTTCAACTCCTTTAGTAGAACAAACAGAACAGAAAGTAGTTTCACACAATTCTTCTGTGTAGTTTTTATTTGTAGACTTTCTTTCTCCCAATATAGGCCTCTTAGCGCTCAGAATGTCCAATTGCAGTTTCTACAGAAAGAGTGTTTCAGAACGGCTCAATCAAAAGTAAGGTTCAACTCTGTTAGTTGAATGCACAGAACAGAAAGAAGTTTCATACAATGCTTCTGTGTAGTTTATATTTGAACATATTCTTTTTTCCACTATTACCCACTTAGCGCTACGAATGTCCAGTTGCATTTTCTACAGACAGAGTGTTTCAAAACTGCTCAATCAAAAGTATGGTTTAACTCTGTTAGCTGAATGCTCAGATCAGAAAGAAGTTTCACAGAATGCTTCTGTGTAGTTTATATTTGAATATATTCCTTTTTCCACTACTATGCTCTTAGCGCTCCAAATGTCCAGTTGCATTTTCTACAGAAAGAGTGTTCAGATCTGCTCAATCAAAAGTATGGTTTAACTCTGTTAGCTGAATGCACAGATCAGAAAGAAGTTTCACCGAATGATTCTGTGTAGTTTATATTTGAAGACATTCCTTTTTCCACTATTACCCTCTTAGCGCTCCGAATCTCCACTTGCATTTTCTACAAAAAGAGTGTTTCATAACTGCTCAATCAAAAATATGTTTTATCTCTGTTAACTGAATTTACAGATCAGAAATAAGTTTCACAGAATGCATCTGTGTAGTTTTTATTTGAAGATATTATTTTTCCCAATGTAGGCCTCTTAGCGCTTAGCATGTCCAATTGCAGTTTCTACAGAAAGAGTGTTTCAGAACGGCTCAATCAAAAGTAAGGTTCAACTCTGTTAGTTGAATGCACAGAACAGAAAGAATTTTCACAGAATGCTACTGTGTAGTTTATATTTGAATATATTCCTTTTTCCACTATTACCCTCTTAGCGCTCCGAATGTCCACTTGCAGTTTCTACAGAAAGAGTGTTCAGAACTGCGCAATCAAAAGTATGGTTTAAATCTGTTAGCTTAATGAACATATCAGAAATAAGTTTCACACAATGCTTCTGTGTAGTTTTTATTTGAAGATATTATTTTTCCCAATAGAGGCCTCTTAGCGCTCAGAATGTCCAATTGCAGTTTCTACGGAAAGAGTGTTTCAGAAAGGCTCAATCAAAAGTAAGGTTCAACTCTGTTAGTTGAATGCACAGAACAGAAAGAAGTTTCATAGGATGCTTCTGTGTAGTTTATATTTGAACATATTCTTTTTTCCACTATTACCCACTTGGCGCTACGAATGTCCAGTTGCATTTTCTACAGACAGAGTGTTTCAAAACTGCTCCATCAAAAGTATGGTTTAACTCTCTTAGCTGAATGCTCAGATGAGAAAGAAGTTTCACAGAATGCTTCTGTGTAGTTTATATTTGAATATATTCCTTTTTCCACTACTACTCTCTTAGCGCTCCAAATGTCCAGTTGCATTTTCTACAGAAAGAGTGTTCAGATCTGCTCAGTCAAATGTATGGTTTAACTCTGTTAGCTGAATGCACAGATCAGAAAGAAGTTTCACAGAATGATTCTGTGTAGTTTATATTTGGAGACATTCCTTTTTCCACTATTACCATCTTAGCGCTCCGAATCTCCACTTGCATTTTCTACAGAAAGAGTGTTTCAGAACGGCTCAATCAAAACTAAGGTTCAAATCTTTTAGTTGAACAAACAGAACAGAAAGAAGTTTCACACAATTCTTCTGTGTAGTTTTTATTTGTAGACATTCTTTTTCACAATATAGGCCTCTTAGCGCTCAGAATGTCCAATTGCAGTTTCTACAGAAAGAGTGTTTCAGAACGGCTTAATCAAAAGTAAGGTTCAACTCTGTTATTTGAATGCACAGAACAGAAAGAAGTTTCATACAATGCTTCTGTGTAGTTTATATTTGAACATATTCTTTTTTCCACTATTACCCACTTAGCGCTACGAATGTCCAGTTGCATTTTCTACAGACAGAGTGTTTCAAAACTGCTCAATCAAAAGTATGGTTTAAATCTGTTAGCTGAATGCTCAGATCAGAAAGAAGTTTCACAGAATGCTTCTGTGTAGTTTATATTTGAATATATACCTTTTTCCACTACTACGCTCTAAGCGCTCCAAATGTCCAGTTGCATTTTCTACAGAAAGAGTGTTCAGATCTGCTCAATCAAAAGTATGGTTTAACACTGTTAGCTGAATGCACAGATCAGAAAGAAGTTTCACCGAATGATTCCGTGTAGTTTATATTTGTAGACATTCCTTTTTCCACTATTACCCACTTAGCGCTCCGAATCTCCACTTGCATTTTCTACAAAAAGAGTGTTTCATAACTGCTCAATCAAAAATATGTTTTATCTCTGTTAACTGAATTTACAGATCAGAAATAAGTTTCACAGAATGCATCTGTGTAGTTTTTATTTGAAGATATTCTTTTTCCCAATGTAGGCCTCTTAGCGCTTAGCATGTCCAATTGCAGTTTCTACAGAAAGAGTGTTTCAGAACGGCTCAATCAAAAGTAAGGTTCAACTCTGTTAGTTGAATGCACAGAACAGAAAGAATTTTCACGGAATGCTACTGTGTAGTTTATATTTGAATATATTCCTTTTTCCACTATTACCCTCTTAGCGCTCCGAATGTCCACTTGCATTTTCTACAGAAAGAGTGTTCAGAACTGCGCAATCAAAAGAATGGTTTAACTCTGTTAGCTTAATGAACATATCAGAAATAAGTTTCACACAATGCTTCTGTGTAGTTTTTATTTGAAGATATTATTTTTCCCAATAGAGGCCTCTTAGCGCTCAGAATGTCCAATTGCAGTTTCTACAGAAAGAGTGTTTCAGAAAGGGTCAATCAAAATTAAGGTTCAAATCTGTTAGTTGAATGCACAGAACAGAAAGAAGTTTCATACAATGCTTCTTTGTAGTTTATATTTGAACATATTCTTCTTTCCACTATTACCCACTTAGCGCTACGAATGTCCAGTTGCATTTTCTACAGACAGAGTGTTTCAAAACTGCTCAATCAAAAGTATGGTTTAACTCTGTTAGCTGAATGCTCAGATCAGAAAGAAGTTTCACAGAATGCTTCTGTGTAGTTTATATTTGAATAAATTCCTTTTTCCACTACTACTCTCTTAGCCCTCAAATGTCCAGTTGCATTTTCTACAGAAAGAGTGTTCAGATCTGCTCAATCAAAAGTATGGTTTAACTCTGTTAGCTCAATGCACAGATCAGAAAGAAGTTTCACAGAATGATTCTGTGTAGTTTATATTTGGAGACATTCCTTTTTCCACTATTACCCTCTTAGCGCTCCAAATCTCCACTTGCATTTTCTACAGAAAGAGTGTTTCAGAACGGCTCAATCAAAACTAAGGTTCAACTATTTTAGTTGAACAAACAGAACAGAAAAAAGTTTCACACAATTCTTCTGTGTAGTTTTTATTTGTAGACATTCTTTTTCCCAATATAGGCCTCTTAGCGCTCAGAATGTCCAATTGCAGTTTCTACAGAAAGAGTGTTTCAGAACGGCTCAATCAAAAGTAAGGTTCAACTCTGTTAGTTGAATGCACAGAACAGAAAGAAGTTTCATACAATGCTTCTGTGTAGTTTATATTTGAACATATTCTTTTTTCCACTATTACCCACTTAGCGCTACGAATGTCCAGTTGCATTTTCTACAGACAGAGTGTTTCAAAACTGCTCAATCAAAAGTATGGTTTAACTCTGTTAGCTGAATGCTCAGATCAGAAAGAAGTTTCACAGAATGCTTCTGTGTACTTTAGGTTTGAATATATTCCTTTTTCCACTACTACGCTCTTAGCGCTCCAAATGTCCAGTTGCATTTTCTACAGAAAGAGTGTTCAGATCTGCTCAATCAAAAGTATGGTTTAACTCTGTTAGCTGAATGCACAGATCAGAAAAATGATTCACCGAATGATTCCGTGTAGTTTATAATTGAAGACATTCCTTTTTCCACTATTACCCACTTAGCGCTCCGAATCTCCACTTGCATTTTCTACAAAAAGAGTGTTTCATAACTGCTCAATCAAAAATATGTTTTATCTCTGTTAACTGAATTTACAGATCAGAAATAAGTTTCACAGAATGCATCTGTGTAGTTTTTATTTGAAGATATTCTTTTTCCCAATGTAGGCCTCTTAGCGCTTAGCATGTCCAATTGCAGTTTCTACAGAAAGAGTGTTTCAGAACGGCTCAATCAAAAGTAAGGTTCAACTCTGTTAGTTGAATGCACAGAACAGAAAGAATTTTCACAGAATGCTACTGTGTAGTTTATATTTGAATATATTCCTTTTTCCACTATTACCCTCTTAGCGCTCCGAATGTCCACTTGCATTTTCTACAGAAAGAGTGTTCAGAACTGCGCAATCAAAAGAATGGTTTAACTCTGTTAGCTTAATGAACATATCAGAAATAAGTTTCACAAAATTGCTTCTGTGTAGTTTTTATTTGAAGATATTATTTTTCCCAATAGAGGCCTCTTAGCGCTCAGAATGTCCAATTGCAGTTTCTACAGAAAGAGTGTTTCAGAAAGGCTCAATCAAAACTAAGGTTCAACTCTGTTAGTTGAATGCACAGAACAGAAAGAAATTTCATACAATGCTTCTGTGTAGTTTATATTTGAACATATTCTTTTTTCCACTATTACCCACTTGGCGCTACGAATGTCCAGTTGCATTTTCTACAGACAGAGTGTTTCAAAACTGCTCAATCAAAACTATGGTTTAACTCTGTTAGCTGAATGCTCAGATCAGAAAGAAATTTCACAGAATGCTTCTGTGTAGTTTATATTTGAATATATTCCTTTTTCCACTACTACTCTCTTAGCGCTCCAAATGTCCAGTTGCATTTTCTACAGAAAGAGTGTTCAGATCTGCTCAATCAAAAGTATGGTTTAACTCTGTTAGCTGAATGCACAGATCAGAAAGAAGTTTCACAGAATGATTCTGTGTAGTTTATATTTGGAGACATTCCTTTTTCCACTATTACCCTCTTAGCGCTCCGAATCTCCACTTGCATTTTCTACAGAAAGAGTGTTTCAGAACGGCTCAATCAAAACTAAGGTTCAACTCTTTTAGTTGAACAAACAGAACAGAAAGAAGTTTCACACAATTCTTCTGTGTAGTTTTTATTTGTAGACTTTCTTTTTCCCAATATAGGACTCTTAGCGCTCAGAATGTCCAATTGCAGTTTCTACAGAAAGAGTGTTTCAGAACGGCTCAATCAAAAGTAAGGTTCAACTCTGGTAGTTGAATGCACAGAACAGAAAGAAGTTTCATACAATGCTTCTGTGTAGTTTATATTTGAACATATTCTTTTTTCCACTATTACCCACTTAGCGCTACGAATGTCCAGTTGCATTTTCTACAGACAGAGTGTTTCAAAACTGCTCAATCAAAAGTATGGTTTAACTCTGTTAGCTGAATGCTCAGATCAGAAAGAAGTTTCACAGAATGCTTCTGTGTAGTTTATATTTGAATATATAACTTTTTCCACTACTACGCTCTTAGCGCTCCAAATGTCCAGTTGCATTTTCTACAGAAAGAGTGTTCAGATCTGCTCAGTCAAAAGTATGGTTTAACTCTGTTAGCTGAATGCACAGATCAGAAAGAAGTTTCACCGAATGATTCCCTGTAGTTTATATTTGTAGACATTCCTTTTTCCACTATTACCCACTTAGCGCTCCGAATCTCCACTTGCATTTTCTACAAAAAGAGTGTTTCATAACTGCTCAATCAAAAATATGTTTTATCTCTGTTAACTGAATTTACAGATCAGAAATAAGTTTCACAGAATGCATCTGTGTAGTTTTTATTTGAAGATATTATTCTTCCCAATGTAGGCCTCTTAGCGCTTAGCATGTCCAATTGCAGTTTCTACAGAAAGAGTGTTTCAGAACGGCTCAATCAAAAGTAAGGTTCAACTCTGTTAGTTGAATGCACAGAACAGAAAGAATTTTCACGGAATGCTACTGTGTAGTTTATATTTGAATATATTCCTTTTTCCACTATTACCCTCTTAACGCTCCGAATGTCCACTTGCATTTTCTACAGAAAGAGTGTTCAGAACTGCGCAATCAAAAGAATGGTTTAACTCTGTTAGCTTAATGAACATATCAGAAATAAGTTTCACACAATGCTTCTGTGTAGTTTTTATTTGAAGATATTATTTTTCCCAATAGAGGCCTCTTAGCGCTCAGAATGTCCAATTGCAGTTTCTACAGAAAGAGTGTTTCAGAAAGGCTCAATCAAAAGTAAGGTTCAACTCTGTTAGTTGAATGCACAGAACAGAAAGAAGTTTCATACAATGCTTCTGTGTAGTTTATATTTGAACATATTCTTCTTTCCACTATTACCCACTTAGCGCTACGAATATCCAGTTGCATTTTCTACAGACAGAGTGTTTCAAAACTGCTCAATCAAAAGTATGGTTTAACTCTGTTAGCTGAATGCTCAGATCAGAAAGAAGTTTCACAGAATGCTTCTGTGTAGTTTATATTTGAATATATTCCTTTTTCCACTACTACGCTCTTAGCGCTCCAAATGTCCAGTTGCATTTTCTACAGAAAGAGTGTTCAGATCTGCTCAATCAAAAGTATGGTTTAAATCTGTTAGCTGAATGCACAGATCAGAAAGAAGTTTCACAGAATGATTCTGTGTAGTTTATATTTGGAGACATTCCTTTTTCCACTATTACCCTCTTAGCGCTCCAAATCTCCACTTGCATTTTCTACAGAAAGAGTGTTTCAGAACGGCTCAATCAAAACTAAAGTTCAACTCTTTTAGTTAAACAAACAGAACAGAAAGAAGTTTCACACAATTCTTCTGTGTAGTTTTTATTTGTAGACATTCTTTTTCCCAATATAGGCCTCTTAGCGCTCAGAATGTCCAATTGCAGTTTCTACAGAAAGAGTGTTTCAGAACGGCTCAATCAAAAGTAAGGTTCAACTCTGTTAGTTGAATGCACAGAACAGAAAGAAGTTTCATACAATGCTTCTGTGTAGTTTATATTTGAACATATTCTTTTTTCCACTATTACCCACTTAGCGCTACGAATGTCCAGTTGCATTTTCTACAGACAGAGTGTTTCAAAACTGCTCAATCAAAAGTATGGTTTAACTCTGTTAGCTGAATGCTCAGATCAGAAAGAAGTTTCACAGAATGCTTCTGTGTACTTTATATTTGAATATATTCCTTTTTCCACTACTACGCTCTTAGCGCTCCATATGTCCAGTTGCATTTTCTACAGAAAGAGTGTTCAGATCTGCTCAATCAAAAGTATGGTTTAACTCTGTTAGCTGAATGCACAGATCAGAAAGATGATTCACCGAATGATTCCGTGTAGTTTATATTTGAAGACATTCCTTTTTCCAATATTACCCACTTAGCGCTCCGAATCTCCACTTGCATTTTCTACAAAAAGAGTGTTTCATAACTGCTCAATCAAAAATATGTTTTATCTCTGTTAACTGAATTTACAGCTCAGAAATAAGTTTCACAGAATGCATCTGTGTAGTTTTTATTTGAAGATATTCTTTTTCCCAATGTAGGCCTCTTAGCGCTTAGCATGTCCAATTGCAGTTTCTACAGAAAGAGTGTTTCAGAACGGCTCAATCAAAAGTAAGGATCAAAACTGTTAGTTGAATGCACAGAACAGAAAGAAGTTTCATACAATGCTTCTGTGTAGTTTATATTTGAACATATTCGTTTTTCCACTATTACCCACTTAGCGCTACGAATGTCCAGTTGCATTTTCTACAGACAGAGTGTTTCAAAACTGCTCAATCAAAATTATGGATTAACTCTGTTAGCTGAATGCTCAGATCAGAAAGATGTTTCACAGAATGCTTCTGTGTAGTTTATATTTGAATATATTCCTTTTTCCACTACTATGCTCTTAGCGCTCCAAATGTCCAGTTGCATTTTCTACAGAAAGAGTGTTCAGATCTGCTCAATCAAAAGTATGGTTTAACTCTGTTAGCTGAATGCACAGTTCAGAAAGATGTTTCACCGAATGATTCCGTGTAGTTTATATTTGAAGACATTCCTTTTTCCACTATTACCCACTTAGCGCTCCGAATCTCCACTTGCATTTTCTACAAAAAGAGTGTTTCATAACTGCTCAATCAAAAATATGTTTTATCGCTGTTAACTGAATTTACAGATCAGAAATAAGTTTCACAGAATGCATCTGTGTAGTTTTTATTTGAAGATATTATTTTTCCCAATGTAGGCCTCTTAGCGCTTAGCATGTCCAATTGCAGTTTCTACAGAAAGAGTGTTTCAGAACGGCTCAATCAAAAGTAAGGTTCAACTCTGTTAGTTGAATGCACAGAACAGAAAGAATTTTCATCGAATGCTACTGTGTAGTTTATATTTGAATATATTCCTTTTTCCACTATTACCCTCTTAGCGCTCCGAATGTCCACTTGCATTTTCTACAGAAAGAGTGTTCGGATCTGTGCAATCAAAAGTATGGTTTAACTCTGTTAGCTTAATGAACATATCAGAAATAAGTTTCGCACAATGCTTCTGTGTAGTTTTTATATGAAGATATTATTTTTCCCAATAGAGGCCTCTTAGCGCTCAGAATGTCCAATTGCAGTTTCTACAGAAAGAGTGTTTCCGAAAGGCTCAATCAAAAGTAAGGTTCAACTCTGTTAGTTGAATGCACAGAACAGAAAGAAGTTTCATACAATGCTTCTGTGTAGTTTATATTTCAACATATTCTTTTTTCCACTATTACCCACTTAGCGCTACGAATGTCCAGTTGCATTTTCTACAGACAGAGTGTTTCAAAACTGCTCAATCAAAAGTATGGTTTAACTCTGTTTGCGGAATGCTCAGATCAGAAAGAAGTTTCACAGAATGCTTCTGTGTAGTTTATATTTGAATATATTCCTTTTTCCACTACTACTCTCTTAGCGCTCCAAATGTCCAGTTGCATTTTCTACAGAAAGAGTGTTCAGATCTGCTCAATCAAAAGTATGGTTTAACTCTGTTAGCTGAATGCACAGATCAGAAAGAAGTTTCACAGAATGATTCTGTGTAGTTTATATTTGGAGACATTCCTTTTTCCACTATTACCCTCTTAGCGCTCTGAATCTCCACTTGCATTTTCTACAGAAAGAGTGTTTCAGAACGGCTCAATCAAAACTAAGGTTCAACTCTTTTAGTTGAACAAACAGAACAGAAAGAAGTTTCACACAATTCTTCTGTGTAGTTTTTATTTGTAGACATTCTTTTTCCCAATATAGGCCTCTTAGCGCTCAGAATGTCCAATTGCAGTTTCTACAGAAAGAGTGTTTCAGAACGGCTCAATCAAAAGTAAGGTTCAACTCTGTTAGTTGAATGCACAGAACAGAAAGAAGTTTCATACAATGCTTCTGTGTAGTTCATATTTGAACATATTCTTTTTTCCATTATTACCCATTTAGCGCTACGAATGTCCAGTTGCATTTTCTACAGACAGAGTGTTTCAAAACTGCTCAATCAAAAGTATGGTTTAACTCTGTTAGCTGAATGCTCAGATCAGAAAGAAGTTTCACAGAATGCTTCTGTGTAGTTTATATTTGAATATATTCTTTTTTCCACTACTACGCTCTTAGCGCTCCAAATGTCCAGTTGCATTTTCTACAGAAAGAGGGTTCAGATCTGCTCAATCAAAAGTATGGTTTAACTCTGTTAGCTGAATGCACAGATCAGAAAGAAGTTTCACCGAATGATTCTGTGTAGTTTATATTTGAAGACATTCCATTTTCCACTATTACCCTCTTAGCGCTCCGAATCTCCACTTGCATTTTCTACAAAAAGAGTGTTTCATAACTGCTCAATCAAAAATATGTTTTATCTCTGTTAACTGAATTTACAGATCAGAAATAAGTTTCACAGAATGCATCTGTGTAGTTTTTATTTGAAGATATTCTTTTTCCCAATGTAGGCCTCTTAGCGCTTAGCATGTCCAATTGCAGTTTCTACAGAAAGAGTGTTTCAGAACGGCTCAATCAAAAGTAAGGTTCAACTCTGTTAGTTGAATGCACAGAACAGAAAGAATTTTCACAGGATGCTACTGTGTAGTATATATTTGAATATATTCCTTTTTCCACTATTACCCTCTTAGCGCTCCGAATGTCCACTTGCATTTTCTACAGAAAGCGTGTTCAGAACTGCGCAATCAAAAGTATGGTTTAACTCTGTTAGCTTAATGAACATATCAGAAAAAAGTTTCACACAATGCTTCTGTGTAGTTTTTATTTGAAGATATTATTTTTCCCAATAGAGGCCTCTTAGCGCTCAGAATGTCCAATTGCAGTTTCTACAGAAAGAGTGTTTCAGAAAGGCTCTGTCAAAAGTAAGGTTCAACTCTGTTAGTTGAATGCACAGAACAGAAAGAAGTTTCATACAATGCTTCTGTGTAGTTTATATTTGAACATATTCTTTTTTCCACTATTACCCACTTAGCGCTACAAATGTCCAGTTGCATTTTCTACAGACAGAGTGTTTCAAAACTGCTCAATCAAAAGTATGGTTTAACTCTGTTAGCTGAATGCTCAGATCAGAAAGAAGTTTCACAGAATGCTTCTGTGTAGTTTATATTTGAATATATTCCTTTTTCCACTACTACTCTCTTAGCGCTCCAAATGTCCAGTTGCATTTTCTACAGAAAGAGTGTTCAGATCTGCTCAATCAAAAGTATGGTTTAACTCTGTTAGCTGAATGCACAGATCAGAAAGAAGTTTCACAGAATTATTCTGTGTAGATTATATATGGAGACATTCCTTTTTCCACTATTACCCTCTTAGCGCTCCGAATCTCCACTTGCATTTTCTACAGAAAGAGTGTTTCAGAACGGCTCAATCAAAACTAAGGTTCAACTCTTTTAGTTGAACAAACAGAACAGAAAGAAGTTTCACACAATTCTTCTGTGTAGTTTTTATTTGTAGACATTCTTTTTCCCAATATAGGCCTCTTAGCGCTCAGAATGTCCAATTGCAGTTTCTACAGAAAGAGTGTTTCAGAACGGCTCAATCAAAAGTAAGCTTCAACTCTGTTAGTTGAATGCACAGAACAGAAAGAAGTTTCATACAATGCTTCTGTGTAGTTTATATTTGAACATATTCTTTTTTCCACTATTACCCACTTAGCTCTACGAATGTCCAGTTGCATTTTCTACAGACAGAGTGTTTCAAAACTGCTCAATCAAAAGTATGGTTTAACTCTGTTAGCTGAATGCTCAGATCCGAAAGAAGTTTCACAGAATGCTTCTGTGTAGTTTATATTTGAATATATTACTTTTTCCACTACTACGCTCTTAGCGCTCCAAATGTCCAGTTGCATTTTCTACAGAAAGAGTGTTCAGATCTGCTCAATCAAAAGTATGGTTTAACTCTGTTAGCTGAATGCACAGATCAGAAAGAAGTTTCACCGAATGATTCCGTGTAGTTTATATTTGAAGACATTCCTTTTTCCACTATTACCCACTTAGCGCTCCGAATCTCCACTTGCATTTTCTACAAAAAGAGTGTTTCATAACTGCTCAATCAAAAATATGTTTTATCTCTCTTAACTGAATTTACAGATCAGAAATAAGTTTCACAGAATGCATCTGTGTAGTTTTTATTTGAAGATATTCTTTTTCCCAATGTAGGCCTCTTAGCGCTTAGCATGTCCAATTGCAGTTTCTACAGAAAGAGTGTTTCAGAACGGCTCAATCAAAAGTAAGGTTCAACTCTGTTAGTTGAATGCTCAGAACAGAAAGAATTTTCACAGAATGCTACTGTGTAGTTTATATTTGAATATATTCCTTTTTCCAGTATTACTCTCTTAGCGCTCCGAATGTCCACTTGCACTTTCTACAGAAAGAGTGTTCAGATCTGTGCAATCAAAAGTATGGTTTAACTCCGTTAGCTTAATGAACATATCAGAAATAAGTTTCACACAATGCTTCTGTGTAGTTTTTATTTGAAGATATTATTTTTCCCAATAGAGGCCTCTTAGCGCTCAGAATGTCCAATTGCAGTTTCTACAGAAAGAGTGTTTCAGAAAGGCTCAATCAAAAGTAACGTTCAACTCTGTTAGTTGAATGCACAGAACAGAAAGAAGTTTCATACAATGCTTCTGTGTAGTTTATATTTGAACATATTCTTTTTTCCACTATTACCCACTTAGCGCTACGAATGTCCAGTTGCATTTTCTACAGACAGAGTGTTTCAAAACTGCTCAATCAAAAGTATGGTTTAACTCTGTTAGCGGAATGCTCAGATCAGAAAGAAGTTTCACAGAATGCTTCTGTGTAGTTTATATTTGAATATATTCCTTTTTCCACTACTACTGTCTTAGCGCTCCAAATGTCCAGTTGCATTTTCTACAGAAAGAGTGTTCAGATCTGCTCAATCAAAAGTATGGTTTAACTCTGTTAGCTGAATGCACAGATCAGAAAGAAGTTTCACAGAATGATTCTGTGTAGTTTATATTTGGAGACATTCCTTTTTCCACTATTACCCTCTTAGCGATCGGAATCTCCACTTGCATTATCTACAGAAAGAGTGTTTCCGAACGGCTCAATAAAAACTAAGGTTCAACTCTTTTAGTTGAACAAACAGAACAGAAAGAAGTTTCACACAATTCTTCTGTGTAGTTTTTATTTGTAGACATTCTTTTTCCCAATATAGGCCTCTTAGCGCTCAGAATGTCCAATTGCAGTTTCTACAGAAAGAGTGTTTCAGAACGGCTCAATCAAAAGTAAGGTTCAACTCTGTTAGTTGAATGCACAGAACAGAAAGAAGTTTCATACAATGCTTCTGTGTAGTTTATATTTGAACATATTCTTTTTTCCACTATTACCCACTTAGCGCTACGAATGTCCAGCTGCATTTTCTACAGACAGAGTGTTTCAAAACTGCTCAATCAAAAGTATGGTTTAACTCTGTTAGCTGAATGCTCAGATCAGAAAGAAGTTTCACAGAATGCTTCTGTGTAGTTTATATTTGAATATATTCCTTTTTCCACTACTACGCTCTTAGCGCTCCAAATGTCCAGTTGCATTTTCTACAGAAAGAGTGTTCAGATCTGCTCAATCAAAAGTATGTTTTAACTCTGTTAGCTGAATGCACAGATCAGAAAGAAGTTTCACCGAATGATTCCGTGTAGTTTATAATTGAAGACATTCCTTTTTCCACTATTACGTTCTTAGCGCTCCGAATCACCACTTGCATTTTCTACAAAAAGAGTGTTTCATACCTGCTCAATCAAAAATATGTTTTATCTCTGTTAACTGAATTTACAGATCATAAATACGTTTCACAGAATGCATCTGTGTAGTTTTTATATGAAGATATTCTTTTTCCCAATGTAGGCCTCTTAGCGCTTAGCATGTCCAATTGCAGTTTCTACAGAAAGAGTGTTTCAGAACGGCTCAATCAAAAGTAAGGTTCAACACTGTTAGTTGAATGCACAGAACAGAAAGAATTTTCAAACAATGCTACTGTGTAGTTTATATTTGAATATATTCCTTTTTCCCCTATTACCCTCTTAGCGCTCCGAATGTCCACTTGCATTTTCTACAGAAAGAGTGTTCAGAACTGCATAATCAAAAGTATGGTTTAACTCTGTTAGCTTAATGAACATATCAGAAATAAGTTTCACACAATGCTTCTGTGTAGTTTTTATTTGAAGATATTATTTTTCCCAATATAAGCCTCTTAGCGCTCAGAATGTCCAATTGCAGTTTCTACAGAAAGAGTGTTTCAGAAAGGCTCAATCAAAACTAAGGTTCAACTCTGTTAGTTGAATGCACAGAACAGAAAGAAATTTCATACAATGCTTCTGTGTAGTTTATATTTGAACATATTCTTTTTTCCACTATTACCCACTTGGCGCTACGAATGTCCAGTTGCATTTTCTACAGACAGAGTGTTTCAAAACTGCTCAATCAAAAGTATGGTTTAACTCTGTTAGCTGAATGCTCAGATCAGAAAGAAGTTTCACAGAATGCTTCTGTGTAGTTTATATTTGAATATATTCCTTTTTCCACTACTACTCTCTTAGCGCTCCAAATGCCCAGTTGCATTTTCTACAGAAAGAGTGTTCAGATCTGCTCAATCAAAAGAATGGTTTAACTCTGTTAGCTGAATGCACAGATCAGAAAGAAGTTTCACAGAATGATTCTGTGTAGTTTATATTTGGAGACATTCCTTTTTCCACTATTACCCTCTTAGCGCTCCGAATCTCCACTTGCATTTTCTACAGAAAGAGTGTTTCAGAACGGCACAATCAAAACTAAAGTTCAACTCCTTTAGTAGAACAAACAGAACAGAAAGTAGTTTCACACAATTCTTCTGTGTAGTTTTTATTTGTAGACTTTCTTTCTCCCAATATAGGCCTCTTAGCGCTCAGAATGTCCAATTGCAGTTTCTACAGAAAGAGTGTTTCAGAACGGCTCAATCAAAAGTAAGGTTCAACTCTGTTAGTTGAATGCACAGAACAGAAAGAAGTTTCATACAATGCTTCTGTGTAGTTTATATTTGAACATATTCTTTTTTCCACTATTACCCACTTAGCGCTACGAATGTCCAGTTGCATTTTCTACAGACAGAGTGTTTCAAAACTGCTCAATCAAAAGTATGGTTTAACTCTGTTAGCTGAATGCTCAGATCAGAAAGAAGTTTCACAGAATGCTTCTGTGTAGTTTATATTTGAATATATTCCTTTTTCCACTACTATGCTCTTAGCGCTCCAAATGTCCAGTTGCATTTTCTACAGAAAGAGTGTTCAGATCTGCTCAATCAAAAGTATGGTTTAACTCTGTTAGCTGAATGCACAGATCAGAAAGAAGTTTCACCGAATGATTCTGTGTAGTTTATATTTGAAGACATTCCTTTTTCCACTATTACCCTCTTAGCGCTCCGAATCTCCACTTGCATTTTCTACAAAAAGAGTGTTTCATAACTGCTCAATCAAAAATATGTTTTATCTCTGTTAACTGAATTTACAGATCAGAAATAAGTTTCACAGAATGCATCTGTGTAGTTTTTATTTGAAGATATTATTTTTCCCAATGTAGGCCTCTTAGCGCTTAGCATGTCCAATTGCAGTTTCTACAGAAAGAGTGTTTCAGAACGGCTCAATCAAAAGTAAGGTTCAACTCTGTTAGTTGAATGCACAGAACAGAAAGAATTTTCACAGAATGCTACTGTGTAGTTTATATTTGAATATATTCCTTTTTCCACTATTACCCTCTTAGCGCTCCGAATGTCCACTTGCAGTTTCTACAGAAAGAGTGTTCAGAACTGCGCAATCAAAAGTATGGTTTAAATCTGTTAGCTTAATGAACATATCAGAAATAAGTTTCACACAATGCTTCTGTGTAGTTTTTATTTGAAGATATTATTTTTCCCAATAGAGGCCTCTTAGCGCTCAGAATGTCCAATTGCAGTTTCTACGGAAAGAGTGTTTCAGAAAGGCTCAATCAAAAGTAAGGTTCAACTCTGTTAGTTGAATGCACAGAACAGAAAGAAGTTTCATAGGATGCTTCTGTGTAGTTTATATTTGAACATATTCTTTTTTCCACTATTACCCACTTGGCGCTACGAATGTCCAGTTGCATTTTCTACAGACAGAGTGTTTCAAAACTGCTCCATCAAAAGTATGGTTTAACTCTCTTAGCTGAATGCTCAGATGAGAAAGAAGTTTCACAGAATGCTTCTGTGTAGTTTATATTTGAATATATTCCTTTTTCCACTACTACTCTCTTAGCGCTCCAAATGTCCAGTTGCATTTTCTACAGAAAGAGTGTTCAGATCTGCTCAGTCAAATGTATGGTTTAACTCTGTTAGCTGAATGCACAGATCAGAAAGAAGTTTCACAGAATGATTCTGTGTAGTTTATATTTGGAGACATTCCTTTTTCCACTATTACCCTCTTAGCGCTCCGAATCTCCACTTGCATTTTCTACAGAAAGAGTGTTTCAGAACGGCTCAATCAAAACTAAGGTTCAAATCTTTTAGTTGAACAAACAGAACAGAAAGAAGTTTCACACAATTCTTCTGTGTAGTTTTTATTTGTAGACATTCTTTTTCACAATATAGGCCTCTTAGCGCTCAGAATGTCCAATTGCAGTTTCTACAGAAAGAGTGTTTCAGAACGGCTTAATCAAAAGTAAGGTTCAACTCTGTTATTTGAATGCACAGAACAGAAAGAAGTTTCATACAATGCTTCTGTGTAGTTTATATTTGAACATATTCTTTTTTCCACTATTACCCACTTAGCGCTACGAATGTCCAGTTGCATTTTCTACAGACAGAGTGTTTCAAAACTGCTCAATCAAAAGTATGGTTTAAATCTGTTAGCTGAATGCTCAGATCAGAAAGAAGTTTCACAGAATGCTTCTGTGTAGTTTATATTTGAATATATACCTTTTTCCACTACTACGCTCTAAGCGCTCCAAATGTCCAGTTGCATTTTCTACAGAAAGAGTGTTCAGATCTGCTCAATCAAAAGTATGGTTTAACACTGTTAGCTGAATGCACAGATCAGAAAGAAGTTTCACCGAATGATTCCGTGTAGTTTATATTTGTAGACATTCCTTTTTCCACTATTACCCACTTAGCGCTCCGAATCTCCACTTGCATTTTCTACAAAAAGAGTGTTTCATAACTGCTCAATCAAAAATATGTTTTATCTCTGTTAACTGAATTTACAGATCAGAAATAAGTTTCACAGAATGCATCTGTGTAGTTTTTATTTGAAGATATTCTTTTTCCCAATGTAGGCCTCTTAGCGCTTAGCATGTCCAATTGCAGTTTCTACAGAAAGAGTGTTTCAGAACGGCTCAATCAAAAGTAAGGTTCAACTCTGTTAGTTGAATGCACAGAACAGAAAGAATTTTCACGGAATGCTACTGTGTAGTTTATATTTGAATATATTCCTTTTTCCACTATTACCCTCTTAGCGCTCCGAATGTCCACTTGCATTTTCTACAGAAAGAGTGTTCAGAACTGCGCAATCAAAAGAATGGTTTAACTCTGTTAGCTTAATGAACATATCAGAAATAAGTTTCACACAATGCTTCTGTGTAGTTTTTATTTGAAGATATTATTTTTCCCAATAGAGGCCTCTTAGCGCTCAGAATGTCCAATTGCAGTTTCTACAGAAAGAGTGTTTCAGAAAGGGTCAATCAAAATTAAGGTTCAAATCTGTTAGTTGAATGCACAGAACAGAAAGAAGTTTCATACAATGCTTCTTTGTAGTTTATATTTGAACATATTCTTCTTTCCACTATTACCCACTTAGCGCTACGAATGTCCAGTTGCATTTTCTACAGACAGAGTGTTTCAAAACTGCTCAATCAAAAGTATGGTTTAACTCTGTTAGCTGAATGCTCAGATCAGAAAGAAGTTTCACAGAATGCTTCTGTGTAGTTTATATTTGAATAAATTCCTTTTTCCACTACTACTCTCTTAGCCCTCAAATGTCCAGTTGCATTTTCTACAGAAAGAGTGTTCAGATCTGCTCAATCAAAAGTATGGTTTAACTCTGTTAGCTCAATGCACAGATCAGAAAGAAGTTTCACAGAATGATTCTGTGTAGTTTATATTTGGAGACATTCCTTTTTCCACTATTACCCTCTTAGCGCTCCAAATCTCCACTTGCATTTTCTACAGAAAGAGTGTTTCAGAACGGCTCAATCAAAACTAAGGTTCAACTATTTTAGTTGAACAAACAGAACAGAAAAAAGTTTCACACAATTCTTCTGTGTAGTTTTTATTTGTAGACATTCTTTTTCCCAATATAGGCCTCTTAGCGCTCAGAATGTCCAATTGCAGTTTCTACAGAAAGAGTGTTTCAGAACGGCTCAATCAAAAGTAAGGTTCAACTCTGTTAGTTGAATGCACAGAACAGAAAGAAGTTTCATACAATGCTTCTGTGTAGTTTATATTTGAACATATTCTTTTTTCCACTATTACCCACTTAGCGCTACGAATGTCCAGTTGCATTTTCTACAGACAGAGTGTTTCAAAACTGCTCAATCAAAAGTATGGTTTAACTCTGTTAGCTGAATGCTCAGATCAGAAAGAAGTTTCACAGAATGCTTCTGTGTACTTTAGGTTTGAATATATTCCTTTTTCCACTACTACGCTCTTAGCGCTCCAAATGTCCAGTTGCATTTTCTACAGAAAGAGTGTTCAGATCTGCTCAATCAAAAGTATGGTTTAACTCTGTTAGCTGAATGCACAGATCAGAAAAATGATTCACCGAATGATTCCGTGTAGTTTATAATTGAAGACATTCCTTTTTCCACTATTACCCACTTAGCGCTCCGAATCTCCACTTGCATTTTCTACAAAAAGAGTGTTTCATAACTGCTCAATCAAAAATATGTTTTATCTCTGTTAACTGAATTTACAGATCAGAAATAAGTTTCACAGAATGCATCTGTGTAGTTTTTATTTGAAGATATTCTTTTTCCCAATGTAGGCCTCTTAGCGCTTAGCATGTCCAATTGCAGTTTCTACAGAAAGAGTGTTTCAGAACGGCTCAATCAAAAGTAAGGTTCAACTCTGTTAGTTGAATGCACAGAACAGAAAGAATTTTCACAGAATGCTACTGTGTAGTTTATATTTGAATATATTCCTTTTTCCACTATTACCCTCTTAGCGCTCCGAATGTCCACTTGCATTTTCTACAGAAAGAGTGTTCAGAACTGCGCAATCAAAAGAATGGTTTAACTCTGTTAGCTTAATGAACATATCAGAAATAAGTTTCACAAAATTGCTTCTGTGTAGTTTTTATTTGAAGATATTATTTTTCCCAATAGAGGCCTCTTAGCGCTCAGAATGTCCAATTGCAGTTTCTACAGAAAGAGTGTTTCAGAAAGGCTCAATCAAAACTAAGGTTCAACTCTGTTAGTTGAATGCACAGAACAGAAAGAAATTTCATACAATGCTTCTGTGTAGTTTATATTTGAACATATTCTTTTTTCCACTATTACCCACTTGGCGCTACGAATGTCCAGTTGCATTTTCTACAGACAGAGTGTTTCAAAACTGCTCAATCAAAACTATGGTTTAACTCTGTTAGCTGAATGCTCAGATCAGAAAGAAATTTCACAGAATGCTTCTGTGTAGTTTATATTTGAATATATTCCTTTTTCCACTACTACTCTCTTAGCGCTCCAAATGTCCAGTTGCATTTTCTACAGAAAGAGTGTTCAGATCTGCTCAATCAAAAGTATGGTTTAACTCTGTTAGCTGAATGCACAGATCAGAAAGAAGTTTCACAGAATGATTCTGTGTAGTTTATATTTGGAGACATTCCTTTTTCCACTATTACCCTCTTAGCGCTCCGAATCTCCACTTGCATTTTCTACAGAAAGAGTGTTTCAGAACGGCTCAATCAAAACTAAGGTTCAACTCTTTTAGTTGAACAAACAGAACAGAAAGAAGTTTCACACAATTCTTCTGTGTAGTTTTTATTTGTAGACTTTCTTTTTCCCAATATAGGACTCTTAGCGCTCAGAATGTCCAATTGCAGTTTCTACAGAAAGAGTGTTTCAGAACGGCTCAATCAAAAGTAAGGTTCAACTCTGGTAGTTGAATGCACAGAACAGAAAGAAGTTTCATACAATGCTTCTGTGTAGTTTATATTTGAACATATTCTTTTTTCCACTATTACCCACTTAGCGCTACGAATGTCCAGTTGCATTTTCTACAGACAGAGTGTTTCAAAACTGCTCAATCAAAAGTATGGTTTAACTCTGTTAGCTGAATGCTCAGATCAGAAAGAAGTTTCACAGAATGCTTCTGTGTAGTTTATATTTGAATATATAACTTTTTCCACTACTACGCTCTTAGCGCTCCAAATGTCCAGTTGCATTTTCTACAGAAAGAGTGTTCAGATCTGCTCAGTCAAAAGTATGGTTTAACTCTGTTAGCTGAATGCACAGATCAGAAAGAAGTTTCACCGAATGATTCCCTGTAGTTTATATTTGTAGACATTCCTTTTTCCACTATTACCCACTTAGCGCTCCGAATCTCCACTTGCATTTTCTACAAAAAGAGTGTTTCATAACTGCTCAATCAAAAATATGTTTTATCTCTGTTAACTGAATTTACAGATCAGAAATAAGTTTCACAGAATGCATCTGTGTAGTTTTTATTTGAAGATATTATTCTTCCCAATGTAGGCCTCTTAGCGCTTAGCATGTCCAATTGCAGTTTCTACAGAAAGAGTGTTTCAGAACGGCTCAATCAAAAGTAAGGTTCAACTCTGTTAGTTGAATGCACAGAACAGAAAGAATTTTCACGGAATGCTACTGTGTAGTTTATATTTGAATATATTCCTTTTTCCACTATTACCCTCTTAACGCTCCGAATGTCCACTTGCATTTTCTACAGAAAGAGTGTTCAGAACTGCGCAATCAAAAGAATGGTTTAACTCTGTTAGCTTAATGAACATATCAGAAATAAGTTTCACACAATGCTTCTGTGTAGTTTTTATTTGAAGATATTATTTTTCCCAATAGAGGCCTCTTAGCGCTCAGAATGTCCAATTGCAGTTTCTACAGAAAGAGTGTTTCAGAAAGGCTCAATCAAAAGTAAGGTTCAACTCTGTTAGTTGAATGCACAGAACAGAAAGAAGTTTCATACAATGCTTCTGTGTAGTTTATATTTGAACATATTCTTCTTTCCACTATTACCCACTTAGCGCTACGAATATCCAGTTGCATTTTCTACAGACAGAGTGTTTCAAAACTGCTCAATCAAAAGTATGGTTTAACTCTGTTAGCTGAATGCTCAGATCAGAAAGAAGTTTCACAGAATGCTTCTGTGTAGTTTATATTTGAATATATTCCTTTTTCCACTACTACGCTCTTAGCGCTCCAAATGTCCAGTTGCATTTTCTACAGAAAGAGTGTTCAGATCTGCTCAATCAAAAGTATGGTTTAAATCTGTTAGCTGAATGCACAGATCAGAAAGAAGTTTCACAGAATGATTCTGTGTAGTTTATATTTGGAGACATTCCTTTTTCCACTATTACCCTCTTAGCGCTCCAAATCTCCACTTGCATTTTCTACAGAAAGAGTGTTTCAGAACGGCTCAATCAAAACTAAAGTTCAACTCTTTTAGTTGAACAAACAGAACAGAAAGAAGTTTCACACAATTCTTCTGTGTAGTTTTTATTTGTAGACATTCTTTTTCCCAATATAGGCCTCTTAGCGCTCAGAATGTCCAATTGCAGTTTCTACAGAAAGAGTGTTTCAGAACGGCTCAATCAAAAGTAAGGTTCAACTCTGTTAGTTGAATGCACAGAACAGAAAGAAGTTTCATACAATGCTTCTGTGTAGTTTATATTTGAACATATTCTTTTTTCCACTATTACCCACTTAGCGCTACGAATGTCCAGTTGCATTTTCTACAGACAGAGTGTTTCAAAACTGCTCAATCAAAAGTATGGTTTAACTCTGTTAGCTGAATGCTCAGATCAGAAAGAAGTTTCACAGAATGCTTCTGTGTACTTTATATTTGAATATATTCCTTTTTCCACTACTACGCTCTTAGCGCTCCATATGTCCAGTTGCATTTTCTACAGAAAGAGTGTTCAGATCTGCTCAATCAAAAGTATGGTTTAACTCTGTTAGCTGAATGCACAGATCAGAAAGATGATTCACCGAATGATTCCGTGTAGTTTATATTTGAAGACATTCCTTTTTCCAATATTACCCACTTAGCGCTCCGAATCTCCACTTGCATTTTCTACAAAAAGAGTGTTTCATAACTGCTCAATCAAAAATATGTTTTATCTCTGTTAACTGAATTTACAGCTCAGAAATAAGTTTCACAGAATGCATCTGTGTAGTTTTTATTTGAAGATATTCTTTTTCCCAATGTAGGCCTCTTAGCGCTTAGCATGTCCAATTGCAGTTTCTACAGAAAGAGTGTTTCAGAACGGCTCAATCAAAAGTAAGGATCAAAACTGTTAGTTGAATGCACAGAACAGAAAGAAGTTTCATACAATGCTTCTGTGTAGTTTATATTTGAACATATTCGTTTTTCCACTATTACCCACTTAGCGCTACGAATGTCCAGTTGCATTTTCTACAGACAGAGTGTTTCAAAACTGCTCAATCAAAATTATGGATTAACTCTGTTAGCTGAATGCTCAGATCAGAAAGATGTTTCACAGAATGCTTCTGTGTAGTTTATATTTGAATATATTCCTTTTTCCACTACTATGCTCTTAGCGCTCCAAATGTCCAGTTGCATTTTCTACAGAAAGAGTGTTCAGATCTGCTCAATCAAAAGTATGGTTTAACTCTGTTAGCTGAATGCACAGTTCAGAAAGATGTTTCACCGAATGATTCCGTGTAGTTTATATTTGAAGACATTCCTTTTTCCACTATTACCCACTTAGCGCTCCGAATCTCCACTTGCATTTTCTACAAAAAGAGTGTTTCATAACTGCTCAATCAAAAATATGTTTTATCGCTGTTAACTGAATTTACAGATCAGAAATAAGTTTCACAGAATGCATCTGTGTAGTTTTTATTTGAAGATATTATTTTTCCCAATGTAGGCCTCTTAGCGCTTAGCATGTCCAATTGCAGTTTCTACAGAAAGAGTGTTTCAGAACGGCTCAATCAAAAGTAAGGTTCAACTCTGTTAGTTGAATGCACAGAACAGAAAGAATTTTCATCGAATGCTACTGTGTAGTTTATATTTGAATATATTCCTTTTTCCACTATTACCCTCTTAGCGCTCCGAATGTCCACTTGCATTTTCTACAGAAAGAGTGTTCGGATCTGTGCAATCAAAAGTATGGTTTAACTCTGTTAGCTTAATGAACATATCAGAAATAAGTTTCGCACAATGCTTCTGTGTAGTTTTTATATGAAGATATTATTTTTCCCAATAGAGGCCTCTTAGCGCTCAGAATGTCCAATTGCAGTTTCTACAGAAAGAGTGTTTCCGAAAGGCTCAATCAAAAGTAAGGTTCAACTCTGTTAGTTGAATGCACAGAACAGAAAGAAGTTTCATACAATGCTTCTGTGTAGTTTATATTTCAACATATTCTTTTTTCCACTATTACCCACTTAGCGCTACGAATGTCCAGTTGCATTTTCTACAGACAGAGTGTTTCAAAACTGCTCAATCAAAAGTATGGTTTAACTCTGTTTGCGGAATGCTCAGATCAGAAAGAAGTTTCACAGAATGCTTCTGTGTAGTTTATATTTGAATATATTCCTTTTTCCACTACTACTCTCTTAGCGCTCCAAATGTCCAGTTGCATTTTCTACAGAAAGAGTGTTCAGATCTGCTCAATCAAAAGTATGGTTTAACTCTGTTAGCTGAATGCACAGATCAGAAAGAAGTTTCACAGAATGATTCTGTGTGGTTTATATTTGAAGACATTCCTTTTCCACTATTACCTTCTTAGCGCTCCGAATCACCACTTGCATTTTCTACAAAAAGAGTGTTTCATAACTGCTCAATCAAAAATATGTTTTATCTCTGTTAACTGAATTTACAGATCAGAAATAAGTTTCACAGAATGCATCTGTGTAGTTTTTATTTGAAGATATTCTTTTTCCCAATGTAGGCCTCTTAGCGCTTAGCATGTCCAATTGCAGTTTCTACAGAAAGAGTGTTTCAGAACGGCTCAATCAAAAGTAAGGTTCAACACTGTTAGTTGAATGCACAGAACAGAAAGAATTTTCACAGAATGCTACTGTGTAGTTTATATTTGAATATATTCCTTTTTCCACTATTACCCTCTTAGCGCTCCGAATGTCCACTTGCATTTTCTACAGAAAGAGTGTTCAGAACTGCGCAATCAAAAGTATGGTTTAACTCTGTTAGCTTAATGAACATATCAGAAATAAGTTTCACACAATGCTTCTGTGTAGTTTTTATTTGAAGATATTATTTTTCCCAATATAGGCCTCTTAGCGCTCAGAATGTCCAATTGCAGTTTCTACAGAAAGAGTGTTTCAGAAAGGCTCAATCAAAAGTAAGGTTCAATTCTGTTAGTTGAATGCACAGAACAGAAAGAAGTTTCATACAATGCTTCTGTGTAGTTTATATTTGAACATATTCTTTTTTCCACTATTACCCACTTAGCGCTACGAATGTCCAGTTGCATTTTCTACAGACAGAGTGTTTCAAAACTGCTCAATCAAAAGTGTGGTTTAACTCTGTTAGCTGAATGCTCAGATCAGAAAGAAGTTTCACAGAATGCTTCTGTGTAGTTTATATTTGAATATATTCCTTTTTCCACTACTACTCTCTTAGCCCTCCAAATGTACAGTTGCATTTTCTACAGAAAGAGTGTTCAGATCTGCTCAATCAAAAGTATGGTTTAACTCTGTTAGCTGAATGCACAGATCAGAAAGAAGTTTCACAGAATGATTCTGTGTAGTTTATATTTGGAGACATTCCTTTTTCCACTATTACCCTCTTAGCGCTCCAAATCTCCACTTGCATTTTCTACAGAAAGAGTGTTTCAGAACGGCTCAATCAAAACTAAGGTTCAACTCTTTTAGTTGAACAAACAGAACAGAAAGAAGTTTCACACAATTCTTCTGTGTAGTTTTTATTTGTAGACATTCTTTTTCCCAATATAGGCCTCTTAGCGCTCAGAATGTCCAATTGCAGTTTCTACAGAAAGAGTGTTTCAGAACGGCTCAATCAAAAGTAAGGTTCAACTCTTTTAGTTGAACAAACAGAACAGAAAGTAGTTTCACACAATTCTTCTGTGTAGTTTTTATTTGTAGACATTCTTTTTCCCAATATAGGCCTCTTAGCGCTCAGAATGTCCAATTGCAGTTTCTACAGAAAGAGTGTTTCAGAACGGCTCAATCAAAAGTAAGGTTCAAAACTGTTAGTTGAATGCACAGAACAGAAAGCAGTTTCATACAATGCTTCTGTGTAGTTTATATTTGAACATATTCTTTTTTCCACTATTACCCACTTAGCGCTACGAATGTCCAGTTGCATTTTCTACAGACAGAGTGTTTCAAAACTGCTCAATCAAAAGTATGGTTTAACTTTGTTAGCTGAATGCTCAGATCAGAAAGAATTTTCACAGAATGCTTCTGTGTAGTTTATATTTGAATATATTCCTTTTTCCACTACTACGCTCTTAGCGCTCCAAATGTCCAGTTGCATTTTCTACAGAAAGAGTGTTCAGATCTGCTCAATCAAAAGTATGGTTTAACTCTGTTAGCTGAATGCACAGATCAGAAAGAAGTTTCACCGAATGATTCCGTGTAGTTTATATTTGAAGACATTACTTTTTCCACTATTACCTTCTTAGCGCTCCGAATCACCACTTGCATTTTCTACAAAAAGAGTGTTTCATAACTGCTCAATCAAAAATATGTTTTATCTCTGTTAACTGAATTTACAGATCAGAAATAAGTTTCACAGAATGCATCTGTGTAATTTTTATTTGAAGATATTCTTTTTCCCAATGTAGGCCTCTTAGCGCTTAGCATGTCCAATTGCAGTTTCTACAGAAAGAGTGTTTCAGAAAGGCTCAATCAAAAGTAAGGTTCAACACTGTTAGTTGAATGCACAGAACAGAAAGAATTTTCACACAATGCTACTGTGTAGTTTATATTTGAATATATTCCTTTTTCCCCTATTACCCTCTTAGCGCTCCGAATGTCCACTTGCATTTTCTACAGAAAGAGTGTTCAGAACTGCGCAATCAAAAGTATGGTTTAACTCTGTTAGCTTAATGAACATATCAGAAATAAGTTTCACACAATGCTTCTGTGTAGTTTTTATTTGAAGATATTCTTTTTCCCAATATAGGCCTCTTAGCGCTCAGAATGTCCAATTGCAGTTTCTACAGAAAGAGTGTTTCTGAACGGCTCAATCAAAAGTAAGGTTCAACTCTGTTAGTTGAATGCACAGAACAGAAAGAAGTTTCATACAATGCTCCTGTGTAGTTTATATTTGAACATATTCTTTTTTCCACTATTACCCACTTAGCGCTACGAATGTCCAGTTGCATTTTCTACAGACAGAGTGTTTCAAAACTGCTCAATCAAAAGTATGGTTTAACTCTGTTAGCTGAATGCTCAGATCAGAAAGAAGTTTCACAGAATGCTTCTGTGTAGTTTATATTTGAATATATTCCTTTTTCCCCTATTACCCTCTTAGCGCTCCGAATCTCCACTTGCATTTTCTACAAAAAGAGTGTTTCATAACTGCTCAATCAAAAATAGGTTTTATCTCTGTTACCTGAATTTACAGATCAGAAATAAGTTTCACAGAATGCATCTGTGTAGTTTTTATTTGAAGATATTCTTTTTCCCAATGTAGGCCTCTTAGCGCTTAGCATGTCCAATTGCAGTTTCTACAGAAAGAGTGTTTCAGAACGGCTCAATCAAAAGTAAGGTTCAACTCTGTTAGTTGAATGCACAGAACAGAAAGTATTTTCACAGGATGCTACTGTGTAGTTTATATTTGAATATATTCCTTTTTCCACTATTACCCTCTTAGCGCTCCGAATGTCCACTTGCATTTTCTACAGAAAGAGTGTTCAGAACAGCGCAATCAAAAGTATGGTTTAACTCTGTTAGCTTAATGAACATATCAGAAATAAGTTTCACACAATGCTTCTGTGTAGTTTTTATTTGAAGATATTATTTTTCGCAATATAGGCCTCTTAGCGCTCAGAATGTCCAATTGCAGTTTCTACAGAAAGAGTGTTTCAGAAAGGCTCAGTCAAAAGCAAGGTTCAACTCTGTTAGTTGAATGCACAGAACAGAAAGAAGTTTCATACAATGCTTCTGTGTAGTTTATATTTGAACATATTCTTTTTTCCACTATTACCCACTTAGCGCTACGAATGTCCAGTTGCATTTTCCACAGACAGAGTGTTTCAAAACTGCTCAATCAACAGTATGGTTTAACTCAGTTAGCTGAATGCTCAGATCAGAGAGAAGTTTCACAGAATGCTTCTGTGTAGTTTATATTTGAATATATTCCTTTTTCCGCTACTACTCTCTTAGCGCTCCAAATGTCCAGTTGCATTTTCTACAGAAAGAGTGTTCAGATCTGCTCAATCAAAAGTATGGTTTAACTCTGTTAGCTGAATGCACAGATCAGAAAGAAGTTTCACAGAATGATTCTGTGTAGTTTATATTTGGAGACATTCCTTTTTCCACTATTACCCTCTTAGCGCTCCGAATCTCCACTTGCATTTTCTACAGAAAGAGTGTTTCAGAACGGCTCAATCAAAACTAAGGTTCAACTCATTATTTGAACAAACAGAACAGAAAGAAGTTTCACACAATTCTTCTGTGTAGTTTTTATTTGTAGACATTCTTTTTCCCAATATAGGCCTCTTAGCGCTCAGAATGTCCAATTGCAGTTTCTACAGAAAGAGTCTTTCAGAATGGCTCAATCAAAAGTAAGGTTCAACTCTGTTAGTTGAATGCACAGAACTGACAGAAGTTTCATACAATGCTTCTGTGTAGTTTATATTTGAACATATTCTTTTTTCCACTATTACCGACTTAGCGCTACGAATGTCCAGTTGCATTTTCTACAGACAGAGTGTTTCCAAACTGCTCAATCAAAAGTATGGTTTAACTCTGTTAGCTGAATGCTCAGATCAGAAAGAAGTTTCACAGAATGCTTCTGTGTAGTTTATATTTGAATATATTCCTTTTTCCACTACTACGCTCTTAGCGCTCCAAATGTCCAGTTGCATTTTCTACAGAAAGAGTGTTCAGATCTGCTCAATCAAAAGTATGGTTTAACTCTGTTAGCTGAATGCACAGATCAGAAAGAAGTTTCACCGAATGATTCCGTGTAGTTTATATTTGAAGTCATTCCTTTTTCCACTATTACCCACTTAGCGCTCCGAATCTCCACTTGCATTTTCTACAAAAAGAGTGTTTCATAACTGCTCAATCAAAAATATGTTTTATCTCTGTTAACTGAATTTACAGATCAGAAATAAGTTTCACAGAATGCATCTGTGTAGTTTTTATTTGAAGATATTCTTTTTCCCAATGTAGGCCTCTTAGCGCTTAGCATGTCCAATTGCAGTTTCTACAGAAAGAGTGTTTCAGAACGGCTCAATCAAAAGTAAGGTTCAACTCTGTTAGTTGAATGCACAGAACAGAAAGAAGTTTCATACAATGCTTCTGTGTAGTTTATATTTGAACATATTCTTTTTTCCACTATTACCCACTTAGCGCTACGAATGTCCAGTTGCATTTTCTACAGACAGAGTGTTTCAAAACTGCTCAATCAAAAGTATGGTTTAACTCTGTTAGCTGAATGCTCAGATCAGAAAGAAGTTTCACAGAATGCTTCTGTGTAGTTTATATTTGAATATATTCCTTTTTCCCCTATTACCCTCTTAGCGCTCCGAATGTGCACTTGCATTTTCTACAAAAAGAGTGTTCAGAACTGCGCAATCAAAAGTATGGTTTAACTCTGTTAGCTGAATGCTCAGAACAGAAAGAAGTTTCACAGAATGCTTCTGTGTAGTTTATATTTGAATATATTCCTTTTTCCACTACTACTCTCTTAGCGCTCCAAATGTCCAGGTGCATTTTCTACAGAAAGAGTGTTCAGATCTGCTCAATCAAAAGTATGGTTTAACTCTGTTAGCTGAATTCACAGATCAGAAAGAAGTTTCACAGAATGATTCTGTGTAGTTTATATTTGGAGACATTCCTTTTTCCACTATTACCCTCTTAGCGCTCTGAATCTCCACTTGCATTTTCTACAGAAAGAGTGTTTCAGAACGGCTCAATCAAAACTAAGGTTCAACTCTTTTAGTTGAACAAACAGAACAGAAAGAAGTTTCACACAATTCTTCCGTGTAGTTTTTATTTGTAGACATTCTTTTTCCCAATATAGGCCTCTTAGCGCTCAGAATGTCCAATTGCAGTTTCTACAGAAAGAGTGTTTCTGAACGGCTCAATCAAATGTAAGGTTCAACTCTGTTAGTTGAATGCACAGAACAGAAAGAAGTTTGATACAATGCTTCTGTGTAGTTTATATTTGAACATATTCTTTTTTCCACTATTACCCACTTAGCGCTACGAATGTCCAGTTGCATTTTCTACAGACAGAGTGTTTCAAAACTGCTCAATCAAAAGTATGGTTTAACTCTGTTAGCTGAATGCACAGATCAGAAAGAAGTTTCACAGAATTCTTCTGTGTAGTTTATATTTGAATATATTCCTTTTTCCACTACCACGCTCTTAGCGCTCCAAATGTCCAGTTGAATTTTCTACAGAAAGAGTGTTCAGATCTGCTCAATCAAAAGTATGGTTTAACTCTGTTAGCTGAATGCACAGATCAGAAAGAAGTTTCACCGAATGATTCTGTGTAGTTTATATTTGAAGACATTCCTTTTTCCACTATTACCCTCTTAGCGCTCCGAATGCCACTTGCATTTTCTACAGAAAGAGTGTTCAGAACAGCGCAATCAAAAGTATGGTTTAACTCTGTTAGCTTAATGAACATATCAGAAATATGTTTCACACAATGCTTCTGTGTAGTTTTTATTTGAAGATATTATTTTTCCCAATATAGGCCTCTTAGCGCTCAGAATGTCCAATTGCAGTTTCTACAGAAAGAGTGTTTCAGAAAGGCTCAGTCAAAAGTAAGGTTCAACTCTGTTAGTTGAATGCACAGAACAGAAAGAAGTTTCATACAATGCTTCTGTGTAGTTTATATTTGAACATATTCTTTTTTCCACTATTACCCACTTAGCGCTACGAATGTCCAGTTGCATTTTCTACAGACAGAGTGTTTCAAAACTGCTCAATCAACAGTACGGTTTAACTCTGTTAGCTGAATGCTCAGAACAGAAAGAAGTTTCACAGAATGCTTCTGTGTAGTTTATATTTGAATATATTCCTTTTTCCACTACTACTCTCTTAGCGCTCCAAATGTCCAGTTGCATTTTCTACAGAAAGAGTGTTCAGATCTGCTCAATCAAAAGTATGGTTTAACTCTGTTAGCTGAATGCACAGATCAGAAAGAAGTTTCACAGAATGATTCTGTGTAGTTTATATTTGGAGACATTCCTTTTTCCACTATTACCCTCTTAGCGCTCCGAATCTCCACTTGCATTTTCTACAGAAAGAGTGTTTCAGAACGGCTCAATCAAAACTAAGGTTCAACTCTTTTAGTTGAACAAACAGAACAGAAAGAAGTTTCACACAATTCTTCTGTGTAGTTTTTATTTGTAGACATTCTTTTTCCCAATATAGGCCTCTTAGCGCTCAGAATGTCCAATTGCAGTTTCTACAGAAAGAGTGTTTCAGAACGGCTCAATCAAAAGTAAGGTTCAACTCTGTTAGTTGAATGCACAGAACAGAAAGAAGTTTCATACAATGCTTCTGTGTAGTTTATATTTGAACATATTCTTTTTTCCACTATTACCCACTTAGCGCTACGAATGTCCAGTTGCATTTTCTACAGACAGAGTGTTTCAAAACTGCTCAATCAAAAGTATGGTTTAACTCTGTTAGCTGAATGCTCAGATCAGAAAGAAGTTTCACAGAATGCTTCTGTGTAGTTTATATTTGAATATATTCCTTTTTCCACTACTACGCTCTTAGCGCTCCAAATGTCCAGTTGCATTTTCTACAGAAAGAGTGTTCAGATCTGCTCAATCAAAGGTATGGTTTAACTCTGTTAGCTGAATGCACAGATCAGAAAGAAGTTTCACCGAATGATTCCGTGTAGTTTATATTTGAAGACATTACTTTTTCCACTATGAACTTCTTAGCGCTCCGAAACTCCACTTGCATTTTCTACAGAAAAAGTGTTTCAGAACGGCTCAATCAAAACTAAGGTTCAACTCTTTTAGTTGAACAAACAGAACAGAAAGAAGTTTCACACAATTCTTCTGTGTAGTTTTTATTTGTAGACATTCTTTTTCCCAATATAGGCCTCTTAGCGCTCAGAAGGTCCAATTGCAGTTTCTACAGAAAGAGTGTTTCAGAACGGCTCAATCAAAATACGGTTCAAATCTGTTAGTTGAATGCACCGAACAGAAAGAAGTTTCATACAATGCTTCTGTGTAGTTTATATTTGAACATATTCTTTTTTCCACTATTACCCACTTAGCGCTACGAATGTCCAGTTGCATTTTCTACAGACAGAGTGTTTCAAAACTGCTCAATCAAAAGTATGGTTTAAATCTGTTAGCTGAATGCTCAGATCAGAAAGTAGTTTCACAGAATGCTTCTGTGTAGTTTATATTTGAATATATTCCTTTTTCCACTACTACGCTCTTAGCGCTCCAAATGTCCAGTTGCATTTTCTACAGAAAGAGTGTTCAGATCTGCTCAATCAAAAGTATGGTTTAACTCTGTTAGCTGAATGCACAGATCAGAAAGAAGTTTCACCGAATGATTCCGTGTAGTTTATATTTGAAGACATTCCTTTTTCCACTATGACCCTCTTAGCGCTCCGAATCTCCACTTGCATTTTCTACAAAAAGAGTGTTTCATAACTGCTCAATCAAAAATATGTTTTATCTCTGTTAACTGAATTTACAGATCGGAAATAAGTTTCACAGAATGCATCTGTGTAGTTTTTGTTTGAAGATATTCTTTTTCCCAATGTAGGCCTCTTAGCGCTTAGCATTTCCAATTGCAGTTTCTACAGAAAGAGTGTTTCAGAACGGCTCAATCAAAAGTAAGGTTCAACTCTGTTAGTTGAATGCACAGAACAGAAAGGATTTTCACAGAATGCTACTGTGTAGTTTATATTTGAATATATTCCTTTTTCCACTATTACCCTCTTAGCGCTCCGAATGTCCAATTGCATTTTCTACAGAAAGAGTGTTTAGAACTGCGCAATCAAAAGTATGGTTTAACTCTGTTACCTTAATGAACATATCAGAAATAAGTTTCACACAATGCTCCTGTGTAGTTTTTATTTGAAGATATTATTTTTCCCAATATAGGCCTCTTAGCGCTCAGAATCTCCAAATGCAGTTTCTACAGAAAGAGTGTTTCAGAAAGGCTCAATCAAAAGTAAGGTTCAACTCTGTTAGTTGAATGCACAGAACAGAAAGAAGTTTCATACAATGCTTCTGTGTAGTTTATATTTGAACATATTCTTTTTTCCACTATTACCCACTTAGCGCTACGAATGTCCAGTTGCATTTTCTACAGACAGAGTGTTTCAAAACTGCTCAATCAAAAGTATGGTTTAACTCTGTTAGCTGAATGCTCAGATCAGAAAGAAGTTTCACAGAATGCTTCTGTGTAGTTTATATTTGAATATATTCCTTTTTCTACTACTACTCTCTTAGCGCTCCAAATGTCCAGTTGCATTTTCTACAGAAAGAGTGTTCAGATCTGCTCAATGAAAAGTATGGTTTAACTCTGTTAGCTGAATGCACAGATCAGAAAGAAGTTTCACAGAATGATTCTGTGTAGTTTATATTTGGAGACATTCCTTTTTCCACTATTACCCTCTTAGCGCTCCGAATCTCCACTTGCATTTTCTACAGAAAGAGTGTTTCAGAACGGCTCAATCAAAACTAAGGTTCAACTCTTTTAGTTGAACAAACAGAACAGAAAGAAGTTTCACACAATTCTTCTGTGTAGTTTTTATTTGTAGACATTCTTTTTCCCAATATAGGCCTCTTAGCGCTCGGAATGTCCAATTGCAGTTTCTACAGAAAGAGTGTTTCAGAACGGATCAATCAAAAGTAAGGTTCAACTCTGTTAGTTGAATGCACAGAACAGAAAGAAGTTTCATACAATGCTTCTGTGTAGTTTATATTTGAACATATTCTTTTTTCCACTATTACCCACTTAGCGCTACGAATGTCCAGTTGCATTTTCTACAGACAGAGTGTTTCAAAACTGCTCAATCAAAAGTATGGTTTAACTCTGTTAACTGAATGCTCAGATCAGAAAGAAGTTTCACAGAATGCTTCTGTGTAGTTTATATTTGAATATATTCCTTTTTCCACTACTACTCTCTTAGCGCTCCAAATGTCCAGTTGCATTTTCTACAGAAAGAGTGTTCAGATCTGCTCAATCAAAAGTATGGTTTAACTCTGTTAGCTGAATGCACAGATCAGAAAGAAGTTTCACAGAATTATTCTGTGTAGTTTATATTTGGAGACATTCCTTTTTCCACTATTACCCTCTTAGCGCTCCGAATCTCCACTTGCATTTTCTACAGAAAGAGTGTTTCAGAACGGCTCAATCAAAACTAAGGTTCAACTCTTTTAGTTGAACAAACAGAACAGAAAGAAGTTTCACACAATTCTTCTGTGTAGTTTTTATTTGTAGACATTCTTTTTCCCAATATAGGCCTCTTAGCGCTCAGAATGTCCAATTGCAGTTTCTACAGAAAGAGTGTTTGAGAACGGCTCAATCAAAAGTAAGGTTCAACTCTGTTAGTTGAATGCACAGAACAGAAAGAAGTTTCATACAATGCTTCTGTGTAGTTTATATTTGAACATATTCTTTTTTCCACTATTACCCACTTAGCGCTACGAATGTCCAGTTGCATTTTCTACAGACAGAGTGTTTCAAAACTGCTCAATCAAAAGTATGGTTTAAATCTGTTAGCTGAATGCTCAGATCAGAAAGAAGTTTCACAGAATGCTTCTGTGTAGTTTATATTTGAGTATATTCCTTTTTCCACTACTACGCTCTTAGCGCTCCAAATGTCCAGTTGCATTTTCTACAGAAAGAGTGATCAGATCTGCTCAATCAAAAGTATGGTTTAACTCTGTTAGCTGAATGCACAGATCAGAAAGAAGTTTCACCGAATGATTCCGTGTAGTTTATATTTGAAGACATTCCTTTTTCCACTATGACCCTCTTAGCGCTCCGAATCTCCACTTGCATTTTCTACAAAAAGAGTGTTTCATAACTGCTCAATCAAAAATATGTTTTATCTCTGTTAACTGAATTTACAGATCAGAAATAAGTTTCACAGAATGCATCTGTGTAGTTTTAATTTGAAGATATTCTTTTTCCCAATGTAGGCCTCTTAGAGCTTAGCATGTCCAATTGCACTTTCTACAGAAAGAGTGTTTCAGAACGGCTCAATCAAAAGTAAGGTTCAACTCTGTTAGTTGAATGCACAGAACAGAAAGAATTTTCACAGAATGCTACTGTGTAGTTTATATTTGAATATATTCCTTTTTCCACTATTACCCTCTTAGCGCTCCGAATGTCCACTTGCATTTTCTACAGAAAGAGTGTTCAGAACTGCGCAATCAAAAGTATGGTTTAAGTCTGTTAGCTGAATGCACAGATCACAAAGAAGTTTCACAGAATGATTCTGTGTAGTTTATATTTGGAGACATTCCTTTTTCCACTATTACCCTCTTAGCGCTCCGAATCTCCACTTGCATTTTCTACAAAAAGAGTGTTTCATAACTGCTCAATCAAAAATATGTTTTATCTCTGTTAACTGAATTTACAGATCGGAAATAAGTTTCACAGAATGCATCTGTGTAGTTTTTGTTTGAAGATATTCTTTTTCCCAATGTAGGCCTCTTAGCGCTTAGCATTTCCAATTGCAGTTTCTACAGAAAGAGTGTTTCAGAACGGCTCAATCAAAAGTAAGGTTCAACTCTGTTAGTTGAATGCACAGAACAGAAAGGATTTTCACAGAATGCTACTGTGTAGTTTATATTTGAATATATTCCTTTTTCCACTATTACCCTCTTAGCGCTCCGAATGTCCAATTGCATTTTCTACAGAAAGAGTGTTTAGAACTGCGCAATCAAAAGTATGGTTTAACTCTGTTACCTTAATGAACATATCAGAAATAAGTTTCACACAATGCTCCTGTGTAGTTTTTATTTGAAGATATTATTTTTCCCAATATAGGCCTCTTAGCGCTCAGAATCTCCAAATGCAGTTTCTACAGAAAGAGTGTTTCAGAAAGGCTCAATCAAAAGTAAGTTTCAACTCTGTTAGTTGAATGCACAGAACAGAAAGAAGTTTCATACAATGCTTCTGTGTAGTTTATATTTGAACATATTCTTTTTTCCACTATTACCCACTTAGCGCTACGAATGTCCAGTTGCATTTTCTACAGACAGAGTGTTTCAAAACTGCTCAATCAAAAGTATGGTTTAACTCTGTTAGCTGAATGCTCAGATCAGAAAGAAGTTTCACAGAATGCTTCTGTGTAGTTTATATTTGAATATATTCCTTTTTCTACTACTACTCTCTTAGCGCTCCAAATGTCCAGTTGCATTTTCTACAGAAAGAGTGTTCAGATCTGCTCAATGAAAAGTATGGTTTAACTCTGTTAGCTGAATGCACAGATCAGAAAGAAGTTTCACAGAATGATTCTGTGTAGTTTATATTTGGAGACATTCCTTTTTCCACTATTACCCTCTTAGCGCTCCGAATCTCCACTTGCATTTTCTACAGAAAGAGTGTTTCAGAACGGCTCAATCAAAACTAAGGTTCAACTCTTTTAGTTGAACAAACAGAACAGAAAGAAGTTTCACACAATTCTTCTGTGTAGTTTTTATTTGTAGACATTCTTTTTCCCAATATAGGCCTCTTAGCGCTCGGAATGTCCAATTGCAGTTTCTACAGAAAGAGTGTTTCAGAACGGATCAATCAAAAGTAAGGTTCAACTCTGTTAGTTGAATGCACAGAACAGAAAGAAGTTTCATACAATGCTTCTGTGTAGTTTATATTTGAACATATTCTTTTTTCCACTATTACCCACTTAGCGCTACGAATGTCCAGTTGCATTTTCTACAGACAGAGTGTTTCAAAACTGCTCAATCAAAAGTATGGTTTAACTCTGTTAACTGAATGCTCAGATCAGAAAGAAGTTTCACAGAATGCTTCTGTGTAGTTTATATTTGAATATATTCCTTTTTCCACTACTACTCTCTTAGCGCTCCAAATGTCCAGTTGCATTTTCTACAGAAAGAGTGTTCAGATCTGCTCAATCAAAAGTATGGTTTAACTCTGTTAGCTGAATGCACAGATCAGAAAGAAGTTTCACAGAATTATTCTGTGTAGTTTATATTTGGAGACATTCCTTTTTCCACTATTACCCTCTTAGCGCTCCGAATCTCCACTTGAATTTTCTACAGAAAGAGTGTTTCAGAACGGCTCAATCAAAACTAAGGTTCAACTCTTTTAGTTGAACAAACAGAACAGAAAGAAGTTTCACACAATTCTTCTGTGTAGTTTTTATTTGTAGACATTCTTTTTCCCAATATAGGCCTCTTAGCGCTCAGAATGTCCAATTGCAGTTTCTACAGAAAGAGTGTTTGAGAACGGCTCAATCAAAAGTAAGGTTCAACTCTGTTAGTTGAATGCACAGAACAGAAAGAAGTTTCATACAATGCTTCTGTGTAGTTTATATTTGAACATATTCTTTTTTCCACTATTACCCACTTAGCACTACGAATGTCCAGTTGCATTTTCTACAGACAGAGTGTTTCAAAACTGCTCAATCAAAAGTATGGTTTAAATCTGTTAGCTGAATGCTCAGATCAGAAAGAAGTTTCACAGAATGCTTCTGTGTAGTTTATATTTGAGTATATTCCTTTTTCCACTACTACGCTCTTAGCGCTCCAAATGTCCAGTTGCATTTTCTACAGAAAGAGTGATCAGATCTGCTCAATCAAAAGTATGGTTTAACTCTGTTAGCTGAATGCACAGATCAGAAAGAAGTTTCACCGAATGATTCCGTGTAGTTTATATTTGAAGACATTCCTTTTTCCACTATGACCCTCTTAGCGCT
Organism: Symphalangus syndactylus; assembly: GCF_028878055.3. Taxonomy (NCBI): domain Eukaryota; kingdom Metazoa; phylum Chordata; class Mammalia; order Primates; family Hylobatidae; genus Symphalangus; species Symphalangus syndactylus. The sequence goes on from NC_072425.2 coordinate 154,265,368, forward strand.
CCGAATCTCCACTTGCATTTTCTACAAAAAGAGTGTTTCATAACTGCTCAATCAAAAATATGTTTTATCTCTGTTAACTGAATTTACAGATCAGAAATAAGTTTCACAGAATGCATCTGTGTAGTTTTAATTTGAAGATATTCTTTTTCCCAATGTAGGCCTCTTAGAGCTTAGCATGTCCAATTGCACTTTCTACAGAAAGAGTGTTTCAGAACGGCTCAATCAAAAGTAAGGTTCAACTCTGTTAGTTGAATGCACAGAACAGAAAGAATTTTCACAGAATGCTACTGTGTAGTTTATATTTGAATATATTCCTTTTTCCACTATTACCCTCTTAGCGCTCCGAATGTCCACTTGCATTTTCTACAGAAAGAGTGTTCAGAACTGCGCAATCAAAAGTATGGTTTAAGTCTGTTAGCTGAATGCACAGATCACAAAGAAGTTTCACAGAATGATTCTGTGTAGTTTATATTTGGAGACATTCCTTTTTCCACTATTACCCTCTTAGCGCTCCGAATCTCCACTTGCATTTTCTACAAAAAGAGTGTTTCATAACTGCTCAATCAAAAATATGTTTTATCTCTGTTAACTGAATTTACAGATCGGAAATAAGTTTCACAGAATGCATCTGTGTAGTTTTTGTTTGAAGATATTCTTTTTCCCAATGTAGGCCTCTTAGCGCTTAGCATTTCCAATTGCAGTTTCTACAGAAAGAGTGTTTCAGAACGGCTCAATCAAAAGTAAGGTTCAACTCTGTTAGCTGAATGCACAGAACAGAAAGGATTTTCACAGAATGCTACTGTGTAGTTTATATTTGAATATATTCCTTTTTCCACTATTACCCTCTTAGCGCTCCGAATGTCCAATTGCATTTTCTACAGAAAGAGTGTTTAGAACTGCGCAATCAAAAGTATGGTTTAACTCTGTTACCTTAATGAACATATCAGAAATAAGTTTCACACAATGCTCCTGTGTAGTTTTTATTTGAAGATATTATTTTTCCCAATATAGGCCTCTTAGCGCTCAGAATCTCCAAATGCAGTTTCTACAGAAAGAGTGTTTCAGAAAGGCTCAATCAAAAGTAAGGTTCAACTCTGTTATTTGAATGCACAGAACAGAAAGAAGTTTCATACAATGCTTCTGTGTAGTTTATATTTGAACATATTCTTTTTTCCACTATTACCCACTTAGCGCTACGAATGTCCAGTTGCATTTTCTACAGAAAGAGTGTTTAGATCTGCTCAATGAAAAGTATGGTTTAACTCTGTTAGCTGAATGCACAGATCAGAAAGAAGTTTCACAGAATGATTCTGTGTAGTTTATATTTGGAGACATTCCTTTTTCCACTATTACCCTCTTAGCGCTCCGAATCTCCACTTGCATTTTCTACAGAAAGAGTGTTTCAGAACGGCTCAATCAAAATTAAGGTTCAACTCTTTTAGTTGAACAAACAGAACAGAAAGAAGTTTCACACAATTCTTCTGTGTAGTTTTTATTTGTAGACATTCTTTTTCCCAATATAGGCCTCTTAGCGCTCGGAATGTCCAATTGCAGTTTCTACAGAAAGAGTGTTTCAGAACGGATCAATCAAAAGTAAGGTTCAACTCTGTTAGTTGAATGCACAGAACAGAAAGAAGTTTCATACAATGCTTCTGTGTAGTTTATATTTGAACATATTCTTTTTTCCACTATTACCCACTTAGCGCTACGAATGTCCAGTTGCATTTTCTACAGACAGAGTGTTTCAAAACTGCTCAATCAAAAGTATGGTTTAACTCTGTTAACTGAATGCTCAGATCAGAAAGAAGTTTCACAGAATGCTTCTGTGTAGATTATATTTGAATATATTCCTTTTTCCACTACTACTCTCTTAGCGCTCCAAATGTCCAGTTGCATTTTCTACAGAAAGAGTGTTCAGATCTGCTCAATCAAAAGTATGGTTTAACTCTGTTAGCTGAATGCACAGATCAGAAAGAAGTTTCACAGAATTATTCTGTGTAGTTTATATTTGGAGACATTCCTTTTTCCACTATTACCCTCTTAGCGCTCCGAATCTCCACTTGCATTTTCTACAGAAAGAGTGTTTCAGAACGGCTCAATCAAAACTAAGGTTCAACTCTTTTAGTTGAACAAACAGAACAGAAAGAAGTTTCACACAATTCTTCTGTGTAGTTTTTATTTGTAGACATTCTTTTTCCCAATATAGGCCTCTTAGCGCTCAGAATGTCCAATTGCAGTTTCTACAGAAAGAGTGTTTGAGAACGGCTCAATCAAAAGTAAGGTTCAACTCTGTTAGTTGAATGCACAGAACAGAAAGAAGTTTCATACAATGCTTCTGTGTAGTTTATATTTGAACATATTCTTTTTTCCACTATTACCCACTTAGCGCTACGAATGTCCAGTTGCATTTTCTACAGACAGAGTGTTTCAAAACTGCTCAATCAAAAGTATGGTTTAAATCTGTTAGCTGAATGCTCAGATCAGAAAGAAGTTTCACAGAATGCTTCTGTGTAGTTTATATTTGAGTATATTCCTTTTTCCACTACTACGCTCTTAGCGCTCCAAATGTCCAGTTGCATTTTCTACAGAAAGAGTGATCAGATCTGCTCAATCAAAAGTATGGTTTAACTCTGTTAGCTGAATGCACAGATCAGAAAGAAGTTTCACCGAATGATTCCGTGTAGTTTATATTTGAAGACATTCCTTTTTCCACTATGACCCTCTTAGCGCTCCGAATCTCCACTTGCATTTTCTACAAAAAGAGTGTTTCATAACTGCTCAATCAAAAATATGTTTTATCTCTGTTAACTGAATTTACAGATCAGAAATAAGTTTCACAGAATGCATCTGTGTAGTTTTAATTTGAAGATATTCTTTTTCCCAATGTAGGCCTCTTAGAGCTTAGCATGTCCAATTGCACTTTCTACAGAAAGAGTGTTTCAGAACGGCTCAATCAAAAGTAAGGTTCAACTCTGTTAGTTGAATGCACAGAACAGAAAGAATTTTCACAGAATGCTACTGTGTAGTTTATATTTGAATATATTCCTTTTTCCACTATTACCCTCTTAGCGCTCCGAATGTCCACTTGCATTTTCTACAGAAAGAGTGTTCAGAACTGCGCAATCAAAAGTATGGTTTAACTCTGTTAGCTGAATGCACAGATCACAAAGAAGTTTCACAGAATGATTCTGTGTAGTTTATATTTGGAGACATTCCTTTTTCCACTATTACCCTCTTAGCGCTCTGAATCTCCACTTGCATTTTCTACAGAAAGAGTGTTTCAGAACGGCTCAATCAAAACTAAGGTTCAACTCTTTTAGTTGAACAAACAGAACAGAAAGAAGTTTCACACAATTCTTCCGTGTAGTTTTTATTTGTAGACATTCTTTTTCCCAATATAGGCCTCTTAGCGCTCAGAATGTCCAATTGCAGTTTCTACAGAAAGAGTGTTTCTGAACGGCTCAATCAAAAGTAAGGTTCAACTCTGTTAGTTGAATGCACAGAACAGAAAGAAGTTTCATACAATGTTTCTGTGTAGTTTATATTTGAACATATTCTTTTTTCCACTATTACCCACTTAGCGCTACGAATGTCCAGTTGCATTTTCTACAGACAGAGTGTTTCAAAACTGCTCAATCAAAAGTATGGTTTAAATCTGTTAGCTGAATGCTCAGATCAGAAAGAAGTTTCACAGAATGCTTCTGTGTAGTTTATATTTGAATATATTCCTTTTTCCACTACTACGCTCTTAGCGCTCCAAATGTCCAGTTGCATTTTCTACAGAAAGAGTGTTCAGATCTGCTCAATCAAAAGTATGGTTTAACTCTGTTAGCTGAATGCACAGATCAGAAAGAAGTTTCACCGAATGATTCCGTGTAGTTTATATTTGAAGACATTCCTTTTTCCACTATGACCCTCTTAGCGCTCCGAATCTCCACTTGCATTTTCTACAAAAAGAGTGTTTCATAACTGCTCAATCAAAAATATGTTTTATCTCTGTTAACTGAATTTACAGATCAGAAATAAGTTTCACAGAATGCATCTGTGTAGTTTTTATTTGAAGATATTCTTTTTCCCAATGTAGGCCTCTTAGAGCTTAGCATGTCCAATTGCACTTTCTACAGAAAGAGTGTTTCAGAACGGCTCAATCAAAAGTAAGGTTCAACTCTGTTAGTTGAATGCACAGAACAGAAAGAATTTTCACAGAATGATACTGTGTAGTTTATATTTGAATATATTCCTTTTTCCACTATTACCCTCTTAGCGCTCCGAATGTCCACTTGCATTTTCTACAGAAAGAGTGTTCAGAACTGCGCAATCAAAAGTATGGTTTAACTCTGTTAGCTGAATGCACAGATCAGAAAGAAGTTTCACCGAATGATTCCGTGTAGTTTATATTTGTAGACATTCCTTTTTCCACTATTACCCACTTAGCGCTCCGAATCTCCACTTGCATTTTCTACAAAAAGAGTGTTTCATAACTGCTCAATCAAAAATATGTTTTATCTCTGTTAACTGAATTTACAGATCAGAAATAAGTTTCACAGAATGCATCTGTGTAGTTTTTATTTGAAGATATTCTTTTTCCCAATGTAGGCCTCTTAGCGCTTAGCATGTCCAATTGCAGTTTCTACAGAAAGAGTGTTTCAGAACGGCTCAATCAAAAGTAAGGTTCAACTCTGTTAGTTGAATGCACAGAACAGAAAGAATTTTCACGGAATGCTACTGTGTAGTTTATATTTGAATATATTCCTTTTTCCACTATTACCCTCTTAGCGCTCCGAATGTCCACTTGCATTTTCTACAGAAAGAGTGTTCAGAACTGCGCAATCAAAAGAATGGTTTAACTCTGTTAGCTTAATGAACATATCAGAAATAAGTTTCACACAATGCTTCTGTGTAGTTTTTATTTGAAGATATTATTTTTCCCAATAGAGGCCTCTTAGCGCTCAGAATGTCCAATTGCAGTTTCTACAGAAAGAGTGTTTCAGAAAGGCTCAATCAAAATTAAGGTTCAAATCTGTTAGTTGAATGCACAGAACAGAAAGAAGTTTCATACAATGCTTCTGTGTAGTTTATATTTGAACATATTCTTCTTTCCACTATTACCCACTTAGCGCTACGAATGTCCAGTTGCATTTTCTACATACAGAGTGTTTCAAAACTGCTCAATCAAAAGTATGGTTTAACTCTGTTAGCTGAATGCTCAGATCAGAAAGAAGTTTCACAGAATGCTTCTGTGTAGTTTATATTTGAATATATTCCTTTTTCCACTACTACTCTCTTAGCCCTCCAAATGTCCAGTTGCATTTTCTACAGAAAGAGTGTTCAGATCTGCTCAATCAAAAGTATGGTTTAACTCTGTTAGCTGAATGCACAGATCAGAAAGAAGTTTCACAGAATGATTCTGTGTAGTTTATATTTGGAGACATTCCTTTTTCCACTATTACCCTCTTAGCGCTCCAAATCTCCACTTGCATTTTCTACAGAAAGAGTGTTTCAGAACGGCTCAATCAAAACTAAGGTTCAACTCTTTTAGTTGAACAAACAGAACAGAAAAAAGTTTCACACAATTCTTCTGTGTAGTTTTTATTTGTAGACATTCTTTTTCCCAATATAGGCCTCTTAGCGCTCAGAATGTCCAATTGCAGTTTCTACAGAAAGAGTGTTTCAGAACGGCTCAATCAAAAGTAAGGTTCAACTCTGTTAGTTGAATGCACAGAACAGAAAGAAGTTTCATACAATGCTTCTGTGTAGTTTATATTTGAACATATTCTTTTTTCCACTATTACCCACTTAGCGCTAGGAATGTCCAGTTGCATTTTCTACAGACAGAGTGTTTCAAAACTGCTCAATCAAAAGTATGGTTTAACTCTGTTAGCTGAATGCTCAGATCAGAAAGAAGTTTCACAGAATGCTTCTGTGTACTTTATATTTGAATATATTCCTTTTTCCACTACTACGCTCTTAGCGCTCCAAATGTCCAGTTGCATTTTCTACAGAAAGAGTGTTCAGATCTGCTCAATCAAAAGTATGGTTTAACTCTGTTAGCTGAATGCACAGATCAGAAAAATGATTCACCGAATGATTCCGTGTAGTTTATATTTGAAGACATTCCTTTTTCCACTATTACCCACTTAGCGCTCCGAATCTCCACTTGCATTTTCTACAAAAAGAGTGTTTCATAACTGCTCAATCAAAAATATGTTTTATCTCTGTTAACTGAATTTACAGATCAGAAATAAGTTTCACAGAATGCATCTGTGTAGTTTTTATTTGAAGATATTCTTTTTCCCAATGTAGGCCTCTTAGCGCTTAGCATGTCCAATTGCAGTTTCTACAGAAAGAGTGTTTCAGAACGGCTCAATCAAAAGTAAGGTTCAACTCTGTTAGTTGAATGCACAGAACAGAAAGAATTTTCACAGAATGCTACTGTGTAGTTTATATTTGAATATATTCCTTTTTCCACTATTACCCTCTTAGCGCTCCGAATGTCCACTTGCATTTTCTACAGAAAGAGTGTTCAGAACTGCTAAATCAAAAGAATGGTTTAACTCTGTTAGCTTAATGAACATATCAGAAATAAGTTTCACACAATGCTTCTGTGTAGTTTTTATTTGAAGATATTATTTTTCCCAATAGAGGCCTCTTAGCGCTCAGAATGTCCAATTGCAGTTTCTACAGAAAGAGTGTTTCAGAAAGGCTCAATCAAAACTAAGGTTCAACTCTGTTAGTTGAATGCACAGAACAGAAAGAAATTTCATACAATGCTTCTGTGTAGTTTATATTTGAACATATTCTTTTTTCCACTATTACCCACTTGGCGCTACGAATGTCCAGTTGCATTTTCTACAGAAAGAGTGTTCAGATCTGCTCAATCAAAAGTATGGTTTAACTCTGTTAGCTGAATGCACAGATCAGAAAGAAGTTTCACAGAATGATTCTGTGTAGTTTATATTTGGAGACATTCCTTTTTCCACTATTACCCTCTTAGCGCTCCGAATCTCCACTTGCATTTTCTACAGAAAGAGTGTTTCAGAACGGCTCAATCAAAACTAAGGTTCAACTCTTTTAGTTGAACAAACAGAACAGAAAGAAGTTTCACACAATTCTTCTGTGTAGTTTTTATTTGTAGACATTCTTTTTCCCAATATAGGCCTCTTAGCGCTCAGAATGTCCAATTGCAGTTTCTACAGAAAGAGTGTTTCTGAACGGCTCAATCAAAAGTAAGGTTCAACTCTGTTAGTTGAATGCACAGAACAGAAAGAAGTTTCATACAATGTTTCTGTGTAGTTTATATTTGAACATATTCTTTTTTCCACTATTACCCACTTAGCGCTACGAATGTCCAGTTGCATTTTCTACAGACAGAGTGTTTCAAAACTGCTCAATCAAAAGTATGGTTTAAATCTGTTAGCTGAATGCTCAGATCAGAAAGAAGTTTCACAGAATGCTTCTGTGTAGTTTATATTTGAATATATTCCTTTTTCCACTACTACGCTCTTAGCGCTCCAAATGTCCAGTTGCATTTTCTACAGAAAGAGTGTTCAGATCTGCTCAATCAAAAGTATGGTTTAACTCTGTTAGCTGAATGCACAGATCAGAAAGAAGTTTCACCGAATGATTCCGTGTAGTTTATATTTGAAGACATTCCTTTTTCCACTATGACCCTCTTAGCGCTCCGAATCTCCACTTGCATTTTCTACAAAAAGAGTGTTTCATAACTGCTCAATCAAAAATATGTTTTATCTCTGTTAACTGAATTTACAGATCAGAAATAAGTTTCACAGAATGCATCTGTGTAGTTTTTATTTGAAGATATTCTTTTTCCCAATGTAGGCCTCTTAGAGCTTAGCATGTCCAATTGCACTTTCTACAGAAAGAGTGTTTCAGAACGGCTCAATCAAAAGTAAGGTTCAACTCTGTTAGTTGAATGCACAGAACAGAAAGAATTTTCACAGAATGATACTGTGTAGTTTATATTTGAATATATTCCTTTTTCCACTATTACCCTCTTAGCGCTCCGAATGTCCACTTGCATTTTCTACAGAAAGAGTGTTCAGAACTGCGCAATCAAAAGTATGGTTTAACTCTGTTAGCTGAATGCACAGATCAGAAAGAAGTTTCACCGAATGATTCCGTGTAGTTTATATTTGTAGACATTCCTTTTTCCACTATTACCCACTTAGCGCTCCGAATCTCCACTTGCATTTTCTACAAAAAGAGTGTTTCATAACTGCTCAATCAAAAATATGTTTTATCTCTGTTAACTGAATTTACAGATCAGAAATAAGTTTCACAGAATGCATCTGTGTAGTTTTTATTTGAAGATATTCTTTTTCCCAATGTAGGCCTCTTAGCGCTTAGCATGTCCAATTGCAGTTTCTACAGAAAGAGTGTTTCAGAACGGCTCAATCAAAAGTAAGGTTCAACTCTGTTAGTTGAATGCACAGAACAGAAAGAATTTTCACGGAATGCTACTGTGTAGTTTATATTTGAATATATTCCTTTTTCCACTATTACCCTCTTAGCGCTCCGAATGTCCACTTGCATTTTCTACAGAAAGAGTGTTCAGAACTGCGCAATCAAAAGAATGGTTTAACTCTGTTAGCTTAATGAACATATCAGAAATAAGTTTCACACAATGCTTCTGTGTAGTTTTTATTTGAAGATATTATTTTTCCCAATAGAGGCCTCTTAGCGCTCAGAATGTCCAATTGCAGTTTCTACAGAAAGAGTGTTTCAGAAAGGCTCAATCAAAACTAAGGTTCAACTCTGTTAGTTGAATGCACAGAACAGAAAGAAATTTCATACAATGCTTCTGTGTAGTTTATATTTGAACATATTCTTTTTTCCACTATTACCCACTTGGCGCTACGAATGTCCAGTTGCATTTTCTACAGAAAGAGTGTTCAGATCTGCTCAATCAAAAGTATGGTTTAACTCTGTTAGCTGAATGCACAGATCAGAAAGAAGTTTCACAGAATGATTCTGTGTAGTTTATATTTGGAGACATTCCTTTTTCCACTATTACCCTCTTAGCGCTCCGAATCTCCACTTGCATTTTCTACAGAAAGAGTGTTTCAGAACGGCTCAATCAAAACTAAGGTTCAACTCTTTTAGTTGAACAAACAGAACAGAAAGAAGTTTCACACAATTCTTCTGTGTAGTTTTTATTTGTAGACATTCTTTTTCCCAATATAGGCCTCTTAGCGCTCAGAATGTCCAATTGCAGTTTCTACAGAAAGAGTGTTTCTGAACGGCTCAATCAAAAGTAAGGTTCAACTCTGTTAGTTGAATGCACAGAACAGAAAGAAGTTTCATACAATGTTTCTGTGTAGTTTATATTTGAACATATTCTTTTTTCCACTATTACCCACTTAGCGCTACGAATGTCCAGTTGCATTTTCTACAGACAGAGTGTTTCAAAACTGCTCAATCAAAAGTATGGTTTAAATCTGTTAGCTGAATGCTCAGATCAGAAAGAAGTTTCACAGAATGCTTCTGTGTAGTTTATATTTGAATATATTCCTTTTTCCACTACTACGCTCTTAGCGCTCCAAATGTCCAGTTGCATTTTCTACAGAAAGAGTGTTCAGATCTGCTCAATCAAAAGTATGGTTTAACTCTGTTAGCTGAATGCACAGATCAGAAAGAAGTTTCACCGAATGATTCCGTGTAGTTTATATTTGAAGACATTCCTTTTTCCACTATGACCCTCTTAGCGCTCCGAATCTCCACTTGCATTTTCTACAAAAAGAGTGTTTCATAACTGCTCAATCAAAAATATGTTTTATCTCTGTTAACTGAATTTACAGATCAGAAATAAGTTTCACAGAATGCATCTGTGTAGTTTTTATTTGAAGATATTCTTTTTCCCAATGTAGGCCTCTTAGAGCTTAGCATGTCCAATTGCACTTTCTACAGAAAGAGTGTTTCAGAACGGCTCAATCAAAAGTAAGGTTCAACTCTGTTAGTTGAATGCACAGAACAGAAAGAATTTTCACAGAATGATACTGTGTAGTTTATATTTGAATATATTCCTTTTTCCACTATTACCCTCTTAGCGCTCCGAATGTCCACTTGCATTTTCTACAGAAAGAGTGTTCAGAACTGCGCAATCAAAAGTATGGTTTAACTCTGTTAGCTGAATGCACAGATCAGAAAGAAGTTTCACCGAATGATTCCGTGTAGTTTATATTTGTAGACATTCCTTTTTCCACTATTACCCACTTAGCGCTCCGAATCTCCACTTGCATTTTCTACAAAAAGAGTGTTTCATAACTGCTCAATCAAAAATATGTTTTATCTCTGTTAACTGAATTTACAGATCAGAAATAAGTTTCACAGAATGCATCTGTGTAGTTTTTATTTGAAGATATTCTTTTTCCCAATGTAGGCCTCTTAGCGCTTAGCATGTCCAATTGCAGTTTCTACAGAAAGAGTGTTTCAGAACGGCTCAATCAAAAGTAAGGTTCAACTCTGTTAGTTGAATGCACAGAACAGAAAGAATTTTCACGGAATGCTACTGTGTAGTTTATATTTGAATATATTCCTTTTTCCACTATTACCCTCTTAGCGCTCCGAATGTCCACTTGCATTTTCTACAGAAAGAGTGTTCAGAACTGCGCAATCAAAAGAATGGTTTAACTCTGTTAGCTTAATGAACATATCAGAAATAAGTTTCACACAATGCTTCTGTGTAGTTTTTATTTGAAGATATTATTTTTCCCAATAGAGGCCTCTTAGCGCTCAGAATGTCCAATTGCAGTTTCTACAGAAAGAGTGTTTCAGAAAGGCTCAATCAAAATTAAGGTTCAAATCTGTTAGTTGAATGCACAGAACAGAAAGAAGTTTCATACAATGCTTCTGTGTAGTTTATATTTGAACATATTCTTCTTTCCACTATTACCCACTTAGCGCTACGAATGTCCAGTTGCATTTTCTACATACAGAGTGTTTCAAAACTGCTCAATCAAAAGTATGGTTTAACTCTGTTAGCTGAATGCTCAGATCAGAAAGAAGTTTCACAGAATGCTTCTGTGTAGTTTATATTTGAATATATTCCTTTTTCCACTACTACTCTCTTAGCCCTCCAAATGTCCAGTTGCATTTTCTACAGAAAGAGTGTTCAGATCTGCTCAATCAAAAGTATGGTTTAACTCTGTTAGCTGAATGCACAGATCAGAAAGAAGTTTCACAGAATGATTCTGTGTAGTTTATATTTGGAGACATTCCTTTTTCCACTATTACCCTCTTAGCGCTCCAAATCTCCACTTGCATTTTCTACAGAAAGAGTGTTTCAGAACGGCTCAATCAAAACTAAGGTTCAACTCTTTTAGTTGAACAAACAGAACAGAAAAAAGTTTCACACAATTCTTCTGTGTAGTTTTTATTTGTAGACATTCTTTTTCCCAATATAGGCCTCTTAGCGCTCAGAATGTCCAATTGCAGTTTCTACAGAAAGAGTGTTTCAGAACGGCTCAATCAAAAGTAAGGTTCAACTCTGTTAGTTGAATGCACAGAACAGAAAGAAGTTTCATACAATGCTTCTGTGTAGTTTATATTTGAACATATTCTTTTTTCCACTATTACCCACTTAGCGCTACGAATGTCCAGTTGCATTTTCTACAGACAGAGTGTTTCAAAACTGCTCAATCAAAAGTATGGTTTAACTCTGTTAGCTGAATGCTCAGATCAGAAAGAAGTTTCACAGAATGCTTCTGTGTACTTTATATTTGAATATATTCCTTTTTCCACTACTACGCTCTTAGCGCTCCAAATGTCCAGTTGCATTTTCTACAGAAAGAGTGTTCAGATCTGCTCAATCAAAAGTATGGTTTAACTCTGTTAGCTGAATGCACAGATCAGAAAAATGATTCACCGAATGATTCCGTGTAGTTTATATTTGAAGACATTCCTTTTTCCACTATTACCCACTTAGCGCTCCGAATCTCCACTTGCATTTTCTACAAAAAGAGTGTTTCATAACTGCTCAATCAAAAATATGTTTTATCTCTGTTAACTGAATTTACAGATCAGAAATAAGTTTCACAGAATGCATCTGTGTAGTTTTTATTTGAAGATATTCTTTTTCCCAATGTAGGCCTCTTAGCGCTTAGCATGTCCAATTGCAGTTTCTACAGAAAGAGTGTTTCAGAACGGCTCAATCAAAAGTAAGGTTCAACTCTGTTAGTTGAATGCACAGAACAGAAAGAATTTTCACAGAATGCTACTGTGTAGTTTATATTTGAATATATTCCTTTTTCCACTATTACCCTCTTAGCGCTCCGAATGTCCACTTGCATTTTCTACAGAAAGAGTGTTCAGAACTGCGCAATCAAAAGAATGGTTTAACTCTGTTAGCTTAATGAACATATCAGAAATAAGTTTCACACAATGCTTCTGTGTAGTTTTTATTTGAAGATATTATTTTTCCCAATAGAGGCCTCTTAGCGCTCAGAATGTCCAATTGCAGTTTCTACAGAAAGAGTGTTTCAGAAAGGCTCAATCAAAACTAAGGTTCAACTCTGTTAGTTGAATGCACAGAACAGAAAGAAATTTCATACAATGCTTCTGTGTAGTTTATATTTGAACATATTCTTTTTTCCACTATTACCCACTTGGCGCTACGAATGTCCAGTTGCATTTTCTACAGAAAGAGTGTTCAGATCTGCTCAATCAAAAGTATGGTTTAACTCTGTTAGCTGAATGCACAGATCAGAAAGAAGTTTCACAGAATGATTCTGTGTAGTTTATATTTGGAGACATTCCTTTTTCCACTATTACCCTCTTAGCGCTCCGAATCTCCACTTGCATTTTCTACAGAAAGAGTGTTTCAGAACGGCTCAATCAAAACTAAGGTTCAACTCTTTTAGTTGAACAAACAGAACAGAAAGAAGTTTCACACAATTCTTCTGTGTAGTTTTTATTTGTAGACTTTCTTTTTCCCAATATAGGACTCTTAGCGCTCAGAATGTCCAATTGCAGTTTCTACAGAAAGAGTGTTTCAGAACGGCTCAATCAAAAGTAAGGTTCAACTCTGTTAGTTGAATGCACAGAACAGAAAGAAGTTTCATACAATGCTTCTGTGTAGTTTATATTTGAACATATTCTTTTTTCCACTATTACCCACTTAGCGCTACGAATGTCCAGTTGCATTTTCTACAGACAGAGTGTTTCAAAACTGCTCAATCAAAAGTATGGTTTAACTCTGTTAGGTGAATGCTCAGATCAGAAAGAAGTTTCACCGAATGCTTCTGTGTAGTTTATATTTGAATATATTCCTTTTTCCACTACTACGCTCTTAGCGCTCCAAATGTCCAGTTGCATTTTCTACACAAAGAGTGTTCAGATCTGCTCAATCAAAAGTATGGTTTAACTCTGTTAGCTGAATGCACAGATCAGAAAGAAGTTTCACCGAATGATTCTGTGTAGTTTATATTTGAAGACATTCCTTTTTCCACTATTACCCTCTTAGCGCTCCGAATCTCCACTTGCATTTTCTACAAAAAGAGTGTTTCATATCTGCTCAATCAAAAATATGTTTTATCTCTGTTAACTGAATTTACAGATCAGAAATAAGTTTCACAGAATGCATCTGTGTAGTTTTTATTTGAAGATATTATTTTTCCCAATGTAGGCCTCTTAGCGCTTAGCATGTCCAATTGCAGTTTCTACAGAAAGAGTGTTTCAGAACGGCTCAATTAAAAGTAAGGTTCAACTCTGTTAGTTGAATGCACAGAACAGAAAGAATTTTCACAGAATGCTACGGTGTAGTTTATATTTGAATATATTCCTTTTTCCACTATTACCCTCTTAGCGCTCAGAATGTCCACTTGCATTTTCTAAAGAAAGAGTGTTCAGAACTGCACAATCAAAAGTATGGTTTAACTCTGTTAGCTTAATGAACATATCAGAAATAAGTTTCACACAATGCTTCTGTGTAGTTTTTATTTGAAGATATTTTTTTTCCCAATATAGGCCTCTGAGCGCTCAGAATGTCCAATTGCAGTTTCTACAGAAAGAGTGTTTCAGAAAGGCTCAATCAAAACTAAGGTTCAACTCTGTTAGTTGAATGCACAGAACAGAAAGAAATTTCATACAATGCTTCTGTGTAGTTTATATTTGAACATATTCTTTTTTCCACTATTACCCACTTGGCGCTACGAATGTCCAGTTGCATTTTCTACAGACAGAGTGTTTCAAAACTACTCAATCAAAAGTATGGTTTAACTCTGTTAGCTGAATGCTCAGATCAGAAAGAAGTTTCACAGAATGCTTCTGTGTAGTTTATATTTGAATATATTCCTTTTTCCACTACTACTCTCTTAGCGCTCCAAATGTCCAGTTGCATTTTCTACAGAAAGAGTGTTCAGATCTGCTCAATCAAAAGTATGGTTTAACTCTGTTAGCTAAATGCACAGATCAGAAAGAAGTTTCACAGAATGATTCTGTGTAGTTTATATTTGGAGACATTCCTTTTTCCACTATTACCCTCTTAGCGCTCCGAATCTCCACTTGCATTTTCTACAGAAAGAGTGTTTCAGAACGGCACAATCAAAACTAAAGTTCAACTCCTTTAGTTGAACAAACAGAACAGAAAGAAGTTTCACACAATTCTTCTGTGTTGTTTTTATTTGTAGACATTCTTTTTCCCAATATAGGCCTCTTAGCGCTCAGAATGTCCAATTGCAGTTTCTACAGAAAGAGTGTTTCAGAACGGCTCAATCAAAAGTAAGGTTCAACTCTGTTAATTGAACGCACAGAACAGAAAGAAGTTTCATACAATGCTTCTGTGTAGTTTATATTTGAACATATTCTTTTTTCCACTATTACCCACTTAGCGCTACGAATGTCCAGTTGCATTTTCTACAGACAGAGTGTTTCAAAACTGCTCAATCACAAGTATGGTTTAACTCTGTTAGCTGAATGCTCAGATCAGAAAGAAGTTTCACAGAATGCTTCTGTGTAGTTTATATTTGAATATATTCCTTTTTCCACTACTACGCTCTTAGCGCTCCAAATGTCCAGTTGCATTTTCTACAGAAAGAGTGTTCAGATCTGCTCAATCAAAAGTATGGTTTAACTCTGTTAGCTGAATGCACAGATCAGAAAGAAGTTTCACCGAATGATTCTGTGTAGTTTATATTTGAAGACATTCCTTTTTCCACTATTACACCCTTAGCGCTCCGAATCTCCAATTGCATTTTCTACAAAAAGAGTGTTTCATAACTGCTCAATCAAAAATATGTTTTATCTCTGTTAACTGAATTTACAGATCAGAAATAAGTTTCACAGAATGCATCTGTGTAGTTTTTATTTGAAGATATTCTTTTTCCCAATGTATGCCTCTTAGCGCTTAGCATGTCCAATTGCAGTTTCTACAGAAAGAGTGTTTCAGAACGGCTCAATCAAAAGTAAGGTTCAACTCTGTTAGTTGAATGCACAGAACAGAAAGTATTTTCACAGAATGCTACTGTGTAGTTTATATTTGAATATATTCCTTTTTCCACTATTACCCTCTTAGCGCTCCGAATGTCCACTTGCAGTTTCTACAGAAAGAGTGTTCAGAACTGCGCAATCAAAAGTATGGTTTAACTCTGTTAGCTTAATGAACATATCAGAAATAAGTTTCACACAATGCTTCTGTGTAGTTTTTATTTGAAGATATTATTTTTCCCAATAGAGGCCTCTTAGCGCTCAGAATGTCCAATTGCAGTTTCTACGGAAAGAGTGTTTCAGAAAGGCTCAATCAAAAGTAACGTTCAACTCTGTTAGTTGAATGTACAGAACAGAAAGAAGTTTCATACAATGCTTCTGTGTAGTTTATATTTGAACATATTCTTTTTTCCACTATTACCCACTTGGCGCTACGAATGTCCAGTTGCATTTTCTACAGACAGAGTGTTTCAAAACTGCTCCATCAAAAGTATGGTTTAACTCTCTTAGCTGAATGCTCAGATGAGAAAGAAGTTTCACAGAATGCTTCTGTGTAGTTTATATTTGAATATATTCCTTTTTCCACTACTACTCTCTTAGCGCTCCAAATGTCCAGTTGCATTTTCTACAGAAAGAGTGTTCAGATCTGCTCAATCAAAAGTATGGTTTAACTCTGTTAGCTGAATGCACAGATCAGAAAGAAGTTTCACAGAATGATTCTGTGTAGTTTATATTTGGAGACATTCCTTTTTCCACTATTACCCTCTTAGCGCTCCGAATCTCCACTTGCATTTTCTACAGAAAGAGTGTTTCAGAACGGCTCAATCAAAACTAAGGTTCAACTCTTTTAGTTGAACAAACAGAACAGAAAGAAGTTTCACACAATTCTTCTGTGTAGTTTTTATTTGTAGACATTCTTTTTCCCAATATAGGCCTCTTAGCGCTCAGAATGTCCAATTGCAGTTTCTACAGAAAGAGTGTTTCAGAACGGCTTAATCAAAAGTAAGGTTCAACTCTGTTAGTTGAATGCACAGAACAGAAAGAAGTTTCATACAATGCTTCTGTGTAGTTTATATTTAAACATATTCTTTTTTCCACTATTACCCACTTAGCGCTACGAATATCCAGTTGCATTTTCTACAGACAGAGTGTTTCAAAACTGCTCAATCAAAAGTATGGTTTAACTCTGTTAGCTGAATGCTCAGATCAGAAAGAAGTTTCACAGAATGCTTCTGTGTAGTTTATATTTGAATATATAACTTTTTCCACTACTACGCTCTTAGCGCTCCAAATGTCCAGTTGCATTTTCTACAGAAAGAGTGTTCAGATCTGCTCAGTCAAAAGTATGGTTTAACACTGTTAGCTGAATGCACAGATCAGAAAGAAGTTTCACCGAATGATTCCCTGTAGTTTATATTTGTAGACATTCCTTTTTCCACTATTACCCACTTAGCGCTCCGAATCTCCACTTGCATTTTCTACAAAAAGAGTGTTTCATAACTGCTCAATCAAAAATATGTTTTATCTCTGTTAACTGAATTTACAGATCAGAAATAAGTTTCACAGAATGCATCTGTGTAGTTTTTATTTGAAGATATTATTCTTCCCAATGTAGGCCTCTTAGCGCTTAGCATGTCCAATTGCATTTTCTACAGAAAGAGTGTTTCAGAACGGCTCAATCAAAAGTAAGGTTCAACTCTGTTAGTTGAATGCACAGAACAGAAAGAATTTTCACGGAATGCTACTGTGTAGTTTATATTTGAATATATTCCTTTTTCCACTATTACCCTCTTAGCGCTCCGAATGTCCACTTGCATTTTCTACAGAAAGAGTGTTCAGAACTGCGCAATCAAAAGAATGGTTTAACTCTGTTAGCTTAATGAACATATCAGAAATAAGTTTCACACAATGCTTCTGTGTAGTTTTTATTTGAAGATATTATTTTTCCCAATAGAGGCCTCTTAGCGCTCAGAATGTCCAATTGCAGTTTCTACAGAAAGAGTGTTTCAGAAAGGCTCAATCAAAAGTAAGGTTCAACTCTGTTAGTTGAATGCACAGAACAGAAAGTAGTTTCATACAATGCTTCTGTGTAGTTTATATTTGAACATATTCTTCTTTCCACTATTACCCACTTAGCGCTACGAATATCCAGTTGCATTTTCTACAGACAGAGTGTTTCAAAACTGCTCAATCAAATGTATGGTTTAACTCTGTTAGCTGAATGCTCAGATCAGAAAGAAGTTTCACAGAATGCTTCTGTGTAGTTTATATTTGAATATATTCCTTTTTCCACTACTACGCTCTTAGCGCTCCAAATGTCCAGTTGCATTTTCTACAGAAAGAGTGTTCAGATCTGCTCAATCAAAAGTATGGTTTAACTCTGTTAGCTGAATGCACAGATCAGAAAGAAGTTTCACAGAATGATTCTGTGTAGTTTATATTTGGAGACATTCCTTTTTCCACTATTACCCTCTTAGCGCTCCAAATCTCCACTTGCATTTTCTACAGAAAGAGTGTTTCAGAACGGCTCAATCAAAACTAAGGTTCAACTCTTTTAGTTGAACAAACAGAACAGAAAGAAGTTTCACACAATTCTTCTGTGTAGTTTTTATTTGTAGACATTCTTTTTCCCAATATAGGCCTCTTAGCGCTCAGAATGTCCAATTGCAGTTTCTACAGAAAGAGTGTTTCAGAACGGCTCAATCAAAAGTAAGGTTCAACTCTGTTAGTTGAATGCACAGAACAGAAAGAAGTTTCATACAATGCTTCTGTGTAGTTTATATTTGAACATATTCTTTTTTCCACTATTACCCACTTAGCGCTACGAATGTCCAGTTGCATTTTCTACAGACAGAGTGTTTCAAAACTGCTCAATCAAAAGTATGGTTTAACTCTGTTAGCTGAATGCTCAGATCAGAAAGAAGTTTCACAGAATGCTTCTGTGTACTTTATATTTGAATATATTCCTTTTTCCACTACTACGCTCTTAGCGCTCCATATGTCCAGTTGCATTTTCTACAGAAAGAGTGTTCAGATCTGCTCAATCAAAAGTATGGTTTAACTCTGTTAGCTGAATGCACAGATCAGAAAGATGATTCACCGAATGATTCCGTGTAGTTTATATTTTAAGACATTCCTTTTTCCACTATTACCCACTTAGCGCTCCGAATCTCCACTTGCATTTTCTACAAAAAGAGTGTTTCATAACTGCTCAATCAAAAATATGTTTTATCTCTGTTAACTGAATTTACAGCTCAGAAATAAGTTTCACAGAATGCATCTGTGTAGTTTTTATTTGAAGATATTCTTTTTCCCAATGTAGGCCTCTTAGCGCTTAGCATGTCCAATTGCAGTTTCTACAGAAAGAGTGTTTCAGAACGGCTCAATCAAAAGTAAGGTCCAATTCTGTTAGTTGAATGCACAGAACAGAAAGAATTTTCACGGAATGCTACTGTGTAGTTTATATTTGAATATATTCCTTTTTCCACTATTACCCTCTTAGCGCTCCGAATGTCCACTTGCATTTTCTACAGAAAGAGTGTTCAGAACTGCGCAATCAAAAGAATGGTTTAACTCTGTTAGCTTAATGAACATATCAGAAATAAGTTTCACACAATGCTTCTGTGTAGTTTTTATTTGAAGATATTATTTTTCCCAATAGAGGCCTCTTAGCGCTCAGAATGTCCAATTGCAGTTTCTACAGAAAGAGTGTTTCAGAAAGGCTCAATCAAAAGTAAGGTTCAACTCTGTTAGTTGAATGCACAGAACAGAAAGAAGTTTCATACAATGCTTCTGTGTAGTTTATATTTGAACATATTCTTTTTTCCACTATTACCCAATTAGCGCTAAGAATGTCCAGTTGCATTTTCTACAGACAGAGTGTTTCAAAACTGCTCAATCAAAAGTATGGTTTAACTCTGTTAGTGGAATTCTCAGATCAGAAAGAAGTTTCACAGAATGCTTCTGTGTAGTTTATATTTGAATATATTCCTTTTTCCACTACTACTCTCTTAGCGCTCCAATTGTCCAGTTGCATTTTCTACAGAAAGAGTGTTCAGATCTGCTCAATCAAAAGTATGGTTTAACTCTGTTAGCTGAAAGCACAGATCAGAAAGAAGTTTCACAGAATGATTCTGTGTAGTTTATATTTGGAGACATTACTTTTTCCACTATTACCCTCTTAGCGCTCCGAATCTCCACTTGCATTTACTACAGAAAGAGTGTTTCAGAACGGCTCAATCAAAACTAAGGTTCAACTCTTTTAGTTGAACAAACAGAACAGAAAGAAGTTTCACACAATTCTTCTGTGTAGTTTTTATTTGTAGACATTCTTTTTCCCAATATAGGCCTCTTAGCGCTCAGAATGTCCAATTGCAGTTTCTACAGAAAGAGTGTTTCAGAACGGCTCAATCAAAAGTAAGGTTCAACTCTGTTAGTTGAATGCACAGAACAGAAAGAAATTTCATACAATGCTTCTGTGTAGTTTATATTTGAACATATTCTTTTTTCCACTATTACCCACTTAGCGCTACGAATGTCCAGTTGCATTTTCTACAGACAGAGTGTTTCAAAACTGCTCAATCAAAAGTATGGTTTAACTCTCTTAGCTGAATGCTCAGATCCGAAAGAAGTTTCACAGAAGGCTTCTGTGTAATTTATATTTGAATATATTCCTTTTTCCACTAGTACTCTCTTAGCGCTCCAAATGTCCAGTTGCATTTTCTACAGAAAGAGTGTTCAAATCTGCTCAATCAAAAGTATGTTTTAACTCTGTTAGCTGAATGCACAGATCAGAAAGAAGTTTCACAGAATGATTCTGTGTAGTTTATATTTGGAGACATTCCTTTTTCCACTATTACCCTCTTAGCGCTCCAAATCTCCACTTGCATTTTCTACAGAAAGAGTGTTTCAGAACGGCTCAATCAAAACTAAGGTTCAACTCTTTTAGTTGAACAAACAGAACAGAAAGTAGTTTCACACAATTCTTCTGTGTAGTTTTTATTTGTAGACATTCTTTTTCCCAATATAGGCCTCTTAGCGCTCAGAATGTCCAATTGCAGTTTCTACAGAAAGAGTGTTTCAGAACGGCTCAATCAAAAGTAAGGTCCAATTCTGTTAGTTGAATGCACAGAACAGAAAGAATTTTCACGGAATGCTACTGTGTAGTTTATATTTGAATATATTCCTTTTTCCACTATTACCCTCTTAGCGCTCCGAATGTCCACTTGCATTTTCTACAGAAAGAGTGTTCAGAACTGCGCAATCAAAAGAATGGTTTAACTCTGTTAGCTTAATGAACGTATCAGAAATAAGTTTCACACAATGCTTCTGTGTAGTTTTTATTTGAAGATATTATTTTTCCCAATAGAGGCCTCTTAGCGTTCAGAATGTCCAATTGCAGTTTCTACAGAAAGAGTGTTTCAGAAAGGCTCAATCAAAAGTAAGGTTCAACTCTGTTAGTTGAATGCACAGAACAGAAAGAAGTTTCATACAATGCTTCTGTGTAGTTTATATTTGAACATATTCTTTTTTCCACTATTACCCAATTAGCGCTAAGAATGTCCAGTTGCATTTTCTACAGACAGAGTGTTTCAAAACTGCTCAATCAAAAGTATGGTTTAACTCTGTTAGTGGAATTCTCAGATCAGAAAGAAGTTTCACAGAATGCTTCTGTGTAGTTTATATTTGAATATATTCCTTTTTCCACTACTACTCTCTTAGCGCTCCAATTGTCCAGTTGCATTTTCTACAGAAAGAGTGTTCAGATCTGCTCAATCAAAAGTATGGTTTAACTCTGTTAGCTGAAAGCACAGATCAGAAAGAAGTTTCACAGAATGATTCTGTGTAGTTTATATTTGGAGACATTACTTTTTCCACTATTACCCTCTTAGCGCTCCGAATCTCCACTTGCATTTACTACAGAAAGAGTGTTTCAGAACGGCTCAATCAAAACTAAGGTTCAAATCTTTTAGTTGAACAAACAGAACAGAAAGAAGTTTCACACAATTCTTCTGTGTAGTTTTTATTTGTAGACATTCTTTTTCCCAATATAGGCCTCTTAGCGCTCAGAATGTCCAATTGCAGTTTCTACAGAAAGAGTGTTTCAGAACGGATCAATCAAAAGTAAGGTTCAACTCTGTTAGTTGAATGCACAGAACAGAAAGAAATTTCATACAATGCTTCTGTGTAGTTTATATTTGAACATATTCTTTTTTCCACTATTACCCACTTAGCGCTACGAATGTCCAGTTGCATTTTCTACAGACAGAGTGTTTCAAAACTGCTCAATCAAAAGTATGGTTTAACTCTCTTAGCTGAATGCTCAGATCCGAAAGAAGTTTCACAGAAGGCTTCTGTGTAATTTATATTTGAATATATTCCTTTTTCAACTAGTACTCTCTTAGCGCTCCAAATGTCCAGTTGCATTTTCTACAGAAAGAGTGTTCAAATCTGCTCAATCAAAAGTATGTTTTAACTCTGTTAGCTGAATGCACAGATCAGAAAGAAGTTTCACAGAATGATTCTGTGTAGTTTATATTTGGAGACATTCCTTTTTCCACTATTACCCTCTTAGCGCTCCAAATCTCCACTTGCATTTTCTACAGAAAGAGTGTTTCAGAACGGCTCAATCAAAACTAAGGTTCAACTCTTTTAGTTGAACAAACAGAACAGAAAGTAGTTTCACACAATTCTTCTGTGTAGTTTTTATTTGTAGACATTCTTTTTCCCAATATAGGCCTCTTAGCGCTCAGAATGTCCAATTGCAGTTTCTACAGAAAGAGTGTTTCAGAACGGCTCAATCAAAAGTAAGGATCAAAACTGTTAGTTGAATGCACAGAACAGAAAGAAGTTTCATACAATGCTTCTGTGTAGTTTATATTTGAACATATTCTTTTTTCCACTATTACCCACTTAGCGCTACGAATGTCCAGTTGCATTTTCTACAGACAGAGTGTTTCAAAACTGCTCAATCAAAAGTATGGATTAACTCTGTTAGCTGAATGCTCAGATCAGAAAGAAGTTTCACAGAATGCTTCTGTGTAGTTTATATTTGAATATATTCCTTTTTCCTCTACTACGCTCTTAGCGCTCGAAATGTCCAGTTGCATTTTCTACAGAAAGAGTGTTCAGATCTGCTCAATCAAAAGTATGGTTTAACTCTGTTAGCTGAATGCACAGTTCAGAAAGAAGTTTCACCGAATGATTCCGTGTAGTTTATATTTGAAGACATTCCTTTTTCCACTATTACCCACTTAGCGCTCCGAATCTCCACTTGCATTTTCTACAAAAAGAGTGTTTCATAACTGCTCAATCAAAAATATGTTTTATCTCTGTTAACTGAATTTACAGATCAGAAATAAGTTTCACAGAATGCATCTGTGTAGTTTTTATTTGAAGATATTCTTTTTCCCAATGTAGGCCTCTTAGCGCTTAGCATGTCCAATTGCAGTTTCTACAGAAAGAGTGTTTCAGAACGGCTCAATCAAAAGTAAGGTTCAACTCTGTTAGTTGAATGCACAGAACAGAAAGAATTTTCACAGAATGCTACTGTGTAGTTTATATTTGAATATATTCCTTTTTCCAATATTACCCTCTTAGCGCTCCGAATGTCCACTTGCATTTTCTACAGAAAGAGTGTTCGGATCTGTGCAATCAAAAGTATGGTTTAACTCTGTTAGCTTAATGAACATATCAGAAATAAGTTTCGCACAATGCTTCTGTGTAGTTTTTATTTGAAGATATTATTTTTCCCAATAGAGGCCTCTTAGCGCTCAGAATGTCCAATTGCAGTTTCTACAGAAAGAGTGTTTCCGAAAGGCTCAATCAAAAGTAAGGTTCAACTCAGTTAGTTGAATGCACAGAACAGAAAGAAGTTTCATACAATGCTTCTGTGTAGTTTATATTTGAACATATTCTTTTTTCCACTATTACCCACTTAGCGCTACGAATGTCCAGTTGCATTTTCTACAGACAGAGTGTTTCAAAACTGCTCAATCAAAAGTATGGTTTAACTCTGTTTGCGGAATGCTCAGATCAAAAAGAAGTTTCACAGAATGCTTCTGTGTAGTTTATATTTGAATATATTCCTTTTTCCACTACTACTCTCTTAGCGCTTCAAATGTCCAGTTGCATTTTCTACAGAAAGAGTGTTCAGATCTGCTCAATCAAAAGTATGGTTTAACTCTGTTAGCTGAATGCACAGATCAGAAAGAAGTTTCACAGAATGATTCTGTGTAGTTTATATTTGGAGACATTCCTTTTTCCACTATTACCTTCTTAGCGCTCCGAATCTCCACTTGCATTTTCTACAGAAAGTGTGTTTCAGAACGGCTCAATCAAAACTAAGGTTCAACTCTTTTAGTTGAACAAACAGAACAGAAAGAAGTTTCACACAATTCTTCTGTGTAGTTTTTATTTGTAGACATTCTTTTTCCCAATATAGGCCTCTTAGCGCTCAGAATGTCCAATTGCAGTCTCTACAGAAAGAGTGTTTCAGAAAGGCTCAATCAAAAGTAAGGTTCAACTCTGTTAGTTGAATGCACAGAACAGAAAGAAGTTTCATACAATGCTTCTGTGTAGTTTATATTTGAACATATTCTTTTTTCCACTATTACCCAATTAGCGCTAAGAATGTCCAGTTGCATTTTCTACAGACAGAGTGTTTCAAAACTGCTCAATCAAAAGTATGGTTTAACTCTGTTAGTGGAATTCTCAGATCAGAAAGAAGTTTCACAGAATGCTTCTGTGTAGTTTATATTTGAATATATTCCTTTTTCCACTACTACTCTCTTAGCGCTCCAATTGTCCAGTTGCATTTTCTACAGAAAGAGTGTTCAGATCTGCTCAATCAAAAGTATGGTTTAACTCTGTTAGCTGAAAGCACAGATCAGAAAGAAGTTTCACAGAATGATTCTGTGTAGTTTATATTTGGAGACATTACTTTTTCCACTATTACCCTCTTAGCGCTCCGAATCTCCACTTGCATTTACTACAGAAAGAGTGTTTCAGAACGGCTCAATCAAAACTAAGGTTCAACTCTTTTAGTTGAACAAACAGAACAGAAAGAAGTTTCACACAATTCTTCTGTGTAGTTTTTATTTGTAGACATTCTTTTTCCCAATATAGGCCTCTTAGCGCTCAGAATGTCCAATTGCAGTTTCTACAGAAAGAGTGTTTCAGAACGGCTCAATCAAAAGTAAGGTTCAACTCTGTTAGTTGAATGCACAGAACAGAAAGAAATTTCATACAATGCTTCTGTGTAGTTTATATTTGAACATATTCTTTTTTCCACTATTAACCACTTAGCGCTACGAATGTCCAGTTGCATTTTCTACAGACAGAGTGTTTCAAAACTGCTCAATCAAAAGTATGGTTTAACTCTCTTAGCTGAATGCTCAGATCCGAAAGAAGTTTCACAGAAGGCTTCTGTGTAATTTATATTTGAATATATTCCTTTTTCCACTAGTAATCTCTTAGCGCTCCAAATGTCCAGTTGCATTTTCTACAGAAAGAGAGTTCAAATCTGCTCAATCAAAAGTATGGTTTAACTCTGTTAGCTGAATGCACAGATCAGAAAGAAGTTTCACAGAATGATTCTGTGTAGTTTATATTTGGAGACATTCCTTTTTCCACTATTACCCTCTTAGCGCTCCAAATCTCCACTTGCATTTTCTACAGAAAGAGTGTTTCAGAACGGCTCAATCAAAACTAAGGTTCAACTCTTTTAGTTCAACAAACAGAACAGAAAGTAGTTTCACACAATTCTTCTGTGTAGTTTTTATTTGTAGACATTCTTTTTCCCAATATAGGCCTCTTAGCGCTCAGAATGTCCAATTGCAGTTTCTACAGAAAGAGTGTTTCAGAACGGCTCAATCAAAAGTAAGGATCAAAACTGTTAGTTGAATGCACAGAACAGAAAGAAGTTTCATACAATGCTTCTGTGTAGTTTATATTTGAACATATTCTTTTTTCCACTATTACCCACTTAGCGCTACGAATGTCCAGTTGCATTTTCTACAGACAGAGTGTTTCAAAACTGCTCAATCAAAAGTATGGATTAACTCTGTTAGCTGAATGCTCAGATCAGAAAGAAGTTTCACAGAATGCTTCTGTGTAGTTTATATTTGAATATATTCCTTTTTCCACTACTACGCTCTTAGCGCTCGAAATGTCCAGTTGCATTTTCTACAGAAAGAGTGTTCAGATCTGCTCAATCAAAAGTATGGTTTAACTCTGTTAGCTGAATGCACAGTTCAGAAAGAAGTTTCACCGAATGATTCCGTGTAGTTTATATTTGAAGACATTCCTTTTTCCACTATTACCCACTTAGCGCTCCGAATCTCCACTTGCATTTTCTACAAAAAGAGTGTTTCATAACTGCTCAATCAAAAATATGTTTTATCTCTGTTAACTGAATTTACAGATCAGAAATATGTTTCACAGAATGCATCTGTGTAGTTTTTATTTGAAGATATTATTTTTCCCAATGTAGGCCTCTTAGCGCTTAGCATGTCCAATTGCAGTTTCTACAGAAAGAGTGTTTCAGAACGGCTCAATCAAAAGTAAGGTTCAACTCTGTTATTTGAATGCACAGAACAGAAAGGATTTTCACAGAATGCTACTGTGTAGTTTATATTTGAATATATTCCTTTTTCCACTATTACCCTCTTAGCGCTCCGAATGTCCACTTGCATTTTCTACAGAAAGAGTGTTCGGATCTGTGCAATCAAAAGTATGGTTTAACTCTGTTAGCTTAATGAACATATCAGAAATAAGTTTCGCACAATGCTTCTGTGTAGTTTTTATTTGAAGATATTATTTTTCCCAATAGAGGCCTCTTAGCGCTCAGAATGTCCAATTGCAGTTTCTACAGAAAGAGTGTTTCCGAAAGGCTCAATCAAAAGTAAGATTCAACTCTGTTAGTTGAATGCACAGAACAGAAAGAAGTTTCATACAATGCTTCTGTGTAGTTTATATTTCAACATATTCTTTTTTCCACTATTACCCACTTAGCGCTACGAATGTCCAGTTGCATTTTCTACAGACAGAGTGTTTCAAAACTGCTCAATCAAAAGTATGGTTTAACTCTGTTTGCGGAATGCTCAGATCAGAAAGAAGTTTCACAGAATGCTTCTGTGTAGTTTATATTTGAATATATTCCTTTTTCCACTACTACTCTCTTAGCGCTCCAAATGTCCAGTTGCATTTTCTACAGAAAGAGTGTTCAGATCTGCTCAATCAAAAGTATGGTTTAACTCTGTTAGCTGAATGCACAGATCAGAAAGAAGTTTCACAGAATGATTCTGTGTAGTTTATATTTGGAGACATTCCTTTTTCCACTATTACCTTCTTAGCGCTCCGAATCTCCACTTGCATTTTCTACAGAAAGAGTGTTTCAGAACGGCTCAATCAAAACTAAGGTTCAACTCTTTTAGTTGAACAAACAGAACAGAAAGAAGTTTCACACAATTCTTCTGTGTAGTTTTTATTTGTAGACATTCTTTTTCCCAATATAGGCCTCTTAGCGCTCAGAATGTCCAATTGCAGTTTCTACAGAAAGAGTGTTTCAGAACGGCTCAATCAAAAGTAAGGTTCAACTCTGTTAGTTGAATGCACAGAACAGAAAGAAGTTTCATACAATGCTTCTGTGTAGTTTATATTTGAACATATTCTTTTTTCCACTATTACCCACTTAGCGCTACGAATGTCCAGTTGCATTTTCTACAGACAGAGTGTTTCAAAACTGCTCAATCAAAAGTATGGTTTAACTCTGTTAGCTGAATGCTCAGATCAGAAAGGAGTTTCACAGAATGCTTCTGTGTAGTTTATATTTGAATATATTCCTTTTTCCCCTACTACGCTCTTAGCGCTCCAAATGTCCAGTTGCATTTTCTACAGAAAGAGTGTTCAGATCTGCTCAATCAAAAGTATGGTTTAACTCTGTTAGCTGAATGCACAGATCAGAAAGAAGTTTCACCGAATAATTCCGTGTAGTTTATATTTGAAGACATTCCTTTTTCCACTATTACCTTCTTAGCGCTCCGAATCACCACTTGCATTTTCTACAAAAAGAGTGTTTCATAACTGCTCAATCAAAAATATGTTTTATCTCTGTTAACTGAATTTACAGATCAGAAATATGTTTCACAGAATGCATCTGTGTAGTTTTTATTTGAAGATATTCTTTTTCCCAATGTAGGCCTCTTAGCGCTTAGCATGTCCAATTGCAGTTTCTACAGAAAGAGTGTTTCAGAACGGCTCAATCAAAAGTAAGGTTCAACACTGTTAGTTGAATGCACAGAACAGATAGAATTTTCACAGAATGCTACTGTGTAGTTTATATTTGAATATATTCCTTTTTCCACTATTACCCTCTTAGCGCTCCGAATGTCCACTTGCATTTTCTACAGAAAGAGTGTTCAGAACTGCGCAATCAAAAGTATGGTTTAACTCTGTTAGCTTAATGAACATATCAGAAATAAGTTTCACACAATGCTTCTGTGTAGTTTTTATTTGAAGATATTATTTTTCCCAATATAGGCCTCTTAGCGCTCAGAATGTCCAATTGCAGTTTCTACAGAAAGAGTGTTTCAGAAAGGCTCAATCAAAAGTAAGGTTCAATTCTGTTAGTTGAATGCACAGAACAGAAAGTAGTTTCATACAATGCTTCTGTGTAGTTTATATTTGAACATATTCTTTTTTCCACTATTACCCACTTAGCGCTACGAATGTCCAGTTGCATTTTCTACAGACAGAGGGTTTCAAAACTGCTCAATCAAAAGTATGGTTTAACTCTGTTAGCTGAATGCTCAGATCAGAAAGAAGTTTCACAGAATGCTTCTGTGTAGTTTATATTTGAATATATTCCTTTTTCCACTACTACTCTCTTAGCGCTCCAAATGTCCAGTTGCATTTTCTACAGAAAGAGTGTTCAGATCTGCTCAATCAAAAGTATGGTTTAACTCTGTTAGCTGAATGCACAGATCAGAAAGAAGTTTCACAGAATGATTCTGTGTAGTTTATATTTGGAGACATTCCTTTTTCCACTATTACCTTCTTAGCGCTCCGAATCTCCACTTGCATTTTCTACAGAAAGAGTGTTTCAGAACGGCTCAATCAAAACTAAGGTTCAACACTTTTAGTTGAACAAACAGAACAGAAAGAAGTTTCACACAATTCTTCTGTGTAGTTTTTATTTGTAGACATTCTGTTTCCCAATATAGGCCTCTTAGCGCTCAGAATTTCCAATTGCAGTTTCTACAGAAAGAGTGTTTCAGAAAGGCTCAATCAAAAGTAAGGTTCAACTCTGTTAGTTGAATGCACAGAACAGAAAGAAGTTTCATACAATGCTTCTGTGTAGTTTATATTTGAACATATTCTTTTTTCCACTATTACCCAATTAGCGCTAAGAATGTCCAGTTGCATTTTCTACAGACAGAGTGTTTCAAAACTGCTCAATCAAAAGTATGGTTTAACTCTGTTAGTGGAATTCTCAGATCAGAAAGAAGTTTCACAGAATGCTTCTGTGTAGTTTATATTTGAATATATTCCTTTTTCCACTACTACGCTCTTAGCGCTCCAAATGTCCAGTTGCATTTTCTACAGAAAGAGTGTTCAGATATGCTCAATCAAAAGTATGGTTTAACTCTGTTAGCTGAATGCACAGATCAGAAAGATGATTCACCGAATGATTCCGTGTAGTTCATATTTGAAGACATTCCTTTTTCCACTATTACCCACTTAGCGCTCCGAATCTCCACTTGCATTTTCTACAAAAAGAGTGTTTCATAACTGCTGAATCAAAAATATGTTTTATCTCTGTTAACTGAATTTACAGATCAGAAATAAGTTTCACAGAATGCATCTGTGTAGTTTTTATTTGAAGATATTCTTTTTCCCAATGTAGGCCTCTTAGCGCTTAGCATGTCCAATTGCAGTTTCTACAGAAAGAGTGTTTCAGAACGGCTCAATCAAAAGTAAGGTTCAACTCTGTTAGTTGAATGCACAGAACAGAAAGAATTTTCACGGAATGCTACTGTGTAGTTTATATTTGAATATATTCCTTTTTCCACTATTACCCTCTTAGCGCTCCGAATGTCCACTTGCATTTTCTACAGAAAGAGTGTTCAGAACAGCGCAATCAAAAGTATGGTTTAACTCTGTTAGCTTAATGAACATATCAGAAATAAGTTTCACACAATGCTTCTGTGTAGTTTTTATTTGAAGATATTATTTTTCGCAATATAGGCCTCTTAGCGCTCAGAATGTCCAATTGCAGTTTCTACAGAAAGAGTGTTTCAGAAAGGCTCAGTCAAAAGCAAGGTTCAACTCTGTTAGTTGAATGCACAGAACAGAAAGAAGTTTCATACAATGCTTCTGTGTAGTTTATATTTGAACATATTCTTTTTTCCACTATTACCCACTTAGCGCTACGAATGTCCAGTTGCATTTTCCACAGACAGAGTGTTTCAAAACTGCTCAATCAACAGTATGGTTTAACTCAGTTAGCTGAATGCTCAGATCAGAAAGAAGTTTCACAGAATGCTTCTGTGTAGTTTATATTTGAATATATTCCTTTTTCCGCTACTACTCTCTTAGCGCTCCAAATGTCCAGTTGCATTTTCTACAGAAAGAGTGTTCAGATCTGCTCAATCAAAAGTATGGTTTAACTCTGTTAGCTGAATGCACAGATCAGAAAGAAGTTTCACAGAATGATTCTGTGTAGTTTATATTTGGAGACATTCCTTTTTCCACTATTACGCTCTTAGCGCTCCGAATCTCCACTTGCATTTTCTACAGAAAGAGTGTTTCAGAACGGCTCAATCAAAACTAAGGTTCAACTCTTTTAGTTGAACAAACAGAACAGAAAGATGTTTCACACAATTCTTCTGTGTAGTTTTTATTTGTAGACATTCTTTTTCCCAATATAGGCCTCTTAGCGCTCAGAATGTCCAATTGCAGTTTCTACAGAAAGAGTCTTTCAGAACGGCTCAATCAAAAGTAAGGTTCAACTCTGTTAGTTGAATGCACAGAACTGACAGAAGTTTCATACAATGCTTCTGTGTAGTTTATATTTGAACATATTCTTTTTTCCACTATTACCCACTTAGCGCTACGAATGTCCAGTTGCATTTTCTACAGACAGAGTGTTTCCAAACTGCTCAATCAAAAGTATGGTTTAACTCTGTTAGCTGAATGCTCAGATCAGAAAGAAGTTTCACAGAATGCTTCTGTGTAGTTTATATTTGAATATATTCCTTTTTCCACTACTACGCTCTTAGCGCTCCAAATGTCCAGTTGCATTTTCTACAGAAAGAGTGTTCAGATCTGCTCAATCAAAAGTATGTTTTAACTCTGTTAGCTGAATGCACAGATCAGAAAGAAGTTTCACCGAATGATTCCGTGTAGTTTATATTTGAAGACATTCCTTTTTCCACTATTACCCACTTAGCGCTCCGAATCTCCACTTGCATTTTCTACAAAAAGAGTGTTTCATAACTGCTCAATCAAAAATATGTTTTATCTCTGTTAACTGAATTTACAGATCAGAAATAAGTTTCACAGAATGCATCTGTGTAGTTTTTATTTGAAGATATTCTTTTTCCCAATGTAGGCCTCTTAGCGCTTAGCATGTCCAATTGCAGTTTCTACAGAAAGAGTGTTTCAGAACGGCTCAATCAAAAGTAAGGTTCAACTCTGTTAGTTGAATGCACAGAACAGAAAGAAGTTTCATACAATGCTACTGTGTAGTTTATATTTGAACATATTCTTTTTTCCACTATTACCCACTTAGCGCTACGAATGTCCAGTTGCATTTTCTACAGACAGAGTGTTTCAAAACTGCTCAATCAAAAGTATGGTTTAACTCTGTTAGCTGAATGCTCAGATCAGAAAGAAGTTTCACAGAATGCTTCTGTGTAGTTTATATTTGAATATATTCCTTTTTCCCCTATTACCCTCTTAGCGCTCCGAATGTGCACTTGCATTTTCTACAAAAAGAGTGTTCAGAACTGCGCAATCAAAAGTATGGTTTAACTCTGTTAGCTGAATGCTCAGAACAGAAAGAAGTTTCACAGAATTCTTCTGTGTAGTTTATATTTGAATATATTCCTTTTTCCACTACTACTCTCTTAGCGCTCCAAATGTCCAGGTGCATTTTCTACAGAAAGAGTGTTCAGATCTGCTCAATCAAAAGTATGTTTTAACTCTGTTAGCTGAA
Source organism: Symphalangus syndactylus (assembly GCF_028878055.3). Lineage (NCBI taxonomy): Eukaryota > Metazoa > Chordata > Mammalia > Primates > Hylobatidae > Symphalangus > Symphalangus syndactylus. Next base: position 154,297,028 of record NC_072425.2, read on the forward strand.
TGCACAGTTCAGAAAGAAGTTTCACCGAATGATTCCGTGTAGTTTATAATTGAAGACATTCCTTTTTCCACTATTACCCACTTAGCGCTCCGAATCTCCACTTGCATTTTCTACAAAAAGAGTGTTTCATAACTGCTCAATCAAAAATATGTTTTATCTCTGTTAACTGAATTTACAGATCAGAAATAAGTTTCACAGAATGCATCTGTGTAGTTTTTATTTGAAGATATTATTTTTCCCAATGTAGGCCTCTTAGCGCTTAGCATGTCCAATTGCAGTTTCTACAGAAAGAGTGTTTCAGAACGGCTCAATCAAAAGTAAGGTTCAACTCTGTTAGTTGAATGCACAGAACAGAAAGAATTTTCACAGAATGCTTCTGTGTAGTTTATATTTGAATATATTCCTTTTTCCACTACTACGCTCTTAGCGCTCCAAATGTCCAGTTGCATTTTCTACAGAAAGAGTGTTCAGATCTGCTCTATCAAAAGTATGGTTTAACTCTGTTAGCTGAATGCACAGATCAGAAAGAAGTTTCACCGAATGATTCCGTGTAGTTTATATTTGAAGACATTACTTTTTCCACTATTACCTTCTTAGCGCTCCGAATCACCACTTGCATTTTCTACAAAAAGAGTGTTTCATAACTGCTCAATCAAAAATATGTTTTATCTCTGTTAACTGAATTTACAGATCAGAAATAAGTTTCACAGAATGCATCTGTGTAGTTTTTATTTGAAGATATTCTTTTTCCCAATGTAGGCCTCTTAGCGCTTAGCATGTCCAATTGCAGTTTCTACAGAAAGAGTGTTTCAGAAAGGCTCAATCAAAAGTAAGGTTCAACACTGTTAGTTGAATGCACAGAACAGAAAGAATTTTCACACAATGCTACTGTGTAGTTTATATTTGAATATATTCCTTTTTCCCCTATTACCCTCTTAGCGCTCCGAATGTCCACTTGCATTTTCTACAGAAAGAGTGTTCAGAACTGCGCAATCAAAAGTATGGTTTAACTCTGTTAGCTTAATGAACATATCAGAAATAAGTTTCACACAATGCTTCTGTGTAGTTTTTATTTGAAGATATTCTTTTTCCCAATATAGGCCTCTTAGCGCTCAGAATGTCCAATTGCAGTTTCTACAGAAGGAGTGTTTCTGAACGGCTCAATCAAAAGTAAGGTTCAACTCTGTTAGTTGAATGCACAGAACAGAAAGAAGTTTCATACAATGCTCCTGTGTAGTTTATATTTGAACATATTCTTTTTTCCACTATTACCCACTTAGCGCTACGAATGTCCAGTTGCATTTTCTACAGACAGAGTGTTTCAAAACTGCTCAATCAAAAGTATGGTTTAACTCTGTTAGCTGAATGCTCAGATCAGAAAGATGTTTCACAGAATGCTTCTGTGTAGTTTATATTTGAATATATTCCTTTTTCCCCTATTACCCTCTTAGCGCTCTGAATCTCCACTTGCATTTTCTACAAAAAGAGTGTTTCATAACTGCTCAATCAAAAATAGGTTTTATCTCTGTTACCTGAATTTACAGATCAGAAATAAGTTTCACAGAATGCATCTGTGTAGTTTTTATTTGAAGATATTCTTTTTCCCAATGTAGGCCTCTTAGCGCTTAGCATGTCCAATTGCAGTTTCTACAGAAAGAGTGTTTCAGAACGGCTCAATCAAAAGTAAGGTTCAACTCTGTTAGTTGAATGCACAGAACAGAAAGTATTTTCACAGGATGCTACTGTGTAGTTTATATTTGAATATATTCCTTTTTCCACTATTACCCTCTTAGCGCTCCGAATGTCCACTTGCATTTTCTACAGAAAGAGTGTTCAGAACAGCGCAATCAAAAGTATGGTTTAACTCTGTTAGCTTAATGAACATATCAGAAATAAGTTTCACACAATGCTTCTGTGTAGTTTTTATTTGAAGATATTATTTTTCGCAATATAGGCCTCTTAGCGCTCAGAATGTCCAATTGCAGTTTCTACAGAAAGAGTGTTTCAGAACGGCTCAATCAAAAGTAAGGTTCAACTCTGTTAGTTGAATGCACAGAACAGAAAGAAGTTTCATACAATGCTTCTGTGTAGTTTATATTTGAACATATTCTTTTTTCCACTATTACCCACTTAGCGCTACGAATGTCCAGTTGCATTTTCTACAGACAGAGTGTTTCAAAACTGCTCAATCAAAAGTATGGTTTAACTCTGTTAGCTGAATGCTCAGATCAGAAAGAAGTTTCACAGAATGCTTCTGTGTAGTTTATATTTGAATATATTCCTTTTTCCACGACTACGCTCTTAGCGCTCCAAATGTCCAGTTGCATTTTCTATAGAAAGAGTGTTCAGATCTGCTCAATCAAAAGTATGGTTTAACTCTGTTAGCTGAATGCACAGATCAGAAAGAAGTTTCACCGAATGATTCCGTGTAGTTTATATTTGAAGACATTCCTTTTTCCACTATTACCCACTTAGCGCTCCGAATCTCCACTTGCATTTTCTACAAAAAGAGTGTTTCATAACTGCTCAATCAAAAGTATGTTTTATCTCTGTTAACTGAATTTACAGATCAGAAATAAGTTTCACAGAATGCATCTGTGTAGTTTTTAGTTGAAGATATTCTTTTTCCCAATGTAGGCCTCTTAGCGCTTAGCATGTCCAATTGCAGTTTCTACAGAAAGAGTGTTTCAGAACGGCTCAATCAAAAGTAAGGTTCAACTCTGTTAGTTGAATGCACAGAACAGAAAGAATTTTCACAGAATGCTACTGTGTAGTTTATATTTGACTATATTCCTTTTTCCACTATTACCCTCTTAGCGCTCCGAATGTCCACTTGCATTTTCTACAGAAAGAGTGTTCAGAACTGCGCAATCAAAAGTATGGTTTAACTCTGTTAGCTTAATGAACATATCAGAAATAAGTTTCACACAATGCTTCTGTGTAGTTTTTATTTGAAGATATTATTTTTCCCAGTAGAAGCCTCTTAGCGCTCAGAATGTCCAATTGCAGTTTCTACAGAAAGAGTGTTTCAGAAAGGCTCAATCAAAAGTAAGGTTCAACTCTGTTAGTTGAATGCACTGAACAGAAAGAAGTTTCATACAATGCTTCTGTGTAGTTTATATTTGAACATATTCTTTTTTCCACTATTACCCACTTAGCGCTACGAATGTCCAGTTGCATTTTCTAGAGACAGAGTGTTTCAAAACTGCTCAATCAAAAGTATGGTTTAACTCTGTTAGCTGAATGCTCAGATTAGAAAGAAGTTTCACAGAATGCTTCTGTGTAGTTTATATTTGAATATATTCCTTTTTCCACTACTACTCTCTTAGCGCTCCAAATATCCAGTTGCATTTTCTACAGAAAGAGTGTTCAGATCTGCTCAATCAAAAGTATGGTTTAACTCTGTTAGCTGAATGCACAGATCAGAAAGAAGTTTCACAGAATGATTCTGTGTAGTTTATATTTGGAGACATTCCTTTTTCCACTATTACCCTCTTAGCGCTCCGAATCTCCACTTGCATTTTCTACAGAAAGAGTGTTTCAGAACGGCTCAATCAAAACTAAGGTTCAACTCTTTTTGTTGAACAAACAGAACAGAAAGAAGTTTCACACAATTCTTCTGTGTAGTTTTTATTTGTAGACATTCTTTTTCCCAATATAGGCCTCTTAGCGCTCAGAATGTCCAATTGCAGTTTCTACAGAAAGAGTGTTTCAGAACGGCTCAATCAAAAGTAAGGTTCAACTCTGTTAGTTGAATGCACACAACAGAAAGAAGTTTCATACAATGCTTCTGTGTAGTTTATATTTGAACATATTCTTTTTTCCACTATTACCCACTTAGCGCTACGAATGTCCAGTTGCATTTTCTACAGACAGAGTGTTTCAAAACTGCTCAATCAAAAGTATGGTTTAACTCTGTTAGCTGAATGCTCAGATCAGAAAGAAGTTTCACAGAATGCTTCTGTGTAGTTTATATTTGAATATATTCCTTTTTCCACTACTACGCTCTTAGCGCTCCAAATGTCCAGTTGCATTTTCTACAGAAAGAGTGTTCAGATCTGCTCAATCAAAAGTATGGTTTAACTCTGTTAGCTGAATGCACAGATCAGAAAGAAGTTTCACCGAATGATTCCGTGTAGTTTATATTTGAAGACATTACTTTTTCCACTATGAACCTCTTAGCGCTCCGAAACTCCACTTGCATTTTCTACAGAAAAAGTGTTTCAGAACGGCTCAATCAAAACTAAGGTTCAACTCTTTTAGTTGAACAAACAGAACAGAAAGAAGTTTCACACAATTCTTCTGTGTAGTTTTTATTTGTAGACATTCTTTTTCCCAATATAGGCCTCTTAGCGCTCAGAAGGTCCAATTGCAGTTTCTACAGAAAGAGTGTTTCAGAACGGCTCAATCAAAAGTACGGTTCAAATCTGTTAGTTGAATGCACCGAACAGAAAGAAGTTTCATACAATGCTTCTGTGTAGTTTATATTTGAACATATTCTTTTTTCCACTATTACCCACTTAGCGCTACGAATGTCCAGTTGCATTTTCTACAGACAGAGTGTTTCAAAACTGCTCAATCAAAAGTATGGTTTAAATCTGTTAGCTGAATGCTCAGATCAGAAAGTAGTTTCACAGAATGCTACTGTGTAGTTTATATTTGAATATATTCCTTTTTCCACTATTACCCTCTTAGCGCTCCGAATGTCCACTTGCATTTTCTACAGAAAGAGTGTTCAGAACTGCGCAATCAAAAGTATGGTTTAAGTCTGTTAGCTGAATGCACAGATCACAAAGAAGTTTCACAGAATGATTCTGTGTAGTTTATATTTGGAGACATTCCTTTTTCCACTATTACCCTCTTAGCGCTCCGAACCTCCACTTGCATTTTCTACAAAAAGAGTGTTTCATAACTGCTCAATCAAAAATATGTTTTATCTCTGTTAACTGAATTTACAGATCGGAAATAAGTTTCACAGAATGCATCTGTGTAGTTTTTGTTTGAAGATATTCTTTTTCCCAATGTAGGCCTCTTAGCGCTTAGCATTTCCAATTGCAGTTTCTACAGAAAGAGTGTTTCAGAACGGCTCAATCAAAAGTAAGGTTCAACTCTGTTAGTTGAATGCACAGAACAGAAAGGATTTTCACAGAATGCTACTGTGTAGTTTATATTTGAATATATTCCTTTTTCCACTATTACCCTCTTAGCGCTCCGAATGTCCAATTGCATTTTCTACAGAAAAAGTGTTTAGAACTGCGCAATCAAAAGTATGGTTTAACTCTGTTACCTTAATGAACATATCAGAAATAAGTTTCACACAATGCTCCTGTGTAGTTTTTATTTGAAGATATTATTTTTCCCAATATAGGCCTCTTAGCCCTCAGAATGTCCAAATGCAGATTCTACAGAAAGAGTGTTTCAGAAAGGCTCAATCAAAAGTAAGGTTCAACTCTGTTAGTTGAATGCACAGAACAGAAAGAAGTTTCATACAATGCTTCTGTGTAGTTTATATTTGAACATATTCTTTTTTCCACTATTACCCACTTAGCGCTACGAATGTCCAGTTGCATTTTCTACAGACAGAGTGTTTCAAAACTGCTCAATCAAAAGTATGGTTTAACTCTGTTAGCTGAATGCTCAGATCAGAAAGAAGTTTCACAGAATGCTTCTGTGTAGTTTATATTTGAATATATTCCTTTTTCCACTACTACTCTCTTAGCGCTCCAAATGTCCAGTTGCATTTTCTACAGAAAGAGAGTTCAGATCTGCTCAATCAAAAGTATGGTTTAACTCTGTTAGCTGAATGCACAGATCAGAAAGAAGTTTCACAGAATGATTCTGTGTAGTTTATATTTGGAGACATTCCTTTTTCCACTATTACCCTCTTAGCGCTCTGAATCTCCACTTGCATTTTCTACAGAAAGAGTGTTTCAGAACGGCTCAATCAAAACTAAGGTTCAACTCTTTTAGTTGAACAAACAGAACAGAAAGAAGTTTCACACAATTCTTCCGTGTAGTTTTTATTTGTAGACATTCTTTTTCCCAATATAGGCCTCTTAGCGCTCAGAATGTCCAATTGCAGTTTCTACAGAAAGAGTGTTTCAGAACGGCTCAATCAAAAGTAAGGTTCAACTCTGTTAGTTGAATGCACACAACAGAAAGAAGTTTCATACAATGCTTCTGTGTAGTTTATATTTGAACATATTCTTTTTTCCACTATTACCCACTTAGCGCTACGAATGTCCAGTTGCATTTTCTACAGACAGAGTGTTTCAAAACTGCTCAATCAAAAGTATGGTTTAACTCTGTTAGCTGAATGCTCAGATCAGAAAGAAGTTTCACAGAATGCTTCTGTGTAGTTTATATTTGAATATATTCCTTTTTCCACTACTACGCTCTTAGCGCTCCAAATGTCCAGTTGCATTTTCTACAGAAAGAGTGTTCAGATCTGCTCAATCAAAAGTATGGTTTAACTCTGTTAGCTGAATGCACAGATCAGAAAGAAGTTTCACCGAATGATTCCGTGTAGTTTATATTTGAAGACATTACTTTTTCCACTATGAACCTCTTAGCGCTCCGAAACTCCACTTGCATTTTCTACAGAAAAAGTGTTTCAGAACGGCTCAATCAAAACTAAGGTTCAACTCTTTTAGTTGAACAAACAGAACAGAAAGAAGTTTCACACAATTCTTCTGTGTAGTTTTTATTTGTAGACATTCTTTTTCCCAATATAGGCCTCTTAGCGCTCAGAAGGTCCAATTGCAGTTTCTACAGAAAGAGTGTTTCAGAACGGCTCAATCAAAAGTACGGTTCAAATCTGTTAGTTGAATGCACAGAACAGAAAGAAGTTTCATACAATGCTTCTGTGTAGTTTATATTTGAACATATTCTTTTTTCCACTATTACCCACTTAGCGCTACGAATGTCCAGTTGCATTTTCTACAGACAGAGTGTTTCAAAACTGCTCAATCAAAAGTATGGTTTAAATCTGTTAGCTGAATGCTCAGATCAGAAAGTAGTTTCACAGAATGCTTCTGTGTAGTTTATATTTGAATATATTCCTTTTTCCACTACTACGCTCTTAGCGCTCCAAATGTCCAGTTGCATTTTCTACAGAAAGAGTGTTCAGATCTGCTCAATCAAAAGTATGGTTTAACTCTGTTAGCTGAATGCACAGATCAGAAAGAAGTTTCACCGAATGATTCCGTGTAGTTTATATTTGAAGACATTCCTTTTTCCACTATGACCCTCTTAGCGCTCCGAATCTCCACTTGCATTTTCTACAAAAAGAGTGTTTCATAACTGCTCAATCAAAAATATGTTTTATCTCTGTTAACTGAATTTACAGATCAGAAATAAGTTTCACAGAATGCATCTGTGTAGTTTTAATTTGAAGATATTCTTTTTCCCAATGTAGGCCTCTTAGAGCTTAGCATGTCCAATTGCACTTTCTACAGAAAGAGTGTTTCAGAACGGCTCAATCAAAAGTAAGGTTCAACTCTGTTAGTTGAATGCACAGAACAGAAAGAATTTTCACAGAATGCTACTGTGTAGTTTATATTTGAATATATTCCTTTTTCCACTATTACCCTCTTAGCGCTCCGAATGTCCACTTGCATTTTCTACAGAAAGAGTGTTCAGAACTGCGCAATCAAAAGTATGGTTTAAGTCTGTTAGCTGAATGCACAGATCACAAAGAAGTTTCACAGAATGATTCTGTGTAGTTTATATTTGGAGACATTCCTTTTTCCACTATTACCCTCTTAGCCCTCCGAACCTCCACTTGCATTTTCTACAAAAAGAGTGTTTCATAACTGCTCAATCAAAAATATGTTTTATCTCTGTTAACTGAATTTACAGATCGGAAATAAGTTTCACAGAATGCATCTGTGTAGTTTTTGTTTGAAGATATTCTTTTTCCCATTGTAGGCCTCTTAGCGCTTAGCATTTCCAATTGCAGTTTCTACAGAAAGAGTGTTTCAGAACGGCTCAATCAAAAGTAAGGTTCAACTCTGTTAGTTGAATGCACAGAACAGAAAGGATTTTCACAGAATGCTACTGTGTAGTTTATATTTGAATATATTCCTTTTTCCACTATTACCCTCTTAGCGCTCCGAATGTCCAATTGCATTTTCTACAGAAAAAGTGTTTAGAACTGCGCAATCAAAAGTATGGTTTAACTCTGTTACCTTAATGAACATATCAGAAATAAGTTTCACACAATGCTCCTGTGTAGTTTTTATTTGAAGATATTATTTTTCCCAATATAGGCCTCTTAGCGCTCAGAATGTCCAAATGCAGATTCTACAGAAAGAGTGTTTCAGAAAGGCTCAATCAAAAGTAAGGTTCAACTCTGTTAGTTGAATGCACAGAACAGAAAGAAGTTTCATACAATGCTTCTGTGTAGTTTATATTTGAACATATTCTTTTTTCCACTATTACCCACTTAGCGCTACGAATGTCCAGTTGCATTTTCTACAGACAGAGTGTTTCAAAACTGCTCAATCAAAAGTATGGTTTAACTCTGTTAGCTGAATGCTCAGATCAGAAAGAAGTTTCACAGAATGCTTCTGTGTAGTTTATATTTGAATATATTCCTTTTTCTACTACTACTCTCTTAGCGCTCCAAATGTCCAGTTGCATTTTCTACAGAAAGAGTGTTCAGATCTGCTCAATGAAAAGTATGGTTTAACTCTGTTAGCTGAATGCACAGATCAGAAAGAAGTTTCACAGAATGATTCTGTGTAGTTTATATTTGGAGACATTCCTTTTTCCACTATTACCCTCTTAGCGCTCCGAATCTCCACTTGCATTTTCTACAGAAAGAGTGTTTCAGAACGGCTCAATCAAAACTAAGGTTCAACTCTTTTAGTTGAACAAACAGAACAGAAAGAAGTTTCACACAATTCTTCTGTGTAGTTTTTATTTGTAGACATTCTTTTTCCCAATATAGGCCTCTTAGCGCTCGGAATGTCCAATTGCAGTTTCTACAGAAAGAGTGTTTCAGAACGGCTCAATCAAAAGTAAGGTTCAACTCTGTTAGTTGAATGCACAGAACAGAAAGAAGTTTCATACAATGCTTCTGTGTAGTTTATATTTGAACATATTCTTTTTTCCACTATTACCCACTTAGCGCTACGAATGTCCAGTTGCATTTTCTACAGACAGAGTGTTTCAAAACTGCTCAATCAACAGTATGGTTTAACTCTGTTAACTGAATGCTCAGATCAGAAAGAAGTTTCACAGAATGCTTCTGTGTAGTTTATATTTGAATATATTCCTTTTTCCACTACTACGCTCTTAGCGCTCCAAATGTCCAGTTGCATTTTCTACAGAAAGAGTGTTCAGATCTGCTCAATCAAAAGTATGGTTTAACTCTGTTAGCTGAATGCACAGATCAGAAAGAAGTTTCACCGAATGATTCCGTGTAGTTTATATTTGAAGACATTCCTTTTTCCACTATTACCCACTTAGCGCTCCGAATCTCCACTTGCATTTTCTACAAAAAGAGTGTTTCATAACTGCTCAATCAAAAATATGTTTTATCTCTGTTAACTGAATTTACAGATCAGAAATAAGTTTCACAGAATGCATCTGTGCAGTTTTTATTTGAAGATATTCTTTTTCCCAATGTAGGCCTCTTAGCACTTAGCATGTCCAATTGCAGTTTCTACAGAAAGAGTGTTTCAGAACGGCTCAATCAAAAGTAAGGTTCAACTCTCTTAGTTGAATGCACAGAACAGAAAGAATTTTCACAGAATGCTACTGTGTAGTTTATATTTGAATATATTCCTTTTTCCAGTATTACTCTCTTAGCGCTCCGAATGTCCACTTGCACTTTCTACAGAAAGAGTGTTCAGATCTGTGCAATCAAAAGTATGGTTTAACTCCGTTAGCTTAATGAACATATCAGAAATAAGTTTCACACAATGCTTCTGTGTAGTTTTTATTTGAAGATATTATTTTTCCCAATAGAGGCCTCTTAGCGCTCAGAATGTCCAATTGCAGTTTCTACAGAAAGAGTGTTTCAGAAAGGCTCAATCAAAAGTAAGGTTCAACTCTGTTAGTTGAATGCACAGAATAGAAAGAAGTTTCATACAATGCTTCTGTGTAGTTTATATTTGAACATATTATTTTTTCCACTATTACCCACTTAGCGCTACGAATGTCCAGTTGCATTTTCTACAGACAGAGTATTTCAAAACTGCTCAATCAAAAGTTTGGTTTAACTCTGTTAGCGGAATGCTCAGATCAGAAAGAAGTTTCACAGAATGCTTCTGTGTAGTTTATATTTGAATATATTCCTTTTTCCACTACTACTCTCTTAGCGCTCCAAATGTCCAGTTGCATTTTCTACAGAAAGAGTGTTCAGATCTGCTCAATCAAAAGTATGGTTTAACTCTGTTAGCTGAATGCACAGATCAGAAAGAAGTTTCACAGAATGATTCTGTGTAGTTTATATTTGGAGACATTCCTTTTTCCACTATTACCCTCTTAGCGATCGGAATCTCCACTTGCATTTTCTACAGAAAGAGTGTTTCAGAACGGCTCAATAAAAACTAAGGTTCAACTCTTTTAGTTGAACAAACAGAACAGAAAGTAGTTTCACACAATTCTTCCGTGTAGTTTTTATTTGTAGACATTCTTTTTCCCAATATAGGCCTCTTAGCGCTCCGAATGTGCACTTGCATTTTCTACAGAAAGAGTGTTCAGAACTGCGCAATCAAAAGTATGGTTTAATTCTGTTAGCTTAATGAACATATCAGAAATAAGTTTCACACAATGCTTCTGTGTAGTTTTTATTTGTAGACATTCTTTTTCCCAATATAGGCCTCTTAGCGCTCAGAATGTCCAATTGCAGTTTCTACAGAAAGAGTGTTTCTGAACGGCTCAATCAAAAGTAAGGTTCAACACTGTTAGTTGAATGCACAGAACAGAAAGAAGTTTCATACAATGCTTCTGTGTAGTTTATATTTGAACATATTCTTTTTTCCACTATTACCCACTTAGCGCTACGAATGTCCAGTTGCATTTTCTACAGACAGAGTGTTTCAAAACTGCTCAATCAAAAGTATGGTTTAACTCTGTTAGCTGAATGCTCAGATCAGAAAGAAGTTTCACAGAATGCTTCTGTGTAGTTTATATTTGAATATATTCCTTTTTCCCCTATTACCCTCTTAGCGCTCCGAATGTGCACTTGCATTTTCTACAGAAAGAGTGTTCAGAACTGCGCAATCAAAAGTATGGTTTAACTCTGTTAGCTTAATGAACATATCAGAAATAAGTTTCACACAATGCTTCTGTGTAGTTTTTATTTGAAGATATTATTTTTCCCAATATAGGCCTCTTAGCGCTCAGAATGTCCAATTGCAGTTTCTACAGAAAGAGTGTTTCAGAAAGGCTCAATCAAAAGTAAGGTTCAACTCTGTTAGTTGAATGCACAGAACAGAAAGAAGTTTCATACAATGCTTCTGTGTAGTTTATATTTGAACATATTCTTTTTTCCACTATAACCCACTTAGCGCTACGAATGTCCAGTTGCATTTTCTACAGACAGAGTGTTTCAAAACTGCTCAATCAAAAGTATGGTTTAACTCTGTTAGCTGAATGCTCAGATCAGAAAGAAGTTTCACAGAATGCTTCTGTGTAGTTTATATTTGAATATATTCCTTTTTCCACTACTACTCTCTTAGCGCTCCAAATGTCCAGTTGCATTTTCTACAGAAAGAGAGTTCAGATCTGCTCAATCAAAAGTATGGTTTAACTCTGTTAGCTGAATGCACAGATCAGAAAGAAGTTTCACAGAATGATTCTGTGTAGTTTATATTTGGAGACATTCCTTTTTCCACTATTACCCTCTTAGCGCTCTGAATCTCCACTTGCATTTTCTACAGAAAGAGTGTTTCAGAACGGCTCAATCAAAACTAAGGTTCAACTCTTTTAGTTGAACAAACAGAACAGAAAGAAGTTTCACACAATTCTTCCGTGTAGTTTTTATTTGTAGACATTCTTTTTCCCAATATAGGCCTCTTAGCGCTCAGAATGTCCAATTGCAGTTTCTACAGAAAGAGTGTTTCAGAACGGCTCAATCAAAAGTAAGGTTCAACTCTGTTAGTTGAATGCACAGAACAGAAAGAAGTTTCATACAATGCTTCTGTGTAGTTTATATTTGAACATATTCTTTTTTCCACTATTACCCACTTAGCGCTACGAATGTCCAGTTGCATTTTCTACAGACAGAGTGTTTCAAATCTGCTCAATCAAAAGTATGGTTTAACTCTGTTAGCTGAATGCACAGATCAGAAAGAAGTTTCACAGAATGCTTCTGTGTAGTTTATATTTGAATATATTCCTTTTTCCACTACTACGCTCTTAGCGCTCAAAATGTCCAGTTGCATTTTCTACAGAAAGAGTGTTCAGATCTGCTCAATCAAAAGTATGGTTTAACTCTGTTAGCTGAATGCACAGATCAGAAAGAAGTTTCACCGAATGATTCTGTGTAGTTTATATTTGAAGACATTCCTTTTTCCACTATTACCCCCTTAGCGCTCCGAATCTCCACTTGCATTTTCTACAAAAAGAGTGTTTCATAACTGCTCAATCAAAAATATGTTTTATCTCTGTTACCTGAATTTACAGATCAGAAATAAGTTTCACAGAATGCATCTGTGTAGTTTTTATTTGAAGATATTCTTTTTCCCAATGTAGGCCTCTTAGCGCTTAGCATGTCCAATTGCAGTTTCTACAGAAAGAGTGTTTCAGAACGGCTCAATCAAAAGTAAGGTTCAACTCTGTTAGTTGAATGCACAGAACAGAAAGGATTTTCACAGGATGCTACTGTGTAGTTTATATTTGAATATATTCCTTTTTCCACTATTACCCTCTTAGCGCTCCGAATGTCCACTTGCATTTTCTACAGAAAGAGTGTTCAGAACAGCGCAATCAAAAGTATGGTTTAACTCTGTTAGCTTAATGAACATATCAGAAATTAGTTTCACACAATGCTTCTGTGTAGTTTTTATTTGAAGATATTATTTTTCCCAATATAGGACTCTTAGCGCTCAGAATGTCCAATTGCAGTTTCTACAGAAAGAGTGTTTCAGAAAGGCTCAGTCAAAAGTCAGGTTCAACACTGTTAGTTGAATGCACAGAACAGAAAGTAGTTTCATACAATGCTTCTGTGTAGTTTATATTTGAACATATTCTTTTTTCCACTATTACCCACTTAGCGCTACGAATGTCCAGTTGCATTTTCTACAGACAGAGTGTTTCAAAACTGCTCAATCAACAGTATGGTTTAACTCTGTTAGCTGAATGCTCAGATCAGAAAGAAGTTTCACAGAATGCTTCTGTGTAGTTTATATTTGAATATATTACTTTTTCCACTACTACTCTCTTAGCGCTACAAATGTCCAGTTGCATTTTCTACAGAAAGAGTGTTCAGATCTGCTCAATCAAAAGTATGGTTTAACTCTGTTAGCTGAATGCACAGATCAGAAAGAAGTTTCACAGAATGATTCTGTGTAGTTTATATTTGGAGACATTGCTTTTTCCAGTATTACCCTCTTAGCGCTCCGAATCTCCACTTGCATTTTCTACAGAAAGAGTGTTTCAGAACGGCTCAATCAAAACTAAGGTTCAACTCTTTTAGTTGAACAAACAGAACAGAAAGAAGTTTCACACAATTCTTCTGTGTAGTTTTTATTTGTAGACATTCTTTTTCCCAATATATGCCTCTTAGCGCTCAGAATGTCCAATTGCAGTTTCTACAGAAAGAGTGTTTCAGAACGGCTCAATCAAAAGTAAGGTTCAACTCTGTTAGTTGAATGCACAGAACAGACAGAAGTTTCATACAATGCTTCTGTGTAGTTTATATTTGAACATATTCTTTTTTCCACTATTACCCACTTAGCGCTACGAATGTCCAGTTGCATTTTCTACAGACAGAGTGTTTCCAAACTGCTCAATCAAAAGTATGGTTTAACTCTGTTAGCTGAATGCTCAGATCAGAAAGAAGTTTCACAGAATGCTTCTGTGTAGTTTATATTTGAATATATTCCTTTTTCCACTACTACGCTCTTAGCGCTCCAAATGTCCAGTTGCATTTTCTATAGAAAGAGTGTTCAGATCTGCTCAATCAAAAGTATGGTTTAACTCTGTTAGCTGAATGCACAGATCAGAAAGAAGTTTCACCGAATGATTCCGTGTAGTTTATATTTGAAGACATTCCTTTTTCCACTATTACCCACTTAGCGCTCCGAATCTCCACTTGCATTTTCTACAAAAAGAGTGTTTCATAACTGCTCAATCAAAAATATGTTTTATCTCTGTTAACTGAATTTACAGATCAGAAATAATTTTCACAGAATGCATCTGTGTAGTTTTTAGTTGAAGATATTCTTTTTCCCAATGTAGGCCTCTTAGCGCTTAGCATGTCCAATTGCAGTTTCTACAGAAAGAGTGTTTCAGAACGGCTCAATCAAAAGTAAGGTTCAACCCTGTTATTTGAATGCACAGAACAGAAAGAATTTTCACAGGATGCTACTGTGTAGTTTATATATGACTATATTCCTTTTTCCACTATTACCCTCTTAGCGCTCCGAATGTCCACTTGCATTTTCTACAGAAAGAGTGTTCAGAACTGCGCAATCAAAAGTATGGTTTAACTCTGTTAGCTTAATGAACATATCAGAAATAAGTTTCACACAATGCTTCTGTGTAGTTTTTATTTGAAGATATTATTTTTCCCAATAGAGGCCTCTTAGCGCTCAGAATGTCCAATTGCAGTTTCTACAGAAAGAGTGTTTCAGAAAGGCTCAATCAAAAGTAAGGTTCAACTCTGTTAGTTGAATGCACAGAACAGAAAGAAGTTTCATACAATGCTTCTGTGTAGTTTATATTTGAACATATTCTTTTTTCCACTATTACCCACTTAGCGCTACGAATGTCCAGTTGCATTTTCTACAGACAGAGTGTTTCAAAACAGCTCAATCAAAAGTATGGTTTAACTCTGTTAGCTGAATGCTCAGATCAGAAAGAAGTTTCACAGAATGCTTCTGTGTAGTTTATATTTGAATATATTCCTTTTTCCACTACTACTCTCTTAGCGCTCCAAATGTCCAGTTGCATTTTCTACAGAAAGAGTGTTCAGATCTGCTCAATCAAAAGTATGGTTTAACTCTGTTAGCTGAATGCACAGAGCACAAAGAAGTTTCACAGAATGATTCTGTGTAGTTTATATATGGAGACATTCCTTTTTCCACTATTACCCTCTTAGCGCTCCGAATCTCCACTTGCATTTTCTACAGAAAGAGTGTTTCAGAACGGCTCAATCAAAACTAAGGTTCAACTCTTTTAGTTGAACAAACAGAACAGAAAGAAGTTTCACTCAATTCTTCTGTGTAGTTTTTATTTGTAGACATTCTTTTTCCCAATATAGGCCTCTTAGCGCTCAGAATGTCCAATTGCAGTTTCTACAGAAAGAGTGTTTCAGAATGGCTCAATCAAATGTAAGGTTCAACTCTGTTAGTTGAATGCACAGAACAGAAAGAAATTTCATACAATGCTTCTGTGTAGTTTATATTTGAACATATTCTTTTTTCCACTATTA
The DNA here is from genome assembly GCF_028878055.3 of Symphalangus syndactylus. NCBI lineage: Eukaryota > Metazoa > Chordata > Mammalia > Primates > Hylobatidae > Symphalangus > Symphalangus syndactylus. The sequence continues at coordinate 154,312,638 of NC_072425.2, forward strand.
CCCACATAGCGCTACGAATGTCCAGTTGCATTTACTACAGACAGAGTGTTTCAAAACTGCTCAATCAAAAGTATGGTTTAACTCTGTTAGCTGAATGCTCAGATCAGAAAGAAGTTTCACAGAATGCTTCTGTGTAGTTTATATTTGAATATATTCCTTTTTCCACTACTACGCTCTTAGCGCTCCAAATGTCCAGTTGCATTTTCTACAGAAAGAGTGTTCAGATCTGCTCAATCAAAAGTATGGTTTAACTCTGTTAGCTGAATGCACAGATCAGAAAGAAGTTTCACCGAATGATTCTGTGTAGTTTATATTTGAAGACATTCCTTTTTCCACTATGACCCTCTTAGCGCTCCGAATCTCCACTTGCATTTTCTACAGAAAGAGTGTTTCAGAACTGCTCAATCAAAACTAAGGTTCAACTCTTTTAGTTGAACAAACAGAACAGAAAGAAGTTTCACAAAATTCTTCTGTGTAGTTTTAATTTGTAGACATTCTTTTTCCCAATATAGGCCTCTTAGCGCTCAGAATGTCCAATTGCAGTTTCTACAGAAAGAGTGTTTCATAACTGCTCAATCAAAAATATGTTTTATCTCTGTTAACTGAATTTACAGATCAGAAATAAGTTTCACAAAATGCATCTGTGTAGTTTTAATTTGAAGATATTCTTTTTCCCAATGTAGGCCTCTTAGAGCTTAGCATGTCCAATTGCAGTTTCTACAGAAAGAGTGTTTCAGAACGGCTCAATCAAAAGTAAGGTTCAACTCTGTTAGTTGAATGCACAGAACAGAAAGAATTTTCACAGAATGCTACTGTGTAGTTTATATTTGAATATATTCCTTTTTCCACTATTACCCTCTTAGCGCTCCGAATGTCCACTTGCATTTTCTACAGAAAGAGTGTTCAGAACTGCGCAATCAAATGTATGGTTTAACTCTGTTAGCTGAATGCACAGATCACAAAGAAGTTTCACAGAATGATTCTGTGTAGTTTATATTTGGAGACATTCTTTTTTCCACTATTACCCTCTTAGCGCTCCGAATCTCCACTTGCATTTTCTACAAAAAGAGTGTTACATAACTGCTCAATCAAAAATATGTTTTATCTCTGTTAACTGAATTTACAGATCAGAAATATGTTTCACAGAATGCATCTGTGTAGTTTTTATTTGAAGATATTCTTTTTCCCAATGTAGGCCTCTTAGCGCTTAGCATGTCCAATTGCAGTTTCTACAGAAAGAGTGTTTCAGAACGGCTCAATCAAAAGTAAGGTTCAATTCTGTTAGTTCAATGCACAGAACAGAAAGAATTTTCACAGAATTCTACTGTGTAGTTTATATTTGAATATATTCCTTTTTCCACTATTACCCTCTTAGCGCTCGGAATGTCCACTTGCATTTTCTACAGAAAGAGTGTTCAGAACTGCGCAATCAAAAGTATGGTTTAACTCTGTTAGCTGAATTCACAGATCACAAAGAAGTTTCACAGAATGATTCTGTGTAGTTTATATTTGGAGACTTTCCTTTTTCCACTATTACCCTCTTAGCGCTCCGAATCTCCACTTGCATTTTCTACAAAAAGAGTGTTTCATAACTGCTCAATCAAAAATATGTTTTATCTCTGTTAACTGAATTTACAGATCAGAAATAAGTTTCACAGAATGCATCTGTGTAGTTTTTATTTGAAGATATTCTTTTTCCCAATGTAGGCCTCTTAGCGCTTAGCATGTCCAATTGCAGTTTCTACAGAAAGAGTGTTTCAGAACGGCTCAATCAAAAGTAAGGTTCAATTCTGTTAGTTGAATGCACAGAACAGAAAGAATTTTCACAGAATGCTACTGTGTAGTTTATATTTGAATATATTCCTTTTTCCACTATTACCCTCTTAGCGCTCCGAATGTCCACTTGCATTTTCTACAGAAAGAGTGTTCAGAACTGCGCAATCAAAAGTATGGTTTAACTCTGTTAGCTTAATGAACATATCAGAAATAAGTTTCACACAATGCTTCTGTGTAGTTTTTATTTGAAGATATTATTTTTCCCAATAGAGGCCTCTTAGCGCTCAGAATGTCCAATTGCAGTTTCTACAAAAAGAGTGTTTCAGAAAAGCTCAATCAAAAGTAAGGTTCAACTCTGTTAGTTGAATGCACAGAACAGAAAGAAGTTTCATACAATGCTTCTGTGTAGTTTATATTTGAACATATTCTTTTTTCCACTATTACCCACTTAGCGCTTCGAATGTCCAGTTGCATTTTCTACAGACAGAGTGTTTCAAATCAGCTCAATCAAAAGTATGGTTTAACTCTGTTAGCTGAATGCTCAGATCAGAAAGAAGTTTCACAGAATGCTTCTGAGTAGTTTATATTTGAATATATTACTTTATCCACTACTACTCTCTTAGCGCTCCAAATGTCCAGTTGCATTTTCTACAGAAAGAGTGTTCAGATCTGCTCTATCAAAAGTATGGTTTAACTCTGTTAGCTGAATGCACAGATCAGAAAGAAATTTCACAGAATGATTCTGTGTAGTTTATATTTGGAGATATTCCTTTTTCCCCTATTAACCTCTTAGCGCTCCGAATCTCCACTTGCATTTTCTACAGAAAGAGTGATTCAGAACGGCTCAATCAAAACTAAGGATCAACTCTTTTAGTTGAACAAACAGAACAGAAAGAAGTTTCACACAATTCTTCTGTGTAGTTTTTATTTGTAGACATTCTTTTTCCCAATATAGGCCTCTTAGCGCTCAGAATGTCCAATTGCAGTTTCTACAGAAAGAGTGTTTCAGAACGGCTCAATCAAAAGTAAGGTTCAACTCTGTTAGTTGAATGCACAGAACAGAAAGAAGTTTCATATAATGCTTCTGTGTAGTTTATATTTGAACATATTCTTTTTTCCACTATTACCCACTTAGCGCTACGAATGTCCAGTTGCATTTTCTGCAGACAGACTGTTTCAAAACTGCTCAATCAAAAGTATGGTTTAAATCTGTTAGCTGAATGCTCAGATCAGAAAGAAGTTTCACAGAATGCTTCTGTGTAGTTTATATTTGAATATATTCCTTTTTCCACTACTACGCTCTTAGCGCTCCAAATGTCCAGTTGCATTTTCTACAGAAAGAGTGTTCAGATCTGCTCAATCAAAAGTATGGTTTAACTCTGTTAGCTGAATGCACAGATCAGAAAGAAGTTTCACCGAATGATTCCGTGTAGTTTATATTTGAAGACATTCCTTTTTCCACTATGACCCTCTTAGCGCTCCGAATCTCCACTTGCATTTTCTACAAAAAGAGTGTTTCATAACTGCTCAATCAAAAATATGTTTATCTCTGTTAACTGAATTTACAGATCAGAAATAAGTTTCACAAAATGCATCTGTGTAGTTTTAATTTGAAGATATTCTTTTTCCCAATGTAGGCCTCTTAGAGCTTAGCATGTCCAATTGCAGTTTCTACAGAAAGAGTGTTTCAGAACGGCTCAATCAAAAGTAAGGTTCAACTCTGTTAGTTGAATGCACAGAACAGAAAGAATTTTCACAGAATGCTACTGTGTAGTTTATATTTGAATATATTCCTTTTTCCACTATTACCCTCTTAGCGCTCCGAATGTCCACTTGCATTTTCTACAGAAAGAGTGTTCAGAACTGCGCAATCAAAAGTATGGTTTAACTCTGTTAGCTTAATGAACATTTCAGAAATAAGTTTCACACAATGCTTCTGTGTAGTTTTTATTTGTAGATATTCTTTTTCCCAATATAGGCCTCTTAGTGCTCAGAATGTCCAATTGCACTTTCTACAGAAAGAGTGTTTCAGAACGTCTCAATCAAAAGTAAGGTTCAACTCTGTTAGTTGAATGCACAGAACAGAAAGAAGTTTCATACAATGCTTCTGTGTAGTTTATATTTGAACATATTCTTTTTTCCACTATTACCCACTTAGCGCTACGAATGTCCAGTTGCATTTTCTACAGACAGAGTGTTTCAAAACTGCTCAATCAAAAGTGTGGTTTAACTCTGTTAGCTGAATGCTCAGATCAGAAAGAAGTTTCACAGAATGCTTCTGTGTAGTTTATATTTGAATATATTCCTTTTTCCACTACTACCCTCTTAGCGCTCCAAATGTCCAGTGTCATTTTCTACGGAAAGAGTGTTCAGATCTGCTCAATCAAAAGTATGGTTTAACTCTGTTAGCTGAAAGCACAGATCAGAAAGAAGTTTCACAGAATGAATCTGTGAAGTTTATATTTGAAGACATTCCTTTTTCCACTATTACCCTCTTAGCGCTCCGAATCTCCACTTGCATTTTCTACAGAAAGAGTGTTTCAGAACGGCTCAATCAAAACTAAGGTTCAACTCTTTTAGTTGAATGAACAGAACATAAAGAAGTTTCACAGAATGCTTCTGTGTAGTTTTAATTTGTAGATATTCTTTTTCCCAATATAGGCCTCTTAGCGCTCAGAATGTCCAATTGCAGTTTCTACAGAAAGAGTGTTTCAGAACGGCTCAATCAAAAGTAAGGTTCAACCCTGGTAGTTGAATGCACAGAACAGAAAGAAGTTTCACAGAATGCTTCTGTGTAGTATTTAGTTGAAGATAGTCCTTTTTGGACTATTACCCACTTAGCGCTCCGAATATCCACTGGCAGTTTCTACACAAAGATTGTTTCAGAACTGCTCCTTCAAAAGTAAGGCTCAACTCTGTTAGTTGAATGCGGAGAACAGAAAGGGGTTTCAGAGAATGCTTCTGTGTAGTTTTTAATTGGAGATCTTCCTTTTTCCTCTATTACAATCTTAGCGCTCCGAATGTCCACTTGCATTTTCTACAAAAAGTGTGTTTCATAACTGCTCAATCAAAAATATGTTTTAGCTCTGTTAACTGAATTTACAGATCAGAAATAAGTTTCACAGAATGCATCTGTGTAGTTTTTATTTGAAGATATTCTTTTTTCCAAGGTAGGCCTCTTAGAGCTTAGAATGTCCAATTGCAGTTTCTTCAGAAAGAGTGTTTCAGAACGGCTCAATCAAAAGTAAGGTTCAACACTTTTAGTTGAATGCACAGAACAGAAAGAAGTTTCAGAGAATGCTACTGTGTAGTTTATATTTGAATATATTCCTTTTTCCACTATTACCCTCTTAGCGCTCCGAATGTCCACTTGCATTTTCTACAGAAAGAGTGTTCGGAACTGCGCAATCAAAAGTATGGTTTAACTCTGTTAGCTGAATGCACATATCAGAAATAAGATTCTCACAATGCTTCTGTGTAGTTTTTATTTGAAGATATTATTTTTCCCAATATAGGCCTCTTAGCGCTCAGAATGTCCAATTGCAGTTTCTACAGAAAGAGTGTTTCAGAACGGCTCAATCAAAAGTAAGGTTCAACTCTGTTAGTTGAATGCACAGAACAGAAAGTAGTTTCATACAATGCTTCTGTGTAGTTTATATTTGAACATATTCTTTTTTCCACTATTACCCACTTAGCGCTACGAATGTCCAGTTGCATTTTATACAGACAGAGTGTTTCAAAACTGCGCAATCAAACGTATGGTTTAACTCTGTTAGCTGAATGCTCAGATCAGAAAGTAGTTTCACAGAATGCTTCTGTGTAGTTTATATTTGAATATATTCCTTTTTCCAGTACTACCCTCTTAGCGCTCTAAATGTCCAGTTGCATTTTCTACAGAAAGAGTGTTCAGATCTGCTCAATCAAAAGTATGGTTTAACTCTGTTAGCTGAATGCACAGATCAAAAAGAAGTTTCATAGAATGATTCTGTGTAGTTTATATTTGATGACATTCCTTTTTCCACTATTACCCTCTTAGCGCTCCGAATCTCCACTTGCATTTTCTACAGAAAGAGTGTTTCAGAACGGCTCAATCAAAACCAAAGTTCAACTCTTTTAGTTGAATGAACTGAAGAGAAAGAAGTTTCACAGAATGCTTCTGTGTAGTTTTTATTTGTAGATATTCTTTTTCCCAATATAGGCCTCTTAGCGCTCAGAATGTCCAATTGCAGTTTCTACACAAAGAGTGTTTCAGAACGGCTCAATCAAAAGTAAGGTTCAACCCTGGTAGTTGAATGCACAGAACAGAAAGAAGTTTCACAGAATGCTACTCTGTAGTTTATATTTGAATATATTCCTTTTTCCACTATTACCCTCTTAGCGCTCCGAATGTCCACTTGCATGTTCTACAGAAAGAGTGTTCGGAACTGCGCAATCAAAAGTATGGTTTAACTCTGTTAGCTGAATGCACATATCAGAAATAAGTTTCACACAATGCTTCTGTGTAGTTTTTATTTGAAGATATTATTTTTCCCAGTATAGGCCTCTTAGCGCTCAGAATGTCCAATTGAAGTTTCTACAGAAAGAGTGTTTCAGAAAGGCTCAATCATAAGTAAGGTTCAACTCTGTTAGTTGAATGCACAGAACAGAAAAAAGTTTCATACAATGCTTCTGTGTAGTTTATATTTGAACATATTCTTTTTTCCACTATTACCCACATAGCGCTAAGAATGTCCAGTTGCATTTTCTACAGACAGAGTGTTTCAAAACTGCTCAATCAAAAGTATGTTTTAACTCTGTTAGCTGAATGCTCAGATCAGAAACAAGTTTCACAGAATGCTCCTGTGTAGTTTATATTTGAATATATTCCTTTTTCAACGACTACCCTCTTAGCGCTCCAAATGTCCAGTTGCATTTTCTACAGAAAGAGTGTTCAGATCTGCTCAATCAAAAGTATGGTTTAACTCTGTTAGCTGAATGCACAGATCAGAAAGAAGTCTCACAGAATGATTCTGTGTAGTTTATATTTGAAGACATTCCTTTTTCCACTATTACCCTCTTAGCGCTCCGAATCTCCACTTGCATTTTCTACAGAAAGAGTGTTTCAGAACGGCTCAATCAAAACTAAGGTTCAACTCTTTTAGTTGAATGAACAGAACATAAAGAAGTTTCACCGAATGCTTCTGTGTAGTTTTAATTTGTAGATATTCTTTTTCCCAATATAGGCCTCTTAGCGCTCAGAATGTCCAATTGCAGTTTCTACAGAAAGAGTGTTTCAGAACGGCTCAATCAAAAGTAAGGTTCAACCCTGGTAGTTGAATGCACAGAACAGAAAGAAGTTTCACAGAATGCTTCTGTGTAGTATTTAGTTGAAGATAGTCCTTTTTGGACTATTACCCACTTAGCGCTCCGAATATCCACTGGCAGTTTCTACACAAAGAGTGTTTCAGAACTGCTCCTTCAAAAGTAAGGCTCAATTCTGTTAGTTGAATGCGGAGAACAGAACGGGGTTTCAGAGAATGCTTCTGTGTAGTTTTTAATTGGAGATCTTCCTTTTTCCTCTATTACAATCTTAGCGCTCCGAATGTCCACTTGCATTTTCTACAAAAAGTGTGTTTCATAACTGCTCAATCAAAAATATGGTTTAGCTCTGTTAACTGAATTTACAGATCAGAAATAAGTTTCACAGAATGCATCTGTGTAGTTTTTATTTGAAGATATTCTTTTTCCCAAGGTAGGCCTCTTAGAGCTTAGAATGTCCAATTGCAGTTTCTTCAGAAAGAGTGTTTCAGAACGGCTCAATCAAAAGTAAGGTTCAACACTTTTAGTTGAATGCACAGAACAGAAAGAAGTTTCAGAGAATGCTACTGTGTAGTTTATATTTGAATATATTCCTTTTTCCACTATTACCCTCTTAGCGCTCCGAATGTCCACTTGCATTTTCTACAGAAAGAGTGTTCGGAACTGCGCAATCAAAAGTATGGTTTAACTCTGTTAGCTGAATGCACATATCAGAAATAAGTTTCTCACAATGCTTCTGTGTAGTTTTTATTTGAAGATATTATTTTTCCCAATATAGGCCTCTTAGCGCTCAGAATGTCCAATTGCAGTTTCTACAGAAAGAGTGTTTCAGAACGGCTCAATCAAAAGTAAGGTTCAACTCTGTTAGTTGAATGCACAGAACAGAAAGAAGTTTCATACAATGCTTCTGTGTAGTTTATATTTGAACATATTCTTTTTTCCACTATTACCCACTTAGCGCTACGAATGTCCAGTTGCATTTTCTACAGACAGAGTGTTTCAAAACTGCTCAATCAAAGGTATGGTTTAACTCTGTTAGCTGAATGCTCAGATCAGAAAGAAGTTTCACACAATTCTTCTGTGTAGTTTATATTTGAATATATTCCTTTTTCCACTAATACGCTCTTAGCGCTCCAAATGTCCAGTTGCATTTTCAACAGAAAGAGTGTTCAGATCTGCTCAATCAAAAGTATGGTTTAACTCTGTTAGCTGAATGCACAGACCAGAAAGAAGTTTCACCGAATGATTCTGTGTAGTTTATATTTGAAGACATTCCTTTTTCCACTATTACCCTCTTAGCGCTCCGAATCTCCACTTGCATTTTCTACAAAAAGAGTGTTTCATAACTGCTCAATCAAAAATATGTTTTATCTCTGTTAACTGAATTTACAGATCAGAAATAAGTTTCACAGAATGCATCTGTGTAGTTTTTATTTGAAGATATTCTTTTTCCCAATGTAGGCCTCTTAGCGCTTAGCATGTCCAATTGCAGTTTCTACAGAAAGAGTGTTTCAGAACGGCTCAATCAAAAGTAAGGTTCAACACTGTTAGTTGAATGCACAGAACAGAAAGAATTTTCACAGAATGCTACTGTGTAGTTTATATTTGAATATATTCCTTTTTCCACTATTACCCTCTTAGCGCTCCGAATGTCCACTTGCATTTTCTACAGAAAGAGTGTTCAGAACTGCGCAATCAAAAGTATGGTTTAACTCTGTTAGCTTAATGAACATTTCAGAAATAAGTTTCACACAATGCTTCTGTGTAGTTTTTATTTGAAGATATTATTTTTCCCAATGTAGGCCTCTTAGCGCTCAGAATGTCCAATTGCATTTTCTACAGAAAGAGTGTTTCAGAACGGCTCAATCAAATGTAAGGTTCAACTCTCTTTGTTGAATGCACAGAACAGAAAGAAGTTTCACAGAATGCTTCTGTGTAGTTTTTATTTGTAGATATTCTTTTTCCCAATATAGGCCTCTTAGTGCTCAGAATGTCCAATTGCACTTTCTACAGAAAGAGTGTTTCAGAACGTCTCAATCAAAAGTAAGGTTCAACTCTGTTAGTTGAATGCACAGAACAGAAAGAAGTTTCATACAATGCTTCTGTGTAGTTTATATTTGAACAAATTCTTTTTTCCACTATTACCCACTTAGCGCTACGAATGTCCAGTTGCATTTTCTACAGACAGAGTGTTTCAAAACTGCTCAATCAAAAGTATGGTTTAACTCTGTTAGCTGAATGCTCAGATCAGAAAGAAGTTTCACAGAATGCTTCTGTGTAGTTAATATTTGAATATATTCCTTTTTCCACTACTACCCTCTTAGCGCTCCAAATGTCCAGTGTCATTTTCTACGGAAAGAGTGTTCAGGTCTGCTCAATCAAAAGTATGGATTAACTCTGTTAGCTGAATGCACAGACCAGAAAGAAGTTTCACCGAATGATTCTGTGTAGTTTATATTTGAAGACATTCCTTTTTCCAATATTACCCTCTTAGCGCTCCGAATCTCCACTTGCATTTTCTACAGAAAGAGTGTTTCAGAACGGCTCAATCAAAACAAATGTTCAACTCTTTTAGTTGAATGAACAGAACAGAAAGAGGTTTCACAGAATGCTTCTGTGTAGTTTATATTTGAATATATTCCTTTTTCCACTATTACCCTCTTAGCGCTCCGAATATCCACTTGCATTTTCTACAGAAAGAGTGTTCTGAACTGCGCAATCAAAAGTATGGTTTATCTCTGTTAGCTGAATGCACATATCAGAAATAAGTTTCAAACAATGCTTCTGTGTAGTTTTTATTTGCAGATATTATTTTTCCCAATATAGACCTCTTAGCGCTCAGAATGTCCAATTGCAGTTTCTACAGAAAGAGTGTTTCAGAACGGCACAATCAAATGTAAGTTTCAACTCTCTTAGTTGAATGCACAGAACAGAAAGAAGTTTCACAGAATGTTTCAGTGTAGTTTTAATTTGTCGATATCCTTTTTCCCAATATAGGCCTCTTAGCGCTCAAAATGTCCAATTGCAGTTTCTACAGAAAGAGTGTTTCAGAAGGGCTCAATCAAAAGTAAGGTTCAACCCTGGTAGTTGAATGCACAGAACAGAAAAAATTTTCAAAAAATGCTTCTGTGTAGTCTATATTTGAATATATTTCTTTTTCCACTATTACCCTCTTAGCGCTCCGAATGTCCAATTGCATTTTCTACAGAAAGTGTGTTCTGAACTGCGCAATCAAAAGTATGGTTTAACTCTGTTAGCTGAATGCACATATCAGAAATAAGTTTCAAAGAATGCTTCTGTGTAGTTTTTATTTGAAGATATTATTTTTCCCAATTTAGGCCTCTTAGCGCTCAGAATGTCCAATTGCGGTTTCTACAGAAAGAGTGTTTCAGAACGGCTCAATCAAATGTAAGGTTCAACTCTGTTAGTTGAATGCACAGAACAGACAGAAGTTTCACAGAATGCTTCTGTGTAGTATTTAGTTGAAGATACTCCTTTTTGGACTATTACCCACTTAGCGCTCCGAATATCCACTGGCAGTTTCTACACAAAGAGTGTTTCAGAACTGCTCCTTCAAAAGTAAGGCTCAACTCTGTTAGTTGAATGCGGAGAACAGAAAGGGGTTTCAGAGAATGCTTCTGTGTAGTTTTTAACTGGAGATATTCCTTTTTCCTCTATTACAATCTTAGCGCTCTGAATGTCCACTTGCATTTTCTACAAAAAGAGTGTTTCATAACTGCACAATCAAAAATATGGATTAGCTCTGTTAACTGAATTTACAGATCAGAAATAAGTTTCACATAATGCATCTGTTTAGTTTTTATTTGAAGAAATTCTTTTTTCCAATGTAGGCCTCTTAGCGCTTATCATGTCCAATTGCAGTTTCTACAGAAAGAGTGTTTCAGAACGGCTCAATCAAAAGTAAGGTTCAAATCTGTTAGTTGAATGCACAGAACAGAAAGAAGTTTCACAGTATGCAACTGTGTAGTTTATATTTGAATATATTCCTTTTTCCAATATTACCCTCTTAGCGCTCCGAATGTCCACTTGCATTTTCTACAGAAAGAGTGTTCGGAACTGCGCAATCAAAAGTATGGTTTAACTCTGTTAGCTGAATGCACATATCAGAAATATGTTTCACACAATGCTTCTGTGTAGTTTTTATTTGAAGATATTATTTTTCCCAATATAGGCCTCTTAGCGCTCAGAATGTCCATTTGCAGTTTCTACAGAAAGAGTGTTTCAGAACGGCTCAATCAAAAGTAAGGTTCAAATCTGTTATTTGAATGCACAGAACAGAAAGAAGTTTCATACAATGCTTCTGTGTAGTTTATATTTGAACATATTCTTGTTTCCACTATTACCCTCTTAGCGCTCCAAATGTCCAGTTGCATTTTCTACAGAAAGAGTGGTCAGATCTGCTCAATCAAAAGTATGGTTTAACTCTGTTAGCTGAATGCACAGATCAGAAATATGTTTCACAGTATGATTCTGTGTAGTTTATATTTGAAGACATTCCCTTTTCCACTATTACCCTCTTAGCGCTCCGAATCTCCACTTGCATTTTCTACAGAAAGAGTGTTTCAGAGCGGCTCAATCAAAACTAATGTTCAACTCTTTTAGTTGAATGAACAGAACAGAAAGAGGTTTCACAGAATGCTTCTGTGTAGTTTATATTTGAATAAATTCCTTTTTCCACTATTACCCTCTTAGCGCTCCGAATGTACACTTGCATTTTCTACAGAAAGAGTGTTCTGAACTGCGCAATCAAAAGTATGGTTTATCTCTGTTAGCTGAATGCACATATCAGAAATAAGTTTCAAACAATGCTTCTGTGTAGTTTTTATTTGAAGATATTATTTTTCCCAATATAGATCTCTTAGCGCTCAGAATGTCCAATTGCAGTTTCTACAGAAAGAGTGTTTCAGAACGGCTCAATCAAATGTAAGTTTCAACTCTCTTAGTTGAATGCACAGAACAGAAAGAAGTTTCACAGAATGCTTCTGTGTAGTATTTAGTTGAAGATACTCCTTTTTGGACTATTTCCCACTTAGCGCTCCGAATATCCACTGGCAGTTTCTACACAAAGAGTGTTTCAGAACTGCTCCTTCAAAAGTAAGGCTCAACTCTGTTAGTTGAATGCGGAGAACAGAAAGGGGTTTCAGAGAATGCTTCTGTGTAGTTTTTAATTGGAGATATTCCTTTTTCCTCTATTACAATCTTAGCGCTACAAATGTCCACTTGCATTTTCTACAAAAAGAGTGTTTCATAACTGCTCAATCAAAAATATGGTTTAGCTCTGTTAACTGAATTTACAGATCAGAAATAAGTTTCACAGAATGCATCTGTGTAGTTTTTATTTGAAGATATTCTTTTTCCCAATGTAGGCCTCATAGCGCTTAGAATGTCCAATTGCAGTTTCTACAGAAAGAGTGTTTCAGAACGGCTCAATCAAAAGTGAGGTTCAACTCTGTTAGTTGAACGCACAGAACAGAAAGAAGTTTCACAGAATGCTACTGTGTAGTTTATATTTGAATATATTCTTTTTTCCACTATTACCCTCTTAGCGCTCCGAATGTCCACTTGCATTTTCTACAGAAAGAGTGTTCGGAACTGCGCAATCAAAAGTATGGTTTAACTCTGTTAGCTGAATGCACATATCAGAAATATGTTTCACACAATGCTTCTGTGTAGTTTTTATTTGAAGTTATTATTTTTCCCAATATAGGCCTCTTAGCGCTCAGAATGTCCAATTGCAGTTTCTACAGAAGGAGTGTTTCAGAACGGCTCAATCAAAAGTAAGGTTCAGCTCTGTTATTTGAATGCACAGAACAGAAAGAAGTTTCATACAATGCTTCTGTGTAGTTTATATTTGAACATATTCTTGTTTCCACTATTACCCACTTAGCGCTACGAATGTCCAGTTGCATTTTCTACAGACAGAGTGTTTCAAAACTGCTCAATCAAAATTATGGTTTAACTCTGTTAGCTGAATGCTCAGATCAGAAATAAGTTTCACAGAATGCTTCTGTGTAGTTTATATTTGAATATATTCCTTTTTCCACGACTACCCTCTTAGCACTCCAAATGTCCAGTTGCATTTTCTACAGAAAGAGTGTTCAGATCTGCTCAATCTAAAGTATGGTTTAACTCTGTTAGCTGAATGCACAGATCAGAAAGAAGTTTCACAGAATGATTCTGTGTAGTTTATATTTGAAGACATTCCTTTTTCCACTATTATCCTCTTAGCGCTCTTAATCCCACTTGCATTTTCTACAGAAAGAGTGTTTCAGAACGGCTCAATCAAAACTAAGGTTCAACTCTATTAGTTGAATGAACAGAACAGAAAGAAGTTTCACAGAATGCTTCTGTGTAGTTTTTATTTGTAGATATTCTTTTCCCAATATAGGCCTCTCAGCGCTCAGAATGTCCAATTGCAGTTTCTACAGAAAGAGTGTTTCAGAACGGCTCTAACAAAAGTAAGGTTCAACCCTGGTGGTTGAATGCACAGAACAGAAAGAATTTTCACAAAATGCTTCTGTGTAGTTTATATTTGAATATATTCCTTTTTCCACCATTACCCTCTTAGCGCTCCGAATGTCCACTTGCATTTTCTACAGAAAGAGTGTTCTGAACTGCGCAATCAAAAGTATGGTTTAACTCTGTTATCTGAATGCACATATCAGAAATAAGTTTCAAAAAATGCTTCTGTGTAGTTTTTATTTGAAGATATTTTTTTTCCCAATATAGGCCTCTTAGGGCTCAGAATGTCCAATTGCAGTTTCTACAGAAAGAGTGTTTCAGAACGGCTCAATCAAATGTAAGGTTCAACTCTGTTAGTTGAATGCACAGAACAGACAGAAGTTTCACGGAATGCTTCTGTGTAGTATTTAGTTGAAGATACTCCTTTTTGGACTATTACCCACTTAGCGCTCCGAATATCCACTGGCAGTTTCTACACAAAGAGGGTTTCAGAACTGCTCCTTCAAAAGTAAGGCTCAACTCTGTTAGTTGAATGCGGAGAACAGAAAGGGGTTTCAGAGAATGCTTCTGTGTAGTTTTTAATTGGAGATATTCCTTTTTCCTCTATTACAATCTTAGCGCTCCGAATGTCCACTTGCATTTTCTACAAAAAGAGTGTTTCATAACTGCTCAATCAAAAATATCGTTTAGCTCTGTTAACTGAATTTACAGATCAGAAATAAGTTTCACAGAATGCATCTGTGTAGTTTTTATTTGAAGATATTCTTTTTCCCAATGTAGGCCTCTTAGCGCTTAGAATGTCCAATTGCAGTTTCTACAGAAAGAGTGTTTCAGAACGGCTCAATCAAAAGTGAGGTTCAACTCTGTTAGTTGAATGCACAGAACAGAAAGAAGTTTCACAGAATGCTACTGTGTAGTTTATATTTGAATATATTCTTTTTTCCACTATTACCCTCTTAGCGCTCCGAATGTCCACTTGCATTTTCTACAGAAAGAGTGTTCGGAACTGCGCAATCAAAAGTATGGTTTAACTCTGTTAGCTGAATGCACATATCAGAAATAAGTTTCACACAATGCTTCTGTGTAGTTTTTATTTGAAGATATTATTTTTCCCAATATAGGCCTCTTAGCGCTCAGAATGTCCAATTGCAGTTTCTACAGAAAGAGTGTTTCAGAACGGCTCAATCAAAAGTAAGGTTCAACTCTGTTAGTTGAATGCCCAGAACAGAAAGAAGTTTCATACAATGCTTCTGTGTAGTTTATATTTGAACATATTCTTTTTTCCACTATTACCCTCTTAGCGCTACGAATGTACAGTTGCATTTTCTACAGACAGAGTGTTTCAAAACTGCTCAATCAAAAGTATGTTTTAACTCTGTTAGCTGAATGCTCAGATCAGAAAGAAGTTTCACAGAATGCTTCTGTGTAGTTTATATTTGAATATATCCCTTTTTCCACAAATACCCTCTTAGCACTGCAAATGTCCATTTGCATTTTCTACAGAAAGAGTGTTCAGATCTGCTCAATCAAAAGTATGGTTTAACACTGTTAGCTGAATTCACAGATCAGAAAGAAGTTTCACAGAATGATTCTGTGTAGTTTATATTTGAAGACATTCCTTTTTCCACTATTACCCTCTTAGCGCTCCGAATCTCCACTTGCATTTTCTACAGAAAGTGTGTTTCAGAACGGCTCAATCAAAGCTAAGTTTCAACTGTTTTAGTTGAATGAACAGAACAGAAAGAAGTTTCACAGAATGCTTCTGTGTAGTATTTATTTGCAGATATTCTTTTTCCCAATATAGGCCTCTTAGCGCTCAGAATGTCCAATTGCAGTTTCTACAGAAAGAGTGTTTCAGAACGGCTCAATCAAAAGTAAGGTTGAACTCGTTTAGTTGAATGCACAGAACAGAAAGAAGTTTCACAGAATGCTTCTGTGTAGTATTTAGTTATAGATATTCCTTTTACGACTATTACCCTCTTAGCGTTCCGAATGTCCACTGGCAGTTTCTACACACAGAGTGTTTCAGAACAGCTCCTTCAAAGTAAGGCTCAAATCTGTTAGTTGAATGCAGAGAACAGAAAGGAGTTTCAGAGAATGCTTCTGTGTAGTTTTAATTTGGGGATATTCCTTTTTCCACTAATACAATTTTAGCGCTCCGAATGTCCACTTGCGTTTTCTACAGAAAGAGTGTCTCATAACTTCTCAATCAAAAGTATGGTTTAACTCTGTTAGCTGAATGCACAGATCAGAAATAAGTTTCACCGAATGCTTCTGAGTAGTTTTTATTTGGAGATATTCTTTTTCCCAATATAGGCCACTTAGCGCTCAGAATGTCCAATTGCCGTTTCTACAAAATGAGTGTTTCAGAAGGCTCAGTCAAAAGTAAGGTTCAACTCTGTTAGTTGAATGCACAGAACAGAAAGAAGTTTCACAGAATGCTTCTGTGTAGTTTATATTTGAATGTATTCCTTTTTCCACTATTACCATCTTAGCGCTCCGAATGTCCACTTGCATTTTCTACAGAAAGAGAGTTTCAGAAAGGCTCAATCAAAAGTAAGGTTCAACTCTGTTACTTGAATGCACAGAACAGCAAGAAGTTTCACAGAATGCTTCTGTGTAGTTTATATTTGAATATATTCCTTTTTCCAGTATTACCCTCTTAGTGCTCCGAATGTCCACTTGCATTTTCTACAGAAAGAGTGTTCTGAACGGCTCAATCAAAAGTATGGTTTTATTCTGTTATTTGAATGCACATATCAGAAATAAGTTTCACAGAATCCTTCCGTGTAGTATTTTGTTGAAGATATTCCTTTTTCGACTATTATCCTCTTAGCTCTCCGAATGTCCAATTTCAGTTTCTAAACAAAGAGTGTTTCAGAACTGCTCCTTCAAAAGTAGGGCTCAACTCTGTTAGTTGAATGCAGAGAACAGAAAGGAGTTTCACAGAATGCCTCTGTGTAGTTTATATTTGAATATATTCCCTTTTTCAGTATTACCCTCTTAGCGCTCCGAATGTCCACTTGCATTTTCTACAGAAAGAGTGTTCAGAACTGCTCAATCCAAAGTATGGTTTAACTCTGTTAGCTGAATGCACAGATCAGAAAGAATTTTCACAGAATGCTTCTGTGTACTTTTTATTTGAAGATATTCCTTTCTCCAATATAGGAGTCTTAGCGCTCAGAATGTCCAATTGCAGTGTCTACAGAAAGAGTGTTTCTGAACTGCTTAATCAAATGTAAGGTTCAACTCTGTTTGTTGAATGAACGGAACAGAAAGAAGTTTCATAGAATGCTTCTGTGTAGTTTATATTTGAAGATGTTCCTTTTTCCACTATTACCTTCTAAGCGCTCCGAATGTCCACTTGCATTTTCTACAGAATGAGTGTTTCCGAACTGCTCAATCAAAAGTATGGTTTAATTCTGTTAGCTGAATGCACAGATCAGTACGAAGTTTCACGGAATGCTTCTGTGTAGTTTTTATTTGAAGATAGTCCTTTTTCCAATATAGGCCTCTTAGCGCTCCGAATATCCAATTGCAGTTTCTACAGAAAGAGTGTTTCAGAATGGCTCAATCAAAAGTAGAGTTCAACTCATTTAGTTGAATGCACAGAACAGAGAGTAGTTTCACAGAATTCTTCTGTGTAGTATTTATTTCAAGATATTCCTTTTTCCACTATTACCCTCTTAGCGCTCCGAATGTCCACTTGCAGTTTCTACAGAAAGAGTGTTTCAGGACTGCTCCTTCAAAAATAAGGCTCAACCCTGTTAGTTGAAAGCAGAGAACAGAAACAAGTTTCAGAGAATGCCTCTTTGTAATTTTTATTTGAAGATATTCCTTTTTCCACAATTACCATCTTAGCGCACCGAATGACCACTTGCATTTTCTACAGAAAGAGTGTTTCAGAACTGCTAAATCAAAAGTATCGTTTAACTCTGTTAGCTGAATGCACAGATAAGAAAGAAGTTTCACAGAATGCATCTGTTTAGTTTTTATTTGAAGATATTCTTTATCCCAATATAGGCATCATAGCGCTCAGTATGTTAAATTGCAGTTTCTACAGAAAGAGTGTTTCAGAATGGTTGAATCAAAAGTAAGGTTCAACTCTGTTAGTTGAATGCACAGAACAAAAAGAAGTTTCACAGAATGCTTCTGAGTAGTTTATATTTGAATATATTCCTTTTTGCACTATTACCCTCTTAGCGCTCCGAATGTCCACTTGCATTTTCTACATAAAGAGTGTTCAGAACGGCTCAATCAAAAATATGGTTTCACTCTGTTAGTTATATGCACATATCAGAAATAAGTTTCAGAGAAAGCTTCTGTGTTGTATTTAGTTGAAGATATTCCTGTTTCAAATATTACCCTCTTAGCGCTCCGAATGTCCACTGGCAGTTTCTACACAAAGTGTTTTTCAGAACTGCTCCTTCAAAAGTAATGCTCAACACTGTAAGTTGAATGCAGAGAACAGAAAGAAGCTTCACAGAATGCTTCTGTGTAGTTTATATTTGAATATATTCCTTTTTTCAGTATTACCCTCTTAGCGCTCCGAATGTCCACCTGCATTTTCTACAAA
The DNA here is from genome assembly GCF_028878055.3 of Symphalangus syndactylus. NCBI lineage: Eukaryota > Metazoa > Chordata > Mammalia > Primates > Hylobatidae > Symphalangus > Symphalangus syndactylus. Next base: position 154,330,771 of record NC_072425.2, read on the forward strand.
AAGAGTGTTCAGAACTGCTCAATCAAAAGTTGGTGTATCTCTGTTAGCTGAATGCACATATCAGTACGAAGTTTCACAGAATGCTTCTGTGTAGTTTTTATTTGAAGATAGTCCTTTTTCAAATATAGGCCTCTTAGCGCTCCAAATATCCAATTGCAGTTTCTACAGAAAGAGTGTTTCAGAACGGCAAAATGAAAAGTAGGGTTCAACACTTTTAGTTGAATTCACAGAACAGAAAGTAGTTTCACAGATTGCTTCTGTGTAGTATTTATTTGAAGGTATTCCTTTTTCCACTATTACCCTAGTAGTGCTCGGAATGTCCACTTGCAGTTTCTACAGAAAGTGTGTTTCAGGGCTGCTCCTTCAAAAATAAGGCTCAACTCTGTTAGTTGAATGCAGAGAACAGAAAGAAGTTTCAGAGAATGCCTCTGTGTAGTTTTTATTTGAAGATATTACTTTTTCCACAATTACCAACTTAGCACACCGAATGTCCACTTGCATTTTCTACAGAAAGAGTGTTTCAGAACTGCTTAATCAAATGTATCGTTTAATTCTGTTAGCTGAATGCACAGAACAGAAAGAAGTTTCAGAGAATGCATCTCTGTAGTTTTTATTTGAAGATATTATTTTTCTCAATATAGGCCTCTTAGCGTTCAGAAATCCAATTACAGTTTCTACAGAAAGAGTGTTTCAGAACTGCTCAATCAAAATTAAGGTTCAACTCTGTTAGTTGAATGCACAGAACAGAATGTAGTTTCACAGATTGCTTCTGTGTAGTTTATATTTGAAGATATTCCTTTTTCCACTGTTACCCTCTTAGATCTCCGAATGTCCACTTGCATTTTCTACAGAAAGTGTGTTCAGAACTGCTCTATCAAAAGTATGGTTTAACTCTGTTAGGTGAATGCACAGATCAGAAATAAGTTTCACAGAATTCTTCTGTGTAGTTTATATTTGAAGATATTCCATTTTCCACTATTACCCACTTAGCGCTCTGAATGTCCAGTTGCATTTTCTACAGAAAGAGTGTTTCAGAACTGCTCAATCAAAAGTATGGTTTAACTCTGTTAGCTGAATGCACAGATCAGAAAGAAGTTTCACAGAATGCTGCTGTGTAGTGTTTATATGAAGATATTATTTTTACCAATATAGGCCTCTTAGCGCTCAGAATGGCCAATTGCAGTTTCTACAGAAAGAGTGTTTCAGAAAGGCTCAATCAAAAGTAAGGTTCAACTATGTTAGTTGAATGCACAGAACAGAAAGAAGTTTCACAGAATGCTTCTGTGTAGTTTATATTGGAATATATTCCTTTTTGCACTACTACCCTCTTAGCGCTCCAAATGTCCAGTTGCATTTTCTACAGAAAGAGTGTTCAGAACTGATCAATCAAATGTATGATTTAACTCTGTTAGCTGAATGCACAGATCAGAAAAATTTTCACAGAATGCTTCTGTGTAGTTTTTATTTGAAGATATTCTTTTTCCCAATATAGGCCTCTTATCGCTCAGATTGTCCAATTGAATTTTCTACAGAAAGAGTGTTTCAGAATGGCTCAATCAAAAGTAAGGTTCAACTCTGTTATTTGAATGCACAGAACAGAAAGTAGTTTCACAGAATGCCTGTCTGTAGTTCTTATTTGACGATATTACTTTTTCCACTATTACCCTCTTAGAGCTCCGAATGTCCACTTGCATTTTCTACAGAAAGAGTGTTCAGAACTGCTCAATCAAAAGTATGGTTTAACTCTGTTAGTTGAATGCACAGATCAGAAAGAAGTTTCACAGAATTCTTCTCTGTAGTTTTTATTTGAACATATTCCTTTTTCCAATATAGGACTCTTAGCGCTCAGAATTTCCAATTGCAGTATCTACAGAAAGAGAGTTTCAGAACTGGTCAATCAAAAGTAAGGTTCAATATTGTTAGTTGAATGCAAGGAACAGAAAGAAGTTTTACAGAATGCTTCTGTGTAGTTTATATTTGAAGATACTCCTTTTTCCACTATTACCCTCTTAGCGCTCCGAATCACCACTTGCATTTTCTACAGAAAGAGTGTTTCAGAACGGCTCAATCAAAAGTAAGGTTCAACTCTTTTAGTTGAATGCACAGAACAGAAAGAAGTTTCACAGAATGCTTCTGTTTAGTATTTAGTTGAAGATATTCCTTTTTCGACTATTACCCTCTTAGCGTTCCGCATATCCACTGGCAGTTTCTACACAAAGAGTGTTTCAGAACAGCACCTTCAAAAGTAAGGCTCAACTCTGTTAGTTTAATGCAGAGAACAGAAAGGAGTTTCAGAGAATGCTTCTGTGTAGTTTTTATTTGGGGATATTCCTTTTTCCACTATTACAATCTTAGCGCTCCTAATGTCCACTTGCATTTCCTACAGAAACAGTGTTTAATAACTGCTCAATCAAAAGTGTGGTTTAACTCTGTTAGCTGAATGCACAGATCAGAAATAAGTTTCACAGAATTCTTCTGAGTAGTTTTTATTTGGAGATATTCTTTTTCCCAATATAGGCCACTTAGCGCTCAGAATGTCCAATTGCAGTTTCTACAGAATGAGTGTTTCAGGACGGCTCAATCAAAAGTAAGGTTCAACTCTGTTAGTTGAATGCACAGAACAGAAAGTAGTTTCACAGAATGCCTGTCTGTAGTTCTTATTTGACGATATTACTTTTTCCACTATTACCCTCTTAGAGCTCCGAATGTCCACTTGCATTTTCCACAGAAAGAGTGTTCAGAACTGCTCAATCAAAAGTATGGTTTAACTCTGTTAGTTGAATGCACAGATCAGAAAGAAATTTCACAGAATTCTTCTGTGTAGTTTTTATTTGAACATATTCCTTTTTCCAATATAGGACTCTTAGCGCTCAGAATTTCCAATTGCAGTATCTACAGAAAGAGAGTTTCAGAACTGGTCAATCAAAAGTAAGGTTCAATATTGTTAGTTGAATGCAAGGAACAGAAAGAAGTTTTACAGAATGCTTCTGTGTAGTTTATATTTGAAGATACTCCTTTTTCCACTATTACCCTCTTAGCGCTCCGAATCACCACTTGCATTTTCTACAGAAAGAGTGTTTCAGAACGGCTCAATCAAAAGTAAGGTTCAACTCTTTTAGTTGAATGCACAGAACAGAAATAAGTTTCACAGAATGCTTCTGTTTAGTATTTAGTTGAAGATATTCCTTTTTCGACTATTACCCTCTTAGCGTTCCGCATATCCACTGGCAGTTTCTACACAAAGAGTGTTTCAGAACAGCACCTTCAAAAGTAAGGCTCAACTCTGTTAGTTTAATGCAGAGAACAGAAAGGAGTTTCAGAGAATGCTTCTGTGTAGTTTTTATTTGGGGATATTCCTTTTTCCACTATTACAATCTTAGCGCTCCTAATGTCCACTTTCATTTCCTACAGAAACAGTGTTTAATAACTGCTCAATCAAAAGTGTGGTTTAACTGTGTTAGCTGAATGCACAGATCAGAAATAAGTTTCACAGAATTCTTCTGAGTAGTTTTTATTTGGAGATATTCTTTTTCCCAATATAGGCCACTTAGCGCTCAGAATGTCCAATTGCAGTTTCTACAGAATGAGTGTTTCAGGACGGCTCAATCAAAAGTAAGGTTCAACTCTGTTAGTTGAATGCACAGAACAGAAAGAAGTTTCACAGAATTCTTCTGTGTAGTTTATATTTGAATATATTCCTTTTTCCAGTATTACCTTCTTAGTGCTCCGAATGTCCACTTGCATTTTCTTCAGAAAGAGTGTTCATAACGGCTCAAACAAAAGTATGGTTTTACTCTGTTAGTTGAATTCACATATCAGAAATAAGTTTCACAGAATGCTTCTGTGTAGTATTTAGCTGAAGATATTCCTTTTTCGACTATTATCCTCTTAGCTCTCCGAATGTCCAATTTCAGTTTCTACGCAAAGAGTGTTTCAGAACTGCTCCTTCAAAAGTAAGGCTCAACTCTGTTAGTTGAATGCAGAGAACAGAAAGAAGTTGCAGAGAACAGAAAGAAATTTCACAGAATGCTTCTGTGTACTTTATATTTGAATATATTCCTTTTTCCACTACTACCCTCTTAGCGCTCCAAATGTCCAGTTGCATTTTCTACAGAAAGAGTGTTCAGAACTGCTCAATCAAATGTACGGTTTAACTCTGTTAGCTGAATGCACAGATCAGAAAGAAGTTTCACAGAATGATTCTGTGTAGTTTATATTTGAAGATATTCCTTTCTGTTCTCTGCATTAAAATCAATCAAAAAATTATATTGAAATTGAAATACTGAATTTTATACTAAAGACAAGGCATCCAACTGAAAATGAAATTTTCCAGGTGAAAATTTCCAAATCATAAATATGCAGGGACAAAAAACTTTATTTATAAAGAAAAAGATAATTCTAATTAATTGATGTTTCAAAGGTTTACAACTTTAAAAGTAAATATTATCTTTGAAGTAAAGTCCATTTAAATTATTTATGCCGCCAAAATTTTAGTAATTGTATATGTATATCATGTAAACTTTTTCGAGAATGATGGAATTGGAAATGTTAGGGTATTATGCGGAAAAATTCACCTAAAGAAAAAAATTATCTCCTCATGAAGGATTACTTTAGCCACTTTGACAGGTGTAGGTAAAAGAACACTTAATGCACATCAATATGATTAGGAGATGCGCGCTTAGATATACGTTATCATTGAAAAGAGAATTGTATTATCAGGTTTGCAGGGGCCCTTCTTATCCTTCATATTTATGTAACTTTGTCATCTATAGAAAGATTATAGGAATTTTAAAAATAGCTGATAGTTAAGAAACATCACCATAACACTGTGCTGAATGCATAATAAAACATTTCCCTTCTCTCTAAAAGCCTTTTAAAATTATGTACCATAATCAGTATGGCCAGCAGAGGGTCATTTCCATGTTCAAGTTCCTCTGTTTCTCGAGGGTGAGAATCCTTCTATAGTCTTGTGAGGGTGACACTGTAGTGTTTTCTTAGCCTGATTATTTTTATCTATTTTTTCTGATGCTTTCCTTTGTATATTTACATTTTACATATTGAAAGTTATTTTTTCAAATATTTTATATGCAAGTTTACAAAGTACAACGACTGTACATTAAAATAACTTATTTATGCCATATGGAAGATTAAATATAATTTTACAATATCTAATATTGATTGTTTAGTTTCTAATCATTGATACTTGACATGATTTTTCCCAGCATACCTCAAAATATTCTTCAAAATCCTGCGAATTAATTCCTGTAACACTTCTGAGGTGTATTAATAAGCTAGAGATGTAAAGAAGATTTGCAGAGAAAATTAGGTTCCCAAATTAGAAATTTTGTCCCACTATCGACTAGAAACCTCTTGAAATGATCTAAAACAATAATAATGCATGTCATAGAGGAAAACCAATAAGGCTGCTGCAGCATGACTACCTCTGTGACCTCAGACAAGTTACGTGTGGGTCCCTACTTCTGTGACCTCAGACAAGTTACGTGTGGGTCCGCACTTATTTTCTTCATCTCTAATAAATATTCGACAAATCTCATTTTCAAAAGTCTTTTAAGGCCTATCCACCTTTCTTTTTCTGATGGAGTTTTGCTCTCATTGCCCAGGCTGCAGTGCAATGTCATGGTCTCGGCTCACACAACCTCCGACTCCCGGGTTCATGTGATTCTCCTGCCTCCACCTCCTGAGTAGCTGGGATTACAGGTGCGCAACACAACGCCCAGCTAATTTTTTGTATTTTTAGTAGAGATGGGGTTTCACCATGTTGGTCAGGCTGGTCTTGAACTCCCGACCTCAGGTGATCTGCACGCCTCGGCCTCTCAAAGTGCTGGGATTACAGTCATGAGCAACCGCGGCCTGTGAGGGCTTTCTACTTTTAAGATGTCAGGACGTATAGCCTGGGAGGTAAATGGTAGTATATATATACATATATATATGTATATATATATACACACACACACACTGTATATATATACATATATACGGTATATTATACTATATATACATATATACTGAATATTATACTCTATATATACATATCTACTGTATATTATATATATATATATATACACATACACACATACACACATACACACATGAGACAGAGAGAAGAGATAGACAATTTCATGTGAAAATATAAACTGTTAACATAATATTTTGCTTCTCTGAGGAATATTTAGCATTGTTCTCAATCTTCTCTGCAGAATTTAAGCATTTTTCTCAGAACTCACCAGATAGAATGAGGGAGGGGCCATATGATACGAGCCAGAGATGAAGGGAGAACAATAGAGAGGGTGCTTTGGGAAAAATAGTACAGTAAGGCTAGGGAATACTTCTCTCCAACAAAAAGACCAAGGTCACAGCTGTATCTCTTCAGAAGCCAAACTTTCTTTTAAAATGTCAATTTCCATCTATTTCTTGCTTCACAGACATTCCATTCATTGCTGGATTTCAAATAAAGCCTTTCCATGTGCAACCTTTCTATAGAAAAAGAGAAATATGGGGGACAGTACAGTCTAAGAAGTGATTAAGAATATCTAGTGGACTTTCCCAGACTGTAAATCTTTACATATATCTGAGCCTAATGAGGTGATTTATTGTGCTATAATGCACAGTGAACTATACAGATGCTTCTTTTTGATCATGCTGCAGAATGGAACTAAATACTAAATACCAAATAGCACTCCCATGATTCTTATACATGTCATTCATATGGCATATTTATGCTTTTTTATATAGCAATTCTTATTCTTAGCTCTTAGGCAACTACGGAATCTATTTGTCATTTTAATAGTCATGCTCCATTTGAGTTATGCAAGGTAGAAATTCTAAGTAGAAAATCTTGTTTTTATTGAAAGTTTTTAGTAAACATTTTGGAAAAAGTCTGTTTTTTGATGCTACTTCTGCACGCTTTCTCAACATGATATTACTTGGTATTGTCCTTATTAACCATAGTACACCATATTCTGCAAATGTTAGAGAGGGTTAAAAATCAGTCATGTATAAGTAAAGCTAATGAAATAGAAAGGAAACCATATTTAGGAAATGGAAGGCAGAAGCAAATGTATTAACCGTGAGTTAGAAACGGTTTAGTCTTTGGAATGAAGCAGCAAGAGTTTAAAAATCTGGTTTGTGATTCACTAGCTTTGTGACCTTGGAGAATTACCTCAGATTTCTGAGTATCAGTTTAGTAGGTGATATCAATTGCAACTTCGCAGAAATATCACAAGTATTAAATAAAGGACTTAGTATCTGGGAGAGCATAGAAAATTACTAATAGTTACATTTTTGTTAATATTACCGTTATTATTATCATACGTATAGTATTTTCTTTCACTGACAATGCATTTAGGACATAAGGAGAACTATAGAACAGTGCTTCTCCAACTTAAATGCAGAGCATGAATCACCTGGAGTTTTGTCAAAATGCGAATTCTGACTCAGTAGCCCTGCAAACTAAGGAAATCTTGGTAATGCTGGTGCTGCTAGTTCACCAACAGACCACACGTTTTGCAACAGCTATATAGAATGTCCTGTTTCTTTTTTTAATCACAAAACATGGCAAGCTCTAAAATAAAGCAGAATAACAGATTTAAATGTTAATACTCATGTCCTCAATTTATAATTTCTCCCTCCCTAACAATGGTATAATTCTGATTAAAAATTAGCAAAGAAAAAAATGGAAATTAATCTTCCTATGTTTATTCTTTTAACAAACTCTGTGTGATTACTACTGGGTTACTTGCTGTAGGAAATAGAAAAATTGCTTTGACATAGATCCTCAAGAATCTGTCCCACTACAAGCTTATTTTTGTAGGAAGCTAAAAGATTTATATAAATAACCGTAATTAAAGAGACAAATGAAGAAGTGCAATGAAAGACGTAGGGAAAGTGCTAGAGGAGTTCGGGGTGGAGGAAAATTATCCTCAAATAATATCTATGCGTAACATTATGCTATCTTCCCTAACCAGCGCTTGACCAGATTGTCACAGTGAACTTTGGTCCTTTCTTATATCTTAGTTTTGGTTCCCACATCCTTCTGTTTGGGGAAGTTCTTGTTTTCCTCATGTAATGACAACAACACTTAAACAATGTATACCAGATAAAAGGAACTATATTGCTTGCTTTATTTACATAGTTAATTTAATTTGTACAATGAACTATGAAGTAATCAGCATTATTTCCTTCATTTTACATATGAGAAAATGGAGAATCAGCGACATTGAATCATCTCAAGTTTCTAAAATATCCACTCTCACCAGGCTGTTTACCCTGTTTTTGTCTGTATGCTGCTATAACAAAATGCCACAGATTGAGTAATTCATAAAAAACAGAAATGTATTTCTCACAGTTCTGGGGCTGAGAAGTCCGAAATCAAGGCAGCGGAGATTTGGCAGTTGGTCCCGAGGTGGCACCTTCTTGCTTCGTCTTCACGTGACAAAAGTGGGCAAAAACGGACAATGTGACGACATGGCAGAAGAGACTGAGGAGCCCGGCATCCCTCTAAAGCATCTTTTACGAGGACGTTTATCTCATTCATGAGGGTGGATCCTTCTTCACTTAATCACTTAACCAAAAGCCCCATCTCTTGATGTCATTGTCCTGGGATTTTAGTTTCAACATACAAACTTTGGATGGGCACATAGGTTCAAATCATAGCACCCTCCAAATTATAATGCCTCTCTCATGCCTGTTCTCCTTGAAGTACCCTCTGGTTTTGCTCTCTTCATTCTTGCCATCACAGTTAACCCTTCAGTTCCATTTCTTTAAGTAATCTCTAAATTTTTAAGATGGTTCCATCTTTTTTTTTTGTATATGGCAGTCTCTCAAACATATTTGTCATATGAACTAAGCAGGTAAATATGTAAATGCCAGCTAAATTTTAGTGAATGATATAATGGCCTAAAGTTGTATCTACCCTTCAGCCAAATATATTTACTTTTAGTAGCAATCTCCTGTCATATACAAAGTCACGACTCTAGGGGTAAACATTTTAGCCTGTGGGTAAGATGTAAAGCAGTGGTATGTTATAGTGACAACTCACTGTCATAGCACTGGGACATGCTCCTCTATCTGCTACAAATTGAATCAACAAAATATATATGATTTTGTCAGATTTAAATGTATGCTCCTGTTAGTAAAATAAAAGTATGGGAAAACTTTACGGAGTAGATTTAATAGAAATGTTTTCCTGAGTTATCTGCCTTCTTTATTTTTATGTTATGCTTTAAGTCTATGGTCAATGTATAGAGCTATGATTGATGTGCTTTTCCAATTCTGTTCAGATCAGACAGGTTAATTTTCTTCTTTTAAATCTTCTTGAATTTTGTCTAACACTTTTTGTTCCAATTTCTTACTAGATTATACTCCCTTCCCTAACTGCTTCATGATTACTTATACACAAACAATATTATGATATTGACACATTGAATTCATTTTAGGTGATGATTTTGGTCATAAACATGAGCAGGTTGTGAAGTGTTTCAGCCATCCCAGGGCATGGCTGTCAGTCCCTTGTCTAATGTTTCAAAAAAATCTTGAATTTGTGATGATGCTGTGATGGTCCCTCAGATATTCTTACACACATCTTTGCCCCTTGTTCCCTCTAACTTTCCTCTTCTGATAAAAAAGCAAACACTGCCAAGCTCAAATGGAATTACATTTGGATGCAAGTGTCACTATGCAATGGTTGCCAATAAAAGTACACAAGGAATTTTATTATGGTGAATTAAAGGCAAACAGACTTCAGAGAAATGAGCACGAACATGAAAATGGCGCATGGTACGCGGATCTCACTGGAAAGTCATTCTGTACACAATGTTTTCACTAGAAAAATCCATTAGCTTTAGCTAGAAATTGAAATTACTTTGTAGGAAATCAGAATAAAATATGTGAAAACATTATATTCTGTGCAAGATTAATACCACGCCTGGTGTTGAAAGGTTTGTGGTCTTGCTTCGACGATGCTAAAAGGTCAGAAACCACAAAGATGCATATGTGTTGTCGTTTGCACAGTTACTAATTTTTCTCATTATTTCCATAATGCGATGTGCTGTTTCAACAGAGAAACCCTCTGGAGAGTGGCTTGCACTGTTTTCAGGCAGCTCTTTTGCTTTCATGTTTTGGCCTTGGCCAGGGAATTCAGACAGACTTTTCAGTTATTTTCGACAAGAATGTATTCATTTATTGTTTTAAATAATAATAAATAGATTTTAAAATTACTGTACATTACTGCACTTTAAACGCCATGAGGTCAAGGACTCTAAAGTCTGGACATCATTGTATACCCTACATCTTGCACAAGGTTTAGAAAAAATGGCATGGACACCTATTTTTTGAATCAATAAATGAATACATAAAAGAATTCCAAACTCTAGTCCAAGGTTTTAGATTAATAATGTATTAAAATGCGTAAAATTTATAGACAAAACTCTTCTTATTTAGAAGTTTATTCTTTAATTGGAGAGATAAAATATATGCACATAAAAGCTTAAGGAAAAATAATAAGGGTTTTGAAGTACTTACTATGTGAAAAATTTAGCATAAATCTTACATCCATTTATTTAACACATTTTATACGTTGCATTATTTATATATAGTGCTGATTGGTAGAATTCATATGTGAACGGAACTATAAAAATTTTGAGGATAAGCACTAGAAACACAGAATAAATAGAGTGTTAACATGCAAAACACAGAAATACTTCAATTGACTAGGTGAAAGAAAAGATTTCTGGTTCCATGTACACTGATTATTGAGGGATGAGTATGACATTATTATGCCAGAATCAATAAATATTTTAAATAGGGAGAAAACTATAATTATATATCTTTGTGTTCAACAGGAGTAGCAGTACTGATAAAGTAGAAGTTTGTTATACCTTTTTTATAGTCTTTTAAAGTTGTTTATAAATAAAATCTACTCTTAGTTAATTAATGGTTGATGTTCATTGAAGTGTTTTCAAATTTTTGACCTCTGAATTGCCTTGTACATATGGAGAAATAAAGCTTGCCTAGCATAATTTCTTGAGTGGAGAATGAATGATCTGGATAGATTTGTTGACAATATGTCTGTACTTATTTTATTAATTCTTTAATCTTCATGAAGAAAAATATAAAAGTCATATTCTAGTGTTTTATACCATGGAAAAAATGTCTTATCCTTTTCCTAAGGAAAAATACATCATGACACAAAAGTAAAGTTAATTAAATTACTTACTTTATTAATTAACTGTCTATTATTTCTATGGGTTGAAGTAAATTTGATACTCAATGCTATTTAATCTAATTCTAAAAGCTTGAATGAGTAATGATTTTTTCATGTAAGGTTAGTTGAAATAAATTATCACTGATTTTCAGATTTAATATTAATTAGCTATTGCATATTCTTAATGGGATATAAGTGTTTAAAAAGCCCTTTTTGGTTGCGAAAAGACCACGCCCATTGTAGACTTCTTAGAATACATCACATCTGGCCTCCTTTTTAGAGTGGGGAATTCAACTCATAAGTGGCTGGACATTGATTCTGAACATTTTGAACATTATTTGCCTGTCTTCACTCATACTGGTTGCTGTTCTTTTATAAGTAATCACCATGTTTAGCATGCACTTGAACTATTGTTACTTAGGGTGCTTGACTATTTACAAGTCTCACTAGGATTCTAGGTATTCATTAGTCTCGTGGTGTGTATTTGCTGATGGTCCTATTATCTTTGTTGGTTCAGTTACACAGTACCATCCAAGATGCTGCAACACATTATACACAGGGTATGGGTTGTGGGAGCTACAGATATCAGTTATTATTTAGGCTCAGAAACTTAGAATCTCTGCAAGGTTGGACATGATCCTTAGTCTTGTTTTAAGACCGTCTTGTTTTAAAAGTTAAACCCAAATTCTTAAAATATAGAATAGGGGTGCTAGTAGTGCTCACAGAATTGTAGTAAAGATCAGCTGGGAAAGAAGAGCCTATTAAACAGAGCCTGGTATTTAATAAGTATCAGCTGCCTTCAATTAGGAATCTGTGTTGTCATGATTAGAAGATTGCTGGTTTATTTTACAGATCTGTAAGTATAGCCAAAATATGTCAAAATAACCACCAGAAAGAATCATATACCGTCCCTTGAACATTTCATCCCTAGAATCTAGCCAGATTAGCATCTCTATACTGGCAATACTGTTAACACAGATTGTGCTCAAACCCCTCATTGACTTTTCAGCACCTGTAAATTACTGGAGATTTAGGAAGAAGTCTGGGGTTATGGCTTAGTTAAGCTGAGTGGCCAGAAAGTGTGAGATGCTGGATGCCTCCTCCAGTTCATTTCTCCAGCGGCCGCACCAGGCGTATCCATAGCTCCGCTCCCGGGAGCTCGTCTCCGGCGTGGGGCGTGTGCGCACCCCTGGCCGGGCGGAGCCTGGAGCCTGCTCATTAGCAGCGCGGGCAGCTCGTGCGCCCGCAGGAGGGAGGCGGAAGCACAGCCCTGAGCCGCCAGCAGGAGGAGGGAGCGCGGCGGCTGCAGGCAGGGGAGGGAGAGGAAAGAACGGAGGGACGGTTCCCGGACAGAGCGGGAGGAATCGGGGAGCGGCCAGTCCAGGGGGAGCTGCTCCGCTGCGCTGCGCTCGTTATTCACAGGACGCGGCGGCGCTTCCCGGGGCCGCTTCCCGGTCCCCTGGGTGGAGGCTGCCATCTAAACCTGACTCCAGGTGAGTTCCCCAAAGAGGCGAAGCGAGGGGTCTCGAACCAGAGACTTGGAACTGGCGAGGCTGCTCGGCTCCCCAAGCGCCGCTGCCTTGACATTTCCCGATTCACGGGAGGTTTTGGGGGCGGCTGCACAGGCTGGAGGGGCGGATGGGCGGTTGCGATCCTCAGCCGGCGTGGGGGCGTTCGGGAGGAATTAGCTTCAGTGAACGGGGTTTTAGGAGATGTCCGCAAGGCACGCGCTATGTACGCGTTTCTAGACGAGCTTTTGAGACAGAAATTTGGCTTCCCGGATGCCCGTTTTGGCCTTCTGTCCTTCCTTTTGCTTGCCTCATGCCCAATTTTCCAAGCCGAGGAAAGGACTGGAAGGGCGTGGAAGTAGGAGGTCTGGGCACAGCATTCGGCAGGGCAGCCCTGGTCTCCAAGTTTGGGGGTGGGGGGTGGGACTCTTTTCCTTTCAGCCTAATTTACCAGGGGAAAACCCGCAGAGCACCTTGAGGTGCCTTTGCTCCGCACCCTCCATAAGCTTATTAGAGGGAACTTGAGGCTCGCTAGACAACCTGTGACAGGTGACGGCAATTTAGCTTAAAAGCCATGTTGGTTCACTTCGTCTCCTCTTTATCCTTTGTTGCAAAATTGATACCTTTTTGGATTTCTTTAACAGCACAAAGTTTAAGCGGCCGGCTGACAGGAAATATTTCTTTTGAAAATGCTATGAGAAAAGTGATGAGTTAACGTTGAGAGAAAGGCAACTTTATTTTCTCGGAAGAACTTTGGGGAAAGAGATTGATAGGGAAATTCTGGGCATGAAATTATGGACATTTCCCACAGAACTTCCTTCATTTATTTATTTTTTTACATTTCCTTCATTTTTTTTTTTAATCGTGTGTGTGTGTATCAGAGAGACAAAATTCGTTGGAGGTATTAGGACTTTATTTGGTTTAGAAGTTTCTTTCTTACTAATAGCACTAATTTGTGATCTTCATGATTATAAGAATTTACTAAGTGTTTTGCTTTTAGGTGTTTTGGGTCTGTTTTTTAAAAAAATTCAATACTTACTTTGTGGGCCTTGCTGAATACCTCTCAATAAAATCGGTGGGCATACAGTTAGTGACATGACCCCTGTGGATTTAATAGCAGGTAAGTATACAAATGATAAGTTTAGGAAATAAATGTCAGAATCAACATTTAGGTGTGAAATTGAAATATCTTTCAAATATTTACCAAACTCTCTTATAGGATCCAATGTCATTTTATGGTCAAGAGAGCTTAAAGGTTTCTCAGATTGAGATATATGTATCTACTTTGTTAATCCAAATGTAATGTTTTATTTTGTTCTTTAATGACTGTTTGAATTCAACAAATAAAACTTGCATATTTAATGTAAGGTTCTTTCACATATATTACTTCTCCAATTTTTAATATAAATTTAAGGAGAAAAGCAATATTCCATTTTGTAGATGAAGAGACTGTGTCACAGAAGTATTACTTTACCTAGATTTCTGTAATTATTATGTTATAAACTTAGAAATTACATATTATTCTGGAACATATAAAATATATGAATGTTATAAACCATAAGAATTCAGACCTATGCTATTTAACTTCAAGTTTAGTTCTTTACCCAAACAATTGCATGACTACATTGAGACTACTGAAGTAATTATATATGAACACGCTATACGAAAAAATACTTAAAACATTTCTTATTTTTGTCGTTTCTCTTTGATATAAAATATACTATAATTTAATGGAGTTATATTCCATATTTAGATGCTCCTAACTTCCAAATAACACCTAAACTCCTAAAAACTGACCTGTGTCCTTCTTAATAGAAGTGGCTTGACCGGGAGACCCAATTTTTACTAAGAATATTCTTGGGATAATTTATGTCTTATAATCAAGATAAAGACAGGCCACATTTAGTTGTATTTTTAAACCACTTAGTGTGAAGTTGCAACGCAGACATAACTTGCTTTCAGGCTACACTGCCAGCTTTGCAGTGAATAGTCTTTAAGATTCCGTGGAAACATTGGCAGATATAGCTAATGTCTATCTGATGTAGGATTTATGAGAAAAGGAGAGGTAGAAACTGAATGCTCTTATATTTCATATGTGACCACATTCATAAAACTTTATTGATAAGTACTTTGTTGTCTGACACGGGCTGATACAAATAGGCTTCTTCAAGAGTTGAGGAAGAAAACTAAATCCCTATAATACAGCCTTTTTCCTCCTTTTCTTTCTTAAGCGGTAATAGTTGATCCTAGCGTTTGTGTGTCTATGCATGCTCAATACAGTTAGGGGTATAAGGAGAAGTTAAGCAAGAATATTGAATGCTAGCTAGGAAAGTTTTTGGAGTCTCAAATACTTTGGAACGATTTTTCACATTATATACATAAAATTCCTAGTTACATTTGGGAACTAAGTATATTATACACAACTTTGCATCTGATTACAGGATTCCCTGTACATTTATAGCTCAGGTATTCTGGAAAGAGTCAAGATAATTAGTTTTATGGCTCTTGCCCGTGTGACCTGTTTCTTTCTGGTCCTGATATTAAAAGGATGACTTAAATTTTCTGGAATGTCAAAATTTTCTCTTCCCTTGGATCCTACAAAATACTTCAAGCAGTGTATGTGTGATACTCGCTGTCATTCCAACATTTCCAATCCTCCTGAGAATGCTAAACAATGCCCTAGATTTCTTCCTTTGTAATTCTTTCAGATAGAGGGTTAGCTGAGTTAGGAAGAAAGGAGAGAGGGAGAGAAGAAGAGAGATGACATTTTATCCCTCAGGAAAGAACAAGACCAATTGTATTCCTAATTTAGAAATATTATTCTACAAACATTCCTGAACAAGAGGGCTTTGCATATACATTAAAGCAGAATACCTAGTCAACTTCTAGTTATGCCATGTAGTGAAATGGAAGTAAGATGAGCAGGCCGAGATCATTTTTGTTGGAGAACTGAGACCACATGAAATAGGTAACAGAGTTACCCCAACTGGGGGGCAAGAGGACTTGAAAGTTTCCTCCATAAATTTGCAGTTAGTACAGGGCTGCTCCAGTGATCAGAGTCATGAATGCCCTAGAGTGTCTGTATAACCCTGTACACAGGCTGAGACAGCTCTAACGGCCCAGAAAAGCCTCTGGACAGAATCACTGCACCCTTGGACATTGTCCGACCGCATGTATGAGAATAGTGAGTGCTGAGGAGTTGTGGGTAGCTCGGTACAACTCTTGCTAAAGGAGTGTCATCAACATTCATTGCTGAAAGTGAATTTTTTCATTCACATATGTGATGCCTATTAGGTCATGATTTCTTGGATACCAATTTGTACAAGATATGAATTAATTTTTGAACATCCTTTCTTAAAAGTACCATGTTCATATAGTTGCTCATTTTAATATGAGTAGTTCAGATGGGACATAATAGAGTAAGGAAATGATTGAACATCCTAAGATCTAGTGTATATACCTTTGTTCATGATGAGATTCATCCCCTGTCCCCCTTTGTAGTGACACTGATGGCATAAGGAGTATTAGATGAAATTTAATGCAGAAAACAATGGGATATATGAATGGTAGATATGGTTGACAACCACCATTTTCACTGAAGTTGTTTCAAAGCAAAGAAATTTGGGATAAATTCATTTTATTTGCTCCTGAAGGGTAATTAGGAATAAGTAGGAATTGTGAAGAGGCTGTAGTGTTGACATTAAGAGAAGTTTTTGATTCTTAAAATAGGATATATTACACAAGAGTGAACAAACAGAAGATACTGAACAAATATTCTGTCATAAGTAAGTGATGGATTATTCGGACTTGTTGAACTATGTTTTTAAATGTATTATTTAAATATTTAAATATTATTAAAACCTTAAATAATATTTAAATATTATAAAAGTTGTAGAAAATTATGTTTTCAATACAAATATACACTTATAAGCTATATTGTAGATATGGGAGTAAACAATGCAATTTTTTTTAACTGAGTGAAAAATTTAGTTTTTTAAAATTCCAAATGGAGCTAACAGCTTAGTGTGATACATATTTTGAATTTCAAAATTTGTAACCAAATAGGACAAATGTGTTGAACTGTACTTTTCTTGAAGAACCGTGATAAGAATGAGCGGTGAAAAAATTACAGCATACTTACCAGGGATCAAATACTTGCTTAGGGTTAATAAGAAAAATCTCAGCAAACGCTAGAAATGAGGTACACGATCTATCAGAGACCCATGATTAAAGTGGTATCTTGTTAGGTATATGAGCTTGAAAAGAAACGGCATAGCTTCACTTTACCCCAGTTGCTTCTTTTGTAAAACGGGGAGACTAAGAGTGTGGTAACTCAAAATCCTTTGTTAATGATTTTCTTCTTAGAACAGTGCCAGGTCCAATTAGGATTAGATTGCTATTTTTATTATTGATATTTGCCCTAGTTCTGCCTTTTATTGACTGTGTGACATTGGTGAAGATCCCTTTCTGAAGCTTTGTTTCTTACCTACAAGCTGGGAATAGAATACCTGCTATGAAGAGTGGTTGTTAGTACATTAGAAAGGCTGGATATTTGTTTATATAAGGGGCTCAGCGCA
Source organism: Symphalangus syndactylus (assembly GCF_028878055.3). NCBI lineage: Eukaryota > Metazoa > Chordata > Mammalia > Primates > Hylobatidae > Symphalangus > Symphalangus syndactylus. Next base: position 154,348,077 of record NC_072425.2, read on the forward strand.
TGGTAGAAATTTGATAGCATTTTTTGCTTGCCCTCCCATGTATTACTGTGGAGACATCCCACATATTATGTCCAAGTTTTTATTTTCCCCTCAAATGCAATGTCAAGCACAAAACATTCCCATCTCCCAATTCTCTTCTGATGTTCTACAACCATTAAAGTATAGAAAACTAGAATGAGTGTTTTTATAACTTTTGCTGTACTTAAGCATGTGGAGAGAAGAGCGCTAGATCACAGGACACACTTTGATAGGAAAAGGGAAATATTTACACTGCAAACAACTTTCTCCTCATGCTTAACAGTTTTATGCTGTCATTCTGTCAGCACCAAGTGAGATTTTTCTATTTAAATAGTTTTCTATTTGTGGTATGATAATTCATGTATGGACTTCATGTAACTAACATAAATATAATGGATGGTTGAGAAGTGGTTTATTTTTACCAAGAGGAAAAAATGTGTACACGATTTTTTAAAATATTGCTTTGAAAATATTTAAAATTAATTTTGATTCAGTTGGTGGAAGATAGCGTCACAAACTCACTGCTAGTGGTATTCTTGAGAAGTAATGTTTGAATTTTCTAGGTATTGTCCCCAGACTGCCTTAAAAGAATTTAATTTTAGATGTAAATTTTCTGCTTAACATGGAAGATTTTCCCTGAAAATATTAGCTTCATCAGATACATAGTTGCTTAGGGGTAGCTGCATGGAATTATGGGAAGAGTGAAATAGAAAAAAATTTTCATGTCTAAGTTATACATACTGGTGTAATCATATTGATTGGATGATAATGATAATTACAGCAATAATGTGATTGAAAGGGTAAGCAAGTAACATATACTACAGTTACGCATATAATCCTGTGATTGAGTTTACCACTTCGTTTCTCTTTCCTGGAAACCCTTAAGTTTGTCACTATTGCACTTTATTTCCTTTGCTTATTGTAGTGGTGTATTAGTTGTATTACTGCTGCTATAACAAATTACGACACATTTACATAACTTAACACATATTTATTGTCTTGCAGTTTCAAAGGTCAGAAGTCCAAAATCACTTTAATTAGGCTAAGTCAATGTGTCTGCAGTGTGGGTTCCTTCTCGAGGTGCTGAGGGGAGAATCCATTCTCTTGCATTTTCTGCTTCTGGTGGCACCTGTCTTCATTGTCTTTTCCCCATTCCTCCATTTTCAAGGTGCGTTGCTTTTATTTCTGTTTCTGTCTCCGCGCTGTCTCCTCCTTTAACTTTGAGTCCTTCTCTCCACTTCATCTAAGGACTCCTGTGATTACTTTGGACTCACGTGGATGATCTGGGATAATCACCTTGTCTCCAGATCCTTAAATGAATCGTATCTACAAGTCCTTTGGCTGTGTAAGGCAGCACATTCCCAGGGCCGGGAGATTAGGTGAAGAACATCTTTTGGGACTATTATGCAGCCTATCACAAGTGGTAATATCACTTTTATGCCTTGAGACCCTGAAATTAATGTACTTGCTTACGCATGGAAAAACAATGTATCTGTGGGGGTAACAGTTTATTTTTGAACCATTAGAAGGTATTGATGGGGAAGTTTTCATCTGACAACAGATACTGATAAATTAAATACCCTTAGATTTGTCAAAACTAGCTTTAGTAAAATATAAGTAAAAGTATTTGCACTGCTAGGGTCAAAAATATTAATTAAACCCATTATTTATCAAGGCCAAGTCCTGGATTAGTTAGGTTTAAATTAACCTAGAACATTATCTTCCATAGTGCTTAATTGTGAAGCTTAGTTCTTGTTGACAAAAGCTCATCCATATAAGAAAGCATCGAAAGGTTGGTGTTTTTTTAACCTTTGCAGAATATAACTTTTCAAAGGGATGTTAGACAGTAGTTCCATCACAATTGATGCAGTTCACAGACATTCTTTGTGAATATTTTATCTCATGAGTTATATCTATGACACTAATCATAGACTTCTAGAAGAAATTTAGCAATGGTCATGTCAGCCTTTCAAATCTTTCTGTAACCTAGAAGAGGATCATTGCATAAGATAGATTCATTTTCCCCTTTATTCCATTGTTGCCAGAGAGAACTTGAAATGCCCTGTTCAAATTAATTTAATGCAAATGAATTCTTGCTGCCTCACAAGTAGTTTGTCCTTCATTTTTCTTAAAATTATATTGAAAATGGATGTGACCTGCTTTACTGGTTGTTGTGCAGGAAGCGTTGTCCTTCCTGAAAGCTCCCTCCGTTGTCAAAATGAAGCCATTAAGAGTAAAGTAAATTATATTATCTGATCATAGTATCACAATTGACCTTAAAACAATAAATTTTATAATCAGTGCAAATTGCTGAATAGTGTTTGCAGTTGTAGAAATTTCAAAGGAAACCCTGGTTGAGATACAAAGCTGCTATAATCATTTTTAAAATCTTTGTTTTTCTTTTACTTTGGAACAGTAGTGCAGTAAGTACTTTTGCCTTATTGTTCTCTCTGCCTTCCAGAAACCCTCATTCAAATATTCTAAGTTTTTAAGTCTTTTTCATTTCTTTTAATATTGTAACATTTAACAATGTCAAAGAAAGTATAATTTTTCTGGAAATCAAGCTAAAAATAAAGAGAAGCCGATGTAAATGAACATCAAATTAACAAGATTGATTAGGAAAAGTAATTTTTGAAAAGGGCCCAAAATCCCTTTGCACATAAATGCAAAAGAATTTAGTGAAAGAAGGTGAAACTGGAGTAAAGAACTCTACGGATGCGTAAGTAACTCTTAATAAGAATGAGTAACGTACATGCGTATCTTTAGCTCCCAGTTTCAGAGATACAGTAGTTGTACAACAAATGGTCCTTTCCTGCTCTTAAGGAAGCCTCTCCTCCTCCAGCCATGCCATTCCTCAGAGCAAGCTCTTCCACTGAGTTTTCAGCAACCATAAGTAAGAAGGATGGTACGATAGGCTGCGTGTACATATGGCCCTCATTAGCAGGCCAACTGTTCCTTTTGCCCACCCACATCACTGGGGACATATGGCGTTACTTTGACTGTTGAAACAAGTGTGTGTGGACATATCTTGGTATGAGTAAAAGACTGTTGATTGTCTTTCTCTTGTCGCTCGTGCAACCGTCTCCTTGTGGAGATCGTATTATCCATAACACTAGATTTGAGGATGATAAATGACGTTGTTATTATTAACTGAATTTGCCTCTCTAGTTTGATCACAAAACCAGCGAATGTTTGCTTATGGAACATGTAAAGCTTATAGAAGACGGAAAGCTTACAGAAAGAAATGATGGCTTTTCTAAGCATAAGAGTCAGGTCTTTTTCAATCAAAAACTAACTCATTCAAAAATTCAAGAGTTCTGTAAAACCAGAACAGCAGAGGTTTCAGAAATGCTATTGAGATCATTTATTATAAAATAGCCATTAATGGAATGTAATAGTGAGTCTGTTGTTGTGACTATGTGGAGAAATGAATGAGAAAATATAAGATAGGCTGGAATGAAGAGAGTCATCGGATCCCAACATAATTCATTTTGTATAGTTCACAGTATTGTAGCTTTAAAAAAATTATGAATTTTTTCAGTACTGTGAATTCTGAATTTGCAATATGAGGCTTTTCAATCCTTGCAACAAGTGTGTATTTTTCAGTGGTTCTAGAATTATCGGGGCTTTCGAGCTGCTTCTGATAAGAAGGCAAGGCTAGAGGACTCGTGTTGAGGTGGCATTTGCACAGGACTTTAGATAACATACATCGATGATGTAGAGAGAAGAGCGGGTGATGTTGCTGTGGATTATAGTGGAAAGGCACCTTTTGCTCCCTCTGCTGACCTATTTGTGTATTCAGCTGTGTAGCATATTTCTTGTATAATTACATAGTAATTTCACACACTACATTAAGAAAATCTGAACAATTTTTACTAAACTCATGTTTTCTAAATATTAAGTAAATAAAACCAATATTTGGCTAGGTAACATTTATAAAAACAGGATTTCTAGATAGATGATGATAAATTTTCATCTATATCTATAGAGCTGATAAATTTTCAAAACCCTTTGAATATCACTTGTACTACAAAGTCTCGTTTCAGTTTCAGTGCCATGGCACATTGATTAATCACCACTAAAGCGGTACATGAAATATTTGGCAATATAGGTATTTGGTAATGGTGATTGATGCACAGAATACGGCACCGTTATTATGCACTGGCCTTGAGAACTTTAGTTTTCATCTTTGATCACCTGATAGAGAACAAACTAACAGCATTTTTCTTTCACCTTGCTGGAGAATAAACTAACAACTTCAAATTATCTGATCCATCCAAAAACTTATTTCCGTGAAACTCACTGATTTATTTATTATTTCGTGGGGATCACTATTATTTGCTGTAGTAAAATATCAAATGATCGATGTTTTATACCAACATGGCAGCTCACATGGTAGGCAACAGAATGAAAACAAACAGGTTTACTACCAAGAATTATACTATATTGCTTTTATTGACAGAAAAAGCATACAGATAATTTTATTCAGAGATTTTATGTGAATTATTTTGATAAGTGTACACATATATTTATAACTGACCTTTCTTTGTCAAGTGTGTGCCCACACACGTATTCATACTAAATCAATCTTAGAGATCTTATCCAAAGATTGAATTTCTTAAAGTGACTGTTCCAAATATGTATAATTTATGGCAAAAAAGTCACAAAATGGCAATACAAGGAGGCATAAAAGTGAAGATAAAGGGGGAGATGATGGTTAAAAACACCTGTAAATGAATAATTGATTTTGATTTAAATTCTTTTTAGTTCTTAGCTGATGAAATGAATATAAATGAAATTATTATGCAAAACACCTCTATTTGTTGTATATGCATGTACATATATGTGTTACAAATACAAAACTGATAGGATATTATTTAACATATATTCACACTCATAATGTGCATATATGTACATAATGAAAATGAGTGCTTGTTTTATATGTATGTATACACACACATACACATATTGCATACTTTCATTTTTTAAAATTTTACTTTAAGTTCTGGGATACATGTGCTGAACATGCAGGTTTGTTACATAGGTATACTTGTGCCATGGTAATTTGCTGCACCCATCAACCCGTCATCTAGGTTTTAAGCTCCACATGCATTAGCTATTTGTCCTAATGCTCTCCCTCCCCTTTCCCCACACCCACCTACAGACCCCAGTGTGTGATGTTCCTCTCCCTGTGTCAACATGTTCTCATTGTTCAGCACCCACTTATGAGTGAGAACATGCAGTGTTTGGTTTTCTGTTCCTGTGTTAGTTTGCTGAGGATGATGGTTTCCAGCTTCATCCATATCCCCGCAAAGGACGTGAACTCATCCTTTTTTATGGCTGTGTAGTATTCCATGGTGAATATGTGCCACATTTTCTTCATCCAGTCTATCATTGATGGGCATTATGTTGGTTCCAAGTCTTTGCTATTGTAAATAGTCCCATGATAAACATATATGTACATGTGTCTTTAGAGTAGAATGATGTATAATCCTTTGGTATATACCCAGTAATGGGATTGCTGGGTCAAATGGTATTTCTGGTTTTATATCCTTGAGGAATCACCACATTGTATTCCACAATGGTTGAACTATTTTACAAGCCCACCAACAGTGTAAAAGTGTTCCTATTTCTCTGCATCTTCTCCAGCATCTGCTGTTTCCAGAATTTTTAATGATCACCATTCTAACTGGTGTGAGATGGTATGTCATTGTGGTTTTGATTTGCATTTCTCTAATGAACAGTGATAATGAGCTTTTTTCATATGTTTATTGGCCACATACATATCTTCTTTTGAGGAGTGTCTGTTCATATCCTTTGCCCACTTTTTGATGGGGTTGTTTGTTTTTTTTTTCTTGTAAATTTGTTTAAGTTCCTTCTAGATTCTGGATATTAGACCTTTGTCAGATGGATAGATTGCAAAAATTTTCTCATATTTTGTAGGTTGCCTGTTCACTCTTGTGATAGTTTATTTTACTGAGCAGAAGCTCTTTAGTTTGATTAGATTCCATCTGTCAATTTTGGCTGTTGTTTCAAGTGCTGTTGGTGATTTAGTCATGAAGTCTTTGCCCACACCTATGTCCTGAATCATATTGCCTAGGTTTTCTTCTAGGGTTTTTATAGTTTTAGGTTTTACATTTATGTTTTTAATCCACCTTGAGTTAATTCTTTTATAAGGTATAATGAAGGGGTCTAGTTTCTCTTTTCTGCATATGGCTACCCAGTTTTCCCAGCGCCATTTATTACATAGGGAATCCTTTCCCCATTGCTTGCTTTTGTCAGGTTTGTTGAAGATCAGATTGTTGTAGATGTGTGGTGTTATTTCTGAGGCCTCTATTCTGTTTCATTGGTCTATATATCTGTTTTGGTATTAGCACCATGCTGTTTTGGTTACTTTAGCTTTGTAATATAGTTTGAAGTCAGGCAGCGTCATGCCTCCAGCTTTGTTCTTTTTGCTTAGGTTAGCCTTGGCTCCACAGGCTCTTTTTTGCTTCCATATGAAATTTAACATAGTTTTTTTCTAGTTCTGTGAAGAAAGTCAATGGTAGCTTGATGGGAATAGCATTGAATCTATAAATTACTTTGGGCAATATGGCCATTTTCATGATATTGAGTCTTCCTATCCATGAGGATGGAGTGTTTCTCTATATGTTTGTGTCCTGTCATTTCCTTGAGCTCTGGTTTGTAGTTTTCTTTGAAGAGGTCCTTCACATCCCTTGTAGGTTGTATTCCTAGGTATTTTGTTTTCTTTTTAGCAATTGTGAATGGGAGTTTACTAATGATTTGGCTCTCTGCTTGTCTGTTATTGGTATATAAGAATGATTGTGATTTTTGCACATTAATTTTATATCCTGAGACTTTGCCAAAGTTGCTTATCAGGTTAAGGAATTTTTGGGCTGAGGTGGTGGCGTTTTGTAAATATACAATCATGTCATCTGCAGACAGAGACAATTTGATTTCCTCTCTTCCTATTTGCATGCTTTTATTTCTTTCTCTTACTCGATTGCCCTGGCCAGAACTTCCAATACTATCTTGATAAGAGTGGGGAGAGAGGGCATCCTACTCTTGGGCCAGTTTTCAAAGGTAATGCTTCCAGCTTTTGGCCATTTAGCATGATATTAGCTATGCATTTGTCATAAATAGCTCTTATTTTTGTGAGATATGTTCCATCAATACCTAGTTTATTGAGAGTTTTTAGTATGAGGGGTGTTGAATTTTATTGAAGGCCTTTTCTGCATCTATTGAGATAATCATGTGGTTTTTGTCATTGGTTCTGTTTATGTGATGGATTATGTTTATTGATTTGCATATGTTGAACCAGCCTTGCATGCCAGGCATGAAGCCAACTTGATCGTGGTGGATAAGTTTTTGATGTGCTGCTGGATTCTCTTGCCGGTATTTTATTCAGGATTTTCGCATCGATGTTCATCAGTGATATTGGCCTGAAATTTTCTTTTTCTATTGGGTCTCTGCCAGGTTTTGGAATCAGAGTGATGCTGGCCTCATAAAATGATTTAGGGAGGAGTCTTTCTTTTTCTATTGTTCAGAATAGTTTCAGAAGGAATGGTACCAGCTCCTCTTTGTACCTCTGGTAGAACTCGGCTGTGAAGACATCTGGTCCTGGGCTTTTTTTGGTTGGTAGGCTAGTAATTACTGAGTCAATTTCAGAACTTGTTATTGGTCTATTCAGGGATTTGACTTCTTCCTGCTTTAGTCTTGGGAGGGTGTATGTGTCCAGGACTTTATCCATTTCTTCTAGATTTTCTAGTTTATTTGTGTAGAGGTGTTTACAGTATTCTCTAATAATAGTTTGTATTTCTGTGGGATCAGTGGTGATATACCCTTTATCGTTTTTTAATGTGTGTATTTGATCTTTCTCTCTTTTCTTCCTTGTTAGTCTGGCTACCGGTCTATCTATTTTGTTAATCTTTTCAAAAAACCCACTCCTAGATTCATTGATTTTTTTTTGAAGGTTTTTTTGTGTTTCTCTCCCATTCGGTTCTGCTGTGATCTTAGTTATTTCTTGTTTTATACTAGGTTTTTAATGTGTTTTCCATTGCTTCTTTTGATTGTGATGTTAGGGTGTCTATTTTAGATCTTTCCCACTTTCTAATGTGGACATTTAATGCTGTAAATTTCCCTCTAAACACTGTTTTAACTGTATCCCAGAAATTCTGATATGTTGTGTCTTTGTTCTCATTGGTTTCAAAGAACTTATTTATTTCTGCCTTAATTTTGCTATTTACCCAGTAGTCATTCATAAGCAGGTTGTTCAGTTTCCATGTAGTTGTGCAGTTTTGAGTGAGCTTCTTAATTCTGAGTTCTAATTTGATTACACTGTGGTGTGAGAGATTGTTTGTTATGATTTTCATTCTTTTGCATTTGCTGAGGAGTGTTTTACTTCCAATTATGTGGTTGATTTCAGAATAAGTGCTATGTGGTGCTGAGAAGAATGTATATTCTGTTGATTTGGGGTGGAGGGTTCTGTAGGTATCTATTAGGTCCACTTGGACCAGAGCTGAGTTCAAGTCTGAATATCCTTGTTAATTTCCTTTCTTGTTGATCTGTCTAATATTGATAGTGGGTTGTTAAAGTTTCCCACTATTATTGTGTGGGAGTCTAAGTCTCCTTGTAGGTCTCTAGGAACTCGTTTTATGAATCCTGGTGCTCCTGTATTTGGCATATATATATATTTAGGATACTCAGCTCTTCTTGTTGCATTGATCCCTTTACTACTATGTAATGCCCTTCTTTGTCCTTTTTTATCCTTGTTGGTTTAAAGTCTGTTTTATTAGAGACTAGGATTGCAACTCCTGCTTTTTTTTTCTTTCTTTCCATTTGCTTGGTAAATATTCCTCCATCCCTTTATTTTGAGCCTATGTGTGTCCTTGCAAGTGAGATGTGTCTCCTGAATACAGCACACCTGTGGGTATTGACTCTTTATCCAATTTGCCAGTGTATGTCTTTTAATTGGGGCATTTAGCTCATTTATATTTACCGTTAATATTGTTATGTGTGAATTTGGTCCTGTCATCATGATGTTAGCTGGTTATTCTGCACATTAGTTGAAGCAGTTTCTTCCTAGTTTCATTGGTTTATATATTTTGGTGTGTTTTTGCAGTGGCTGGTACTGGTTTTTCCTTTCCATGTTTAGTGCTTCCTTTAGGAGCTCTTGGAAGGCAGGTCTGATGGTGACTAAATCTGTCAGCATCTGCTTGTCTGTAAAGGATTTTATTTCTCATTCACTTATGAAGCTTAGTTTGGCTGGTTATGAAATTCCATATGTACATCATGGAAACGAGTGCATGTGATACACACACACACACACGCACACACATTGCATACTTTCATTTTTGTGTCCATTACTTTTCTGATTTTATCAGCAGCCAACTAAAGAAAATAGAAAAAAAAAATTGGTAATTCGATCTTTCATGTTCTGCATCTTCCAGCTTCACAACTTATAGTTTTCTATTTTTATTGTTATTGTGATCAGAATGAAAATGTATACAATAGAATCAGAATCAGGTCAGAATCAACAAAAATACTATAATGTTTGTACATGCTTTCGATGCAGTTTGTCTCTGCAAAGGGTGTGTGTGTTTCTATGCACATGTGCATGTACACAAGTGTGTAAATAAGTGTTTTATTCATGATGGAGAAAGGCTGGTCAAAATGATTCGGAATGAGATAGCACCACTACAGCAGATAATTAGGTCTCTAGCAATAAAACAAGTCATTAAACATGTTTCTAAGCATCTACTCAGTATCTGGCACAATGTTAAGTAGTGTAAATATAATCATTAGCAAAATTCAGCTTCTACCCTCAATGGTATATGTGTAGAACAAATTGGTAAAGCTGGAGTACATTTCAGGACCAAAAACAGTTTCTGTGTAGTTCCCACTTCATCAAGACCATGTTGTATACCTCTCATACACTTAAGCCATAGGGAAGCAATTATTCCATCCATCCTTTTACAGGGTAGTGGTGGGGAAGAAGAGCTGACTGTCATGCTTGAATTCACATAATTTCATAATTAAATAATTTCATGTTACATAATCTCGATAAACCTAAAATCCAATATATGATAAAGATAGTGTTTCAAATCAGTGGATAAGTGATAAACAGTTCATAAAATGGTGTTCAGATAATTGGCTATATGTATTTTATAGTTGCACAAAGGTATAATATGTCATTAATAAATATTAATTCCATAGTGGATGTCAAATACACTTTTTCAAAATATAAAGAAAAAATACCATAGACAAATATCACTTGCAACATTACGGTTAAAATTAAATATCCAAACATAGCCCTAACCAATAACAGAAAATTTAAAAAAAAAATTATGGATTGGAATTTGTTAAAATATAAAACTTTTCTTTTTCAGAGGATACAATGAATATGTGTAAAAAGCAAATATCAAATCAGCAACAAGTGCTTGCAATTCACTTGACATATTTAAAATATGAGTAGTTCCAACAAATCATAAATAAATGATTAGTAGTCCAATAAAAAAAAGACAAAGTACATTGACAGGAAACTGTATGAAACTCATGAACACTAAATGTCTTAGATTCTCTATTCTTAAGCAAAATGCAAAAACAATAGAGAACATTATGAATATGGAGTTAATATTTAACAAAATTATTTTATCCATGTTATAAGTAAATATTTACATCCAAAAACCCTTGTTTTCTCTGAAAGTTGTCACTTATGAGTCTATTTTGAAAATGTTTAAAGAATAGTAATTAATTAACTTTAATAAATAGGTACTCCTATTGAGGGAAAACAGACATTTCCATAATTTTTCTTCTGTTTCTAATCTAGTAGATGGTAGGAAAATAATGACAATTGCATGTTCATACCTGGAGAATATGCATTCCATTTCTTTTAAACTTTTGCATTCTCAAAACTATATTGATACCTCAAAGCATACCCTTTGCTGTTGAAAACAGCCTTTCAAGTATAAAGACACACACATCACTTTCCTTAAATCTTATATAAGGCAAGGGCCTAGATTCCTATCAGAAAATGTATTTCAAGAATGCTTTTTTAGTAGTTCCTGTGGCCTTACCTTATAGAGGAAGGTTTTTTTTTAAACATACACACAGTATTTGATGCACATTTTTATTGGAAAGAGCTTTTATTTCCTTAAATGTTTTGTTGTCTAAGTGTGAAAAGTATCCTGCAGTGGAATTCAGTGGCACAGATGCTTATTGTGATAGATGAGATGAACTTGCTTCCCTAAGCATGCATGGGCATGAAATGCATCTGGCTTCTGTACATAAAAGTCAGTTATGTTCCCAAATGTGTCTCTGCATTTACACAGACGTTTAGGGGCAGACACCCTACTGTTCCCTCAAAAGGCGGCTCTGCTTAATTATGAAGTTCAAGTTAGACCAGAAGTTGGAAAATACTAAATTCCACATTGCAGACAGAGCCTGAGCAGGTGATGTCACCACTGCATTCTAAGGTGGCAAGTCCTCAGAGAAGTAACTTATCACCTTACCATGGAGAAAAATAACCGTGTCCAGAACACAAGAGGATGCTTTAAGGTAGCGTACAATCAAGTGTGCAAACCTGTGCAATACATACCAGATGAAATCCAGTTCAGAGGCTCAGGAAAACAAACAAATGAGGATATGCTTTAAAAAATAGGACTTAATATAAACAGTCGTGAGAGTAAAACTATTGCTAAGCACATAGGAAACATAAACCAGGCTTTCAGGAAGGAGTTTGGCACATGTGTGCACTGGTAGGAGGTGTAATGTGCAGAAATCCGGCCTTTTGTGGCATAGCAACTAAAGTTCCTTTTCTATTGTCCAGACAACCTTAAATATTCCTTTATGCAGTACTATTTTAAAAAGGCCATCTACTGTGCACAATGTGTTAGCATCAAGGACATGAAATTTATCTGGAATATACCAAAACTTTAATCAATAGACTAGGACCAAAGCTTTTAAAAACAGGTTTTCGTAGATAAATCATTATAAGTTATTATTTCCTCGCCATAGGTAAGGCATGATAGATAACTTTACTTTTTCTCAGTCACTTAGTGTGTAGGTAGAATAATGACCCTTAGCAGGATGACCTTTTGAATGTGTTGTTAGGCAGCATGGAAGCATTATGGTTAGAGGTGGAATTAAGATTGCTAATCACCTCACCTTAAACTGGAGCGATTATCCTGAATTATCTAGGTGGGCCCACTGTAGTCACAAAGAACCTTCAGACAGGAAGGCGGAGAGACCAGAGTGAGCAGAAGAGCTTGGGGAAACTGGAGCCGAGGCTGAAGTGATGTGCTGTGTCCAAGATGTGCAGAGGCCAAGAGCTCAGGGATACATGTGACCCCTCAAACCTGGTGAATTCTCTCCTGGAATCTCTAGACAAAATATACACTTGATGATACCTTGATTTTAGCACACTAAGACCCATTTTGGACTTCTGACCCCCAGAAGTATAAAGAAAAAAAATGTGTTGTTTTAAGCCTCTGAGTTTATGTTAATTTACTGTAACAGCAGTAAGAAACTAACACAGTAAGACGGCTTTTATTTTTATGTGATGTATAGAATTAAATTGGATATGCTAGGAAATATTGGAAATTTATTGATTTATTTTTTTGTCTGAGCTGGAGTCTGGCTCTGTCGCCCAGGCTGGAGTGCAGTGGCGCGATCTCGGCTCACTGCATGCTCTGCCTCCCGGGTTCCCGCCATTCTCCTGCCTCAGCCTCCCGAGTAGCTGGGACTACAGGCGCCGCCACCACGCCGGCTAATTTTCTGTATTTTTAGTAGAGACGGGGTTTCACCGTGGTCTCGATCTCCTGACCTTGTGATCCGCCCGCCTCGGCCTCCCAAAGTGCTGGGATTACAAGTGTGAGCCACCGCGCCCGGCCAGGAATTTATTTTCTTAATATAGTTCTTCATATTAGAATAATGAGAACCATCGAGTAATGAAGTGTTCTATTTTGTGAAGGATGATTATATAAACAGTACGAAGGTTAAAAACCGGGCGGGACCGGCTGGGCACAATGGCTCGTTCATGTAATCCCAGCACTTTGGGAGGCCGGGGCAGGTGGATCTCTTGAGCCCAGGAGTCTCAGATCAACCTGGGCAACATGTGAAACCCCATCTCCACAAAAATACAAAAACCAGGCAGACGTGGTGGCGGCGCCTGTGGTCCCAGCCACTCAGGAGGCTGCGGTGGAAGGATCGGAGCCCGGCAGGTGCAGGCTGCGGTGGACCGTGATTATGCCACTGCGCTCCAGTCTGGGTGACAGAGTAAGACCCTGTCTCCATTAAATAAATAGATAAATAAATATATATATAAGTAAAAGAGGAGGGTGTCTTTTGAAGGCTATTAAAGTCGTCTAAGTGTCCTCTGATTATATGAGGCTGGAATGGTGCATGGAATGTTGTGTTGAATAACCTGATACAGTCTCTGAAACTATAGAAGCATTAGTAATTTTAGCCTGAGAGTGCTATAATCTGGGATAATTTGGTCCAATACTTCCAGAGAGGGTTGAAGTTTTGAGATAGCTGGAGTTATTTCAGTTGAAGACCTGAATATGAGGCAACTGCATACTCAATTACAATTCAATTTCTACTCTTTATATAAGGTAGAAATGGGTAACATGTGGGACACTGTGTTAAAAGTAATGCAGCCATAGTGTAGTGGTAAAAGCAGATGAAAAGTACTATAATAGTCGTATAGATGAGGTACTGGAAAGAAGCAGATTTGAAAAATTGGAGATAAATGTCAGTTTTCCGGAGCCATGGGATGAAAACCAAACCGGATTACAACAGATTCAATTCACTCAAGATGTCTAACTTGGTAATAGGTCAGAAAACTCAATTTGTCGTATTTTCTTAAAAGTACACAAAAATGTTCCTTTTGATAAAACACGTGTAGTGCACCTTCGGATTTGATTTTTCTTTATGTTCTGTAAACTGCTCGCAGTAAAACAGAAAAAAAGTCTGACAAATATGATGGTCCTTAAATCTTGTAGGAGTATGATGCTTCTCCAAAGAATAGAGGTTTTCCTAGGAAGGCCCTAAGCAAGGAATCAAGTTTCCTTTTGCAAGAAATAAAATTCTCAAAAGTTCCCTGCACCTTGGAAAGGCTCTGGTTGAAATTAATAGCACAACGTTATTTATTTAAATTTTAACTTTTAAGTTCAGGGGTACAAGTGTAGGTTTGTTACAGAGGTAAGCTTATGCCATGGGATTGGTTGTACAGTTTATTTCATCACCCAGATATTAAGCCTAATATCCATTAGTTGTTTTTCCTGATCCTCATAGCAAATATTACCCCCATAAAGTTTTATGGTTACTTTTTTCTTATCTTCTGATTAATGCCATTAGATTCACCAATTGAAATTATTTTTCAGTAGTTTAATTCCCTCTAGAAGGTTTAAAAAATGTTTCCGAATTTCCTAAGTCTTCTTTCTTTGTTAGTCTTCTAAAAAGCTATATTCAATAGAATTCATGTGCTTAGGTACAGTTTCACTAAAAGCGTATCTTCAACATTTGATCTGTTTAAAAGTTCTTAAGGTGTTAAGGAACATTAGGTATCAGAGTTTATGGCATTTGATTAATCTGAATAAATCTTGGCATCAAATTGAATTCAGCAAAAGTAACAGTGATAAATCAGAGAGCAATATTTGAAATGTCTCCAGGAAACATTTTAAAACAATTTTTAAGTTCACTAATTTGAGTCATTACACTTGGCCCTAATATGGTAGATTTTAAGTGAAGCTCAGTCGAACCTGGCAGATATCATATACAAACTTTTAATAGTCCTAACAATTCCTGTACCTCATTTGGATAAAGATTATTTCCAGAGCATCAGTGCTTTGACCAGAAAGGCATTTATTATTCTGTAACACTTTTCTTGAGAAATTAGCATGATTCATCATTTGAGTACGCTCTCTCAGATAAGATTCTAATATTTGGGTGTGAATAAAACTTCAGGGCATTGAAAACAGCTGGAAGATAGACAATAGGGTGATCATCCTCTCTTGTCATTCTCTATCAAGGTCCTCTTTAATTATTGGCCTAAACAGCTATAACTTTATGGTGAAAACAAACCGCTCGGATATAGCGTTAAAGGTTGAAATAATGAATTATACATAAATCGATTTAGTTCAGTTATATTCTGTTGAATTGGGAGAACATCGAATTTTTAAATTTCTCTGCATTTCTTGAAGTTAGGAATAAAAGCTGGGGTGGGGTCTCCTGAAATAATGAGGTCTAGAATAATTTCTGTTAAATTTACTTTTTAGTAGGATAAGTCTACTAAAATCAATATGAATGGAACCTTCAATGTACCACTGAAGATAATTAATCTTTGAGAGGTTAAGTAACCATTACAAGGTAATTTACCTAATTAGCAACTAAACCAACCAAATTTTAGATTTCTTAACTTTAAGACTATTGCTCACATAGTCACGTAAAGTATATCTTCCACATAGTCACAGGCAATCACAAGCTAACACGAGCAGTTAGCACAAAATAGATGTTCCACATAGAATGCAGAACAAAAAAAGACACTTTAAAAATCCTTTTCCCTTTTCCAAATTCATATTTAAAAAGTTTCTTGTGGAATTTCCCAAATGCCAGCATGGCCACATATAATACAGATTGATACTCAGACCTCTAATGAGAAACAGTTAGAATTATGCTAAACAAGGAACATTCTATATTGATTTCACAAATTCTCCTCTTTCCACTTATAGTTTCTCATAAAATGTAACATGTTTGTCTTGTGTGGAGTCTGTATAGAAAAAGTGTGATAACTGAAGATATAGACACACAGGTGTATGTATGTCTGTGTGTTCCTGTGTATTATAGCCTTTCTTTAATGGTTTTCTCTTTATATATATATATATATACTTTAAGTTCTAGGACACATGTGCACAACGTGCAGGTTTGTTACATATGTATACATGTGCCATGTTGGTGTGCTGCACCCAGTAACTCATCATTTACATTAGGTATATCTCCAAATGCTGTCCCTCCCCCTCACCCCACCCCATGACAGGCCCCGGAGTGTGATGTTCCCCTTCCTGGGTCCATGTGTTCTCATTGTTCAATTCACACCTATGAGTGAGAACATGCAGCGTTTGGTTTTTTTTGTCCTTGTGATAGTTTGCTGAGAATTATGGTTTCCAGCTTCATCCATGTGTCTACAAAGGACATGAACTCATCCTTTTTTATGGCTGCATAGTATTCCATGGTGTATATGTGCCACATTTTCTTTTTTTTTTCTTTTTTTTATTATACTTTAGGTTTTAGGGTACATATGCACAATGTGCAGGTTTGTTACATATGTATCCAGCCACATTTTCTTAATCCAGTCTATCATCGTTGGACGTTTGGGTTGGTTCCAAGTCTTTGCTATTGTGAATAGTGCCACAATAAACATACGTGTGCATGTGTCTTTATAGCAGCATGACTTATAATCCTTTGGGTATATATACATATATATATAAAAAAACTATATATATATATTTTGGGGACGGAGTTTCGCTCTGTCACCCAGCTGGAGTGCAGTGGCGCGATCTCGGCTCACTGCAAGCTCCGCCTCCCGGGTTCACACCATTCTCCTGCCTCAGCCTCCAGAGTAGGTGGGACTACAGGTGCCCGCCACCATGCCCGGCTAATTTTTTGCATTTTTACTACAGACGGGGTTTCACCGTGTTAGCCAGGATGGTCTCGATCTCCTGACCTCATGATCCACCCTCCTCGGCCTCCCAAAGTGCTGGGATTACAGGCATGAACCACCGCGCCTGGTCTCTATTTAAGTTAGCTCTGTCCAGGGCAAACCAGCATTTCAAAGATACAAACTGTTTTTGCAAAAAACAGGTATACACCTATCCATAGTGCAGACATTATGTCTACTTATTTCTCTCTAAATAGATCTTTCATTTTAACAAGTACTTCACCTTCACAAAATTTAGTTGAGTCAGTGAACTCTTATCCAGATGCTATATCTTGGCCAGATTATCAAGAATTAAGCCTCACAGATAGGCTGTTTCCATTTCCTTTAACAAAGTTTATCAGTCCTGAGTTACTTCTTGATTTCTTGCCAGTGGCATATAATGATGACTCAGCCAAGTCAGTTCCCAGAGTTGGACTCTTTTTTTTCTTATACACAGGAAACTTCTTTTCCAAGAATACTTGTTCCAGTTGCTCACAATCTTCATAGTTGATGATTATAGAATGATCTATGTACTTTCAATGTACCTTCAAAAATGAGATCTGCAGCTGGATAAGACGTGTGTGTGTGTGTGTGTGTGTGTGTGTCTTAGTAGACTTAAACCTTTCATTGAATAAGAAGCCTAGTTGATAGTGTAAGGTGAGAGTTAGAAGAACAGGGAATTATTTGGTTTAAGGAATTGTGAAGAAATGTGCTATGCCATTAAAATTTTTCTCTACTTTTGTGTTAAATCTTAATTTTGTGCAGAATTTACTAAGCTGCAGGAAACTGTCAAAATTGACTCTTGCTAAGTTCCATATTGGTTTGTAATTATCTTAAAACAAAAGTTGGTTGATACTAAAGTGCAGTTTTTCCTCTAGCTTTCATAAATTGAGACAGGTCTTTTTCTCACCCTCCACATACCTATGGCTGGAAGCCGAGGTGGTTGTTCTTGGTTCCCGTTACAACTTCTAGACTGTTAATTTCTCCGCTCCTTGCAAATTAGACTGTTCCTTTGAAACTCAAACCCCTTGGAAATATCAGCCATGCCCCTTTGGTATTACCATCATCAACAGACCTCCCTCCTGGGCACTCTGGTCTTATTTTTTTTTTTTTTGAGATGGAGTCTTGCTCTGTCACCCATGCTGGAGTGTAATGGTGTGATCTCGGCTCACTGCAAACTCCTCCTCCCGGTTTCAAGTGATTCTCCTGCCTCAGGTTCCTGAGTAACTGGGATTACAGGTGCATACCACCACACCCAGCTAATTTTTGTATTTTTGGTAGAGACGGGGTTTCGCCATGTTGGCCAGGCTGGTCTCGAACTCCTGACCTCAGGTGATATGCCTGCCTCAGCCCCCCAAAGTGCTGGGATTACAGGCATGATCCACTGCACCTGGCCTCTTGCCATTTATTTAAGGCTTTAGATCTTTTGCTCAATATCATCTTCAGGCAAGTTCAGCCATCATTTTAGTGGCTCAGCTTTCACGTGAAAGGACCAGTACAAACCTCGGTTCCCCGTTTTTTGACATCTTTATTTCCATTACTTTTTTTCTTTCCTCCACTTTATTGTCATCAAATCTGAAACATTTTCTATAAGGGTATGTACCACCAGGATCTAGATGCAAATATTCTGCCTCCTGGACATCACTCCTTGCCAGCTCGTTGGCCCAGATGTCCTCATTCCTACAACCCTTCATTTTCACTGAGACTCTCCTTAGGACACAGATGCTGCTGCTCCCTCACGATCCATCCGTACTCTCTTGCTTTCAGTTTCCACGTTTTCCTCCTCAAATGCCATAGTTCATTTTTAGCATTCCCTTGCAACTACCCTGAGCTTCATTTTCCCACAATTTATTTGTTTCTCTTTCTCTTCCCAAATTTTAAATGTTGATGTTTCTAAGGGTTCTGTCCTAATTGCTCTTCTTTTCTCTCCACACACATACTCTCTCTAAGCTCTAAACACTACTAAACAGCTCATAATTTCCAGTCTTAGAGTTTGGTCCAGACCTTTATTCTGGGAGTTGATGATTTACGTGACAATAGCACTCGAATAATTCAGAGGTAACATGTCCTGGTTTCCCACATGATAGTAAGTGGCACTGCCAGCCATGCTAGATGCTTATAAGTCATTTTTGGCCCTTCCTCAATATTCTGACAATATCCAATTCAACATTCATTTAAAGAATATTTTGGTTCCAAATACATCTGTAATTTCCTCCACCTATTTTGATTTCCAATGTCCCCAGCCTAGCCAGAGCCACATATTTTCTTACCTACGCTTATTTTCTTAGGTCATCCTTAGTCAACTTACTTTAATTCTTATCTCCGACACCCTGTTAGCTACAGAGAAACCAAAGTGATCTCTTAACATGTCTTTCAGTTTCCAACTCTCCCACTTTTCTGGTGTACTTGGACTAAGATTTATGTTCCTCATCATTACTAATGAAGACCTGTACTGTTTCACATATCCTTCTCTTTCAGCCACGTCTCACATTACTCTTTCTCCCTTCTGTACTTCATCCAGATTCCTACTTTTCAGTTTTTCATTTCATCCAATTCACAGGTTTCTTCTACATGCCAAGATCTTGCTCATATATTAGGGTCCTTGAACACTGGGGGTTTTTCCTATAAGACGAATCTTTCTGCATTGTATGAAAAGCTAACTCTTTTTATTCTCAGGTCTTAGCTTAAATATTCTCACTTGAAAGAAGTGGTTAGAGTCTGTATAATCCAAATTAATATTTCTTTTTTTCTTTTTCTTTTGAGACAGGGTCTTGCTGTGTCACCCAGGCTGGAGTGCAGTGCCACAATCTTGGCTCACGGAAACCTCTGCCTCCTGGGTTCAAGCAGTTTTCCTTTCTCAGCCTCCTGAGTAGCTGGGACTACAAGCGCACACCACTACACCCGGCTAACTTTTTTATTTTTAGTAGAGATGGGGTTTTGCCATGTTGATCAGACTGGTCTCAAACTCCTGGACTCAAGTGATCCATCCGCCTTGGCCTCCCAAAATGCTGGCATTACAGGCATAAGCCACCACGCCCGGCCCAAATTAATATATCTATATATAAAAATTATATGTATGAATCTTATATAATGTGAATTAAGATTATATCTAATGTTCGCCCCAACACCCTTGTTGGATATTCAGTCCCTTGCTTCACTTTGCATGTGAACACATTTTGTAATAATCTCTTCACTTTGCTCAGTTGGATTTCTGTGCCTGTCTTCGTCTTCAGAATTGAAACCCTAGGAGTACAGGACTGTGGCTTTCTTATTCACCACTGCAGCTCCGTAACTAAGAGAGCATCTGATACATATGTGTGAAGGGAATTGGTTAAATATAGACCACTAGGTCCAGTGGAGTCCACAGCCTATTCACTTCATGTAGTTTCCAAGAAACAAATGCTTCTCAACATATATTAATGAATGAGATATGGGCCAGGGTATCTGGTCTGGCTGGAGATGGCTTAACTTTGAGTTCACTTGAGAGGGTATCAGTGTGAGCAGGAATGCTTTCACTCACTTCAAGAATTGCATGGTGTTGGCCGGGCGCGGTGGCTCTCGCTTGTAATCCCAGCACTTTGGGAGGCCGAGGCGGGCGGATCACGAGGGCAGAAGATCGAGACCACGGTGAAACCCCGTCTCCACTAAAAATACAAAAAAAATTAGCCAGTCGTGGTGTCGGGCGCCTGTAGTCCCAGCTACTTCGAGAGGCTGAGGCAGGAGAACGGCGTGAACACAGGAGGCGGAGCTTGCAGTGAGCCGAGATTGCACCACTGCACTCCAGCCTGGGTGACAGAGCGAGACTCCGTCTCAAAAAAAAAAAAAAAGAAGAAGAATTGCATGGTGTTTAGGGGGAAGAATCACCCCGCTTCTCTGGGGAGACATGAGGGCTCTGTGGCTCCTGTGGGCTCTCAAACTGTTGGAAGATGATTGCTAAACCTGAGTTTTCAGGTCTCCTAGTTATATTCATTTAAACTTATACATGATTTGTCACTATTTTAAGTTGTTTTTCACTGAAAACTCAGTCTGAATATAGAGCCTTATTTCATTCAGATCAGAAAAACTGGGTTTTGGTAAAATCTGTTTATCTATAATTTTTAAGTAAGTACAATTTTATAAACCAGTTATTCCTAACTTGAGAGGCCTGGAGGATTTATTACAATGTGTATTTCAGGGCCACATCTGCAGAAGTTTTGATACAACATTTCCTTACTAATACCCCTGACAGCACATTTTAGCAGGCATCCTGTGTTATTCAGAAGCAGAACGTTTATGCACTACACTTTGGGAGAGAGAAGTGCATGTTATGTTACCATTTAAAGATGCCTGGTTCTTGTGGGGCAAATTGGCAAATGATTTATCTGAACTAATGGCAGAGTGGAATTTTAATACTTTAGGGTTTTCAGGAATCTTAGAGCTGTTTTCATTTGTCTCACACATACAGCCTGAACCTTGAAGACATTAATGAATTTGTCACAGAAATTAAATTGGGCCAAAATTTACATTTGCAACCCATGTCTGTGCTCTTCATTCTAAAGCACAATGGCCTAGAGTCATATTTTAACCTCTAAGTTTCATCTTATTAAAAAATAAAATAAAATAAATGTAAATACATGCATGTATTATACTATATATACAATTTATATACATTACAATATTAATTTGAATTACACATGACATCACTAGTAAAGGCCAGTTACAGTTTAGACTGAGATAAGCCCTGTGAGAATTTACTAAGGTCAAAAAGACTCCTTTTAATAGTGACTCAGTGGTACCTACTCTAAGGACAAAGGCTCCAGTATGTATCCTAATCTAAGTTATTACTGAATGTGAGTCCTGTGATAGCTTCTAATGAAAATTTTCCATTGAAAAAAATCAATGTTAATAACTGGAACTCGAGAGCTGTAATGGGTTCTGCTGTGTTTTTCGGGCTTAGACTGTGTGCTATAATATGCTAAGAAGAGGAGTTGATGACCTGTGAGCTCTGGTCACTTCCTGATCTCATTTGACTCTTTGGTCTTTAGTTTTAAAAGGGTGATCAGAGAGGTTGCTTTATAATGGAGAAGTTGAACAAAAGGACCATCAACCTGCAGGCTCACTGGCACAGCGCAAGTTTCACCGGATAAGCATTTCAGTAAAGAGGACTATTGCCAACAGCAATACTTGCAAGGAAGCTTTGTTACAGAGAGGATTTTTTTTTTTAAAGAAGCTGCTAGGAAAACTGACACTAGAAGCTAACTAGAGTCACTCTTTATAGATATCAATGAAATTGTAAGTCTGAAGACATTACTTACCTAGATACAGTAATGGACTTTATTTAAGAACCAACTTTATACATACCTAATATACCTAGGCTTGTTGATCAAGTTGGCTGGCTGGGGAAGAATAAAACCATCTAGAAGATCCACATGATGAGAGAAAGCATTCTGGGAGGGCAGACAGAGACATGATGCTGGCCACAGATAGAACCCAGAGACGCTCTGTGATTGAAGTAGTTCTAATACCTGGAAGCTTCGATTTGCTCTTATAACGTGTCTAAAGCCATTTAATTCAAGACTACCCTTCCTAGTTGGTACCTGTAGATGTAATGCATCTCCTAAGGTATTAGTCTAGGCTCCACCGGACAGAACAACTACCTGGAGGTAGGTGGTGGAGCCTCCGGACTCCGCGACACATTTCACAATGCTGTTTACTCCAAAACACTGGCCTTATTGAACTAATCTAGCTATTGGGTAAGACGAGAAGTAATACACGAACATTCTTAAAGTCTGTTCTCTTTTGCCTTGTGACCTTAAACATTTCAAAGACCAACATGAACACTATTGAATAGAATTGTGTTTCCATCGTCATAACTAATCTGAAAGCCTAAGTTATACCTCTTTCACTGCACATCCAATCTATTTTATGGGCAGAAGAGCACAATGGGCTCAGCTATGCAGGCTTTAGGAGTTATTTTAACCTTTAAAGAACAATAGACACAAGTAAAAGTACATACATAAAGTAGGCATTTTATATTTAATTTTTATTTTCATATGCATGAAAAGTGTGTTCCAAAAAAAGATTAGAGAAATCCATGGCATGTCTTTCTGGTTAATGTTACTTTATTTTTTGGTTCATCTACGCTACTACTTACAAGTTACTTGTTTTTTTTTTCATGGAAAATTTTTTTTAAATGAATTGATTTTGCTTTTCATCAGCACAGTTGTTGACTAATACCAAAGTTAGTTAGAAAGTTATGATTTTTACATTTATAGAATGTCAGGGGCAGCATTTAGACAATACATCATAGTAACTTGGCATTTATGAAATATTAGTTTTCCATAAACATGAACTCAGAGAGGAAGGTTACATTTTTTTAAATTATAATAACATTTTGAAAACCATCTGTCCTTTAAAATGTTACTAAAATATATATTGGAACTGATGTTTTAGATGCCAGTCCTTCCTGAAGAGTGTTTTGAGATTTTTTTCAAATACTGCCTCAGTTCTATATAAAATAGAAAATATTCTGCCTTGTAAAATGACTACTGGATGTAGGTAAGAAGAAGTTAAGGAAATATTACATAAAAGTAGATTTGCAAAGGTAATTTGCTGAAGGATTATTTACACTTTGATGAGTGGATCTGGATATTTTGATACTAAGTGAAAGTGGTTCCACTGGAATTAGAAGGGAATAGAGATCTGAAAGCAGGAGTGAAAAGAATGTGTGTAAGCCGGGCACGGTGGCTCATGCCTGACCTCAGGTGAGCCGCCCACCTCAGCCTCCCAAAGTGCTGGGATGACACGCTTGTTAAGTGGTACTCTAATTAATCAGTAACTTAAACCTCAAAAGAGATTCATTATGTACACAAAATTAATCTTGTGTAATCAAGTGTATAAGTAAAATTAATTGAAGAAATCAAAAAACGCAAGGTGGCTGACACCTGTAATCTCAGTGCTTTCGGAAGTCTAGGTGGGAGGATCCCTTGACTTAAGGAGGCTGAGACCAGTCAAGCAACACGGTGGGACCCCATCTCTGTAAAACAATTAGCCGGGGATGGTGGTGCGTGCCTGTAGTCCGAGCTACTTGAGAGGCTGAGGCAAAAGTATCGCTTGAGCCTAGGACTTGGAGTCTGCAGTGAGCTATGATCACACCACTGACTCCAGCCAGAGCAACAGAGGGAGACAATGAGAACACGTGGACACGGGAAGGGGAACATCACACTCTGGGGACTGTTGTGGGGTGGGGGGAGGGGGCAGGGACAGCATTAGGAGATACACCTAATGCTAAATGACGAGTTAATGGGTGCATCACACCAACATGGCACATGGATACATATGTAAGAATCCTGCACGTTGTGCACATGTACCCCAAAACTCAAAGTATAATAATAAATAAATAATAAACCACAAAACACTTGTAATTCCAAATCCAGATATATAAACCACAGGAATACTTAGATAAACACACGTTATACACACATATAGTATATGTATGATAAAATATACTTGTATGTTCAACTTGGGAAAGGTTGATGATTTTAGAAACTAATAATTCTATTGCCTTGTGCTCTAATGATTTTCAATTTGAAGATTTATTTGGGATCAAATATATGAGGCTCCATATACAAGACATCTTTCTTTCCCCTCTTCTCAGCACCATTTTTTGGCTGATTATTGGACTACAACTGGGAGATCTAGAACTAAATTCCTGCTTAGTGTTTACTTGTTCAGAGCATAGGCTTTGAAATCGTCCTGTTTTGCCTCAGTCTCCACAGTGGTACCTACTAACCTCATGACTAGGGGATCGTGTAGCATTTCTCTAAGCCTTGTTTTCTTAGCTGTGAAGTGGTAAATTTTGGAAGTGCTTTGTTCATAGGATTTCTGTGGAAACTGAATTGGGTAAAGAATGTAAGGCATTTAGCACAGTAAAATAACCTGGATTACAGTAACTTTTCAAGGAGTGTTTATTAGTACTTAAACTGCCATTGTCATCAAAATTCTGTTTTTACATATGAACTTAGAAATGCCATTGTAACCTTCTCAACTCATTTGGTCATTTAAAATAGAGAGGTTGAGTTAGGTGTTTCTTAAATTTCTCTTTAGCTCTGATACTATGTGTCTGACGTTAAGTAATGCAAAGTTGGTAATTAAATCTTCCCCTTTCGTGATGTAGGAGAAAGGCATAAAAAATTTCTGGGTGACTGGATTCCCTTGCAAGTTTATTAGAATTGTAATTACGTAGCATTTTGAATAAAGCGTTCATTCTGGAAATCAATAAGTTTATTTTTCTTAACTCCGTATTTTGTCAACTGTGGAAAAATTGGGATTTAGGAGTAACCTCTGATTTAAAATTCCACCTAGTAACCATCTAAATTGTAGTCTTGTAATTTCCTAACTTTGGTCTTGAAGGTGTTTATCATTCTTATGCGTTATCATACTGTATTATATATTTATGCAACATAAAATGTATAGTTTTAACTATTGCACATGTTTACATATGAAAGGTGTAGTTTTGAACTTATCATTATTAAATTTGCTAATTTTGCTTCACTATTCATTTTGGACACTTATCCATATTAGTACATGCAACTCAAGTTTATTCTTTTGAGCTACTGTATATCATTCAAATGTATGAATAA
Source organism: Symphalangus syndactylus (assembly GCF_028878055.3). Taxonomy (NCBI): domain Eukaryota; kingdom Metazoa; phylum Chordata; class Mammalia; order Primates; family Hylobatidae; genus Symphalangus; species Symphalangus syndactylus. The sequence continues at coordinate 154,373,412 of NC_072425.2, forward strand.
ATAACCTTGCTTTGGTGGACATTTAAGTATTTTCATGTATCAGTATGAAAAACAGTTTCAAAATGAACATTCAAATATACATTGCATATATGTGTATAATATTTGTATATATGAAGGTTCCTGTGGGTCATATATCTGAAATCAAAATTACAAGTGTTTTGTACCTTCTATAATTAATTTTACTCTCAATTTTAAGTAAACAAGATTAGTTTTTGCACATGATGCATCTCTTTATTCAGTTAAAATTACTGACATAATTAGAATACCACTTAAAACTTGAGAATATTTTCAAGGGTATTTATGCAAAACTTACATAAATGTGTTGAAAAGTCCTTTTGTATATATGTAGAGATTACATGGTATGTTAAATTCATCAATTTGCCTAAATATCAAGTTATACTTAAGTAGTGTCCATACACCATGCTTTTGCTTGACTGAACTCCAATATGTATATCCGGAGTACTTTTTAACATTCATAGGTTAAGTGGCCTGTTTTGGAAAATGATATTAAAAATGTAATTCAGATGAATGCTTAAAGATTAAAAATGAATGAGCTTTCGTATTAATCATCAATATGACAACCCTAAAGGGAAGCATGATTTTCAAATATACCTCCTTGTAGGCAGGATAATTCAGAAATGCACAGTGCATATTAGATATGGGATTTGAGTCATAGTGTATTTCTCTAAGAATGTAATTTATTGTACTTTCACATCCACCCCACTGAATATGCAGAGTTTAAGATGCAATGGCCAGAAGACATGAGCCTGTCACTAGAAGGATGTGGACGTGGGCTCCGGGGCTGTTGATGATGACGGTGGTGTTTTGGGGTCATCTGGGGAATGGACAAGGCCAAGGTAAGTGCAAGGATTTTCTAATTCTTTGCGAGTTGGATGCGAATTTCACTTTGTGATGAAATTATGTTGAGTCTTTGGTTTGATGTTTAAGCAATTTTTTACAATCTTCCGTCAGGTTTTTGTTACAGGGTATTGTAATATCTCTGCACCAGTTAAATTGAAATAGAATTAGGTGTGAGTAAATGCATCAAAATTGAAGCCATGTTTCTGAAATTGGCTTTTCTCTGTTGTAATTGATGATATGTATATATATGTGAGGTTTTATGAAGCCATATATATGCGTGTGTCTCTGTTGTAGTTGGTGGTATGTATATATATGTGAGGTGTTACGAGGCCATAAATATGCGTGTGTGTGGGTTTTGGGTGGGTGGGTGTGCCTGTGAGTTTGTGTGTGTGGTATTTTACAAGAACACGTAGCATATAAAGTTGTCGTGATTTTGAAGAAAAGTTTTTGGACGTTTGTCTGTTTAGGGTTTTTATGTTTTTGGATGTTTGTCTCTTTAGGGTTTTTATGTTTTACATTTTAAAATTTCAAGAACCTATTCTTAAAGGATGCGATGTTCTTTAGAAATTAAATGAAAAATGTGACGTTTCTCATTCTTCTGCCAAGTGTATTTAGGGGAAATTAATGAGAGAGTGGAGCTGCAAGGTTGTGGCATCCTGAAATGTCTGTTGGAGCGTAGAAAAAGGCCATAGATTTTGTAATAAGGCTTTCAATACTGATTTCATCAATAGCTGTATGGAGTGGTTTGTGCCAAATCTAGTATCTGTGAATGTATTTTGTGATAAGTATTGTATTATTTTTGGAGGTGTGTTGCCTGCTCAGATACAAATTGCAATTCTGTATTTTATGTGATAAAACATCCTGACATCGCTGAAATTTTCTTTTCCTTTCCGGGCAAGTATATTCGGCATTGATTTCCTGCATTTTCAAGGCTTGAAATGAAATCTGTGAGCAGGAAGTTTACAGAGTTATTTCAAGGGATAGGTATATTTCTCCAGATAAAATTGAAAGTGTGCAGTGTTATTATATAATTGTGATGAAGTTGAGCTTTGCTAGTTTGAAGTATCTAATAAAGTTTAACACTTTTTAAAAGATCCTTCAAAAAAAGCAGTTTTCTTGCCATATGTAATATTGTTCAATGAAGTTTTGAAATGAAATAGATATTTTTCAAAACCACAAATGCATCTGTGCCTTTATATGAACAGTTGTATATACATGTAAGCAGATAATACATTTTGTTAATTAAGATCAGCTTTGATTTTAATTTTTCTTTCCTGTCATTCAGAATTTGTATTTGCATCTAATAGAATTCTCATTTTTCTTTTTTGTCATAAAACTAATGTAAAATATATTCAATACACATAGTAGTTTTTTTCACCAAAGGTCTAAAACAAGAATATGTAGACAGTAGCTACGTTGGATTTCTTTGGCTATAAGAGTTGTCTATTTCTCTGGTGATGTGTAGAATTACTAAAATGCAGCATGACAACTGTTTCTCTGTAATAGTGATCCAACATGACATGTAGTATTACACAGGGTTGCTAATACCTTCCTCTGACCATCATTTCCAGTAATTGTGGCTTGTTTTAGATGAGGAATAGGTTATTAGATATTTAAAATATTTGAGAAAAATAGGTATCTTCTCTCTTATTTACCCAAACCCTTTTATTTACTCAATATTGATGGCTCAAGTATTCTATCTTTCACTAGGGACCATCATTTATTAAAAAATGGCCTGAAATCAATTCCAAGTCTAGCTGTAGTGAAGCTTCTAGTGGGAAATGCAAGTTAAGTAATTTGTTTTCTTTCTAAAAGGATAAATTAAAATAGACAATGATTCAAAGAACAAAACAACTTAATAGAAAACATAATGGAATGCTTTGATACTATGATTCAGGGAATTTTGCTTCCTTAGTGGTAGCTAGATTGAGTGAAGGAGATTGCTTAGGTATAATGAGCAAATCTTATAATTGCAAGTATAACCCAAGCTGCATATCATCATTTAGCTCAATAAGCCTCATTAAATATTAAATATTACCTTTTAACTTTTATGCAATTAAGCAGAATTTAAAAATAAAAGTTTTAAAAATTAAAGTTTTTATTACTAAGTATCTTTTAAAATACAAATCTCACAGCTCCTTATTGTCAAGAAAAGAACACATGAAAATTTATAAATAAGGTTTTCTCTCTATTAAATTTACAGTCTTGCATTAAATATTGGTTATTGGGACCCACCATGTCCATGATTATGATTAAGTATCAATGAAAGATGACTCTTGCAGCAAATATGCATGCAAATGTTTTAAGATTATTTTCACATTATTTCACATAATTTCTTAAGCATAATAGGATAAGTAAATTATACTTTCTACACAAGCTCTTCATATTTATGAATAGACCATGTTCTAAATTTTTCAATCATTGGGGAATCCCAATGTCATATTTATGAATGGACCATGTTCTAAATGTTTCAGTCATTGGGGAATCCCAATGTCATATTTATGAATGGACCATGTTCTAAAAGTTTCAGTCATTGGGGAATCCCAGTGTCGTATTTATGAATGGACCATGTTCTAAAGGTTTCAGTCATTGGGGAATCCCAGTGTCGAATTTATGAGTGGACCATGTTCTAAATGTTTCAGTCATTGGGGAATCCCAGTGTCGTATTTATGAATGGACCATGTTCAAAATGTTTCAGTCACTGGGGAATCCCAGTGTCGTATTTATGAATCGACCATGTTCTAAATGTTTCAGTCATTGAGGAATCTTCCTAGAGAAACCGTGTGAGAAATTGTAGCTAAGCTCAAAAACGGAAGACAAAAATCGATTTAACGAGGAATGTAGATTAATGTCATAGTATTATCGCGACTGTGTGCAACCACTACTTATAAACAATGATATAAGAAATGCAATCTGAAATCTGAATTCTAAATAGGAATGTAGTGCCATTATCCCTCTGGGACCCTTAGGGTCAAAATAAGATAAAAGTGATGAATGGTGGGTTGGAAGTCAGTCAGTGATCCTTGTCAAATTTTTGTATCTGTCAAGAAAAGCATCTGCTTGAGGACATCCATTTTCCTACTTCTGAGTTACAGAATAATAGGTACTTATCCTGAATGTGACATTCCCTGACGTGGACTCTGTCTTTGCTGCTTAGGTGGTGTGTGCATGAGAAAGTGCTTAACATCTGAAAACGGAGACAATCCTTAGAGAAAGATATATATGAATTTTAAAAGGAAATATACCTACGATGGAAATAAAACAAATAGCATAAATATCTAGCTGTATTTGGTCTTTTTGGTAACTATTACAATATATACATTTTCAAACAACTAAGTTCAGCACTGACTTTGGGAGAATCTAGATAAAACTGAACTGACATATAATAAGCATTGGTGTAATTAATAGCACAGCGGGCAGAACCATGGGGGTATTTCCTGAGGAAGAGGGACTATAGAGAGGCAAAAGAAAACCCAGCTCATTCTGGGGAGTGCCAGGAGCAGTTATTATATTCAGAACTGAGAACTTATTTCTAACTCACCAACCCATAGTTCTGGCTGAAGTGCAGTGGTGCAGTCATAGCTCATTCTCAGCCCCAAACTCCTGGGTTCATATGGTCCTCTCATCTCAGCCTCCTGGTAGCTATGACCACAGGTGTGCACTACTTTGTCCAGCCAGTTTATTTTATATTTTATTTTCATTTCATTTGTAAAGACTGGGTCTTGCTATGTTGCCCAGGCAGGTCACAAACTCCTATCCTCAAGCAGTCCTCTAACCTAGGCCTCCCAAAGTACTGACATTACAGGCATGAGCCATTGCATCTGGCTCAAAAATATTTCTGTCCTAATGGCTTTAACAAAGAAGTGCCGTTTTGGGGATATATACAATGGTGTGCTGCTTGGGAGTGACAAAAAAATAATTATAAGAAGAATGGAACGAATATGTCAGTATGTTTTCAAAAGCAAGTTAGCCCAAGTTTTTAAACAAGCATAATTTTAGGGTTTTTGTAACTAACTTAGGGTTTAAATGTAGCAAAAATTTTAAACATTATCATGAATACACAGAAAATTTTAATCAATTTGGTTTCCATGATGAATTTACATGCTTAAATTCCTAATTTCAATTTGCTGCTAGATATGAGAAAGTTTGAGATTTTGAAGAAGCAAGTGGTTCTTACAAATGTAGCAAACTTAAATTTTGAGGACAATTTAATTTAACTTCCATTTTTATGACCAGATTTTGGGTCAGCTGTTAAGCATTCAAAAAATAAAATCTGATAATATCTGGCAATTCCAATTTTCAGTTTTATTGATCTTCACCATGAAATAATATATAAGCTAAGGGGCAAAATTTTGGAAAAGCAGATCACTTTGTTGTCCTATTTAGCAAGTTCTCAAATTATGCCATCTTGGAATCATTACAAGTAATTATACGAAGACAGTATCTTGTGTTTTGTATTTCATTGTTACACATCCAATTGTTCTCTAGAGATATCAGAGAAAACCCACTCAAGAAGGGAAGGTTAGATAAACAGCCCTCTCTCTCTCTCTCTCTGTCTTTGCCTCCATTTGGTTCCTTATGTTCATTTCTCAGTGCATTTCAGTTACTTTTATTGTTCCCTTCATTTTCTCTTTCATTCCAGAAGTTTAAGTGATTGCATAATTCTTTTGACAGCTGAAAGTAGTATCCGACTTTGAATGAAAGGTTTACAGCTACAGCTTTTCAATTAGAAAATCTCAGATCATGTGATCTATGAGTTTTAATATCTTAGGATCTCGACCAGTAAGGAATAATCACTTTGAAAAACCTTGATGCTACCTAGAGTTTGTGTTTTGTGAGGTTGCTTGGTAAATTATTTTCCTTTGATAATTGAATATTGCTTCAAGAGAGGTGAGCTCAGACGTTTGGCAATGAATATTGAATGTGTATTCCAAGAGACATGATCTTAAAATATCATCAAGCTAAGTAGTAGTGAAATTGAACTCTGCTGTATAATAGAAGTCAGTGTTTCTTACATCTTTGTGGTATATAAATATTTTTACATTGTGGTAGATAATAATTTGTATGGGAACATTTAATTGAATTTAATTTATCCTATGGCAGAATTATGTTGCATAGGTCATTTTAGTTTTTGATTTAAGCATCTTAAAATTACAAATGCAAATATTCAACACGTAAAACCCACATGAATACACACTCCCAAACATTTGAAATCCTAACAGTCATTTCCAACAGCTTTTTCCTACAAAAGAAGTCAGCTCTTCTTAGAGAAGACATGCATTCCCATAGCTTGAGAGGTGCACACTATAAGGTAAACAGAGAAAGGATTACAGCAGTTTAAGTATACCAGCGGATTTACTTTATAGACAATAGACTTTTGAATTACTTGTCTTCAAAATTTGGTTTCTTGAGAAAATTATCTGTGTAGATTAATCATGCATTTCAGATACTTTCCAGACATCTGAATGTTGTTTTCTTAAAAGTAGCCAGCACGCCTTTTTATGCAGTCTGCATGGGAGATAGTAAGAGATGTGTATGCTGTATATCTACTAGTAGAGATTTGTTTATGAGTGCTTCCTTAAAAAATTATTTTTTCTGAAGAAAGGGATTTCTTTTTTATAATTTAGATTAGATGATTTTAAATGTTTTTAGGTTTTAACCTCTCTGATCATCAGGGTCATTGCCATGGAAAAAATGCAAGTTATAGCATATTTCATTTTTATAAGGAAAGAAGTTGATAATTTAGACTTTTTTCTTTTACTAAATTGAATTACATCACTCAATATTTGGATGGCATTAATTCACAATAGCAACAAAAAAATCTTACTATTCAACAAAATAAAGTATGATTTCCTTCACATTTAACTTAATTTGTTCTTTAAAACATCTCCTAACGAAGGTTTTCTCATCCTCTGAAGCTGAATTTATTTAGGAAAAAATATTTTAAACACCATCCCAAGTGATATAACTATTTTTATTGAGCTTTGATGTTCTATTTGAACATATTTGAAGACTGTACAAGCACTCAATTTAGAATTAAGATTTTATTTGGAGATTTTGGTTGTATTTGAAATCTGTTGTGGAATTAAACATGAAGAATACGTCAATTTACTAGATGTCATTGTCTATGACACATTTTAGTCTTATCTTTCTGCCTATATGTAAAGAGGAATAGAAATAATTGGTATAAACAGGAAAAAAGAAGTAAAGTGGTAGGATCAGATGTGAGAAATATATAAGCTAAGATACTCTTTTTTTGTTTGTTTGTTTTTTGTTTTTGTGAGACAGAGTCTTGCTCTGTTGCCCAGGCTGGAGTGCAGTGACACAATCTTGGCTCACTGCGGCCTCCACCTCCCAGGCTCAATGGTTCTCCTGCCTCAGCCTCCTGTGTAGCTGGGATTACAGGTACGCATCACCACACCCGGCTAATTTTTGGATTTTTAGTAGAGACTAGGTTTGACCATGTTGGCTAGGCTAGTCTCAAACTCCTGACTTCAGTTGATCCGCCCACTTCAGCCTCCCAAAATTCTGGGATTTCAAGTGTGAGCCACCAGGGCCAGCCTAAGCTAAGATATTCTAGAAGCTATTAATAGTAAAATATAATGTAAATTGTTTAAAATTAATCTGTATATGAAATTTTTTCTAGGACTTTCCTGCCAGAAAAGTAGGAATAGAATGGCAAAAGGAACGAGGTTCCTTCTACAAGTAGGCACACATCCTATTTCACTTTATCCTGTGATCAGTCTCATAACCATCTCCTGGTGTGAAGTGCTAAAACTGTGCTTTAAGAATAACTTAAGTCCTTTATGTACAAACTAAAGTATGAGAGCCTGAACCTTGGAAACCAAGAGATTCCAAAAAGCCTTATGTGTGAGACTGGGTGCCACAGATCTTGGCAGAAATTACTGCTTATTCTTAATTCTTATTGTTCCTTTCTAGCACTTCAATTTATAATGCCAATATCTACCTCAGCCTAAAGACAAGCTCTAGAATCACTTGTGTTACTTATTACATTTCTTTTAAAAAACTCATGAATTACACATGAATTTCAAAGTTGCCAACTGAGATTCCAAGGACTTAAAAAAGAAAAAACGTGGCACCTTTCCATTATAAAGGCTGTACGCAGTCTTCATAGTGTTTGTCTTTAAGGGACAACATGCCTCATCCATCAGCAACTTTTCTTCCTTAAATCATCATATCTTGCCTAAAAAGGTTTTCTGAAAACTAAGATTTGCAGATTGTTATATCACATCTTAATCTACGTATCAACTTTAGCATTATCAAAGCATGAACTGTTCTGGGTTTTCATAGTTAATTATGTTTGTGGTAATAACTGGGATGCAATTGTTTTTCTTCTGATGATTTTGTACTTGCTTTTCTTATGGTAACTTCTGATGCTTGTTTGTAAGATCTTCCTCTCTTTTCTCCATCTGGTTATCTTCTTACCTTCTGTCCTTTAACTCAGATGTCACCCACACTGTGTGTCTTTCTGGATTGCTTCTTATTTAACTGTTGCTTCTCATAGTTTACATACCTCCTCCTGTACCACACTATCAACATTTCTCAAGCTGCACTATATGCTGGGTTGTGTCTTTATTTATTTATAAGTTCCTTGATAATTCGGACTATATATTAGTATATTCAAAAAATACTTATGAAGTGTTTACTTTGGGTCAGGAATTATTGAGTGAAGGAAATTGACCAAAACTCTGCCATCATGAAGCTCGCATTCTAACTTAGGGAGACAGATAACAGACAATGAGCCACATAAATATGCAAAGTATCGTAAGTTAGATGGTGAAAAGTAATCCTGGATGGGGATCAGATAATTTTGATAGGATAATTTTTAACTGGGTAGTCAAGAAAGGCCGCACAGAGAAGATGGCAATTGGAAGAACAAGGTGGTGAGAACTGCTGAGTCTGGAGCAAACACACAATTTGGAGCAGTAGAAGATTCCAGAAGTAACAGTATAGAGGCGAAGAAGTGGGAATTGTGTGGAGTCTTTTACTTGCTGTTGTAATGACCTTGGCTATGCTTTGAAGTGAGGTGGAAAGTTGGCAGGGACCTTAGTTTTCTTTTTAATAATTCACTATGAATTTTGAACGGTCACTATTATAGACTCAATAATTTTGCTTTATTACTCTTGCAATTGACTACAAAAGAGCGTATTGAAGAAATGTTAAATTCTAATTTAAACTGATTGAAATAGGTTTTTATCTTTTTATGTTTCTCATCACTGAATATCTCATTTTTAATTAGTTTGAAAGCATTCTAAGATAGTGAGCCAATGCAATTTAGCATAATGCATAACTTATTATTCATCAGATTTAGGTATTTAACCGAGGATGCTAATTAGGAAAGTAACTTGTTCTGTTGGATGATTTTGATAAAGCTACTTTCAAATGATTATCACATCCATTGATGTCATATTAAGTTGTGTTTCTGGAAACCAAATTTAGGCAGTGGTAATGAGTTAATATCTCTAAGTGGATACCTTTTATCTCTACAGTCAAGGATACTTGAAAGTGGAAAAACATACTGGCTTCAAGTCTTGGGAACTAGGACTTACCGGAAATGTGTGTGTTTGTTTTGTTTCCTGGTGGACTTGTCTTCTCGGAAAGATGGTGTTTCCTTTTCAATAGGAAAAAATTGATCCTATGCTGCTTTACTTTAATGCTTTGCTTTTGTCAAAATAGTGTTTTCTTAGGAAAATTAACCTATCATAATATAATGAAAAGAGAAATGCTGAAGACACAAAATGATGTCCATGTTAATATTGAGTAGGAAGCATCAAGGGACATGAGAAGAGGGAAGCGAAGAGAGGGAGAAGAGAAATTTATAGTGTAACAACAATTAGTAAAAAGGATTAGCATATACATGTAGTCAATAAGTCAATAAATGGCTGTTTATAGAAAGCCTACCAGGCACTAGGGGATATAGCAGTGAAGAAGGCAAAGACACAATTGGCTATACTGTAGTGAGGAGGGAAAGAGGAGGAAGACATACAAATACCTAAACAAAGCAATGGTGTGAAGGGCTATAAAGTACACTACTACGAAGAAGATTACATGTGATAACATGGCTGAGTAAAACTGTCAAGGAGGAAGGCACTGATCTGGCTTTAGGTATTTCAGAGCATTTTTCTCTCTGAGGAGGTAATATTTCATTTGAGAGTTGAGTGAAGACAAAGAGGAAGGTACTTTGAAGATCTGGGGTGCTCTGAGCAGAAAGAAGGGCAGATATAAAGATTCTGTAATTTAAAAAGAGAGCTTGATAGTTTCTTACAAAGAAAAGAAGGCCGGTTTGGCTGGAATGTCCATGAAGGAAGAGCATGGAGAGAGATTACATGAGTGTTCTCAGGGACCAAATCTAGATCTTATATCAAAGTGTGAATATAAATTAACTACATTGAGAATTGTATGATGGATGTGTGATACGATGAGGTTAGCCCTTAGGAGGGTGTACTATTGTGGAAGGGTACAGTAGTGAAGGAAGGGGGTTCATTTAGCTGACTATTGCACCTGTCCAGTTGAAGGATGATGGTAGTTGGGATTATGAGTGTAGCAATAAAGTTGGAGAAAATCAGTTGAGATTGGAAGTTGATTTGAAGATGATTGAATTTACTGAGCAAGAATTATATCAAGGTATTTGGATTTAGGGACATGGGGGATTATGGTCACTTTTAGTGATATGGCAAAGTCTTGATGACATGAGGCAGTTTGCAAGTGACAGAGGTGTGGGTAGGTGCGTATGTGTGATTGATTTTACATTTTTTAATCTTAAATTAAGACGCTAGTTAGAATCCAAGTGGAGACATCAAGTAGGCACTGACAAGTTGACTTGGCTAGAGATGTGAGTTAGATCATCGTAGCCTATAGAGCATGCCTAAAGTCATGAATCTAGGTGAGGGGTTGGAAAACTATTATAGCCCATGAGCCAGATCTGGTCTGCCACCTATTTTTGTATGGCTCATGAGTTATAAGTACGTGTGGCATTTTTAAGTCTAAAATGTAAAATACAGGGAAATTTTTCAGCAGGGAAAGTTCCATAAATTTGCCTCTTGGCAACACAAAGCCTGCAATATTTACTATCTGGCTCTTTGTCAAAAATGTTACTGACTCCTGATCTGGATGAAACCCTGTGAGGAGAGAGTGTTGACAGAAGAGAGAGAAGCATCACAGTGGAAATTAAAATTATGTCAACTGAAGTGTGTAGGGTAGAGAATTTAAGCCTGAGTATAACAGTAAGAGATTAAAATAACAGTAAATTCATTATCAGCGTGATCAATGAAACCTTTGGGGGCAAAGAGGAACTATCTTCATCACACCTTTCACTCACTCATAGAAAGATCTTAGGCAGGAAATATAACTTGTTTGAAGATCTGAGATAAGGCTAATGTAGTTTGGACAAAGAAAGCCAATGGGAGGATGACATTACATCTGGCCAAAGATTTAGGGAAGAGCCAAATACTTCAGGCTTTTTAAAGTGATCTTTAGATAAAGAGGAGGTCATCAAGCCATTCCGAAGTTGGAGGATCAAATCACATCTGATGGGAAAAAATCTGGCTGTATGTGCATCTAGGATGTAAGGAAGCCAACATGGATGTGAAGTTAAAATTGTCCATTGCAAATAATAAAATGAAGGCCCCAGGTAGCCTTGGCAAGGGCAGATTTGGTATAAAATCCTTATTGGAATGGGCTTAAGCAGTAACGGGAATACGGATCTAGCTGTTGTGTTTAGTGGAATTTTATCAGTCTTTTTGTTGTGTATGATATATAGATGGTCAAAATAAGGAACTTCTACATTTTCGGTTTTTGTTTTATTTTAATTGAGATTTGAATTAAAAATAAGAAACTTTTATTTTGAAACTTGGAGACTGTGTTTAAAAAGTATAGAGTAGGGCTAGAAAAAAACCTAAAACTCTCCTGATGAGGAGAGTGCTAATCGTGACTCTAATAATAATAAAATACTTTTCTGATAATATTTTGTGTGTTTCATTATTTATATATGTATGGGAAGTTGTACCCTAGCCACATGCCAATTCACCTGGTGAACTTGCTCTTCAACGTGGCACAAATATTTCCTTCTATCTTTAGCCTTCCGGGGTTTCTCACATGGACTATCGGCTCTTCCTACTTGAACCTGCTGGTAGTACCCTGTAGGAGACATGCTACTCCATGACAACAGGCACCACGCTGTAGGGGAATTACCATACCTGTCAATCACTATCTCTAGAATGTGGCCTTTCATGAGCCCTGAGATTTCATACTGTTTCTCTGAGCTGTAACAATATTTATATTGAAAAAATAAACATGTTCTTCTATCTTTAATATTTTATATCTTATAATTTGAATATCCCATTTTCATTATACTACTTAGCTGCTAAGTTATGTTATAAAAACAAGTTTTAATTATCTGCAAACACCTTCAAATCTAATCCTTACCGGTGAAGACTGATGTCTGGTTAACATCTGTTAGGACATTTATTTCCATACAGTATTTATAGCGCCTTTTTGTTATTGATTGGTATGATAAATGTGTAACTCTTACACAAAGACAAAATTTTTAGATTTTTGTGTTTAAAATACTGGTTATCAAAAGAAAAACCCAGATGTTATTTGTTTATGTTTCTGCTTGAGGTACTGAATCTATTTCAAGTCATATTTCTCAGTATTGATATACTTAATTTTGCTGAAATAATAACACACTAACTTTAGCTACTTTTTTTCTCAGTGTATCTCCTTGTCGCTCACCATTTCCGCCTCATTTCACTTCTCATCTTTATTTCTTTTTCTTTGGTCTTCTTTTACTTTAGGGATTCTTTCAATTTAGAAGTGTTCTTGTTTTCTGTTAATTACTATTCTTCTTGGATGTACACAGTTATCCTTTTCCATTTCATTTGTGAATTCATCTCAGAGGCATTTTGTATGTGCCTTTTACTCATAGCTTCTCAGAAGTCCCTTTCGAGGTTACCGATTTAACATGTCATGTACTATAAGGTTTGCATGGCATGGTGGCAGCTGACTTTGGTCTTTACAAGGATTGAAATGTTCACTCAACATGGATTGGTAGAATTTATTTTTTCCTTAAACATTTCATCGCCTTGTAAACAAACAAAAGCAAACCCAAGACTCAAAACTGACATTACTATTGTTGCCCCTGGAAATAGCTACCTTCTCACTAAAGTAGATTTTGTCATCCAACTTTATGTGTTGTTGAACACACATGGTGCTGTATGAGCACTCACTCACTAGTCTAGAAAACATTGCTGTGACCAGTTACCAGAAAAATAAATTCAGATTGCTCTTCACCTTCCACAGATGACCCTTCTGAAAGCCATTTGAATTCATTATAAATTATAGTTATATTAGTGTGACTTTAATTCACTTGTAATCTGAACTTTATGTGCAATGCATTTTTTCCCGTGTTTAATCATTTTTGAATGCTAAATCATTTTTTTTTTTTTTTTTTTTTTTTCTTGAGACAGAGTCTTGCTCTGTCACCCAGGCTGGAGTGCAGTGGCGCAATCTCGGCTCACTGCAAGCTCCGCCTCCCGGGTTCACGCCATTCTCCTGCCTCAGCCTCTCCAAGTAGCTGGGACTACAGGCGCCCGCCACCACGCCTGGCTAATTTTTTGTATTTTTAGTAGAGACGGGGTTTCACCATGGTCTCGATCTCCTGACCTCGTGATCCACCCACCTCGGCCCCCCAAAGTGCTGGGATTACAAGCGTGAGCCACCACGCCCGGCCAAATGCTAAATCATTTGCAAACAAATGGCTTGTCCTTGAGAAAGAATTTAAGGCTGAAAGTACATTAAGTGCCATCTGGGTATCTGTGTCAATGGTTTTGTCACTACATATGTGTGTGTGTGTGCATATCACCTACTTTATCACATTTATTTGATAAAATTGATATGCAATCTCTAAATCATTGTGTCTCCAACTTGTGTTATACCACAAATACAAATTTTTGTCCTAAAATTGGTGGTACCCTTTGTAAAACTAGAAGTTCTCATTTGTGCAAAGGAAGGAAAAATAAAACAAGAAACAAATTCAATAAAAAAATTAAAGGTCAGATTTCTTTTATAGCTGCTGAGTTCCTTTATTTCCTTTCCATCATCCTCACATTCCCAAATCTCAACAAAGTTAAGAAATTAAAACACACATCATGAGATCATATGTTCACCTTGTTCAGGAACTGAAGGATTACATATACAAGACTATACCTTAATAAGTAGAGGGAGAAATAGGAAGATATAAATAGAATATGAAAATTTATTATAATGCAGTTCTATTCTAAAGTGTTTCCTAGGCAGGCTAAGAGTATGTTGCCAGGAAATTTTAAGAGACCCACTCCATTATATAGAAGAGGATGTGTGTAGATCCCTTAATTCTGAAATGTTTAGAACTGAGTACAACAGGTCTTTGAATAACGACGTTTCATTCAATGTCATTTCATTATAATGTTGATGAGAAAAAACAAATTGATTCCAATTGGGGTTCACTGTCTGTGTAGAGCTTATATATTCTCCCCATGTCTGCATTGATATTCTCTGGATGCTCCAGTTTCCTCTCACTTCCCAAGGCTGTGCATGTGAGGTTGATTGACGTGTCTATGTGGTCCCAGTCTGAGTAACTGTGGGTATGTGTGAGTGCACCTGCAATGCGACGGCGCCCTGTCCAGGGCTGGTTCCCACATTGCGTCCTGAGCTGACAGGATAGGCTGCGGTCAACTGCAACCCCAAACTGAAATAAGTAGGTAAATAATGATTTTACTAGCTTTTATTAATCTTAAACGTATGAATAGCTGAAATTTATTTCAGCATTTAATATTAGAAGTGTTTTGATCTTTATTTACAAGTTTGTTGACGTTTTAGTTACCAAAAGCCATAGAAGCTTAACTCTTTTGATGTCAACCTATGGTAAAATGGGTTTCGCTTACTGTATTTTTGTACCAATTAACCATCCCCAATTTATCCCCCCGTATGCGTGTATCAAAACATCACGTGACCATAAATATATATACCTATGACCAGTTTTCAAGCACCTGTCGATGATGTTAAGTGAAGACTTATTGTAGTCCTTTTTTGGCATAACAAAAATGTGTGTGTTTTGTTCAAGATTGGAAAAGTTCTTTGTGTAAAGAACTAGACAGTAAATATTATAGGCTTTGCTGGCCATATGTAGTCTCTGTCTCTCCTTCATCTACTCATTCTTCTTCTCCCCTTCCTTCTCCTTCTTTAAACACTTCAAAAATGCCAAAACAATTTTTAGCTCTCAGCCATATGAAGCAAGCCATTGATTAAATTTGGCTTGTAGGCCCATAATGTGTGAATTCCTTTACATCATCAGAATGCCGCATATATATGAAATGTTATCTATGAGAAATTAATGGTGCTCCCAGCAGAGAGAAATTAGCCTAAGTTAAGTTTGGGCTTTGGAATTCAGGGGAATGCCATGCACAAAAATGCTCTGCTTTTAAAACTAGTTACTAACAGTCCATTTCTGATATCAGAAATACATGAAAACTACCAATTGAATGGACATTATTCACTACTTTAGTGCTGCTACTCATGTGTGGTGGAAAAAGAATCCAGAAAGTTTTCCAGTCCATTTGAACATTCATGCAATAAAAATTTCCAAATCTTTTTTTGAACACATTTTTATCTGATAGCTCTCTTGTGTACTTTATAAGTACCTTTTGCTGCTTATTCTCAGTAACTGTATCGAAACAATCTGTTTTCCTTTATCAATCAAAATAAAATAAGAAATTTAGCTTAATACTAATATTAAGCTGAAGTGCAAGATATATGAAAAAGAGAGAAAAGAAGCAGGATAAACTGACCTTTTGATAACTGCAGAGGACAGCAGATCAAAGACTGGACTTTAACGTCTTACATTTTCAGAATCTATCACAGTAAGTCCACTGGGTCCAGAAATAGGTTTTAATCCTAGATTGAAATGACTCACAATGCTGTCATGACATTGAGTTTGATGGAAAAAGTGAAGTTAAAGTTTTTCTCAATATTTTTGTAAAATCAATGATTGATTTAACTATAAAATGGACTGATTCTGAAGAACTCATTCTGACGTTGGAGGTGAAAATGCTTTTACTCTAATCATTAAAATCAATTTCTCTAGATATCTGACTTTATTCTGCTTTATAACATAAAGAATGAAACTATATTTATTAATGAAGTGTAATCTAGCAAAGTGGCATAAGCATAATTATCAGTCACTTACTAAAGTTGTGTGTTTTTTTCCATTGCATGAAAACCCTGCCTTGTTTTAATTTTTATTGACTCTTTAAAAGCAATTTTAGGTTTGTAGAAAGAAGTGAATAAGCATTCACACGTCATCCTCAGCCTCTACCCCAATTTCCCCGATTTTTAACATCTTGCAATAGTGTGGTACATTTGTTATAGTTGATGAGTCAATATTGGTACATTATTATTGACTAAAGTATGTAGTTTGTATTAGAGTTTACTCCTTGTCTTATGAATTCTATAGGTTTTGTCAAATGTGTAATGACAAATAATCCTCATTACAGTGTCATACAGAAAAATGGATTCACTCCCCTAAAATTCTTCCTTGCTCCATCCGTTCATCGTTTCCTCTACTAATTTATGTAGAAGATAAATTAGTAGATTGAGTTGATGGTTATAGCAGTTTAAAGCACAGATAGAAAACTAGATTGACCTACCTACCCAGACTGTGCTTCTCACTCTCACTGTACCCTTTCTTAACCTTTGGAAATGCTTTTATTCATATATAAAATAGGCTATAACTTCATATAGTTGTATTACAAAAAGTTAATGCACAGAAAAAGACTTGTGCTAGGTATATGGTTTCTTCTCAGTTAAATGGAAGCCATTGCATGTGTTTGTCAATAGAATTCGTCATACTTTATCTCACATATCTTTACGTCATTGTTGGCACATGACATGTTTAGACTGCACAAATCTCCTCCAAATCCCTAATAGCCACTGATCTCTTTACCGTCTCCATAGTTTTGCTTTCTCCAGAAGGTCATGCAGTTGAATCATACGGTATGTAGACTTTTCAGACTGGCTTCTTTCACTTGGCAATATGCATTTAAAGGTTCCTGTGTGTCTTCTGTAGCTTGACAGAATACTATTCCATTGCCTGGATATACCACAGTTTATTTTTCCATTCACTTCCTGAAAGACATTTCGATTTTAGTGATCATGAATAAGGCTCCTTTAACATTCATGGGAAGAAGGCTTTTGTGTGCATGTAAGTTTTCAAATCCTTTAAGTAAATACCGGGAATGTAATTGCTGGGTTGTGTGGTAGGGTATGTTTAGTTTTATAAGAAACTGCCAAACTGACTGCCAAAGTAGCTGTACTATTCTGCATTCTCACCAGCAATGAATAAAAGTTCCTGTTTCCCCTCACATTTGCCAGCTTTTGGTATCATCAGACTTTTGGATATTGGTCATTTTAATAGTCATGTAATAATATCTCACGGTTGCTGTGACTTGCAGTTCCCTAATGGTACATGACTAGTAACTTCAAAATCCCCATTTGACAGCTGTATTTAGACCTTTGGACTATTTTTTAAATGAGTTGTTTTCTTTCTTATTTTCGAGTTCTCTGTATACTTTAAATACCAGTAATTTATCTGATATGTTTTGAAAATGTTTTGAATATGTTTTGAAAAGATTTTCTCCCAACCTGTGGCTTTTGTTTTCATTCTAAGCACAGTTTGAATAACAAAAGTCTTTAATTTTAATGATGCTCAATTTCTCAATTTTTTCTTTGTCTAACCCAATAAATCAGAAAGCTTTTTATCATTTCACATGACTTAATATTCAGGCAAGGTCTATATAGGCCCCTTTCAAACAGTCATAAAGTTTAGAAGCTCTGACCTCACAAACAATAACAACGACAACATAGAAACAAAAATGACAGCTTTTGATGTTGTCTCAGTAATTTCTCAATTCAAGAACAGATTACTGAGCTTTATAAGCAATACGTATAGATATCAATTTCACAATAAAATACCTTATGATATTTATCAAATCGCCTTAGTTTTGGTCACTTATTACTATTAGACTAAAATGTAATTTGTCAGACATGAGAAATCTTTTTGTAGTAATTTTTAGAGAACCAAGTATTTGTTTTAGCCTTTTCAGTTCTTCTCTTGCTGTTTCTCCAGTATAGTCATTCCAATTGTCTCTATAGATGTATTAATACCAGGTACATAATAAATACAATTATCTCCCACGTGTACCCCAACCCCCTTCCCTGTTCATTCAGTCAACATAAAGGAAGCAGGTCAAAAGGAAGCAGGTCATGTACCCTGTGATGTGCTGGGTTGTAAGGAAAGGTACACAATTAAGGTACCATGTCTGAGTTTTCTTCTTCTCTGTATTTGTTCCATTTAATGCATGTATGTTTTTTATTCCTCAGGCCTCTCCAGTCCTAACACACTCAGGGATACTTGATACAGCTATAAGGCTGTGTCTTTATCAGGTATCTTTGGGTTACCCCCAGCCAGGGGTGGGAAATAGAGGAAGTGAATGTCTGTATCCTCATTATGTATCACACAGAGCAGAAACATAAAGAAGCCTGTGCCATGAATGGGTCTCTTCTATCTCCAAAAACCACCTACCCCTTCAACTCCCACTGCTTAAAGGAAAATCTTGTATTAGTCTCCCCATTTTCTCCTCAAACTTGCTTTAGCAAAGCAGTTCCTAAACCTCTGTTAATGTATGTCCCCACCCCTAACTCAACACACAGTCTTATGTCACATCACAGAAAAGAAGTTCAAAACAAAACAAAACAAAACAAAGCCACAGCCTTACAAGAAAAATAGGTAAGTTTTACAAAAGTTGTGTACTATATCTCTGCTTTGAACTTTGTCATTGGCCAAGGATAGTAAAACTCCTGGAAAACTATAAAACAGGAACTTACTTAATATGTTTTACCCAAGATTTTTCAAACATTTTTGGAAGGATACTTATTAACATCTTGCAGAGGTAATGTTACATGAAAAACTTAGCATAAGACCAATCAGGTATTCTATACAATAATGCAGATATATGAAAAAATAATGTAATGAAATAAATGGCTTTTCAAAATGTATTGATCCTAGATCCACATTCTTTTTTTGGTTCAGGTGAGGCAATTAGAATGTGAAAAAAAGAAGCATAGAACAACTGTCTAATGAGAGGGACGAATGCTCCTGGGTGGAAAGTTATTAGAAGGTAAATTAGTAGATTGGCCTTTTTGCTGTCTATGTAGTTTTTTTTTTTGTTTTTTTTTTTTTTTGCTAGTACCAAGAGATACAAATTCATTTTATGGTTTGTGTCACTGGAAATGTATAACTTAGTGGTAGCTGTATAGCAAACTTTCAATATGTAATAATAAGAGATTAGATGTAGGTTTAATATCATTATTTAATTTATTTGCTTGAATACCAGTGAGGAATTTCCACTTAAGCTCTCGTTTTCAAGATGAGTGTTTAATTGAATTCCAGAATTCATTTTGAAATAGAACTTTGTGTAGAATATGAATTTCTTTGCAAGAAAAATCATTTGTACACTTGGGTTTGAGAGCAGTTTAATGTCAATATAACTTCTTTCCAGGCTTTCATTTCCTACTTTTTGATATGGGAATAATCTCAGGGCGTGATTGTGAAAGTCTTAAAAGATAATGTTTGTGGGAAGGGGAAGGGATAGCATCAGGAGATATACCTAATATTAAATGATGAGTTAATGGGTGCAGCACACCAACATGGCACATGTATACATATGTAGCGAACCTCCACGTTGTGCACATGTACCCTAAAACTTAAAGTATAATAAAAAAAAAAAGATAATGTTTGCAAAGATACTCTGTGCACTCAAAGCGTGCTCTATGAACTTCATTGCCGTTCACATTTTGGGTTTATGAGGCTTCCATTTGCTGGCAATTGAAATGTGACTCTGAGTTAGATGCCGTGGTGTGGGAGATGATGTTTATTGGAGTTTAAAGCACAGATAGACAACTAGATTGTCCTGCCCACCCAGACTGTGCTTCTCACTCTCACCGTGCCCTTTCTTAACCTTTGGAAACACTTTTATTTATATATAAAATAGTTTTATATACTATTTTATACTATATACATCATATAGTTGTATTATGAAAAGTTAACGCGCAGAAAAAGACTTGTGCTAGTTATACGGTTTCTTCTCAATTAAATGGAAGCTATTGCCTGTATTTGTCAATAGAATTCATCATACTTTATCTCACATATTCAGTGCTTTACATCATTTTTGGCACATGGTATGTTTAGACTGTGCAAGGGTTAATTACGCCAAATTTATCTATCTACAGTAAATATAGCCCAAGGTACCTTGTTTAGCTGAGCCAAAGTTTGCATTTATTAAAAATGTAAATTTTATCTTGAAATGATGCCTGATCTCACAGAACTATGGGTTCCAATCTCTAAATCACTGTGATCAGTAGTAAAACTATGTACTCTGTGTCTGTCCTACTAGCTATATTGCCGGGATCTGGAGCATGACTTTTGGGTCTTTCTGTAACGTCTTGCCTCTCATCAAAATTCACAAAATTCACAAGATCTGCTCTCTGGATTGTGAGACTTTTGCATTACAAAGAAAAAGGTGCTGTCCTAATGGCATTCCAAAGCCATTTGAAATGGGTTGCTTTCGTTTCCAGGGAGTCATTTTTATTTTGGTTATCATTACTTTACCATTACCTTTTAATTTGGAAATGTTAAAATCCATTGTCATGCTCCTTGGAATATAAAGATCATATAGGGTCATTGAGATGAGTCTGAAAGTATCAGTCACTGGAGACCTTCTAGTGGGATAATGTTGTTAATATTGCTGGTATTCTATTCTTCACGTTTCCTCCAGTAAAATGTAAAGTGACCAAAATATAAGCGTCACGCAGGCAAAGATTCTTTTATTTGTTCAACGAACACTGCCTTCACATAGTAGTCAGTTAATATTCACTACTAGAATGCATGTTGAATGGCAGCTCTTTTATTTGCCATTAGCGTTGGCCCACTTTATAGCAGTTGGACAAAAAAAATTGGACAAAGTGTGTTGATCTTTTATGAAAAAATAGATATCTCTTTCTTTCTTTCATTGTTGCATTTTCTGTGGGCAAGTTGATACACACTGTAGACCTGATGTTATTTTAGGGCATACAGTTGAAGTTACTAGATCCTTTAGAGTTTATTTAATTATAATATGAAGTTTTGAGTTTCTGTTTCATTATTAAATAATTTATTTTGTGATAGTGTTGCTTAACTTAGTGTGCAAGGCCTACAAATAAACCTAATAAATATCTTACAAACTACCTTAAAATAAATCTAACATTTTTTACTGAAATATTTTTAAACATGTTGAAGTTGGAATGCCAGGTAATTGTATACACACACACACACATTAGGTTTTCATTTGGTTTCTTTGTTCCTATTATTGAAATTCCTATGCTAATAACCATATCAATTTATGAAACTCATTTTGAGAAAAAAGGCCTAAAATATAACTCATTTTTAAAATGATTTTCTTTTAATTTATAATGTAATACTTTAATAAAATAGGGTAGGGCAATTTTGTATAAATATTTATGCTAATTTTTCTACATCAGTTATTGCATATAGTCTAGTTTTTAATAGAAGGGTTTTCTTTTTCTTCAGTATCCACTTTAAAGTCAATGACATTTAGTGTTTTTTACTTTACAGTTCTAAGTTACTTATGCTTAAAAAGTCATCTGACTTTTAAGTTACTGTCCAACTTGATTGGTATCTCTCTGTATCTCATCGATGTGTTCTTGAAAGTAGTTAGATTTTGAAAGACATTACTAAGAGGGCTTTTCTCATCTTTGGAGAGTAACTTGGGGTAAATGGTTGTCTTTCGTCTTTGTCCTCCTCTCTACCCACAACTCCCCATCCCAGATCATTAGCTGAACTTGTGTGCTCAGGTTAATGTTCTGTTTCACCTTTCTTGTCAAATTGCTAGATACAACTCCCTTCAGTTATATACTGTACACACAGAATCTCATCTTTTTAATCTCTCTCTTTTAAACAAATGTGTTCACCCTCAGATTTGCTGTCATTTAGAACAGGACTTCCTATTAGAAATATAATAATTTTCATTCATGTGTAATCTTCAATACAAAAAAAAACAGAAAAACACATATCAATGGTTTGCATGTGTCATGCTGATAGTTGGAGGGCAGCTGATATTAGAAAAAGTGACAGTATATTTCTGAACACAAACCTTGTTTCATCTTAGAATTTGGTGTTGAACCAATTTTGTACCTCATTGCTATAAAACTTAATGTGTTGTTAATATGTGATTAACTGCCTTGGCCAAACTCAAAATCTTATTCACACATAAAATACACACAGAGAACTTATTTTTATTTGTTCAGTCACTCCTTTAGTCCTTCATTTATTTCACAAACATTCATTGACACTTACGTGGCAGCACTCTTATAAGAATAGAATATACCCCGTTAAATCAGACATGATACTTGCTTTTGTGGAGCTTATGCTTTAATTGAGAAACAGAAAGTCAAGCAAACTATATAACTTTAAATTGGATATGTGCTAATGAAGGAAAATGTGGCACTGTAAGAAAAAATAATA
Source organism: Symphalangus syndactylus (assembly GCF_028878055.3). Classification (NCBI taxonomy): domain Eukaryota; kingdom Metazoa; phylum Chordata; class Mammalia; order Primates; family Hylobatidae; genus Symphalangus; species Symphalangus syndactylus. The sequence goes on from NC_072425.2 coordinate 154,395,907, forward strand.
GGGAGTTAAAGGATAAATAGGAGTTTGGTGGATGAAATTTATGAAGGGCTGAAGATTTCAAACAAAAGAAACTGATGCAGGAGGGTGCAGCTTTGGAGTCAAGAGTGAAGTTCTAGGAGATAGCAAGGAAATGGTAGGAGAGGAGGTCAAAGTAGGTAGGATTTTATATATTATCAATGGGAAAATATTGAACAACCCTAAGCAGAAAGGCAATGATATATATTCATCTTCATTACAAATTCTTCTATCTTTAGTAGACCTGTTTTCAGGCAAAACTTCATGAGAGAATAGTAACAAAGAGAAAAAAAGTGATGTTCTCAGATTATCTCTAACTCACCTGATGACTTGAAGTTAAATGACCTCAACATTTTGTGAGGCTTTTCCTTCTTATAAAGTAAGGAGTTTAGATGAGGTGAGGTGTCCAATTTCATTTAGCTTCAATTTCCTGTAATCTGACAGCTGTCGAGCCATGCTTTGATTTGTTCTGTTTGTGAGCCAGAGTAACTTTAAGGCAGTATATTAACTAGGAGAAATATTTCTTTACTTTTAAACTTCAAAACTGTGATGACGTAAGTATTTTAAAGAGCATTTAGAAAGTAGACAAATGAAAAATTTTTAACATTTAGGAATGCTTCTTTTATTTCTTTTTGAAACCTAGGTTTTTGGTGGTATTGGTGATATTTATTTTTGTCAAACTAACCATTCCATGTAATTTTGTAGCATTTTGGGTTGATGACCACCGTAAGTCTAGTATTCCCATATGTGTTAAAATTTATCTTTAAAATTAATATATTTTCACTGAATTATTTAATTAAAAATTAAACTACGATTTCTAATACATGTTCAGTGAGATATTATTAGGCATTACCTGAAAGGGATTTCTGGAGAAAGAAAGAATTTCTGGTTAAAAAGAGTTGAGCAGGTTTTCCTAGAGCGATTCTCTTGGTGTCTAGGATGGAGCTACAGCATAAAATATCCTCCTAATTTACTTCACAAATTAGCCCTTAGATTTCATGAATTACTTATAATTTTTTTTGTACACCACAGTTTCTTTGCTCTTCAGTATTACACTTGCTTATGTGAGTTTCTAAAACTAAGTTTAATTTTGGAAATTCTTAATTTTATATTTATATTTTGAATTGTGTTTAAAATTAAGTTTAGTAAAAAGCTAGGTTTTTATTTCTACCTACAAATTCAGTGTCCCATCAATAGAAAAAAATTCTCAATAATATTTTAAAGTTACTTACTTTAGTCTTTGTCATTAAAGAATAAAATTTACCAGGCAGAAATGCCCCAGAAGCTACCTATGGAGGAAATATAAATATTATTATTACCTACTAATAGTAATATACAAAATAGTCAATTATGTGTATAGAAGTTAAATATATATAAAAGTTAAATATTTATAAATGATACAGGACTCACGTGTTTGTATTCTCTGACTGCTGTGCAGTCACAGTCTGATAAATTGATAAACAGAGTTTGCAGTAAAGAAGGAGTTTAATGATTGCAGGACAGCTGAGTGAGGAGATGCGAGCACCCTCAAATCTGTCTTTCCAGAGAGTACTTGGTTGGGGTGAAGGGATTGTAGAGGACCAGGGGCTGGATAAATGGGGTCACTGACTGGTTTGGGTTAGGGGGATTAAATCTTAAATCACCAGGATGTAGAAACTTCGCCCTTTAGTGAGTCAGCTTCTCCTGGAGCCCTTCGGAGGAGCTGATGTCAGTAGTTTCACTGGTATGTAGGATCTGAAAGAATACCTCAGAGAGAAAACAACATTTCACAATGCTCAAGTTGTTATCTATGAGTAGTTAAGTTAAGGGATGAATATTCTGATATATGTAAGTCATCAATTCTGATATATGTAAATCATCTATTCTGATATATGAAATCATCAGTTCTGATATATGTAAATCATCTATTCTGATATATGTAAATCATCTATTCAGATATATGTAAATCATCACTACTCACTATGCTGCATGATCCTTGACAAATTTTCTGATTTCCTTGTATTATTAAGTAATAGCTGCATTCTTTTAGGATACTATTTCATGATCAGCACTCTTCCTTCAGGCTCTACATAAAAATTATATAAGACGACTAGATCAGTTTATGATCTAATTATGTCATTTCTTTATTTGTCTATTATTTGCCACTGTAACTCAATTGTTCAAAGACTCAATGTAGGAGTCATATAATTCAGCCTGATTAATATAAGTATTTGCTCTAAATGACATTGGAAATATATATTTCCATTATAGCTCATTTTAGCACATATGTTAATATTTCTGTTGCAGGATTCACTCAGTTATATCCTCATTAAATGTTGGTACAGTTCGAAGATATCAAATGGTATCAAATCAGCAATACTGAGCAGCTAGCTACATTTATGAATTTCTTATTTGCTAGTTGAAGTTACTTATATTTGTTACAATCTGGGAAGCTCTTAAAAATATAATTATGCCTTTAAATATATCTCTGCAAAAAAAACTTTTGGAAAGAATTTCTTTGGTGTCTCTGAGAACTGTGAAGTCTTAAGTCTGAACGGAATTAAAGGCATTTGTATTCGTCCATTCTTTTTTTTTTTTTCCTGAGACGGAGTCTCGCTCTGTCGCCCAGGCTGGAGTGCAGTGGTGCGATCTCGGCTCACTGCAAGCTCCGCCTCCCGGGTTCACACCATTCTCCTGCCTCAGCCTCCCGAGTAGCTGGGACTACAGGTGTCCGCAACCACGCCCGGCTAATATTTTTTGCATTTTTAGTAGAGACGGGGTTTCACCCTGTTAGCCAGGATGGTCTCGATCTCCTGACCTCGTGATCTGCCTGCCTCGGACTCCCAAAGTGCTGGGATTACAGGCCTGAGCCACTGCACCTGGCAAGTGGTATCTTTTCACTTAGTTTAAGTTTGCTCAGTGATGAGGATATGAACATTTTTCTAATTGGCATTCACTTCCATAACTATGAACTCTACCCAGTGACCAGTATCTGTGATGGTATTAAGTACCACCTGTTCAGGCTATTTATGTGTTGTAAATTAGTCCCTAATACCCCCTGTTTCCAAAGTCTTATGACATCTAAGATGAAATGATAATAGATAATTTCATTAATTTATAAAAGTCTGACTGAAGATGGGAGAAAGATCTCTAAACTAATTCTTTAGATTATATTTATCAAGAACCGGAGAGATTCTAATCATTCTACATGTACATAAAATATATTGAATTAGATTTCTCTTCTAACCTTTACAATAAATGCCATATGAGCTTGTGTGTTTATTTAGCTCCTGGAAAATATTAGCTCTAATCTCCCCTATTTCATGCTATTTATATTTTAAACCTCGTTTCTGAATGTGTTTTTTTATTTGAATTTTATTGGCCTAAAACAATTTTTTCTTATAATCAACATAAATTACATCGCCATAACTCATATGAAGTTTTCTTCCCTCCCTCAGAAAGTTGTGACCAAACAGGATTTTAATACATTGCAGTTTTTGTAGGACTCCTCTACCAACAATTTCATAGCTAGTTAACTGTTTAAATGCACACTTACTGTGCTAATGGATGGAGAATAAGAGGTCAAGATGGTGGCTTTTACAAGGAACACATATTTCTGAGCTTATGGCCTGCAAAGCTAAGATAAATTTTAAGAGAGAGAAAAATATCCTAAGTATTTATATATTTAATTATGTTATATTTGAAGTCACATATTTAGGAAGTGAAAGTAGGTGTTTTCAAACAATGTCAGTTTCTATCAGCATGCAGCCGGTGTATCCCTCTCCATGCACAGATGCACAGAAACGAGAGAAAAATTAAGTACTAAATTCTAGTGACTATTATAGGATGATGCAAGTTTCAAGACATGTGAAAGAAAACACAAACTAAAATAATTAGTGAGGACTGTGATGTCCGATAAGGCAAGCAATGAATTCTCTCTTAGCCTCATCTTCTTCATTTGTAAAATTGTTAAATATTTTGCATGACTTCTTCATACTCAGACTTTAATTGTGGTTGGCTTAGAACTCTTTCTCTTTCAACATTGTCTTCATTTCTCCACCGTTTTAATAAACCTTAGTCGTGACTGTTGATATGTCCTCAAGTATCATATACGCACCACGTTCCTTGGAGGTGGTAGAGTGTAGTGAATGGTCAAACAGGTTCTGGGTTTAAATCCTGCATCCTCTGCTTTCTAGCTGTGTGATTTGGGTCAGGATAGTTGCTATCTGAGCCTCATTTTCCTCATCTGATTGTTTTAAAGACAAAATAGTATATAAGACAAAAGAGTTAAACAATATGTGAAAATATTCCAGCCTCTGACACATCGAAATTCTCAAGAAATATTTACTGTTCTCAGAACAATATTCTATTCTATTCACAATAACAATTGTTACAATTTTTATGCCTGTTCTAAGTTAAAATCTCTACAAGTCCAAGGTTTAATCAAGAAACATTAAATGTCCCACAAATAATTATTTCTATTTAACATAATTTAATTTTAAAACAGTTTTAGGTTCACAGCAAAACTGAGCATTGAAGTGTAAAAGCTTTAAGATAATTTTTTGCCCTTTCAGTATTTAATTTATTTTATTTAGACCTGATTAATTATAAAATTATTTTTCCTTAGCCATGGGAATTCAATATTACGTTATAAAGATATTTCAACTGGAAAGCTTTTTTTTTTTTTTTTTTTTTTTTTTTTTGAGATGGAGTCTGGCTCTGTCGCCCAGGCTGGAGTGCAGGGGCACGATCTCGGCTCACTGCAAGCTCCGCCTCCCGGGTTCACCCTGTTCTCCTGCCTCAGCCTCCCTAGTAGCTGGGACTACATGCGCCTGCCACCATGCCTGGCTAATTTTTTGTATTTTTAGTAGAGACGGTATTTCACCATGTTAGCCAGGATGGTCTCGATCTGCTGACCTCGTGATCCACCCACCTCGGGCTCCCAGTTAATTTTTGAATATATTTCAGATTTTGCTCTAGCATATTTAATGAGATATTAATGTCACGATACAATCTAAATTTTGGCATATCATTTTATATCCCTCAGCGTTTAAAAATCCTTTGTCATTATAGCTTGTACTCTCTGTCTTTTAATAGTGAACTTAATGTATTTATACTAAATATGATTTTGACACATATGGATATATTTCTGCATCTTTAATAAAATTTCACTATATTTTTACTTCTTTACTTTTTTCGTTTGTTTTCTGCTTTTCATTGACTTGATTGCATATTTTTGGGGGGTGTGTTGTTTGTATATTTCCTTTTCCATTTAATCTGTGTCGCTTTTCATTGCTCTTTAGTTATTAAATGTTGAATAAAGTGCATTAGCACTAATGAAGCACAAGGTTGCATTAACAAAGTACAACTTGAATCAATCATCTCCTTCTACCTGAACAATTTAAGGGCTATAGAAAATTTTAGATATGATCGTCTCTTCCAGTTTTTATATTATTGCAAGTTGTAAATATAATTATGTATTGTTTTTTAAATTCCAAGCTAAATAGTCATTATCCTTAATGTTATTATTGCTGTTACTTTGGTTATTGATTATTTAGATACACCAACGTGTTTTCAAGTTTCTGTATAACTCAGTGCCACTTAGATCTCACTCTTTTCTTCTCATTGAAGCATATATTTTGGTGCTCTTTGGTATGTAAACTCAATCATTTATTTGAATGTGTGTGTGTGTATGTGGCAGGGTCTCAGGCTGTCACCCAGGCTGCAGTGCTGTGGTGCAATCATGGTTCACTGCAGCCTTGACTTTCTGGGCTCAAGCAGGTCTCCCACCTCAGCCTCTTGGGTAACTGGGACTACAGGCATTTGCCACCACGCCCACACCAGGCTAATTGTTTGTATTTTTAGTAGAAATGAAGTTTCACCATCTTGTCCAGGCTGGTCTTGAACTCTTGAGCTCAAGCAGTCTGCTCTCCCGAGCCTCCCAAAGTGCTGAGATTACACGCATGAACAACCATGGCTGTCCTGAAAATTATCTTATTTTATATATCTTACTCTTAATAATTTAGAAAGGTGTAAAATAATAGATTGATGGATATTTTCTCTTAGCACTTTGAAGAGTTTAAAATCATAGGTTTATGGAAATTTTCTCTTAGCACTATTGTCTTTTATAATTTCAAGATACTTTCATTTTAAATTATGAGTAGAAAACAGAAATTACCTAAAAGGGCACAATTACTAGACTGACAGTGTTATGGGTTGAATTGTGTACCTTCAGCAAATAATGAGGCGGTAATTCCAGTAGCTGTGAATGTGACCTTGTATGGAAATACAGCCTTTGCAGATGACCAAGTCAGGATGAAGTCATTAGGATGGGCCCAATCCAATATGACTCTGTAGTTACAAAAAGGAGAAATGTGGACAAAGGGAAAGATAGGCATACAGAGAAGGCGATGTGAAGACACAGGAAGAATGCCATTGATAGGCCAAGCGATATGGTCTGTCTTAGCTCCTGTAACTCCCATGTGTTGTGGGAGGGATTTGGGGGAGGTAATTGAATCATGGTTGTAGTTTCCGTAACTCCCATGTGTTGTGGGAGGGATCTGGTGAGAGATCATTGAATCACGGGGTGGTTTTCCCCATACTGTTCTTGTGGTGGTGAATGAGTCTCACAAGATCTGTTGGTTTGATAAGGGGTCTCCTCTTTGCTTGGTTCTCATTCTCTCTTGCCTGCCGCCATGTGAAATGAGCCTTTCGTCTTCTGCCATGACTATGAGGCCTTCCCAGCACATGGAACTGTGAGTTCATTAAACCTCTTTTTCTGTATAAATTATCCAGTCTCTGGTATGTCTTCATGAGCAGCAGGAGAACAGACTAAAACACCAAGAAACACCCAAAGCTGCATGACATAAGGAGAGAGACTTCTCTGGAATAGCTTTTTCCTTGTGGCTCTCAGAAGGAGCCACATTTTCAACACCATGATTTTAGACTTCTGCCTTCCAGAACTCTGAGACAGTACACTTATGGTTAAGCCACCCACTGTGTGCTGTTTTGTTAGGGCAGTCCCAGGAAACTACTACAGATACAAATCGTAAACAGAAACAAGAGCCAGGAGAAACCAGAACCTTCAACCCTCTATGCAGTACTCTGTCCTTTCTTTCTGGAGGTTTTCAGAAGGAATTTCAAGGATTCAGCAGGGGGTTGGTAGACCATGCTGGGCCCACTGTGTCCCATTCCTGCCAGATTCCTGCAGGAACTGCACGGTTTACTAGGTTACACTTTCTTTTCTGTTTATGGCTTCTCAGGATGCACACTTGACCCTATGCCCTCTCTTAATCCTGGCAACCCCCCATACTCTGCCTAAATAAATACCAGTGGACAAAACTACCGACATGCCAAAGTCCTCAACATCTCATATTCCATGCAAGAGTACATAGACGGGCTCTTTATACTGTCATAGATTATACCAGCCGGGTATCCAAGTGATGTCAACAGGGCCCCAGTGTTTTTTAGACATTTTAATAAAAATTTCTTTTTAAAAAATCAGATTTTGCTATAGAGTCAGGCTTATAATCCCTATGTTCTTTTCTTGACAGTATGTTTTTCCAAAAGAATCCTCAGCCATCCACATAAAAACAGTTTCCATATATGCGAACTGGAAATTTTTATAACCGGTAGAAACAGACTAAAAACTGGACTTTCAAAAAATATAGTTGGCCTTTCCTGTGTACGAGCTCCGCATTCACAGATTCAAACAACTATGGATAGAAAATATAGTATTCCCAGATTGGGCAGCCCAAGGATGCAGAGGGCTCAGTTTTAATTTTCCCAGGTTATACAGGACCAATGTTGGAATTTTAGCATTTCTGGATTTTGGCATCCATCAGGGTTCTAGAACTAATCTCTCACGGAGAACGTGGAACCACTGTATATACCAATGGCAAATAAGCAGTGAAAATTTGCTTAACGCCACTAGTCATTAGGAAAATGCAATTAAAACTGCAATGAGATGCTCTATACAGCTACTAGGACGGCTATAATCAAATCACAGAAGACGGAGTACTGATGAGGATATGTAGAAACATCAGTGGTATAGTTGCTTTGGAAAACAATAGGGAAGTTTCTTTTAAATTTAAATATACATTTATCATATGACTCAACTATCAATTCCTGGATGTTTACCCAAGAGAAATAAAAGCATGTTCATACAGAGACCCATTTGCTAATGTTTATAGCAACTTTATTTGCATGGCCTTAAACTAGAAATAATCCAGAGGCCCATGTATTAGTAAAGGTATAATCAAATGGAACACTAGTTTGCGATAAAAAAATACAATATAGACATATGTAACAGCATGAATAAATCTCCAACGCATTAAGTAAACTCAATAAAAAACAATCAAAGCTACATAGTATATGATTCAATTTTTGTGACATTATTTAATAGCCAAAACTGTAGCCACCCAAATCTGAGTGGGGTAGACAGGGGCTAGGTGTCAGGTTGGGGGCGAGGACTGATTACAAAGGGGCACCAGGTAACATAGTACTTTAGGTTGCTGTAACAGAATATCATAGACTGGGTAGTTTATAACCAACCAAAATTTATTTTTCACAGTTTTGGTGACCAGAAGTTCAAATTCACGTTACTGACAGACTCAGTGCCTGGTAATGACTCACTTCCTGATTCAGAGGTGGCTGTCATTCTTTTGTCTCCTCACATTGTAGAAGGACGGGATATCTCCAGGGTCTCTTATAAAAAGCACTAACTCCTTTGATTAAGTCTCTGTTCTTATGATCTAATCACCTTCCAAAGCCTCCAACTCGCAATACCATTATATTGGGTATTAGATTTCAGCATAAAATTTCAGAAGAATATAAAAATTGAATCTATAGAACAAGGGAATTTTTAGGATGAAACGTCTCCATTGAAGTGTTGTTACACTACTGTAAACATTTGTCAAAATTCATCAAAATGAACACTTAGAAAATGCTGTTATATATCATTATCGTTTGGCTGTGTCCCTCCAAAAGGCATGTGTTGGAACATAATCCAATGAACCACTGTTGGGAGGTGGGGCCCAATGGGAGGTGTTTAGGTCATGAAGGCTGAAGCCTTGTGAACAGATTCATGCTGATTTAAAATAACTTAAGGCTGGGAGTTCAATCTCTTGCTGTCTCACCTTCCACCATGAGATGACACAGAAAGAAGGTCCTCACCAGACACTTGCCTTTGCATCTTGGATTTTCCAGTTTCCAGAACCATGAAGAATCTCTACAAATTGCCCAGTCTCTTATATTCCATTATAGCAGCACAGACTGAATGGAACTATACATGTATTGCATTTGAATGAATATTAGTAAGAAATTAAACATTCACCACAATAAAGGGATCTTTGAATGAGCACTGGGTACCTCTGAGCAAGGCCAAGGACAGATGTTATGTAAGAGAAAGGAATGGATCAGAACTTTGAGAGCAGAAGGCATCAAATATTCTACAGCTTGAGCCTTCTGTAATGGTAGCAGTAGGAACTGAAGATTCCTATGTTTTTGTTATCTTACATGGTGAATTGGACTCCACTAATGGAGGGGCTTAAGATATGAGCAGCCATTTATTTTGTATAAACAGTTGTGCAAAATGAATGTGCCAATAAACCATAACAAAATAAATTGGGAGAGCTTCAAATCTAATCCACCTTTTAGGAAGTCTATGATGGATAGACTTGACCTACAGAATCTATGCACACTTTTGATAAGCCAATAATTTCCTCTCTATATAGATACCCCTAATTCAGGCTTCAGGGGCTGAAAAGTGTTTCCAGAGTTGCAACAAAATCATCAATACTTGAACAATATAACACACACTACAAGATTCCTTACTTTGAATGTTGAATATGTGTAGATATAGATACTAACAGAAGAAATTAAAGTTTGGCAGCTTTTGAAAGTGTAGTCATTCAAATATGTAAGGCACTGTTTGATGACACAACCAAAAATAAAGTTTTCATATTTCTTTTTTCAGTATTTTACATAATCTAGGGAGATATAAACTTCTGGCTACCAAAAAAATAAATGTTTGCTTAGGAAACAAGACTCCCAGACTTAAAAATCGTTACAAAAATACATATGTGACCAGCTATGTTTGGTTTCACCGTTGTCTTTTGTTTGCACTCTAATTTTTCCAGTTTGAAGTATCTTGTCCTTACTCATTTTTAGACATCCAATACAGAGGTAATATTTATTTACTCAGTATTTGTCACTTTGAGAGTACTATGTTTTCTCAGATGTGAATCATCAAGTTGTTCTTGAATATTATACATTTCATTTTCAGGGTAGGATAAACTTTGTACCGATTATATTTGAATTTGTTACTTGAAGTGGAAATTGTATGTGATAGCAGAAAGGCTGAGTGCTTTGAAATGAGTAATACTGGATAGTGAAATATTGGTTAAAATTCTGGATCTTCCAGTGATAGCTGCCATCAAGGACACATTTCTTATCATTTTTAGCCTTAAGTCACTCACTTTGAACATGGAAATAATAAACACATTTTACAAAGTTATACTGGTGTGATGAGATCAGCATTCAGTAAAGGGAAGCTGATACGACTGTCAGTCAACGGATTCATCTAGCTATTTACCTACCGTTCTTTTGTTTTCCTCTCTGCAGCCAAAAGATTTAAGTTCAAATTCTGGATTGACAGTTTATTACATCTGTGACTTTTAGCAAATTGTGTACTTTGCAGTCTAAAATTTCACATTTATAATGTATGATATTATTATTAAAGAGTCTATAAGAATCCAGTTTAGTGCCTGACATATAGTAGGTGCTCATTTAATGACAGCTACTATTTCAACTTTTAGACATCACTATTACTACAAAACTGGCTTTGATATTTTACCTTTCTAAAATTTATTTTTTTGCTTCCTAAAATGCAGACTGTCCTGCATCCAAACTATATTGGAAATTAAATATTTTAACGGAAAATAAAAATCACACACAGGTCAAGTAAGTTATAGTGGTTTTGAACAAAAGGCATACAATTTCTTTTTAAAAAAATATAAAAAGTATTAAAGCTATGTTCAACACGAATATACTTATATGTGTATTATATACATGCTGGAAATATCAGTTTTTAAGGGACTACATAGCAGCTACATGTTTTGATAATTGACATTATTCAGCAAATTTTTCTAATACATGAAGTATGTCAAATGATGAGTTCAGTATAATATTTTTATCTGCATTGCTTTGTTACTTTTGTGCATTACTATTAAATGCATTGTTATATGTTGCTGTAAGTTGTATTATTGCATATTAAAATCATTCTTAGATAAAATAAAAATCAACAAGGTCATTTGCACAGCTCGAGAAAATGTTTTTATCATACACAGATTACGCATTTTTCTTTTAGCACTTTTTTTGCATGAAATCAATTGTTTCAGGGTTTTTTTTTTAAAAAAAACACATCTTCCAGGTAAAGTAAATATTTTCACTTTTAGCTACACGTGGATATCCTCCATTATTTATGTTGTCATATACTTATCTTAGTAAAAGTTTGCCTAAAAATAACTGCTTATCCAAAGTGTACTTATGTTAAGTGTAGATATATTTTGAGTAAATAAAAAGCAGGTATTGTTTTCAGAGATAATCTTAAAAATGCTTTATCATGAATCTGGAGGTTAAATAGCTGGAAATGAAATCCAGAAGTAAATGATACCACTTGTAAACATACCTCTGACATTAGGAGTATACAGGAAATTATGACAAGTATCTGTTATCATAGATAAGTAAGGGTATCCCATGGGTAACTAAAAATGATCATATTTAATGGGAGCCAAGTTTCGTATTTTTAAAAGACATGGAGAAATTTATTTTATAAGAAAAATCTGTTTAAAATGGAAAATCTTTGTAAAAAAACTACTCTTTTTAAAATCCTTTGCTAATGGCCTTCTTGAACTTTATCTTAATGTATATAAGAATTCTTCAAAAGTCACATTATATAATTAATTAAGGATACTAGAGAAAATTAGATACTGCAATGTGTCAACAATGTTTGGAACTGATGTTAAATAAGTCTGGGTGCAGTGCCTCACTCCGGTAATCCCAGCACTTTCGTAGGCGGGTCACCTGAGGTCAGGAGTTCAAGACCAGCTTGGCCAACGTGGTGATACCCCAACTCTACTAAAAATATGCAAATTACCTGGGTGTGGTGGTGGATACCTCTAGTTACAACTACTCTGGGAGGCTGAGGCAGGAGAATTGCTTGAACCTGGGAGGTGGAGGTTACAGTGAGCCGAGATCATGCCACTGCACTCCAGCCTGAGAGACAGAGCAATACTGTTAAAAAAAAAAGAAAAAAAATCGCTGCTAAATACGTTTCTGGCTATTACTAATTTCTATTTGTGATGGTCTAGTTTGTGCTTTTCTTTTTAATAAAGACTTGTTTTTTAAAAGAAAGCACAGTGATCTGGATGATGTCTTATGGTAAAGCCTTGGGGTAAACTCCAAAGGGTAAGTATTAGCAGTGTCGATGCCACCTCATTACAGTAACCACAATACCACAATTAAAGTGAAAAAAAAATCAGACTTTTGTGAAGTGTCTTGCAAATTCAAATCCTTTCTATGATGGCAAATAAAACAGGAATTTGGAGCACCAAACTTGCCCCTTCCTCTGCAATAAACTAAACAAAAGTTTCAAACATGTTTTAGAATGAATTCCTAATTTTATACATCAAATGACCACCCTCTCATCACATTGAATACCTATGGTAAGAAATTAGAATTCTCTCTCTCCTCCTTCCTTGTTAGTGTAGGGTAGAAGGGATTTTTTTTTCTCATCCATCACTAGGTTCATGGCTGAAGCACCTATAACAAAAGGCAGTTTAACAACAGAAAACCATACATATTTATTTAATGTAAATTTTATGTGACATGTGGACCTTCAGAAATGAAGACCCAAAGAAATGGCGAAATCTATGTATATTTATGCTTAGGTTGGATGGGGAGTAGACAGTCATGAGGAAGCATGATTGAACAGAGGGAGTATGATCTAATGGTAATAAGCTGGGGGAACTTAGCAAGGCCTGTTTGTTCATATTACTTTCTGTGTCCCAGTGTGACATTCCTTGTCTCCAGATATGAGGCACATGAGGCTCTTATCACATACTTCAGAGGAAGATCAGATTCTTTTTTTTTTTTTTTTGAGACAGTGTCTCGCTCTGTCACCCAGGCTGGAGGGCAGTGGCGTGATCTCCGCTCACTGCAAGCTCCACCTCCCGGGTTCACACCGTTTTCCTACCTCAGCCTCCCGAGTAGCTGGGACTAGAGGCGCCACCACCACACCCGGATAATTTTTTGTATTTTTAGTAGAGACGAGGTTTCACCGTGTTAGCCAGGATGGTCTCAATCTCCTGACCTCGTGATCCACCCACCTCGGCGTCCCAAAGTGCTGGGATTACAGGAGTGAGCCACCGCACCCAGCTGAAGATCAGATTCTTTTACAGCTTGCTTCAGAGAAGAAGGATTGGAGAAGGTCAGAGACCTTTCTCCTTTGTGATTTTCTCAAATGTGAAGGTGCCATCTTCTGGGGTAGCACGTTCTGAACCCAATGCTCTGGGGTAGCGTGTTTCTATTTGTAGAATATCAAGAGAATGGTGTTGCATCTTTCAGAAAAACCCAGTCTAGAAAATCTTAGGAATGAAATATACAACCTAATTTTATACATTTTTCTAATTTCTATTTATGGTTAATATTTGAAGAAACATTCCCTCATGCATATAGAGTTTTAGTTTAATGAAAGTGGATAATATACATAATAATGCTGGTTGCAAAGATTTTGTGTTCCAGAAGAGTTCAATAATATTTTCCTTAAAGGTTGGCGTGTAAGAAGAAAATTTATTTCCAACATTTTAATCTTTGACTCTGCATTAGCCATTTTCAAGTAGATAAATTAATTTTTTTCACTTGAGTTATTTACTGAAAATTGGTGAACTTAATTGCTGAAAAGCTTTAGCTTTTGCTGTTTTTTTTTTTCGCTAATCATTGATTCAGTGATTACTATTTCTTTTCTATTTTCTTTATATGTACTGTAATTTCTCAATGGCATTCAAGAAACCCAGGAAAGCACATTGAAAGTGGAATTATTTGAGCTGGACATATACTTGTGCATTTAAAAAATTCTCCAAATATGTCTTTAAAACTTAATTAAAAATGTCAACTTAGAAACTTAATGTGCCTGGGGCTTAGTCCAGAGGACAGTGGTATCAGCTGAAACAGGAAGATAATGGAAGGGGATTTGAACTTTATGATAAGGACTCCTGGTCAGTTTAAGAAAGACAATGACAGGATCAGAATATACGTTACTGCCTGCTGTGTATATGCAGCAATAGTGGTTATACCTGGTTCTTTGTCTCCAAATCAGAGCACAGGCCCAACAAGAACAATCCTCGGTCCACTTATGAAGGAGGCTTATGCACTCAGTTGGAGGTATGGTTTCCCTGCATATTGCTGCCAACTTCCTGTCACTGCCCCAGAGGTTTAGAATTAGCATTAATGACCTTCAAACAGCTTAATTTCCCCAGAGTCATTGAACACAGCTAGTTGGCCCTACTAGGCTGAAAGCCATATGGCATCAATTGTAAATGTTTTGCTACCATTTCCCAACATAACCACCTGCCTGATTTACTGTTTGCTGGATACTCACCTTGAATGTGAATATGTACACATAATTTTTTTCTTTAAATTAAGAAATGTAGTTTAAAATTATGATTCATTTTATCCTATTAAGATGTTGAAGGGGGATGCTGAAGAAGATTCACATTGTCAGTTTTGTATAAATCCACTTGTTGGAGAAAAGTGTTGAAATGAAATTAACAAAACCATCATATAAATATAAACGTGTAGATTGTTAAAATTACAGTTTTAGGAAATTTGCAACATAAAGTACAAGGTAAATAAATATCTCATTTTGAACTCACATATTTAGTACAAAATATTGCCCAAAATACATCCTAGGGCTTGGGGATATTTAGAAAAGAGAAGACCCCCAGAGCTATAAATCATTAAAAAACCAGATAGCTTAACTTCAAAATGCATTTTTTTTTTTTAGTCTTGGGTTTCAAGATAAAACCTTGAAGAAAACTGTAGAAGCCTTTTCTCTTAGCCATAAAATAGACTCCATATCCCTCCCTTTCCTACCATGTATACTCCCTTCACATTTATCTAATTGTATGCTGTCGTCTATATGCCTTCTTAGAAGTTGCAGGGGCTAATCTTGAGTCTGACAAAGGAAGCTTGGAGACTCAGCTGCAAAATTCCCAAGATTATTTCAAGGTGGCTGGCTAGTCAACAACCCCGCCATTGTTGAGATGCTGCCAGCTCGTGATTCAGGAGGACTGAGACACAAAATAGCCACCAGAGCAAGACACATAGACATTGTACTCAGCACAATTTTGCGCGCCTTCCTTATCAATTTTTCCACACTTAAACTCCTACCCTCACCCCCAAAATTGAAGTGGTTGCTTTGGATGGGAATCCGGCCACATCCCCTTTACTAGTTTTGGTTAGTAAAATCCCTTTCTTTCCACCAGACCTCACTCTTGTGAATTGGACTCTGCAAGTGGTAAGCATTCAGATCTGTATTCAGTTACAACGAAGGGATCTCTCTGCAATGGATACAGAAAAGATAGGTTCAAGGGGAAATATAGGGGAAGAGGGAGGGGGAACTTAAATATTGGGGATAAATGAATTTGGGATAATTAAAAGCAGACATAGAGAAAATTCTGAAGGGAAACTGGTAATAGTGTATATGGAGACATTGTGCTCCTCAATGGAAATTTTGAGGGTACGATATTGTTTCCATGCATCTCCCTTTCAGCAATTCAGCCCAGTGACTTGATGCAATGACATCACCAGTTCTCTTCTGAGGAAACAGTTTTAGACATTCAAAGCCCAGTTGTTCAATGTCGCCGAGATTCTTTAATTTCTATATCAGCTAATTAGTAGCAATACAAACTCCTGCCAAACAAGAAATGTGAATTCTTAAAGATTAAATTTTATTTTCTCTCTATCTAGAGGTAGGAAACCAATCTTTCGGGAGGCACAAATTACGATGACAGCCAACATTCATTTATTCATTCCAAAATAAAGCCTTTATGTGTAATGAATTATTTTTCGTAATTCTAGAAAGTGGCATGTTCCAGCAATTATAATTATAAAGTGTACTGTTTTTGGAGGGTAAAATAGTAAGTCACATCATTAAGGTCAAAATGATGTTTAAAGGAAAACTATAACTATGCCTTTAGTATATTAAAATTAGATAATATTTTATACATCTGTCCCTGCAAAATAAAACACTTTTCATATGTTTTCTTTGGCTCACACACAACTAAATTTGATGAGATAAAATATACAAATATTTGACAGGGTCAATTTCCTTTTCAAGTTGGATTTTAATTAATTCAATAAGCATGTATTGATGACCTACTGTATGCAATACATTTGGCTAAATTTAGCATATCTGATTTTGCTCTATCATCATGGATCGTGATGTTTGTGACGGGGGATGTTTGTGACTGGGAGCTTTTTTTTCCCATTAGCCAAATAAATAAGTAGGTAAATGCTTAAAGATTTTGTTAAAAATCCACGTGGTGTTATTTTGAGAGGTATAGAATTTATCTAAGCTCCAGTTCCTTCCATTGGAAAAATGTGTATTTAAATGAGGTAATATGTATAAAGGCAATGGCGGCTGGGCACGGTGGCTTGTGCGTGTAATCCCCGCAATTTGGGAGGCCCAGGTGGGACGATCGCTTTAGCCCGGGAGTTCAAGATCAGCCTGGGCAACAGGGAAAGACCCAGTTTCTACAAAATATTTTTAAATTTAGCTGGGTGCAGTGGCACGTGCCTGTAGTCCCAGCTACTTGGGAGGCTGTGGCAGAAGGATTGCTTAGGCCTGGGAGGTTGAGGTTGCAGTGAGCTGTGATCGCGCTACTGCACTCCAATCTGAACCACAGAGTGAGACCCTGTCTCTAAAAATAAATACAGAAATAAGACATACATACATACATACATAAAAAATAAAGCAAAGAGTAGGCCCTCAATAACATGAGCTAATATCAATCTGTATTTCCATAAATTGGTATCATTCTATGTATTCATAGCCTCCAAACCTGTTATAGTCCAGTCTTCGGCTCCTTTTCCTGTGTCTTTAAAAATTTATATTAGATAAGGAAAAGAATCACACTATATACTTATCCTTAACTGTTTTATAGTTATTTTCAGATTTACATTTCCTGTGGTTACCAAATTACAAATGGCTACATGTAAAAACTTAGCTTTCTGGACAGTTTAGTTTCTCAAAGTTCAGAGGAACTCATATGCACTTACATGTAAAAATTATATAAAATATGCATATGTTAACTTCTCATATATACTTGAAAGACACCTAACAAAATTGAGAGTTCGCAATGGCGTTACACACATATGTGAAGTTGCAAATAGAAAAAAACAGATATCCAGAAATCAGGCTGAGTTTATACCCTAGAGATATTTGCAATTCCTCCATAATAAAGTGACAAAATTTGTGACTTTGAAGCTAAAAATTATGTATAACTGCATTTTACACAATTTTAGCCATCAACAACTTATATTAACAAATAAATTAAGTTATACATCAAGCCAGAAAAGATCGCAAATTTCTTATGTTCTAGTATTGGAAGAAGAAAGGCATTTTTAGTTTAAAATTTATTATGCGACACAAAATGGCCAGATGGTGCACATAATCCATTTGTTGCAGGGCTTCTAGTTCTTTCTGTGCATTGGAAGAAAACCAGGTGACAAGTTAGGCAGCAGTTTTTATGTAGGACATTTCCAAATTGCATATAATCAGAGAATAAGGATCTAGAAGATAACTTCCAACTAAAAACAAGCCATTCTGACTCAAAGTCACAAGAATTCAGTCTTAATAATCACAAATGCTTTCTGTTCTCAAGCTTAAAAATCTATTCTCTATTTTCTTTGGACTCTCAGTGTCTTAGAATTTTTGCACACATAGTCTTACATTTTCCTCTTCACAGAATGGGATTGGCAGAAGAAATTAGAGAACTTTTTGCAGCCAGTCATTTTTTCCAAGATCACAGAGCTAGACAATACACCCTGTGATTCACATAAAACATGAGAATAGCCAGTATGGGGTACCTAGAAATGAGGAGCACTGCAATTATAATACAAACAAAAATTATACCCCATTTTACTAGTTTGAATCATTACCACAATAAACATGGATTCATATGTTAGGCTGTGATAGAACCAAAAGAAGACATTTATGTGATTTTTTTTTTAATGGCATGCATCTGCTCGGGACAGGCTGTGCTTTTTAGAGGAACAAATTTATCCTTCAGTAAAAAATTCTGGAGAAGTGTGATATAAAAGGTCAATTAAACTTGATATTTAAAGTCTTTGTACCAAAATAATGAATCTATTCATGAACAATACAAGAATGAGATTTGGCATGAAAGCTATGTCAGTATATCTCATATCAGTGCCTAGCTAGGATGCTAATTCACAAGAAAAAATATTGTCATTCTCCAATGTCAGACGGTTA
This sequence comes from Symphalangus syndactylus, assembly GCF_028878055.3. Lineage (NCBI taxonomy): Eukaryota > Metazoa > Chordata > Mammalia > Primates > Hylobatidae > Symphalangus > Symphalangus syndactylus. Next base: position 154,414,457 of record NC_072425.2, read on the forward strand.
TTTGAAGCCTGTCTGCTTTTTTTGGTAAAGATACTTTAAATAAGGAACCTGGGGAAAGAGTTACAGATATCTACTGGCATGAAGAGGAAGACTGTTTACTGAATAGAATTGAATGGATGTTTTTATGAGTATTGGTATTATTTCAATTTTCAATTAAAAAATAAACTGGTATATGCAAAATCTTCATGCTGTGGGCCATATTGAAAGATAGTAAATAATTGAAATAAAATGCCAAGATATTGGTGGGGACCCGTCTGCACCTACTAGGGTCTTGATGTTACCTGAGCCCCCTTAGGTATTTTAAATATGTGCCAGAAGACATGCTTCCCAGGACATGATTTTTCTATTCCTAAAAATAAGTTACAGGAAAAATAGACAAATGAAGACTAAATGTTTCAAGAGGGAACCCATATAATGGGTTAAATGAGGCATAGGATAGCAGTGTGTGAGGCACTTTGTATTAGAGCTCATTTAAAATACCATCGGTTACATGAGGTTTCAGAAAAAAAGAAAACAGCCTGTGTTCTGCATAAACAACTGTATGCAATGCATTGTAAAATGGGTATGAGGAATTAAGGAAAGAATGCCTTTTCTTCTGGTGTTCATCTTCCTCCTGGTTCCTAGCCAACTACAACAATTTGTTTTATAATCTTGCTTATGGCACCTTCCATGGCAACAGGTGCTTACTCATTTTAAATGTCACTTTATTAACAATCGTGATGTATGCAAAGAGGACTAACAATCCCTCTAGTTATGCAAAGGACAGGCACAGTACCCGCTGGGGATCAGAGCCTACCAACTTTGTGACAGCTCACAGTATATTTTCACTATTGAAGCCAATGGAGTATATATTGAATATACACGTTGTTCAAGGATTGGTCCTGCTTTATGCTTGAGGCTTATTTTATTTTCAATGTGTCCTGATTTATTAAACTAGTTTTATGATGGACACACCTAAAGAGCATCTGTCTCCTATACAGGAAATGGCCATGTTATAGTTACAAACATGGCAATGTAGAAATAAACTTAGAAATGTAGGCAAATATGAGATGATACCTGAACATCATCTCAGCCACACCACAGTTATTGAGATATTGTTTTCTAAGGCTAAGGTCCAAACACTTTATCATATTTTTATATCTTGCATGTAGCAGATAACTTCTATACATACCAATCACACACACACACACACACTCAATGTCATAGCAATCTAATTAGAAATAAAAGTTTCTAAATTTCAAATAATGTGGAGCAAAACTATAAAATATTGTCTTAAGTTTTACAAATTTTTTAAAAAGATGATTCACAGGATTATGGAGGATATTGATCCAATTGAATAAAACATAAAGCCCTGAATACTTCTCCACTCTTCCATTTTTATAGAAACTAAGAAGCAATTTAAGGATTTCTTTTTTAATGTGAAGAAAAATGTTTTGTTAGATTTTCTGCTAAATGCCATTTAAATAATCAATTTGCCAACCTTTAGGGAAATTGAGTATGCCACTTCTCTAAAAAGCTTGTGATTTCTCTTTAGGGTAACGTGTAACGGAGATGCATAGGAAAATTCAGGGATGTGCTTTGAAATATTATTAGTAGATAGCAAATGGGGGATAGATGGATAAAAATTTAATCTATATATGACTGGGCAATAGTTAAAAGGAATAAAGTATCTCTCTATACACATGGGTCTCAAAATTGGCCTCAAAAATGATACTGAGTTAAAAAACACTAAGTGAAACATGGTGAATATCACATTTCCCTGTGTAAATATAAAAATAGATAAAATATAACAATCATTGTTGATATATATTTAGGAAAGAAAGGATTAATAGTTTAATATTGAGAGTAGATTAGACACACACATATATTAAATATATAAGAATTAGCCTTTCGATTTGTTAATCTTTTTGTTTTAATCTGCTGTATCTCTATTTACTATTTCATTCATTATTATTGTTGGTTTTTATAATTGCATTTCTTCTGCTTGGGTTTCTTATATTTTCCCTAATATCTTAAGTTAACTGTTGAATTTATCGGTTTTCAGACTTTATTGCTTTCTTGTATGTTTTAAATATGCTTTCCTATTTCCAAATCTACAAATTTTTCAAAAAAAAAATGTTTTTTTCTGACTTTGAACTTCGTTGTGCTAAGAGAAGTATATCTGTCTGATAATTCCTTGGAATTGGCTGATATGTGCATTATGTATTCCCCATGTGGTTCGGCTTTCTCTGAAGTTCCGTGCGTACCTGAGAACACTGTGTATTCCTTGGTATGACGGGTTTGTTGACTTCTTTATATGTTTTGAGGCAAGTTATTAGAGGCATCAAAGTTGAAATGAGTGTATAATTATCATTGTTTTATGATGTTTTCCATTCTATATGATGCTTTGTGCCTCAAAGACTTCACTCTATAATATTAATATAGATACACCAGCTTTCCTTTGACTAATATTTAAGCTGCCTAATTTCTTATCCTTTGTGTATCAGTTTTTCCATGTTTTTATTTTCATGTGTGATTCTTCGATAGTATAATCCTGGATCTTATCTTTTATTGAATTTAACCTTTAACTAGAAAGTTAATTTATTTACATTTATTAGGATTGCTGATATATTTGGATTCATTACCATCCTATTTCTTGTTTTGTATGTTCCTCTTTTGCTTCATCGCTTTTACTTTTTATCACTTTTTCTGCATCATTTACATGAAGTTTTTATTTAAATTCTATTTCCCTCTTTATTCTTTTAATAGTTACCATGAAATTTTTACAGATTTATCTACTTAAAGTCTACATTAATCATTTTCTCTATTCCTTCTTTATATAACATAGGGACCTTAGAATTATAAAAATCAAATCACCTGCTAGTCTTACTTATTGTCCCATATTTTAATTATATCCTTTCTGTATTCCCAAATTTAATTTTTTTTGTTATTTCACACAGACCCTGTGGTTTATCTACATGCTTTCCATGTTCTTCACTCAACATTCCTTCTTGTATCTGCAGCTTTCCTTTTGTAGTTATTTTCAATCTTGCTGACATATCGTCAAAAGTTTGTTGAAGTGTGAATCTATTCACTTTTAGGTTTCCTAAAGGGAGTTTTAGTTTTTCTTTTAGGTTTACTTACATCTTACTTTTGAATTATTTCACACATGACAAAATATGTGAGAGGGGTACAAATATTAATAATTCCTATATACCTTGCGCCCACATCCTTTACTTGTTTATGTTTTACTGAATGCACTTTATCATTCTCTCTCTCTCTCTCTTCATCCTCAGTGTTCATTTTATTACCATGTTGACAGGAAGAGTTGTTCTTGATATTAAGTAAGGATTTTAAATCAGCTTATTCTCACTGCAAATTTCCAAAAGACAGAAAGAAGGGTAACAGTGTGAATCTCTATGGCTTCTAGTAGAAATGGAAATATTGCTTAGATTGGAGGAAGGTCATAGAGCACTCAGAAGAAATATGATCGTATTGCCATCATAGAAGCAATACATTTGTCTTTTGTCTCCTTACTTGTTTATATTTTTTCAACTATTTAAATCAAACAATTTGAGGTGAAAGTTCACCACCACTCTCACCTACCAATAACAAGATAGTACAGTGGAAATATTATTTCCCAAACATGTGTTTTCATTTTGATGATAGTCAGCTACTAATCTAGATGTTTGATATAAGAGACATTATCTAAGCTCTACCATACCTGTATCAGTAGAATTACTTCCCTATTATACATGAAGATATACAGGCATACCTTGGAGATATTACAGATTCAGTTCCAGACCACTGCAGTAAAGCAAACATTGCAATAAAGTGAGTCATACAAGTTTGTTGGTTTTCCAATGCATAAAAAAGTCATGTTTACATTACAATATAAGCAGCAGAGTGTGCAATAGAAGTATGTCTAAAAAACAATGCACATACTTTAATTTTAAAATACTTTATTGCTAAAATGCTAATGATTATCTGTTCCTTCATCAAGTTGTGATTTTTCACAGGTAAAGGGTTTGGTCCAAGTGTTCGTGGCAGCTGACCAATCAGGGTGGTGGTTTCTTAAGGTTAATGTGGCTGTGGCAATTTCTTCTAACAAGGCAGCAATGAAGTTTGCCACATTGGTTTACTTTTCCTTTCATGAAAGATTTTTTTTTTTTTTTGTAACATGTGATGCTGTTTGATAGCTTTTTCCCCACAGTAGAACTTCTTTCAAACCCAAATTCTACCACTGCTTTATCAACTAAGTTTCTGTAATATTCTAAATTCTTTGTTGTTATTTCAAGAATGTTCACAGCATCATTACCAGGAGTAGATTCTATCTCAAGGAACGACTTTCTTTGCTCATCTCTAAGAAACAAATCCTAATGCATTAAAATTGTATCTTGAAACTGCAGCAACTCAGTCACATTTTCAGGCTCCACTTCTAATTCTAGTTGTCTTGCTGATTCCACCACATCCGCATTTACTTCCACTGAAGAGTTAAACCCCTCAAGGTCATCTGTGAGAGTTGGACTCAACTTCTTCTAAACTCCTGTTATTGTTGATATTTGGACTCCTCCCAGGAATCACAAATGTCCTTAGTGTCATCTAGAGTGGTGAATCCTTTCCTGAAGATTTTCAATTTATTTTACCCAGATTAATCAGAGTAGTCATTATGGCAGCAATAACCTAACCATGTTTAGTTCTTATGTAATAAAACTTGAAAGTTGAAATTACTGCTTGATTCAGAGGCTACAGAATGGATGTTGTGTTAACGAGCTTAGAAACACTAATATCCTTGTTCACCTCCATCAGAACACTTGGGTGGTCAGGTACATTGTCAATGAACAGCAATATTTTGAAAGGACTCTTTTTTTTTTGAGCAGTGGGTCTCAAGAGCGGGATAAAAATATCCAGCAGACCATACTGTTAACAGATATGCTGTCATTCAGACTTTGCTCCATTTATAGAGTACAGGCACAGTAGATTTAGCATAATTCTTGCTATTTTCAGAATCGTTAATCAGTATTGGCTTCAACTTCAATTTACCAGCTGCATTAGCCCCTACCAAGAGTGTCACCCTGTGCACTGAAGCTTTAAAGCCAGGCATTGACTTATTTTCTAGCCATGAACGTCCTAGACAGCATCTCCTTTCAATATAAGTCTGTTTCATCTACACTGAAAATCTCTTGTTTAGTGTAACAAACTTCATCTATTATCTTAGCTAGATTTTCCAGATTATGTGCTAAAGCTTCTACATCAGCACATGCTACTACTTCACCTTGCACTTTTTCTTTTATTTTGGGATGGCTTCTTTCCTTAAAAATTATCAACCAACTTCTTCTAGCTTCCAACTTTTCTTCTTCATTTCTCTCAGCCTGAAGAGAATTGAAGATAATTTGGGCCTTGTAGTTGGTTTGATTTTCTATCCAGACTAATAAAACGTTCTTCATATCAGCAACAAGCCTGTTTTACATTCTTCATCGTTCATTTGTTCACTGTAGTAGCACTGTCAATTACCTTCAAGAACTTTTCCTTTGTGTTCATAAGTTGGCTGTTTGTTATAAGAGACCTAGCTTTTAGCCTCTCTCAGCTTTCAACATGCCTTCTTCATGAAGTTTAATCATTTCCAGCTTTTGACTTAAAGTGAGAGATGTATGATGCTTTTCTTCTCACTTGAACATTTACAGGCCATTGTAGGGTTATTACTTGGTCTAATTTTAATATTGTTGTGTCTCAGGGAATAGTGAGGCTTGAGGAGAAGAAGAGAGATGGAAGAACAGCTAGCTGCTGAAGAAGTGGGAACACACATGATATTAATTAAGTTCGCTATCTTATATGTGCAGAGTGTATGGTGTCCCACAAACAATTACAATAGTGACATAAAAGATCATTGATCACAGATAACCATAAGTAATATAATGACAATGAAAAAATCTGAAATATTGTGAGAAGTATTGAACTGTGACCCAGAAACCAAAAGTGAGCACATACTGTTGGAAAAAATGGTGTGGATAGAATTGCTCAAGGCAGGCTGGCCACAAACCTTCAATTTGTAAAAAGCACAACATCTACAAGAAAAGTGCAATGAAACAAAGTACGCTTGTCATTGCTCCAGGTTACAGAGAAAAAAAGTGGAAGAGATTAGATTCAAATCAAATCTCTCTGATGCCAAAATCCATGATCTTAATCATTAAATACATTGCTTCCAATTTTATGTCTAGATAATATATATTTCATAGGTTTTATATAAAAATCTATTGTTTAACCTCATCTCATTAGTAATATATATAATATTCAGAAAGTTTAATTAAACAATGGTTGCTTAAATGAACTACTGCTTTATTAAGCAAGAAACAAATCTTAATCTGTAATATATATTTAGAAGTAGCATTTATAACATTAAAATAAGCCATGATGGTTTTTCCAAAATAATGAGAAAATGACCCCTTAAATCAATTATACTTTAAAAAGAAAGATGCCTGTTTTGTCTGTCTTTATGAAGGAGATGAAATTTGGCAAGGCAAAAACTATAGATTGTTAAAAGAAGCAAGTTAACTCATGCTTATGTTTTATAACTTATTTTATTTTTTAAAACAACCTTGAGTAGAGTTTTCTTTGTATTTATTTTGTACTATTTTAAGATGTATAGGTCATTTGCAAGTAGTTAGTTTCTGAATTTTCGGTGCAATCCAAATACTTAGTTTAGTATTACCTGTGGTTTACCTGCTAATTTAAAAAAATGACTATAACATGCAAATTAAGATTATAACCACGCATTTTCAACTGCAAACTATATGGAGAGAGTATTCGTTATGAAAAAGATAAAAAATAAAAATCACATAGTTTCTATTTTCTTTGCAGTTTAAAAATGATTTGGAAAATGAATTAATAATAATGTTTAAAATGCATTTAATTGTGTTTTTTAATGTTGCATGGCATAAAATTTTAATAGCTCGGTTAGAAATGTATGTCTGAACTAGATTTCAGAGAAATTGTTTTCCTCTTTCTATTGGTGAAATACTAACTGCTGTGTCTTGATATGACCACTTGATGGAACTCTTTCATTTTGCTTTCAGCAATCTCTAAGCAGTGACAAACTTACCTTTCTTGGCAGGTATAAAAGTGTATATAAGTATGTATGTGTGTATATATACATGTATATGTATGTGTGTGTGTGTATATATATGATGTGTGCGTATGTATATATGTATATATATATGTGTATATATGTGTATATATATATCTATGCTTAAAGGAATTCGTTATTTGGCACATTTAGTATTCTCTACCGTTTTTTATGTATGTGAATTTTATTTATTTCTATGGAGAACCACAGTGTTAGTAAGTCGATCTGTAGAAAAAGAAATAAAATTCTACTTCTTAAATAAACTCTTGTTCTCATTATCCTCCAAGAATTTTTTGCAAAATATTAATTTTAAATAATTCTAAATATTTAAATATAATAATATCCAAGATGTTATTTGCTTTATAATCAAACTGAAGCTGTATTTCTGGAATGCCTTCAAAATTCATAGTCAGAAGCATTCACAAGGTCTTGGGAATTAGAGGGTGTTAGGTAGCTGTGGGAACTTCATAACAATTATCCTTATTAAGAAAGATACTTTGAGAAGGGGAGAGATTGATTTTGAAGTGAAGCTTTCAATAAAGTCATATAGAACAATTAAGAAAAACTAGAAGTGAAGGACGGGGTGAAAATCACCTTCTTTTCATTGAAAACATTGACGCTATAGGTCATCCAAGAGCTGTGGATTAGGTATCAATCATCTATTTGTGACCTTTCATTTAAACTTTCTGAAGTTTTGCATAAAATAGGGATAATCGTAAATCTCTCACGAGGCTCAGATACAATAAAACTCACTGTAGTAATACATTTGTAAACTCTAAAAACATCGTGGAACTAGTAGTTGTTGGAATGATCACATTGTTGTAAAGAAAGCCCACATTAAGCATGTCAGCATATCTCGGAGAAAAAGGCCGTCTTCGGTAACTCTACCTTACAAAATATTTTCCATGCTCTGTAGTGTCTGGCTCCTAGTCAGAAGAATCTCAAGGAAGTAAGGCCTCTTTTTTGTTTGCCATTTATTCTAAGTGATCTCTGCCACTTCAGTGGCATCTAGTCCTATGCTAATGGTGGCCAAATCATTTTTCCAGTCCAGAATCTCTACATAAACTCCACCATCCTATTAGACACTTTCTCCCCAATATTCTGGAAACTTAAATTTCTCTGTCTTAAGCCAAACTCACTGTGTTTATTCTGCAAAACTGTTGCATACACTTGGCTGACAGAGTTTTTGGTTTTTAAATTGATGACCGTGATTAATTTCTCTTTTGGCTCCCCAGTACCCAGCCTACAGTAGTCAGTGACCGATTAACCATTGAATGAATGAAGTATTTTGAAGCTCAAGACACAGATTTGACCTAATGGTGATAATTTCAAACATTAATTTGTTTTATTGCGACTCTGTTAGAGATTGGCTTATACAATATTACTTTCCTACTGATTCTTGTTTTTATCTATTTTTGGTCTACAGAAGGCATTGAAAATATAAGTCACTGAATGTGCCCTCATTTTCAGAGTTTAAAAGAAACTTCATTGCTGCACTAATGATAAACATTTAATCAACCCATTTTTAGGAATAAGTTATAAAATACTATTAATGCTTTTTCTCTATATACACTTTTTCTTCTTGAATTACTGGAGTGAGGAAATTCACTTAAGAGGAATGTCTTTCAATAAGAGCAGCTGTAAGGGAAAAGCATATTTTCACTGCCAAAAAAAACTATCAGATAAAATACATTCATTGTACAAAAAAATTACAAACGATTTCTGTAGACATGCAATATGGTATGTACTATTGAATGTGTTGGGGATAAAGTAATAAACAAAAGTACATGTCCTTACATTCTTTGAGCTTGTGTGGGAAACCCAATATAAACAAATGTGCTATTTATATTTCGGTTTAACTTATTTTATTTCAGGTTGCAACAGAACTATACAAAATGTGAAGTAGGGAAGGTGATGAAGTAACAGAGGCTGCTATTTTCTAATGGGTTGTCAGAGAAGATCTGTCTAAGGGGAGACTTTATATAGATATCTGAGTGAAATGATGGGCCAAGGCATTTCGGGAAGACATTTTGGATTGCCTCGAGAGGTCTCAAGAACCTTCCAGGGCTCTCCAGAACCCCTCTTCAGGGATCTCTGACAAGATACTGATTACAGAGATGTCTGAGGACAGAGCTGGGACAATCCAACATTTGTAGTACTGATGCAAAGAAAGCCCACCAAAAGAGATTTAGATCATTTCTATAGTTCTATAAAAGTATTTTTATGACTCCCAATTTTCATTTAGTTAGCGTATTTTTTCTTCTTCATGTCACATTTACCCTTTTGTTGACTGTAAAGGAATCCATACACTTACGCAATGTATTCTGTAACAGCATAAGCTGTTTTCAATGATGGGAGCATCAATTTATAGGTAAGTATAACTGAATTAAAGCACATAAGTTCAGGTACTAAAATCAATACAAAGAGCATATTCTGGTACCTCCCAGTCGCCCGCCTCCGGTTTACATATGCTTAACATTTCTAGTGGACAGAATCTTGCTGCTTGTTTGGGATTCTTGACATCACAATATTCATCGTAGAGTAGGCATGCAATGCTTTTAATTTAAATCAATAAGTTAATTTCAAGGGGCAGGGAAGTGAGCAAAAGGGGGCTTATGCCCCTTTTTCCTGAAGAGCAACCAATGGTCAGCCACCATTGATTGCTACCCAAGGCCACTCCTGAGATCCCAGTTCTAATATCATAAATAATCAAGTACATGAAAATAATAGAAAATGAAACCCATCCTTTTCTGACAACAGTGTCTTGCTTCTGGAGATAAAACTAATGATTTTCCCAGAAAATTTTTAAGCAACATTTGGAGGAAAAGCTAAAGAGAGATTTGAATATTATTCCTTTAGGACAGGATTGCCTGGTAACTTACAGGGCACCTATTTAAATGTGAACTTCAGATAAGCCTCTAAGTATTTAAGATGTTCTTATACTAAAAACTTATTTGTTTTTTACATGAAATTGAAATATAAGTAGAAATCCTATATTTTTATTTGCTAAATCTGACAATCCTATGTTAGGAATACTTTAGACAGATGAGGGTAATATACTTTCTCTGGAAACATCAAGCAAGCTATTTTTGTTAGTCCATCAATCAAAGCCAAGGAGCCAATAGGATAGATTAGTATGGCTAAATGTCTTAGGCTATTGGCAAAAATGTGTGGGTGTAGTATTTTTCAGGACAAAATAAAGAAAGGAAGTTAGCTTTTAGATGGATGAAATGTTCTTTCTTAGCTATGATTTTATTAAAAATATACTGAGATGAGAAAATCAATCCTTTCTCAGATGAGAAGAAATCCAAACATAAGCACAATAAAACGTGTGAAAGCAATAAAATACATGCTATAGAATTCAACCATATTCAAATATATACTGATAGAGCAAATATGAGAGAGGATAATAATACATGAAGCTAAATTAGGCCCTCTTCCATGAAAAATCATAGGCTCAAATTGTCTATGGAGGGGCTAGGCCACTCATAATGACAAAAGATGAAGACACTAATAAGAGTTATATAACATTTTTAGTAGTTATATTAAGCTTCTAAGTGAGGTTAAAAAGTAACAAATATTCCCAACCGTGTGATAAAAACAATAAAAAATTACTACAATTGACAGAACTCCAGGATCATAAGAGACTTGTTAGATTCTAAAGGAAGTTGCTAATGAATAAGGAAAGCTGTTAAACAGGCATTGAAAGTCTCCAAAGAACTAGGGCATGCATTAAAGAAATCTTCAGGAAAATGCAATAGAGTAAAATTCAGAAAAAAATGTTTAACTGTGGTGTGGTATAAAATTCCAGTGGTGTGAATTTCAGAATCAAGAATAGACCTGAGAAAGAAGAGGAGGAGGAGGAGGGGGACCTTTCTAGCAAAGATCATTACCTGTCAAAACCATGACGTCTCTTAATAAAATAAGCTACTGACTAGATTTTAAATTTGCATTGGAAATGCCATGATTATTAAAAATTTTTACATAAAAAAAGGCCTGGGTTATTTGAATGTGTTCTCTAACTCTGGTTGTGTGCTTGGAATTAAAGCCCTATCACTGGCGTTCCAACTCTGCTGTGATCCTATTTTGGGGGTTAGTTCCTGGCAGTGCTGCTATGAGCATATTTGCCAAATTGTCTAAAGACCACTTTTCTTGTTATGCAAATATCAGTTTAGTCGTCCAACTTGTGTATACAGTTCTGGAACAAGAAGCATCTGGAAAAAAAAGAACATATTATGACAGTTAGCTAAAAGTGGGTGATGGTGATATTCTTTGGAGGAAAAGAATTCTATCAAGGACCTAATGTATTTAATTCTGTTCGTTAAAAACAAATTTCCAATGGTTTCAAGCCAGAAATTAATTAAAATAAAAATGGGAGTTAACATGAAATATTAACAAAACTTTATCATTTCTATTTGTTTTTGTTAACTGTGCTTAATAAGTGTTCAGAAAAAACATGGCATTATATTAATGTCTCCTAAATATTTGAAAATCTATAATTTAGCACTTCTTACATTTCTTTATTATTATACTTTAAGTTCTAGGGTACATGTGCACAATGTGCAGGTTTGTATACATGTGCCATGTTGGTGTGCTGCACCCATTAACTCCTCATTTACGTTAGGTATTTCTCCTAATGCTATCCCTCCCCCAACCCCCCACCCCATGACAGGCTCTGGTGTGTGATATTCCCAACCCAGTGTTCAAATGTTCTCATTGTTCAATTTCCACCTGTGAGTGAGAACATGCAGTGTTTGGTTTTCTGTCCTTGCGGTAGTTTGCTCAGAATGATGGTTTCCAGCTTCATCCATGTCCCTACAAAGGACATGAACTCATCCTTTTTTACAGTTGCATAGTATTCCATGGTGTATATGTGCCACATTTTCTTAATCTAATCTATCATTGATGGACACTTGGGTTGATTGCAAGTCTTTGCTATTGTGAATAGTGCCACAATAAACATATGTGTGCATGTCTTTATAGTAGCGTGATTATAATCCTTTGGGTATATACCCAGTAATAGAATTGCTGGGTCAAATGGTATTTCTAGTTTGAGATCCTTGAGGAATCACAACACTGTCTTCCACAATGGTTGAACTACTTTACAGTCCCACCAACAGTGTAAAATCCTTCCTATTACTCCACATCATCTCCAGCACCTGTTGTTTCCTGACTTTTTAAATGATGGCCATTCTAACTGGTGTGAGATGGTATCTCATTGTGGTTTTGATTTGCATTTCTCTGATGACCAGTGATGATGAGCCTTTTTTCATGTGTGTGTTGGCTGAATAAAGGTCTTCCTTTGAAAAGTGTCTGTTCATATCCTTTGCCCACGTTTTGTTGGGGCTGTTCGATTTTTTCTTGTAAATTTGTTAAAGTCTTCATTGATTCTGGATATTAGCCCTTTGTCAGATGGGTAGATTGCAAAAATTTCCTCCCATTCTGTAGGTTGCCTGTTCACTCTGATGGTAGTTTCTTTTGCTGTGCAGAAGCTCTTTAGTTTAATTAGATCCCATTTGTCTATCTTGGCTTTTGTTGCCACTACTTTTGGTGTTTTAGTCATGAAGTCCTTGCCCATGCCTATGTCCTGAATGGTATTGCCTAGGTTTTCTTCTGGGTTTTCATGGTTTTACATATAACATTTAAGTCTTTAATCCATCTTGAATTAATTTTTGTATAAGGTGTCAGGAAGGGATCCAGTTTCAGCTTTCTACCTATGGCTAGCCAGTTTTCCCAGCACCATTTATTAAATAGGAAATCATTTCCCCATTTCTTGTTTTAGTCAGGTTTGTGAAAGATAAGATGGTTTTAGATGTGTGGTGGTATTTCTGAGGCCTCTGTTCTGTTCCATTGGTCTATATCTCTGTTTTGGTACCAGTACCATGCTGTTTTGGTTACTGTAGCCTTGTAGTATAGTTGGAAGTCAGGTAGCATGATGCCTCCAGCTTTGTTGTTTTTGCTTAGGATTGGCTTGGCAATACAGGCTCTTTTTTGGTTCCATATGAAATTTAAAGTAGTTTTTTTCCAATTCTGTGAAGAAAGTCATTGGTAGCTTGATGGGGATGGCATTGAATCTATAAATTACCTTGGGGAGTATGGCCATTTTCACAATAGTGATTCTTCCTATCCATGAGCATGGAATGTTCTTCCATTTGTTTGTATCCTCTTTTATTTCATTGAGCAGTGGTTTGTAGTTCTCCTTGAAGAGGTCCTTCACATCCCTTGTGAATTGGATTCTTAGGTATTTTATTCTCTTTGTAGCAATTGTGAATGGGAGTTCACTCATGATTTAGCTCTCTGTCTGTTACTGGTGTATAGGAATGCTTGTGATTTTTGCACATTGATTTTGTATCCTGAGACTTTGCTGAAGTTACTTATCAGCTTAAAGAGATTTGGGGCTGAGATGATGGGGTTTTCTAAATATAAATCATGTCGTCTGCAAACAGGGACAATTTGACTTTCTCTTTTCCTAATTGAATATTTATTTCTCTTTATTTCTTTATTTCTTTCTCTTGCCTGATTGCCCTGGCCAGAGTTTCCAGCACTATGTTGAATAGGAGTGGTGAGAGAGGCCATCCCTGTCTTGTGCCGGTTTTAAAAGGGCATGATTCCAGTTGTTGCACATTCAGTAAGATATTGGCTGTGCGTTTGTCATAAATAGCTCTTATTATTTTGAGATACGTCCCATCAATACCAAATTAATTGAGAGTGTTTAGCACGAAGCGCTGTTGAATTTTGTCAAGGGCCTTTTCTAAATCTATTGAGATAATCATGTGGTTTTTGTCTTTGGTTCTGTTTATGTGATGGATTATATCTATTGATTTGCGTATGTTAAACCAGCATTGCATCCCAGGGATGAAGCCAAATTGATCTTGGTGGATAAGCTTTTTGATGTGCTGCTGGATTCGGTTTGCCAGTATTTTATTGAGGATTTTCGCATCGATGTTCATCAGGGATATTGGTCTAAAATTCTCTTTTTTTGTTGTGTCTCTGACAGGCTTTGGTATCAGGATGAAGCTGGCCTCATAAAATGAGTTAGGGAGGATTCCCTCTTTTCCTATTGTTTGGAATAGTTTCAGAAGGAATGGTACCAGTTCCTCTTTGTACCTCTAGTAGAATTCAGCTGTGAATCCTGGACTTTTTTTGGTTGGTAGGCTATTAATTATTGCCTCAATTTCAGAGTCTGTTGTTGTTCTATTCAGGGATTCAGCATCTTTCTGGTTTAGTCTTGGGAGGGTGTATGTGTCCAGGAATTTATCCATTTCTTCTAGATTTTCTAATTTATTTGCATAGAGGCATTTATAGTATTCTCTGATGGTAGTTTGTATTTCTGTGGGATCGGTGGTGATATCCCCTTTATCATTTTTTATTGCGTCTATTTGATTCTTCTCTCTTTTCTTCTTTATTAGTCTTGCTAGCGGTCTACCAGTTTTGTTGATCTTTTCAAACAACCAGCTCCTGGATTCATTGATTTTTTGAAGGGTGTTTTGTGTCTCTATTTCCTTCAGTTCTGCTCTGATCTTAGTTATTTCCTGACTTCTGCTAGCTTTGGGATGTGTTTGCTCTTGCTTCTCTTGTTCTTTTAATAGTGATGTTAGGGTGTCGATTTTGGATCTTTCCTGCTTTCTCTTGTGGGCATTTAGTGCTATAAGTTTCCTTCTACACACTGCTTTAAGTGTGTCCCAGAGATTCTGGTATGTTGTGTCTTTGTTCTCATTGGTTTCAAAGAACATCTTTATTTCTGCCTTCATTTCGTTATGTACCCAGTAGTCATTCAGGAGCAGGTTGTTCAGTTTCCATGTAGTTGTGCAGTTTTGAGTGAGTTTCTTAATCCTGAGTTCTAATTTGATTGCACTGTGGTCTGAGAGATAGTTTGTTGTGATTTGTGTTCTTTTACATTTGCTGAGGGGAAGTACTTCTTACATTTCTGATGTGAAAACTGTTTAAACACTATGGCATCCTAGTTTAAAAATTACATATTGAGTGGTCCAAACAGACCGTAAAGTTTTCAGAAAGCAATATTCATATCACATACATTGAAGTTAGTTTCGACTGGATATTATACGATACTGCTTATTTAGGCAAGATAGTGTTTTCTTTTAATATTGCAATGTGTGATGTACTAAAGAACTTTTATGTTGAAGCTTTAAAAAGACAGAAATAAGAGAAACCCAAACACATTCTGACTGGCTTTAAAAGTAAGTATAAACAGTACTTCCAAAGCATCATAAAATGGATATAATAGCAAAAAAAAAAAAAAAATGTGTAGAAATGTTTTCGTTGTTTTTTCTTTGTTTCCTCAAGGGGGAAAAAATAGCACTTTAATCATGGTTGGGACATAACTTCTAAAGAAAAACAAGTTTAGAGCTTTCTATGTATTTTCTATTTCTTTCTTTAGACAATGTTACCACGTGGTCTGGTCTAATGCAGTTGTGACACATACACACACACACACATCACCGACCAGGATATGCTGTGCTATTGCTTTTGCTTCTTAGTGCGAATATTGAAAGACCACAGGGTCACCTTCAGCTCTTTGGACACTGGCTTCCCGTGTGTCCTGCTGTGCACATAGGGCCTGCTACTGTGGTGTTTCCTCTGAGTCCCACACGCTGTGCCATTTTTGTACGAATTGAGCCAGATATTTTCTACATGGCATCATGGTCTGCCACTGGAATTTTACACTGAAAAGTTAGCAATAAGCATTTTACTACTCATTATTATTTATATGTTGCTATGTAATAAAGCACCCCAAAGCGTAATGACTTCAAATCACAGCCATTTTATTGGGTATGATGCCATGAGACAGCAGTATGGGCAGGATGAAGAAGAGAGAACTCGTCCATGATTGACATGGTTTTGGCTGGGACAGCTCAGCTGGAGCTAGTGGAACCCATTGGCCTCATTCGCACGTGGGGCCTGGTACTTGCTGTTGGCTGGAATGCCATGGGTCTCTTCCACGTAGATTGTGTTTCTGCTTGTGGCCTGTCACCCTCCCGTCTCTCTGTGTGGTTACCCTCCTTAACAGGAGATTCTGGAATTCTTTATGTGGAGCTGAGTTCCGAAAGGGAAAGTAGAAACTGAAGACCTGAGCTCAAAAGTCCTAGAACATAACTTCTGTGACATTTCATTGATCAAAACAAGCCACACGGGCAACCCAGATTCAGGAGTTAAAGAAACAGACTTCACCTCTTGACAGAAGGGTGGCAAACACCTTAGAAAACGGGCATAGGCATGACCATTGGTGGGCAGTTTTTATCACTGTAACACACTGCTTTTATGCGAGACGTGCAGTGGCCTTTGAAATGAACAGCTGTACTCAATATCATTTTGCTTTGAATAAGGCAGGAGCATGGATTTTAATTTTTCTCTAAAGTATTTCATGAAGAAAAAAATACATATATCTGTTTGTTTGTGGTTATAATGTTAAATTAGTTTTAAAAGTTTAAAATTTTGATATAATCTCTTCCTCCTCAAGTAGCTTAGCTGGTTAATTCAGAAGGACTAAATGCATCTATTTCTGTTATATTTTTCTCCGCGTTTGAAAATAGACAAGTCACCTGTAATAATTTTCTATGATAAGACGTGGAGACTAGGTTATATATCTTTGCAGATAAGCACGCTCAGAACTGAAAGAATAAAGTTGAAAGTATGTTGTTTCAGTAGGGAACAGTGTGAAATAATTAATAACCCACATTAGTTCTGTGTGTTGGAATGTTTTTGTGGGGGTAGGAAAAGTACTTATTTTGCGATTAAATTATACAAGTCTACTTCCTAATGCTTCTGCTACAGTAACTTCTTTTTGTCTTACCACCTCGAATCCATGTGTTTTGTGATGTGCCATTATCTTGCTTTAAGCTCTTCAGTTTCTTCCAGTGGCTGGTAGAAAACAGTGAAAATTCCTTAGTGTGACATTTATGAGCCTTGCCTGGTTCCAGCTGTCACTCATCATGCCCCACCTCACGGCCTGTGCCCCAGCCAATCAAACTGCCTGTAATTTTCTCAGATGACAGTCTGGGTCAGACCTGCAAGGCTGCTCGTTCAGTGCTCTCTGTTGTAGCTTCCTTTGGTCCCTGACTTCTTTTACTCTCCCACCTCCCAGTAAACTTGGTCCAAGAACAATGCTTCTCTCTTTAACCTTAGCTCAATACTGAATCTTACGTGAATCTTCTTGATAATCGCCTCCTCTTATGTAGAAGTGACTGTTTTATCCCATGTGTGCTAATTTCCAGACCTTCATAAGTTTTATCTTTGAAGCTATAGTATACTCCTGCATTTAATTACTTACTTATCTTTTTCTATGGCTGGACTACATGTAAATATATCTTTGTTTTTTTCTAAATCCTCTCTTCCTAGGACAATGTCTGGCACATGTTTGGTATTGAAGAAATGAGGCTTGCTGAATTAATGCACATATGCCAAAATCCCTTTTGATAGTGAGTCTTCCTAGTAAGTATTCTAGACATGTTCTAAGAGAGATGCATAAGTATTATCTCAGCATGGATTATCCCTGTATGATTCAGAACAGATTACTCATATATGATTCTCTTTTTTGTTTTGTTTTTAATTGAGACTGGAAGCATGATGAGAAGGTGAATGTGATCAGTCTGAGGATGTGCTCGGCTAGATTTCTCCAGGGTAGATTTTCTCCTCTATGCCATAAAATAACCAGCAGACTGTTTAAGAGCCACCAGGAACTCCAGTTTTTCTTTCAGAAGTCTGTTAAGACATAATGTTTGATGAGCTTGCTTTCCAAGGCATACATTAGTTGAGTGCAATTATATAAAGGAATGTTGAATCCACAAGCCATATTGCACTGAGTATGTTCTGCAGAAATGTACCTTGATACGCCACATAATTCCCATACACATTTGCGGGCCTGCACTCATTATCGATTGAAAACAATCTGATCGAAAAGTGACAGTCTCGATTGCGATTTTCATTTGATCTTACAAGTTATTTCCAAGGGCCACGGTGTTGGCACATTTTTAACTCCTGTGTCTCCTTCACCCTCTACAACAGACTTAGCCCCACCTTTTCATGGAAAAGCACAAGACCCTCAAATCATTGTGTTGTCCTAACAGCTTTCAAAGAATTACTTCCTTCGAAGTTATTTTCCTCTTTAACTTACGTTTCTAAAGCTAGAGTCAGGATAGTTGATTCTGGTGCTGAAAAAAAATCAATTAATAACCATTTTTATAAACTTCTACACATTTCTTTGCTGTAGGGTTGGTGTCGTGGAATATTGTGCATTTGGAGGTTAGAAAGAAACTGGTTCACTTTTATTTATTTATTTATTTTTGAGGCAGGATCTCACTCTGTTGCCCAGGCTGGAGAGCAGTGGTGCAATCCCGGCTCACTGCAACCACCGCCTCCCGGGTTCAAGTGATTCTCCTGCCTCAGCCTCCCAAGTAGCTGGGATTACAGGCACGTGCCACCACACCAAGTTAATTTTTGTATTTTTAGTAGAGACGGGGTTTCACCAGGTTGGCCAGGCTGGTCTCAAACTCCTGACCTCAGGTGATCTGCCTGCCTCGGCCTCCCAAAGTGCTGATATTACAGGTGTGAGCCAACGCGTCTGGCTGGTTCACATTTTAAATATGCAACTTTTTAACCAAATGATTTGGGGCAAGTTTCTCCCGTTTTTCTTTTTTTTGAAATGGAGTTTCACTCTTGTTGCCCAGGCTGGAGTTCAGTGACGCGATCTCCGCTCACCACATCCTCTGCCTCCCAGGTTCAAGCGATTCCCCTGCCTCAGCTTCCCTAGTAGCTGGGATTACAGGTATGCACCACCATGCCCAGCTAATTTCGTGTTTTTAGTAGAGACGGGGTTTCTCCATGTTGGTCAGGCTGGTCTCAAACTCCTGACGTCAGGTGATCCACCCGCTCGGCCTCCCAAAGTGCTGGGATTACAGGCGTGAGCCACTGCGCCCGGCCATTTCTCCCCTTTTTCACATGTTTTTTCTCAGCTATAAAATATTATTTATCCCTGTAGATCTCTATTCACCTCGAAAGTCAAGATAAAACTTTCCATTTGCTTCCCAGTATATATTTGGACATTTTACCATAGTGAACTTACCCATGCCTGTTTTTCAGTGTGTTCATTTGTATTACTCTGGAAAAGCAATTATCTTGCCATCTTCTTTGTTGTCTTCTGATTTCTACTCCATATTTTTCATTGAGATTTTCTTCTCCCCTCAGGCAGTACATGCTCATCCATCTCCATTGTATATTAATAAGCCTTTGAAAATAATCCTAGCTGTAAATCCTGACGATTAAATAATTCAGAATTATTTACTCATCTGCATCATCCTGATATATATTCCTATGTTGCCCACACTGTGTTCAGTGGTAGAAACACATGCTAAATTATGCATGTACATTTTCTTTTTTCTTTTTTTTTTTAGACAGAGTATAACTCTGTTGCCCAGGCTGGAGTGCACTGGCACGATCTTGGCTCACTGCAACCTCTGCCTCCTGGCTTCAAGCGATTCTGCTGCCTCAGCCTCCCAAGTAGCTGGGATTACAGGTGTCCACCACCATGCCTGGCCAATTTTTGTATTTTTACTAGAGACGGGGTTTCACATGTGGGCTGGGCTGGTCTCAAAGTCTTGACCTCGTGATCTGCCCTCCTCGGACTCCCAAAGTGCTGGGATTCGCATGTTCATTTTCCAGTCACTATTTATGCATTCTTCAATCATACTGCTTTTCTCAGCATATACATACATAAAATGTTTTCTGTGCATCAAGCCTTATTCTAGGCACTGGGGATAGACCAAAAACAAAAAAAATCGGATAATCTATTGCCCTGCCCCCTTGAAACTCACGGTCAAACAGGAGAAAAATATATGAAACAAAAGAATAAAGTAAATAATTTTGTCATTTGAATAAACACAAAGATAGAGTGATATTATAGAACAAAATCCTTAAGTACTTTTGGACAATGAATAAGAGTTTTTAAAGAAATGCCATTTAAACAGATACTTTAAAAATAAAGAAAGATTCACCGAATGACAGGGATCAAGGAGGAACTATGAATAAGTAAAATTAACCTAGAGAGGAACTTAAGGAAGAAACGTAGATCAGAATGTGCAGAGCTTTGAAAGAGTCATTTTAAGAATGTTCTTACCTTATCTGAAAGGTACTGGGAAGATACCGAAAAGTTTCAGCAGAAGGGTAACTTGAGCTCATTTGTATTTTTAAAGAAATCATTCTAGTTTCTGTTTGTGGAGCAAGAAAAAAGAAAGATTGTTTGGGAAAGAACAGGAAGTGGGGGAAGATGGTGAGTAGAATTCTACAAGTAGGTTTGGCAAATATATGTCTAGAGCTAGAAGAAATATCTGGTACAGATATAAATTTGGGTCCCTTCAGTCTATCATTATTAAAGGAAAGAATGGGAGTAGGTGAGATTGCATTGAGTGTATATTGCATGAAGAGTGGGGAAAAGAAATTATGAGGAACTTCAACACTTTAAAATTAAGTAGAAAAGTAGGACCTGGTAATGAACAATCAAGATGCAAGAATGATAGAGGTGTGAGGAACATCCTCAGAATGAGGTTACATTGTATGATGGGTGCTGTGATCACAGCCCTCTTTTTTTTTTTTTTTTTTTTTTTTTTTGAGACAGAGTCTCGCTCTGTCGCCCGGGCTGGAGTGCAGTGGCGCAATCTCCGCTCACTGCAAGCTCCGCCTCCCGGGTTCACGCCATTCTCCTGCCTCAGCCTCCGAGTAGCTGAGACTACAGGCGCCCGCCACCGCGCCCGGCTAATTTTTTGTATTTTTTAGTAGAGACGGGGTTTCACCGTGGTCTCGATCTCCTGACCTCGTGATCCGCCCGCCTCGGCCTCCCAAAGTGCTGGGATTACAAGCGTGAGCCACCGCGCCCGGCCTCACAGCCCTCTTTAAGGGTGGCCTCAACTGCCTGCAACCAATGACTGATCAATAGACGGATATGAAGGCAAAGTCTACCCATTCCAACTAGAACTTAGCCTTTATACAACTCTGAAGTTTTATTTTACCAGTGTCCCCATAGGCTGAAGCTGCATCCAGCCCACTTTCTCTCCTTGTCCTACCATGCTTCTCTCTACTTTCCCAGGTATTGATCCCAAGAGAATTCCATAAAAGACATCCTTCTTGTTAGTATCCATCTGACATTCTCTTTCCCTGGGAACACAACTGGTAGCACATGGAAAACTGCACCATTTTCTGAGAAGACTGTATTTGTTCCACTGTATTACCTTCACTCATTCATCAAGATCAGTTAACTCCATTTGTGTGGGTCTATTTCTGGGCTCTCTATTCTTTTCTATTTATCTATTTGTCTATTCTTTCACCAACACCACATTAATTTGATTACAATAGCTTTATAGTAAGTCAAAGTTTGATAGCATCACTCCTCCAATTTTATTCTTCTTCAATATTAAATTGGCAATTCTGATTCTTTTGCTTCTCTGTATAAACGTTAGAATCAGTTTGTTGATATCTATAGAATAACTTGCTAAGATTATTTCGGATTGTGTTGAAACTATAGATCAATTTTGGGAGAACTGATATCTTGACTATCTTGAGGTTTTTATACAAAAGCATGAAATATATGCTTTTTTTTTTTTTTTTTTTTTTACAGGATCTCACTCTGTTACCCAGGCTGGAGTGCAGTGGCATGATCTCTCAGATTCAAGCTATTTTCCTGCCTTAGCCTGCAGAGCAGCTGGGATTATAGGCGCCTGCCACTATTCTTAGTAGAGATGGAGTTTCACCATGTCAGCCAGGCTGGTCTCGAACTCCTGACCTCAGGTGGTCTGCCTGCCTCACTCTCCCAAAGTGTTGGGATTACAAGCATGAGCCACCGCACCCAGCCTAGTTCTTTGAAATCTTTCATGAGAGTTTTGCTGTGTTCCTTACATAGATTTTGTACATATTTTGTTAGATTTATACCTAAGTATTTCATTTTGAGGGATAATAATGTAAATATTAGTGTGTTTGTAATTTCAAATTGTGTTTGTTCATTGCTAATATGTAGAAAAGCAACTGAGTTTTGTATATTAACCTTATATTCTGATACCTTTCTATAATCACTAATATTCCAGGAATTTTTCTGAGAATTCTTTTGGATTTTTTATGTCAACAATCATGTCATCTGCAAACAAGGAAAGTTCTTTTTATTCCTTTCCACTCTATATTTTAAAATTTTGTTTTCTTATTTGATTAGCTCGAACTTCCAGTACAATCTTGAGAAGAGTGGTGAATTGAATCTCCTTGCATTTTTCCTGATCTTAACGTGGAAGCTTTGAGTTTCTCACTGTTACGTATGATATTAGCTGTAGATTTAGAGCTTTTTCCAGATATGCTTTATCAACTTGAAGAAGTTCTCTGTTCCTAGTTTACTGAGAATTTATCGTGAATGGGTGTTTGATTTTGTCAAATGTTTTTTCTTCATATATTAGTATTATCATGTAATTTTTCTTCTTCAGTCTGTTGATGTGATGGGTTACATTAATTCATTTTTAAATATTTAACCAGACTTGCATGCCTAGATAAATCTAATTTGGTTGTGGTGTATAATTCTTTTTATACATGCTCAATTTAATTTGCTAATATTTTCTTGAGTATTACTGCAGCTATTTTCCTGACAGACATTGTTTTGTAGTTTGCTTTTCTTATAATATCTTTGGTTTTTCTATTAGGGTAAAGCTGGCCTCAAATAATGAGTTTGAAAGTATCTCCTTTGTTTTTGCCTTCCAAAAGAGACTGGGGAGAATTGGCATAATTTATTTTATAAATGTGTGCTAAAATTCCTCCCTGAACTCATCTGGGTCTGGTGTTTCTATTCTGGTAACTGATTAAGTCAATTTCCTTAATGGATATAAGCCTATTATAACTCTGTTTCTTTCAGTGGAAGATTTGACAGATGGTGTCTTTTAAGGAATTGGTCAATTTTATTTGGATTACCCAATTTGGAAGCACGGATTTGTTCGTAATATTCTTTTACTACCCTTTTAATGCCCATAAATCTATAGTGATGTCCTCTTTTTCATTTCCGATATTGGTAATTCGCGTGGTCTCTCTCATTCTCTCTCTCTTCCACTCCGATCTTTTCAAATAACCAGTTTTTTGTTTCACTGATTATTTGAATCCGTCTTTAGTTTCATTGATTCCTCCACTAATTTTTATTATTTCTTTTCTCTGCCTACTTTGGATTTAATTTGTTCTGTTTTTCTAGTTTCTTAATGTGGAAGGTTATATTGTTGCTTGTTCTTTCATCTTTCCTAACATGTGCATTCGATGCTATAAATTTCCCTCATGCATTGCTTTTGTTGCCTCCCACAAATTTTGATAAACTGTATTTTCTTTTAAATTCAGTTCAAAATATATTTTTACTTTCTCTTGAGATATTTTATTTGACCCATGGGTTATTTAGAAATGTGTTATTTAACCTCCAAGATTTTGAGATTTTTCCAGCTGTCTTTCTGTGATCGACCTAGTGTAATTCCAGTGTAGTCTGATAGCAGACAATGCATGGTTTCTATCTTTTTTAATTTGTTAAGGTGTGATTTTATTGTTCAGATGTAATCTATCTTGGTGAATGTTCTATGTGAGCTTGAAAGACTGTGTAATACGCTATTGTCAGATAAAGTAGTCTATATGTCAGTTACATCCAAATGATTTGGTAATGCTGTACATCCATGTCCTTACCAATTTTCTGCCTGTTGGATTTGTCCACTTACGGTGGCAGGGTATTAAGGTCTCTAATTATGAGTGGATTTATGCATTTTTCCTTGCAGTCCTATCAGTTTTTGCCTCACATGTTATAACACTCTGATGTTAGGTGCATACACATTAAGGATTTTTATGTGCTCTTGGAGTATTGACCCTTTATCATTATGTAATATTTTTCTTTATCCCTGATAACTTCCTTTGCTCTGAAGTCTGTTCTGTCTGAAATTGATATAGCTACTCCTGCTTTCTTTTGATTAGTGTTAGCATAGTGTATCTCTCACCATCCTATTTTTTACTTTTCATCTATGAGTCTTTAGATATAAGACTTTTTATAAATAACATATAATTGCTTATAGTTTCTTGATCCATTCTTACAGTCTTTGTCTATAGTGTGTTAATATCATCCATATTACTTACAATTAAAATTACTTGCCCTACAGGTTGCAATATACCTTTACATCTAATCCAAATGCACTTTGAAACAATGCTTTACTGCCTCATGGGTAGTGTGTGAACTTTATAACACAATAATCCTAATTACTCACTCCTGTCTCTTGTATCATTAGTGTCACTCATTTTATTTACACATAGCCATATATATGAACAGAAGTGTAAACAATCTAATTCATTATTGCTATTATTATTTTGAAGCAACTATTAGATAAAATAACAAAAATAAAAGGTTTATCTTCACTTATTCCTTTTCTGATTCTATTCACTTCTTTATGTAGATATGACTTTGTAACCTGTATACTTTTCCTTCTTTCTACATAACTTTTTTTTTTAACATTTCTTGCAAGGCAGGTCTACTGACCAAACATTCTCTCAATTTATGTTTGAGGGTGTCTTTCTTTCTCTTCCACTTTTGGAGGATAATTTTGCAGGGTACAGAATTCTAGCTTGGAGAGTGTTTTATTTCTACCAAGACATTAAATATTTAAACCCATTCTGTTCTTGCTTACACTGCTTCTGAAAAGAAGTCAGATATAATATTTTTCTTTGATCTTTTATAAATAGGTATTTTAAAAATCTGGCATCTTTTTAGGCTTTTTCTTTGCCTTTCCTTTTCTGAAGTTTGAGTATAATATGCCTACGTGCAGGTTTTCTGACATTTATCCTCTTTGGTGTTCTCTGAGCTTTCTGGATCTGTGGTTTGGGGTCTGTCATTAATTTGGGAGAAACTCTGTTATTATTGCTTCAAATCCTGCTTCTTTCTTTCTTCTTCTTGTATTCCCTTTATGCATAGTTTTTAGTTGTTTCCCATTTCTTGGATATTATATTCTGATTTATTTCATCATTTGTCTCTTCTCTTTTCTATTGTGGATGTTTCTGTAGTCATATTCTCCAGCTCAGAGAGGCTTTTCTCATACACGTCTAGTCTGTTAATGACGCATCAAAGGCACTCGCCATTGCTGTTAGTGTTTTTAAACTCTAACACTTCTTTTTGACTCTTTTTTATAATTTTCATCTGTTCACATTGTCTATGTGTTCTTCCAAGTTATTTACTTTTTCTATTAAATCTCATAGCATATTGATCATAGTTACTAAATAAAAAATTTCTTGTCTAATACTTCCAACTTTCTTGCCTTATCTGACTCTGATTTTGATGATTGTTCTTTGTTTTCAAATTGTGCTTATTACATTTTAGTATGCCTCGTAATATTGTGTTGAAAGGAAGACATGATGTACTGGGTAAATAGAACTGCAGCAAACAGGCCTTTAGTAGATTGCTAAGGTGTTGCAGTAGAGGAAGTTATTAGTATTTTGTTGAGCCTGTGACTTCGGACTATGAATTTCACCTGCTTCTCAGCCCCATCCACAACCTCTGCCCATTGGGTGACATAGGATGACAAGCAGTGGCTGAAGTTGGGTGATATGGTTTGGCTGTGTCCCCACCCAAATCTCATACTGAACTGTAGTTCCCATAGTCCCCACGGGTCATAGGAGGGACTTAGCGGGAGGTGATGGAATCCTGGGGGCCGTTACCTCCGTGCTGTTCTCATGGTGGTGGGTGAATTCTCCTGACATCTGGTGGTTTTATAAGCGGCTTTTCCTCCCCTTCGCTCTCACTTCTTGCTGCCACCACGTGAAGAAGGATGTGTTTGCTCCGATTCCACCATGATTGTAAGTTTCCTGAGGCTTCTGAAGCCAGGCCGTACTGTGAGTCAATTAAACACCTTTCCTTCAGAAATTACTCAGTCTCAAGTATATCCTTTTGCTGCGTGAGGACAGACTAATACACAGGATATTTTCCTTCCTTCACGTCAGTTAGGCTTTGACAATACCCCAGACGGTCAGTCCCTGATAAAATAGTTTCTCTGGAAGACAAGTCTTTAAGAACGGTTGCCCTTTTGTATTTCAAATCGGTTCATTTCTCCCTCTCCCTTGCAGAAGTTTGAGAGACTTTTATCCAATATTCACTGTGAGGACCCGGTAGAGTTCTTAGAGCTCAAATTCACAAAAGTGTGGGGGCCCTTTGTGACGTGCTCCCTTGGAGCTTTTAATTCTCAGAGTTGTCCACAGTGGGCCTCCAGCAATTCCTCAATTATGGTTCAGGTTTCCCTACTCTGGCACTGGTTCCCACAGGTGTTACTGCTGACGGGTTTCTGTGCAAGTAGGTTTTGAATCTCTGTATCTGCCTGTGTGTCTCTCCGATTTCAGGGGCAACAGTTTGCTCTGTGATCTGACGTCTAGATGGATCTGAAAAGAACTGTTAGTTTTTCATTTGATAAGCTTTTAACTTGTTGTTAGAATGAAGTGGTGACTGCTAAGCTCTTTACATGCTGTAATGAAAACTGCAAGTCTCATGTATATTTTTTATTTTAAAAAATACCTGCTAGATTTACTTCCATTTAAAAGATAAAGATATGCAGTGCTTGTGATTTTTTGTTTACCTTTTTAAAAGTAGAAACAAAATCTGGGATTCCTTGATATCTGATAAATTAGCTTTTGTAAATCAGGTCAAACTTCCATAGCATTCCTATAATACTTAACTAAGGTAAGATAAGAATCAAACATTTGTTAAAGGTGTCTTTGAGAATGAATTGGTTTGTCAATGATTCTTAAGAACTTTAGAAATCCACTTAATGATATGTTTCTATATGCATATACTCAATTTTCCATGCATACATATCATATAGGTATATGTGTGTGTGTGTGTGTGTGTGTATGTAAACTGGGGGTTTGTGTTACACAAACTCTGAAGCAGATCATGGATAAGCTTTAAGCACAAGAATAGTCAGCATTTCCAAGCACACAGGTGTTACATGAGTTTTCATAAATTTTTTTTTAAAAGCCTAAATATTACCTAAGTAATGTAGTTGGGTACTAATTCAGACACATTCTGAACATTTATGTATTTCATTTTATTTTATTAATTTAATTAAGCTCGGTTTCTATATGTTTCACAAAATAAGATGTGGTCCAAGGATTGGATGAGTCCACAGAGAATACCCTAATTGCCTCTTGAGCAGCAAGGACATATTAATGTGATTTCATTCTGTAAGGTGGTAATTCTTCTGTCAGTGTATGTAGATAGAAAAGAAATGTAAACCCCATAATTTAAAAATCCATTTACAGACATGAGAAGATGGAGACAGGGCACTAGTATGGACAGACTTTTGAGGAAACCGCACGCCAGATATTATAATGGAAACCCTAATATGTAGCCAAATTCGGGTCAGGACAGGTGGAATAATATTGAGAGATTTAGAATAGGTTAGGGTTTAATTCCTGCATCTGTGCCTCAATTAACTGTGTAATTTTGAGTAAATTCCTCATCCTTTCTGTTCCTCAGCTTTCTTATGTGTAAAACAGTAGTAATAACTGCCTCATAGAATTGTGCTGAAAATTAAATGATATAATATAATGACATCATGTTCATAAAATATGTAGCACAATTAATGGCACATGATAAATGACTAATTAGGACTCTGGTGGCTGTGGAGAAGACTAAGCAACTCCACCTTAAGGAACAGCCACTTCTTACTTCATATGACTAAAAAGTCTACATGAGTCATATGAAGAGCTTACATAACTATTTTCTTTTTGTTTCTTTGTTTCTCAGATCTGCATTCTTCTACATATTTGGCTTCATACTTAAGGTTTGCTTTTATGATTACAACATGGCAGCAGCTGTTTCTCATATTCCCTCACGAAAGAGCACAAAAGTGTCTGCTTTTTTCTAGGAATTCCATTAATTCTTACATATCATTGGTTCTGCATGGATTTTTTTCCCCAACACAATATCCAGCAGTCCCAGTTCCATTAAAAACAATAGACTGAGAGCGGGTAAGTGGCCGTTTCCCAGGTGTCAGTTGGAAGAAGCTCACCAATGGATGGGTGGCTTTCCAATGCCTCCCTGATGAGCATGCAGTTGTGGTAACCGTCATGTTGCCATCATTGTTGACATTGCCATGATGGAATTTTGGTGACCAATTTAGAGGAGAGAGAAAAGGGTGTGCACCTGAGAAAGTCTACAAGCTATTCAATTATTTCTGCTTTGTAACATATAGAATAAAAGGAAAGACATTCAAACGGGAAATAAGTACATAGAAGAAGCCATAGGAAGTGTAGACTTTTGGGACAGGAGGGAACATTTCAGATGCTGGTTCTATCAGGAAACTGGTGAAAGACAAAAAGTGCTCTATGAATCTAAACTCAGATGTTGACCTACATATTTCTGAAATCTAAAAGCTTAGTAAGTTTCTACACTTTAAAGTGCAAAAATCACAAACTAGTCTAGCAAAAAGTGTATTTTTTTCCTTCCCATGCTGTTGCTAAAAAACAAAACAAAAACAAAAACTTATCTAGTTCTCCTGATGAACAGTGGCCAATCTCAAAGACTCCCAGTGCAACTTCGGAATCATAGAATTTTTGTCATCCTTAACTCTCATTTTAAAAATATTATCGTTTTATTTCCTGACCTTAATATTTTTCCAAATGCTCTAAACTTTGCAGTATTTATATTCTTATGCTCACTATTCATATGACTTTTATACTTGTGTCTTCTACTGCTATCAATTTTTAATGATTTATACATCCCTACCTTAATCTCAGAGCTTTCTCCTGGGCCCCAGGCCTGCAATTCCATTCCCTTTTGACTGACAGAGAACTGATGTTTAACACCCCTGATTACTGAATTTATGATCTCCTTCCCAAAGGTGTTCATATTACATTTCATTTCGGTGAATGTCATCATAATTCATCCAATCTCCCACACTGTGAAGGAAGCACCTCCTTTTTTGATCTTTCCTCCCTCATTACATATATTCCATCGCCAAATACGTTTGGTTGATTTAATTTGGAAAAGCTTCTTACGTCTGTACTCTCTACTCTATGCCCGTGGTGATCGCCTTGGGCCGGGTCTTCATGAGCTCACATTTTGAAAAAAATCATTGATTTATTCACAAAATATTTACTGAGTAGCTACTACGTCCCAGGCAACATTCTGGTCACTGAGGCTATGGCAATTATCTCAAAAGATATAAAAAATGACATACTAATGGGAAAATCATAACTAATCCTGTAATGATTTTTTCAAAGAAAAATAAAATAGGAAATAAGGAAAGAGAGTAGCAGCGACTGTTATTTAAAGGTCATTCAAATCAATCTCTGTAAAGTGGCAATATTTGAGCAGAGACTTGAAGGAGGTAAAGACAAAAGGCTTGTCACTCCCTCCACTCTTACTGGCCTCTGCTAACTTGTCACTCTCTCCTAAACAATCTTTTCCAGGGAACACAGGAGTTATTTTGTATACAGATAAGAGTCAATTATGTAGCTCTTCTATTTAAGAAACTGCCAGTTGTTTACCCTCTTAACTTTTTATGCCTTTACACACTTAGTTGTAAAAAAATCGAAAAGGAACTTTCCTCTTCTCAATCCATTAAATTTCTGCTAAACCCTTAAGGACTCATCTTAAATGTGACTTTCTCTGGTGAGTCTTCCCTAATTTCTGGTAGTAAGAGTAGTCACATCATCTCTTATACCTACTTTGTCATGGTATGCAACACAGTGGATTGAAATTTCTTACCTTTTACATCAGTCTATCTTTAGGGCGTTGATTGACATTTATTTGGGCATATGGCTCAGTGACTGAAGCTTGTAGATAGTAAATATGTTTGTTGAATGAATCAAGTAGCTTGGAGTGAAGAAAGGAGATTAACGGTTGGGGGCTCAATTACCTTTGCCAGTCACAAAAATCTGTGGCTTGATTCTATTTTCATTAGCAAAATAAAGTTAGATTTTAAATGCATGTCTACACTTCTGCATCTGAGTATTTTGCTCTTGAGGCTTTCCTTTATCTTTTCTTTCAGTTTTTCTGGTGTGTGTGTGTGTATGTGTGTGTGTATTTTCATGTGCCATTTTGTATTCTATATACAGGACAAAGGGAAATTGTACAGACTTAAAACCATGATAGTTTAGCTACTTACAGGCCTTTAAAGGACAGGTGTGGTATCCAGCTCGAGAGAAATGAGAACATCTATGAAAAGGGGACCTTAAGCTCTTATCCAGCAGCCTCAGACATGGGTTGTTTTCTGATGGCAAATTTCTCTGCAGGAGCTGAGTGAAGTGAAACATATCTAAGTGTTCAATTCACGTCTGCTTTGGTGACATAGGTGAATTTTTCATTCTCATCCAATTCTATGCCAGGTATTGAAAGATAGGGAAGTATTAAAACAAGTTATTTATTATTTTTATTATTGTTTATTGATTGCTTAACTATGTGAGGCTGAGCTAAATTCATATTATCAAATATTACCCATTTCACTATCCCTTTGTTGAGGCATAATTTTCACCATTTACAGAGAAAATCGGTTCAGATAGGTTCAGTTACATGACTATTCATACATCTATTAGGAAGTAGAGCTGGGGCAAAATTCAAGTATCTACATCAGTCTACATAAATCTACGTTTTAGAACCATAGATTGTTAATTTCCATCTAGTAAGCATCTAAGTAATGCCTGCTTAAAAATGTAGTTTGTACATGGAATCGAATATATATATACACATATATGTATGTGTATATATATGTGTATCTATATAAAATTTTGTAAAAAAATTATAAAACTAATTTTCAATGATTCTCATGAATTTTCCCTTAAAGTAACTTGAAAGTGGTTGCTAATGCCCCTGATTTCTTGCCACAAAGCCCTTAAAGAGCTGTGTTTTTAAAAGAGGAGCTATAAATTTCACTTGGTTGAATTTTTTTCCATTAACAAGCCAGTCTCTTTAGCATGAGAGAATATTTTTATAAAGGAATACTAATAGGACAAACAATTGTAAGATTGCATGTCATACTGGCAAAATCAAGGATTAAAAATAGTTTGAAGAATGCTTTAAATATGGTAATTCCAGTGCCGCAAAGAAAATGATGATCTATTTTCTCTTCTTTGTTTGCATAAAGAGTCATATATCTTACTACATATCCTTGGCCTATTTAGATCTGTTGTAGATGGTTGAAAAAGAAATTTTAACAGATAATTTGCTCCTGAAATAAGTGAAAATGATGAAAATAAAGACTGATATCTAATTTTAAAATGCTTTCATTTATAAATGTGACAACTGAGTAGACAGTGAGCAGACATACATGATCAAAAAATTCTTTGTAAGCAACTCCTCAGATCCATTTAGGGGTTCTTTGATTAAACAGAGTGAATCTGAAACTTAACAATGGCAGAAATTAGCATCTTTTGCAGAAACGAAAAAGAATGTGTTATCCTCCTACCATCAGGCTAAAATACTGTTTTTTACAACACAATCCAGGCACCAGTTCTTCCACCTGAAGTCCTGCACAAGTTGGTCTTTGGGAACAGTAGAAAAAAACATGGTTGAATTTTACTTTAGGACTGAATTATAAATGTCTTCATGGTCTCACTATGTTAGGATATTTGAAAGCAACCAGGAATAATAAGCGCTGAAGCCACAAATAGAGCCGATTTTTCTGGTGGTCAGTATGCACTGAGCCTGGGTCAGAGAGTTAGGCAGCGGTGCTTTCGTCAGCATCCTCTCCGAGGCTTCTAAGCTCGGACTAGAATTGCTGGTCTTCACTAAACCACGGCAGGCGGAGAGCCGGGTCACTACTTGGCTAGATTTAATTTCGCCTTCAACATGAGAAATCAGTGTGTCATGTTTCTACACAAAAGGGAAAAGCATTTAAATATTGTATCTATGTGAAGGCCAATTATGTTATCTCATTCTTATGCATTCCTGCTATAAAATATTTGAGGGCAACAATCAGGCATATCATTGGTTCTATTTTTCTTCTCTCACTTTCCAAATTACAAGATTTTTAGTAAAGCCAATCTTTCAGGATTTTGTAGAAATTTCTTTCTTTCTTTCTTTTCTTTCTTTCATTTTTGTTGTTGTTCATCCCTTGTTTGTAATTTCTGCCTACTTAGTCACACTTTACTTCATTTAAAATCCTAAATTTTACCTGGCACTCTGGGAGGCCAAGGCGGGCGGATTGCCTGAGCTCAGGACTTCGAGACCAGCCTGGGCAACACGGTGAAGTCCCGTCTTCACTAAAATACAAAAGAAATTAGCCGGGCGTGGCGGCATGCACCTGTAATCCCAGCTACTTGGGAGGCTGAGATGGAAGAACTGCTTGAACCTGGGAGGCGGAGGTTGCAGTGAGCCCAGATTGTGCCACTGCACTCCAGCTTGGGTGACAGAGCAAGACTCTGTCTCTACAAAAAAAAAACAAAAAAAACTAATAATACTAAATAAATTTTCAATGTTTAATGATACATCATAATTGCACATATTTATGGGAGTACATGTGATATTTTGATACACACATACAATGTTTAATGATCACAAGAGGGTTATTGGGATATTCATCACCTCAAGCATTTATTGTTTCATTGTGTTAGGAACACTCCAACTTCACTCTTCTAGTTACTTTGAAATACGCAATAAATTATTGTTACCTGTGGTTACCTTATTGTGATAATGAACACTAGATTTTATTACTTTCATCTAATCGTATTTGTACTCATTAACCAACCCCTCTTAATACTTGTTTCTTCACTACCCTTCCCAGTTTATTATAATCATTGTTCTCCTATCTCTGTAAGATCAGTTTTTTTAGCTCCCACATATGAGTGAAAACAGGAGATACTGGTCTTTCTGTGCGTAGCTCATTTCACTTAACGTGGCGTCTTCCAGTTCCGTCCATGTGCTCAGCAGCACTAGTCATCAGAGAAATACAAATCAAAACTACGATGAGCTGTTATCTTGTTATCTCACCCCAATTAAAATGGTTTTATCAAAAATAA
The DNA here is from genome assembly GCF_028878055.3 of Symphalangus syndactylus. Classification (NCBI taxonomy): domain Eukaryota; kingdom Metazoa; phylum Chordata; class Mammalia; order Primates; family Hylobatidae; genus Symphalangus; species Symphalangus syndactylus. The sequence goes on from NC_072425.2 coordinate 154,447,554, forward strand.
AACACAGGCAACAATGAATTTTGATGAGAATGAGGAGAAAGGGGCACTTGCACACTGTTAGTAGAGATGTAAACCAGTAAAACCATGGAGGTCCCTCAAAAAACTCAACATTGAAGTTATTTTATTATGTATCATCTACTCCAATTACATATAGCAAGCTTTTTGTTTTTCTAATTTTTAAAGTATTATGTTACATTAGTTAAGATATTGAACAATTTGATTTTGTTCTTTAAAAGCTTATTACTGAGGCCAGGCATGGTGGCTCACACCTATAATCCCAGCACTTTAGGAGGCCAAGGAAGGAGGATCTCTTGCGTTCAGGAGTTTGAGACCAGCCTGGGCAACATAGGGAGACTCTGTCTCTACAAAAGAATGAGAATTAGCTGGGCAAGGTGGTGTGCGTCTGTAGTCCTAGCTACTTGGGAAGATGAGCAGGAGGATTGCTTGAGCCTAGGAGGTCAAGGCTGCAGTGAACTATGATCATGCTATTGCACTCCAGCCTGGGGATGACAGGACAAGACCCTGTCATTAAAAATAAATAAGTAAATAAATACATAAATAAATACATCGCTTACTGCTAAATCCAACACTAGGACTGAGTTGTGCAAAAGTTGACTCAGATTCAGATTCTCCAAATACATCCAAATCTGTTTCTATGAAACAATGTTATAGGTTAAGTAATGGAACAACTTAAGAATTTCAACTCAGAAACATTAACAAAAAATCTGGCCTACCTCACAACCAATAACGAAAACACAGGTTGTTACGATCCTCTCGCTACCAAACTCTGTCATACGAATGTTGCATTGATTTTCCACTCTTCTAATTGCCACTAAAGGAAGATTATATTCCAGTATTGTGAAATTTTGAAAAATTAAGCAGTTCTCTGGGAAGAAGAGAGGGGGTGGAAAGCAGGATGTTAGCAGTAAATTTATATTGCAGGTTCATTCTAAGAAATGAGGCAATTACGCTCTTCTGTTTGATTTTGGTGGCAAAGGGGGAATGGTTATCAATGGAAGTTGGCAACTAGTGTTTGTCTTAGAATTGGAATAGACTCCTTTAATCAGTTCTTTGATCTTCCAACTCACTTTGCTGATTATCTCCACTTTGTTCCTACTTTTCCACTGCAACTCAGAATCTAAGGTATTTTAATGTTTAATTATCCATTTTTGTCTTTACATCTAACGTTTCTTAAAATTTTAATTTGTCATACCCACATGTGTTTCCTCCTTACCCATTTGTATATTACTTCTTTTTTTAAATAATAATAGGAAAAATATTGTTCAAGAAGAATCGTTATAATGAAAATTCATTACGATTTTATTTATTATTGTTGTTATTATTATTATTTTGAGACGGAGTCTCACTTTGTCACCCAGGCTGGAGTGCAGTGGCACGATCTCACTTCACTGCAACCTCCATCTCTGGAGTTCAAGCAATTCTCCTGCCTCAGCCTCCCAGGTACCTGGGACTACAGGTGCCCACCACCACTTATGGCTAATTTTTGTATCTTTGGTAGAGACAGGGTTTTGCCATGTTGGCCAGGCTGGTCTCGAACTCCTGACCTCAAATGATCCTCCCACTCGGCCTCCCAAAGTGCTGAGATTACAGGCATAAGCCACCTCACCCGGCCTCATTAAGATTTTAAAACATTATCAAATTTATATAAGATTTCCAAATTCCCCAATCCCTAGTTTCATGTTGTTTTGCTTTTCTACACATTATGGGAAACGTTTAAAATATAATCACTCCATTCATGGACTCAATTAATTACCGAAGTTGCCATCCACACTGCATTTATTGTGTACTACTGAAAATTATGTTTTAGGGGATAATCGACAACAACTAAAATAAAAACAAACAAAATTCACTTTGCACTACCAGGGAGTAAAATATTACAGTAGGGAAGTAGAGCCCGAATTAAACAGGAAAATACTAGGCAATACTCCAACTTCACGATAAATCCAACCTAGACGTCTGAGCTTACATAAAAGACCAAAACAACAGTTATAATTTACCAGGGATAGTTCGACAGGACAACAGTTAACGTCACCGAAGTTGTAAAAAGACAATGTATGGCATCTCTTTAATTAGAGTTTAAATCTGCTCATCTTGATGCAGTAATAAACTGAGAAATGCCAGGTTATATGCTCTTTTGGAAGACAGCAATTCTATATAACACATGTGGCCGTTTCCAGTTCAACCCCTGATTCCTGGCTCCTGCTTCTGAAACACAATGTTTCATTTTAATGAAAAATACATTACTGTGGTAAGATAGGTCATCAGCTGTTAAGTGTAATGCAATTTCTGTAACAAAATTAATTTTACAGCTTGCATAAAAGACTTTACACAGGTTAAATACTGTTAATTACTAGCTAAATTTTGTTCCTTAGAATGCATAAATGAAGCACCTCCACCCTCTATAAAAATAATATCTATAGTACAAAATGTCCATAGGATTCTTTATGATTTCCATTTTTTATATCATGCTAAAATGCCAGCCATAGCCAACTGTGAGTTAATATGGCCTTTCATTGGTCACTGAAACAGAGGATATATTTGCTGGTGTCTTAAGACTAAAACAGTTGTGCTGGTGAAAGCCCAGTGCAATTTTCTTCTGGGTTACTTATTTAGAGATAGCAATTCAGACCAAAAAAACTCTGATACATAGTTATAGATTTACGTAACCTAAGTTAACCATCCAGCAAATGGATGCAGTTGATCTCAAAGGGAGGCGCAGCAGAGTGAAGGACATTCAAACCCCATCTATAACCAACATTGGAAAAACATTTCAATGTGGGTAAAATTACAGTCACATAAAAGGACAACAGATTATCGGTCAAATGTACATGCGAGCATTAATGCAATAACCTTTTTGCTCTGTGAAAAGTTTTCGTTGAGCTATTTGCTAAAATAATATTTTAAGTAATAAAGAATTTGGAATTAGTACAGAATATGGAATTGGACAGCTCTGAATTTGAACCCAAACTTTTTCATCAATTAATTAGTTACTTAGAGCCAGGAAAAGTTACTGTATCTTCCTGATCCTGTTTTATTATCTGCTCTGTAAGTAAGTACAAGACAATTGCCTCACAGTGTTATTGCCATGCTTGAATATAATGATGGATAAAAATTTCTTGGCACTAAGGCGGCCTTTATAGATGTTCCTTTTCCTTCTGTTTTGCTGTTTCTATTGACTCATGGGAGCCGTTAAGGAAGAGATGTGATCAGATTTTAGATGCTCGTTTGTTTGTCTACGTTACTGGGATACTGTAGCGAATCGCTGATTTGAATGCGATACCTGGTTTAAAAAGGCACTACACGGTGTAAAATGTTACATTTAATTCAATCTAAGAAATTTTCAGTTAGTTTTGCAAATAGCACATCTATGCTTTTTGATACTTGTTATATGGAAAACAGGAACACTAGCAAAAAAAAAAAAAAATAGGAAAAGTCTTCAGGGGAACATTTTTTAAAATATCCCTCATTTAACTCCAGACGGGAGGCAAAGACAGAGGAACAGCGTATAGGAACTCCTAGATGTGGAATGATGTCAGAGATTCTCCACTCTGCATTTGGTCACATTCAGGCTGTAGATATCACCAGTGTACCTTGCTTTCTTGGTAATAAGGACATAATCTTTCTTCCTCCCCTGGCCACTCTCAGCCTTGGAAGTTACTGGCTAGTGGATAGTAGATACTGGATGAGCCATCACAAGGTGGCCCTGGCACAGAAAGCCTGGGTGACACGGCTCCGCACAGCACAATTCAGACGGGCTGTGGGAAAGATCATGTGGGGAAGCAATGTCGTTTCAACCAAGAACTCAGCAGGATAAATACGACCAAGCTCATGTCTCACAAATGATCACTTGTGTCTGAATGTCTTCCATTTCTGTTCGTATTCATGCCTAATGGGTTAAGTCTCATCCCCAAGTATGTTTCTAGTGAATATGAAAGACCCTATTGTCACATATTTCTTTCTTTATATGCAACTACCATCATTTCATTAACTTTTGCTTAAAGGAACATCTTTCAAAAATAATCTGACACGATACTTTACCATTTTTTGATCAATTTATTTTGTGTCTTCTTTACATATATTGTGAAGGGCCATATCTGAAAGAGAACTTTTTCATTAAAAAACTAGCATATGTGGGCTATCTGCGTTTATATTCATTTTATTGACTATTTTACTATGAACAGTCTTATATTTTACTTTATACTAATTCCTCCAGATTAATGACAAGTATTTAACCTAACATATTGATCCATCTCACTTAATATCAGTTTAACTTCATTTAATTCCTTCCTTTTTACTCATCATCTTTTTCCTCATGAGAAATTAAGGAAGAAGATATGTTTGGCACCTCTGTCCATCTCTTTGCCCATTTCATACTCCTCTAAGAAGGCAAGAAATGCTAATCTGATTACACATTACCAATTAATTGGGCCACATTTACTTGTGGGCCATCTGGCTGAATATTTTTAAATCATGAACAAACCATGGTGCTCTTCTTCTCTCTTGCCCCTGCCTTAACGAAGTGAGGCATTTTCCTTGACTTATTTCCTTCTCATTGCAGCAGAGTTGAAATGTGAGATGGGGTGCAGCTTCTCCTAACCCCTGGCGTATCATCTGATGGAACTGAAGAGTGAGAAATGACCTCCACGGACCTGGAGCCTCAGCTTCATGTCTCCACCGAGATGCCACATTGGAGGCAAGCTCAACGCAATGCCTTTATTAGAAACGTTTTTAAAAGGGAACCCGTATTCACGTTTGTCAGGACACTGCTTATCTCTCTAGTTGAACCCGTATAACTTACTTTATAAGATGGTAAGATACAAAGACTCTTAATCTTCTATCTACCAGGACTCTTGACATAAATTGAAAGCTCACTTATAACAGCTCTAGCATCCCAAGTGCCTTGGACTACACTCCAATTTAACTTACTGTTCAGTTTTTATATAACTGTCTTCCTTATATTGTGCTTAATTTTCTTATTAATTTAATATTTTAAGAAGAATACTCATTCTGAGAAGTTCACAAATCAGTTAGGCTTAAGTTTTTAAATAAATGTTTTAAAAATATTAAAAGCACACGTATGAAACAATGATACTAGACTTAATTATGGAGAGCAGCCTCCCCTACAAATTTCAGCCACAACACAAGAGCAGTCAAGAGCAGTAAGCAGATCAGTCCACTCACCTTCCTTCCAACATTTCAAGTGACTGGGGAAAGAATAGGGACAAAATAAGATAAAACAAAATAAAGGTTTCTTGTGGAACACTGAAAAATTATTATGTGCCAAAGTGTGAGAATGCTTTATATCCATCCCATCGTTTGTCCTGGGAGGTACTTTCTATTATTGATTTCATTTGACAAATGAGGAAACAGAGGTCTGAATAGGTAGAGAAACAATTGTCAACTTTCTACTTCTTAGTATAACTTTACTGCCTCTGAGGCCTGCCTGCATTCCTGCACTGGGGTTTCATGGACATTACTCGAGACCACTGGCCCTATGTCTGTCATCTTTTATGTTTCATTTATAAACACCCTCAGCTCTTGATCTGTGAGGGTCTTAATAAATATAGTTGTATTAAATTGTTGCGCTTTAAAGAATAATATATGATATTAAGAAATAGTATTTCTGATAACAGCTTAAGCCATAATATGAAGTGTGCTGATACAAGAGGAGTTTGTAGGTCTTAAAAAAACAAAACAAAAAAACTAAGCTCTAATTTAGTACAAGTTTCTGACCTTCCTGCTAAAATTTATCTAGGAGTATATATAAAGAAAAGGCCTTACTGAATAAACTGGTAAATGCATCTCTCAAGTTTTATTTTATATTCAACATAATATGAAGTAAAAATAAAAATAAAATACAACTAAGAAATATAGCATTGGCTACTTTTTGAAACATTTCTCCACAAAATAGGGGGTAAAATATGAAAAAGTTTCAACACAATGTTTTGAATCTCTATTTCTTTATAACCTAAAGGAAATAAGAATTTGATATGCCTCAAGGAAAAAAAATCCAACGAAATTTTTTTTGCGGGGGAAAGAAAGTCTACTATCCAGCCTCAGAGATTAGATTTAAAAGCCAAAGAAAACTTTGTTAGATTATAGTGTGACAGAGCAAACCAATCTTTAAATCTACCAAGACACTTCTAGAATGCTAGAACACAGTATGTGTGAGTAAATAACAAGTGTTTTGAGAAACATCATTTTTTTATGTCCTAAACCACTGACTTACAACGTATGAAAAGATGTGGCATGACATGGATTTGAGAATATATACTGTAGAACAGCTATTAACAAGCTTTTCTTGGTACTGAAGTGTGTTCCACAAAACACTTTTTACTCTTACATGAAGAAGAGAGTGGACCAAAGTAAATTAAACTACCAGAAACAGGTGTTAGCTTGACATTAAGAACCCACAAATCAACATTTGTTTCCATTCCTGAAAATCAGCTTTCAATTAATAATAATATTATAATCATTAAAAAATATATATTTTAAAAGCATCTGTTTACTTTCCTTAACTTGTAAATCACTGCTGGTGTTTTCCAACTCTCTTAGTGAATTTAAATGACAATATCATTCCTTAATTTTTCTATGACCTGAAAAAGTCCGATTAGAAAATGAGCAAATTCTCACAATGCTGATAGAAATCAAAGTAAAAGCTTGTATTTAAGAACATCAGTCTCTACTAAAACGAGAAATACCTAAAAATACGAATATATCCAAAATGTCGCAAAGCACATAAACCAGGTTGAAATAAAAATTTGAACGGGCAATTATGTAACATAAAGCCAGATAACCCAACCAGTTCATACATTTTATACTCAGTATAGGATATTATAAATTAGATAGTTACTGATGAAATAATAGCTTTTATAGTTAACTCTGTAGTAATTAAGTAGGATGGCAAGGAAGCAAAGAGGTCAAATTAATTTCTGAGTTCTTCCATTTATCTTTAGAAATGATGGGGAAAATTCTAACTCCAGAAGTGTTTTATGGGAATCTAAAGAACAGTTTTGACAAAGAGGAGGTCTTAAGAAAGCATTTATGATTAAGCAACCTGACATAAAGAGTAACTGCAAATTATTAGAACCAGTTGATATTTATCTAAATGGATAAATCATTCATCTGAATAATTATCAACCCAGACAAACTATAGGCCTTGAAATTGCAATTATGAAAGAGAACCAATCAAATGTTAAGACCAAATTTAAAATTTTAGCAATGGTAGAAATTATGAATCATAAAATGCTACCTTTGACTCAAGAAATGCAACCCTTGGTTAGACAGCATATTAAAAACTAGATGGCTAATGAGGTATTTCTATGGTTTCTTTTTATACTTGTTTTTGTGACATTAAGACTCTCAAAGAATCACAAATTCTAATAAAGCAATAGGCCTCTTCTCTCTGAGTTTATCTTAGACCTTCCCTTACCTAACACGTCCGAACGTGTTCTTTGTTCTTGAACAAGATTTCACCATTAAAACTCACACAGAAAGAACTTGTCAAGACTTTGCTAAATAAAGTTTAGGATGTTTCTAATTGTCATTAAAAAATAGTGTATGTATTTTTAATGAGATTACATAATTTCTAAGTCAGTTATTTAAGACCCACCAAATTACAATAATTTATTTCTTTCAGGAAAAAAAAAAAAAACTAGCCATCAGCCTGCTGTCCGGCTTCATCAGCTCTAGACGCAAACAGGAAACTAAGGCAATATTCCATTGAGAGCTGATGGTGGTTTATACCAAGTAGTGTCTGTGCAAATTACCTCAACAGGCATTCAGTTTAAAAGTAGACTTGCAGGATTTCCTGATGGATTGAATCTGGGAAAACTAGAAATAGCAGGTAAGGATAACTTCATAGAGTTTGGTTTAAATTATCGAAGAATAAAACTGTCATTTATTGAGCTGGCCAAGTTGCGGCAGAACCAGGTTTAGGGAGAAAATCAGAGGGTCAATTTTGCAAATAATAACCTTGAGTTACTTATTAGATTTCAAGAAGTAATATCAACTAGGTGGCTCAATGTACAATTCCACAGTTCTACAGCACAATGAAGGCTGGGGATTATAAACTTGAAAATCGGCAGTATATGCATAGGAGTTAAAGCATGACACCATCTGAGGTAAAAAAGAGAATGCATTTAAATAAAGTAAATAAATGCCAGAATCATCCCTTCTGTGCTGTAACTGAGAAATCAGGAAGATGGTGGTGAACGAAGGAACGCAGGAAGCAGCAGCTATAACATGGTGAATAGAACTGACAATACTGTGACCTGGAACCCAGGTGACAAACATGTTTCAAGGAGAAGTCGAAGATTACCTGTGTCAAATTTTGTGAAAAGGACTAAAAGTTGAAGAATATGGAGATCAATGTTATCCTTGGCAACAACAAATTTTGGACAGTAGAAAAGGAGAAGGCAGATTGGGGTGGAAGCTTTAAAAACCAAGATGAAAGGATTTGGGTATAATGGGTGCATGGAGTTTTGCTCTGAGGGTCAGAGAAAGGAGGCAGTATCTTGAGAGATTTGTAGAATATGGAAAGGTATTTTAAAATAAGAATAATTGTAGCATGTTTGCATGTGAAGAATATTATTAATTAGCAGGAGGAGAATTGATGATGCAGAAGAAAGGGAAAAGTTGGGGGAATGATGTTCCTGCATTAGGTGAGAGGTGACAGTGTCTGGCACACAGGTAGAAGGCTTAGCATTTCCAATGAACACACTGTGAACCCTTAGGGCACCTTCTCCATGGCACCCACAGTGACAGTTTCTCGTATTAAACCAGACCGTAAGGTATGGCTGGTTACAAACTCCTCAGTGGCTTTCCATCTCATTCAAAGTAAAAGCCTGAGGTGTTACGGAGGCCTACAAGGAACTATGTAATTTGGCTCCATTACCCCGCTGTCTCCTTCTGCTCTCACTGTCCTTTAGCTGACTACAGCCCAGTCAGACAGAACTCCTTACCCTCCCTCAAACACACCAGACACCTGCACGCCTCTCTACCTGCAAAGTCTGTGCTCTTAACAACTAGGCCATTCTGCATGGCTTGCCTTCTCTTTTCATTTGTGTCTTTGCTCACATTTCACCTGCTTAATGAAGTCTTTCCTGACCTTGTAACCCTCCACCCTCCATGTGTACTTCTTCTCCTTAGCACTCACCAATACACGACATATTAAGAGTTTTAAATATTTTCTTTGATAATTGTCTTACCCCTTTAGATTTTAAGAGAACACAAATTTTTACCCGTCGTTCACTGCTATATATCCAGCAGCTAAATTACTATCTATCACATATTACATGTTCAGTAAGTTTGCCAGATAAATGAATAAAATGATATTTTAGGGCTTAACCTCAAACTTTTACTGCTTTGCATAAAAATCCTAAAACAACATTAATGTTTAAACTATATGCAATCATGTACACTAGAGGGTATTGTAGTTTTCAGTGAGATTTCTCATATGACAAGACTAGAAGGCAAAAATAAACATTGGTAACTAGAGCATTGGTGAAAGTTTACAAAATAAATACAGTTCCTACTTCGTAATTGGCAGAAACCAGGCCCTCTCGGAAACGTTTTTGATATGACACCAAGTACAGATAAATGCTACAGGATAATAATAATATAAAAAAGATTCTTTTTCTACTTAATTGTGCGGAGCCTGATATATTTATGGATCTTCAGGTAAACAATAGTTTTTTTTTTTTTAAACATTTCCAAGGCTCTGGTATCTATTGTAAAGAAAAGCAGTGAATCGCAGGAATTCTGTAAACTATTTGACTAAATTTGGCTGCCAATCTCTACCATGTTTTCCAAACATTTGTTCAGAAAGATTCCTCTTAGTCCCTGTTACTAGTATACACAATAGCTGTTATTTGCTGATTATTATGCAGATATTGTCCTCCTTTGATCTTGATATACAATAGTTAATCATACAACAGATGTGAGCTGTGTTGTATTCTTTATTATCCCCATTTTTAACTGAAGGGAACTGGGGCTTAGAAAAATCAGATAACTGGCCTGTGATCACATTTCTGATTTGTGTCAAATCTGGGATTCAAACCAAAAAAGCCGACTCCAGAATTCACAACCTGAACCACTTTGCTCAGCTATTGCCTCGGGCTTCCTGTGTCAGCCACACAACCTCAGGCACCCTACAGTCATCGAGCTGGAGACTCGTATTTGTCCATGGAAAGTGTCTTTGTTTCGAAAGAGCTAATAAAGAATTCACATTAAGGCAAAAAGACAATTGAAAAGAAATTGCTGGCTTCAAACACGCAGCCAAGAAGATAACACCCGGATTCCAAAAGATTCTGATGCATTCTAAGCTAACTTGATTGATTATATCTATCAGCTTAATTATCTTTTAATATTTATATATTATTTCTGAAATTCTTAAAACAATAAACATGAAATTTTAAAGAGAACAGAAAAGAACTTATTATAAAGTACCACTAAGATAAATGTCTGAAAACCTAATTTCTAATTTCATTTCTTTGTCAGTCTAACTGACTGCATTCCTTAACATAGGTGAGCCTGTTTTTTCACATATAAAATTGGCAGACTAAATCATATTTCTCTATTCCTTTCTTCTCTGTGGATTCTAATATCCTTAAAATAAAGTTTTCTCTTAAATTTATTCTTGCTAATTTGAAAAATGTTCAATAAACATCTCAATTTTTGCAAAGTCTTATTAGTCTTATGTCTATTGTATTATTCTTAAGAAAATGGTTCATTATAAAAAATATTTGGTTTCGTAATTTAATATTTTGTACAACTAAAGCAGTTAACTTATATAAAATATTATCAAATAATTAAATAAGTTTGAGTATTCATTTGCATTATCCATTCTAAGTTATAAATTGGTGTAAGACTACAGATTTGGCTGGGCGCGGTGGCTCACGCTTGTAATCCCAGCACTTTGGGAGGCCGAGGCGGGCGGATCACGAGGTGAGGAGATCGAGACCACGGTGAAACCCCATCTCTACTAAAAATACAAAAAAATTAGCTTGGCATGGTGGTGGCGCCTGTAGTCCCAGCTACTCAGAGGCTGAGGCAGGAGAATGGCGGGAACCCGGGAGGTGGAGGTTGCAGTGAGCCAAGATTGTGCCACTGCACTCCAGCCTGGGCGACAGAGCGAGACTCAGTCTCAAAAAAAAAAAAAAAAAGGGAGGAGGGCAGCATAAAAAAATTCTCAGAGCAACGTCTATGGTCTGGACTCAGTGAACGGCAGCTATTTTTAGACTTCGCCCAGTAACTCAAAAGGCCCCATGCCCTCTGCCACATTACATTACGCTCATGATTAACAATGCAAAACTTTTGCATAGCTGCCAAGTATGGTGACTCATTCCCTCTTTAAAGGCTATAGTTAGTGTTACCTTGCATAAACTTAGGTTAAGTATTTGAGTGCCAGTTGTTTAAATGAGCTGATATGTGACAAAATGTAACCAGGCTTTTAGAATGAATGCATCTAATAAGCTTAATCAAGAACTTACAGTAATAGATTTCTAACTTATGAATAGAAAATCACTTAAATGAACTCTGATTGTTAAAAATGACATAGACAAATATTAGTATCAGTAGGCGTAATTTTCTCCTATATTAACTCCAACATATATGATTTTAACAATTTTGAAATCTCCCCCAATGTTTTCTGTGATTTCTCACCATTATCTGGGGGAAAACAGAACAAAGCTATGATTTGCTAGGGTCAAGCAACGATTCCGTTCTGACAGCCCTATAGCTAACACTGTTCATGCTTTTTGATCTGCACTTCTTTGAATACTATGCCTGTGTCTGGGAAAATTTCACCTTATAAATTCGTCTCTAAGATGAAAGCACAAACCCAATTTCCTTTGCATCTAGAACACAGGCCTATAACCCTCATATAAGCATATGTTGCTAATCCCAAGTAAGAAGAATGCCAGGTAAGATTGAGTGTTGACTTCACTTCATATCAATGAAGGAGGGAGAAACTTGGATTTGAAATTTCGCGTTTTGTGACTGACAAAACCTGGTACAACGTTTTGCTAATGTCGTAAAACTACAGTGACTCGTACACCTGTAATTGTTTGGGGATCACATTAGTGAAGTAGTCGGACAGCATATAACTCTGCTAGGATTTCTGATAAAAAATTATGTTTCAATTGAAATTTGTAAGTTAACTTTTAAAACAAATTATTTTAGACGTGCTGTTTTGATTATCTTATTAATATTTAAATTTTACTGTTGCACCCAAAAGTCAGTTATGCCTTTCAAAGATTGTTTTAAAAGTTGGCTCCATCTTTGTGGTGGGCAGAACTAGGCCATATCCCCCAAGAACGTCCGCATTCTAATCTCTGTACACCTGTGAATATGTTAGGTTACATGTCACAGGGAAAGTTAAGGTTGCTAGCCAGTTGGCCTCAAAATAGGTAGATTATTTAGAGTCATCCCAGGAAGCCCAGTGACATCAGAATGGTCTTTAAAATGGGAAAGAGAAGCTGAAGAGCGAGAGTCAGAGGGAGATGTGACTATGGAAGAAAGAAACAGAGAGAGCAGTGTTGCTGGCTTTGAGGATGCTGTGGGACCACAGGAATGCCGGTGGCCCCTGCCGGATAGAAAAAGAAAGGAAATAGACCCTGTAGAACCTCCAGAAAGGAACTCAGTCCTGCTGATACCTCGATTTCAGCCCACTGAGACCCTTGTTGAATTTCTAAGCTACATAATTATAAGACAATGGATTTCTGGGGTTTTAGCCACCAAGCCATTAGAGGTAATTTGTTACAGCAGCTGCACAGAACTAATACAATTAAAAAGTGTGACTTTACTTTCTCCAGGAGGGAAATTTCTGGTGCTTCCAGCTGTATATCAAAAAAGTATTTGGAAAACAGGTTCATCTAGATAAAATATGTTTTTTTTCACAAATTTCAACAGAACACGTCTCTGCTATCAAACAACTCTGTTAATAACTCCTGGTCAAATACAGAAAATACAGGCAAGCAATATTTTATATCTGTATCCACGTTTAGTTACAGAGTAAACAATGACCAAAGCTTCCTTTAAAAGTAAAAAATACATCTTACCAAAAAAAAGAAAAACCCAATCTGAATAATGACACTATACTTAAACATAGAGAGTTCAAACAACTCAGCAGAAATGCGATGCGTTTCCTAATTATTAACTTGGTTGCTGACCATGAGATGCAGGATGCAGGTGTTCAAAGGAAGCATGCACTTTACCTGAATTTACTCAGTAAAACAATTCCAGCTTCTAAAATTGGTTTTAGGAATGATAACTTTTTTTTAAACTTTGACATGAAATTAACTTGTTGCTGAGAATTTGCACATGTGAATTCACCTTGACATTGATTTTTCGCAATCTTTATAAAGAAGAATAACATAAATAAACATGGCATTTTCCAGGTGGCTGCAAATCATACCAGGGAAAATAAAATCCTCAAATCGAGTGGAGTTTTGCAATAATCTTGTCCTTGGGGTGAAACTGTAGCAAGAACATGCTTCTAGAATTTCTAATGTTGAAACACTGACCGCTGTCCAAGGTGGAAGAACATTAAATCAAATTCCACGGTGGGAACAGGGATGATCATGAGATGGCGAAGTTTGAGATTTCTTATTCTCTGTTATTTCTCTGCCCATAACAAATCATTTTTCCAAGTTAAGAGTCACAGACAAGATCTATTAATTATCTTTCACACAGCAGTAAGAAGGAGATGTCTATTCCTGACTTGAAAAAATTCAAAAGAGTTGTAACATTGGTGTGACACCTTAAGCAAAAACCTTGGACTAGTTATTTACAGTTGTAAAGGGACCCAAATTAGCCACAGCAATCAGATTATATTTACACTTCCCATTGTTAGGGATGAAAATCCTCGGTGACAGTCACCAGCAGAAATCTCTGCCAGCCTTCAAAACGACCACCTTCTGTGGAAGCCAATGTTTTCCCGGAAGACAACAGATCTGGGGCGAAAATGTCCTGTGCTGATTAAAACAACTAACCCTAGCATAATTTTATAAACCTCAGAGAGCTGCAACAGCAGTTGGGTTTTATTATTTACTAAAAGGTAAAATATTTCTCAAGATTATGGTTACAGATATACTTAATCGTTCCTTCACCACATGGGATTATTAATACAATACCCATATTAGATTTTATTCTGTATCTGATGTACACAAAAATCAGGTCTCTGTGTGAAAATGCTTTTTAATTTACATAAGAATGAACATTCAGCATAGATGTGATTGCTAATAATTTTCCCACAGGTAGTTTTTGGTTTATAAGAGAATGGAAATGATTTATAGTTATGGTCAGTGATGATAACCAAATACTCAAATCACATTGTCTTTTTTTAAAAAAAACATTTTCTAGCCGATTCTGTTGGAAATCACACCAAAATACCTTGATGTGATAATGTCTTAAAAATATATAAAAGAATTTCTCTGGTACCAAAACAGAGATATAGACCAATGGAACAGAACAGAGCCCTCAGAAATAACACCACACATCTACAACCATCTGATCTTTGACAAACCTGACAAAAACAAGCAATGGGGAAAGGATTCCCTATTTAATAAATGGTGCTGGGAAAACTGGCTAGCCATATGGAGAAAGCTGAAACTGGATCCCTTCTTTACACCTTATACAAAAACTAATTCAAGATGGATTAAAGACTTACATGTTAGACCTAAAACCATAAAAACCCTAGAAGAAAACCTAGGCAATACCATTCAGGAAATAGGCGTGGGCAAGGACTTCATGTCTAAAACACCAAAAGCAATGGCAACAAAAGCCAAAATTGACAAATGGGATCTAATTAAACTCAAGAGCTTCTGCACAGCAAAAGAAACCACCATCAGAGTGAACAGGCAACCTACAGAATGGGAGAAAATATTCACAACCTATTCATCTGACAAAGGGCTAATATCCAGAATCTACAATGAACTCAAACAAATTTACAAGAAAAAAACAACCCCATCAAAAAGTGGGTGAAGGACATGAACAGACACTTCTCAAAAGAAGACATATATGCAGCCAAAAAACACATGAAAAAATGCTCATCATCACTGGCCATCAGAGAAATGCAAATCAAAACCACAGTGAGATACCATCTCACACCAGTTAGAATGGCCATCATTAAAAAGTCAGGAAACAACAGGTGCTGGAGAGGATGTGGAGAAATAGGAAGACTTTTACACTGTTGGTGGGACTGTAAACTAGTTCAACCATTGTGGAAGTCAGTGTGGCCATTTCTCAGGGATCTAGAACTAGAAATACCATTTGACCCAGCCATCCCATTACTGGGCATATACCCAAAGGATTATAAATCATGCTGCTAGAAAGACATATGCACACGTATGTTTACTGAGGCACTATTCACAATAGCAAAGACTTCGAACCAACCCAAACGTCCAACAATGATAGACTGGATTAAGAAAATGTGGCACATATACACCATGGAATACTATGCAGCCATAAAAAAGGATGAGTTCATGTCCTTTGTAGGGACATGGATGAAGCTGGAAACCATCATTCTCAGTAAACTATCACAAGGACAAAAAACCAAACACCCCATGTTCTCACTCATAGGTGGGAATTGAACAATGAGAACACATGGACACAGGAAGGGGAACATCACACTCCGGGGACTGTTGTGGGGTGGGGGGAGGGACAGCATTAGGAGATATACCTAATGTTAAATGACCAGTTAATGGGTGCAGCAAAACAACACGGCACATGGATACATATGTAACAAACCTGCACGTTGTGCACATGGACCCTAAAACCTAAAGTATAATAATAATTAAAAGAAAAAGGCAAACAAACCATCTTGCAACCAAATAACAAAAAAAGAAAAAAAAAAGAGTTTCTGCTGTTTCGACATGTGATAGTTCATGTGTAACGTTCATCAACAAGTGGAAATTGTCACTCTACCTATTTCATCAATTAGGTCGCAATGAGTTTTATAATTACCCACTAGGTGCTTCATGCAAAAGGCAGTATTACATTCATAATATGAACTTATTAGAACTTCTAAATACATTCAGTAGTAATAACTATAGTATCCGTTTTCCTTTTAAAAATGTTCTTTACAGAAAACCAAACACCGCGTGTTCTCACTCCTAAGTGGGAGTTGAACAATTAGAACACGTGGACACAGGGAGGGGACATCACACACTGGGGCCTGTCAGGGGTGGGGGTTATGGGAGGGAGAGCATTAGGAGAAATACCTAATGGAGGTGACGGGTTGATGGGTGCAGCTATCCACCATGGCACGTCTATACCTACGTAACAAACGTGCACATTCCGCACATGTGTCCCAGAAGTGATAGTTTAAACAAAGAGAAAAAAAAAGCTCTTTATAATGATTACAATTCTGAACGTTACAACACTATCCTCCTAAAATAACATTATTGGATTTCTTTTATCTACCTCACTCAGGTTCCATTTTTAATCATAACCCTTCACAAACACATGGTAAAAGCAGTGATTTACTGTACTGGATTTTTAACTACCTATCTACATTTATGCTTTGCTGTTAAATCTGTCATTCCTGACAAACACAGACAAACAAAAACATTTGTTTATGGTATGAGATTAGGAACAAAAATCAAGAAAAATGATGTAGAACAGGGAATGATCTGATTTTTCAGACCAAAAAAACTAATTGAATTGTTACTTCAAAAAGGAAAGACAAGACAAAGGACATTTGGTGAATATTTGCAAAAAGGGAAAAAAAAAGCTGGTCGCATTGGTCAGCAGCAGTGATCTACAGCTCCGTATAATACGGTTCCAGCTCTATAAATCTTTTCTACTCCACAATACTTTCCCGAGAAAGTGATGTATCTCTAAAAAAGTTCCATCTACGTGTCACCCTGAAAGCTTACTATGTTGAGGATAATTCCAAATGCAGAAGTGTGCAGCACAACCCCTTTTTGTGACCCAAAACTGACTTATCTATCAACCATGAACATGTTTATAAATATGGAAATATTCTAGCTTTTTAAGGAGAATGCTTGTCTCCTTTGAAGTATTTCTAACCTTCCAAAGCTTCTAAATATTAACATCTCTAAGCATAAGAAACTTTGCTCCTCCTGAGGTACTGAGGACTATTCTTACTGAATTACTGAAGTAACAAATGTGTCGTATAAACCCAAGGATGGAGAGTCTAAATGACTTTAAGAAACTCCTGCAATGTCGTAGGCACTGCAGGCTGTGAGTGGCACACATTTGAATAAGCCTGCATACGCCTAGTATCAGATTGAAGCACGTATAAATAAAAGGCCCTAGACGGTGAGAGATGATGGTAACTTAAAATATTACACACAAAGGAACGGAATCCAGATGCTCATGATAAAATATTTTAAGATCTCATTTTGTTTCTAACTGGTCTTTAGAAAATTTGGGGAACTCCAAAGTTAAGTAGACAGAATATTCAGGTAAATAACATAGTTTAAATACATACACATGCATACACAACATAATTATTTTTTTTAAAAGACCATAATTTTAGCTGTTTTGTTTTGTTTTAATGAGGGATTGAAACTGCATACTATTAACATATGCCCCAAAATTGCAATTTGCTACATCTGACATTACACTTTCCTCTATTATAGGGTAGACTTTAGCAAATCAATTTGCAGATTATAAAGTGCTACCAATCACCACTGCTGAATTCATAATCTACTGATGTATGTTTGAGATTTGTACCTCCTTAAATTGCCATAAACATCTGCAACCCTCCCATCATAAATGTTCCTCAGAATGTTACAAGACTCAAATTTAAGTCTATGCTAAGTATTCTGAAGGCAATTGCTTCAGTGTAGTGATACATGTAAGATCCTTTTTCTTTTTTTTTGTAACCTCCTCTATAAACAGGCAACAAAACCTCAGTATTTTAAAAGTGAATGGGTTTTTTTTTCAATTTTATTTTAGAGACCCTTTTAGAACACGTAGTTAAAATTAAATACAACCAACATGATCATGCCTTTTAAAAAGTCACCATTTTATAAAGAAAATATCATGTAATTTAAAGTTTTTAAAAGCAGGGTTAGTATTAGAACTTTATTATATGGGCCAATGATTTCTGTTTAAGAATATTTTGTTTCAGTCTGAATACAGTCATCCCTTGGTACCTGTGGGGCACTGCTTCCAGAACGGACCCTCCTCAGAATCTGCAGATACTCAAGTCCTTTACATAAAATGGTGTAATATGTATATATAATCTATGCCCATCCTCCCGTATACTTTAAATTATCTACAGAGTTGTTATAATACTTAATACAATGTGAATGCTATGTAGTTGTTATACTGTATTGTTTATCATTTGTGTTATTCGTATCATTTTTTTGTTTTTCATTTTTTCAAATATTTTCAATTAGCACTTGGTTGAATCCATGGATGCAAAACCAGAGGATGTATTTTTAATCCCCAAAGTGTTGAATGAGTCGTGAGTCACAAAAACTAGTAAAATTAGTCAATCAAGTTTGTTTTTAAAAGCTGGTGGTCCAGCCGGGTGTGGTGGCGGTGCCTGTAGTCCCAGCTACTTGGGAGGCTGAAGCAGGAGAATGGCTTGAACCCAGGAGGCGGAGGTTGCAGCTAGCCGAGATGGCACCACTGCACTCCAGCCTGGCAACAGAGCGAGACTCCGTCTCAAAAAATAAAATTTAAAAAATAAAATAAAATAAAATAAAATAAAAGCTGGTGGTCAACAGTTGATTAGATTTAAAAAATGTATATATACACCATGGAATACCACACAGCCATAAAAATAATAAAATCATGCCCTTTGCAGCAATGTGGATGGAGCTGGAGGCTATTATTCTAAGTGAACAAACCCAGAAGCAGGAACTCAAATCATTTCACATTCTCACAAGTAGGAGCTAAATAATGGGGACACATGGACATAAAGATGGAGATAACAGACACTGAAAACTCCAAAAGCAGGGAGGGCGACTGGGGAGTGAGGGTTCATAAACTGCCTATTGAGTGTAATGTTCACCATTTGGGTGACAGGTGTACTAGAAGCACATACCCTACCATCACGCATGGAATAGCCATGTAACAAATAATCTCTGCGTCTAAAATTAGAACGTAAGATAAATACAATAAAAAGATGGTGGTGACAATTAGTAAGGTCTGCCTGATATGGTTTGGCTTTGTGTCCCCACCCAAATCTCATCTTGAATTGTAGCTCCCAGAATCCCCACAGGTTGTGGGAGGGACCCCGTGCAAGATACTGAATCATGGAGGTGGTTATTTTCCATGCTGTTCTCGTGATGTTGAATAAGTCTCATGAGAGCTGATGGTTTTATAAAGCACATGCCCTCTTCCCTGCTGCCATGTAAGATGTGACTTTGCTCCTCATTCGCCTTCAGCCATGATTGTGAAGCCTCTCCAGCAATGTAGAACTGTGAGTCCATTAAACCTCTTTCCTTCATAAATGACCCAGTCTCGGGTGTGTCTTTATTAGCAGCATGAGAACAGACTAGTACACTGCCCTTTCAAACTGATAATCAATCAACTCAAGGATATGTCCAGAGATTCCTCACCTCCCCAAACTTCAGCTTAAGGGTTTCAGGGCTGACACGGGATGTGTCAGTTTATTCAAGCTAATGCATAAGCAAGCATACCAAGAGGACAGCTAGAAAATCTCTGCTCTTCTCTCCAACTTTCCCTGACAAACAATGCCAAAAATGCGTTTCAAACTTCCATGTTTAAAATTATTTTTGAAATAATTATTATGCACCTCCACTGATAGGCTCATAGGACTTAATGTGAATAATATAATACATAATCCAAATCCTGTTGGAATTCTCAGTGTCTGTTATCTCTGTTTATGTCCATGTGTCCTTACTCTTCAGCTCCTACTTATAAGTGACAACATGCAATAGGCATGTAAACAAGAAGGCATTAAACTTGGAGGGAATAAAACTAGAAGTATTTTTGGCCGGATAGAAAAATGAAAGTCATGATAACAGTGAACAACAGGGGTATAGTTAACTTTAGTTGACGTTTCTGAATTTCCGTCTAAACTCACTCTATGACTACTACTTTTAGAAGTTGATTGCTCAAGAGAAGTGACTTGACATGTCAGTAAGTAGATTTTCCAATTATTGGAGGTAGGGCTAGGCAGGAGAGGTTTTTCCATCTGACCTAAAGAACTAAATTCAGATAAAATATTTTATACAAATTACACAATATTGTATACAATTTATACAAACATAAACTAAGACATTTCACCTCACCAAATCAGGATTCATTCATGATAGGTGTTGCCTTATGATTGTAATTACATATAACATTTAAATATTCGAGTAAAAATATAACTCTCAATTACAAAAAGGCAGGACTTAAAACATATTTCCATAAAGACATAAAACTTAAATTTCCCTATATGTTTGTTAATGTCTTTGGTCAATTTAGTTTCAAATAGATAAATTACATTGTTATACAATGGTAATAGATATATAAAGTACAGATTGTTGACTTTATATTTAGTATGTTTGCACGATATTTTTGGGAAATAGGTAAATGTTTATTAAACTATATAAAGCTCTGAAAAGCTATTTTATGAGTACTACTGTATCTGCTAGCCCACTTAATCTACATCAACAAGAGTTCATACAAGAAGATATATAATCAGGAAGCCAGGATTTCAATCTGCCTCTTATCACAGTAATATGAAGTCAATCTACAAAATATAAAAGATGGGTGGAAGAAGTTAATGAACCCATTTATCTTCATGTATGGAAAATCTAATGCCAAAACAGCACATGATATTTTATTCACTAGTTTCCCAGTGCATCCTACATTATGGAAGAGTTATTTTATAGCATCTGATAACATTTCTTTTGACTTCTATTTGTATGAAATAATAGTTTAAATATAAAGAAATGTTTTCATGTAGAATGTATTCAAATGCTAAAATATACATACATGTTATTGTCATCACGGTTGTAACAAATCTTTGCTTATTAATGAACTACCTTTAAATAATAGAACATTGTTTAGGTTTTGAAATGAAAGGAAAGGAACAGCTACAATGCAGTTTTAACCTTTTTACAACTAGAAAATAGTCTCAGAGTTTAAGTGTTTTATTTAAATTTAACTCTGGAAATAACAGTGCACTTCTCAAAGCTCTGTAAGTCTCAGTAACTTTGCATTAGTTGTAAAATTTAAAGAACTAAGTCAGCAGACTTCTCCCTCAGATATTTTATTTTAAAAACAAAAACTAAATGAATCATGTACTTTAACGTAAAAAGTAAAACTGACCCTGAAAAAGCTCAGTGGATTATATCGATGTCAGCATCTTTGTTACGATACTGTCCTATAGTTTGGCCTACATTACCACTGGGGGAAGCTAGGCAAGTGGCAATAAAATATCTCTGCATTATTTCTTATAACTGCCTATGACCATGTAATTATCTCAGAATTAAAGCTTAATTCATAAAACTAGCTTCTTTCAAATAAAAATAACCAAAGGTTATATTTCTTGAGGAAAAATCCAGATTTGAACACTTTCAATGTTTAGAATTTCCCCAGTCAATTTAACATGTGATATGACCACTTAGCTATTTTGAAGGTGACAACTTTGTGTTCACTTGTCCTAAACACAGAATGAGTTTTACAAAATATCACTTACACAGAGTTTGGTCAGATTTGAAGACATGAATGTTAGATTATGAAGGGAAAATTTCAGTTTGGAAAGACAAACAATACTTCCTGAGAAATCTGCTGTAAAAGACATCAACATAGTGAAGGATTACAAAGATTTCTGGTTCTTATATTTTGTTTTAGAAAGCAGAAAGAGTATTTGCCAAAGTCCTTACAGAAACACTGAGAAATTTTACTTTAATCAGAAAATAAGGAGATACCCTAAGTTTTAAAAATACTTCACCCAAAATGTGTATCATGCAGTTTAACAAAAAAAATCTCAGGGACAGCATCTGAAATAATTGGGGTAGGAAATTCCATAAGCAAATATTACTAATTTAGATTAACCAAGCATTTCTTTGCTAGAAATTAAACCCATTATTTTATTTCACCAATTAACTTTATTATAGAACACAAACCATCTGTGCGTGCATGCGTCAGTCCCAGCATACACATTTGATGCTAGATGATAAATGTTGCAATTTGCAGGGTAAAGTTAGTATTTGCATTACTCCATTGTCTCTTAATTTTAAACAGAATTGGCACCTCTTCCTGGAAGACATCCTGTCCTTTCCTGTGCCATTTCAAGGGTTGTTAACTTTTTCTGACTGCTGTAGTTCTTAACATATCTTATGACACTGTTGTTTACATATGGGTTTTTAAAATAGATTGAGAACTTTTAAATTTATGAAGTGTGTGTAAAAGAATGTATGATCATTCATATTCCCATTTCATGAAAAATTAAATCATATTTTGGACGTAAAAATTGTTAAAGGAATGCTTTTCTATAAATATTTTCTTTTACTAGTACTTTTAATCATTGAAATTTAGATCATTCAATTATGGAGATTTCTTCATTGAAGAGAAAATATCTCTTCAAAACTCTAAATAAACTGAGCTTTATCAACTAAATTTATAGGAATACAGGCTTCAGAGGTATTAATTTATCTTCCAATATTTTCCCTTCTAAAATTTCTCATGTTTTGTTACAGGTTTAAAGTGCAAGGCGACTATTGATATGAAAGATAATGTGGTATATGTAGTATAAGTGAACCTGATCTTTTCTCAAATATTTATTATTTTTATTTTCTTCGCTATCAAGAAGAGTGGTAACAAATAT
This sequence comes from Symphalangus syndactylus, assembly GCF_028878055.3. Classification (NCBI taxonomy): domain Eukaryota; kingdom Metazoa; phylum Chordata; class Mammalia; order Primates; family Hylobatidae; genus Symphalangus; species Symphalangus syndactylus. The sequence continues at coordinate 154,470,343 of NC_072425.2, forward strand.
GTATTATTTGTAAAGACCCACAAAATTTGCATGAAAATAATTGTTGCATGAACTAGACATGCTTTCTGTGATATTAATCTGCAATATTCTGCAAGCCCCAAAAAAATATTCACACCCATTACAAGAAGCTTATTTCAGCATTTTACCTGTCAGAAACAGTGATTAATGTACTTAAAAGTAATTTTTGCAAACACTGTTATAATATAGTCCATGTGTAATATACATGTGAAAGCAAAGTCTGCAAAAAGTAGGATGTTATCCCTTCCTTGATTAGTTCAAATTATTTCATCAGCTAAATTCCTTTGAGATGTGTAAGATAAGGTGGTTCTTCAGTGGAACTTTGGACGGGAACTTATGACTGTAGTGACATGAATACATATGAAAGTACTTCATTTTTAAAATATAGAAAACGGACATGAAGAAAATGTACTTTAGAGTTTCAAATAATTGAAACCATCATTTTTTTCAAATGAGGCACTAAATAAGTGCGTAAGTCAATTTTTTTTCCAGCCTAGGCAATATGGCAATATATATAAGAACAAGTAAATATAACAAACAGTACAAGATTCATCTGGAGAAAAATAATTATACACGTGATAAAATACGAAAGAACAGAAGAAAACTCAATTGTTGATGTGGGATGAACTCATCACAGGATATCAATATATCACCAAGGTTTGCACATTTAAAACATCGGCAGGCCACAAGGAGGAGCTCTTGTGCAGGGATAGTGGCCTTTAATCTTCTATCTTCACTGTTTAATGAAAGCGATAGGAATGTTAGTAATTTCAAAAAGCATCACAGCAGTATTCATTAGAGAAGACTTGTGTGAACTGCCTTTCACCTGCTGAGCCCTGTTGGAAGGAATCAGCTGTAGGAGGGAAGAAGGCATTTATAAAGGCAAAGATCTGGAAACAGCTCTGGCCATCAGGTACTGAGAGAGAAGAGGGAGAGCACAGCAAGCCACAGCCGTTGCGAACTCGATGGAGAAATAAACACTGTAAGAGGCAGTGGCCACAAGAACCAGCCTGTGGGTGGTATTGACAACTTAACTGTACCTCCTAGCTGGGTGTATTAGTCAGGGTTCTCTAGGGCGACTGGACTAATAGGATAGATGTATGCATGAAAGGGAGTTTATTAGGAGAATTGACTCACATGATCTTAAGGTGAAGCCCCCAATACGCCATCTGCAAGCTGAGGACCCAGGAAGCCAGTCTGAGTCCCAAACTGCAAAAGTAGGGAAGCCAGCAGTGTCCCCTTCAGTGTGTGGCCGAAGACGCGAGAGCCCCTGGCAAATCACTGGTGTAATCCAAGAGTCTGAAAGCTGAAGAACTCAGAGTCCGATGTTCGAGGGCAGAAAGCACCCAGCACGGGAGAAAGATGGAGACCAGAGGACTTAGCCAGTCTGGTCCTTCTGCGTTCTCCTGCCTGCTTTTATCTTAGCCACAATGGCAGCTGCTTAGACAGCGCCCACCCAGATTGAGGGTGGGTCTGTGTCTCTCAGTCCACTGACTCAAATGCTAATGTCCTTTGGCAATACCCTCAAAGACACACCCAGGAACAGTTATTTGCATCTTTCAACCCAATCAAGTTGACACTCGTTATTAACCATCACACTGGGGAATAGCAAGCATCAGCTACCAACTATTCTGTACTCATTTAATCAAAGCTTTGCTATGCTTGGGTTGTATTACAGCACGAAGAAGAAGAGGCCTATCTTTTTATCATTTTTAATACACTGGGGCAGGAGGCAGAAATACAGAGGACTCTACCAATTGACCTGATTTCCAGAGAGGGACTATGCACTACCAGGAGTGAAAAATTTGCAACATGCCACCCAGGGTACGAGGACACACACATATCTTCCTCATTTGATGAAAAAGTGGCACAAATTAGAGGACAGTGGACAATAACTTTTATGAATTAAATTCAGAGAAGAATATGTGTAAATAATAAAGTAAGAGGAGGTGCTTCTCTAAAGAGTGCGATATAAATAAGTTTACTTAGAAAATATTTAAGGTCTAAATATTTTCTCATTGTTTGTCCTTGTTGGAATATTGAATACATAGACACTAAAGGAACGCTTGTGGCCAGGCTCTGTGGCTCTCGCCTGTAATCCCAGCACTTTGGGAGACTGAGGGAGATGGATCACTTGAGTCCAGGAGTTTGAGATCAGCCTGGGCAATATGGAAAACTCTGTCTCTACACACACAAAATATATATATATACACTTAAATTAGCCAGGGGTGGTGGCATGCGCCTGTGGTCTCAGCTACTCCAGAGGCTGAGGTGACAGGACTGCTTGAGCCCAAGAGGTCGTGGCTGTAGCAGTGAGCTGTGGTCACATCATTGCCCTCCAACCTGGGCAGCACAGCAAAACCCTGTCTCAAAAAAACAAAAGCAAAAACAAAAAATGCTTGTGATAAATGTGAGACACTGAGATTAAATGGAAAAGGGGGTTCCTTACACCCACCGCCTAGCTACCCAGCTCAAAATAAGAAGTTGCTGAGGCTGGGCACGGTGGCTCACGCTTGTAATCCCAGCACTTTGGGAGGCCGAGGCGGGCGGATCACGGGGTCAGGAGATCGAGACCATCCTGGCTAAGACAGTGAAACCCCGTCTCTACTAAAAATACAAAAAATTAGCCGGGCGTGGTGGCGGCGCCTGTAGTCCCAGCTACTCGGAGAGGCTGAGGCAGGAGAATGGCGGGAACCCGGGAGGCAGAGCTTGCAGTGAGCCGAGATCGCGCCACTGCACTCCAGCCTGGGTGACAGAGAGACTCCGTCTCGAAAAAAATAAATAAAAGACGTTGCCGAAACCCTTAGGGTCCCTGAGGGTCCCTCATCCTGACAACTCTCTCCCCCAGAGAGATTGCCATTATCCTGTATCTTGTGTGGTTTTTAATTCCTCTTTATCTTTATTAATAGTTGTACCTTCATATGTGCCTCTAATATGTTGTTTAGTGTTGCGTGCTTTGAACTTTATTCAAGTATACTCAAGAAATATGTATCTTTCTGTGGTGTGCTATTTTCATTCAACATTGTGTTCCTGAGATTAATCTTGTTAACATTTACAGTTCTGGTCCCTCATTCACACTGCTGTGTAGTATTCCATTTGTAAACATGCTATGATTTGTTAACTTGCTCTCCTGCTAATTTTCAGTGCCCCGTTACCGTAGACAGAGCTGCCATGGATGCTCTTGTGTGTCCTTATGCACATGTGTCTGAGATTCCTTGCTAGCTTTTTAGGGGTTGTGAGCATCTTAAAACATATTGTATAATTTCATATTGTCTTTTCAACCAGTGTGACAATCCATAATCTCATCTGCAGTGCATAAGGGCTGCAATATTCCCACGTTCAAATTGTCATTCATATGATCAAAAACATTGACTAATTATTTACTGCTTACTATATTAAGTAAAAATATTTGCAGTTTATGTACAAACTCATTTTTCTGGCGTATCACTGTCTGTTTGCTACTCTAAAACATAAACCTGAGTGCCAATCATGAAGTGTGCCTCCCTGTCAGTGCAGGAAAAATTCAAAATTTTCAAGTTATACAAATACAAGTTTAATTTTAATTTTATCTAAAATGGTATGATTTCAATCAGAATTGCCCTAACACTAGCAGAAGATAGAGCTTTGCCAAACCCCACTGTGCAAAGGAAGTGTGCATATAGGTTAAGAGATGTGAATGCAACCATTCTCTTTTTTTTTTTAGCATAAAAAACCTGCCCACCTATGGGAATGCAAACAATTTACTCCACTTTTCATTCACAAAATGTTGACAATGCATTCCATAAAATGTTTTATGATGACTAAATGAGATAATATATGAAAAGCCTCTTATACAACGCTCAGTATGAAGCAGACATTCAATAAAGCTATTGTTATTCAGCAGCAACGCATTGATAAATCACCAACTTTGAGGGCTACTCTAATAACGAACAGGTATAATATAACCATATTCATTAAAAATATAATTTCTCCAAAGTTGTAACTTCAATAATATTTAATATTCCAGGTAAGATAACCTTACTATATTTTAAAAGCCCAGGTGTTCTTTATCGTAATAAAAATGTAGTAATCTGCAGATGAGATTATTAGATCAGAGACTAACACACTTCTTCGTAGAAATTAACTGGGGTCAAAGAATGTACATGCTTTCCAGACATACACCATGCACACAGGCATATTGTCTCTGGTCTCAAGACTGAATTCAAGGCTAGCCTTTTGAACATCTACATCTTATTAAATTATGTTTACACTAAGTTAAAAGCATTTTAATATAATTATCGCTGAGGCTTGTCGTCACTTACAAATCCCAGAAGGATTGTGTTGCATGACAAAGCAGACCAGAGATCCAGATCCTAAGTGGTAAACAAGACTCCTTCTCACCTCCACATAGTGCTGTCAATCTGCACGGACGGCAATCTCTGTATCACTAACATCTATTAATGTCACACACATGTTGAGAGCAGGCTAGGTCTTTTCATAGAACCAGATGGACAGAGAGAAATGGAGAATGAATATTAGCTTTAATGAATGGATGCAGAGGATCAAATATTATCCTTAAAAGAATATTTTTGGTTCTTTTCATCTCCTTTCTCCCTATTTAGCTATATTTTTCATGAGCAATATTAATGCACTATTAGTCCACAAGTTCAACCTCTGTGCACTGAGAAATAGGATTAGCATGGCTTATAAAATTAATCTGGGGGGAGGTTTCAGCTATCGAGGAATTATAGGGTGTATTAATTCTTACTTATTTAGGTTACAGACGGTTAAGCCAGGAATTATGTACTTATAATTAGGTACAGAATCGATAGCGATCACATGGTTGTTACTTATCTATCACTTCTGTTCCAAATGCATTTAAGTTTCTTGCAAATGCATACAATATAGCAATATAAAATACTTAAACTCTTTAGAAAGAACCTTTAGAAAATACAAAAAATAGGGGAGCAAGATGGTGTCAGAAATGTGGTCAGTGAACAAATGGACACTGGCGAATCATGCACTGAGTCAGGGCAGAGCACAAATTTGACTTTGAGTTTTCTAATTAACATGCAGAAAGGAGAAAATATAACCAGTAACAAGACCGTGCATGATATATTCTAGTTATTTGGGAGAACACCAATATGAAATAAGAGAAAATATTTCCTACGGCCCCTCATGAAGAGAAGGTTTTATGATGGCTAAAGCAGTTCAGTAAGAAGCGACTGTGTTGGGCCCAGTACGATGTGGTCCAGTTAGGCTTTTTTTTCTTTTCTTTTTTTTTTTTTTTTTTGAGACAGAGTCTCACTCTGTCGCCCAGGCTGGAGTGCAGTGGTGCAATCTCGGCTCACTGCAAGCTCCGCCTCCCGGGTTCACACCATTCTCCCGCCTCAGCCTCCCAAGTAGCTGGGACTACAGGCGCTGCCACCACGCCTGGTTAACTTTTTGTGTTTTTAGTAGAGACGGGGTTTCACCGTGTTAGCCAGGATGGTCTCGATCTCCTCACCTCATGATCCGCCCGCCTCAGCCTCCCAAAGTGCTGGGATTACAGGCGTGAGCCACCGCGCCCAGCCAGTTAGGCATTTTTGGTGGTCTCACTTCATCTTGAAACAGATTTTAGATAACATGGCAGAATGGATGGCTTCGTTTCCTCCAGGCCATCTTTCATAAATATTATTTATCTTATCCACGTGTCTGAAAAGTATCCAGCTGCAGTGAATTCGTGATTATAGTCCCAGACAAGTAGCGGGAAAGCTGTAATTCTATGTTTTCATTTACAAACAAAGCTTTACACTCCAAAAGTCAACAAAATTGCATGTAGTACAAACATCCTCATGTGAAAAGCAGGAGCTGGATAAAGATGGGCCTGAACAGACCGCTCAATTTCTGACTTGAAAGGTACACAAGCAGTGCTGGCAGTCAAAGTGAAGAGTTCCTCAGAAAACAATTTTGGGACTACTTTAATGCAAAGAAAAGCAGGAAATAAAGTTCAACAGCTGCATTCCATAAAGCATACTGGCAGTCATTTGTCAAAAAAATAAATAAAAATAAAATTAAAAATAAAACTCTTCTAGTGAAAAATGGCTCAAGCCTTAGGAAGGAAGAAGGAAGAGAGAGGAAGGGAGAGGAGGAAAGAAACCAGCTCCAGCTACAGTGCTTGGTTTTGAGCAACAAAGATTCCTGAAATACTTTCCAAAATAAACGTGTGGCAAAATGCTGAACTTGGAAACAGAAATAGACAACTTGATGCACAAAATAATCAGTTCTAAAATAGTCAAAATGCACAAAAGGATACAAAGCATTTGTGGTGTTGACTGAGAAATTAACCATGTACATTTGCTAAAAGTAAAAAGCTAGGGACAGAGACTGAAAAATACAATGGTCCCCAAGGCTATTTATTTTGGCATTACTTATTTATAAAGTAAATACATAAAATTGAAAGTCTTTCCTATAACCTGCGTCTCCAAATCTCTCAGAGTCTTTGTTTCAGGTCTGGTCTGGCCTCCCTCATTTTTGTTCTCAGTCTGCCTGGATCCTGAGGTCACTGGAGTCTGTGCTCCCAGCGCGTGTCCATTCCACAGTGGAATGTGAGAAAGTAGTAAAACACAACAATACAAATAAATAAGATTCTATGTTTGAGTCTGAGTGAGAGCAGCTAGAAGTGACTTAGATTAACTGAAAAAGGTGTAAAAGAATTTTGCTAAAATCATGACTCAAAGAGTCTACAGTATTAATCGTGTAATACAGCACTACGCCACACGAGGGCACTATATGGTCAGCTTACTCAGATGAAAGCAAAATGTAAAAGGAGTTTATAAGAACAAGATTTGATGAAAATAAAATTACATTCTCTCCCAGGTAATAAAAAAAATCAAAATTCTGGAACATTTAAAGACCCTATGTGTGGTTTGTAATAAAATGGTAATAGCTTGACTTGCTGTCATCCATTTCACCTGCAACTTGGCCCCTATCAGTTTTTCAAACAGCTTAGGAATTTTTCAACGTAAAGTCCTTTACGCATTCTATTTATCTCTGCCTAGGACACTCTCTGACCTCACTGTAATCTTTTAAGGTCCCAGCTGAAATGCAATTTCCTCAGAGACAGCTAACCTAGACACCTTACCTAACGCAAGTCTCTCTTATGCAACATGCAACTGTATGTCAGCCCTCGGTGTATTTTAGTCATGGCACTTACCGAAAGTATTTTATTTATGCACATCGCACATTCCTATGTGAGTTTTGTCTGTTCCCTTCAATATGCTTTAAGCTCCATGAGGCTAAATACCTGTCAGTTTTGGTCACTGTCTAATCCCCAGAGCCTAGGACAGTGGGGCATAATAGAAACAAAGCTACGTGTTGAATGAATGAATGAATGAATGAATCTCTGTGACTGTGGCTTATTTCTCCCTACAAAGTTTGACTGAGCCCCACACTCTCACAGAAATCTTTACAATAATAACAAAAAAGTAGTGAATGTCACCATGTGTTTTCTGACCAATAAACTTGAGAACTTGTCTGGAGGTTATATGAATTATGGAGCGTCATGATATACTCTTTATTCAACATTGCTTCTCTTCTATTTAAAAACCTGCCCTTCTTTGGAAAGGGTGAAGTGGGACAGGCTGAAGAACACAGATGTTTGAGGGAAGAATGCTTACATTCACCCACTTTGTGATAACTCTACCCTTGTTAAAACGGAAATACAGAAAAGAGGTTACAGAGGAGTTTAATGCTGCCCTTTCTTAGCACAAGAACAACACAATTCTCTTTTCTTTGTCTCCAACTTTACAGGTACTTACTGTGGCGTATAAAATGGTCACTTACAAATTAGACCAACAAAAGGGTATTAAAAGTATTTGTTTATGGGACATTGGGGTGTAAAACACACCACTCAACATCGTGATGTAACTTTACACAACAATAGGGAAGGAGATAGAAAAGTCAAAATGCACGGGGTGAGGTGAACCACAGCAGGGCAAAGTGATCCGAAGACAATCTTCACAGAGTTCCAAGATCATGTGGATTCCAAAAGGCCAGAGGCCATTTGATCCTTGATAATAACTCCATGCTTAGCGTGATACTACAATATAATTGTGGATTAAGTAGATAAGTGCGTCTTGAAGGGTTAAACCAAAACTATGGTTGGTCATAAAGAGGTGGCCGTGTTTTTTTGTTTGGTTTGGTTTGGTTTTGTGTTTTTTTTTTTTTTTTTGGCCGAGGAAGAATTGGTTAGGGTATAAGGTCTGCATTTCAGGCTTCCATCATCAAAGACTGACAAATCCAAGCGAGCTGGAGTGAAGGTTAGGTCTTCCCCAGCCGTGGTCTTCACAGAGTAGAGGATCAGACCCCAGCAGGACTAAGGGGAATTCGGTGACCTTGTTACTCATAGGTCAGTAGCTTGGGGTTGCGCTTTCTCCTTTTTTCAACCCGTAGTGGACGCAGCAAAAAGGCCCAGAACTGGCGAAGGAAGAAAGCAGCAAAAAGTGAGGCCCAATAAAAGCTTCAGGCTCAAGAAGACCCCTGAGAAACGAAAGGGAGAGACTATTCCAGGGGACAGTAGGTGAAAAGGGGATAACTAAAAGCACAGTGGCAAAATGTTCTTACACGTAAGGGATGTTCGTTAATGGACAAATATTCATGGCACTATGATCTGTTAGAACAAATGTAGAATCATCTGTATGCTTTAAATACCTTGTGTGTAAGATTTTAACTGTTTATTAGAAGTCTGAGAACCCCGTTTAAGATATTTGGATATTCCCTCCCCTTCCTTTCCAAGATTCAGATACTACTAAGGGTGTAGCAGGATGAGCCGCAGACAAAACCCCTCAGACGCCGAGTTGTAGAAGGAAGGGCTTTATTCAGCGGGGAGCATCAGCAAGCTACTGCCTCAAAACCCGAGCTCCCCAAGTGCACAATTTCTGTCCCTTTTAAGGGCTCACAACACTAAGGATTTCACAAGAAAGGGTCGTGATTGATTTGAGCAAGCAAGGGGTACGTGGCAGGGGCTGCATGCACCGGTGGTCAGAGTGAAACGGAACAGGGCAGAGAGTTTCACAATGTTCTTCCATACAATGCCTGAAATCTATGGGTAACATCGGGTTCTAAGTCATGAGTTGATTTTTAGCTACTAGGTTTAGGCCAGGCAGGCCCAGGCCTGGTTTTGGGTCTGGCGCTGAGCTGCCTGTCTTTGATTTCACTTCCTAGTTTTTTTCTTAAAACAAGTACTGAGTATAAAACAATATAAAACAATATGAGAGGGTCTCTCTCTTCCCTCAAGGGTAAAAATAAGATTGCAACAAATCTAAACTTTATGGAAGTCAAATAAAAAACACTTAAACATATGTAAATAATTGCATACATAAAATACTGCATTAAAATGCCTCCTAAGTGTCACGTAGTCTTTAAACAAATATATTTTCAATGATGGCACAGCTTTTTGGTTCCGTTTCTATTTTAATCTCTGATATTCGCACATACCTGTGCACACCTGGAAACACCTATTACTGTTTCAAAAAGACAACTATTAACAAAGTTCTTACATACACCTGCATGTCATGCATTAGAAACAAGTACTTTATTCATTTCATGTCTTCAAAATTATGTTAATATACTAATCAGGTATTCCATCCTTTCTCCAATATGATCGTCCTAGAATAAGCTACCCAACTTTCCCAAAGATGCAAAATGACCATATTTAAAGTTTGGATGAAATTTAATTCATCTTTAATTTGTTTCTGTCACTTTACTATGTTCTGGGGTGTTTTTTTAATCTCTCTCTCTCTCTCTCCTTCTCTCACTCTCTGTCACACACACACAAACACACATGCCTGGTGCTGTCAGCTCTGAGATTTCTGATGATCAAGAGAAACAGGACATCTTTTAAACTTGAAGTACATTCATATGTCAATGAATGACAACGTGTTTGCGCCATTACAGACAAAATCACAGCAGTCTTTATTTCCAAAAGCCAAAAAAGTAGGGCTCAATCAACATAAAATGTCATAAGCAATAATTAAATAAATGCCAATAGAATGACCTTATAATTTTCAAACCCATGTCAGATAAAGCTATAAGAGATATGCAAATGCCATATAACGTATGATATTAATACCTGTGTTTTGTGGTATTAAGAACATGAAAAAATAGAAAATTCTATGAAGTTCAAAGTTCTTTAAAGTTAGATGGAAAAGGCATTCATTGGTATTCCCACGAAGTTTTACGGTTTAGTTGGAAAATACACATATGTTTCTTAAGAGCTAAAATAATGCATTCGACATACAGACAAATGACCAATGTAGGTGGGAGGGCAGAGTTCTGTGATTAGACAGGAGAATTAGAAAATCTGTTCCAAGGAACTCCAGGGAATGGGTGGTATAACTTCCTCCTTGAGGTCTGAGGGTCACCAACATAAAAGCTCTACATAAGTTTTTATTAGTAGCTCAGAAAAAAAAAACAGAATCTAAAAATATCTGTCAAAATCCTGGCAAAGATTTCCGGTCATAATAAATCATAGTCGCGCAGGATGACATGATCTCCCACAGCATAAGATTTAGAATTAAGTGTTTGGTATTGTGAGTATCTTCAGTTACCAGATAGTCGTTGCTTTCATGATGTGTACACGTCTCCTTAGCCTCGGCAGGGTTTCCAATTAAGCATAGAAATACTTTAAAAATCTGAAATCCTAGTAAAGATAGTTTGGCATTGGAAAGGATCCAATCTGTGTTGGAAATCTACATACGTGTAATGTTTAAGAGAACTTCGCTTATGAGAGAAAGCTTCGTTTTGTTTTTTGAGAGAGAGTCTCACTCTGTCGCCCAGGCTGGAGGGCAGTGGTGGGATCTCAGCTCACTGCAACCTCCCCCTCCCAGTTCAAGCAATTCTCCTGCCTCAGCCTCCTGAGTAACTGGCACTACAGATGCACCCCACCACGCCGGGCTAATTTTTGTATTGTTAGTAGAGACAAGGTTTCTCCATGTTGGCCAGGCTGGGCTTGAACTCCTGACCTCAGGTGATCTGCCCTCCTTGGCCTCCCAAAGTGCTGGGATTACAGGCATGAGCCCCCATGCCCAGCAGAGAGTGAGTTTTAAAGGTACAATATCTAATGTGCAGTTGAGTACTTGACACAGATATTTGATTTTAAATTTCTTACTAATATAAACAATATTGGAACATTTGGCAAAGCGTTTGGATTCACCTTATTGATTGTTCTTACAAAAATAAAATTATCGGGGAAATTTTGTTTGTAGATGCAGACACTAAAGAACTTAAGTGAAATAAAATATATTACATTTGGAATTCTTAGTGAATTGGAATGATGGTTTCATAATTTCAAACTTAAAATATGTAATTATTCGCTTGATTTTGACATGGTATTTTAAATTGATATTTTAGTATTTATATATTATTTTGGAACAACTAGATGCATTTTAGGGTCACTATTTTTATTAATTAGATTTATAAAAGTTATTTAGATATGCAGAAAAAATTTACTGTCCTAAATTTGAAGCACTCAAAAAATAAGTTATAAAGGTTTATAAATAAATTTAAAAATATTTGAAAATGTTTTACATTTGTAACCAAGATTAAAAAAATTCATAAGCCCTTAAAATAATTGCTGCAATTTCCCATTTTAAAAATAAAATAATCTCAGTAATGAAAGAGACCTAGAGAAGAACTAGGCTTATAAATCTATAAATTGAATAGCAAATATTAAAAATGAGCTTTAGAAGTTTTCTCTGCACAAAAAAGAAGACAAAAGAAGTCATTAAACCCTACATTCATTTTTAATTACAAGTCGGATATTATTTAAGAGAACAATAATATGTCCCCTTTCATGTAATGTCCAGAATTCAAAGGAACCACAGGATGTCCTGTCGTTTATTCTCCGAAGTGGAATGCAATCATTTCTGCAGATAATACTGATTAATTTGAGCCTGGCTTCCACCTACATCTCCTATGCAAATAAACTTTACAAGGCCTTTCATTACATTATATACAAATATTTATTCTCTTCATCAGTCATATTCTAATTATAGAGGCTCAACAAGGTAAGTTTAGACTGACAAATATCTATGCTTATTGTTATAGATTCACAAAGTGCTCCTTCTTCCTTATTAGTCAGATAATGTTCTTTCCTTTTACCCTATAGACAAAGGATGTGATTCATTAGGAAGTATTCCCCAACAGAGAAAATGTTTATGTAAGCTTATTCATGTGTTCTTTTCAAATGCAAGATAATTTAAATATTCTTTAAATGTTTTTCTTTTCTTGAGAGTAAAAAAAAGGGAAACATGTTTTCATCACAAACACCATTTACCAACCAATCCAAAATGCATGGCCATTTATATTAAACAAGAAAACAAGTAGAATATGTGATTGCCTACATTTGTGCCATATAAATTCATTGTCGTTACTCTCAACTGAACTCCTGATGCTGCCTAAAAAAAAGAGACCACGTTTATTTTCTCAATTCAACCCATCACCCTTCAGAATGACTATTTTAATCTTTTACCACAAACACAACTCTGTATTTCCCTCTGCTGTCCTTAATCTTTGTCTCTTTCTTCCCTGAAACAAACAAAAGCCAAGACAGGAAACTGTGCTGCATCCTCCTCTAGTCAACCTAACGCCAGTCTTTCCTATGGCCCCTCCCCCACCCGTGGAGGAACATTCCAAAGTCAATGTCATTTCTTCCACCTGAAACAAATTTTACATGTGCTACCACTGTCCTCATTTTGTGTTTCCTCCTAAGCTCTTCAGTAAGATTGTCAACATTACCCATCCTCAGTCTCCCTCTCTTATTCCTCTACACGGTCCAATTCCATTGCTGCTGGCATGACTTGACCAATTTAGCTGCATTCACTGCTGAAACAAAAGGGCTAATCACTACTTTGTTCCTATTGCAGACATTATTTATTGACTGTGCAGGATTACTAGACACAATCTAGCACACTCTTTAAACACACACATACACACACACACATACACACACATACACACATACATACACACACATACACACACACACACACGCAGTTTTCCATGTGCTACCAGTTGTGTTCCCAGGGAAGGAGAATGTCAGATGGATACTAACAAGAAGGATGTCTTTTATGGAATTCTCTTGGGAGCAATATCTAGGAAAGTAGAGAGAAGCATGGTAGGACAAGGAGAGAAAGTGGGCTGGATGCAGCTTCAGCCTATGGGGACACTGGTAAAATAACACTTCAGAGTTGCATAAAGGCCAAGTTCTAGTTGGAACGGGTAGACTGTGCCTTCATATCCGTCTGTTGATCAGTCATTGGTTGCAGGCAGTTGAGGCCACCCTTAAAGAGGGCTGTGATCACAGCACCCATCATACAATGCAACCTCATTCTGAGGATGTTCCTCACACCTCTATAATTCTTGCTTCTAGATTGTTCGTTACCAGGTCTTACTTTTCTACTTATTTTTAAAGTGTTTTCCCCACACTTTTCCCCACTCTTCTTGCAATATACACTCAATGCAATCTCACCTACTCCCATTCTTTCCTTTAATAATGATAGACTGAAGGGACCCAAATTTATATCTGTACCAGATATTTCTTCTAGCTCTAGACATATATTTGCAAAACCTGCTTGTAGAATTCTACTCATGATTTTCCCCCACTTCCTGTTCTTTCCCAAACAATCTTTCTTTTTTCTTGCTCCACAAACAGAAACTAGAATGATTTCTTTAAAAATACAATTGAGGTCAAGTTACCCTTCTGCTGAAACTTTTCGGTATCTTCCCAGTACCCTTCAGATAAGGTAAGAACATTCTTAAAATGACTGTTTCAAAGCTCTGCACATTCTGATCTACGTTTCTTCCTTAAGTTCCTCTCTAGGTTAATTTTACTTATTCATAGTTCCTCCTTGATCCCTGTCATTCGGTGAATCTTTCTTTATTTTTAAAGTATCTGTTTAAATGGCATTTCTTTAAAACCTCTTACTCATTTTCCAAAAGTAGTTAAGGATTTTGTTCTATAATATCACTCTATCTTTGTGTTTATTCAAATGACAAAATTATGTACTTTATTCTTTTGTTTCATATATTTTTCTCCTGTTTGACTGTGAGTTTCAAGGGGGCAGGGGAATAGATTATCCTATTTTTTTTGTTTTTAGTCTATACCCAGTGCCTAGAATAAGGCTTCATGCACAGAAAACATTTTATGTATGTATATGCTGAGAAAAGCAGTATGATTGAAGAATGCATAAATAGTGACTGGAAAATGAACATGCGAATCCCAGCACTTTGGGAGTCCGAGGAGGGCAGATAACGAGGTCAAGAATTTGAGATCAGCCCAGCCCACAAATGAAACCCCGTCTCTAGTAAAAATACAAAAATTGGCCAGGCATGGTGGTGGACACCTGTAATCCCAGCTACTTGGGAGGCTGACGCAGCAGAATCGCTTGAAGCCAGGAGGCAGAGGTTGCAGTGAGCCAAGATCGTGCCAGTGCACTCCAGCCTGGGCAACAGAGTGATACTCTGTCTAAAAAACAAAAGAAAAAAGAAAATGTACATGCATAATTTAGCATGTGTTTCTACCACTGAACACAGTGTGGGCAACATAGGAATATATATCAGGATGATGCAGATGAGTAAATAATTCTGAATTATTTAATCATCAGGATTTACAGCTAGGATTATTTTCAAAGGCCTATTGATATACAATGGAGATGGATGAGCATGTACTACCTGAGGGCAGAAGAAAATCTCAATGAAAAATAGGGAGTAGAAATCAGAAGACAACAAAGAGGATGGCAAGATAATAGCTTCTCCAAAGTAATACAAATGAACACACTGAAAAACAGGCATGGGTAAGTTCAGTATGGCAAAATGTCCAAATATATACTGGGAAGCAAATGGAAAGTTTTATCTTGACTTTCGAGGTGAATAGAGATCTACAGGGATAAATAATATTTTATAGCTGAGAAAACACATGTGAAAAAGGGGAGAAATGGCCGGGCGCAGTGGCTCATGCCTGTAATCCCAGCACTTTGGGAGGCCAAGGCGGGCGGATCACCTGACATCGGGAGTTTGAGACCAGCCTCACCAACATGGAGAAACCCCGTCTCTACTGAAAACATGAAATTAGCTGGGCATGGTGGTGCATGCCTGTAATCCCAGCTACTAGGGAAGCTGAGGCAGGAGAATCGCTTGAACCTGGGAGGCGGAGGTTGTGGTGAGCTGAGATCGCGCCATTGAACTCCACCCTGGGCAACAAGAATGAAACTCTATTTCAAAAAAAAAGAAAAACAGGAGAAACTTGCCCCAAATCATTTGGTTAAAAAGTAACATATTTAAAATGTGAACCAGCCAGGCGTGTTGGCTCTCACCTGTAATACCAGCACTTTGGGAGGCCGAGGCAGGCAGATCACCTGAGGTCAGGAGTTGGAGACCAGCCTGGCCAACATGGTGAAACCCCATTTCTACTAAAAATACAAAAATTAACTGGGCGTGGTGGTTGGTGCCTGTAATCCCAGCTACTTGGGAGGCTGAGGCAGGAGAATCACTTGAACCCGGGAGGCGGTGGTTGCAGTGAGCCGAGATCGCACCACTGCACTCCAGCCTGGGCAGCAGAGTGAAATCCTGCCTCAAAAAAAAAAAGTGAACCAGTTTCTTTCTAACCTCCAAATGCACAATATTCCACGACACCAACCCTACACAAAAGAAATGTGTAGAAGTTTATAAAAATCGTTATTAACTGATTTTTTTTCAGCACCAGAATCAACTATCCTGACTCTAGCTTTAGAAATGTAAGTTAAAAAAAGAGGAAAATAACTTCGAAGGAAGTAATTCTTTGAAAGCCGTTAGGACAACACAATGATTTGAGGGTCTTGTGCTTTTCCATGAAAAGGTGGGGCTAAGTCTGTTGTAGAGGGTGAAGGAGACACAGGAGTTACAAATGTGCCAACACCGTGGCCCTTGGAAATAATTTGTAAGATCAAATGAAAATCGCAATCGAGACTGTCACTTTTCGGTCAGATTGTTTTCAATAGATAATGAGTGCAGGCCCGCAAATGTGTATGGGAATTATGTGGCATATCAAGGTACATTTCTGCAAAACATACTCGGTGCAATAAGGCTTGTGCATTCAAGCAGGAAACACAGCAGGACGTACAGGAAGCCAGTGTCCAAAGAGCTGAAGGTGACCATGTGGCCTTTCAATATTCACACTAAGAAGCAAAAGCAATAGCACAGCCTATCCTGGTCGGTGATGTGTGTGTGTGTGTATGTGTCACAGCTGCATTAGACCAGACCACGTGGTAATATTGTCTAAAGAAAGAAATAGAAAATACATAGAAAGCTCTAAACTTGTTTTTCTTTAGAAGTTATGTCCCAACCATGATAAAAGTGCTATTTTTTCCCCTTGAGGAAACAAAGAATAAACAACGATAACATTTCTACCCATTTTTTTTTTTTTTTTTTGCTGTTATATCCATTTTATGATGCTTTGGAAGGACTATTTATTCTTACTTTTAAAGCCAGTCAGAATGTGTTTGGGTTTCTCTTATTTCTGTCTTTTTAAAGCTTCAACATAAACGTTCTTTAGTACATCACACATTGCAATATTAAAAGAAAACCCTATCTTGCCTAAATAAGCAGCATCGTATAATATCCAGTCAAAAATAACTTCAATGTGTGTGATATGAATATTGCTTTCGGAAAAATTTATGGTCTGTTTGGACCACTCAATATGTAATTATTAAACTAGGATGTCATAGTGTTTAAACAGTTTTCACATCAGAAATGTAAGAAGTGCTTCTCCTCAGCAAATGTAAAAGAACACAAATCACAACAAACTATCTCTCAGACCACAGTGCAATCAAATTAGAACTCAGGATTAAGAAACTCACTCAAAACTGCACAACTACATAGAAACTGAACAACCTGCTCCTGAATGACTACTGGGTACATAACGAAATGATGGTAGAAATAAAGATGTTCTTTGAAACCAATGAGAACAAAGACACAACATACCAGAATCTCGGCACACATACAAAGCAGTGTGTAGAGGGAAATTTATAGCACTAAATGCCCACAAGAGAAAGCAGCAAAGATCCAAAATCGACACCCTAATATCACTATTAAAAGAACTAGAGAAGCAAGAGCAAACACATCCCAAAGCTAGCAGAAGTCAGGAAATAACTAAGATCAGAGCAGAACTGAAGGAAATAGAGACACAAAACACCTTTCAAAAAATCAATGAATCCAGGAGCTGGTTTTCTGAAAAGATCAACAAAACTGATAGACCACTAGCAAGACTAATAAAGAAGAAAAGAGAGAAGAATCAAATAGACTCAATAAAAAATGATAAAGGGGATATCACCACCGATCCCACAGAAATACAAACTACCCTCAGAGAATAATATAAATGCCTCTATGCAAATAAATTAGAAAATCTAGAAGAAATGGATAAATTCCTGGACACATACACCCTCCCAAGACTAAACCAGAAAGATGCTGAACCCCTGAATAGACCAACAACAGACTCTGAAATTGAGGCAATAATTAATAGCTACCAACCAAAAAAAGTCCAGGATTCACAGCTGAATTCTACTAGAGGTACAAAGAGGAAGTGGTACCATTCCTTCTGAAACTATTCCAAACAATAGGAAAACAGGGAATCCTCCCTAACTCATTTTATGAGGCCAGCTTCATCCTGATACCAAAGCCTGTCAGAGACACAACAAAAAAAGAGAATTTTAGACCAATATCCCTGATGAACATCGATGCGAAAATCCTCAATAAAATACTGGCAAACCGAATCCAGCAGCACATCAAAAAGCTTATCCACCAAGATCAAGTTGGCTTCATCCCTGGGATGCAATGCTGGTTTAACATATGCAAATCAATAGATATAATCCATCAGATAAACAGAACCAAAGACAAAAACCACATGATTATCTCAATAGATTTAGAAAAGGCCCTTGACAAAATTCAACAGCGCTTCGTGCTAAAAACTCTCAATAAATTTGGTATTGATGGGACGTATCTCAAAATAATAAGAGCTATTTATGACAGACGCACAGCCAATATCTTACTGAATATGCAAAAACTGGAAGCATTCCCTTTGAAAACTGGCACAAGACGGGGATGCCCTCTCTCACCACTCCTATTCAACATAGTGCTGGAAGTTCTGGCCAGGGCAATCAGGCAAGAGAAACAAATAAAGAAATAAAGAGAAATAAATATTCAATTAGGAAAAGAGAAAGTCAAATTGTCCCTGTTTGCAGACGACATGATTTATATTTAGAAAACCCCATCATCTCAGCCCAAAATCTCCTTAATCTGATAAGTAACTTCAGCAAAGTCTCAGGATACAAAATCAATCTGCAAAAATCACAAGCATTCCTATACACCAGTAACAGACAGAGAGCTAAATCATGAGTGAACTCCCATTCACAATTGCTACAAAGAGAATAAAATACCTAAGAATCCAATTCACAAGGGATGTGAAGGACCTCTTCAAGGAGAACTACAAACCACTGCTCAATGAAATAAAAGAGGATACAAACAAATGGAAGAACATTCCATGCTCATGGATAGGAAGAATCACTATTGTGAAAATGGCCATACTCCCCAAGGTAATTTATAGATTCAATGCCATCCCCATCAAGCTACCAATGACTTTCTTCACAGAATTGGAAACAAACTACTTTAAAGTTCATATGGAACCAAAAAAGAGCCTGTATTGCCAAGCCAATCCTAAGCAAAAACAACAAAGCTGGAGGAATCATGCTACCCAACTTCCAACTATACTACAAGGCTACAGTAACCAAAACAGCATGGTACTGGTACCAAAACAGAAACATAGACGAATGGAATAGAACAGAGGCCTCAGAAATACCACCACACATCTAAAACCGTCTGATCTTTGACAAACCTGACTGAAACAAGAAATGGGGAAATGATTTCCTATTTAATAAATGGTGCTGGGAAAACTGGCTAGCCATAGGTAGAAAGCTGAAACTGGATCCCTTCCTTACACCTTATACAAAAATTAATTCAAGATGGATTAAAGACTTAAATGTTATATGTAAAACCATGAAAACCCAGAAGAAAACCTAGGCAATACCATTCAGGACATAGACATGGGCAAGGACTTCATGACTAAAACACCAAAAGCAGTGGCAACAAAAGCCAAGATAGACAAATGGGATCTAATTAAACTAAAGAGCTTCTGCACAGCAAAAGAAACTACCATCAGAGTGAACAGGCAACCTACAGAATGGGAGGAAATTTTTGCAATCTACTCATCTGACAAAGGGCTAATATCCAGAATCAACGAAGACTTTAACAAATTTACAAGAAAAAATCGAACAGCCCCATCAAAACATGGGCAAAGGATATGAACAGACACTTTTCAAAAGAAGACCTTTATTCAGCCAACACACACATGAAAAAAGGCTCATCATCACTGGTCATCAGAGAAATGCAAATCAAAACCACAATGAGATGCCATCTCACACCAGTTAGAATGGCGATCATTAAAAAGTCAGGAAACAATAGGTGCTGGAGAGGATGTGGAGAAATAGGAAGGCTTTTACACTGTTGGTGGGACTGTAAAGTAGTTCAACCATTGTGGAAGACAGTGTGGTGATTCCTCAAGGATCTCAAACTAGAAATACCATTTGACCCAGCAATTCCATTACTGGGTATATACACAAAGATTATAAATCATGCTGCTATAAAGACATGCACACATATGTTTATTGTGGCACTATTCACAATAGCAAAGACTTGCAATCAACCCAAGTGTCCATCAATGATAGATTAGATTAAGAAAATGTGGCACATATACACCATGGAATACTATGCAGCTGTAAAAAGGATGAGTTCATGTCCTTTGTAGGGACATGGATGAAGCTGGAAACCATCATTCTGAGCAAACTATCGCAAGGACAGAAAACCAAACACTGCATGTTCTCACTCACAGGTGGGAATTGAACAATGAGAACATTTGAACACTGGGTTGGGAATATCACACACCACAGCCTGTCATGGGGTGGGGGGTTGGCGGAGGGATAGCATTAGGAGAAATACCTAACGTAAATGAGGAGTTAATGGGTGCAGCACACCAACATGGCACATGTATACAAACCTGCACATTGTGCACATGTACCCTAGAACTTAAAGTATAATAATAATAATAAAGAAATGTAAGAAGTGCTAAATTATAGATTTTCAAATATTTAGGAGACATTAATATAATGCCATGTTTTTTCTGAACACTCATTAATCACAGTTAACAAAAACAAATAGGAATGATAAAGTTTTGTTAATATTTCATGTTAACTCCCATTTTTATTTTAATTAATTTCTGGTTTGAAACCATTGGAAATTTGTTTTTAACGAACAGAATTAAATATATTAGGTCCTTGATAGAATTCTTTTCCTCCAAAGAATATCCCCATCCCCCACTTTTAGCTAAGTGTCATAATATGTTCTTTTTTTTCCAGATGCTTCTTGTTCCAGAACTGTATACACAAGTTGGATGACTAAACTGATATTTGCATAACAAGAAAAGTGGTCTTTAGACAATTTGGCAAATATGCTCATAGCATCATTGCCAGGGACTAGCCCCCAAAATAGGATCACAGCAGAGTTGGAACGCCAGTGATAGGGCTTTAATTCCAAGCACACAACCAGAGTTAGAGAACACATTCAAATAACCAAGGCCTTTTTTTATGTAAAAATTTTTAATCGTCATGGCATTTCCAATGCAAATTTAAAATCTAGTCAGTAGCTTATTTTATTAAGAGACTTCATGGTTTTGACAGGTAATGATCTTTGCTAGAAAGGTCCCCCTCCTACTTCTCTTCCTCTTCCTTCTCAGGTCTATTCTTGATTCTGAAATTCACACCACTGGAGTTTTATACCACACCACAGTTAAACATTTTTTTCTGAATTTTACTATATTGCATTTTCCTGAAGATTTCTTTAATGCATGCCCTAGTTCTTTGGAGATTTTCAATGCCTGTTTAACAGCTTTCCTTATTCATTAGCAACTTCCTTTAGAATCTAACAAGTCTCTTATGATCCTGGAGTTCTGTCAATTGTAGTAATTTTTTAATGTTTTTATCACACGGTTGGGAATATTTCTGTTACTTTTTAACCTCACTTAGAAGCTTAATATAACTACTAAAAATGTTATATAACTCTTATTAGTGTCTTCATCTTTTGTCATTATGAGTGGCCTAGCCCCTCCATAGACAATTTGAGCCTATGATTTTTCATGGAAGAGGGCCTAGTTTAGCTTCATGTACTATTATCCTCTCTCATATTTGCTCTATCAGTATATATTTGAATATGGTTGAATTCTATAGCATGTATTTTATTGCTTTCACACGTTTTATTGTGCTTATGTTTGGATTTCTTCTCATCTGAGAAAGGATTGATTTTCTCATCTCAGTATATTTTTAATAAAATCATAGCTAAGAAAGAACATTTCATACATCTAAAAGCTAACTTCCTTTCTTTTATTTTGTCTTGAAAAATACTACACCCACACTTTTTGCCAATAGCCTAAGACATTTAGCCATACTAATCTATCCTATTGGCTCCTTGGCTTTGATTGATGGACGAACAAAAATAGGTTGCTTGATGTTTCCAGAAAATGTATCTTACCCTAATCTGTCTAAAGTATTCCTAACATAGGATTGTCAGATTTAGCAAATATAAATAGAGGATTTCTACTTATATTTCAATTTCATGTAAAAAACAAATAACTTTTTAGTATAAGAACATCTTAAATACTTAGAGGCTTATCTGAAGTTCACATTTAAATAGGTGCCCTGTAAGTTACCAGGCAATCCTGTCCTAAAGGAATAATATTCAAATCTCTCTTTAGCTTTTCCTCCAAATGTTGCTTAAAAATTTTCTGGGAAAATCATTAGTTTTATCTCCAGAAGCAAGACACTGTTGTCAGGAAAGCATGGGTTTCACTTTCTATTATTTTCATGTACTTGATTATTTATGATATTAGAACTGGGATCTCAGGAGTGGCCTTGTGTAGCAATCAATGATGGCTGACCATTGGTTGCTCTTTAGGGAAAAGGGTCATAAGCCCCCTTTTGCTCACTTCCCTGCCCCTTGAGATTAACTTATTGATTTAAATTAAAAGCATTGCATGCCTACTCTACGATGAATATTGTGATGTCAAGAATCCCACACAAGCAGCAAGATTCTGTCCACCAGAAATGTTAAGCATATGTAAACGGGGGGCGGGCGACTGGGAGGTAGCAGAATATGCTCTTTGTATTGATTTTAGCACCTGAACTTATGTGCTTTAATTGAGTTATACTTACCTATAAATTGATGTTCCCATCATTGAAAACAGCTTATGCTGTCACAGAATACATTGCGTAAGTGTATGGATTTCTTTACAGTCAACAAAAGGGTAAAGGTGACATGAAGAAGAAAAAATACGCTAACTAAATGAAAATTAGGAGTCATAAAAATATTTTTATAGAACTGTAGAAATGATCTAAATCTCTTTTGGTGGGCTTTCTTTGCATCAGTACTACAAATGTTGGATTGTCCCAGCTCAGTCCTCAGACATCTCTGTAATCAGTATCTTGTCAGAGATCCCTGAAGAGGGGTTCTGGAGAGCCCTGGAAGGTTCTTGAGACCTCTCGAGGCAATCCAAAATGTCTTCCCCAAATGACTTGGCCCATCATTTCACTCAGATATCTATATAAAGTCTCCCCTTAGACAGATCTTCTCTGACAACCCATTAGAAAATAGCAGCCTGTGTTACTTCATCACCTTCCCTACTTCACATTTTGTATAGTTCTGTTGCAACCTGAAATAAAGTAAGTTAAACCAAAATATAAATAGCACATTTGTTTATACTGGGTTTCCCACACAAGCTCAAAGAATGTAAGAACATGTACTTTTGTTTATTACTTTATCCTCAACACATTCAATAGTACATACCATATTGCATGTCTACAGAAATCGTTCATAATTCTTTTGTACAATGAATGTATTTTATCTGATAGTTTTTCTTGGCAGTGAAAATATGCTTTTTCCTTACAGCTGCTCTTATTGAAAGACATTCCTCTTAAGTGAGTTTCCTCACTCCAGTAATTGAAGAAGAAAAAGTGTATATAGAGAAAAAGCATGAATAGTATTTTATAACTTATTCCTAAAAAAGATTTGATTAAATTTTTATCATTAGTGCAGCAATGAAATTTCTTTTAAACTCTGAAAATGAGGGCACATTCAGTGCCTTATATTTTCAATGCCTTGTGTAGACCAAAAATAGATAAAAACAAGAATCAGTAGGAAAGTAATATTGTATAAGCCAATCTCTAACAGAGTCACAATAAAACAAATTAATGTTTGAAATTATCACCATTCGGTCAAATCTATGTCTTGAGCTTCAAAATACTTCATTCATTCAATGGTTAATCAGTGACTGACTACTGTAGGCTGGGTACTGGGGAGCCAAAAGAGAAATTAATCACAGTCATCAATTTAAAAACCAAAAACTCTGTCAGCCAAGTGTATGCAACAGTTTTGCAGAATAAACACAGTGAGTTTGGTTTAAGCAAAGAGAAATTTAAGTTTTCAGAATATTGGGGAGAAAGTGTCTAATAGGATGGTGGAGTTCATGTAGAGATTCTGGACTGGAAAAATGATTTGGCCACCATTAGCATAGGACTGGATGCCACTGAAGTGGCAGAGATCACTTAGAATAAATGGCAAACAAAAAAGAGGCCTTACTTCCTTGAGATTCTTGTGACTAGGAGCCAGACACTACAGAGCATGGAAAATATTTTGTAAGGTAGAGTTACCGAAGACGGCCTTTTTCTCCGAGATATGCTGACATGCTTAATGTGGGCTTTCTTTACAACAATGTGATCATTCCAACAACTACTAGTTCCACGATGTTTTTAGAGTTTACAAATGTGTTACTATAGTGAGTTATATTGTATCTGAGCCTCGTGAGAGATTTACGATTATCCCTATTTTATGCAAAACTTCAGAAAGTTTAAATGAAAGGTCACAAATAGATGATTGATACCTAATCCACAGCTCTTGGATGACCTATAGGGTCAATGTTTTCAATGAAGAGAAGGTGATTTTCACCCCGTCCTTCACTTCTAGTTTTTCCTAATTGTTCTATATGACTTTATTGAAAGCTTCACTTCAAAATCAATCTCTCCCCTTCTCAAGCTATCTTTCTTAATAAGGATAATTGTTAGGAAGTTCCCACAACTACCTAACACCCTCTAATTCCCAAGACCTTGTGAATGCTTCTGACTATTAATTTTGAAGGCATCCCAGAAATAGAGTTTCAGTTTGATTATAAAGAAAATAACATTTTGGATATTATTATATTTAAATATTAAGAATTATTTAAAATTAATTTTCTGCCAAAAATTCTTGGAGGGAAATGAGAACAAGAGTTTATTTAAGAAGTAGTATTTTTTTTTCTACAGATCGACTTACTAACACTGTGGTTCTCCATAGAAATAAATAAAATTGACATACATAAAAAAGGTAGAGAATACTAAATATGCCAAATAACGAATTCCTTTAAGCATACATATATATACACATGTATACACACATATATATACATATGTATAGGCACACACATATATATACATATATATATACACACACACATACATACACATGTATATATACACACACACATACATATATATACTTTTATACCTGCCCAGAAAGGTAAGTTTGTCACTGCTTAGAGAATGCTGAAAGCAAAATGAAAGAGTTCCATCAAGTGGTCATATCAAGACACAGCACTTAGTATTTCACCAATACAAAGAGGAAAACAGTTTCTGTGAAATCTAGTTCAGACATACATTTCTAACCGAGCTATCAAAATTTTATGCCATGCAACATTAAAAAACACAATTAAATGCATTTTAAACATTATTACTAATTCATTTTCCAATTCATTTTTAAACTGCAAAGAAAATAGAAACTATGTAATTTTTATTTTGTCTTTTTCATATCGAATACTCTTTCCATATAGTTTGCAGTTGAAAATGTGTGGTTATAATCTTAATTTGCATGTTATAGTCATCTGTTTAAATTAGCAGGTAAACCACAGGTAATACTAAACTAAGTATTTGGATTGCACCGAAAATTCAGCAACTAACTACTTGCAAATGACCTATACATCTTAAAATAGTACAAAATAAATACAAAGAAAACTCATCTCAAGGTTGTTTTAAAAAATAAAATAAGTTATAAAACATAAACATGAGTTAACTTGCTTCTTTTAACAACCTAAAGTTTTTGCCTTGCCAAATTTCATCTCCTTCATAAAGACAGACAAAACAGGCATCTTTCTTTTTAAAGTATAATTGATTTAAGGGGTCATTTTCTCATTATTTTGGAAAAACCATCATGGCTTATTTTAATGTTATAAATCCTACTTCTAAATATATATTACAGATTAAGATTTGTATCTTGCTTAATAAAGCAGTAGTTCATTTAAGTAACCATTGTTTAAACTTTCTGAATATTATATATATATTACTAATGAGATGATGTTAAACAATAGATTTTTATATAAAACCTATGAAATATATATTATCTAGACATAAAATTGGAAGCAATGTATTTAATGATTAAGATCATGGATTTTGGCATCACAGAGATTTGATTTGAATCTAATCTCTTCCACTTTTTCTCTCTGTAACCTGGAGCAATGGCAAGCGTACTTTGTTTCATTGCACTTTTCTTGTAGATGTTGTGATTTTACAAATTGAAGGTTTTGACCAGCCTGCCTTGAGCAATTCTATCCACACCATTTTTTCCAACAATATGTGCTCACTTTTGGTTTCTGGGTCACAGTTCAGTACCTCTCACAATATTTCAGATTTTTTCATTGTCATTATATTAGTTATGGTTATCTGTGATCAATGATCTTTTATGTCACTATTGTAATTGTTTGTGGGACACCATACACTCTGCACATATAAGATAGTGAACTTAATTAATATCATGTGTGTTCCCACTTCTTCAGCAACTAGCTGTTCTTCCATCTCTCTTCTTCTCCTCAAGCCTCACTATTCCCTGAGACACAACAATATTAAAATTAGGCCAAGTAATAACCCTACAATGGCCTGTAAGTGTTCAAGTGAGAAGAAAAGCATCATACATCTCTCACTTTAAGTCAAAAGCTGGAAATGATTAAACTTAATGAAGAAAGCATGTTGAAAGCTGAGAGAGGCTAAAAGCTAGGTCTCTTATAACAAACAGCCAACTTAGGAACACAAAGGAAAAGTTCTTGAAGGTAATTGAAAGTGCTACTACAGTGAACAAATGAACGATAAAGAATGTAAAACAGACTTGTTGCTGATATGAAGAACGTTTTATTAGTCTGGATAGAAAACCAAACCAACTACAACAAGGCCCAAATTATTTTCAATTATCTTCAGGCTGAGAGAAATGAAGTAGAAAAGTTGGAAGCTAGAAGAAGTTGGTTGATAATTTTTAAGGAAAGAAGCCATCCCAAAATAAAAGAAAAAGTGCAAGGTGAAGTAGTAGCATGTGCTGATGTAGAAGCTTTAGCACATAATCTGGAAAATCTAGCTAAGATAATAGATGAAGGTTGTTACACTAAACAAGAGATTTTCAGTGTAGATGAAACAGACTTATATTGAAAGGAGATGCTGTCTAGGACGTTCATGGCTAGAAAATAAGTCAATGCCTGGCTTTAAAGCTTCAGTGCACAGGGTGACACTCTTGGTAGGGGCTAATCCAGCTGGTAAATTGAAGTTGAAGCCAATACTGATTAACGATTCTGAAAATAGTAAAAATTGTGCTAAATCTACTGTCCCTGTACTCTATAAATGGAGCAAAGTCTGAATGACAGCATATCTGTTAACAGTATGGTCTACTGGATATTTTTATCCTGCTCTTGAGACCTACTGCTCAGAAAAAAAAGAGTCCTTTCAAAATATTGCTGTTCATTGACAATGTACCTGAACACCCAAGAGTTCTGATGGAGATGAACAAGGATATTCGTGTTTTTAAGCTCGTTAACACAACATCCATTCTGTAGCCTCTGAATCAAGGAGTAATTTCAACTTTCAAGTTTTATTACACAAGAACTAAACATAGTAAGATTATTGCTGCCATAATGACTCCCTTGATGAATCTGGGTAAAATAAATTGAAAATCTTCTGGAAAGGATTCACCACTCTAGATGACACTAAGGACATTTGTGATTCCTGGGAGGAGTCCAAAATATCAACAATAACAGGAGTTTAGAAGAAGTTGAGTCCAACTCTCACAGATGACTTTGAGGGGTTTAACTCTTTAGTGGAAGTAAATGCGGATGTGGTGGAAACAGCAAGACAACTAGGATTAGAAGTGGAGCCTGAAGATGTGACTGAGTTGCTGCAGTTTCAAGATAGAATTTTAATGCATTAGGAGTTGTTTCTTACAGATGAGCAAAGAAAGTTGTTCCATGAGATAGAATCTACTCCTGGTAATGATGCTGTGAACATTCCTGAAATAACAACAAAGAATTTAGAATATTACAGAAACTGAATTGATAAAGCAGTGGCAGAATTTGGGTTTGAAAGAAGTTCTACTGTGGGGAAAAAGTTATCAAACAGCATCACATGCTACAAAAAAAAAAAAAAATCTTTCACGAAAGGAAAAATCAACCAATGTGGCAAACTTCATTGCTGCCTTGTTAGAAGAAATTGCCACAGCCACATTAACCTTAAGAAACCACCACCCTGATTGGTCAGCTGCCACCAACACTGGGACCAAACCCTTTACCTGTGAAAAATCACAACTTGATCAAGGAACAGATAATCCTTAGCATTTTAGCAATAAAGTATTTTAAAATTAAAGTATGTGCATTGTTTTTTAGACATACTTCTATTGCACACTCAGCTGCTTATATTGTAATGTAAACATGACTTTTTTATGCATTGGAAAAGCAACAAATTTATATGACTCATTTTATTGCAATGTTTGCTTTACTGCAGTGGTCTGGAACTGAATCTGCAATATCTCCAAGGTATGCCTGTATATCTTCATGTATAATAGGGAAGTAATTCTACTGATACAGGTATGGTAGAGCTTAGATAATGTCTCTTATATCAAGCATCTAGATTAGTAGCTGACTATCATCAAAATGAAAACTCATGTTTGGGAAATAATATTTCCAGTGTTCTATCTTGTTATTGGTAGGTGAGAGTGGTGGTGCACTTTCACCTCAAATTGTTTGATTTAAATAGTTGAAAAAATATAAACAAGTAAGGAGACAAAAGACAAATGTATTGCTTCTATGATGGCAATACGATCATATTTCTTCTGAGAGTGCTCTATGACCTTCCTCCAATCTAAGCAATATTTCCATTTTTACTAGAAGCCATAGAGAGATTCACACTGTTACCCTTCTTTCTGTCTTTTGGAAATTTGCAGTGATAATAAGCTGATTTAAAATCCTTACTTAATATCAAGAACAACTCTTCCTGTCAACATGGTAATAAAATGAACACTGAGGATGAAGAAAGAGAGAGAGAGAGAGAATGATAAAGTGCATTCAGTAAAACATAAACAAGTAAAGGATGTGGGCGCAAGGTATATAGGAAGTATTAATATTTGTACTCCTCTCACATATTTTGTCATGTTTGAAATAATTCAAAAGTAAGATGTAAGTAAACCTAAAAGAAAAACTAAAACTCCCTTTAGGAAACCTAAAAGTGAATAGATTCACACTTCAACAAACTTTTGATGATGTGTCAACAAGATGGAAAATAACCACAAAAGGAAAGCTGGAGATACAAGAAGAAATGTTGAGTGAAGAACGTGGAAAGCATGTAGATAAACCACAGAGTGTATGTGAAATAACAAAAATATGAAATTTGGGAAGAAAGGATATAATTAAAATATGGGACAATAAGTAAGACTAAATAGCAGGTGATTTGATTTTTATAATTCGAAGCTCCCTATGTTATATAAAGAAGGAATAGAGAAAATGATTAATGTAGACTTTAAATAAATCTGTTAAAATCTCATGGTAGCTATTAAAAGAATAAAGAGGGAAATAGAATTTAAATAAAAACTTCATGTAAAGGATGCAGAAAAAGTGATAAAAAGTAAAAGCGATGAAGCAAAATAGGAATATACATAAAAAGAAATAGGATGGTAATGAATCCAAATATAACAGCAATCCTAATAAATGTAAATAAATTAACTTTCTAGTTAAAGGTTAAATTCAATAAAAGATAAGATCCAGGATTATACTATCGAAGAATCACACATGAAAATAAAAACATGGGAAAACTTATACACAATGGATAAGAAATTAGGCAGCTTAAATATTAGTCAAAGGAAAGCTGGTGTATCTATATTAATATTATAGAGTGAAGTCTTTAAGGCACAAAGCATCACATAGAATGGAAAACATCATAAAACAATGATAATTATACACTCATTTCAACTTCGATGCCTCTAATAGCTTTCCTCAAAACATATGAAGAAGTCAGCAAACCCATCATACGAAGGAATACACAGTGTTCTCAGGTACGCACGGAGCTTCAGAGAAAACCGAACCACGTGGGGAAGACATAATGCACATATCAGCCAATTCCAAGGAATTATCAGACAGATATACTTCTCTAAGCACAACGAAGTTCAAAGTCAGAAAAAAACAATTTTTTTTGAAAAATTTGTAGATTTGGAAATAGGAAAGCATATTTAAAACATACAAGAAAGCAATAAAGTCTGAAAACAGATAAATTCAACAGTTAACTTAAGATATTAGGGAAAACATAAGAAACCCAAGCAGAAGAAATGCAATTATAAAAACCAAAAATAATAATGAATGAAATAGTAAATAGAGATACAGCAGATTAAAACAAAAAATTAACAAATCCAAAGGCTAATTCTTATATACTTAATATATGTGTGTGTCTAATCTACTCTCAATATTAAACAATTAATCCTTTCTTTCCTAAATATATATCAACAATGATTGTTATATTTTTTCTATTTTTATATTTACACAGGGAAATGTGATATTCACCATGTTTCACTTAGTGTTTTTTAACTCAGTATCATTTTTGAGGCCAATTTTGAGACCCATGTATATAGAGAGATACTTTATTCCCTTTAACTATTGCCCAGTAATATATAGAATAAATTTTTATCCATCTATCCCCCATTTGCTATCTACTAATAGTATTTCAAAGCACAACCCTGAATTTTCCTATGCATCTCTGTTACACGTTACCCTAAAGAGAAATGACAAGCTTTTTAGGGAAGTGGCATACTCAATTTCCCTAAATGTTGGCAAATTGATTATTTAAATGGCATTTAGCAGAAAATCTAACAAAACATTTTTCTTCACATTAAAAAAGAAATCTTTAAATTGCTTCTTAGTTTCTATAAAAATGGAAGAGTGGAGAAGTATTCAGGGCTTTATGTTTTATTCAATTGGATCAATATCCTCCACAATTCTGTGAATCATCTTTTTAAAAAATTTGTAAAACTTAAGACAATATTTTATAGTTTTGCTCCACATTATTTGAAATTTAGAAGCTTTTATTTCTAATTAGATTGCTATGACATTGAGTGTCTGTGTGTGTGTGTGTGTGTGTGATTGGTATGTATATAAATTATCTACTACATGCAAGATATAAAAATATGATAAAGTGTTTGGACCTTACCCTTAGAAAACAATATCTCAATAACTGTGGTGTGGCTGAGATGATGTTCAGGTATCATCTCATATTTGCCTACATTTCTAAGTTTATTTCTACATTGCCAAGTTTGTCACTATAACATGGCCATTTCTTCTATAGGAGGCAGATGCTCTTTAGGTGTGCCCATCATAAAACTAGTTTAATAAATCAGGACACATTGAAAATAAAATAAGCCTCAAGCATAAAGCAGGACCAATCCTTGAACAACGTGTATATTCAATATATACTCCATTGGCTTCAATAGTGAAAATATACTGTGAGCTGTCACAAAGTTGGTAGGCTCTGATCCCCAGCGGGTACTGTGCCTGTCCTTTGCATAACTAGAGGGATTGTTAGTCCTCTTTGCATACATCACGATTGTTAATAAAGTGGCATTTGTCAAAATGAGTAAACACCTGTTGCCATGGAAGGTGCCATAAGCAAGATTATAAAACAAATTGTTGTAGTTGGCTAGGAACCAGGAGGAAGATGAACACCAGAAGAAAAGGCATTCTTTCCTTAATTCCTCATACCCGTTTTACAATACATTGCATACAGTTGTTTATGCAGAACACAGGCTGTTTTCTTTTTTTCTGAAACCTCATGTAACCGATGGTATTTTAAATGAGCTCTAATACAAAATGCCTCACACACTGCTATCCTATGCCTCATTTAACCCATTATATGGGTTCCCTCTTGAAACATTTAGTCTTCATTTGTCTATTTTTCCTGTAACTTATTTTTAGGAATAGAAAAATCATGTCCTGAGAAGCACTGTCTTCTGGCACATATTTAAAATACCTAAGGGGGCTCAGGTAACATCAAGACCCTAGTAGGTGCAGACGGGTCCCCACCAATATCTCGGCATTTTATTTCAATTATTTACTATCTTTCAATATGGCCCACAGCATGAAGATTTTGCATATACCAGTTTATTTTTTAATTGAAAATTGAAATAATACCAATACTCATAAAAATATCCATTCAATTATATTCAGTAAACGGTCTTCCTCTTCATGCCAGTAGATATCTGTAACTCTTTCCCCAGGTTCCTTATTTAAAATATCTCTACCAAAAAAAGCAGACAGGCTTCAAATAACTGTCCGACATTGGAGAATGACAATATTTTTTCTTGTGAATTAGCATCCTAGCTAGGCACTGACATGAGATATACTGACATAGCTTTCCTGCCAAATCTCATTCTTGTATTGTTCATGAATAGATTCATTATTTTGGTATAAAGACTTTAAATATCAAGTTTAATTGAGCTTTGATATCACACTTCTTCAGAATTTTTTACTGAAGGATAAAGTTGTTCCTCTAAAAAGTACAGCCTGTCCTGAGCAGATGCATGCCATTAAAAAAAAATCACATAAATGTCTTCTTTTGGTTCTATCACAGCCTAACTTATGAATCCATGTTTATTGTGGTCGTGATTCAAACTAGTAAAATGGGGTATAATTTTTGTTTGTATTATAATTGCAATGCTCCTCATTTCTAGGTACCCCATACTGGCTATTCTCATGTTTTATGTGAATCACATGGTGTATTGACTAGCTCTGTGATCTTGGAAAAA
Source organism: Symphalangus syndactylus (assembly GCF_028878055.3). Classification (NCBI taxonomy): domain Eukaryota; kingdom Metazoa; phylum Chordata; class Mammalia; order Primates; family Hylobatidae; genus Symphalangus; species Symphalangus syndactylus. The sequence continues at coordinate 154,502,632 of NC_072425.2, forward strand.
ATCACTAACTGCAAAACGTTCTCTCATTTTTTCTGCCAATCCCATTCTGTGAAGAGGAAAATGTAAGACTATGTGTGCAAAAATTCTAAGACACTGTGAGTCCAAAGAAAATAGAGAATAGATTTTTAAGCTTGAGAACAGAAAGCATTTGTGATTATTAAGACTGAATTCTTGTGACTTTGAGTCAGAATGGCTTGTTTTAGTTGGAAGTTACCTTCTAGATCCTTATTCTCTGATTATATGCAATTTGGAAATGTCCTACATAAAAACTGCTGCCTAACTTGTCACCTGGTTTTCTTCCAATGCATGGAAAGAACTAGAAGCCCTGCAACAAATGGATTGTGTGCACCATCTGGCCATTTTGTGTCACATACTAAATTTTAAACTAAAAATGCCTTTCTTCTTCCAATACTAGAACATAAGAAATTTGCGATCTTTTCTGGCTTGCTGTATAACTTAATTTAGTTGTTAATATAAGTTGTTGATGGCTAAAATGGTGTAAAATGCAGTTATGCATAATTTTTAGCTTCAAAGTCACAAATTCTGTCACTTTATTATGGAGGAATTGCAAATATCTCTAGGGTATAAACTCAGCCTGATTTCTGGATATCTGTTTTTTTCTATTTGCAACTTCAAATATGTGTGTAACACCATTGCGAACTCTCAATTTTGTTAGGTATCTTTTAAGTATATATGAGAAGTTAACATATGCATATTTTATATAATTTTTACATGTAAGTGCATATGAGTTGCTCTGAACTTTGAGAAACTAAACTGTCCAGAAAGGTATGTTTTTACATGTAGCCATTTGTAATTTGGTAACCACAGGAAATGTAAATCTGAAAATAACTATAAAACAGTTAAGGGTAAGTATATAGTGTGATTCTTTTCCTTATCTAATATAAATTTTTAAAGCCACAGGAAAAGGAGCCAAAGACTGGACTATAACAGGTTTGGAGGCTATGGATACATAGAATGATACCAATTTATGGAAATACAGATTGATATTAGCTCATGTTATTGAGGGCCTACTCTTTGCCTTATTTTTTATGTATGTATGTATGTATGTCTTTATTTCTGTATTTATTTTTAGAGACAGGGTCTCACTCTGTGGTTCAGATTGGAGTGCAGTAGCGCGATCACAGCTCACTGCAACCTTAACCTCCCAGGCCTAAGCAATCCTTCTGCCACAGCCTCCCAAGTAGCTGGGACTACAGGCACGTGCCACTGCACCCAGCTAACTTTAAAAATATTTTGTAGAAACTGGGTCTTTCCCTGTTGCCCAGGCTGATCTTGAACTCCCGGGCTAAAGCGATCGTCCCACCTGGGCCTCCCAAATTGCGGGGATTACACGCACAAGCCACCGTGCCCAGCCGCCATTGCCTTTATACATATTACCTCATTTAAATACTCATTTTTCCAATGGAAGGAACTGGAGCTTAGATAAATTCTATACCTCTCAAAATAACACCACGTGGATTTTTTAAAAAATCTTTAAGCATTTACCTACTTATTTATTTGGCTAATGGGAAAAAAAAGCTTCCAGTCGCAAACATCCCCCGTCACAAACATCACGATCCATGATGATAGAGCAAAATCAGATATGCTAAATATAGCCAAATGTATTGCATACAGTAGGTCATCAATACATGCTTATTGAATTAATTAAAATCCAACTTGAAAAGGAAATTGACCCTGTCAAATATTTGTATATTTTATCTCATCAAATTTAGTTGTGTGTGAGCCAAAGAAAACATATAAAAAGTGTTTTATTTTGCAGGGACAGATGTACAAAATATTATCTAATTTTAATATACTAAAGGCATAGTTATAGTTTTCCTTTAAACATCATTTTGACCTTAATGATGTGACTTACTATTTTACCCTCCAAAAACAGTACACTTTATAATTATAATTGCTGGAACATGCCACTTTCTAGAATTATGAAAAATAATTCGCTACACATAAAGGCTTTATTTTGGAATGAATAAATGAATTTTGGCTGTCATCCTAATTTGTGCCTCCCAAAAGATTGGTTTCCTACCTCTAGATAGAGAGAAAATAAAATTTAATCTTTAAGAATTCACATTTCTTGTTTGGCAAGAGTTTGTATTGCTACTAATTAGCTGAAATAGAAATTAAAGAATCTCGGCTACATTGAACAACTGGGCTTTGAATGTCTAAAACTGTTTCCTCAGAAGAGAACGGGTGATGTCATTGCATCAAGTCACTGGGCTGAATTGCTGAAAGGGAGATGCATGGAAGCAATATTGTATCCTCAACATTTCCATTGAGGAGCACAATGTCTCCATATACACTATTACCAGTTTCCCTTCAGAATTTTCTCTATGTCTGCTTTTAATTATCCCAAATTCATTTATCCCCAATATTTAAGTTCCCGCTCCCTCTTCCCCTATATTTCCCCTTGAACCTATCTTTTCTGTATCCATTGCAGAGAGATCACTTCGTTGTAACTGAATACAGATCTGAATGCTTACCACTTGCAGAGTCCAATTCACAAGAGTGAGGTCTGCTAGAAAGAAAGGGATTTTACTAAACAAAACTAGTAAAGGGGATGTGGCCGGATTCCCATTCAAACCAACCACTTCAATTTTGGGGGTGAGGGTAGGGGTTTAAGTGTGGAAAAATTGATAAGGAAGGCGCGCAAGAATTGTGCTGAGTACAGTGTCTGTGTGTTTGGCTCTGGTGGCTATTTTGTGTCTCAGTCCTCCTGAATCACGAGCTGGCAGCATCTCAACAATGGCGGGGTTGTTGACTAGCCAGCCACCTTGCAGTAATCTTGGGAATTTTGCAGCTGAGTCTCCAAGCTTCCTTTGTCAGACTCAAGATTAGCCCCTGCAACTTCTAAGAAGGCATATAGACGACAGCATACAATTAGATAAATGTGAAGGGAGTATACATGGTAGGAAAGGGGGGGAAATGGAGTCTATTTTATGGCTAAGAGTAAAGGCTTCTACAGTTTTCTTCAAGGTTTTATCTTGAAACCCAAGATTAAGAAAAATAAAATGCATTTTGAAGTTAAACTATCTGGTTTTTTAATGATTTATAGCTCTGGGGGTCTTCTCTTTTCTAAATATCCCCAAGCCCTAGGATGGATTTTGGGCAATATTTTGTACTAAATATGTGAGTTCAAAATGAGATATTTATTTACCTTGTACTTTATGTTGCAAATTCCCTAAAACTGTAATTTTAACAATCTACACGTTTATATTTATATGATGGTTTTGTTAATTTCATTTCAACACTTTTCTCCAACAAGTGGATTTATACAAAACTGACCATGTGAATCTTCTTCAGCATCCCCCTTCAACATCTTAATAGGATAAAATGAATCATAATTTTAAACTACATTTCTTAATTTAAAGAAAAAAATTATGTGGACATAGTCACATTCAAGGTGAGCATCCAGCAAACAGTAAATCAGGCAGGTGGTTATGTTGGGAAATGGTAGCAAAACATTTACAATTGATGCCATATGGCTTTCAGCCTAGTAGGGCCAACTAGCTGTGTTCAATGACTCTGGGGAAATTAAGCTGTTTGAAGGTCATCAATGCTAATTCTAAACCTCTGGTGCAGTGACAGGAAGTTTGCAGCAATATGCAGGGAAACCATCCCTCCAACTGAGTGGATAAGACTCCCTCATAAGTGGACCGAGGATTGTTCTTGTTGGGCCTGTGCTCTGATTTGGAGACAAAGAACCAGGTATAACCGCTATTGCTGCATATACACAGCAGGCAGTAACGTATATTCTGATCCTGTCATTGTCTTTCTTAAACTGACCAGGAGTCCTTATCATAAAGTTCAAATCCCCTTCCATTATCTTCCTGTTTGAGCTGATACCACTGTCCTCTGGACTAAGACCCAGGCACATTAAGTTTCTAAGTTGACATTTTTAATTGTTTTAAAGACATATTTGGAGAATTTTTTAATGCACAAGTATATGTCCAGCTCAAATAATTCCACTTTCAATGTGCTTTCCAGGGTTTTTTGAATGCCATTGAGAAATTACAGTACATATAAAGAAAATAGAAAAGAAATAGTAATCACTGAATCACTGATTAGCGAAAAAAAAAACAGCAAAAGCTGAAGCTTTTCAGCAATTAAGTTCACGAATTTTCAGTAAATAACTCAAGTGAAAAAAATTAATTTATCTACTTGAAAATGGCTAATGCAGAGTCAAAGATTAAAATGTTGGAAATAAATTTTCTTCTTACAAGCCAACCTTTAAGGAAAATATTATTGAACTCTTCTGGAACACAAAATCTTTGCAACCAGCACTATTATGTATCTTATCCACTTACATTAAACTAAAACTATATATGCATGAGGGAATGTTTCTTCAAATATTAACCATAAATAGAAATTAGAAAAATGTATAAAATTAGGTTGTATATTTCACTCCTAAGATTTTCTAGACTGGGTTTTCTGAAAGATGCAACACCATTCTCTTGATATTCTACAAATAAAAACACGCTACCCCAGAGCATTGGGTTCAGAACGTGCTACCCCAGAAGATGGCACCTTCACATTTGAGAAAATCACAAAGGACAAAGGTCTCTGACCTTCTCCAATCCTTCTTCTCTGAAGCAAGCTGTAAAAGAATCTGATCTTCAGCTGGGTGCGGTGGCTCACGCCTGTAATCCCAGCACTTTGGGAGGCCGAGGTGGGTGGATCACGAGGTCAGGAGATCGAGACCATCCTGGCTAACACGGTGAAACCTCGTCTCTACTAAAAATACAAAAAATTATCCGGGTGTGGTGGCAGTGCCTGTAGTCCCAGCTACTCGGGAGGCTGAGGCAGGAAAACGGTGTGAACCCGGGAGGTGCAGCTTGCAGTGAGCGGAGATCACGCCACTGCCCTCCAGCCTGGGCGACAGAGGAGACACTGTCTCAAAAAAAAAAAAAAAAAATCTGATCTTCCTCTGAAGTATGTGATAAGAGCCTCATGTGCCTCATATCTGGAGACAAGGAATGTCACACTGGGACACAGAAAGTAATATGAACAAACAGGCCTTGCTAAGTTCCCCCAGCTTATTACCATTAGATCATACTCCCTCTGTTCAATCATGCTTCCTCATGACTGTCTACTCCCCATCCAACCTAAGCATAAATATACATAGATTTCGCCATTTCTTTGGGTCTTCATTTCTGAAGGTCCACATGTCACATAAAATTTACATTAAATAAATATGTACGCTTTTCTGTTGTTAAACTGTCTTTTGTTATAGGTGCTTCAGCCATGAACCTAGTGATGGATGAGAAAAAAAAATCCCTTCTACCCTACACTAACAAGGAAGGACGAGAGAGAGAATTCTAATTTCTTACCATAGGTATTCAATGTGATGAGAGGGTGGTCATTTGATGTATAAAATTAGGAATTCATTCTAAAACATGTTTGAAACTTTTGTGTTTAGTTTATTGCAGAGGAAGGGGCAAGTTTGGTGCTCCAAATTCCTGTTTTATTTGCCATCATAGAAAGGATTTCAATTTGCAAGACACTTCACAAAATTCTGATTTTTTTTTCACTTTAAATGTGGTATTGTGGTTACTGTAATGAGGTGGCATCGACACTGCTAATACTTACCCTTTGGAGTTTACCCCAAGGCTTTACCATAAGACATCATCCAGATCACTGTGCTTTCTTTTAAAAAACAAGTCTTTATTAAAAAAGAAAAGCACAAACTAGACCATCACAAATAGAAATTAGTAATAGCCAGAAACGTATTTAGCAGCGATATTTTTTTCTTTTTTTTTTTTTTTTAACAGTCTTGCTCTGTCTCTCAGGCTGGAGTGCAGTGGCGCGATCTCGGCTCACTGTAACCTCCACCTCCCAGGTTCAAGCAATTCTCCTGCCTCAGCCTCCCAGAGTAGTTGTAACTAGAGGTATCCACCACCACACACAGGTAATTTGCATATTTTTAGTGGAGTTGGGGTATCACCATGTTGGCCAAGCTGGTCTTGAACTCCTGACCTCAGGTGACCCGCCTACAAAAGTGCTGGGATTACAGGAGTGAGGCACTGCGCCCAGACTTATTTAACATCAGTTTTAAACATTGTTGACATATTGCAGTATCTTTCTAATTTTCTCTAAAATCCTTAATTAATTATATAATGTGATTTTTGAAGAATTCTTATATACATTAAGATAAAGTTCAAGAAGGCCATTAGCAAAGGATTTTAAAAAGAGTAGTTTTTTTACAAAGATTTTCCATTTTAAACAGATTTTTCTTATGAAATAAATTTCTCCATGTCTTTTAAAAATACGAAACTTGGCTCCCATTAAATATGCTCATTTTTAGTTACCCATGGGATACCCTTACTTATCTATGATAACAGACACTTGTCATAATTTCCTGTATACTCCTAATGTCAGAGGTATGTTTACAAGTGGTATCATTTACTTCTGGATTTCATTTCCAGCTATTTAACTTCCAGATTCATGAAAAAGCATTTTTAAGATTATCTCTGAAAAAAATACCTGCTTTTTATTTACTCAAAATATATCTACACTTAACATAAGTACACTTTGGATAAGCAGTTATTTTTAGTCAAACCTTTTACTAAGATAAGTATATGACAACATAAATAATGGAGGATATCCATGTGTAGCTAAAAGTGAAAATATTTACTTTACCTGGAAGCTGTTTTTTTTTAAAAAAAAAACCTGAAATAATTGATTTCATGCAAAAAAAAGTGCTAAAAGAAAAATGCGTAATCTCTGTATGATAAAAACATTTTCTCGAGCTGTGCAAATGACCTTGTTGATTTTTATTTTATCTAAGAATGATTTTAATATGCAATAATACAACTTACAGCAACATATAACAATGCATTTAATAGTAATGCACAAAAGTAACAAAGCAATGCAGATAAAAATGTTATACTGAACTCATCATTTGACATACTTCATGTATTAGAAAAATTTGCTGAATAATGTCAATTATCAAAACATGTAGCTGCTATGTAGTCCCTTAAAAACTGATATTTCCAGCATGTATATAATACACATATAAGTATATTCGTGTTGAACATAGTTTTAATACTTTTTATATTTTTTTAAAAAGAAATTGTATGTCTTTTGTTCAAAACCACTATAACTTACTTGACCTGTGTGTGATTTTTATTTTCCATTAAAATATTTAATTTCCAATATAGTTTGGATGCAGGACAGTCTGCATTTTAGGAAGCAAAAAAATAGATTTTAGAAAGGTAAAATATCAAAGCCAGTTTTGTAGTAATAGTGATGTCTAAAAGTTAAAATAGCAGTAGCTGTCATTAAATGAGCACCTACTATATTTCAGGCACTAAACTAGATTCTTATAGACTCTTTAATGTTAATATCATACTTTATAAGTGTGAAATTTTAGACTGCAAAGTACATAACTTGCTAAAAGTCACAGATGTAATAAACCATCAATCCAGAATTTGAACTTAAATCTTTTGGCTGCAGAGAGGAAAACAAAAGAAGGGTAGGTAAATAGCTAGATGAATCCGTTGACTGACAGTCGTATCAGCTTCCCTTTACTGAATGCTGATCTCATCACACCAGCATAACTTTGTAAAATGTGTTTATTATTTCTATGTCCAAATTGAGTGATTTAAAGCTAAAAATGATAAGAAATTGTGTCCTTGATGGCAGCTATCACTGGAAGATCCAGAATTTAAACCAATATTTCACTATCCAGTATTCCTCATTTCAAAGCACTCAGGCTTTCTGCTATCACTTACAATTTCCACTTCAAGTAACAAATTCAAATATAATCAGTACAAAGTTTATTCTACCCTGAAAATGAAATGTATAATATTCAAGAACAACTTGATGATTCAGATCTGAGAAAACATAGTACTCTCAAAGTGACAAATACTGAATAAATAAATATTACCTCTGTATTGGATGTCTAAAAATGCGTAAGGACAAGACACTTCAAGCTGGAAAAATTAGAGTGCAACCAAAAGACAGTGGAGAAACCAAACATAGCTGGTCACATATGTATTTTTGTAACGATGTTTAAGTCTGGGAGTCTTGTTTCTTAAGCGAACATTTATTTTGTTGTTAGCCAGAAGTTTATATCTCCCTAGATTATGTAAAATACTGAATAAAGAAATATGAAAACTTTATTTTTGGTTGTGTCATCAAACAATGCCTTACATATTTGAATGACTACATTTTCAAAAGCTGCCAAACTTTAATTTCTTCAGTTAGTATCTCTATATCTACACATATTCAACATTCAAAGTAAGGAATCTTGTAGTGTGTGTTATATTGTTCAAGTATTGATCATTTTGTTGCAACTCTGGAAACACTTTTTAGCCCCTGAAGCCTGAATTAGGGGTATCTATATAGAGAGGAAATTATTGGCTTATCAAAAGTGTGCCTAGATTCTGTAGGTCAAGTCTATCCATCATAGACTTCCTAAAAGGTGGATTAGATTTGAAGCTCTCCCAATTTATTTTGTTATGGTTTATTGGCACATTCATTTTGCACAACTGTTTATACAAAATAAATGGCTGCTCATATCTTAAGCCCCTCCATTAGTGGAGTCCAATTCACCATGTAAGATAACAAAAACATAGGAATCTTCAGTTCCTACTGCTACCATTACAGAAGGCTCAAGCTGTAGAATATTTGATGCTTTCTGCTCTCAAAGTTCTGATCCAATCCTTTCTCTTACATAACATCTGTCCATGTCCTTGCTCAGAGGGACCCAGTGCTCCTTCAAAGATTCCTTTATTGTGGTGAAAGTTTAATTTCTTACTAATATTCATTCAAATGCAATGCATGTATAGTTCCATTCAGTCTGTGCTGCTATAATGGAATATAAGAGACTGGGCAATTTGTAGAGATTCTTCATGGTTCTGGAAACTGGAAAATCCAAGATGCAAAGGCAAGTATCTGGTGAGGACCTTCTTTCTGTGTCATCTCATGGTGGAAGGTGAGACAGCAGGAGATTGAACTCCCAGCCTTAAGTTATTTTAAATCAGCATGAATCTGTTCACAAGGCTTCTGCCTTCATGACCTAAACACCTCCCATTGGGCCCCACCTCCCAACAGTGGTTCATTGGATTATGTTCCAACACATGCCTTTTGGAGGGACACAACCAAACGATAATTATATATAACAGCATTTTCTAAGTGTTCATTTTGATGATTTTTGACAAATGTTTACAGTAGTGTAACAACCACTTCAATGGAGACATTTCATCCTAAAAATTCCCTTCTTCTATAGATTCAATTTTTATATTCTTCCGAAATTTTATGCTGAAATCTAATACCCAATATAACGGTATTGGGAGTTGGAGGCTATGGAGGGTGATTAGGTCATAAGAACAGAGACTTAATCAAAGGAGATAGTGCTTTTTATAAGAGACCCTGGAGATATCCCGTCCTTCTACAATGTGAGGAGACCAAAGAATGACAGCCACCTCTGAATCAGGAAGTGAGTCATTACCAGGCACTGAATCTGTCAGTAACTTGAATTTGAACTTCTAGTCTCCAAAACTGTGAAAAATGAATTTTGGTTGTTTATAAACTACCCAGTCTATGATATTCTGTTACAGCAACCTAAAGTACTATGTTACCTAGTGCCCCTTAGTAATCAGTCCTCACCCCCAACCTGACACCTAGCCCCTGTCTACCCCACTCAGATTTGGGTGGCTACAGTTTTGGCTATTAAATAATGTCACAAAAATTGAATCATATACTATGTAGCCTTGATTGTTTTTTATTGAGTTTACTTAATGCGTTGGAGATTTATTCATGCTGTTACATATGTCTATATTGTATTTTTTTTATCGCAAACTAGTGTTCCATTTGATTATACCTTTACTAATACATGGGCCTCTGGATTATTTCTAGTTTAAGGCCATGCAAATAAAGTTGCTATAAACATTAGCAAATGGGTCTCTGTATGAATATGCTTTTATTTCTCTTGGGTAAACATCCAGGAATTGATAGTTGAGTCATGTGATAAATGTATATTTAAATTTAAAAGAAACTTCCCTATTGTTATCCAAAGCAACTATACCACTGATGTTTCTACATATCCTCATCAGTACTCCGTCTTCTGTGATTTGATTATAGCCATCCTAGTAGCTGTATAGGGCATCTCATTGCAGTTTTAATTGCGTTTTCCTAATGACTAGTGGCGTAAAGCAAATTTTCACTGCTTATTTGCCATTGGTATATACAGTGCTTCCACGTTCTCCATGAGGGAATAGTTCTAGAACCCTGATGGATGCCAAAATCCAGAAGTGCTAAAATTCCAACATTGGTCCTGTATAACCTGGGAAAATTAAAACTGAGCCCTCTGCATCCTTGGGCTGCCCAATCTGGGAATACTGTATTTTCTATCCATAGTTGGTTGAATCTGTGAATGTGGAGCTTGTACACATGAAAGGCCAACTGTATTTTTTGAAAGTCCAGTTTTTAGTCTGTTTCTACCAGTTATAAAAATTTCCAGTTCGCATATATGGAAACTGTTTTTATGTGGATGGCTGAGGATTCTTTTGGAAAAACATACTGTCAAGAAAAGAACATAGGGATTATAAGCATGACTTTATAGCAAAATCTGATTTTTTAAAAAGGAATTTTTATTAAAATGTCTAAAAACACTGGGGCCCTGTTGACATCACTTGGATACCCGGCTGGTATAATCTATGACAGTATAAAGAGCCTCTCTACGTATTCTTGCATGGAATATGAGATGTTGAGGACTTTGGCATGTTGGTAGTTATGTCCACTGGTATTTATTTAGGCAGAGTATGGGGGGCTGCCAGGATTAAGAGAGGGCATAGGGTCAAGTGTGCATCCTGAGAAGCCATAAACAGAAAGTGTAACCTAGTAAACCGTGCAGTTCCTGCAGGAATCTGGCAGGAATGGGACACAGTGGGCCCAGCATGGTCTACCAACCCCCTGCTGAATCCTTGAAATGCCTTCTGAAAACCTCCAGAAAGAAAGGATAGAGTACTACATGGAGGGTTGAAGGTTCTGGTTTCTCCTGGCTCTTGTTTCTGTTTACGATTTGTAGCTGTAGTACTTTCCTGGGACTGCCCTAACAAAACAGCGCACAGTGGGTGGCTTAATCAGAAGTGTACTGTCTCAGAGTTCTGGAGGGTAGAAGTCTAAAATCATGGTGTTGAAAAGGTGGCTCCTTCTGAGAGCCAAAAGGAAAAAGCTTTCCAGAGAAGTCTCTCTCCTAATGTCTTGCAGCTTTGGGTGTTTCTTGGTGTTTTAGTCTGTTCTCCTGCCGCTCATGAAGACATACCAGAGACTGGGTAATTTATACAGAAAAAGAGGTTTACTGAACTCACAGTTCCATGTGCTGGGAAGGCCTCATAGTCATGGCAGAAGACGAAAGGCTCATTTCACATGGCGGCAGGCAAGAGAGAATGAGAACCAAGCAAAGAGGAGACCCCTTATCAAACCAACAGATCTTGTGAGACTCATTCACCACCACAAGAACAGCATGGGGAAAAAAACACCGTGATTCAATGATCTCTCATCAGGTCCCTCCCACAACATATGGGAGTTATGGAAGCTACAACCGTGATTCAATTACCTCCCCCAGATCCCTCCCACAACACATAGGAGTTACGGGAGCTAAGCCAGACCATATCGCTTGGCTTATCAATGGCATTCTTCCTGTGTCTTCACATCGCCTTCTCTGTATGCCTATCTTTCCCTGTGTCCACATTTCTCCTTTTTGAAAGGACAGAGTCATATTGGATTGGACCCATCCTAATGACCTCATCCTGACTTGGTCATCTGCAAAGGCTGTATTGCCATACAAGGTCACATTCACAGCTACTGGAATTACCGCCTCATTATTTGCTGAAGGTACACAATTCAACCCATAATACTGTCAGTCTAGTAATTGTGCCCTTTTAGGTAATTTCTGTTTTCCACTCATAATTTAAAATGAAAGTATCTTGAAATTATAAAAGACAATAGTGCTAAGAGAAAATTTCCATCAACCTATGATTTTAAACTCTTCAAAGTGCTAAGAGAAAATATCCATCAATCTATTATTTTAAACCTTTCTAAATTATTAAGAGTAAGATATATAAAATAAGATAATTTTCAGGACAGCCATGGTTGTTCATGCCTGTAATCTCAGCACTTTGGGAGGCTGGGGAGAGCAGACTGCTTGAGCTCAAGAGTTCAAGACCAGCCTGGACAAGATGGCGAAACTTCATTTCTACTAAAAATACAAACAATTATCCTGGGGTGGGCGTGGTGGCAAATGCCTGTAGTCCCAGTTACCCAGGAGGCTGAGGTGGGAGACCTGCTTGAGCCCAGAAAGTCAAGGCTGCAGTGAACCATGATTGCACCACAGCACTGCAGCCTGGGTGAAAGCCTGAGACCCTGCCACAGACACACACACACACATTCAAATAAATGATTGAGTTTACATACCAAAGAGCACCAAAACATAAGCTTCAATGAGAAGAAAAGAGTGAGATCTAAGTGGCACTGAGTTATACAGAAACTTGAAAACACGTTGGTGTATCTAAATAATCAATAACCAAAGTAACAGCAATAATAACATTAAGGATAATGACTATTTAGCTTGGAACTTAAAAAACAAAACATAATTATATTTACAAGTTGCAATAACATAAAAACTGGAAGAGATGATCATATCTAAAATTTTCTATAGCCCTTAAATTGTTCAGGTAGAAGGAGATGATTGATTCAAGTTGTACTTTGTTAATGCAACCTTGTGCTTCATTAGTGCTAATGCACTTTATTCAACATTTAATAACTAAAGAGCAATGAAAAGCGACACAGATTAAATAGAAAAGGAAATATACAAACAACACACCCCCGAAAAATATGCAATCAAGTCAATGAAAAGCAGAAAACAAACGAAAAAAGTAAAGAAGTAAAAATACAGTGAAATTTTATTAAAGATGCAGAAATATATCCATATATGTCAAAATCATATTTAGTATGAATAGATTAAGTTCACTATTAAAAGACAGAGAGTACAAGCTATAATGACAAAGGATTTTTAAACGCTGAGGGATATAAAATGATATGCCAAAATTTAGATTGTATAGTAACATTAATATCTCATTAAATATGCTAGAGCAAAATCTGAAATATATTCAAAAATTAACTTTGGGAGCCCGAGGTGGGTGGATCACGAGGTCAGGAGATCGAGACCATCCTGGCTAACATGGTGAAATACCGTCTCTACTAAAAATACGAAAAATTAGCCAGGCATGGTGGCAGGCGCCTGTAGTCCCAGCTACTAGGGAGGCTGAGGCAGGAGAACAGGGTGAACCTGGGAGGCGGAGCTTGCAGTGAGCCGAAATCGTGCCCCTGCACTCCAGCCTGGGCGACAGAGCCAGACTCCGTCTCAAAAAAAAAAAAAAAAAAACGCTTTCCAGTTGAAATATCTTTATAACGTAATATTGAATTCCCATGGCTAAGGAAAAATAATTTTATAATTAATCAGGTCTAAATAAAATAAATTAAATACTGAAAGGGCAAAAAATTATCTTAAAGCTTTTACACTTCAATGCTCAGTTTTGCTGTGAACCTAAAACTGTTTTAAAATTAAAGTATGTTAAATAGAAATAATTATTTGGGGGACATTTAATGTTTCTTGATTAACCCTTGGACTTGTAGAGATTTTAGCTTAGAACAGGCATAAAAATTTTAACAATTGTTATTGTGAATAGAATAGAATATTGTTCTGAGAACAGTAAATATTTCTTGAGAATTTCGATGTGTCAGAGGCTGGAATATTTTCACATATTGTTTATCTCTTTTGTCTTATATACTATTTTGTCTTTAAAACAATCAGATGAGGAAAATGAGGCTCAGATAGCAACTAGCCTGACCCAAATCACACAGCTAGAAAGCAGAGGATGCAGGATTTAAACCCAGAACCTGTTTGACCATTCACTACACTCTACCACCTCCAAGGAACGTGGTGCGTATATGATACTTGAGGACATATCAACAATCACGACTAAGGTTTATTAAAACGGTGGAGAAATGAAGACAATGTTGAAAGAGAAAGAGTTCTAAGCCAACCACAATTAAAGTCTGAGTATGAAGAAGTCCTGCAAAATATTTAACAATTTTACAAATGAAGAAGATGAGGCTAAGAGAGAATTCATTGCTTGCCTTATCGGACCTCACAGAAGTTACTGGCCGAGAATCAAGGAAAGCCAACATAAACATCTACATGGCACTCGGACTTTTTGTCAGAGATACATGTGTCCAGTCAGAGCCTCTTCAGATTTAAGTGAATACCAGTGCTTTGAGTCTTCTAAATTATCACTGTTTAGATGCCTTATGTAATTTATACCAATAATTAGGTGCAGCCCAGCTTTGTATAGTTTGACTACAGAAACTTGACATATTTCATGCGAAAATAAACTGCTGCCTCTTCCACAGTCATGGATGCTGACTCATGAAAAGATTTGAGGTAACTTACTCACATCTGTTTGCTTCACAACAGTTTTTTATAATTTCTATAAAGACACATGCACACGTATGTTTATTGCAGCACTATTCACAATAGCAAAGAGTTGGAACCAACCCAAATGTCCAACAACGATAGACTGGATTAAGAAAATGTGGCACATATACACCATGGAATACTATGCAGCCATAAAAAATGATGAGTTCGTGTCCTTTGTAGGGACATGGATGAAACTGGAAAACATCATTCTCAGTAAACTATCGCAAGGACAAAAAACCAAACACCGCATGTTCTCACTCATAGGTGGGAATTGAACAATGAGAACTCATGGACACAGGAAGGGGAACATCACGCTCCGGGGACTGTTGTGGGGTGGGGGGAGGGGGGAGGGACAGCATTAGGAGATACACCTAATGCTAAATGACGAATTAATGGGTGCAGGAAATCAACATGGCACATGGATACATATGTAACAAACCTGCACATTGTGCACATGTACCCTAAAACCCTAAAGTATAATAAAAAAAAAAAAAAAAAAAAAAGAAAACATAAAAAAAAAATAAAAAAAATAAAAAAAAAAAAATAATTTCAAGAGTAAGTGTGATAATGAATACTAAGCAGAAAAAAAAGCCATATACATTTGGCTCAGACTGAAAGTCAAATTCAAACATCATCAGAAATGCTTCTATAGAAGATGAATGGAATAAGTAATTGTTGGATCAGGAACCCCTAAAGACACTGAACTGTTTTCCGTTTTCAAGCACTGACATCATTCTGAAAGCAGAAGGCAGAGAGGGAGGCTCATGTTCCACATACTCATAAAGTTTATACATTTTAGGAGTTCAGAGAATTCATTTAATAAGAGAAATGGAAGCACTTTCGTTATGAAATCTGAAGTCCATCATGGCAAAATACTTTGCCCTGTATCACTTGGAAATGTGGAACGTGAGGACTTTAACTGGTATTACTACTCATCCAGCTAATAGTAACACGAAACACCTACTACAAATGGAAGACAAGTTTATGTAACTTGAAAAACGTCACTGATTTTTAATTTTGTATTTTATGCATATAATTTAGCATTTTCATCCTTATCCAAGGCTGCCATGGGTATTTTTTAGGAAATGGAATTTCTTGAAAAAACAGTCTGAAAAAATAAACTAAGCAACTTACATAAAATTAAATGGCATACTTCCTAAATACTGGATTAAAGGATATCAACATCTCTACAAAATTTATACTTTGGAAGAAATTAAGAATTAACTAAAACAATGTGTAGCTTTCAGGCTTAGAAGAAATAAAGGTTGTGTTTTACTGGTCATTATCTGAATTTCAGAATGCTGAGGCTCTTAAGAAGTTTATATAGACATTGAAGGGACACAAGAAACACACAAAGCACCCAACTTATTTTGGACACTAGTAGACAAGGCATTTTAACGCATGTTATGTCCTAAATTTCCATTAACAACTCTAAAAATTATGTGCCAGAAGAGAATTTCCATGTGCTCCCGATAGGTTAGAGTGTGAAAAAAAACCTGTCCTCGGAACCATTTTTCCAATGTAATCACTTACTAGATAAACTTATATCCATTCTTGTGGGGTTCAACACTATCCACTTGGGCTGATCCTATTCTCTGCTTTCTATTCAAGACATTGTACAGCACTTCCCCTGCCTGTCTTGGATAAGATAATTAGTATACAATTAAATAAGCAAGCCTATTATTATCTCTCTCTGTATATGTGTGTATATTCCCTTAATTTAAAAATATAAGGTTCACTCATCCCTTTATCCCTAGCCAGTTACTGTCCCACATATCTTTATCATGCCATCCTAGTATGATAGAGCATCTGTTAGTTATCACTGCCATAACTTTTTATAACATACCACCTCCAAATTTAATAGCTTAAAACAATCACTTATTATTTTTCAAATGTCTATAGATTAGTTAACTGGTTCTGCCTATCTGAGCTGGGAGCAGTGGATCTTACACATGCATCGGTTTTCAGCTGGTGGGTCAGGCAGACATTGGTTGACATAGTTTGCCCTCAGCTGAAAGTATTCACCTGTGTTCTAATCTCTCATTCTTTAGCACACTAACCCAGGTATGATCTCACGGTGGAGGGAGAGGAGCCAGTGAGGAAGCAAAAATGCACAAGCACTTACTCCCGCTCCATCCCACATGTGCTCTGCCCCATTCCAGTGATACTCAATAACAAGATGTGAGCTTGTCAAGAAAATGGCATAGTTTCCTAGCAAAACCTCACTTTAAAGAGATTACTGGTATAAATCACTGTGTCTATGTATTCTGTAAAGTTATTCACTTGGTTGGTAAAATTTTCATGGAACTTGCATGTGTCTTTACCACACAGTGCAGTTTTACTACTGTTGAGAGTTCAGATCAATTATTAACTCTTAAGGACGGATATCAGTTAATAAGCTGAATACCAAATACTGCATATTAAATATATATAACTACAGTAATTTTAAAATTTTCAGACAGCTTTTTACTTTTTTGTCTCACTTCCTTTAATCAATTTTTTAAATATTTTGCTTTATTTTAAAATTGTGAAGCATTTAGAAAATATTTTGTTTTTGGGGGGTGGAGCCAAGATGGCCGAATAAGAACAGCTCCGGTCTCCAGCTCCCAGCCCCAGCGACACAGAAGACGGGTGATTTCTGCATTTCTGCTTGAGGTACCGGTTTCATCTCACTAGGGAGTGCCAAACAGTGGGTGCAGGACAGTCGGTGAAGCGCACTGTGCGCGAGCCGAAGCAGGGCGAGGCATTGCCTCACTTGGGAAGTGCAAGGGGTCAAGGAGTTCCCTTTCCTAGTCAAAGAAAGGGGTAACAGACGGCACCTGGAATATCGGGTCAGTCCCATCCTAATACTGCGCTTTTCCAACGGGCCTGGAAAATGGCACACTAGGAGATTGTGTCCCGCACCTGGCTCGGAGGGTCCTATGCCCACGGAGTCTCACTGATGGCTAGCACAGCAGTCTGAGATCAAGCTGCAAGGCGGCAGCGACGCTGGGGGAGGGCCGCCTGCCATTGCCCAGGCTTGCTTAGGTAAACAAAGCAGCCAGGAAGCTCGAACTGGGTGGAGCCCACCACAGCTCAAGGAGGCCAGCCTGCCTCTGTAGGCTCCACCTCTGGGGGCAGGACACAGACAAACAAAAAGTCAGCAGGAACCTCCTCACACTTAAATGTCCCTGTCTGACTGACAGCTTTGAAGTGAGTAGTGGTTCTCCCAGCACACAGCTGGAGATCTGAGAACGGACAGACTGCCTTCTAAAGTGGGTCCCTCACCCCTGAGCAGCCTAACTCGGAGGCACCCCCCCAGTAGGGACAGAATGACACCTCACTCGGCCAGGTACTCCTCTGAGACAAAACTTCCAGAGGAACTATCAGACAGCTGAATTTGTGGTCTCATGAAAATCCGCTGTTCTGCAGCCACCACTGCTGACACCCAGCCAAACAGGGTCTGGAGTGGACCTCTAGCAAACTCCAACAGACCTGCAGCTGAGGGTCCCGTCTGGTAGAAGGAAAACTAACAAACAGAAAGGACATCCACACCAAAAACGCATCTGTACATCACCATCATCAAAGACAAAAAGTAGATAAAACCACAAAGATGGGGAAAAAACAGAGCAGAAAAACTGGAAACTCTAAAAAACAGAGCACCTCTCCTCCTCCAAAGGAACACAGTTCCTCACCAGCAACAGAACAAAGCTGGATGGAGGATGACTTTGACTAGTTGAGAGAAGAAGGCTTCAGACGATCAAACTACTCTGAGCTACGAGAGGAAATTCAAAACAATAGCAAAGAAGTTAAAAACTTTGAAAAAAAAATTAGAAGACTGGATAACTAGTATAACCAATGGAGAGAAGGGCTTCAAGGAGCTAATGGAGCTGAAAGCCAAGTATCGGGAACTACGCGAAGATTGCAGAAGTCTCAGTAGCAGATGCGATCAACTGGAAGAAAGGGTATCGCTGATGGAAGATGAAATGAATGAAATGAAGAGAGAAGGGAAGTTTAGAGAAAAAAGAATAAAAAGAAATGAACAAACCCTCCAAGAAATTTGGGACTATGTGAAAAGACCAAACCTACATCTGATTGGTGTATCTGAAAATGATGGGGAGAATGGAACCAAGTTGGAAAACACTCTGCAAGATATTATCCAGGAGACCTTCCCCAATCTAGCAAGGCAGGCCAACATTCAGATTCAGGAAATACAGAGAATGCCACAAAGATACTCCTTGAGAAGAGCAACTCCAAGACACATAATTGTCAGATTCACCAAAGTTGAAATGAAGGAAAAAATGTTAAGGGCAGCCAGTGAGAAAGGTCGGGTTACCCACAAAGGGAAGCCCATCAGACTAAGAGCTGATCTCTCGGCAGAAACTCTACAAGCCAGAACAGAGTGGGGGCCAATATTCAACATTCTTAAAGACAAGAATTTTCAGCCCAGAATTTCCTATCCAGCCAAACTAAGCTTCATAAGTGAAGGAGAAATAAAATACTTTACAGAGAAGCAAACGCTGAGTGATTTTGTCACCACCAGGCCTGCCCTAAAAGAGCTCCTGAAGGAAGTACTAAATATGGAAAGGAACAACCGGTACCAGCCCCTGCAAAAACATGCCAAATTGTAAAGACCATCGAGGCTAGGAAGAAACTGCAGCAACTAACGAGCAAAGTAACCAACTAACATCATAATGACAGGATCAGATTCACACATAACAATATTCACGTTAAATGTAAATGGGCTAAATGCTCCAGTTAAAAGACATAGACCAGCAAACTGGATAAGGAGTCAGGACCCATCAGTGTGCTGTATTCAGGAAACCCATCTCACGTGCAGAGACACAAATAGACTCAAAATAAAGGGATGGAGGAAGATCTATCAAGTAAATGGAAAACAAAAAAAGGCAGGGGTTGCAATCCTAGTCTCTGATAAAATAGACTTTAAACCAACAAAGATCAAAAGAGACAAAGAAGGCCATTACATAATGGTAAAGGGATCAATTCAAAAAGAAGAGCTAACTATCCTAAATATATATGCAGCCAACACAGGAGCACCCAGATTCATAAAGCAAGTCCTGAGTGACCTACAAAGGGACTTAAACTCCCACACAATAATAATGGGAGATTTTAACACCCCACTGTCAACATTAGACAGATCAATGAGACAGAAAGTTAAAAAGGATATCCAGGAATTGAACTCAGCTCTACATAAAGTGGACCTAATAGACATCTACAGAATTCTCCACCCCAAATCAACAGAATATACATTTTTTTCAGCACCACACCACACCTATTCCAAAATTGACCACATCGTTGGAAGTAAAGCTCTCCTCAGCAAATGTAAAAGAACAGTAATTATAACAAACTCTCTCTCAGACCACAGTGCAATCAAACTAGAACTCAGGATTAAGAAATTCACTCAAGACCGCTCAAGTACATGGAAACTGAACAACCTGCTCCTGAATGACTACTGGGTACATAATGAAATGAAGGCAGAAATAAAGATGTTCTTTGAAACCAATGAGAACAAAGACACAACATACCAGAATCTCTGGGACACGTTCAAAGCAGTGTGTAGAGGGAAATTTATAGCACTAAATGCCCACAAGAGAAAGCAGGAAAGATCCAAAACTGACACCCTAACATCACAATTAAAAGAACTAGAAAAGCAAGAACAAACACATTCAAAAGCTAGCAGAAGGCTAGAAATAACTAAAATCAGAGCAGAACTGAAGGAAATAGAGACACAAAAAACCCTTCAAAAAATTTATGAATCCAGGAGCTGGTTATTTGAAAAGATCAACAACATTGATAGACCACTAGCAAGACGAATAAAGAAGAAAAGAGAGAAGAATCAAATAGATGCAATAAAAAATGAAAAAGGGGATATCACCACCGATCCCACAGAAATACAATCTACCATCAGAGAATACTACAAACACCTCTATGCAAATATACTAGAAAATCTAGAAGAAATGGATAAATTCCTCGACAAATACACCCTCCCAAGACTAAATCAGGAAGAAGTTGAATCTCTGAATAGACCAATAACAGGTTCTGAAATTGTGGCAATAATCAATAGCTTACCAAACAAAAAGAGTCCAGGTCCTGATGGATTCACAGCCGAATTCTACCAGAGGTAAAAGGAGGAACTGGTACCATTCCTTCTGAAACTATTCCAATCAATAGAAAAAGAGGGAATCCTCCCTAACACATTTTATGAAGCGAGCATCGTCCTGATACCAAAGCCTGGCAGAGACATAACCACAAAAGAGAATTTCAGACCAATATCCTTGATGAACATTGATGCAAAAATCCTCAATAAAATACTGGCAAACCGAATCCAGCAGCACATCAAAAAGCTTATCCACCATAATCAAGTGGGCTTCATCCCTGGGATGCAAGGCTAGTTCAACATACACAAATCAATAAATGTAATCCAGCATATAAACAGAACCAAAGACAAAAACCACATGTTTATCTCAATAGATGCAGAAAAGGCCTTTGACAAAATTCAACAACCCTTCATGCTAAAAACTCTCAATAAATTAGGTATTGATGGGACGTATCTCAAAATAATAAGAGCTATCTACGACAAACCCACAGCCAATATCATACTGAATGGTCAAAAACTGGAAGCATTCCCTCTGAAAACTGGCACAAGACAGGGATGCCCTCTCTCACCGCTCATATTCAACATAGTGTTGGAAGTTCTGGCCAGAGCAATCAGGCAGGAGAAGGAAATAAAGGGTATTCAGTTAGGAAAAGAGGAAGTCAAATTGTCCCTGTTTGCAGATGACATGATTGTATATCTAGAAAACACCATTGTCTCAGCCCAAAATCTCCTTAAGCTGATTAGCAACTTCAGCAAAGTCTCAGGATACAAAATCAATGTACAAAAATCACAAGCATTCTTGTACACCAATCACAGACAGACAGAGAGCCAAATCATGAGTGAACTCCCATTCACAATTGCTTCAAAGAGAATAAAATACCTAGGAATCCAACTTACAAGGGACATGAAGGACCCCTTCAAGAACTACAAACCACTGCTCAATGAAATAAAAGAGGATACAAACAAATGGAAGAACATTCCATGCTCATGGATTGGAAGAATCAATATCGTGAAAATGGCCATACTGCCCAAGGTAATTTATAGATTCAATGGCATCCCCATCAAGCTACCAATGACTTTCTTCACAGAATTGGAAAAAACTACTTTAAAGTTCATATGGAACCAAAAAAGAGCCCGCATCGCCAAGTCAATCCTAAGCCAAAAGAACAAAGCTGGAGGCATCACGCTACCTGACTTCAAACTATACTACAAGGCTACAGTAACCAAAACAGCATGGTACTGGTACCACAACAGAGACATAGATCAATGGAACAGAACAGAGCCCTCAGAAATGATGCCACATATCTACAACTATCTGATCTTTGACAAACCTGACAAAAACAAGAAATGGAGAAAGGATTCCCTATTTAATAAATGGTGCTGGGAAAACTGGCTAGCCATATATAGAAAGCTGAAACTGGATCCCTTCCTTATCCCTTATACAAAAATTAATTCAAGATGGATTAAAGACTTAAATGTTAGACCTAAAACCATTAAAATCCTACAAGAAAACCTAGGCAATACCATTCAGGACATAGGCGTGGGCAAGGACTTCATGTCTAAAACTCCAAAAGCAATGGCAACAAAAGCCAAAATTGACAAATGAGATCCAATTAAAGAGCTTCTGCACAGCAAAAGAAACTACCATCAGTGTGAACAGGCAACCTACAGAATGGGAGAAAATTTTTGCAACCTACTCATCTGACAAAGGGCTAATATCCAGAATCTACAATGAACTCAAACAAATTTACAAGAAAAAAACAAACAACCCCATCAAAAAGTGGGCAAAGGACATGAACAGACACTTCTCAAAAGAAGACATTCATGCAGCCAAAAAACACATGAAGAAATGTTCATCATCACTCGCCATCAGAGAAATGCAAATCAAAACCACAATGAGATACCATCTCACACCAGTTAGAATGGCCATCATTAAAAAATCAGGAAACAACATGTGCTGGAGAGGATGTGGAGAAATAGGAACACTTTTACACTGTTGGTGGGACTGTAAACTAGTTCAACCATTGTGGAAGTCAGTGTGGCGATTCCTCAGGGATCTAGAACTAGAAATACCATTTGACCCAGCCATCCCATTACTGGGTATATACCCAAAGGACTATAAATCATGCTGCTATAAAGACACATGCACACGTATGTTTATTGCGGCACTATTCACAGTAGCAAAGACTTGGAACCAACCCAAATGTCCAACAACAATAGACTGGATTAAGAAAATGTGGCACATATACACCGTGGAATACTATGCAGCCATAAAAAAGGATGAGTTCATGTCCTTTGTAGGGACATGGATGAAATTGGAAAACATCATTCTCAGTAAACTATCACAAGGACAAAAAACCAAACACCGCATGTTCTCACTCATAGGTGGGAATTGAACAATGAGAACTCATGGACACAGGAAGGGGAACATCACACTCCGGGGACTGTTGTGGGGTGGAGGAAGGGGGGAGGGACAGCATTAGGAGATATACCTAATGCTAAATGACAAGTTAATGGGTTCAGGAAATCAACATGGCACATGGATACATATGTAACAAACATGCACATTGTGCACATGTACCCTAAAACCTAAAGTATAATAAAAAAAAAAGAAAATATATTATTTTTGTAAAACATAGGTAAAATTTTGTTGAACACCATCAATTGCATATTAAATTAAAAATGAAAGATCTTGAAGTTTGAAATACTAGCTAAGATAAAATATTAGTAAAATAATAACTAAACCTTATTGAATAATTTTGGCATTCTAAGTACTTTTTTAAAATTATTGACTACTCTACAAAACCCTGCAAAAGAGAGCCCATTATTATATTCACTAGACTTATGAAAAAACAGAAAAGCAAAGAAGTGAAATGTTTAACAAAAGCCAACCAGTTTTTAAGTGGAAGCACCATGATTCCAATTCAAGTTACTCTGAACTATAATTCTCTACACCATATTTACGATGGTAAAATTTAATATCTACAGAAAACTACTATTGCTGATTTTTTCAGATATAGCTTTACAAACTGTTTTGATGTGTAATATATCACTATTTTGAAAAATTGGGACATATTTGAACTAACGTTGTATTACTTCTTGCTCATTTAACTTCCTTTACATTATAACATCTTTCCATAGAGCTGGTTTCAGGATAGTGTCTCTAAATTGACAAGTTCAATGAGAAAATGTTAAAGCTATAATAATTTACTCATTGTTTTCAAAATTGTTCATGTGGTATACAAGAATGTCTCATTGTTACCCAAAATACCACAAGTTGTAAATAGTGAAAATAATCAATAGCAGAAAGTAATGTATAGTGCAATTTATCTTTGTCACTCTACCTTTTCTGGATCTTTGAGTACAAAGTATATGCTGATGTGTATGTATCAATATGGCAGTTGACGCTTTTCAAATTTCCTTATCATGAACATTGATCCATCCTAGTTAACTTGCAACTAGCATACCCCTACTCATTTATTTAGCTAAATTCATATCCATATATTTTAAGTAAACTCAAATAATGGCTCTAACTAGTATAAAATATGGCATGTAGAAAGAGTTGCTTGTGGCAGAAAAGCCTTTTTAAGCATTTTCAAAAAGGAAGAGTTTTCAACTTTATGGATTCAAAACTAAAATTGTTCTCCATTGAATCAACTGAAAACCAAATATGGAGACGCAACTTTTTTATGTCTACAATTAGCTATTTGACTTTAAGTTAGATATTTCCAACAAGTAGTAGTAGGTTGAGATAATCCATTCTACCAAGCACAGACCATGAATTTTTTTTCAACTTTACTTTTCAGCTATGTGTTTGGTGTATGTTTGGACCTTTCTTGTGATCTGTTCTCTAGTCGTATCAGAACCTATCAAGTGTCTATTACGTTGCCAGGCACATTTGTGAGACAGAGTAAGGCCAGGCGAGAATTCCTTTCGTTAAGTGTTTGATCTGTTAATTAGCATGTTTTCCTGAATTGGTTGCTTTTAATCATATTGTAGAACTCTATGCACAAAAGTATTATTTTGCAATTCTTTGATACTATATGAAAGAGTGATCCACACAACACATTATAAAGAACAGAGGGATAATTGAGAATACCTAAGCTACATAATGGGAAGCAAACACTAAGCCATTTCCTTGATAGGTAACGTAACTTTTGAGGCAACCAGCTAAAAATAAAACACACCATATAGATAATGAGTCTTTAATTATTCCATTCTATGGTATGGAGTAACCCTTTCCACAGACGTGTGGCAAAGAAACATGGTTTGTGCCATTCATAAGTGGATTTCCCTCCCTTTTATTTCCTCCGAGTCTTCTTTTTGTTTCTAATTCCTCTTCCGTATATTACATAGTCCTTGTCTTACAATGCTCTGTGTCACAATGGAACTTCCTTAGATTTTGTTTTTAATATGAATTATTGAAAATAACCATTCTTTCTTTGTGACAATGAAAAATTGATTTTTAAACTTGTATTAACATGTAATACATTTGGAGAATGTATTATACGTCAATACCCATGTAGCCAATAGTCAAATCAGATAAGAAATATTGCTAATGTCTTTGAAATTCGTCTCTTCCACTCCAAGAGTCACAAAAAATTTCCTTCCTTTCTACTTTGTATAAGTGGAATTAAACAGTATGTATCTTCTGTGTCTAGATTTCTTCACTCAACACTGTATTTTGGAGAGTCATTTAACTACAGCCCACGGTTGTAGTTCAATCTTATTGCTTAATAGTATTACACTGCATGAATGTGCAATAATTAATTTATCTCTTCTACATTTTCTGGGCATTTGAGTGATCTCCAGTGTGTGGCTATTTTGAATACTGCTAACACAAACATTTCAGTACGGTTTTTTAAACACATGTACACATTTTTATTGAGTTTCTGGGTCATGGTATATGCATAGTCACATGTAAATTTTTGGCAGAGTTTCTTTTTAATTAAGTTTTATAACTTGTGCTTCTGCTGTTCCCATTTGCATGGATATTGACACTATTCTCTCCTCTCCAATGAAAGCTCATAGGCACAAGCCAAAGACCTCTATTACCTGGCAATGGGACTTCTGCTTCATGTACACTGAGAGTTGCTATTCAATGATTTTCAGAATTTCATGGCAGTGACTGGAGTTCTATGGCCCAACTTAGGCTCAACCAATAAAAAGCCCCCTGGTCCTGTAGAAATCAGATTAATACTACTTCCTGTCTTCCATTAGTGAGTATCTCTCCCAATTATAGCCAGATGGGATTTTGCTGTTTAGTGATTTTATGCTAATAAATTATAGATCACAGATTCACACATAATCTTTGATTTAATTCTCACACACTATTTCTATATGGTCATGTTAGCATCTCCTGTTCACTGAGAAGTAATCAGAGCAGGTAATTTTCTTAAGGCTTCTATCAACCACATTGTTGATTGAATGTCATAATTGTTGATATCAAGGATCATATTACTTCAAAAAATAAACATTGGTAACTAGTGATAGCCAAATAATGGGAAAAAAAGAGTTTATATATATACAAATAAAGTATATTTAATATATATATATAAATAAAGTATATATAAATAGAGTATATATAAAGTATATATATATAAATAAAGAGTATATATAAATAAAGAGTAGATGAAATTGATCTAAACAGAGGCTACCAAAATATATTAGTACATATAAATAAAGAGTAGATGAAATTGATCTAAACAGAGGCTACCAAAATATATTAGTACATATAAATAAAGGGTAGACGAAATTGCTCTTCAAATATTCGAATATCTTAGTCATTTATAAAAATTATTCATTTTAATATAAATAATTTGATAAAGAATTTGGCCTTGCAAAAGTACCTATAAAGAGGCCAACAAACTATTAAATTTGTACAAATATGTTTAAATTTGTATCTGTGGAAGACCTTATTTACCCAATTTGCCAATATTCATGTATTGTACCCAATTACAAAATAAACCAATATATGACAGTGATAATTGTCTAGATATCTGCCAACTATTTTATGTCTAGCCAATTCTAATCCCAAAGTATGTATCTTCTTCCAAATTTTAAGCATACATTATGAATCTCAAAAATAATTCAATCTTTTTCAGCCATTGTGAAAAAGATTATTATACTTGTTAACAAGTTCATTTTACTTGTTATTATTTATATTTTGAGGACAGGTTAAAAATATGTTATAGCCCGACAAAAATAAAATAAAGCTCATCAATTTATCAAAAACACTATCTGTATAAACACACATCTCTCTATGTTTTACATGGCATCAACAACTATTTTCCTGCTGCCATCGAATAAATATAATGTGACTTAAGTCTAAAAAGTTGTGAAAGTAAATGTATCTACATATTTTAGCCTCTCAAAACTGCCTCTTATTGTGCAATATGGAAATTTACAACTCACTAAACTTTTCAATAAATCTCTTGCAAAATTAAACTCAAATAATTGAAAACATTATAAATGTTTACCTAACATTAGAGAATAACTGCTAACAGTAAAATCCGAAACATTGTTTAGCCAAATTTACATTTGACGCAGTACATAGAATTACAAGACAAGCCATAATTCATAAAATTAAATTGTCTGTTAATGCCAACAATACTTTGACAAATTTTCGATAAATTTTACTTAATTAATGATTTTAACCCCCGAAACATTCCCATGATAGCTACTTTGAAGTATAGCTACTCTCAACTGTTCAAATGCACCTATCTTTCAAAATACAGGGTGCATATTTCCTCCTATTATGCTGATAATAATTGCAACAGCGAACATAATTTCTTTTGTAACTGAGTGCCTCTGAACAAAAAATTAATACTTATCTGTTTCTATGCACTGCTATGCATTTTGTGCCTACTATATTTTACATTTACCAAATGCCTGAATCTATTCTTTCTTGCGTTGAAATATTTTCATACATTGCTTCTTTCAGCCTCTACCTTTTGTATTCACCAAATGCACTATATTTAGCAATCATAATCACCTCACAATGGTCAATCCCAATGTCCCTTCAGTTTCAGCAAACTGTAAGCTGTTCGCAGTATTTGGTCCTCACCATTACCTATTGCTGTTTTCCTTCACTTTCTTCTTTAAAATAATTACCCCTTCCTTCCATATTATTCTCATGTTATATAACCACATTACCATGGTTTTTCTCCTCCCTCATCCCTACCTTAACTACTCATGAGCCCTTTCCCGCCATCTTTGCTGGCTTCATTTTTACGATTTTTTTCTAACCCTGGGTAATTAATTATAATCTTCTGCCTTCAAATTTTCTCTTTTCTTCTACCTCTGAAATCTCAACTATTATTTTTATTTGATGAATCGGAAGCCACTCCATCTAAAACTTCCTATCACCAATTCCCTCTGCTACTTAGCTCCTTTCATTTCCATGGCCTGCTGTCATTTCAGTAATCCAAAATCAAATTAACATTCTTTCTATAAAATTAGTTTCCTTTTCTTACTCTCCTGTTTTTTCAAAATTTCTATTATTCCAGACAAAATTTTCACTGTTGCTTTCAGGTAACAGAGTCTATCTATACTTTTTTTGTTGTTTTAATTTTTATTTTTGGTGCGAGGTCTCACATCTCTCCCTCTTGCTCCTTCCATCACTATTCCTTGCCTTTTTAGTTTCTGGGCTTTTAGGCCTTCTGTAGGGCAATTCCTCTTTCCTGTCGCTCATAACACACACTATTGCCACGTTAGTCTTCCTAAAAGCCTAATTCTATCTTTATACTCCGACACCAGATTCATTAATTGGATCATCAAATTCCTGGATAGTCTGGCCAAAATCAGCAGTACTAGACTCAACTAGAGATGGCAAACAAAACCATATCTGCCATCACGAATGGCCACAAATCTGCACATTGCCACCTGGACAACCCTTTACATTTTCATACTTTGCATGGATCATATTTCAGCATTTGAATAACCTTGCTCTCAACCTTACTTTACAATTAGTCTTCCATATAGCCCAAATTACTTCCTCTAAGAAACGTCCCTGAACTTGCCTCCGTGCAACACTATTTATCACGAAGCACAAACTTACCTTCCTCTGACCCCTCACTCTTATTGAAGTGGACATCCACTTGGTTCTTTCACATGTAGCCTTATGTTGTTGTTGTTCATATATAGGACACCAAATATTAGCTAACCTAAATGTTAGTATTTTTTAAAAAGAATATATCGTTGTGTTGTAAATATCTTTGGATTCGAGTATTTTTATGATTATAAACCTTACATAATTTTTATACTTTTATTTTAAAAAAATTATTGGATATTTTATTTATTGAGTAATTACAACACCAAGCACCTTCCCAACCCCTATAAATAATTTATCCATTTAGCCCTGATTAAAGATAGGCATTACCTTATCACTATTTTAGAGATGGAAAAACTGAGGTTCTGAGAGGCTAAATTACTTGAGTTCACCACAAAGTGACGGGATCAAGGTTCATGTGAGTTAGTCAGGCTCTAGAGAGTGCTCTGTTCAACACTATGCTGCAAATCAATAATGATACTAATAATATTTATTATTATGTAATTACCAATGAATCTGCCAGTGTGAGATAATCAGCCTTATGCATTGTTTTGCTGAATTAACTTTTCATTTTTTCTAGGCATGTTTTTATTTTGACAAAGTTGACAATTCCATGTAGAATTTCATTTCTTGCTTTGTGATTTCATGGTTTATGTCTATATATTATGGCATCATGTAGCCATAAAATAAATGGTGCTGATTTGTGGGAATTTAAGTCTATCCACACACACACAATTATTTGTTAGTGCTTGATGAACCCTCTGTATCAGAGAGGAATCCACAATCACACTTCACATTCTATACAATCAGTTTCCTTTTCTTACTCTCCTGTTTTTACAACATTTCTATTATTCCAGACAAAATTTTGACTGTTACTTTTCCTTAATGTTCATATACAGGTAACAGTGTCTATCCATAATTTTCGTTGTTGTAGTTTTAAGTTTTATCTTTGGTGCAAGGTCTCACATCTCTCCCTCTTGCTCTTTCCATCACTTAGTCCCTTTTGCCTTATCAGTTCCTGGTTCTTTAGTTCTTGGATTAGATTTCTATTCCCTTAAGGTGATTGTTTAACCATATTATTGTGTCAATGGCCATATTTTTTAAATTCTTGATAAATTCTGCCAAACTGAGCCTAGAAAGTTTGTACTAAAGCACTCTTCCAATAATGAAGATAAACCACTGTGAAGGAATCTTACAATATTTGTTCATTTGATAATTAAATTTTTTTCATTTTTATAATTTATAGTGTTACAGAATAGATGTGTAGTTATTCATCTTATAATCCTTCTAATAGGATCTACCTACCTGGCTATGCTTTGCTTATGTAAATGACATTCTGATAATAGTTTTATTTATTTCTTGTTAACTAACCACTAATTAGTAATTGATTGCCTGGTCCTTTGACTCTATGTCTTCTTAATTCAGAAAAATGTTGTTATTTAGAATAGCTTAAATTCGAGTGAAGTACCTTCTAGTTAGAAGATTGAAAATAGATTATTTCGCGGATTATGGTTTACATACAAAATTGTACCCTATCATTTGTTATCTTTCCATCTGCCACTAAACTTTAATAGATAGAGTGAACAAGGGATGGTCCTGCAGGAGCCACACTTAACAGGCTGCCACAGCTAGTGCCAGACGGCCTTCGAGGGACTTCGGTTATTTGTCCACAGCAGTGGTTTTCAAACTCCACTGTGCAATGGAGTCACCCAGGGGACGTGCTGCAAAAGAGACTGCTGAGATTTCCTGAGTTTCTGATTCAACAGATCTGGGGGTCCAAGAATTGACGTCTCAATGTAACACCGATGTTGTTGGATCAAAGACCACTCTTTGAGAATCAATGATCTACATGATTTGAATTCAAGAAAATTATGCCCTGAATTTCTCCAAAATCCAAGTCTCTGTCCAGGCAATCCCTAACATAATCAAATTTGGTTTCATTTATTTAGAAGTTGCTTATATAAGAGTAATAAGTCAAGCTGGTATCACAAACATAATTTTTCTCTCAAGAGGCCATCCATTTTCCAGAATCTGTCTTTGGTCTTTACTATTTGTTCAACATGATGCCCAGTGTCCCTGCCTCAACACTCCCTTCTTGCTTCCTTCATTGAAACAAAGTCCTCGTCAATGGCCAAAAAGTACTTTCCAGAACTTCACGCTCACCTTAGAATACTTTAACTTTGCACCCCCATAACAATCAAGTATACTATTGTGTGGTATTTCACACATTTTGATTTTATTGATCATTTCTATGAATATTTCACAACTCTCTTAAAAATGCTTGTGTCTTAATAATATTTCTTCTAAATTATGTTGCTCAAAATAGTTTTTTGATAAGCACTTTTTCAATAATCATTTACTGGACCCCCAGGAGACGGGAAAGAAAGAACAAATAACTGACTTAGCAACCTTTTCCGTTTCCATGATGATGGCAAATTATCTAAAATTGGGTCTGAAATCTCACTTTTATAAGCACAGAACAGAATAATTTATTTGATTTACTTTGCAATAAGCTTCGATTTCACAACATAAGCAATAAAAGTAACAAATACTTATTTAGGATGCTATATTTTATTATGTACTTTGGACAGGTGTGACTGATTATATAATGTTTTCTAATTAATGGAAGAGGCTGAAGGATATATTTCTGAATTTGTAGCAACCCTTTTTGTGAATAAGCTTCTGTAAAACTTAAGAATCTCTAAAATGTTACAAGAAAAATTTGATATATATTGGTGTATACATGCTCTATTGCCCTCTGATTTAGCCACATAGCCTGAAGTTTTCCAAACTTGAAAAATTATTTTTTCAAAGTTGTAGAATTTATTAGAATTTGTACTTCAAAAAATAGCTAATTTTTAAATGAATTTTTAATAATCTAGATGGTTAAGACATTCTATGCTACCACAAAATTTCAAAGTTATGCAGCTTTCTCACAGAGTTTGGCAAAGTAGGATGAATTGAATTTTTCTGTCTTTATCGATGAAGACAATGAGAAATCAGAGGTTACTTACTTGACCAAAGTTTTGCCACAAGCAAGAGAACTAGAATTTAGACCTAATTTTTAAGCTATTATTCTGCTTTAATCTTATTTTGTTCCAAGTTTTTGATGCCTTCATCACTCAAATATTACTGAAAAGAAACATGTTCAGGTTTTATGATGTTGTTCAGAGATCTCTGAGAGAGATGATACCTCATTATTATATTTTGATATACAACACGATGATTTTCTTTTCTTTCATGGTACAAAGAACATGATTTAACCATAAAATTCTAACTAGTGTTTTACTTTTAAAGCCTGAAATCTAAAAATGTATATTGTTCTTAGTTATTTAGTGGTCATAATCACACCTAATTGTTTATGTCCTAAACATTAGAAATATAGGGATACACAACTTTGATGAAGAAAAAAAGTAAAATTTCTTTTTATTCTAAGAAGACCTTTTAAATATTCTCCATTAAAAGTTTTGAATTTATTGTCAAAATTTCTCAAAGAACAAATAGGAGGATTAAAAATGTTTTGGCCAAAGATATTTAATTAGCAAGAAATAAGAGTTCAAAAATAAATTATTTATTGAGGTTAATTTCATATTCATGAGAATAGTTTCCAAAAGCATATTTCCTGAAAACATGCAACTAGATATAAGACAGGCTTTTGGTCTTTAAATGCTACAAGAATAATAAAAAGTAAAAATGGCCTTCAGTTTCATATATAATTGGATATGTTTTCCTCCAGAATTGGCATTTCAGCTGAAGAGAATGTGTGCTTCAAACTTGGAAATAAATAATGCATTTACTTATTTGATTAAAGATTGCACAGTGAATTTAATAAAGACATTATGGTCTTGTAATGTAATATAAACTCAATCTTCTACTTACAAACAACTTTAAGACAGAATTTAGGAGGAATGTCCTTTGGAAAATTATCTTTCCTTCCCCCACAGATGATTCAAATAAACAATACATACTGTTTGGAACATTTCATTTTATCTGGAACTAACCCTCTGTTGGCATGTCTTCTTCATCACTGAAAATGTAAGAAAGCACAGCCTCATCATGAAAATGCTGGGTATCCACATCTCACACAACTTAAAAATCATAATGAGTTGCAGGTTTCATTGTCAAGAATTACCGTGTGCTTCAAAAATGTGCTTGCTTCTTATGAAGCAATATAAACCTTGTTTTTAATCTTGCGAACTGTATATTCTATTGGATATGTCTATTAAAGACCGAATTATGAGTGAACAATAAATGTCTTTCCTGAGAAGGTGCATTTTCTGTTGCACTTAGACTTGAAGGTGGTGTAGAAGGCACTTGGCCAAAATTGGGGCAAAGAATGGTTCCTGTGAAGAAGCAACAGTGAGAGTCTGGTTATCTACATATAAAAGAATAAAACTGGACCCTTATCTTAGACTGTACACAAAACCAACTCAAGGTGGATTAAAGGCCCACGTGTAAGACCTGAAAGTATAAAATTCCCAGAAGAAAACACAGAGAAAACAACTCCTTGATATGGGCCTTGACAATGGTTTTTTAGCTATCACACCAAAAGCTCAGGCAACAAAAGCAAAAATAAACAAGTGAGACTGCATCAAAATGCAGTGCATAAAAAGCTTCTGCACAGCAAACACTCAACAAAATGAAAAGACAGCCTGCAGAATGGGAGAGAATATTTACAAACCATATGTCAGATAGGGGTTGACATGTGAAATAAAAATCTCACACAACTCAATGTCAAAAAAAAATCCGACTGATAAATAGCCAAAGTATCTGAATAGACGTTATTTAAAAAACACATACGAAGGGCAACAAGTGTATGAAAAGGTGCTCAACATCATTAATCAGAAAAATGTTAATCAAAACAAATATATCATTTCACAACTGTTAGGATGGTTGTTATATAAAAAAGAGAGAAGTGTGATGAGGGTGTGGAAAAAGGAAACCCATGTTCACTGCTGGTGGGAATGTAAACTGATACATCCATTTTGGGAAACGGTATGAGGGTTCCTCAAAAATTTAAACTAGAGTTACTGTATGACTCCACAATCCCCCTGCTGGGTATACACCCAAAGGAACTGAAATCAGTCTATGAAAGATACATCTGTGTTCCCATGTTTATTGCAGTATAGTTCACAATAGCCAAGCTATGAAAACAATTGGATAAACAAATTATGATATCTAGTTATAATATATATTATAATCTTATAAACTCTGTAATAATAGTATAAATATTATGTATATAGTATTCAATCTTAAAAAAAGATTAAAATTGCCATTTTTGATGATATGGATGAACCTGGATGGCATTATGCTAAGTAAAATAAAACCAGACATGGAAAGAAAAATGCTTCATGATCTCACTTCTATGTGCTATCTAAAAACAAGCCAAGTATACAGAAACAGTAGAATGGTGGTCATCAGGGATAAGGATTAAGAGGAAATGAAAAAAAGCAGATCAAAGGGTACAAACTGGCAGTCATGTAGGATGAGTAAGTTGTATCTAACGTATAGTATGATACCAATAGTTAATAATATTGTATTCTATACTGAAAATTTTCTAAAAGTATATTTTTTAGGTGCTCTTGCCAATCACATAAAAATAAAACTATCAAAGGTGATGGATATGTTAACTGGCTTGATTTTAGTAATAATTTCATGGCATATATGTATGCCTTAAATATGTACCATGAAAATAAGTAAATAAACTAAAATGTAGGTTATCAAAACTTAACAATTTATACACTAAAAATTTCAAAACTTGAAAAAATAACTCAATGGGAGAGATTTACAATTACTTCGATCCTATTAGAGCGGCAAAGACGGAAGATAAGTAGAGGAAGGAGACAACCTGATACATGTAGACTCATCAGCAAAGCCTGAGGGACAGTAATAACATCCATAGCGTTGACAGCCAAACCATCAGTAACTTTGCTGTGAATATATTATTTTTGCAACATATGAAACACAAACAGAACAGCAAATCTTGATTCAGGCATCTATCGTCCTAATTAACTGCCTCTCTGATCATGTATGCATGTGTCACCTTGATCGCAACCATTTTCGAAAACAACGAAACAAAAATAAACTATTGTAATTTAAGAAA
Organism: Symphalangus syndactylus; assembly: GCF_028878055.3. NCBI lineage: Eukaryota > Metazoa > Chordata > Mammalia > Primates > Hylobatidae > Symphalangus > Symphalangus syndactylus. Next base: position 154,537,382 of record NC_072425.2, read on the forward strand.
GTAAATTATCACGTGAAGTTTATATTTGAAGTTATTTTTCAGGAAAACTTCTGGACACTGAAGATACTTACAGTCAATATTACCTCAAGGCAATTATGGCACCCTAACTACTGTTTTTAGTAATATCTGCTTCCAAATACTCTTAGAAATGGGCAACTTGATAAGGTGATCCCTGAAAATCTCTGCCATCTTGATTGTGTTAAATGTGTTTATTTAAAGAGGCTAAAAAGAAAGTTGGTTTTTAATGCATGGTAACTATGCATTAAAAACAAAATTATATATGAAAAATGAAATTATATATGAAATTATAATGAAAAATGCAAGATTACTCCATGCCTTCTAACATTATTCTTCCTACTTGGGTACGTTTTTGCCATCAGAACAAATTGTTAGGATAAATAAATGTGTAAGGGCCATACATACCTATTAAGTCTGAGTGCCATGAATTTGTTTGTAATTTTATGTTATTTTAATTATTGTAGTATGTGGTTATAACCCTTTTTGTGTTAATATATAGTAATCCTAGAGACACCTAGGATTATTTTAAAAGTTGACTCAGTTGTCTCCAGTTATAGAAAATTGACTTACACACTTTTAGTAGTGAAGTCAAAATATCTGAACTGAGTTCACTTCTGCACAAAGGAAAACTCTGCAAGTAACTGAAATTTTGTCAAGACTGGCACATAGACAATTCTAAAAAAGTCCTGGGATATGAACTATCTCAAATTGGCAGCATATACTGGCATGTGCCTCATCCTGCTGACAGTCATTTCAGCTTGAGATACTTACAAAAAAGAGAAAAAAGATACCTTAATAGTTCCAAGTTTAAATAGTTATATTGGTATACTCCTTAAAAGAAAAATCAGCACCTTATCGTGGAGTAAAAATTTTACTTATGATTTCTTCACTTTTCTCCCATCAACTCAACAGCCAGAACATAAAGCATATTAATAAATACACATGCAGACACACACATTGTGGAAATCAAAGACCTGGGTCTATGTGTAGCAGTGTGTTGATAAACTATCTGTAGAGACCGGAGGTCAAATTAATTATATATATGAAAATTATACAACTCCAGAGACTCAAGAAGATATACAGATAAAAGTTACTACATAAGAAAACACAGATTTCTCTATTTTTCTACAACAGAAATCGTAGAGTGGAATAGTGATTTTAAATGTAGCTTCTGTTATCACTTGGGGGAATAGAAAAGTGAGGGAAACAGAGATCAGAATATAGGCACTAATACTTGAATGCCTGTTATGTGTAGCTATTGTGCTTTGACAGTTTTACATAACTTTCTTATTTAACCAACACACAACATTATGAGATTGCTGTTTCTATGACTATTTTTCTGTATGAGAAAACGCAGGTTCTGACTTGACGTCATTCATACCATATTGGGTGGCTGAGGCAGGATTCAAATGCAAACATGGCAGCACCAGTCTATATTTTATTAATCATACAACCACTGTATCCAACTAATTATAAAGTCTGTATGGAAGCCCAGAAAAATAGGCCAGCATTAAACTGAAAACAGCATTAAAGAGAAAACTGTTGATGTAAAAACATTTAGTTTTACAACTTTTAATTTACCATAATTGTGGTTGCTACTGTGACTATTTTATAGGGAAACCATGCACAAATTAATTCATGATACATTCATGTTTTTTTGCATATGTCTCTTTAAAAAAAAAGTTATTTAGGCAAAGTGATTTGGCTACTTCTATAGATGTATTAATAAAGCCTTATTTGTATAATAGTCAAGTTAAGATGAACATGTTTGTGACCTCTTGCAGAAATAATGAAGATTCTGCCATTTAAAGAGCAATAAAATGTAAAGATGTAATTACCAGCTCTTCATTATCTTATGGAATCTCAAGATAAACTCACTTTATTTCAATGTCAAAAGAGCATTAAAGTCCTTTTCAAAATACCATTTAATTAGATAGATTAAGATACTTTAATACATTAATTTCATTCCTTGTTACTGTATATTTCACGATAAGAATGCAGGGATATATATTGGAGTTCTGGGAAATTGAAATTTGTGTAACTTACCAGTTAATTCTAAAATCTATTAATCATGTGCTTTGGTTATCTTTCTTCCTTGGTAAAATAGGGATGTTCAAAGATATTTTCTTGTTGTCTAAAGCATCTGCATCTCATATGCAAGTATACAAAATATATAAAATATTAACAGAATTATGCCAAATATATACAAAATAAAAATATACAAAATATTAATTTAGCAGAAAAAAAACTGTTGCATGAAGATAAAGTACAGGATGAGTAGCTGAATTTGAATGACCAAGAGACTCACAAAAAGATGTGTATGCACAGTTATACTAATCACAAAGGACAAAGATCTCTGTGCACGTGCACGTCACACATATCTGAATAGCTCATATACAATATTGACCGCACATTTAACAATTCAATGAATGGTAACTATAGAACAAGACAAATATGTCCATTCCTAAAGAAACAGTAATCAGTCACTAAAGTGCAAAATACCCAGCCTGTATAAACTTGTAGCAGTAGCCTCTTCATATCCATATCTGCAACACAGAGTTAGAAATGTTTGGATTTAAACAGTAGTGAAAATATTACTGCATTTCAGAAAGGTATGGCCTCAACAGTATGGAGTTTGAATTTTAGAAAAATATATTTCTAACTAGGTTAAAGCTTGGGTGAAAATTTCAATTGCTTAAGATAAGCAAGAATTAGGGAGTGCTGATGAGGTAAGTATAGATGAAAAATAAATTAGCAGGCTAGTCCAAATGTAGTGGTGTTCAAAACTAATTAATCACAACCAGTTACAGATTTCTTGTTTTCTTTTCCACTCGCACTTAGCCTTAAAAATAAACAGAAAAAATAAATAAAATAAATAAGTAAATTGACAGTTGGATAATAGTACGACATCCTGAAACCACTATTCTGGGAAACATATACCTATAATGGGAATACTTAGGAATATTTGTCATGAAAAATTCATGCATAAATGGTGGCAAAATATAAACTTTGAGATTATGTGTACAATATAAATAAATGTAACAATGGGCAACAAAATGGTGTTTTCTGTATATTTCATAATAAGAATGCAGGGATATATATTAGAGTTCTAGGAAATTGAAACTCGTGTAACTTACCAGTTAATCCTAAAATCTATTAAATCATGTTCTTTGCTTATCTTTCTTCCTTGGTAAAATAGGGATGTTCAAAGATATTTTCATGTTGTCTAAGGCATCTGCATCTCATATACAAATATGCAAAATATATAAAATATTAACAGAATTATACCAAATATATACAAAATAAAAATATACAAAATATTAATTTAGCAGAAAAAAACTGTCGAATGAAAATAAGGTACAGGATGGTACTTTATCTTATGGTTTTTTTGTGAACCATAGTCAGAAAAATCAAGGGATCAAAAATAATTAAACAAAATATACCCATTACCTTAGGGAAATCGGTAAATGAGAATTATATTTTTAAAGGAACTATATAAAAGCTTTATGTAAAAACCACAACCATATTTCTTGTTCCCACACATTCCAATCAATTCATTAGATTGTTTTACACATTCTGCAAAAATATTCTAATGCAGGCAGAGAATTTGAAATGTAAAAATTATCATACTGTCTCCTATATTTACAGCTCAGCTACGTATCTTATATGTTAAAATGCTACTTCTGTGTGACACACTCTTAGACCTACTGAGGAAAAAAATTGCTTTGTATTAAAAAAGTGAATTATCTCTCTTGAGTAACATGAGTAACTTGGTCAATAGTTACTTACCGTGTGTTAGTTATGGGCTGAACTATGCTCCCCTCTCTCCAAATTCATATGGTGAAATTCTAAAGCCTAGTATTTCTGAAAGTAACCATATTTGGATGTTTTAAATAAGAATTCAGTTAAAATGAGGCCCTCAGGGTGGGTTCCAATCCAACAAAAATGAAGTCCATATAAAATAAAATTTGGAAAGGGGTAAAAATCAGCTACATGCATGCACAGAAGTACAACTGCATGAAGGCAGACACCTACAAGCCAAGAAGAGAGGCCTAAAACAGATCCTTCCATCATGGTCCTCAGAGGAGCACTTTGACCTTGGATTTACAGCCCCTAGAACTGTGAGAAAATAAATATCTGTTGTTTAAGCCACCCAGTCTGTGCGTGTGTGCATGTGTTTAAGTGCCACCTTAGAAAACGGACATAATGGACTTTTTAAAGCCAGCACCCAACTATGTCAGAATCATTTTCAGATGTTTATTTTATTTTATTTTATCAAGTATTCTAATGATAATTTAAAAAAACAGTTTCGTGAGTTGGTTCACACTTTTAATCCCAGCACTTTGGGAGGCAAAGGTGGGAGGATCACTTGAGGTTGGAAGTTCAAGACCAGCCAGAGCAACATAATGAAAGCTAAGGTCTACAATTGTTTTTCTTTAATAAAAAATAAAGCTGGGTGTGGTGGCACACACCTGTAGTTCTAGCTACTTGGGGGCTGAGTTGAGAGGACTGCTTGAGCCCAGGAGATCAAGAGTACAGTGAGCCATAATTGCACCACTGCACTCCACCCTGGGTGACAGAGTGAGACCCTAAATAAAAATAGACAAAAACAATTTCAAAACTTAAGCTAAAAGACACTCAGAAAACTGTCAATTACATTTTGTTCTGATTTTTCTATTTTATATAGTATGATGAAATGTTATATCAACTTGCCATTTTTAAAAACAAAAATCAGATGGATTTAGCTGGGCACAATACCAACTGTATTGAGAATTTCTAATGTGTTCAGATGAGAGACCTGAAGGAAAGGAGACAGATTTAGAAGGAATGATGGTTAATCAGATCAGTCATTCAAATAATCTACCTACTAGTAAAGTTAGACAAACAAACAAATGGCAACAACAACAACAAAATCCCACCCATCATCTATAGAGAAAAATCATAGTCTCCCACTTGAAATAACACATCTGTCTGGCAGCTTCAATAAAAGGATGCATATTTTCACACAGCACAAAAGAATTATTTTTATATTTCAAAAACAATTGCTGCAGAACTATGAAAAGAAAAAAATACAGACTGTAGAGAACAAAATAAGACAAGCTTCCATCAAGAAGGAAACATAAAATATACTAACTTGAAATAACAGATATACACTATATTTGGAGTCCAAGCTTTTAGTGTTGACTCCAGCCCAGTTATATCGGAGGCAAAGATAACTTGAAATAACAGATATACACAATATTGAGAGTTCAAGCTTTTTAGTGTTGACTCCAGCCCAGTTATATTGGAGGCAAAGAAACAAAGATTTGCAAAGGATTCCTGAATTATCCAAAGTTAAACGCGTTATATCTAACCAAGCCAGATCTAGAACACATTATTGGTCATATTCTTTCCATTGACTATGTCTAATTCCCCTTAAAGTTTTTCCCCTTTAAATATAAATCCTACGCACATTACAACTTTGGTAACATAAACAGAACAAGACACTTATTCTTTCTTTCAGCACTTTGGATGTGCTATCCCATTGTGTTCTGACTATCATTGTTTCTGATGAAAAGTCAGGTGTTAATCACAAAGTCCTTTCCTTGTATGGATGAGTTCTTTTCCTTTTGTTTCAAGATTAACTCCCTCACATTTTATTTAATCCAGAATTATTAGAAACTTCTCTAATTTTGAGACTCAAAGTCACTCGTCAGATCACCAGAAAATTTCAAAATATACATTCTAAGTGCTTGTAAACTATCAATATACTACTTGAATGTCTTCTTTTATTAATACAAGGTCATGGTTTGGAATATTTGGGCAAGGAATATAAGTCAGAGCAAGAGCATCCTAGATTAGTGATTGCAAGTTCAATCAATGTTTTTGTGACAATCAAATAATAAATTACTTCTAGTATTTTTGCTGACATATTTCTTTCCCTACTTTCAAGATTCACACAGAAATATACCTAAAATACTATAGTTTGATTCTCTTCAAAAAAATTTTCTTTCTCCTCAATCTTTCTCAATATTTTTAATACAATATTTTTTGTTTCTATATCCATCAAAAAGTTTCAATTTGATGAGATAGCATAAAAAAATCTATTTAGAGGATCAGTTTGGAAGTCAGATGTGCAAAATGTTTCTTATCTGCTCTGTTCTCTTTTCATTATCTTCTCCCTGACCCAACCCCAAACATTATAAAGAATGCTAAACCCTTTATAAAGAATTTTACCAGAATCGATATTAAAATTGAGTGAGCTATTTATTACTTAGAAGTAATTCTCAAACTTTAACCTGTAATCTCATATATTTACAGTGGAGCATAGTATTTAGAAGAAACCTGGCTCAATTATAGGTGAATCACTCCTTAGCAATGTATCAGAGTTCGGCAAGTTACCCAAACTCTGCTAATAACAATCTATTAATCTGTAAAAGTAAATATAAATATATCCACGAAGTATTCTTAAGGTTAAATGAAATAACTTATATAAAAGTAAATCACTTAGTGTAATGTTGAATATATTATATGTTCTAGCTTGAATTACTACTAATGAAAAACTACATTTTGAAATTTTTGAAGCTGAGATCAATAAAAAAAAATAGTGCCATTCTCCAACTTTTTCTAGGTAGTTTGCAAGAAATAAGAAAGTAAAATAGACTAGGGCCCAGTTTCTGGATTTAAGGATCAGAAATCATCTGCTGTGTTTATTATGAACCCTTTATATCCCTTCAGTTCTTCCTATAAATTTTTACAAAGAACTTACTGAATAAAGAGTTAAAACACCTCAAATTAACAAAATCTTCTCTACTATGTCTCCATTATTTCAAAAAAGAAAAGAATAATAATTTTGTCAATGATAGTTAAGTACATGTCAGTCACTAACACTATAGCAGATACCTTCATATTCCTATTTCTAATATTTCCAATACCTTCATATTTATATTTCTCATTCATATTTGAACCCAACTCTGTAATTTAGGAAGTTCTCTTTTTTCTTTTATAAATTAAGGCATGAAGTGTCAGGTGACTTGCTCAAGATTACACCACTAGTAAATTTAAAAATATAGTTTACTTGCCTACTGTCTTAGTGATATAGTTTACTTGCCTACTGTTTTAGTGAATTATTGATCATGCACAATTCTTTTTGAAAACAGAAATTCATTTAGCATACCACATTTCAAGATCCATTGGTAAAAGCCATCTTATTAGCTTAATCAACAAAAATGTCTAGAAAATGTGAGCTTTTATTAACTGATAAAATATTAGAAGTTATTTATACATATATATATAAACCACCCCTATAATCTTTATAAAATTATTTGGGAAAGGAGGGAGGGGATGAAATAAAAATAAGCTTCCAACACATCCAGTCTTAAACATTAAGTTAACTTGCTATCTGTCCTGCTTCCTCATAATTGTTTATTAGGTACAGCCCCACAATCATTTATATCCTGTCACAAGATTATAGTTAAACTTAACTACTCATAGATAACAACTTGAGCATTGTGAAGTGTTAAGTTTTCTCTCTGAGGTATTCTTTCAGATCCTACATACCAGTGAAACTACTGACATCAGCTCCTCCGAAGGGCTCCAGGAGAAGCTGACTCACTAAAGGGCGAAGTTTCCACATCCTGGTGATTTAAACCCCCTAACCCAAACCAGTCAGTGACCCCATTTATCCAGCCCGTGGCCGTCTACAATCCCTTCACCCCAACCAAGTACTCTCTGGAAAGACAGATTTGAGGGTGCTCGCATCTCCTCACTCAGCTGTCCTGCAATCATTAAACTCCTTCTTTACTGCAAACTCTGTTTATCAATTTATAAGACTGTGACTGCACAGCAGTCAGAGCATACAAACACGTGAGTCCTGTATCATTTATAAATATTTAACTTTTATATACATTTAACTTCTATACACATAATTGACTATTTTGTATATTAATATTAGTAGGTAATAATAATATTTATATTTCCTCCATAGGTAGCTTCTGGGGCATTTCTGCCTGGTAAATTTTTATTCTTTAATGACAAAGACTAAAGTAACTTCAAAATATTATTGAGAATTTTTTTTCTATTGACGGGACACTGAATTTGTAGGTAGAAATAAAAACCTAGCTTTTTACTAAACTTAATTTTAAACAAAATTCAAAATATAAACATAAAATTAAGAATTTCCAAAATTAAACTTAGTTTTAGAAACTCACATAAGCAAGTGAAATACTGAAGAGCAAAGAAACTGTGGTCTACAAAAAGAATTATAAGTAATTCATGAAATCTAAGGGCTAATTTGTGAAGTAAATTAGGAGGATATTTTATGCTGTAGCTCCATCCTAGAGACCGAGAGAATCGCTCTAGGAAAACCTGCTCAACTCCTTTTAACCAGAAATTCTTTCTTTCTCCAGAAATCCCTTTCAGGTAATGCCTAATAATATCTCACTGAACATGTATTAGAAATCGTAGTTTAATTTTTAATTAAATAATTCAGTGAAAATACATTAATTGTAAAGATAAGTTTTAACACATATAGGAATACTAGACTTACGGTGGTCATCAACCCAAAATGCTACAAAATTACATGGAATGGTTCGTTTGGCAAAAATAAATATCACCACTACCACCAAAAACCTCGGTTTCAAAAAGAAATAAAAGAAGCATTCCAAAATGTTAAAAATTTTTCATTTGTCTACTTTCTAAATGCTCTTTAAAATACTTACGTCATCATAATTTTGAAGTTTAAAAGTAAAGAAATAGTTCTCCTAGTTAATATACTGCCTTAAAGTTACTCTGGCTCACAAACAGAACAAATCAAAGCATGACTTGACAGCTGTCAAATTACAGGAAATTGAAGCTAAATGAAATTGGACACCTCACCTCATCTAAACTCCTTACTTTATAAGAAGGAAAAGCCTCACAAAATGTTGAGGTCATTTAACTTCAAGTCATCAGGTGAGTTAGAGATAATCTGAGAACACCACTTTTTTTCTCTTTGTTACTATTCTCTCATGAAATTTTGCCTGAAAACAGGTCTACTAAAGAGAGAAGAATTTGTAATGAAGATGAACATATATCATTGCGTTTCTGCTTAGGGTTGTTCAATATTTTCCCATTGATAATATATAAAATCCTACCTACTTTGACCTCCTCTCCTACCATTTCCTTGCTATTTCCTAGAACTTCATTCTTGACTCCAAAGCTGCACCCTCCTGCATCAGTTTCTTTTGTTTTAAATCTTCAGCCCTTCATAAATTTCATCCACCAAACTCCTATTTATCCTTTAACTCCCTATTATTTTTTCTTACAGTGCCACATTTTCCTTCATTAGCACATATCCAATTTAAAGTTATATAGTTTGAGGTTTTGCTTGACTTTCTGTTTCTCCATTAAAGCATAAGCTCCACAAAAGCAAGTATCATGTCTGATTTAACAGGGTATATTCTATTCTTATAAGAGTGCTGCCACGTAAGTGTCAATGAATGTTTGTGAAATAAATGAAGGACTAAAGGAGTGACTGAACAAATAAAAATAAGTTCTCTGTGTGTATTGTATGTGTGAATAAGATTTTGAGTTTGGCCAAGGCAGTTAATCACACATTAACAACTCATTAAGGTTTATAGCACTGAGGTACAAAATTGGTTCAACACCAAATTCTAAGATGAAACAAGGTTTGTGTTCAGAAATATAGTGTCACTTTTTCTAATATCAGCTGTCCCCCAACTATCAGCATGACACAAGCAAACCATTGATATGTGTTTTTCTGGGTTTTTTTGTATTGAAGATTCCACATGAATGAAAATTATTATATTTCTAATAGGAAGTCCTGTTCTAAATGACAGCAAATCTGAGGGTGAACACATTTGTTTAAAAGAGAGAGATTAAAAAGATGAGATTCTGTGTGTACATTATATAACTGAAGAGAGTTGTCTCTAGCAATTTGACAAGAAAGGTGAAACAGAACATTAACCTGAGCACACAAGTTCAGCTAATGATCTGGGATAGGGAGTTGCGGGTAGAGGGGAGGACAAAGACGAAAGACAACCATTTACCCCAAGTTACTCTCCAAAGATGAGAAAAAGCCCTCTTAGTAATGTCTTTCAAAATCTAACTACTTTCAAGAACACATCGATGAGATACAGAGAGATAGTAATCAAGTTGGACATTAACTTAAAAGTCAGATGACTTTTTAAGCAAAAGTAACTTAGAACTGTAAAGTAGAAAACACTAAATGTCATTGACTTTAAAGTGGATACTGAAGCAAAAAAAAAAACCCTTCTATTAAAAACTAGACTATATGCAGTAACTTATGTAGAAAACTTAGCATAAATATTTATACAAAATTGCCCTACCATATTTTATTAAAGTATTACATTATAAATTAAGAGAAAATCATTTTAAAAATGAGTTATATTTTAGGCCTTTTTTCTCAAAATGAGTTTCATAAATTGATATGGTTATTAGCATAGGAATTTCAATAATAGGAACAAAGAAACCAAATGAAAACCTAATGTGTGTGTGTGTGTGTGTGTGTGTTTTGTGTGTGTGTGTATACAATTACGTGGCATTCCAACTTCAACATGTTTAAAAATATTTCAGTAAAAAATGTTAGATTTATTTTAAGGTAGTTTGTAAGATATTTATTAGGTTTATTTGTAGGCCTTGCACACTAAGTTAAGCAACACTATCATAAAATAAATTATTTAATAACGAAACAGAAACTCAAAGCTTCATATTATAATTAAATAAACTCTAAAAGATCTAGTAACTTCAACTGTATGCCCTAAAATAACATCAGGACTACAGTGTCTATCAACTTGCCCACAGAAAACGCAACAATGAAAGAAAGAAAGAGATATCTATTTTTTCATAAAAGATCAACACACTTTGTCCAATTTTTTTGTCCAACTGCTATAAAGTGGACCAACGCTAATGGCAAATAAAAGAGATGCCATTCAACATGCATTCTAGTAGTGAATATTAACTGACTACTATGTGAAGGCAGTGTTCGTTGAACAAATAAAAGAATCTTTGCCTGCGTGACGCTTATATTTTGGTCACTTTACATTTTACTGGAGGAAACGTGAAGAATAGAATACCAGCAATATTAACAACATTATCCCACTAGAAGGTCTCCAGTGACTCATACTTTCAGACTCATCTCAATGACCCTATATGATCTTTATATTCCAAGGAGCATGGCAATGGATTTTAACATTTCCAAATTAAAAGGTAATGGTAAAGTAATGATAACCAACATAAAAATGACTCCCTGGAAACGAAAGCAACTCATTTCAAATGGCTTTGGAATGCCATTAGGACAGCACCTTTTTCTTTGTAATGCAAAAGTCTCACAATCCAGAGAGCAGGTCTTGTGAATTTTGTGAATTTTGATGAGAGGTAAGGCATTACAGAAAGACCCAAAAGTCATGCTCCAGATTCCGGCAATATAGCTAGTAGGACAGACACAGAGTACATAGTTTTACTACTGATCACAGTGATTTAGAGATTGGAACCCATAGTTCTGTGAGATCAGGCATCACTTCAAGATAAATTTACATTTTTAATAAATACAAACTTTGGCTCAGCTAAACAAGGTACCTTGGGCTATATTAACTGTAGATAGATAAATTTGGCGTAATTAACCCTTGCACAGTCTAAACATACCATGTGCCAAAAATGATGTAAAGCACTGAATATGTGAGATAAAGTATGATGAATTCTATTGACAAATACAGGCAATAGCTTCCATTTAATTGAGAAGAAACCGTATACCTAGCACAAGTCTTTTTCTGTGCATTAACTTTTCATAATACAACTATATGAAGTATATAGTATAAAATAGTATATGAAACTATTTTATATATAAATACAGGTGTTTCCAAAGGTTAAGAAAGGGCACGGTGAGAGTGAGAAGCACAGTCTGGGTGGGCAGGACAATCTAGTTGTCTATCTGTGCTTTAAACTCCAATAAACATCATCTCCCACACCACGGCATCTAACTCAGAGTCACATTTCAATTGCCAGCAAATGGAAGCCTCATAAACCCAAAGTGTGAACGGTAATGAAGTTCATAGAGCACGCTTTGAGTGCACAGAGTATCTTTGCAAACATTATCTTTTTTTATTATACTTTAAGATTTAGGGTACATGTGCACAACGTGGAGGTTTGTTACATATGTATACATGTGCCATGTAGGTGTGCTGCACCCATTAACTCATCATTTAACATTAGGTATATCTCCTATTGCTATCCCTTCCCCTCCCCCCAAACATTATCTTTTAAGACTTTCACAATCACGCCATGAGATTATTCCCATATCAAAAAGTAGGAAATGAAAGCCTGGAAAGAAGTTATATTGACATTAAACTGCTCTCAAACCCAAGTGTACAAATGATTCTTCTTGCAAAGAAATTCATATTCTACACAAAGTTCTATTTCAAAATGAATTCTGGAATTCAATTAAACACTCATCTGGAAAACGAGAGCTTAAGTGGAAATTCCTCACTGGTATTCAAGCAAATAAATTAAATAATGATATTAAATCTACATCTAATCTCTTATTATTACATATTGAAAGTTTGCTATATAGCTACCACTAAGTTATACATTTCCAGTGACACAAACCATAAAATGAATTTGTTTCTATTGGTACTAGCAAAAAAAAAAAAAACCTGCGTAGACAGCAAAAGGGTCAATCTACTAATTTATCTTCTAATAACTTTCCACCCAGGAACATTCGTCCCTCTCATTAGACAGTTGTTCTATGCTTCTTTTTTTCACATTCTAATTGCCTCACCTGAACCAAAAAAAGAATGTGGATCTAAGATCAATACCTTTTGAAAAGTCATTTATTTCATTATATTATTTTTTCATATATCTGCATTATTGCATAGAATACCTGATTGGTCTTATGCTAAGTTTTTCATGTAACATTACCTCTGCAAGATGTTAATAAGTATCCTTCCAAAAATGTTTGAAAAATCTTGGGTAAAATATATTAAGTAAGTTCCTGTTTTATAGTTTTCCAAGAGTTTTACTATCCTTGGCCAATGACAAAATTCAAAGCAGAGATACAGTACACAACTTTTGTAAAACTTACCTATTTTTCTTATAAGACTGTGGCTTTGTTTTGTTTTGTTTTGAACTTCTTTTCTGTGATGTGACATGAGACTGTGTGTTGAGTTAGGGGTGGGGACATACATTAACAGAGGTTTAAGAACTGCTTTGCTAAAGCAAGTTTGAGGAGAAAATGGGGAGACTAATAAAAGATTTTCCTTTAAGCAGTGGGAGTTGAAGGGGTAGGTGGTTTTTGGAGAAAGAAGAGACCCATTCATGGCACAGGCTTCTTTATGTTTCTGCTCTGTGTGATACTTAATGAGGATACAGACATTCACTTCCTCTATTTCCCACACCTGGCTGGGGGTAACCCAAAGGTACCTGATAAAGACACAGCCTTATAGCTGTATCAAGTATCCCTGAGTGTGTTAGGACTGGAGAGGCCTGAGGAATAAAAAACATACATGCATTAAATGGAACAAATACAGAGAAGAAGAAAACTCAGACATGGTACATTAATTGTGTACCTTTCCTTACAACCCAGCACATCACAGGGTACATGACCTGCTTCCTTTTGACCTGCTTCCTTTATGTTGACTGCATGAACAGGGAATGGGGTTGGGGTACACGTGGGAGATAATTGTGTTTATTATGTACCTGGTATTAATACATCTATAGAGACAATTGGAATGACTATACTGGAGAAATAGCAAGGGAAGAACTGAAAAGGCTAAAACAAATACTTGGTTCTCTAAAAAATACTACAAAAAGATTTCTCATGTCTGACAAATTACATTTTAGTCTAATAGTAATAAGTGACCAAAACTAAGGCGATTTGATAAATATCATAAGGTATTTTATTGTGAAATTGATATCTATACGTATTGCTTATAAAGCTCAGTAATCTGTTCTTGAATTGAGAAATTACTGAGACAATATCGAAAGCTGTCATTTTTGTTTCTATGTTGTCGTTGTTATTGTTTGTGAGGTCAGAGCTTCTAAACTTTATGACTGTTTGAAAGGGGCCTATATAGACCTTGCCTGAATGTTAAGTCATGTGAAATGATAAAAAGCTTTCTGATTTATTGGGTTAGACAAAGAAAAAATTGAGAAATTGAGCATCATTAAAATTAAAGACTTTTGTTATTCAAACTGTGCTTAGAATGAAAACAAAAGCCACAGGTTGGGAGAAAATTTTTTCAAAACATATTCAAAACATTTTCAAAACATATCAGATAAATTACTGGTATTTAAAGTATACAGAGAACTCGAAAATAAGAAAGAAAACAACTCATTTAAAAAATAGTCCAAAGGTCTAAATACAGCTGTCAAATGGGGATTTTGAAGTTACTAGTCATGTATCATTAGGGAACTGCAAGTCACAGCAACCGTGAGATATTATTACATGACTATTAAAATGACCAATATCCAAAAGTCTGATGATACCAAAAGCTGGCAAATGTGAGGAGAAACAGGAACTTTTATTCATTGCTGGTGAGAATGCAGAATAGTACAGCTACTTTGGCAGTCAGTTTGGCAGTTTCTTATAAAACTAAACATACCCTACCACACAACCCAGCAATTACATTCCCGGTATTTACATAAAGGATTTGAAAACTTACATGCACACAAAAGCCTTCTTCCCATGAATGTTACAGGAGCCTTATTCATGATCACTAAAATCGAAATGTCTTTCAGGAAGTGAATGGAAAAATAAACTGTGGTGTATCCAGGCAATGGAATAGTATTCTGTCAAGCTACAGAAGACACACAGGAACATTTAAATGCATATTGCCAAGTGAAAGAAGCCAGTCTGAAAAGTCTACATACCGTATGATTCAACTGCATGACCTTCTGGAGAAAGCAAAACTATGGAGACAGTAAAGAGATCAGTGGCTATTAGGGATTTGGAGGAGATTTGTGCAGTCTAAACATGTCATGTGCCAACAATGACGTAAAGATATGTGAGATAAAGTATGACGAATTCTATTGACAAACACATGCAATGGCTTCCATTTAACTGAGAAGAAACCATATACCTAGCACAAGTCTTTTTCTGTGCATTAACTTTTTGTAATACAACTATATGAAGTTATAGCCTATTTTATATATGAATAAAAGCATTTCCAAAGGTTAAGAAAGGGCACAGTGAGAGTGAGAAGCACAGTCTGGGTAGGTAGGTCAATCTAGTTTTCTATCTGTGCTTTAAACTGCTATAACCATCAACTCAATCTACTAATTTATCTTCTACATAAATTAGTAGAGGAAACGATGAATGGATGGAGCAAGGAAGAATTTTAGGAGAGTGAATCCATTTTTCTGTATGACACTGTAATGAGGATTATTTGTCATTACACATTTGACAAAACCTATAGAATTCATAAGACAAGGAGTAAACTCTAATACAAACTACATACTTTAGTCAATAATAATGTACCAATATTGACTCATCAACTATAACAAATGTACCACACTATTGCAAGATGTTAAAAATCGGGGAAATTGGGGTAGAGGCTGAGGATGACGTGTGAATGCTTATTCACTTCTTTCTACAAACCTAAAATTGCTTTTAAAGAGTCAATAAAAATTAAAACAAGGCAGGGTTTTCATGCAATGGAAAAAAACACACAACTTTAGTAAGTGACTGATAATTATGCTTATGCCACTTTGCTAGATTACACTTCATTAATAAATATAGTTTCATTCTTTATGTTATAAAGCAGAATAAAGTCAGATATCTAGAGAAATTGATTTTAATGATTAGAGTAAAAGCGTTTTCACCTCCAACGTCAGAATGAGTTCTTCAGAATCAGTCCATTTTATAGTTAAATCAATCATTGATTTTAAAAAAATATTGAGAAAAACTTTAACTTCACTTTTTCCATCAAACTCAATGTCATGACAGCATTGTGAGTCATTTCAATCTAGGATTAAAACCTATTTCTGGACCCAGTGGACTTACTGTGATAGATTCTGAAAATGTAAGACGTTAAAGTCCAGTCTTTGATCTGCTGTCCTCTGCAGTTATCAAAAGGTCAGTTTATCCTGCTTCTTTTCTCTCTTTTTCATATATCTTGCACTTCAGCTTAATATTAGTATTAAGCTAAATTTCTTATTTTATTTTGATTGATAAAGGAAAACAGATTGTTTCGATACAGTTACTGAGAATAAGCAGCAAAAGGTACTTATAAAGTACACAAGAGAACTATCAGATAAAAATGTGTTCAAAAAAAGATTTGGAAATTTTTATTGCATGAATGTTCAAATGGACAGGAAAACTTTCTGGATTCTTTTTCCACCACACATGAGTAGCAGCACTAAAGTAGTGAATAATGTCCATTCAATTGGTAGTTTTCATGTATTTCTGATATCAGAAATGGACTGTTAGTAACTAGTTTTAAAAGCAGAGCATTTTTGTGCATGGCATTCCCCTGAATTCCAAAGCCCAAACTTAACTTAGGCTAATTTCTCTCTGCTGGGAGCACCATTAATTTCTCATAGATAACATTTCATATATATGCGGCATTCTGATGATGTAAAGGAATTCACACTTTATGGGCCTACAAGCCAAATTTAATCAATGGCTTGCTTCATATGGCTGAGAGCTAAAAATTGTTTTGGCATTTTTGAAGTGTTTAAAGAAGGAGAAGGAAGGGGAGAAGAAGAATGAGTAGATGAAGGAGAGACAGAGACTACATATGGCCAGCAAAGCCTATAATATTTACTGTCTAGTTCTTTACACAAAGAACTTTTCCAATCTTGAACAAAACACACACATTTTTGTTATGCCAAAAAAGGACTACAATAAGTCTTCACTTAACATCATCGACAGGTGCTTGAAAACTGGTCATAGGTATATATATTTATGGTCACGTGATGTTTTGATACACGCATACGGGGGGATAAATTGGGGATGGTTAATTGGTACAAAAATACAGTAAGCGAAACCCATTTTACCATAGGTTGACATCAAAAGAGTTAAGCTTCTATGGCTTTTGGTAACTAAAACGTCAACAAACTTGTAAATAAAGATCAAAACACTTCTAATATTAAATGCTGAAATAAATTTCAGCTATTCATACGTTTAAGATTAATAAAAGCTAGTAAAATCATTATTTACCTACTTATTTCAGTTTGGGGTTGCAGTTGACCGCAGCCTATCCTGTCAGCTCAGGACGCAATGTGGGAACCAGCCCTGGACAGGACGCCGTCGCATTGCAGGTGCACTCACACATACCCACAGTTACTCAGACTGGGACCACATAGACACGTCAATCAACCTCACATGCACAGCCTTGGGAAGTGAGAGGAAACTGGAGCATCCAGAGAATATCAATGCAGACATGGGGAGAATATATAAGCTCTACACAGACAGTGAACCCCAATTGGAATCAATTTGTTTTTTCTCATCAACATTATAATGAAATGACATTGAATGAAACGTCGTTATTCAAAGACCTGTTGTACTCAGTTCTAAACATTTCAGAATTAAGGGATCTACACACATCCTCTTCTATATAATGGAGTGGGTCTCTTAAAATTTCCTGGCAACATACTCTTAGCCTGCCTAGGAAACACTTTAGAATAGAACTGCATTATAATAAATTTTCATATTCTATTTATATCTTCCTATTTCTCCCTCTACTTATTAAGGTATAGTCTTGTATATGTAATCCTTCAGTTCCTGAACAAGGTGAACATATGATCTCATGATGTGTGTTTTAATTTCTTAACTTTGTTGAGATTTGGGAATGTGAGGATGATGGAAAGGAAATAAAGGAACTCAGCAGCTATAAAAGAAATCTGACCTTTAATTTTTTTATTGAATTTGTTTCTTGTTTTATTTTTCCTTCCTTTGCACAAATGAGAACTTCTAGTTTTACAAAGGGTACCACCAATTTTAGGACAAAAATTTGTATTTGTGGTATAACACAAGTTGGAGACACAATGATTTAGAGATTGCATATCAATTTTATCAAATAAATGTGATAAAGTAGGTGATATGCACACACACACACATATGTAGTGACAAAACCATTGACACAGATACCCAGATGGCACTTAATGTACTTTCAGCCTTAAATTCTTTCTCAAGGACAAGCCATTTGTTTGCAAATGATTTAGCATTTGGCCGGGCGTGGTGGCTCACGCTTGTAATCCCAGCACTTTGGGGGGCCGAGGTGGGTGGATCACGAGGTCAGGAGATCGAGACCATGGTGAAACCCCGTCTCTACTAAAAATACAAAAAATTAGCCAGGCGTGGTGGCGGGCGCCTGTAGTCCCAGCTACTTGGAGAGGCTGAGGCAGGAGAATGGCCTGAACCCGGGAGGCGGAGCTTGCAGTGAGCCGAGATCGCGCCACTGCACTCCAGCCTGGGTGACAGAGCAAGACTCCGTCTCAAGAAAAAAAAAAAAAAAAAAAAAAAAAATGATTTAGCATTCAAAAATGATTAAACACGGGAAAAAATGCATTGCACATAAAGTTCAGATTACAAGTGAATTAAAGTCACACTAATATAACTATAATTTATAATGAATTCAAATGGCTTTCAGAAGGGTCATCTGTGGAAGGTGAAGAGCAATCTGAATTTATTTTTCTGGTAACTGGTCACAGCAATGTTTTCTAGACTAGTGAGTGAGTGCTCATACAGCACCATGTGTGTTCAACAACACATAAAGTTGGATGACAAAATCTACTTTAGTGAGAAGGTAGCTATTTCCAGGGGCACCAATAGTAATGTCAGTTTTGAGTCTTGGGTTTGCTTTTGTTTGTTTACAAGGCGATGAAATGTTTAAGGAAAAAAAAAATTCTACCAATCCATGTTGAGTGAACATTTCAATCCTTGTAAAGACCAAAGTCAGCTGCCACCATGCCATGCAAACCTTATAGTACATGACATGTTAAATCAGTAACCTCGAAAGGGACTTCTGAGAAGCTATGAGTAAAAGGCACACACAAAATGCCTCTGAGATGAATTCACAAATGAAATGGAAAAGGATATCTGTGTACATCCAAGAAGAATAGTAATTAACAGAAAACAAGAACACTTCTAAATTGAAAGAATCCCTAAAGTAAAAGAAGACCAAAGAAAAAGAAATAAAGATGAGAAGTGAAATGAGGCGGAAATGGTGAGCGACAAGGAGACACACTGAGAAAAAAAGTAGCTAAAGTTAGTGTGTTATTATTTCAGCAAAATTAAGTATATCAATACTGAGAAATATGACTTGAAATAGATTCAGTACCTCAAGCAGAAACATAAACAAATAACATCTGGGTTTTTCTTTTGATAACCAGTATTTTAAATACAAAAATCTAAAAATTTTATCTTTGTGTAAGAGTTACACATTTATCATACCAATCAATAACAAAAAGGCGCTATAAATACTTTATGGAAATAAATGTCCTAACAGATGTTAACCAGACATCAGTCTTCACCGGTAAGGATTAGATTTGAAGGTGTTTGCAGATAATTAAAACTTGTTTTTATAACATAACTTAGCAGCTAAGTAGTATAATGAAAATGGGATATTCAAATTATAAGATATAAAATATTAAAGATAGAAGAACATGTTTATTTTTTCAATATAAATATTGTTACAGCTCAGAGAAACAGTATGAAATCTCAGGGCTCATGAAAGGCCACATTCTAGAGATAGTGATTGACAGGTATGGTAATTCCCCTACAGCGTGGTGCCTGTTGTCATGGAGTAGCATGTCTCCTACAGGGTACTACCAGCAGGTTCAAGTAGGAAGAGCCGATAGTCCATGTGAGAAACCCCGGAAGGCTAAAGATAGAAGGAAATATTTGTGCCACGTTGAAGAGCAAGTTCACCAGGTGAATTGGCATGTGGCTAGGGTACAACTTCCCATACATATATAAATAATGAAACACACAAAAAATTATCAGAAAAGTATTTTATTATTATTAGAGTCACGATTAGCACTCTCCTCATCAGGAGAGTTTTAGGTTTTTTTCTAGCCCTACTCTATACTTTTTAAACACAGTCTCCAAGTTTCAAAATAAAAGTTTCTTATTTTTAATTCAAATCTCAATTAAAATAAAACAAAAACCGAAAATGTAGAAGTTCCTTATTTTGACCATCTATATATCATACACAACAAAAAGACTGATAAAATTCCACTAAACACAACAGCTAGATCCGTATTCCCGTTACTGCTTAAGCCCATTCCAATAAGGATTTTATACCAAATCTGCCCTTGCCAAGGCTACCTGGGGCCTTCATTTTATTATTTGCAATGGACAATTTTAACTTCACATCCATGTTGGCTTCCTTACATCCTAGATGCACATACAGCCAGATTTTTTCCCATCAGATGTGATTTGATCCTCCAACTTCGGAATGGCTTGATGACCTCCTCTTTATCTAAAGATCACTTTAAAAAGCCTGAAGTATTTGGCTCTTCCCTAAATCTTTGGCCAGATGTAATGTCATCCTCCCATTGGCTTTCTTTGTCCAAACTACATTAGCCTTATCTCAGATCTTCAAACAAGTTATATTTCCTGCCTAAGATCTTTCTATGAGTGAGTGAAAGGTGTGACGAAGATAGTTCCTCTTTGCCCCCAAAGGTTTCATTGATCACGCTGATAATGAATTTACTGTTAATCTCTTACTGTTATACTCAGGCTTAAATTCTCTACCCTACACACTTCAGTTGACATAATTTTAATTTCCACTGTGATGCTTCTCTCTCTTCTGTCAACACTCTCTCCTCACAGGGTTTCATCCAGATCAGGAGTCAGTAACATTTTTGACAAAGAGCCAGATAGTAAATATTGCAGGCTTTGTGTTGCCAAGAGGCAAATTTATGGAACTTTCCCTGCTGAAAAATTTCCCTGTATTTTACATTTTAGACTTAAAAATGCCACACGTACTTATAACTCATGAGCCATACAAAAATAGGTGGCAGACCAGATCTGGCTCATGGGCTATAATAGTTTTCCAACCCCTCACCTAGATTCATGACTTTAGGCATGCTCTATAGGCTACGATGATCTAACTCACATCTCTAGCCAAGTCAACTTGTCAGTGCCTACTTGATGTCTCCACTTGGATTCTAACTAGCGTCTTAATTTAAGATTAAAAAATGTAAAATCAATCACACATACGCACCTACCCACACCTCTGTCACTTGCAAACTGCCTCATGTCATCAAGACTTTGCCATATCACTAAAAGTGACCATAATCCCCCATGTCCCTAAATCCAAATACCTTGATATAATTCTTGCTCAGTAAATTCAATCATCTTCAAATCAACTTCCAATCTCAACTGATTTTCTCCAACTTTATTGCTACACTCATAATCCCAACTACCATCATCCTTCAACTGGACAGGTGCAATAGTCAGCTAAATGAACCCCCTTCCTTCACTAGTGTACCCTTCCACAATAGTACACCCTCCTAAGGGCTAACCTCATCGTATCACACATCCATCATACAATTCTCAATGTAGTTAATTTATATTCACACTTTGATATAAGATCTAGATTTGGTCCCTGAGAACACTCATGTAATCTCTCTCCATGCTCTTCCTTCATGGACATTCCAGCCAAACCGGCCTTCTTTTCTTTGTAAGAAACTATCAAGCTCTCTTTTTAAATTACAGAATCTTTATATCTGCCCTTCTTTCTGCTCAGAGCACCCCAGATCTTCAAAGTACCTTCCTCTTTGTCTTCACTCAACTCTCAAATGAAATATTACCTCCTCAGAGAGAAAAATGCTCTGAAATACCTACAGCGAGATCAGTGCCTTCCTCCTTGACAGTTTTACTCAGCCATGTTATCACATGTAATCTTCTTCGTAGTAGTGTACTTTATAGCCCTTCACACCATTGCTTTGTTTAGGTATTTGTATGGCTTCCTCCTCTTTCCCTCCTCACTACAGTATAGCCAATTGTGTCTTTGCCTTCTTCACTGCTATATCCCCTAGTGCCTGGTAGGCTTTCTATAAACAGCCATTTATTGACTTATTGACTACATGTATATGCTAATCCTTTTTACTAATTGTTGTTACACTATAAATTTCTCTTCTCCCTCTCTTCGCTTCCCTCTTCTCATGTCCCTTGATGCTTCCTACTCAATATTAACATGGACATCATTTTGTGTCTTCAGCATTTCTCTTTTCATTATATTATGATAGGTTAATTTTCCTAAGAAAACACTATTTTGACAAAAGCAAAGCATTAAAGTAAAGCAGCATAGGATCAATTTTTTCCGATTGAAAAGGAAACACCATCTTTCCGAGAAGACAATTCCACCAGGAAACAAATCAAACACACACATTTCCGGTAAGTCCTAGTTCCCAAGACTTGAAGCCAGTATGTTTTTCCACTTTCAAGTATCCTTGACTGTAGAGATAAAAGGTATCCACTTAGAGATATTAACTCATTACCACTGCCTAAATTTGGTTTCCAGAAACACAACTTAATATGACATCAATGGATGTGATAATCATTTGAAAGTAGCTTTATCAAAATCATCCAACAGAACAAGTTACTTTCCTAATTAGCATCCTCGGTTAAATACCTAAATCTGATGAATAATAAGTTATGCATTATGCTAAATTGCATTGGCTCACTATCCTAGAATGCTTTCAAACTAATTAAAAATGAGATATTCAGTGATGAGAAATATAAAAAGATAAAAACCTATTTCAATCAGTTTAAATTAGAATTTAACATTTCTTCAATACGCTCTTTTGTAGTCAATTGCAAGAGTAATAAAGCAAAATTATTGAGTCTATAATAGTGACCGTTCAAAATTCATAGTGAATTATTAAAAAGAAAACTAAGGTCCCTGCCAACTTTCCACCTCACTTCAAAGCATAGCCAAGGTCATTACAACAGCAAGTAAAAGACTCCACACAATTCCCACTTCTTCGCCTCTATTCTGTTACTTCTGGAATCTTCTACTACTCCAAATTGTGTGTTTGCTCCAGACTCAGCAGTTCTCACCACCTTGTTCTTCCAATTGCCATCTTCTCTGTGCGGCCTTTCTTGACTACCCAGTTAAAAATTATCCTATCAAAATTATCTGATCCCCATCCAGGATTACTTTTCACCATCTAACTTACGATACTTTGCATATTTATGTGGCTCATTGTCTGTTATCTGTCTCTCTAAGTTAGAATGCGAGCTTCATGATGGCAGAGTTTTGGTCAATTTCCTTCACTCAATAATTCCTGACCCAAAGTAAACACTTCATAAGTATTTTTTGAATATACTAATATATAGTCCCAATTATCAAGGAACTTATAAATAAATAAAGACACAACCCAGCATATAGTGCAGCTTGAGAAATGTTGATAGTGTGGTACAGGAGGAGGTATGTAAACTATGAGAAGCAACAGTTAAATAAGAAGCAATCCAGAAAGACACACAGTGTGGGTGACATCTGAGTTAAAGGACAGAAGGTAAGAAGATAACCAGATGGAGAAAAGAGAGGAAGATCTTACAAACAAGCATCAGAAGTTACCATAAGAAAAGCAAGTACAAAATCATCAGAAGAAAAACAATTGCATCCCAGTTATTACCACAAACATAATTAACTATGAAAACCCAGAACAGTTCATGCTTTGATAATGCTAAAGTTGATACGTAGATTAAGATGTGATATAACAATCTGCAAATCTTAGTTTTCAGAAAACCTTTTTAGGCAAGATATGATGATTTAAGGAAGAAAAGTTGCTGATGGATGAGGCATGTTGTCCCTTAAAGACAAACACTATGAAGACTGCGTACAGCCTTTATAATGGAAAGGTGCCACGTTTTTTCTTTTCTAAGTCCTTGGAATCTCAGTTGGCAACTTTGAAATTCATGTGTAATTCATGAGCTTTTTAAAAGAAATGTAATAAGTAACACAAGTGATTCTAGAGCTTGTCTTTAGGCTGAGGTAGATATTGGCATTATAAATTGAAGTGCTAGAAAGGAACAATAAGAATTAAGAATAAGCAGTAATTTCTGCCAAGATCTGTGGCACCCAGTCTCACACATAAGGCTTTTTGGAATCTCTTGGTTTCCAAGGTTCAGGCTCTCATACTTTAGTTTGTACATAAAGGACTTAAGTTATTCTTAAAGCACAGTTTTAGCACTTCACACCAGGAGATGGTTATGAGACTGATCACAGGATAAAGTGAAATAGGATGTGTGCCTACTTGTAGAAGGAACCTCGTTCCTTTTGCCATTCTATTCCTACTTTTCTGGCAGGAAAGTCCTAGAAAAAATTTCATATACAGATTAATTTTAAACAATTTACATTATATTTTACTATTAATAGCTTCTAGAATATCTTAGCTTAGGCTGGCCCTGGTGGCTCACACTTGAAATCCCAGAATTTTGGGAGGCTGAAGTGGGCGGATCAACTGAAGTCAGGAGTTTGAGACTAGCCTAGCCAACATGGTCAAACCTAGTCTCTACTAAAAATCCAAAAATTAGCCGGGTGTGGTGATGCGTACCTGTAATCCCAGCTACACAGGAGGCTGAGGCAGGAGAACCATTGAGCCTGGGAGGTGGAGGCTGCAGTGAGCCAAGATTGTGTCACTGCACTCCAGCCTGGGCAACAGAGCAAGACTCTGTCTCACAAAAACAAAAAACAAACAAACAAAAAAAGAGTATCTTAGCTTATATATTTCTCACATCTGATCCTACCACTTTACTTCTTTTTTCCTGTTTATACCAATTATTTCTATTCCTCTTTACATATAGGCAGAAAGATAAGACTAAAATGTGTCATAGACAATGACATCTAGTAAATTGACGTATTCTTCATGTTTAATTCCACAACAGATTTCAAATACAACCAAAATCTCCAAATAAAATCTTAATTCTAAATTGAGTGCTTGTACAGTCTTCAAATATGTTCAAATAGAACATCAAAGCTCAATAAAAATAGTTATATCACTTGGGATGGTGTTTAAAATATTTTTTCCTAAATAAATTCAGCTTCAGAGGATGAGAAAACCTTCGTTAGGAGATGTTTTAAAGAACAAATTAAGTTAAATGTGAAGGAAATCATACTTTATTTTGTTGAATAGTAAGATTTTTTTGTTGCTATTGTGAATTAATGCCATCCAAATATTGAGTGATGTAATTCAATTTAGTAAAAGAAAAAAGTCTAAATTATCAACTTCTTTCCTTATAAAAATGAAATATGCTATAACTTGCATTTTTTCCATGGCAATGACCCTGATGATCAGAGAGGTTAAAACCTAAAAACATTTAAAATCATCTAATCTAAATTATAAAAAAGAAATCCCTTTCTTCAGAAAAAATAATTTTTTAAGGAAGCACTCATAAACAAATCTCTACTAGTAGATATACAGCATACACATCTCTTACTATCTCCCATGCAGACTGCATAAAAAGGCGTGCTGGCTACTTTTAAGAAAACAACATTCAGATGTCTGGAAAGTATCTGAAATGCATGATTAATCTACACAGATAATTTTCTCAAGAAACCAAATTTTGAAGACAAGTAATTCAAAAGTCTATTGTCTATAAAGTAAATCCGCTGGTATACTTAAACTGCTGTAATCCTTTCTCTGTTTACCTTATAGTGTGCACCTCTCAAGCTATGGGAATGCATGTCTTCTCTAAGAAGAGCTGACTTCTTTTGTAGGAAAAAGCTGTTGGAAATGACTGTTAGGATTTCAAATGTTTGGGAGTGTGTATTCATGTGGGTTTTACGTGTTGAATATTTGCATTTGTAATTTTAAGATGCTTAAATCAAAAACTAAAATGACCTATGCAACATAATTCTGCCATAGGATAAATTAAATTCAATTAACTGTTCCCATACAAATTATTATCTACCACAATGTAAAAATATTTATATATCACAAAGATGTAAGAAACACTGACTTCTATTATACAGCAGAGTTCAATTTCACTACTACTTAGCTTGATGATATTTTAAGGTCATGTCTCTTGGAATACACATTCAATATTCATTGCCAAACGTCTGAGCTCACCTCTCTTGAAGCAATATTCAATTATCAAAGGAAAATAATTTACCAAGCAACCTCACAAAACACAAACTCTAGGTAGCATCAAGGTTTTTCAAAGTGATTATTCCTTACTGGTCGAGATCCTAAGATATTAAAACTCATAGATCACATGATCTGAGATTTTCTAATTGAAAAGCTGTAGCTGTAAACCTTTCATTCAAAGTCGGATACTACTTTCAGCTGTCAAAAGAATTATGCAATCACTTAAACTTCTGGAATGAAAGAGAAAATGAAGGGAACAATAAAAGTAACTGAAATGCACTGAGAAATGAACATAAGGAACCAAATGGAGGCAAAGACAGAGAGAGAGAGAGAGAGGGCTGTTTATCTAACCTTCCCTTCTTGAGTGGGTTTTCTCTGATATCTCTAGAGAACAATTGGATGTGTAACAATGAAATACAAAACACAAGATACTGTCTTCGTATAATTACTTGTAATGATTCCAAGATGGCATAATTTGAGAACTTGCTAAATAGGACAACAAAGTGTTCTGCTTTTCCAAAATTTTGCCCCTTACCTTATATATTATTTCATGGTGAAGATCAATAAAACTGAAAATTGGAATTGCCAGATATTATCAGATTTTATTTTTTGAATGCTTAACAGCTGACCCAAAATCTGGTCATAAAAATGGAAGTTAAATTAAATTGTCCTCAAAATTTAAGTTTGCTACATTTGTAAGAACCACTTGCTTCTTCAAAATCTCAAACTTTCTCATATCTAGCAGCAAATTGAAATTAGGAATTTAAGCATGTAAATTCATCATGGAAACCAAATTGATTAAAATTTTCTGTGTATTCATGATAATGTTTAAAATTTTTGCTACATTTAAACCCTAAGTTAGTTACAAAAACCCTAAAATTATGCTTGTTTAAAAACTTGGGCTAACTTGCTTTTGAAAACATACTGACATATTCGTTCCATTCTTCTTATAATTATTTTTTTGTCACTCCCAAGCAGCACACCATTGTATATATCCCCAAAACGGCACTTCTTTGTTAAAGCCATTAGGACAGAAATATTTTTGAGCCAGATGCAATGGCTCATGCCTGTAATGTCAGTACTTTGGGAGGCCTAGGTTAGAGGACTGCTTGAGGATAGGAGTTTGTGACCTGCCTGGGCAACATAGCAAGACCCAGTCTTTACAAATGAAATGAAAATAAAATATAAAATAAACTGGCTGGACAAAGTAGTGCACACCTGTGGTCATAGCTACCAGGAGGCTGAGATGAGAGGACCATATGAACCCAGGAGTTTGGGGCTGAGAATGAGCTATGACTGCACCACTGCACTTCAGCCAGAACTATGGGTTGGTGAGTTAGAAATAAGTTCTCAGTTCTGAATATAATAACTGCTCCTGGCACTCCCCAGAATGAGCTGGGTTTTCTTTTGCCCTCTCTATAGTCCCTCTTCCTCAGGAAATACCCCCATGGTTCTGCCCGCTGTGCTATTAATTACACCAATGCTTATTATATGTCAGTTCAGTTTTATCTAGATTCTCCCAAAGTCAGTGCTGAACTTAGTTGTTTGAAAATGTATATATTGTAATAGTTACCAAAAAGACCAAATACAGCTAGATATTTATGCTATTTGTTTTATTTCCATCGTAGGTATATTTCCTTTTAAAATTCATATATATCTTTCTCTAAGGATTGTCTCCGTTTTCAGATGTTAAGCACTTTCTCATGCACACACCACCTAAGCAGCAAAGACAGAGTCCACGTCAGGGAATGTCACATTCAGGATAAGTACCTATTATTCTGTAACTCAGAAGTAGGAAAATGGATGTCCTCAAGCAGATGCTTTTCTTGACAGATACAAAAATTTGACAAGGATCACTGACTGACTTCCAACCCACCATTCATCACTTTTATCTTATTTTGACCCTAAGGGTCCCAGAGGGATAATGGCACTACATTCCTATTTAGAATTCAGATTTCAGATTGCATTTCTTATATCATTGTTTATAAGTAGTGGTTGCACACAGTCGCGATAATACTATGACATTAATCTACATTCCTCGTTAAATCGATTTTTGTCTTCCGTTTTTGAGCTTAGCTACAATTTCTCACACGGTTTCTCTAGGAAGATTCCTCAATGACTGAAACATTTAGAACATGGTCGATTCATAAATACGACACTAGGATTCCCCAATGACTGAAACATTTTGAACATGGTCCATTCATAAATACGACACTGGGATTCCCCAATGACTGAAACATTTAGAACATGGTCCACTCATAAATACGACACTGGGATTCCCCAATGACTGAAACATTTAGAACATGGTCCATTCATAAATACGACACTGGGATTCCCCAATGACTGAAACTTTTAGAACATGGTCCATTCATAAATATGACATTGGGATTCCACAATGACTGAAACATTTAGAACATGGTCCATTCATAAATATGACATTGGGATTCCCCAATGATTGAAAAATTTAGAACATGGTCTATTCATAAATATGAAGAGCTTGTGTAGAAAGTATAATTTACTTATCCTATTATGCTTAAGAAATTATGTGAAATAATGTGAAAATAATCTTAAAACATTTGCATGCATATTTGCTGCAAGAGTCATCTTTCATTGATACTTAATCATAATCATGGACATGGTGGGTCCCAATAACCAATATTTAATGCAAGACTGTAAATTTAATAGAGAGAAAACCTTATTTATAAATTTTCATGTGTTCTTTTCTTGACAATAAGGAGCTGTGAGATTTGTATTTTAAAAGATACTTAGTAATAAAAACTTTAATTTTTAAAACTTTTATTTTTAAATTCTGCTTAATTGCATAAAAGTTAAAAGGTAATATTTAATATTTAATGAGGCTTATTGAGCTAAATGATGATATGCAGCTTGGGTTATACTTGCAATTATAAGATTTGCTCATTATACCTAAGCAATCTCCTTCACTCAATCTAGCTACCACTAAGGAAGCAAAATTCCCTGAATCATAGTATCAAAGCATTCCATTATGTTTTCTATTAAGTTGTTTTGTTCTTTGAATCATTGTCTATTTTAATTTATCCTTTTAGAAAGAAAACAAATTACTTAACTTGCATTTCCCACTAGAAGCTTCACTACAGCTAGACTTGGAATTGATTTCAGGCCATTTTTTAATAAATGATGGTCCCTAGTGAAAGATAGAATACTTGAGCCATCAATATTGAGTAAATAAAAGGGTTTGGGTAAATAAGAGAGAAGATACCTATTTTTCTCAAATATTTTAAATATCTAATAACCTATTCCTCATCTAAAACAAGCCACAATTACTGGAAATGATGGTCAGAGGAAGGTATTAGCAACCCTGTGTAATACTACATGTCATGTTGGATCACTATTACAGAGAAACAGTTGTCATGCTGCATTTTAGTAATTCTACACATCACCAGAGAAATAGACAACTCTTATAGCCAAAGAAATCCAACGTAGCTACTGTCTACATATTCTTGTTTTAGACCTTTGGTGAAAAAAACTACTATGTGTATTGAATATATTTTACATTAGTTTTATCACAAAAGAAAAATGAGAATTCTATTAGATGCAAATACAAATTCTGAATGACAGGAAAGAAAAATTAAAATCAAAGCTGATCTTAATTAACAAAATGTATTATCTGCTTACATGTATATACAACTGTTCATATACAAAGGCACAGATGCATTTGTGGTTTTGAAAAAATATCTATTTCATTTCAAATCTTCATTGAACAATATTACATATGGCAAGAAAACTGATCCTTTTGAAGGATCTTTTGAAAAGTGTTAAACTTTATTAGATACTCCAAACTAGCAAAGCTCAACTTCATCACAATTATATAATAACACTGCACACTTTCAATTTTATCTGGAGAAATATATCTATCCCTTGAAATAACTCTGTAAACTTCCTGCTCACAGATTTCATTTCAAGCCTTGAAAATGCAGAAAATCAATGCTGAATATACTTGCCCCGAAAGGAAAAGAAAATTTCAGGGGTGTCAGGATGTTTTATCACATAAAGTACAGAATTGCAATTTGTATATGAGCAGGCAACACACCTCCAAAAATAATACAATACTTATCACAAAATACATTGACAGATACTAGATTTGGCACAAACCACTCCATACAGCTATTGATGAAATCAGTATTGAAAGCCTTATTCCAAAATCTATGGCCCTTTTCTACTCTCCAACTGACATTTCAGGATGCCACAACCTTGCAGCTCCACTCTCTCATTAATTTCCCCTAAATACCCTTGGCAGAAGAACGAGAAACGTCACATTTTTCATTTAATTTCTAAAGAACATCACATCCTTTAAGAATAGGTTCTTGAAATTTTAAAATGTTAAACATAAAAACCCTAAAGAGACAAACATCCAAAAACATAAAAACCCTAAACAGACAAACGTCCAAAAACTTTTCTTCAAAATCACAACAACTTTATATGCTACGTGTTCCTGTAAAATACCACATACACAAACTCACAGGCACACCCACCCACCCAAAACCCACACACTCGAATTTATATGGCCTCGTAATACCTCACATATATATACATGTCACCAAATGCAACAGAGACACACGCATATATATGGCCTCATAATACCTCACATATATATACATATCATCAATTACAACAGAGAAAAGCCAATTTCAGAAACATGGCTTCAATTTTGATGCATTTACTCACACTTAATTCTATTTCAATTTAACTGCAGAGATATTCCAATACCCTGTAACAAAAACCTGACGGAAGATTGTAACAAATTGCTTAAACATCAAACCAAACACTAAACATAATTTCATCACAAAGTGAAATTCGCATCCAACTCGCAAAGAATTAGAAAATCCTTGCACTTACCTTGGCCTTGTCCATTCCCCAGATGACCCCAAAACACCACCGTCATCATCAACAGCCCCGGAGCCCACGTCCACATCCTTCTAGTGACACGCTCGTGTCTTCTGGCCATTGCATCTTAAACTCTGCATATTCAGTGGGGTGGATGTGAAAGTACAATAAATTACATTCTTAGAGAAATACACTACGACTCAAATCCCATATCTAATATGCACTGTGCATTTCTGAATTATCCTGCCTACAAGGAGGTACATTTGAAAATCATGCTTCCCTTTAGGGTTGTCATATTGATGATTAATACGAAAGCTCATTCATTTTTAATCTTTAAGCATTCATCTGAATTACATTTTTAATATCATTTTCCAAAACAGGCCACTTAACCTATGAATGTTAAAAAGTACTCCCGATATACATATTGGATTTCAGTCAAGCAAAAGCATGGTGTATGGACACTACTTAAGTATAACTTGATATTTAGGCAAATTGATGAATTTAACATACCATGTAATCTCTACATATATACAAAAGGACTTTTCAACACATTTATGTAAGTTTTGCATAAATACCCTTGAAAATATTCTCAAGTTTTAAGTGGTATTCTAATTATGTCAGTAATTTTAACTGAATAAAGAGATGCATCATGTGCAAAAACTAATCTTGTTTACTTAAAATTGAGAGTAAAATTAATTATAGAAGGTACAAAACACTTGTAATTTTGATTTCAGATATATGACCCACAGGAACCTTCATATATACAAATATTATACACATATATGACAATGTATATTTGAATGTTCATTTTGAAACTGCTTTTCATACTGATACATGAAAATACTTAAATGTCCACCAAAGCAAGGTTATTTATTCATACATTTGAATGATATACAGTAGCTCAAAAGAATAAACTTGAGTTGCATGTACTAATATGGATAAGTGTCCAAAATGAATAGTGAAGCAAAACTAGCAAATTTAATAATGATAAGTTCAAAATTACACCTTTCATATGTAAACATGTGCAATAGTTAAAACTATAAATTTTATGTTGCATAAATATATAATACAGTATAATAACGCATAAGAATGAGAAACACCTTCAAGACTAAAGTTAGGAAATTACAAGACTACAATTTAAATGGTTAGTAGGTGGAATTTTAAATCAGAGGTTACTCCTAAATCCCAATTTTTCCACAGTTGACAAAATAACGGAGTTAAGAAAAATAAACTTAATGATTTCCAGAATGAATGCTTTATTCAAAATGCTACGTAATTACAATTCTAATAAACTTGCAAGGGAATCCAGTCACCCAGAAATTTTTTATGCCTTTCTCCTACATCACGAAAGGGGAAGATTTAATTACCAACTTTGCATTACTTAACGTCAGACTCATAGTATCAGAGCTAAAGAGAAATTTAAGAAACACCTAACTCAACCTCTCCATTTTAAATGACCAAATGAGTTGAGAAGGTTACAATGACATTTCTAAGTTCATATGTAAAAACAGAATTTTGATGACAATGACAGTTTAAGTACTAATAAACACTCCTGGAAAAGTTACTGTAATCCAGGTTATTTTACTGTGCTAAATGCCTTACATTCTTTACCCAATTCAGTTTTCACAGAAATCCTATGAACAAAGCACTTCCAAAATTTACCACTTCACAGCTAAGAAAACAAGGCTTAGAGAAATGCTACACGATCCCCTAGTCATGAGGTTAGTAGGTACCACTGTGGAGACTGAGGCAAAACAGGACGATTTCAAAGCCTATGCTCTGAACAAGTAAACACTAAGCAGGAATTTAGTTCTAGATCTCCCAGTTGTAGTCCAATAATCAGCCAAAAAATGGTGCTGAGAAGAGGGGAAAGAAAGATGTCTTGTATGTGGAGCCTCATGTATTTGATCCCAAATACATCTTCATATTGAAAATCATTAGAGCACAAGGCAAAAGAATTATTAGTTTGTTTCTAAAATCATCAACCTTTCCCAAGTTGAACATACAAATATATTTTATCATATATATACTATATGTGTGTATAGCGTGTGTTTATCTAAGTATTCCTGTGGTTTATATATCTGGATGTGGAATTACAAGTGTTTTGTGGTTTATTATTTATTTATTATTATACTTTGAGTTTTGGGGTACATGTGCACAATGTGCAGGTTTGTTACATATGTATCCATGTGCCATGTTGATGTGCTGCACCCATTAACTCGTCATATAGCATTAGGTGTATCTCCTAATGCTGTCCCTGCCCCCTCCCCCCACCCCACCACAGTCCCCAGAGTGTGATGTTCCCCTTCCTGTGTCCACGTGTTCTCATTGTCTCCCTCTGTTGCTCTGGCTGGAGTCAGTGGTGTGATCATAGCTCACTTCAGACTCCAAGTCCTAGGCTCAAGCGATACTTTTGCCTCGGCCTCTCAAGTAGCTCGGACTACAGGCACACACCACCATCCCCGGCTAATTTTTTTACAGAGATGGGTCCCACCGTGTTGCTTGACTGGTCTCAGCCTCCTTAAGTCAAGGGATCCTCCCACCTGGACTTCCGAAAGCACTGAGATTACAGGTGTCAGCCACCGTGCGTTTTTTGATT
Source organism: Symphalangus syndactylus (assembly GCF_028878055.3). Classification (NCBI taxonomy): domain Eukaryota; kingdom Metazoa; phylum Chordata; class Mammalia; order Primates; family Hylobatidae; genus Symphalangus; species Symphalangus syndactylus. Next base: position 154,570,902 of record NC_072425.2, read on the forward strand.
TCTTCAATTAATTTTACTTATACACTTGATTACACAAGATTAATTTTGTGTACATAATGAATCTCTTTTGAGGTTTAAGTTACTGATTAATTAGAGTACCACTTAACAAGCGTGTCATCCCAGCACTTTGGGAGGCTGAAGTGGGCGGCTCACCTGAGGTCAGGCATGAGCCACCGTGCCCGGCTTACACACATTCTTTTCACTCCTGCTTGCAGATCTCTGTTCCCTTCTAATTCCAGTGGAACCACTTTCACTTAGTATCAAAATATCCAGATCCACTCATCAAAGTGTAAATAATCCTCCAGCAAATTACCTTTGCAAATCTATTTTTATGTAATATTTCCTTAACTTCTTCTTACCTACATCCAGTAGTCATTTTACAAGGCAGAATTTTTTCTATTTTATATAGAACTGAGGCAGTATTTGAAAAAAATCTCAAAACACTCTTCAGGAAGGACTGGCATCTAAAACACCAGTTCCAATATATATTTCAGTAACATTTTAAAGGACAGATGCTTTTCAAAATGTTATTATAATTTAAAAAAATGTAACCTTCCTCTCTGAGTTCATGTTTATGGAAAACTAATATTTCATAAATGCCAAGTTACTATGATGTATTATCTAAATGCTGCCCCTGCCATTCTATAAATACAAAAATCATAACCTTCTAACTAACTTTGGTATTAGTCAACAACTGTGCTGATGAAAAGTAAAATCAATTCATTTAAAATAATTTTCCATGAACAAAATCAAGTAACTTGTAAGTAGTATGGTAGATGAACCAAAAAATAAAGTAACATTAACCAGAAAGACATGCCATGGACTTCTCTAATCTTTTTTTGGAACACCCTTTTCATGCATATGAAAATAAAAATTAAATATAAAATACCTACTTTATGTATGTACTTTTACTTGTGTCTATTGTTCTTTAAAGATTAAAATAACTCCTAAAGCCTGGATAGCTGAGCCCATTGTGCTCTTCTGCCCATAAAATAGATCGGATGTGCAGTGAAAGAGGTAAAACTTAGGCTTTCAGGTTAGTTATGACGATGGAAACACAATTCTATTCAATAGTGTTCATCTTGGTCTTTCAAATGTTTAAGGTCACAAGGCAAAAGAGAACAGACTTTAAGAATGTTCGTGTATTACTTCTCGTCTTACCCAATAGCTACATTAGTTCAATTAGGCCAGTGTTTTGGAGTAAACAGCACTGTGAAATGTGTCGTGGAGTCCGGAGGCTCCACCACCTACCTCCATGTAGTTGTTCTGTCCGATGGAGCCTAGAGTAATACCTTAGGAGATGCATTACATCTACAGGTACCAACCAGGAAGGGTAGTCTTGAATTAAATGGCTTTAGAACACGTTATAAGAGCAAATCGAAGCTTCTAGGTATTAGAACCACCTCAATCACAGAGCGTCTCTGGGTTCTATCTGTGGCCAGCATCAAGTATCTGTCTGCCCTCCCCGAATGCTTTCTCTCATCATGTGGATCTTCTAGATGGTCTTATTCTTCCCCAGCCAGCCAACTTGATCAACAAGCCTAGGTATATTAGATATGTATAAAGTTGGTTCTTAAATAAAGTCCATTTCTGTATCTAGGTAAGTAATGTCTTCAGACTTACAATTTCATTGATATCTAGAAAGAGTGACTCTAGTTAGCTTCTAGTGTCAGTTTTTCTAGCAGCTTCTTTAAAAACAAAAATCCTCTCTGGAACAAAGCTTCCTTGCAAGTATTGCTGTTGGCAATAGTCCTCTTTACTGAAATGCTTATCCGGTGAAACTTGCGCTGTGCCAGTGAGCCTGCAGGTTGATGGTCCTTTTGTTCAACTTCTCCATTATAAAGCAACCTCTCTGATCACCCTTTTAAAACTAAAGACCAAAGAATCAAATGAGATCAGGAAGTGACCAGAGCTCACAGGTCATCAACTCCTCTTCTTAGCATATTATAGCACACAGTCTAAGCCCGAAAAACACAGCAGAACCCATTACAGCTCTCGAGTTCCAGTTATTAACATTGATTTTTTCCAATGGGAAATTTTCATTAGAAGCTATCACAGGACTCACATTCAGTAATAACTTAGATTAGGATACATACTGGAGCCTTTGTCCTTAGAGTAGGTGCCACTGAGTCACTATTAAAAGGAGTCTTTTTGATCTTAGTAAATTCTCACAGGGCTTATCTCAGTCTAAACTGTAACTGGCCTTTACTAGTGATGTCATGTGTAGTTCAAATTAATATTGTAATGTATATAAATTGTATATATAGGTATAATACATGCATGTATTTACAATTATTTATTTTATTTTATTTTTTAATAAGATAAAAGTTAGAGGTTAAAATATGACTCTAGGCCATTGTGCTTTAGAATGAAGAGCACAGACATGGGTTGGAAATGTAAATTTTGGCCCAATTTAATTTCTGTGACAAATTCATTAATGTCTTCAAGGTTCAGGCTCTATGTATGAGACAAATGAAAACAGCTCTAAGATTCCTGAAAACCCTAAAATATTAAAATTCCACTCTGCCATTAGTTCAGATAAATCATTTGCCAATTTGCCCCACAAGAACCAGGCATCTTTAAATGGTAACATAACATGCACTTCTCTCTCCCAAAGTGTGGTGCATAAACGTTCTGCTTCTCAATAACACAGGATGCCTGCTAAAATGTGCTGTCAGGGGGATTAGTAAGGAAATGTTGTATCAAAACTTCTGCAGATGTGGCCCTGAAATACACATTGTAATAAATCCTCCAGGCCTCTCAAGTTAGGAATAACTGGTTTATAAAATTGTACTTACTTAAAAATTATAGATAAACAGATTTCACCGTAACCCATTCTTTCTGTTCTGAATGAAATAAGGCTCTATATTCAGACTGAATTTTCAGTGAAAAACAACTTAAAATAGTGACAAATCATCTATAAGTTTAAATGAATATAACTAGGAGACCTGAAAACTCAGGTTTAGCAGTCATCTTCCAACAGTTTGAGAGCCCACAGGAGCCACAGAGCCCTCATGTCTCTCCAGAGAAGCAGGGTGATTCTTCCCCCTAAACACCATGCAATTCTTGAAGTGAGTGAAAGCATCCCTGCTCACACTGATACCCTCTCAAGTGAACTCAAAGTTAAGCCATCTCCAGCCAGACCAGATATCCTGGCCCATATCTCATTCATTAATATATGTTGAGAAGCCTTTGTTTCTTGGAAACTACATGAAGTGAATAGGCTGTGGACTCCACTGGACATAGTGGTCTATATTTAACCAATTCCCTTCACACATATGTATCAGATGCTCTCTTAGTTACGGAGCTGCAGTGGTGAATAAGAAAGCCACAGTCCTGTACTCCCAGGGTTTCAATTCTGAAGACGAAGACAGGCACAGAAACCCAACTGAGCAAAGAGAAGAGATTATTACAAAATGTGTTCACATGCAAAGTGAAGCAAGGGACTGAATATACAACAAGGGTTTTGGGGCGAACATTAGATACAATCTTAATTCAGATTATATAAGATTCATACATATAATTTTTATATATAGATATATTAATTTGGGCCGGGCGTGGTGGCTTATGCCTGTAATCCCAGCATTTTGGGAGGCCAAGGCGGATGGATCACTTCAGTCCAGGAGTTTGAGACCAGTGTGATCAACATGGCAAAACCCCATCTCTACTAAAAATAAAAAAGTTAGCCGGGTGTAGTGGTGTGCGCTTGTAGTCCCAGCTACTCAGGAGGCTGAGAAAGGAAAACTGCTTGAACCCAGGAGGCAGAGGTTTCAGTGAGCCAAGATTGTGCCACTGCACTCCAGCCTGGGTGACACAGCAAGACCCTGTCTCAAAAGAAAAAGAAAAAAAGAAATATTAATTTGGATTATACAGATTCTAACCACTTCTTTCAAGTGAGAATATTTAAGGTAAGACCTGAGAATAAAAAGAGTTAACTTTTCATACACTACAGAAAGATTCGTCTTTTAGGAAAAACCCCCAGTGTTCATGGACCCTAATATATGAGCAAGATCTTGGCATGTAGAAGAAACCTGTGAAGTGGATGAAATGAAAAACTGAAAAGTAGGAATCTGGATGAAGTACAGAAGGGAGAAAGACTAATGTGAGACGTGGCTGAAAGAGAAGGATATGTGAAACAGTACAGGTCTTCATTAGTAATGATGAGGAACATAAATCTTAGTCCAAGTACACCAGAAAAGTGGGAGAGTTGGAAACTGAAAGACATGTTAAGAGATCACTTTGGTTTCTCTGTAGCTAACAGGGTGTAGGAGATTAAGAATTAAAGTAGGTTGACTAAGGATGACCTAAGAAAATAAGCGTAGGTAAGAAAATATGTGGCTCTGGCTAGGCTGGGGACATTGGAAATCAAAAGAGGTGGAGGAAATTACAGATGTATTTGGAACCAAAATATTTTTTAAATGAATGTTGAATTGGATATTGTCAGAATATTGAGGAAGGGCCAAAAATGACTTATAAGCGTCTAGCATGGCTGGCAGTGCCACTTACTGACATGTGGGAAACCAGGACATGTTACCTCTGAATTATTCGAGTGCTATTGTCATGTAAATCATCAACTCCCAGAATAAAGGTCTGGGCCAAACTCTAAGACTGGAAATTATGAGCTGTTTAGTAGTGTTTAGAGCTTAGAGAGAGTATGTGTGTGGAGAGAAAAGAAGAGCAATTAGGACAGAACCCTTAGAAACATCAATATTTAAAATTTGGGAAGAGAAACAGAAACAAATAAATTGTGGGAAAATGAAGCTCAGGGTAGTTGCAAGGGAATGCTAAAAATGAACTATGGCATTTGAGGAGGAAAACGTGGAAACTGAAAGCAAGAGAGTACGGATGGATCGTGAGGGAGCAGCAGCAGCTGTGTCCTAAGAAGAGTCTCAGTGAAAATGAAGGGTTGTAGGATTGAGGACATCTGGGCCAACGAGCTGGCAAGGAGTGATGTCCAGGAGGCAGAATATTTGCATCTAGATCCTGGTGGTATATACCCTTATAGAAAATGTTTCAGATTTGATGACAATAAAGTGGAGGAAAGAAAAAAATAATGGAAATAAAGATGTCAAAAAACGGGGAACCGAGGTTTGTACTGGTGCTTTCACGTGAAAGCTGAGCCACTAAAATGATGGCTGAACTTGCCTGAAGATGATATTGAGCAAAAGATCTACAGCCTTAAATAAATGGCAAGAGGCCAGGTGCAGTGGATCATGCCTGTAATCCCAGCACTTTGGGGGGCTGAGGCAGGCATATCACCTGAGGTCAGGAGTTCGAGACCAGCCTGGCCAACATGGCGAAACCCCGTCTCTACCAAAAATACAAAAATTAGCTGGGTGTGGTGGTATGCACCTGTAATCCCAGTTACTCAGGAACCTGAGGCAGGAGAATCACTTGAAACCGGGAGGAGGAGGTTGCAGTGAGCCGAGATCACACCATTACACTCCAGCATGGGTGACAGAGCAAGACTCCATCTCAAAAAAAAAAAAAAAATAAGACCAGAGTGCCCAGGAGGGAGGTCTGTTGATGATGGTAATACCAAAGGGGCATGGCTGATATTTCCAAGGGGTTTGAGTTTAAAAGGAACAGTCTAATTTGCAAGGAGCGGAGAAATTAACAGTCTAGAAGTTGTAACGGGAACCAAGAACAACCACCTCGGCTTCCAGCCATAGGTATGTGGAGGGTGAGAAAAAGACCTGTCTCAATTTATGAAAGCTAGAGGAAAAACTGCACTTTAGTATCAACCAACTTTTGTTTTAAGATAATTACAAACCAATATGGAACTTAGCAAGAGTCAATTTTGACAGTTTCCTGCAGCTTAGTAAATTCTGCACAAAATTAAGATTTAACACAAAAGTAGAGAAAAATTTTAATGGCATAGCACATTTCTTCACAATTCCTTAAACCAAATAATTCCCTGTTCTTCTAACTCTCACCTTACACTATCAACTAGGCTTCTTATTCAATGAACGGTTTAAGTCTACTAAGACACACACACACACACACACACGTCTTATCCAGCTGCAGATCTCATTTTTGAAGGTACATTGAAAGTACATAGATCATTCTATAATCATCAACTATGAAGATTGTGAGCAACTGGAACAAGTATTCTTGGAAAAGAAGTTTCCTGTGTATAAGAAAAAAAAGAGTCCAACTCTGGGAACTGACTTGGCTGAGTCATCATTATATGCCACTGGCAAGAAATCAAGAAGTAACACAGGACTGATAAACTTTGTTAAAGGAAATGGAAACAGCCTATCTGTGAGGCTTAATTCTTGATAATCTGGCCAAGATATAGCATCTGGATAAGAGTTCACTGACTCAACTAAATTTTGTGAAGGTGAAGTACTTGTTAAAATGAAAGATGTATTTAGAGAGAAATAAGTAGACAATGTCTGCACTATGGATAGGTGTATACCTGTTTTTTGCAAAAACAGTTTGTATCTTTGAAATGCTGGTTTGCCCTGGACAGAGCTAACTTAAATAGAGACCAGGCGCGGTGGTTCATGCCTGTAATCCCAGCACTTTGGGAGGCCGAGGAGGGTGGATCATGAGGTCAGGAGATCGAGACCATCCTGGCTAACACGGTGAAACCCCGTCTGTAGTAAAAATGCAAAAAATTAGCCGGGCATGGTGGCGGGCACCTGTAGTCCCAGCTACTCTGGAGGCTGAGGCAGGAGAATGGTGTGAACCCGGGAGGCGGAGCTTGCAGTGAGCCGAGATCGCGCCACTGCACTCCAGCTGGGTGACAGAGCAAAACTCCGTCCCAAAAATATATATATATAGTTTTTTTATATATATATGTATATATACCCAAAGGATTATAAGTCATGCTGCTATAAAGACACATGCACACGTATGTTTATTGTGGCACTATTCACAATAGCAAAGACTTGGAACCAACCCAAACGTCCAACGATGATAGACTGGATTAAGAAAATGTGGCTGGATACATATGTAACAAACCTGCACATTGTGCATATGTACCCTAAAACCTAAAGTATAATAAAAAAAAGAAAAAAAAAAGAAAATGTGGCACATATACACCATGGAATACTATGCAGCCATAAAAAAGGATGAGTTCATGTCCTTTGTAGACACATGGATGAAGCTGGAAACCATAATTCTCAGCAAACTATCACAAGGACAAAAAAAACCAAACGCTGCATGTTCTCACTCATAGGTGTGAATTGAACAATGAGAACACATGGACCCAGGAAGGGGAACATCACACTCCGGGGCCTGTCATGGGGTGGGGTGAGGGGGAGGGACAGCATTTGGAGATATACCTAATGTAAATGATGAGTTACTGGGTGCAGCACACCAACATGGCACATGTATACATATGTAACAAACCTGCACGTTGTGCACATGTGTCCTAGAACTTAAAGTATATATATATATAAAGAGAAAACCATTAAAGAAAGGCTATAATACACAGGAACACACAGACATACATACACCTGTGTGTCTATATCTTCAGTTATCACACTTTTTCTATACAGACTCCACACGAGACAAACATGTTACATTTTATGAGAAACTATAAGTGGAAAGAGGAGAATTTGTGAAATCAATATAGAATGTTCCTTGTTTAGCATAATTCTAACTGTTTCTCATTAGAGGTCTGAGTATCAATCTGTATTATATGTGGCCATGCTGGCATTTGGGAAATTCCACAAGAAACTTTTTAAATATGAATTTGGAAAAGGGAAAAGGATTTTTAAAGTGTCTTTTTTTGTTCTGCATTCTATGTGGAACATCTATTTTGTGCTAACTGCTCGTGTTAGCTTGTGATTGCCTGTGACTATGTGGAAGATATACTTTACGTGACTATGTGAGCAATAGTCTTAAAGTTAAGAAATCTAAAATTTGGTTGGTTTAGTTGCTAATTAGGTAAATTACCTTGTAATGGTTACTTAACCTCTCAAAGATTAATTATCTTCAGTGGTACATTGAAGGTTCCATTCATATTGATTTTAGTAGACTTATCCTACTAAAAAGTAAATTTAACAGAAATTATTCTAGACCTCATTATTTCAGGAGACCCCACCCCAGCTTTTATTCCTAACTTCAAGAAATGCAGAGAAATTTAAAAATTCGATGTTCTCCCAATTCAACAGAATATAACTGAACTAAATCGATTTATGTATAATTCATTATTTCAACCTTTAACGCTATATCCGAGCGGTTTGTTTTCACCATAAAGTTATAGCTGTTTAGGCCAATAATTAAAGAGGACCTTGATAGAGAATGACAAGAGAGGATGATCACCCTATTGTCTATCTTCCAGCTGTTTTCAATGCCCTGAAGTTTTATTCACACCCAAATATTAGAATCTTATCTGAGAGAGCGTACTCAAATGATGAATCATGCTAATTTCTCAAGAAAAGTGTTACAGAATAATAAATGCCTTTCTGGTCAAAGCACTGATGCTCTGGAAATAATCTTTATCCAAATGAGGTACAGGAATTGTTAGGACTATTAAAAGTTTGTATATGATATCTGCCAGGTTCGACTGAGCTTCACTTAAAATCTACCATATTAGGGCCAAGTGTAATGACTCAAATTAGTGAACTTAAAAATTGTTTTAAAATGTTTCCTGGAGACATTTCAAATATTGCTCTCTGATTTATCACTGTTACTTTTGCTGAATTCAATTTGATGCCAAGATTTATTCAGATTAATCAAATGCCATAAACTCTGATACCTAATGTTCCTTAACACCTTAAGAACTTTTAAACAGATCAAATGTTGAAGATACGCTTTTAGTGAAACTGTACCTAAGCACATGAATTCTATTGAATATAGCTTTTTAGAAGACTAACAAAGAAAGAAGACTTAGGAAATTCGGAAGCATTTTTTAAACCTTCTAGAGGGAATTAAACTACTGAAAAATAATTTCAATTGGTGAATCTAATGGCATTAATCAGAAGATAAGAAAAAAGTAACCATAAAACTTTATGGGGGTAATATTTGCTATGAGGATCAGGAAAAACAACTAATGGATATTAGGCTTAATATCTGGGTGATGAAATAAACTGTACAACCAATCCCATGGCATAAGCTTACCTCTGTAACAAACCTACACTTGTACCCCTGAACTTAAAAGTTAAAATTTAAATAAATAACGTTGTGCTATTAATTTCAACCAGAGCCTTTCCAAGGTGCAGGGAACTTTTGAGAATTTTATTTCTTGCAAAAGGAAACTTGATTCCTTGCTTAGGGCCTTCCTAGGAAAACCTCTATTCTTTGGAGAAGCATCATACTCCTACAAGATTTAAGGACCATCATATTTGTCAGACTTTTTTTCTGTTTTACTGTGAGCAGTTTACAGAACATAAAGAAAAATCAAATCCGAAGGTGCACTACACGTGTTTTATCAAAAGGAACATTTTTGTGTACTTTTAAGAAAATACGACAAATTGAGTTTTCTGACCTATTACCAAGTTAGACATCTTGAGTGAATTGAATCTGTTGTAATCCTGTTTGGTTTTCATCCCATGGCTCTGGAAAACTGACATTTATCTCCAATTTTTCAACTCTGCTTCTTTCCAGTACCTCATCTATACGACTATTATAGTACTTTTCATCTGCTTCTACCACTACACTATGGCTGCATTACTTTTAACACAGTGTCCCACATGTTACCCATTTCTACCTTATATAAAGAGTAGAAATTGAATTGTAATTGAGTATCCAGTTGCCTCATATTCAGGTCTTCAACTGAAATAACTCCAGCTATCTCAAAACTTCAACCCTCTCTGGAAGTATTGGACCAAATTATCCCAGATTATAGCACTCTCAGGCTAAAATTACTAATGCTTCTATAGTTTCAGAGACTGTATCAGGTTATTCAACACAACATTCCATGCACCATTCCAGCCTCATATAATCAGAGGACACTTAGACGACTTTAATAGCCTTCAAAAGACACCCTCCTCTTTTACTTATATATATATTTATTTATCTATTTATTTAATGGAGACAAGGTCTCACTCTGTCACCCAGACTGGAGCGCAGTGGCATAATCACGGTCCACCGCAGCCTGCACCTGCCGGGCTCCGATCCTTCCACCGCAGCCTCCTGAGTGGCTGGGACCACAGGCGCCGCCACCACGTCTGCCTGGTTTTTGTATTTTTGTGGAGATGGGGTTTCACATGTTGCCCAGGCTGATCTGAGACTCCTGGGCTCAAGAGATCCACCTGCCCCGGCCTCCCAAAGTGCTGGGATTACATGAACGAGCCATTGTGCCCAGCCGGTCCCGCCCGGTTTTTAACCTTCGTACTGTTTATATAATCATCCTTCACAAAATAGAACACTTCATTACTCGATGGTTCTCATTATTCTAATATGAAGAACTATATTAAGAAAATAAATTCCTGGCCGGGCGCGGTGGCTCACACTTGTAATCCCAGCACTTTGGGAGGCCGAGGCGGGCGGATCACGAGGTCAGGAGATCGAGACCACGGTGAAACCCCGTCTCTACTAAAAATACAGAAAATTAGCCGGCGTGGTGGCGGCGCCTGTAGTCCCAGCTACTCGGGAGGCTGAGGCAGGAGAATGGCGGGAACCCGGGAGGCAGAGCATGCAGTGAGCCGAGATCGCGCCACTGCACTCCAGCCTGGGCGACAGAGCCAGACTCCAGCTCAGACAAAAAAATAAATCAATAAATTTCCAATATTTCCTAGCATATCCAATTTAATTCTATACATCACATAAAAATAAAAGCCGTCTTACTGTGTTAGTTTCTTACTGCTGTTACAGTAAATTAACATAAACTCAGAGGCTTAAAACAACACATTTTTTTTCTTTATACTTCTGGGGGTCAGAAGTCCAAAATGGGTCTTAGTGTGCTAAAATCAAGGTATCATCAAGTGTATATTTTGTCTAGAGATTCCAGGAGAGAATTCACCAGGTTTGAGGGGTCACATGTATCCCTGAGCTCTTGGCCTCTGCACATCTTGGACACAGCACATCACTTCAGCCTCGGCTCCAGTTTCCCCAAGCTCTTCTGCTCACTCTGGTCTCTCCGCCTTCCTGTCTGAAGGTTCTTTGTGACTACAGTGGGCCCACCTAGATAATTCAGGATAATCGCTCCAGTTTAAGGTGAGGTGATTAGCAATCTTAATTCCACCTCTAACCATAATGCTTCCATGCTGCCTAACAACACATTCAAAAGGTCATCCTGCTAAGGGTCATTATTCTACCTACACACTAAGTGACTGAGAAAAAGTAAAGTTATCTATCATGCCTTACCTATGGCGAGGAAATAATAACTTATAATGATTTATCTACGAAAACCTGTTTTTAAAAGCTTTGGTCCTAGTCTATTGATTAAAGTTTTGGTATATTCCAGATAAATTTCATGTCCTTGATGCTAACACATTGTGCACAGTAGATGGCCTTTTTAAAATAGTACTGCATAAAGGAATATTTAAGGTTGTCTGGACAATAGAAAAGGAACTTTAGTTGCTATGCCACAAAAGGCCGGATTTCTGCACATTACACCTCCTACCAGTGCACACATGTGCCAAACTCCTTCCTGAAAGCCTGGTTTATGTTTCCTATGTGCTTAGCAATAGTTTTACTCTCACGACTGTTTATATTAAGTCCTATTTTTTAAAGCATATCCTCATTTGTTTGTTTTCCTGAGCCTCTGAACTGGATTTCATCTGGTATGTATTGCACAGGTTTGCACACTTGATTGTACGCTACCTTAAAGCATCCTCTTGTGTTCTGGACACGGTTATTTTTCTCCATGGTAAGGTGATAAGTTACTTCTCTGAGGACTTGCCACCTTAGAATGCAGTGGTGACATCACCTGCTCAGGCTCTGTCTGCAATGTGGAATTTAGTATTTTCCAACTTCTGGTCTAACTTGAACTTCATAATTAAGCAGAGCCGCCTTTTGAGGGAACAGTAGGGTGTCTGCCCCTAAACGTCTGTGTAAATGCAGAGACACATTTGGGAACATAACTGACTTTTATGTACAGAAGCCAGATGCATTTCATGCCCATGCATGCTTAGGGAAGCAAGTTCATCTCATCTATCACAATAAGCATCTGTGCCACTGAATTCCACTGCAGGATACTTTTCACACTTAGACAACAAAACATTTAAGGAAATAAAAGCTCTTTCCAATAAAAATGTGCATCAAATACTGTGTGTATGTTTAAAAAAAAACCTTCCTCTATAAGGTAAGGCCACAGGAACTACTAAAAAAGCATTCTTGAAATACATTTTCTGATAGGAATCTAGGCCCTTGCCTTATATAAGATTTAAGGAAAGTGATGTGTGTGTCTTTATACTTGAAAGGCTGTTTTCAACAGCAAAGGGTATGCTTTGAGGTATCAATATAGTTTTGAGAATGCAAAAGTTTAAAAGAAATGGAATGCATATTCTCCAGGTATGAACATGCAATTGTCATTATTTTCCTACCATCTACTAGATTAGAAACAGAAGAAAAATTATGGAAATGTCTGTTTTCCCTCAATAGGAGTACCTATTTATTAAAGTTAATTAATTACTATTCTTTAAACATTTTCAAAATAGACTCATAAGTGACAACTTTCAGAGAAAACAAGGGTTTTGGGATGTAAATATTTACTTATAACATGGATAAAATAATTTTGTTAAATATTAACTCCATATTCATAATGTTCTCTATTGTTTTTGCATTTTGTTTAACAATAGAGAATCTAAGACATTTAGTGTTCATGAGTTTCATACAGTTTCCTGTCAATGTACTTTGTCTTTTTTTTATTGGACTACTAATCATTTATTTATGATTTGTTGGAACTACTCATATTTTAAATATGTCAAGTGAATTGCAAGCACTTGTTGCTGATTTGATATTTGCTTTTTACACATATTCATTGTATCCTCTGAAAAAGAAAAGTTTTATATTTTAACAAATTCCAATCCATAATTTTTTTTTTTAATTTTCTGTTATTGGTTAGGGCTATGTTTGGATATTTAATTTTAACCGTAATGTTGCAAGTGATATTTGTCTATGGTATTTTTTCTTTATATTTTGAAAAAGTGTATTTGACATCCACTATGGAATTAATATTTATTAATGACATATTATACCTTTGTGCAACTATAAAATACATATAGCCAATTATCTGAACACCATTTTATGAACTGTTTATCACTTATCCACTGATTTGAAACACTATCTTTATCATATATTGGATTTTAGGTTTATCGAGATTATGTAACATGAAATTATTTAATTATGAAATTATGTGAATTCAAGCATGACAGTCAGCTCTTCTTCCCCACCACTACCCTGTAAAAGGATGGATGGAATAATTGCTTCCCTATGGCTTAAGTGTATGAGAGGTATACAACATGGTCTTGATGAAGTGGGAACTACACAGAAACTGTTTTTGGTCCTGAAATGTACTCCAGCTTTACCAATTTGTTCTACACATATACCATTGAGGGTAGAAGCTGAATTTTGCTAATGATTATATTTACACTACTTAACATTGTGCCAGATACTGAGTAGATGCTTAGAAACATGTTTAATGACTTGTTTTATTGATAGAGACCTAATTATCTGCTGTAGTGGTGCTATCTCATTCAGAATCATTTTGACCAGCCTTTCTCCATCATGAATAAAACACTTATTTACACACTTGTGTACATGCACATGTGCATAGAAACACACACACCCTTTGCAGAGACAAACTGCATCGAAAGCATGTACAAACATTATAGTATTTTTGTTGATTCTGACCTGATTCTGATTCTATTGTATACATTTTCATTCTGATCACAATAACAATAAAAATAGAAAACTATAAGTTGTGAAGCTGGAAGATGCAGAACATGAAAGATCGAATTACCAATTTTTTTTTCTATTTTCTTTAGTTGGCTGCTGATAAAATCAGAAAAGTAATGGACACAAAAATGAAAGTATGCAATGTGTGTGCGTGTGTGTGTGTGTGTATCACATGCACTCGTTTCCATGATGTACATATGGAATTTCATAACCAGCCAAACTAAGCTTCATAAGTGAATGAGAAATAAAATCCTTTACAGACAAGCAGATGCTGACAGATTTAGTCACCATCAGACCTGCCTTCCAAGAGCTCCTAAAGGAAGCACTAAACATGGAAAGGAAAAACCAGTACCAGCCACTGCAAAAACACACCAAAATATATAAACCAATGAAACTAGGAAGAAACTGCTTCAACTAATGTGCAGAATAACCAGCTAACATCATGATGACAGGACCAAATTCACACATAACAATATTAACGGTAAATATAAATGAGCTAAATGCCCCAATTAAAAGACATACACTGGCAAATTGGATAAAGAGTCAATACCCACAGGTGTGCTGTATTCAGGAGACACATCTCACTTGCAAGGACACACATAGGCTCAAAATAAAGGGATGGAGGAATATTTACCAAGCAAATGGAAAGAAAGAAAAAAAAGCAGGAGTTGCAATCCTAGTCCCTAATAAAACAGACTTTAAACCAACAAGGATAAAAAAGGACAAAGAAGGGCATTACATAGTAGTAAAGGGATCAATGCAACAAGAAGAGCTGAGTATCCTAAATATATATATATGCCAAATACAGGAGCACCAGGATTCATAAAACGAGTTCCTAGAGACCTACAAGGAGACTTAGACTCCCACACAATAATAGTGGGAAACTTTAACAACCCACTATCAATATTAGACAGATCAACAAGAAAGGAAATTAACAAGGATATTCAGACTTGAACTCAGCTCTGGTCCAAGTGGACCTAATAGATACCTACAGAACCCTCCACCCCAAATCAACAGAATATACATTCTTCTCAGCACCACATAGCACTTATTCTGAAATCAACCACATAATTGGAAGTAAAACACTCCTCAGCAAATGCAAAAGAATGAAAATCATAACAAACAATCTCTCACACCACAGTGTAATCAAATTAGAACTCAGAATTAAGAAGCTCACTCAAAACTGCACAACTACATGGAAACTGAACAACCTGCTTATGAATGACTACTGGGTAAATAGCAAAATTAAGGCAGAAATAAATAAGTTCTTTGAAACCAATGAGAACAAAGACACAACATATCAGAATTTCTGGGATACAGTTAAAACAGTGTTTAGAGGGAAATTTACAGCATTAAATGTCCACATTAGAAAGTGGGAAAGATCTAAAATAGACACCCTAACATCACAATCAAAAGAAGCAATGGAAAACACATTAAAAACCTAGTATAAAACAAGAAATAACTAAGATCACAGCAGAACCGAATGGGAGAGAAACACAAAAAAACCTTCAAAAAAAAATCAATGAATCTAGGAGTGGGTTTTTTGAAAAGATTAACAAAATAGATAGACCGGTAGCCAGACTAACAAGGAAGAAAAGAGAGAAAGATCAAATAGACACATTAAAAAACGATAAAGGGGATATCACCACTGATCCCACAGAAATACAAACTATTATTAGAGAATACTGTAAACACCTCTACACAAATAAACTAGAAAATCTAGAAGAAATGGATAAAGTCCTGGACACATACACCCTCCCAAGACTAAAGCAGGAAGAAGTCAAATCCCTGAATAGACCAATAACAAGTTCTGAAATTGACTCAGTAATTACTAGCCTACCAACCAAAAAAAGCCCAGGACCAGATGTCTTCACAGCCGAGTTCTACCAGAGGTAAAAAGAGGAGCTGGTACCATTCCTTCTGAAACTATTCTGAACAATAGAAAAAGAAAGACTCCTCCCTAAATCATTTTATGAGGCCAGCATCACTCTGATTCCAAAACCTGGCGGAGACCCAATAGAAAAAGAAAATTTCAGGCCAATATCACTGATGAACATCGATGCGAAAATCCTGAATAAAATACTGGCAAGAGAATCCAGCAGCACATCAAAAACTTATCCACCACGATCAAGTTGGCTTCATGCCTGGCATGAAAGGCTGGTTCAACATATGCAAATCAATAAACATAATCCATCACATAAACAGAACCAATGACAAAAACCACATGATTATCTCAATAGATGCAGAAAAGGCCTTCAATAAAATTCAACACCCCTCATACTAAAAACTCTCAATAAACTAGGTATTGATGGAACATATCTCACAAAAATAAGAGCTATTTATGACAAATGCATAGCTAATATCATGCTAAATGGCCAAAAGCTGGAAGCATTACCTTTGAAAACTGGCCCAAGAGTAGGATGCCCTCTCTCCCCACTCTTATCAACATAGTATTGGAAGTTCTGGCCAGGGCAATCGAGTAAGAGAAAGAAATAAAAGCATGCAAATAGGAAGAGAGGAAATCAAATTGTCTCTGTCTGCAGATGACATGATTGTATATTTACAAAACGCCACCACCTCAGCCCAAAAATTCCTTAACCTGATAAGCAACTTTGGCAAAGTCTCAGGATATAAAATTAATGTGCAAAAATCACAATCATTCTTATATACCAATAACAGACAAGCAGAGAGCCAAATCATTAGTAAACTCCCATTCACAATTGCTAAAAAGAAAACAAAATACCTAGGAATACAACCTACAAGGGATGTGAAGGACCTCTTCAAAGAAAACTACAAACCAGAGCTCAAGGAAATGACAGGACACAAACATATAGAGAAACACTCCATCCTCATGGATAGGAAGACTCAATATCATGAAAATGGCCATATTGCCCAAAGTAATTTATAGATTCAATGCTATTCCCATCAAGCTACCATTGACTTTCTTCACAGAACTAGAAAAAAACTATGTTAAATTTCATATGGAAGCAAAAAAGAGCCTGTGGAGCCAAGGCTAACCTAAGCAAAAAGAACAAAGCTGGAGGCATGACGCTGCCTGACTTCAAACTATATTACAAAGCTAAAGTAACCAAAACAGCATGGTGCTAATACCAAAACAGATATATAGACCAATGAAACAGAATAGAGGCCTCAGAAATAACACCACACATCTACAACAATCTGATCTTCAACAAACCTGACAAAAGCAAGCAATGGGGAAAGGATTCCCTATGTAATAAATGGCGCTGGGAAAACTGGGTAGCCATATGCAGAAAAGAGAAACTAGACCCCTTCATTATACCTTATAAAAGAATTAACTCAAGGTGGATTAAAAACATAAATGTAAAACCTAAAACTATAAAAACCCTAGAAGAAAACCTAGGCAATATGATTCAGGACATAGGTGTGGGCAAAGACTTCATGACTAAATCACCAACAGCACTTGAAACAACAGCCAAAATTGACAGATGGAATCTAATCAAACTAAAGAGCTTCTGCTCAGTAAAATAAACTATCACAAGAGTGAACAGGCAACCTACAAAATATGAGAAAATTTTTGCAATCTATCCATCTGACAAAGGTCTAATATCCAGAATCTAGAAGGAACTTAAACAAATTTACAAGAAAAAAAAAACAAACAACCCCATCAAAAAGTGGGCAAAGGATATGAACAGACACTCCTCAAAAGAAGATATGTATGTGGCCAATAAACATATGAAAAAAGCTCATTATCACTGTTCATTAGAGAAATGCAAATCAAAACCACAATGACATACCATCTCACACCAGTTAGAATGGTGATCATTAAAAATTCTGGAAACAGCAGATGCTGGAGAAGATGCAGAGAAATAGGAACACTTTTACACTGTTGGTGGGCTTGTAAAATAGTTCAACCATTGTGGAATACAATGTGGTGATTCCTCAAGGATATAAAACCAGAAATACCATTTGACCCAGCAATCCCATTACTGGGTATATACCAAAGGATTATACATCATTCTACTCTAAAGACACATGTACATATATGTTTATCATGGGACTATTTACAATAGCAAAGACTTGGAACCAACATAATGCCCATCAATGATAGACTGGATGAAGAAAATGTGGCACATATTCACCATGGAATACTACACAGCCATAAAAAAGGATGAGTTCACGTCCTTTGCGGGGATATGGATGAAGCTGGAAACCATCATCCTCAGCAAACTAACACAGGAACAGAAAACCAAACACTGCATGTTCTCACTCATAAGTGGGTGCTGAACAATGAGAACATGTTGACACAGGGAGAGGAACATCACACACTGGGGTCTGTAGGTGGGTGTGGGGAAAGGGGAGGGAGAGCATTAGGACAAATAGCTAATGCATGTGGAGCTTAAAACCTAGATGACGGGTTGATGGGTGCAGCAAATTACCATGGCACAAGTATACCTATGTAACAAACCTGCATGTTCAGCACATGTATCCCAGAACTTAAAGTAAAATTTTAAAAAATGAAAGTATGCAATATGTGTATGTGTGTGTATACATACATATAAAACAAGCACTCATTTTCATTATGTACATATATGCACATTATGAGTGTGAATATATGTTAAATAATATCCTATCAGTTTTGTATTTGTAACACATATATGTACATGCATATACAACAAATAGAGGTGTTTTGCATAATAATTTCATTTATATTCATTTCATCAGCTAAGAACTAAAAAGAATTTAAATCAAAATCAATTATTCATTTACAGGTGTTTTTAACCATCATCTCCCCCTTTATCTTCACTTTTATGCCTCCTTGTATTGCCATTTTGTGACTTTTTTGCCATAAATTATACATATTTGGAACAGTCACTTTAAGAAATTCAATCTTTGGATAAGATCTCTAAGATTGATTTAGTATGAATACGTGTGTGGGCACACACTTGACAAAGAAAGGTCAGTTATAAATATATGTGTACACTTATCAAAATAATTCACATAAAATCTCTGAATAAAATTATCTGTATGCTTTTTCTGTCAATAAAAGCAATATAGTATAATTCTTGGTAGTAAACCTGTTTGTTTTCATTCTGTTGCCTACCATGTGAGCTGCCATGTTGGTATAAAACATCGATCATTTGATATTTTACTACAGCAAATAATAGTGATCCCCACGAAATAATAAATAAATCAGTGAGTTTCACGGAAATAAGTTTTTGGATGGATCAGATAATTTGAAGTTGTTAGTTTATTCTCCAGCAAGGTGAAAGAAAAATGCTGTTAGTTTGTTCTCTATCAGGTGATCGAAGATGAAAACTAAAGTTCTCAAGGCCAGTGCATAATAACGGTGCCGTATTCTGTGCATCAATCACCATTACCAAATACCTATATTGCCAAATATTTCATGTACCGCTTTAGTGGTGATTAATCAATGTGCCATGGCACTGAAACTGAAACGAGACTTTGTAGTACAAGTGATATTCAAAGGGTTTTGAAAATTTATCAGCTCTATAGATATAGATGAAAATTTATCATCATCTATCTAGAAATCCTGTTTTTATAAATGTTACCTAGCCAAATATTGGTTTTATTTACTTAATATTTAGAAAACATGAGTTTAGTAAAAATTATTCAGATTTTCTTAATGTAGTGTGTGAAATTACTATGTAATTATACAAGAAATATGCTACACAGCTGAATACACAAAGAGGTCAGCAGAGGGAGCAAAAGGTGCCTTTCCACTATAATCCACAGCAACATCACCCGCTCTTCTCTCTACATCATCGATGTATGTTATCTAAAGTCCTGTGCAAATGCCACCTCAACACGAGTCCTCTAGCCTTGCCTTCTTATCAGAAGCAGCTCGAAAGCCCCGATAATTCTAGAACCACTGAAAAATACACACTTGTTGCAAGGATTGAAAAGCCTCATATTGCAAATTCAGAATTCACAGTACTGAAAAAATTCATAATTTTTTTAAAGCTACAATACTGTGAACTATACAAAATGAATTATGTTGGGATCCGATGACTCTCTTCATTCCAGCCTATCTTATATTTTCTCATTCATTTCTCCACATAGTCACAACAACAGACTCACTATTACATTCCATTAATGGCTATTTTATAATAAATGATCTCAATAGCATTTCTGAAACCTCTGCTGTTCTGGTTTTACAGAACTCTTGAATTTTTGAATGAGTTAGTTTTTGATTGAAAAAGACCTGACTCTTATGCTTAGAAAAGCCATCATTTCTTTCTGTAAGCTTTCCGTCTTCTATAAGCTTTACATGTTCCATAAGCAAACATTCGCTGGTTTTGTGATCAAACTAGAGAGGCAAATTCAGTTAATAATAACAACGTCATTTATCATCCTCAAATCTAGTGTTATGGATAATACGATCTCCACAAGGAGACGGTTGCACGAGCGACAAGAGAAAGACAATCAACAGTCTTTTACTCATACCAAGATATGTCCACACACACTTGTTTCAACAGTCAAAGTAACGCCATATGTCCCCAGTGATGTGGGTGGGCAAAAGGAACAGTTGGCCTGCTAATGAGGGCCATATGTACACGCAGCCTATCGTACCATCCTTCTTACTTATGGTTGCTGAAAACTCAGTGGAAGAGCTTGCTCTGAGGAATGGCATGGCTGGAGGAGGAGAGGCTTCCTTAAGAGCAGGAAAGGACCATTTGTTGTACAACTACTGTATCTCTGAAACTGGGAGCTAAAGATACGCATGTACGTTACTCATTCTTATTAAGAGTTACTTACGCATCCGTAGAGTTCTTTACTCCAGTTTCACCTTCTTTCACTAAATTCTTTTGCATTTATGTGCAAAGGGATTTTGGGCCCTTTTCAAAAATTACTTTTCCTAATCAATCTTGTTAATTTGATGTTCATTTACATCGGCTTCTCTTTATTTTTAGCTTGATTTCCAGAAAAATTATACTTTCTTTGACATTGTTAAATGTTACAATATTAAAAGAAATGAAAAAGACTTAAAAACTTAGAATATTTGAATGAGGGTTTCTGGAAGGCAGAGAGAACAATAAGGCAAAAGTACTTACTGCACTACTGTTCCAAAGTAAAAGAAAAACAAAGATTTTAAAAATGATTATAGCAGCTTTGTATCTCAACCAGGGTTTCCTTTGAAATTTCTACAACTGCAAACACTATTCAGCAATTTGCACTGATTATAAAATTTATTGTTTTAAGGTCAATTGTGATACTATGATCAGATAATATAATTTACTTTACTCTTAATGGCTTCATTTTGACAACGGAGGGAGCTTTCAGGAAGGACAACGCTTCCTGCACAACAACCAGTAAAGCAGGTCACATCCATTTTCAATATAATTTTAAGAAAAATGAAGGACAAACTACTTGTGAGGCAGCAAGAATTCATTTGCATTAAATTAATTTGAACAGGGCATTTCAAGTTCTCTCTGGCAACAATGGAATAAAGGGGAAAATGAATCTATCTTATGCAATGATCCTCTTCTAGGTTACAGAAAGATTTGAAAGGCTGACATGACCATTGCTAAATTTCTTCTAGAAGTCTATGATTAGTGTCATAGATATAACTCATGAGATAAAATATTCACAAAGAATGTCTGTGAACTGCATCAATTGTGATGGAACTACTGTCTAACATCCCTTTGAAAAGTTATATTCTGCAAAGGTTAAAAAAACACCAACCTTTCGATGCTTTCTTATATGGATGAGCTTTTGTCAACAAGAACTAAGCTTCACAATTAAGCACTATGGAAGATAATGTTCTAGGTTAATTTAAACCTAACTAATCCAGGACTTGGCCTTGATAAATAATGGGTTTAATTAATATTTTTGACCCTAGCAGTGCAAATACTTTTACTTATATTTTACTAAAGCTAGTTTTGACAAATCTAAGGGTATTTAATTTATCAGTATCTGTTGTCAGATGAAAACTTCCCCATCAATACCTTCTAATGGTTCAAAAATAAACTGTTACCCCCACAGATACATTGTTTTTCCATGCGTAAGCAAGTACATTAATTTCAGGGTCTCAAGGCATAAAAGTGATATTACCACTTGTGATAGGCTGCATAATAGTCCCAAAAGATGTTCTTCACCTAATCTCCCGGCCCTGGGAATGTGCTGCCTTACACAGCCAAAGGACTTGTAGATACGATTCATTTAAGGATCTGGAGACAAGGTGATTATCCCAGATCATCCACGTGAGTCCAAAGTAATCACAGGAGTCCTTAGATGAAGTGGAGAGAAGGACTCAAAGTTAAAGGAGGAGACAGCGCGGAGACAGAAACAGAAATAAAAGCAACGCACCTTGAAAATGGAGGAATGGGGAAAAGACAATGAAGACAGGTGCCACCAGAAGCAGAAAATGCAAGAGAATGGATTCTCCCCTCAGCACCTCGAGAAGGAACCCACACTGCAGACACATTGACTTAGCCTAATTAAAGTGATTTTGGACTTCTGACCTTTGAAACTGCAAGACAATAAATATGTGTTAAGTTATGTAAATGTGTCGTAATTTGTTATAGCAGCAGTAATACAACTAATACACCACTACAATAAGCAAAGGAAATAAAGTGCAATAGTGACAAACTTAAGGGTTTCCAGGAAAGAGAAACGAAGTGGTAAACTCAATCACAGGATTATATGCGTAACTGTAGTATATGTTACTTGCTTACCCTTTCAATCACATTATTGCTGTAATTATCATTATCATCCAATCAATATGATTACACCAGTATGTATAACTTAGACATGAAAATTTTTTTCTATTTCACTCTTCCCATAATTCCATGCAGCTACCCCTAAGCAACTATGTATCTGATGAAGCTAATATTTTCAGGGAAAATCTTCCATGTTAAGCAGAAAATTTACATCTAAAATTAAATTCTTTTAAGGCAGTCTGGGGACAATACCTAGAAAATTCAAACATTACTTCTCAAGAATACCACTAGCAGTGAGTTTGTGACGCTATCTTCCACCAACTGAATCAAAATTAATTTTAAATATTTTCAAAGCAATATTTTAAAAAATCGTGTACACATTTTTTCCTCTTGGTAAAAATAAACCACTTCTCAACCATCCATTATATTTATGTTAGTTACATGAAGTCCATACATGAATTATCATACCACAAATAGAAAACTATTTAAATAGAAAAATCTCACTTGGTGCTGACAGAATGACAGCATAAAACTGTTAAGCATGAGGAGAAAGTTGTTTGCAGTGTAAATATTTCCCTTTTCCTATCAAAGTGTGTCCTGTGATCTAGCGCTCTTCTCTCCACATGCTTAAGTACAGCAAAAGTTATAAAAACACTCATTCTAGTTTTCTATACTTTAATGGTTGTAGAACATCAGAAGAGAATTGGGAGATGGGAATGTTTTGTGCTTGACATTGCATTTGAGGGGAAAATAAAAACTTGGACATAATATGTGGGATGTCTCCACAGTAATACATGGGAGGGCAAGCAAAAAATGCTATCAAATTTCTACCATGCGCTGAGCCCCTTATATAAACAAATATCCAGCCTTTCTAATGTACTAACAACCACTCTTCATAGCAGGTATTCTATTCCCAGCTTGTAGGTAAGAAACAAAGCTTCAGAAAGGGATCTTCACCAATGTCACACAGTCAATAAAAGGCAGAACTAGGGCAAATATCAATAATAAAAATAGCAATCTAATCCTAATTGGACCTGGCACTGTTCTAAGAAGAAAATCATTAACAAAGGATTTTGAGTTACCACACTCTTAGTCTCCCCGTTTTACAAAAGAAGCAACTGGGGTAAAGTGAAGCTATGCCGTTTCTTTTCAAGCTCATATACCTAACAAGATACCACTTTAATCATGGGTCTCTGATAGATCGTGTACCTCATTTCTAGCGTTTGCTGAGATTTTTCTTATTAACCCTAAGCAAGTATTTGATCCCTGGTAAGTATGCTGTAATTTTTTCACCGCTCATTCTTATCACGGTTCTTCAAGAAAAGTACAGTTCAACACATTTGTCCTATTTGGTTACAAATTTTGAAATTCAAAATATGTATCACACTAAGCTGTTAGCTCCATTTGGAATTTTAAAAAACTAAATTTTTCACTCAGTTAAAAAAAATTGCATTGTTTACTCCCATATCTACAATATAGCTTATAAGTGTATATTTGTATTGAAAACATAATTTTCTACAACTTTTATAATATTTAAATATTATTTAAGGTTTTAATAATATTTAAATATTTAAATAATACATTTAAAAACATAGTTCAACAAGTCCGAATAATCCATCACTTACTTATGACAGAATATTTGTTCAGTATCTTCTGTTTGTTCACTCTTGTGTAATATATCCTATTTTAAGAATCAAAAACTTCTCTTAATGTCAACACTACAGCCT
Source organism: Symphalangus syndactylus (assembly GCF_028878055.3). Lineage (NCBI taxonomy): Eukaryota > Metazoa > Chordata > Mammalia > Primates > Hylobatidae > Symphalangus > Symphalangus syndactylus. The sequence continues at coordinate 154,595,089 of NC_072425.2, forward strand.
CTTCACAATTCCTACTTATTCCTAATTACCCTTCAGGAGCAAATAAAATGAATTTATCCCAAATTTCTTTGCTTTGAAACAACTTCAGTGAAAATGGTGGTTGTCAACCATATCTACCATTCATATATCCCATTGTTTTCTGCATTAAATTTCATCTAATACTCCTTATGCCATCAGTGTCACTACAAAGGGGGACAGGGGATGAATCTCATCATGAACAAAGGTATATACACTAGATCTTAGGATGTTCAATCATTTCCTTACTCTATTATGTCCCATCTGAACTACTCATATTAAAATGAGCAACTATATGAACATGGTACTTTTAAGAAAGGATGTTCAAAAATTAATTCATATCTTGTACAAATTGGTATCCAAGAAATCATGACCTAATAGGCATCACATATGTGAATGAAAAAATTCACTTTCAGCAATGAATGTTGATGACACTCCTTTAGCAAGAGTTGTACCGAGCTACCCACAACTCCTCAGCACTCACTATTCTCATACATGCGGTCGGACAATGTCCAAGGGTGCAGTGATTCTGTCCAGAGGCTTTTCTGGGCCGTTAGAGCTGTCTCAGCCTGTGTACAGGGTTATACAGACACTCTAGGGCATTCATGACTCTGATCACTGGAGCAGCCCTGTACTAACTGCAAATTTATGGAGGAAACTTTCAAGTCCTCTTGCCCCCCAGTTGGGGTAACTCTGTTACCTATTTCATGTGGTCTCAGTTCTCCAACAAAAATGATCTCGGCCTGCTCATCTTACTTCCATTTCACTACATGGCATAACTAGAAGTTGACTAGGTATTCTGCTTTAATGTATATGCAAAGCCCTCTTGTTCAGGAATGTTTGTAGAATAATATTTCTAAATTAGGAATACAATTGGTCTTGTTCTTTCCTGAGGGATAAAATGTCATCTCTCTTCTTCTCTCCCTCTCTCCTTTCTTCCTAACTCAGCTAACCCTCTATCTGAAAGAATTACAAAGGAAGAAATCTAGGGCATTGTTTAGCATTCTCAGGAGGATTGGAAATGTTGGAATGACAGCGAGTATCACACATACACTGCTTGAAGTATTTTGTAGGATCCAAGGGAAGAGAAAATTTTGACATTCCAGAAAATTTAAGTCATCCTTTTAATATCAGGACCAGAAAGAAACAGGTCACACGGGCAAGAGCCATAAAACTAATTATCTTGACTCTTTCCAGAATACCTGAGCTATAAATGTACAGGGAATCCTGTAATCAGATGCAAAGTTGTGTATAATATACTTAGTTCCCAAATGTAACTAGGAATTTTATGTATATAATGTGAAAAATCGTTCCAAAGTATTTGAGACTCCAAAAACTTTCCTAGCTAGCATTCAATATTCTTGCTTAACTTCTCCTTATACCCCTAACTGTATTGAGCATGCATAGACACACAAACGCTAGGATCAACTATTACCGCTTAAGAAAGAAAAGGAGGAAAAAGGCTGTATTATAGGGATTTAGTTTTCTTCCTCAACTCTTGAAGAAGCCTATTTGTATCAGCCCGTGTCAGACAACAAAGTACTTATCAATAAAGTTTTATGAATGTGGTCACATATGAAATATAAGAGCATTCAGTTTCTACCTCTCCTTTTCTCATAAATCCTACATCAGATAGACATTAGCTATATCTGCCAATGTTTCCACGGAATCTTAAAGACTATTCACTGCAAAGCTGGCAGTGTAGCCTGAAAGCAAGTTATGTCTGCGTTGCAACTTCACACTAAGTGGTTTAAAAATACAACTAAATGTGGCCTGTCTTTATCTTGATTATAAGACATAAATTATCCCAAGAATATTCTTAGTAAAAATTGGGTCTCCCGGTCAAGCCACTTCTATTAAGAAGGACACAGGTCAGTTTTTAGGAGTTTAGGTGTTATTTGGAAGTTAGGAGCATCTAAATATGGAATATAACTCCATTAAATTATAGTATATTTTATATCAAAGAGAAACGACAAAAATAAGAAATGTTTTAAGTATTTTTTCGTATAGCGTGTTCATATATAATTACTTCAGTAGTCTCAATGTAGTCATGCAATTGTTTGGGTAAAGAACTAAACTTGAAGTTAAATAGCATAGGTCTGAATTCTTATGGTTTATAACATTCATATATTTTATATGTTCCAGAATAATATGTAATTTCTAAGTTTATAACATAATAATTACAGAAATCTAGGTAAAGTAATACTTCTGTGACACAGTCTCTTCATCTACAAAATGGAATATTGCTTTTCTCCTTAAATTTATATTAAAAATTGGAGAAGTAATATATGTGAAAGAACCTTACATTAAATATGCAAGTTTTATTTGTTGAATTCAAACAGTCATTAAAGAACAAAATAAAACATTACATTTGGATTAACAAAGTAGATACATATATCTCAATCTGAGAAACCTTTAAGCTCTCTTGACCATAAAATGACATTGGATCCTATAAGAGAGTTTGGTAAATATTTGAAAGATATTTCAATTTCACACCTAAATGTTGATTCTGACATTTATTTCCTAAACTTATCATTTGTATACTTACCTGCTATTAAATCCACAGGGGTCATGTCACTAACTGTATGCCCACCGATTTTATTGAGAGGTATTCAGCAAGGCCCACAAAGTAAGTATTGAATTTTTTTAAAAAACAGACCCAAAACACCTAAAAGCAAAACACTTAGTAAATTCTTATAATCATGAAGATCACAAATTAGTGCTATTAGTAAGAAAGAAACTTCTAAACCAAATAAAGTCCTAATACCTCCAACGAATTTTGTCTCTCTGATACACACACACACGATTAAAAAAAAAAATGAAGGAAATGTAAAAAAATAAATAAATGAAGGAAGTTCTGTGGGAAATGTCCATAATTTCATGCCCAGAATTTCCCTATCAATCTCTTTCCCCAAAGTTCTTCCGAGAAAATAAAGTTGCCTTTCTCTCAACGTTAACTCATCACTTTTCTCATAGCATTTTCAAAAGAAATATTTCCTGTCAGCCGGCCGCTTAAACTTTGTGCTGTTAAAGAAATCCAAAAAGGTATCAATTTTGCAACAAAGGATAAAGAGGAGACGAAGTGAACCAACATGGCTTTTAAGCTAAATTGCCGTCACCTGTCACAGGTTGTCTAGCGAGCCTCAAGTTCCCTCTAATAAGCTTATGGAGGGTGCGGAGCAAAGGCACCTCAAGGTGCTCTGCGGGTTTTCCCCTGGTAAATTAGGCTGAAAGGAAAAGAGTCCCACCCCCCACCCCCAAACTTGGAGACCAGGGCTGCCCTGCCGAATGCTGTGCCCAGACCTCCTACTTCCACGCCCTTCCAGTCCTTTCCTCGGCTTGGAAAATTGGGCATGAGGCAAGCAAAAGGAAGGACAGAAGGCCAAAACGGGCATCCGGGAAGCCAAATTTCTGTCTCAAAAGCTCGTCTAGAAACGCGTACATAGCGCGTGCCTTGCGGACATCTCCTAAAACCCCGTTCACTGAAGCTAATTCCTCCCGAACGCCCCCACGCCGGCTGAGGATCGCAACCGCCCATCCGCCCCTCCAGCCTGTGCAGCCGCCCCCAAAACCTCCCGTGAATCGGGAAATGTCAAGGCAGCGGCGCTTGGGGAGCCGAGCAGCCTCGCCAGTTCCAAGTCTCTGGTTCGAGACCCCTCGCTTCGCCTCTTTGGGGAACTCACCTGGAGTCAGGTTTAGATGGCAGCCTCCACCCAGGGGACCGGGAAGCGGCCCCGGGAAGCGCCGCCGCGTCCTGTGAATAACGAGCGCAGCGCAGCGGAGCAGCTCCCCCTGGACTGGCCGCTCCCCGATTCCTCCCGCTCTGTCCGGGAACCGTCCCTCCGTTCTTTCCTCTCCCTCCCCTGCCTGCAGCCGCCGCGCTCCCTCCTCCTGCTGGCGGCTCAGGGCTGTGCTTCCGCCTCCCTCCTGCGGGCGCACGAGCTGCCCGCGCTGCTAATGAGCAGGCTCCAGGCTCCGCCCGGCCAGGGGTGCGCACACGCCCCACGCCGGAGACGAGCTCCCGGGAGCGGAGCTATGGATACGCCTGGTGCGGCCGCTGGAGAAATGAACTGGAGGAGGCATCCAGCATCTCACACTTTCTGGCCACTCAGCTTAACTAAGCCATAACCCCAGACTTCTTCCTAAATCTCCAGTAATTTACAGGTGCTGAAAAGTCAATGAGGGGTTTGAGCACAATCTGTGTTAACAGTATTGCCAGTATAGAGATGCTAATCTGGCTAGATTCTAGGGATGAAATGTTCAAGGGACGGTATATGATTCTTTCTGGTGGTTATTTTGACATATTTTGGCTATACTTACAGATCTGTAAAATAAACCAGCAATCTTCTAATCATGACAACACAGATTCCTAATTGAAGGCAGCTGATACTTATTAAATACCAGGCTCTGTTTAATAGGCTCTTCTTTCCCAGCTGATCTTTACTACAATTCTGTGAGCACTACTAGCACCCCTATTCTATATTTTAAGAATTTGGGTTTAACTTTTAAAACAAGACGGTCTTAAAACAAGACTAAGGATCATGTCCAACCTTGCAGAGATTCTAAGTTTCTGAGCCTAAATCATAACTGATATCTGTAGCTCCCACAACCCATAGCCTGTGTATAATGTGTTGCAGCATCTTGGATGGTACTGTGTAACTGAACCAACAAAGATAATAGGACCATCAGCAAATACACACCACGAGACTAATGAATACCTAGAATCCTAGTGAGACTTGTAAATAGTCAAGCACCCTAAGTAACAATAGTTCAAGTGCATGCTAAACATGGTGATTACTTATAAAAGAACAGCAACCAGTATGAGTGAAGACAGGCAAATAATGTTCAAAATGTTCAGAATCAATGTCCAGCCACTTATGAGTTGAATTCCCCACTCTAAAAAGGAGGCCAGATGTGATGTATTCTAAGAAGTCTACAATGGGCGTGGTCTTTTCGCAACCAAAAAGGGCTTTTTAAACACTTATATCCCATTAAGAATATGCAATAGCTAATTAATATTAAATCTGAAAATCAGTGATAATTTATTTCAACTAACCTTACATGAAAAAATCATTACTCATTCAAGCTTTTAGAATTAGATTAAATAGCATTGAGTATCAAATTTACTTCAACCCATAGAAATAATAGACAGTTAATTAATAAAGTAAGTAATTTAATTAACTTTACTTTTGTGTCATGATGTATTTTTCCTTAGGAAAAGGATAAGACATTTTTTCCATGGTATAAAACACTAGAATATGACTTTTATATTTTTCTTCATGAAGATTAAAGAATTAATAAAATAAGTACAGACATATTGTCAACAAATCTATCCAGATCATTCATTCTCCACTCAAGAAATTATGCTAGGCAAGCTTTATTTCTCCATATGTACAAGGCAATTCAGAGGTCAAAAATTTGAAAACACTTCAATGAACATCAACCATTAATTAACTAAGAGTAGATTTTATTTATAAACAACTTTAAAAGACTATAAAAAAGGTATAACAAACTTCTACTTTATCAGTACTGCTACTCCTGTTGAACACAAAGATATATAATTATAGTTTTCTCCCTATTTAAAATATTTATTGATTCTGGCATAATAATGTCATACTCATCCCTCAATAATCAGTGTACATGGAACCAGAAATCTTTTCTTTCACCTAGTCAATTGAAGTATTTCTGTGTTTTGCATGTTAACACTCTATTTATTCTGTGTTTCTAGTGCTTATCCTCAAAATTTTTATAGTTCCGTTCACATATGAATTCTACCAATCAGCACTATATATAAATAATGCAACGTATAAAATGTGTTAAATAAATGGATGTAAGATTTATGCTAAATTTTTCACATAGTAAGTACTTCAAAACCCTTATTATTTTTCCTTAAGCTTTTATGTGCATATATTTTATCTCTCCAATTAAAGAATAAACTTCTAAATAAGAAGAGTTTTGTCTATAAATTTTACGCATTTTAATACATTATTAATCTAAAACCTTGGACTAGAGTTTGGAATTCTTTTATGTATTCATTTATTGATTCAAAAAATAGGTGTCCATGCCATTTTTTCTAAACCTTGTGCAAGATGTAGGGTATACAATGATGTCCAGACTTTAGAGTCCTTGACCTCATGGCGTTTAAAGTGCAGTAATGTACAGTAATTTTAAAATCTATTTATTATTATTTAAAACAATAAATGAATACATTCTTGTCGAAAATAACTGAAAAGTCTGTCTGAATTCCCTGGCCAAGGCCAAAACATGAAAGCAAAAGAGCTGCCTGAAAACAGTGCAAGCCACTCTCCAGAGGGTTTCTCTGTTGAAACAGCACATCGCATTATGGAAATAATGAGAAAAATTAGTAACTGTGCAAACGACAACACATATGCATCTTTGTGGTTTCTGACCTTTTAGCATCGTCGAAGCAAGACCACAAACCTTTCAACACCAGGCGTGGTATTAATCTTGCACAGAATATAATGTTTTCACATATTTTATTCTGATTTCCTACAAAGTAATTTCAATTTCTAGCTAAAGCTAATGGATTTTTCTAGTGAAAACATTGTGTACAGAATGACTTTCCAGTGAGATCCGCGTACCATGCGCCATTTTCATGTTCGTGCTCATTTCTCTGAAGTCTGTTTGCCTTTAATTCACCATAATAAAATTCCTTGTGTACTTTTATTGGCAACCATTGCATAGTGACACTTGCATCCAAATGTAATTCCATTTGAGCTTGGCAGTGTTTGCTTTTTTATCAGAAGAGGAAAGTTAGAGGGAACAAGGGGCAAAGATGTGTGTAAGAATATCTGAGGGACCATCACAGCATCATCACAAATTCAAGATTTTTTTTGAAACATTAGACAAGGGACTGACAGCCATGCCCTGGGATGGCTGAAACACTTCACAACCTGCTCATGTTTATGACCAAAATCATCACCTAAAATGAATTCAATGTGTCAATATCATAATATTGTTTGTGTATAAGTAATCATGAAGCAGTTAGGGAAGGGAGTATAATCTAGTAAGAAATTGGAACAAAAAGTGTTAGACAAAATTCAAGAAGATTTAAAAGAAGAAAATTAACCTGTCTGATCTGAACAGAATTGGAAAAGCACATCAATCATAGCTCTATACATTGACCATAGACTTAAAGCATAACATAAAAATAAAGAAGGCAGATAACTCAGGAAAACATTTCTATTAAATCTACTCCGTAAAGTTTTCCCATACTTTTATTTTACTAACAGGAGCATACATTTAAATCTGACAAAATCATATATATTTTGTTGATTCAATTTGTAGCAGATAGAGGAGCATGTCCCAGTGCTATGACAGTGAGTTGTCACTATAACATACCACTGCTTTACATCTTACCCACAGGCTAAAATGTTTACCCCTAGAATCGTGACTTTGTATATGACAGGAGATTGCTACTAAAAGTAAATATATTTGGCTGAAGGGTAGATACAACTTTAGGCCATTATATCATTCACTAAAATTTAGCTGGCATTTACATATTTACCTGCTTAGTTCATATGACAAATATGTTTGAGAGACTGCCATATACAAAAAAAAAGATGGAACCATCTTACAAATTTAGAGATTACTTAAAGAAATGGAACTGAAGGGTTAACTGTGATGGCAAGAATGAAGAGAGCAAAACCAGAGGGTACTTCAAGGAGAACAGGCATGAGAGAGGCATTATAATTTGGAGGGTGCTATGATTTGAACCTATGTGCCCATCCAAAGTTTGTATGTTGAAACTAAAATCCCAGGACAATGACATCAAGAGATGGGGCTTTTGGTTAAGTGATTAAGTGAAGAAGGATCCACCCTCATGAATGAGATAAACGTCCTCGTAAAAGATGCTTTAGAGGAATGCCGGGCTCCTCAGTCTCTTCTGCCATGTCGTCACATTGTCCGTTTTTGCCCACTTTTGTCACGTGAAGACGAAGCAAGAAGGTGCCACCTCGGGACCAACTGCCAAATCTCCGCTGCCTTGATTTCGGACTTCTCAGCCCCAGAACTGTGAGAAATACATTTCTGTTTTTTATGAATTACTCAATCTGTGGCATTTTGTTATAGCAGCATACAGACAAAAACAGGGTAAACAGCCTGGTGAGAGTGGATATTTTAGAAACTTGAGATGATTCAATGTCGCTGATTCTCCATTTTCTCATATGTAAAATGAAGGAAATAATGCTGATTACTTCATAGTTCATTGTACAAATTAAATTAACTATGTAAATAAAGCAAGCAATATAGTTCCTTTTATCTGGTATACATTGTTTAAGTGTTGTTGTCATTACATGAGGAAAACAAGAACTTCCCCAAACAGAAGGATGTGGGAACCAAAACTAAGATATAAGAAAGGACCAAAGTTCACTGTGACAATCTGGTCAAGCGCTGGTTAGGGAAGATAGCATAATGTTACTCATAGATATTATTTGAGGATAATTTTCCTCCACCCCGAACTCCTCTAGCACTTTCCCTACGTCTTTCATTGCACTTCTTCATTTGTCTCTTTAATTACGGTTATTTATATAAATCTTTTAGCTTCCTACAAAAATAAGCTTGTAGTGGGACAGATTCTTGAGGATCTATGTCAAAGCAATTTTTCTATTTCCTACAGCAAGTAACCCAGTAGTAATCACACAGAATTTGTTAAAAGAATAAACATAGGAAGATTAATTTCCATTTTTTTCTTTGCTAATTTTTAATCAGAATTATACCATTGTTAGGGAGGGAGAAATTATAAATTGAGGACATGAGTATTAACATTTAAATCTGTTATTCTGCTTTATTTTAGAGCTTGCCATGTTTTGTGATTAAAAAAAGAAACAGGACATTCTATATAGCTGTTGCAAAACGTGTGGTCTGTTGGTGAACTAGCAGCACCAGCATTACCAAGATTTCCTTAGTTTGCAGGGCTACTGAGTCAGAATTCGCATTTTGACAAAACTCCAGGTGATTCATGCTCTGCATTTAAGTTGGAGAAGCACTGTTCTATAGTTCTCCTTATGTCCTAAATGCATTGTCAGTGAAAGAAAATACTATACGTATGATAATAATAATGGTAATATTAACAAAAATGTAACTATTAGTAATTTTCTATGCTCTCCCAGATACTAAGTCCTTTATTTAATACTTGTGATATTTCTGCGAAGTTGCAATTGATATCACCTACTAAACTGATACTCAGAAATCTGAGGTAATTCTCCAAGGTCACAAAGCTAGTGAATCACAAACCAGATTTTTAAACTCTTGCTGCTTCATTCCAAAGACTAAACCGTTTCTAACTCACGGTTAATACATTTGCTTCTGCCTTCCATTTCCTAAATATGGTTTCCTTTCTATTTCATTAGCTTTACTTATACATGACTGATTTTTAACCCTCTCTAACATTTGCAGAATATGGTGTACTATGGTTAATAAGGACAATACCAAGTAATATCATGTTGAGAAAGCGTGCAGAAGTAGCATCAAAAAACAGACTTTTTCCAAAATGTTTACTAAAAACTTTCAATAAAAACAAGATTTTCTACTTAGAATTTCTACCTTGCATAACTCAAATGGAGCATGACTATTAAAATGACAAATAGATTCCGTAGTTGCCTAAGAGCTAAGAATAAGAATTGCTATATAAAAAAGCATAAATATGCCATATGAATGACATGTATAAGAATCATGGGAGTGCTATTTGGTATTTAGTATTTAGTTCCATTCTGCAGCATGATCAAAAAGAAGCATCTGTATAGTTCACTGTGCATTATAGCACAATAAATCACCTCATTAGGCTCAGATATATGTAAAGATTTACAGTCTGGGAAAGTCCACTAGATATTCTTAATCACTTCTTAGACTGTACTGTCCCCCATATTTCTCTTTTTCTATAGAAAGGTTGCACATGGAAAGGCTTTATTTGAAATCCAGCAATGAATGGAATGTCTGTGAAGCAAGAAATAGATGGAAATTGACATTTTAAAAGAAAGTTTGGCTTCTGAAGAGATACAGCTGTGACCTTGGTCTTTTTGTTGGAGAGAAGTATTCCCTAGCCTTACTGTACTATTTTTCCCAAAGCACCCTCTCTATTGTTCTCCCTTCATCTCTGGCTCGTATCATATGGCCCCTCCCTCATTCTATCTGGTGAGTTCTGAGAAAAATGCTTAAATTCTGCAGAGAAGATTGAGAACAATGCTAAATATTCCTCAGAGAAGCAAAATATTATGTTAACAGTTTATATTTTCACATGAAATTGTCTATCTCTTCTCTCTGTCTCATGTGTGTATGTGTGTATGTGTATATATATATATATATATAATATACAGTAGATATGTATATATAGAGTATAATATTCAGTATATATGTATATATAGTATAATATACCGTATATATGTATATATATACAGTGTGTGTGTGTGTATATATATATACATATATATATGTATATATATACTACCATTTACCTCCCAGGCTATACGTCCTGACATCTTAAAAGTAGAAAGCCCTCACAGGCCGCGGTTGCTCATGCCTGTAATCCCAGCACTTTGAGAGGCTGAGGCGTGCAGATCACCTGAGGTCGGGAGTTCAAGACCAGCCTGACCAACATGGTGAAACCCCATCTCTACTAAAAATACAAAAAATTAGCTGGGCGTTGTGTTGCGCACCTGTAATCCCAGCTACTCAGGAGGTGGAGGCAGGAGAATCACATGAACCCGGGAGTCGGAGGTTGTGTGAGCCGAGACCATGACATTGCACTGCAGCCTGGGCAATGAGAGCAAAACTCCATCAGAAAAAGAAAGGTGGATAGGCCTTAAAAGACTTTTGAAAATGAGATTTGTCGAATATTTATTAGAGATGAAGAAAATAAGTGCGGACCCACACGTAACTTGTCTGAGGTCACAGAAGTAGGGACCCACACGTAACTTGTCTGAGGTCACAGAGGTAGTCATGCTGCAGCAGCCTTATTGGTTTTCCTCTATGACATGCATTATTATTGTTTTTGATCATTTCAAGAGGTTTCTAGTCGATAGTGGGACAAAATTTCTAATTTGGGAACCTAATTTTCTCTGCAAATCTTCTTTACATCTCTAGCTTATTAATACACCTCAGAAGTGTTACAGGAATTAATTCGCAGGATTTTGAAGAATATTTTGAGGTATGCTGGGAAAAATCATGTCAAGTATCAATGATTAGAAACTAAACAATCAATATTAGATATTGTAAAATTATATTTAATCTTCCACATGGCATAAATAAGTTATTTTAATGTACAGTCGTTGTACTTTGTAAACTTGCATATAAAATATTTGAAAAAATAACTTTCAATATGTAAAATGTAAATATACAAAGGAAAGCATCGGAAAAAATAGATAAAAATAATCAGGCTAAGAAAACACTACAGTGTCACCCTCAGAAGACTATAGAAGGATTCTAACCCTCGAGAAACAGAGGAACTAGAACATGGAAATGACCCTCTGCTGGCCATACTGATTATGGTACATAATTTTAAAAGGCTTTTAGAGAGAAGGGAAATGTTTTATTATGCATTCAGCACAGTGTTATGGTGATGTTTCTTAACTATCAGCTATTTTTAAAATTCCTATAATCTTTCTATAGATGACAAAGTTACATAAATATGAAGGATAAGAAGGGCCCCTGCAAACCTGATAATACAATTCTCTTTTCAATGATAACGTATATCTAAGCGCGCATCTCCTAATCATATTGATGTGCATTAAGTGTTCTTTTACCTACACCTGTCAAAGTGGCTAAAGTAATCCTTCATGAGGAGATAATTTTTTTCTTTAGGTGATTTTTTCCGCATAATACCCTAACATTTCCAATTCCATCATTCTCGAAAAAGTTTACATGATATACATATACAATTACTAAAATTTTGGCGGCATAAATAATTTAAATGGACTTTACTTCAAAGATAATATTTACTTTTAAAGTTGTAAACATTTGAATCATCAATTAATTAGAATTATCTTTTTCTTTATAAATAAAGTTTTTTGTCCCTACATATTTATGATTTGGAAATTTTCACCTGGAAAATTTCATTTTCAGTTGGATGCCTTGTCTTTAGTATAAAATTCAGTATTTCAATTTCAATATAATTTTTTGATTGATTTTAATGCAGAGAACAGAAAGGAATATCTTCAAATATAAACTACACAGAATCATTCTGTGAAACTTCTTTCTGATCTGTGCATTCAGCTAACAGAGTTAAACCGTACATTTGATTGAGCAGTTCTGAACACTCTTTCTGTAGAAAATGCAACTGGACATTTGGAGCGCTAAGAGGGTAGTAGTGGAAAAAGGAATATATTCAAATATAAAGTACACAGAAGCATTCTGTGAAATTTCTTTCTGTTCTCTGCAACAACTTTCTGTTCTCTGCATTCAACTAACAGAGTTGAGCCTTACTTTTGAAGGTGCTGTTCTGAAACACTCTTTGTGTAGAAACTGCCAGTGGATATGCGGAACGCTAAGAGGGTAATAGTCGAAAAAGGAATATCTTCAACTAAATACTAAACAGAAGCATTCTGTGAAACTTCTTTCTGTTCTGTGCATTCAACTAAAAGAGTTGAACCTTACTTTTGATTGAGCCGTTCTGAAACACTCTTTCTGTAGAAAATGCAAGTGGTGATTCGGAGCGCTAAGAGGGTAATAGTGGAAAAAGGAGTATCTTCAAATATAAACTACACAGAAGCATTCTGTAAAACTTCTTTCTGTTCCTTGCATTCAACTAACAATATTGAACCTTACTTTTGATTGACCAGTTCTGAAACTCTCTTTCTGTAGATACTGCAATTGGCAATTCTGAGCACTAAGAGTCCTATATTGGAAAAAGGAATATGTTCAAATAAAAACTACACAGAAGAATTCTGTGAAACTTCTTTCTGATCTGTGCATTCAACTAACAGAGTTAAACCATACTTTTGATTGAGCAGTTCTGAACACTCTTTCTGTAGAAAATGCAAGTGGACATTCGGAGCTCTAAGAGGGTAATAGTGGAAAAAGTAATATCGTCAAATAAGAACTACAGAGAGGCATTCTGTGAAACTACTTTCTGTTCTGTGCATTCAACTAACAGAGTTGAACCTTACTTTTGATTGAGCCGTCCTGAAACACTCATTCTGTAGAAACTGCAATTGGACATTCTGAGCGCTAAGTGGCCTATATTGGGAAAAAGAATATCTCCAAATAAAAACTACTCAGAAGAATTCTGTGAAACTTATTTCTGATCTGTGCATTCAGCTAACAGAGTTAAACCACACTTTTGATTGAGCAGTTATTAAACACTGTATCTGTAGGAAATGCAAGTGGACATTAGGAGCGCTAAGATTGTAATAGTGGAAAAAGGAATATCCCCAAATAAAAACTACACAGAAGCATTCTCTGAAACTCCTTTCTGTTCTCTGCATTAAACTAACAGAGTTGAGCCTTACTTTTGAAGGTGCTGTTCTGAAACACTCTTTGTGTAGAAACTGCCAGTGGATATGCGGAACGCTAAGAGGGTAATAGTCGAAAAAGGAACATCTTCAACTAAATACTAAACAGAAGCATTCTGTGAAACTTCTTTCTGTTCTGTGCATTCAACTAAAAGAGTTGAACCTTACTTTTGATTGAGCCGTTCTGAAACACTCTTTCTGTAGAAAATGCAAGTGGTGATTCGGAGCGCTAAGAGGGTAATAGTGGAAAAAGGAGTATCTTCAAATATAAACTACACAGAAGCAATCTGTAAAACTTCTTTCTGTTCCTTGCATTCAACTAACAATATTGAACCTTACTTTTGATTGACCAGTTCTGAAACTCTCTTTCTGTAGATACTGCAATTGGAAATTCTGAGCGCTAAGAGTCCTATATTGGAAAAAGGAATATGTTCAAATAAAAACTACACAGAAGAATTCTGTGAAAATTCTTTCTGATCTGTGCATTCAACTAACAGAGTTAAACCATACTTTTGATTGAGCAGTTCTGAACACTCTTTCTGTAGAAAATGCAAGTGGACATTCGGAGCTCTAAGAGGGTAATAGTGGAAAAAGTAATATCGTCAAATAAGAACTACAGACAGGCATTCTGTGAAACTACTTTCTGTTCTGTGCATTCAAATAACAGAGTTGAACCTTACTTATGATAGAGCCATTCTGAAACACTCTTTCTGTAGAAAATTCAATTGGACAATCTGAGCGATAAGAGGCCTATATTGGGAAAAAGAATATCTTCAAATAAAAACTACACAGAAGCATTCTGTGAAACTTTTTCTGATCTGTGCATTCAGCTAACAGAGTTAAATCATACATTTGATTGATCAGTTCTGAACACTCTTTCTGTAGAAAATGCAACTGGACATTTGGAGCGCTAAGAGGGTAGTAGTGCAAAAAGGAATATATTCCAATATAAACTACACAGAAGCATTCTGTGAAACTTCTTTCTGTTCTGTGCATTCAACTAACATAGTTGAACCTTACTTTTGATTGAGCCTTTCTGAAACACTCTTTCTGTAGAAACTGCAGTTGGACATTCTGAGCGCTAAGAGGCCTATATTGGTAAAAAGAATATCTTCATATAAACACTACACAGCAGCATTCTGTGAAACTTCTTTCTGATCTGTGCATTCAGCTAACAGAGTTAAACCATACTTTTGATTGAGCAGTTCTGAAAAACTCTTTCTGTAGAAAATGCAACTGGACATTCAGAGCGCTAAGTGGGTAATAGTGGAAAATGGAATATCTTCAAATATAAACTACACAGAAGAATTCTGTGAAACTTATTTCTGATCTGTGCATTCACCTAACAGAGTTAAACCATACTTTTGATAGAGCAGTTCTGAACACACTTTCTGTAGAAAATGCAAGTGGACATTCGGAGTTCTAAGAGGGTAACAGTGGAAAAAGGAGTATCTTCAAATATAAACTACACAGAAGCAATCTGTGAAACTACATTCTGTTCTGTGCATTCAACTAACAGAGTTGAACCTTAATTTTGATTGAGCAGTTCTGAAACATTCTTTTTGTAGAAACTGTAATTGGATTTCTGAACGCTAAGAGGCCTATATTGAGAAAAATAATATCTTCAAATAAAAACTACAGAGATGCATTCTCTGAAACTTCTTTCTGTTCTGTGCATTCAGCTAACAGAATTAAACGATACATTTGATTTAGCAGTTCTGAAACACTGTTTCTGTAGAAAATGCAAGTGGACATTCGGTGTGCTAAGTTGGTAATTGTGGAAAAAGGAATATCTTCAAATAAAAACTACACAGAGGCATTCTCTGAAACTTCTTTCTGTTCTCTGCATTCAACTAACAGAGTTGAGCCTTATTTTTGAAGGAGCAGCCCTGAAACACACTTTCTGTAGAAATTGCAAGTGGACATTCCGAGCGCTACTAGGGTAATAGTGGAAAAAGGAATACCTTCAAATAAATACTACACAGAAGCAATCTGTGAAACTACTTTCTGTTCTGTGAATTCAACTAAAAGTGTTGAACCCTACTTTTATTTTGCCGTTCTGAAACACTCTTTCTGTAGAAACTGCAACTGGATATTTGGAGCGCTAAGAGGCCTATATTTGAAAAAGGACTATCTTCAAATAAAAACTACACAGAAGCATTCTGTGAAACTTCGTACTGATATGTGCATTCAGCTAACAGAGATAAACCAACTTTTGATTGAGCAGTTCTGAACACTCTTTTTGTAGAAAATGCAGGTGGACATTCGGAGCGCTAAGAGGGTAATACTGAAAAAAGGAATATATTCAAATATAAACTACACAGAAGCATTCTGTGAAGCTTCTTTCTGTTCTCTGCATTCAACTTACAGTGTTGAGCATTACTTTTGAAGGAGCAGTTGTGAAAAACACTTTGTGTAGAAACTGCCAGTGGACATTCGGAGCGCTAAGAGTGTAATATTCGAAAAAGGAATATCTTCAACTAAATACCACACAGAAGCCTCCTCTGAAACTTATTTCTGATATGTGCATATAACTAACAGAGTGAAACCATATTTTTGATTGAGCCGTTCTGAACACTCTTTATGTAGAAAATGCAAGTGGACATTCGGAGCGCTAAGAGGGTAATAGTGCAAAACGGAATATATTCAAATATAAACTACTCAGAAGCATTCTGTGAAACTTCTTTTTGTTCTGTGCATTCAACTAACAGAGTTGAACCTTACTTTTGATTCAGCCGTTCTGAAACACTCTTTCTGTAGAAACTGCAATTTAACATACTGAGCGCTATGATGCCTATATTGGGATAAAGAATATCTTCAAATAAAAACTACACAGATGCATTCTGTGAAACTTCTTTCTTATCTGTGCATTCAGCTAACAGAGTTAAACGATACTTTTGATTTAGCAGTTCTGAAACACTCTTTCTGTAGAAAATGCAAGTGGTCATTCGGTGCGCTAAGATGGTAATTGTGGAAAAAGGAATATCTTCAAACAAAAACTACAAAGAGGCATTCTCTGAAACTTGTTTCTGTTCTCTGCTTTCAACTAACAGGGTTGAGCCTTATTTTTGAAGGAGCAGTCCTGAAACACTCTTTCTGTAGAAACTGCAAGTGGACATTCGGAGCGCTAAGAGGGTAATAGTGGAAAAAGGAATATCTTCAAATAAATACTACACAGAAGCATTCTGTGAAACTACTCTCTGTTCTGTGCATTCAACTAAATGAGTTGAACCCTACTTTTGATTGAGCCATTCTGAAACACTCTTTCTGTAGAAACTGCAATTGGATATTCGGAGCGCTAAGAGGCCTATATTGGAAAAAGGACTATCTTCAAATAAAAACTACACAGAAGCATTCCGTGAAACTTCGTACTGATCTGTGCATTCAGCTAACAGAATTAAACCATACTTTTGATTGAGCAGTTCGGAAACACTCATTCTGTAGAAAATGCAAGTGGACATTCGGAGCGCTTAGAAGGTAATAGTGGAAAAAGGAACATCTTCAAATATAAACTACACAGAAGCATTCTATGAAACTTCTTTCTGTTCCGTTCATTCAACTAACAGAGTTGAACCTTACATTTGATTAAGCAGTTCAGAAACACTCTTTCTGTAGATATTGCAATTGGACATTCTGAGCGCTAAGACTCCTATATTGGAGAAAGGAATATCTTCAAATAAAAAGTACACAGAAGCATTCTGTGAAAATTCTTTCTGATCTGTGCATTCAGCTAACAGAGTTAAACCATACTTTGGATTGAGCAGTTCTGAACACTCTTTCTGTAGAAAATGCAAGTGGACATTCGGAGCGCTAAGAGGGTAATACTGAAAAAGGGAATATATTCAAATATAAACTACACAGAGGCATTCTGTGAAACTCCTTTCTTTTCTCTGCATTCAACTAACAGAGTTGAGCCCTACTTTTGAAGGAGCAGTTCTGAAACACTCTTTGTTTAGAAACTGAAATTGGACATTCGGAGAGCTAAGAGGATAACAGTCAAAAAAGGAATATCTTCAACAAAATACTACACGGAAGGATTCTGTGAAACTTATTTCTGATATGTGCATTCAAACAACAGAGTAAAACCATACTTTTGATTGAGCTGTTCAGAACACTCTTTCTGTAGAAAATGCAAGTGGACATTCGGAGCACTTAGAGGGTAATACTGGAAAAAGGAATATATTCAAATATAAACTACACAGAAGCATTCTGTGAAACTTCTTGCTGTTCTGTGCATTCAAGTAACAGAGTTGAACCTTACTTTTGATTGAGCCTTTCTGAAACTCTCTTTCTGTAGAAAATGCAAGTGGACATTCAGAGCGCTAAGATGGTAATAGTGGAAAAAGGAATACATTCAAATATAAACTACACAGAAGCATTCTGTGAAACTTCTTTCTGTTCTGTGCATTCAACTAACAGAGTTGAAACTTACTTTTGATTGAGCCTTCTGAAACACTCATTCTGTAGAAACGGCAATTGGACATTCTGAGCACTAAGTGGCCTATATTGGGAAAAAGAATATCTCCAAATAAAAACTACTCAGAACCATTCTGTGAAACTTATTTCTGATCTGTGCATTCAGCTAACAGAGTTAAACCATACTTTTGATTGAGAAGTTATGAGACACTCTTTCTGTAGAAAACGCAAGTGGACATTCGGAGCGCTAAAATTGTATTAGTGGAAAAAGGAATATCCCCAAATTAAAACTACACAGAAGCATTCTCTGAAACTCCTTTCTGTTCTCTGCATTCAACTAACAGATTTGAGCCTTACTTTGAAGGAGCTGTTCTGAAACAATCTTTGTGTAGAAACTGCCAGTGGACATTCGGAACGCTAAGAGGGTAATAGTCGAAAAAAGAATATCTATAACTAAATACTACACAGAAGCATTCTGTGAAACTCCTTTCTGTTCTGTGCATTCAACTAAAAGTGTTCAACCTTACTTTTGATTGAGTCGTTCTGAAACAGTCTTTCTGTAGAAAATGCAAGTGGTGATTCGGAGCGCTAAGAGGGTAATAGTGGAAAAAGGAATATCTTCAAATATAAACTACACAGAAGCATTCTCTGAAACTTCTTTCTGTTCCGTGCATTCAACTAACAGTATTGAACCTTACTTTTGATTGAGCAGTTCTGAAACTCTCTTTCTGTAGATACTGCAATTGGACATTCTGAGCGCTAAGAGACCTATATTGGAAAAAGGAATATCTTCAAATAAAAACTACACAGAAGAATTCTGTGAAACTTCTTTCTGATCTGTGCATTCAACTAACAGAGTTAAACCATACTTTTGATGGAGCAGTTCTGAACACTCTTTCTGTAGAAAATGCAAGTGGACATTCTGAGCTCTAAGAGGGTAACAGTGGAAAAAGTAATATCGTCAAATATGAACTACAGAGAAGCATTCTGTGAAACTACTTTCTGTTCTGTGCATTGAAATAGCAGAGTTGAACCTTACTTTTGAAAGAGCCATTCTGAAACACTCTTTCTGTAGAAACTGCAATTGGACAATCTGAGCACTAAGAGGCCTATATTGGGAAAAAGTATATCTTCAAATAAAAACTACACAGAAGCCTTCTGTGCAACTTGTTTCTAATCTGTGCATTCAGCTAAGAGAGTTAAATCATACATTTGATTGAGCAGTTCTGAACACTCTTTCTGTAGAAAATGCAACTGGACATTTGGAGCGCTAAGAGGGTAGTAGTGGAAAAAGTAATATATTCAAATATAAAGTACACAGAAGCATTCTGTGAAACTACTTTCTGTTCTGTGCATTCAACTAACAGAGTTGAACCTTACTTTTGATTGAGCCTTTCTGAAACACTCTTTCTGTAGAAACTGCAATTGGACATTCTGAGCGCTAAGAGGCCTATATTGGTAAAAAGAATATCTTCATATAAACATTACACCGCAGCATTCTGTGAAACTTCTTTCTGTTCTGTGCATTCAGCTAACAGAGTTAAACCATTCTTTTGATTGAGCAGTTCTGAAACACTCTTTCGGTAGAAAATGCAACTGGAGATTCAGAGCGCTAAGTGGGTAATAGTGGAAAATCGAATATCTTCAAATATGAACTACACTGAAGAATTCCGTGAAATTTCTTTCTGATATGTGCATTCACCTAACAGGTTTAAACCACACTTATGATTGAGCAGTTCTGAACACTCCTTCTGTAGAAAATGCAACTGGACATTTGGAGCGCTAAGAGGTTACTGGTGGAAAAAGGAATACCTTCAAATAAATACTACACAGAAGCATTCTGTGAAACTTCTTTCCGTTCTGTGAATTCAACTAAAAGAGTTGAACCCTACTTTTCATTGAGGCGTTCTGAAACACTTTTTCTGTAGAAACTGCAATTGGATATTCGGAGCGCTAAGAGGCCTATATTTGGGAAAGGACTATCTTCAAATAAAAACTACACAGAAACATTCTGTGAAACTTCGTACTGATCTGTGCATTCAGCTAACAGTGTTAAACCATACTTTTGATTGAGCAGTTCGGAAACACTCTTTCTGTAGAAAATGCAAGTGGACATTCGGAGAGCTTAGAAGGTAATAGTGGAAAAAGGAATATCTTCAAATATAAACTACACAGAATCATTCTCTGAAACTTCTTTCTGTTCTGTTCATTCAACTAAAAGAGTTGAACCTTACTTTTGATTGAGCCTTTCTGAAACACTGTCTCTGTAGAAACTGCAATTGGACATTCTGTGCGCTAAGAGGCCTATATTGGTAAAAAGAATATCTTCATATAAACACTACACAGCAGCATTCTGTGAAACTTCTTTCTGATCTGTGCATTCAGCTAAGAGAGTTAAACCATACTTTTGATTGAGCAGTTCTGAAACACTCTTTCTGTAGAAAATGCAACTGGACATTCAGAGCGCTAAGTGGGTAATAGTGGAAAATGGAATATCTTCAAATATAAACTACACAGAAAAATTCTGTGAAACTTATTTCTGATCTGTGCGTTCACCTAAAGAGTTTAAACATACTTTTGATAGAGCAGTTCTGAACACACTTTCTGTAGAAAATGCAAGTGGACATTCTGAGCTCTAAGAGGGTAACAGTGGAAAAAGGAATATCTTCAAATACAAACTACACAGAAGCAATCTGTGAAACTACATTCTCTTATGTGCATTCAACTAACAGATTTGAAACTTAGTTTTGATTGAGACGTTCTGAAACACTCTTTCTGTAGAAAATGCAAGTGGAGATTCGGAGCGCTAAGAGGGTAATAGTGGGAAAAGGAATGTCTTCAAATATAAACTACACAGAATCATTCTGTGAAACTTCTTTCTGATCTGTGCATTCAGCTAACAGAGTTAAACCATACTTTTGATTGAGCAGATCTGAACACTCTTTCTGTAGAAAATGCAACTGGACATTTGGAGCGCTAAGAGGGTAATAGTGGAAAAAGGAATATATTCAAATATAAACTACACAGAAAGATTTTGTGAAAATTCTTTCTGTTCTGTGCATTCAACTACCAGGGTTGAACCTTACTTTTGATTGAGCCGTTCTGAAACACTCTTTCTGTAGAAACTGCAATAGGACATTCTGAGCGCTAAGAGGCCTATATTTGGAAAAAGAATATCTACAAATAAAAACTACACAGAAACATTCTGTGAAACTTCTTTCTGTTCAGTTCATTCAACTAAAAGAGTTGAACCTTAGTTTTGATTGAGCCGTTCTGAAACACTCTTTCTGTAGAAATGCAAGTGGAGATTCGGAGCGCTAAGAGGGTAATAGTGGAAAAAGGAATGTCTTCAAATATAAACTACACAGAATCATTCTATGAAACTTCTTTCTGATCTGTGCATTCAGCTAACAGAGTTAAACCATACTTTTGATTGAGCAGATCTGAACACTCTTTCTGTAGAAAATGCAACTGGACATTTGGAGCGCTAAGAGGGTAGTAGTGGAAAAAGGAATATATTCAAATATAAACTACACAGAAGCATTCTGTGAAACTTCTTTCTAATCTGAGCATTCAGCTAACAGAGTTAAACCATACTTTGATTGAGCAGTTTTGAAACACTCTGTCTGTAGAAAATGCAACTGGACATTCGTAGCGCTAATTGGGTAATAGTGGAAAAAAGAATATGTTCAAATATAAACTACACAGAAGCATTGTATGAAACTTCTTTCTGTTCTGTGCATTCAACTAACAGAGTTGAACCGTACTTTTGACTGAGCCGTTCTGAAACACTCTTTCTGTAGAAACTGCAATTGGACATTCTGAGCGCTAAGAGGCCTATATTGGGAAAAATAATATCTTCAAATAAAAACTACACAGAAGCATTGTGTGAAACTTATTTCTGATATGTGCATTCAGCTAACAGAGTTAAACCATACTTTTGATTGCGCAGTTCCGAACACTCTTTCCGTAGAAAAGGCAAGTGGACATTCGGAGCGCTAAGAGGGTAATAGAGGAAAAAGGAATATATTCAAATATAAACTACACAGTAGCATTCTGTGAAACTTCTTTCTGTTCTGTGCATTCAACTAACAGAGTTGAACCTTACTTTTGATTGAGCCGTTCTGAAACACTCTTTCTGTAGAAACTGCAATTGGACAAGCTAAGCGCTAAGAGGCCTACATTGGGAAAAAGACTATCTTCAAATAAAAACTACACAGATGCATTCTGTGAAACTTATTTCTGATCTGTAAATTCAGTTAACAGAGCTAAACCATATTTTTGATTGAGCAGTTATGAAACACTCTTTTTGTAGAAAATGCAAGTGGACATTCGGAGCGCTAAGATTGTAATAGAGGAAAAAGGAATATCTCCAATAAAAAACTACACAGAAGCATTCTCTGAAACACCTTTCTATTCTCCGCATTCAACTAACAGAGTTGAGACTTACTTTTGAAGGAGCAGTTCTGAAACACTCTTTGTGTAGAAACTGCCAGTGGATATTCGGAGCGCTAAGTGGGTAATAGTCCAAAAAGGAGTAACTTCAACTAAATACTACACAGAAGTATTCTGTGAAACTTCTTTCTGTTCTGTGCATTCAACTAAGAGAGTTGAACCTTATATTTGATTGAGCTGTTCTGAAACACTCTTTCTGTAGAAACTGCAATTAGACATTCTGAGCGCTAAGGGGCCAATATTGGGAAAAATAATATCTTCAAATAAAAACTACACAGAAGCATTGTTTGAAACTTATTTCTGATATGTGCATTCAGCTAACAGAGTTAAACCATACTTTTGATTGCGCAGTTCAGAACACTCTTTCTGTAGAAAATGCAAGTGGACATTCGGAGCGCTAAGAGGGTAATAGTGGAAAAAGGAATATATTCAAATATAAACTACACAGAAGCATTCTGTGAAACTTCTTTCTGTTCTGTGCATTCAACTACCAGGGTTGAACGTTACTTTTGATTGAGCCGTTCTGAAACACTCTTTCTGTAGAAACTGCAATAGGACATTCTGAGCGCTAAGAGGCCTATATTGGGAAAAAGAATATCTACAAATAAAAACTACACAGAAACATTCTGTGAAACTTCTTTCTGTTCAGTTCATTCATCTAAAAGAGTTGAACCTTAGTTTTGATTGAGCCATTCTGAAACACTCTTTCTGTAGAAAATGCAAGTGGAGATTCGGAGCGCTAAGAGGGTAATAGTGGAAAAAGGAATGTCTTCAAATATAAACTACACAGAATCATTCTATGAAACTTCTTTCTGATCTGTGCATTCAGCTAACAGAGTTAAACCATACTTTTGATTGAGCAGATCTGAACACTCTTTCTGTAGAAAATGCAACTGGACATTTGGAGCGCTAAGAGGGTAGTAGTGGAAAAAGGAATATATTCAAATATAAACTACACAGAAGCATTCTGTGAAACTTCTTTCTGATCTGAGCATTCAGGTAACAGAGTTAAACCATACTTTGATTGAGCAGTTTTGAAACACTCTGTCTGTAGAAAATGCAACTGGACATTCGTAGCGCTAAGTGGGTAATAGTGGAAAAAAGAATATGTTCAAATATAAACTACACAGAAGCATTGTATGAAACTTCTTTATATTCTGTGCATTCAACTAACAGAGTTGAAACTTACTTTTGATTGAGACGTTCTGAAACACTCTTTCTGTAGAAAGTGCAATTGGACATTCTGAGCACTAAGAGGCCTATATTGGGAAAAAGAATATCTACAAATAAAAACTACACAGAAGCATTCTGTGAAACTTATTTCTGTCCTGTGCATTCAACAAAGAGAGTTGAACCTTACATTTGATTGAGCCGTTCTGAAACACTCTTTCTGTAGAAAATGAAATTGGACATTCTGAGCGCTAAGAGGCCTACATTGGGAAAAATAATATCTTCAAATAAAAACTACACAGAAGCATTGTGTGAAACTTATTTCTGATATGTTCATTAAGCTAACAGAGTTAAACCATACTTTTGATTGCGCAGTTCTGAACACTCTTTCTGTAGAAAATGCAAGTGGACATTCGGAGCACTAAGAGGGTAATAGTGGAAAAAGGGATATATTCAAATATAAACTACACAGTAGCATTCTGTGAAAATTCTTTCTGTTCTGTGCATTCAACTAACAGAGTTGAACCTTACTTTTGATTGAGCCATTCTGAAACACTCTTTCTGTAGAAACTGCAATTGGACATGCTAAGCGCTAAGAGGCCTACATTGGGAAAAAGAATATCTTCAAATAAAAACTACACAGATGCATTCTGTGAGACTTATTTGTGATCTGTAAATTCAGTTAACAGAGATAAAACATATTTTTGATTGAGCAGTTATGAAACACTCTTTTTGTAGAAAATGCAAGTGGAGATTCGGAGCGCTAAGTGGGTAATAGTGGAAAAAAGAATGTCTTCAAATATAAACTACACAGAATCATTCGGTGAAACTTCTTTCTGATCTGTGCATTCAGCTAACAGAGTTAAACCATACTTTTGATTGAGCAGATCTGAACACTCTTTCTGTAGAAAATGCAACTGGACATTTGGAGCGCTAAGAGCGTAGTAGTGGAAAAAGGAATATATTCAAATATAAACTACACAGAAGCATTCTGTGAAACTTCTTTCTGATATGAGCATTCAGCTAACAGAGTTAAACCATACTTTTGATTGAGCAGTTTTGAAACACTCTGTCTGTAGAAAATGCAACTGGACATTCGTAGCGCTAAGTGGGTAATAGAGGAAAAAAGAATATGTTCAAATATAAACTACACAGAAGCATTGTATGAAACTTCTTTCTGTTCTGTGCATTCAACTACCAGAGTTGAACCTTACTTTTGATTGAGCCGTTCTGAAACACTCCTTCTGTAGAAACTGCAATTGGACATTCTGAGCGCTAGGAGGCGTATATTGGGAAAAAGAATGTCTACAAATAAAAACTACACAGAAGAATTGTGTGAAACTTCTTTCTGTTCTGTTTGTTCAACTAAAAGAGTTGAACCTTAATTTTGATTGAGCCGTTCTGAAACACTCTTTCTGTAGAAAATGCAAGTGGAGTTTCGGAGCGCTAAGAGGGTAATAGTGGAAAAAGGAATGTCTCCAAATATAAACTACACAGAAGCATTCTGTGAAACTTCTTTCTGATCTGTGCATTCAGCTAACAGAGTTAAACCATACTTTTGATTGAGCAGATCTGAACACTCTTTCTGTAGAAAATGCAACTGGACATTTGGAGCGCTAAGAGAGTACTAGTGGAAAAAGGAATATATTCAAATATAAACTACACAGAAGCATTCTGTGAAACTTCTTTCTGATCTGAGCATTCAGCTAACAGAGTTAAACCATACTTTTGATTGAGCAGTTTTGAAACACTCTGTCTGTAGAAAATGCAACTGGACATTCGTAGCGCTAAGTGGGTAATAGTGGAAAAAAGAATATGTTCAAATATAAACTACACAGAAGCATTGTATGAAACTTCTTTCTGTTCTGTGCATTCAACTAACAGAGTTGAACCTTACTTTTGATTGAGCCTTTCTGAAACACTCTTTCTGTAGAAACTGCAATTGGATATTCTGAGCGCTAAGAGGCCTATATTGGGAAAAATAATATCTTCAAATAAAAACTACACAGAAGCATTGTGTGAAACTTATTTCTGATATGTTCATTAAGCTAACAGAGTTAAACCATACTTTTGATTGCGCAGTTCTGAACACTCTTTCTGTAGAAAATGCAAGTGGACATTCGGAGCGCTAAGAGAGTAATAGTGGAAAAAGGAATATATTCAAATATAAACTACACAGTAGCATTCTGTGAAAATTCTTTCTGTTCTGGGCATTCAACTAACAGAGTTGAACCTTACTTTTGATTGAGCCGTTCTGAAACACTCTTTTTGTAGAAACTGCAATTGGACATGCTAAGCGCTAAGAGGCCTACATTGGGAAAAAGAATATCTTCAAATAAAAATTACACCGATGCATTCTGTGAAACTTATTTCTGATCTGTAAATTCAGTTAACAGAGATAAAACATATTTTTGATTGAGCAGTTATGAAAAACTCTTTTTGTAGAAAATGCAAGTGGAGATTCGGAGCGCTAAGGGGGTAATAGTGGAATAAGGAATGTCTTCAAATATAAACTACACGGAATCATTCGGTGAAACTTCTTTCTGATCTGTGCATTCAGCTAACAGAGTTAAACCATACTTTTGATTGAGCAGATCTGAACACTCTTTCTGTAGAAAATGCAACTGGACATTTGGAGCGCTAAGAGCGTAGTAGTGGAAAAAGGAATATATTCAAATATAAACTACACAGAAGCATTCTGTGAAACTTCTTTCTGATCTGAGCATTCAGCTAACAGAGTTAAACCATACTTTTGATTGAGCAGTTTTGAAACACTCTGTCTGTAGAAAATGCAACTGGACATTCGTAGCGCTAAGTGGGTAATAGTGGAAAAAAGAATATGTTCAAATATAAACTACACAGAAGCATTGTATGAAACTACTTTCTGTTCTGTGCATTCAACTAACAGAGTTGAACCTTACTTTTGATTGAGCCTTTCTGAAACACTCTTTCTGTAGAAACTGCAATTGGACATTCTGAGCGCTAAGAGGCCTATATTGGGAAAAATAATATCTTCAAATAAAAACTACACAGAAGCATTGTGTGAAACTTATTTCTGATATGTTCATTAAGCTAACAGAGTTAAACCATACTTTTGATTGCGCAGTTCTGAACACTCTTTCTGTAGAAAATGCAAGTGGACATTCGGAGCGCTAAGAGGGTAATCGTGGAAAAAGGAATATATTCAAATATAAACTACACAGCAGCATTCTGTGAAAATTCTTTCTGTTCTGTGCATTCAACTAACAGAGTTGAACCTTACTTTTGATTCAGCCGTTCTGAAACACTCTTTCTGTAGAAACTGCAATTGGACATGCTAAGCGCTAAGAGGCCTACATTGGGAAAAAGAATATCTTCAAAGAAAAACTACACAGATGCATTCTGTGAAACTTATTTCTGATCTGTAAATTCAGTTAATAGAGATAAAACATATTTTTGATTGAGCAGTTATGAAACACTCTTTTTGTAGAAAATGCAAGTGGAGATTCGGAGCGCTAAGAGGGTAATAGTGGAAAAAGTAATATCTTCAAATATAAACTACACAGAATCATTCGGTGAAACTTCTTTCTGATCTGTGCATTCAGCTAACAGAGTTAAACCATACTTTTGATTGAGCAGATCTGAACACTCTTTCTGTAGAAAATGCAACTGGACATTTGGAGCGCTAAGAGCGTAGTAGTGGAAAAAGGAATATATTCAAATATAAACTACACAGAATCTTTCTGTGAAACTCCTTTCTGATCTGTGCATTCAGCTAACAGAGTTAAAACATACTTTTGATAGAGCAGATCTGAACACTCTTTCTGTAGAAAATGCGACTGGACATTCGTAGCGCTAAGTGGGTAATAGTGGAAAAAAGAATATGTTCAAATATAAACTACACAGAAGCATTGTATGAAACTTCTTTCTGTTCTGTGCATTCAACTAACAGAGTTGAACCTTACTTTTGATTGAGCCGTTCTGAAACACTCTTTCTGTAGAAAGTGCAATTGGACATTCTGAGCACTAAGAGGCCTATATTGGGAAGAAGAATATCTACAAATAAAAACTACACAGAAGCATTCTGTGAAACTTCTTTCTGTTCTGTGCATTCAACTAAGAGAGTTGAATCTTACATTTGATTGAGCCGTTCTGAAACACTCTTTCTGTAGAAAATGCAATTGGACATTCTGAGCGCTAAGAGGCCTACATTGGGAAAAATAATATCTTCAAATAAAAACTACACAGAAGCATTGTGTGAAACTTATTTCTGATATGTTCATTAAGGTAACAGAGTTAATCCATGCTTTTGATTGCGCAGTTGTGAACACTCTTTCTGTAGAAAATGCAAGTGGACATTCGGAGCGCTAAGAGGGTCATAGTGGAAAAAGGAATATATTCAAATATAAACTACACAGTATCATTCTGTGAAAATTCTTTCTGTTCTGTGCATTCAACTAACAGAGTTGAACCTTACTTTTGATTGAGCCGTTCTGAAACACTCTTTCTGTAGAAACTGCAATTGGACATTCTGAGCGCTAAGAGGCCTATATTGGGAAAAAGAATGTCTACAAATAAAAACTACACAGAAGAATTGTGTGAAACTTCTTTCTGTTCTGTTTGTTCAACTAAAAGAGTTGAACCTTAGTTTTGATTGAGCCGTTCTGAAACACTCTTTCTGTAGAAAATGCAAGTGGAGATTCGGAGCGCTAAGAGGTTAATAGTGGAAAAAGGAATGTCTACAAATATAAACTACACAGAATCATTCTGTGAAACTTCTTTCTGATCTGTGCATTCAGCTAACAGAGTGAAACCATACTTTTGATTGAGCAGATCTGAACACTCTTTCTGTAGAAAATGCAACTGGACATTTGGAGCGCTAAGAGAGTAGTAGTGGAAAAAGGAATATATTCAATTATAAACTACACAGAAGCATTCTGTGAAACTTCTTTCTGATCTGAGCATTCAGCTAACAGAATTAAACCATACTTTTGATTGAGCAGTTTTGAAACACTCTGTCTGTAGAAAATGCAACTGGACATTCGTAGCGGTAAGTGGGTAATAGTGGAAAAAAGAATATGTTCAAATATAAACTACACAGAAGCATTGTATGAAACATCTTTCTGTTCTGTGCATTCAACTAACAGAGTTGAAACTTACTTTTGATTGAGCCTTTCTGAAACACTCTTTCTGTAGAAACTGCAATTGGACATTCTGAGCGCTAAGAGTCCTATATTGGGAAAAATAATACCTTCAAATAAAAACTACACAGAAGCATTGTGTTAAACTTATTTCTGATATGTTCATTAAGCTAACAGAGTTAAACCATACTTTTGATTGTGCAGTTCTGAACACTCTTTCTGTAGAAAATGCAAGTGGACATTCGGAGCGCTATGAGGGTAATAGTGGAAAAAGGAATATATTCAAATATAAACTACACAGAAGCATTCTGTGAAACTTCTTTCTGATCTGAGCATTCAGCTAACAGAGTTAAACCATACTTTTGATTGAGCAGTTTTGAAACACTCTGTCTGTAGAAAATGCAACTGGACATTCGTAGCGCTAAGTGGGTAATAGTGGAAAAAAAATATGTTCAAATATAAACTACACAGAAGCATTGTATGAAACTTCTTTCTGTTCTGTGCATTCAACTAACAGAATTGAACCTTACTTTTGATTGAGCCGTTCTGAAACACTCTTTCTGTAGAAACTGCAATTGGACATTCTGAGCGCTAGGAGGCCTATATTGGGAAAAAGAATGTCTACAAATAAAAACTACACAGAAGAATTGTGTGAAACTCCTTTCTGTTCTGTTTGTTCAACTAAAAGAGTTGAACCTTAGTTTTGATTGAGCCGTTCTGAAACACTCTTTCTGTAGAAAATGCAAGTGGAGATTCGGAGCGCTAAGAGGGTAATAGTGGAAAAAGGAATGTCTCCAAATATAAACTACACAGAATCATTCTGTGAAAATTCTTTCTGATCTGTGCATTCAGCTAACAGAGTTAAACCATACTTTTGATTGAGCAGATCTGAACACTTTTTCTGTAGATAATGTAACTGGACATTTGGAGCGCTAAGAGATTAGTAGTGGAAAAAGGAATATATTCAAATATAAGCTACACAGAAGCATTCTGTGAAACTTCTTTCTGATCTGAGCATTCAGCTAACAGAGTTAAACCATACTTTTGATTGAGCAGTTTTGAAACACTCTGTCTGTAGAAAATGCAACTGGACATTCGTAGCGCTAAGTGGGTAATAGTGGAAAAAAGAATATGTTCAAATATAAACTACACAGTAGCATTCTGTGAAAATTCTTTCTTTTCTGTGCATTCAACTAACAGAGTTGAACCTTACTTTTGATTGAGCCGTTCTGAAACACTCTTTCTGTAGAAACTGCAATTGGACATGCTAAGCGCTAAGAGGCCTACATTGGGAAAAATATATCTTCAAATAAAAACTACACGGATGCATTCTCTGAAACTTATTTCTGATCTGTAAATTCAGTTAACAGAGATAAAGCATATTTTTGATTGAGCAGTTATGAAACACTCTTTTTGTAGAAAATACAAGTGGAGATTCGGAACGCTAAGAGGGTAATAGTGGAAAAAGGAATGCCTTCAAATATAAACTACACAGAATCATTTGGTGAAACTTCTTTCTGATCTGTGCATTCAGCTAACTGAGTTAAACCATACTTTTGATTGAGCAGATCTGAACACTCTTTCTGCAGAAAATGCAACTGGACATTTGGAGCGCTGAGCGTAGTAGTGGAAAAAGGAACATATTCAAATATAAACTACACAGAAGCATTCTGTGAAACTTCTTTCTGATCTGAGCATTCAGCTAACAGAGTTAAACCATACTTTTGATTGAGCAGTTTTTAAACCCTCTGTCTGTAGAAAATGCAACTGGACATTCGTAGCGCTAAGTGGGTAATAGTGGAAAAAAAATTTGTTCAAATATAAACTACACAGAAGCATTGTATGAAACTTCTTTCTGTTCTGTGCATTCAACTAACAGAGTTGAACTTTAATTTTGATTGAGCCGTTCTGAAACACTCTTTCTGTAGAAACTGCAATTGGACATTCTGAGCGCTAGGAGGCCTATATTGGGAAAAAGAATGTCTACAAATAAAAACTACAGAGAAGAATTGTGTGAAACTTCTTTCTGTTCTCTTTGTTCAACTAAAAGAGTTGAACCTTAGTTTTGATTGAGCCGTTCTGAGA
This sequence comes from Symphalangus syndactylus, assembly GCF_028878055.3. NCBI lineage: Eukaryota > Metazoa > Chordata > Mammalia > Primates > Hylobatidae > Symphalangus > Symphalangus syndactylus. The sequence continues at coordinate 154,625,816 of NC_072425.2, forward strand.
CACTCTTTCTGTAGAAAATGCAAGTGGAGATTCGGAGCGCTAAGAGGGTAATAGTGGAAAAAGGAATGTCTCCAAATATAAACTACACAGAATATTTCTGTGAAACTCCTTTCTGATCTGTGCATTCAGCTAACAGAGTTAAAACATACTTTTGATAGAGCAGATCTGAACATTCTTTCTGTAGAAAATGCAACTGGACATTTGGAGCGCTAAGAGAGTAGTAGTGTAAAAAGGAATATATTCAAATATAAACTACACAGAAGCATTCTGTGAAACTTCTTTCTGATCTGAGCATTCAGCTAACACAGTTAAACCATACTTTTGATTGAGCAGTTTTGAAACACTCTGTCTGTAGAAAATGCAACTGGACATTCGTAGCGCTAAGTGGGTAATAGTGGAAAAAAGAATACGTTCAAATATAAACTACACAGAAGCATTGTATGAAACTTCTTTCTGTTCTGTGCATTCAACTAACAGAGTTGAACCTTACTTTTGATTGAGCCTTTCTGAAACACTCTTTCTGTAGAAACTGCAATTGGACATTCTGAGCGCTAAGAGGCCTATATTGGGAAGAAGAATATCTACAAATAAAAACTACACAGAAGCATTCTGTGAAACTTCTTTCTGTTCTGTGCATTCAACTAAGAGAGTTGAATCTTACATTTGATTGAGCCGTTCTGAAACACTCTTTCTGTAGAAAATGCAATTGGACATTCTGAGCGCTAAGAGGCCTACATTGGGAAAAATAATATCTTCAAATAAAAACTACACAGAAGCATTGTGTGAAACTTATTTCTGATATGTTCATTAAGGTAACAGAGTTAATCCATGCTTTTGATTGCGCAGTTGTGAACACTCTTTCTGTAGAAAATGCAAGTGGACATTCGGAGCGCTAAGAGGGTCATAGTGGAAAAAGGAATATATTCAAATATAAACTACACAGTATCATTCTGTGAAAATTCTTTCTGTTCTGTGCATTCAACTAACAGAGTTGAACCTTACTTTTGATTGAGCCGTTCTGAAACACTCTTTCTGTAGAAACTGCAATTGGACATTCTGAGCGCTAAGAGGCCTATATTGGGAAAAAGAATGTCTACAAATAAAAACTACACAGAAGAATTGTGTGAAACTTCTTTCTGTTCTGTTTGTTCAACTAAAAGAGTTGAACCTTAGTTTTGATTGAGCCGTTCTGAAACACTCTTTCTGTAGAAAATGCAAGTGGAGATTCGGAGCGCTAAGAGGTTAATAGTGGAAAAAGGAATGTCTACAAATATAAACTACACAGAATCATTCTGTGAAACTTCTTTCTGATCTGTGCATTCAGCTAACAGAGTGAAACCATACTTTTGATTGAGCAGATCTGAACACTCTTTCTGTAGAAAATGCAACTGGACATTTGGAGCGCTAAGAGAGTAGTAGTGGAAAAAGGAATATATTCAATTATAAACTACACAGAAGCATTCTGTGAAACTTCTTTCTGATCTGAGCATTCAGCTAACAGAATTAAACCATACTTTTGATTGAGCAGTTTTGAAACACTCTGTCTGTAGAAAATGCAACTGGACATTCGTAGCGGTAAGTGGGTAATAGTGGAAAAAAGAATATGTTCAAATATAAACTACACAGAAGCATTGTATGAAACATCTTTCTGTTCTGTGCATTCAACTAACAGAGTTGAAACTTACTTTTGATTGAGCCTTTCTGAAACACTCTTTCTGTAGAAACTGCAATTGGACATTCTGAGCGCTAAGAGTCCTATATTGGGAAAAATAATACCTTCAAATAAAAACTACACAGAAGCATTGTGTTAAACTTATTTCTGATATGTTCATTAAGCTAACAGAGTTAAACCATACTTTTGATTGTGCAGTTCTGAACACTCTTTCTGTAGAAAATGCAAGTGGACATTCGGAGCGCTATGAGGGTAATAGTGGAAAAAGGAATATATTCAAATATAAACTACACAGAAGCATTCTGTGAAACTTCTTTCTGATCTGAGCATTCAGCTAACAGAGTTAAACCATACTTTTGATTGAGCAGTTTTGAAACACTCTGTCTGTAGAAAATGCAACTGGACATTCGTAGCGCTAAGTGGGTAATAGTGGAAAAAAGAATATGTTCAAATATAAACTACACAGAAGCATTGTATGAAACTTCTTTCTGTTCTGTGCATTCAACTAACAGAATTGAACCTTACTTTTGATTGAGCCGTTCTGAAACACTCTTTCTGTAGAAACTGCAATTGGACATTCTGAGCGCTAGGAGGCCTATATTGGGAAAAAGAATGTCTACAAATAAAAACTACACAGAAGAATTGTGTGAAACTCCTTTCTGTTCTGTTTGTTCAACTAAAAGAGTTGAACCTTAGTTTTGATTGAGCCGTTCTGAAACACTCTTTCTGTAGAAAATGCAAGTGGAGATTCGGAGCGCTAAGAGGGTAATAGTGGAAAAAGGAATGTCTCCAAATATAAACTACACAGAATCATTCTGTGAAAATTCTTTCTGATCTGTGCATTCAGCTAACAGAGTTAAACCATACTTTTGATTGAGCAGATCTGAACACTTTTTCTGTAGATAATGTAACTGGACATTTGGAGCGCTAAGAGATTAGTAGTGGAAAAAGGAATATATTCAAATATAAGCTACACAGAAGCATTCTGTGAAACTTCTTTCTGATCTGAGCATTCAGCTAACAGAGTTAAACCATACTTTTGATTGAGCAGTTTTGAAACACTCTGTCTGTAGAAAATGCAACTGGACATTCGTAGCGCTAAGTGGGTAATAGTGGAAAAAAGAATATGTTCAAATATAAACTACACAGTAGCATTCTGTGAAAATTCTTTCTTTTCTGTGCATTCAACTAACAGAGTTGAACCTTACTTTTGATTGAGCCGTTCTGAAACACTCTTTCTGTAGAAACTGCAATTGGACATGCTAAGCGCTAAGAGGCCTACATTGGGAAAAATATATCTTCAAATAAAAACTACACGGATGCATTCTCTGAAACTTATTTCTGATCTGTAAATTCAGTTAACAGAGATAAAGCATATTTTTGATTGAGCAGTTATGAAACACTCTTTTTGTAGAAAATACAAGTGGAGATTCGGAACGCTAAGAGGGTAATAGTGGAAAAAGGAATGCCTTCAAATATAAACTACACAGAATCATTTGGTGAAACTTCTTTCTGATCTGTGCATTCAGCTAACTGAGTTAAACCATACTTTTGATTGAGCAGATCTGAACACTCTTTCTGCAGAAAATGCAACTGGACATTTGGAGCGCTGAGCGTAGTAGTGGAAAAAGGAACATATTCAAATATAAACTACACAGAAGCATTCTGTGAAACTTCTTTCTGATCTGAGCATTCAGCTAACAGAGTTAAACCATACTTTTGATTGAGCAGTTTTTAAACCCTCTGTCTGTAGAAAATGCAACTGGACATTCGTAGCGCTAAGTGGGTAATAGTGGAAAAAAAATTTGTTCAAATATAAACTACACAGAAGCATTGTATGAAACTTCTTTCTGTTCTGTGCATTCAACTAACAGAGTTGAACTTTAATTTTGATTGAGCCGTTCTGAAACACTCTTTCTGTAGAAACTGCAATTGGACATTCTGAGCGCTAGGAGGCCTATATTGGGAAAAAGAATGTCTACAAATAAAAACTACAGAGAAGAATTGTGTGAAACTTCTTTCTGTTCTCTTTGTTCAACTAAAAGAGTTGAACCTTAGTTTTGATTGAGCCGTTCTGAGACACTCTTTCTGTAGAAAATGCAAGTGGAGATTCGGAGCGCTAAGAGGGTAATAGTGGAAAAAGGAATGTCTCCAAATATAAACTACACAGAATATTTCTGTGAAACTCCTTTCTGATCTGTGCATTCAGCTAACAGAGTTAAAACATACTTTTGATAGAGCAGATCTGAACATTCTTTCTGTAGAAAATGCAACTGGACATTTGGAGCGCTAAGAGAGTAGTAGTGTAAAAAGGAATATATTCAAATATAAACTACACAGAAGCATTCTGTGAAACTTCTTTCTGATCTGAGCATTCAGCTAACACAGTTAAACCATACTTTTGATTGAGCAGTTTTGAAACACTCTGTCTGTAGAAAATGCAACTGGACATTCGTAGCGCTAAGTGGGTAATAGTGGAAAAAAGAATACGTTCAAATATAAACTACACAGAAGCATTGTATGAAACTTCTTTCTGTTCTGTGCATTCAACTAACAGAGTTGAACCTTACTTTTGATTGAGCCTTTCTGAAACACTCTTTCTGTAGAAACTGCAATTGGACATTCTGAGCGCTAAGAGGCCTATATTGGGAAAAATAATATCTTCAAATAAAAACTACACAGAAGCATTTTGTGAAACTTATTTCTGATATGTTCATTAAGCTAACAGAGTTAAACCATACTTTTGATTGCGCAGTTCTGAACACTCTTTCTGTAGAAAATGCAAGTGGACATTCGGAGCGCTAAGAGGGTAATAGTGGAAAAAGGAATATATTCAAATATAAACTACACAGTAGCATTCTGTGAAAATTCTTTCTGTTCTGTGCATTCAACTAACAGAGTTGAACCTTACTTTTGATTGAGCCGTTCTGAAACACTCTTTCTGTAGAAACTGCAATTGGACATGCTAAGCGCTAAGAGGCCTACATTGGGAAAAAGAATATCTTCAAATAAAAACTACACAGATGCATTCTGTGAAACTTATTTTTGATCTGTAAATTCAGTTAACAGAGATAAAACATATTTTTGATTGAGCAGTTATGAAACACTCTTTTTGAAGAAAATGCAAGTGGAGATTCGGAGCGCTAAGAGGGTAATAGTGGAAAAAGGAATGTCTTCAAATATAAACTACACAGAATCATTCGGTGAAACTTCTTTCTGATCTGTGCATTCAGCTAACAGAGTTAAACCATACTTTTGATTGAGCAGATCTGAACATTCTTTCTGTAGAAAATGCAACTGGACATTTGGAGCGCTAAGAGCTTAGTAGTGGAAAAAGGAATATATTCAAGTATAAACTACACAGAAGCATTCTGTGAAACTTCTTTCTGATCTGAGCATTCAGCTAACAGAGTTAAACCATACTTTTGATTGAGCAGTTTTGAAACACTCTGTCTGTAGAAAATGCAACTGGACATTCGTAGCGCTAAGTGGGTAATAGTGGAAAAAAGAATATGTTCAAATATAAACTACACAGAAGCATTGTATGAAACTTCTTTCTGTTCTGTGCATTCAACTAACAGAGTAGAACCTTACTTTTGATTGAGCTGTTCTGAAACTCTCTTTCTGTAGAAACTGCAATTGTACATTCTGAGCGCTAGGAGGCGTATATTGGGAAAAAGAATGTCTACAAATAAAAACTACACAGAAGAATTGTGTGAAACTTCTTTCTGTTCTGTTTGTTCAACTAAAAGAGTTGAACCTTAGTTTTGATTGAGCCGTTCTGAAACACTCTTTCTGTAGAAAATGCAAGTGGAATTTCGGAGCGCTAAGAGGTTAATAGTGGAAAAAGGAATGTCTCCAAATATAAACTACACAGAATCATTCTGTGAAACTTCTTTCTGATCTGTGCATTCAGCTAACAGAGTTAAACCATACTTTTGATTGAGCAGATCTGAACACTCTTTCTGTAGAAAATGCAACTGGACATTTGGAGCGCTAAGAGAGTACTAGTGGAAAAAGGAATATATTCAAATATAAACTACACAGAAGCATTCTGTGAAACTTCTTTCCGATCTGAGCATTCAGCTAACAGAGTTAAACCATACTTTTGATTGAGCAGTTTTGAAACACTCTGTCTGTAGAAAATGCAACTGGACATTCGTAGCGCTAAGTGGGTAATAGTGGAAAAAAGAATATGTTCAAATATAAACTACACAGAAGCATTGTATGAAACTTCTTTCTGTTCTGTGCATTCAACTAACAGAGTTGAACCTTACTTTTGATTGAGCCTTTCTGAAACACTCTTTCTGTAGAAACTGCAATTGGACATTCTGAGCGCTAAGAGGCCTATATTGGGAAAAATAATATCTTCAAATAAAAACTACACAGAAGCATTGTGTGAAACTTATTTCTGATATGATCATTAAGCTAACAGAGTTAAACCATACTTTTGATTGCGCAGTTCTGAACACTCTTTCTGTAGAAAATGCAAGTGGACATTCGGAGCGCTAAGAGGGTAATAGTGGAAAAAGGAATATATTCAAATATAAACTACACAGTAGCATTCTGTGAAAATTATTTCTGTTCTGTGCATTCAACTAACAGAGTTGAAACTTACTTTTGATTCAGCCGTTCTGAAACACTCTTTCTGTAGAAACTGCAATTGGACATGCTAAGCGCTAAGAGGCCTACATTGGGAAAAAGAATATCTTCAAATAAAAACTACACAGATGCATTCTGTGAAACTTATTTCTGATCTGTAAATTCAGTTAACAGAGATAAAGCATATTTTTGATTGAGCAGTTATGAAACACTCTTTTTGTAGAAAATGCAAGTGGAGATTCGGAGCGCTAAGAGGGTAATAGTGGAAAAAGGAATGTCTTCAAATATAAACTACACAGAATCATTCGGTGAATCTTCTTTCTGATCTGTGCATTCAGCTATCAGAGTTAAACCATACTTTTGATTGAGCAGATCTGAACACTCTTTCTGTAGAAAATGGAACTGGACATTTGGAGCGCTAAGAGCGTAGTAGTGGAAAAAGGAATATATTCAAATATAAACTACACAGAAGCATTCTGTGAAACTTCTTTCTGATCTGAGCATTCAGCTAACAGAGTTAAACCATACCTTTGATTGAGCAGTTTTGAAACACTCTGTGTGTAGAAAATGCAACTGGACATTCGTAGCGCTAAGTGGGTAATAGTGGAAAAAAGAAAATGTTCAAATATAAACTACACAGAAGCATTGTATGAAACTTCTTTCTGTTCTGTGCATTCAACTAACAGAGTTGAACCTTACTTTTGATTGAGCCGTTCTGAAACACTCTTTCTGTAGAAAGTGCAATTGGACATTCTGAGCACTAAGAGGCCTATATTGGGAAGAAGAATATCTACAAATAAAAACTACACAGAAGCATTCTGTGAAACTTCTTTCTGTTCTGTGCATTCAACTAAGAGAGTTGAACCTTACATTTGATTGAGCCGTTCTGAAACACTCTTTCTGTAGAAAATGCAATTGGACATTCTGAGCGCTAAGAGGCCTACATTGGGAAAAATAATATCTTCAAGTAAAAACTACACAGAAGCATTGTGTGAAACTTATTTCTGATATGTTCATTAAGCTAACAGAGTTAAACCATACTTTTGATTGCGCAGTTCTGAACACTCTTTCTGTAGAAAATGCAAGTGGACATTCGGAGCGCTAAGAGGGTAATAGTGGAAAAAGGAATATATTCAAATATAAACTACACAGTAGCATTCTGTGAAAATTCTTTCTGTTCTGTGCATTCAACTAACAGAGTTGAACCTTAATTTTGATTGAGCCGTTCTGAAACACTCTTTCTGTAGAAACTGCAATTGGACATGCTAAGCGCTAAGAGGCCTACATTGGGAAAAAGAATATCTTCAAATAAAAACTACACAGATGCATTCTGTGAAACTTATTTCTGATCTGTAAATTCAGTTAACAGAGATAAAACATATTTTTGATTGAGCAGTTATGAAACACTCTTTTTGTAGAAAATACAAGTGGAGATTCGGAGCGCTAAGAGGGTAATATTGGAAAAAGGAATGTCTTCAAATATAAACTACACGGAATCATTCGGTGAAACTTCTTTCTGATCTGTGCATTCAGCTAACAGAGTTGAACCATGCTTTTGATTGAGCAGATCTGAACACTCTTTCTGTAGAAAATGCAACTGGACATTTGGAGCGCTAAGAGAGTAGTAGTGGAAAAAGGAATATATTCAAATATAAACTACACAGAAGCATTCTGTGAAACTTCTTTCTGATCTGAGCATTCAGCTAACAGAGTTAAACCATACTTTTGATTGAGCAGTTTTGAAACCCTCTGTCTGTAGAAAATGCAACTGGACATTCGTAGCGCTAAGTGGGTATAGTGGAAAAAAGAATATGTTCAAATATAAACTACACAGAAGCATTGTATGAAACTTCTTTCTGTTCTGTGCATTCAACTAACAGAGTTGAACCTTACTTTTGATTCAGCCGTTCTGAAACACTCCTTCTGTAGAAACTGCAATTGGACATTCTGAGCGCTAGGAGGCGTATATTGGGAAAAAGAATGTCTACCAATAAAAACTACACAGAAGAATTGTGTGAAACTTCTTTCTGTTCTGTTTGTTCAACTAAAAGAGTTGAACCTTAATTTTGATTGAGCCGTTCTGAAACACTCTTTCTGTAGAAAATGCAAGTGGAGTTTCGGAGCGCTAAGAGGGTAATAGTGGAAAAAGGAATGTCTCCAAATATAAACTACACAGAAGCATTCTGTGAAACTTCTTTCTGATCTGTGCATTCAGCTAACAGAGTTAAACCATACTTTTGATTGAGCAGATCTGAACACTCTTTCTGTAGAAAATGCAACTGGACATTTGGAGCGCTAAGAGAGTACTAGTGGAAAAAGGAATATATTCAAATATAAACTACACAGAAGCATTCTGTGAAACTTCTTTCTGATCTGAGCATTCAGCTAACAGAGTTAAACCATACTTTTGATTGAGCAGTTTTGAAACACTCTGTCTGTAGAAAATGCAACTGGACATTCGTAGCGCTAAGTGGGTAATAGTGGAAAAAAGAATATGTTCAAATATAAACTACACAGAAGCATTGTATGAAACTTCTTTCTGTTCTGTGCATTCAACTAACAGAGTTGAACCTTACTTTTGATTGAGCCTTTCTGAAACACTCTTTCTGTAGAAACTGCAATTGGATATTCTGAGCGCTAAGAGGCCTATATTGGGAAAAATAATATCTTCAAATAAAAACTACACAGAAGCATTGTGTGAAACTTATTTCTGATATGTTCATTAAGCTAACAGAGTTAAACCATACTTTTGATTGCGCAGTTCTGAACACTCTTTCTGTAGAAAATGCAAGTGGACATTCGGAGCGCTAAGAGAGTAATAGTGGAAAAAGGAATATATTCAAATATAAACTACACAGTAGCATTCTGTGAAAATTCTTTCTGTTCTGGGCATTCAACTAACAGAGTTGAACCTTACTTTTGATTGAGCCGTTCTGAAACACTCTTTTTGTAGAAACTGCAATTGGACATGCTAAGCGCTTAGAGGCCTACATTGGGAAAAAGAATATCTTCAAATAAAAATTACACCGATGCATTCTGTGAAACTTATTTCTGATCTGTAAATTCAGTTAACAGAGATAAAACATATTTTTGATTGAGCAGTTATGAAAAACTCTTTTTGTAGAAAATGCAAGTGGAGATTCGGAGCGCTAAGGGGGTAATAGTGGAATAAGGAATGTCTTCAAATATAAACTACACGGAATCATTCGGTGAAACTTCTTTCTGATCTGTGCATTCAGCTAACAGAGTTAAACCATACTTTTGATTGAGCAGATCTGAACACTCTTTCTGTAGAAAATGCAACTGGACATTTGGAGCGCTAAGAGCGTAGTAGTGGAAAAAGGAATATATTCAAATATAAACTACACAGAAGCATTCTGTGAAACTTCTTTCTGATCTGAGCATTCAGCTAACAGAGTTAAACCATACTTTTGATTGAGCAGTTTTGAAACACTCTGTCTGTAGAAAATGCAACTGGACATTCGTAGCGCTAAGTGGGTAATAGTGGAAAAAAGAATATGTTCAAATATAAACTACACAGAAGCATTGTATGAAACTTCTTTCTGTTCTGTGCATTCAACTAACAGAGTTGAACCTTACTTTTGATTGAGCCTTTCTGAAACACTCTTTCTGTAGAAACTGCAATTGGACATTCTGAGCGCTAAGAGGCCTATATTGGGAAAAATAATATCTTCAAATAAAAACTACACAGAAGCATTGTGTGAAACTTATTTCTGATATGTTCATTAAGCTAACAGAGTTAAACCATACTTTTGATTGCGCAGTTCTGAACACTCTTTCTGTAGAAAATGCAAGTGGACATTCGGAGCGCTAAGAGGGTAATCGTGGAAAAAGGAATATATTCAAATATAAACTACACAGCAGCATTCTGTGAAAATTCTTTCTGTTCTGTGCATTCAACTAACAGAGTTGAACCTTACTTTTGATTCAGCCGTTCTGAAACACTCTTTCTGTAGAAACTGCAATTGGACATGCTAAGCGCTAAGAGGCCTACATTGGGAAAAAGAATATCTTCAAAGAAAAACTACACAGATGCATTCTGTGAAACTTATTTCTGATCTGTAAATTCAGTTAATAGAGATAAAACATATTTTTGATTGAGCAGTTATGAAACACTCTTTTTGTAGAAAATGCAAGTGGAGATTCGGAGCGCTAAGAGGGTAATAGTGGAAAAAGTAATATCTTCAAATATAAACTACACAGAATCATTCGGTGAAACTTCTTTCTGATCTGTGCATTCAGCTAACAGAGTTAAACCATACTTTTGATTGAGCAGATCTGAACACTCTTTCTGTAGAAAATGCAACTGGACATTTGGAGCGCTAAGAGCGTAGTAGTGGAAAAAGGAATATATTCAAATATAAACTACACAGAATCTTTCTGTGAAACTCCTTTCTGATCTGTGCATTCAGCTAACAGAGTTAAAACATACTTTTGATAGAGCAGATCTGAACACTCTTTCTGTAGAAAATGCAACTGGACATTCGTAGCGCTAAGTGGGTAATAGTGGAAAAAAGAATATGTTCAAATATAAACTACACAGAAGCATTGTATGAAACTTTTTCTGTTCTGTGCATTCAACTAACAGAGTTGAACCTTACTTTTGATTGAGCCGTTCTGAAACACTCTTTCTGTAGAAAGTGCAATTGGACATTCTGAGCACTAAGAGGCCTATATTGGGAAGAAGAATATCTACAAATAAAAACTACACAGAAGCATTCTGTGAAACTTCTTTCTGTTCTGTGCATTCAACTAAGAGAGTTGAATCTTACATTTGATTGAGCCGTTCTGAAACACTCTTTCTGTAGAAAATGCAATTGGACATTCTGAGCGCTAAGAGGCCTACATTGGGAAAAATAATATCTTCAAATAAAAACTACACAGAAGCATTGTGTGAAACTTATTTCTGATATGTTCATTAAGGTAACAGAGTTAAACCATACTTTTGATTGCGCAGTTCTGAACACTCTTTCTGTAGAAAATGCAAGTGGACATTCGGAGCGCTAAGAGGGTAATAGTGGAAAAAGGAATATATTCAAATATAAACTACACAGTAGCATTCTGTGAAAATTCTTTCTGTTCTGTGCATTCAACTAACAGAGTTGAACCTTACTTTTGATTGAGCCGTTCTGAAACACTCTTTCTGTAGAAACTGCAATTGGACATGCTAAGCGCTAAGAGGCCTACATTGGGAAAAAGAATATCTTCAAATAAAAACTACACAGATGCATTCTGTGAAACTTATTTCTGATCTGTAAATTCAGTTAACAGAGATAAAACATATTTTTGATTGAGCAGTTATGAAACAATCTTTTTGTAGAAAATGCAAGTGGAGATTCGGAGCGCTAAGAGGGTAATAGTGGAAAAAGGAATGTCTCCAAATATAAACTACACAGAATCATTCTGTGAAACTTCTTTCTGATCTGTGCATTCAGCTAACAGAGTGAAACCATACTTTTGATTGAGCAGATCTGAACACTCTTTCTGTAGAAAATGCAACTGGACATTTGGAGCGCTAAGAGAGTAGTAGTGGAAAAAGGAATATATTCAATTATAAACTACACAGAAGCATTCTGTGAAACTTCTTTCTGATCTGAGCATTCAGCTAACAGAATTAAACCATACTTTTGATTGAGCAGTTTTGAAACACTCTGTCTGTAGAAAATGCAACTGGACATTCGTAGCGGTAAGTGGGTAATAGTGGAAAAAAGAATATGTTCAAATATAAACTACACAGAAGCATTGTATGAAACATCTTTCTGTTCTGTGCATTCAACTAACAGAGTTGAAACTTACTTTTGATTGAGCCTTTCTGAAACACTCTTTCTGTAGAAACTGCAATTGGACATTCTGAGCGCTAAGAGTCCTATATTGGGAAAAATAATACCTTCAAATAAAAACTACACAGAAGCATTGTGTTAAACTTATTTCTGATATGTTCATTAAGCTAACAGAGTTAAACCATACTTTTGATTGTGCAGTTCTGAACACTCTTTCTGTAGAAAATGCAAGTGGACATTCGGAGCGCTATGAGGGTAATAGTGGAAAAAGGAATATATTCAAATATAAACTACACAGAAGCATTCTGTGAAACTTCTTTCTGATCTGAGCATTCAGCTAACAGAGTTAAACCATACTTTTGATTGAGCAGTTTTGAAACACTCTGTCTGTAGAAAATGCAACTGGACATTCGTAGCGCTAAGTGGGTAATAGTGGAAAAAAGAATATGTTCAAATATAAACTACACAGAAGCATTGTATGAAACTTCTTTCTGTTCTGTGCATTCAACTAACAGAATTGAACCTTACTTTTGATTGAGCCGTTCTGAAACACTCTTTCTGTAGAAACTGCAATTGGACATTCTGAGCGCTAGGAGGCCTATATTGGGAAAAAGAATGTCTACAAATAAAAACTACACAGAAGAATTGTGTGAAACTCCTTTCTGTTCTGTTTGTTCAACTAAAAGAGTTGAACCTTAGTTTTGATTGAGCCGTTCTGAAACACTCTTTCTGTAGAAAATGCAAGTGGAGATTCGGAGCGCTAAGAGGGTAATAGTGGAAAAAGGAATGTCTCCAAATATAAACTACACAGAATCATTCTGTGAAAATTCTTTCTGATCTGTGCATTCAGCTAACAGAGTTAAACCATACTTTTGATTGAGCAGATCTGAACACTTTTTCTGTAGATAATGTAACTGGACATTTGGAGCGCTAAGAGATTAGTAGTGGAAAAAGGAATATATTCAAATATAAGCTACACAGAAGCATTCTGTGAAACTTCTTTCTGATCTGAGCATTCAGCTAACAGAGTTAAACCATACTTTTGATTGAGCAGTTTTGAAACACTCTGTCTGTAGAAAATGCAACTGGACATTCGTAGCGCTAAGTGGGTAATAGTGGAAAAAAGAATATGTTCAAATATAAACTACACAGTAGCATTCTGTGAAAATTCTTTCTTTTCTGTGCATTCAACTAACAGAGTTGAACCTTACTTTTGATTGAGCCGTTCTGAAACACTCTTTCTGTAGAAACTGCAATTGGACATGCTAAGCGCTAAGAGGCCTACATTGGGAAAAATATATCTTCAAATAAAAACTACACGGATGCATTCTCTGAAACTTATTTCTGATCTGTAAATTCAGTTAACAGAGATAAAGCATATTTTTGATTGAGCAGTTATGAAACACTCTTTTTGTAGAAAATACAAGTGGAGATTCGGAACGCTAAGAGGGTAATAGTGGAAAAAGGAATGCCTTCAAATATAAACTACACAGAATCATTTGGTGAAACTTCTTTCTGATCTGTGCATTCAGCTAACTGAGTTAAACCATACTTTTGATTGAGCAGATCTGAACACTCTTTCTGCAGAAAATGCAACTGGACATTTGGAGCGCTGAGCGTAGTAGTGGAAAAAGGAACATATTCAAATATAAACTACACAGAAGCATTCTGTGAAACTTCTTTCTGATCTGAGCATTCAGCTAACAGAGTTAAACCATACTTTTGATTGAGCAGTTTTGAAACCCTCTGTCTGTAGAAAATGCAACTGGACATTCGTAGCGCTAAGTGGGTAATAGTGGAAAAAAAATTTGTTCAAATATAAACTACACAGAAGCATTGTATGAAACTTCTTTCTGTTCTGTGCATTCAACTAACAGAGTTGAACTTTAATTTTGATTGAGCCGTTCTGAAACACTCTTTCTGTAGAAACTGCAATTGGACATTCTGAGCGCTAGGAGGCCTATATTGGGAAAAAGAATGTCTACAAATAAAAACTACAGAGAAGAATTGTGTGAAACTTCTTTCTGTTCTCTTTGTTCAACTAAAAGAGTTGAACCTTAGTTTTGATTGAGCCGTTCTGAGACACTCTTTCTGTAGAAAATGCAAGTGGAGATTCGGAGCGCTAAGAGGGTAATAGTGGAAAAAGGAATGTCTCCAAATATAAACTACACAGAATATTTCTGTGAAACTCCTTTCTGATCTGTGCATTCAGCTAACAGAGTTAAAACATACTTTTGATAGAGCAGATCTGAACATTCTTTCTGTAGAAAATGCAACTGGACATTTGGAGCGCTAAGAGAGTAGTAGTGTAAAAAGGAATATATTCAAATATAAACTACACAGAAGCATTCTGTGAAACTTCTTTCTGATCTGAGCATTCAGCTAACACAGTTAAACCATACTTTTGATTGAGCAGTTTTGAAACACTCTGTCTGTAGAAAATGCAACTGGACATTCGTAGCGCTAAGTGGGTAATAGTGGAAAAAAGAATACGTTCAAATATAAACTACACAGAAGCATTGTATGAAACTTCTTTCTGTTCTGTGCATTCAACTAACAGAGTTGAACCTTACTTTTGATTGAGCCTTTCTGAAACACTCTTTCTGTAGAAACTGCAATTGGACATTCTGAGCGCTAAGAGGCCTATATTGGGAAAAATAATATCTTCAAATAAAAACTACACAGAAGCATTTTGTGAAACTTATTTCTGATATGTTCATTAAGCTAACAGAGTTAAACCATACTTTTGATTGCGCAGTTCTGAACACTCTTTCTGTAGAAAATGTAAGTGGACATTCGGAGCGCTAAGAGGGTAATAGTGGAAAAAGGAATATATTCAAATATAAACTACACAGTAGCATTCTGTGAAAATTCTTTCTGTTCTGTGCATTCAACTAACAGAGTTGAACCTTACTTTTGATTGAGCCGTTCTGAAACACTCTTTCTGTAGAAACTGCAATTGGACATGCTAAGCGCTAAGAGGCCTACATTGGGAAAAAGAATATCTTCAAATAAAAACTACACAGATGCATTCTGTGAAACTTATTTTTGATCTGTAAATTCAGTTAACAGAGATAAAACATATTTTTGATTGAGCAGTTATGAAACACTCTTTTTGAAGAAAATGCAAGTGGAGATTCGGAGCGCTAAGAGGGTAATAGTGGAAAAAGGAATGTCTTCAAATATAAACTACACAGAATCATTCGGTGAAACTTCTTTCTGATCTGTGCATTCAGCTAACAGAGTTAAACCATACTTTTGATTGAGCAGATCTGAACATTCTTTCTGTAGAAAATGCAACTGGACATTTGGAGCGCTAAGAGCTTAGTAGTGGAAAAAGGAATATATTCAAGTATAAACTACACAGAAGCATTCTGTGAAACTTCTTTCTGATCTGAGCATTCAGCTAACAGAGTTAAACCATACTTTTGATTGAGCAGTTTTGAAACACTCTGTCTGTAGAAAATGCAACTGGACATTCGTAGCGCTAAGTGGGTAATAGTGGAAAAAAGAATATGTTCAAATATAAACTACACAGAAGCATTGTATGAAACTTCTTTCTGTTCTGTGCATTCAACTAACAGAGTAGAACCTTACTTTTGATTGAGCTGTTCTGAAACTCTCTTTCTGTAGAAACTGCAATTGTACATTCTGAGCGCTAGGAGGCGTATATTGGGAAAAAGAATGTCTACAAATAAAAACTACACAGAAGAATTGTGTGAAACTTCTTTCTGTTCTGTTTGTTCAACTAAAAGAGTTGAACCTTAGTTTTGATTGAGCCGTTCTGAAACACTCTTTCTGTAGAAAATGCAAGTGGAATTTCGGAGCGCTAAGAGGTTAATAGTGGAAAAAGGAATGTCTCCAAATATAAACTACACAGAATCATTCTGTGAAACTTCTTTCTGATCTGTGCATTCAGCTAACAGAGTTAAACCATACTTTTGATTGAGCAGATCTGAACACTCTTTCTGTAGAAAATGCAACTGGACATTTGGAGCGCTAAGAGAGTACTAGTGGAAAAAGGAATATATTCAAATATAAACTACACAGAAGCATTCTGTGAAACTTCTTTCCGATCTGAGCATTCAGCTAACAGAGTTAAACCATACTTTTGATTGAGCAGTTTTGAAACACTCTGTCTGTAGAAAATGCAACTGGACATTCGTAGCGCTAAGTGGGTAATAGTGGAAAAAAGAATATGTTCAAATATAAACTACACAGAAGCATTGTATGAAACTTCTTTCTGTTCTGTGCATTCAACTAACAGAGTTGAACCTTACTTTTGATTGAGCCTTTCTGAAACACTCTTTCTGTAGAAACTGCAATTGGACATTCTGAGCGCTAAGAGGCCTATATTGGGAAAAATAATATCTTCAAATAAAAACTACACAGAAGCATTGTGTGAAACTTATTTCTGATATGATCATTAAGCTAACAGAGTTAAACCATACTTTTGATTGCGCAGTTCTGAACACTCTTTCTGTAGAAAATGCAAGTGGACATTCGGAGCGCTAAGAGGGTAATAGTGGAAAAAGGAATATATTCAAATATAAACTACACAGTAGCATTCTGTGAAAATTATTTCTGTTCTGTGCATTCAACTAACAGAGTTGAAACTTACTTTTGATTCAGCCGTTCTGAAACACTCTTTCTGTAGAAACTGCAATTGGACATGCTAAGCGCTAAGAGGCCTACATTGGGAAAAAGAATATCTTCAAATAAAAACTACACAGATGCATTCTGTGAAACTTATTTCTGATCTGTAAATTCAGTTAACAGAGATAAAGCATATTTTTGATTGAGCAGTTATGAAACACTCTTTTTGTAGAAAATGCAAGTGGAGATTCGGAGCGCTAAGAGGGTAATAGTGGAAAAAGGAATGTCTTCAAATATAAACTACACAGAATCATTCGGTGAATCTTCTTTCTGATCTGTGCATTCAGCTATCAGAGTTAAACCATACTTTTGATTGAGCAGATCTGAACACTCTTTCTGTAGAAAATGGAACTGGACATTTGGAGCGCTAAGAGCGTAGTAGTGGAAAAAGGAATATATTCAAATATAAACTACACAGAAGCATTCTGTGAAACTTCTTTCTGATCTGAGCATTCAGCTAACAGAGTTAAACCATACCTTTGATTGAGCAGTTTTGAAACACTCTGTGTGTAGAAAATGCAACTGGACATTCGTAGCGCTAAGTGGGTAATAGTGGAAAAAAGAAAATGTTCAAATATAAACTACACAGAAGCATTGTATGAAACTTCTTTCTGTTCTGTGCATTCAACTAACAGAGTTGAACCTTACTTTTGATTGAGCCGTTCTGAAACACTCTTTCTGTAGAAAGTGCAATTGGACATTCTGAGCACTAAGAGGCCTATATTGGGAAGAAGAATATCTACAAATAAAAACTACACAGAAGCATTCTGTGAAACTTCTTTCTGTTCTGTGCATTCAACTAAGAGAGTTGAACCTTACATTTGATTGAGCCGTTCTGAAACACTCTTTCTGTAGAAAATGCAATTGGACATTCTGAGCGCTAAGAGGCCTACATTGGGAAAAATAATATCTTCAAGTAAAAACTACACAGAAGCATTGTGTGAAACTTATTTCTGATATGTTCATTAAGCTAACAGAGTTAAACCATACTTTTGATTGCGCAGTTCTGAACACTCTTTCTGTAGAAAATGCAAGTGGACATTCGGAGCGCTAAGAGGGTAATAGTGGAAAAAGGAATATATTCAAATATAAACTACACAGTAGCATTCTGTGAAAATTCTTTCTGTTCTGTGCATTCAACTAACAGAGTTGAACCTTAATTTTGATTGAGCCGTTCTGAAACACTCTTTCTGTAGAAACTGCAATTGGACATGCTAAGCGCTAAGAGGCCTACATTGGGAAAAAGAATATCTTCAAATAAAAACTACACAGATGCATTCTGTGAAACTTATTTCTGATCTGTAAATTCAGTTAACAGAGATAAAACATATTTTTGATTGAGCAGTTATGAAACACTCTTTTTGTAGAAAATACAAGTGGAGATTCGGAGCGCTAAGAGGGTAATATTGGAAAAAGGAATGTCTTCAAATATAAACTACACGGAATCATTCGGTGAAACTTCTTTCTGATCTGTGCATTCAGCTAACAGAGTTGAACCATGCTTTTGATTGAGCAGATCTGAACACTCTTTCTGTAGAAAATGCAACTGGACATTTGGAGCGCTAAGAGAGTAGTAGTGGAAAAAGGAATATATTCAAATATAAACTACACAGAAGCATTCTGTGAAACTTCTTTCTGATCTGAGCATTCAGCTAACAGAGTTAAACCATACTTTTGATTGAGCAGTTTTGAAACCCTCTGTCTGTAGAAAATGCAACTGGACATTCGTAGCGCTAAGTGGGTAATAGTGGAAAAAAGAATACGTTCAAATATAAACTACACAGAAGCATTGTATGAAACTTCTTTCTGTTCTGTGCATTCAACTAACAGAGTTGAAAATTACTTTTGATTGAGCCTTTCTGAAACACTCTTTCTGTAGAAACTGCAATTGGACATTCTGAGAGCTAAGAGGCCTATATTGGGAAAAATAATATCTTCAAATAAAAACTACACAGAAGCATTGTGTGAAACTTATTTCTGATATGTTCATTAAGCTAACAGAGTTAAACCATACTTTTGATTGCGCAGTTCTGAACACTCTTTCTGTAGAAAATGCAAGTGGACATTCGGAGCGCTACGAGGGTAATAGTGGAAAAAGGAATATATTCAAATATAAACTACACAGTAGCATTCTGTGAAAATTCTATCTGTTCTGTGCATTCAACTAACAGATTTGAACCTTACTTTTGATTGAGCCGTTCTGAAACACTCTTTCTGTAGAAACTGCAATTGGACATGCTAAGCGCTAAGAGGCATACATTGGGAAAAATAATATCTTCAAATAAAAACTAAACAGATGCATTCTGTGAAACTTATTTCTGATCTGTAAATTCAGTTAACAGAGATAAAACATATTTTTGATTGAGCAGTTATGAAACACTCTTTTTGTAGAAAATGCAAGTGGAGATTCGGAGCGCTAAGAGGGTAATAGTGGAAAAAGGAATGTCTTCAAATATAAACTACACAGAATCATTCGGTGAAACTTCTTTCTGATCTGTGCATTCAGCTAACAGAGTTAAACCTTAGTTTTGATTGAGCAGATCAGAACACTCTTTCTGTAGAAAATGCAACTGGACATTTGGAGCGCTAAGAGCGTAGTAGTGGAAAAAGGAATATATTCAAATATAAATAACACAGAAGCATTCTGTGAAACTTCTTTCTGATCTGAGCATTCAGCTAACAGAGTTAAACCATAATGTGGATTGAGCAGTTTTGAAACACTCTGTCTGTAGAAAATGCAACTGGACATTCGTAGCGCTAAGTGGGTATAGTGGAAAAAAGAATATGTTCAAATATAAACTACACAGAAGCATTGTATGAAACTTCTTTCTGTTCTGTGCATTCAACTAACAGAGTTGAACCTTACTTTTGATTCAGCCGTTCTGAAACACTCTTTCTGTAGAAACTGCAATTGGACATTCTGAGCGCTAGGAGGCCTATATTGGGAAAAAGAATGTCTACAAATAAAAACTACACAGAAGAATTGTGTGAAACTTCTTTCTGTTCAGTTTGTTCAACTAAAAGAGTTGAACCTTAGTTTTGATTGAGCCGTTCTGAAACACTCTTTCTGTAGAAAATGCAAGTGGAGATTCGGAGCGCTAAGAGGGTAATAGTGGAAAAAGGAATGTCTCCAAATATAAACTACACAGAATCATTCTGTGAAACTTCTTTCTGATCTGTGCATTCAGCTAACAGAGTTAAACCATACTTTTGATTGAGCAGATCTGAACACTCTTTCTGTAGAAAATGCAACTGGACATTTGGAGCGCTAAGAGACTACTAGTGAAAAAAGGAATATATTCAATTATAAACTACACAGAAGCATTCTGTGAAACTTCTTTCTGATCTGAGCATTCAGCTAACAGAGTTAAACCATACTTTTGATTGAGGAGTTTTGAAATACTCTGTCTGTAGAAAATGCAACCGGACATTCGTAGCGCTAAGTGGGTATTAGTGGAAAAAAGAATATGTTCAAATACAAACTACACAGAAGCATTGTATGAAACTTCTTTCTGTTCTGTGCATTCAACTAACAGAGTTGAACCTTACTTTTAATTGAGCCTTTCTGAAACACTCTTTCTGTAGAAACTGCAATTGGACATTCTGAGCGCTAAGAGGCCTCTATTGGGAAAAATAATATCTTCAAATAAAAACTACACAGAAGCATTGTGTGAAACTTATTTCTGATATGTTCATTAAGCTAACAGAGTTAAACCATACTTTTGATTGCGCAGTTCTGAACACTCTTTCTGTAGAAAATGCAAGTGGACATTCGGAGCGCTAAGAGGGTAATAGTGGAAAAAGGAATATATTCAAATATAAACTACACAGTAGCATTCTGTGAAAATTCTTTCTGTTCTGTGCATTCAACTAACAGAGTTGAACCTTACTTTTGATTCAGCCGTTCTGAAACACTCTTTCTGTAGAAACTGCAATTGGACATGCTAAGCGCTAAGAGGCCTACATTGGGAAAAAGAATATCTTCAAATAAAAACTACACAGATGCATTCTGTGAAACTTATTTCTGATCTGTAAATTCAGTTAACAGAGATAAAGCATATTTTTGATTGAGCAGTTATGAAACACTCTTTTTGTAGAAAATGCAAGTGGAGATTCGGAGCGCTAAGTGTGTAATAGTGGAAAAAGGAATGTCTTCAAATATAAACTACACGGAATCATTCGGTGAAACTTCTTTCTGATCTGTGCATTCAGCTATCAGAGTTAAACCATACTTTTGATTGAGCAGATCTGAACACTCTTTCTGTAGAAAATGCAACTGGACATTTGGAGCGCTAAGAGCGTAGTAGTGGAAAAAGGAATATATTCAAATATAAACTACACAGAGGCATTCTGTGAAACTTCTTTCTGATCTGAGCATTCAGCTAACAGAGTTAAACCATACCTTTGATTGAGCAGTTTTGAAACACTCTGTGTGTAGAAAATGCAACTGGACATTCGTAGCGCTAAGTGGGTAATAGTGGAAAAAAGAAAATGTTCAAATATAAACTACACAGAAGCATTGTATGAAACTTCTTTCTGT
The DNA here is from genome assembly GCF_028878055.3 of Symphalangus syndactylus. NCBI lineage: Eukaryota > Metazoa > Chordata > Mammalia > Primates > Hylobatidae > Symphalangus > Symphalangus syndactylus. The sequence continues at coordinate 154,647,087 of NC_072425.2, forward strand.
TCCTTGCATTCAACTAACAGAGTTGAACCTTACTTTTGATTGAGCCGTTCTGAAACACTCTTTCTGTAGAAAGTGCAATTGGACATTCTGAGCACTAAGAGGCCTATATTGGGAAGAAGAATATCTACAAATAAAAACTACACAGAAGAATTCTGTGAAACTTCTTTCTGTTCTGTGCATTCAACTAAGAGAGTTGAACCTTACATTTGATTGAGCCGTTCTGAAACACTCTTTCTGTAGAAAATGCAATTGGACATTCTGAGCGCTAAGAGGCCTCTATTGGGAAAAATAATATCTTCAAATAAAAACTACACAGAAGCATTGTGTGAAACTTATTTCTGATATGTTCATTAAGCTAACAGAGTTAAACCATACTTTTGATTGCGCAGTTCTGAACACTCTTTCTGTAGAAAATGCAAGTGGACATTCGGAGCGCTAAGAGGGTAATAGTGGAAAAAGGAATATATTCAAATATAAACTACACAGTAGCATTCTGTGAAAATTCTTTCTGTTCTGTGCATTCAACTAACAGAGTTGAACCTTACTTTTGATTGAGCCGTTCTGAAACACTCTTTCTGTAGTAACTGCAATTGGACATGCTAAGCGCTAAGAGGCCTACATTGGGAAAAAGAATATCTTCAAATAAAAACTACACAGATGCATTCTGTGAAACTTATTTCTGATCTGTAAATTCAGTTAACAGAGATAAAACATATTTTTGATTGAGCAGTTATGAAACACTCTTTTTGTAGAAAATACAAGTGGAGATTCGGAGCGCTAAGAGGGTAATAGTGGAAAAAGGAATGTCTTCAAATATAAACTACACGGAATCATTCGGTGAAACTTCTTTCTGATCTGTGCATTCAGCTAACAGAGTTGAACCATGCTTTTGATTGAGCAGATCTGAACACTCTTTCTGTAGAAAATGCAACTGGACATTTGGAGCGCTAAGAGAGTAGTAGTGGAAAAAGGAATATATTCAAATATAAACTACACAGAAGCATTCTGTGAAACTTCTTTCTGATCTGAGCATTCAGCTAACAGAGTTAAACCATACTTTTGATTGAGCAGTTTTGAAACACTCTGTCTGTAGAAAATGCAACTGGACATTCGTAGCGCTAAGTGGGTAATAGTGGAAAAAAGAATACGTTCAAATATAAACTACACAGAAGCATTGCATGAAACATCTTTCTGTTCTGTGCATTCAACTAACAGAGTTTAACCTTACTTTTGATTGAGCCTTTCTGAAACACTCTTTCTGTAGAAACTGCAATTGGACATTCTGAGAGCTAAGAGGCCTATATTGGGAAAAATAATATCTTCAAATAAAAACTACACAGAAGCATTGTGTGAAACTTATTTCTGATATGTTCATTAAGCTAACAGAGTTAAACCATACTTTTGATTGCGCAGTTCTGAACACTCTTTCTGTAGAAAATGCAAGTGGACATTCGGAGCGCTACGAGGGTAATAGAGGAAAACGGAATATATTCAAATATAAACTACACAGTAGCATTCTGTGAAAATTCTATCTGTTCTGTGCATTCAACTAACAGATTTGAACCTTACTTTTGATTGAGCCGTTCTGAAACACTCTTTCTGTAGAAACTGCAATTGGACATGCTAAGCGCTAAGAGGCATACATTGGGAAAAATAATATCTTCAAATAAAAACTACACAGATGCATTCTGTGAAACTTATTTCTGATCTGTAAATTCAGTTAACAGAGATAAAACATATTTTTGATTGAGCAGTTATGAAACACACTTTTTGTAGAAAATGCAAGTGGAGATTCGGAGCGCTAAGAGGGTAATAGTGGAAAAAGGAATGTCTTCAAATATAAACTACACAGAATCATTCGGTGAAACTTCTTTCTGATCTGTGCATTCAGCTAACAGAGTTAAACCTTAGTTTTGATTGAGCAGATCAGAACACTCTTTCTGTAGAAAATGCAACTGGACATTTGGAGCGCTAAGAGCGTAGTAGTGGAAAAAGGAATATATTCAAATATAAATAACACAGAAGCATTCTGTGAAACTTCTTTCTGATCTGAGCATTCAGCTAACAGAGTTAAACCATAATGTTGATTGAGCAGTTTTGAAACACTCTGTCTGTAGAAAATGCAACTGGACATTCGTAGCGCTAAGTGGGTATAGTGGAAAAAAGAATATGTTCAAATATAAACTACACAGAAGCATTGTATGAAACTTCTTTCTGTTCTGTGCATTCAACTAACAGAGTTGAACCTTACTTTTGATTCAGCCGTTCTGAAACACTCTTTCTGTAGAAACTGCAATTGGACATTCTGAGCGCTAGGAGGCCTATATTGGGAAAAAGAATGTCTACAAATAAAAACTACACAGAAGAATTGTGTGAAACTTCTTTCTGTTCAGTTTGTTCAACTAAAAGAGTTGAACCTTAGTTTTGATTGAGCCGTTCTGAAACACTCTTTCTGTAGAAAATGCCAGTGGAGATTCGGAGCGCTAAGAGGGTAATAGTGGAAAAAGGAATGTCTCCAAATATAAACTACACAGAATCATTCTGTGAAACTTCTTTCTGATCTGTGCATTCAGCTAACAGAGTTAAGCCATACTTTTGATTGAGCAGATCTGAACACTCTTTCTGTAGAAAATGCAACTGGACATTTGGAGCGCTAAGAGAGTACTAGTGGAAAAAGTAATATATTCAAATATAAACTACACAGAAGCATTCTGTGAAACTTCTTTCTGATCTGAGCATTCAGCTAACAGAGTTAAACTATACTTTTGATTGAGCAGTTTTGAAACACTCTGTCTGTAGAAAATGTAACTGGACATTCGTAGCACTAAGTGGGTAATAGTGGAAAAAAGAATATGTTCAAATATAAACTACACAGAAGCATTGTATGAAACTTATTTCTGTTCTGTGCATTCAACTAACAGAGTTGAACCTTACTTTTGATTGAGCCTTTCTGAAACACTCTTTCTGTAGAAACTGCAATTGCACATTCTGATCGCTAGGAGGCCTATATTGGGAAAAAGAATGTCTACAAAAAAAACTACACAGAAGAATTGTGTGAAACTACTTTCTGTTCTGTTTGTTCAACTAAAAGAGTTGAACATTAGTTTTGATTGAGCTGTTCTGAAACACTCTTTCTGTAGAAAATGCAAGTGGAGATTCGGAGCGCTAAGAGGGTAATAGTGGAAAAAGGAATGTCTCCAAATATAAACTACACAGAATCATTCTGTGAAACTTCTTTCTGATCTGTGCATTCAGCTAACAGAGTTAAACCATAATTTTGATTGAGCAGATCTGAACACTCTTTCTGTAGAAAATGCAACTGGACATTTGGAGCGCTAAGAGACTACTAGTGAAAAAAGGAATATATTCAATTATAAACTACACAGAAGCATTCTGTGAAACTTCTTTCTGATCTGAGCATTCAGCTAACAGAGTTAAACCATACTTTTGATTGAGGAGTTTTGAAATACTCTGTCTGTAGAAAATGCAACCGGACATTCGTAGCGCTAAGTGGGTATTAGTGGAAAAAAGAATATGTTCAAATACAAACTACACAGAAGCATTGTATGAAACTTCTTTCTGTTCTGTGCATTCAACTAACAGAGTTGAACCTTACATTTAATTGAGCCTTTCTGAAACACTCTTTCTGTAGAAACTGCAATTGGACATTCTGAGCGCTAAGAGGCCTCTATTGGGAAAAATAATATCTTCAAATAAAAACTACACAGAAGCATTGTGTAAAACTTATTTCTGATATGTTCATTAAGCTAACAGAGTTAAACCATACTTTTGATTGCGCAGTTCTGAACACTCTTTCTGTAGAAAATGCAAGTGGACATTCGGAGCGCTAAGAGGGTAATAGTGGAAAAAGGAATATATTCAAATATAAACTACACAGTAGCATTCTGTGAAAATTCTTTCTGTTCTGTGCATTCAACTAACAGAGTTGAACCTTACTTTTGATTCAGCCGTTCTGAAACACTCTTTCTGTAGAAACTGCAATTGGACATGCTAAGCGCTAAGAGGCCTACATTGGGAAAAAGAATATCTTCAAATAAAAACTACACAGATGCATTCTGTGAAACTTATTTCTGATCTGTAAATTCAGTTAACAGAGATAAAGCATATTTTTGATTGAGCAGTTATGAAACACTCTTTTTGTAGAAAATGCAAGTGGAGATTCGGAGCGCTAAGTGTGTAATAGTGGAAAAAGGAATGTCTTCAAATATAAACTACACGGAATCATTCGGTGAAACTTCTTTCTGATCTGTGCATTCAGCTATCAGAGTTAAACCATACTTTTGATTGAGCAGATCTGAACACTCTTTCTGTAGAAAATGCAACTGGACATTTGGAGCGCTAAGAGCGTAGTAGTGGAAAAAGGAATATATTCAAATATAAACTACACAGAGGCATTCTGTGAAACTTCTTTCTGATCTGAGCATTCAGCTAACAGAGTTAAACCATACCTTTGATTGAGCAGTTTTGAAACACTCTGTGTGTAGAAAATGCAACTGGACATTCGTAGCGCTAAGTGGGTAATAGTGGAAAAAAGAAAATGTTCAAATATAAACTACACAGAAGCATTGTATGAAACTCCTTTCTGTTCCGTGCATTCAACTAACAGAGTTGAACCTTACTTTTGATTGAGCCGTTCTGAAACACTCTTTCTGTAGAAAGTGCAATTGGACATTCTGAGCACTAAGAGGCCTATATTGGGAAGAAGAATATCTACAAATAAAAACTACACAGAAGAATTCTGTGAAACTTCTTTCTGTTCTGTGCATTCAACTAAGAGAGTTGAACCTTACATTTGATTGAGCCGTTCTGAAACACTCTTTCTGTAGAAAATGCAATTGGACATTCTGAGCGCTAAGAGGCCTCTATTGGGAAAAATAATATCTTCAAATAAAAACTACACAGAAGCATTGTGTGAAACTTATTTCTGATATGTTCATTAAGCTAACAGAGTTAAACCATACTTTTGATTGCGCAGTTCTGAACACTCTTTCTGTAGAAAATGCAAGTGGACATTCGGAGCGCTAAGAGGGTAATAGTGGAAAAAGGAATATATTCAAATATAAACTACACAGTAGCATTCTGTGAAAATTCTTTCTGTTCTGTGCATTCAACTAACAGAGTTGAACCTTACTTTTGATTGAGCCGTTCTGAAACACTCTTTCTGTAGTAACTGCAATTGGACATGCTAAGCGCTAAGAGGCCTACATTGGGAAAAAGAATATCTTCAAATAAAAACTACACAGATGCATTCTGTGAAACTTATTTCTGATCTGTAAATTCAGTTAACAGAGATAAAACATATTTTTGATTGAGCAGTTATGAAACACTCTTTTTGTAGAAAATACAAGTGGAGATTCGGAGCGCTAAGAGGGTAATAGTGGAAAAAGGAATGTCTTCAAATATAAACTACACGGAATCATTCGGTGAAACTTCTTTCTGATCTGTGCATTCAGCTAACAGAGTTGAACCATGCTTTTGATTGAGCAGATCTGAACACTCTTTCTGTAGAAAATGCAACTGGACATTTGGAGCGCTAAGAGAGTAGTAGTGGAAAAAGGAATATATTCAAATATAAACTACACAGAAGCATTCTGTGAAACTTCTTTCTGATCTGAGCATTCAGCTAACAGAGTTAAACCATACTTTTGATTGAGCAGTTTTGAAACACTCTGTCTGTAGAAAATGCAACTGGACATTCGTAGCGCTAAGTGGGTAATAGTGGAAAAAAGAATACGTTCAAATATAAACTACACAGAAGCATTGCATGAAACTTCTTTCTGTTCTGTGCATTCAACTAACAGAGTTTAACCTTACTTTTGATTGAGCCTTTCTGAAACACTCTTTCTGTAGAAACTGCAATTGGACATTCTGAGAGCTAAGAGGCCTATATTGGGAAAAATAATATCTTCAAATAAAAACTACACAGAAGCATTGTGTGAAACTTATTTCTGATATGTTCATTAAGCTAACAGAGTTAAACCATACTTTTGATTGCGCAGTTCTGAACACTCTTTCTGTAGAAAATGCAAGTGGACATTCGGAGCGCTACGAGGGTAATAGTGGAAAACGGAATATATTCAAATATAAACTACACAGTAGCATTCTGTGAAAATTCTATCTGTTCTGTGCATTCAACTAACAGATTTGAACCTTACTTTTGATTGAGCCGTTCTGAAACACTCTTTCTGTAGAAACTGCAATTGGACATGCTAAGCGCTAAGAGGCATACATTGGGAAAAATAATATCTTCAAATAAAAACTACACAGATGCATTCTGTGAAACTTATTTCTGATCTTTAAATTCAGTTAACAGAGATAAAACATATTTTTGATTGAGCAGTTATGAAACACACTTTTTGTAGAAAATGCAAGTGGAGATTCGGAGCGCTAAGAGGGTAATAGTGGAAAAAGGAATGTCTTCAAATATAAACTACACAGAATCATTCGGTGAAACTTCTTTCTGATCTGTGCATTCAGCTAACAGAGTTAAACCTTAGTTTTGATTGAGCAGATCAGAACACTCTTTCTGTAGAAAATGCAACTGGACATTTGGAGCGCTAAGAGCGTAGTAGTGGAAAAAGGAATATATTCAAATATAAATAACACAGAAGCATTCTGTGAAACTTCTTTCTGATCTGAGCATTCAGCTAACAGAGTTAAACCATAATGTTGATTGAGCAGTTTTGAAACACTCTGTCTGTAGAAAATGCAACTGGACATTCGTAGCGCTAAGTGGGTATAGTGGAAAAAAGAATATGTTCAAATATAAACTACACAGAAGCATTGTATGAAACTTCTTTCTGTTCTGTGCATTCAACTAAGAGAGTTGAACCTTACTTTTGATTCAGCCGTTCTGAAACACTCTTTCTGTAGAAACTGCAATTGGACATTCTGAGCGCTAGGAGGCCTATATTGGGAAAAAGAATGTCTACAAATAAAAACTACACAGAAGAATTGTGTGAAACTTCTTTCTGTTCAGTTTGTTCAACTAAAAGAGTTGAACCTTAGTTTTGATTGAGCCGTTCTGAAACACTCTTTCTGTAGAAAATGCCAGTGGAGATTCGGAGCGCTAAGAGGGTAATAGTGGAAAAAGGAATGTCTCCAAATATAAACTACACAGAATCATTCTGTGAAACTTCTTTCTGATCTGTGCATTCAGCTAACAGAGTTAAGCCATACTTTTGATTGAGCAGATCTGAACACTCTTTCTGTAGAAAATGCAACTGGACATTTGGAGCGCTAAGAGAGTACTAGTGGAAAAAGTAATATATTCAAATATAAACTACACAGAAGCATTCTGTGAAACTTCTTTCTGATCTGAGCATTCAGCTAACAGAGTTAAACTATACTTTTGATTGAGCAGTTTTGAAACACTCTGTCTGTAGAAAATGTAACTGGACATTCGTAGCACTAAGTGGGTAATAGTGGAAAAAAGAATATGTTCAAATATAAACTACACAGAAGCATTGTATGAAACTTATTTCTGTTCTGTGCATTCAACTAACAGAGTTGAACCTTACTTTTGATTGAGCCTTTCTGAAACACTCTTTCTGTAGAAACTGCAATTGCACATTCTGATCGCTAGGAGGCCTACATTGGGAAAAAGAATGTCTACAAATAAAAACTACACAGAAGAATTGTGTGAAACTACTTTCTGTTCTGTTTGTTCAACTAAAAGAGTTGAACATTAGTTTTGATTGAGCTGTTCTGAAACACTCTTTCTGTAGAAAATGCAAGTGGAGATTCGGAGCGCTAAGAGGGTAATAGTGGAAAAAGGAATGTCTCCAAATATAAACTACACAGAATCATTCTGTGAAACTTCTTTCTGATCTGTGCATTCAGCTAACAGAGTTAAACCATAATTTTGATTGAGCAGATCTGAACACTCTTTCTGTAGAAAATGCAACTGGACATTTGGAGCGCTAAGAGACTACTAGTGAAAAAAGGAATATATTCAATTATAAACTACACAGAAGCATTCTGTGAAACTTCTTTCTGATCTGAGCATTCAGCTAACAGAGTTAAACCATACTTTTGATTGAGGAGTTTTGAAATACTCTGTCTGTAGAAAATGCAACCGGACATTCGTAGCGCTAAGTGGGTATTAGTGGAAAAAAGAATATGTTCAAATACAAACTACATAGAAGCATTGTATGAAACTTCTTTCTGTTCTGTGCATTCAACTAACAGAGTTGAACCTTACTTTTAATTGAGCCTTTCTGAAACACTCTTTCTGTAGAAACTGCAATTGGACATTCTGAGCGCTAAGAGGCCTCTATTGGGAAAAATAATATCTTCAAATAAAAACTACACAGAAGCATTGTGTGAAACTTATTTCTGATATGTTCATTAAGCTAACAGAGTTAAACCATACTTTTGATTGCGCAGTTCTGAACACTCTTTCTGTAGAAAATGCAAGTGGACATTCGGAGCGCTAAGAGGGTAATAGTGGAAAAAGGAATATATTCAAATATAAACTACACAGTAGCATTCTGTGAAAATTCTTTCTGTTCTGTGCATTCAACTAACAGAGTTGAACCTTACTTTTGATTCAGCCGTTCTGAAACACTCTTTCTGTAGAAACTGCAATTGGACATGCTAAGCGCTAAGAGGCCTACATTGGGAAAAAGAATATCTTCAAATAAAAACTACACAGATGCATTCTGTGAAACTTATTTCTGATCTGTAAATTCAGTTAACAGAGATAAAGCATATTTTTGATTGAGCAGTTATGAAACACTCTTTTTGTAGAAAATGCAAGTGGAGATTCGGAGCGCTAAGTGTGTAATAGTGGAAAAAGGAATGTCTTCAAATATAAACTACACGGAATCATTCGGTGAAACTTCTTTCTGATCTGTGCATTCAGCTATCAGAGTTAAACCATACTTTTGATAGAGCAGATCTGAACACTCTTTCTGTAGAAAATGCAACTGGACATTTGGAGCGCTAAGAGCGTAGTAGTGGAAAAAGGAATATATTCAAATATAAACTACACAGAGGCATTCTGTGAAACTTCTTTCTGATCTGAGCATTCAGCTAACAGAGTTAAACCATACCTTTGATTGAGCAGTTTTGAAACACTCTGTGTGTAGAAAATGCAACTGGACATTCGTAGCGCTAAGTGGGTAATAGTGGAAAAAAGAAAATGTTCAAATATAAACTACACAGAAGCATTGTATGAAACTTCTTTCTGTTCCGTGCATTCAACTAACAGAGTTGAACCTTACTTTTGATTGAGCCGTTCTGAAACACTCTTTCTGTAGAAAGTGCAATTGGACATTCTGAGCACTAAGAGGCCTATATTGGGAAGAAGAATATCTACAAATAAAAACTACACAGAAGCATTCTGTGAAACTTCTTTCTGTTCTGTGCATTCAACTAAGAGAGTTGAACCTTACATTTGATTGAGCCGTTCTGAAACACTCTTTCTGTAGAAAATGCAATTGGACATTCTGAGCGCTAAGAGGCCTACATTGGGAAAAATAATATCTTCAAGTAAAAACTACACAGAAGCATTGTGTGAAACTTATTTCTGATATGTTCATTAAGCTAACAGAGTTAAACCATACTTTTGATTGCGCAGTTCTGAACACTCTTTCTGTAGAAAATGCAAGTGGACATTCGGAGCGCTAAGAGGGTAATAGTGGAAAAAGGAATATATTCAAATATAAACTACACAGTAGCATTCTGTGAAAATTCTTTCTGTTCTGTGCATTCAACTAACAGAGTTGAACCTTAATTTTGATTGAGCCGTTCTGAAACACTCTTTCTGTAGAAACTGCAATTGGACATGCTAAGCGCTAAGAGGCCTACATTGGGAAAAAGAATATCTTCAAATAAAAACTACACAGATGCATTCTGTGAAACTTATTTCTGATCTGTAAATTCAGTTAACAGAGATAAAACATATTTTTGATTGAGCAGTTATGAAACACTCTTTTTGTAGAAAATACAAGTGGAGATTCGGAGCGCTAAGAGGGTAATATTGGAAAAAGGAATGTCTTCAAATATAAACTACACGGAATCATTCGGTGAAACTTCTTTCTGATCTGTGCATTCAGCTAACAGAGTTGAACCATGCTTTTGATTGAGCAGATCTGAACACTCTTTCTGTAGAAAATGCAACTGGACATTTGGAGCGCTAAGAGAGTAGTAGTGGAAAAAGGAATATATTCAAATATAAACTACACAGAAGCATTCTGTGAAACTTCTTTCTGATCTGAGCATTCAGCTAACAGAGTTAAACCATACTTTTGATTGAGCAGTTTTGAAACCCTCTGTCTGTAGAAAATGCAACTGGACATTCGTAGCGCTAAGTGGGTAATAGTGGAAAAAAGAATACGTTCAAATATAAACTACACAGAAGCATTGTATGAAACTTCTTTCTGTTCTGTGCATTCAACTAACAGAGTTGAAAATTACTTTTGATTGAGCCTTTCTGAAACACTCTTTCTGTAGAAACTGCAATTGGACATTCTGAGAGCTAAGAGGCCTATATTGGGAAAAATAATATCTTCAAATAAAAACTACACAGAAGCATTGTGTGAAACTTATTTCTGATATGTTCATTAAGCTAACAGAGTTAAACCATACTTTTGATTGCGCAGTTCTGAACACTCTTTCTGTAGAAAATGCAAGTGGACATTCGGAGCGCTACGAGGGTAATAGTGGAAAAAGGAATATATTCAAATATAAACTACACAGTAGCATTCTGTGAAAATTCTATCTGTTCTGTGCATTCAACTAACAGATTTGAACCTTACTTTTGATTGAGCCGTTCTGAAACACTCTTTCTGTAGAAACTGCAATTGGACATGCTAAGCGCTAAGAGGCATACATTGGGAAAAATAATATCTTCAAATAAAAACTAAACAGATGCATTCTGTGAAACTTATTTCTGATCTGTAAATTCAGTTAACAGAGATAAAACATATTTTTGATTGAGCAGTTATGAAACACTCTTTTTGTAGAAAATGCAAGTGGAGATTCGGAGCGCTAAGAGGGTAATAGTGGAAAAAGGAATGTCTTCAAATATAAACTACACAGAATCATTCGGTGAAACTTCTTTCTGATCTGTGCATTCAGCTAACAGAGTTAAACCTTAGTTTTGATTGAGCAGATCAGAACACTCTTTCTGTAGAAAATGCAACTGGACATTTGGAGCGCTAAGAGCGTAGTAGTGGAAAAAGGAATATATTCAAATATAAATAACACAGAAGCATTCTGTGAAACTTCTTTCTGATCTGAGCATTCAGCTAACAGAGTTAAACCATAATGTGGATTGAGCAGTTTTGAAACACTCTGTCTGTAGAAAATGCAACTGGACATTCGTAGCGCTAAGTGGGTATAGTGGAAAAAAGAATATGTTCAAATATAAACTACACAGAAGCATTGTATGAAACTTCTTTCTGTTCTGTGCATTCAACTAACAGAGTTGAACCTTACTTTTGATTCAGCCGTTCTGAAACACTCTTTCTGTAGAAACTGCAATTGGACATTCTGAGCGCTAGGAGGCCTATATTGGGAAAAAGAATGTCTACAAATAAAAACTACACAGAAGAATTGTGTGAAACTTCTTTCTGTTCAGTTTGTTCAACTAAAAGAGTTGAACCTTAGTTTTGATTGAGCCGTTCTGAAACACTCTTTCTGTAGAAAATGCAAGTGGAGATTCGGAGCGCTAAGAGGGTAATAGTGGAAAAAGGAATGTCTCCAAATATAAACTACACAGAATCATTCTGTGAAACTTCTTTCTGATCTGTGCATTCAGCTAACAGAGTTAAACCATACTTTTGATTGAGCAGATCTGAACACTCTTTCTGTAGAAAATGCAACTGGACATTTGGAGCGCTAAGAGACTACTAGTGAAAAAAGGAATATATTCAATTATAAACTACACAGAAGCATTCTGTGAAACTTCTTTCTGATCTGAGCATTCAGCTAACAGAGTTAAACCATACTTTTGATTGAGGAGTTTTGAAATACTCTGTCTGTAGAAAATGCAACCGGACATTCGTAGCGCTAAGTGGGTATTAGTGGAAAAAAGAATATGTTCAAATACAAACTACACAGAAGCATTGTATGAAACTTCTTTCTGTTCTGTGCATTCAACTAACAGAGTTGAACCTTACTTTTAATTGAGCCTTTCTGAAACACTCTTTCTGTAGAAACTGCAATTGGACATTCTGAGCGCTAAGAGGCCTCTATTGGGAAAAATAATATCTTCAAATAAAAACTACACAGAAGCATTGTGTGAAACTTATTTCTGATATGTTCATTAAGCTAACAGAGTTAAACCATACTTTTGATTGCGCAGTTCTGAACACTCTTTCTGTAGAAAATGCAAGTGGACATTCGGAGCGCTAAGAGGGTAATAGTGGAAAAAGGAATATATTCAAATATAAACTACACAGTAGCATTCTGTGAAAATTCTTTCTGTTCTGTGCATTCAACTAACAGAGTTGAACCTTACTTTTGATTCAGCCGTTCTGAAACACTCTTTCTGTAGAAACTGCAATTGGACATGCTAAGCGCTAAGAGGCCTACATTGGGAAAAAGAATATCTTCAAATAAAAACTACACAGATGCATTCTGTGAAACTTATTTCTGATCTGTAAATTCAGTTAACAGAGATAAAGCATATTTTTGATTGAGCAGTTATGAAACACTCTTTTTGTAGAAAATGCAAGTGGAGATTCGGAGCGCTAAGTGTGTAATAGTGGAAAAAGGAATGTCTTCAAATATAAACTACACGGAATCATTCGGTGAAACTTCTTTCTGATCTGTGCATTCAGCTATCAGAGTTAAACCATACTTTTGATTGAGCAGATCTGAACACTCTTTCTGTAGAAAATGCAACTGGACATTTGGAGCGCTAAGAGCGTAGTAGTGGAAAAAGGAATATATTCAAATATAAACTACACAGAGGCATTCTGTGAAACTTCTTTCTGATCTGAGCATTCAGCTAACAGAGTTAAACCATACCTTTGATTGAGCAGTTTTGAAACACTCTGTGTGTAGAAAATGCAACTGGACATTCGTAGCGCTAAGTGGGTAATAGTGGAAAAAAGAAAATGTTCAAATATAAACTACACAGAAGCATTGTATGAAACTTCTTTCTGTTCCTTGCATTCAACTAACAGAGTTGAACCTTACTTTTGATTGAGCCGTTCTGAAACACTCTTTCTGTAGAAAGTGCAATTGGACATTCTGAGCACTAAGAGGCCTATATTGGGAAGAAGAATATCTACAAATAAAAACTACACAGAAGAATTCTGTGAAACTTCTTTCTGTTCTGTGCATTCAACTAAGAGAGTTGAACCTTACATTTGATTGAGCCGTTCTGAAACACTCTTTCTGTAGAAAATGCAATTGGACATTCTGAGCGCTAAGAGGCCTCTATTGGGAAAAATAATATCTTCAAATAAAAACTACACAGAAGCATTGTGTGAAACTTATTTCTGATATGTTCATTAAGCTAACAGAGTTAAACCATACTTTTGATTGCGCAGTTCTGAACACTCTTTCTGTAGAAAATGCAAGTGGACATTCGGAGCGCTAAGAGGGTAATAGTGGAAAAAGGAATATATTCAAATATAAACTACACAGTAGCATTCTGTGAAAATTCTTTCTGTTCTGTGCATTCAACTAACAGAGTTGAACCTTACTTTTGATTGAGCCGTTCTGAAACACTCTTTCTGTAGTAACTGCAATTGGACATGCTAAGCGCTAAGAGGCCTACATTGGGAAAAAGAATATCTTCAAATAAAAACTACACAGATGCATTCTGTGAAACTTATTTCTGATCTGTAAATTCAGTTAACAGAGATAAAACATATTTTTGATTGAGCAGTTATGAAACACTCTTTTTGTAGAAAATACAAGTGGAGATTCGGAGCGCTAAGAGGGTAATAGTGGAAAAAGGAATGTCTTCAAATATAAACTACACGGAATCATTCGGTGAAACTTCTTTCTGATCTGTGCATTCAGCTAACAGAGTTGAACCATGCTTTTGATTGAGCAGATCTGAACACTCTTTCTGTAGAAAATGCAACTGGACATTTGGAGCGCTAAGAGAGTAGTAGTGGAAAAAGGAATATATTCAAATATAAACTACACAGAAGCATTCTGTGAAACTTCTTTCTGATCTGAGCATTCAGCTAACAGAGTTAAACCATACTTTTGATTGAGCAGTTTTGAAACACTCTGTCTGTAGAAAATGCAACTGGACATTCGTAGCGCTAAGTGGGTAATAGTGGAAAAAAGAATACGTTCAAATATAAACTACACAGAAGCATTGCATGAAACATCTTTCTGTTCTGTGCATTCAACTAACAGAGTTTAACCTTACTTTTGATTGAGCCTTTCTGAAACACTCTTTCTGTAGAAACTGCAATTGGACATTCTGAGAGCTAAGAGGCCTATATTGGGAAAAATAATATCTTCAAATAAAAACTACACAGAAGCATTGTGTGAAACTTATTTCTGATATGTTCATTAAGCTAACAGAGTTAAACCATACTTTTGATTGCGCAGTTCTGAACACTCTTTCTGTAGAAAATGCAAGTGGACATTCGGAGCGCTACGAGGGTAATAGAGGAAAACGGAATATATTCAAATATAAACTACACAGTAGCATTCTGTGAAAATTCTATCTGTTCTGTGCATTCAACTAACAGATTTGAACCTTACTTTTGATTGAGCCGTTCTGAAACACTCTTTCTGTAGAAACTGCAATTGGACATGCTAAGCGCTAAGAGGCATACATTGGGAAAAATAATATCTTCAAATAAAAACTACACAGATGCATTCTGTGAAACTTATTTCTGATCTGTAAATTCAGTTAACAGAGATAAAACATATTTTTGATTGAGCAGTTATGAAACACACTTTTTGTAGAAAATGCAAGTGGAGATTCGGAGCGCTAAGAGGGTAATAGTGGAAAAAGGAATGTCTTCAAATATAAACTACACAGAATCATTCGGTGAAACTTCTTTCTGATCTGTGCATTCAGCTAACAGAGTTAAACCTTAGTTTTGATTGAGCAGATCAGAACACTCTTTCTGTAGAAAATGCAACTGGACATTTGGAGCGCTAAGAGCGTAGTAGTGGAAAAAGGAATATATTCAAATATAAATAACACAGAAGCATTCTGTGAAACTTCTTTCTGATCTGAGCATTCAGCTAACAGAGTTAAACCATAATGTTGATTGAGCAGTTTTGAAACACTCTGTCTGTAGAAAATGCAACTGGACATTCGTAGCGCTAAGTGGGTATAGTGGAAAAAAGAATATGTTCAAATATAAACTACACAGAAGCATTGTATGAAACTTCTTTCTGTTCTGTGCATTCAACTAACAGAGTTGAACCTTACTTTTGATTCAGCCGTTCTGAAACACTCTTTCTGTAGAAACTGCAATTGGACATTCTGAGCGCTAGGAGGCCTATATTGGGAAAAAGAATGTCTACAAATAAAAACTACACAGAAGAATTGTGTGAAACTTCTTTCTGTTCAGTTTGTTCAACTAAAAGAGTTGAACCTTAGTTTTGATTGAGCCGTTCTGAAACACTCTTTCTGTAGAAAATGCCAGTGGAGATTCGGAGCGCTAAGAGGGTAATAGTGGAAAAAGGAATGTCTCCAAATATAAACTACACAGAATCATTCTGTGAAACTTCTTTCTGATCTGTGCATTCAGCTAACAGAGTTAAGCCATACTTTTGATTGAGCAGATCTGAACACTCTTTCTGTAGAAAATGCAACTGGACATTTGGAGCGCTAAGAGAGTACTAGTGGAAAAAGTAATATATTCAAATATAAACTACACAGAAGCATTCTGTGAAACTTCTTTCTGATCTGAGCATTCAGCTAACAGAGTTAAACTATACTTTTGATTGAGCAGTTTTGAAACACTCTGTCTGTAGAAAATGTAACTGGACATTCGTAGCACTAAGTGGGTAATAGTGGAAAAAAGAATATGTTCAAATATAAACTACACAGAAGCATTGTATGAAACTTATTTCTGTTCTGTGCATTCAACTAACAGAGTTGAACCTTACTTTTGATTGAGCCTTTCTGAAACACTCTTTCTGTAGAAACTGCAATTGCACATTCTGATCGCTAGGAGGCCTATATTGGGAAAAAGAATGTCTACAAAAAAAACTACACAGAAGAATTGTGTGAAACTACTTTCTGTTCTGTTTGTTCAACTAAAAGAGTTGAACATTAGTTTTGATTGAGCTGTTCTGAAACACTCTTTCTGTAGAAAATGCAAGTGGAGATTCGGAGCGCTAAGAGGGTAATAGTGGAAAAAGGAATGTCTCCAAATATAAACTACACAGAATCATTCTGTGAAACTTCTTTCTGATCTGTGCATTCAGCTAACAGAGTTAAACCATAATTTTGATTGAGCAGATCTGAACACTCTTTCTGTAGAAAATGCAACTGGACATTTGGAGCGCTAAGAGACTACTAGTGAAAAAAGGAATATATTCAATTATAAACTACACAGAAGCATTCTGTGAAACTTCTTTCTGATCTGAGCATTCAGCTAACAGAGTTAAACCATACTTTTGATTGAGGAGTTTTGAAATACTCTGTCTGTAGAAAATGCAACCGGACATTCGTAGCGCTAAGTGGGTATTAGTGGAAAAAAGAATATGTTCAAATACAAACTACACAGAAGCATTGTATGAAACTTCTTTCTGTTCTGTGCATTCAACTAACAGAGTTGAACCTTACATTTAATTGAGCCTTTCTGAAACACTCTTTCTGTAGAAACTGCAATTGGACATTCTGAGCGCTAAGAGGCCTCTATTGGGAAAAATAATATCTTCAAATAAAAACTACACAGAAGCATTGTGTAAAACTTATTTCTGATATGTTCATTAAGCTAACAGAGTTAAACCATACTTTTGATTGCGCAGTTCTGAACACTCTTTCTGTAGAAAATGCAAGTGGACATTCGGAGCGCTAAGAGGGTAATAGTGGAAAAAGGAATATATTCAAATATAAACTACACAGTAGCATTCTGTGAAAATTCTTTCTGTTCTGTGCATTCAACTAACAGAGTTGAACCTTACTTTTGATTCAGCCGTTCTGAAACACTCTTTCTGTAGAAACTGCAATTGGACATGCTAAGCGCTAAGAGGCCTACATTGGGAAAAAGAATATCTTCAAATAAAAACTACACAGATGCATTCTGTGAAACTTATTTCTGATCTGTAAATTCAGTTAACAGAGATAAAGCATATTTTTGATTGAGCAGTTATGAAACACTCTTTTTGTAGAAAATGCAAGTGGAGATTCGGAGCGCTAAGTGTGTAATAGTGGAAAAAGGAATGTCTTCAAATATAAACTACACGGAATCATTCGGTGAAACTTCTTTCTGATCTGTGCATTCAGCTATCAGAGTTAAACCATACTTTTGATTGAGCAGATCTGAACACTCTTTCTGTAGAAAATGCAACTGGACATTTGGAGCGCTAAGAGCGTAGTAGTGGAAAAAGGAATATATTCAAATATAAACTACACAGAGGCATTCTGTGAAACTTCTTTCTGATCTGAGCATTCAGCTAACAGAGTTAAACCATACCTTTGATTGAGCAGTTTTGAAACACTCTGTGTGTAGAAAATGCAACTGGACATTCGTAGCGCTAAGTGGGTAATAGTGGAAAAAAGAAAATGTTCAAATATAAACTACACAGAAGCATTGTATGAAACTCCTTTCTGTTCCGTGCATTCAACTAACAGAGTTGAACCTTACTTTTGATTGAGCCGTTCTGAAACACTCTTTCTGTAGAAAGTGCAATTGGACATTCTGAGCACTAAGAGGCCTATATTGGGAAGAAGAATATCTACAAATAAAAACTACACAGAAGAATTCTGTGAAACTTCTTTCTGTTCTGTGCATTCAACTAAGAGAGTTGAACCTTACATTTGATTGAGCCGTTCTGAAACACTCTTTCTGTAGAAAATGCAATTGGACATTCTGAGCGCTAAGAGGCCTCTATTGGGAAAAATAATATCTTCAAATAAAAACTACACAGAAGCATTGTGTGAAACTTATTTCTGATATGTTCATTAAGCTAACAGAGTTAAACCATACTTTTGATTGCGCAGTTCTGAACACTCTTTCTGTAGAAAATGCAAGTGGACATTCGGAGCGCTAAGAGGGTAATAGTGGAAAAAGGAATATATTCAAATATAAACTACACAGTAGCATTCTGTGAAAATTCTTTCTGTTCTGTGCATTCAACTAACAGAGTTGAACCTTACTTTTGATTGAGCCGTTCTGAAACACTCTTTCTGTAGTAACTGCAATTGGACATGCTAAGCGCTAAGAGGCCTACATTGGGAAAAAGAATATCTTCAAATAAAAACTACACAGATGCATTCTGTGAAACTTATTTCTGATCTGTAAATTCAGTTAACAGAGATAAAACATATTTTTGATTGAGCAGTTATGAAACACTCTTTTTGTAGAAAATACAAGTGGAGATTCGGAGCGCTAAGAGGGTAATAGTGGAAAAAGGAATGTCTTCAAATATAAACTACACGGAATCATTCGGTGAAACTTCTTTCTGATCTGTGCATTCAGCTAACAGAGTTGAACCATGCTTTTGATTGAGCAGATCTGAACACTCTTTCTGTAGAAAATGCAACTGGACATTTGGAGCGCTAAGAGAGTAGTAGTGGAAAAAGGAATATATTCAAATATAAACTACACAGAAGCATTCTGTGAAACTTCTTTCTGATCTGAGCATTCAGCTAACAGAGTTAAACCATACTTTTGATTGAGCAGTTTTGAAACACTCTGTCTGTAGAAAATGCAACTGGACATTCGTAGCGCTAAGTGGGTAATAGTGGAAAAAAGAATACGTTCAAATATAAACTACACAGAAGCATTGCATGAAACTTCTTTCTGTTCTGTGCATTCAACTAACAGAGTTTAACCTTACTTTTGATTGAGCCTTTCTGAAACACTCTTTCTGTAGAAACTGCAATTGGACATTCTGAGAGCTAAGAGGCCTATATTGGGAAAAATAATATCTTCAAATAAAAACTACACAGAAGCATTGTGTGAAACTTATTTCTGATATGTTCATTAAGCTAACAGAGTTAAACCATACTTTTGATTGCGCAGTTCTGAACACTCTTTCTGTAGAAAATGCAAGTGGACATTCGGAGCGCTACGAGGGTAATAGTGGAAAACGGAATATATTCAAATATAAACTACACAGTAGCATTCTGTGAAAATTCTATCTGTTCTGTGCATTCAACTAACAGATTTGAACCTTACTTTTGATTGAGCCGTTCTGAAACACTCTTTCTGTAGAAACTGCAATTGGACATGCTAAGCGCTAAGAGGCATACATTGGGAAAAATAATATCCTCAAATAAAAACTACACAGATGCATTCTGTGAAACTTATTTCTGATCTTTAAATTCAGTTAACAGAGATAAAACATATTTTTGATTGAGCAGTTATGAAACACACTTTTTGTAGAAAATGCAAGTGGAGATTCGGAGCGCTAAGAGGGTAATAGTGGAAAAAGGAATGTCTTCAAATATAAACTACACAGAATCATTCGGTGAAACTTCTTTCTGATCTGTGCATTCAGCTAACAGAGTTAAACCTTAGTTTTGATTGAGCAGATCAGAACACTCTTTCTGTAGAAAATGCAACTGGACATTTGGAGCGCTAAGAGCGTAGTAGTGGAAAAAGGAATATATTCAAATATAAATAACACAGAAGCATTCTGTGAAACTTCTTTCTGATCTGAGCATTCAGCTAACAGAGTTAAACCATAATGTTGATTGAGCAGTTTTGAAACACTCTGTCTGTAGAAAATGCAACTGGACATTCGTAGCGCTAAGTGGGTATAGTGGAAAAAAGAATATGTTCAAATATAAACTACACAGAAGCATTGTATGAAACTTCTTTCTGTTCTGTGCATTCAACTAAGAGAGTTGAACCTTACTTTTGATTCAGCCGTTCTGAAACACTCTTTCTGTAGAAACTGCAATTGGACATTCTGAGCGCTAGGAGGCCTATATTGGGAAAAAGAATGTCTACAAATAAAAACTACACAGAAGAATTGTGTGAAACTTCTTTCTGTTCAGTTTGTTCAACTAAAAGAGTTGAACCTTAGTTTTGATTGAGCCGTTCTGAAACACTCTTTCTGTAGAAAATGCCAGTGGAGATTCGGAGCGCTAAGAGGGTAATAGTGGAAAAAGGAATGTCTCCAAATATAAACTACACAGAATCATTCTGTGAAACTTCTTTCTGATCTGTGCATTCAGCTAACAGAGTTAAGCCATACTTTTGATTGAGCAGATCTGAACACTCTTTCTGTAGAAAATGCAACTGGACATTTGGAGCGCTAAGAGAGTACTAGTGGAAAAAGTAATATATTCAAATATAAACTACACAGAAGCATTCTGTGAAACTTCTTTCTGATCTGAGCATTCAGCTAACAGAGTTAAACTATACTTTTGATTGAGCAGTTTTGAAACACTCTGTCTGTAGAAAATGTAACTGGACATTCGTAGCACTAAGTGGGTAATAGTGGAAAAAAGAATATGTTCAAATATAAACTACACAGAAGCATTGTATGAAACTTATTTCTGTTCTGTGCATTCAACTAACAGAGTTGAACCTTACTTTTGATTGAGCCTTTCTGAAACACTCTTTCTGTAGAAACTGCAATTGCACATTCTGATCGCTAGGAGGCCTACATTGGGAAAAAGAATGTCTACAAATAAAAACTACACAGAAGAATTGTGTGAAACTACTTTCTGTTCTGTTTGTTCAACTAAAAGAGTTGAACATTAGTTTTGATTGAGCTGTTCTGAAACACTCTTTCTGTAGAAAATGCAAGTGGAGATTCGGAGCGCTAAGAGGGTAATAGTGGAAAAAGGAATGTCTCCAAATATAAACTACACAGAATCATTCTGTGAAACTTCTTTCTGATCTGTGCATTCAGCTAACAGAGTTAAACCATAATTTTGATTGAGCAGATCTGAACACTCTTTCTGTAGAAAATGCAACTGGACATTTGGAGCGCTAAGAGACTACTAGTGAAAAAAGGAATATATTCAATTATAAACTACACAGAAGCATTCTGTGAAACTTCTTTCTGATCTGAGCATTCAGCTAACAGAGTTAAACCATACTTTTGATTGAGGAGTTTTGAAATACTCTGTCTGTAGAAAATGCAACCGGACATTCGTAGCGCTAAGTGGGTATTAGTGGAAAAAAGAATATGTTCAAATACAAACTACATAGAAGCATTGTATGAAACTTCTTTCTGTTCTGTGCATTCAACTAACAGAGTTGAACCTTACTTTTAATTGAGCCTTTCTGAAACACTCTTTCTGTAGAAACTGCAATTGGACATTCTGAGCGCTAAGAGGCCTCTATTGGGAAAAATAATATCTTCAAATAAAAACTACACAGAAGCATTGTGTGAAACTTATTTCTGATATGTTCATTAAGCTAACAGAGTTAAACCATACTTTTGATTGCGCAGTTCTGAACACTCTTTCTGTAGAAAATGCAAGTGGACATTCGGAGCGCTAAGAGGGTAATAGTGGAAAAAGGAATATATTCAAATATAAACTACACAGTAGCATTCTGTGAAAATTCTTTCTGTTCTGTGCATTCAACTAACAGAGTTGAACCTTACTTTTGATTCAGCCGTTCTGAAACACTCTTTCTGTAGAAACTGCAATTGGACATGCTAAGCGCTAAGAGGCCTACATTGGGAAAAAGAATATCTTCAAATAAAAACTACACAGATGCATTCTGTGAAACTTATTTCTGATCTGTAAATTCAGTTAACAGAGATAAAGCATATTTTTGATTGAGCAGTTATGAAACACTCTTTTTGTAGAAAATGCAAGTGGAGATTCGGAGCGCTAAGTGTGTAATAGTGGAAAAAGGAATGTCTTCAAATATAAACTACACGGAATCATTCGGTGAAACTTCTTTCTGATCTGTGCATTCAGCTATCAGAGTTAAACCATACTTTTGATTGAGCAGATCTGAACACTCTTTCTGTAGAAAATGCAACTGGACATTTGGAGCGCTAAGAGCGTAGTAGTGGAAAAAGGAATATATTCAAATATAAACTACACAGAGGCATTCTGTGAAACTTCTTTCTGATCTGAGCATTCAGCTAACAGAGTTAAACCATACCTTTGATTGAGCAGTTTTGAAACACTCTGTGTGTAGAAAATGCAACTGGACATTCGTAGCGCTAAGTGGGTAATAGTGGAAAAAAGAAAATGTTCAAATATAAACTACACAGAAGCATTGTATGAAACTTCTTTCTGTTCCGTGCATTCAACTAACAGAGTTGAACCTTACTTTTGATTGAGCCGTTCTGAAACACTCTTTCTGTAGAAAGTGCAATTGGACATTCTGAGCACTAAGAGGCCTATATTGGGAAGAAGAATATCTACAAATAAAAACTACACAGAAGCATTCTGTGAAACTTCTTTCTGTTCTGTGCATTCAACTAAGAGAGTTGAACCTTACATTTGATTGAGCCGTTCTGAAACACTCTTTCTGTAGAAAATGCAATTGGACATTCTGAGCGCTAAGAGGCCTACATTGGGAAAAATAATATCTTCAAATAAAAACTACACAGAAGCATTGTGTGAAACTTATTTCTGATATGTTCATTAAGCTAACAGAGTTAAACCATACTTTTGATTGCGCAGTTCTGAACACTCTTTCTGTAGAAAATGCAAGTGGACATTCGGAGCGCTAAGAGGGTAATAGTGGAAAAAGGAATATATTCAAATATAAACTACACAGTAGCATTCTGTGAAAATTCTTTCTGTTCTGTGCATTCAACTAACAGAGTTGAACCTTACTTTTGATTCAGCCGTTCTGAAACACTCTTTCTGTAGAAACTGCAATTGGACATGCTAAGCGCTAAGAGGCCTACATTGGGAAAAAGAATATCTTCAAATAAAAACTACACAGATGCATTCTGTGAAACTTATTTCTGATCTGTAAATTCAGTTAACAGAGATAAAGCATATTTTTGATTGAGCAGTTATGAAACACTCTTTTTGTAGAAAATGCAAGTGGAGATTCGGAGCGCTAAGAGGGTAATAGTGGAAAAAGGAATGTCTTCAAATATAAACTACACAGAATCATTCGGTGAAACTTCTTTCTGATCTGTGCATTCAGCTATCAGAGTTAAACCATACTTTTGATTGAGCAGATCTGAACACTCTTTCTGTAGAAAATGCAACTGGACATTTGGAGCGCTAAGAGCGTAGTAGTGGAAAAAGGAATATATTCAAATATAAACTACACAGAAGCATTCTGTGAAACTTCTTTCTGATCTGAGCATTCAGCTAACAGAGTTAAACCATACCTTTGATTGAGCAGTTTTGAAACACTCTGTGTGTAGAAAATGCAACTGGACATTCGTAGCGCTAAGTGGGTAATAGTGGAAAAAAGAAAATGTTCAAATATAAACTACACAGAAGCATTGTATGAAACTTCTTTCTGTTCCGTGCATTCAACTAACAGAGTTGAACCTTACTTTTGATTGAGCCGTTCTGAAACACTCTTTCTGTAGAAAGTGCAATTGGACATTCTGAGCACTAAGAGGCCTATATTGGGAAGAAGAATATCTACAAATAAAAACTACACAGAAGCATTCTGTGAAACTTCTTTCTGTTCTGTGCATTCAACTAAGAGAGTTGAACCTTACATTTGATTGAGCCGTTCTGAAACACTCTTTCTGTAGAAAATGCAATTGGACATTCTGAGCGCTAAGAGGCCTCTATTGGGAAAAATAATATCTTCAAATAAAAACTACACAGAAGCATTGTGTGAAACTTATTTCTGATATGTTCATTAAGCTAACAGAGTTAAACCATACTTTTGATTGCGCAGTTCTGAACACTCTTTCTGTAGAAAATGCAAGTGGACATTCGGAGCGCTAAGAGGGTAATAGTGGAAAAAGGAATATATTCAAATATAAACTACACAGTAGCATTCTGTGAAAATTCTTTCTGTTCTGTGCATTCAACTAACAGAGTTGAACCTTACTTTTGATTGAGCCGTTCTGAAACACTCTTTCTGTAGAAACTGCAATTGGACATGCTAAGCGCTAAGAGGCCTACATTGGGAAAAAGAATATCTTCAAATAAAAACTACACAGATGCATTCTGTGAAACTTATTTCTGATCTGTAAATTCAGTTAACAGAGATAAAACATATTTTTGATTGAGCAGTTATGAAACACTCTTTTTGTAGAAAATACAAGTGGAGATTCGGAGCGCTAAGAGGGTAATAGTGGAAAAAGGAATGTCTTCAAATATAAACTACACGGAATCATTCGGTGAAACTTCTTTCTGATCTGTGCATTCAGCTAACAGAGTTGAACCATACTTTTGATTGAGCAGATCTGAACACTCTTTCTGTAGAAAATGCAACTGGACATTTGGAGCGCTAAGAGAGTAGTAGTGGAAAAAGGAATATATTCAAATATAAACTACACAGAAGCATTCTGTGAAACTTCTTTCTGATCTGAGCATTCAGCTAACAGAGTTAAACCATACTTTTGATTGAGCAGTTTTGAAACACTCTGTCTGTAGAAAATGCAACTGGACATTCGTAGCGCTAAGTGGGTAATAGTGGAAAAAAGAATACGTTCAAATATAAACTACACAGAAGCATTGCATGAAACTTCTTTCTGTTCTGTGCATTCAACTAACAGAGTTGAACCTTACTTTTGATTGAGCCTTTCTGAAACACTCTTTCTGTAGAAAATGCAATTGGACATTCTGAGAGCTAAGAGGCCTATATTGGGAAAAATAATATCTTCAAATTAAAACTACACAGAAGCATTGTGTGAAACTTATTTCTGATATGTTCATTAAGCTAACAGAGTTAAACCATACTTTTGATTCCGCAGTTCTGAACACTCTTTCTGTAGAAAATGCAAGTGGACATTCGGAGCGCTACGAGGGTAATAGTGGAAAAAGGAATATATTCAAATATAAACTACACAGTAGCATTCTGTGAAAATTCTATCTGTTCTGTGCATTCAACTAACAGAGTTGAACCTTACTTTTGATTGAGCCGTTCTGAAACACTCTTTCTGTAGAAACTGCAATTGGACATGCTAAGCGCTAAGAGGCATACATTGGGAAAAATAATATCTTCAAATAAAAACTACACAGATGCATTCTGTGAAACTTATTTCTGATCTGTAAATTTAGTTAAAAGAGATAAAACATATTTTTGATTGAGCAGTTATGAAACACTCTTTTTGTAGAAAATGCAAGTGGAGATTCGGAGCGCTAAGAGGGTAATAGTGGAAAAAGGAATGTCTTCAAATATAAACTACACAGAATCATTCGGTGAAACTTCTTTCTGATCTGTGCATTCAGCTAACAGAGTTAAACCTTAGTTTTGATTGAGCAGATCAGAACACTCTTTCTGTAGAAAATGCAACTGGACATTTGGAGCGCTAAGAGCGTAGTAGTGGAAAAAGGAATATATTCAAATATAAACAACACAGAAGCATTCTGTGAAACTTCTTTCTGATCTGAGCATTCAGCTAACAGAGTTAAACCATACTGTTGATTGAGCAGTTTTGAAACACTCTGTCTGTAGAAAATGCAACTGGACATTCGTAGCGCTAAGTGGGTATAGTGGATAAAAGAATATGTTCAAATATAAACTACACAGAAGCATTGTATGAAACTTCTTTCTGTTCTGTGCATTCAAATAACAGAGTTGAACCTTACTTTTGATTCAGCCGTTCTGAAACACTCTTTCTGTAGAAACTGCAATTGGACATTCTGAGCGCTAGGAGGCCTATATTGGGAAAAAGAATGTCTACAAATAAAAACTACACAGAAGAATTGTGTGAAACTTCTTTCTGTTCAGTTTGTTCAACTAAAAGAGTTGAACCTTAGTTTTGATTGAGCCGTTCTGAAACACTCTTTCTGTAGAAAATGCAAGTGGAGATTCGGAGCGCTAAGAGGGTAATAGTGGAAAAAGGAATGTCTCCAAATATAAACTACACAGAATCATTCTGTGAAACTTCTCTCTGATCTGTGCATTCAGCTAACAGAGTTAAGCCATACTTTTGATTGAGCAGATCTGAACACTCTTTCTGTAGAAAATGCAACTGGACATTTGGAGCGCTAAGAGAGTACTAGTGGAAAAAGTAATATATTCAAATATAAACTACACAGAAGCATTCTGTGAAACTTCTTTCTGATCTGAGCATTCAGCTAACAGAGTTAAACTATACTTTTGATTGAGCAGTTTTGAAACACTTTGTCTGTAGAAAATGTAACTGGACATTCGTAGCACTAAGTGGGTAATAGTGGAAAAAAGAATATGTTCAAATATAAACTACACAGAAGCATTGTATGAAACTTCTTTCT
Source organism: Symphalangus syndactylus (assembly GCF_028878055.3). Lineage (NCBI taxonomy): Eukaryota > Metazoa > Chordata > Mammalia > Primates > Hylobatidae > Symphalangus > Symphalangus syndactylus. The sequence continues at coordinate 154,673,536 of NC_072425.2, forward strand.
GTTCTGTGCATTCAACTAACAGAGTTGAACCTTACTTTTGATTGAGCCTTTCTGAAACACTCTTTCTGTAGAAACTGCAATTGGACATTCTGAGCGCTAAGAGGCCTCTATTGGGAAAAATAATATCTTCAAATAAAAACTACACAGAAACATTGTGTGAAACTTATTTCTGATATGTTCATTAAGCTAACAGAGTTAAACCATAGTTTTGATTGAGCAGATCAGAACACTCTTTCTGTAGAAAATGCAACTGGACATTTGGAGCGCTAAGAGCGTACTAGTGGAAAAAGGAATATATTCAAATATAAACTACACAGTAGCATTCTGTGAAAATTCTTTCTGTTCTGTGCATTCAACTAACAGAGTTGAACCTTACTTTTGATTCAGCCGTTCTGAAACACTCTTTCTGTAGAAACTGCAATTGGGCATGCTAAGCGCTAAGAGGCCTACATTGGGAAAAAGAATATCTTCAAATAAAAACTACGCAGATGCATTCTGTGAAACTTATTTCTGATCTGTAAATTCAGTTAACAGAGATAAAACATATTTTTGATTGAGCAGTTATGAAACACTCTTTTTGTAGAAAATGCAAGTGTAGATTCGGAGCGCTAAGTGGGTAATAGTGGAAAAAGGAATGTCTTCAAATATAAACAACACAGAAGCATTCTGTGAAACTCCTTTCTGATCTGAGCATTCAGATAACAGAGTTAAACCATACTTTTGATTGAGCAGTTTTGAAACACTCTGTCTGTAGATAATGCAACTGGACATTCGTAGCGCTAAGTGGGTATAGTGGAAAAAAGAATATGTTCAAATATAAACTACACAGAAGCATTGTATGAAACTTCTTTCTGTTCTGTGCATTCAACTAACACAGTTGAACCTTACTTTTGATTGAGCCGTTCTGAAACACTCTTTCTGTAGAAACTGCAATTGGACATTCTGAGCGCTAGGAGGCCTATATTGGGAAAAAGAATGTCTACAAATAAAAACTACACAGAAGAATTGTGTGAAACTTCTTTCTGTTCTGTTTGTTCAACTAAAAGAGTTGAACCTTACTTTTGATTGAGACGTTCTGAAACACTCTTTCTGTAGAAAATGCAAGTGGAGATTCGTAGCGCTAAGAGGGTAATAGTGGAAAAAGGAATGTCTCCAAATATAAACTACACAGAATCATTCTGTGAAACTTCTTTCTGATCTGTGCATTCAGCTAACAGAGTTAAACCATACTTTTGATTGAGCAGATCTGAACACTCTTTCTGTAGAAAATGCAACTGGACATTTGGAGCGCTAAGAGAGTACTAGTGGAAAAAGGAATATATTCAAATATAAACTACACAGAAGCATTCTGTGAAACTTCTTTCTGATCTGAGCATTCAGCTAACAGAGTTAAACTATACTTTTTATTGAGCAGTTTTGAAACACTCTGTCTGTAGAAAATGCAACTGGACATTCGTAGCGCTAAGTGGGTAATAGTGGAAAAAAGAATATGTTCAAATATAAACTACACAGAAGCATTGTATGAAACTTCTTTCTGTTCTGTGCATTCAACTAACAGAGTTGAACCTTACTTTTGATTGAGCCTTTCTGAAACACTCTTTCTGTAGAAACTGCAATTGGACATTCAGAGCGCTAAGAGGCCTCTATTGGGAAAAATAATATCTTCAAATAAAAACTACACAGAAGCATTGTGTGAAACTTATTTCTGATATGTTCATTAAGCTAACAGAGTTAAACCATACTTTTGATTGCGCAGTTCTGAACACTCTTTCTGTAGAAAATGCAAGTGGACATTCGGAGCGCTAAGAGGTTAATAGTGGAAAAAGGAATATATTCAAATATAAACTACACAGTAGCATTCTGTGAAAATTCTTTCTGTTCTGTGCATTCAACTAACAGAGTTGAAACTTACTTTTGATTGAGCCGTTCTGAAACACTCTTTCTGTAGAAACTGCAATTGGACATGCTAAGCGCTAAGAGGCCTACATTGGGAAAAAGAATATCTTCAAATAAAAACTACACAGATGCATTCTGTGAAACTTATTTCTGATCTGTAAATTCAGTTAACAGAGATAAAACATATTTTTGATTGAGCAGTTATGAAACACTCTTTTTGTAGAAAATGCAAGTGGAGATTCGGAGCGCTAAGAGGGTAATAGTGGAAAAAGGAATGTCTTCAAATATAAACTACACAGAATAATTCGGTGAAACTTCTTTCTGATCTGTGCATTCAGCTAACAGAGTTAAACCATACTTTTGATTGAGCAGATCTGAACACTCTTTCTGTAGAAAATGCAACTGGACATTTGGAGCGCTAAGAGCGTAGTAGTGGAAAAAGGAATATATTCAAATATAAACTACACAGAAGCATTCTGTGAGACTTCTTTCTGATCTGAGCATTCAGCTAACAGAGTTAAACCATACTTTTGATTGAGCAGTTTTGAAACACTCTGTCTGTAGAAAATGCAACTGGACATTCGTAGCGTTAAGTGGGTAATAGTGGAAAAAAGAATATGTTCAAATATAAACTACACAGAAGCATTGTATGAAACTTCTTTCTGTTCTGTGCATTCAACTAACAGAGTTGAACCTTACTTTTGATTGAGCCGTTCTGAAACACTCTTTCTGTAGAAACTGCAATTGCACATTCTGATCGCTAGGAGGCCTATATTGGGAAAAAGAATGTCTACAAATAAAAACTACACAGAAGAATTGTGTGAAACTACTTTCTGTTCTGTTTGTTCAACTAAAAGAGTTGAACATTAGTTTTGATTGAGCTGTTCTGAAACACTCTTTCTGTAGAAAATGCAAGTGGAGATTCGGAGCGCTAAGAGGGTAATAGTGGAAAAAGGAATGTCTCCAAATATAAACTACACAGAATCATTCTGTGAAACTTCTTTCTGATCTGTGCATTCAGCTAACAGAGTTAAACCATACTTTTGATTGAGCAGATCTGAACACTCTTTCTGTAGAAAATGCAACTGGACATTTGGAGCGCTAAGAGACTACTAGTGAAAAAAGGAATATATTCAATTATAAACTACACAGAAGCATTCTGTGAAACTTCTTTCTGATCTGAGCATTCAGCTAACAGAGTTAAACCATACTTTTGATTGAGGAGTTTGAAATACTCTGTCTGTAGAAAATGCAACCGGACATTCGTAGCGCTAAGTGGGTATTAGTGGAAAAAAGAATATGTTCAAATACAAACTACACAGAAGCATTGTATGAAACTTCTTTCTGTTCTGTGCATTCAACTAACAGAGTTGAACCTTACTTTTGATTGAGCCTTTCTGAAACACTCTTTCTGTAGAAACTGCAATTGGACATTCTGAGCGCTAAGAGGCCTCTATTGGGAAAAATAATATCTTCAAATAAAAACTACACAGAAGCATTGTGTGAAACTTATTTCTGATATGTTCATTAAGCTAACAGAATTAAACCATACTTTTGATTGCGCAGTTCTGAACACTCTTTCTGTAGAAAATGCAAGTGGACATTCGGAGCGCTAAGAGGGTAATAGTGGAAAAAGGAATATATTCAAATATAAACTACACAGTAGCATTCTGTGAAAACTCTTACTGTTCTGTGCATTCAGCTAACAGAGTTGAACCTTACTTTTGATTGAGCCGTTCTGAAACACTCTTTCTGTAGAAACTGCAATTGGACATGCTAAGCGCTAAGAGGCCTACATTGGGAAAAAGAATATCTTCAAATAAAAACTACACAGATGCATTCTGTGAAACTTATTTCTGATCTGTAAATTCAGTTAACAGAGATAAAACATATTTTTGATTGAGCAGTTATGAAACACTCTTTTTGTAGAAAATGCAAGTGGAGATTCGGAGCGCTAAGTGGGTAATAGTGGAAAAAGGAATGTCTTCAAATATAAACTACACAGAATCATTCGGTGAAACTTCTTTCTGATCTGTGCATTCAGCTAACAGAGTTAAACCATACTTTTGATTGAGCAGATCTGAACACTCTTTCTGTAGAAAATGCAACTGGACATTTGGAGCGCTAAGAGCGTAGTAGTGGAAAAAGGAATATATTGAAATATAAACTACACAGAGGCATTCTGTGAAACTTCTTTCTGATCTGAGCATTCAGCTAACAGAGTTAAACCATACCTTTGATTGAGCAGTTTTGAAACACTCTGTGTGTAGAAAATGCAACTGGACATTCGTAGCGCTAAGTGGGTAATAGTGGAAAAAAGAAAATGTTCAAATATAAACTACACAGAAGCATTGTATGAAACTTCTTTCTGTTCCGTGCATTCAACTAACAGAGTTGAACCTTACTTTTGATTGAGCCGTTCTGAAACACTCTTTCTGTAGAAAGTGCAATTGGACATTCTGAGCACTAAGAGGCCTATATTGGGAAGAAGAATATCTACAAATAAAAACTACACAGAAGCATTCTGTGAAACTTCTTTCTGTTCTGTGCATTCAACTAAGAGAGTTGAACCTTACATTTGATTGAGCCGTTCTGAAACACTCTTTCTGTAGAAAATGCAATTGGACATTCTGAGCGCTAAGAGGCCTACATTGGGAAAAATAATATCTTCAAATAAAAACTACACAGAAGCATTGTGTGAAACTTATTTCTGATATGTTCATTAAGCTAACAGAGTTAAACCATACTTTTGATTGCGCAGTTCTGAACACTCTTTCTGTAGAAAATGCAAGTGGACATTCGGAGCGCTAAGAGGGTAATAGTGGAAAAAGGAATATATTCAAATATAAACTACACAGTAGCATTCTGTGAAAATTCTTTCTGTTCTGTGCATTCAACTAACAGAGTTGAACCTTACTTTTGATTCAGCCGTTCTGAAACACTCTTTCTGTAGAAACTGCAATTGGACATGCTAAGCGCTAAGAGGCCTACATTGGGAAAAAGAATATCTTCAAATAAAAACTACACAGATGCATTCTGTGAAACTTATTTCTGATCTGTAAATTCAGTTAACAGAGATAAAGCATATTTTTGATTGAGCAGTTATGAAACACTCTTTTTGTAGAAAATGCAAGTGGAGATTCGGAGCGCTAAGAGGGTAATAGTGGAAAAAGGAATGTCTTCAAATATAAACTACACAGAATCATTCGGTGAAACTTCTTTCTGATCTGTGCATTCAGCTATCAGAGTTAAACCATACTTTTGATTGAGCAGATCTGAACACTCTTTCTGTAGAAAATGCAACTGGACATTTGGAGCGCTAAGAGCGTAGTAGTGGAAAAAGGAATATATTCAAATATAAACTACACAGAAGCATTCTGTGAAACTTCTTTCTGATCTGAGCATTCAGCTAACAGAGTTAAACCATACCTTTGATTGAGCAGTTTTGAAACACTCTGTGTGTAGAAAATGCAACTGGACATTCGTAGCGCTAAGTGGGTAATAGTGGAAAAAAGAAAATGTTCAAATATAAACTACACAGAAGCATTGTATGAAACTTCTTTCTGTTCCGTGCATTCAACTAACAGAGTTGAACCTTACTTTTGATTGAGCCGTTCTGAAACACTCTTTCTGTAGAAAGTGCAATTGGACATTCTGAGCACTAAGAGGCCTATATTGGGAAGAAGAATATCTACAAATAAAAACTACACAGAAGCATTCTGTGAAACTTCTTTCTGTTCTGTGCATTCAACTAAGAGAGTTGAACCTTACATTTGATTGAGCCGTTCTGAAACACTCTTTCTGTAGAAAATGCAATTGGACATTCTGAGCGCTAAGAGGCCTCTATTGGGAAAAATAATATCTTCAAATAAAAACTACACAGAAGCATTGTGTGAAACTTATTTCTGATATGTTCATTAAGCTAACAGAGTTAAACCATACTTTTGATTGCGCAGTTCTGAACACTCTTTCTGTAGAAAATGCAAGTGGACATTCGGAGCGCTAAGAGGGTAATAGTGGAAAAAGGAATATATTCAAATATAAACTACACAGTAGCATTCTGTGAAAATTCTTTCTGTTCTGTGCATTCAACTAACAGAGTTGAACCTTACTTTTGATTGAGCCGTTCTGAAACACTCTTTCTGTAGAAACTGCAATTGGACATGCTAAGCGCTAAGAGGCCTACATTGGGAAAAAGAATATCTTCAAATAAAAACTACACAGATGCATTCTGTGAAACTTATTTCTGATCTGTAAATTCAGTTAACAGAGATAAAACATATTTTTGATTGAGCAGTTATGAAACACTCTTTTTGTAGAAAATACAAGTGGAGATTCGGAGCGCTAAGAGGGTAATAGTGGAAAAAGGAATGTCTTCAAATATAAACTACACGGAATCATTCGGTGAAACTTCTTTCTGATCTGTGCATTCAGCTAACAGAGTTGAACCATACTTTTGATTGAGCAGATCTGAACACTCTTTCTGTAGAAAATGCAACTGGACATTTGGAGCGCTAAGAGAGTAGTAGTGGAAAAAGGAATATATTCAAATATAAACTACACAGAAGCATTCTGTGAAACTTCTTTCTGATCTGAGCATTCAGCTAACAGAGTTAAACCATACTTTTGATTGAGCAGTTTTGAAACACTCTGTCTGTAGAAAATGCAACTGGACATTCGTAGCGCTAAGTGGGTAATAGTGGAAAAAAGAATACGTTCAAATATAAACTACACAGAAGCATTGCATGAAACTTCTTTCTGTTCTGTGCATTCAACTAACAGAGTTGAACCTTACTTTTGATTGAGCCTTTCTGAAACACTCTTTCTGTAGAAAATGCAATTGGACATTCTGAGAGCTAAGAGGCCTATATTGGGAAAAATAATATCTTCAAATTAAAACTACACAGAAGCATTGTGTGAAACTTATTTCTGATATGTTCATTAAGCTAACAGAGTTAAACCATACTTTTGATTCCGCAGTTCTGAACACTCTTTCTGTAGAAAATGCAAGTGGACATTCGGAGCGCTACGAGGGTAATAGTGGAAAAAGGAATATATTCAAATATAAACTACACAGTAGCATTCTGTGAAAATTCTATCTGTTCTGTGCATTCAACTAACAGAGTTGAACCTTACTTTTGATTGAGCCGTTCTGAAACACTCTTTCTGTAGAAACTGCAATTGGACATGCTAAGCGCTAAGAGGCATACATTGGGAAAAATAATATCTTCAAATAAAAACTACACAGATGCATTCTGTGAAACTTATTTCTGATCTGTAAATTTAGTTAAAAGAGATAAAACATATTTTTGATTGAGCAGTTATGAAACACTCTTTTTGTAGAAAATGCAAGTGGAGATTCGGAGCGCTAAGAGGGTAATAGTGGAAAAAGGAATGTCTTCAAATATAAACTACACAGAATCATTCGGTGAAACTTCTTTCTGATCTGTGCATTCAGCTAACAGAGTTAAACCTTAGTTTTGATTGAGCAGATCAGAACACTCTTTCTGTAGAAAATGCAACTGGACATTTGGAGCGCTAAGAGCGTAGTAGTGGAAAAAGGAATATATTCAAATATAAACAACACAGAAGCATTCTGTGAAACTTCTTTCTGATCTGAGCATTCAGCTAACAGAGTTAAACCATACTGTTGATTGAGCAGTTTTGAAACACTCTGTCTGTAGAAAATGCAACTGGACATTCGTAGCGCTAAGTGGGTATAGTGGATAAAAGAATATGTTCAAATATAAACTACACAGAAGCATTGTATGAAACTTCTTTCTGTTCTGTGCATTCAAATAACAGAGTTGAACCTTACTTTTGATTCAGCCGTTCTGAAACACTCTTTCTGTAGAAACTGCAATTGGACATTCTGAGCGCTAGGAGGCCTATATTGGGAAAAAGAATGTCTACAAATAAAAACTACACAGAAGAATTGTGTGAAACTTCTTTCTGTTCAGTTTGTTCAACTAAAAGAGTTGAACCTTAGTTTTGATTGAGCCGTTCTGAAACACTCTTTCTGTAGAAAATGCAAGTGGAGATTCGGAGCGCTAAGAGGGTAATAGTGGAAAAAGGAATGTCTCCAAATATAAACTACACAGAATCATTCTGTGAAACTTCTCTCTGATCTGTGCATTCAGCTAACAGAGTTAAGCCATACTTTTGATTGAGCAGATCTGAACACTCTTTCTGTAGAAAATGCAACTGGACATTTGGAGCGCTAAGAGAGTACTAGTGGAAAAAGTAATATATTCAAATATAAACTACACAGAAGCATTCTGTGAAACTTCTTTCTGATCTGAGCATTCAGCTAACAGAGTTAAACTATACTTTTGATTGAGCAGTTTTGAAACACTTTGTCTGTAGAAAATGTAACTGGACATTCGTAGCACTAAGTGGGTAATAGTGGAAAAAAGAATATGTTCAAATATAAACTACACAGAAGCATTGTATGAAACTTCTTTCTGTTCTGTGCATTCAACTAACAGAGTTGAACCTTACTTTTGATTGAGCCTTTCTGAAACACTCTTTCTGTAGAAACTGCAATTGGACATTCTGAGCGCTAAGAGGCCTCTATTGGGAAAAATAATATCTTCAAATAAAAACTACACAGAAACATTGTGTGAAACTTATTTCTGATATGTTCATTAAGCTAACAGAGTTAAACCATAGTTTTGATTGAGCAGATCAGAACACTCTTTCTGTAGAAAATGCAACTGGACATTTGGAGCGCTAAGAGCGTACTAGTGGAAAAAGGAATATATTCAAATATAAACTACACAGTAGCATTCTGTGAAAATTCTTTCTGTTCTGTGCATTCAACTAACAGAGTTGAACCTTACTTTTGATTCAGCCGTTCTGAAACACTCTTTCTGTAGAAACTGCAATTGGGCATGCTAAGCGCTAAGAGGCCTACATTGGGAAAAAGAATATCTTCAAATAAAAACTACGCAGATGCATTCTGTGAAACTTATTTCTGATCTGTAAATTCAGTTAACAGAGATAAAACATATTTTTGATTGAGCAGTTATGAAACACTCTTTTTGTAGAAAATGCAAGTGTAGATTCGGAGCGCTAAGTGGGTAATAGTGGAAAAAGGAATGTCTTCAAATATAAACAACACAGAAGCATTCTGTGAAACTCCTTTCTGATCTGAGCATTCAGATAACAGAGTTAAACCATACTTTTGATTGAGCAGTTTTGAAACACTCTGTCTGTAGATAATGCAACTGGACATTCGTAGCGCTAAGTGGGTATAGTGGAAAAAAGAATATGTTCAAATATAAACTACACAGAAGCATTGTATGAAACTTCTTTCTGTTCTGTGCATTCAACTAACACAGTTGAACCTTACTTTTGATTGAGCCGTTCTGAAACACTCTTTCTGTAGAAACTGCAATTGGACATTCTGAGCGCTAGGAGGCCTATATTGGGAAAAAGAATGTCTACAAATAAAAACTACACAGAAGAATTGTGTGAAACTTCTTTCTGTTCTGTTTGTTCAACTAAAAGAGTTGAACCTTACTTTTGATTGAGACGTTCTGAAACACTCTTTCTGTAGAAAATGCAAGTGGAGATTCGTAGCGCTAAGAGGGTAATAGTGGAAAAAGGAATGTCTCCAAATATAAACTACACAGAATCATTCTGTGAAACTTCTTTCTGATCTGTGCATTCAGCTAACAGAGTTAAACCATACTTTTGATTGAGCAGATCTGAACACTCTTTCTGTAGAAAATGCAACTGGACATTTGGAGCGCTAAGAGAGTACTAGTGGAAAAAGGAATATATTCAAATATAAACTACACAGAAGCATTCTGTGAAACTTCTTTCTGATCTGAGCATTCAGCTAACAGAGTTAAACTATACTTTTTATTGAGCAGTTTTGAAACACTCTGTCTGTAGAAAATGCAACTGGACATTCGTAGCGCTAAGTGGGTAATAGTGGAAAAAAGAATATGTTCAAATATAAACTACACAGAAGCATTGTATGAAACTTCTTTCTGTTCTGTGCATTCAACTAACAGAGTTGAACCTTACTTTTGATTGAGCCTTTCTGAAACACTCTTTCTGTAGAAACTGCAATTGGACATTCAGAGCGCTAAGAGGCCTCTATTGGGAAAAATAATATCTTCAAATAAAAACTACACAGAAGCATTGTGTGAAACTTATTTCTGATATGTTCATTAAGCTAACAGAGTTAAACCATACTTTTGATTGCGCAGTTCTGAACACTCTTTCTGTAGAAAATGCAAGTGGACATTCGGAGCGCTAAGAGGTTAATAGTGGAAAAAGGAATATATTCAAATATAAACTACACAGTAGCATTCTGTGAAAATTCTTTCTGTTCTGTGCATTCAACTAACAGAGTTGAAACTTACTTTTGATTGAGCCGTTCTGAAACACTCTTTCTGTAGAAACTGCAATTGGACATGCTAAGCGCTAAGAGGCCTACATTGGGAAAAAGAATATCTTCAAATAAAAACTACACAGATGCATTCTGTGAAACTTATTTCTGATCTGTAAATTCAGTTAACAGAGATAAAACATATTTTTGATTGAGCAGTTATGAAACACTCTTTTTGTAGAAAATGCAAGTGGAGATTCGGAGCGCTAAGAGGGTAATAGTGGAAAAAGGAATGTCTTCAAATATAAACTACACAGAATAATTCGGTGAAACTTCTTTCTGATCTGTGCATTCAGCTAACAGAGTTAAACCATACTTTTGATTGAGCAGATCTGAACACTCTTTCTGTAGAAAATGCAACTGGACATTTGGAGCGCTAAGAGCGTAGTAGTGGAAAAAGGAATATATTCAAATATAAACTACACAGAAGCATTCTGTGAGACTTCTTTCTGATCTGAGCATTCAGCTAACAGAGTTAAACCATACTTTTGATTGAGCAGTTTTGAAACACTCTGTCTGTAGAAAATGCAACTGGACATTCGTAGCGTTAAGTGGGTAATAGTGGAAAAAAGAATATGTTCAAATATAAACTACACAGAAGCATTGTATGAAACTTCTTTCTGTTCTGTGCATTCAACTAACAGAGTTGAACCTTACTTTTGATTGAGCCGTTCTGAAACACTCTTTCTGTAGAAACTGCAATTGCACATTCTGATCGCTAGGAGGCCTATATTGGGAAAAAGAATGTCTACAAATAAAAACTACACAGAAGAATTGTGTGAAACTACTTTCTGTTCTGTTTGTTCAACTAAAAGAGTTGAACATTAGTTTTGATTGAGCTGTTCTGAAACACTCTTTCTGTAGAAAATGCAAGTGGAGATTCGGAGCGCTAAGAGGGTAATAGTGGAAAAAGGAATGTCTCCAAATATAAACTACACAGAATCATTCTGTGAAACTTCTTTCTGATCTGTGCATTCAGCTAACAGAGTTAAACCATACTTTTGATTGAGCAGATCTGAACACTCTTTCTGTAGAAAATGCAACTGGACATTTGGAGCGCTAAGAGACTACTAGTGAAAAAAGGAATATATTCAATTATAAACTACACAGAAGCATTCTGTGAAACTTCTTTCTGATCTGAGCATTCAGCTAACAGAGTTAAACCATACTTTTGATTGAGGAGTTTGAAATACTCTGTCTGTAGAAAATGCAACCGGACATTCGTAGCGCTAAGTGGGTATTAGTGGAAAAAAGAATATGTTCAAATACAAACTACACAGAAGCATTGTATGAAACTTCTTTCTGTTCTGTGCATTCAACTAACAGAGTTGAACCTTACTTTTGATTGAGCCTTTCTGAAACACTCTTTCTGTAGAAACTGCAATTGGACATTCTGAGCGCTAAGAGGCCTCTATTGGGAAAAATAATATCTTCAAATAAAAACTACACAGAAGCATTGTGTGAAACTTATTTCTGATATGTTCATTAAGCTAACAGAATTAAACCATACTTTTGATTGCGCAGTTCTGAACACTCTTTCTGTAGAAAATGCAAGTGGACATTCGGAGCGCTAAGAGGGTAATAGTGGAAAAAGGAATATATTCAAATATAAACTACACAGTAGCATTCTGTGAAAACTCTTACTGTTCTGTGCATTCAGCTAACAGAGTTGAACCTTACTTTTGATTGAGCCGTTCTGAAACACTCTTTCTGTAGAAACTGCAATTGGACATGCTAAGCGCTAAGAGGCCTACATTGGGAAAAAGAATATCTTCAAATAAAAACTACACAGATGCATTCTGTGAAACTTATTTCTGATCTGTAAATTCAGTTAACAGAGATAAAACATATTTTTGATTGAGCAGTTATGAAACACTCTTTTTGTAGAAAATGCAAGTGGAGATTCGGAGCGCTAAGTGGGTAATAGTGGAAAAAGGAATGTCTTCAAATATAAACTACACAGAATCATTCGGTGAAACTTCTTTCTGATCTGTGCATTCAGCTAACAGAGTTAAACCATACTTTTGATTGAGCAGATCTGAACACTCTTTCTGTAGAAAATGCAACTGGACATTTGGAGCGCTAAGAGCGTAGTAGTGGAAAAAGGAATATATTGAAATATAAACTACACAGAAGCATTCTGTGAGACTTCTTTCTGATCTGAGCATTCAGCTAACAGAGTTAAACCATACTTTTGATTGAGCAGTTTTGAAACACTCTGTCTGTAGAAAATGCAACTGGACATTCGTAGCGTTAAGTGGGTAATAGTGGAAAAAAGAATATGTTCAAATATAAACTACACAGAAGCATTGTATGAAACTTCTTTCTGTTCTGTGCATTCAACTAACAGAGTTGAACCTTACTTTTGATTGAGCCGTTCTGAAACACTCTTTCTGTAGAAAATGCAATTGCACATTCTGATCGCTAGGAGGCCTATATTGGGAAAAAGAATGTCTACAAATAAAAACTACACAGAAGAATTGTGTGAAACTACTTTCTGTTCTGTTTGTTCAACTAAAAGAGTTGAACATTAGTTTTGATTGAGCTGTTCTGAAACACTCTTTCTGTAGAAAATGCAAGTGGAGATTCGGAGCGCTAAGAGGGTAATAGTGGAAAAAGGAATGTCTCCAAATATAAACTACACAGAATCATTCTGTGAAACTTCTTTCTGATCTGTGCATTCAGCTAACAGAGTTAAACCATACTTTTGATTGAGCAGATCTGAACACTCTTTCTGTAGAAAATGCAACTGGACATTTGGAGCGCTAAGAGACTACTAGTGAAAAAAGGAATATATTCAATTATAAACTACACAGAAGCATTCTGTGAAACTTCTTTCTGATCTGAGCATTCAGCTAACAGAGTTAAACCATACTTTTGATTGAGGAGTTTTGAAATACTCTGTCTGTAGAAAATGCAACCGGACATTCGTAGCGCTAAGTGGGTATTAGTGGAAAAAAGAATATGTTCAAATACAAACTACACAGAATCATTGTATGAAACTTCTTTCTGTTCTGTGCATTCAACTAACAGAGTTGAACCTTACTTTTGATTGAGCCTTTCTGAAACACTCTTTCTGTAGAAACTGCAATTGGACATTCTGAGCGCTAAGAGGCCTCTATTGGGAAAATTAATATCTTCAAGTAAAAACTACACAGAAGCATTGTGTGAAACTTATTTCTGATATGTTCATTAAGCTAACAGAGTTAAACCATACTTTTGATTGCGCAGTTCTGAACACTCTTTCTGTAGAAAATGCAAGTGGACATTCGGAGCGCTAAGAGGGTAATAGTGGAAAAAGGAATATATTCAAATATAAACTACACAGTAGCATTCTGTGAAAACACTTACTGTTCTGTGCATTCAGCTAACAGAGTTGAACCTTAATTTTGATTGAGCCGTTCTGAAACACTCTTTCTGTAGAAACTGCAATTGGACATGCTAAGCGCTAAGAGGCCTACATTGGGAAAAAGAATATCTTCAAATAAAAACTACACAGATGCATTCTGTGAAACTTATTCTGATCTGTAAATTCAGTTAACAGAGATAAAACATATTTTTGATTGAGCAGTTATGAAACACTCTTTTTGTAGAAAATGCAAGTGGAGATTCGGAGCGCTAAGAGGGTAATTGTGGAAAAAGGAATGTCTTCAAATATAAACTACACAGAAACATTCGGTGAAACTTCTTTCTGATCTGTGCATTCAGCTAACAGAGTTAAACCATACTTTTGATTGAGCAGATCTGAACACTCTTTCTGTAGAAAATGCAACTGGACATTTGGAGCGCTAAGAGCGTAGTAGTGGAAAAAGGAATATATTCAAATATAAACTACACAGAAGCATTCTGTGAAACTTCTTTCTGATCTGAACATTCAGCTAACAGAGTTAAACCATACATTTGATTGAGCAGTTTTGAAACACTCTGTCTGTAGAAAATGCAACTGGACATTCGTAGCGCTAAGTGGGTAATAGTGGAAAAAAGAATATGTTCAAATATAAACTACACAGAAGCATTGTATGAAACTTCTATCTGTTCTGTGCATTCAACTAACAGAGTTGAACCTTACTTTTGATTGAGCCGTTCTGAAACACTCTTTCTGTAGAAACTGCAATTGGACATTCTGAGCGCTAGGAGGCCTATATTGGGAAAAAGAATGTATACAAATAAAAACTACAGAGAAGAATTGTGTGAAACTTCTTTCTGTTATGTTTGTTCAACTAAAAGAGTTGAACCTTAGTTTTGATGGAGCCGTTCTGAAACACTCTTTCTGTAGAAAATGCAAGTGGAGATTCGGAGCGCTAAGAGGGTAATAGTGGAAAAAGGAATGTCTCCAAATATAAACTACACAGAATTATTCTGTGAAACTTCTTTCTGATCTGTGCATTCAGCTAAGAGATTTAAACCATACTTTTGATTGAGCAGATCTGAACTCTCTTTCTGTAGAAAATGCAACTGGACATTTGGAGCGCTAAGAGAGTAGTAGTAGAAAAAGAAATATATTCAAATATAAACTACACAGAAACATTCTGTGAAACTTCTTTCTGATCTGAGCATTCAGCTAACAGAGTTAAACCATACTTTTGATTGAGCAGTTTTGAAACACTCTGTCTGTAGAAAATGCAACTGGACATTCGTAGCGCTAAGTGGGTAATAGTGGAGAAAATAATATGTTCAAATATAAACTACACAGAAGCATTGTATGAAACTTCTTTCTGTTCTGTGCATTCAACTAACAGAGTTGAACCTTACTTTTGATTGAGCCTTTCTGAAACACTCTTTCTGTAGAAACTGCAATTGGTCATTCTGAGTGCTAAGAGGCCTCTATTGGGAAAATTAATATCTTCAAGTAAAAACTACACAGAAGCATTGTGTGAAACTTATTTCTGATATGTTCATTAAGCTAACAGAGTTAAACCATACTTTTGATTGCGCAGTTCTGAACACTCTTTCTGTAGAAAATGCAAGTGGACATTCGGAGCGCTAAGAGGGTAATAGTGGAAAAAGGAATATATTCAAATATAAACTACACAGAAGCATTCTGTGAAAACTCTTACTGTTCTGTGCATTCAGCTAACAGAGTTGAACCTTACTTTTGATTGAGCCATTCTGAAACACTCTTTCTGTAGAAACTGCAATTGGACATGCTAAGCGCTAAGAGGCCTACATTGGGAAAAAGAATATCTTCAAATAAAAACTACACCGATGCATTCTGTGAAACTTATTTCTGATCTGTAAATTCAGTTAACAGAGATAAAACATATTTTTGATTGAGCAGTTATGAAACACTCTTTTTGTAGAAAATGCAAGTGGAGATTCGGAGCTCTAAGAGGGTAATTGTGGAAAAGGGAATGTCTTCAAATATAAACTACACAGAATAATTCGGTGAAACTCCTTTCTGATCTGTGCATTCAGCTAACAGAGTTAAACCATACTTTTGATAGAGCAGATCTGAACACTCTTTCTGTAGAAAATGCAACTGGACATTTGGAGCGCTAAGAGCGTAGTAGTGGAAAAAGGAATATATTCAAATATAAACTACACAGAAGCATTCTGTGAAACTTCTTTCTGATCTGAGCATTCAGCTAACAGAGTTAAACCATACTTTTGATTGAGCAGTTTTGAAACACTCTGTCTGTAGAAAATGCAACTGGACATTCGTAGCGCTAAGTGGGTAATAGTGGAAAAAAGAATATGTTCAAATATAAACTACACAGAAGCATTCTGTGAAACTTCTTGCTGTTCTGTGCATTCAACTAACAGAGTTGAACCTTACTTTTGATTGAGCCGTTCTGAAACACTCTTTCTGTAGAAACTGCAATTGGACATTCTGAGCGCTAGGAGGCCTATATTGGGAAAAAGAATGTATACAAATAAAAACTACAGAGAAGAATTGTGTGAAACTTCTTTCTGTTCTGTTTGTTCAACTAAAAGAGTTGAACCTTAGTTTTGATTGAGCCGTTCTGAAACACTCTTTCTGTAGTAAATGCAAGTGGAAATTCGGAGCGCTAAGAGGGTAATAGTGGAAAAAGGAATGTCTCCAAATATAAACTACACAGAATTATTCTGTGAAACTTCTTTCTGATCTGTGCATTCAGCTAACAGAGTTAAACCATACTTTTGATTGAGCAGATCTGAACTCTCTTTCTGTAGAAAATGCAACTGGACATTTGGAGCGCTAAGAGAGTAGTAGTGGAAAAAGAAATATATTCAAATATAAACTACACAGAAACATTCTGTGAAACTTCTTTCTGATCTGAGCATTCAGCTAACAGAGTTAAACCATACTTTTGATTGAGCAGTTTTGAAACACTCTGTCTGTAGAAAATGCAACTGGACATTCGTAGCGCTAAGTGGGTAATAGTGGAGAAAATAATATGTTCAAATATAAACTACACAGAAGCATTGTATGAAACTACTTTCTGTTCTGTGCATTCAACTAACAGAGTTGAACCTTACTTTTGATTTAGCCTTTCTGAAACACTCTTTCTGTAGAAACTGCAATTGGACATTCTGAGTGCTAAGAGGCCTCTATTGGGAAAATTAATATCTTCAAGTAAAAACTACACAGAAGCATTGTGTGAAACTTATTTCTGATATGTTCATTAAGCTAACAGAGTTAAACCATACTTTTGATTGCGCAGTTCTGAACACTCTTTCTGTAGAAAATGCAAGTGGACATTCGGAGCGCTAAGAGGGTAATAGTGGAAAAAGGAATATATTCAAATATAAACTACACAGTAGCATTCTGTGAAAACACTTACTGTTCTGTGCATTCAGCTAACAGAGTTGAACCTTACTTTTGATTGAGCCGTTCTGAAACACTCTTTCTGTAGAAACTGCAATTGGACATGCTAAGCGCTGAGAGGCCTACATTGGGAAAAAGAATATCTTCAAATAAAAACTACACAGATGCATTCTGTGAAACTTATTTCTGATCTGTAAATTCAGTTAACAGAGATAAAACATATTTTTGATTGAGCAGTTATGAAACACTCTTTTTGTAGAAAATGCAAGTGGAGATTCGGAGCGCTAAGAGGGTAATTGTGGAAAAGGGAATGTCTTCATATATAAACTACACAGAATCATTCGGTGAAACTTCTTTCTGATCTGTGCATTCAGCTAACAGTGTTAAACCATACTTTTGATTGAGCAGATCTGAACACTCTTTCTGTAGAAAATGCAACTGGACATTTGGAGCGCTAAGAGCGTAGTAGTGGAAAAAGGAATATATTCAAATATAAACTACACAGAAGCATTCTGTGAAACTTCTTTCTGATCTGAGCATTCAGCTAACAGAGTTAAACCATACTTTTGATTGAGCAGTTTTGAAACACTCTGTCTGTAGAAAATGCAACTGGACATTCGTAGCGCTAAGTGGGTAATAGTGGAAAAAAGAATATGTTCAAATATAAACTACACAGAAGCATTCTGGAAAATTCTTGCTGTTCTGTGCATTCAACTAACAGAGTTGAACCTTACTTTTGATTGAGCCGTTCTGAAACACTCTTTCTGTAGAAACTGCAATTGGACATTCTGAGCGCTAAGAGGCCTATATTGGGAAAAAGAATGTCTACAAATAAAAACTACACAGAAGAATTGTGTGAAACTTCTTTCTGTTCTGTTTGTTCCACTAAAAGTGTTGAACCTTAGTTTTGATTGAGCCGTTCTGAAACACTCTTTCTGTAGAAAATGCAACCGGAGATTCGGAGCGCTAAGAGGCTAATAGTGGAAAAAGGAATGTCTCCAAATATAAACTACACAGAATCATTCTGTGAAACTTCTTTCTGATCTGTGCATTCAGCTAACAGAGTTAAACCATACTTTTGATTCAGCAGATCTGAACACTCTTTCTGTAGAAAATGCAACTGGACATTTGGAGCGCTAAGAGAGTAGTAGTGGAAAAAGGAATATATTCAAATATAAACTACACAGAAGCATTCTGTGAAACTTCTTTCTGATCTGAGCATTCAGCTAACAGAATTAAACCATACATTTGATTGAGCAGTTTTGAAACACTCTGTCTGCAGAAAATGCAACTGGACATTCGTAGCGCTAAGTGGGTAATAGTGGAGAAAAGAATATGTTCAAATATAAACTAAACAGAAGCATTGTATGAAACTTCTTTCTGTTCTGTGCATTCAACTAACAGAGTTGAACCTTACTTTTGATTGAGCCTTTCTGAAACACTCTTTCTGTAGAAACTGCAATTGGACATTCTGAGCGTTAAGAGGCCTCTATTGGGAAAATTAATATCTTCAAATAAAAACTACACAGAAGCATTGTGTGAAACTTATTTCTGATATGTTCATTAAGCTAACAGAGTTAAAGCATACTTTTGATTGCTCAGTTCTGAACACTCTTTCTGTAGAAAATGCAAGTGGATATTCGGAGCGCTAAGAGGGTAATAGTGGAAAAAGGAATATATTCAAATATAAACTACACAGTAGCATTCTGTGAAAACTCTTACTGTTCTGTGCATTCAGCTAACAGAGTTGAACCTTACTTTTGATTGAGCCGTTCTGAAACACTCTTTCTGTAGAAACTGCAATTGGACATGCTAAGCGCTTAGAGGCCTACATTGGGAAAAAGAATATCTTCAAATAAAAACTACACAGATGCATTCTGTGAAACTTATTTCTGATCTGTAAATTCAGTTAACGGAGATAAAACATATTTTTGATTGAGCAGTTATGAAACACTGTTTTTGTAGAAAATGCAAGTGGAGATTCAGAGCGCTAAGAGGGTAATAGTGGAAAATGAATGTCTTCAAATATAAACTACACAGAATAATTCGGTGAAACTCCTTTCTGATCTGTGCATTCAGCTAACAGAGTTAAACCATACTTTTGATAGAGCAGATCTGAACACTCTTTCTGTAGAAAATGCAACTGGACATTTGGAGCGCTAAGAGCGTAGTAGTGGAAAAAGGAATATATTCAAATATAAACTACACAGAAGCATTCTGTGAAACTTCTTTCTGATCTGAGCATTCAGCTAACAGAGTTAAACCATACTTTTGATTGAGCAGTTTTGAAACACTCTGTCTGTAGAAAATGCAACTGGACATTCGTAGCGCTAAGTGGGTAATAGTGGAAAAAATAATATGTTCAAATATAAACTACACAGAAGCATTCTGTGAAACTTCTTGCTGTTCTGTGCATTCAACTAACAGAGTTGAACCTTACTTTTGATTGAGCCGTTCTGAAACACTCTTTCTGTAGAAACTGCAATTGGACATTCTGAGCGCTAAGAGGCCTATATTGGGAAAAAGAATGTCTACAAATAAAAACTACACAGAAGAATTGTGTGAAACTTCTTTCTGTTCTGTTTGTTCAACTAAAAGAGTTGAACCTTAGTTTTGATTGAGCCGTTCTGAAACACTCTTTCTGTAGAAAATGCAAGTGGAGATTCATAGCGCTAAGAGGGTAATAGTGGAAAAAGGAATGTCTCCAAATATAAACTACACAGAATCATTCTGTGAAACTTCTTTCTGATCTGTGCATTCAGCTAACAGAGTTAAACCATACTTTTGATTGAGCAGATCTGAACACTCTTTCTGTAGAAAATGCAACTGGACCTTTGGAGCGCTAAGAGAGTAGTAGTGGAAAAAGGAATATATTCAAATATAAACTACACAGAAGCATTCTGTGAAACTTCTTTCTGATCTGAGCATTCAGCTAACAGAGTTAAACCATACTTTTGATTGAGCAGTTTTGAAACACTCTGTCTGTAGAAAATGCAACTGGACATTCGTAGCGCTAAGTGGGTAATAGTGGAGAAAAGAATATGTTCAAATATAAACTACACAGAAGCATTCTGGAAAATTCTTGCTGTTCTGTGCATTCAACTAACAGAGTTGAACCTTACTTTTGATTGAGCCGTTCTGAAACACTCTTTCTGTAGAAACTGCAATTGGACATTCTGAGCGCTAAGAGGCCTATATTGGGAAAAAGAATGTCTACAAATAAAAACTACACAGAAGAATTGTGTGAAACTTCTTTCTGTTCTGTTTGTTCAACTAAAAGTGTTGAACCTTAGTTTTGATTGAGCCGTTCTGAAACACTCTTTCTGTAGAAAATGCAACCGGAGATTCGGAGCGCTAAGAGGCTAATAGTGGAAAAAGGAATGTCTCCAAATATAAACTACACAGAATCATTCTGTGAAACTTCTTTCTGATCTGTGCATTCAGCTAACAGAGTTAAACCATACTTTTGATTCAGCAGATCTGAACACTCTTTCTGTAGAAAATGCAACTGGACATTTGGAGCGCTAAGAGAGTAGTAGTGGAAAAAGGAATATATTCAAATATAAACTACACAGAAGCATTCTGTGAAACTTCTTTCTGATCTGAGCATTCAGCTAACAGAATTAAACCATACTTTTGATTGAGCAGTTTTGAAACACTCTGTCTGCAGAAAATGCAACTGGACATTCGTAGCGCTAAGTGGGTAATAGTGGAGAAAAGAATATGTTTAAATATAAACTAAACAGAAGCATTGTATGAAACTACTTTCTGTTCTGTGCATTCAACTAACAGAGTTGAACCTTACTTTTGATTGAGCCTTTCTGAAACACTCTTTCTGTAGAAACTGCAATTGGACATTCTGAGCGTTAAGAGGCCTCTATTGGGAAAATTAATATCTTCAAATAAAAACTACACAGAAGCATTGTGTGAAACTTATTTCTGATATGTTCATTAAGCTAACAGAGTTAAAGCATACTTTTGATTGCGCAGTTCTGAACACTCTTTCTGTAGAAAATGCAAGTGGACATTCGGAGCGCTAAGAGGGTAATAGTGGAAAAAGGAATATATTCAAATATAAACTACACAGTAGCATTCTGTGAAAACTCTTACTGTTCTGTGCATTCAGCTAACAGAGTTGAACCTTACTTTTGATTGAGCCGTTCTGAAACACTCTTTCTGTAGAAACTGCAATTGGACATGCTAAGCGCTTAGAGGCCTACATTGGGAAAAAGAATATCTTCAAATAAAAACTACACAGATGCATTCTGTGAAACTTATTTCTGATCTGTAAATTCAGTTAACGGAGATAAAACATATTTTTGATTGAGCAGTTATGAAACACTCTTTTTGTAGAAAATGCAAGTGGAGATTCAGAGCGCTAAGAGGGTAATAGTGGAAAAATGAATGTCTTCAAATATAAACTACACAGAATAATTCGGTGAAACTCCTTTCTGATCTGTGCATTCAGCTAACAGAGTTAAACCATACTTTTGATAGAGCAGATCTGAACACTCTTTCTGTAGAAAATGCAACTGGACATTTGGAGCGCTAAGAGCGTAGTAGTGGAAAAAGGAATATATTCAAATATAAACTACACAGAAGCATTCTGTGAAACTTCTTTCTGATCTGAGCATTCAGCTAACAGAGTTAAACCATACTTTTGATTGAGCAGTTTTGAAACACTCTGTCTGTAGAAAATGCAACTGGACATTCGTAGCGCTAAGTGGGTAATAGTGGAAAAAAGAATATGTTCAAATATAAACTACACAGAAGCATTCTGTGAAACTTCTTGCTGTTCTGTGCATTCAACTAACAGAGTTGAACCTTACTTTTGATTGAGCCGTTCTGAAACACTCTTTCTGTAGAAACTGCAATTGGACATTCTGAGCGCTAAGAGGCCTATATTGGGAAAAAGAATGTCTACAAATAAAAACTACACAGAAGAATTGTGTGAAACTTCTTTCTGTTCTGTTTGTTCAACTAAAAGAGTTGAACCTTAGTTTTGATTGAGCCGTTCTGAAACACTCTTTCTGTAGAAAATGCAAGTGGAGATTCATAGCGCTAAGAGGGTAATAGTGGAAAAAGGAATGTCTCCAAATATAAACTACACAGAATCATTCTGTGAAACTTCTTTCTGATCTGTGCATTCAGCTAACAGAGTTAAACCATACTTTTGATTGAGCAGATCTGAACACTCTTTCTGTAGAAAATGCAACTGGACCTTTGGAGCGCTAAGAGAGTAGTAGTGGAAAAAGGAATATATTCAAATATAAACTACACAGAAGCATTCTGTGAAACTTCTTTCTGATCTGAGCATTCAGCTAACAGAGTTAAACCATACTTTTGATTGAGCAGTTTTGAAACACTCTGTCTGTAGAAAATGCAACTGGACATTCGTAGCGCTAAGTGGGTAATAGTGGAGAAAAGAATATGTTCAAATATAAACTACACAGAAGCATTGTATGAAACTTCTTTCTGTTCTGTGCATTCAACTAACAGAGTTGAACCTTACTTTTGATTGAGCCTTTCTGAAACACTCTTTCTGTAGAAACTGCAATTGGACATTCTGAGCGCTAAGAGGCCTCTATTGGGAAAAATAATATCTTCAAATAAAAACTACACAGAAGCATTGTGTGAAACTTATTTCTGATATGTTCATTAAGCTAACAGAGTTAAACCATACTTTTGATTGCGCAGTTCTGAACACTATTTCTGTAGAAAATGCAAGTGGACATTCGGAGCGCTAAGAGGGTAATAGTGGAAAAAGGAATATATTCAAATATAAACTACACAGTAGCATTCTGTGAAAACCCTTACTGTTCTGTGCATTCAGCTAACAGAGTTGAACCTTACTTTTGATTGAGCCTTTCTGAAACACTCTTTCTGTAGAAACTGCAATTGGACATGCTAAGCGCTAAGAGGCCTACATTGGGAAAAAGAATATCTTCAAATAAAAACTACACAGATGCATTCTGTGAAACTTATTTCTGATCTGTAAATTCAGTTAACGGAGATAAAACATATTTTTGATTGAGCAGTTATGAAACACTCTTTTTGTAGAAAATGCAAGTGGAGATTCGGAGCGCTAAGAGGGTAATAGTGGAAAAAGGAATGTCTTCAAATATAAACTACACAGAATCATTCGGTGAAACTTCTTTCTGATCTGTGCATTCAGCTAACAGAGTTAAACCATACTTTTGATTGAGCAGATCTGAACACTCTTTCTGTAGAAAATGCAACTGGACATTTGGAGCGCTAAGAGCGTAGTAGTGGAAAAAGGAATATATTCAAATATAAACTACACAGAAGCATTCTGTGAAACTTCTTTCTGATCTGAGCATTCAGCTAACAGAGTTAAACCATACTTTTGATTGAGCAGTTTTGAAACACTCTGTCTGTAGAAAATGCAACTGGACATTCGTAGCGCTAAGTGGGTAATAGTGGAAAAAAGAATATGTTCAAATATAAACTACACAGAAGCATTGTATGAAACTTCTATCTGTTCTGTGCATTCAACTAACAGAGTTGAACCTTACTTTTGATTGAGCCGTTCTGAAACACTCTTTCTGTAGAAACTGCAATTGGACATTCTGAGCGCTAGGAGGCCTATATTGGGAAAAAGAATGTATACAAATAAAAACTACAGAGAAGAATTGTGTGAAACTTCTTTCTGTTCTGTTTGTTCAACTAAAAGAGTTGAACCTTAGTTTTGATTGAGCCGTTCTGAAACACTCTTTCTGTAGTAAATGCAAGTGGAGATTCGGAGCGCTAAGAGGGTAATAGTGGAAAAAGGAATGTCTCCAAATATAAACTACACAGAATTATTCTGTGAAACTTCTTTCTGATCTGTGCATTCAGCTAACAGAGTTAAACCATACTTTTGATTGAGCAGATCTGAACACTCTTTCTGTAGAAAATGCAACTGGACATTTGGAGCGCTAAGAGAGTAGTAGTGGAAAAAGAAATATATTCAAATATAAACTACACAGAAACATTCTGTGAAACTTCTTTCTGATCTGAGCATTCAGCTAACAGAGTTAAACCATACTTTTGATTGAGCAGTTTTGAAACACTCTGTCTGTAGAAAATGCAACTGGACATTCGTAGCGCTAAGTGGGTAATAGTGGAGAAAATAATATGTTCAAATATAAACTACACAGAAGCATTGTATGAAACTTCTTTCTGTTCTGTGCATTCAACTAACAGAGTTGAACCTTACTTTTGATTGAGCCTTTCTGAAACACTCTTTCTGTAGAAACTGCAATTGGACATTCTGAGTGCTAAGAGGCCTCTATTGGGAAAATTAATATCTTCAAGTAAAAACTACACAGAAGCATTGTGTGAAACTTATTTCTGATATGTTCATTAAGCTAACAGAGTTAAACCATACTTTTGATTGCGCAGTTCTGAACACTCTTTCTGTAGAAAATGCAAGTGGACATTCGGAGCGCTAAGAGGTTAATAGTGGAAAAAGGAATATATTCAAATATAAACTACACAGTAGCATTCTGTGAAAACTCTTACTGTTCTGTGCATTCAGCTAACAGAGTTGAACCTTACTTTTGATTGAGCCGTTCTGAAACACTCTTTCTGTAGAAACTGCAATTGGACATGCTAAGCGCTAAGAGGCCTACATTGGGAAAAAGAATATCTTCAAATAAAAACTACACAGATGCATTCTGTGAAACTTATTTCTGATCTGTAAATTCAGTTAACAGAGATAAAACATATTTTTGATTGAGCAGTTATGAAACACTCTTTTTGTAGAAAATGCAAGTGGAGATTCGGAGCGCTAAGAGGGTAATTGTGGAAAAAGGAATGTCTTCAAATATAAACTACACAGAATCATTCGGTGAAACTTCTTTCTGATCTGTGCATTCAGCTAACAGAGTTAAACCATACTTTTGATTGAGCAGATCTGAACACTCTTTCTGTAGAAAATGCAACTGGACATTTGGAGCGCTAAGAGCGTAGTAGTGGAAAAAGGAATATATTCAAATATAAACTACACAGAAGCATTCTGTGAAACTTCTTTCTGATGTGAGCATTCAGCTAACAGAGTTAAACCATACATTTGATTGAGCAGTTTTGAAACACTCTGTCTGTAGAAAATGCAACTGGACATTCGTAGCGCTAAGTGGGTAATAGTGGAAAAAAGAATATGTTCAAATATAAACTACACAGAAGCATTGTATGAAACTTCTATCTGTTCTGTGCATTCAACTAACAGAGTTGAACCTTACTTTTGATTGAGCCGTTCTGAAACACTCTTTCTGTAGAAACTGCAATTGGACATTCTGAGCGCTAAGAGGCCTATATTGGGAAAAAGAATGTCTACAAATAAAAACTACACAGAAGAATTGTGTGAAACTTCTTTCTGTTCTGTTTGTTCAACTAAAAGTGTTGAACCTTAGTTTTGATTGAGCCGTTCTGAAACACTCTTTCTGTAGAAAATGCAACCGGAGATTCGGAGCGCTAAGAGGCTAATAGTGGAAAAAGGAATGTCTCCAAATATAAACTACACAGAATCATTCTGTGAAACTTCTTTCTGATCTGTGCATTCAGCTAACAGAGTTAAACCATACTTTTGATTCAGCAGATCTGAACACTCTTTCTGTAGAAAATGCAACTGGACATTTGGAGCGCTAAGAGAGTAGTAGTGGAAAAAGGAATATATTCAAATATAAACTACACAGAAGCATTCTGTGAAACTTCTTTCTGATCTGAGCATTCAGCTAACAGAATTAAACCATACTTTTGATTGAGCAGTTTTGAAACACTCTGTCTGCAGAAAATGCAACTGGACATTCGTAGCGCTAAGTGGGTAATAGTGGAGAAAAGAATATGTTTAAATATAAACTAAACAGAAGCATTGTATGAAACTTCTTTCTGTTCTGTGCATTCAACTAACAGAGTTGAACCTTACTTTTGATTGAGCCTTTCTGAAACACTCTTTCTGTAGAAACTGCAATTGGACATTCTGAGCGTTAAGAGGCCTCTATTGGGAAAATTAATATCTTCAAATAAAAACTACACAGAAGCATTGTGTGAAACTTATTTCTGATATGTTCATTAAGCTAACAGAGTTAAAGCATACTTTTGATTGCGCAGTTCTGAACACTCTTTCTGTAGAAAATGCAAGTGGACATTCGGAGCGCTAAGAGGGTAATAGTGGAAAAAGGAATATATTCAAATATAAACTACACAGTAGCATTCTGTGAAAACTCTTACTGTTCTGTGCATTCAGCTAACAGAGTTGAACCTTACTTTTGATTGAGCCGTTCTGAAACACTCTTTCTGTAGAAACTGCAATTGGACATGCTAAGCGCTTAGAGGCCTACATTGGGAAAAAGAATATCTTCAAATAAAAACTACACAGATGCATTCTGTGAAACTTATTTCTGATCTGTAAATTCAGTTAACGGAGATAAAACATATTTTTGATTGAGCAGTTATGAAACACTCTTTTTGTAGAAAATGCAAGTGGAGATTCAGAGCGCTAAGAGGGTAATAGTGGAAAAATGAATGTCTTCAAATATAAACTACACAGAATAATTCGGTGAAACTCCTTTCTGATCTGTGCATTCAGCTAACAGAGTTAAACCATACTTTTGATAGAGCAGATCTGAACACTCTTTCTGTAGAAAATGCAACTGGACATTTGGAGCGCTAAGAGCGTAGTAGTGGAAAAAGGAATATATTCAAATATAAACTACACAGAAGCATTCTGTGAAACTTCTTTCTGATCTGAGCATTCAGCTAACAGAGTTAAACCATACTTTTGATTGAGCAGTTTTGAAACACTCTGTCTGTAGAAAATGCAACTGGACATTCGTAGCGCTAAGTGGGTAATAGTGGAAAAAAGAATATGTTCAAATATAAACTACACAGAAGCATTCTGTGAAACTTCTTGCTGTTCTGTGCATTCAACTAACAGAGTTGAACCTTACTTTTGATTGAGCCGTTCTGAAACACTCTTTCTGTAGAAATTGCAATTGGACATTCTGAGCGCTAAGAGGCCTATATTGGGAAAAAGAATGTCTACAAATAAAAACTACACAGAAGAATTGTGTGAAACTTCTTTCTGTTCTGTTTGTTCAACTAAAAGAGTTGAACCTTAGTTTTGATTGAGCCGTTCTGAAACACTCTTTCTGTAGAAAATGCAAGTGGAGATTCATAGCGCTAAGAGGGTAATAGTGGAAAAAGGAATGTCTCCAAATATAAACTACACAGAATCATTCTGTGAAACTTCTTTCTGATCTGTGCATTCAGCTAACAGAGTTAAACCATACTTTTGATTGAGCAGATCTGAACACTCTTTCTGTAGAAAATGCAACTGGACCTTTGGAGCGCTAAGAGAGTAGTAGTGGAAAAAGGAATATATTCAAATATAAACTACACAGAAGCATTCTGTGAAACTTCTTTCTGATCTGAGCATTCAGCTAACAGAGTTAAACCATACTTTTGATTGAGCAGTTTTGAAACACTCTGTCTGTAGAAAATGCAACTGGACATTCGTAGCGCTAAGTGGGTAATAGTGGAGAAAAGAATATGTTCAAATATAAACTACACAGAAGCATTGTATGAAACTTCTTTCTGTTCTGTGCATTCAACTAACAGAGTTGAACCTTACTTTTGATTGAGCCTTTCTGAAACACTCTTTCTGTAGAAACTGCAATTGGACATTCTGAGCGCTAAGAGGCCTCTATTGGGAAAAATAATATCTTCAAATAAAAACTACACAGAAGCATTGTGTGAAACTTATTTCTGATATGTTCATTAAGCTAACAGAGTTAAACCATACTTTTGATTGCGCAGTTCTGAACACTCTTTCTGTAGAAAATGCAAGTGGACATTCGGAGCGCTAAGAGGGTAATAGTGGAAAAAGGAATATATTCAAATATAAACTACACAGTAGCATTCTGTGAAAACCCTTACTGTTCTGTGCATTCAGCTAACAGAGTTGAACCTTACTTTTGATTGAGCCTTTCTGAAACACTCTTTCTGTAGAAACTGCAATTGGACATGCTAAGCGCTAAGAGGCCTACATTGGGAAAAAGAATATCTTCAAATAAAAACTACACAGATGCATTCTGTGAAATTTATTTCTGATCTGTAAATTCAGTTAACGGAGATAAAACATATTTTTGATTGAGCAGTTATGAAACACTCTTTTTGTAGAAAATGCAAGTGGAGATTCGGAGCGCTAAGAGGGTAATAGTGGAAAAAGGAATGTCTTCAAATATAAACTACACAGAATCATTCGGTGAAACTTCTTTCTGATCTGTGCATTCAGCTAACAGAGTTAAACCATACTTTTGATTGAGCAGATCTGAACACTCTTTCTGTAGAAAATGCAACTGGACATTTGGAGCGCTAAGAGCGTAGTAGTGGAAAAAGGAATATATTCAAATATAAACTACACAGAAGCATTCTGTGAAACTTCTTTCTGATCTGAGCATTCAGCTAACAGAGTTAAACCATACTTTTGATTGAGCAGTTTTGAAACACTCTGTCTGTAGGAAATGCAACTGGACATTCGTAGCGCTAAGTGGGTAATAGTGGAAAAAAGAATATGTTCAAATATAAACTACACAGAAGCATTGTATGAAACTTCTATCTGTTCTGTGCATTCAACTAACCGAGTTGAACCTTACTTTTGATTGAGCCGTTCTGAAACACTCTTTCTGTAGAAACTGCAATTGGACATTCTGAGCGCTAGGAGGCCTATATTGGGAAAAAGAATGTATACAAATAAAAACTACAGAGAAGAATTGTGTGAAACTTCTTTCTGTTCTGTTTGTTCAACTAAAAGAGTTGAACCTTAGTTTTGATTGAGCCGTTCTGAAACACTCTTTCTGTAGTAAATGCAAGTGGAGATTCGGAGCGCTAAGAGGGTAATAGTGGAAAAAGGAATGTCTCCAAATATAAACTACACAGAATTATTCTGTGAAACTTCTTTCTGATCTGTGCATTCAGCTAACAGAGTTAAACCATACTTTTGATTGAGCAGATCTGAACACTCTTTCTGTAGAAAATGCAACTGGACATTTGGAGCGCTAAGAGAGTAGTAGTGGAAAAAGAAATATATTCAAATATAAACTACACAGAAACATTCTGTGAAACTTCTTTCTGATCTGAGCATTCAGCTAACAGAGTTAAACCATACTTTTGATTGAGCAGTTTTGAAACACTCTGTCTGTAGAAAATGCAACTGGACATTCGTAGCGCTAAGTGGGTAATAGTGGAGAAAATAATATGTTCAAATATAAACTACACAGAAGCATTGTATGAAACTTCTTTCTGTTCTGTGCATTCAACTAACAGAGTTGAACCTTACTTTTGATTGAGCCTTTCTGAAACACTCTTTCTGTAGAAACTGCAATTGGACATTCTGAGTGCTAAGAGGCCTCTATTGGGAAAATTAATATCTTCAAGTAAAAACTACACAGAAGCATTGTGTGAAACTTATTTCTGATATGTTCATTAAGCTAACAGAGTTAAACCATACTTTTGATTGCGCAGTTCTGAACACTCTTTCTGTAGAAAATGCAAGTGGACATTCGGAGCGCTAAGAGGTTAATAGTGGAAAAAGGAATATATTCAAATATAAACTACACAGTAGCATTCTGTGAAAACTCTTACTGTTCTGTGCATTCAGCTAACAGAGTTGAACCTTACTTTTGATTGAGCCGTTCTGAAACACTCTTTCTGTAGAAACTGCAATTGGACATGCTAAGCGCTAAGAGGCCTACATTGGGAAAAAGAATATCTTCAAATAAAAACTACACAGATGCATTCTGTGAAACTTATTTCTGATCTGTAAATTCAGTTAACAGAGATAAAACATATTTTTGATTGAGCAGTTATGAAACACTCTTTTTGTAGAAAATGCAAGTGGAGATTCGGAGCGCTAAGAGGGTAATTGTGGAAAAAGGAATGTCTTCAAATATAAACTACACAGAATCATTCGGTGAAACTTCTTTCTGATCTGTGCATTCAGCTAACAGAGTTAAACCATACTTTTGATTGAGCAGATCTGAACACTCTTTCTGTAGAAAATGCAACTGGACATTTGGAGCGCTAAGAGCGTAGTAGTGGAAAAAGTAATATATTCAAATATAAACTACACAGAAGCATTCTGTGAAACTTCTTTCTGATGTGAGCATTCAGCTAACAGAGTTAAACCATACATTTGATTGAGCAGTTTTGAAACACTCTGTCTGTAGAAAATGCAACTGGACATTCGTAGCGCTAAGTGGGTAATAGTGGAAAAAAGAATATGTTCAAATATAAACTACACAGAAGCATTGTATGAAACTTCTATCTGTTCTGTGCATTCAACTAACAGAGTTGAACCTTACTTTTGATTGAGCCGTTCTGAAACACTCTTTCTGTAGAAACTGCAATTGGACATTCTGAGCGCTAGGAGGCCTATATTGGGAAAAAGAATGTATACAAATAAAAACTACAGAGAAGAATTGTGTGAAACTTCTTTCTGTTCTGTTTGTTCAACTAAAAGAGTTGAACCTTAGTTTTGATTGAGCCGTTCTGAAACACTCTTTCTGTAGTAAATGCAAGTGGAGATTCGGAGCGCTAAGAGGGTAATAGTGGAAAAAGGAATGTCTCCAAATATAAACTACACAGAATTATTCTGTGAAACTTCTTTCTGATCTGTGCATTCAGCTAACAGAGTTAAACCATACTTTTGATTGAGCAGATCTGAACTCTCTTTCTGTAGAAAATGCAACTGGACATTCGTAGCGCTAAGTGGGTAATAGTGGAAAAAAGAATATGTTCAAATATAAACTACACAGAAGCATTCTGTGAAACTTCTTGCTGTTCTGTGCATTCACCTAACAGAGTTGAACCTTACTTTTGATTGAGCCGTTCTGAAACACTCTTTCTGTAGAAACTGCAATTGGACATTCTGAGCGCTAAGAGGCCTATATTGGGAAAAAGAATGTCTACAAATAAAAACTACACAGAAGAATTGTGTGAAACTTCTTTCTGTTCTGTTTGTTCAACTAAAAGAGTTGAACCTTAGTTTTGATTGAGCCGTTCTGAAACACTCTTTCTGTAGAAAATGCAAGTGGAGATTCATAGCGCTAAGAGGGTAATAGTGGAAAAAGGAATGTCTCCAAATATAAACTACACAGAATCATTCTGTGGAACTTCTTTCTGATCTGTGCATTCAGCTAAGATAGTTAAACCATACTTTTGATTGAGCAGATCTGAACACTCTTTCTGTAGAAAATGCAACTGGACCTTTGGAGCGCTAAGAGAGTAGTAGTGGAAAAAGGAATATATTCAAATATAAACTACACAGAAGCATTCGGTGAAACATCTTTCTGATCTGAGCATTCAGCTAACAGAGTTAAACCATACTTTTGATTGAGCAGTTTTGAAACACTCTGTCTGTAGAAAATGCAACTGGACATTCGTAGCGCTAAGTGGGTAATAGTGGAGAAAAGAATATGTTCAAATATAAACTACACAGAAGCATTGTATGAAACTTCTTTCTGTTCTGTGCATTCAACTAACAGAGTTGAACCTTACTTTTGATTGAGCCTTTCTGAAACACTCTTTCTGTAGAAACTGCAATTGGACATTCTGAGCGCTAAGAGGCCTCTATTGGGAAAAATAATATCTTCAAATAAAAACTACACAGAAGCATTGTGTGAAACTTATTTCTGATATGTTCATTAAGCTAACAGAGTTAAACCATACTTTTGATTGCGCAGTTCTGAACACTCTTTCTGTAGAAAATGCAAGTGGACATTCGGAGCGCTAAGAGGGTAATAGTGGAAAAAGGAATATATTCAAATATAAACTACACAGTAGCATTCTGTGAAAACCCTTACTGTTCTGTGCATTCAGCTAACAGAGTTGAACCTTACTTTTGATTGAGCCTTTCTGAAACACTCTTTCTGTAGAAACTGCAATTGGACATGCTAAGCGCTAAGAGGCCTACATTGGGAAAAAGAATATCTTCAAATAAAAACTACACAGATGCATTCTGTGAAACTTATTTCTGATCTGTAAATTCAGTTAACGGAGATAAAACATATTTTTGATTGAGCAGTTATGAAACACTCTTTTTGTAGAAAATGCAAGTGGCGATTCGGAGCGCTAAGAGGGTAATAGTGGAAAAAGGAATGTCTTCAAATATAAACTACACAGAATCATTCGGTGAAACTTCTTTCTGATCTGTTCATTCAGCTAACAGAGTTAAACCATACTTTTGATTGAGCAGATCTGAACACTCTTTCTGTAGAAAATGCAACTGGACATTTGGAGCGCTAAGAGCGTAGTAGTGGAAAAAGGAATATATTCAAATATAAACTACACAGAAGCATTCTGTGAAACTTCTTTCTGATCTGAGCATTCAGCTAACAGAGTTAAACCATACTTTTGATTGAGCAGGTTTGAAACACTCTGTCTGTAGAAAATGCAACTGGACATTCGTAGCGTTAAGTGGGTAATAGTGGAAAAAAGAATATGTTCAAATATAAACTACACAGAAGCATTGTATGAAACTTCTATCTGTTCTGTGCATTCAACTAACAGAGTTGAACCTTACTTTTGATTGAGCCGTTCTGAAACACTCTTTCTGTAGAAACTGCAATTGGACATTCTGAGCGCTAGGAGGCCTATATTGGGAAAAAGAATGTATACAAATAAAAACTACAGAGAAGAATTGTGTGAAACTTCTTTCTGTTCTGTTTGTTCAACTAAAAGAGTTGAACCTTAGTTTTGATTGAGCCGTTCTGAAACACTCTTTCTGTAGTAAATGCAAGTGGAGATTCGGAGCGCTAAGAGGGTAATAGTGGAAAAAGGAATGTCTCCAAATATAAACTACACAGAATTATTCTGTGAAACTTCTTTCTGATCTGTGCATTCAGCTAACAGAGTTAAACCATACTTTTGATTGAGCAGATCTGAACACTCTTTCTGTAGAAAATGCAACTGGACATTTGGAGCGCTAAGAGAGTAGTAGTGGAAAAAGAAATATATTCAAATATAAACTACACAGAAACATTCTGTGAAACTTCTTTCTGATCTGAGCATTCAGCTAACAGAGTTAAACCATACTTTTGATTGAGCAGTTTTGAAACACTCTGTCTGTAGAAAATGCAACTGGACATTCGTAGCGCTAAGTGGGTAATAGTGGAGAAAATAATATGTTCAAATATAAACTACACAGAAGCATTGTATGAAACTTCTTTCTGTTCTGTGCATTCAACTAACAGAGTTGAACCTTACTTTTGATTGAGCCTTTCTGAAACACTCTTTCTGTAGAAACTGCAATTGGACATTCTGAGTGCTAAGAGGCCTCTATTGGGAAAATTAATATCTTCAAGTAAAAACTACACAGAAGCATTGTGTGAAACTTATTTCTGATATGTTCATTAAGCTAACAGAGTTAAACCATACTTTTGATTGCGCAGTTCTGAACACTCTTTCTGTAGAAAATGCAAGTGGACATTCGGAGCGCTAAGAGGTTAATAGTGGAAAAAGGAATATATTCAAATATAAACTACACAGTAGCATTCTGTGAAAACTCTTACTGTTCTGTGCATTCAGCTAACAGAGTTGAACCTTACTTTTGATTGAGCCGTTCTGAAACACTCTTTCTGTAGAAACTGCAATTGGACATGCTAAGCGCTAAGAGGCCTACATTGGGAAAAAGAATATCTTCAAATAAAAACTACACAGATGCATTCTGTGAAACTTATTTCTGATCTGTAAATTCAGTTAACAGAGATAAAACATATTTTTGATTGAGCAGTTATGAAACACTCTTTTTGTAGAAAATGCAAGTGGAGATTCGGAGCGCTAAGAGGGTAATTGTGGAAAAAGGAATGTCTTCAAATATAAACTACACAGAATCATTCGGTGAAACTTCTTTCTGATCTGTGCATTCAGCTAACAGAGTTAAACCATACTTTTGATTGAGCAGATCTGAACACTCTTTCTGTAGAAAATGCAACTGGACATTTGGAGCGCTAAGAGCGTAGTAGTGGAAAAAGGAATATATTCAAATATAAACTACACAGAAGCATTCTGTGAAACTTCTTTCTGATGTGAGCATTCAGCTAACAGAGTTAAACCATACATTTGATTGAGCAGTTTTGAAACACTCTGTCTGTAGAAAATGCAACTGGACATTCGTAGCGCTAAGTGGGTAATAGTGGAAAAAAGAATATGTTCAAATATAAACTACACAGAAGCATTGTATGAAACTTCTATCTGTTCTGTGCATTCAACTAACAGAGTTGAACCTTACTTTTGATTGAGCCGTTCTGAAACACTCTTTCTGTAGAAACTGCAATTGGACATTCTGAGCGCTAAGAGGCCTATATTGGGAAAAAGAATGTCTACAAATAAAAACTACACAGAAGAATTGTGTGAAACTTCTTTCTGTTCTGTTTGTTCAACTAAAAGTGTTGAACCTTAGTTTTGATTGAGCCGTTCTGAAACACTCTTTCTGTAGAAAATGCAACCGGAGATTCGGAGCGCTAAGAGGCTAATAGTGGAAAAAGGAATGTCTCCAAATATAAACTACACAGAATCATTCTGTGAAACTTCTTTCTGATCTGTGCATTCAGCTAACAGAGTTAAACCATACTTTTGATTCAGCAGATCTGAACACTCTTTCTGTAGAAAATGCAACTGGACATTTGGAGCGCTAAGAGAGTAGTAGTGGAAAAAGGAATATATTCAAATATAAACTACACAGAAGCATTCTGTGAAACTTCTTTCTGATCTGAGCATTCAGCTAACAGAATTAAACCATACTTTTGATTGAGCAGTTTTGAAACACTCTGTCTGCAGAAAATGCAACTGGACATTCGTAGCGCTAAGTGGGTAATAGTGGAGAAAAGAATATGTTTAAATATAAACTAAACAGAAGCATTGTATGAAACTTCTTTCTGTTCTGTGCATTCAACTAACAGAGTTGAACCTTACTTTTGATTGAGCCTTTCTGAAACACTCTTTCTGTAGAAACTGCAATTGGACATTCTGAGCGTTAAGAGGCCTCTATTGGGAAAATTAATATCTTCAAATAAAAACTACACAGAAGCATTGTGTGAAACTTATTTCTGATATGTTCATTAAGCTAACAGAGTTAAAGCATACTTTTGATTGCGCAGTTCTGAACACTCTTTCTGTAGAAAATGCAAGTGGACATTCGGAGCGCTAAGAGGGTAATAGTGGAAAAAGGAATATATTCAAATATAAACTACACAGTAGCATTCTGTGAAAACTCTTACTGTTCTGTGCATTCAGCTAACAGAGTTGAACCTTACTTTTGATTGAGCCGTTCTGAAACACTCTTTCTGTAGAAACTGCAATTGGACATGCTAAGCGCTTAGAGGCCTACATTGGGAAAAAGAATATCTTCAAATAAAAACTACACAGATGCATTCTGTGAAACTTATTTCTGATCTGTAAATTCAGTTAACGGAGATAAAACATATTTTTGATTGAGCAGTTATGAAACACTCTTTTTGTAGAAAATGCAAGTGGAGATTCAGAGCGCTAAGAGGGTAATAGTGGAAAAATGAATGTCTTCAAATATAAACTACACAGAATAATTCGGTGAAACTCCTTTCTGATCTGTGCATTCAGCTAACAGAGTTAAACCATACTTTTGATAGAGCAGATCTGAACACTCTTTCTGTAGAAAATGCAACTGGACATTTGGAGCGCTAAGAGCGTAGTAGTGGAAAAAGGAATATATTCAAATATAAACTACACAGAAGCATTCTGTGAAACTTCTTTCTGATCTGAGCATTCAGCTAACAGAGTTAAACCATACTTTTGATTGAGCAGTTTTGAAACACTCTGTCTGTAGAAAATGCAACTGGACATTCGTAGCGCTAAGTGGGTAATAGTGGAAAAAAGAATATGTTCAAATATAAACTACACAGAAGCATTCTGTGAAACTTCTTGCTGTTCTGTGCATTCAACTAACAGAGTTGAACCTTACTTTTGATTGAGCCGTTCTGAAACACTCTTTCTGTAGAAACTGCAATTGGACATTCTGAGCGCTAAGAGGCCTATATTGGGAAAAAGAATGTCTACAAATAAAAACTACACAGAAGAATTGTGTGAAACTTCTTTCTGTTCTGTTTGTTCAACTAAAAGAGTTGAACCTTAGTTTTGATTGAGCCGTTCTGAAACACTCTTTCTGTAGAAAATGCAAGTGGAGATTCATAGCGCTAAGAGGGTAATAGTGGAAAAAGGAATGTCTCCAAATATAAACTACACAGAATCATTCTGTGAAACTTCTTTCTGATCTGTGCATTCAGCTAACAGAGTTAAACCATACTTTTGATTGAGCAGATCTGAACACTCTTTCTGTAGAAAATGCAACTGGACCTTTGGAGCGCTAAGAGAGTAGTAGTGGAAAAAGGAATATATTCAAATATAAACTACACAGAAGCATTCTGTGAAACTTCTTTCTGATCTGAGCATTCAGCTAACAGAGTTAAACCATACTTTTGATTGAGCAGTTTTGAAACACTCTGTCTGTAGAAAATGCAACTGGACATTCGTAGCGCTAAGTGGGTAATAGTGGAGAAAAGAATATGTTCAAATATAAACTACACAGAAGCATTCTGGAAAATTCTTGCTGTTCTGTGCATTCAACTAACAGAGTTGAACCTTACTTTTGATTGAGCCGTTCTGAAACACTCTTTCTGTAGAAACTGCAATTGGACATTCTGAGCGCTAAGAGGCCTCTATTGGGAAAAATAATATCTTCAAATAAAAACTACACAGAAGCATTGTGTGAAACTTATTTCTGATATGTTCATTAAGCTAACAGAGTTAAACCATACTTTTGATTGCGCAGTTCTGAACACTCTTTCTGTAGAAAATGCAAGTGGACATTCGGAGCGCTAAGAGGGTAATAGTGGAAAAAGGAATATATTCAAATATAAACTACACAGTAGCATTCTGTGAAAACCCTTACTGTTCTGTGCATTCAGCTAACAGAGTTGAACCTTACTTTTGATTGAGCCTTTCTGAAACACTCTTTCTGTAGAAACTGCAATTGGACATGCTAAGCGCTAAGAGGCCTACATTGGGAAAAAGAATATCTTCAAATAAAAACTACACAGATGCATTCTGTGAAATTTATTTCTGATCTGTAAATTCAGTTAACGGAGATAAAACATATTTTTGATTGAGCAGTTATGAAACACTCTTTTTGTAGAAAATGCAAGTGGAGATTCGGAGCGCTAAGAGGGTAATAGTGGAAAAAGGAATGTCTTCAAATATAAACTACACAGAATCATTCGGTGAAACTTCTTTCTGATCTGTGCATTCAGCTAACAGAGTTAAACCATACTTTTGATTGAGCAGATCTGAACACTCTTTCTGTAGAAAATGCAACTGGACATTTGGAGCGCTAAGAGCGTAGTAGTGGAAAAAGGAATATATTCAAATATAAACTACACAGAAGCATTCTGTGAAACTTCTTTCTGATCTGAGCATTCAGCTAACAGAGTTAAACCATACTTTTGATTGAGCAGTTTTGAAACACTCTGTCTGTAGGAAATGCAACTGGACATTCGTAGCGCTAAGTGGGTAATAGTGGAAAAAAGAATATGTTCAAATATAAACTACACAGAAGCATTGTATGAAACTTCTATCTGTTCTGTGCATTCAACTAACCGAGTTGAACCTTACTTTTGATTGAGCCGTTCTGAAACACTCTTTCTGTAGAAACTGCAATTGGACATTCTGAGCGCTAGGAGGCCTATATTGGGAAAAAGAATGTATACAAATAAAAACTACAGAGAAGAATTGTGTGAAACTTCTTTCTGTTCTGTTTGTTCAACTAAAAGAGTTGAACCTTAGTTTTGATTGAGCCGTTCTGAAACACTCTTTCTGTAGTAAATGCAAGTGGAGATTCGGAGCGCTAAGAGGGTAATAGTGGAAAAAGGAATGTCTCCAAATATAAACTACACAGAATTATTCTGTGAAACTTCTTTCTGATCTGTGCATTCAGCTAACAGAGTTAAACCATACTTTTGATTGAGCAGATCTGAACACTCTTTCTGTAGAAAATGCAACTGGACATTTGGAGCGCTAAGAGAGTAGTAGTGGAAAAAGAAATATATTCAAATATAAACTACACAGAAACATTCTGTGAAACTTCTTTCTGATCTGAGCATTCAGCTAACAGAGTTAAACCATACTTTTGATTGAGCAGTTTTGAAACACTCTGTCTGTAGAAAATGCAACTGGACATTCGTAGCGCTAAGTGGGTAATAGTGGAGAAAATAATATGTTCAAATATAAACTACACAGAAGCATTGTATGAAACTTCTTTCTGTTCTGTGCATTCAACTAACAGAGTTGAACCTTACTTTTGATTGAGCCTTTCTGAAACACTCTTTCTGTAGAAACTGCAATTGGACATTCTGAGTGCTAAGAGGCCTCTATTGGGAAAATTAATATCTTCAAGTAAAAACTACACAGAAGCATTGTGTGAAACTTATTTCTGATATGTTCATTAAGCTAACAGAGTTAAACCATACTTTTGATTGCGCAGTTCTGAACACTCTTTCTGTAGAAAATGCAAGTGGACATTCGGAGCGCTAAGAGGTTAATAGTGGAAAAAGGAATATATTCAAATATAAACTACACAGTAGCATTCTGTGAAAACTCTTACTGTTCTGTGCATTCAGCTAACAGAGTTGAACCTTACTTTTGATTGAGCCGTTCTGAAACACTCTTTCTGTAGAAACTGCAATTGGACATGCTAAGCGCTAAGAGGCCTACATTGGGAAAAAGAATATCTTCAAATAAAAACTACACAGATGCATTCTGTGAAACTTATTTCTGATCTGTAAATTCAGTTAACAGAGATAAAACATATTTTTGATTGAGCAGTTATGAAACACTCTTTTTGTAGAAAATGCAAGTGGAGATTCGGAGCGCTAAGAGGGTAATTGTGGAAAAAGGAATGTCTTCAAATATAAACTACACAGAATCATTCGGTGAAACTTCTTTCTGATCTGTGCATTCAGCTAACAGAGTTAAACCATACTTTTGATTGAGCAGATCTGAACACTCTTTCTGTAGAAAATGCAACTGGACATTTGGAGCGCTAAGAGCGTAGTAGTGGAAAAAGGAATATATTCAAATATAAACTACACAGAAGCATTCTGTGAAACTTCTTTCTGATGTGAGCATTCAGCTAACAGAGTTAAACCATACATTTGATTGAGCAGTTTTGAAACACTCTGTCTGTAGAAAATGCAACTGGACATTCGTAGCGCTAAGTGGGTAATAGTGGAAAAAAGAATATGTTCAAATATAAACTACACAGAAGCATTGTATGAAACTTCTATCTGTTCTGTGCATTCAACTAACAGAGTTGAACCTTACTTTTGATTGAGCCGTTCTGAAACACTCTTTCTGTAGAAACTGCAATTGGACATTCTGAGCGCTAGGAGGCCTATATTGGGAAAAAGAATGTATACAAATAAAAACTACAGAGAAGAATTGTGTGAAACTTCTTTCTGTTCTGTTTGTTCAACTAAAAGAGTTGAACCTTAGTTTTGATTGAGCCGTTCTGAAACACTCTTTCTGTAGTAAATGCAAGTGGAGATTCGGAGCGCTAAGAGGGTAATAGTGGAAAAAGGAATGTCTCCAAATATAAACTACACAGAATTATTCTGTGAAACTTCTTTCTGATCTGTGCATTCAGCTAACAGAGTTAAACCATACTTTTGATTGAGCAGATCTGAACTCTCTTTCTGTAGAAAATGCAACTGGACATTTGGAGCGCTAAGAGAGTAGTAGTGGAAAAAGAAATATATTCAAATATAAACTACACAGAAACATTCTGTGAAACTTCTTTCTGATCTGAGCATTCAGCTAACAGAGTTAAACCATACTTTTGATTCAGCAGTTTTGAAACACTCTGTCTGTAGAAAATGCAACTGGACATTCGTAGCGCTAAGTGGGTAATAGTGGAGAAAATAATATGTTCAAATATAAACTACACAGAAGCATTGTATGAAACTACTTTCTGTTCTGTGCATTCAACTAACAGAGTTGAACCTTACTTTTGATTGAGCCTTTCTGAAACACTCTTTCTGTAGAAACTGCAATTGGACATTCTGAGTGCTAAGAGGCCTCTATTGGGAAAATTAATATCTTCAAGTAAAAACTACACAGAAGCATTGTGTGAAACTTATTTCTGATATGTTCATTAAGCTAACAGAGTTAAAGCATACTTTTGATTGCGCAGTTCTGAACACTCTTTCTGTAGAAAATGCAAGTGGACATTCGGAGCGCTAAGAGGGTAATAGTGGAAAAAGGAATATATTCAAATATAAACTACACAGTAGCATTCTGTGAAAACTCTTACTGTTCTGTGCATTCAGCTAACAGAGTTGAACCTTACTTTTGATTGAGCCGTTCTGAAACACTCTTTCTGTAGAAACTGCAATTGGACATGCTAAGCGCTTAGAGGCCTACATTGGGAAAAAGAATATCTTCAAATAAAAACTACACAGATGCATTCTGTGAAACTTATTTCTGATCTGTAAATTCAGTTAACGGAGATAAAACATATTTTTGATTGAGCAGTTATGAAACACTCTTTTTGTAGAAAATGCAAGTGGAGATTCAGAGCGCTAAGAGGGTAATAGTGGAAAAATGAATGTCTTCAAATATAAGCTACACAGAATAATTCGGTGAAACTCCTTTCTGATCTGTGCATTCAGCTAACAGAGTTAAACCATACTTTTGATAGAGCAGATCTGAACACTCTTTCTGTAGAAAATGCAACTGGACATTTGGAGCGCTAAGAGCGTAGTAGTGGAAAAAGGAATATATTCAAATATAAACTACACAGAAGCATTCTGTGAAACTTCTTTCTGATCTGAGCATTCAGCTAACAGAGTTAAACCATACTTTTGATTGAGCAGTTTTGAAACACTCTGTCTGTAGAAAATGCAACTGGACATTCGTAGCGCTAAGTGGGTAATAGTGGAAAAAAGAATATGTTCAAATATAAACTACACAGAAGCATTCTGTGAAACTTCTTGCTGTTCTGTGCATTCAACTAACAGAGTTGAACCTTACTTTTGATTGAGCCGTTCTGAAACACTCTTTCTGTAGAAACTGCAATTGGACATTCTGAGCGCTAAGAGGCCTATATTGGGAAAAAGAATGTCTACAAATAAAAACTACACAGAAGAATTGTGTGAAACTTCTTTCTGTTCTGTTTGTTCAACTAAAAGAGTTGAACCTTAGTTTTGATTGAGCCGTTCTGAAACACTCTTTCTGTAGAAAATGCAAGTGGAGATTCATAGCGCTAAGAGGGTAATAGTGGAAAAAGGAATGTCTCCAAATATAAACTACACAGAATCATTCTGTGGAACTTCTTTCTGATCTGTGCATTCAGCTAAGAGAGTTAAACCATACTTTTGATTGAGCAGATCTGAACACTCTTTCTGTAGAAAATGCAACTGGACCTTTGGAGCGCTAAGAGAGTAGTAGTGGAAAAAGGA
The DNA here is from genome assembly GCF_028878055.3 of Symphalangus syndactylus. Taxonomy (NCBI): domain Eukaryota; kingdom Metazoa; phylum Chordata; class Mammalia; order Primates; family Hylobatidae; genus Symphalangus; species Symphalangus syndactylus. The sequence goes on from NC_072425.2 coordinate 154,715,129, forward strand.
ATATATTCAAATATAAACTACACAGAAGCATTCGGTGAAACATCTTTCTGATCTGAGCATTCAGCTAACAGAGTTAAACCATACTTTTGATTGAGCAGTTTTGAAACACTCTGTCTGTAGAAAATGCAACTGGACATTCGTAGCGCTAAGTGGGTAATAGTGGAGAAAAGAATATGTTCAAATATAAACTACACAGAAGCATTGTATGAAACTTCTTTCTGTTCTGTGCATTCAACTAACAGAGTTGAACCTTACTTTTGATTGAGCCTTTCTGAAACACTCTTTCTGTAGAAACTGCAATTGGACATTCTGAGCGCTAAGAGGCCTCTATTGGGAAAAATAATATCTTCAAATAAAAACTACACAGAAGCATTGTGTGAAACTTATTTCTGATATGTTCATTAAGCTAACAGAGTTAAACCATACTTTTGATTGCGCAGTTCTGAACACTCTTTCTGTAGAAAATGCAAGTGGACATTCGGAGCGCTAAGAGGGTAATAGTGGAAAAAGGAATATATTCAAATATAAACTACACAGTAGCATTCTGTGAAAACCCTTACTGTTCTGTGCATTCAGCTAACAGAGTTGAACCTTACTTTTGATTGAGCCTTTCTGAAACACTCTTTCTGTAGAAACTGCAATTGGACATGCTAAGCGCTAAGAGGCCTACATTGGGAAAAAGAATATCTTCAAATAAAAACTACACAGATGCATTCTGTGAAACTTATTTCTGATCTGTAAATTCAGTTAACGGAGATAAAACATATTTTTGATTGAGCAGTTATGAAACACTCTTTTTGTAGAAAATGCAAGTGGCGATTCGGAGCGCTAAGAGGGTAATAGTGGAAAAAGGAATGTCTTCAAATATAAACTACACAGAATCATTCGGTGAAACTTCTTTCTGATCTGTTCATTCAGCTAACAGAGTTAAACCATACTTTTGATTGAGCAGATCTGAACACTCTTTCTGTAGAAAATGCAACTGGACATTTGGAGCGCTAAGAGCGTAGTAGTGGAAAAAGGAATATATTCAAATATAAACTACACAGAAGCATTCTGTGAAACTTCTTTCTGATCTGAGCATTCAGCTAACAGAGTTAAACCATACTTTTGATTGAGCAGGTTTGAAACACTCTGTCTGTAGAAAATGCAACTGGACATTCGTAGCGTTAAGTGGGTAATAGTGGAAAAAAGAATATGTTCAAATATAAACTACACAGAAGCATTGTATGAAACTTCTATCTGTTCTGTGCATTCAACTAACAGAGTTGAACCTTACTTTTGATTGAGCCGTTCTGAAACACTCTTTCTGTAGAAACTGCAATTGGACATTCTGAGCGCTAGGAGGCCTATATTGGGAAAAAGAATGTATACAAATAAAAACTACAGAGAAGAATTGTGTGAAACTTCTTTCTGTTCTGTTTGTTCAACTAAAAGAGTTGAACCTTAGTTTTGATTGAGCCGTTCTGAAACACTCTTTCTGTAGTAAATGCAAGTGGAGATTCGGAGCGCTAAGAGGGTAATAGTGGAAAAAGGAATGTCTCCAAATATAAACTACACAGAATTATTCTGTGAAACTTCTTTCTGATCTGTGCATTCAGCTAACAGAGTTAAACCATACTTTTGATTGAGCAGATCTGAACACTCTTTCTGTAGAAAATGCAACTGGACATTTGGAGCGCTAAGAGAGTAGTAGTGGAAAAAGAAATATATTCAAATATAAACTACACAGAAACATTCTGTGAAACTTCTTTCTGATCTGAGCATTCAGCTAACAGAGTTAAACCATACCTTTGATTGAGCAGTTTTGAAACACTCTGTCTGTAGAAAATGCAACTGGACATTCGTAGCGCTAAGTGGGTAATAGTGGAGAAAATAATATGTTCAAATATAAACTACACAGAATCATTGTATGAAACTTCTTTCTGTTCTGTGCATTCAACTAACAGAGTTGAACCTTACTTTTGATTGAGCCTTTCTGAAACACTCTTTCTGTAGAAACTGCAATTGGACATTCTGAGTGCTAAGAGGCCTCTATTGGGAAAATTAATATCTTCAAGTAAAAACTACACAGAAGCATTGTGTGAAACTTATTTCTGATATGTTCATTAAGCTAACAGAGTTAAACCATACTTTTGATTGCGCAGTTCTGAACACTCTTTCTGTAGAAAATGCAAGTGGACATTCGGAGCGCTAAGAGGGTAATAGTGGAAAAAGGAATATATTCAAATATAAACTACACAGTAGCATTCTGTGAAAACTCTTACTGTTCTGTGCATTCAGCTAACAGAGTTGAACCTTACTTTTGATTGAGCCGTTCTGAAACACTCTTTCTGTAGAAACTGCAATTGGACATGCTAAGCGCTAAGAGGCCTACATTGGGAAAAAGAATATCTTCAAATAAAAACTACACAGATGCATTCTGTGAAACTTATTTCTGATCTGTAAATTCAGTTAACAGAGATAAAACATATTTTTGATTGAGCAGTTATGAAACACTCTTTTTGTAGAAAATGCAAGTGGAGATTCGGAGCGCTAAGAGGGTAATTGTGGAAAAAGGAATGTCTTCAAATATAAACTACACAGAATCATTCGGTGAAACTTCTTTCTGATCTGTGCATTCAGCTAACAGAGTTAAACCATACTTTTGATTGAGCAGATCTGAACACTCTTTCTGTAGAAAATGCAACTGGACATTTGGAGCGCTAAGAGCGTAGTAGTGGAAAAAGGAATATATTCAAATATAAACTACACAGAAGCATTCTGTGAAACTTCTTTCTGATCTGAGCATTCAGCTAACAGAGTTAAACCATACTTTTGATTGAGCAGTTTTGAAACACTCTGTCTGTAGAAAATGCAACTGGACATTCATAGCGCTAAGTGGGTAATAGTGGAAAAAAGGATATGTTCAAATATAAACTACACAGAAGCATTGTATGAAACTTCTATCTGTTCTGTGCATTCAACTAACAGAGTTGAACCTTACTTTTGATTGAGCCGTTCTGAAACACTCTTTCTGTAGAAACTGCAATTGGACATTCTGAGCGCTAGGAGGCCTATATTGGGAAAAAGAATGTATACAAATAAAAACTACAGAGAAGAATTGTGTGAAACTTCTTTCTGTTCTGTTTGTTCAACTAAAAGAGTTGAACCTTAGTTTTGATTGAGCCGTTCTGAAACACTCTTTCTGTAGTAAATGCAAGTGGAGATTCGGAGCGCTAAGAGGGTAATAGTGGAAAAAGGAATGTCTCCAAATATAAACTACACAGAATTATTCTGTGAAACTTCTTTCTGATCTGTGCATTCAGCTAACAGAGTTAAACCATACTTTTGATTGAGCAGATCTGAACACTCTTTCTGTAGAAAATGCAACTGGACATTTGGAGCGCTAAGAGCGTAGTATTGGAAAAAGGAATATATTCAAATATAAACTACACAGAAGCATTCTGTGAAACTTCTTTCTGATCTGAGCATTCAGCTAACAGAGTTAAACCATACTTTTGATTGAGCAGTTTTGAAACACTCTGTCTGTAGAAAATGCAACTGGACATTCGTAGCGCTAAGTGGGTAATAGTGGAGAAAATAATATGTTCAAATATAAACTACACAGAAGCATTGTATGAAACTTCTTTCTGTTCTGTGCATTCAACTAACAGAGTTGAACCTTACTTTTGATTGAGCCTTTCTCAAACACTCTTTCTGTAGAAACTGCAATTGGACATTCTGAGTGCTAAGAGGCCTCTATTGGGAAAATTAATATCTTCAAGTAAAAACTACACAGAAGCATTGTGTGAAACTTATTTCTGATATGTTCATTAAGCTAACAGAGTTAAACCATACTTTTGATTGCGCAGTTCTGAACACTCTTTCTGTAGAAAATGCAAGTGGACATTCGGAGCGCTAAGAGGGTAATAGTGGAAAAAGGAATATATTCAAATATAAACTACACAGTAGCATTCTGTGAAAACCCTTACTGTTCTGTGCATTCAGCTAACAGAGTTGAACCTTACTTTTGATTGAGCCTTTCTGAAACACTCTTTCTGTAGAAACTGCAATTGGACATGCTAAGCGCTAAGAGGCCTACATTGGGAAAAAGAATATCTTCAAATAAAAACTACACAGATGCATTCTGTGAAACTTATTTCTGATCTGTAAATTCAGTTAACGGAGATAAAACATATTTTTGATTGAGCAGTTATGAAACACTCTTTTTGTAGAAAATGCAAGTGGCGATTCGGAGCGCTAAGAGGGTAATAGTGGAAAAAGTAATGTCTTCAAATATAAACTACACAGAATCATTCGGTGAAACTTCTTTTTGATCTGTGGATTCAGCTAACAGAGTTAAACCATACTTTTGATTGAGCAGATCTGAACACTCTTTCTGTAGAAAATGCAACTGGACATTTGGAGCGCTAAGAGCGTAGTAGTGGAAAAAGGAATATATTCAAATATAAACTACACAGAAGCATTCTGTGAAACTTCTTTCTGATCTGAGCATTCAGCTAACAGAGTTAAACCATACTTTTGATTGAGCAGTTTTGAAACACTCTGTCTGTAGAAAATGCAACTGGACATTCGTAGCGCTAAGTGGGTAATAGTGGAAAAAAGAATATGTTCAAATATAAACTAAACAGAAGCATTGTATGAAACTTCTATCTGTTCTGTGATTTCAACTAACAGAGTTGAACCTTACTTTTGATTGAGCCGTTCTGAAACACTCTTTCTGTAGAAACTGCAATTGGACATTCTGAGCGCTAGGAGGCCTATATTGGGAAAAAGAATGTATACAAATAAAAACTACAGAGAAGAATTGTGTGAAACTTCTTTCTGTTCTCTTTGTTCAACTAAAAGAGTTGAACCTTAGTTTTGATTGAGCCGTTCTGAAACACTCTTTCTGTAGTAAATGCAAGTGGAGATTCGGAGCGCTAAGAGGGTAATAGTGGAAAAAGGAATGTCTCCAAATATAAACTACACAGAATTATTCTGTGAAACTTCTTTCTGATCTGTGCATTCAGCTAACAGAGTTAAACCATACTTTTGATTGAGCAGATCTGAACACTCTTTCTGTAGAAAATGCAACTGGACATTTGGAGCGCTAAGAGAGTAGTAGTGGAAAAAGAAATATATTCAAATATAAACTACACAGAAACATTCTGTGAAACTTCTTTCTGATCTGAGCATTCAGCTAACAGAGTTAAACCATACTTTTGATTGAGCAGTTTTGAAACACTCTGTCTGTAGAAAATGCAACTGGACATTCGTAGCGCTAAGTGGGTAATAGTGGAGAAAATAATATGTTCAAATATAAACTACACAGAAGCATTGTATGAAACTTCTTTCTGTTCTGTGCATTCAACTAACAGAGTTGAACCTTACTTTTGATTGAGCCTTTCTGAAACACTCTTTCTGTAGAAACTGCAATTGGACATTCTGAGTGCTAAGAGGCCTCTATTGGGAAAATTAATATCTTCAAGTAAAAACTACACAGAAGCATTGTGTGAAACTTATTTCTGATATGTTCATTAAGCTAACAGAGTTAAACCATACTTTTGATTGCGCAGTTCTGAACACTCTTTCTGTAGAAAATGCAAGTGGACATTCGGAGCGCTAAGAGAGTAATAGTGGAAAAAGGAATATATTCAAATATAAACTACACAGTAGCATTCTGTGAAAACTCTTACTGTTCTGTGCATTCAGCTAACAGAGTTGAACCTTACTTTTGATTGAGCCGTTCTGAAACACTCTTTCTGTAGAAACTGCAATTGGACATGCTAAGCGCTAAGAGGCCTACATTGGGAAAAAGAATATCTTCAAATAAAAACTACACAGATGCATTCTGTGAAACTTATTTCTGATCTGTAAATTCAGTTAACAGAGATAAAACATATTTTTGATTGAGCAGTTATGAAACACCCTTTTTGTAGAAAATGCAAGTGGAGATTCGGAGCGCTAAGAGGGTAATTGTGGAAAAAGGAATGTCTTCAAATATAAACTACACAGAATCATTCGGTGAAACTTCTTTCTGATCTGTGCATTCAGATAACAGAGTTAAACCATACTTTTGATTGAGCAGATCTGAACACTCTTTCTGTAGAAAATGCAACTGGACATTTGGAGCGCTAAGAGCGTAGTAGTGGAAAAAGGAATATATTCAAATATAAACTACACAGAAGCATTCTGTGAAACTTCTTTCTGATCTGAGCATTCAGCTAACAGAGTTAAACCACACATTTGATTGAGCAGTTTTGAAACACTCTGTCTGTAGAAAATGCAACTGGACATTCGTAGCGCTAAGTGGGTAATAGTGGAAAAAAGGATATGTTCAAATATAAACTACACAGAAGCATTGTATGAAACTTCTATCTGTTCTGTGCATTCAACTAACAGAGTTGAACCTTACTTTTGATTGAGCCGTTCTGAAACACTCTTTCTGTAGAAACTGCAATTGGACATTCTGAGCGCTAGGAGGCCTATATTGGGAAAAAGAATGTATACAAATAAAAACTACAGAGAAGAATTGTGTGAAACTTCTTTCTGTTCTGTTTGTTCAACTAAAAGAGTTGAACCTTAGTTTTGATTGAGCCGTTCTGAAACACTCTTTCTGTAGTAAATGCAAGTGGAGATTCGGAGCGCTAAGAGGGTAATAGTGGAAAAAGGAATGTCTCCAAATATAAACTACACAGAATTATTCTGTGAAACTTCTTTCTGATCTGTGCATTCAGCTAACAGAGTTAAACCATACTTTTGATTGAGCAGATCTGAACACTCTTTCTGTAGAAAATGCAACTGGACATTTGGAGCGCTAAGAGCGTAGTAGTGGAAAAAGGAATATATTCAAATATAAACTACACAGAAGCATTATGTGAAACTTCTTTCTGATCTGAGCATTCAGCTAACAGAGTTAAACCATACTTTTGATTGAGCAGTTTTGAAACACTCTGTCTGTAGAAAATGCAACTGGACATTCGTAGCGCTAAGTGGGTAATAGTGGAGAAAATAATATGTTCAAATATAAACTACACAGAAGCATTGTATGAAACTTCTTTCTGTTCTGTGCATTCAACTAACAGAGTTGAACCTTACTTTTGATTGAGCCTTTCTGAAACACTCTTTCTGTAGAAACTGCAATTGGACATTCTGAGTGCTAAGAGGCCTCTATTGGGAAAATTAATATCTTCAAGTAAAAACTACACAGAAGCATTGTGTGAAACTTATTTCTGATATGTTCATTAAGCTAACAGAGTTAAACCATACTTTTGATTGCGCAGTTCTGAACACTCTTTCTGTAGAAAATGCAAGTGGACATTCGGAGCGCTAAGAGGGTAATAGTGGAAAAAGGAATATATTCAAATATAAACTACACAGTAGCATTCTGTGAAAACCCTTACTGTTCTCTGCATTCAGCTAACAGAGTTGAACCTTACTTTTGATTGAGCCTTTCTGAAACACTCTTTCTGTAGAAACTGCAATTGGACATGCTAAGCGCTAAGAGGCCTACATTGGGAAAAAGAATATCTTCAAATAAAAACTACACAGATGCATTCTGTGAAACTTATTTCTGATCTGTAATTTCAGTTAACAGAGATAAAACATATTTTTGATTGAGCAGTTATGAAACAGTCTTTTTGTAGAAAATGCAAGTGGAGATTCGGAGCGCTAAGAGGGTAATAGTGGAAAAAGGAATGTCTTCAAATATAAACTACACAGAATCATTCGGTGAAACTTTTTTCTGATCTGTGCATTCAGCTAACAGAGTTAAACCATACTTTCGATTCAGCAGATCTGAACACTCTTTCTGTAGAAAATGCAACTGGACATTTGGAGCGCTAAGAGAGTAGTAGTGGAAAAAGGAATATATTCAAATATAAACTACACAGAAGCATTCTGTGAAACTTCTTTCTGATCTGAGCATTCAGCTAACAGAGTTAAACCATACTTTTGATTGAGCAGTTTTGAAACACTCTGTCTGTAGAAAATGCAACTGGACATTCGTAGCGCTAAGTGGGTAATAGTGGAGAAAAGAATATGTTTAAATATAAACTACACAGAAGCATTGTATGAAACTACTTTCTGTTCTGTGCATTCAACTAACAGAGTTGAACCTTACTTTTGATTGAGCCTTTCTGAAACACTCTTTCTGTAGAAACTGCAATTGGACATTCTGAGCGTTAAGAGGCCTCTATTGGGAAAATTAATATCTTCAAATAAAAACTACACAGAAGCATTGTGTGAAACTTATTTCTGATATGTTCATTAAGCTAACAGAGTTAAACCATACTTTTGATTGCGCAGTTCTGAACACTCTTTCTGTAGAAAATGCAAGCGGACATTCGGAGCGCTAAGAGGGTAATAGTGGAAAAAGGAATATATTCAAATATAAACTACACAGTAGCATTCTGTGAAAACTCTTACTGTTCTGTGCATTCAGCTAACAGAGTTGAACCTTACTTTTGATTGAGCCGTTCTGAAACACTCTTTCTGTAGAAACTGCAATTGGACATGCTAAGCGCTTAGAGGCCTACATTGGGAAAAAGAATATCTTCAAATAAAAACTACACAGATGCATTCTGTGAAACTTATTTCTGATCTGTAAATTCAGTTAACGGAGATAAAACATATTTTTGATTGAGCAGTTATGAAACACTCTTTTTGTAGAAAATGCAAGTGGAGATTCAGAGCGCTAAGAGGGTAATAGTGGAAAAAAGAATGTCTTCAAATATAAACTACACAGAATAATTCGGTGAAACTCCTTTCTGATCTGTGCATTCAGCTAACAGAGTTAAACCATACTTTTGATAGAGCAGATCTGAACACTCTTTCTGTAGAAAATGCAACTGGACATTTGGAGCGCTAAGAGAGTAGTAGTGGAAAAAGGAATATATTCAAATATAAACTACACAGAAGCATTCTGTGAAACTTCTTTCTGATCTGAGCATTCAGCTAACAGAGTTAAACCATACTTTTGATTGAGCAGTTTTGAAACACTCTGTCTTTAGGAAATGCAACTGGACATTCGTAGCGCTAAGTGGGTAATAGTGGAAAAAAGAATATGTTCAAATATAAACTACACAGAAGCATTCTGTGAAACTTCTTGCTGTTCTGTGCATTCAACTAACAGAGTTGAACCATACTTTTGATTGAGCCGTTCTGAAACACTCTTTCTGTAGAAACTGCAATTGGACATTCTGAGCGCTAAGAGGCCTATATTGGGAAAAAGAATGTCTACAAATAAAAACTACACAGAAGAATTGTGTGAAACTTCTTTCTGTTCTGTTTGTTCAACTAAAAGAGTTGAACCTTAGTTTTGATTGAGCCGTTCTGAAACACTCTTTCTGTAGAAAATGCAAGTGGAGATTCATAGCGCTAAGAGGGTAATAGTGGAAAAAGGAATGTCTCCAAATATAAACTACACAGAATCATTCTGTGAAACTTCTTTCTGATCTGTGCATTCAGCTAACAGAGTTAAACCATACTTTTGATTGAGCAGATCTGAACACTCTTTCTGTAGAAAATGCAACTGGACCTTTGGAGCGCTAAGAGAGTAGTAGTGGAAAAAGGAATATATTCAAATATAAACTACACAGAAGCATTCTGTGAAACTTCTTTCTGATCTGAGCATTCAGCTAACAGAGTTAAACCATACTTTTGATTGAGCAGTTTTGAAACACTCTGTCTGTAGAAAATGCAACTGGACATTCGTAGCGCTAAGTGGGTAATAGTGGAGAAAAGAATATGTTCAAATATAAACTACACAGAAGCATTGTATGAAACTTCTTTCTGTTCTGTGCATTCAACTAACAGAGTTGAACCTTACTTTTGATTGAGCCTTTCTGAAACACTCTTTCTGTAGAAACTGCAATTGGACATTCTGAGCACTAAGAGGCCTCTATTGGGAAAAATAATATCTTCAAATAAAAACTACACAGAAGCATTGTGTGAAACTTATTTCTGATATGTTCATTAAGCTAACAGAGTTAAACCATACTTTTGATTGCGCAGTTCTGAACACTCTTTCTGTAGAAAATGCAAGTGGACATTCGGAGCGCTAAGAGGGTAATAGTGGAAAAAGGAATATATTCAAATATAAACTACACAGTAGCATTCTGTGAAAACCCTTACTGTTCTGTGCATTCAGCTAACAGAGTTGAACCTTACTTTTGATTGAGCCTTTCTGAAACACTCTTTCTGTAGAAACTGCAATTGGACATGCTAAGCGCTAAGAGGCCTACATTGGGAAAAATAATATCTTCAAATAAAAACTACACAGATGCATTCTGTGAAACTTATTTCTGATCTGTAAATTCAGTTAACGGAGATAAAACATATTTTTGATTGAGCAGTTATGAAACACTCTTTTTGTAGAAAATGCAAGTGGAGATTCGGAGCGCTAAGAGGGTAATAGTGGAAAAGGGAATGTCTTCAAATATAAACTACACAGAATCATTCGGTGAAATTTTTTTCTGATCTGTGCATTCAGCTAACAGAGTTAAACCATACTTTTGATTGAGCAGATCTGAACACTCTTTCTGTGGAAAATGCAACTGGACATTTGGAGAGCTAAGAGCGTAGTAGTGGAAAAAGGAATATATTCAAATATAAACTACACAGAAGCATTCTGTGAAACTTCTTTCTGATCTGAGCATTCAGCTAACAGAGTTAAACCATACTTTTGATTGAGCAGTTTTGAAACACTCTCTCTGTAGAAAATGCAACTGGACATTCGTAGCGCTAAGTGGGTAATAGTGGAAAAAAGAATATGTTCAAATATAAACTACACAGAAGCATTCTGTGAAACTTCTTGCTGCTCTGTGCATTCAACTAACAGAGTTGAAACTTACTTTTGATTGAGCCGTTCTGAAACACTCTTTCTGTAGAAACTGCAATTGGACATTCTGAGCGCTAAGAGGCCTATATTGGGAAAAAGAATGTCTACAAATAAAAACTACACAGAAGAATTGTGTGAAACTTCTTTCTGTTCTGTTTGTTCAACTAAAAGAGTTGAACCTTAGTTTTGATTGAGCCGTTCTGAAACACTCTTTCTGTAGAAAATGCAACCGGAGATTCGGAGCGCTAAGAGGGTAATAGTGGAAAAAGGAATGTCTCCAAATATAAACTACACAGAATCATACTGTGAAACTTCTTTCTGATCTGTGCATTCAGCTAACAGAGTTAAACCATACTTTTGATTCAGCAGATCTGAACACTCTTTCTGTAGAAAATGCAACTGGACATTTGGAGCGCTAAGAGAGTAGTAGTGGAAAAAGGAATATATTCAAATATAAACTACACAGAAGCATTCTGTGAAACTTCTTTCTGATCTGAGCATTCAGCTAACAGAATTAAACCATACTTTTGATTGAGCAGTTTTGAAACACTCTGTCTGTAGAAAATGCAACTGGACATTCGTAGCGCTAAGTGGGTAATAGTGGAGAAAAGAATATATTTAAATATAAACTACACAGAAGCATTGTATGAAACTACTTTCTGTTCTGTGCATTCAACTAACAGAGTTGAACCTTACTTTTGATTGAGCCTTTCTGAAACACTCTTTCTGTAGAAACTGCAATTGGACATTCTGAGCGTTAAGAGGCCTCTATTGGGAAAATTAATATCTTCAAATAAAAACTACACAGAAGCATTGTGTGAAACTTATTTCTGATATGTTCATTAAGCTAACAGAGTTAAACCATACTTTTGATTGCGCAGTTCTGAACACTCTTTCTGTAGAAAATGCAAGCGGACATTCGGAGCGCTAAGAGGGTAATAGTGGAAAAAGGAATATATTCAAATATAAACTACACAGTAGCATTCTGTGAAAACTCTTACTGTTCTGTGCATTCAGCTAACAGAGTTGAACCTTACTTTTGATTGAGCCGTTCTGAAACACTCTTTCTGTAGAAACTGCAATTGGACATGCTAAGCGCTTAGAGGCCTACATTGGGAAAAAGAATATCTTCAAATAAAAACTACACAGATGCATTCTGTGAAACTTATTTCTGATCTGTAAATTCAGTTAACGGAGATAAAACATATTTTTGATTGAGCAGTTATGAAACACTCTTTTTGTAGAAAATGCAAGTGGAGATTCAGAGCGCTAAGAGGGTAATAGTGGAAAAAAGAATGTCTTCAAATATAAACTACACAGAATAATTCGGTGAAACTCCTTTCTGATCTGTGCATTCAGCTAACAGAGTTAAACCATACTTTTGATAGAGCAGATCTGAACACTCTTTCTGTAGAAAATGCAACTGGACATTTGGAGCGCTAAGAGCGTAGTAGTGGAAAAAGGAATATATTCAAATATAAACTACACAGAAGCATTCTGTGAAACTTCTTTCTGATCTGAGCATTCAGCTAACAGAGTTAAACCATACTTTTGATTGAGCAGTTTTGAAACACTCTGTCTTTAGGAAATGCAACTGGACATTCGTAGCGCTAAGTGGGTAATAGTGGAAAAAAGAATATGTTCAAATATAAACTACACAGAAGCATTCTGTGAAACTTCTTGCTGTTCTGTGCATTCAACTAACAGAGTTGAACCTTACTTTTGATTGAGCCGTTCTGAAACACTCTTTCTGTAGAAACTGCAATTGGACATTCTGAGCGCTAAGAGGCCTATATTGGGAAAAAGAATGTCTACAAATAAAAACTACACAGAAGAATTGTGTGAAACTTCTTTCTGTTCTGTTTGTTCAACTAAAAGAGTTGAACCTTAGTTTTGATTGAGCCGTTCTGAAACACTCTTTCTGTAGAAAATGCAAGTGGAGAATCATAGCGCTAAGAGGGTAATAGTGGAAAAAGGAATGTCTCCAAATATAAACTACACAGAATCATTCTGTGAAACTTCTTTCTGATGTGTGCATTCAGCTAACAGAGTTAAACCATACTTTTGATTGAGCAGATCTGAACACTCTTTCTGTAGAAAATGCAACTGGACCTTTGGAGCGCTAAGAGAGTAGTAGTGGAAAAAGGAATATATTCAAATATAAACTACACAGAAGCATTCTGTGAAACTTCTTTCTGATCTGAGCATTCAGCTAACAGAGTTAAACCATACTTTTGATTGAGCAGTTTTGAAACACTCTGTCTGTAGAAAATGCAACTGGACATTCGTAGCGCTAAGTGGGTAATAGTGGAGAAAAGAATATGTTCAAATATAAACTACACAGAAGCATTGTATGAAACTTCTTTCTGTTCTGTGCATTCAACTAACAGAGTTGAACCTTACTTTTGATTGAGCCTTTCTGAAACACTCTTTCTGTAGAAACTGCAATTGGACATTCTGAGCGCTAAGAGGCCTCTATTGGGAAAAATAATATCTTCAAATAAAAACTACACAGAAGCATTGTGTGAAACTTATTTCTGATATGTTCATTAAGCTAACAGAGTTAAACCATACTTTTGATTGCGCAGTTCTGAACACTCTTTCTGCAGAAAATGCAAGTGGACATTCGGAGCGCTAAGAGGGTAATAGTGGAAAAAGGAATATATTCAAATATAAACTACACAGTAGCATTCTGTGAAAACCCTTACTGTTCTGTGCATTCAGCTAACAGAGTTGAACCTTACTTTTGATTGAGCCTTTCTGAAACACTCTTTCTGTAGAAACTGCAATTGGACATGCTAAGCGCTAAGAGGCCTACATTGGGAAAAAGAATATCTTCAAATAAAAACTACACAGATGCATTCTGTGAAACTTATTTCTGATCTGTAAATTCAGTTAACGGAGATAAAACATATTTTTGATTGAGCAGTTATGAAACACTCTTTTTGTAGAAAATGCAAGTGGAGATTCGGAGCGCTAAGAAGGTAATAGTGGAAAAGGGAATGTCTTCAAATATAAACTACACAGAATCATTCGGTGAAATTTTTTTCTGATCTGTGCATTCAGCTAACAGAGTTAAACCATACTTTTGATTGAGCAGATCTGAACACTCTTTCTGTGGAAAATGCAACTGGACATTTGGAGAGCTAAGAGCGTAGTAGTGGAAAAAGGAATATATTCAAATATAAACTACACAGAAGCATTCTGTGAAACTTCTTTCTGCTCTGAGCATTCAGCTAACAGAGTTAAACCATACTTTTGATTGAGCAGTTTTGAAACACTCTCTCTGTAGAAAATGCAACTGGACATTCGTAGCGCTAAGTGGGTAATAGTGGAAAAAAGCATATGTTCAAATATAAACTACACAGAAGCATTCTGTGAAACTTCTTGCTGCTCTGTGCATTCAACTAACAGAGTTGAACCTTACATTTGATTGAGCCGTTCTGAAACACTCTTTCTGTAGAAACTGCAATTGGACATTCTGAGCGCTAAGAGGCCTATATTGGGAAAAAGAATGTCTACAAATAAAAACTACACAGAAGAATTGTGTGAAACTTCTTTCTGTTCTGTTTGTTCAACTAAAAGAGTTGAACCTTAGTTTTGATTGAGCCGTTCTGAAACACTCTTTCTGTAGAAAATGCAAGTGGAGATTCGGAGCGCTAAGAGGGTAATAGTGGAAAAAGGAATGTCTCCAAATATAAACTACACAGAATCATTCTGTGAAACTTCTTTCTGATCTGTGCATTCAGCTAACAGAGTTAAACCATACTTTTGATTGAGCAGATCTGAACACTCTTTCTGTAGAAAATGCAACTGGACATTTGGAGCGATAAGAGAGTAGTAGTGGAAAAAGGAATATATTCAAATATAAACTACACAGAAGCATTCTGTGAAACTTCTTTCTGATCTGAGCATTCAGCTAACAGAGTTAAACCATACATTTGATTGAGCAGTTTTGAAACACTCTGTCTGTAGAAAATGCAACCGGACATTCGTAGCGCTAAGTGGGTAATAGTGGAGAAAAGAATATGTTCAAATATAAACTACACAGAAGCATTGTATGAAACTTCTTTCTGTTCTGTGCATTCAACAAACAGAGTTGAACCTTACTTTTGATTGAGCCGTTCTGAAACACTCTTTCTGTAGTAAATGCAAGTGGAGATTCGGAGCGCTAAGAGGGTGATAGTGGAAAAAGGAATGTCTCCAAATATAAACTACACAGAATTATTCTGTGAAACTTCTTTCTGATCTGTGCATTCAGCTAACAGAGTTAAACCATACTTTTGATTGAGCAGATCTGAACACTCTTTCTGTAGAAAATGCAACTGGACATTTGGAGCGCTAAGAGAGTAGTAGTGGAAAAAGAAATATATTCAAATATAAACTACACAGAAACATTCTGTGAAACTTCTTTCTGATCTGAGCATTCAGCTAACAGAGTTAAACCATACTTTTGATTGAGCAGTTTTGAAACACTCTGTCTGTAGAAAATGCAACTGGACATTCGTAGCGCTAAGTGGGTAATAGTGGAGAAAATAATATGTTCAAATATAAACTACACAGAAGCATTGTATGAAACTTCTTTCTGTTCTGTGCATTCAACTAACAGAGTTGAACCTTACTTTTGATTGAGCCTTTCTGAAACACTCTTTCTGTAGAAACTGCAATTGGACATTCTGAGTGCTAAGAGGCCTCTATTGGGAAAATTAGTATCTTCAAGTAAAAACTACACAGAAGCATTGTGTGAAACTTATTTCTGATATGTTCATTAAGCTAACAGAGTTAAACCATACTTTTGATTGCGCAGTTCTGAACACTCTTTCTGTAGAAAATGCAAGTGGACATTCGGAGCGCTAAGAGGGTAATAGTGGAAAAAGGAATATATTCAAATATAAACTACACAGTAGCATTCTGTGAAAACTCTTACTGTTCTGTGCATTCAGCTAACAGAGTTGAACCTTACTTTTGATTGAGCCGTTCTGAAACACTCTTTCTGTAGAAACTGCAATTGGACATGCTAAGCGCTAAGAGGCCTACATTGGGAAAAAGAATATCTTCAAATAAAAACTACACAGATGCATTCTGTGAAACTTATTTCTGATCTGTAAATTCAGTTAACAGAGATAAAACATATTTTTGATTGAGCAGTTATGAAACACTCTTTTTGTAGAAAATGCAAGTGGAGATTCGGAGCGCTAAGAGGGTAATTGTGGAAAAAGGAATGTCTTCAAATATAAACTACACAGAATCATTCGGTGAAACTTCTTTCTGATCTGTGCATTCAGCTAACAGAGTTAAACCATACTTTTGATTGAGCAGATCTGAACACTCTTTCTGTAGAAAATGCAACTGGACATTTGGAGCGCTAAGAGCGTAGTAGTGGAAAAAGGAATATATTCAAATATAAACTAAACAGAAGCATTCTGTGAAACTTCTTTCTGATCTGAGCATTCAGCTAACAGAGTTAAACCATACATTTGATTGAGCAGTTTTGAAACACTCTGTCTGTAGAAAATGCAACTGGACATTCGTAGCGCTAAGTGGGTAATAGTGGAAAAAAGAATATGTTCAAATATAAACTACACAGAAGCATTGTATGAAACTTCTATCTGTTCTGTGCATTCAACTAACAGAGTTGAACCTTACTTTTGATTGAGCCGTTCTGAAACACTCTTTCTGTAGAAACTGCAATTGGACATTCTGAGCGCTAGGAGGCCTATATTGGGAAAAAGAATGTATACAAATAAAAACTACAGAGAAGAATTGTGTGAAACTTCTTTCTGTTCTGTCTGTTCAACTAACAGAGTTGAACCTTAGTTTTGATTGAGCCGTTCTTAAACACTCTTTCTGTAGTAAATGCAAGTGGAGATTCGGAGCGCTAAGAGGGTAATAGTGGAAAAAGGAATGTCTCCAAATATAAACTACACAGAATTATTCTGTGAAACTTCTTTCTGATCTGTGCATTCAGCTAACAGAGTTAAACCATACTTTTGATTGAGCAGATCTGAACTCTCTTTCTGTAGAAAATGCAACTGGACATTTGGAGCGCTAAGAGAGTAGTAGTGGAAAAAGAAATATATTCAAATATAAACTACACAGAAACATTCTGTGAAACTTCTTTCTGATCTGAGCATTCAGCTAACAGAGTTAAACCATACTTTTGATTGAGCAGTTTTGAAACACTCTGTCTGTAGAAAATGCAACTGGACATTCGTAGCGCTAAGTGGGTAATAGTGGAGAAAATAATATGTTCAAATATAAACTACACAGAAGCATTGTATGAAACTTCTTTCTGTTCTGTGCATTCAACTAACAGAGTTGAACCTTACTTTTGATTGAGCCTTTCTGAAACACTCTTTCTGTAGAAACTGCAATTGGACATTCTGAGTGCTAAGAGGCCTCTATTGGGAAAATTAATATCTTCAAGTAAAAACTACACAGAAGCATTGTGTGAAACTTATTTCTGATATGTTCATTAAGCTAACAGAGTTAAACCATAATTTTGATTGCGCAGTTCTGAACACTCTTTCTGTAGAAAATGCAAGTGGACATTCGGAGCGCTAAGAGGGTAATAGTGGAAAAAGGAATATATTCAAATATAAACTACACAGTAGCATTCTGTGAAAACTCTTACTGTTCTGTGCATTCAGCTAACAGAGTTGAACCTTACTTTTGATTGAGCCGTTCTGAAACACTCTTTCTGTAGAAACTGCAATTGGACATGCTAAGCGCTAAGAGGCCTACATTGGGAAAAAGAATATCTTCAAATAAAAACTACACAGATGCATTCTGTGAAACTTATTTCTGATCTGTAAATTCAGTTAACAGAGATAAAACATATTTTTGATTGAGCAGTTATGAAACACTCTTTTTGTAGAAAATGCAAGTGGAGATTCGGAGCGCTAAGAGGGTAATAGTGGAAAAAGGATTGTCTCCAAATATAAACTACACAGAATCATTCGGTGAAACTTCTTTCTGATCTGTGCATTCAGCTAACAGAGTTAAACCATACTTTTGATTGAGCAGATCTGAACACTCTTTCTGTAGAAAATGCAACTGGACATTTGGAGCGCTAAGAGCGTAGTAGTGGAAAAAGGAATATATTCAAATATAAACTACACAGAAGCATTCTGTGAAACTTCTTTCTGATCTGAGCATTCAGCTAACAGAGTTAAACCATACTTTTGATTGAGCAGTTTTGAAACACTCTGTCTGTAGAAAATGCAACTGGACATTCGTAGCGCTAAGTGGGTAATAGTGGAAAAAAGAATATGTTCAAATATAAACTACACAGAAGCATTCTGGAAAATTCTTGCTGTTCTGTGCATTCAACTAACGGAGTTGAACCTTACTTTTGATTGAGCCGTTCTGAAACTCTCTTTCTGTAGAAACTGCAATTGGACATTCTGAGCGCTAAGAGGCCTACATTGGGAAAAATAATATCTTCAAATAAAAACTACACAGAGGCATTGTGTGAAACTTATTCCTGATATGTTCATTAAGCTAACAGAGTTAAACCAAACTTTAGATTGCGCAGTTCTGAACACTCTTTCTGTAGAAAATGCAAGTGGACATTCGGAGCGCTAAGAGGGTAATAGTGGAAAAAGGAATATATTCAAATATAAACTACACAGTAGCATTCTGGGAAAATTCTTTCTGTTCTGTGCATTCAACTAACAGATTTGAACCTTACTTTTGATTGAGCCGTTCTGAAACACTCTTTCTGTAGAAACTGCAATTGGACATGCTAAGCGCTAAGAGGCCTAGATTGGGAAAAAGAATATCTTCTAATAAAAACTACACAATTGCATTCTGTGAAACTTATTTCTGATCTGTAAATTCAGTTAACGGAGATAAAACATATTTTTGATTGAGCAGTTATGAAACACTCTTTTTGTAGAAAATGCAAGTGGAGATTCGGAGCGCTAAGAGGGTAATAGTGGAAAAGGGAATGTCTTCAAATATAAACTACACAGAATCATTCGGTGAAACTTCTTTCTGATCTGTGCATTCAGCTAACAGAGTTAAACCATACTTTTGATTGAGCAGACCTGAACACTCTTTCTGTAGAAAATGCAACTGCACATTTGGAGAGCTAAGAGCGTAGTAGTGGAAAAAGGAATATATTCAAATATAAACTACACAGAAGCATTCTGTGAAACTTCTTTCTGATCTGAGCATTCAGCTAACAGAGTTAAACCATACTTTTGATTGAGCAGTTTTGAAACACTCTCTCTGTAGAAAATGCAACTGGACATTCGTAGCGCTAAGTGGGTAATAGTGGAAAAAAGAATATGTTCAAATATAAACTACACAGAAGCATTCTGTGAAACTTCTTGCTGCTCTGTGCATTCAACTAACAGAGTTGAACCTTACTTTTGATTGAGCCGTTCTGAAACACTCTCTCTGTAGAAACTGCAATTGGACATTCTGAGCGCTAAGAGGCCTATATTGGGAAAAAGAATGTCTACAAATAAAAACTACACAGAAGAATTGTGTGAAACTTCTTTCTGTTCTGTTTGTTCAACTAAAAGAGTTGAACCTTAGTTTTGATTGAGCCGTTCTGAAACACTCTTTCTGTAGAAAATGCAACTGGAGATTCGGAGCGCTAAGAGGGTAATAGTGGAAAAAGGAATGTCTCCAAATATAAACTACACAGAATCATTCTGTGAAACTTCTTTCTGATCTGTGCATTCAGCTAACAGAGTTAAACCATACTTTTGATTCAGCAGATCTGAACACTCTTTCTGTAGAAAATGCAACTGGACATTTTGAGCGCTTAGAGAGTAGTAGTGGAAAAAGGAATATATTCAAATATAAACTACACAGAAGCATTCTGTGAAACTTCTTTCTGATCTGAGCATTCAGCTAACAGAGTTAAACCATACTTTTGATTGAGCAGTTTTGAAACACTCTGTCTGTAGAAAATGCAACTGGACATTCGTAGCGCTAAGTGGGTAATAGTGGAGAAAAGAATATGTTCAAATATAAACTACACAGAAGCATTGTATGAAACTTCTTTCTGTTCTGTGCATTCAACTAACAGAGTTGAACCTTACTTTTGATTGAGCCTTTCTGACACACTCTTTCTGTAGAAACTGCAATTGGACATTCTGAGCGCTAAGAGGCCTCTATTGGGAAAATTAATATCTTCAAATAAAAACTACACAGAAGCATTGTGTGAAACTTATTTCTGATATGTTCATTAAGCTAACAGAGTTAAACCATACTTTTGATTGCGCAGTTCTGAACACTCTTTCTGTAGAAAATGCAAGTGGACATTCGGAGCGCTAAGAGGGTAATAGTGGAAAAAGGAATATATTCAAATATAAACTACACAGTAGCATTCTGTGAAAATTCTTTCTGTTCTGTGCATTCAACTAACAGAGTTGAACCTTACTTTTGATTGAGCCGTTCTGAAACACTCTTTCTGTAGAAACTGCAATTGGACATGCTAAGCGCTAAGAGGCCTACATTGGGAAAAAGAACTTCTTCAAATAAAAACTACACGGCCGGGCGCGGTGGCTCACGCTTGTAATCCCAGCACTTTGGGAGGCCGATGCGGGCGGATCACGAGGTCAGGAGATCGAGACCATGGTGAAACCCCGTCTCTACTAAAAAGACAAAAAATTAGCCGGGCGTGGTGGCGGGCGCCTGTAGTCCCAGCTACTCGGAGAGGCTGAGGCAGGAGAATGGCGTGAACCCGGGAGGCGGAGCTTGCACTGAGCCGAGATCGCGCCACTGCACTCCAGCCTGGGTGACAGAGCAAGACTCCGTCTCAAAAAAAAAAAATAAAAAATAAAAACTACACAGATGCATTCTGTGAAACTTATTTCTGATCTGTAAATTCAGTTAACAGAGATAAAACATATTTTTGATTGAGCAGTTATGAAAGACTCTTTTTGTAGTAAATGCAAGTGGAGATTCGGAGCGCTAAGAGGGTAATAGTGGAAAAAGGAATGTCTTCAAATATAAACTACACAGAATCATTCGGTGAAACATCTTTCTGATCTGTGAATTCAGCTAACAGAGTTAAACCATACTTTTGATTGAGCAGATCTGAACACTCTTTCTGTAGAAAATGCAACTGGACATTTGGAGCGCTAAGAGCGTAGTAGTGGAAAAAGGAATATATTCAAATATAAACTACACAGAAGCATTCTGTGAAACTTCTTTCTGATCTGAGCATTCAGCTAACAGAGTTAACCCATACTTTTGATTGAGCAGTTTTGAAACACTCTGTCTGTAGAAAATGCAACTGGACATTCGTAGCGCTAAGTGGGTAATAGTGGAAAAAAATATGTTCAAATATAAACTACACAGAAGCATTGTATGAAACTTCTTTCTGTTCTGTGCATTCAACTAACAGAGTTGAACCTTACTTTTGATGGAGCCTTTCTGAAACACTCTTTCTGTAGAAACTGCAATTGGACATTCTCAGCGCTAAGAGGCCTCTATTGGGAAAAATAATATCTTCAAATAAAAACTACACAGAAGCATTGTGTGAAACTTATTTCTGATATGTTCATTAAGCTAACAGTGTTAAACCATACTTTTGATTGCGCAGTTCTGAACACTCTTTCTGTAGAAAATGCAAGTGGACATTCGGAGCGCTAAGAGGGTAATAGTGGAAAAAGGAATATATTCAAATATAAACTACACAGTAGCATTCTGTGAAAATTCTTTCTGTTCTGTGCATTCAACTAACAGAGTTGAACCTTACTTTTGATTGAGCCGTTCTGAAACACTCTTTCTGTAGAAACTGCAATTGGACATGCTAAGCGCTAAGAGGCCTACATTGGGAAAAAGAATATCTTCAAATAAAAACTACACAGATGCATTTTGTGAAACTTATTTCTGATCTGTAAATTCAGTTAACAGAGATAAAACATATTTTTGATTGAGCAGTTACGAAACACTCTTTTTGTAGAAAATGCAAGTGGAGATTCGGAGCGCTAAGAGGGTAATAGTGGAAAAAGGAATGTCTTCAAATATAAACTACACAGAATCATTCGGTGAAACTTCTTTCTGATCTGTGCATTCAGCTAACAGAGTTAAACCATACTTTTGATTGAGCAGATCTGAACACTCTTTCTGTAGAAAATGCAACTGGACATTTGGAGCGCTAAGAGCGTAGTAGTGGAAAAAGGAATATATTCAAATATAAACTACACAGAAGCATTCTGTGAAACTACTTTCTGATCTGAGCATTCAGCTAACAGAGTTAAACCATACTTTTGATTGAGCAGTTTTGAAACACTCTGTCTGTAGAAAATGCAACTGGACATTCGTAGCGCTAAGTGGGTAATAGTGGAAAAAAGAATATGTTCAAATATAAACTACACAGAAGCATTGTATGAAACTTCTTTCTGTTCTGTGCATTCAACTAACAGAGTTGAACCTTACTTTTGATTGAGCCGTTCTGAAACACTCTTTCTGTAGAAACTGCAATTGGACATTCTGAGCGCTAAGAGGCCTATATTGGGAAAAAGAATGTCTACAAATAAAACCTACACAGAAGAATTGTGTGAAACTTCTTTCTGTTCTGTTTGTTCAACTAAAAGTGTTGAACCTTAGTTTTGATTGAGCCGTTCTGAAACACTCTTTCTGTAGAAAATGCAAGTGGAGATTCGGAGCGCTAAGAGGGTAATTGTGGAAAAAGGAATGTCTCCAAATATAAACTACACAGAATCATTCTGTGAAACTTCTTTCTGATCTGTGCATTCAGCTAACAGAGTTAAACTATACTTTTGATTGAGCAGATCTGAACACTCTTTCTGTAGAAAATGCAACTGGACATTTGGAGCGCTAAGAGAGTAGTAGTGGAAAAAGGAATATATTCAAATATAAACTACACAGAAGCATTCTGTGAAACTTCTTTCTGATCTGAGCATTCAGCTAACAGAGTTAAACCATACTTTTGATTGAGCAGTTTTGAAACACTCTGTCTGTAGAAAATGCAACTGGACATTCGTAGCGCTAAGTGGGTAATAGTGGAAAAAAGAATATGTTCAAATATAAACTACACAGAAGCATTGTATGAAACTTCTTTCTGTTCTGTGCATTCAACTAACAGAGTTGAACCTTACTTTTGATTGAGCCTTTCTGACACACTCTTTCTGTAGAAACTGCAATTGGACAATCTGAGCGCTAAGAGGCCTATATTGGGAAAAATAATATCTTCAAATAAAAACTACACAGAAGCATTGTGTGAAACTTATTTCTGATATGTTCATTAAGCTAACAGAGTTAAACCATACTTTTGATTGCGCAGTTCTGAACACTCTTTCTGTAGAAAATGCAAGTGGACATTCGGAGCGCTAAGAGGGTAATAGTGGAAAAAGGAATATATTCAAATATAAACTACACAGTAGCATTCTGTGAAAATTCTTTCTGTTCTGTGCATTCAACTAACAGAGTTGAACCTTACTTTTGATTGAGCCGTTCTGAAACACTCTTTCTGTAGAAACTGCAATTGGACATGCTAAGCGCTAAGAGGCCTACATTGGGAAAAAGAACTTCTTCAAATAAAAACTACACGGCCGGGCGCGGTGGCTCACGCTTGTAATCCCAGCACTTTGGGAGGCCGATGCGGGCGGATCACGAGGTCAGGAGATCGAGACCATGGTGAAACCCCGTCTCTACTAAAAAGACAAAAAATTAGCCGGGCGTGGTGGCGGGCGCCTGTAGTCCCAGCTACTCGGAGAGGCTGAGGCAGGAGAATGGCGTGAACCCGGGAGGCGGAGCTTGCACTGAGCCGAGATCGCGCCACTGCACTCCAGCCTGGGTGACAGAGCAAGACTCCGTCTCAAAAAAAAAAAATAAAAAATAAAAACTACACAGATGCATTCTGTGAAACTTATTTCTGATCTGTAATTTCAGTTAACAGAGATAAAACATATTTTTGATTGAGCAGTTATGAAACACCCTTTTTGTAGAAAATGCAAGTGGAGATTCGGAGCGCTAAGAGGGTAATAGTGGAAAAAGGAATGTATTCAAATATAAACTACACAGAATCATTCGGTGAAACTTCTTTCTGATCTGTGCATTCAGCTAACAGAGTTAAACCATACTTTTGATTGAGCAGATCTGAACACTCTTTCTGTAGAAAATGCAACTGGACATTTGGAGCGCTAAGAGCGTAGTAGTGGAAAAAGGAATATATTCAAATATAAACTACACAGAAGCATTCTGTGAAACTTCTTTCTGATCTGAGCATTCAGCTAACAGAGTTAAACCATACTTTTGATTGAGCAGTTTTGAAACACTCTGTCTGTAGAAAATGCAACTGGACATTCGTAGCGCTAAGTGGGTAATAGTGGAAAAAAGAATATGTTCAAATATAAACTACACAGAAGCATTGTATGAAACTTCTTTCTGTTCTGTGCATTCAACTAACAGAGTTGAACCTTACTTTTGATTGAGCCGTTCTGAAACACTCTTTCTGTAGAAACTGCAATTGGACATTCTGAGCGCTAAGAGGCCTATATTGGGAAAAAGAATGTCTACAAATAAAAACTACACAGAAGAATTGTGTGAAACATCTTTCTGTTCTGTTTGTTCAACTAAAAGAGTTGAACCTTAGTTTTGATTGAGCCGCTCTGAAACACTCTTTCTGTAGAAAATGCAAGTGGAGATTCGGAGCGCTAAGAGGGTAATAGTGGAAAAAGGAATGTCTCCAAATATAAACTACACAGAATAATTCTGTGAAACTTCTTTCTGATCTGTGCAGTCAGCTAACAGAGTTAAACCATACTATTGATTGAGCAGATCTGAACACTCTTTCTGTAGAAAATGCAACTGGACATTTGGAGCACTAAGAGAGTAGTAGTGGAAAAAGGAATATATTCAAATATAAACTACACAGAAGCATTCTGTGAAACTTCTTTCTGATCTGAGCATTCAGCTAACAGAGTTAAACCATACTTTTGATTGAGCTGTTTTGAAACACTCTGTCTGTTGAAAATGAAACTGGACATTCGTAGCGCTAAGTGGGTAATAGTGGAAAAAAGAATATGTTCAAATATAAACTACACAGAAGCATTGTATGAAACTTCTTTCTGTTCTGTGCATTCAACTAACAGAGTTGAACCTTACTTTTGATTGAGCCTTTCTGAAACACTCTTTCTGTAGAAACTGCAATTGGACATTCTGAGCGCTAAGAGGCCTCTATTGGGAAAAATAATATCTTCAGATAAAAACTACACAGAAGCATTGTGTGAAACTTATTTCTGATATGTTCATTAAACTAATAGAGTTAAACCATACTTTTGATTGCGCAGTTCTGAACACTCTTTCTGTAGAAAATGCAAGTGGACATTCGGAGCGCTAAGAGGGTAATAGTGGAAAAAGGAATATATTCAAATATAAACTACATAGTAGCATTCTGTGAAAATTCTTTCTGTTCTGTGCATTCAACTAACAGAGTTGAACCTTACTTTTGATTTAGCCGTTCTGAAACACTCTTTCTGTAGAAACTGCAATTGGACATGCTAAGCGCTAAGAGGCCTACATTGGGAAAAAGAATATCTTCAAATAAAAACTACACAGATGCATTCGGTGAAACTTATTTCTGATCTGTAAATTCAGTTAACAGAGATAAAATATATTTTTTATTGAGCAGTTATGAAAGACTCTTTTTGTAGAAAATGCAAGTGGAGATTCGGAGCGCTAAGAGGGTAATAGTGGAAAAAGGAATGTCTTCAAATATAAACTACACAGAATCATTCGGTGAAACTTCTTTCTGATCTGTGCATTCAGCTAACAGAGTTAAACCATACTTTTGATTGAGCAGATCTGAACACTCTTTCTGTAGAAAATGCAACTGGACATTTGGAGCGCTAAGAGCGTAGTAGTGGAAAAAGGAATATATTCAAATATAAACTACACAGAAGCATTCTGTGAAACTTCTTTCTGATCTGAGCATTCAGCTAACAGAGTTAAACCATACTTTTGATTGAGCAGTTTTGAAACACTCTGTCTGTAGAAAATGCAACTGGACATTCGTAGCGCTAAGTGGGTAATAGTGGAAAAAAGAATATGTTCAAATATAAACTACACAGAAGCATTGTATGAAACTTCTTTCTGTTCTGTGCATTCAACTAACAGAGTTGAACCTTACTTTTGATTGAGCCGTTCTGAAACACTCTTTCTGTAGAAACTGCAATTGGACATTCTGAGCGCTAAGAGGCCTATATTGGGAAAAAGAATGTCTACAAATAAAAACTACACAGAAGAATTGTGTGAAACTTCTTTCTGTTCTGTTTGTTGAACTAAAACAGTTGAACCTTAGTTTTGATTGAGCCGTTCTGAAACACTCTTTCTGTAGAAATTGCAAGTGGAGATTCGGAGCGCTAAGAGGGTAATAGTGGAAAAAGGAATGTCTCCAAATATAAACTACACAGAATCATTCTGTGAAACTTCTTTCTGATCTGTGCATTCAGCTAACAGAGTTAAACCATACTTTTGATTCAGCAGATCTGAACACTCTTTCTGTAGAAAATGCAACTGGACATTTGGAGCGCTAAGAGAGTAGTAGTGGAAAAAGGAATATATTCAAATATAAACTACACAGAAGCATTCTGTGAAACTTCTTTCTGATCTGAGCATTCAGCTAACAGAGTTAAACCATACTTTTGATTGAGCAGTTTTGAAACACTCTGTCTGTAGAAAATGCAACTGGACCTTCGTAGCGCTAAGTGGGTAATAGTGGAAAAAAGAATATGTTCAAATATAAACTACACAGAAGCATTGTATGAAACTTCTTTCTGTTCTGTGCATTCAACTAACAGAGTTGAACCTTACTTTTGATTGAGCCTTTCTGACACACTCTTTCTGTAGAAACTGCAATTGGACATTCTGAGCGCTAAGAGGCCTATATTGGGAAAAATAATATCTTCAAATAAAAACTACACAGAAGCATTGTGTGAAACTTATTTCTGATATGTTCATTAAGTTAACAGAGTTAAACAATACTTTTGATTGCGCACTTCTGAACACTCTTTCTGTAGAAAATGCAAGTGGACATTCGGAGCGCTAAGAAGGTAATAGTGGAAAAAGGAATATATTCAAATATAAACTACACAGTAGCATTCTGTGAAAATTCTTTCTGTTCTGTGCATTCAACTAACAGAGTTGAACCTTACTTTTGATTGAGCCGTTCTGAAACACTCTTTCTGTAGAAACTGCAATTGGACATGCTAAGCGCTAAGAGGCCTACATTGGGAAAAAGAACTTCTTCAAATAAAAACTACACGGCCGGGCGCGGTGGCTCACGCTTGTAATCCCAGCACTTTGGGAGGCCGATGCGGGCGGATCACGAGGTCAGGAGATCGAGACCATGGTGAAACCCCGTCTCTACTAAAAAGACAAAAAATTAGCCGGGCGTGGTGGCGGGCGCCTGTAGTCCCAGCTACTCGGAGAGGCTGAGGCAGGAGAATGGCGTGAACCCGGGAGGCGGAGCTTGCACTGAGCCGAGATCGCGCCACTGCACTCCAGCCTGGGTGACAGAGCAAGACTCCGTCTCAAAAAAAAAAAATAAAAAATAAAAACTACACAGATGCATTCTGTGAAACTTATTTCTGATCTGTAAATTCAGTTAACAGAGATAAAACATATTTTTGATTGAGCAGTTATGAAAGACTCTTTTTGTAATAAATGCAAGTGGAGATTCGGAGCGCTAAGAGGGTAATAGTGGAAAAAGGAATGTCTTCAAATATAAACTACACAGAATCATTCGGTGAAACATCTTTCTGATCTGTGAATTCAGCTAACAGAGTTAAACCATACTTTTGATTGAGCAGATCTGAACACTCTTTCTGTAGAAAATGCAACTGGACATTTGGAGCGCTAAGAGCGTAGTAGTGGAAAAAGGAATATATTCAAATATAAACTACACAGAAGCATTCTGTGAAACTTCTTTCTGATCTGAGCATTCAGCTAACAGAGTTAAACCATACTTTTGATTGAGCAGTTTTGAAACACTCTGTCTGTAGAAAATGCAACTGGACATTCGTAGCGCTAAGTGGGTAATAGTGGAAAAAAGAATATGTTCAAATATAAACTACACAGAAGCATTGTATGAAACTTCTTTCTGTTCTGTGCATTCAACTAACAGAGTTGAACCTTACTTTTGATTGAGCCGTTCTGAAACACTCTTTCTGTAGAAACTGCAATTGGACATTCTGAGCGCTAAGAGGCCTATATTGGGAAAAAAGAATGTCTACAAATAAAAACTACACAGAAGAATTGTGTGAAACTTCTTTCTGTTCTGTTTGTTCAACTAAAAGAGTTGAACCTTAGTTTTGATTGAGCCGTTCTGAAACACTCTTTCTGTAGAAAATGCAAGTGGAGATTCGGAGCGCTAAGAGGGTAATAGTGGAAAAAGGAATGTCTAAAAATATAAACTACACAGAATCATTCTGTGAAACTTCTTTCTGATCTGTGCATTCAGCTAACAGAGTTAAACCATACTTTTGATTGAGCAGATCTGAACACTCTTTCTGTAGAAAATGCAACTGGACATTTGGAGCGCTAAGAGAGTAGTAGTGGAAAAAGGAATATATTCAAATATAAACTACACAGAAGCATTCTGTGAAACTTCTTTCTGATCTGAGCATTCAGCTAACAGAGTTAAACCATACTTTTGATTGAGCAGTTTTGAAACACTCTGTCTGTAGAAAATGCAACTGGACATTCGTAGCGCTAAGTGGGTAATAGTGGAAAAAAGAATATGTTCAAATATAAACTACACAGAAGCATTGTATGAAACTTCTTTCTGTTCTGTGCATTCAACTAACAGAGTTGAACCTTACTTTTGATTGAGCCGTTCTGAAACACTCTTTCTGTAGAAACTGCAATTGGACATTCTGAGCGCTAAGAGGCCTATATTGGGAAAACGAATATCTACAAATAAAAACTACACAGAAGAATTGTGTGAAACTTCTTTCTGTTCTGTTTGTTCAACTAAAAGAGTTGAACCTTAGTTTTGATTGAGCCGTTCTGAAACACTCTTTCTGTACTAACTGCAATTGGACATTCTGAGCGCTAAGAGGCCTCTATTGGGAAAAATAATATCTTCAAATAAAAACTACACAGAAGCATTGTGTGAAACTTATTTCTGATATGTTCATTAAGCTAACAGAGTTAAACAATACTTTTGATTGCGCAGTTCTGAACACTCTTTCTGTAGAAAATGCAAGTGGACTTTCGGAGAGCTAAGAGGGTAATAGTGGAAAAATGAATATATTCAAATATAAACTACACAGTAGCACTCTGTGAAAATTCTTTCTGTTCTGTGCATTCAACTAACAGAGTTGAACCTTACTTTTGATTGAGCCGGTCTGAAACACTCTTTCTGTAGAAACGGCAATTGGACATGCTAAGCGCTAAGAGGCCTACATTGGGAAAAAGAATATCTTCAAATAAAAACTACACAGATGCATTCTGTGAAACTTATTTCTGATCTGTAAATTCAGTTAACAGAGATAAAACATATTTTTGATTGAGCAGTTATGAAAGACTCTTTTTGTAGAAAATGCAAGTGGAGATTCGGAGCGCTAAGAGGGTAATAGTGGAAAAAGGAATGTCTTCAAATATAAACTACACAGAATCATTCGGTGAAACTTCTTTCTGATCTGTGCATTCAGCTAACAGAGTTAAACCATACTTTTGATTGAGCAGATCTGAACACTCTTTCTGTAGAAAATGCAACTGGACATTTGGAGCGCTAAGAGCGTAGTAGTGGAAAAAGGAATATATTCAAATATAAACTACACAGAAGCATTCTGTGAAACTTCTTTCTGATCTGAGCATTCAGCTAACAGAGTTAAACCATACTTTTGACTGAGCAGTTTTGAAACACTCTGTCTGTAGGAAATGCAACTGGACATTCGTAGCGCTAAGTGGGTAATAGTGGAAAAAAGAATATTTTCAAATATAAACTACACAGAAGCATTGTATGAAACTTCTTTCTGTTCTGTGCATTCAACTAACAGAGTTGAACCTTACTTTTGATTGAGCCGTTCTGAAACACTCTTTCTGTAGAAACTGCAATTGGACATTCTGAGCGCTAAGAGGCCTATATTGGGAAAAAGAATGTCTACAAATAAAAACTACACAGAAGAATTGTGTGAAACTTCTTTCTGTTCTGTTTGTTGAACTAAAAGAGTTGAACCTTAGTTTTGATTGAGCCGTTCTGAAACACTCTTTCTGTAGAAAATGCAAGTGGATATTCGGAGCGCTAAGAGGGTAATAGTGGAAAAAGGAATGTCTCCAGATATAAACTACACAGAATCATTCTGTGAAACTTCATTCTGATCTGTGCATTCAGCTAACAGAGTTAAACCATACTTTTGATTGAGCAGATCTGAACACTCTTTCTGTAGAAAATGCAACTGGACATTTGGAGCGCTAAGAGAGTAATAGTGGAAAAAGGAATATATTCAAATATAAACTACACAGAAGCATTCTGTGAAACTTCTTTCTGATCTGAGCATTCAGCTAACAGAGTTAAACCATACTTTTCATTGAGCAGTTTTGAAACACTCTGTCTGTAGAAAATGCAACTGGACATTCGTAGCGCTAAGTGGGTAATAGTGGAAAAAAGAATATGTTCAAATATAAACTACACAGAAGCATTGTATGAAACTTCTTTCTGTTCTGTGCATTCAACTAACAGAGTTGAACCTGACTTTTGATTGAGCCTTTCTGAAACACTCTTTCTGTAGAAACTGCAATTGGACATTCTGAGCGCTAAGAGGCCTCTATTGGGAAAAATAATATCTTCAAATAAAAACTACACAGAAGCATTGTGTGAAACTTATTTCTGATATGTTCATTAAGCTAACAGAGTTAAACCATACTTTTGATTGCGCAGTTCTGAACACTCTTTCTGTAGAAAATGCAAGTGGACATTCGGAGCGCTAAGAGGGTAATAGTGGAAAAAGGAATATATTCAAATATAAACTACACAGTAGCATTCTGTGAAAATTCTTTCTGTTCTGTGCATTCAACTAACAGAGTTGAACCTTACTTTTGATTGAGCCGTTCTGAAACACTCTTTCTGTAGAAACTGCAATTGGACATGCTAAGCGCTAAGAGGCCTACATTGGGAAAAAGAACATCTTCAAATAAAAACTACACAGATGCATTCTGTGAAACTTATTTCTGATCTGTAAATTCAGTTAACAGAGATAAAACATATTTTTGATTGAGCAATTATGAAAGACTCTTTTTGTCGTAAATGCAAGTGGAGATTCGGAGCGCTAAGAGGGTAATAGTGGAAAAAGGAATGTCTTCAAATATAAACTACACAGAATCATTCGGTGAAAATTCTTTCTGATCTGTGCATTCAGCTAACAGAGTTAAACCATACTTTTGATTGAGCAGATCTGAACACTCTTTCTGTAGAAAATGCAACTGGACATTTGGAGCGCTAAGAGCGTAGTAGTGGAAAAAGGAATATATTCAAATATAAACTACACAGAAGCATTCTGTGAAACTTCTTTCTGATCTGAGCATTCAGCTAACAGAGTTAAACCATACTTTTGATTGAGCAGTTTTGAAACACTCTGTCTGTAGAAAATGCAACTGGACATTCGTAGCGCTAAGTGGGTAATAGTGGAAAAAAGAATATGTTCAAATATAAACTACACAGAAGCATTGTATGAAACTTCTTTCTGTTCTGTGCATTCAACTAACAGAGTTGAACCTTACTCTTGATTGAGCCTTTCGGAAACACTCTTTCTGTAGAAACTGCAATTGGACATTCTGAGCGCTAAGAGGCCTATATTGGGAAAAATAATATCTTCAAATAAAAACTACACAGAAGCATTGTGTGAAACTTATTTCTGATATGTTCATTAAGCTAACAGAGTTAAACCATACTTTTGATTGCGCAGTTCTGAACACTCTTTCTGTAGAAAATGCAAGTGGACATTCGGAGCGCTAAGAGGGTAATAGTGGAAAAAGGAATATATTCAAATATAAACTACACAGTAGCATTCTGTGAAAATTCTTTCTGTTCTGTGCATTCAACTAACAGAGTTGAACCTTACTTTTGATTGAGCCGTTCTGAAACACTCTTTCTGTAGAAACTGCAATTGGACATGCTAAGCGCTAAGAGGCCTACATTGGGAAAAAGAATATCTTCAAATAAAAACTACACAGATGCATTCTGTGAAACTTATTTCTGATCTGTAAATTCAGTTAACAGAGATAAAATATATTTTTGATTGAGCAGTTATGAAAGACTCTTTTTGTAGAAAATGCAAGTGGAGATTCGGAGCGCTAAGAGGGTAATAGTGGAAAAAGGAATGTCTTCAAATATAAGCTACACAGAATCATTCGGTGAAACTTCTTTCTGATCTGTGCATTCAGCTAACAGAGTTAAACCATACTTTTGATTGAGCAGATCTGAACACTCTTTCTGTAGAAAATGCAACTGGACATTCGTAGCGCTAAGTGGGTAATAGTGGAAAAAAGAATATGTTCAAATATAAACTACACAGAAGCATTGTATGAAACTTCTTTCTGTTCTGTGCATTCAACTAACAGAGTTGAACCTTACTTTTGATTGAGCCGTTCTGAAACACTCTTTCTGTAGAAACTGCAATTGGACATTCTGAGCGCTAAGAGGCCTATATTGGGAAAAAGAATGTCTACAAATAAAACCTACACAGAAGAATTGTGTGAAACTTCTTTCTGTTCTGTTTGTTCAACTAAAAGTGTTGAACCTTAGTTTTGATTGAGCCGTTCTGAAACACTCTTTCTGTAGAAAATGCAAGTGGAGATTCGGAGCGCTAAGAGGGTAATTGTGGAAAAAGGAATGTCTCCAAATATAAACTACACAGAATCATTCTGTGAAACTTCTTTCTGATCTGTGCATTCAGCTAACAGAGTTAAACTATACTTTTGATTGAGCAGATCTGAACACTCTTTCTGTAGAAAATGCAACTGGACATTTGGAGCGCTAAGAGAGTAGTAGTGGAAAAAGGAATATATTCAAATATAAACTACACAGAAGCATTCTGTGAAACTTCTTTCTGATCTGAGCATTCAGCTAACAGAGTTAAACCATACTTTTGATTGAGCAGTTTTGAAACACTCTGTCTGTAGAAAATGCAACTGGACATTCGTAGCGCTAAGTGGGTAATAGTGGAAAAAAGAATATGTTCAAATATAAACTACACAGAAGCATTGTATGAAACTTCTTTCTGTTCTGTGCATTCAACTAACAGAGTTGAACCTTACTTTTGATTGAGCCTTTCTGACACACTCTTTCTGTAGAAACTGCAATTGGACATTCTGAGCGCTAAGAGGCCTATATTGGGAAAAATAATATCTTCAAATAAAAACTACACAGAAGCATTGTGTGAAACTTATTTCTGATATGTTCATTAAGCTAACAGAGTTAAACCATACTTTTGATTGCGCAGTTCTGAACACTCTTTCTGTAGAAAATGCAAGTGGACATTCGGAGCGCTAAGAGGGTAATAGTGGAAAAAGGAATATATTCAAATATAAACTACACAGTAGCATTCTGTGAAAATTCTTTCTGTTCTGTGCATTCAACTAACAGAGTTGAACCTTACTTTTGATTGAGCCGTTCTGAAACACTCTTTCTGTAGAAACTGCAATTGGACATGCTAAGCGCTAAGAGGCCTACATTGGGAAAAAGAACTTCTTCAAATAAAAACTACACGGCCGGGCGCGGTGGCTCACGCTTGTAATCCCAGCACTTTGGGAGGCCGATGCGGGCGGATCACGAGGTCAGGAGATCGAGACCATGGTGAAACCCCGTCTCTACTAAAAAGACAAAAAATTAGCCGGGCGTGGTGGCGGGCGCCTGTAGTCCCAGCTACTCGGAGAGGCTGAGGCAGGAGAATGGCGTGAACCCGGGAGGCGGAGCTTGCACTGAGCCGAGATCGCGCCACTGCACTCCAGCCTGGGTGACAGAGCAAGACTCCGTCTCAAAAAAAAAAAATAAAAAATAAAAACTACACAGATGCATTCTGTGAAACTTATTTCTGATCTGTAAATTCAGTTAACAGAGATAAAACATATTTTTGATTGAGCAGTTATGAAACACCCTTTTTGTAGAAAATGCAAGTGGAGATTCGGAGCGCTAAGAGGGTAATAGTGGAAAAAGGAATGTATTCAAATATAAACTACACAGAATCATTCGGTGAAACTTCTTTCTGATCTGTGCATTCAGCTAACAGAGTTAAACCATACTTTTGATTGAGCAGATCTGAACACTCTTTCTGTAGAAAATGCAACTGGACATTTGGAGCGCTAAGAGCGTAGTAGTGGAAAAAGGAATATATTCAAATATAAACTACACAGAAGCATTCTGTGAAACTTCTTTCTGATCTGAGCATTCAGCTAACAGAGTTAAACCATACTTTTGATTGAGCAGTTTTGAAACACTCTGTCTGTAGAAAATGCAACTGGACATTCGTAGCGCTAAGTGGGTAATAGTGGAAAAAAGAATATGTTCAAATATAAACTACACAGAAGCATTGTATGAAACTTCTTTCTGTTCTGTGCATTCAACTAACAGAGTTGAACCTTACTTTTGATTGAGCCGTTCTGAAACACTCTTTCTGTAGAAACTGCAATTGGACATTCTGAGCGCTAAGAGGCCTATATTGGGAAAAAGAATGTCTACAAATAAAAACTACACAGAAGAATTGTGTGAAACATCTTTCTGTTCTGTTTGTTCAACTAAAAGAGTTGAACCTTAGTTTTGATTGAGCCGCTCTGAAACACTCTTTCTGTAGAAAATGCAAGTGGAGATTCGGAGCGCTAAGAGGGTAATAGTGGAAAAAGGAATGTCTCCAAATATAAACTACACAGAATAATTCTGTGAAACTTCTTTCTGATCTGTGCAGTCAGCTAACAGAGTTAAACCATACTATTGATTGAGCAGATCTGAACACTCTTTCTGTAGAAAATGCAACTGGACATTTGGAGCACTAAGAGAGTAGTAGTGGAAAAAGGAATATATTCAAATATAAACTACACAGAAGCATTCTGTGAAACTTCTTTCTGATCTGAGCATTCAGCTAACAGAGTTAAACCATACTTTTGATTGAGCTGTTTTGAAACACTCTGTCTGTTGAAAATGAAACTGGACATTCGTAGCGCTAAGTGGGTAATAGTGGAAAAAAGAATATGTTCAAATATAAACTACACAGAAGCATTGTATGAAACTTCTTTCTGTTCTGTGCATTCAACTAACAGAGTTGAACCTTACTTTTGATTGAGCCTTTCTGAAACACTCTTTCTGTAGAAACTGCAATTGGACATTCTGAGCGCTAAGAGGCCTCTATTGGGAAAAATAATATCTTCAGATAAAAACTACACAGAAGCATTGTGTGAAACTTATTTCTGATATGTTCATTAAACTAATAGAGTTAAACCATACTTTTGATTGCGCAGTTCTGAACACTCTTTCTGTAGAAAATGCAAGTGGACATTCGGAGCGCTAAGAGGGTAATAGTGGAAAAAGGAATATATTCAAATATAAACTACATAGTAGCATTCTGTGAAAATTCTTTCTGTTCTGTGCATTCAACTAACAGAGTTGAACCTTACTTTTGATTGAGCCGTTCTGAAACACTCTTTCTGTAGAAACTGCAATTGGACATGCTAAGCGCTAAGAGGCCTACATTGGGAAAAAGAATATCTTCAAATAAAAACTACACAGATGCATTCGGTGAAACTTATTTCTGATCTGTAAATTCAGTTAGCAGAGATAAAATATATTTTTTATTGAGCAGTTATGAAAGACTATTTTTGTAGAAAATGCAAGTGGAGATTCGGAGCGCTAAGAGGGTAATAGTGGAAAAAGGAATGTCTTCAAATATAAACTACACAGAATCATTCGGTGAAACTTCTTTCTGATCTGTGCATTCAGCTAACAGAGTTAAACCATACTTTTGATTGAGCAGATCTGAACACTCTTTCTGTAGAAAATGCAACTGGACATTTGGAGCGCTAAGAGCGTAGTAGTGGAAAAAGGAATATATTCAAATATAAACTACACAGAAGCATTCTGTGAAACTTCTTTCTGATCTGAGCATTCAGCTAACAGAGTTAAACCATACTTTTGATTGAGCAGTTTTGAAACACTCTGTCTGTAGAAAATGCAACTGGACATTCGTAGCGCTAAGTGGGTAATAGTGGAAAAAAGAATATGTTCAAATATAAACTACACAGAAGCATTGTATGAAACTTCTTTCTGTTCTGTGCATTCAACTAACAGAGTTGAACCTTACTTTTGATTGAGCCGTTCTGAAACACTCTTTCTGTAGAAACTGCAATTGGACATTCTGAGCGCTAAGAGGCCTATATTGGGAAAAAGAATGTCTACAAATAAAAACTACACAGAAGAATTGTGTGAAACTTCTTTCTGTTCTGTTTGTTGAACTAAAACAGTTGAACCTTAGTTTTGATTGAGCCGTTCTGAAACACTCTTTCTGTAGAAATTGCAAGTGGAGATTCGGAGCGCTAAGAGGGTAATAGTGGAAAAAGGAATGTCTCCAAATATAAACTACACAGAATCATTCTGTGAAACTTCTTTCTGATCTGTGCATTCAGCTAACAGAGTTAAACCATACTTTTGATTCAGCAGATCTGAACACTCTTTCTGTAGAAAATGCAACTGGACATTTGGAGCGCTAAGAGAGTAGTAGTGGAAAAAGGAATATATTCAAATATAAACTACACAGAAGCATTCTGTGAAACTTCTTTCTGATCTGAGCATTCAGCTAACAGAGTTAAACCATACTTTTGATTGAGCAGTTTTGAAACACTCTGTCTGTAGAAAATGCAACTGGACATTCGTAGCGCTAAGTGGGTAATAGTGGAAAAAAGAATATGT
This sequence comes from Symphalangus syndactylus, assembly GCF_028878055.3. Lineage (NCBI taxonomy): Eukaryota > Metazoa > Chordata > Mammalia > Primates > Hylobatidae > Symphalangus > Symphalangus syndactylus. The sequence goes on from NC_072425.2 coordinate 154,751,842, forward strand.
TCAAATATAAACTACACAGAAGCATTGTATGAAACTTCTTTCTGTTCTGTGCATTCAACTAACAGAGTTGAACCTTACTTTTGATTGAGCCTTTCTGACACACTCTTTCTGTAGAAACTGCAATTGGACATTCTGAGCGCTAAGAGGCCTATATTGGGAAAAATAATATCTTCAAATAAAAACTACACAGAAGCATTGTGTGAAACTTATTTCTGATATGTTCATTAAGTTAACAGAGTTAAACAATACTTTTGATTGCGCACTTCTGAACACTCTTTCTGTAGAAAATGCAAGTGGACATTCGGAGCGCTAAGAAGGTAATAGTGGAAAAAGGAATATATTCAAATATAAACTACACAGTAGCATTCTGTGAAAATTCTTTCTGTTCTGTGCATTCAACTAACAGAGTTGAACCTTACTTTTGATTGAGCCGTTCTGAAACACTCTTTCTGTAGAAACTGCAATTGGACATGCTAAGCGCTAAGAGGCCTACATTGGGAAAAAGAACTTCTTCAAATAAAAACTACACGGCCGGGCGCGGTGGCTCACGCTTGTAATCCCAGCACTTTGGGAGGCCGATGCGGGCGGATCACGAGGTCAGGAGATCGAGACCATGGTGAAACCCCGTCTCTACTAAAAAGACAAAAAATTAGCCGGGCGTGGTGGCGGGCGCCTGTAGTCCCAGCTACTCGGAGAGGCTGAGGCAGGAGAATGGCGTGAACCCGGGAGGCGGAGCTTGCACTGAGCCGAGATCGCGCCACTGCACTCCAGCCTGGGTGACAGAGCAAGACTCCGTCTCAAAAAAAAAAAATAAAAAATAAAAACTACACAGATGCATTCTGTGAAACTTATTTCTGATCTGTAAATTCAGTTAACAGAGATAAAACATATTTTTGATTGAGCAGTTATGAAAGACTCTTTTTGTAATAAATGCAAGTGGAGATTCGGAGCGCTAAGAGGGTAATAGTGGAAAAAGGAATGTCTTCAAATATAAACTACACAGAATCATTCGGTGAAACATCTTTCTGATCTGTGAATTCAGCTAACAGAGTTAAACCATACTTTTGATTGAGCAGATCTGAACACTCTTTCTGTAGAAAATGCAACTGGACACTTGGAGCGCTAAGAGCGTAGTAGTGGAAAAAGGAATATATTCAAATATAAACTACACAGAAGCATTCTGTGAAACTTCTTTCTGATCTGAGCATTCAGCTAACAGAGTTAAACCATACTTTTGATTGAGCAGTTTTGAAACACTCTGTCTGTAGAAAATGCAACTGGACATTCGTAGCGCTAAGTGGGTAATAGTGGAAAAAAGAATATGTTCAAATATAAACTACACAGAAGCATTGTATGAAACTTCTTTCTGTTCTGTGCATTCAACTAACAGAGTTGAACCTTACTTTTGATTGAGCCGTTCTGAAACACTCTTTCTGTAGAAACTGCAATTGGACATTCTGAGCGCTAAGAGGCCTATATTGGGAAAAAAGAATGTCTACAAATAAAAACTACACAGAAGAATTGTGTGAAACTTCTTTCTGTTCTGTTTGTTCAACTAAAAGAGTTGAACCTTAGTTTTGATTGAGCCGTTCTGAAACACTCTTTCTGTAGAAAATGCAAGTGGAGATTCGGAGCGCTAAGAGGGTAATAGTGGAAAAAGGAATGTCTAAAAATATAAACTACACAGAATCATTCTGTGAAACTTCTTTCTGATCTGTGCATTCAGCTAACAGAGTTAAACCATACTTTTGATTGAGCAGATCTGAACACTCTTTCTGTAGAAAATGCAACTGGACATTTGGAGCGCTAAGAGAGTAGTAGTGGAAAAAGGAATATATTCAAATATAAACTACACAGAAGCATTCTGTGAAACTTCTTTCTGATCTGAGCATTCAGCTAACAGAGTTAAACCATACTTTTGATTGAGCAGTTTTGAAACACTCTGTCTGTAGAAAATGCAACTGGACATTCGTAGCGCTAAGTGGGTAATAGTGGAAAAAAGAATATGTTCAAATATAAACTACACAGAAGCATTGTATGAAACTTCTTTCTGTTCTGTGCATTCAACTAACAGAGTTGAACCTTACTTTTGATTGAGCCGTTCTGAAACACTCTTTCTGTAGAAACTGCAATTGGACATTCTGAGCGCTAAGAGGCCTATATTGGGAAAATGAATATCTACAAATAAAAACTACACAGAAGAATTGTGTGAAACTTCTTTCTGTTCTGTTTGTTCAACTAAAAGAGTTGAACCTTAGTTTTGATTGAGCCGTTCTGAAACACTCTTTCTGTACTAACTGCAATTGGACATTCTGAGCGCTAAGAGGCCTCTATTGGGAAAAATAATATCTTCAAATAAAAACTACACAGAAGCATTGTGTGAAACTTATTTCTGATATGTTCATTAAGCTAACAGAGTTAAACAATACTTTTGATTGCGCAGTTCTGAACACTCTTTCTGTAGAAAATGCAAGTGGACTTTCGGAGAGCTAAGAGGGTAATAGTGGAAAAATGAATATATTCAAATATAAACTACACAGTAGCACTCTGTGAAAATTCTTTCTGTTCTGTGCATTCAACTAACAGAGTTGAACCTTACTTTTGATTGAGCCGGTCTGAAACACTCTTTCTGTAGAAACGGCAATTGGACATGCTAAGCGCTAAGAGGCCTACATTGGGAAAAAGAATATCTTCAAATAAAAACTACACAGATGCATTCTGTGAAACTTATTTCTGATCTGTAAATTCAGTTAACAGAGATAAAACATATTTTTGATTGAGCAGTTATGAAAGACTCTTTTTGTAGAAAATGCAAGTGGAGATTCGGAGCGCTAAGAGGGTAATAGTGGAAAAAGGAATGTCTTCAAATATAAACTACACAGAATCATTCGGTGAAACTTCTTTCTGATCTGTGCATTCAGCTAACAGAGTTAAACCATACTTTTGATTGAGCAGATCTGAACACTCTTTCTGTAGAAAATGCAACTGGACATTTGGAGCGCTAAGAGCGTAGTAGTGGAAAAAGGAATATATTCAAATATAAACTACACAGAAGCATTCTGTGAAACTTCTTTCTGATCTGAGCATTCAGCTAACAGAGTTAAACCATACTTTTGACTGAGCAGTTTTGAAACACTCTGTCTGTAGGAAATGCAACTGGACATTCGTAGCGCTAAGTGGGTAATAGTGGAAAAAAGAATATTTTCAAATATAAACTACACAGAAGCATTGTATGAAACTTCTTTCTGTTCTGTGCATTCAACTAACAGAGTTGAACCTTACTTTTGATTGAGCCGTTCTGAAACACTCTTTCTGTAGAAACTGCAATTGGACATTCTGAGCGCTAAGAGGCCTATATTGGGAAAAAGAATGTCTACAAATAAAAACTACACAGAAGAATTGTGTGAAACTTCTTTCTGTTCTGTTTGTTGAACTAAAAGAGTTGAACCTTAGTTTTGATTGAGCCGTTCTGAAACACTCTTTCTGTAGAAAATGCAAGTGGATATTCGGAGCGCTAAGAGGGTAATAGTGGAAAAAGGAATGTCTCCAGATATAAACTACACAGAATCATTCTGTGAAACTTCATTCTGATCTGTGCATTCAGCTAACAGAGTTAAACCATACTTTTGATTGAGCAGATCTGAACACTCTTTCTGTAGAAAATGCAACTGGACATTTGGAGCGCTAAGAGAGTAATAGTGGAAAAAGGAATATATTCAAATATAAACTACACAGAAGCATTCTGTGAAACTTCTTTCTGATCTGAGCATTCAGCTAACAGAGTTAAACCATACTTTTCATTGAGCAGTTTTGAAACACTCTGTCTGTAGAAAATGCAACTGGACATTCGTAGCGCTAAGTGGGTAATAGTGGAAAAAAGAATATGTTCAAATATAAACTACACAGAAGCATTGTATGAAACTTCTTTCTGTTCTGTGCATTCAACTAACAGAGTTGAACCTGACTTTTGATTGAGCCTTTCTGAAACACTCTTTCTGTAGAAACTGCAATTGGACATTCTGAGCGCTAAGAGGCCTCTATTGGGAAAAATAATATCTTCAAATAAAAACTACACAGAAGCATTGTGTGAAACTTATTTCTGATATGTTCATTAAGCTAACAGAGTTAAACCATACTTTTGATTGCGCAGTTCTGAACACTCTTTCTGTAGAAAATGCAAGTGGACATTCGGAGCGCTAAGAGGGTAATAGTGGAAAAAGGAATATATTCAAATATAAACTACACAGTAGCATTCTGTGAAAATTCTTTCTGTTCTGTGCATTCAACTAACAGAGTTGAACCTTACTTTTGATTGAGCCGTTCTGAAACACTCTTTCTGTAGAAACTGCAATTGGACATGCTAAGCGCTAAGAGGCCTACATTGGGAAAAAGAACATCTTCAAATAAAAACTACACAGATGCATTCTGTGAAACTTATTTCTGATCTGTAAATTCAGTTAACAGAGATAAAACATATTTTTGATTGAGCAGTTATGAAAGACTCTTTTTGTAGTAAATGCAAGTGGAGATTCGGAGCGCTAAGAGGGTAATAGTGGAAAAAGGAATGTCTTCAAATATAAACTACACAGAATCATTCGGTGAAACATCTTTCTGATCTGTGCATTCAGCTAACAGAGTTAAACTATACTTTTGATTGAGCAGATCTGAACACTCTTTCTGTAGAAAATGCAACTGGACATTTGGAGCGCTAAGAGCGTAGTAGTGGAAAAAGGAATATATTCAAATATAAACTACACAGAAGCATTCTGTGAAACTTCTTTCTGATCTGAGCATTCAGCTAACAGAGTTAAACCATACTTTTCATTGAGCAGTTTTGAAACACTCTGTCTGTAGAAAATGCAACTGGACATTCGTAGCGCTAAGTGGGTAATAGTGGAAAAAAGAATATGTTCAAATATAAACTACACAGAAGCATTGTATGAAACTTCTTTCTGTTCTGTGCATTCAAATAACAGAGTTGAACCTTACTTTTGATTGAGCCTTTCTGAAACACTCTTTCTGTAGAAACTGCAATTGGACATTCTGAGCGCTAAGAGGCCTATATTGGGAAAAATAATATCTTCAAATAAAAACTACACAGAAGCATTGTGTGAAACTTATTTCTGATATGTTCATTAAGTTAACAGAGTTAAACCATACTTTTGATTGCGCAGTTCTGAACACTCTTTCTGTAGAAAATGCAAGTGGACATTCGGAGCGCTAAGAGGGTAATAGTGGAAAAAGGAATATATACAAATATAAACTACACAGTAGCATTCTGTGAAAATTCTTTCTGTTCTGTGCATTCAACTAACAGTGTTGAACCTTACTTTTGATTGAGCCGTTCTGAAACACTCTTTCTGTAGAAACTGCAATTGGACATGCTAAGCGCTAAGAGGCCTACATTGGGAAAAAGAACATCTTAAATAAAAACTACACAGATGCATTATGTGAAACTTATTTCTGATCTGTAAATTCAGTTAACAGAGATAAAACATATTTTTGATTGAGCAATTATGAAAGACTCTTTTTGTAGTAAATGCAAGTGGAGATTCGGAGCGCTAAGAGGGTAATAGTGGAAAAAGGAATGTCTTCAAATATAAACTACACAGAATCATTCGGTGAAACTTCTTTCTGATCTGTGCATTCAGCTAACAGAGTTAAACCATACTTTTGATTGAGCAGATCTGAACACTCTTTCTGTAGAAAATGCAACTGGACATTTGGAGCGCTAAGAGCGTAGTAGTGGAAAAAGGAATATATTCAAATATAAACTACACAGAAGCATTCTGTGAAACTTCTTTCTGATCTGAGCATTCAGCTAACAGAGTTAAACCATACTTTTGATTGAGCAGTTTTGAAACACTCTGTCTGTAGAAAATGCAACTGGACATTCGTAGCGCTAAGTGGGTAATAGTGGAAAAAAGAATATGTTCAAATATAAACTACACAGAAGCATTGTATGAAACTTCTTTCTGTTCTGTGCATTCAACTAACAGAGTTGAACCTTACTTTTGATTGAGCCGTTCTGAAACACTCTTTCTGTGGAAACTGCAATTGGACATTCTGAGCGCTAAGAGGCCTATATTGGGAAAAAGAATATCTACAAATAAAAACTATACAGAAGAATTGTGTGAAACTTCTTTCTGTTCTGTTTGTTCAACTAAAAGATTTGAACCTTAGTTTTGATTGAGCCGTTCTGAAACACTCTTTCTGTACTAACTGCAATTGGACATTCTGAGCGCTAAGAGGCCTCTATTGGGAAAAATAATATCTTCAAATAAAAACTACTCAGAAGCATTGTGTGAAACTTATTTCTGATATGTTCATTAAGCTAACAGAGTTAAACAATACTTTTGATTGCGCAGTTCTGAACATTCTTTCTGTAGAAAATGCAAGTGGACTTTCGGAGCGCTAAGAGGGTAATAGTGGAAAAAGGAATATATTCAAATATAAACTACACAGTAGCACTCTGTGAAAATTCTTTCTGTTCTGTGCATTCAACTAACAGAGTTGAACCTTACTTTTGATTGAGCCGTTCTGAAACACTCTTTCTGTAGAAACTGCAATTGGACATGCTAAGCGCTAAGAGGCCTACATTGGGAAAAAGAATATCTTCAAATAAAAACTACACAGATGCATTCTGTGAAACTTATTTCTGATCTGTAAATTCAGTTAACAGAGATAAAACATATTTTTGATTGAGCAGTTATGAAACACTCTTTTTGTAGAAAATGAAAGTGGAGATTCGGAGCGCTAAGAGGGTAATAGTGGAAAAAGGAATGTCTTCAAATATAAACTACACAGAATCATTCGGTGAAACTTCTTTCTGATCTGTGCATTCAGCTAACAGAGTTAAACCATACTTTTGATTGAGCAGATCTGAACACTCTTTCTGTAGAAAATGCAACTGGACATTTGGAGCGCTAAGAGCGTAGTAGTGGAAAAAGGAATATATTCAAATATAAACTACACAGAAGCATTCTGTGAAACTTCTTTCTGATCTGAGCATTCAGCTAACAGAGTTAAACCATACTTTTGATTGAGCAGTTTTGAAACACTCTGTCTGTAGAAAATGCAACTGGACATTCGTAGCGCTAAGTGGGTAATAGTGGAAAAAAGAATATGTTCAAATATAAACTACACAGAAGCATTGTATGAAACTTCTTTCTGTTCTGTGCATTCAACTAACAGAGTTGAACCTTACTTTTGATTGAGCCGTTCTGAAACACTCTTTCTGTAGAAACTGCAATTGGACATTCTGAGCGCTAAGAGGCCTATATTGGGAAAAAGAATGTCTACAAATAAAAACTACACAGAAGAATTGTGTGAAACTTCTTTCTGTTATGTTTGTTCAACTAAAAGAGTTGAACCTTAATTTTGATTGATCCGTTCTGAAACACTCTTTCTGTAGAAACTGCAATTGGACATTCTGAGCGCTAAGAGGCCTCTATTGGGAAAAATAATATCTTCAATTAAAAACTACACAGAAGCATTGTGTGAAACTTATTTCTGATATGTTCATTAAGCTAACAGAGTTAAACCATACTTTTGATTGCGCAGTTCTGAACACTCTTTCTGTAGAAAATGCAAGTGGACATTCGGAGCGCTAAGAGGGTAATAGTGGAAAAAGGAATATATTCAAATATAAACTACACAGTAGCATTCTGTGAAAATTCTTTCTGTTCTGTGCATTCAACTAACAGAGTTGAACCTTACTTTTGATTGAGCCGTTCTGAAACACTCTTTCTGTAGAAACTGCAATTGGACATGCTAAGCGCTAAGAGGCCTACATTGGGAAAAAGAATATCTTCAAATAAAAACTACACAGATGCATTCTGTGAAACTTATTTCTGATCTGTAAATTCAGTTAACAGAGATAAAACATATTTTTGATTGAGCAGTTATGAAACACTCTTTTTGTAGAAAATGCAAGTGGAGATTCGGAGCGCTAAGAGGGTAATAGTGGAAAAAGGAATGTCTTCAAATATAAACTACACAGAATCATTCGGTGAAACTTCTTTCTGATCTGTGCATTCAGCTAACAGAGTTAAACCATACTTTTGATTGAGCAGATCTGAACACTCTTTCTGTAGAAAATGCAACTGGACATTTTGAGCGCTAAGAGCGTAGTAGTGGAAAAAGGAATATATTCAAATATAAACTACACAGAAGCATTCTGTCAAACTTCTTTCTGATCTGAGCATTCAGCTAACAGAGTTAAACCATACTTTTGACTGAGCAGTTTTGAAACACTCTGTCTGTAGAAAATGCAACTGGACATTCGTAGCGCTAAGTGGGTAATAGTGGAAAAAAGAATATGTTCAAATATAAACTACACAGAAGCATTGTATGAAACTTCTTTCTGTTCTGTGCATTCAACTAACAGAGTTGAACCTTACTTTTGATTGAGCCGTTCTGAAACACTCTTTCTGTAGAAACTGCAATTGGACATTCTGAGCGCTAAGAGGCCTATATTGGGAAAAAGAATGTCTACAAATAAAAACTACACAGAAGAATTGTGTGAAACTTCTTTCTGTTCTGTTTGTTGAACTAAAAGAGTTGAACCTTAGTTTTGATTGAGCCGTTCTGAAACACTCTTTCTGTAGAAAATGCAAGTGGAGATTCGGAGCGCTAAGAGGGTAATAGTGGAAAAAGGAATGTCTCCAAATATAAACTACACAGAATCATTCTGTGAAACTTCTTTCTGATCTGTGCATTCAGCTAACAGAGTTAAATCATACTTTTGATTCAGCAGATCTGAACACTCTTTCTGTAGAAAATGCAACTGGACATTTGGAGCGCTAAGAGAGTAGTAGTGGAAAAAGGAATATATTCAAATATAAACTACACAGAAGCATTCTGTGAAACTTCTTTCTGATCTGAGCATTCAGCTAACAGAGTTAAACCATACTTTTGATTGAGCAGTTTTGAAACACTCTGTCTGTAGAAAATGCAACTGGACATTCGTAGTGCCAAGTGGGTAATAGTGGAAAAAAGAATATGTTCAAATATAAACTACACAGAAGCATTGTATGAAACTTCTTTCTGTTCTGTGCATTCAACTAACAGAGTTGAACCTTACTTTTGATTGAGCCTTTCTGACACACTCTTTCTGTAGAAACTGCAATTGGACATTCTGAGCGCTAAGAGGCCTATATTGGGAAAAATAATATCTTCAAATAAAAACTACACAGAAGCATTTTGTGAAACTTATTTCTTATATGTTCATTAAGCTAACAGAGTTAAACCATACTTTTGATTGCGCAGTTCTGAACACTCTTTCTGTAGAAAATGCAAGTGGTTATTCGGAGCGCTAAGAGGGTAATAGTGGAAAAAGGAATATATTCAAATATAAACTACACAGTAGCATTCTGTGAAAATTCTTTCTGTTCTGTGCATTCAACTAACAGAGTTGAACCTTACTTTTGATTGAGCCGTTCTGAAACACTCTTTCTGTAGAAACTGCAATTGGACATGCTAAGCGCTAAGAGGCCTACATTGGGAAAAAGAACATCTTCAAATAAAAACTACACGGCCGGGCGCGGTGGCTCACGCTTGTAATCCCAGCACTTTGGGAGGCCGAGGCGGGCGGATCACGAGGTCAGGAGATCGAGACCATGGTGAAACCCCGTCTCTACTAAAAAGACAAAAAATTAGCCGGGCGTGGTGGCGGGCGCCTGTAGTCCCAGCTACTCGGAGAGGCTGAGGCAGGAGAATGGCGTTAACCCGGGAGGCGGAGCTTGCACTGAGCCGAGATCGCGCCACTGCACTCCAGCCTGGGTGACAGAGCAAGACTCCGTCTCAAAAAAAAAAAATAAAAAATAAAAACTACACAGATGCATTCTGTGAAACTTATTTCTGATCTGTAAATTCAGTTAACAGAGATAAAACATATTTTTGATTGAGCAGTTATGAAAGACTCTTTTTGTAGTAAATGCAAGTGGAGATTCGGAGCGCTAAGAGGGTAATAGTGGAAAAAGGAATGTCTTCAAATATAAACTACACAGAATCATTCGGTGAAACATCTTTCTGATCTGTGCATTCAGCTAACAGAGTTAAACCATACTTTTGATTGAGCAGATCTGAACACTCTTTCTGTAGAAAATGCAACTGGACATTTGGAGCGCTAAGAGCGTAGTAGTGGAAAAAGGAATATATTCAAATATAAACTACACAGAAGCATTCTGTGAAACTTCTTTCTGATCTGAGCATTCAGCTAACAGAGTTAAACCATACTTTTCATTGAGCAGTTTTGAAACACTCTGTCTGTAGAAAATGCAACTGGACATTCGTAGCGCTAAGTGGGTAATAGTGGAAAAAAGAATATGTTCAAATATAAACTACACAGAAGCATTGTATGAAACTTTTGTCTGTTCTGTGCATTCAAATAACAGAGTTGAACCTTACTTTTGATTGAGCCTTTCTGAAACACTCTTTCTGTAGAAACTGCAATTGGACATTCTGAGCGCTAAGAGGCCTATATTGGGAAAAATAATATCTTCAAATAAAAACTACACAGAAGCATTGTGTGAAACTTATTTCTGATATGTTCATTAAGCTAACAGAGTTAAACCATACTTTTGATTGCGCAGTTCTGAACACTCTTTCTGTAGAAAATGCAAGTGGACATTCGGAGCGCTAAGAGGGTAATAGTGGAAAAAGGAATATATACAAATATAAACTACACAGTAGCATTCTGTGAAAATTCTTTCTGTTCTGTGCATTCAACTAACAGTGTTGAACCTTACTTTTGATTGAGCCGTTCTGAAACACTCTTTCTGTAGAAACTGCAATTGGACATGCTAAGCGCTAAGAGGCCTACATTGGGAAAAAGAACATCTTAAATAAAAACTACACAGATGCATTATGTGAAACTTATTTCTGATCTGTAAATTCAGTTAACAGAGATAAAACATATTTTTGATTGAGCAATTATGAAAGACTCTTTTTGTAGTAAATGCAAGTGGAGATTCGGAGCGCTAAGAGGGTAATAGTGGAAAAAGGAATGTCTTCAAATATAAACTACACAGAATCATTCGGTGAAACTTCTTTCTGATCTGTGCATTCAGCTAACAGAGTTAAACCATACTTTTGATTGAGCAGATCTGAACACTCTTTCTGTAGAAAATGCAACTGGGCATTTGGAGCGCTAAGAGCGTAGTAGTGGAAAAAGTAATATATTCAAATATAAACTACACAGAAGCATTCTGTGAAACTTCTTTCTGATCTGAGCATTCAGCTAACAGAGTTAAACCATACTTTTGATTGAGCAGTTTTGAAACACTCTGTCTGTAGAAAATGCAACTGGACATTCGTAGCGCTAAGTGGGTAATAGTGGAAAAAAGAATATGTTCAAATATAAACTACACAGAAGCATTGTATGAAACTTCTTTCTGTTCTGTGCATTCAACTAACAGAGTTGAACCTTACTTTTGATTGAGCCGTTCTGAAACACTCTTTCTGTAGAAACTGCAATTGGACATTCTGAGCGCTAAGAGGCCTATATTGGGAAAAAGAATGTCTACAAATAAAAACTACACAGAAGAATTGTGTGAAACTTCTTTCTGTTATGTTTGTTCAACTAAAAGAGTTGAACCTTAATTTTGATTGATCCGTTCTGAAACACTCTTTCTGTAGAAACTGCAATTGGACATTCTGAGCGCTAAGAGGCCTCTATTGGGAAAAATAATATCTTCAATTAAAAACTACACAGAAGCATTGTGTGAAACTTATTTCTGATATGTTCATTAAGCTAACAGAGTTAAACCATACTTTTGATTGCGCAGTTCTGAACACTCTTTCTGTAGAAAATGCAAGTGGACATTCGGAGCGCTAAGAGGGTAATAGTGGAAAAAGGAATATATTCAAATATAAACTACACAGTAGCATTCTGTGAAAATTCTTTCTGTTCTGTGCATTCAACTAACAGAGTTGAACCTTACTTTTGATTGAGCCGTTCTGAAACACTCTTTCTGTAGAAACTGCAATTGGACATGCTAAGCGCTAAGAGGCCTACATTGGGAAAAAGAATATCTTCAAATAAAAACTACACCGATGCATTCTGTGAAACTTATTTCTGATCTGTAAATTCAGTTAACAGAGATAAAACATATTTTTGATTGAGCAGTTATGAAACACTCTTTTTGTAGAAAATGCAAGTGGAGATTCGGAGCGCTAAGAGGGTAATAGTGGAAAAAGGAATGTCTTCAAATATAAACTACACAGAATCATTCGGTGAAACATCTTTCTGATCTGTGCATTCAGCTAACAGAGTTAAACCATACTTTTGATTGAGCAGATCTGAACACTCTTTCTGTAGAAAATGCAACTGGACATTTGGAGCGCTAAGAGCGTAGTAGTGGAAAAAGGAATATATTCAAATATAAACTACACAGAAGCATTCTGTGAAACTTCTTTCTGATCTGAGCATTCAGCTAACAGAGTTAAACCATACTTTTCATTGAGCAGTTTTGAAACACTCTGTCTGTAGAAAATGCAACTGGACATTCGTAGCGCTAAGTGGGTAATAGTGGAAAAAAGAATATGTTCAAATATAAACTACACAGAAGCATTGTATGAAACTTTTGTCTGTTCTGTGCATTCAAATAACAGAGTTGAACCTTACTTTTGATTGAGCCTTTCTGAAACACTCTTTCTGTAGAAACTGCAATTGGACATTCTGAGCGCTAAGAGGCCTATATTGGGAAAAATAATATCTTCAAATAAAAACTACACAGAAGCATTGTGTGAAACTTATTTCTGATATGTTCATTAAGCTAACAGAGTTAAACCATACTTTTGATTGCGCAGTTCTGAACACTCTTTCTGTAGAAAATGCAAGTGGACATTCGGAGCGCTAAGAGGGTAATAGTGGAAAAAGGAATATATACAAATATAAACTACACAGTAGCATTCTGTGAAAATTCTTTCTGTTCTGTGCATTCAACTAACAGTGTTGAACCTTACTTTTGATTGAGCCGTTCTGAAACACTCTTTCTGTAGAAACTGCAATTGGACATGCTAAGCGCTAAGAGGCCTACATTGGGAAAAAGAACATCTTAAATAAAAACTACACAGATGCATTATGTGAAACTTATTTCTGATCTGTAAATTCAGTTAACAGAGATAAAACATATTTTTGATTGAGCAATTATGAAAGACTCTTTTTGTAGTAAATGCAAGTGGAGATTCGGAGCGCTAAGAGGGTAATAGTGGAAAAAGGAATGTCTTCAAATATAAACTACACAGAATCATTCGGTGAAACTTCTTTCTGATCTGTGCATTCAGCTAACAGAGTTAAACCATACTTTTGATTGAGCAGATCTGAACACTCTTTCTGTAGAAAATGCAACTGGACATTTGGAGCGCTAAGAGCGTAGTAGTGGAAAAAGTAATATATTCAAATATAAACTACACAGAAGCATTCTGTGAAACTTCTTTCTGATCTGAGCATTCAGCTAACAGAGTTAAACCATACTTTTGATTGAGCAGTTTTGAAACACTCTGTCTGTAGAAAATGCAACTGGACATTCGTAGCGCTAAGTGGGTAATAGTGGAAAAAAGAATATGTTCAAATATAAACTACACAGAAGCATTGTATGAAACTTCTTTCTGTTCTGTGCATTCAACTAACAGAGTTGAACCTTACTTTTGATTGAGCCGTTCTGAAACACTCTTTCTGTAGAAACTGCAATTGGACATTCTGAGCGCTAAGAGGCCTATATTGGGAAAAAGAATGTCTACAAATAAAAACTACACAGAAGAATTGTGTGAAACTTCTTTCTGTTATGTTTGTTCAACTAAAAGAGTTGAACCTTAATTTTGATTGATCCGTTCTGAAACACTCTTTCTGTAGAAACTGCAATTGGACATTCTGAGCGCTAAGAGGCCTCTATTGGGAAAAATAATATCTTCAATTAAAAACTACACAGAAGCATTGTGTGAAACTTATTTCTGATATGTTCATTAAGCTAACAGAGTTAAACCATACTTTTGATTGCGCAGTTCTGAACACTCTTTCTGTAGAAAATGCAAGTGGACATTCGGAGCGCTAAGAGGGTAATAGTGGAAAAAGGAATATATTCAAATATAAACTACACAGTAGCATTCTGTGAAAATTCTTTCTGTTCTGTGCATTCAACTAACAGAGTTGAACCTTACTTTTGATTGAGCCGTTCTGAAACACTCTTTCTGTAGAAACTGCAATTGGACATGCTAAGCGCTAAGAGGCCTACATTGGGAAAAAGAATATCTTCAAATAAAAACTACACAGATGCATTCTGTGAAACTTATTTCTGATCTGTAAATTCAGTTAACAGAGATAAAACATATTTTTGATTGAGCAGTTATGAAACACTCTTTTTGTAGAAAATGCAAGTGGAGATTCGGAGCGCTAAGAGGGTAATAGTGGAAAAAGGAATGTCTTCAAATATAAACTACACAGAATCATTCGGTGAAACTTCTTTCTGATCTGTGCATTCAGCTAACAGAGTTAAACCATACTTTTGATTGAGCAGATCTGAACACTCTTTCTGTAGAAAATGCAACTGGACATTTTGAGCGCTAAGAGCGTAGTAGTGGAAAAAGGAATATATTCAAATATAAACTACACAGAAGCATTCTGTCAAACTTCTTTCTGATCTGAGCATTCAGCTAACAGAGTTAAACCATACTTTTGACTGAGCAGTTTTGAAACACTCTGTCTGTAGAAAATGCAACTGGACATTCGTAGCGCTAAGTGGGTAATAGTGGAAAAAAGAATATGTTCAAATATAAACTACACAGAAGCATTGTATGAAACTTCTTTCTGTTCTGTGCATTCAACTAACAGAGTTGAACCTTACTTTTGATTGAGCCGTTCTGAAACACTCTTTCTGTAGAAAATGCAATTGGACATTCTGAGCGCTAAGAGGCCTATATTGGGAAAAAGAATGTCTACAAATAAAAACTACACAGAAGAATTGTGTGAAACTTCTTTCTGTTCTGTTTGTTGAACTAAAAGAGTTGAACCTTAGTTTTGATTGAGCCGTTCTGAAACACTCTTTCTGTAGAAAATGCAAGTGGAGATTCGGAGCGCTAAGAGGGTAATAGTGGAAAAAGGAATGTCTCCAAATATAAACTACACAGAATCATTCTGTGAAACTTCTTTCTGATCTGTGCATTCAGCTAACAGAGTTAAATCATACTTTTGATTCAGCAGATCTGAACACTCTTTCTGTAGATAATGCAACTGGACATTTGGAGCGCTAAGAGAGTAGTAGTGGAAAAAGGAATATATTCAAATATAAACTACACAGAAGCATTCTGTGAAACTTCTTTCTGATCTGAGCATTCAGCTAACAGAGTTAAACCATACTTTTGATTGAGCAGTTTTGAAACACTCTGTCTGTAGAAAATGCAACTGGACATTCGTAGTGCCAAGTGGGTAATAGTGGAAAAAAGAATATGTTCAAATATAAACTACACAGAAGCATTGTATGAAACTTCTTTCTGTTCTGTGCATTCAACTAACAGAGTTGAACCTTACTTTTGATTGAGCCTTTCTGACACACTCTTTCTGTAGAAACTGCAATTGGACATTCTGAGCGCTAAGAGGCCTATATTGGGAAAAATAATATCTTCAAATAAAAACTACACAGAAGCATTGTGTGAAACTTATTTCTTATATGTTCATTAAGCTAACAGAGTTAAACCATACTTTTGATTGCGCAGTTCTGAACACTCTTTCTGTAGAAAATGCAAGTGGTTATTCGGAGCGCTAAGAGGGTAATAGTGGAAAAAGGAATATATTCAAATATAAACTACACAGTAGCATTCTGTGAAAATTCTTTCTGTTCTGTGCATTCAACTAACAGAGTTGAACCTTACTTTTGATTGAGCCGTTCTGAAACACTCTTTCTGTAGAAACTGCAATTGGACATGCTAAGCGCTAAGAGGCCTACATTGGGAAAAAGAACATCTTCAAATAAAAACTACACGGCCGGGCGCGGTGGCTCACGCTTGTAATCCCAGCACTTTGGGAGGCCGAGGCGGGCGGATCACGAGGTCAGGAGATCGAGACCATGGTGAAACCCCGTCTCTACTAAAAAGACAAAAAATTAGCCGGGCGTGGTGGCGGGCGCCTGTAGTCCCAGCTACTCGGAGAGGCTGAGGCAGGAGAATGGCGTTAACCCGGGAGGCGGAGCTTGCACTGAGCCGAGATCGCGCCACTGCACTCCAGCCTGGGTGACAGAGCAAGACTCCGTCTCAAAAAAAAAAAATAAAAAATAAAAACTACACAGATGCATTCTGTGAAACTTATTTCTGATCTGTAAATTCAGTTAACAGAGATAAAACATATTTTTGATTGAGCAGTTATGAAAGACTCTTTTTGTAGTAAATGCAAGTGGAGATTCGGAGCGCTAAGAGGGTAATAGTGGAAAAAGGAATGTCTTCAAATATAAACTACACAGAATCATTCGGTGAAACATCTTTCTGATCTGTGCATTCAGCTAACAGAGTTAAACCATACTTTTGATTGAGCAGATCAGAACACTCTTTCTGTAGAAAATGCAACTGGACATTTGGAGCGCTAAGAGCGTAGTAGTGGAAAAAGGAATATATTCAAATATAAACTACACAGAAGCATTCTGTGAAACTTCTTTCTGATCTGAGCATTCAGCTAACAGAGTTAAACCATACTTTTCATTGAGCAGTTTTGAAACACTCTGTCTGTAGAAAATGCAACTGGACATTCGTAGCGCTAAGTGGGTAATAGTGGAAAAAAGAATATGTTCAAATATAAACTACACAGAAGCATTGTATGAAACTTTTGTCTGTTCTGTGCATTCAAATAACAGAGTTGAACCTTACTTTTGATTGAGCTTTTCTGAAACACTCTTTCTGTAGAAACTGCAATTGGACATTCTGAGCGCTAAGAGGCCTATATTGGGAAAAATAATATCTTCAAATAAAAACTACACAGAAGCATTGTGTGAAACTTATTTCTGATATGTTCATTAAGCTAACAGAGTTAAACCATACTTTTGATTGCGCAGTTCTGAACACTCTTTCTGTAGAAAATGCAAGTGGACATTCGGAGCGCTAAGAGGGTAATAGTGGAAAAAGGAATGTCTTCAAATATAAACTACACAGAATCATTCGGTGAAACTTCTTTCTGATCTGTGCATTCAGCTAACAG
This sequence comes from Symphalangus syndactylus, assembly GCF_028878055.3. NCBI lineage: Eukaryota > Metazoa > Chordata > Mammalia > Primates > Hylobatidae > Symphalangus > Symphalangus syndactylus. The sequence continues at coordinate 154,769,024 of NC_072425.2, forward strand.
AGTTAAACCATACTTTTGATTGAGCAGATCTGAACACTCTTTCTGTAGAAAATGCAACTGGGCATTTGGAGCGCTAAGAGCGTAGTAGTGGAAAAAGTAATATATTCAAATATAAACTACACAGAAGCATTCTGTGAAACTTCTTTCTGATCTGAGCATTCAGCTAACAGAGTTAAACCATACTTTTGATTGAGCAGTTTTGAAACACTCTGTCTGTAGAAAATGCAACTGGACATTCGTAGCGCTAAGTGGGTAATAGTGGAAAAAAGAATATGTTCAAATATAAACTACACAGAAGCATTGTTTGAAACTTCTTTCTGTTCTGTGCATTCAACTAACAGAGTTGAACCTTACTTTTGATTGAGCCGTTCTGAAACACTCTTTCTGTAGAAACTGCAATTGGACATTCTGAGCGCTAAGAGGCCTATATTGGGAAAAAGAATGTCTACAAATAAAAACTACACAGAAGAATTGTGTGAAACTTCTTTCTGTTATGTTTGTTCAACTAAAAGAGTTGAACCTTAATTTTGATTGATCCGTTCTGAAACACTCTTTCTGTAGAAACTGCAATTGGACATTCTGAGCGCTAAGAGGCCTCTATTGGGAAAAATAATATCTTCAATTAAAAACTACACAGAAGCATTGTGTGAAACTTATTTCTGATATGTTCATTAAGCTAACAGAGTTAAACCATACTTTTGATTGCGCAGTTCTGAACACTCTTTCTGTAGAAAATGCAAGTGGACATTCGGAGCGCTAAGAGGGTAATAGTGGAAAAAGGAATATATTCAAATATAAACTACACAGTAGCATTCTGTGAAAATTCTTTCTGTTCTGTGCATTCAACTAACAGAGTTGAACCTTACTTTTGATTGAGCCGTTCTGAAACACTCTTTCTGTAGAAACTGCAATTGGACATGCTAAGCGCTAAGAGGCCTACATTGGGAAAAAGAATATCTTCAAATAAAAACTACACAGATGCATTCTGTGAAACTTATTTCTGATCTGTAAATTCAGTTAACAGAGATAAAACATATTTTTGATTGAGCAGTTATGAAACACTCTTTTTGTAGAAAATGCAAGTGGAGATTCGGAGCGCTAAGAGGGTAATAGTGGAAAAAGGAATGTCTTCAAATATAAACTACACAGAATCATTCGGTGAAACATCTTTCTGATCTGTGCATTCAGCTAACAGAGTTAAACCATACTTTTGATTGAGCAGATCTGAACACTCTTTCTGTAGAAAATGCAACTGGACATTTGGAGCGCTAAGAGCGTAGTAGTGGAAAAAGGAATATATTCAAATATAAACTACACAGAAGCATTCTGTGAAACTTCTTTCTGATCTGAGCATTCAGCTAACAGAGTTAAACCATACTTTTCATTGAGCAGTTTTGAAACACTCTGTCTGTAGAAAATGCAACTGGACATTCGTAGCGCTAAGTGGGTAATAGTGGAAAAAAGAATATGTTCAAATATAAACTACACAGAAGCATTGTATGAAACTTTTGTCTGTTCTGTGCATTCAAATAACAGAGTTGAACCTTACTTTTGATTGAGCCTTTCTGAAACACTCTTTCTGTAGAAACTGCAATTGGACATTCTGAGCGCTAAGAGGCCTATATTGGGAAAAATAATATCTTCAAATAAAAACTACACAGAAGCATTGTGTGAAACTTATTTCTGATATGTTCATTAAGCTAACAGAGTTAAACCATACTTTTGATTGCGCAGTTCTGAACACTCTTTCTGTAGAAAATGCAAGTGGACATTCGGAGCGCTAAGAGGGTAATAGTGGAAAAAGGAATATATACAAATATAAACTACACAGTAGCATTCTGTGAAAATTCTTTCTGTTCTGTGCATTCAACTAACAGTGTTGAACCTTACTTTTGATTGAGCCGTTCTGAAACACTCTTTCTGTAGAAACTGCAATTGGACATGCTAAGCGCTAAGAGGCCTACATTGGGAAAAAGAACATCTTAAATAAAAACTACACAGATGCATTATGTGAAACTTATTTCTGATCTGTAAATTCAGTTAACAGATATAAAACATATTTTTGATTGAGCAATTATGAAAGACTCTTTTTGTAGTAAATGCAAGTGGAGATTCGGAGCGCTAAGAGGGTAATAGTGGAAAAAGGAATGTCTTCAAATATAAACTACACAGAATCATTCGGTGAAACTTCTTTCTGATCTGTGCATTCAGCTAACAGAGTTAAACCATACTTTTGATTGAGCAGATCTGAACACTCTTTCTGTAGAAAATGCAACTGGACATTTGGAGCGCTAAGAGCGTAGTAGTGGAAAAAGTAATATATTCAAATATAAACTACACAGAAGCATTCTGTGAAACTTCTTTCTGATCTGAGCATTCAGCTAACAGAGTTAAACCATACTTTTGATTGAGCAGTTTTGAAACACTCTGTCTGTAGAAAATGCAACTGGACATTCGTAGCGCTAAGTGGGTAATAGTGGAAAAAAGAATATGTTCAAATATAAACTACACAGAAGCATTGTATGAAACTTCTTTCTGTTCTGTGCATTCAACTAACAGAGTTGAACCTTACTTTTGATTGAGCCGTTCTGAAACACTCTTTCTGTAGAAACTGCAATTGGACATTCTGAGCGCTAAGAGGCCTATATTGGGAAAAAGAATGTCTACAAATAAAAACTACACAGAAAAATTGTGTGAAACTTCTTTCTGTTCTGTTTGTTCAACTAAAAGAGTTGAAACTTAGTTTTGATTGAGCCGCTCTGAAACACTCTTTCTGTAGAAAATGCAAGTGGAGATTCGGAGCGCTAAGAGGGTAATAGTGGAAAAAGGAATGTCTCCAAATATAAACTACACAGAATAATTCTGTGAAACTTCTTTCTGATCTGTGCAGTCAGCTAACAGAGTTAAACCATACTATTGATTGAGCAGATCTGAACACTCTTTCTGTAGAAAATGCAACTGGACATTTGGAGCGCTAAGAGAGTAGTAGTGGAAAAAGGAATATATTCAAATATAAACTACACAGAAGCATTCTGTGAAACTTCTTTCTGATCTGAGCATTCAGCTAACAGAGTTAACCCATACTTTTGATTGAGCAGTTTTGAAACACTCTGTCTGTAGAAAATGCAACTGGACATTCGTAGCGCTAAGTGGGTAATAGTGGAAAAAAATATGTTCAAATATAAACTACACAGAAGCATTGTATGAAACTTCTTTCTGTTCTGTGCATTCAACTAACAGAGTTGAACCTTTCTTTTGATTGAGCCTTTCTGAAACACTCTTTCTGTAGAAACTGCAATTGGACATTCTGAGCGCTAAGAGGCCTCTATTGGGAAAAATAATATCTTCAAATAAAAACTACACAGAAGCATTGTGTGAAACTTATTTCTGATATGTTCATTAAGCTAACAGTGTTAAACCATACTTTTGATTGCGCAGTTCTGAACACTCTTTCTGTAGAAAATGCAAGTGGACATTCGGAGCGCTAAGAGGGTAATAGTGGAAAAAGGAATATATTCAAATATAAACTACACAGTAGCATTCTGTGAAAATTCTTTCTGTTCTGTGCATTCAACTAACAGAGTTGAACCTTACTTTTGATTGAGCCGTTCTGAAACACTCTTTCTGTAGAAACTGCAATTGGACATGCTAAGCGCTAAGAGGCCTACATTGGGAAAAAGAATATCTTCATATAAAAACTACACAGATGCATTCTGTGAAACTTATTTCTGATCTGTAAATTCAGTTAACAGAGATAAAACATATTTTTGATTGAGCAGTTACGAAACACTCTTTTTGTAGAAAATACAAGTGGAGATTCGGAGCGCTAAGAGGGTAATAGTGGAAAAAGGAATGTCTTCAAATATAAACTACACAGAATCATTCGGTGAAACTTCTTTCTGATCTGTGCATTCAGCTAACAGAGTTAAACCATACTTTTGATTGAGCAGATCTGAACACTCTTTCTGTAGAAAATGCAACTGGACATTTGGAGCGCTAAGAGCGTAGTAGTGGAAAAAGGAATATATTCAAATATAAACTACACAGAAGCATTCTGTGAAACTTCTTTCTGATCTGAGCATTCAGCTAACAGAGTTAAACCATACTTTTGATTGAGCAGTTTTGAAACACTCTGTCTGTAGAAAATGCAACTGGACATTCGTAGCGCTAAGTGGGTAATAGTGGAAAAAAGAATATGTTCATATATAAACTACACAGAAGCATTATATGAAACTTCTTTCTGTTCTGTGCACTCAACTAACAGAGTTGAACCTTACTTTTGATTGAGCCGTTCTGAAACACTCTTTCTGTAGAAACTGCAATTGGACATTCTGAGCGCTAAGAGGCCTATATTGGGAAAAAGAATGTCTACAAATAAAACCTACACAGAAGAATTGTGTGAAACTTCTTTCTGTTCTGTTTGTTCAACTAAAAGAGTTGAACCTTAGTTTTGATTGAGCCGTTCTGAAACACTCTTTCTGTAGAAAATGCAAGTGGAGATTCGGAGCGCTAAGAGGGTAATTGTGGAAAAAGGAATGTCTCCAAATATAAACTACACAGAATCATTCTGTGAAACTTCTTTCTGATCTGTGCATTCAGCTAACAGAGTTAAACTATACTTTTGATTGAGCAGATCTGAACACTCTTTCTGTAGAAAATGCAACTGGACATTTGGAGCGCTAAGAGAGTAGTAGTGGAAAAAGGAATATATTCAAATATAAACTACACAGAAGCATTCTGTGAAACTTCTTTCTGATCTGAGCATTCAGCTAACAGAGTTAAACCATACTTTTGATTGAGCAGTTTTGAAACACTCTGTCTGTAGAAAATGCAACTTTACATTCGTAGCGCTAAGTGGGTAATAGTGGAAAAAAGAATATGTTCAAATATAAACTACACAGAAGCATTGTATGAAACTTCTTTCTGTTCTGTGCATTCAACTAACAGAGTTGAACCTTACGTTTGATTGAGCCTTTCTGAAACACTCTTTCTGTAGAAACTGCAATTGGACATTCTGAGCGCTAAGAGGCCTCTATTGGGAAAAATAATATCTTCAAATAAAAAATACACAGAAGCATTGTGTGAAACTTATTTCTGATATTTTCATTAAGCTAACAGAGTTAAACCATACTTTTGATTGCGCAGTTCTGAACACTCTTTCTGTAGAAAATGCAAGTGGACATTCGGAGCGCTAAGAGGGTAATAGTGGAAAAAGGAATATATTCAAATATAAACTACACAGTAGCATTCTGTGAAAATTCTTTCTGTTCTGTGCATTCAACTAACAGAGTTGAACCTTACTTTTGATTGAGCCGTTCTGAAACACTCTTTCTGTAGAAACTGCAATTGGACATGCTAAGCGCTAAGAGGCCTACATTGGGAAAAAGAATATCTTCAAATAAAAACTACACAGATGCATTCTGTGAAACTTATTTCTGATCTGTAAATTCAGTTAACAGAGATAAAACATATTTTTGATTGAGCAGTTATGAAACACCCTTTTTCTAGAAAATGCAAGTGGAGATTCTGAGCGCTAAGAGGGTAATAGTGGAAAAAGGAATGTCTTCAAATATAAACTACACAGAATCATTCGGTGAAACTTCTTTCTGATCTGTGCATTCAGCTAACAGAGTTAAACCATACTTTTGATTGAGCAGATCTGAACACTCTTTCTGTAGAAAATGCAACTGGACATTTGGAGCGCTAAGAGCGTAGTAGTGGAAAAAGGAATATATTCAAATATAAACTACACAGAAGCATTCTGTGAAACTTCTTTCTGATCTGAGCATTCAGCTAACAGAGTTAAACCATACTTTTGATTGAGCAGTTTTGAAACACTCTGTCTGTAGAAAATGCAACTGGACATTCGTAGCGCTAAGTGGGTAATAGTGGAAAAAAGAATATGTTCAAATATAAACTACACAGAAGCATTGTATGAAACTTCTTTCTGTTCTGTGCATTCAACTAACAGAGTTGAACCTGACTTTTGATTGAGCCTTTCTGAAACACTCTTTCTGTAGAAACTGCAATTGGACATTCTGAGCGCTAAGAGGCCTCTATTGGGAAAAATAATATCTTCAAATAAAAACTACACAGAAGCATTGTGTGAAACTTATTTCTGATATGTTCATTAAGCTAACAGAGTTAAACCATACTTTTGATTGCGCAGTTCTGAACACTCTTTCTGTAGAAAATGCAAGTGGACATTCGGAGCGCTAAGAGGGTAATAGTGGAAAAAGGAATATATTCAAATATAAACTACACAGTAGCATTCTGTGAAAATACTTTCTGTTCTGTGCATTCAACTAACAGAGTTGAACCTTACTTTTGATTGAGCCGTTCTGAAACACTCTTTCTGTAGAAACTGCAATTGGACATGCTAAGCGCTGAGAGGCCTACATTGGGAAAAAGAACATCTTCAAATAAAAACTACACAGATGCATTCTGTGAAACTTATTTCTGATCTGTAAATTCAGTTAACAGAGATAAAACATATTTTTGATTGAGCAATTATGAAAGACTCTTTTTGTAGTAAATGCAAGTGGAGATTCGGAGCGCTAAGAGGGTAATAGTGGAAAAAGGAATGTCTTCAAATATAAACTACACAGAATCATTCGGTGAAACTTCTTTCTGATCTGTGCATTCAGCTAACAGAGTTAAACCATACCTTTGATTGAGCAGATCTGAACACTCTTTCTGTAGAAAATGCAACTGGACATTTGGAGCGCTAAGAGCGTAGTAGTGGAAAAAGGAATATATTCAAATATAAACTACACAGAAGCATTCTGTGAAACTTCTTTCTGATCTGAGCATTCAGCTAACAGAGTTAAACCATACTTTTGATTGAGCAGTTTTGAAACACTCTGTCTGTAGAAAATGCAACTGGACATTCGTAGCGCTAAGTGGGTAATAGTGGAAAAAAGAATATGTTCAAATATAAACTACACAGAAGCATTGTATGAAACTTCTTTCTCTTCTGTGCATTCAACTAACAGAGTTAAACCTTACTTTTGATTGAGCCGTTCTGAAACACTCTTTCTGAGGAAACTGCAATTGGACATTCTGAGCGCTAAGAGGCCTATATTGGGAAAAAGAATATCTACAAATAAAAACTACACAGAAGAATTGTGTGAAACTTCTGTCTGTTCTGTTTGTTCAACTAAAAGAATTGAACCTTAGTTTTGATTGAGCCGTTCTGAAACACTCTTTCTGTACTAACTGCAATTGGACATTCTGAGCGCTAAGAGGCCTCTATTGGGAAAAATAATATCTTCAAATAAAAACTACACAGAAGCATTGTGTGAAACTTATTTCTGATATGTTCATTAAGCTAACAGAGTTAAACAATACTTTTGATTGCGCAATTCTGAACACTCTTTCTGTAGAAAATGCAAGTGGACTTTCGGAGAGCTAAGAGGGTAATAGTGGAAAAAGGAATATATTCAAATATAAACTACACAGTAGCACTCTGTGAAAATTCTTTCTGTTCTGTGCATTCAACTAACAGAGTTGAACCTTACTTTTGATTGAGCCGGTCTGAAACACTCTTTCTGTAGAAACTGCAATTGGACATGCTAAGCGCTAAGAGGCCTACATTGGGAAAAAGAATATCTTCAAATAAAAACTACACAGATGCATTCTGTGAAACTTATTTCTGATCTGTAAATTCAGTTAACAGAGATAAAACATATTTTTGATTGAGCAGTTATGAAAGACTCTTTTTGTAGAAAATGCAAGTGGAAATTCGGAGCGCTAAGAGGGTAATAGTGGAAAAAGGAATGTCTTCAAATATAAACTACACAGAATCATTCGGTGAAACTTCTTTTTGATCTGTGCATTCAGCTAACAGAGTTAAACCATACTTTTGATTGAGCAGATCTGAACACTCTTTCTGTAGAAAATGCAACTGGACATTTGGAGCGCTAAGAGCGTAGTAGTGGAAAAAGGAATATAATCAAATATAAACTACACAGAATCATTCTGTGAAACTTCTTTCTGATCTGAGCATTCAGCTAACAGAGTTAAACCATACTTTTGACTGAGCAGTTTTGAAACACTCTGTCTGTAGAAAATGCAACTGGACATTCGTAGCGCTAAGTGGGTAATAGTGGAAAAAATAATATGTTCAAATATAAACTACACAGAAGCATTGTATGAAACTTCTTTCTGTTCTGTGCATTCAACTAACAGAGTTGAACCTTACTGTTGATTGAGCCGTTCTGAAACACTCTTTCTGTAGAAACTGCAATTGGACATTCTGAGCGCTAAGAGGCCTATATTGGGAAAAAGAATGTCTACAAATAAAAACTACACAGAAGAATTGTGTGAAACTTCTTTCTGTTCTGTTTGTTGAACTAAAAGAGTTGAACCTTAGTTTTGATTGAGCCGTTCTGAAACACTCTTTCTGTAGAAAATGCAAGTGGATATTCGGAGCGCTAAGAGGGTAATAGTGGAAAAAGGAATGTCTCCAAATATTAACTACACAGAATCATTCTGTGAAACTTCTTTCTGATCTGTGCATTCAGCTAACAGAGTTAAACCATACTTTTGATTGAGCAGATCTGAACACTCTTTCTGTAGAAAATGCAACTGGACATTTGGAGCGCTAAGAGAGTAGTAGTGGAAAAAGGAATATATTCAAATATAAACTACACAGAAGCATTCTGTGAACCTTCTTTCTGATCTGAGCATTCAGCTAACAGAGTTAAACCATACTTTTCATTGAGCAGTTTTGAAACACTCTGTCTGTAGAAAATGCAACTGGACATTCGTAGCGCTAAGTGGGTAATAGTGGAAAAAAGAATATGTTCAAATATAAACTACACAGAAGCATTGTATGAAACTTCTTTCTGTTCTGTGCATTCAACTAACAGAGTTGAACCTGACTTTTGATTGAGCCTTTCTGAAACACTCTTTCTGTAGAAACTGCAATTGGACATTCTGAGCGCTAAGAGGCCTCTATTGGGAAAAATAATATCTTCAAATAAAAACTACACAGAAGCATTGTGTGAAACTTATTTCTGATATGTTCATTAAGCTAACAGAGTTAAACCATACTTTTGATTGCGCAGTTCTGAACACTCTTTCTGTAGAAAATGCAAGTGGACATTCGGAGCGCTAAGAGGGTAATAGTGTAAAAAGGAATATATTCAAATATAAACTACACAGTAGCATTCTGTGAAAATTCTTTCTGTTCTGTGCATTCAACTAACAGAGTTGAACCTTACTTTTGATTGAGCCGTTCTGAAACACTCTTTCTGTAGAAACTGCAATTGGACATGCTAAGCGCTAAGAGGCCTACATTGGGAAAAAGAACATCTTCAAATAAAAACTACACAGATGCATTCTGTGAAACTTATTTCTGATCTGTAAATTCAGTTAACAGAGATAAAACATATTTTTGATTGAGCAATTATGAAAGACTCTTTTTGTAGTAAATGCAAGTGGAGATTCGGAGCGCTAAGAGGGTAATAGTGGAAAAAGGAATGTCTTCAAATATAAACTACACAGAATCATTCGGTGAAACTTCTTTCTGATCTGTGCATTCAGCTAACAGAGTTAAACCATACTTTTGATTGAGCAGATCTGAACACTCTTTCTGTAGAAAATGCAACTGGACATTTGGAGCGCTAAGAGCGTAGTAGTGGAAAAAGGAATATATTCAAATATAAACTACACAGAAGCATTCTGTGAAACTTCTTTCTGATCTGAGCATTCAGCTAACAGAGTTAAACCATACTTTTGATTGAGCAGTTTTGAAACACTCTGTCTGTAGAAAATGCAACTGGACATTCGTAGCGCTAAGTGGGTAATAGTGGAAAAAAGAATATGTTCAAATATAAACTACACAGAAGCATTGTATGAAACTTCTTTCTGTTCTGTGCATTCAACTAACAGAGTTGAACCTTACTTTTGATTGAGCCGTTCTGAAACACTCTTTCTGTGGAAACTGCAATTGGACATTCTGAGCGCTAAGAGGCCTATATTGGGAAAAAGAATATCTACAAATAAAAACTACACAGAAGAATTGTGTGAAACTTCTTTCTGTTCTGTTTGTTCAACTAAAAGAATTGAACCTTAGTTTTGATTGAGCCGTTCTGAAACACTCTTTCTGTACTAACTGCAATTGGACATTCTGAGCGCTAAGAGGGCTCTATTGGGAAAAATAATATCTTCAAATAAAAACTACACAGAAGCATTGTGTGAAACTTATTTCTGATATGTTCATTAAGCTAACAGAGTTAAACAATACTTTTGATTGCGCAGTTCTGAACATTCTTTCTGTAGAAAATGCAAGTGGACTTTCGGAGCGCTAAGAGGGTAATAGTGGAAAAAGGAATATATTCAAATATAAACTACACAGTAGCACTCTGTGAAAATTCTTTCTGTTCTGTGCATTCAACTAACAGAGTTGAACCTTACTTTTGATTGAGCCGTTCTGAAACACTCTTTCTGTAGAAACTGCAATTGGACATGCTAAGCGCTAAGAGGCCTACATTGGGAAAAAGAATATCTTCAAATAAAAACTACACAGATGCATTCTGTGAAACTTATTTCTGATCTGTAAATTCAGTTAACAGAGATAAAACATATTTTTGATTGAGCAGTTATGAAACACTCTTTTTGTAGAAAATGCAAGTGGAGATTCGGAGCGCTAAGAGGGTAATGGTGGAAAAAGGAATGTCTTCAAATATAAACTACACAGAATCATTCGGTGAAACTTCTTTCTGATCTGTGCATTCAGCTAACAGAGTTAAACCATACTTTTGATTGAGCAGATCTGAACACTCTTTCTGTAGAAAATGCAACTGGACATTTGGAGCGCTAAGAGCGTAGTAGTGGAAAAAGGAATATATTCAAATATAAACTACACAGAAGCATTCTGTGAAACTTCTTTCTGATCTGAGCATTCAGCTAACAGAGTTAAACCATACTTTTGACTGAGCAGTTTTGAAACACTCTGTCTGTAGAAAATGCAACTGGACATTCGTAGCGCTAAGTGTTTAATAGTGGAAAAAAGAATATGTTCAAATATAAACTACACAGAAGCATTGTATGAAACTTCTTTCTGTTCTGTGCATTCAACTAACAGAGTTGAACCTTACTTTTGATAGAGCCGTTCTGAAACACTCTTTCTGTAGAAACTGCAATTGGACATTCTGAGCGCTAAGAGGCCTATATTGGGAAAAAGAATGTCTACAAATAAAAACTACACAGAAGAATTGTGTGAAACTTCTTTCTGTTCTGTTTGTTCAACTAAAAGATTTGAACTTTAGTTTTGATTGAGCAGTTATGAAACACTCTTTTTGTAGAAAATGCAAGTGGAGATTCGGAGCGCTAAGAGGTTAATAGTGGAAAAAGGAATGTCTTCAAATATAAACTACACAGAATCATTCGGTGAAACTTCTTTCTGATCTGTGCATTCAGCTAACAGAGTTAAACCATACTTTTGATTGAGCAGATCTGAACACTCTTTCTGTAGAAAATGCAACTGGACATTTGGAGTGCTAAGAGCGTAGTAGTGGAAAAAGGAATATATTCAAACATAAACTACACAGAAGCATTCTGTGAAACTTCTTTCTGATCTCAGCATTCAGCTAACAGAGTTAAACCATACTTTTGATTGAGCAGTTTTGAAACACTCTGTGTGTAGAAAATGCAACTGGACATTCGTAGCACTAAGTGGGTAATAGTGGAAAAAAGAATATGTTCAAATATAAACTACACAGAAGCATTGTATGAAACTTCTTTCTGTTCTGTGCATTCAACTAACAGAGTTGAACCTTAATTTTGATTGAGCCGTTCTGAAACACTCTTTCTGTAGAAACTGCAATTGGATATTCTGAGCGCTAAGAGGCCTATATTGGGAAAAAGAATGACTACAAATAAAAACTACACAGAAGAATTGTGTGAAACTTCTTTCTGTTCTGTTTGTTCAACTAAAAGAGTTGAACATTAGTTTTGATTGAGCCGTTCTGAAACACTCTTTCTGTAGAAAATGCAAGTGGACATTCGGAGCGCTAAGAGGGTAATTGTGGAAAAAGGAATATATTCAAATATAAACTACAGAGTAGCATTCTCTGAAAATTCTTTCTGTTCTGTGCATTCAACTAACAGAGTTGAACCTTACTTTTGATTGAGCCGTTCTGAAACACTCTTTCTGTAGAAACTGCAATTGGACCTTCTGAGCGCTAGGAGGCCTATATTGGGAAAAAGAATGCCTACAAATAAAAACTACACAGAAGAATTGTGTGAAACTTCTTTCTGTTCTGTGCATTCAACTAACAGATTTGAACCTGACTTTTGATTGAGCCTTTCTGAAACACTCTTTCTGTAGAAACTGCAATTGGACATTCTGAGCGCTAAGAGGCCTCTATTGGGAAAAATAATATCTTCAAATAAAAACTACACAGAAGCATTGTGTGAAACTTATTTCTGATATGTTCATTAAGCTAACAGAGTTAAACCATACTTTTTATTGCGCAGTTCTGAACCCTCTTTCTGTAGAAAATGCAAGTGGACATTCGGAGCGCTAAGAGGGTAATAGTGGAAAAAGGAATATATTTAAATATAAACTACACAGTAGCATTCTGTGAAAATTCTTTCTGTTCTGTGCATTCAACTAACAGAGTTGAACCTTACTTTTGATTGAGCCGTTCTGAAACACTCTTTCTGTAGAAACTGCAATTGGACATGCTAAGCGCTAAGAGGCCTATATTGGGAAAAAGAATATCTTCAAATAAAAATTACACAGATGCATTCTGTGAAACTTATTTCTGATCTGTAAATTCAGTTAACAGAGATAAAACATATTTTTGATTGAGCAGTTATGAAACACTCTTTTTGTAGAAAATGCAAGTGGAGTTTCGGAGCGCTAAGAGGGTAATAGTGGAAAAAGGAATGTCTTCAAATATAAACTACACAGAATCATTCGGTGAAACTTCTTTCTGATCTGTGCATTCAGCTAACAGAGTTAAACCATACTTTTGATTGAGCAGATCTGAACACTCTTTCTGTAGAAAATGCAACTGGACATTTGGAGCGCTAAGAGAGTAGTAGTGGAAAAAGGAATATATTCAAATATAAACTACACAGAAGCATTCTGTGAAACTTCTTTCTGATCTGAGCATTCAGGTAACAGAGTTAAACCATACTTTTGATTGAGAAGTTTTGAAACACTCTGTCTGTAGAAAATGCAACTGGACATTCGTAGCGCTAAGTGGGTAATAGTGGAAAAAAGAATATGTTCAAATATAAACTACACAGAAGCATTGTATGAAACTTCTTTCTGTTATGTGCATTCAACTAACAGAGTTGAACCTTACTTTTGATTGAGCCTTTCGGAAACACTCTTTCTGTAGAAACTGCAATTGGACATTCTCAGTGCTAAGAGGCCTCTATTGGGAAAAATAACATCTTCAAATAAAAACTACACAGAAGCATTGTGTGAAACTTATTTCTGATATGTTCATTGAGCTAACAGAGTTAAACCATACTTTTGATTGCGCAGTTCTGAACACCCTTTCTGTAGAAAATGCAAGAGGACATTCGGAGCGCTAAGAGGGTAATAGTGGAAAAAGGAATATATTCAAATATAAACTACACAGTAGCATTCTGTGAAAATACTTTCTGTTCTGTGCATTCAACTAACAGAGTTGAACCTTACTTTTGATTGAGCCGTTCTGAAACACTCTTTCTGTAGAAACTGCAATTGGACATGCTAAGCGCTAAGAGGCCTACATTGGGAAAAAGAATATCTTCAAATAAAAACTACACAGATGCATTCTGTGAAACTTATTTCTGATCTGTAAATTCAGTTAACAGAGATAAAACATATTTTTGATTGAGCAGTTATGAAACACTCTTTTTGTAGAAAATGCAAGTGGAGATTCGGAGCGCTAAGAGGGTAATAGTGGAAAAAGGAATGTCTTCAAATATAAACTACACAGAATCATTCGGTGAAACTTCCTTCTGATCTGTGCATTCAGCTAACAGAGTTAAACCATACTTTTGATTGAGCAGATCTGAACACTCTTTCTGTAGAAAATGCAACTGGACATTTGGAGCGCTAAGAGCGTAGTAGTGGAAAAAGGAATATATTCAAATATAAACTACACAGAAGCATTCTGTGAAACTTCTTTCTGATCTGAGCATTCAGCTAACAGAGTTAAACCATACTTTTGATTGAGCAGTTTTGAAACACTCTGTCTGTAGAAAATGCAACTGGACATTCGTAGCGCTAAGTGGGTAATAGTGGAAAAAAGAATATGTTCAAATATAAACTACACAGAAGCATTGTATGAAACTTCTTTCTGTTCTGTGCATTCAACTAACAGAGTTGAACCTTACTTTTGATTGAGCCGTTCTGAAACACTCTTTCTGTAGAAACTGCAATTGGGCCTTCTGAGCGCTAGGAGGCCTATATTGGGAAAAAGAATGTCTACAAATAAAAACTACACAGAAGAATTGTGTGAAACTTCTTTCTGTTCTGTTTGTTCAACTAAAAGAGTTGAACCTTAGTTTTGATTGAGCCGTTCTGAAACACTCTTTCTGTAGAAAATGCAAGTGGAGATTCGGAGCGCTAAGAGGGTAATAGTGGAAAAAGGAATGTCTCCAAATATAAACTACACAGAATCATTCTGTGAAACTTATTTCTGATCTGTGCATTCAGCTAACAGAGTTAAACCATACTTTTGATTGAGCAGATCTGAACACTCTTTCTGTAGAAAATGCAACTGGACATTTGGAGCGCTAAGAGAGTAGTAGTGGAAAAAGGAATATATTCAAATATAAACTACACAGAAGCATTCTGTGAAACTTCTTTCTGATCTGAGCATTCAGCTAACAGAGTTAAACCATACTTTTGATTGAGCAGTTTTGAAACACTCTGTCTGTAGAAAATGCAACTGGACATTCGTAGCGCTAAGTGGGTAATAGTGGAAAAAAGAATATGTTCAAATATAAACTACACAGAAGCATTGTATGAAACTTCTTTCTGTTCTGTGCATTCAACTAACAGAGTTGAACCTTACTTTTGATTGAGCCTTTCTGAAACACTCTTTCTGTAGAAACTGCAATTGGACATTCTGAGCGCTAAGAGGCCTCTATTGGGAAAAATAATATCTTCAAATAAAAACTACACAGAAGCATTGTGTGAAACTTATTTCTGATATGTTCATTAAGCTAACAGAGTTAAACCATACTTTTGATTGCGCAGTTCTGAACACTCTTTCTGTAGAAAATGCAAGTGGACATTCGGAGCGCTAAGAGGGTAATAGTGGAAAAAGGAATATATTCAAATATAAACTACACAGTAGCATTCTGTGAAAATTCTTTCTGTTCTGTGCATTCAACTAACAGAGTTGAACCTTACTTTTGATTGAGCCGTTCTGAAACACTCTTTCTGTAGAAACTGCAATTGGACATGCTAAGCGCTAAGAGGCCTACATTGGGAAAAAAACATCTTCAAATAAAAACTACACAGATGCATTCTGTGAAACTTATTTCTGATCTGTAAATTCAGTTAACAGAGATAAAACATATTTTTGATTGAGCAATTATGAAAGACTCTTTTTGTAGTAAATGCAAGTGGAGATTCGGAGCGCTAAGAGGGTAATAGTGGAAAAAGGAATGTCTTCAAATATAAACTACACAGAATCATTCGGTGAAACTTCTTTCTGATCTGTGCATTCAGCTAACAGAGTTAAACCATACTTTTGATTGAGCAGATCTGAACACTCTTTCTGTAGAAAATGCAACTGGACATTTGGAGCGCTAAGAGCGTAGTAGTGGAAAAAGGAATATATTCAAATATAAACTACACAGAAGCATTCTGTGAAACTTCTTTCTGATCTGAGCATTCAGCTAACAGAGTTAAACCATACTTTTGATTGAGCAGTTTTGAAACACTCTGTCTGTAGAAAATGCAACTGGACATTCGTAGCGCTAAGTGGGTAATAGTGGAAAAAAGAATATGTTCAAATATAAACTACACAGAAGCATTGTATGAAACTTCTTTCTGTTCTGTGCATTCAACTAACAGAGTTGAACCTTACTTTTGATTGAGCCGTTCTGAAACACTCTTTCTGTGGAAACTGCAATTGGACATTCTGAGTGCTAAGAGGCCTATATTGGGAAAAAGAATATCTACAAATAAAAACTACACAGAAGAATTGTGTGAAACTTCTTTCTGTTCTGTTTGTTCAACTAAAAGAATTGAACCTTAGTTTTGATTGAGCCGTTCTGAAACACTCTTTCTGTACTAACTGCAATTGGACATTCTGAGCGCTAAGAGGCCTCTATTGGGAAAAATAATATCTTCAAATAAAAACTACACAGAAGCATTGTGTGAAACTTATTTCTGATATGTTCATTAAGCTAACAGAGTTAAACAATACTTTTGATTGCGCAGTTCTGAACATTCTTTCTGTAGAAAATGCAAGTGGACTTTCGGAGCGCTAAGAGGGTAATAGTGGAAAAAGGAATATATTCAAATATAAACTACACAGTAGCACTCTGTGAAAATTCTTTCTGTTCTGTGCATTCAACTAACAGAGTTGAACCTTACTTTTGATTGAGCCGTTCTGAAACACTCTTTCTGTAGAAACTGCAATTGGACATGCTAAGCGCTAAGAGGCCTACATTGGGAAAAATAATATCTTCAAATAAAAACTACACAGATGCATTCTGTGAAACTTATTTCTGATCTGTAAATTCAGTTAACAGAGATAAAACATATTTTTGATTGAGCAGTTATGAAACACTCTTTTTGTAGAAAATGCAAGTGGAGATTCGGAGCGCTAAGAAGGTAATAGTGGAAAAAGGAATGTCTTCAAATAAAAACTACACAGAATCATTCGGTGAAACTTCTTTCTGATCTGTGCATTCAGCTAACAGAGTTAAACCATACTTTTGATTGAGCAGATCTGAACACTCTTTCTGTAGAAAATGCAACTGGACATTTGGAGCGCTAAGAGCGTAGTAGTGGAAAAAGGAATATATTCAAATATAAACTACACAGAAGCATTCTGTGAAACTTCTTTCTGATCTGAGCATTCAGCTAACAGAGTTAAACCATACTTTTGATTGAGCAGTTTTGAAACACTCTGTCTGTAGAAAATGCAACTGGACATTCGTAGCGCTAAGTGGGTAATAGTGGAAAAAAGAATATGTTCAAATATAAACTACACAGAAGCATTGTATGAAACTTCTTTCTGTTCTGTGCATTCAACTAACAGAGTTGAACCTTACTTTTGATTGAGGCGTTCTGAAACACTCTTTCTGTAGAAACTGCAATTGGACATTCTGAGCGCTAAGAGGCCTATATTGGGAAAAAGAATGTCTACAAATAAAAACTACACAGAAGAATTGTGTGAAACTTCTTTCTGTTCTGTTTGTTCAACTAAAAGATTTGAACCTTAGTTTTGATTGAGCCGTTCTGAAACACTCTTTCTGTAGAAAATGCAAGTGGAGATTCGGAGCGCTAAGAGGGTAATAGTGGAAAAAGGAATGTCTCCAAATATAAACTACACAGAATCATTCTGTGAAACTACTTTCTGATCTGTGCATTCAGCTAACAGAGTTAAACCATACTTTTGATTCAGCAGATCTGAACACTCTTTCTGTAGAAAATGCAACTGGACATTTGGAGCGCTAAGAGAGTAGTAGTGGAAAAAGGAATATATTCAAATATAAACTACACAGAAGCATTCTGTGAAACTTCTTTCTGATCTGAGCATTCAGCTAACAGAGTTAAACCATACTTTTTATTGAGCAGTTTTGAAACACTCTGTCTGTAGAAAATGCAACTGGACATTCGTAGCGCTAAGTGGGTAATAG
Source organism: Symphalangus syndactylus (assembly GCF_028878055.3). Lineage (NCBI taxonomy): Eukaryota > Metazoa > Chordata > Mammalia > Primates > Hylobatidae > Symphalangus > Symphalangus syndactylus. The sequence goes on from NC_072425.2 coordinate 154,786,862, forward strand.
TGGAAAAAAGAATATGTTCAAATATAAACTACACAGAAGCATTGTATGAAACTTCTTTCTGTTCTGTGCATTCAACTAACAGAGTTGAACCTTACTTTTGATTGAGCCTTTCTGAAACACTCTTTCTGTAGAAACTGCAATTGGACATTCTGAGCGCTAAGAGGCCTCTATTGGGAAAAATAACATCTTCAAATAAAAACTACACAGAAGCATTGTGTGAAGCTTATTTCTGATATGTTCATTAAGCTAACAGAGTTAAACCATACTTTTGATTGCGCAGTTCTGAACACTCTTTCTGTAGAAAATGCAAGTGGACTTTCGGAGCGCTAAGAGGGTAATAGTGGAAAAAGGAATATATTCAAATATAAACTACACAGTAGCATTCTGTGAAAATTCTTTCTGTTCTGTGCATTCAACTAACAGAGTTGAACCTTACTTTTGATTGAGCCGTTCTGAAACACTCTTTCTGTAGAAACTGCAATTGGACATGCTAAGCGCTAAGAGGCCTACATTGGGAAAAAGAATATCTTCAAATAAAAACTACACAGATGCATTCTGTGAAACGTATTTCTGATCTGTAAATTCAGTTAACAGAGATAAAACATATTTTTGATTGCGCAGTTATGAAACACTCTTTTTGTAGAAAATGCAAGTGGAGATTCGGAGCGCTAAGAGGGTAATAGTGGAAAAAGGAATGTCTTCAAATATAAACTACACAGAATCATTCGGTGAAACTTCCTTCTGATCTGTGCATTCAGCTAAGAAAGTTAAACCATACTTTTGATTGAGCAGATCTGAACACTCTTTCTGTAGAAAATGCAACTGGACATTTGGAGCGCTAAGAGCGTAGTAGTGGAAAAAGGAATATATTCAAATATAAACTACACAGAAGCATTCTGTGAAACATCTTTCTGATCTGAGCATTCAGCTAGCAGAGTTAAACCATACTTTTGATTGAGCAGTTTTGAAACACTCTGTCTGTAGAAAATGCAACTGAACATTCGTAGCGCTAAGTGGGTAATAGTGGAAAAAAGAATATGTTCAAATATAAACTACACAGAAGCATTGTATGAAACTTCTTTCTGTTCTGTGCATTCAACTAACAGAGTTGAACCTTACTTTTGATTGAGCCTTTCTGAAACACTCTTTATGTAGAAACTGCAATTGGACCTTCTGAGCGCTAGGAGGCCTATATTGGGAAAAAGAATGTCTACAAATAAAAACTACACAGAAGAATTGTGTGAAACTTCTTTCTGTTCTGTTTGTTCAACCAAAAGAGTTGAACCTTAGTTTTGATTGAGCCGTTCTGAAACACTCTTTCTGTAGAAAATGCAAGTGGAGATTCGGAGCGCTAAGTGGGTAATAGTGGAAAAAGGAATGTCTCCAAATATAAACTACACAGAATCATTCTGTGAAACTTCTTTCTGATCTGTGCATTCAGCTAACAGTGTTAAACCATACTTTTGATTCAGCAGATCTGAACACTCTTTCTGTAGAAAATGCAACTGGACATTTGGAGCGCTAAGAGAGTAGTAGTGGAAAAAGGAATATATTCAAATATAAACTACACAGAAGCATTCTGTGAAACTTCTTTCTGATCTGAGCATTCAGGTAACAGAGTTAAACCATATTTTTGATTGAGCAGTTTTGAAACACTCTGTCTGTAGAAAATGCAACTGGACATTCGTAGCGCTAAGTGGGTAATAGTGGAAAAAAGAATATGTTCAAATATAAACTACACAGAAGCATTGTATGAAACTACTTTCTGTTCTGTGCATTCAACTAACAGAGTTGAACCTTACTTTTGATTGAGCCTTTCTGAAACACTCTTTCTGTAGAAACTGCAATTGGACATTCTCAGCGCTAAGAGGCCTCTATTGGGAAAAATAACATCTTCAAATAAAAACTACACAGAAGCATTGTGTGAAACTTATTTCTGATATGTTCATTAAGCTAACAGAGTTAAACCATACTTTTGATTGCGCAGTTCTGAACACTCTTTCTGTAGAAAATGCAAGTGGACATTCGGAGCGCTAAGAGGGTAATAGTGGAAAAAGGAATATATTCAAATATAAACTACACAGTAGCATTCTGTGAAAATTCTTTCTGTTCTGTGCATTCAACTAACAGAGCTGAACCTTACTTTTGATTGAGCCGTTCTGAAACACTCTTTCTGTAGAAACTGCAATTGGACAGGCTAAGCACTAAGAGGCCTACATTGGGAAAAAGAATATCTTCAAATAAAAACTACACAGATGCATTCTGTGAAACTTATTTCTGATCTGTAAATTCAGTTAACAGAGATAAAACATATTTTTGATTGAGCAGTTATGAAACACTCTTTTTGTAGAAAATGCAAGTGGAGATTGGGAGCGCTAAGAGGGTAATAGTGGAAAAAGGAATGTCTTCAAATATAAACTACACAGAATCATTCGGTGAAACTTCCTTCTGATCTGTGCATTCAGCTAACAGAGTTAAACCATACTTTTGATTGAGCAGATCTGAACACTCTTTCTGTAGAAAATGCAACTGGACATTTGGAGCGCTAAGAGCGTAGTAGTGGAAAAAGGAATATATTCAAATATAAACTACACAGAAGCATTCTGTGAAACTTCTTTCTGATCTGAGCATTCAGCTAACAGAGTTAAACCATACTTTTGATTGAGCAGTTTTGAAACACTCTGTCTGTAGAAAATGCAACTGGACATTCGTAGCGCTAAGTGGGTAATAGTGGAAAAAAGAATATGTTCAAATATAAACTACACAGAAGCATTGTATGAAACTTCTTTCTGTTCTGTGCATTCAACTAACAGAGTTGAACCTTACTTTTGATTGAGCCGTTCTGAAACACTCTTTCTATAGAAACTGCAATTGGGCCTTCTGAGCGCTAGGAGGCCTATATTGGGAAAAAGAATGTCTACAAATAAAAACTACACAGAAGAATTGTGTGAAACTTCTTTCTGTTCTGTTTGTTCAACTAAAAGAGTTCAACCTTAGTTTTGATTGAGCCGTTCTGAAACACTCTTTCTGTAGAAAATGCAAGTGGAGATTCGGAGCGCTAAGAGGGTAATAGTGGAAAAAGGAATGTCTCCAAATATAAACTACACAGAATCATTCTGTGAAACATCTTTCTGATCTGTGCATTCAGCTAACAGAGTTAAACCATACTTTTGATTGAGCAGATCTGAACACTCTTTCTGTAGAAAATGCAACTGGACATTTGGAGCGCTAAGAGAGTAGTAGTGGAAAAAGGAATATATTCAAATATAAACTACACAGAAGCATTCTGTGAAACTTCTTTCTGATCTGAGCATTCAGGTAACAGTGTTAAACAATACTTTTGATTGAGCAGTTTTGAAACACTCTGTCTGTAGAAAATGCAACTGGACATTCGTAGCGCTAAGTGGGTAATAGTTGAAAAAAGAATATGTTCAAATATAAACTACACAGAAGCATTGTATGAAACTTCTTTCTGTTCTGTGCATTCAACTAACAGAGTTGAACCTTACTTTTGATTGAGCCTTTCTGAAACACTCTTTCTGTAGAAACTGCAATTGGACATTCTCAGCGCTAAGAGGCCTCTATTGGGAAAAATAACATCTTCAAATAAAAACTACACAGAAGCATTGTGTGAAACTTATTTCTGATATGTTCATTAAGCTAACAGAGTTAAACCATACTTTTGATTGCGCAGTTCTGAACACTCTTTCTGTAGAAAATGCAAGTGGACATTCGGAGCGCTAAGAGGGTAATAGTGGAAAAAGGAATATATTCAAATATAAACTACACAGTAGCATTCTGTGAAAATTCTTTCTGTTCTGTGCATTCAACTAACAGAGTTGAACCTTACTTTTGATTGAGCCGTTCTGAAACACTCTTTCTGTAGAAACTGCAATTGGACATGCTAAGCGCTAAGAGGCCTACATTGGGAAAAAGAATATCTTCAAATAAAAACTACACAGATGCATTCTGTGAAACGTATTTCTGATCTGTAAATTCAGTTAACAGAGATAAAACATATTTTTGATTGAGCAGTTATGAAACACTCTTTTTGTAGAAAATGCAAGTGGAGATTCGGAGCGCTAAGAGGGTAATAGTGGAAAAAGGAATGTCTTCAAATATAAACTACACAGAATCATTCGGTGAAACTTCTTTCTGATCTGTGCATTCAGCTAACAGTGTTAAACCATACTTTTGATTGAGCAGATCTGAACACTCTTTCTGTAGAAAATGCAACTGGACATTTGGAGCGCTAAGAGCGTAGTAGTGGAAAAAGGAATATATTCAAATATAAACTACACAGAAGCATTCTGTGAAACTTCTTTCTGATCTGAGCATTCAGCTAACAGAGTTAAACCATACTTTTGATTGAGCAGTTTTGAAACACTCTGTCTGTAGAAAATGCAACTGGACATTCGTAGCGCTAAGTGGGTAATAGTGGAAAAAAGAATATGTTCAAATATAAACTACACAGAAGCATTGTATGAAACTTCTTTCTGTTCTGTGCATTCAACTAACAGAGTTGAACCTTACTTTTGATTGAGCCGTTCTGAAACACTCTTTCTGTAGAAACTGCAATTGGACCTTCTGAGCGCTAGGAGGCCTATATTGGGAAAAAGAATGTCTACAAATAAAAACTACACAGAAGAATTGTGTGAAACTTCTTTCTGTTCTGTTTGTTCAACTAAAAGAGTTGAACCTTAGTTTTGATTGAGCCGTTCTGAAACACTCTTTCTGTAGAAAATGCAAGTGGAGATTCGGAGCGCTAAGAGGGTAATAGTGGAAAAAGGAATGTCTCCAAATATAAACTACACAGAATCATTCTGTGAAACTTCTTTCTGATCTGTGCATTCAGCTAACAGAGTTAAACCATACTTTTGATTGAGCAGATCTGAACACTCTTTCTGTAGAAAATGCAACTGGACATTTGGAGCGCTAAGAGAGTAGTAGTGGAAAAAGGAATATATTCAAATATAAACTACACAGAAGCATTCTGTGAAACTTCTTTCTGATCTGAGCATTCAGGTAACAGAGTTAAACCATACTTTTGATTGAGCAGTTTTGAAACACTCTGTCTGTAGAAAATGCAACTGGACATTCGTACCGCTAAGTGGGTAATAGTGGAAAAAAGAATATGTTCAAATATAAACTACACAGAAGCATTGTATGAAACTTCTTTCTGTTCTGTGCATTCAACTAACAGAGTTGAATCTTACTTTTGATTGAGCCTTTCTGAAACACTCTTTCTGTAGAAACTGCAATTGGACATTCTCAGCGCTAAGAGGCATCTATTGGGAAAAATAACATCTTCAAATAAAAACTACACAGAAGCATTGTGTGAAACTTATTTCTGATATGTTCATTAAGCTAACAGAGTTAAACCATACTTTTGATTGCGCAGTTCTGAACACTCTTTCTGTAGAAAATGCAAGTGGACATTCGGAGCGCTAAGAGGGTAATAGTAGAAAAAGGAATATATTCAAATATAAACTACACAGTAGCATTCTGTGAAAATACTTTCTGTTCTGTGCATTCAACTAACAGAGTTGAACCTTACTTTTGATTGAGCCGTTCTGAAACACTCTTTCTGTAGAAACAGCAATTGGACATGCTAAGCGCTAAGAGGCCTACATTGGGAAAAAGAATATATTCAAATGAAAACTACACAGATGTATTCTGTGAAACTTATTTCTGATTTGTAAATTCAGTTAACAGAGATAAAACATATTTTTGATTGAGCAGTTATGAAACACTCTTTTTGTAGAAAATGCAAGTGGAGATTCGGAGCACTAAGAGGGTAATAGTGGAAAAAGGAATGTCTTCAAATATAAACTACACAGAATCATTCGGTGAAACTTCTTTCTGATCTGTGCATTCAGCTAACAGAGTTAAACCATACTTTTGATTGAGCAGATCTGAACACTCTTTCTGTAGAAAATGCAACTGGACATTTGGAGCGCTAAGAGCGTAGTAGTGGAAAAAGGAATATATTCAAATATAAACTACACAGAAGCATTCTGTGAAACTTCTTTCTGATCTGAGCATTCAGCTAACAGAGTTAAACCATACTTTTGATTGAGCAGTTTTGAAACACTCTGTCGGTAGAAAATGCAAAAGGACATTCGTAGCGCTAAGTGGGTAATAGTGGAAAAAAGAATATGTTCAAATATAAACTACACAGAAGCATTGTATGAAACTTCTTTCTGTTCTGTGCATTCAACTAACAGAGTTGAACCTTACTTTTGATTGAGCCGTTCTGAAACACTCTTTCTGTAGAAACTGCAATTGGACCTTCTGAGCGCTAGGAGGCCTATATTGGGAAAAAGAATGTCTACAAATAAAAACTACACATAAGAATTGTGTGAAACTTTTTCTGTTCTGTTTGTTCAACTAAAAGAGTTGAACCTTAGTTTTGATTGAGCCGTTCTGAAACACTCTTTCTGTAGAAAATGCAAGTGGAGGTTCGGAGCGCTAAGAGGGTAATAGTGGAAAAAGGAATGTCTACAAATATAAACTACACAGAATCATTCTGTGAAACTTCTTTCTGATCTGTGCATTCAGCTAACAGAGTTAAACCATACTTTTGATTGAGCAGATCTGAACACTCTTTCTGTAGAAAATGCCAGTTGACATTAGGAGCGCTAAGAGATTAGTAGTGGAAAAAGGAATATATTCAAATATAAACTACACAGAAGCATTCTGTGAAACTTCTTTCTGATCTGAGCATTCAGGTAACAGAGTTAAACCATACTTTTGATTGAGCAGTTTTGAAACACTCTGTCTGTAGAAAATGCAACTGGACATTCGTAGCGCTAAGTGGGTAATAGTGGAAAAAAGAATATGTTCAAATATAAACTACACAGAAGCATTGTATGAAACTTCTTTCTGTTCTGTGCATTCAACTAACAGAGTTGAACCTTACTTTTGATTGAGCCTTTCTGAAACACTCTTTCTGTAGAAACTGCAATTGGACATTCTCAGCGCTAAGAGGCCTCTATTGGGAAAAATAACATCTTCAAATAAAAACTACACAGAAGCATTGTGTGAAACTTATTTCTGATATGTTCATTAAGCTAACAGAGTTAAACCATACTTTTGATTGCGCAGTTCTGAACACTCTTTCTGTAGAAAATGCAAGTGGACATTCGGAGCGCTAAGAGGGTAATAGTGGAAAAAGGAATATATTCAAATATAAACTACACAGTAGCATTCTGTGAAAATTCTTTCTGTTCTGTGCATTCAACTAACAGAGTTGAACCTTACTTTTGATTGAGCCGTTCTGAAACACTCTTTCTGTAGAAACTGCAATAGGACATGCTAAGCGCTAAGAGGCCTACATTGGGAAAAAGAATATCTTCAAATAAAAACTACACAGATGCATTCTGTGAAACTTATTTCTGATCTGTAATTTCAGTTAACAGAGATAAAACATATTTTTGATTGAGCAGTTATGAAACACTCTTTTTGCAGAAAATGCAAGTGGAGATTCGGAGCGCTAATAGGGTAATAGTGGAAAAAGGAATGTCTTCAAATATAAACTACACAGAATCATTCGGGGAAACTTCCTTCTGATCTGTGCATTCAGCTAACAGAGTTAAACCATACTTTTGATTGAGCAGATCTGAACACTCTTTCTGTAGAAAATGCAACTGTACATTTGGAGCGCTAAGAGCGTAGTAGTGGAAAAAGGAATATATTCATATATAAACTACACAGAAGCATTCTGTGAAACTTCTTTCTGATCTGAGCATTCAGCTAACAGAGTTAAACCATACTTTTGATTGAGCAGTTTTGAAACACTCTGTCTGTAGAAAATGCAACTGGACATTCGTAGCGCTAAGTGGGTAATAGTGGAAAAAAGAATATGTTCAAATATAAACTACACAGAAGCATTGTATGAAACTTCTTTCTGTTCTGTGCATTCAACTAACAGAGTTGAACCTTACTTTTGATTGAGCCGTTCTGAAACACTCTTTCTGTAGAAACTGCAATTGGGCCTTCTGAGCGCTAGGAGGCCTATATTGGGAAAAAGAATGTCTACAAATAAAAACTACACAGAAGAATTGTGTGAAACTTCTTTCTGTTCTGTTTGTTCAACTAAAAGAGTTGAACCTTAGTTTTGATTGAGCCGTTCTGAAACACTCTTTCTGTAGAAAATGCAAGTGGAGATTCGGAGCGCTAAGAGGGTAATAGAGGAAAAAGGAATGTCTCCAAATATAAACTACACAGAATCATTCTGTGAAACATCTTTCTGATCTGTGCATTCAGCTAACAGAGTTAAACCATACTTTTGATTGAGCAGATCTGAACACTCTTTCTGTAGAAAATGCAACTGGACATTTGGAGCGCTAAGAGAGTAGTAGTGGAAAAAGGAATATATTCAAATATAAACCACACAGAAGCATTCTGTGAAACTTTTTCTGATCTGAGCATTCAGGTAACAGAGTTAAACCATACTTTTGATTGAGCAGTTTTGAAACACTCTGTCTGTAGAAAATGCAACTGGACATTCGTACCGCTAAGTGGGTAATAGTGGAAAAAAGAATATGTTCAAATATAAACTACACAGAAGCATTGTATGAAACTTCTTTCTGTTCTGTGCATTCAACTAACAGAGTTGAACCTTACTTTTGATTGAGCCTTTCTGAAACACTCTTTCTGTAGAAACTGCAATTGGACATTCTCAGCGCTAAGAGGCCTCTATTGGGAAAAATAACATCTTCAAATAAAAACTACACAGAAGCATTGTGTGAAACTTATTTCTGATATGTTCATTAAGCTAACAGAGTTAAACCATACTTTTGATTGCGCAGTTCTGAACACTCTTTCTGTAGAAAATGCAAGTGGACATTCGGAGCGCTAAGAGGGTAATAGTGGAAAAAGGAATATATTCAAATATAAACTACACAGTAGCATTCTGTGAAAATTCTTTCTGTTCTGTGCATTCAACTAACAGAGTTGAACCTTACTTTTGATTGAGCCGTTCTGAAACACTCTTTCTGTAGAAACTGCAATTGGACCTTCTGAGCGCTAGGAGGCCTATATTGGGAAAAAGAAGGTCTACAAATAAAAACTACACAGAAGAATTGTGTGAAACTTCTTTCTGTTCTGTTTGTTCAACTAAAAGAGTTGAACCTTAGTTTTGATTGAGCCGTTCTGAAACACTCTTTCTGTAGAAAATGCAAGTGGAGGTTCGGAGCGCTAAGAGGGTAATAGTGGAAAAAGGAATGTCTACAAATATAAACTACACAGAATCATTCGGTGAAACTTCTTTCTGATCTGTGCATTCAGCTAACAGAGTTAAACCATACTTTTGATTGAGCAGATCTGAACACTCTTTCTGTAGAAAATGCAACTGGACATTAGGAGCGCTAAGAGAGTAGTAGTGGAAAAAGGAATATATTCAAATATAAACTACACAGAAGCATTCTGTGAAACTTCTTTCTGATCTGAGCATTCAGGTAACAGAGTTAAACCATACTTTTGATTGAGCAGTTTTGAAACACTCTGTCTGTAGAAAATGCAACTGGACATTCGTAGCGCTAAGTGGGTAATAGTGGAAAAAAAAATATGTTCAAATATAAACTACACAGAAGCATTGTATGAAACTTCTTTCTGTTCTGTGCATTCAACTAACAGAGTTGAATCTTACTTTTGATTGAGCCTTTCTGAAACACTCTTTCTGTAGAAACTGCAATTGGACATTCTCAGCGCTAAGAGGCCTCTATTGGGAAAAATAACATCTTCAAATAAAAACTACACAGAAGCATTGTGTGAAACTTATTTCTGATATGTTCATTAAGCTAACAGAGTTAAACCATACTTTTGATTGCGCAGTTCTGAACACTCTTTCTGTAGAAAATGCAAGTGGACATTCGGAGCGCTAAGAGGGTAATAGTGGAAAAAGGAATATATTCAAATATAAACTACACAGTAGCATTCTGTGAAAATTCTTTATGTTCTGTGCATTCAACTAACAGAGTTGAACCTTACTTTTGATTGAGCCGTTCTGAAACACTCTTTCTGTAGAAACTGCAATTGGACATGCTAAGCGCTAAGAGGCCTACATTGGGAAAAAGAATATCTTCAAATGAAAACTACACAGATGCATTCTGTGAAACTTATTTCTGATCTGTAAATTCAGTTAACAGAGATAAAACATATTTTTGATTGAGCAGTTATGAAACACTCTTTTTGTAGAAAATGCAAGTGGAGATTCAGAGCGCTAAGAGGTAATAGTGGAAAAAGGAATGTCTTCAAATATAAACTACACAGAATCATTCGGTGAAACTTCCTTCTGATCTGTGCATTCAGCTAACAGAGTTAAACCATACTTTTGATTGAGCAGATCTGAACACTCTTTCTGTAGAAAATGCAACTGGACATTTGGAGCGCTAAGAGCGTAGTAGTGGAAAAAGGAATATATTCAAATATAAACTACACGGAAGCATTCTGTGAAACTTCTTTCTGATCTGAGCATTCAGCTAACAGAGTTAAACCATACTTTTGATTGAGCAGTTTTGAAACACTCTGTCTGTAGAAAATGCAACTGGACATTCGTAGCGCTAAGTGGGTAATAGTGGAAAAAAGAATATGTTCAAATATAAACTACACAGAATCATTGTATGAAACTTCTTTCTGTTCTGTGCATTCAACTAACAGAGTTGAACCTTACTTTTGATTGAGCCGTTCTGAAACACTCTTTCTGTAGAAACTGCAATTGGACTTTCTGAGCGCTAGGAGGCCTATATTGGGAAAAAGAATGTCTACAAATAAAAACTACACAGAAGAATTGTGTGAAACTTCTTTCTGTTCTGTTTGTTCAACTAAAAGAGTTGAACCTTAGTTTTGATTGAGCCGTTCTGAAACACTCTTTCTGTAGAAAATGCAAGTGGAGATTCAGAGCGCTAAGATGGTAATAGTGCAAAAAGGAATGTCTCCAAATATAAACTACACAGAATCATTCTGTGAAACTTCTTTCTGATCTGTGCATTCAGCTAACAGAGTTAAACCATACTTTTGATTGAGCAGATCTGAACACTCTTTCTGTAGAAAATGCAACTGGACATTTGGAGCGCTAAGAGCGTAGTAGTGGAAAAAGGAATATATTCAAATATAAACTACACAGAAGCATTCTGTGAAACTTCTTTCTGATCTGAGCATTCAGCTAACAGAGTTAAACCATACTTTTGATTGAGCAGTTTTGAAACACTCTGTCTGTAGAAAATGCAAAAGGACATTCGTAGCGCTAAGTGGGTAATAGTGGAAAAAAGAATATGTTCAAATATAAACTACACAGAAGCATTGTATGAAACTTCTTTCTGTTCTGTGCATTCAACTAACAGAGTTGAACCTTACTTTTGATTGAGCCGTTCTGAAACACTCTTTCTGTAGAAACTGCAATTGGACCTTCTGAGCGCTAGGAGGCCTATATTGGGAAAAAGAATGTCTACAAATAAAAACTACACATAAGAATTGTGTGAAACTCCTATCTGTTCTGTTTGTTCAACTAAAAGAGTTGAACCTTAGTTTTGATTGAGCCGTTCTGAAACACTCTTTCTGTAGAAAATGCAAGTGGAGGTTCGGAGCGCTAAGAGGGTAATAGTGGAAAAAGGAATGTCTACAAATATAAACTACACAGAATCATTCTGTGAAACTTCTTTCTGATCTGTGCATTCAGCTAACAGAGTTAAACCATACTTTTGATTGAGCAGATCTGAACACTCTTTCTGTAGAAAATGCAACTGGACATTAGGAGCGCTAAGAGAGTAGTAGTGGAAAAAGGAATATATTCAAATATAAACTATACAGAAGCATTCTGTGAAACTTCTTTCTGATCTGAGCATTCAGGTAACAGAGTTAAACCATACTTTTGATTGAGCAGTTTTGAAACACTCTGTCTGTAGAAAATGCAACTGGACATTCGTAGCGCTAAGTGGGTAATAGTGGAAAAAAGAATATGTTCAAATATAAACTACACAGAAGCATTGTATGAAACTTCTTTCTGTTCTGTGCATTCAACTAACAGAGTTGAACCTTACTTTTGATTGAGCCTTTCTGAAACACTCTTTCTGTAGAAACTGCAATTGGACATTCTCAGCGCTAAGAGGACTCTATTGGGAAAAATAACATCTTCAAATAAAAACTACACAGAAGCATTGTGTGAAACTTATTTCTGATATGTTCATTAAGCTAACAGAGTTAAACCATACTTTTGATTGCGCAGTTCTGAACACTCTTTCTGTAGAAAATGCAAGTGGACATTCGGAGCGCTAAGAGGGTAATAGTGGAAAAAGGAATATATTCAAATATAAACTACACAGTAGCATTCTGTGAAAATTCTTTCGGTTCTGTGCATTCAACTAACAGAGTTGAACCTTACTTTTGATTGAGCCGTTCTGAAACACTCTTTCTGTAGAAACTGCAATTGGACATGCTAAGCGCTAAGAGGCCTACATTGGGAAAAAGAATATCTTCAAATAAAAACTACACACATGCATTCTGTGAAACTTATTTCTGATCTGTAAATTCAGTTAACAGAGATAAAACATATTTTTGATTGAGCAGTTATGAAACACTCTTTTTGAAGAAAATGCAAGTGGAGATTCGGAGCGCTAAGAGGGTAATAGTGGAAAAAGGAATGTCTTCAAATATAAACTACACAGAATCATTCGGGGAAACTTCCTTCTGATCTGTGCATTCAGCTAACAGAGTTAAACCATACTTTTGATTGAGCAGATCTGAACACTCTTTCTGTAGAAAATGCAACTGGACATTTGGAGCGCTAAGAGCGTAGTAGTGGAAAAAGGAATATATTCAAATATAAACTACACAGAAGCATTCTGTGAAACTTCTTTCTGATCTGAGCATTCAGCTAACAGAGTTAAACCATACTTTTGATTGAGCAGTTTTGAAACACTCTGTCTGTAGAAAATGCAACTGGACATTCGTAGCGCTAAGTGGGTAATAGTGGAAAAAAGAATATGTTCAAATATAAACTACACAGAAGCATTGTATGAAACTACTTTCTGTTCTGTGCATTCAACTAACAGAGTTGAACCTTACTTTTGATTGAGCCGTTCTGAAACACTCTTTCTGTAGAAACTGCAATTGGACATTCTGAGCGCTAAGAGGCCTATATTGGGAAAAAGAATGTCTACAAATAAAAACTACACAGAAGAATTGTGTGGAACTTCTTTCTGTTCTGTTTGTTCAACTAAAAGAGTTGAACCTTAGTTTTGATTGAGCCGTTCTGAAACACTCTTTCTGTAGAAAATGCAAGTGGAGATTCGGAGCGCTAAGAGGGTAATAGTGGAAAAAGGAATGTCTCCAAATATAAACTACACAGAATCATTCTGTGAAATTTCTTTCTGATCTGTGCATTCAGCTAACAGAGTTAAAACATACTTTTGATTGAGCAGATCTGAACACTCTTTCTGTAGAAAATGCAACTGGACATTTGGAGCGCTAAGAGAGTAGTAGTGGAAAAAGGAATATATTCAAATATAAACTACACAGAAGCATTCTGTGAAACTTCTTTCTGATCTGAGCATTCAGCTAACAGAGTTAAACCATACTTATGATTGAGCAGTTTTGAAACACTCTGTCTGTAGAAAATGCAACTGGACATTCGTAGTGCTAAGTGGGTAATAGTGGAAAAAAGAATATGTTCAAATATAAACTACACAGAAGCATTGTATGAAAATTCTTTCTGTTCTGTGCATTCAACTAACAGAGTTGAACCTTACTTTTGATTGAGCCTTTCTGAAACACTCTTTCTGTAGAAACTGCAATTGGACATTCTGAGCCCTAAGAGGCCTCTATTGGGAAAAATAATATCTTCAAATAAAAACTAAACAGAAGCATTGTGTGAAACTTATTTCTGATATGTTCATTAAGCTAACAGAGTTAATCCATGCTTTTGATTGCGCAGTTGTGAACACTCTTTCTGTAGAAAATGCAAGTGGACATTCGGAGCGCTAAGAGGGTCATAGTGGAAAAAGGAATATATTCAAATATAAACTACACAGTAGCATTCTGTGAAAATTCTTTCTGTTCTGTGCATTCAACTAACAGAGTTGAACCTTACTTTTGATTGAGCCGTTCTGAAACACTCTTTCTGTAGAAACTGCAATTGGACATGCTAAGCGCTAAGAGGCCTACATTGGGAAAAAGAATATCTTCAAATAAAAACTACACAGATGCATTCTGTGAAACTTATTTCTGATCTGTAAATTCAGTTAACAGAGATAAAACATATTTTTGATTGAGCAGTTATGAAACACTCTTTTTGTAGAAAATGCAAGTGGAGATTCGGAGCGCTAAGAGGGTAATAGTGGAAAAAGGAATGTCTTCAAATATAAACTACACAGAATCATTCGGTGAAACTTCTTTCTGATCTGTGCATTCAGCTAACAGAGTTAAACCATATTTTTGATTGAGCAGATCTGAACACTCTTTCTGTAGGAAATGCAACTGGACATTTGGAGCGCTAAGAGCGTAGTAGTGGAAAAAGGAATATATTCAAATATAAACTACACAGAAGCATTCTGTGAAACTTCTTTCTGATCTGAGCATTCAGCTAACAGAGTTAAACCATACTTTTGATTGAGCAGTTTTGAAACACTCTGTCTGTAGAAAATGCAACTGGACATTCGTAGCGCTAAGTGGGTAATAGTGGAAAAAAGAATATGTTCAAATATAAACTACACAGAAGCATTGTATGAAACTTCTTTCTGTTCTGTGCATTCAACTAACAGAGTTGAACCTTACTTTTGATTGAGCCGTTCTGAAACACTCTTTCTGTAGAAACTGCAATTGGACATTCTGAGCGCTAAGAGGCCTATATTGGGAAAAAGAATGTCTACAAATAAAAACTACACAGAAGAATTGTGTGGAACTTCTTTCTGTTCTGTTTGTTCAACTAAAAGAGTTGAACCTTAGTTTTGATTGAGCCGTTCTGAAACACTCTTTCTGTAGAAAATGCAAGTGGAGATTCGGAGCGCTAAGAGGGTAATAGTGGAAAAAGGAATGTCCCCAAATATAAACTACACAGAATCATTCTGTGAAACTTCTTTCTGATCTGTGCATTCAGCTAACAGAGTTAAACCATACTTTTGATTGAGCAGATCTGAACACTCTTTCTGTAGAAAATGCAACTGGACATTTGGAGCGCTAAGGGAGTAGTAGTGGAAAAAGGAATATATTCAAATATAAACTACACAGAAGCATTCTGTGAAACTTCTTTCTGATCTGAGCATTTAGCTAACAGAGTTAAACCATACTTTTGATTGAGCAGTTTTGAAACACTCTGTCTGTAGAGAATGCAACTGGACATTCGTAGCGCTAAGTGGGTAATAGTGGAAAAAAGAATATGTTCAAATATAAACTACACAGAAGCATTGTATGAAACTTCTTTCTGTTCTGTGCATTCAACTAACAGAGTTGAACCTTACTTTTGATTGAGCCGTTCTGAAACACTCTTTCTGTAGAAACGGCAATTGGACATTCTGAGCGCTAAGAGGCCTATATTGGGAAAAAGAATGTCTACAAATAAAAACTACACAGAAGAATTGTGTGAAACTCCTTTCTGTTCTGTTTGTTCAACTAAAAGAGTTGAACCTTAGTTTTGATTGAGCCGTTCTGAAACACTCTTTCTGTAGAAAATGCAAGTGGAGATTCGGAGCGCTAAGAGGGTAATAGTGGAAAAAGGAATGTCTCCAAATATAAACTACACAGAATCATTCTGTGAAACTTCTTTCTGATCTGTGCATTCAGCTAACAGAGTTAAACCATACTTTTGATTGAGCAGATCTGAACACTCTTTCTGTAGAAAATGCAACTGGACATTTGGAGCGCTAAGAGAGTAGTAGTGGAAAAAGGAATATATTCAAATATAAACTACACAGAAGCATTCTGTGAAACTTCTTTCTGATCTGAGAATTCAGCTAACAGAGTTAAACCATACTTTTGATTGAGCAGTTTTGAAACACTCTGTCTGTAGAAAATGCAACTGGACATTCGTAGCGCTAAGTGGGTAATAGTGGAAAAAAGAATATGTTCAAATATAAACTACACAGAAGCATTGTATGAAACTTCTTTCTGTTCTGGGCATTCAACTAACAGAGTTGAACCTTACTTTTGATTGAGCCTTTCTGAAACACTCTTTCTGTAGAAACTGCAATTGGACATTCTGAGCGCTAAGAGGCCTCTATTGGGAAAAATAATATCTTCAAATAAAAACTACACAGAAGCATTGTGTGAAACTTATTTCTGATATGTTCATTAAGCTAAAAGAGTTAATCCATGCTTTTGATTGCGCAGTTGTGAACACTCTTTCTGTAGAAAATGCAAGTGGACATTCGGAGCGCTAAGAGGGTAATAGTGGAAAAAGGAATATATTCAAATATAAACTACACAGTAGCATTCTGTGAAAATTCTTTCTGTTCTGTGCATTCAACTAACAGAGTTGAACCTTACTTTTGATTGAGCCGTTCTGAAACACTCTTTCTGTAGAAACTGCAATTGGACATGCTAAGCGCTAAGAGGCCTACATTGGGAAAAAGAATATCTTCAAATAAAAACTACACAGATGCATTCTGTGAAACTTATTTCTGATCTGTAAATTCAGTTAACAGAGATAAAACATATTTTTGATTGAGCAGTTATGAAACACTCTTTTTGTAGAAAATGCAAGTGGAGATTCGGAGCGCTAAGAGGGTAATAGTGGAAAAAGGAATGTCTTCAAATATAAACTACACAGAATCATTCGGTGAAACTTCTTTCTGATCTGTGCATTCAGCTAACAGAGTTAAACCATACTTTTGATTGAGCAGATCTGAACACTCTTTCTGTAGAAAATGCAACTGGACATTTGGAGCGCTAAGAGCGTAGTAGTGGAAAAAGGAATATATTCAAATATAAACTACACAGAAGCATTCTGTGAAACTACTTTCTGATCTGAGCATTCAGCTAACAGAGTTAAACCATACTTTTGATTGAGCAGTTTTGAAACACTCTGTCTGTAGAAAATGCAACTGGACATTCGTAGCGCTAAGTGGGTAATAGTGGAAAAAAGAATATGTTCAAATATAAACTACACAGAAGCATTGTATGAAACTTCTTTCTGTTCTGTGCATTCAACTAACAGAGTTGAACCTTACTTTTGATTGAGCCGTTCTGAAACACTCTTTCTGTAGAAACTGCAATTGGACATTCTGAGCGCTAAGAGGCCTATATTGGGAAAAAGAATGTCTACAAATAAAAACTACACAGAAGAATTGTGTGAAACTTCTTTCTGTTCTGTTTGTTCAACTAAAAGAGTTGAACCTTAGTTTTGATTGAGCCGTTCTGAAACACTCTTTCTGTAGAAAATGCAAGTGGAGATTCGGAGCGCTAAGAGGGTAATAGTGGAAAAAGGAATGTCTCCAAATATAAACTACACAGAATCATTCTGTGAAACTTCTTTCTGATCTGTGCATTCAGCTAACAGAGTTAAACCATACTTTTGATTGAGCAGATCTGAACACTCTTTCTGTAGAAAATGCAACTGGACATTTGGAGCGCTAAGAGAGTAGTAGTGGAAAAAGGAATATATTCAAATATAAACTACACAGAAGCATTCTGTGAAACTTCTTTCTGATCTGAGCATTCAGCTAACAGAGTTAAACCATACTTTTGATTGAGCAGTTTTGAAACACTCTGTCTGTAGAAAATGCAACTGGACATTCGTAGCGCTAAGTGGGTAATAGTGGAAAAAAGAATATGTTCAAATATAAACTACACAGAAGCATTGTATGAAACTTCTTTCTGTTCTGTGCATTCAACTAACAGAGTTGAACCTTACTTTTGATTGAGCCTTTCTGAAACACTCTTTCTGTAGAAACTGCAATTGGACATTCTGAGCGCTGAGAAGCCTCTATTGGGAAAAATAATATCTTCAAATAAAAACTACACAGAAGCATTGTGTGAAACTTATTTCTGATATGTTCATTAAGCTAACAGAGTTAAACCATACTTTTGATTGCGCAGTTCTGAACACTCTTTCTGTAGAAAATGCAAGTGGACATTCGGAGCGCTAAGAGGGTAATAGTGGAAAAAGGAATATATTCAAATATAAACTACACAGTAGCATTCTGTGAAAATTCTTTCTGTTCTGTGCATTCAACTAACAGAGTTGAACCTTACTTTTGATTGAGCCGTTCTGAAACACTCTTTCTGTAGAAACTGCAATTGGACATGCTAAGCGCTAAGAGGCCTACATTGGGAAAAAGAATATCTTCAAATAAAAACTGCACAGATGCATTCTGTGAAACTTATTTCTGATCTGTAAATTCAGTTAACAGAGATAAAACATATTTTTGATTGAGCAGTTATGAAACACTCTTTTTGTAGAAAATGCAAGTGGAGATTCGGAGCGCTAAGAGGGTAATAGTGCAAAAAGGAATGTCTTCAAATATAAACTACACAGAATCATTCGGTGAAACTTCTTTCTGATCTGTGCATTCAGCTAACAGAGTTAAACCATACTTTTGATTGAGCAGATCTGAACACTCTTTCTGTAGAAAATGCAACTGGACTTTTGGAGCGCTAAGAGCGTAGTAGTGGAAAAAGGAATATATTCAAATATAAACTACACAGAAGCATTCTGTGAAACTTCTTTCTGATCTGAGCATTCAGCTAACAGAGTTAAACCATACTTTTGATTGAGCAGTTTTGAAACACTCTGTCTGTAGAAAATGTAACTGGACATTCGTAGCGCTAAGTGGGTAATAGTGGAAAAAAGAATATGTTCAAATATAAACTACACAGAAGCATTGTATGAAACTTCTTTCTGTTCTGTGCATTCAACTAACAGAGTTGAACCTTACTTTTGATTGAGCCTTTCTGAAACACTCTTTCTGTAGAAACTGCAATTGGACATTCTGAGCGCTACGAGGCCTATATTGGGGAAAATAATCTCTTTAAATAAAAACTACACAGAAGCATTGTGTGAAACTTATTTCTGATATGTTCATTAAGCTAACCGAGTTAAACCATACTTTTGATTGCGCAGTTCTGAACACTCTTTCTGTAGAAAATGCAAGTGGACATTCGGAGCGCTAAGAGGGTAATAGTGGAAAAAGGAATATATTCAAATATAAACTACACAGTAGCATTCTGTGAAAATTCTTTCTGTTCTGTGCATTCAACTAACAGAGTTGAACCTTACTTTTGATTGAGCCGTTCTGAAACACTCTTTCTGTAGAAACTGCAATTGGAAATGCTAAGCGCTAAGAGGCCTACATTGGGAAAAAGAATATCTTCAAATAAAAACTACACAGATGCATTCTGTGAAACTTATTTCTGATCTGTAAATTCAGTTAACAGAGATAAAACATATTTTTGATTGAGCAGTTATGAAACACTCTTTTTGTAGAAAATGCAAGTGGAGATTCGGAGCGCTAAGAGGGTAATAGTGCAAAAAGGAATGTCTTCAAATATAAACTACACAGAATAATTCGGTGAAACTTCTTTCTGATCTGTGCATTCAGCTAACAGAGTTAAACCATACTTTTGATTGAGCAGATCTGAACACTCTTTCTGTAGAAAATGCAACTGGACATTTGGAGCGCTAAGAGCGTAGTAGTGGAAAAAGGAATATATTCAAATATAAACTACACAGAAGAATTCTGTGAAACTTCTTTCTGATCTGAGCATTCAGCTAACAGAGTTAAACCATACTTTTGATTGAGCAGTTTTGAAACACTCTGTCTGTAGAAAATGCAACTGGACATTCGTAGCGCTAAGTGGGTAATAGTGGAAAAAAAAATATGTTCAAATATAAACTACACAGAAGCATTGTATGAAACTTCTTTCTGTTCTGTGCATTCAACTAACAGAGTTGAAACTTACTTTTGATTGAGCCTTTCTGAAACACTCTTTCTGTAGAAACTGCAATTGGAAATTCTGAGCGCTAAGAGGCCTCTATTGGGAAACATAATATCTTCAAATAAAAACTACACAGAAGCATTGTGT
The DNA here is from genome assembly GCF_028878055.3 of Symphalangus syndactylus. NCBI lineage: Eukaryota > Metazoa > Chordata > Mammalia > Primates > Hylobatidae > Symphalangus > Symphalangus syndactylus. The sequence goes on from NC_072425.2 coordinate 154,806,878, forward strand.
GAAACTTATTCCTGCTATGTTCATTAAGCTAACAGAGTTAAACCATACTTTTGATTGCGCAGTTCTGAACACTCTTTCTGTAGAAAATGCCAGTGGACATTCGGAGCGCTAAGAGGGTAATTGTGGAAAAAGGAATATATTCAAATATAAACTACACAGTAGCATTCTGTGAGAATTCTTTCTGTTCTGTGCATTCAACTAACAGAGTTGAACCTTACTTTTGATTGAGCCGTTCTGAAACACTCTTTCTGTAGAAACTGCAATTGGACATGCTAAGCGCTAAGAAGCCTACATTGGGAAAAAGAATATCTTCAAATAAAAACTACACAGATGCATTCTTTGAAACTTATTTCTGATCTGTAAATTCAGTTAACAGAGATAAAACATATTTTTGATTGAGCAGTTATGAAACACTCTTTTTGTAGAAAATGCAAGTGGAGATTCGGAGCGCTAAGAGGGTAATAGTGCAAAAAGGAATGTCTTCAAATATAAACTACACAGAATCATTCGGTGAAACTTCTTTCTGATCTGTGCATTCAGCTAACAGAGTTAAACCATACTTTTGATTGAGCAGATCTGAACACTCTTTCTGTAGAAAATGCAACTGGACCTTTGGAGCGCTAAGAGCGTAGTAGTGGAAAAAGGAATATATTCAAATATAAACTACACAGAAGCATTCTGTGAAACTTCTTTCTGATCTGAGCATTCAGCTAACAGAGTTAAACCATACTTTTGATTGAGCAGTTTTGAAACACTCTGTCTGTAGAAAATGCAACTGGACATTCGTAGCGCTAAGTGGGTAATAGTGGAAAAAAGAATATGTTCAAATATAAACTACACAGAAGCATTGTATGAAACTTCTTTCTGTTCTGTGCATTCAACTAACAGAGTTGAAACTTACTTTTGATTGAGCCTTTCTGCAACACTCTTTCTGTAGAAACTGCAATTGGAAATTCTGAGCGCTAAGAGGCCTCTATTGGGAAAAATAATATCTTCAAATAAAAACTACACAGAAGCATTGTGTGAAACTTATTCCTGCTATGTTCATTAAGCTAACAGAGTTAATCCATACTTTTGATTGCGCAGTTCTGAACACTCTTTCTGTAGAAAATGCAAGTGGACATTCGGAGCGCTAAGAGGGTAATTGTGGAAAAAGTAATATATTCAAATATAAACTACACAGTAGCATTCTGTGAGAATTCTTTCTGTTCTGTGCATTCAACTAACAGAGTTGAACCTTACTTTTGATTGAGCCGTTCTGAAACACTCTTTCTGTAGAAACTGCAATTGGACATGCTAAGCGCTAAGAAGCCTACATTGGGAAAAAGAATATCTTCAAATAAAAACTACACAGATGCATTCTGTGAAACTTATTTCTGATCTGTAAATTCAGTTAACAGAGATAAAACATATTTTTGATTGAGCAGTTATGAAACACTCTTTTTGTAGAAAATGCAAGTGGAGATTCGGAGCGCTAAGAGGGTAATAGTGCAAAAAGGAATGTCTTCAAATATAAACTACACAGAATCATTCGGTGAAACTTCTTTCTGATCTGTGCATTCAGCTAACAGAGTTAAACCATACTTTTGATTGAGCAGATCTGAACACTCTTTCTGTAGAAAATGCAACTGGACATTTGGAGCGCTAAGAGCGTAGTAGTGGAAAAAGGAATATATTCAAATATAAACTACACAGAAGCATTCTGTGAAACTTCTTTCTGATCTGAGCATTCAGCTAACAGAGTTAAACCATACTTTTGATTGAGCAGTTCTGAAACACTCTGTCTGTAGAAAATGCAACTGGACATTCGTAGCGCTAAGTGGGTAATAGTGGAAAAAAGAATATGTTCAAATATAAACTACACAGAAGCATTGTATGAAACTTCTTTCTGTTCTGTGCATTCAACTAACAGAGTTGAACCTTACTTTTGATTGAGCCTTTCTGAAACACTCTTTCTGTAGAAACTGCAATTGGACATTCTGAGCGCTGAGAGGCCTCTATTGGGAAAAATAATATCTTCAAATAAAAACTACACAGAAGCATTGTGTGAAACTTATTTCTGATATGTTCATTAAGCTAACAGAGTTAAACCATACTTTTGATTGCGCAGTTCTGAACACTCTTTCTGTAGAAAATGCAAGTGGACATTCGGAGCGCTAAGAGGGTAATAGTGGAAAAAGGAATATATTCAAATATAAACTACACAGTAGCATTCTGTGAAAATTCTTTCTGTTCTGTGCATTCAACTAACAGAGTTGAACCTTACTTTTGATTGAGCCGTTCTGAAACACTCTTTCTGTAGAAACTGCAATTGGACATGCTAAGCGCTAAGAGGCCTACATTGGGAAAAAGAATATCTTCAAATAAAAACTACACAGATGCATTCTGTGAAACTTATTTCTGATCTGTAAATTCAGTTAACAGAGATAAAACATATTTTTGATTGAGCAGTTATGAAACACTCTTTTTGTAGAAAATGCAAGTGGAGATTCGGAGCGCTAAGAGGGTAATAGTGCAAAAAGGAATGTCTTCAAATATAAACTACACAGAATCATTCGGTGAAACTTCTTTCTGATCTGTGCATTCAGCTAACAGAGTTAAACCATACTTTTGATTGAGCAGATCTGAACACTCTTTCTGTAGAAAATGCAACTGGACCTTTGGAGCGCTAAGAGCGTAGTAGTGGAAAAAGGAATATATTCAAATATAAACTACACAGAAGCATTCTGTGAAACTTCTTTCTGATCTGAGCATTCAGCTAACAGAGTTAAACCATACTTTTGATTGAGCAGTTTTGAAACACTCTGTCTGTAGAAAATGCAACTGGACATTCGTAGCGCTAAGTGGGTAATAGTGGAAAAAAGAATATGTTCAAATATAAACTACACAGAAGCATTGTATGAAACTTCTTTCTGTTCTGTGCATTCAACTAACAGAGTTGAAACTTACTTTTGATTGAGCCTTTCTGAAACACTCTTTCTGTAGAAACTGCAATTGGAAATTCTGAGCGCTAAGAGGCCTCTATTGGGAAACATAATATCTTCAAATAAAAACTACACAGAAGCATTGTGTGAAACTTATTCCTGCTATGTTCATTAAGCTAACAGAGTTAAACCATACTTTTGATTGCGCAGTTCTGAACACTCTTTCTGTAGAAAATGCAAGTGGACATTCGGAGCGCTAAGAGGGTAATTGTGGAAAAAGGAATATATTCAAATATAAACTACACAGTAGCATTCTGTGAGAATTCTTTCTGTTCTGTGCATTCAACTAACAGAGTTGAACCTTACTTTTGATTGAGCCGTTCTGAAACACTCTTTCTGTAGAAACTGCAATTGGACATGCTAAGCGCTAAGAAGCCTACATTGGGAAAAAGAATATCTTCAAATAAAAACTACACAGATGCATTCTGTGAAACTTATTTCTGATCTGTAAATTCAGTTAACAGAGATAAAACATATTTTTGATTGAGCAGTTATGAAACACTCTTTTTGTAGAAAATGCAAGTGGAGATTCGGAGCGCTAAGAGGGTAATAGTGCAAAAAGGAATGTCTTCAATTATAAACTACACAGAATCATTCGGTGAAACTTCTTTCTGATCTGTGCATTCAGCTAACAGAGTTAAACCATACTTTTGATTGAGCAGATCTGAACACTCTTTCTGTAGAAAATGCAACTGGACTTTTGGAGCGCTAAGAGCGTAGTAGTGGAAAAAGGAATATATTCAAATATAAACTACACAGAAGCATTCTGTGAAACTTCTTTCTGATCTGAGCATTCAGCTAACAGAGTTAAACCATACTTTGGATTGAGCAGTTCTGAAACACTCTGTCTGTAGAAAATGCAACTGGACATTCGTAGCGCTAAGTGGGTAATAGTGGAAAAAAGAATATGTTCAAATATAAACTACACAGAAGCATTGTATGAAACTTCTTTCTGTTCTGTGCATTCAACTAACAGAGTTGAACCTTACTTTTGATTGAGCCTTTCTGAAACACTCTTTCTGTAGAAACTGCAATTGGACATTCTGAGCGCTGAGAGGCCTCTATTGGGAAAAATAATATCTTCAAATAAAAACTACACAGAAGCATTGTGTGAAACTTATTTCTGATACGTTCATTAAGCTAACAGAGTTAAACCATACTTTTGATTGCGCAGTTCTGAACACTCTTTCTGTAGAAAATGCAAGTGGACATTCGGAGCGCTAAGAGGGTAATAGTGGAAAAAGGAATATATTCAAATATAAACTACACAGTAGCATTCTGTGAAAATTCTTTCTGTTCTGTGCATTCAACTAACAGAGTTGAACCTTACTTTTGATTGAGCCGTTCTGAAACACTCTTTCTGTAGAAACTGCAATTGGACATGCTAAGCGCTAAGAGGCCTAAATTGGGAAAAAGAATATCTTCAAATAAAAACTACACAGATGCATTCTGTGAAACTTATTTCTGATCTGTAAATTCAGTTAACAGAGATAAAACATATTTTTGATTGAGCAGTTATGAAACACTCTTTTTGTAGAAAATGCAAGTGGAGATTCGGAGCGCTAAGAGGGTAATAGTGCAAAAAGGAATGTCTTCAAATATAAACTACACAGAATCATTCGGTGAAACTTCTTTCTGATCTGTGCATTCAGCTAACAGAGTTAAACCATACTTTTGATTGAGCAGATCTGAACACTCTTTCTGTAGAAAATGCAACTGGACTTTTGGAGCGCTAAGAGCGTAGTAGTGGAAAAAGGAATATATTCAAATATAAACTACACAGAAGCATTCTGTGAAACTTCTTTCTGATCTGAGCATTCAGCTAACAGAGTTAAACCATACTTTTGATTGAGCAGTTTTGAAACACTCTGTCTGTAGAAAATGCAACTGGACATTCGTAGCGCTAAGTGGGTAATAGTGGAAAAAAGAATATGTTCAAATATAAACTACACAGAAGCATTGTATGAAACTTCTTTCTGTTCTGTGCATTCAACTAACAGAGTTGAACCTTACTTTTGATTGAGCCTTTCTGAAACACTCTTTCTGTAGAAACTGCAATTGGACATTCTGAGCGCTACGAGGCCTATATTGGGGAAAATAATATCTTTAAATAAAAACTACACAGAAGCATTGTGTGAAACTTATTTCTGATATGTTCATTAAGCTAACCGAGTTAAACCATACTTTTGATTGCGCAGTTCTGAACACTCTTTCTGTAGAAAATGCAAGTGGACATTCGGAGCGCTAAGAGGGTAATAGTGGAAAAAGGAATATATTCAAATATAAACTACACAGTAGCATTCTGTGAAAATTCTTTCTGTTCTGTGCATTCAACTAACAGAGTTGAACCTTACTTTTGATTGAGCCGTTCTGAAACACTCTTTCTGTAGAAACTGCAATTGGACATGCTAAGCGCTAAGAGGCCTACATTGGGAAAAAGAATATCTTCAAATAAAAACTACACAGATGCATTCTGTGAAACTTATTTCTGATCTGTAAATTCAGTTAACAGAGATAAAACATATTTTTGATTGAGCAGTTATGAAACACTCTTTTTGTAGAAAATGCAAGTGGAGATTCGGAGCGCTAAGAGGGTAATAGTGCAAAAAGGAATGTCTTCAAATATAAACTACACAGAATAATTCGGTGAAACTTCTTTCTGATCTGTGCATTCAGCTAACAGAGTTAAACCATACTTTTGATTGAGCAGATCTGAACACTCTTTCTGTAGAAAATGCAACTGGACCTTTGGAGCGCTAAGAGCGTAGTAGTGGAAAAAGGAATATATTCAAATATAAACTACACAGAAGCATTCTGTGAAACTTCTTTCTGATCTGAGCATTCAGCTAACAGAGTTAAACCATACTTTTGATTGAGCAGTTTTGAAACACTCTGTCTGTAGAAAATGCAACTGGACATTCGTAGCGCTAAGTGGGTAATAGTGGAAAAAAGAATATATTCAAATATAAACTACACAGAAGCATTGTATGAAACTTCTTTCTGTTCTGTGCATTCAACTAACAGAGTTGAAACTTACTTTTGATTGAGCCTTTCTGAAACACTCTTTCTGTAGAAACTGCAATTGGAAATTCTGAGCGCTAAGAGGCCTCTATTGGGAAAAATAATATCTTCAAATAAAAACTACACAGAAGCATTGTGTGAAACTTATTCCTGCTATGTTCATTAAGCTAACAGAGTTAATCCATACTTTTGATTGCGCAGTTCTGAACACTCTTTCTGTAGAAAATGCAAGTGGACATTCGGAGCGCTAAGAGGGTAATTGTGGAAAAAGGAATATATTCAAATATAAACTACACAGTAGCATTCTGTGAGAATTCTTTCTGTTCTGTGCATTCAACTAACAGAGTTGAACCTTACTTTTGATTGAGCCGTTCTGAAACGCTCTTTCTGTAGAAACTGCAATTGGACATGCTAAGCGCTAAGAAGCCTACATTGGGAAAAAGAATATCTTCAAATAAAAACTACACAGATGCATTCTGTGAAACTTATTTCTGATCTGTAAATTCAGTTAACAGAGATAAAACATATTTTTGATTGAGCAGTTATGAAACACTCTTTTTGTAGAAAATGCAAGTGGAGATTCGGATTGCTAAGAGGGTAATAGTGCAAAAAGGAATGTCTTCAATTATAAACTACACAGAATCATTCGGTGAAACTTCTTTCTGATCTGTGCATTCAGCTAACAGAGTTAAACCATACTTTTGATTGAGCAGATCTGAACACTCTTTCTGTAGAAAATGCAACTGGACTTTTGGAGCGCTAAGAGCGTAGTAGTGGAAAAAGGAATATATTCAAATATAAACTACACAGAAGCATTCTGTGAAACTTCTTTCTGATCTGAGCATTCAGCTAACAGAGTTAAACCATACTTTGGATTGAGCAGTTCTGAAACACTCTGTCTGTAGAAAATGCAACTGGACATTCGTAGCGCTAAGTGGGTAATAGTGGAAAAAAGAATATGTTCAAATATAAACTACACAGAAGCATTGTATGAAACTTCTTTCTGTTCTGTGCATTCAACTAACAGAGTTGAACCTTACTTTTGATTGAGCCTTTCTGAAACACTCTTTCTGTAGAAACTGCAATTGGACATTCTGAGCGCTGAGAGGCCTCTATTGGGAAAAATAATATCTTCAAATAAAAACTACACAGAAGCATTGTGTGAAACTTATTTCTGATACGTTCATTAAGCTAACAGAGTTAAACCATACTTTTGATTGCGCAGTTCTGAACACTCTTTCTGTAGAAAATGCAAGTGGACATTCGGAGCGCTAAGAGGGTAATAGTGGAAAAAGGAATATATTCAAATATAAACTACACAGTAGCATTCTGTGAAAATTCTTTCTGTTCTGTGCATTCAACTAACAGAGTTGAACCTTACTTTTGATTGAGCCGTTCTGAAACACTCTTTCTGTAGAAACTGCAATTGGACATGCTAAGCGCTAAGAGGCCTAAATTGGGAAAAAGAATATCTTCAAATAAAAACTACACAGATGCATTCTGTGAAACTTATTTCTGATCTGTAAATTCAGTTAACAGAGATAAAACATATTTTTGATTGAGCAGTTATGAAACACTCTTTTTGTAGAAAATGCAAGTGGAGATTCGGAGCGCTAAGAGGGTAATAGTGCAAAAAGGAATGTCTTCAAATATAAACTACACAGAATAATTCGGTGAAACTTCTTTCTGATCTGTGCATTCAGCTAACAGAGTTAAACCATACTTTTGATTGAGCAGATCTGAACACTCTTTCTGTAGAAAATGCAACTGGACTTTTGGAGCGCTAAGAGCGTAGTAGTGGAAAAAGGAATATATTCAAATATAAACTACACAGAAGCATTCTGTGAAACTTCTTTCTGATCTGAGCATTCAGCTAACAGAGTTAAACCATACTTTTGATTGAGCAGTTTTGAAACACTCTGTCTGTAGAAAATGCAACTGGACATTCGTAGCGCTAAGTGGGTAATAGTGGAAAAAAGAATATGTTCAAATATAAACTACACAGAAGCATTGTATGAAACTTCTTTCTGTTCTGTGCATTCAACTAACAGAGTTGAACCTTACTTTTGATTGAGCCTTTCTGAAACACTCTTTCTGTAGAACCTGCAATTGGACATTCTGAGCGCTAAGAGGCCTATATTGGGAAAAAGAATGTCTACAAAAAAAAACAACACAGAAGAATTGTGTGAAACATATTTCTGTTCTGTTTGTTCAACTAAAAGAGTTGAACCTTAGTTTTGATTGAGCCGTTCTGAAACTCTCTTTCTGTAGAAACTGCAATTGGACATGCTAAGCGCTAAGAGGCCTACATTGGGAAAAAGAATATCTTCAAATAAAAACTACACAGATGCATTCTGTGAAACTTATTTCTGATCTGTAAATTCAGTTAACAGAGATAAAACATATTTTTGATTGAGCAGTTATGAAACACTCTTTTTGTAGAAAATGCAAGTGGAGATTCGGAGCGCTAAGAGGGTAATAGTGCAAAAAGGAATGTCTTCAAATATAATCTACACAGAATCATTCGGTGAAACTTCTTTCTGATCTGTGCATTCAGCTAACAGAGTTAAACCATACTTTTGATTGAGCAGATCTGAACACTCTTTCTGTAGAAAATGCAACTGGACTTTTGGAGCGCTAAGAGCGTAGTAGTGGAAAAAGGAATATATTCAAATATAAACTACACAGAAGCATTCTGTGAAACTTCTTTCTGATCTGAGCATTCAGCTAACAGGGTTAAACCATACTTTTGATTGAGCAGTTTTGAAACACTCTGTCTGTAGAAAATGCAACTGGACATTCGTAGCGCTAAGTGGGTAATAGTGGAAAAAAGAATATGTTCAAATATAAACTACACAGAAGCATTGTATGAAACTTCTTTCTGTTCTGTGCATTCAACTAACAGAGTTGAACCTTACTTTTGATTGAGCCTTTCTGAAACACTCTTTCTGTAGAAACTGCAATTGGACATTCTGAGCGCTACGAGGCCTATATTGGGGAAAATAATATCTTCAAATAAAAACTACACAGAAGCATTGTGTGAAATTTATTTCTGATATGTTCATTAAGCTAACCGAATTAAACCATACTTTTGATTGCGCAGTTCTGAACACTCTTTCTGTAGAAAATGCAAGTGGACATTCGGAGCGCTAAGAGGGTAATAGTGGAAAAAGGAATATATACAAATATAAACTACACAGTAGCATTCTGTGAAAATTCTTTCTGTTCTGTGCATTCAACTAACAGAGTTGAACCTTACTTTTGATTGAGCCGTTCTGAAACACTCTTTCTGTAGAAACTGCAATTGGACATGCTAAGCGCTAAGAGGCCTACATTGGGAAAAAGAATATCTTCAAATAAAAACTACAAAGATGCATTCTGTGAAACTTATTTCTGATCTGTAAATTCAGTTAACAGAGATAAAACATATTTTTGATTGAGCAGTTATGAAACACTCTTTTTGTAGAAAATGCAAGTGGAGATTCGGAGCGCTAAGAGGGTAATAGTGCAAACAGGAATGTCTTCAAATATAAACTACACAGAATCATTCGGTGAAACTTCTTTCTGATCTGTGCATTCAGCTAACAGAGTTAAACCATACTTTTGATTGAGCAGATCTGAACACTCTTTCTGTAGAAAATGCAACTGGACTTTTGGAGCGCTAAGAGCGTAGTAGTGGAAAAAGGAATATATTCAAATATAAACTACACAGAAGCATTCTGTGAAACTTCTTTCTGATCTGAGCATTCAGCTAACAGAGTTAAACCATACTTTTGATTGAGCAGTTTTGAAACACTCTGTCTGTAGAAAATGCAACTGGACATTCGTAGCGCTAAGTGGGTAATAGTGGAAAAAAGAATATGTTCAAATATAAACTACACAGAAGCATTGTATGAAACTTCTTTCTGTTCTGTGCATTCAACTAACAGAGTTGAAACTTACTTTTGATTGAGCCTTTCTGAAACACTCTTTCTGTAGAAACTGCAATTGGAAATTCTGAGCGCTAAGAGGCCTCTATTGGGAAACATAATATCTTCAAATAAAAACTACACAGAAGCATTGTGTGAAACTTATTCCTGCTATGTTCATTAAGCTAACAGAGTTAAACCATACTTTTGATTGCGCAGTTCTGAACACTCTTTCTGTAGAAAATGCAAGTGGACATTCGGAGCGCTAAGAGGGTAATTGTGGAAAAAGGAATATATTCAAATATAAACTACACAGTAGCATTCTGTGAGAATTCTTTCTGTTCTGTGCATTCAACTAACAGAGTTGAACCTTACTTTTGATTGAGCCGTTCTGAAACACTCTTTCTGTAGAAACTGCAATTGGACATGCTAAGCGCTAAGAAGCCTACATTGGGAAAAAGAATATCTTCAAATAAAAACTACACAGATACATTCTGTGAAACTTATTTCTGATCTGTAAATTCAGTTAACAGAGATAAAACATATTTTTGATTGAGCAGTTATGAAACACTCTTTTTGTAGAAAATGCAAGTGGAGATTCGGAGCGCTAAGAGGGTAATAGTGCAAAAAGGAATGTCTTCAATTATAAACTACACAGAATCATTCGGTGAAACTTCTTTCTGATCTGTGCATTCAGCTAACAGAGTTAAACCATACTTTTGATTGAGCAGATCTGAACACTCTTTCTGTAGAAAATGCAACTGGACTTTTGGAGCGCTAAGAGCGTAGTAGTGGAAAAAGGAATATATTCAAATATAAACTACACAGAAGCATTCTGTGAAACTTCTTTCTGATCTGAGCATTCAGCTAACAGAGTTAAACCATACTTTGGATTGAGCAGTTCTGAAACACTCTGTCTGTAGAAAATGCAACTGGACATTCGTAGCGCTAAGTGGGTAATAGTGGAAAAAAGAATATGTTCAAATATAAACTACACAGAAGCATTGTATGAAACTTCTTTCTGTTCTGTGCATTCAACTAACAGAGTTGAACCTTACTTTTGATTGAGCCTTTCTGAAACACTCTTTCTGTAGAAACTGCAATTGGACATTCTGAGCGCTGAGAGGCCTCTATTGGGAAAAATAATATCTTCAAATAAAAACTACACAGAAGCATTGTGTGAAACTTATTTCTGATACGTTCATTAAGCTAACAGAGTTAAACCATACTTTTGATTGCGCAGTTCTGAACACTCTTTCTGTAGAAAATGCAAGTGGACATTCGGAGCGCTAAGAGGGTAATAGTGGAAAAAGGAATATATTCAAATATAAACTACACAGTAGCATTCTGTGAAAATTCTTTCTGTTCTGTGCATTCAACTAACAGAGTTGAACCTTACTTTTGATTGAGCCGTTCTGAAACACTCTTTCTGTAGAAACTGCAATTGGACATGCTAAGCGCTAAGAGGCCTAAATTGGGAAAAAGAATATCTTCAAATAAAAGCTACACAGATGCATTCTGTGAAACTTATTTCTGATCTGTAAATTCAGTTAACAGAGATAAAACATATTTTTGATTGAGCAGTTATGAAACACTCTTTTTGTAGAAAATGCAAGTGGAGATTCGGAGCGCTAAGAGGGTAATAGTGCAAAAAGGAATGTCTTCAAATATAAACTACACAGAATCATTCGGTGAAACTTCTTTCTGATCTGTGCATTCAGCTAACAGAGTTAAACCATACTTTTGATTGAGCAGATCTGAACACTCTTTCTGTAGAAAATGCAACTGGACTTTTGGAGCGCTAAGAGCGTAGTAGTGGAAAAAGGAATATATTCAAATATAAACTACACAGAAGCATTCTGTGAAACTTCTTTCTGATCTGAGCATTCAGCTAACAGAGTTAAACCATACTTTTGATTGAGCAGTTTTGAAACACTCTGTCTGTAGAAAATGCAACTGGACATTCGTAGCGCTAAGTGGGTAATAGTGGAAAAAAGAATATGTTCAAATATAAACTACACAGAAGCATTGTATGAAACTTCTTTCTGTTCTGTGCATTCAACTAACAGAGTTGAACCTTACTTTTGATTGAGCCTTTCTGAAACACTCTTTCTGTAGAAACTGCAATTGGACATTCTGAGCGCTACGAGGCCTATATTGGGGAAAATAATATCTTTAAATAAAAACTACACAGAAGCATTGTGTGAAACTTATTTCTGATATGTTCATTAAGCTAACCGAGTTAAACCATACTTTTGATTGCGCAGTTCTGAACACTCTTTCTGTAGAAAATGCAAGTGGACATTCGGAGCGCTAAGAGGGTAATAGTGGAAAAAGGAATATATTCAAATATAAACTACACAGTAGCATTCTGTGAAAATTCTTTCTGTTCTGTGCATTCAACTAACAGAGTTGAACCTTACTTTTGATTGAGCCGTTCTGAAAGACTCTTTCTGTAGAAACTGCAATTGGACATGCTAAGCGCTAAGAGGCCTACATTGGGAAAAAGAATATCTTCAAATAAAAACTACACAGATGCATTCTGTGAAACTTATTTCTGATCTGTAAATTCAGTTAACAGAGATAAAACATATTTTTGATTGAGCAGTTATGAAACACTCTTTTTGTAGAAAATGCAAGTGGAGATTCGGAGCGCTAAGAGGGTAATAGTGCAAAAAGGAATGTCTTCAAATATAAACTACACAGAATAATTCGGTGAAACTTCTTTCTGATCTGTGCATTCAGCTAACAGAGTTAAACCATACTTTTGATTGAGCAGATCTGAACACTCTTTCTGTAGAAAATGCAACTGGACCTTTGGAGCGCTAAGAGCGTAGTAGTGGAAAAAGGAATATATTCAAATATAAACTACACAGAAGCATTCTGTGAAACTTCTTTCTGATCTGAGCATTCAGCTAACAGAGTTAAACCATACCTTTGATTGAGCAGTTTTGAAACACTCTGTCTGTAGAAAATGCAACTGGACATTCGTAGCGCTAAGTGGGTAATAGTGGAAAAAAGAATATATTCAAATATAAACTACACAGAAGCATTGTATGAAACTTCTTTCTGTTCTGTGCATTCAACTAACAGAGTTGAAACTTACTTTTGATTGAGCCTTTCTGAAACACTCTTTCTGTAGAAACTGCAATTGGAAATTCTGAGCGCTAAGAGGCCTCTATTGGGAAAAATAATATCTTCAAATAAAAACTACACAGAAGCATTGTGTGAAACTTATTCCTGCTATGTTCATTAAGCTAACAGAGTTAATCCATACTTTTGATTGCGCAGTTCTGAACACTCTTTCTGTAGAAAATGCAAGTGGACATTCGGAGCGCTAAGAGGGTAATTGTGGAAAAAGGAATATATTCAAATATAAACTACACAGTAGCATTCTGTGAGAATTCTTTCTGTTCTGTGCATTCAACTAACAGAGTTGAACCTTACTTTTGATTGAGCCGTTCTGAAACACTCTTTCTGTAGAAACTGCAATTGGACATGCTAAGCGCTAAGAAGCCTACATTGGGAAAAAGAATATCTTCAAATAAAAACTACACAGATGCATTCTGTGAAACTTATTTCTGATCTGTAAATTCAGTTAACAGAGATAAAACATATTTTTGATTGAGCAGTTATGAAACACTCTTTTTGTAGAAAATGCAAGTGGAGATTCGGATTGCTAAGAGGGTAATAGTGCAAAAAGGAATGTCTTCAATTATAAACTACACAGAATCATTCGGTGAAACTTCTTTCTGATCTGTGCATTCAGCTAACAGAGTTAAACCATACTTTTGATTGAGCAGATCTGAACACTCTTTCTGTAGAAAATGCAACTGGACTTTTGGAGCGCTAAGAGCGTAGTAGTGGAAAAAGGAATATATTCAAATATAAACTACACAGAAGCATTCTGTGAAACTTCTTTCTGATCTGAGCATTCAGCTAACAGAGTTAAACCATACTTTGGATTGAGCAGTTCTGAAACACTCTGTCTGTAGAAAATGCAACTGGACATTCGTAGCGCTAAGTGGGTAATAGTGGAAAAAAGAATATGTTCAAATATAAACTACACAGAAGCATTGTATGAAACTTCTTTCTGTTCTGTGCATTCAACTAACAGAGTTGAACCTTACTTTTGATTGAGCCTTTCTGAAACACTCTTTCTGTAGAAACTGCAATTGGACATTCTGAGCGCTGAGAGGCCTCTATTGGGAAAAATAATATCTTCAAATAAAAACTACACAGAAGCATTGTGTGAAACTTATTTCTGATACGTTCATTAAGCTAACAGAGTTAAACCATACTTTTGATTGCGCAGTTATGAACACTCTTTCTGTAGAAAATGCAAGTGGACATTCGGAGCGCTAAGAGGGTAATAGTGGAAAAAGGAATATATTCAAATATAAACTACACAGTAGCATTCTGTGAAAATTCTTTCTGTTCTGTGCATTCAACTAACAGAGTTGAACCTTACTTTTGATTGAGCCGTTCTGAAACACTCTTTCTGTAGAAACTGCAATTGGACATGCTAAGCGCTAAGAGGCCTAAATTGGGAAAAAGAATATCTTCAAATAAAAACTACACAGATGCATTCTGTGAAACTTATTTCTGATCTGTAAATTCAGTTAACAGAGATAAAACATATTTTTGATTGAGCAGTTATGAAACACACTTTTTGTAGAAAATGCAAGTGGAGATTCGGAGCGCTAAGAGGGTAATAGTGCAAAAAGGAATGTCTTCAAATATAAACTACACAGAATCATTCGGTGAAACTTCTTTCTGATCTGTGCATTCAGCTAACAGAGTTAAACCATACTTTTGATTGAGCAGATCTGAACACTCTTTCTGTAGAAAATGCAACTGGACTTTTGGAGCGCTAAGAGCGTAGTAGTGGAAAAAGGAATATATTCAAATATAAACTACACAGAAGCATTCTGTGAAACTTCTTTCTGATCTGAGCATTCAGCTAACAGAGTTAAACCATACTTTTGATTGAGCAGTTTTGAAACACTCTGTCTGTAGAAAATGCAACTGGACATTCGTAGCGCTAAGTGGGTAATAGTGGAAAAAAGAATATGTTCAAATATAAACTACACAGAAGCATTGTATGAAACTTCTTTCTGTTCTGTGCATTCAACTAACAGAGTTGAACCTTACTTTTGATTGAGCCTTTCTGAAACACTCTTTCTGTAGAAACTGCAATTGGACATTCTGAGCGCTACGAGGCCTATATTGGGGAAAATAATATCTTTAAATAAAAACTACACAGAAGCATTGTGTGAAACTTATTTCTGATATGTTCATTAAGCTAACCGAGTTAAACCATACTTTTGATTGCGCAGTTCTGAACACTCTTTCTGTAGAAAATGCAAGTGGACATTCGGAGCGCTAAGAGGGTAATAGTGGAAAAAGGAATATATTCAAATATAAACTACACAGTAGCATTCTGTGAAAATTCTTTCTGTTCTGTGCATTCAACTAACAGAGTTGAACCTTACTTTTGATTGAGCCGTTCTGAAACACTCTTTCTGTAGAAACTGCAATTGGACATGCTAAGCGCTAAGAGGCCTACATTGGGAAAAAGAATATCTTCAAATAAAAACTACACAGATGCATTCTGTGAAACTTATTTCTGATCTGTAAATTCAGTTAACAGAGATAAAACATATTTTTGATTGAGCAGTTATGAAACACTCTTTTTGTAGAAAATGCAAGTGGAGATTCGGAGCGCTAAGAGGGTAATAGTGCAAAAAGGAATGTCTTCAAATATAAACTACACAGAATAATTCGGTGAAACTTCTTTCTGATCTGTGCATTCAGCTAACAGAGTTAAACCATACTTTTGATTGAGCAGATCTGAACACTCTTTCTGTAGAAAATGCAACTGGACTTTTGGAGCGCTAAGAGCGTAGTAGTGGAAAAAGGAATATATTCAAATATAAACTACACAGAAGCATTCTGTGAAACTTCTTTCTGATCTGAGCATTCAGCTAACAGAGTTAAACCATACTTTTGATTGAGCAGTTTTGAAACACTCTGTCTGTAGAAAATGCAACTGGACATTCGTAGCGCTAAGTGGGTAATAGTGGAAAAAAGAATATGTTCAAATATAAACTACACAGAAGCATTGTATGAAACTTCTTTCTGTTCTGTGCATTCAACTAACAGAGTTGAACCTTACTTTTGATTGAGCCTTTCTGAAACACTCTTTCTGTAGAACCTGCAATTGGACATTCTGAGCGCTAAGAGGCCTATATTGGGAAAAAGAATGTCTACAAAAAAAAACAACACAGAAGAATTGTGTGAAACATATTTCTGTTCTGTTTGTTCAACTAAAAGAGTTGAACCTTAGTTTTGATTGAGCCGTTCTGAAACTCTCTTTCTGTAGAAACTGCAATTGGACATGCTAAGCGCTAAGAGGCCTACATTGGGAAAAAGAATATCTTCAAATAAAAACTACACAGATGCATTCTGTGAAACTTATTTCTGATCTGTAAATTCAGTTAACAGAGATAAAACATATTTTTGATTGAGCAGTTATGAAACACTCTTTTTGTAGAAAATGCAAGTGGAGATTCGGAGCGCTAAGAGGGTAATAGTGCAAAAAGGAATGTCTTCAAATATAATCTACACAGAATCATTCGGTGAAACTTCTTTCTGATCTGTGCATTCAGCTAACAGAGTTAAACCATACTTTTGATTGAGCAGATCTGAACACTCTTTCTGTAGAAAATGCAACTGGACTTTTGGAGCGCTAAGAGCGTAGTAGTGGAAAAATGAATATATTCAAATATAAACTACACAGAAGCATTCTGTGAAACTTCTTTCTGATCTGAGCATTCAGCTAACAGGGTTAAACCATACTTTTGATTGAGCAGTTTTGAAACACTCTGTCTGTAGAAAATGCAACTGGACATTCGTAGCGCTAAGTGGGTAATAGTGGAAAAAAGAATATGTTCAAATATAAACTACACAGAAGCATTGTATGAAACTTCTTTCTGTTCTGTGCATTCAACTAACAGAGTTGAACCTTACTTTTGATTGAGCCTTTCTGAAACACTCTTTCTGTAGAAACTGCAATTGGACATTCTGAGCGCTACGAGGCCTATATTGGGGAAAATAATATCTTCAAATAAAAACTACACAGAAGCATTGTGTGAAATTTATTTCTGATATGTTCATTAAGCTAACCGAATTAAACCATACTTTTGATTGCGCAGTTCTGAACACTCTTTCTGTAGAAAATGCAAGTGGACATTCGGAGCGCTAAGAGGGTAATAGTGGAAAAAGGAATATATACAAATATAAACTACACAGTAGCATTCTGTGAAAATTCTTTCTGTTCTGTGCATTCAACTAACAGAGTTGAACCTTACTTTTGATTGAGCCGTTCTGAAACACTCTTTCTGTAGAAACTGCAATTGGACATGCTAAGCGCTAAGAGGCCTACATTGGGAAAAAGAATATCTTCAAATAAAAACTACAAAGATGCATTCTGTGAAACTTATTTCTGATCTGTAAATTCAGTTAACAGAGATAAAACATATTTTTGATTGAGCAGTTATGAAACACTCTTTTTGTAGAAAATGCAAGTGGAGATTCGGAGCGCTAAGAGGGTAATAGTGCAAACAGGAATGTCTTCAAATATAAACTACACAGAATCATTCGGTGAAACTTCTTTCTGATCTGTGCATTCAGCTAACAGAGTTAAACCATACTTTTGATTGAGCAGATCTGAACACTCTTTCTGTAGAAAATGCAACTGGACTTTTGGAGCGCTAAGAGCGTAGTAGTGGAAAAAGGAATATATTCAAATATAAACTACACAGAAGCATTCTGTGAAACTTCTTTCTGATCTGAGCATTCAGCTAACAGAGTTAAACCATACTTTTGATTGAGCAGTTTTGAAACACTCTGTCTGTAGAAAATGCAACTGGACATTCGTAGCGCTAAGTGGGTAATAGTGGAAAAAAGAATATGTTCAAATATAAACTACACAGAAGCATTGTATGAAACTTCTTTCTGTTCTGTGCATTCAACTAACAGAGTTGAAACTTACTTTTGATTGAGCCTTTCTGAAACACTCTTTCTGTAGAAACTGCAATTGGAAATTCTGAGCGCTAAGAGGCCTCTATTGGGAAACATAATATCTTCAAATAAAAACTACACAGAAGCATTGTGTGAAACTTATTCCTGCTATGTTCATTAAGCTAACAGAGTTAAACCATACTTTTGATTGCGCAGTTCTGAACACTCTTTCTGTAGAAAATGCAAGTGGACATTCGGAGCGCTAAGAGGGTAATTGTGGAAAAAGGAATATATTCAAATATAAACTACACAGTAGCATTCTGTGAAAATTCTTTCTGTTCTGTGCATTCAACTAACAGAGTTGAACCTTACTTTTGATTGAGCCGTTCTGAAACACTCTTTCTGTAGAAACTGCAATTGGACATGCTAAGCGCTAAGAGGCCTACATTGGGAAAAAGAATATCTTCAAATAAAAACTACACAGATGCATTCTGTGAAACGTATTTCTGATCTGTAAATTCAGTTAACAGAGATAAAACATATTTTTGATTGAGCAGTTATGAAACACTCTTTTTGTAGAAAATGCAAGTGGAGATTCGGAGCGCTAAGAGGGTAATAGTGCAAAAAGGAATGTCTTCAAATATAAACTACACAGAATAATTCGGTGAAACTTCTTTCTGATCTGTGCATTCAGCTAACAGAGTTAAACCATACTTTTGATTGAGCAGATCTGAACACTCTTTCTGTAGAAAATGCAACTGGACTTTTGGAGCGCTAAGAGCGTAGTAGTGGAAAAAGGAATATATTCAAATATAAACTACACAGAAGCATTCTGTGAAACTTCTTTCTGATCTGAGCATTCAGCTAACAGAGTTAAACCATACTTTTGATTGAGCAGTTTTGAAACACTCTGTCTGTAGAAAATGCAACTGGACATTCGTAGCGCTAAGTGGGTAATAGTGGAAAAAAGAATATGTTCAAATATAAACTACACAGAAGCATTGTATGAAACTTCTTTCTGTTCTGTGCATTCAACTAACAGAGTTGAACCTTACTTTTGATTGAGCCGTTCTGAAACACTCTTTCTGTAGAACCTGCAGTTGGACATTCTGAGCGCTAAGAGGCCTATATTGGGAAAAAGAATGTCTACAAAAAAAAACAACACAGAAGAATTGTGTGAAACATATTTCTGTTCTGTTTGTTCAACTAAAAGAGTTGAACCTTAGTTTTGATTGAGCCGTTCTGAAACTCTCTTTCTGTAGAAACTGCAATTGGACATGCTAAGCGCTAAGAGGCCTACATTGGGAAAAAGAATATCTTCAAATAAAAACTACACAGATGCATTCTGTGAAACTTATTTCTGATCTGTAAATTCAGTTAACAGAGATAAAACATATTTTTGATTGAGCAGTTATGAAACACTCTTTTTGTAGTAAATGCAAGTGGAGATTCGGAGCGCTAAGAGGATAATAGTGCAAAAAGGAATGTCTTCAAATATAAACTACACAGAATCATTCGGTGAAACTTCTTTCTGATCTGTGCATTCAGCTAACAGAGTTAAACCATACTTTTGATTGAGCAGATCTGAACACTCTTTCTGTAGAAAATGCAACTGGACTTTTGGAGCGCTAAGAGCGTAGTAGTGGAAAAAGGAATATATTCAAATATAAACTACACAGAAGCATTCTGTGAAACTTCTTTCTGATCTGAGCATTCAGCTAACAGAGTTAAACCATACTTTTGATTGAGCAGTTTTGAAACACTCTGTCTGTAGAAAATGCAACTGGACATTCGTAGCGCTAAGTGGGTAATAGTGGAAAAAAGAATATGTTCAAATATAAACTACACAGAAGCATTGTATGAAACTTCTTTCTGTTCTGTGCAATCAACTAACAGAGTTGAACCTTACTTTTGATTGAGCCTTTCTGAAACACTCTTTCTGTAGAAACTGCAATTGGACATTCTGAGCGCTACGAGGCCTATATTGGGGAAAATAATATCTTCAAATAAAAACTACACAGAAGCATTGTGTGAAATTTATTTCTGATATGTTCATTAAGCTAACCGAGTTAAACCATACTTTTGATTGCGCAGTTCTGAACACTCTTTCTGTAGAAAATGCAAGTGGACATTCGGAGCGCTAAGAGGGTAATAGTGGAAAAAGGAATATATTCAAATATAAACTACACAGTAGCATTCTGTGAAAATTCTTTCTGTTCTGTGCATTCAACTAACAGAGTTGAACCTTACTTTTGATTGAGCCGTTCTGAAACACTCTTTCTGTAGAAACTGCAATTGGACATGCTAAGCGCTAAGAGGCCTACATTGGGAAAAAGAATATCTTCAAATAAAAACTACAATGATGCATTCTGTGAAACTTATTTCTGATCTGTAAATTCAGTTAACAGAGATAAAACATATTTTTGATTGAGCAGTTATGAAACACTCTTTTTGTAGAAAATGCAAGTTGAGATTCGGAGCGCTAAGAGGGTAATAGTGCAAAAAGGAATGTCTTCAAATATAAACTACACAGAATCATTCGGTGAAACTTCTTTCTGATCTGTGCATTCAGCTAACAGAGTTAAACCATACTTTTGATTGAGCAGATCTGAACACTCTTTCTGTAGAAAATGCAACTGGACTTTTGGAGCGCTAAGAGCGTAGTAGTGGAAAAAGGAATATATTCAAATATAAACTACACAGAAGCATTCTGTGAAACTTCTTTCTGATCTTAGCATTCAGCTAACAGAGTTAAACCATACTTTTGATTGAGCAGTTTTGAAACACTCTGTCTGTAGAAAATGCAACTGGACATTCGTAGCGCTAAGTGGGTAATAGTGGAAAAAAGAATATGTTCAAATATAAACTACACAGAAGCATTGTATGAAACTTCTTTCTGTTCTGTGCATTCAACTAACAGAGTTGAACCTTACTTTTGATTGAGCCGTTCTGAAACACTCTTTCTGTAGAAACTGCAATTGGACATTCTGAGCGCTAAGAGGCCTATATTGGGAAAAAGAATGTCTACAAAAAAAAAACAACACAGAAGAATTGTGTGAAACATATTTCTGTTCTGTTTGTTCAACTAAAAGAGTTGAACCTTAGTTTTGATTGAGCCGTTCTGAAACACTCTTTCTGTAGAAAATGCAAGTGGAGATTCGGAGCGCTAAGAGGGTAATAGTGGAAAAAGGAATGTCTCCAAATATAAACTACACAGAATCATTCTGTGAAACGTCTTTCTGATCTGTGCATTCAGCTAACAGAGTTAAACCATACTTTTGATTGAGCAGATCTGAACACTCTTTCTGTAGAAAATGCAACTGGACATTTGGAGCGCTAAGAGAGTAGTAGTGGAAAAAGGAATATATTCAAATATAAACTACACAGAAGCATTCTGTGAAACTTCTTTCTGATCTGAGCATTCAGCTAACAGAGTTAAACCATACTTTTGATTGAGCAGTTTTGAAACACTCTGTCTGTAGAAAATGCAACTGGACATTCGTAGCGCTAAGTGGGTAATAGTGGAAAAAAGAATATGTTCAAATATAAACTGCACAGAAGCATTGTATGAAACTTCTTTCTGTTCTGTGCATTCAACTAACAGAGTTGAACCTTACTTTTCATTGAGCCTTTCTGAAACACTCTTTCTGTAGAAACTGCAATTGGAAATTCTGAGCGCTAAGAGGCCTATATTGGGAAAAATAATATCTTCAAATAAAAACTACACAGAAGCATTGTGTGAAACTTATTTCTGTTATGTTCATTAAGCTAACAGGGTTAAACCATACTTTTGATTGCGCAGTTCTGAACCCTCTTTCTGTAGAAAATGCAAGTGGACATTCGGAGCGCTAAGAGGGTAATAGTGGAAAAAGGAATATATTCAAATATAAACTACACAGTAGCATTCTGTGAAAATTCTTTCTGTTCTGTGCATTCAGCTAACAGAGTTGAACCTTACTTTTGATTGAGCCGTTCTGAAACACTCTTTCTGTAGAAACTGCAATTGGACATGCTAAGCGCTAAGAGGCCTTCATTGGGAAAAAGAATATCTTCAAATAAAAACTACACAGATGCATTCTGTGAAACTTATTTCTGATCTGTAAATTAAGTTAACAGAGATAAGACATATTTTTGATTGAGCAGTTATGAAACACTCTTTTTGTAGAAAATGCAAGTGGAGATTCGGAGCGCTAAGAGAGTAATAGTGGAAAAAGGAATGTCTTCAAATATAAACTACACAGAATCATTCGGTGAAACTTCTTTCTGATCTGTGCATTCAGCTAACAGAGTTAAACCATACTTTTGATTGAGCAGATCTGAACACTCTTTCTGAGAAAATGCAACTGGACGTTTGGAGCGCTAAGAGCGTAGTAGTGGAAAAAGGAATATATTCAAATATAAACTACACAGAAGCATTCTGTGAAACTTCTTTCTGATCTGAGCATTCAGCTAACAGACTTAAACCATACTTTTGATTGAGCAGTTTTGAAACACTCTGTCTGTAGAAAATGCAACTGGACATTCGTAGCGCTAAGTGGGTAATAGTGGAAAAAAGAATATGTTCAAATATAAACTACACAGAAGCATTGTATGAAACTTCTTTCTGTTCTGTGCATTCAACTAACAGAGTTGAACCTTACTTTTGATTGAGCCGTTCTGAAACACTCTTTCTGTAGAACCTGCAGTTGGACATTCTGAGCGCTAAGAGGCCTATATTGGGAAAAAGAATGTCTACAAAAAAAAACAACACAGAAGAATTGTGTGAAACATATTTCTGTTCTGTTTGTTCAACTAAAAGAGTTGAACCTTAGTTTTGATTGAGCCGTTCTGAAACTCTCTTTCTGTAGAAACTGCAATTGGACATGCTAAGCGCTAAGAGGCCTACATTGGGAAAAAGAATATCTTCAAATAAAAACTACACAGATGCATTCTGTGAAACTTATTTCTGATCTGTAAATTCAGTTAACAGAGATAAAACATATTTTTGATTGAGCAGTTATGAAACACTCTTTTTGTAGTAAATGCAAGTGGAGATTCGGAGCGCTAAGAGGATAATAGTGCAAAAAGGAATGTCTTCAAATATAAACTACACAGAATCATTCGGTGAAACTTCTTTCTGATCTGTGCATTCAGCTAACAGAGTTAAACCATACTTTTGATTGAGCAGATCTGAACACTCTTTCTGTAGAAAATGCAACTGGACTTTTGGAGCGCTAAGAGCGTAGTAGTGGAAAAAGGAATATATTCAAATATAAACTACACAGAAGCATTCTGTGAAACTTCTTTCTGATCTGAGCATTCAGCTAACAGAGTTAAACCATACTTTTGATTGAGCAGTTTTGAAACACTCTGTCTGTAGAAAATGCAACTGGACATTCGTAGCGCTAAGTGGGTAATAGTGGAAAAAAGAATATGTTCAAATATAAACTACACAGAAGCATTGTATGAAACTTCTTTCTGTTCTGTGCAATCAACTAACAGAGTTGAACCTTACTTTTGATTGAGCCTTTCTGAAACACTCTTTCTGTAGAAACTGCAATTGGACATTCTGAGCGCTACGAGGCCTATATTGGGGAAAATAATATCTTCAAATAAAAACTACACAGAAGCATTGTGTGAAATTTATTTCTGATATGTTCATTAAGCTAACCGAGTTAAACCATACTTTTGATTGCGCAGTTCTGAACACTCTTTCTGTAGAAAATGCAAGTGGACATTCGGAGCGCTAAGAGGGTAATAGTGGAAAAAGGAATATATTCAAATATAAACTACACAGTAGCATTCTGTGAAAATTCTTTCTGTTCTGTGCATTCAACTAACAGAGTTGAACCTTACTTTTGATTGAGCCGTTCTGAAACACTCTTTCTGTAGAAACTGCAATTGGACATGCTAAGCGCTAAGAGGCCTACATTGGGAAAAAGAATATCTTCAAATAAAAACTACAATGATGCATTCTGTGAAACTTATTTCTGATCTGTAAATTCAGTTAACAGAGATAAAACATATTTTTGATTGAGCAGTTATGAAACACTCTTTTTGTAGAAAATGCAAGTGGAGATTCGGAGCGCTAAGAGGGTAATAGTGCAAAAAGGAATGTCTTCAAATATAAACTACACAGAATCATTCGGTGAAACTTCTTTCTGATCTGTGCATTCAGCTAACAGAGTTAAACCATACTTTTGATTGAGCAGATCTGAACACTCTTTCTGTAGAAAATGCAACTGGACTTTTGGAGCGCTAAGAGCGTAGTAGTGGAAAAAGGAATATATTCAAATATAAACTACACAGAAGCATTCTGTGAAACTTCTTTCTGATCTTAGCATTCAGCTAACAGAGTTAAACCATACTTTTGATTGAGCAGTTTTGAAACACTCTGTCTGTAGAAAATGCAACTGGACATTCGTAGCGCTAAGTGGGTAATAGTGGAAAAAAGAATATGTTCAAATATAAACTACACAGAAGCATTGTATGAAACTTCTTTCTGTTCTGTGCATTCAACTAACAGAGTTGAACCTTACTTTTGATTGAGCCGTTCTGAAACACTCTTTCTGTAGAAACTGCAATTGGACATTCTGAGCGCTAAGAGGCCTATATTGGGAAAAAGAATGTCTACAAAAAAAAAACAACACAGAAGAATTGTGTGAAACATATTTCTGTTCTGTTTGTTCAACTAAAAGAGTTGAACCTTAGTTTTGATTGAGCCGTTCTGAAACACTCTTTCTGTAGAAAATGCAAGTGGAGATTCGGAGCGCTAAGAGGGTAATAGTGGAAAAAGGAATGTCTCCAAATATAAACTACACAGAATCATTCTGTGAAACGTCTTTCTGATCTGTGCATTCAGCTAACAGAGTTAAACCATACTTTTGATTGAGCAGATCTGAACACTCTTTCTGTAGAAAATG
Source organism: Symphalangus syndactylus (assembly GCF_028878055.3). Classification (NCBI taxonomy): domain Eukaryota; kingdom Metazoa; phylum Chordata; class Mammalia; order Primates; family Hylobatidae; genus Symphalangus; species Symphalangus syndactylus. Next base: position 154,831,718 of record NC_072425.2, read on the forward strand.
CAACTGGACATTTGGAGCGCTAAGAGAGTAGTAGTGGAAAAAGGAATATATTCAAATATAAACTACACAGAAGCATTCTGTGAAACTTCTTTCTGATCTGAGCATTCAGCTAACAGAGTTAAACCATACTTTTGATTGAGCAGTTTTGAAACACTCTGTCTGTAGAAAATGCAACTGGACATTCGTAGCGCTAAGTGGGTAATAGTGGAAAAAAGAATATGTTCAAATATAAACTGCACAGAAGCATTGTATGAAACTTCTTTCTGTTCTGTGCATTCAACTAACAGAGTTGAACCTTACTTTTCATTGAGCCTTTCTGAAACACTCTTTCTGTAGAAACTGCAATTGGAAATTCTGAGCGCTAAGAGGCCTATATTGGGAAAAATAATATCTTCAAATAAAAACTACACAGAAGCATTGTGTGAAACTTATTTCTGTTATGTTCATTAAGCTAACAGGGTTAAACCATACTTTTGATTGCGCAGTTCTGAACCCTCTTTCTGTAGAAAATGCAAGTGGACATTCGGAGCGCTAAGAGGGTAATAGTGGAAAAAGGAATATATTCAAATATAAACTACACAGTAGCATTCTGTGAAAATTCTTTCTGTTCTGTGCATTCAGCTAACAGAGTTGAACCTTACTTTTGATTGAGCCGTTCTGAAACACTCTTTCTGTAGAAACTGCAATTGGACATGCTAAGCGCTAAGAGGCCTTCATTGGGAAAAAGAATATCTTCAAATAAAAACTACACAGATGCATTCTGTGAAACTTATTTCTGATCTGTAAATTAAGTTAACAGAGATAAGACATATTTTTGATTGAGCAGTTATGAAACACTCTTTTTGTAGAAAATGCAAGTGGAGATTCGGAGCGCTAAGAGGGTAATAGTGGAAAAAGGAATGTCTTCAAATATAAACTACACAGAATCATTCGGTGAAACTTCTTTCTGATCTGTGCATTCAGCTAACAGAGTTAAACCATACTTTTGATTGAGCAGATCTGAACACTCTTTCTGAGAAAATGCAACTGGACGTTTGGAGCGCTAAGAGCGTAGTAGTGGAAAAAGGAATATATTCAAATATAAACTACACAGAAGCATTCTGTGAAACTTCTTTCTGATCTGAGCATTCAGCTAACAGACTTAAACCATACTTTTGATTGAGCAGTTTTGAAACACTCTGTCTGTAGAAAATGCAACTGGACATTCGTAGCGCTAAGTGGGTAATAGTGGAAAAAAGAATATGTTCAAATATAAACTACACAGAAGCATTGTATGAAACTTCTTTCTGTTCTGTGCATTCAACTAACAGAGTTGAACCTTACTTTTGATTGAGCCTTTCTGAAACACTCTTTCTGTAGAAACTGCAATTGGACATTCTGAGCGCTACGAGGCCTATATTGGGGAAAATAATATCTTCAAATAAAAACTACACAGAAGCATTGTGTGAAACTTATTTCTGATATGTTCATTAAGCTAACCGAGTTAAACCATACTTTTGATTGCGCAGTTCTGAACACTCTTTCTGTAGAAAATGCAAGTGGACATTCGGAGCGCTAAGAGGGTAATAGTGGAAAAAGGAATATATTCAAATATAAACTACACAGTAGCATTCTGTGAAAATTCTTTCTGTTCTGTGCACTCAACTAACAGAGTTGAACCTTACTTTTGATTGAGCCGTTCTGAAACACTCTTTCTGTAGAAACTGCAATTGGACATGCTAAGCGCTAAGAGGCCTACATTGGGAAAAAGAATATCTTCAAATAAAAACTACAATGATGCATTCTGTGAAACTTATTTCTGATCTGTAAATTCAGTTAACAGAGATAAAACATATTTTTGATTGAGCAGTTATGAAACACTCTTTTTGTAGAAAATGCAAGTGGAGATTCGGAGCGCTAAGAGGGTAATAGTGCAAAAAGGAATGTCTTCAAATATAAACTACACAGAATCATTCGGTGAAACTTCTTTCTGATCTGTGCATTCAGCTAACAGAGTTAAACCATACTTTTGATTGAGCAGATCTGAACACTCTTTCTGTAGAAAATGCAACTGGACTTTTGGAGCGCTAAGAGCGTAGTAGTGGAAAAAGGAATATATTCAAATATAAACTACACAGAAGCATTCTGTGAAACTTCTTTCTGATCTTAGCATTCAGCTAAGAGAGTTAAACCATACTTTTGATTGAGCAGTTTTGAAACACTCTGTCTGTAGAAAATGCAACTGGACATTCGTAGCGCTAAGTGGGTAATAGTGGAAAAAAGAATATGTTCAAATATAAACTACACAGAAGCATTGTATGAAACTTCTTTCTGTTCTGTGCATTCAACTAACAGAGTTGAACCTTACTTTTGATTGAGCCGTTCTGAAACACTCTTTCTGTAGAAACTGCAATTGGACATTCTGAGCGCTAAGAGGCCTATATTGGGAAAAAGAATGTCTACAAAAAAAAAACAACACAGAAGAATTGTGTGAAACATATTTCTGTTCTGTTTGTTCAACTAAAAGAGTTGAACCTTAGTTTTGATTGAGCCGTTCTGAAACACTCTTTCTGTAGAAAATGCAAGTGGAGATTCGGAGCGCTAAGAGGGTAATAGTGGATAAAGGAATGTCTCCAAATATAAACTACACAGAATCATTCTGTGAAACTTCTTTCTGATCTGTGCATTCAGCTAACAGAGTTAAACCATACTTTTGATTGAGCAGATCTGAACACTCTTTCTGTAGAAAATGCAACTGGACATTTGGAGCGCTAAGAGAGTAGTAGTGGAAAAAGGAATATATTCAAATATAAACTACACAGAAGCATTCTGTGAAACTTCTTTCTGATCTGAGCATTCAGCTAACAGAGTTAAACCATACTTTTGATTGAGCAGTTTTGAAACACTCTGTCTGTAGAAAATGCAACTGGACATTCGTAGCGCTAAGTGGGTAGTAGTGGAAAAAAGAATATGTGCAAATATAAACTGCACAGAAGCATTGTATGAAACTTCTTTCTGTTCTGTGCATTCAACTAACAGAGTTGAACCTTACTTTTCATTGAGCCTTTCTGAAACACTCTTTCTGTAGAAACTGCAATTGGAAATTCTGAGCGCTAAGAGGCCTATATTGGGAAAAATAATATCTTCAAATAAAAACTACACAGAAGCATTGTGTGAAACTTATTTCTGTTATGTTCATTAAGCTAACAGGGTTAAACCATACTTTTGATTGCGCAGTTCTGAACCCTCTTTCTGTAGAAAATGCAAGTGGACATTCGGAGCGCTAAGAGGGTAATAGTGGAAAAAGGAATATATTCAAATATAAACTACACAGTAGCATTCTGTGAAAATTCTTTCTGTTCTGTGCATTCAACTAACAGAGTTGAACCTTACTTTTGATTGAGCCGTTCTGAAACACTCTTTCTGTAGAAACTGCAATTGGACATGCTAAGCGCTAAGAGGCCTTCATTGGGAAAAAGAATATCTTCAAATAAAAACTACACAGATGCATTCTGTGAAACTTATTTCTGATCTGTAAATTCAGTTAACAGAGATAAGACATATTTTTGATTGAGCAGTTATGAAACACTCTTTTTGTAGAAAATGCAAGTGGAGATTCGGAGCGCTAAGAGGGTAATAGTGGAAAAAGGAATGTCTTCAAATATAAACTACACAGAATCATTCGGTGAAACTTCTTTCTGATCTGTGCATTCAGCTAACAGAGTTAAACCATACTTTTGATTGAGCAGATCTGAACACTCTTTCTGTAGAAAATGCAACTGGACGTTTGGAGCGCTAAGAGCGTAGTAGTGGAAAAAGGAATATATTCAAATATAAACTACACAGAAGCATTCTGTGAAACTTCTTTCTGATCTGAGCATTCAGCTAACAGAGTTAAACCATACTTTTGATTGAGCAGTTTTGAAACACTCTGTCTGTAGAAAATGCAACTGGACATTCGTAGCGCTAAGTGGGTAATAGTGGAAAAAAGAATATGTTCAAATATAAACTACACAGAAGCATTGTATGAAACTTCTTTCTGTTCTGTGCATTCAACTAACAGAGTTGAACCTTACTTTTGATTGAGCCTTTCTGAAACACTCTTTCTGTAGAAACTGCAATTGGACATTCTGAGCGCTACGAGGCCTATATTGGGGAAAATAATATCTTCAAATAAAAACTACACAGAAGCATTGTGTGAAACTTATTTCTGATATGTTCATTAAGCTAACCGAGTTAAACCATACTTTTGATTGCGCAGTTCTGAACACTCTTTCTGTAGAAAATGCAAGTGGACATTCGGAGCGCTAAGAGGGTAATAGTTTAAAAAGGCATATATTCAAATATAAACTACACAGTAGCATTCTGTGAAAATTCTTCCTGTTCTGTGCATTCAACTAATAGAGTTGAACCTTACTTTTGATTGAGCCGTTCTGAAACACTCTTTCTGTAGAAACTGCAATTGGACATGCTAAGCGCTAAGAGGCCTACATTGGGAAAAAGAATTTCTTCAAATAAAAACTACACAGATGCATTCTGTGAAACTTATTTCTGATCTGTAAATTCAGTTAACAGAGATAAAACATATTTTTGATTGAGCAGTTATGAAACACTCTTTTTGTAGAAAATGCAAGTGGAGATTCGGAGCGCTAAGAGGGTAAGAGTGGAAAAAGGAATGTCTTCAAATATAAACTACACAGAATCATTCGGTGAAACTTCTTTCTGATCTGTGCATTCAGCTAACAGAGTTAAACCATACTTTTGATTGAGCAGATCTGAACACTCTTTCTGTAGAAAATGCAACTGGACATTTGGAGCGCTAAGAGCGTAGTAGTGGAAAAAGGAATATATTCATATATAAACTACACAGAAGCATTCTGTGAAACTTCTTTCTGATCTGAGCATTCAGCTAACAGAGTTAAACCATACTTTTGATTGAGCAGTTTTGAAACACTCTGTCTGTAGAAAATGCAACTGGACATTCGTAGCGCTAAGTGGGTAATAGTGGAAAAAAGAATATGTTCAAATATAAACTACACAGAAGCATTGTATGAAACTTCTTTCTGTTCTGTGCATTCAACTAACTGAGTTGAACCTTACTTTTGATTGAGCCGTTCTGAAACACTCTTTCTGTAAAAACTGCAATTGGACATTCTGAGCGCTAAGAGGCCTATATTGGGAAAAAGAATGTCTACAAATAAAAACTACACAGAAGAATTGTGTGAAACATATTCCTGTTCTGTTTGTTCAACTAAAAGAGTTGAACCTTAGTTTTGATTGAGCCGTTCTGAAACACTCTTTCTGTAGAAAATGCAAGTGGAGATTCGGAGCGCTAAGAGGGTAATAGTGGAAAAAGGAATGTCTCCAAATATAAACTACACAGAATAATTCTGTGAAACTTCTTTCTGATCTGTGCATTCAGCTAACAGAGTTAAACCATACTTTTGATTGAGCAGATCTGAACACTCTTTCTGTAGAAAATGCAACTGGACATTTGGAGTGCTAAGAGAGTAGTAGTGGAAAAAGGAATATATTCAAATATAAACTACACAGAAGCATTCTGTGAAACTTCTTTCTGATCTGAGCATTCAGCTAACAGAGTTAAACCATACTTTTGATTGAGCAGTTTTTAAACACTCTGTCTGCAGAAAATGCAACTGGACATTCGTAGCGCTAAGAGGGTAATAGTGGAAAAAGGAATATATTCAAATATAAACTACACAGTAGCATTCTGTGAAAATTCTTTCTGTTCTGTGCATTCAACTAACAGAGTTGAACCTTACTTTTGATTGAGCCGTTCTGAAACACTCTTTCTGTAGAAACTGCAATTGGACATGCTAAGCGCTAAGAGGCCTACATTGGGAAAAAGAATATCTTCAAATAAAAACTACACAGATGCATTCTGTGAAACTTATTTCTGATCTGTAAATTCAGTTAACAGAGATAAAACATATTTTTGATTGAGCAGTTATGAAACACTCTTTTTGTAGAAAATGCAAGTGGAGATTCGGAGCGCTAAGAGGGTAATAGTGCAAAAAGGAATGTCTTCAAATATAAACTACACAGAATAATTCGGTGAAACTTCTTTCTGATCTGTGCATTCAGCTAACAGAGTTAAACCATACTTTTGATTGAGCAGATCTGAACACTCTTTCTGTAGAAAATGCAACTGGACTTTTGGAGCGCTAAGAGCGTAGTAGTGGAAAAAGGAATATATTCAAATATAAACTACACAGAAGCATTCTGTGAAACTTCTTTCTGATCTGAGCATTCAGCTAACAGAGTTAAACCATACTTTTGATTGAGCAGTTTTGAAACACTCTGTCTGTAGAAAATGCAACTGGACATTCGTAGCGCTAAGTGGGTAATAGTGGAAAAAAGAATATGTTCAAATATAAACTACACAGAAGCATTGTATGAAACTTCTTTCTGTTCTGTGCATTCAACTAACAGAGTTGAACCTTACTTTTGATTGAGCCTTTCTGAAACACTCTTTCTGTAGAACCTGCAATTGGACATTCTGAGCGCTAAGAGGCCTATATTGGGAAAAAGAATGTCTACAAAAAAAAACAACACAGAAGAATTGTGTGAAACATATTTCTGTTCTGTTTGTTCAACTAAAAGAGTTGAACCTTAGTTTTGATTGAGCCGTTCTGAAACTCTCTTTCTGTAGAAACTGCAATTGGACATGCTAAGCGCTAAGAGGCCTACATTGGGAAAAAGAATATCTTCAAATAAAAACTACACAGATGCATTCTGTGAAACTTATTTCTGATCTGTAAATTCAGTTAACAGAGATAAAACATATTTTTGATTGAGCAGTTATGAAACACTCTTTTTGTAGAAAATGCAAGTGGAGATTCGGAGCGCTAAGAGGGTAATAGTGCAAAAAGGAATGTCTTCAAATATAATCTACACAGAATCATTCGGTGAAACTTCTTTCTGATCTGTGCATTCAGCTAACAGAGTTAAACCATACTTTTGATTGAGCAGATCTGAACACTCTTTCTGTAGAAAATGCAACTGGACTTTTGGAGCGCTAAGAGCGTAGTAGTGGAAAAAGGAATATATTCAAATATAAACTACACAGAAGCATTCTGTGAAACTTCTTTCTGATCTGAGCATTCAGCTAACAGGGTTAAACCATACTTTTGATTGAGCAGTTTTGAAACACTCTGTCTGTAGAAAATGCAACTGGACATTCGTAGCGCTAAGTGGGTAATAGTGGAAAAAAGAATATGTTCAAATATAAACTACACAGAAGCATTGTATGAAACTTCTTTCTGTTCTGTGCATTCAACTAACAGAGTTGAACCTTACTTTTGATTGAGCCTTTCTGAAACACTCTTTCTGTAGAAACTGCAATTGGACATTCTGAGCGCTACGAGGCCTATATTGGGGAAAATAATATCTTCAAATAAAAACTACACAGAAGCATTGTGTGAAATTTATTTCTGATATGTTCATTAAGCTAACCGAATTAAACCATACTTTTGATTGCGCAGTTCTGAACACTCTTTCTGTAGAAAATGCAAGTGGACATTCGGAGCGCTAAGAGGGTAATAGTGGAAAAAGGAATATATACAAATATAAACTACACAGTAGCATTCTGTGAAAATTCTTTCTGTTCTGTGCATTCAACTAACAGAGTTGAACCTTACTTTTGATTGAGCCGTTCTGAAACACTCTTTCTGTAGAAACTGCAATTGGACATGCTAAGCGCTAAGAGGCCTACATTGGGAAAAAGAATATCTTCAAATAAAAACTACAAAGATGCATTCTGTGAAACTTATTTCTGATCTGTAAATTCAGTTAACAGAGATAAAACATATTTTTGATTGAGCAGTTATGAAACACTCTTTTTGTAGAAAATGCAAGTGGAGATTCGGAGCGCTAAGAGGGTAATAGTGCAAACAGGAATGTCTTCAAATATAAACTACACAGAATCATTCGGTGAAACTTCTTTCTGATCTGTGCATTCAGCTAACAGAGTTAAACCATACTTTTGATTGAGCAGATCTGAACACTCTTTCTGTAGAAAATGCAACTGGACTTTTGGAGCGCTAAGAGCGTAGTAGTGGAAAAAGGAATATATTCAAATATAAACTACACAGAAGCATTCTGTGAAACTTCTTTCTGATCTGAGCATTCAGCTAACAGAGTTAAACCATACTTTTGATTGAGCAGTTTTGAAACACTCTGTCTGTAGAAAATGCAACTGGACATTCGTAGCGCTAAGTGGGTAATAGTGGAAAAAAGAATATGTTCAAATATAAACTACACAGAAGCATTGTATGAAATTTCTTTCTGTTCTGTGCAATCAACTAACAGAGTTGAACCTTACTTTTGATTGAGCCTTTCTGAAACACTCTTTCTGTAGAAACTGCGATTGGACATTCTGAGCGCTACGAGGCCTATATTGGGGAAAATAATATCTTCAAATAAAAACTACACAGAAGCATTGTGTGAAATTTATTTCTGATATGTTCATTAAGCTAACAGAGTTAAACCATACTTTTGATTGCGCAGTTCTGAACACTCTTTCTGTAGAAAATGCAAGTGGACATTCGGAGCGCTAAGAGGGTAATAGTGGAAAAAGGAATATATTCAAATATAAACTACACAGTAGCATTCTGTGAAAATTCTTTCTGTTCTGTGCATTCAACTAACAGAGTTGAACCTTACTTTTGATTGAGCCGTTCTGAAACACTCTTTCTGTAGAAACTGCAATTGGACATGCTAAGCGCTAAGAGGCCTACATTGGGAAAAAGAATATCTTCAAATAAAAACTACACAGATGCATTCTGTGAAACGTATTTCTGATCTGTAAATTCAGTTAACAGAGATAAAACATATTTTTGATTGAGCAGTTATGAAACACTCTTTTTGTAGAAAATGCAAGTGGAGATTCGGAGCGCTAAGAGGGTAATAGTGCAAAAAGGAATGTCTTCAAATATAAACTACACAGAATAATTCGGTGAAACTTCTTTCTGATCTGTGCATTCAGCTAACAGAGTTAAACCATACTTTTGATTGAGCAGATCTGAACACTCTTTCTGTAGAAAATGCAACTGGACTTTTGGAGCGCTAAGAGCGTAGTAGCGGAAAAAGGAATATATTCAAATATAAACTACACAGAAGCATTCTGTGAAACTTCTTTCTGATCTGAGCATTCAGCTAACAGAGTTAAACCATACTTTTGATTGAGCAGTTTTGAAACACTCTGTCTGTAGAAAATGCAACTGGACATTCGTAGCGCTAAGTGGGTAATAGTGGAAAAAAGAATATGTTCAAATATAAACTACACAGAAGCATTGTATGAAACTTCTTTCTGTTCTGTGCATTCAACTAACAGAGTTGAACCTTACTTTTGATTGAGCCGTTCTGAAACACTCTTTCTGTAGAACCTGCAGTTGGACATTCTGAGCGCTAAGAGGCCTATATTGGGAAAAAGAATGTCTACAAAAAAAAACAACACAGAAGAATTGTGTGAAACATATTTCTGTTCTGTTTGTTCAACTAAAAGAGTTGAACCTTAGTTTTGATTGAGCCGTTCTGAAACTCTCTTTCTGTAGAAACTGCAATTGGACATGCTAAGCGCTAAGGGGCCTACATTGGGAAAAAGAATATCTTCAAATAAAAACTACACAGATGCATTCTGTGAAACTTATTTCTGATCTGTAAATTCAGTTAACAGAGATAAAACATATTTTTGATTGAGCAGTTATGAAACACTCTTTTTGTAGTAAATGCAAGTGGAGATTCGGAGCGCTAAGAGGATAATAGTGCAAAAAGGAATGTCTTCAAATATAAACTACACAGAATCATTCGGTGAAACTTCTTTCTGATCTGTGCATTCAGCTAACAGAGTTAAACCATACTTTTGATTGAGCAGATCTGAACACTCTTTCTGTAGAAAATGCAACTGGACTTTTGGAGCGCTAAGAGCGTAGTAGTGGAAAAAGGAATATATTCAAATATAAACTACACAGAAGCATTCTGTGAAACTTCTTTCTGATCTGAGCATTCAGCTAACAGAGTTAAACCATACTTTTGATTGAGCAGTTTTGAAACACTCTGTCTGTAGAAAATGCAACTGGACATTCGTAGCGCTAAGTGGGTAATAGTGGAAAAAAGAATATGTTCAAATATAAACTACACAGAAGCATTGTATGAAACTTCTTTCTGTTCTGTGCAATGAACTAACAGAGTTGAACCTTACTTTTGATTGAGCCTTTCTGAAACACTCTTTCTGTAGAAACTGCAATTGGACATTCTGAGCGCTACGAGGCCTATATTGGGGAAAATAATATCTTCAAATAAAAACTACACAGAAGCATTGTGTGAAATTTATTTCTGATATGTTCATTAAGCTAACCGAGTTAAACCATACTTTTGATTGCGCAGTTCTGAACACTCTTTCTGTAGAAAATGCAAGTGGACATTCGGAGCGCTAAGAGGGTAATAGTGGAAAAAGGAATATATTCAAATATAAACTACACAGTAGCATTCTGTGAAAATTCTTTCTGTTCTGTGCATTCAACTAACAGAGTTGAACCTTACTTTTGATTGAGCCATTCTGAAACACTCTTTCTGTAGAAACTGCAATTGGACATGCTAAGCGCTAAGAGGCCTACATTGGGAAAAAGAATATCTTCAAATAAAAACTACAATGATGCATTCTGTGAAACTTATTTCTGATCTGTAAATTCAGTTAACAGAGATAAAACATATTTTTGATTGAGCAGTTATGAAACACTCTTTTTGTAGAAAATGCAAGTGGAGATTCGGAGCGCTAAGAGGGTAATAGTGCAAAAAGGAATGTCTTCAAATATAAACTACACAGAATCATTCGGTGAAACTTCTTTCTGATCTGTGCATTCAGCTAACAGAGTTAAACCATACTTTTGATTGAGCAGATCTGAACACTCTTTCTGTAGAAAATGCAACTGGACTTTTGGAGCGCTAAGAGCGTAGTAGTGGAAAAAGGAATATATTCAAATATAAACTACACAGAAGCATTCTGTGAAACTTCTTTCTGATCTTAGCATTCAGCTAACAGAGTTAAACCATACTTTTGATTGAGCAGTTTTGAAACACTCTGTCTGTAGAAAATGCAACTGGACATTCGTAGCGCTAAGTGGGTAATAGTGGAAAAAAGAATATGTTCAAATATAAACTACACAGAAGCATTGTATGAAACTTCTTTCTGTTCTGTGCATTCAACTAACAGAGTTGAACCTTACTTTTGATTGAGCCGTTCTGAAACACTCTTTCTGTAGAAACTGCAATTGGACATTCTGAGCGCTAAGAGGCCTATATTGGGAAAAAGAATGTCTACAAAAAAAAAACAACACAGAAGAATTGTGTGAAACATATTTCTGTTCTGTTTGTTCAACTAAAAGAGTTGAACCTTAGTTTTGATTGAGCCGTTCTGAAACACTCTTTCTGTAGAAAATGCAAGTGGAGATTCGGAGCGCTAAGAGGGTAATAGTGGAAAAAGGAATGTCTCCAAATATAAACTACACAGAATCATTCTGTGAAACGTCTTTCTGATCTGTGCATTCAGCTAACAGAGTTAAACCATACTTTTGATTGAGCAGATCTGAACACTCTTTCTGTAGAAAATGCAACTGGACATTTGGAGCGCTAAGAGAGTAGTAGTGGAAAAAGGAATATATTCAAATATAAACTACACAGAAGCATTCTGTGAAACTTCTTTCTGATCTGAGCATTCAGCTAACAGAGTTAAACCATACTTTTGATTGAGCAGTTTTGAAACACTCTGTCTGTAGAAAATGCAACTGGACATTCGTAGCGCTAAGTGGGTAATAGTGGAAAAAAGAATATGTTCAAATATAAACTGCACAGAAGCATTGTATGAAACTTCTTTCTGTTCTGTGCATTCAACTAACAGAGTTGAACCTTACTTTTCATTGAGCCTTTCTGAAACACTCTTTCTGTAGAAACTGCAATTGGAAATTCTGAGCGCTAAGAGGCCTATATTGGGAAAAATAATATCTTCAAATAAAAACTACACAGAAGCATTGTGTGAAACTTATTTCTGTTATGTTCATTAAGCTAACAGGGTTAAACCATACTTTTGATTGCGCAGTTCTGAACCCTCTTTCTGTAGAAAATGCAAGTGGACATTCGGAGCGCTAAGAGGGTAATAGTGGAAAAAGGAATATATTCAAATATAAACTACACAGTAGCATTCTGTGAAAATTCTTTCTGTTCTGTGCATTCAGCTAACAGAGTTGAACCTTACTTTTGATTGAGCCGTTCTGAAACACTCTTTCTGTAGAAACTGCAATTGGACATGCTAAGCGCTAAGAGGCCTTCATTGGGAAAAAGAATATCTTCAAATAAAAACTACACAGATGCATTCTGTGAAACTTATTTCTGATCTGTAAATTCAGTTAACAGAGATAAGACATATTTTTGATTGAGCAGTTATGAAACACTCTTTTTGTAGAAAATGCAAGTGGAGATTCGGAGCGCTAAGAGGGTAATAGTGGAAAAAGGAATGTCTTCAAATATAAACTACACAGAATCATTCGGTGAAACTTCTTTCTGATCTGTGCATTCAGCTAACAGAGTTAAACCATACTTTTGATTGAGCAGATCTGAACACTCTTTCTGAGAAAATGCAACTGGACGTTTGGAGCGCTAAGAGCGTAGTAGTGGAAAAAGGAATATATTCAAATATAAACTACACAGAAGCATTCTGTGAAACTTCTTTCTGATCTGAGCATTCAGCTAACAGACTTAAACCATACTTTTGATTGAGCAGTTTTGAAACACTCTGTCTGTAGAAAATGCAACTGGACATTCGTAGCGCTAAGTGGGTAATAGTGGAAAAAAGAATATGTTCAAATATAAACTACACAGAAGCATTGTATGAAACTTCTTTCTGTTCTGTGCATTCAACTAACAGAGTTGAACCTTACTTTTGATTGAGCCTTTCTGAAACACTCTTTCTGTAGAAACTGCAATTGGACATTCTGAGCGCTACGAGGCCTATATTGGGGAAAATAATATCTTCAAATAAAAACTACACAGAAGCATTGTGTGAAACTTATTTCTGATATGTTCATTAAGCTAACCGAGTTAAACCATACTTTTGATTGCGCAGTTCTGAACACTCTTTCTGTAGAAAATGCAAGTGGACATTCGGAGCGCTAAGAGGGTAATAGTGGAAAAAGGAATATATTCAAATATAAACTACACAGTAGCATTCTGTGAAAATTCTTTCTGTTCTGTGCATTCAACTAACAGAGTTGAACCTTACTTTTGATTGAGCCGTTCTGAAACACTCTTTCTGTAGAAACTGCAATTGGACATGCTAAGCGCTAAGAGGCCTACATTGGGAAAAAGAATATCTTCAAATAAAAACTACAATGATGCATTCTGTGAAACTTATTTCTGATCTGTAAATTCAGTTAACAGAGATAAAACATATTTTTGATTGAGCAGTTATGAAACACTCTTTTTGTAGAAAATGCAAGTGGAGATTCGGAGCGCTAAGAGGGTAATAGTGCAAAAAGGAATGTCTTCAAATATAAACTACACAGAATCATTCGGTGAAACTTCTTTCTGATCTGTGCATTCAGCTAACAGAGTTAAACCATACTTTTGATTGAGCAGATCTGAACACTCTTTCTGTAGAAAATGCAACTGGACTTTTGGAGCGCTAAGAGCGTAGTAGCGGAAAAAGGAATATATTCAAATATAAACTACACAGAAGCATTCTGTGAAACTTCTTTCTGATCTGAGCATTCAGCTAACAGAGTTAAACCATACTTTTGATTGAGCAGTTTTGAAACACTCTGTCTGTAGAAAATGCAACTGGACATTCGTAGCGCTAAGTGGGTAATAGTGGAAAAAAGAATATGTTCAAATATAAACTACACAGAAGCATTGTATGAAACTTCTTTCTGTTCTGTGCATTCAACTAACAGAGTTGAACCTTACTTTTGATTGAGCCGTTCTGAAACACTCTTTCTGTAGAACCTGCAGTTGGACATTCTGAGCGCTAAGAGGCCTATATTGGGAAAAAGAATGTCTACAAAAAAAAACAACACAGAAGAATTGTGTGAAACATATTTCTGTTCTGTTTGTTCAACTAAAAGAGTTGAACCTTAGTTTTGATTGAGCCGTTCTGAAACTCTCTTTCTGTAGAAACTGCAATTGGACATGCTAAGCGCTAAGAGGCCTACATTGGGAAAAAGAATATCTTCAAATAAAAACTACACAGATGCATTCTGTGAAACTTATTTCTGATCTGTAAATTCAGTTAACAGAGATAAAACATATTTTTGATTGAGCAGTTATGAAACACTCTTTTTGTAGTAAATGCAAGTGGAGATTCGGAGCGCTAAGAGGATAATAGTGCAAAAAGGAATGTCTTCAAATATAAACTACACAGAATCATTCGGTGAAACTTCTTTCTGATCTGTGCATTCAGCTAACAGAGTTAAACCATACTTTTGATTGAGCAGATCTGAACACTCTTTCTGTAGAAAATGCAACTGGACTTTTGGAGCGCTAAGAGCGTAGTAGTGGAAAAAGGAATATATTCAAATATAAACTACACAGAAGCATTCTGTGAAACTTCTTTCTGATCTGAGCATTCAGCTAACAGAGTTAAACCATACTTTTGATTGAGCAGTTTTGAAACACTCTGTCTGTAGAAAATGCAACTGGACATTCGTAGCGCTAAGTGGGTAATAGTGGAAAAAAGAATATGTTCAAATATAAACTACACAGAAGCATTGTATGAAACTTCTTTCTGTTCTGTGCAATCAACTAACAGAGTTGAACCTTACTTTTGATTGAGCCTTTCTGAAACACTCTTTCTGTAGAAACTGCAATTGGACATTCTGAGCGCTACGAGGCCTATATTGGGGAAAATAATATCTTCAAATAAAAACTACACAGAAGCATTGTGTGAAATTTATTTCTGATATGTTCATTAAGCTAACCGAGTTAAACCATACTTTTGATTGCGCAGTTCTGAACACTCTTTCTGTAGAAAATGCAAGTGGACATTCGGAGCGCTAAGAGGGTAATAGTGGAAAAAGGAATATATTCAAATATAAACTACACAGTAGCATTCTGTGAAAATTCTTTCTGTTCTGTGCATTCAACTAACAGAGTTGAACCTTACTTTTGATTGAGCCGTTCTGAAACACTCTTTCTGTAGAAACTGCAATTGGACATGCTAAGCGCTAAGAGGCCTACATTGGGAAAAAGAATATCTTCAAATAAAAACTACAATGATGCATTCTGTGAAACTTATTTCTGATCTGTAAATTCAGTTAACAGAGATAAAACATATTTTTGATTGAGCAGTTATGAAACACTCTTTTTGTAGAAAATGCAAGTGGAGATTCGGAGCGCTAAGAGGGTAATAGTGCAAAAAGGAATGTCTTCAAATATAAACTACACAGAATCATTCGGTGAAACTTCTTTCTGATCTGTGCATTCAGCTAACAGAGTTAAACCATACTTTTGATTGAGCAGATCTGAACACTCTTTCTGTAGAAAATGCAACTGGACTTTTGGAGCGCTAAGAGCGTAGTAGTGGAAAAAGGAATATATTCAAATATAAACTACACAGAAGCATTCTGTGAAACTTCTTTCTGATCTTAGCATTCAGCTAACAGAGTTAAACCATACTTTTGATTGAGCAGTTTTGAAACACTCTGTCTGTAGAAAATGCAACTGGACATTCGTAGCGCTAAGTGGGTAATAGTGGAAAAAAGAATATGTTCAAATATAAACTACACAGAAGCATTGTATGAAACTTCTTTCTGTTCTGTGCATTCAACTAACAGAGTTGAACCTTACTTTTGATTGAGCCGTTCTGAAACACTCTTTCTGTAGAAACTGCAATTGGACATTCTGAGCGCTAAGAGGCCTATATTGGGAAAAAGAATGTCTACAAAAAAAAAACAACACAGAAGAATTGTGTGAAACATATTTCTGTTCTGTTTGTTCAACTAAAAGAGTTGAACCTTAGTTTTGATTGAGCCGTTCTGAAACACTCTTTCTGTAGAAAATGCAAGTGGAGATTCGGAGCGCTAAGAGGGTAATAGTGGAAAAAGGAATGTCTCCAAATATAAACTACACAGAATCATTCTGTGAAACGTCTTTCTGATCTGTGCATTCAGCTAACAGAGTTAAACCATACTTTTGATTGAGCAGATCTGAACACTCTTTCTGTAGAAAATGCAACTGGACATTTGGAGCGCTAAGAGAGTAGTAGTGGAAAAAGGAATATATTCAAATATAAACTACACAGAAGCATTCTGTGAAACTTCTTTCTGATCTGAGCATTCAGCTAACAGAGTTAAACCATACTTTTGATTGAGCAGTTTTGAAACACTCTGTCTGTAGAAAATGCAACTGGACATTCGTAGCGCTAAGTGGGTAATAGTGGAAAAAAGAATATGTTCAAATATAAACTGCACAGAAGCATTGTATGAAACTTCTTTCTGTTCTGTGCATTCAACTAACAGAGTTGAACCTTACTTTTCATTGAGCCTTTCTGAAACACTCTTTCTGTAGAAACTGCAATTGGAAATTCTGAGCGCTAAGAGGCCTATATTGGGAAAAATAATATCTTCAAATAAAAACTACACAGAAGCATTGTGTGAAACTTATTTCTGTTATGTTCATTAAGCTAACAGGGTTAAACCATACTTTTGATTGCGCAGTTCTGAACCCTCTTTCTGTAGAAAATGCAAGTGGACATTCGGAGCGCTAAGAGGGTAATAGTGGAAAAAGGAATATATTCAAATATAAACTACACAGTAGCATTCTGTGAAAATTCTTTCTGTTCTGTGCATTCAGCTAACAGAGTTGAACCTTACTTTTGATTGAGCCGTTCTGAAACACTCTTTCTGTAGAAACTGCAATTGGACATGCTAAGCGCTAAGAGGCCTTCATTGGGAAAAAGAATATCTTCAAATAAAAACTACACAGATGCATTCTGTGAAACTTATTTCTGATCTGTAAATTCAGTTAACAGAGATAAGACATATTTTTGATTGAGCAGTTATGAAACACTCTTTTTGTAGAAAATGCAAGTGGAGATTCGGAGCGCTAAGAGGGTAATAGTGGAAAAAGGAATGTCTTCAAATATAAACTACACAGAATCATTCGGTGAAACTTCTTTCTGATCTGTGCATTCAGCTAACAGAGTTAAACCATACTTTTGATTGAGCAGATCTGAACACTCTTTCTGAGAAAATGCAACTGGACGTTTGGAGCGCTAAGAGCGTAGTAGTGGAAAAAGGAATATATTCAAATATAAACTACACAGAAGCATTCTGTGAAACTTCTTTCTGATCTGAGCATTCAGCTAACAGACTTAAACCATACTTTTGATTGAGCAGTTTTGAAACACTCTGTCTGTAGAAAATGCAACTGGACATTCGTAGCGCTAAGTGGGTAATAGTGGAAAAAAGAATATGTTCAAATATAAACTACACAGAAGCATTGTATGAAACTTCTTTCTGTTCTGTGCATTCAACTAACAGAGTTGAACCTTACTTTTGATTGAGCCTTTCTGAAACACTCTTTCTGTAGAAACTGCAATTGGACATTCTGAGCGCTACGAGGCCTATATTGGGGAAAATAATATCTTCAAATAAAAACTACACAGAAGCATTGTGTGAAACTTATTTCTGATATGTTCATTAAGCTAACCGAGTTAAACCATACTTTTGATTGCGCAGTTCTGAACACTCTTTCTGTAGAAAATGCAAGTGGACATTCGGAGCGCTAAGAGGGTAATAGTGGAAAAAGGAATATATTCAAATATAAACTACACAGTAGCATTCTGTGAAAATTCTTTCTGTTCTGTGCATTCAACTAACAGAGTTGAACCTTACTTTTGATTGAGCCGTTCTGAAACACTCTTTCTGTAGAAACTGCAATTGGACATGCTAAGCGCTAAGAGGCCTACATTGGGAAAAAGAATATCTTCAAATAAAAACTACAATGATGCATTCTGTGAAACTTATTTCTGATCTGTAAATTCAGTTAACAGAGATAAAACATATTTTTGATTGAGCAGTTATGAAACACTCTTTTTGTAGAAAATGCAAGTGGAGATTCGGAGCGCTAAGAGGGTAATAGTGCAAAAAGGAATGTCTTCAAATATAAACTACACAGAATCATTCGGTGAAACTTCTTTCTGATCTGTGCATTCAGCTAACAGAGTTAAACCATACTTTTGATTGAGCAGATCTGAACACTCTTTCTGTAGAAAATGCAACTGGACTTTTGGAGCGCTAAGAGCGTAGTAGTGGAAAAAGGAATATATTCAAATATAAACTACACAGAAGCATTCTGTGAAACTTCTTTCTGATCTTAGCATTCAGCTAAGAGAGTTAAACCATACTTTTGATTGAGCAGTTTTGAAACACTCTGTCTGTAGAAAATGCAACTGGACATTCGTAGCGCTAAGTGGGTAATAGTGGAAAAAAGAATATGTTCAAATATAAACTACACAGAAGCATTGTATGAAACTTCTTTCTGTTCTGTGCATTCAACTAACAGAGTTGAACCTTACTTTTGATTGAGCCGTTCTGAAACACTCTTTCTGTAGAAACTGCAATTGGACATTCTGAGCGCTAAGAGGCCTATATTGGGAAAAAGAATGTCTACAAAAAAAAAACAACACAGAAGAATTGTGTGAAACATATTTCTGTTCTGTTTGTTCAACTAAAAGAGTTGAACCTTAGTTTTGATTGAGCCGTTCTGAAACACTCTTTCTGTAGAAAATGCAAGTGGAGATTCGGAGCGCTAAGAGGGTAATAGTGGAAAAAGGAATGTCTCCAAATATAAACTACACAGAATCATTCTGTGAAACTTCTTTCTGATCTGTGCATTCAGCTAACAGAGTTAAACCATACTTTTGATTGAGCAGATCTGAACACTCTTTCTGTAGAAAATGCAACTGGACATTTGGAGCGCTAAGAGAGTAGTAGTGGAAAAAGGAATATATTCAAATATAAACTACACAGAAGCATTCTGTGAAACTTCTTTCTGATCTGAGCATTCAGCTAACAGAGTTAAACCATACTTTTGATTGAGCAGTTTTGAAACACTCTGTCTGTAGAAAATGCAACTGGACATTCGTAGCGCTAAGTGGGTAGTAGTGGAAAAAAGAATATGTGCAAATATAAACTGCACAGAAGCATTGTATGAAACTTCTTTCTGTTCTGTGCATTCAACTAACAGAGTTGAACCTTACTTTTCATTGAGCCTTTCTGAAACACTCTTTCTGTAGAAACTGCAATTGGAAATTCTGAGCGCTAAGAGGCCTATATTGGGAAAAATAATATCTTCAAATAAAAACTACACAGAAGCATTGTGTGAAACTTATTTCTGTTATGTTCATTAAGCTAACAGGGTTAAACCATACTTTTGATTGCGCAGTTCTGAACCCTCTTTCTGTAGAAAATGCAAGTGGACATTCGGAGCGCTAAGAGGGTAATAGTGGAAAAAGGAATATATTCAAATATAAACTACACAGTAGCATTCTGTGAAAATTCTTTCTGTTCTGTGCATTCAACTAACAGAGTTGAACCTTACTTTTGATTGAGCCGTTCTGAAACACTCTTTCTGTAGAAACTGCAATTGGACATGCTAAGCGCTAAGAGGCCTTCATTGGGAAAAAGAATATCTTCAAATAAAAACTACACAGATGCATTCTGTGAAACTTATTTCTGATCTGTAAATTCAGTTAACAGAGATAAGACATATTTTTGATTGAGCAGTTATGAAACACTCTTTTTGTAGAAAATGCAAGTGGAGATTCGGAGCGCTAAGAGGGTAATAGTGGAAAAAGGAATGTCTTCAAATATAAACTACACAGAATCATTCGGTGAAACTTCTTTCTGATCTGTGCATTCAGCTAACAGAGTTAAACCATACTTTTGATTGAGCAGATCTGAACACTCTTTCTGTAGAAAATGCAACTGGACGTTTGGAGCGCTAAGAGCGTAGTAGTGGAAAAAGGAATATATTCAAATATAAACTACACAGAAGCATTCTGTGAAACTTCTTTCTGATCTGAGCATTCAGCTAACAGAGTTAAACCATACTTTTGATTGAGCAGTTTTGAAACACTCTGTCTGTAGAAAATGCAACTGGACATTCGTAGCGCTAAGTGGGTAATAGTGGAAAAAAGAATATGTTCAAATATAAACTACACAGAAGCATTGTATGAAACTTCTTTCTGTTCTGTGCATTCAACTAACAGAGTTGAACCTTACTTTTGATTGAGCCTTTCTGAAACACTCTTTCTGTAGAAACTGCAATTGGACATTCTGAGCGCTACGAGGCCTATATTGGGGAAAATAATATCTTCAAATAAAAACTACACAGAAGCATTGTGTGAAACTTATTTCTGATATGTTCATTAAGCTAACCGAGTTAAACCATACTTTTGATTGCGCAGTTCTGAACACTCTTTCTGTAGAAAATGCAAGTGGACATTCGGAGCGCTAAGAGGGTAATAGTTTAAAAAGGCATATATTCAAATATAAACTACACAGTAGCATTCTGTGAAAATTCTTTCTGTTCTGTGCATTCAACTAATAGAGTTGAACCTTACTTTTGATTGAGCCGTTCTGAAACACTCTTTCTGTAGAAACTGCAATTGGACATGCTAAGCGCTAAGAGGCCTACATTGGGAAAAAGAATTTCTTCAAATAAAAACTACACAGATGCATTCTGTGAAACTTATTTCTGATCTGTAAATTCAGTTAACAGAGATAAAACATATTTTTGATTGAGCAGTTATGAAACACTCTTTTTGTAGAAAATGCAAGTGGAGATTCGGAGCGCTAAGAGGGTAAGAGTGGAAAAAGGAATGTCTTCAAATATAAACTACACAGAATCATTCGGTGAAACTTCTTTCTGATCTGTGCATTCAGCTAACAGAGTTAAACCATACTTTTGATTGAGCAGATCTGAACACTCTTTCTGTAGAAAATGCAACTGGACATTTGGAGCGCTAAGAGCGTAGTAGTGGAAAAAGGAATATATTCATATATAAACTACACAGAAGCATTCTGTGAAACTTCTTTCTGATCTGAGCATTCAGCTAACAGAGTTAAACCATACTTTTGATTGAGCAGTTTTGAAACACTCTGTCTGTAGAAAATGCAACTGGACATTCGTAGCGCTAAGTGGGTAATAGTGGAAAAAAGAATATGTTCAAATATAAACTACACAGAAGCATTGTATGAAACTTCTTTCTGTTCTGTGCATTCAACTAACTGAGTTGAACCTTACTTTTGATTGAGCCGTTCTGAAACACTCTTTCTGTAAAAACTGCAATTGGACATTCTGAGCGCTAAGAGGCCTATATTGGGAAAAAGAATGTCTACAAATAAAAACTACACAGAAGAATTGTGTGAAACATATTCCTGTTCTGTTTGTTCAACTAAAAGAGTTGAACCTTAGTTTTGATTGAGCCGTTCTGAAACACTCTTTCTGTAGAAAATGCAAGTGGAGATTCGGAGCGCTAAGAGGGTAATAGTGGAAAAAGGAATGTCTCCAAATATAAACTACACAGAATAATTCTGTGAAACTTCTTTCTGATCTGTGCATTCAGCTAACAGAGTTAAACCATACTTTTGATTGAGCAGATCTGAACACTCTTTCTGTAGAAAATGCAACTGGACATTTGGAGTGCTAAGAGAGTAGTAGTGGAAAAAGGAATATATTCAAATATAAACTACACAGAAGCATTCTGTGAAACTTCTTTCTGATCTGAGCATTCAGCTAACAGAGTTAAACCATACTTTTGATTGAGCAGTTTTTAAACACTCTGTCTGCAGAAAATGCAACTGGACATTCGTAGCGCTAAGTGGGTAATAGTGGAAAAAAGAATATGTTCAAATATAAACTACACAGAAGCATTGTATGAAACTTCTTTCTGTTCTGTGCATTCAACTAACAGAGTTGAACCTTACTTTTGATTGAGCCTTTCTGAAACACTCTTTCTGTAGAAATTGCGATTGGACATTCTGTGCGCTAAGAGGCCTCTATTGGGAAAAATAATATCTTCAAATAAAAACTACACAGAAGCATTGTGTGAAACTTATTTCTGATATGTTCATTAAGCTAACAGAGTTAAACCATACTTTTGATTGTGCAGTTCTGAACACTCTTTCTGTAGAAAAGGCAAGTGGACATTCGGAGCGCTAAGAGGGTAATAGTGGAAAAAGGAATATATTCAAATATAAACTACACAGTAGCATTCTGTGAAAATTCTTTCTGTTCTGTGCATTCAACTAACAGAGTTGAACCTTACTTTTGATTGAGCCGTTCTGAAACACTCTTTCTGTAGAAACTGCAATTGGACATGCTAAGCGCTAAGAGGCCTACATTGGGAAAAAGAATATCTTCAAATAAAAACTACACAGATGCATTCTGTGAAACTTATTTCTGATCTGTAAATTCAGTTAACAGAGATAAAACATATTTTTGATTGAGCAGTTATGAAACACTCTTTTTGTAGAAAATGCAAGTGGAGATTCGGAGCGCTAAGAGGGTAATAGTGCAAAAAGGAATGTCTTCAAATATAAACTACACAGAATAATTCGGTGAAACTTCTTTCTGATCTGTGCATTCAGCTAACAGAGTTAAACCATACTTTTGATTGAGCAGATCTGAACACTCTTTCTGTAGAAAATGCAACTGGACTTTTGGAGCGCTAAGAGCGTAGTAGTGGAAAAAGGAATATATTCAAATATAAACTACACAGAAGCATTCTGTGAAACTTCTTTCTGATCTGAGCATTCAGCTAACAGAGTTAAACCATACTTTTGATTGAGCAGTTTTGAAACACTCTGTCTGTAGAAAATGCAACTGGACATTCGTAGCGCTAAGTGGGTAATAGTGGAAAAAAGAATATGTTCAAATATAAACTACACAGAAGCATTGTATGAAACTTCTTTCTGTTCTGTGCATTCAACTAACAGAGTTGAACCTTACTTTTGATTGAGCCTTTCTGAAACACTCTTTCTGTAGAACCTGCAATTGGACATTCTGAGCGCTAAGAGGCCTATATTGGGAAAAAGAATGTCTACAAAAAAAAACAACACAGAAGAATTGTGTGAAACATATTTCTGTTCTGTTTGTTCAACTAAAAGAGTTGAACCTTAGTTTTGATTGAGCCGTTCTGAAACTCTCTTTCTGTAGAAACTGCAATTGGACATGCTAAGCGCTAAGAGGCCTACATTGGGAAAAAGAATATCTTCAAATAAAAACTACACAGATGCATTCTGTGAAACTTATTTCTGATCTGTAAATTCAGTTAACAGAGATAAAACATATTTTTGATTGAGCAGTTATGAAACACTCTTTTTGTAGAAAATGCAAGTGGAGATTCGGAGCGCTAAGAGGGTAATAGTGCAAAAAGGAATGTCTTCAAATATAATCTACACAGAATCATTCGGTGAAACTTCTTTCTGATCTGTGCATTCAGCTAACAGAGTTAAACCATACTTTTGATTGAGCAGATCTGAACACTCTTTCTGTAGAAAATGCAACTGGACTTTTGGAGCGCTAAGAGCGTAGTAGTGGAAAAAGGAATATATTCAAATATAAACTACACAGAAGCATTCTGTGAAACTTCTTTCTGATCTGAGCATTCAGCTAACAGGGTTAAACCATACTTTTGATTGAGCAGTTTTGAAACACTCTGTCTGTAGAAAATGCAACTGGACATTCGTAGCGCTAAGTGGGTAATAGTGGAAAAAAGAATATGTTCAAATATAAACTACACAGAAGCATTGTATGAAACTTCTTTCTGTTCTGTGCATTCAACTAACAGAGTTGAACCTTACTTTTGATTGAGCCTTTCTGAAACACTCTTTCTGTAGAAACTGCAATTGGACATTCTGAGCGCTACGAGGCCTATATTGGGGAAAATAATATCTTCAAATAAAAACTACACAGAAGCATTGTGTGAAATTTATTTCTGATATGTTCATTAAGCTAACCGAATTAAACCATACTTTTGATTGCGCAGTTCTGAACACTCTTTCTGTAGAAAATGCAAGTGGACATTCGGAGCGCTAAGAGGGTAATAGTGGAAAAAGGAATATATACAAATATAAACTACACAGTAGCATTCTGTGAAAATTCTTTCTGTTCTGTGCATTCAACTAACAGAGTTGAACCTTACTTTTGATTGAGCCGTTCTGAAACACTCTTTCTGTAGAAACTGCAATTGGACATGCTAAGCGCTAAGAGGCCTACATTGGGAAAAAGAATATCTTCAAATAAAAACTACAAAGATGCATTCTGTGAAACTTATTTCTGATCTGTAAATTCAGTTAACAGAGATAAAACATATTTTTGATTGAGCAGTTATGAAACACTCTTTTTGTAGAAAATGCAAGTGGAGATTCGGAGC
This sequence comes from Symphalangus syndactylus, assembly GCF_028878055.3. Taxonomy (NCBI): domain Eukaryota; kingdom Metazoa; phylum Chordata; class Mammalia; order Primates; family Hylobatidae; genus Symphalangus; species Symphalangus syndactylus. The sequence goes on from NC_072425.2 coordinate 154,856,148, forward strand.
GCTAAGAGGGTAATAGTGCAAACAGGAATGTCTTCAAATATAAACTACACAGAATCATTCGGTGAAACTTCTTTCTGATCTGTGCATTCAGCTAAGAGAGTTAAACCATACTTTTGATTGAGCAGATCTGAACACTCTTTCTGTAGAAAATGCAACTGGACTTTTGGAGCGCTAAGAGCGTAGTAGTGGAAAAAGGAATATATTCAAATATAAACTACACAGAAGCATTCTGTGAAACTTCTTTCTGATCTGAGCATTCAGCTAACAGAGTTAAACCATACTTTTGATTGAGCAGTTTTGAAACACTCTGTCTGTAGAAAATGCAACTGGACATTCGTAGCGCTAAGTGGGTAATAGTGGAAAAAAGAATATGTTCAAATATAAACTACACAGAAGCATTGTATGAAATTTCTTTCTGTTCTGTGCAATCAACTAACAGAGTTGAACCTTACTTTTGATTGAGCCTTTCTGAAACACTCTTTCTGTAGAAACTGCGATTGGACATTCTGAGCGCTACGAGGCCTATATTGGGGAAAATAATATCTTCAAATAAAAACTACACAGAAGCATTGTGTGAAATTTATTTCTGATATGTTCATTAAGCTAACAGAGTTAAACCATACTTTTGATTGCGCAGTTCTGAACACTCTTTCTGTAGAAAATGCAAGTGGACATTCGGAGCGCTAAGAGGGTAATAGTGGAAAAAGGAATATATTCAAATATAAACTACACAGTAGCATTCTGTGAAAATACTTTCTGTTCTGTGCATTCAACTAACAGAGTTGAACCTTACTTTTGATTGAGCCGTTCTGAAACACTCTTTCTGTAGAAACTGCAATTGGACATGCTAAGCGCTAAGAGGCCTACATTGGGAAAAAGAATATCTTCAAATAAAAACTACACAGATGCATTCTGTGAAACGTATTTCTGATCTGTAAATTCAGTTAACAGAGATAAAACATATTTTTGATTGAGCAGTTATGAAACACTCTTTTTGTAGAAAATGCAAGTGGAGATTCGGAGCGCTAAGAGGGTAATAGTGCAAAAAGGAATGTCTTCAAATATAAACTACACAGAATAATTCGGTGAAACTTCTTTCTGATCTGTGCATTCAGCTAACAGAGTTGAACCATACTTTTGATTGAGCAGATCTGAACACTCTTTCTGTAGAAAATGCAACTGGACTTTTGGAGCGCTAAGAGCGTAGTAGTGGAAAAAGGAATATATTCAAATATAAACTACACAGAAGCATTCTGTGAAACTTCTTTCTGATCTGAGCATTCAGCTAACAGAGTTAAACCATACTTTTGATTGAGCAGTTTTGAAACACTCTGTCTGTAGAAAATGCAACTGGACATTCGTAGCGCTAAGTGGGTAATAGTGGAAAAAAGAATATGTTCAAATATAAACTACACAGAAGCATTGTATGAAACTTCTTTCTGTTCTGTGCATTCAACTAACAGAGTTGAACCTTACTTTTGATTGAGCCGTTCTGAAACACTCTTTCTGTAGAACCTGCAGTTGGACATTCTGAGCGCTAAGAGGCCTATATTGGGAAAAAGAATGTCTACAAAAAAAAACAACACAGAAGAATTGTGTGAAACATATTTCTGTTCTGTTTGTTCAACTAAAAGAGTTGAACCTTAGTTTTGATTGAGCCGTTCTGAAACTCTCTTTCTGTAGAAACTGCAATTGGACATGCTAAGCGCTAAGAGGCCTACATTGGGAAAAAGAATATCTTCAAATAAAAACTACACAGATGCATTCTGTGAAACTTATTTCTGATCTGTAAATTCAGTTAACAGAGATAAAACATATTTTTGATTGAGCAGTTATGAAACACTCTTTTTGTAGTAAATGCAAGTGGAGATTCGGAGCGCTAAGAGGATAATAGTGCAAAAAGGAATGTCTTCAAATATAAACTACACAGAATCATTCGGTGAAACTTCTTTCTGATCTGTGCATTCAGCTAACAGAGATAAACCATACTTTTGATTGAGCAGATCTGAACACTCTTTCTGTAGAAAATGCAACTGGACTTTTGGAGCGCTAAGAGCGTAGTAGTGGAAAAAGGAATATATTCAAATATAAACTACACAGAAGCATTCTGTGAAACTTCTTTCTGATCTGAGCATTCAGCTAACAGAGTTAAACCATACTTTTGATTGAGCAGTTTTGAAACACTCTGTCTGTAGAAAATGCAACTGGACATTCGTAGCGCTAAGTGGGTAATAGTGGAAAAAAGAATATGTTCAAATATAAACTACACAGAAGCATTGTATGAAACTTCTTTCTGTTCTGTGCAATCAACTAACAGAGTTGAACCTTACTTTTGATTGAGCCTTTCTGAAACACTCTTTCTGTAGAAACTGCAATTGGACATTCTGAGCGCTACGAGGCCTATATTGGGGAAAATAATATCTTCAAATAAAAACTACACAGAAGCATTGTGTGAAATTTATTTCTGATATGTTCATTAAGCTAACCGAGTTAAACCATACTTTTGATTGCGCAGTTCTGAACACTCTTTCTGTAGAAAATGCAAGTGGACATTCGGAGCGCTAAGAGGGTAATAGTGGAAAAAGGAATATATTCAAATATAAACTACACAGTAGCATTCTGTGAAAATTCTTTCTGTTCTGTTCATTCAACTAACAGAGTTGAACCTTACTTTTGATTGAGCCGTTCTGAAACACTCTTTCTGTAGAAACTGCAATTGGACATGCTAAGCGCTAAGAGGCCTACATTGGGAAAAAGAATTTCTTCAAATAAAAACTACACAGATGCATTCTGTGAAACTTATTTCTGATCTGTAAATTCAGTTAACAGAGATAAAATATATTTTTGATTGAGCAGTTATGAAACACTCTTTTTGTAGAAAATGCAAGTGGAGATTCGGAGCGCTAAGAGGGTAATAGTGGAAAAAGGAATGTCCTCAAATATAAACTACACAGAATCATTCGGTGAAACTTCTTTCTGATCTGTGCATTCAGCTAACAGAGTTAAACCATACTTTTGATTGAGCAGATCTGAACACTCTTTCTGTAGAAAATGCAACTGGACATTTGGAGCGCTAAGAGCGTAGTAGTGGAAAAAGGAATATATTCAAATATAAACTACACAGAAGCATTCTGTGAAACGTCTTTCTGATCTGAGCATTCAGCTAACAGAGTTAAGCCATACTTTTGATTGAGCAGTTTTGAAACACTCTGTCTGTAGAAAATGCAACTGGACATTCGTAGCGCTAAGTGGGTAATAGTGGAAAAAAGAATATGTTCAAATATAAACTACACAGAAGCATTGTATGAAACTTCTTTCTGTTCTGTGCATTCAACTAACAGAGTTGAACCTTACTTATGATTGAGCCGTTCTGAAACACTCTTTCTGTAGAAACTGCAATTGGACATTCTGAGCGCTAAGAGGCCTATATTGAAAAAAAGAATGTCTACAAATAAAAACTACACAGAAGAATTGTGTGAAACATATTCCTGTTCTGTTTGTTCAACTAAAAGAGTTGAACCTTAGTTTTGATTGAGCCGTTCTGAAACACTCTTTCTGTAGAAAATGCAAGTGGAGATTCGGAGCGCTAAGAGGGTAATAGTGGAAAAAGGAATGTCTCCAAATATAAACTACACAGAATCATTCTGTGAAACTTCTTTCTGATCTGTGCATTCAGCTAACAGAGTTAAACCATACTTTTGATTGAGCAGATCTGAACACTCTTTCTGTAGAAAATGCAACTGGACATTTGGAGTGCTAAGAGAGTAGTAGTGGAAAAAGGAATATATTCAAATATAAACTACACAGAAGCATTCTGTGAAACTTCTTTCTGATCTGAGCATTCAGCTAACAGAGTTAAACCATACTTTTGATTGAGCAGTTTTGAAACACTCTGTCTGTAGAAAATGCAACTGGACATTCGTAGCGCTAAGTGGGTAATAGTGGAAAAAAGAATATGTTCAAATATAAACTACACAGAAGCATTGTATGAAACTTCTTTCTGTTCTGTGCATTCAACTAACAGAGTTGAACCTTACTTTTGATTGAGCCTTTCTGAAACACTCTTTCTGTAGAAACTGCAATTGGACATTCTGAGCGCTAAGAGGCCTCTATTGGGAAAAAAAATATCTTCAAATAAAAACTACACAGAAGCATTGTGTGAAACTTATTTCTGATATGTTCATTAAGCTAACAGAGTTAAACCATACTTTTGATTGCGCAGTTCTGAACACTCTTTCTGTAGAAAATGCAAGTGGACATTCTGAGCGCTAAGAGGGTAATAGTGGAAAAAGGAATATATTCAAATATAAACTACACAGTATCATTCTGTGAAAATTCTTTCTGTTCTGTGCATTCAACTAACAGAGTTGAACCTTACTTTTGATTGAGCCGTTCTGAAACACTCTTTCTGCAGAAACTGCAATTGGACATGCTAAGCGCTAAGAGGCCTACATTGGGAAAAAGAATATCTTCAAATAAAAACTACACAGATGCATTCTGTGAAACTTATTTCTGATCTGTAAATTCAGTTAACAGAGATAAAACATATTTTTGATTGAGTAGTTATGAAACACTCTTTTTGTAGAAAATGCAAGTGGAGATTCGGAGCGCTAAGAGGGTAATAGTGGAAAAAGGAATGTCTTCAAATATAAACTACACAGAATCATTCGGTGAAACTTCTTTCTGATCTGTGCATTCAGCTAACAGAGTTAAACCATACTTTTGATTGAGCAGATGTGAACACTCTTTCTGTAGAAAATGCAACTGGACATTTGGAGCGCTAAGAGAGTAGTAGTGGAAAAAGTAATATATTCAAATATAAACTACACAGAAGCATTCTGTGAAACTTCTTTCTGATCTGAGCATTCAGCTAACAGAGTTAAACCATACTTTTGATTGAGCAGTTTTGAAACAATCTGTCTGTAGAAAATGCAACTGGACATTCGTAGCGCTAAGTGGGTAATAGTGGACAAAAGAATATGTTCAAATATAAACTACACAGAAGCATTGTATGAAACTTCTTTCTGTTCTGTGCATTCAACTAACAGAGTTGAACCTTACTTTTGATTGAGCCGTTCTGAAACACTCTTTCTGTAGAAACTGCAATTGGACATTCTGAGCGCTAAGAGGCCTATATTGGGAAAAAGAATGTCTGCAAATAAAAACTACACAGAAGAATTGTGTGAAACTTCTTTCTGTTCTGTTTGTTCAACTAAAATTGTTGAACCTCAGTTTTGATTGAGCCGTTCTGAAACACTCTTTCTGTAGAAAATGCAAGTGGAGATTCGGAGCGCTAAGAGTGTAATAGTGGAAAAAGGAATGTCTCCAAATATAAACTACACAGAATCATTCTGTGAAACTTCTTTCTGATCTGAGCATTCAGCTAACAGAGTTAAACCATACCTTTGATTGAGCAGTTTTGAAACACTCTGTCTGTAGAAAATGCAACTGGACATTCGTAGCGCTAAGTGGCTAATAGTGGAAAAAAGAATATGTTCAAATATAAACTACACAGAAGCATTGTATGAAACTTCTTTCTGTTCTGTGCATTCAACTAACAGAGTTGAACCTTACTTTTGATTGAGCCTTTCTGAAACACTCTTTCTGTAGAAACTGCAATTGGACATTCTGAGCGCTACGAGGCCTATATTGGGGAAAATAATATCTTCAAATAAAAACTACACAGAAGCATTGTGTGAAATTTATTTCTGATATGTTCATTAAGCTAACCGAATTAAACCATACTTTTGATTGCGCAGTTCTGAACACTCTTTCTGTAGAAAATGCAAGTGGACATTCGGAGCGCTAAGAGGGTAATAGTGGAAAAAGGAATATATTCAAATATAAACTACACAGTAGCATTCTGTGAAAATTCTTTCTGTTCTGTGCATTCAACTAACAGAGTTGAACCTTACTTTTGACTGAGCCGTTCTGAAACACTCTTTCTGTAGAAACTGCAATTGGACATGCTAAGCGCTAAGAGGCCTACATTGGGAAAAAGAATATCTTCAAATAAAAACTACAAAGATGCATTCTGTGAAACTTATTTCTGATCTGTAAATTCAGTTAACAGAGATAAAACATATTTTTGATTGAGCAGTTATGAAACACTCTTTTTGTAGAAAATGCAAGTGGAGATTCGGAGCGCTAAGAGGGTAATAGTGCAAACAGGAATGTCTTCAAATATAAACTACACAGAATCATTCGGTGAAACTTCTTTCTGATCTGTGCATTCAGCTAACAGAGTTAAACCATACTTTTGATTGAGCAGATCTGAACACTCTTTCTGTAGAAAATGCAACTGGACTTTTGGAGCGCTAAGAGCGTAGTAGTGGAAAAAGGAATATATTCAAATATAAACTACACAGAAGCATTCTGTGAATCTTCTTTCTGATCTGAGCATTCAGCTAACAGAGTTAAACCATACTTTTGATTGAGCAGTTTTGAAACACTCTGTCTGTAGAAAATGCAACTGGACATTCGTAGCGCTAAGTGGGTAATAGTGGAAAAAAGAATATGTTCAAATATAAACTACACAGAAGCATTGTATGAAACGTCTTTCTGTTCTGTGCAATCAACTAACAGAGTTGAACCTTACTTTTGATTGAGCCTTTCTGAAACACTCTTTCTGTAGAAACTGCAATTGGACATTCTGAGCGCTACGAGGCCTATATTGGGGAAAATAATATCTTCAAATAAAAACTACACAGAAGCATTGTGTGAAACTTATTTCTGATATGTTCATTAAGCTAACCGAGTTAAACCATACTTTTGATTGCGCAGTTCTGAACACTCTTTCTGTAGAAAATGCAAGTGGACATTCGGAGCGCTAAGAGGGTAATAGTTTAAAAAGGAATATATTCAAATATAAACTACACAGTAGCATTCTGTGAAAATTCTTTCTGTTCTGTGCATTCAACTAATAGAGTTGAACCTTACTTTTGATTGAGCCGTTCTGAAACACTCTTTCTGTAGAAACTGCAATTGGACATGCTAAGCGCTAAGAGGCCTACATTGGGAAAAAGAATTTCTTCAAATAAAAACTACACAGATGCATTCTGTGAAACTTATTTCTGATCTGTAAATTCAGTTAACAGAGATAAAACATATTTTTGATTGAGCAGTTATGAAACACTCTTTTTGTAGAAAATGCAAGTGGAGATTCGGAGCGCTAAGAGGGTAAGAGTGGAAAAAGAATGTCTTCAAATATAAACTACACAGAATCATTCGGTGAAACTTCTTTCTGATCTGTGCATTCAGCTAACAGAGTTAAACCATACTTTTGATTGAGCAGATCTGAACACTCTTTCTGTAGAAAATGCAACTGGACATTTGGAGCGCTAAGAGCGTAGTAGTGGAAAAAGGAATATATTCATATATAAACTACACAGAAGCATTCTGTGAAACTTCTTTCTGATCTGAGCATTCAGCTAACAGAGTTAAACCATACTTTTGATTGAGCAGTTTTGAAACACTCTGTCTGTAGAAAATGCAACTGGACATTCGTAGCGCTAAGTGGGTAATAGTGGAAAAAAGAATATGTTCAAATATAAACTACACAGAAGCATTGTATGAAACTTCTTTCGGTTCTGTGCATTCAACTAACTGAGTTGAACCTTACTTTTGATTGAGCCGTTCTGAAACACTCTTTCTGTAAAAACTGCAATTGGACATTCTGAGCGCTAAGAGGCCTATATTGGGAAAAAGAATGTCTACAAATAAAAACTACACAGAAGAATTGTGTGAAACATATTCCTGTTCTGTTTGTTCAACTAAAAGAGTTGAAACTTAGTTTTGATTGAGCCGTTCTGAAACTCTCTTTCTGTAGAAAATGCAAGTGGAGATTCGGAGCGCTAAGAGGGTAATAGTGGAAAAAGGAATGTCTCCAAATATAAACTACACAGAATAATTCTGTGAAACTTCTTTCTGATCTGTGCATTCAGCTAACAGAGTTAAACCATACTTTTGATTGAGCAGATCTGAACACTCTTTCTGTAGAAAATGCAACTGGACATTTGGAGTGCTAAGAGAGTAGTAGTGGAAAAAGGAATATATTCAAATATAAACTACACAGAAGCATTCTGTGAAACTCCTTTCTGATCTGAGCATTCAGCTAACAGAGTTAAACCATACTTTTGATTGAGCAGTTTTTAAACACTCTGTCTGTAGAAAATGCAACTGGACATTCGTAGCGCTAAGTGGGTAATAGTGGAAAAAAGAATATGTTCAAATATAAACTACACAGAAGCATTGTATGAAACTTCTTTCTGTTCTGTGCATTCAACTAACAGAGTTGAACCTTACTTTTGATTGAGCCTTTCTGAAACACTCTTTCTGTAGAAATTGCGATTGGACATTCTGTGCGCTAAGAGGCCTCTATTGGGAAAAATAATATCTTCAAATAAAAACTACACAGAAGCATTGTGTGAAACTTATTTCTGATATCTTCATTAAGCTAACAGAGTTAAACCATACTTTTGATTGTGCAGTTCTGAACACTCTTTCTGTAGAAAAGGCAAGTGGACATTCGGAGCGCTAAGAGGGTAATAGTGGAAAAAGGAATATATTCAAATATAAACTACACAGTAGCATTCTGTGAAAATTCTTTCTGTTCTGTGCATTCAACTAACAGAGTTGAACCTTACTTTTGATTGAGCCGTTCTGAAACACTCTTTCTGTAGAAACTGCAATTGGACATGCTAAGCGCTAAGAGGCCTACATTGGGAAAAAGAATATCTTCAAATAAAAACTACACAGATGCATTCTGTGAAACTTATTTCTGATCTGTAAATTCAGTTAACAGAGATAAAACATATTTTTGATTGAGCAGTTATGAAACACTCTTTTTGTAGAAAATGCAAGTGGAGATTCGGAGCGCTAAGAGGGTAATAGTGGAAAAAGGAATGTCTTCAAATATAAACTACACAGAATCATTCGGTGAAACTTCTTTCTGATCTGTGCATTCAGCTAACAGAGTTAAACCATACTTTTGATTGAGCAGATCTGAACACTCTTTCTGTAGAAAATGCAACTGGACATTTGGAGCGCTAAGAGCGTAGTAGTGGAAAAAGGAATATATTCAAATATAAACTACACAGTAGCATTCTGTGAAACTTCTTTCTGATCTGAGCATTCAGCTAACAGAGTTAAACCATACTTTTGATTGAGCAGTTTTGAAACACTCTGTCTGTAGAAAATGCAACTGGACATTCGTAGCGCTAAGTGGGTAATAGTGGAAAAAAGAATATGTTCAAATATAAACTACACAGAAGCATTGTATGAAACTTCTTTCTGTTCTGTGCATTCAACTAACAGAGTTGAACCTAACTTTTGATTGAGCCTTTCTGAAACACTCTTTCTGTAGAAACTGCAATTGGACATTCTGAGCGCTACGAGGCCTATATTGGGGAAAATAATATCTTCAAATAAATACTACACAGAAGCATTGTGTGAAACTTATTTCTGATATGTTCATTAAGCTAACAGAGTTAAACCATACTTTTGATTGCGCAGTTCTGAACACTCTTTCTGTAGAAAATGCAAGTGGACATTCGGAGCGCTAAGAGGGTAATAGTGGAAAAAGGAATATATTCAAATATAAACTACACAGTAGCATTCTGTGAAAATTCTTTCTGTTCTGTGCATTCAACTAATAGAGTTGAACCTTACTTTTGATTGAGCCGTTCTGAAACACTCTTTCTGTAGAAACTGCAATTGGACATGCTAAGCGCTAAGAGGCCTACATTGGGAAAAAGAATTTCTTCAAATAAAAACTACACAGATGCATTCTGTGAAACTTATTTCTGATCTGTAAATTCAGTTAACAGAGATAAAACATATTTTTGATTGAGCAGTTATGAAACACTCTTTTTGTAGAAAATGCAAGTGGAGATTCGGAGCGCTAAGAGGGTAAGAGTGGAAAAAGGAATGTCTTCAAATATAAACTACACAGAATCATTCGGTGAAACTTCTTTCTGATCTGTGCATTCAGCTAACAGAGTTAAACCATACTTTTGATTGAGCAGATCTGAACACTCTTTCTGTAGAAAATGCAACTGGACATTTGGAGCGCTAAGAGCGTAGTAGTGGAAAAAGGAATATATTCATATATAAACTACACAGAAGCATTCTGTGAAACTTCTTTCTGATCTGAGCATTCAGCTAACAGAGTTAAACCATACTTTTGATTGAGCAGTTTTGAAACACTCTGTCTGTAGAAAATGCAACTGGACATTCGTAGCGCTAAGTGGGTAATAGTGGAAAAAAGAATATGTTCAAATATAAACTACACAGAAGCATTGTATGAAACTTCTTTCTGTTCTGTGCATTCAACTAACTGAGTTGAACCTTACTTTTGATTGAGCCGTTCTGAAACACTCTTTATGTAAAAACTGCAATTGGACATTCTGAGCGCTAAGAGGCCTATATTGGGAAAAAGAATGTCTACAAATAAAAACTACACAGAAGAATTGTGTGAAACATATTCCTGTTCTGTTTGTTCAACTAAAAGAGTTGAACCTTAGTTTTGATTGAGCCGTTCTGAAACACTCTTTCTGTAGAAAATGCAAGTGGAGATTCGGAGCGCTAAGAGGGTAATAGTGGAAAAAGGAATGTCTCCAAATATAAACTACACAGAATAATTCTGTGAAACTTCTTTCTGATCTGTGCATTCAGCTAACAGAGTTAAACCATACTTTTGATTGAGCAGATCTGAACACTCTTTCTGTAGAAAATGCAACTGGACATTTGGAGTGCTAAGAGAGTAGTAGTGGAAAAAGGAATATATTCAAATATAAACTACACAGAAGCATTCTGTGAAACTTCTTTCTGATCTGAGCATTCAGCTAACAGAGTTAAACCATACTTTTGATTGAGCAGTTTTGAAACACTCTGTCTGTAGAAAATGCAAGTGGACATTCGTAGCGCTAAGTGGGTAATAGTGGAAAAAAGAATATGTTCAAATATAAACTACACAGAAGCATTGTATGAAACTTCTTTCTGTTCTGTGCATTCAACTAACAGAGTTGAACCTTACTTTTGATTGAGCCGTTCTGAAACACTCTTTCTGTAGAAACTGCAATTGGACATTCTGAGCGCTAAGAGGCCTCTATTGGGAAAAATAATATCTTCAAATAAAAACTACACAGAAGCATTGTGTGAAACTTATTTCTGATATGTTCATTAAGCTAACAGAGTTAAACCATACTTTTGATTGCGCCGTTCTGAACACTCTTTCTGTAGAAAATGCAAGTGGACATTCTGAGCGCTAAGAGGGTAATAGTGGAAAAAGGAATATATTCAAATATAAACTACACAGTATCATTCTGTGAAAATTCTTTCTGTTCTGTGCATTCAACTAACAGAGTTGAACCTTACTTTTGATTGAGCCGTTCTGAAACACTCTTTCTGCAGAAACTGCAATTGGACATGCTAAGCGCTAAGAGGCCTACATTGGGAAAAAGAATATCTTCAAATAAAAACTACACAGATGCATTCTGTGAAACTTATTTCTGATCTGTAAATTCAGTTAACAGAGATAAAACATATTTTTGATTGAGCAGTTATGAAACACTCTTTTTGTAGAAAATGCAAGTGGAGATTCGGAGCGCTAAGAGGGTAATAGTGGAAAAAGGAATGTCTTCAAATATAAACTACACAGAATCATTCGGTGAAACTTCTTTCTGATCTGTGCATTCAGCTAACAGAGTTAAACCATACTTTTGATTGAGCAGATGTGAACACTCTTTCTGTAGAAAATGCAACTGGACATTTGGAGCGCTAAGAGCGTAGTAGTGGAAAAAGTAATATATTCAAATATAAACTACACAGAAGCATTCTGTGAAACTTCTTTCTGATCTGAGCATTCAGCTAACAGAGTTAAACCATACTTTTGATTGAGCAGTTTTGAAACAATCTGTCTGTAGAAAATGCAACTAAACATTCGTAGCGCTAAGTGGGTAATAGTGGACAAAAGAATATGTTCAAATATAAACTACACAGAAGCATTGTATGAAACTTCTTTCTGTTCTGTGCATTCAACTAACAGAGTTGAACCTTACTTTTGATTGAGCCGTTCTGAAACACTCTTTCTGTAGAAACTGCAATTGGACATTCTGAGCGCTAAGAGGCCTATATTGGGAAAAAGAATGTCTACAAATAAAAACTACACAGAAGAATTGTGTGAAACTTCTTTCTGTTCTGTTTGTTCAACTAAAATTGTTGAACATCAGTTTTGATTGAGCCGTTCTGAAACACTCTTTCTGTAGAAAATGCAAGTGGAGATTCGGAGCGCTAAGAGTGTAATAGTGGAAAAAGGAATGTCTCCAAATATAAACTACACAGAATCATTCTGTGAAACTTCTTTCTGATCTGTGCATTCAGCTAACAGAGTTAAACCATACTTTTGATTGAGCAGATCTGAACACTCTTTCTGTAGAAAATGCAACTGGACATTTGGAGCGCTAAGAGAGTAGTAGTGGAAAAAGGGATATATTCAAATATAAACTACACAGAAGCATTCTGTGAAACTTCTTTCTGATCTGAGCATTCAGCTAACAGAATTAAACCATACTTTTGATTGAGCAGTTTTGAAACACTCTGTCTGTAGAAAATGCAACTGGACATTCGTAGCGCTAAGTGGGTAATAGTGGAAAAAAGAATATGTTCAAATATAAACTACACAGAAGCATTGTATGAAACTTCTTTCTGTTCTGTGCATTCAACTAACAGAGTTGAACCTAACTTTTGATTGAGCCTTTCTGAAACACTCTTTCTGTAGAAACTGCAATTGGACATTCTGAGCGCTACGAGGCCTATATTGGGGAAAATAATATCTTCAAATAAATACTACACAGAAGCATTGTGTGAAACTTATTTCTGATATGTTCATTAAGCTAACAGAGTTAAACCATACTTTTGATTGCGCAGTTCTGAACACTCTTTCTGTAGAAAATGCAAGTGGACATTCGGAGCGCTAAGAGGGTAATAGTGGAAAAAGGAATATATTCAAATATAAACTACACAGTAGCATTCTGTGAAAATTCTTTCTGTTCTGTGCATTCAACTAATAGAGTTGAACCTTACTTTTGATTGAGCCGTTCTGAAACACTCTTTCTGTAGAAACTGCAATTGGACATGCTAAGCGCTAAGAGGCCTACATTGGGAAAAAGAATTTCTTCAAATAAAAACTACACAGATGCATTCTGTGAAACTTATTTCTGATCTGTAAATTCAGTTAACAGAGATAAAACATATTTTTGATTGAGCAGTTATGAAACACTCTTTTTGTAGAAAATGCAAGTGGAGATTCGGAGCGCTAAGAGGGTAAGAGTGGAAAAAGGAATGTCTTCAAATATAAACTACACAGAATCATTCGGTGAAACTTCTTTCTGATCTGTGCATTCAGCTAACAGAGTTAAACCATACTTTTGATTGAGCAGATCTGAACACTCTTTCTGTAGAAAATGCAACTGGACATTTGGAGCGCTAAGAGCGTAGTAGTGGAAAAAGGAATATATTCATATATAAACTACACAGAAGCATTCTGTGAAACTTCTTTCTGATCTGAGCATTCAGCTAACAGAGTTAAACCATACTTTTGATTGAGCAGTTTTGAAACACTCTGTCTGTAGAAAATGCAACTGGACATTCGTAGCGCTAAGTGGGTAATAGTGGAAAAAAGAATATGTTCAAATATAAACTACACAGAAGCATTGTATGAAACTTCTTTCTGTTCTGTGCATTCAACTAACTGAGTTGAACCTTACTTTTGATTGAGCCGTTCTGAAACACTCTTTATGTAAAAACTGCAATTGGACATTCTGAGCGCTAAGAGGCCTATATTGGGAAAAAGAATGTCTACAAATAAAAACTACACAGAAGAATTGTGTGAAACATATTCCTGTTCTGTTTGTTCAACTAAAAGAGTTGAACCTTAGTTTTGATTGAGCCGTTCTGAAACACTCTTTCTGTAGAAAATGCAAGTGGAGATTCGGAGCGCTAAGAGGGTAATAGTGGAAAAAGGAATGTCTCCAAATATAAACTACACAGAATAATTCTGTGAAACTTCTTTCTGATCTGTGCATTCAGCTAACAGAGTTAAACCATACTTTTGATTGAGCAGATCTGAACACTCTTTCTGTAGAAAATGCAACTGGACATTTGGAGTGCTAAGAGAGTAGTAGTGGAAAAAGGAATATATTCAAATATAAACTACACAGAAGCATTCTGTGAAACTTCTTTCTGATCTGAGCATTCAGCTAACAGAGTTAAACCATACTTTTGATTGAGCAGTTTTGAAACACTCTGTCTGTAGAAAATGCAACTGGACATTCGTAGCGCTAAGTGGGTAATAGTGGAAAAAAGAATATGTTCAAATATAAACTACACAGAAGCATTGTATGAAACTTCTTTCTGTTCTGTGCATTCAACTAACAGAGTTGAACCTTACTTTTGATTGAGCCGTTCTGAAACACTCTTTCTGTAGAAACTGCAATTGGACATTCTGAGCGCTAAGAGGCCTCTATTGGGAAAAATAATATCTTCAAATAAAAACTACACAGAAGCATTGTGTGAAACTTATTTCTGATATGTTCATTAAGCTAACAGAGTTAAACCATACTTTTGATTGCGCCGTTCTGAACACTCTTTCTGTAGAAAATGCAAGTGGACATTCTGAGCGCTAAGAGGGTAATAGTGGAAAAAGGAATATATTCAAATATAAACTACACAGTATCATTCTGTGAAAATTCTTTCTGTTCTGTGCATTCAACTAACAGAGTTGAACCTTACTTTTGATTGAGCCGTTCTGAAACACTCTTTCTGCAGAAACTGCAATTGGACATGCTAAGCGCTAAGAGGCCTACATTGGGAAAAAGAATATCTTCAAATAAAAACTACACAGATGCATTCTGTGAAACTTATTTCTGATCTGTAAATTCAGTTAACAGAGATAAAACATATTTTTGATTGAGCAGTTATGAAACACTCTTTTTGTAGAAAATGCAAGTGGAGATTCGGAGCGCTAAGAGGGTAATAGTGGAAAAAGGAATGTCTTCAAATATAAACTACACAGAATCATTCGGTGAAACTTCTTTCTGATCTGTGCATTCAGCTAACAGAGTTAAACCATACTTTTGATTGAGCAGATGTGAACACTCTTTCTGTAGAAAATGCAACTGGACATTTGGAGCGCTAAGAGCGTAGTAGTGGAAAAAGTAATATATTCAAATAGAAACTACACAGAAGCATTCTGTGAAACTTCTTTCTGATCTGAGCATTCAGCTAACAGAGTTAAACCATACTTTTGATTGAGCAGTTTTGAAACAATCTGTCTGTAGAAAATGCAACTAAACATTCGTAGCGCTAAGTGGGTAATAGTGGACAAAAGAATATGTTCAAATATAAACTACACAGAAGCATTGTATGAAACTTCTTTCTGTTCTGTGCATTCAACTAACAGAGTTGAACCTTACTTTTGATTGAGCCGTTCTGAAACACTCTTTCTGTAGAAACTGCAATTGGACATTCTGAGCGCTAAGAGGCCTATATTGGGAAAAAGAATGTCTACAAATAAAAACTACACAGAAGAATTGTGTGAAACTTCTTTCTGTTCTGTTTGTTCAACTAAAATTGTTGAACATCAGTTTTGATTGAGCCGTTCTGAAACACTCTTTCTGTAGAAAATGCAAGTGGAGATTCGGAGCGCTAAGAGTGTAATAGTGGAAAAAGGAATGTCTCCAAATATAAACTACACAGAATCATTCTGTGAAACTTCTTTCTGATCTGTGCATTCAGCTAACAGAGTTAAACCATACTTTTGATTGAGCAGATCTGAACACTCTTTCTGTAGAAAATGCAACTGGACATTTGGAGCGCTAAGAGAGTAGTAGTGGAAAAAGGGATATATTCAAATATAAACTACACAGAAGCATTCTGTGAAACTTCTTTCTGATCTGAGCATTCAGCTAACAGAATTAAACCATACTTTTGATTGAGCAGTTTTGAAACACTCTGTCTGTAGAAAATGCAACTGGACATTCGTAGCGCTAAGTGGGTAATAGTGGAAAAAAGAATATGTTCAAATATAAACTACACAGAAGCATTGTATGAAACTTCTTTCTGTCCTGTGCATTCAACTAACAGAGTTGAACCTTACTTTTGATTGAGCCTTTCTGAAACACTCTTTCTGTAGAAACTGCAATTGGACATTCTGAGCGCTAAGAGGCCTCTATTGGGGAAAATAATATCTTCAAATAAAAACTACACAGAAGCATTGTGTTAAACTTATTTCTGATATGTTCATTAAGCTAACAGAGTTAAACCATACTTTTGATTGCGCAGTTCTGAACACTCTTTCTTTAGAAAATGCAAGTGGACATTCGGAGCGCTAAGTGGGTAATAGTGGAAAAAGGAATATATTCAAATATAAACTACACAGTAGCATTCTGTGAAAATTCTTTCTGTTCTGTGCATTCAACTAACAGAGTTGAACCTTACTTTTGATTGAGCCGTTCTGAAACACTCTTTCTGTAGAAACTGCAATTGGACATGCTAAGCGCTAAGAGGACTACATTGGGAAAAAGAATATCTTCAAATAAAAACTACACAGATGCATTCTGTGAAACTTATTTCTGATCTGTAAATTCAGTTAACAGAGATAAAACATATTTTTGATTGAGCAGTTATGAAACACTCTTTTTGTAGAAAATGCAAGTGGAGATTCGCAGCGCTAAGAGGGTAATAGTGGAAAAAGGAATGTCTTCAAATATAAACTACACAGAATCATTCGGTGAAACTTCTTTCTGATCTGTGCATTCAGCTAACAGAGTTAAACCATACTTTTGATTGAGCAGATGTGAACACTCTTTCTGTAGAAAATGCAACTGGACATTTGGAGCGCTAAGAGCGTAGTAGTGGAAAAAGGAATATATTCAAATAGAAACTACACAGAAGCATTCTGTGAAACTTCTTTCTGATCTGAGCATTCAGCTAACAGAGTTAAACCATACTTTTGATTGAGCAGTTTTGAAACACTCTGTCTGTAGAAAATGCAACTGGACATTCGTAGCGCTAAGTGGGTAATAGTGGAAAAAAGAATATGTTCAAATATAAACTACACAGAAGCATTGTATGAAACTTCTTTCTGTTCTGTGCATTCAACTAACAGAGTTGAACCTTACTTATGATTGAGCCGTTCTGAAACACTCTTTCTGTAGAAACTGCAATTGGACATTCTGAGCGCTAAGAGGCCTATATTGGGAAAAAAATGTCTACAAATAAAAACTACAAAGAAGAATTGTGTGAAACTTCTTTCTGTTCTGTTTGTTCAACTAAAAGAGTTGAACCTTAGTTTTGATTGAGCCGTTCTGAAACACTCTTTCTGTAGAAAATGCAAGTGGAGATTCGGAGCGCTAAGAGGGTAATAGTGGAAAAAGGAATGTCTCCAAATATAAACTACACAGAATAATTCTGTGAAACTTCTTTCTGATCTGTGCATTCAGCTAACAGAGTTAAACCATACTTTTGATTGAGCAGATCTGAACACTCTTTCTGTAGAAAATGCAACTGGACATTTGGAGCGCTAAGAGAGTAGTATTGGAAAAAGGAATATATTCAAATATAAACTACAAAGAAGCATTCTGTGAAACTTCTTTCTGATCTGAGCATTCAGCTAACAGAGTTAAACCATACTTTTGATTGAGCAGTTTTGAAACACTCTGTCTGTAGAAAATGCAACTGGACATTCGTAGCGCTAAGTGGGTAATAGTGGAAAAAAGAATATGTTCAAATATAAACTACACAGAAGCATTGTATGAAACTTCTTTCTGTTCTGTGCATTCAACTAACAGAGTTGAACCTTACATTTGGTTGAGCCTTTCTGAAACTCTCTTTCTGTAGAAACTGCAATTGGACATTCTGAGCGCTAAGAGGCCTCTATTGGGAAAAATAATATCTTCAAATAAAAACTACACAGAAGCATTGTGTGAAACTTATTTCTGATATGTTCATTAAGCTAACAGAGTTAAACCATACTTTTGATTGCGCAGTTCTGAACACTCTTTCTGTAGAAAATGCAAGTGGACATTCTGAGCGCTAAGAGGGTAATAGTGGAAAAAGGAATATATACAAATATAAACTACACAGTAGCATTCTGTGAAAATTCTTTCTGTTCTGTGCATTCAACTAACAGAGTTGAACCTTACTTTTGATTGAGCCGTTCTGAAACACTCTTTCTGCAGAAACTGCAATTGGACATGCTAAGCGCTAAGAGGCCTACATTGGGAAAAAGAATATCTTCAAATAAAAACTACACAGATGCATTCTGTGAAACTTATTTCTGATCTGTAAATTCAGTTAACAGAGATAAAACATATTTTTGATTGAGCAGTTATGAAACACCCTTTTTGTAGAAAATGCAAGTGGAGATTCGCAGCGCTAAGAGGGTAATAGTGGAAAAAGGAATGTCTTCAAATATAAACTACACAGAATCATTCGGTGAAACTTCTTTCTGATCTGTGCATTCAGCTAACAGAGTTAAACCATACTTTTGATTGAGCAGATGTGAACACTCTTTCTGTAGAAAATGCAACTGGACATTTGGAGCGCAAAGAGCGTAGTAGTGGAAAAAGGAATATATTCAAATAGAAACTACACAGAAGCATTCTGTGAAACTTCTTTCTGATCTGAGCATTCAGCTAACAGAGTTAAACCATACTTTTGATTGAGCAGTTTTGAAACACTCTGTCTGTAGAAAATGCAACTGGACATTCGTAGCGCTAAGTGGGTAATAGTGGACAAAAGAATATGTTCAAATATAAACTACACAGAAGCATTGTATGAAACTTCTTTCTGTTCTGTGCATTCAACTAACAGAGTTGAACCTTACTTTTGATTGAGCCGTTCTGAAACACTCTTTCTGTAGAAACTGCAATTGGACATTCTGAGCGCTAAGAGGCCTATATTGGGAAAAAGAATGTCTACAAATAAAAACTACACAGAAGAATTGTGTGAAACTTCTTTCTGTTCTGTTTGTTCAACTAAAAGAGTTGAACCTTAGTTTTGATTGAGCCGTTCTGAAACACTCTTTCTGTAGAAAATGCAAGTGGAGATTCGGAGCGCTAAGAGTGTAATAGTGGAAAAAGGAATGTCTCCAAATATAAACTACACAGAATCATTCTGTGAAACTTATTTCTGATCTGTGCATTCAGCTAACAGAGTTAAACCATACTTTTGATTGAGCAGATCTGAACACTCTTTCTGTAGAAAATGCAACTGGACATTTGGAGCGCTAAGAGAGTAGTAGTGGAAAAAGGAATATATTCAAATATAAACTACACAGAAGCATTCTGTGAAACTTCTTTCTGATCTGAGCATTCAGCTAACAGAGTTAAACCATACTTTTGATTGAGCAGTTTTGAAACACTCTGTCTGTAGAAAATGCAACTGGACATTCGTAGCGCTAAGTGGGTAATAGTGGAAAAAAGAATATGTTCAAATATAAACTACACAGAAGCATTGTATGAAACTTCTTTCTGTTCTGTGCATTCAACTAACAGAGTTGAACCTTACATTTGATTGAGCCTTTCTGAAACACTCTTTCTGTAGAAACTGCAATTGGACATTCTGAGCGCTAAGAGGCCTCTATTGGGAAAAATAATATCTTCAAATAAAAACTACACAGAAGCATTGTGTGAAACTTATTTCTGATATATTCATTAAGCTAACAGAGTTAAACCATACTTTTGATTGCGCAGTTCTGAACACTCTTTCTTTAGAAAATTCAAGTGTACATTCGGAGCGATAAGAGGGTAATAGTGGAAAAAGGAATATATTCAAATATAAACTACACAGTAGCATTCTGTGAAAATTCTTTCTGTTCTGAGCATTCAACTAACAGAGTTGAACCTTACTTTTGATTGAGCCGTTCTGAAACACTCTTTCTGCAGAAACTGCAATTGGACATGCTAAGCGCTAAGAGGCCTACATTGGGAAAAAGAATATCTTCAAATAAAAACTACACAGATGCATTCTGTGAAACTTATTTCTGATCTGTAAATTCAGTTAACAGAGATAAAACATATTTTTGATTGAGCAGTTATGAAACACTCTTTTTGTAGAAAATGCAAGTGGAGATTCGGAGCGCTAAGAGGGTAATAGTGGAAAAAGGAATGTCTTCAAATATAAACTACACAGAATCATTCGGTGAAACTTCTTTCTGATCTGTGCATTCAGCTAACAGAGTTAAACCATACTTTTGATTGAGCAGATGTGAACACTCTTTCTGTAGAAAATGCAACTGGACATTTGGAGCGCTAAGAGCGTAGTAGTGGAAAAAGGAATATATTCAAATATAAACTACACAGAAGCATTCTGTGAAACTTCTTTCTGATCTGAGCATTCAGCTAACAGAGTTAAACCATACTTTTGATTGAGCAGTTTTGAAACAATCTGTCTGTAGAAAATGCAACTGGACATTCGTAGCGCTAAGTGGGTAATAGTGGACAAAAGAATATGTTCAAATATAAACTACACAGAAGCATTGTATGAAACTTCTTTCTGTTCTGTGCATTCAACTAACAGAGTTGAACCTTACTTTTGATTGAGCCGTTCTGAAACACTCTTTCTGTAGAAACTGCAATTGGACATTCTGAGCGCTAAGAGGCCTATATTGGGAAAAAGAATGTCTACAAATAAAAACTACACAGAAGAATTGTGTGAAACTTCTTTCTGTTCTGTTTGTTCAACTAAAAGAGTTGAACCTTAGTTTTGATTGAGCCGTTCTGAAACACTCTTTCTGTAGAAAATGCAAGTGGAGATTCGGAGCGCTAAGAGTGTAAGAGTGGAAAAAGGAATGTCTCCAAATATAAACTACACAGAATCATTCTGTGAAACTTCTTTCTGATCTGTGCATTCAGCTAACAGAGTTAAACCATACTTTGATTGAGCAGATCTGAACACTCTTTCTGTAGAAAATGCAACTGGACATTTGGAGCGCTTAGAGAGTAGTAGTGGAAAAAGGAATATATTCAAATATAAACTACACAGAAGCATTCTGTGAAACTTCTTTCTGATCTGAGCATTCAGCTAACAGAGTTAAACCATACATTTGATTGAGCAGTTTTGAAACACTCTGTCTGTAGAAAATGCAACTGGACATTCGTAGCGCTAAGTGGGTAATAGTGGAAAAAAGAATATGTTCAAATATAAACTACACAGAAGCATTGTATGAAACTTCTTTCTGTTCTGTGCATTCAACTAACAGAGTTGAACCTTACTTTTGATTGAGCCTTTCTGAAACACTCTTTCTGTAGAAACTGCAATTGGACATTCTGAGCGCTAAGAGGCCTCTATTGGGAAAAATAATATCTTCAAATAAAAACTACACAGAAGCATTGTGTGAAACTTATTTCTGATATGTTCATTAAGCTAACAGAGTTAAACCATACTTTTGATTGCGCAGTTCTGAACACTCTTTCTTTAGAAAATGCAAGTGGACATTCGGAGCGCTAAGAGGGTAATAGTGGAAAAAGGAATATATTCAAATATAAACTACACAGTAGCATTCTGTGAAAATTCTTTCTGTTCTGTGCATTCAACTAACAGAGTTGAACCTTACTTTTGATTGAGCCGTTCTGAAACACTCTTTCTGTAGAAACTGCAATTGGACATGCTAAGCGCTAAGAGGCCTACATTGGGAAAAAGAATATCTTCAAATAAAAACTACACAGATGCATTCTGTGAAACTTATTTCTGATCTGTAAATTCAGTTAACAGAGATAAAACATATTTTTGATTGAGCAGTTATGAAACACTCTTTTTGTAGAAAATGCAAGTGGAGATTCGCAGCGCTAAGAGGGTAATAGTGGAAAAAGGAATGTCTTCAAATATAAACTACACAGAATCATTCGGTGAAACTTCTTTCTGATCTGTGCATTCAGCTAACAGAGTTAAACCATACTTTTGATTGAGCAGATGTGAACACTCTTTCTGTAGAAAATGCAACTGGACATTTGGAGCGCTAAGAGCGTAGTAGTGGAAAAAGGAATATATTCAAATAGAAACTACACAGAAGCATTCTGTGAAACTTCTTTCTGATCTGAGCATTCAGCTAACAGAGTTAAACCATACTTTTGATTGAGCAGTTTTGAAACACTCTGTCTGTAGAAAATGCAACTGGACATTCGTAGCGCTAAGTGGGTAATAGTGGACAAAAGAATATGTTCAAATATAAACTACACAGAAGCATTGTATGAAACTTCTTTCTGTTCTGTGCATTCAACTAACAGAGTTGAACCTTACTTTTGATTGAGCCGTTCTGAAACACTCTTTCTGTAGAAACTGCAATTGGACATTCTGAGCGCTAAGAGGCCTATATTGGGAAAAAGAATGTTTACAAATAAAAACTACACAGAAGAATTGTGTGAAACTTCTTTCTGTTCTGTTTGTTCAACTAAAAGAGTTGAACCTTAGTTTTGATTGAGCCGTTCTGAAACACTCTTTCTGTAGAAAATGCAAGTGGAGATTCGGAGCGCTAAGAGTGTAATAGTGGAAAAAGGAATGTCTCCAAATATAAACTACACAGAATCATTCTGTGAAACTTCTTTCTGATCTGTGCATTCAGCTAACAGAGTTAAACCATATTTTTGATTGAGCAGATCTGAACACTCTTTCTGTAGAAAATGTAACTGGACATTTGGAGCGCTAGGAGAGTAGTAGTGGAAAAAGGAATATATTCAAATATAAACTACACAGAAGCATTCTGTGAAACTTCTTTCTGATCTGAGCATTCAGCTAACAGAGTTAAACCATACTTTTGATTGAGCAGTTTTGAAACACTCTGTCTGTAGAAAATGCAACTGGACATTCGTAGCGCTAAGTGGGTAATAGTGGAAAAAAGAATATGTTCAAATATAAACTACACAGAAGCATTGTATGAAACGTCTTTCTGTTCTGTGCATTCAACTAACAGAGTTGAACCTTACTTTTGATTGAGCCTTTCTGAAACACTCTTTCTGTAGAAACTGCAATTGAACATTCTGAGCGCTAAGAGGCCTCTATTGGGAAAAATAATATCTTCAAATAAAAACTACACAGAAGCATTGTGTGAAACTTATTTCTGATATGTTCATTAAGCTAACAGAGTTAAACCATACTTTTGATTGTGCAGTTCTGAACACTCTTTCTTTAGAAAATGCAACTGTATATTCGGAGTGCTAAGAGGGTAATAGTGGAAAAAGGAATATATTCAAATATAAACTACACAGTAGCATTCTGTGAAAATTCTTTCTGTTCTGTGCATTCAACTAACAGATTTGAACCTTACTTTTGATTGAGCCGTTCTGAAACACTCTTTCTGCAGAAACTGCAATTGGACATGCTAAGCGCTAAGAGGCCTACATTGGGAAAAAGAATATCTTCAAATAAAAACTACACAGATGCATTCTGTGAAACTTATTTCTGATCTGTAAATTCAGTTAACAGAGATAAAACATATTTTTGATTGAGCAGTTATGAAACACTCTTTTTGTAGAAAATGCAAGTGGAGATTCGGAGCGCTAAGGGGGTAATAGTGGAAAAAGGAATGTCTTCAAATATAAACTACACAGAATCATTCGGTGAAACTTCTTCCTGATCTGTGCATTCAGCTAACAGAGTTAAACCATACTTTTGATTGAGCAGATCTGAACACTCTTTCTGTGGAAAATGCAACTGGACATTTGGAGCGCTAAAAGCGTATTAGTGGAAAAAGGAATATATTCAAATATAAACTACACAGAAGCATTCTGTGAAACTTCTTTCTGATCTGAGCATTCAGCTAACAGAGTTAAACCATACTTTTGATTGAGCAGTTTTGAAACACTCTGTCTGTAGAAAATGCAACTGGACATTCGTAGCGCTAAGTGGGTAATAGTGGAAAAAAGAATATGTTCAAATATAAACTACACAGAAGCATTGTATGAAACTTCTTTCTGTTCTGTGCATTCAACTAACAGAGTTGAACCTTACTTTTGATTGAGCCGTTCTGAAACACACTTTCTGTAGAAACTGCAATTGGACATTCTGAGCGCTAAGAGGCCTATATTGGGAAAAAGAATGTCTACAAATAAAAACTACACAGAAGAATTGTGTGAAACTTCTTTCTGTTCTGTTTGTTCAACTAAAAGAGTTGAACCTTAGTTTTGATTGAGCCGTTCTGAAACACTCTTTCTGTAGAAAATGCAAGTGGAGATTCGGAGCGCTAAGTGTGTAATAGTGGAAAAAGGAATGTCTCCAAATATAAACTACACAGAATCATTCTGTGAAACTTCTTTCTGATCTGTGCATTCAGCTAACAGAGTTAAACCATACTTTTGATTGAGCAGATCTGAACACTCTTTCTGTAGAAAATGCAACTGGACATTTGGAGCGCTAAGAGAGTACTAGTGGAAAAAGGAATATATTCAAATATAAACTACACAGAAGCATTCTGTGAAACTTCTTTCTGATCTGAGCATTCAGCTAACAGAGTTAAACCATACTTTTGATTGAGCAGTTTTGAAACACTCTGTCTGTAGAAAATGCAACTGGACATTCGTAGCGCTAAGTGGGTAATAGTGGAAAAAAGAATATGTTCAAATATAAACTACACAGAAGCATTGTATGAAACTTCTTTCTGTTCTGTGCATTCAACTAACAGAGTTGAACCTTACTTTTGATTGAGCCTTTCTGAAACACTCTTTCTGTAGAAACTGCAATTGGACATTCTGAGCGCTAAGAGGCCTCTATTGGGAAAAATAATATCTTCAAATAAAAATTACACAGAAGCATTGTGTGAAACTTATTTCTGATATGTTCATTAAGCTAACAGAGTTAAACCATACTTTTGATTGCGCAGTTCTGAACACTCTTTCTTTAGAAAATGCAAGTGGACATTCGGAGCGCTAAGAGGGTAATAGTGGAAAAAGGAATATATTCAAATATAAACTACACAGTAGCATTCTGTGAAAATTCTTTCTGTTCTGTGCATTCAACTAACAGAGTTGAACCTTACCTTCGATTGAGCCGTTCTGAAACACTCTTTCTGTAGAAACTGCAATTGGACATGCTAAGCGCTAAGAGGCCTACATTGGGAAAAAGAATATCTTCAAATAAAAACTACACAGATGCATTCTGTGAAACTTATTTCTGATCTGTAAATTCAGTTAACAGAGATAAAACATATTTTTGATTGAGCAGTTATGAAACACTCTTTTTGTAGAAAATGCAAGTGGAGATTCGCAGCGCCAAGAGGGTAATAGTGGAAAAAGGAATGTCTTCAAATATAAACTACACAGAATCATTCGGTGAAACATCTTTCTGATCTGTGCATTCAGCTAACAGAGTTAAAGCATACTTTTGATTGAGCAGATGTGAACACTCTTTCTGTAGAAAATGCAACTGGACATTTGGAGCGCTAAGAGCGTAGTAGTGGAAAAAGGAATATATTCAAATAGAAACTACACAGAAGCATTCTGTGAAACTTCTTTCTGATCTGAGCATTCAGCTAACAGAGTTAAACCATACTTTTGATTGAGCAGTTTTGAAACACTCTGTCTGTAGAAAATGCAACTGGACATTCGTAGCGCTAAGTGGGTAATAGTGGACAAAAGAATATGTTCAAATATAAACTACACAGCAGCATTGTATGAAACTTCTTTCTGTTCTGTGCATTCAACTAACAGAGTTGAACCTTACTTTTGATTGAGCCGTTCTGAAACACTCTTTCTGTAGAAACTGCAATTGGACATTCTGAGCGCTAAGAGGCCTATATTGGGAAAAAGAATGTCTACAAATAAAAACTACACAGAAGAATTGTGTGAAACATCTTTCTGTTCTGTTTGTTCAACTAAAAGAGTTGAACCTTAGTTTTGATTGAGCCGTTCTGAAACACTCTTTCTGTAGAAAATGCAAGTGGAGATTCAGAGCGCTAAGAGTGTAATAGTGGAAAAAGGAATATCTCCAAATATAAACTACACAGAATCATTCTGTGAAACTTCTTTCTGATCTGTGCATTCAGCTAACAGAGTTAAACCATACTTTTGATTGAGCAGATCTGAACACTCTTTCTGTAGAAAATGCAACTGGACATTTGGAGCGCTAAGAGAGTAGTAGTGGAAAAAGGAATATATTCAAATATAAACTACACAGAAGCATTCTGTGAAACTTCTTTCTGATCTGAGCATTCAGCTAACAGAGTTAAACCATACTTTTGATTGAGCAGTTTTGAAACACTCTGTCTGTAGAAAATGCAACTGGACATTCGTAGCGCTAAGTGGGTAATAGTGGAAAAAAGAATATGTTCAAATATAAACTACACAGAAGCATTGTATGAAACTTCTTTCTGTTCTGTGCATTCAACTAACAGAGTTGAACCTTACTTTTGATTGAGCCTTTCTGAAACACTCTTTCTGTAGAAACTGCAATTGGACATTCTGAGCGCTAAGAGGCCTCTATTGGGAAAAATAATATCTTCAAATAAAAACTACACAGAAGCATTGTGTGAAACTTATTTCTGATATGTTCATTAAGCTAACAGAGTTAAACCATACTTTTGATTGCGCAGTTCTGAACACTCTTTCTTTAGAAAATGCAAGTGGACATTCGGAGCGCTAAGAGGGTAATAGTGGAAAAAGGAATATATTCAAATATAAACTACACAGTAGCATTCTGTGAAAATTCTTTCTGTTCTGTGCATTCAACTAACAGAGTTGAACCTTACTTTTGATTGAGCCGTTCTGAAACACCCTTTCTGTAGAAACTGCAATTGGACATGCTAAGCGCTAAGAGGCCTACATTGGGAAAAAGAATATCTTCAAAAAAAACTACACAGATGCATTCTGTGAAACTTATTTCTGATCTGTAAATTCAGTTAACAGAGATAAAACATATTTTTGATTGAGCAGTTATGAAACACTCTTTTTGTAGAAAATGCAAGTGGAGATTCGCAGCGCTAAGAGGGTAATAGTGGAAAAAGGAATGTCTTCAAATATAAACTACACAGAATCATTCGGTGAAACTTCTTTCTGATCTGTGCATTCAGATAACAGAGTTAAACCATACTTTTGATTGAGCAGATGTGAACACTCTTTCTGTAGAAAATGCAACTGGACATTTGGAGCGCTAAGAGCGTAGTAGTGGAAAAAGGAATATATTCAAATAGAAACTACACAGAAGCATTCTGTGAAACTTCTTTCTGATCTGAGCATTCAGCTAACAGTGTTAAACCATACTTTTGATTGAGCAGTTTTGAAACACTCTGTCTGTAGAAAATGCAACTGGACATTCGTAGCGCTAAGTGGGTAATAGTGGACAAAAGAATATGTTCAAATATAAACTACACAGAAGCATTGTATGAAACTTCTTTCTGTTCTGTGCATTCAACTAACAGAGTTGAACCTTACTTTTGATTGAGCCGTTCTGAAACACTCTTTCTGTAGAAACTGCAATTGGACATTCTGAGCGCTAAGAGGCCTATATTGGGAAAAAGAATGTCTACAAATAAAAACTACACAGAAGAATTGTGTGAAACTTCTTTCTGTTCTGTTTGTTCAACTAAAAGAGTTGAACCTTAGTTTTGATTGAGCCGTTCTGAAACACTCTTTCTGTAGAAAATGCAAGTGGAGATTCGGAGCGCTAAGAGTGTAATAGTGGAAAAAGGAATGTCTCCAAATATAAACTACACAGAATCATTCTGTGAAACTTCTTTCTGATCTGTGCATTCAGCTAACAGAGTTAAACCATACTTTTGATTGAGCAGATCTGAACACTCTTTCTGTAGAAAATGTAACTGGACATTTGGAGCGCTAAGAGAGTAGTAGTGGAAAAAGGAATATATTCAAATATAAACTACACAGAAGCATTCTGTGAAACTTCTTTCTGATCTGAGCATTCAGCTAACAGAGTTAAACCATACTTTTGATTGAGCAGATCTGAACACTCTTTCTGTAGAAAATGTAACTGGACATTTGGAGCGCTAAGAGAGTAGTAGTGGAAAAAGGAATATATTCAAATATAAACTACACAGAAGCATTCTGTGAAACTTCTTTCTGATCTGAGCATTCAGCTAACAGAGTTAAACCATACTTTTGATTGAGCAGTTTTGAAACACTCTGTCTGTAGAAAATGCAACTGGACATTCGTCGCGCTAAGTGGGTAATAGTGGAAAAAAGAATATGTTCAAATATAAACTACACAGAAGCATTGTATGAAACGTCTTTCTGTTCTGTGCATTCAACTAACAGAGTTGAACCTTACTTTTGATTGAGCCTTTCTGAAACACTCTTTCTGTAGAAACTGCATTTGAACATTCTGAGCGCTAAGAGGCCTCTATTGGGAAAAATAATATCTTCAAAAAAAACTACACAGAAGCATTGTGTGAAACTTATTTCTGATATGTTCATTAAGCTAACAGAGTTAAACCATACTTTTGATTGCGCAGTTCTGAACACTCTTTCTTTAGAAAATGCAAGTGTATATTCGGAGAGCTAAGAGGGTAATAGTGGAAAAAGGAATATATTCAAATGTAAACTACACAGTAGCATTCTGTGAAAATTCTTTCTGTTCTGTGCATTCAACTAACAGATTTGAAACTTACTTTTGATTGAGCCGTTCTGAAACACTCTTTCTGCAGAAACTGCAATTGGACATGCTAAGCGCTAAGAGGCCTACATTGGGAAAAAGAATATCTTCAAATAAAAACTACACAGATGCATTCTGTGAAACTTATTTCTGATCTGTAAATTCAGTTAACAGAGATAAAACATATTTTTGATTGAGCAGTTATGAAACACTCTTTTTGTAGAAAATGCAAGTGGAGATTCGCAGCGCTAAGAGGGTAATAGTGGAAAAAGGAATGTCTTCAAATATAAACTACACAGAATCATTCGGTGAAACTTCTTTCTGATCTGTGCATTCAGCTAACAGAGTTAAAGCATACTTTTGATTGAGCAGATGTGAACACTCTTTCTGTAGAAAATGCAACTGGACATTTGGAGCGCTAAGAGCGTAGTAGTGGAAAAAGGAATATATTCAAATAGAAACTACACAGAAGCATTCTGTGAAACTTCTTTCTGATCTGAGCATTCAGCTAACAGAGTTAAACCATACTTTTGACTGAGCAGTTTTGAAACACTCTGTCTGTAGAAAATGCAACTGGACATTCGTAGCGCTAAGTGGGTAATAGTGGACAAAAGAATATGTTCAAATATAAACTACACAGAAGCATTGTATGAAACTTCTTTCTGTTCTGTGCATTCAACTAACAGAGTTGAACCTTACTTTTGATTGAGCCGTTCTGAAACACTCTTTCTGTAGAAACTGCAATTGGACATTCTGAGCGCTAAGAGGCCTATATTGGGAAAAAGAATGTCTACAAATAAAAACTACACAGAAGAATTGTGTGAAACTTCTTTCTGTTCTGTTTGTTCAACTAAAAGAGTTGAACCTTAGTTTTGATTGAGCCGTTCTGAAACACTCTTTCTGTAGAAAATGCAAGTGGAGATTCGGAGCGCTAAGAGTGTAATAGTGGAAAAAGGAATGTCTCCAAATATAAACTACACAGAATCATTCTGTGAAACTTCTTTCTGATCTGTGCATTCAGCTAACAGAGTTAAACCATACTTTTGATTGAGCAGATCTGAACACTCTTTCTGTAGAAAATGCAACTGGACATTTGGAGCGCTAAGAGAGTAGTAGTGGAAAAAGGAATATATTCAAATATAAACTACACAGAAGCATTCTGTGAAACTTCTTTCTGATCTGAGCATTCAGCTAACAGAGTTAAACCATACTTTTCATTGAGCAGTTTTGAAACACTCTGTCTGTAGAAAATGCAACTGGACATTCGTAGCGCTAAGTGGGTAATAGTGGAAAAAAGAATATGTTCAAATATAAACTACACAGAAGCATTGTATGAAACTTCTTTCTGTTCTGTGCATTCAACTAACAGAGTTGAACCTTACTTTGATTGAGCCTTTCTGAAACACTCTTTCTGTAGAAACTGCAATTGGACATTCTGAGCGCTAAGAGGCCTCTATTGGGAAAAATAATATCTTCAAATAAAAACTACACAGAAGCATTGTGTGAAACTTATTTCTGATATGTTCATTAAGCTAACAGAGTTAAACCATACTTTTGATTGCGCAGTTCTGAACACTCTTTCTTTAGAAAATGCAAGTGGACATTCGGAGCGCTAAGAGGGTAATAGTGGAAAAAGGAATATATTCAAATATAAACTACACAGTAGCATTCTGTGAAAATTCTTTCTGTTCTGTGCATTCAACTAACAGAGTTGAACCTTACTTTTGATTGAGCCGTTCTGAAACACCCTTTCTGTAGAAACTGCAATTGGACATGCTAAGCGCTAAGAGGCCTACATTGGGAAAAAGAATATCTTCAAATAAAAACTACACAGATGCATTCTGTGAAACTTATTTCTGATCTGTAAATTCAGTTAACAGAGATAAAACATATTTTTGATTGAGCAGTTATGAAACACTCTTTTTGTAGAAAATGCAAGTGGAGATTCGCAGCGCTAAGAGGGTAATAGTGGAAAAAGGAATGTCTTCAAATATAAACTACACAGAATCATTCGGTGAAACTTCTTTCTGATCTGTGCATTCAGCTAACAGAGTTAAACCATACTTTTGATTGAGCAGATGTGAACACTCTTTCTGTAGAAAATGCAACTGGACATTTGGAGCGCTAAGAGCGTAGTAGTGGAAAAAGGAATATATTCAAATAGAAACTACACAGAAGCATTCTGTGAAACTTCTTTCTGATCTGAGCATTCAGCTAACAGAGTTAAACCATACTTTTGATTGAGCAGTTTTGAAACACTCTGTCTGTAGAAAATGCAACTGGACATTCGTAGCGCTAAGTGGGTAATAGTGGACAAAAGAATATGTTCAAATATATACTACACAGAAGCATTGTATGAAACTTCTTTCTGTTCTGTGCATTCAACTAACAGAGTTGAACCTTACTTTTGATTGAGCCGTTCTGAAACACTCTTTCTGTAGAAACTGCAATTGGACATTCTGAGCGCTAAGAGGCCTATATTGGGAAAAAGAATGTCTACAAATAAAAACTACACAGAAGAATTGTGTGAAACTTCTTTCTGTTCTGTTTGTTCAACTAAAAGAGTTGAACCTTAGTTTTGATTGAGCCGTTCTGAAACACCCTTTCTGTAGAAAATGCAAGTGGAGATTCGGAGCGCTAAGAGTGTAATAGTGGAAAAAGGAATGTCTCCAAATATAAACTACACAGAATCATTCTGTGAAACTTCTTTCTGATCTGTGCATTCAGCTAACAGAGTTAAACCATACTTTTGATTGAGCAGATCTGAACACTCTTTCTGTAGAAAATGTAACTGGACATTTGGAGCGCTAAGAGAGTAGTAGTGGAAAAAGGAATATATTCAAATATAAACTACACAGAAGCATTCTGTGAAACTTCTTTCTGATCTGAGCATTCAGCTAACAGAGTTAAACCATACTTTTGATTGAGCAGTTTTGAAACACTCTGTCTGTAGAAAATGCAACTGGACATTCGTAGCGCTAAGTGGGTAATAGTGGAAAAAAGAATATGTTCAAATATAAACTACACAGAAGCATTGTATGAAACGTCTTTCTGTTCTGTGCATTCAACTAACAGAGTTGAACCTTACTTTTGATTGAGCCTTTCTGAAACACTCTTTCTGTAGAAACTGCATTTGAACATTCTGAGCGCTAAGAGGCCTCTATTGGGAAAAATAATATCTTCAAATAAAAACTACACAGAAGCATTGTGTGAAACTTATTTCTGATATGTTCATTAAGCTAACAGAGTTAAAGCATACTTTTGATTGCGCAGTTCTGAACACTCTTTCTTTAGAAAATGCAAGTGTATATTCGGAGCGCTAAGAGGGTAATAGTGGAAAAAGGAATATATTCAAATATAAACTACACAGTAGCATTCTGTGAAAATTCTTTCTGTTCTGTGCATTCAACCAACAGATTTGAACCTTACTTTTGATTGAGCCGTTCTGAAACACTCTTTCTGCAGAAACTGCAATTGGACATGCTAAGCGCTAAGAGGCCTACATTGGGAAAAAGAATATCTTCAAATAAAAACTACACAGATGCATTCTGTGAAACTTATTTCTGATCTGAGCATTCAGCTAACAGAGTTAAACCATACTTTTGATTGAGCAGTTTTGAAACTCTCTGTCTGTAGAAAATGCAACTGGACATTCTTAGCGCTAAGTGGGTAATAGTGGAAAAAAGAATATGTTCAAATATAAACTACACAGAAGCATTGTATGAAACTTCTTTCTGTTCTGTGCATTCAACTAACAGAGTTGAACCTTACTTTTGATTGAGCCGTTCTGAAACACTCTTTCTGTAGAAACTGCAATTGGACATTCTGAGCGCTAGGAGGCCTATATTGGGAAAAAGAATGTCTACAAATAAAAACTAAACAGAAGAATTGTGTGAAACTTCTTTCTGTTCTGTTTGTTCAACTAAAAGAGTTGAACCTTAGTTTTGATTGAGCCGTTCTGAAACACTCTTTCTGTAGAAAATGCAAGTGGAGATTCGGAGCGCTAAGAGGGTAATAGTGGAAAAAGGAATATATTCAAATATAAACTACACAGTAGCATTCTGTGAAAATTCTTTCTGTTCTGTGCATTCAACTAACAGAGTTGAACCTTACTTCTGATTGAGCAGATATGAACACTCTTTCTGTTGAAAATGCAACTGGACATTTGGAGCGCTAAGAGCGTAGTAGTGGAAAAAGGAATATATTCAAATATAAACAACACAGAAGCATTCTGTGAAACTTCTTTCTGATCTGAGCATTCAGCTAACAGAGTTAAACCATACTTTTGATTGAGCAGTTTTGAAACACTCTGTCTGTAGAAAATGCAACTGGACATTCGTAGCGCTAATTGGGTAATAGTGGAAAAAAGAATATGTTCAAATATAAACTACACAGAACCATTGTATGAAACTTCTTTCTGTTCTGTGCATTCAACTAACAGAGTTGAACCTTACTTTTGATTGAGCCGTTCTGAAACACTCTTTCTGTAGAAACTGCAATTGGACATTCTGAGCGCTAAGAGGCCTATATTGGGAAAAAGAATGTCTACAAATAAAAACTACACAGAAGAATTGTGTGAAACTTCTTTCTGTTCTGTTTGTTCAACTAAAAGAATTGAACCTTAGTTTTGATTGAGCCGTTCTGAAACACTCTTTCTGTAGAAAATGCAAGCGGAGATTCGGAGCGCTAAGAGGGTAATAGTGGAAAAAGGAATGTCTCCAAATATAAACTACACAGAATCATTCTGTGAAACTTCTTTCTGATCTGTGCATTCAGCTAACAGAGTTAAACCATACTTTTGATTGAGCAGATCTGAACACTATTTCTGTAGAAAATGCAACTGGACATTTGGAGCGCTAAGAGAGTAGTAGTGGAAAAAGGAATATATTCAAATATAAACTACAAAGAAGCATTCTGTGAAACTTCTTTCTGATCTGAGCATTCAGCTAACAGAGTTAAACCATACTTTTGATTGAGCAGTTTTGAAACACTCTGTCTGTAGAAAATGCAACTGGACATTCGTAGCGCTAAGTGGGTAATAGTGGAAAAACGAATATGTTCAAATATAAACTACACAGAAGCATTGTATGAAACTTCTTTCTGTTCTGTGCATTCAACTAACAGAGTTGAACCTTACTTTTGATTGAGCCGTTCTGAAACACTCTTTCTGTAGAAACTGCAATTGGACATTCTGAGCGCTAAGAGGCCTATATTGGGAAAAAGAATGTCTACAAATAAAAACTACACAGAAGAATTGTGTGAAACATATTTCTGTTCTGTTTGTTCAACTAAAAGAGTTGAACCTTAGTTTTGATTGACCCGTTCTGAAACACTCTTTCTGTAGAAAATGCAAGTGGAGATTCGGAGCGCTAAGAGGGTAATAGTGGAAAAAGGAATGTCTCCAAATATAAACTACACAGAATCATTCTGTGAAAATTCTTTCTGATCTGTGCATTCAGCTAACAGAGTTAAACCATACTTTTGATTGAGCAGATCTGAACACTCTTTCTGTAGAAAATGCAACTGGACATTTGGAGCGCTAAGAGAGTAGTAGTGGAAAAAGGAATATATTCAAATATAAACTACACAGAAGCATTCTGTGAAACTTCTTTCTGATCTGAGCATTCTGCTAACAGAGTTAAACCATACTTTTGATTGAGCAGTTTTGAAACACTCTGTCTGTAGAAAATGCAACTGGACATTCGTAGCACTAAGTGGGTAATAGTGGAAAAAATAGTATGTTCAAATATAAACTACACAGAAGCATTGTATGAAACTTCTTTCTGTTCTGTGCATTCAACTAACAGAGTTGAACCTTACTTTTGATTGAGCCTTTCTGAAACTCTCTTTCTGTAGAAACTGCAATTGGACATTCTGAGCGCTAAGAGGCCTCTATTGGGAAAAATAATATCTTCAAATGAAAACTACACAGAAGGATTGTGTGAAAATTATTTCTGATATGTTCACTAAGCTAACAGAGTTAAACCATACTTTTGATTGCGCAGTTCTGAACACTCTTTCTGTAGAAAATGCAAGTGGACATTCGGAGCGCTAAGAAGGTAATAGTTGAAAAAGGAATATATTCAAATATAAACTACACAGTAGCATTCTGTGAAAATTCTTTCTGTTCTGTGCATTCAGCTAACAGATTTGAACCTTACTTTTGATTGAGCCGTTCTGAAACACTCTTTCTGTAGAAACTGCAATTGGACATGCTAAGCGCTAAGAGGCCTACATTGGGAAAAAGAATATCTTCAAATAAAAACTACACAGATGCATTCCGTGAAACTTATTTCTGATCTGTAAATTCAGTTAACAGAGATAAAACTTATTTTTGATTGAGCAGTTATGAAACACTCTTTTTGTAGAAAATGCAAGTGGAGATTCGGAGCGCTAAGAGGGTAATAGTGGAAAAAGGAATGTCTTCAAATATAAACTACACAGAATCATTCGGTGAAACTTCTTTCTGATCTGTGCATTCAGCTAACAGGGTTAAACCATACTTTTGATTGAGCAGATCTGAACACTCTTTCTGTAGAAAATGCAACTGGACATTTGGAGCGCTAAGAGCGTAGTAGTGGAAAAAGGAATATATTCAAATATAAACTACACAGAATCATTCTGTGAAACTTCTTTCTGATCTGAGCATTCAGCTAACAGAGTTAAACCATACTTTTGATTGAGCAGTTTTGAAACACTCTGTCTGTAGAAAATGCAACTGGACATTCGTAGCGCTAAGTGGGTAATAGCGGACAAAAGAATATGTTCAAATATAAACTACACAGAAGCATTGTATGAA
The DNA here is from genome assembly GCF_028878055.3 of Symphalangus syndactylus. Lineage (NCBI taxonomy): Eukaryota > Metazoa > Chordata > Mammalia > Primates > Hylobatidae > Symphalangus > Symphalangus syndactylus. Next base: position 154,891,543 of record NC_072425.2, read on the forward strand.
ACTTCTTTCTGTTCTGTGCATTCAACTAACAGAGTTGAACCTTACTTTTGATTGAGCCGTTCTGAAACACTCTTTCTGTAGAAACTGCAATTGGACATTCTGAGCGCTAAGAGGCCTATATTTGGAAAAAGAATGTCTACAAATAAAAACTACACAGAAGAATTGTGTGAAACATATTTCTGTTCTGTTTGTTCAGCTAAAAGAGTTGAACCTTAGTTTTGATTGACCCGTTCTGAAACACTCTTTCTGTAGAAAATGCAAGTGGAGATTCGGAGCGCTAAGAGGGTAATAGTGGAAAAAGGAATGTCTCCAAATATAAACTACACAGAATCATTCTGTGAAACTTCTTTCTGATCTGTGCATTCAGCTAACAGAGTTAAACCATACTTTTGATTGAGCAGATCTGAACACTCTTTCTGTAGAAAATGCAACTGGACATTTGGAGCGCTAAGAGCGTAGTAGTGGAAAAAGGAATATATTCAAATATAAACTACACAGAAGCATTCTGTGAAACTTCTTTCTGATCTGAGCATTCAGCTAACAGAGTTAAACCATACTTTTGTTTGAGCAGTTTTGAAACACTCTGTCTGTAGAAAATGCAACTGGACATTCGTAGCGCTAAGTGGGTAATAGTGGAAAAAAGACTATATTCAAATATAAACTACACAGAAGCATTGAATGAAACTTCTTTCTATTCTGTGCATTCAACTAACAGAGTTGAACCTTACTTTTGATTGAGCCGTTCTGAAACACTCTTTCTGTAGAAACTGCAATTGGACATTCTGAGCGCTAAGAGGCCTATATTGGGAAAAAGAATGTCTACAAATAAAAACTACACAGAAGAATTGTGTGAAACTACTTTCTGTTCTGTTTGTTCAACTAAAAGTGTTGAACCTTAGTTTTGATTGAGCCGTTCTGAAACACTCTTTCTGTAGAAAATGCAAGTGGAGATTCGGAGCGCTATGAGGGTAATAGTGGAAAAAGGAATGTCTCCAAATATAAACTACACAGAATCATTCTGTGAAACTTCTTTCTGATCTGTGCATTCAGCTAACAGAGTTAAACCATACTTTTGATTGAGCAGTTTTGAAACACTCTGTCTGTAGAAAATGCAAGTGGACATTCGTAGCGCTAAGTGGGTAATAGTGGAAAAAAGAATATGTTCAAATATAATCTACACAGAAGCATTGAATGAAACTTCTTTCTGTTCTGTGCATTCAACTAACAGAGTTGAACCTTACTTTTGATTGAGCCGTTCTGAAACACTCTTTCTGTAGAAACTGCAATTGGACATTCTGAGCGCTAAGAGGCCTATATTGGGAAAAAGAATGTCTACCAATAAAAACTACACAAAAGAATTGTGTGAAACTTCTTTCTGTTCTGTTTGTTCAACTAAAAGAGTTGAACCTTAGTTTTGATTGAGCCGTTCTGAAACACTCTTTCTGTAGAAAATGCAAGTGGAGATTCGGAGCGCTAAGAGGGTAATAGTGGAAAAAGGAATGTCTCCAAATATAAACTACACAGAATCATTCTGTGAAACTTCTTTCTGATCTGTGCATTCAGCTAAAAGAGTTAAACCATACTTTTGATTGAGCAGATCTGAACACTCTTTCTGTAGAAAATGCAACTGGACATTTGGAGCGCTAAGAGAGTAGTAGTGGAAAAAGGAATATATTAAAATATAAACTACACAGAAGCATTCTGTGAAACTTCTTTCTGATCTGAGCATTCAGCGAACAGAGGTAAACCATACTTTTGATTGAGCAGTTTTGAAACACTCTGTCTGTAGAAAATGCAACTGGACATTCGTAGCGCTAAGTGGGTAATAGTGGAAAAAAGAATATGTTCAAATATAAACTACACAGAAGCATTGTATGAAACTTCTTTCTGTTCTGTGCATTCAACTAACAGACTTGAACCTTACTTTTGATTGAGCCGTTCTGAAACACTCTTTCTGTAGAAACTGCAATTGGACATTCTGAGCGCTAAGAGGCTTATATTGGGAAAAATAATATCTTCAAATAAAAACTACACAGAAGCATTGTGTGAAACTTATTTCTGATATGTTCATTAAGCTAACAGATTTAAACCATACTTTTGATTGCGCAGTTCTGAACACTCTTTCTGTAGAAAATGCAAGTGGACATTCGGAGCGCTAAGAGGGTAATAGTGGAAAAAGGAATATATTCAAATATAAACTACACAGTAGCATTCTGTGAAAATTCTTTCTGTTCTGTGCATTCAACTAACAGAGTTGAACCTTACTTTTGATTGAGCCGTTCTGAAACACTCTTTCTGTAGAAACTGCAATTGGACATGCTAAGCGCTAAGAGGCCTACATTGGGAAAAAGAATATCTTCAAATAAATACTACACAGATGCATTCTGTGAAACTTATTTCTGATCTGTAAATTCAGTTAACAGAGATAAAACATATTTTTGATTGAGCAGTTATGAAACACTCTTTTTGTAGGAAATGCAAGTGGAGATTCGGAGCGCTAAGAGGGTAATAGTGGAAAAAGGAATGTCTTCAAATATAAACTACACAGAATCATTCGGTGAAACTTCTTTCTGATCTATGCATTCAGCTAACAGTGTTAAACCATACTTTTGATTTAGCAGATCTGAACCCTCTTTCTGTAGAAAATGCAACTGGACATTTGGAGCGCTAAGAGCGTAGTAGTGGAAAAAGGAATATATTCAAATATAAACTACACAGAAGCATTCTGTGAAACTTCTTTCTGATCTGAGCATTCAGCTAACAGAGTTAAACCATACTTTTGATTGAGCAGTTTTGAAACTCTCTGTCTGTAGAAAATGCAACTGGACATTCGTAGCGCTAAGTGGGTAATAGTGGAAAAAAGAATATGTTCAAATATAAACTACACAGAAGCATTGTAAGAAACTTCTTTCTGTTCTGTGCATTCAACTAACAGAGTTGAACCTTACTTTTGATTGAGCCGTTCTGAAACACTCTTTCTGTAGAAACTGCAATTGGACATTCTGAGCGCTAAGAGGCCTATATTGGGAAAAAGAATGTCTACAAATAAAAACTACACAGAAGAATTGTGTGAAACTTCTTTCTGTTCTGTTTGTTCAACTAAAAGAGTTGAACCTTAGCTTTGATTGAGCCGTTCTGAAACACTCTTTCTGTAGAAAATGCAAGTGGAGATTCGGAGCGCTAAGAGGGTAATAGTGGAAAAAGGAATATATTCAAATATAAACTACACAGTAGCATTCTGTGAAAATTCTTTCTGTTCTGTGCATTCAACTAACAGAGTTGAACCTTACTTTTGATTGAGCAGATATGAACACTCTTTCTGTTGAAAATGCAACTGGACATTTGGAGCGCTAAGAGCGTAGTAGTGGAAAAAGGAATATATTCAAATATAAACAACACAGAAGCATTCTGTGAAACTTCTTTCTGATCTGAGCATTCAGCTAACAGAGTTAAACCATACTTTTGATTGAGCAGTTTTGAAACACTCTGTCTGTAGAAAATGCAACTGGACATTCGTAGCGCTAAGTGGGTAATAGTGGAAAAAAGAATATGTTCAAATATAAACTACACAGAACCATTGTATGAAACTTCTTTCTGTTCTGTGCATTCAACTAACAGAGTTGAACCTTACTTTTGATTGAGCCGTTCTGAAACACTCTTTCTGTAGAAACTGCAATTGGACATTCTGAGCGCTAAGAGGCCTATATTGGGAAAAAGAATGTCTACAAATAAAAACTACACAGAAGAATTGTGTGAAACTTCTTTCTGTTCTGTTTGTTCAACTAAAAGAATTGAACCTTAGTTTTGATTGAGCCGTTCTGAAACACTCTTTCTGTAGAAAATGCAAGCGGAGATTCGGAGCGCTAAGAGGGTAATAGTGGAAAAAGGAATGTCTCCAAATATAAACTACACAGAATCATTCTGTGAAACTTCTTTCTGATCTGTGCATTCAGCTAACAGAGTTAAACCATACTTTTGATTGAGCAGATCTGAACACTCTTTCTGTAGAAAATGCAACTGGACATTTGGAGCGCTAAGAGAGTAGTAGTGGAAAAAGGAATATATTCAAATATAAACTACAAAGAAGCATTCTGTGAAACTTCTTTCTGATCTGAGCATTCAGCTAACAGAGTTAAACCATACTTTTGATTGAGCAGTTTTGAAACACTCTGTCTGTAGAAAATGCAACTGGACATTCGTAGCGCTAAGTGGGTAATAGTGGAAAAACGAATATGTTCAAATATAAACTACACAGAAGCATTGTATGAAACTTCTTTCTGTTCTGTGCATTCAACTAACAGAGTTGAACCTTACTTTTGATTGAGCCGTTCTGAAACACTCTTTCTGTTGAAACTGCAATTGGACATTCTGAGCGCTAAGAGGCCTATATTGGGAAAAAGAATGTCTACAAATAAAAACTACACAGAAGAATTGTGTGAAACATATTTCTGTTCTGTTTGTTCAACTAAAAGAGTTGAACCTTAGTTTTGATTGACCCGTTCTGAAACACTCTTTCTGTAGAAAATGCAAGTGGAGATTCGGAGTGCTAAGAGGGTAATAGTGGAAAAAGGAATGTCTCCAAATATAAACTACACAGAATCATTCTGTGAAAATTCTTTCTGATCTGTGCATTCAGCTAACAGAGTTAAACCATACTTTTGATTGAGCAGATCTGAACACTCTTTCTGTAGAAAATGCAACTGGACATTTGGAGCGCTAAGAGAGTAGTAGTGGAAAAAGGAATATATTCAAATATAAACTACACAGAAGCATTCTGTGAAACTTCTTTCTGATCTGAGCATTCAGCCAACAGAGTTAAACCATACTTTTGATTGAGCAGTTTTGAAACACTCTGTCTGTAGAAAATGCAACTGGACATTCGTAGCGCTAAGTGGGTAATAGTGGAAAAAAGAATATGTTCAAATATAAACTACACAGAAGCATTGTATGAAACTTCTTTCTGTTCTGTGCATTCAACTAACAGAGTTGAAAATTACTTTTGATTGAGCCGTTCTGAAACACACTTTCTGTAGAAACTGCAATTGGACATTCTGAGCTCTAAGAGGCCTATATTGGGAAAAAGAATGTCTACAAATAAAAACTACACAGAAGAATTGTGTGAAACTTCTCTCTGTTCTGTTTGTTCAACTAAAAGAGTTGAACCTTAGTTTTGATTGAGCCGTTCTGAAACACTCTTTCTGTAGAAAATGCAAGCGGAGATTCGGAGCGCTAAGAGGGTAATAGTGGAAAAAGGAATGTCTCCAAATATAAACTACACAGAATAATTCTGTGAAACTTCTTTCTGATCTGTGCATTCAGCTAACAGAGTTAAACCATACTTTTGATTGAGCAGATCTGAACACTCTTTCTGTAGAAAACGCAACTGGACATTTGGAGCGCTAAGAGAGTAGTAGTGGAAGAAGGAATATATTCAAATATAAACTACAAAGAAGCATTCTGTGAAACTTCTTTCTGATCTGAGCATTCAGCTAACAGAGTTAAACCATACTTTTGATTGAGCAGTTTTGAAACACTCTGTCTGTAGAAAATGCAACTGGACATTCGTAGCGCTAAGTGGGTAATAGTGGAAAAAAGAATATGTTCAAATATAAACTACACAGAAGCATTGTATGAAACTTCTTTCTGTTCTGTGCATTCAACTAACAGACTGGAACCTTACTTTTGATTGAGCCGTTCTGAAACACTCTTTCTGTAGAAACTGCAATTGGACATTCTGAGCGCTAAGAGGCTTATATTGGGAAAAATAATATCTTCAAATAAAAACTACACAGAAGCATTGTGTGAAACTTATTTCTGATATGTTCATTAAGCTAACAGATTTAAACCATACTTTTGATTGCGCAGTTCTGAACACTCTTTCTGTAGAAAATGCAAGTGGACATTCGGAGCGCTAAGAGGGTAATAGTTTAAAAAGGAATATATTCAAATATAAACTACACAGTAGCATTCTGTGAAAATTCTTTCTGTTCTGTGCATTCAACTAACAGAGTTGAACCTTACTTTTGATTGAGCCGTTCTGAAACACTCTTTCTGTAGAAACTGCAATTGGACATGCTAAGCGCTAAGAGGCCTACATTGGGAAAAAGAATATCTTCAAATAAAAAGTACACAGATGCATTCTCTGAAACTTATTTCTGATCTGTAAATTCAGTTAACAGAGATAAAACATATTTTTGATTGAGCAGTTATGAAACACTCTTTTTGTAGGAAATGCAAGTGGAGATTCGGAGCGCTAAGAGGGTAATAGTGGAAAAAGGAATGTCTTCAATTATAAACTACACAGAATCATTCGGTGAAACTTCTTTCTGATCTATGCATTCAGCTAACAGTGTTAAACCATACTTTTGATTTAGCAGATCTGAACCCTCTTTCTGTAGAAAATGCAACTGGACATTTGGAGCGCTAAGAGCGTAGTAGTGGAAAAAGGAATATATTCAAATATAAACTACACAGAAGCATTCTGTGAAACTTCTTTCTGATCTGAGCATTCAGCTAACAGAGTTAAACCATACTTTTGATTGAGCAGTTTTGAAACTCTCTGTCTGTAGAAAATGCAACTGGACATTCGTAGCGCTAAGTGGGTAATAGTGGAAAAAAGAATATGTTCAAATATAAACTACACAGAAGCATTGTATGAAACTTCTTTCTGTTCTGTGCATTCAACTAACAGAGTTGAACCTTACTTTTGATTGAGCCGTTCTGAAACACTCTTTCTGTAGAAACTGCAATTGGACATTCTGAGCGCTAAGAGGCCTATATTGGGAAAAAGAATGTCTACAAATAAAAACTACACAGAAGAATTGTGTGAAACTTCTTTCTGTTCTGTTTGTTCAACTAAAAGAGTTGAACCTTAGCTTTGATTGAGCCGTTCTGAAACACTCTTTCTGTAGAAAATGCAAGTGGAGATTCGGAGCGCTAAGAGGGTAATAGTGGAAAAAGGAATATATTCAAATATAAACTACACAGTAGCATTCTGTGAAAATTCTTTCTGTTCTGTGCATTCAACTAACAGAGTTGAACCTTACTTTTGATTGAGCAGATATGAACACTCTTTCTGTTGAAAATGCAACTGGACATTTGGAGCGCTAAGAGCGTAGTAGTGGAAAAAGGAATATATTCAAATATAAACAACACAGAAGCATTCTGTGAAACTTCTTTCTGATCTGAGCATTCAGCTAACAGAGTTAAACCATACTTTTGATTGAGCAGTTTTGAAACACTCTGTCTGTAGAAAATGCAACTGGACATTCGTAGCGCTAAGTGGGTAATAGTGGAAAAAAGAATATGTTCAAATATAAACTACACAGAACCATTGTATGAAACTTCTTTCTGTTCTGTGCATTCAACTAACAGAGTTGAACCTTACTTTTGATTGAGCCGTTCTGAAACACTCTTTCTGTAGAAACTGCAATTGGACATTCTGAGCGCTAAGAGGCCTATATTGGGAAAAAGAATGTCTACAAATAAAAACTACACAGAAGAATTGTGTGAAACTTCTTTCTGTTCTGTTTGTTCAACTAAAAGAATTGAACCTTAGTTTTGATTGAGCCGTTCTGAAACACTCTTTCTGTAGAAAATGCAAGCGGAGATTCGGAGCGCTAAGAGGGTAATAGTGGAAAAAGGAATGTCTCCAAATATAAACTACACAGAATCATTCTGTGAAACTTCTTTCTGATCTGTGCATTCAGCTAACAGAGTTAAACCATACTTTTGATTGAGCAGATCTGAACACTCTTTCTGTAGAAAATGCAACTGGACATTTGGAGCGCTAAGAGAGTAGTAGTGGAAAAAGGAATATATTCAAATATAAACTACAAAGAAGCATTCTGTGAAACTTCTTTCTGATCTGAGCATTCAGCTAACAGAGTTAAACCATACTTTTGATTGAGCAGTTTTGAAACACTCTGTCTGTAGAAAATGCAACTGGACATTCGTAGCGCTAAGTGGGTAATAGTGGAAAAACGAATATGTTCAAATATAAACTACACAGAAGCATTGTATGAAACTTCTTTCTGTTCTGTGCATTCAACTAACAGAGTTGAACCTTACTTTTGATTGAGCCGTTCTGAAACACTCTTTCTGTTGAAACTGCAATTGGACATTCTGAGCGCTAAGAGGCCTATATTGGGAAAAAGAATGTCTACAAATAAAAACTACACAGAAGAATTGTGTGAAACATATTTCTGTTCTGTTTGTTCAACTAAAAGAGTTGAACCTTAGTTTTGATTGACCCGTTCTGAAACACTCTTTCTGTAGAAAATGCAAGTGGAGATTCGGAGCGCTAAGAGGGTAATAGTGGAAAAAGGAATGTCTCCAAATATAAACTACACAGAATCATTCTGTGAAAATTCTTTCTGATCTGTGCATTCAGCTAACAGAGTTAAACCATACTTTTGATTGAGCAGATCTGAACACTCTTTCTGTAGAAAATGCAACTGGACATTTGGAGCGCTAAGAGAGTAGTAGTGGAAAAAGGAATATATTCAAATATAAACTACACAGAAGCATTCTGTGAAACTTCTTTCTGATCTGAGCATTCAGCCAACAGAGTTAAACCATACTTTTGATTGAGCAGTTTTGAAACACTCTGTCTGTAGAAAATGCAACTGGACATTCGTAGCGCTAAGTGGGTAATAGTGGAAAAAAGAATATGTTCAAATATAAACTACACAGAAGCATTGTATGAAACTTCTTTCTGTTCTGTGCATTCAACTAACAGAGTTGAAAATTACTTTTGATTGAGCCGTTCTGAAACACACTTTCTGTAGAAACTGCAATTGGACATTCTGAGCTCTAAGAGGCCTATATTGGGAAAAAGAATGTCTACAAATAAAAACTACACAGAAGAATTGTGTGAAACTTCTCTCTGTTCTGTTTGTTCAACTAAAAGAGTTGAACCTTAGTTTTGATTGAGCCGTTCTGAAACACTCTTTCTGTAGAAAATGCAAGCGGAGATTCGGAGCGCTAAGAGGGTAATAGTGGAAAAAGGAATGTCTCCAAATATAAACTACACAGAATAATTCTGTGAAACTTCTTTCTGATCTGTGCATTCAGCTAACAGAGTTAAACCATACTTTTGATTGAGCAGATCTGAACACTCTTTCTGTAGAAAACGCAACTGGACATTTGGAGCGCTAAGAGAGTAGTAGTGGAAGAAGGAATATATTCAAATATAAACTACAAAGAAGCATTCTGTGAAACTTCTTTCTGATCTGAGCATTCAGCTAACAGAGTTAAACCATACTTTTGATTGAGCAGTTTTGAAACACTCTGTCTGTAGAAAATGCAACTGGACATTCGTAGCGCTAAGTGGGTAATAGTGGAAAAAAGAATATGTTCAAATATAAACTACACAGAAGCATTGTATGAAACTTCTTTCTGTTCTGTGCATTCAACTAACAGACTTGAACCTTACTTTTGATTGAGCCGTTCTGAAACACTCTTTCTGTAGAAACTGCAATTGGACATTCTGAGCGCTAAGAGGCTTATATTGGGAAAAATAATATCTTCAAATAAAAACTACACAGAAGCATTGTGTGAAACTTATTTCTGATATGTTCATTAAGCTAACAGATTTAAACCATACTTTTGATTGCGCAGTTCTGAACACTCTTTCTGTAGAAAATGCAAGTGGACATTCGGAGCGCTAAGAGGGTAATAGTTTAAAAAGGAATATATTCAAATATAAACTACACAGTAGCATTCTGTGAAAATTCTTTCTGTTCTGTGCATTCAACTAACAGAGTTGAACCTTACTTTTGATTGAGCCGTTCTGAAACACTCTTTCTGTAGAAACTGCAATTGGACATGCTAAGCGCTAAGAGGCCTACATTGGGAAAAAGAATATCTTCAAATAAAAAGTACACAGATGCATTCTCTGAAACTTATTTCTGATCTGTAAATTCAGTTAACAGAGATAAAACATATTTTTGATTGAGCAGTTATGAAACACTCTTTTTGTAGGAAATGCAAGTGGAGATTCGGAGCGCTAAGAGGGTAATAGTGGAAAAAGGAATGTCTTCAATTATAAACTACACAGAATCATTCGGTGAAACTTCTTTCTGATCTATGCATTCAGCTAACAGTGTTAAACCATACTTTTGATTTAGCAGATCTGAACCCTCTTTCTGTAGAAAATGCAACTGGACATTTGGAGCGCTAAGAGCGTAGTAGTGGAAAAAGGAATATATTCAAATATAAACTACACAGAAGCATTCTGTGAAACTTCTTTCTGATCTGAGCATTCAGCTAACAGAGTTAAACCATACTTTTGATTGAGCAGTTTTGAAACTCTCTGTCTGTAGAAAATGCAACTGGACATTCGTAGCGCTAAGTGGGTAATAGTGGAAAAAAGAATATGTTCAAATATAAACTACACAGAAGCATTGTATGAAACTTCTTTCTGTTCTGTGCATTCAACTAACAGAGTTGAACCTTACTTTTGATTGAGCCGTTCTGAAACACTCTTTCTGTAGAAACTGCAATTGGACATTCTGAGCGCTAAGAGGCCTATATTGGGAAAAAGAATGTCTACAAATAAAAACTACACAGAAGAATTGTGTGAAACTTCTTTCTGTTCTGTTTGTTCAACTAAAAGAGTTGAACCTTAGTTTTGATTGAGCCGTTCTGAAACACTCTTTCTGTAGAAAATGCAAGTGGAGATTCGGAGCGCTAAGAGGGTAATAGTGGAAAAAGGAATATATTCAAATATAAACTACACAGTAGCATTCTGTGAAAATTCTTTCTGTTCTGTGCATTCAACTAACAGAGTTGAACCTTACTTTTGATTGAGCAGATATGAACACTCTTTCTGTTGAAAATGCAACTGGACATTTGGAGCGCTAAGAGCGTAGTAGTGGAAAAAGGAATATATTCAAATATAAACAACACAGAAGCATTCTGTGAAACTTCTTTCTGATCTGAGCATTCAGCTAACAGAGTTAAACCATACTTTTGATTGAGCAGTTTTGAAACACTCTGTCTGTAGAAAATGCAACTGGATATTCGTAGCGCTAAGTGGGTAATAGTGGAAAAAAGAATATGTTCAAATATAAACTACACAGAACCATTGTATGAAACTTCTTTCTGTTCTGTGCATTCAACTAACAGAGTTGAACCTTACTTTTGATTGAGCCGTTCTGAAACACTCTTTCTGTAGAAACTGCAATTGGACATTCTGAGCGCTAAGAGGCCTATATTGGGAAAAAGAATGTCTACAAATAAAAACTACACAGAAGAATTGTGTGAAACTTCTTTCTGTTCTGTTTGTTCAACTAAAAGAATTGAACCTTAGTTTTGATTGAGCCGTTCTGAAACACTCTTTCTGTAGAAAATGCAAGCGGAGATTCGGAGCGCTAAGAGGGTAATAGTGGAAAAAGGAATGTCTCCAAATATAAACTACACAGAATCATTCTGTGAAACTTCTTTCTGATCTGTGCATTCAGCTAACAGAGTTAAACCATACTTTTGATTGAGCAGATCTGAACACTCTTTCTGTAGAAAATGCAACTGGACATTTGGAGCGCTAAGAGAGTAGTAGTGGAAAAAGGAATATATTCAAATATAAACTACAAAGAAGCATTCTGTGAAACTTCTTTCTGATCTGAGCATTCAGCTAACAGAGTTAAACCATACTTTTGATTGAGCAGTTTTGAAACACTCTGTCTGTAGAAAATGCAACTGGACATTCGTAGCGCTAAGTGGGTAATAGTGGAAAAACGAATATGTTCAAATATAAACTACACAGAAGCATTGTATGAAACTTCTTTCTGTTCTGTGCATTCAACTAACAGAGTTGAACCTTACTTTTGATTGAGCCGTTCTGAAACACTCTTTCTGTTGAAACTGCAATTGGACATTCTGAGCGCTAAGGGGCCTATATTGGGAAAAAGAATGTCTACAAATAAAAACTACACAGAAGAATTGTTTGAAACTTCTTTCTGTTCTGTTTGTTCAACTAAAAGAGTTGAACCTTAGTTTTGATTGAGCCGTTCTGAAACACTCTTTCTGTAGAAAATGCAAGTGGAGATTTGGAGCGCTAAGAGGGTAATAGTGGAAAAAGGAATGTCTCCAAATATAAACTACACAGAATCATTCTGTGAAACTTCTTTCTGATCTGTGCATTCAGCTAACAGAGTTAAACCATACTTTTGATTGAGCAGATCTGAACACTCTTTCTGTAGAAAATGCAACTGGACATTTGGAGCGCTAAGAGAGTAGTAGTGGAAAAAGGAATATATTCAAATATAAACTACACAGAAGCATTCTGTGAAACTTCTTTCTGATCTGAGCATTCAGCTAACAGAGTTAAACCATACTTTTGATTGAGCAGTTTTGAAACACTCTGTCTGTAGAAAATGCAACTGGACATTCGTAGCGCTAAGTGGGTAATAGTGGAAAAAAGAATATGTTCAAATATAAACTACACATTAGCATTGTATGAAACTTTTTTCTGTTCTGTGCATTCAACTAACAGAGTTGAACCTTACTTTTGATTGAGCCCTTCTGAAACACTCTTTCTGTAGAAACTGCAATTGGACATTCTGAGCGCTAAGAGGCCTCTATTGGGAAAAAAAATATCTTCAAATAAAAACTACACAGAAGCATTGTGTGAAACTTATTTCTGATATGTTCATTAAGCTAACAGATTTAAACCATACTTTTGATTGCGCAGTTCTGAACACTCTTTCTGTAGAAAATGCAAGTGGACATTCGGAGCGCTAAGAGGGTCATAGTGGAAAAAGGAATATATTCAAATATAAACTACACAGTAGCATTCTGTGAAAATTCTTTCTGTTCTGTGCATTCAACTAACAGAGTTGAACCTTACTTTTGATTGAGCCGTTCTGAAACACTCTTTCTGTAGAAACTACAATTGGACATGCTAAGCGCTAAGAGGCCTACATTGGGAAAAAGAATATCTTCAAATAAAAACTACACAGATGCATTCTGTGAAACTTATTTCTGATCTGTAAATTCAGTTAACAGAGATAAAACATATTTTTGATTGAGCAGTTATGAAACACTCTTTTTGTAGAAAATGCAAGTGGAGATTCGGAGCGCTAAGAGGGTAATAGTGGAAAAAGGAATGTCTTCAAATATAAACTACACAGAATCATTCGGTGAAACTTCTTTCTGATCTATGCATTCAGCTAACAGTGTTAAACCATACTTTTGATTGAGCAGATCTGAACACTCTTTCTGTAGAAAATGCAACTTTACATTTGGAGCGCTAAGAGCGTAGTAGTGGAAAAAGGAATATATTCAAATATAAACTACACAGAAGCATTCTGTGAAACTTCTTTCTGATCTGAGCATTCAGCTAACAGAGTTAAACCATACTTTTGATTGAGCAGTTTTGAAACACTCTGTCTGTAGAAAATGCAACTGGACATTCGTAGCGCTAAGTGGGTAATAGTGGAAAAAAGAATATGTTCAAATATAAACTACACAGAACCATTGTATGAAACTTCTTTCTGTTCTGTGCATTCAACTAACAGAGTTGAACCTTACTTTTGATTGAGCCGTTCTGAAACACTCTTTCTGTAGAAACTGCAATTGGACATTCTGAGCGCTAAGAGGCCTATATTGGGAAAAAGAATGTCTACAAATAAAAACTACACAGAAGAATTGTGTGAAACATATTTCTGTTCTGTTTTTTCAGCTTAAAGAGTTGAACCTTAGTTTTGATTGACCCGTTCTGAAACACTCTTTCTGTAGAAAATGCAAGTGGAGATTCGGAGCGCTAAGAGGGTAATAGTGGAAAAAGGAATGTCTCCAAATATAAACTACACAGAATCATTCTGTGAAACTTCTTTCTGATCTGTGCATTCAGCTAACAGAGGTAAACCATACTTTTGATTGAGCAGATCTGAACACTCTTTCTGTAGAAAATGCAACTGGACATTTGGATCGCTAAGAGCGTAGTAGTGGAAAAAGGAATATATTCAAATATAAACTACACAGAAGCATTCTGTGAAACTTCTTTCTGATCTGAGCATTCAGCTAACAGAGTTAAACCATACTTTTGTTTGAGCAGTTTTGAAACACTCTGTCTGTAGAAAATGCAACTGGACATTCGTAGCGCTAAGTGGGTAATAGTGGAAAAAAGACTATGTTCAAATATAAACTACACAGAAGCATTGAATGAAACTTCTTTCTGTTCTGTGCATTCAACTAACAGAGTTGAACCTTACTTTTGATTGAGCCGTTCTGAAACACTCTTTCTGTAGAAACTGCAATTGGACATTCTGAGCGCTAAGAGGCCTATATTGGGAAAAAGAATGTCTACAAATAAAAACTACACAGAAGAATTGTGTGAAACTACTTTCTGTTCTGTTTGTTCAACTAAAAGTGTTGAACCTTAGTTTTGATTGAGCCGTTCTGAAACACTCTTTCTGTAGAAAATGCAAGTGGAGATTCGGAGCGCTATGAGGGTAATAGTGGAAAAAGGAATGTCTCCAAATATAAACTACACAGAATCATTCTGTGAAACTTCTTTCTGATCTGTGCATTCAGCTAACAGAGTTAAACCATACTTTTGATTGAGCAGTTTTGAAACACTCTGTCTGTAGAAAATGCAAGTGGACATTCGTAGCGCTAAGTGGGTAATAGTGGAAAAAAGAATATGTTCAAATATAATCTACACAGAAGCATTGAATGAAACTTCTTTCTGTTCTGTGCATTCAACTAACAGAGTTGAACCTTACTTTTGATTGAGCCGTTCTGAAACACTCTTTCTGTAGAAACTGTAATTGGACATTCTGAGCGCTAAGAGGCCTATATTGGGAAAAAGAATGTCTACAAATAAAAACTACACAAAAGAATTGTGTGAAACTTCTTTCTGTTCTGTTTGTTCAACTAAAAGAGTTGAACCTTAGTTTTGATTGAGCCGTTCTGAAACACTCTTTCTGTAGAAAATGCAAGTGGAGATTCGGAGCGCTAAGAGGGTAATAGTGGAAAAAGGAATGTCTCCAAATATAAACTACACAGAATCATTCTGTGAAACTTCTTTCTGATCTGTGCATTCAGCTAAAAGAGTTAAACCATACTTTTGATTGAGCAGATCTGAACACTCTTTCTGTAGAAAATGCAACTGGACATTTGGAGCGCTAAGAGAGTAGTAGTGGAAAAAGGAATATATTCAAATATAAACTACACAGAAGCATTCTGTGAAACTTCTTTCTGATCTGAGCATTCAGCGAACAGATTTAAACCATACTTTTGATTGAGCAGTTTTGAAACACTCTGTCTGTAGGAAATGCAACTGGACATTCGTAGCGCTAAGTGGGTAATAGTGGAAAAAAATATGTTCAAATATAAACTACACAGAAGCATTGTATGAAACTTCTTTCTGTTCTGTGCATTCAACTAACAGAGTTGAACCTTACTTTTGATTGAGCCTTTCTGAAACACTCTTTCTGTAGAAACTGCAATTGGACATTCTGAGCGCTAAGAGGCCTATATTGGGAAAAATAATATCTTCAAATAAAAACTACACAGAAGCATTGTGTGAAACTTATTTCTGATATGTTCATTTAGCTAACAGAGTTAAATCATACTTTTGATTGCGCAGTTCTGAACACTCTTTCTGTAGAAAATGCAAGTGGACATTCGGAGCGCTAAGAGGGTAATAGTGGAAAAAGGAATATATTCAAATATAAACTACACAGTAGCATTCTGTGAAAATTCTTTCTGTTCTGTGCATTCAACTAACAGAGTTGAACCTTACTTTTGATTGAGCCGTTCTGAAACACTCTTTCTGTAGAAACTGCAATTGGACATGCTAAGCGCTAAGAGGCCTACATTGGGAAAAAGAATATCTTCAAATAAAAACTACACAGATGCATTCTGTGAAACTTATTTCTGATCTGTAAATTCAGTTAACAGAGATAAAGCATATTTTTGATTGAGCAGTTATGAAACACTCTTTTTGTAGAAAATGCAAGTGGAGATTCGGAGCGCTAAGAGGGTAATAGTGGAAAAAGGAATGTCTTCAAATATAAACTACACAGAATCATTCGGTGAAACTTCTTTCTGATCGGTGCATTCAGCGAATAGAGTTAAACCATACTTTTGATTCAGCAGATCTGAACACTCTTTCTGTAGAAAATGCAACTGGACATTTGGAGCGCTAAGAGCGTAGTAGTGGAAAAAGGAATATATTCAAATATAAACTACACAGAAGCATTCTGTGAAACTTCTTTCTGATCTGAGCATTCAGCTAACAGAGTTAAACCATACTTTTGATTGAGCAGTTTTGAAACACTCTGTCTGTAGAAAATGCAACTGGACATTCGTAGCGCTAAGTCGGTAATAGTGGAGAAAAGAATATGTTCAAATATAAACTACACAGAAGCATTGTATGAAACTTCTTTCTGTTCTGTGCATTCAACTAACAGAGTTGAACCTTACTTTTTATTGAGCCGTTCTGAAACACTCTTTCTGTAGAAACTGCAATTGTACATTCTGAGCGCTAAGAGGCCTATATTGGGAAAAAGAATGTCTACAAATAAAAACTACACAGAAGAATTGTGTGAAACATATTTCTGTTCTGTTTGTTCAGCTAAAAGAGTTGAACCTTAGTTTTGATTGACCCGTTCTGAAACACTCTTTCTGTAGAAAATGCAAGTGGAGATTCGGAGCTCTAAGAGGGTAATAGTGGAAAAAGGAATGTCTCCATATATAAACTACACAGAATCATTCTGTGAAACTTCTTTCTGATCTGTGCATTCAGCTAACAGAGTTAAACCATACTTTTGATTGAGCAGATCTGAACACTCTTTCTGTAGAAAATGCAACTGGACATTTGGAGCGCTAAGAGCGTAGTAGTTAAAAAAGGAATATATTCAAATATAAACTACACAGAAGCATTCTGTGAAACTTCTTTCTGATCTGAGCATTCAGCTAACAGAGTTAAACCATACTTTTGTTTGAGCAGTTTTGAAACATTCTGTCTGTAGAAAATGCAACTGGACATTCGTAGCGCTAAGTGGGTAATAGTGGAAAAAAGAATATGTTCAAATATAAACTACACAGAAGCATTGAATGAAACTTCTTTCTGTTCTGTGCATTCAACTAACAGAGTTGAACCTTACTTTTGATTGTGCCGTTCTGAAACACTCTTTCTGTAGAAACTGCAATTGGACATTCTGAGCGCTAAGAGGCCTATATTGGGAAAAAGAATGTCTACAAATAAAAACTACACAGAAGAATTGTGTGAAACTTCTTTCTGTTCTGTTTGTTCAACTAAAAGAGTTGAACCTTAGTTTTGATTGAGCCGTTCTGAAACACTCTTTCTGTAGAAAATGCAAGTGGAGATTCGGAGCGCTAAGAGGGTAATAGTGGAAAAAGGAATGTCTCCAAATATAAACTACACAGAATCATTCTGTGAAACTTCTTTCTGATCTGTGCATTCAGCTAACAGAGTTAAACCATACTTTTGATTGAGCAGATCTGAACACTCTTCCTGTAGAAAATGCAACTGGACATTTGGAGCGCTAAGAGCGTAGTAGTGGAAAAAGGAATATATTCAAATATAAACTACACAGAAGCATTCTGTGAAACATCTTTCTGATCTGAGCATTCAGCTAACAGAATTAAACCATACTTTTGTTTGAGCAGTTTTGAAACACTCTGTCTGTAGAAAATGCAAGTGGACATTCGTAGCGCTAAGTGGGTAATAGTGGAAAAAAGAATATGTTCAAATATAATCTACACAGAAGCATTGAATGAAACTTCTTTCTGTTCTGTGCATTCAACTAACAGAGTTGAACCTTACTTTTGATTGAGCCGTTCTGAAACACTCTTTCTGTAGAAACTGCAATTGGACATTCTGAGCGCTAAGAGGCCTATATTGGGAAAAAGAATGTCTACAAATAAAAACTACACAAAAGAATTGTGTGAAACTTCTTTCTGTTCTGTTTGTTCAACTAAAAGAGTTGAACCTTAGTTTTGATTGAGCCGTTCTGAAACACTCTTTCTGTAGAAAATGCAAGTGGAGATTCGGAGCGCTAAGAGGGTAATAGTGGAAAAAGGAATGTCTCCAAATATAAACTACACAGAATCATTCTGTGAAACTTCTTTCTGATCTGTGCATTCAGCTAAAAGAGTTAAACCATACTTTTGATTGAGCAGATCTGAACACTCTTTCTGTAGAAAATGCAACTGGACATTTGGAGCGCTAAGAGAGTAGTAGTGGAAAAAGGAATATATTCAAATATAAACTACACAGAAGCATTCTGTGAAACTTCTTTCTGATCTGAGCATTCAGCTAACAGAGTTAAACCATACTTTTGATTGAGCAGTTTTGAAACACTCTGTCTGTGGGAAATGCAACTGGACATTCGTAGCGCTAAGTGGGTAATAGTGGAAAAAATATGTTCAAATATAAACTACACAGAAGCATTGTATGAAACTTCTTTCTGTTCTGTGCATTCAACTAACAGAGTTGAACCTTACTTTTGATTGAGCCTTTCTGAAACACTCTTTCTGTAGAAACTGCAATTGGACATTCTGAGCGCTAAGAGGCCTATATTGGGAAAAATAATATCTTCAAATAAAAACTACACAGAAGCATTGTGTGAAACTTATTTCTGATATGTTCATTTAGCTAACAGAGTTAAATCATACTTTTGATTGCGCAGTTCTGAACACTCTTTCTGTAGAAAATGCAAGTGGACATTCGGAGCGTTAAGAGGGTAATAGTGGAAAAAGGAATATATTCAAATATAAACTACACAGTAGCATTCTGTGAAAATTCTTTCTGTTCTGTGCATTCAACTAACAGAGTTGAACCTTACTTTTGATTGAGCCGTTCTGAAACACTCTTTCTGTAGAAACTGCAATTGGACATGCTAAGCGCTAAGAGGCCTACATTGGGAAAAAGAATATCTTCAAATAAAAACTACACAGATGCATTCTGTGAAACTTATTTCTGATCTGTAAATTCAGTTAACAGAGATAAAGCATATTTTTGATTGAGCAGTTATGAAACACTCTTTTTGTAGAAAATGCAAGTGGAGATTCGGAGCGCTAAGAGGGTAATAGTGGAAAAAGGAATGTCTTCAAATATAAACTACACAGAATCATTCGGTGAAACTTCTTTCTGATCTGTGCATTCAGCTAACAGAGTTAAACCATACTCTTGATTGAGCAGATCTGAACACTCTTTCTGTAGAAAATGCAACTGGACATTTGGAGCGCTAAGAGAGTAGTAGTGGAAAAAGGAATATATTCAAATATAAACTACACAGAAGCATTCTGTGAAACTTCTTTCTGATCTGAGCATTCAGCTAACAGAGTTAAACCATACTTTTGATTGAGCAGTTTTGAAACACTCTGTCTGTAGAAAATGCAACTGGACATTCGTAGCGCTAAGTGGGTAATAGTGGAAAAAAGAATATGTTCAAATATAAACTACACAGAAGCATTGTATGAAACTACTTTCTGTTCTGTGCATTCAACTAACAGAGTTGAACCTTACTTTTGATTGAGCCTTTCTGAAATACTCTTTCTATAGAAACTGCAATTGGACATTCTGAGCGCTAAGAGGCCTATATTGGGAAAAATAATATCTTCAAATAAAAACTACACAGAAGCATTGTGTGAAACTTATTTCTGATATGTTCATTAAGCTAACAGAGTTAAACCATACTTTTGATTGCGCAGTTCTGAACACTCTTTCTGTAGAAAATGCAAGTGGACTTTCGGAGCGCTAAGAGGGTAATAGTGGAAAAAGGAATACATTCAAATATAAACTACACAGTAGCATTCTGTGAAACTTCTTTCTGTTCTGTGCATTCAACTAACAGAGTTGAACCTTACTTTTGATTGAGCCGTTCTGAAACACTCTTTCTGTAGAAACTGCAATTGGACATGCTAAGCGCTAAGAGGCCTACATTGGGAAAAAGAATATCTTCAAATAAAAACTACACAGATGCATTCTGTGAAACTTATTTCTGATCTGTAAATTCAGTTAACAGAGATAAAGCATATTTTTGATTGAGCAGTTATGAAACACTCTTTTTGTAGAAAATGCAAGTGGAGATTCGGAGCGCTAAGAGGGTAATAGTGGAAAAAGGAATGTCTTCAAATATAAACTACGCAGAATCATTTGGTGAAACTTCTTTCTGCTCTGTGCATTCAGCTAACAGAGTTAAACCATGCTTTTGATTGAGCAGATCTGAACTCTCTTTCTGTAGAAAACGCAACTGGACATTTGGAGCCCTAAGAGCGTAGTAGTGGAAAAAGGAAAATATTCAAATATAAACTACACAGAAGCATTCTGTGAAACTTCTTTCTGATCTGAGCATTCAGCTAACAGAGTTAAACCATACTTTTGATTGAGCAGTTTTGAAACACTCTGTCTGTAGAAAATGCAACTGGACATTCGTAGCGCTAAGTGGGTAATAGTGGAGAAAAGAATATGTTCAAATATAAACTACACAGAAGCATTGTATGAAACTTCTTTCTGTTCTGTGCATTCAACTAACAGAGTTGAACCTTACTTTTGATTGAGCCGTTCTGAAACACTCTTTCTGTAGAAACTTCAATTGTACATTCTGAGCGCTAAGAGGCCTATATTGGGAAAAAGAATGTCTACAAATAAAAACTACACAGAAGAATTGTGTGAAACTTCTTTCTGTTCTGTTTGTTCAACTAAAAGAGTTGAACCTTAGTTTTGATTGAGCCGTTCTGAAACACTCTTTCTGTAGAAAATGCAAGTGGAGATTCGGAGCGCTAAGAGGGTAATAGTGGAAAAAGTAATGTCTCCAAATATAAACTACACAGAATCATTCTGTGAAACTTTTTCTGATCTGTGCATTCAGATAACAGAGTTAAACCATACTTTTGATTGAGCAGATCTGAACACTCTTTCTGTAGAAAATGCAACTGGACATTTGGAGCGCTAAGAGAGTAGTAGTGGAAAAAGGAATATATTCAAATATAAACTACACAGAAGCATTCTGTGAAACTTCTTTCTGATCTGAGCATTCAGCTAACAGAGTTAAACCATACTTTTGATTGAGCAGTTTTGAAACACTCTGTCTGTAGAAAATGCAACTGGACATTCGTAGCGCTAAGTGGGTAATAGTGGAAAAAAGAATATGTTCAAATATAAACTACACAGAAGCATGGTATGAAACTTCTTTCTGTTCTGTGCATTCAACTAACAGAGTTGAACCTTAATTTTGATTGAGCCGTTCTGAAACACTCTTTCTGTAGAAAGTGCAATTGGACATTCTGAGCGCTAAGAGGCCTATATTGGGAAAAAGAATGTCTACAAATAAAAACTACACAGAAGAATTGTGTGAAACTACTTTCTGTTCTGTTTGTTCAACTAAAAGTGTTGAACCTTAGTTTTGATTGAGCCGTTCTGAAACACTCTTTCTGTAGAAAATGCAAGTGGAGATTCGGAGCGCTATGAGGGTAATAGTGGAAAAAGGAATGTCTCCAAATATAAACTACACAGAATCATTCTGTGAAACTTCTTTCTGATCTGTGCATTCAGCTAACAGAGTTAAACCATACTTTTGATTGAGCAGTTTTGAAACACTCTGTCTGTAGAAAATGCAAGTGGACATTCGTAGCGCTAAGTGGGTAATAGTGGAAAAAAGAATATGTTCAAATATAATCTACACAGAAGCATTGAATGAAACTTCTTTCTGTTCTGTGCATTCAACTAACAGAGTTGAACCTTACTTTTGATTGAGCCGTTCTGAAACACTCTTTCTGTAGAAACTGTAATTGGACATTCTGAGCGCTAAGAGGCCTATATTGGGAAAAAGAATGTCTACAAATAAAAACTACACAAAAGAATTGTGTGAAACTTCTTTCTGTTCTGTTTGTTCAACTAAAAGAGTTGAACCTTAGTTTTGATTGAGCCGTTCTGAAACACTCTTTCTGTAGAAAATGCAAGTGGAGATTCGGAGCGCTAAGAGGGTAATAGTGGAAAAAGGAATGTCTCCAAATATAAACTACACAGAATCATTCTGTGAAACTTCTTTCTGATCTGTGCATTCAGCTAAAAGAGTTAAACCATACTTTTGATTGAGCAGATCTGAACACTCTTTCTGTAGAAAATGCAACTGGACATTTGGAGCGCTAAGAGAGTAGTAGTGGAAAAAGGAATATATTCAAATATAAACTACACAGAAGCATTCTGTGAAACTTCTTTCTGATCTGAGCATTCAGCGAACAGATTTAAACCATACTTTTGATTGAGCAGTTTTGAAACACTCTGTCTGTAGGAAATGCAACTGGACATTCGTAGCGCTAAGTGGGTAATAGTGGAAAAAAATATGTTCAAATATAAACTACACAGAAGCATTGTATGAAACTTCTTTCTGTTCTGTGCATTCAACTAACAGAGTTGAACCTTACTTTTGATTGAGCCTTTCTGAAACACTCTTTCTGTAGAAACTGCAATTGGACATTCTGAGCGCTAAGAGGCCTATATTGGGAAAAATAATATCTTCAAATAAAAACTACACAGAAGCATTGTGTGAAACTTATTTCTGATATGTTCATTTAGCTAACAGAGTTAAATCATACTTTTGATTGCGCAGTTCTGAACACTCTTTCTGTAGAAAATGCAAGTGGACATTCGGAGCGCTAAGAGGGTAATAGTGGAAAAAGGAATATATTCAAATATAAACTACACAGTAGCATTCTGTGAAAATTCTTTCTGTTCTGTGCATTCAACTAACAGAGTTGAACCTTACTTTTGATTGAGCCGTTCTGAAACACTCTTTCTGTAGAAACTGCAATTGGACATGCTAAGCGCTAAGAGGCCTACATTGGGAAAAAGAATATCTTCAAATAAAAACTACACAGATGCATTCTGTGAAACTTATTTCTGATCTGTAAATTCAGTTAACAGAGATAAAGCATATTTTTGATTGAGCAGTTATGAAACACTCTTTTTGTAGAAAATGCAAGTGGAGATTCGGAGCGCTAAGAGGGTAATAGTGGAAAAAGGAATGTCTTCAAATATAAACTACACAGAATCATTCGGTGAAACTTCTTTCTGATCGGTGCATTCAGCGAATAGAGTTAAACCATACTTTTGATTCAGCAGATCTGAACACTCTTTCTGTAGAAAATGCAACTGGACATTTGGAGCGCTAAGAGCGTAGTAGTGGAAAAAGGAATATATTCAAATATAAACTACACAGAAGCATTCTGTGAAACTTCTTTCTGATCTGAGCATTCAGCTAACAGAGTTAAACCATACTTTTGATTGAGCAGTTTTGAAACACTCTGTCTGTAGAAAATGCAACTGGACATTCGTAGCGCTAAGTCGGTAATAGTGGAGAAAAGAATATGTTCAAATATAAACTACACAGAAGCATTGTATGAAACTTCTTTCTGTTCTGTGCATTCAACTAACAGAGTTGAACCTTACTTTTTATTGAGCCGTTCTGAAACACTCTTTCTGTAGAAACTGCAATTGTACATTCTGAGCGCTAAGAGGCCTATATTGGGAAAAAGAATGTCTACAAATAAAAACTACACAGAAGAATTGTGTGAAACATATTTCTGTTCTGTTTGTTCAGCTAAAAGAGTTGAACCTTAGTTTTGATTGACCCGTTCTGAAACACTCTTTCTGTAGAAAATGCAAGTGGAGATTCGGAGCTCTAAGAGGGTAATAGTGGAAAAAGGAATGTCTCCATATATAAACTACACAGAATCATTCTGTGAAACTTCTTTCTGATCTGTGCATTCAGCTAACAGAGTTAAACCATACTTTTGATTGAGCAGATCTGAACACTCTTTCTGTAGAAAATGCAACTGGACATTTGGAGCGCTAAGAGCGTAGTAGTTAAAAAAGGAATATATTCAAATATAAACTACACAGAAGCATTCTGTGAAACTTCTTTCTGATCTGAGCATTCAGCTAACAGAGTTAAACCATACTTTTGTTTGAGCAGTTTTGAAACATTCTGTCTGTAGAAAATGCAACTGGACATTCGTAGCGCTAAGTGGGTAATAGTGGAAAAAAGAATATGTTCAAATATAAACTACACAGAAGCATTGAATGAAACTTCTTTCTGTTCTGTGCATTCAACTAACAGAGTTGAACCTTACTTTTGATTGAGCCGTTCTGAAACACTCTTTCTGTAGAAACTGCAATTGGACATTCTGAGCGCTAAGAGGCCTATATTGGGAAAAAGAATGTCTACAAATAAAAACTACACAGAAGAATTGTGTGAAACTTCTTTCTGTTCTGTTTGTTCAACTAAAAGAGTTGAACCTTAGTTTTGATTGAGCCGTTCTGAAACACTCTTTCTGTAGAAAATGCAAGTGGAGATTCGGAGCGCTAAGAGGGTAATAGTGGAAAAAGGAATGTCTCCAAATATAAACTACACAGAATCATTCTGTGAAACTTCTTTCTGATCTGTGCAATCAGCTAACAGAGTTAAACCATACTTTTGATTGAGCAGATCTGAACACTCTTTCTGTAGAAAATGCAACTGGACATTTGGAGCGCTAAGAGCGTAGTAGTGGAAAAAGGAATATATTCAAATATAAACAACACAGAAGCATTCTTTGAAACTTCTTTCTGATCTGAGCATTCAGCTAACAGAATTAAACCATACTTTTGATTGAGCAGTTTTGAAACACTCTGTCTGTAGAAAATGCAACTGGACATTCGTAGCGCTAAGTGGGTAATAGTGGAAAAAAGAATATGTTCAAATATAAACTACACAGAACCATTGTATGAAACTTCTTTCTGTTCTGTGCATTCAACTAACAGAGTTGAACCTTACTTTTGATTGAGCCTTTCTGAAACACTCTTTCTGTAGAAACTGCAATTGGACATTCTGAGCGCTAAGAGGCCTATATTGGGAAAAATAATATCTTCAAATAAAAACTACACAGAAGCATTGTGTGAAACTTATTTCTGATATGTTCATTTAGCTAACAGAGTTAAATCATACTTTTGATTGCGCAGTTCTGAACACTCTTTCTGTAGAAAATGCAAGTGGACATTCGGAGCGCTAAGAGGGTAATAGTGGAAAAAGGAATATATTCAAATATAAACTACACAGTAGCATTCTGTGAAAATTCTTTCTGTTCTGTGCATTCAACTAACAGAGTTGAACCTTACTTTTGATTGAGCCGTTCTGAAACACTCTTTCTGTAGAAACTGCAATTGGACATGCTAAGCGCTAAGAGGCCTACATTGGGAAAAAGAATATCTTCAAATAAAAACTACACAGATGCATTCTGTGAAACTTATTTCTGATCTGTAAATTCAGTTAACAGAGATAAAGCATATTTTTGATTGAGCAGTTATGAAACACTCTTTTTGTAGAAAATGCAAGTGGAGATTCGGAGCGCTAAGAGGGTAATAGTGGAAAAAGGAATGTCTTCAAATATAAACTACACAGAATCATTCGGTGAAACTTCTTTCTGATCGGTGCATTCAGCGAATAGAGTTAAACCATACTTTTGATTCAGCAGATCTGAACACTCTTTCTGTAGAAAATGCAACTGGACATTTGGAGCGCTAAGAGCGTAGTAGTGGAAAAAGGAATATATTCAAATATAAACTACACAGAAGCATTCTGTGAAACTTCTTTCTGATCTGAGCATTCAGCTAACAGAGTTAAACCATACTTTTGATTGAGCAGTTTTGAAACACTCTGTCTGTAGAAAATGCAACTGGACATTCGTAGCGCTAAGTGGGTAATAGTGGAGAAAAGAATATGTTCAAATATAAACTACACAGAAGCATTGTATGAAACTTCTTTCTGTTCTGTGCATTCAACTAACAGAGTTGAACCTTACTTTTTATTGAGCCGTTCTGAAACACTCTTTCTGTAGAAACTGCAATTGTACATTCTGAGCGCTAAGAGGCCTATATTGGGAAAAAGAATGTCTACAAATAAAAACTACACAGAAGAATTGTGTGAAACTTCTTTCTGTTCTGTTTGTTCAACTAAAAGAGTTGAACCTTAGTTTTGATTGAGCCGTTCTGAAACACTCTTTCTGTAGAAAATGCAAGTGGAGATTCGGAGCGCTAAAAGGGTAATAGTGGAAAAAGGAATGTCTCCAAATATAAACTACACAGAATCATTCTGTGAAACTTCTTTCTGATCTGTGCATTCAGCTAACAGAGTTAAACCATACTTTTGATTGAGCAGATCTGAACACTCTTCCTGTAGAAAATGCAACTGGACATTTGGAGCGCTAAGAGCGTAGTAGTGGAAAAAGGAATATATTCAAATATAAACTACACAGAAGCATTCTGTGAAACATCTTTCTGATCTGAGCATTCAGCTAACAGAATTAAACCATACTTTTGTTTGAGCAGTTTTGAAACACTCTGTCTGTAGAAAATGCAAGTGGACATTCGTAGCGCTAAGTGGGTAATAGTGGAAAAAAGAATATGTTCAAATATAATCTACACAGAAGCATTGAATGAAACTTCTTTCTGTTCTGTGCATTCAACTAACAGAGTTGAACCTTACTTTTGATTGAGCCGTTCTGAAACACTCTTTCTGTAGAAACTGCAATTGGACATTCTGAGCGCTAAGAGGCCTATATTGGGAAAAAGAATGTCTACAAATAAAAACTACACAAAAGAATTGTGTGAAACTTCTTTCTGTTCTGTTTGTTCAACTAAAAGAGTTGAACCTTAGTTTTGATTGAGCCGTTCTGAAACACTCTTTCTGTAGAAAATGCAAGTGGAGATTCGGAGCGCTAAGAGGGTAATAGTGGAAAAAGGAATGTCTCCAAATATAAACTACACAGAATCATTCTGTGAAACTTCTTTCTGATCTGTGCATTCAGCTAAAAGAGTTAAACCATACTTTTGATTGAGCAGATCTGAACACTCTTTCTGTAGAAAATGCAACTGGACATTTGGAGCGCTAAGAGAGTAGTAGTGGAAAAAGGAATATATTCAAATATAAACTACACAGAAGCATTCTGTGAAACTTCTTTCTGATCTGAGCATTCAGCTAACAGAGTTAAACCATACTTTTGATTGAGCAGTTTTGAAACACTCTGTCTGTGGGAAATGCAACTGGACATTCGTAGCGCTAAGTGGGTAATAGTGGAAAAAATATGTTCAAATATAAACTACACAGAAGCATTGTATGAAACTTCTTTCTGTTCTGTGCATTCAACTAACAGAGTTGAACCTTACTTTTGATTGAGCCTTTCTGAAACACTCTTTCTGTAGAAACTGCAATTGGACATTCTGAGCGCTAAGAGGCCTATATTGGGAAAAATAATATCTTCAAATAAAAACTACACAGAAGCATTGTGTGAAACTTATTTCTGATATGTTCATTTAGCTAACAGAGTTAAATCATACTTTTGATTGCGCAGTTCTGAACACTCTTTCTGTAGAAAATGCAAGTGGACATTCGGAGCGTTAAGAGGGTAATAGTGGAAAAAGGAATATATTCAAATATAAACTACACAGTAGCATTCTGTGAAAATTCTTTCTGTTCTGTGCATTCAACTAACAGAGTTGAACCTTACTTTTGATTGAGCCGTTCTGAAACACTCTTTCTGTAGAAACTGCAATTGGACATGCTAAGCGCTAAGAGGCCTACATTGGGAAAAAGAATATCTTCAAATAAAAACTACACAGATGCATTCTGTGAAACTTATTTCTGATCTGTAAATTCAGTTAACAGAGATAAAGCATATTTTTGATTGAGCAGTTATGAAACACTCTTTTTGTAGAAAATGCAAGTGGAGATTCGGAGCGCTAAGAGGGTAATAGTGGAAAAAGGAATGTCTTCAAATATAAACTACACAGAATCATTCGGTGAAACTTCTTTCTGATCTGTGCATTCAGCTAACAGAGTTAAACCATACTCTTGATTGAGCAGATCTGAACACTCTTTCTGTAGAAAATGCAACTGGACATTTGGAGCGCTAAGAGAGTAGTAGTGGAAAAAGGAATATATTCAAATATAAACTACACAGAAGCATTCTGTGAAACTTCTTTCTGATCTGAGCATTCAGCTAACAGAGTTAAACCATACTTTTGATTGAGCAGTTTTGAAACACTCTGTCTGTAGAAAATGCAACTGGACATTCGTAGCGCTAAGTGGGTAATAGTGGAAAAAAGAATATGTTCAAATATAAACTACACAGAAGCATTGTATGAAACTACTTTCTGTTCTGTGCATTCAACTAACAGAGTTGAACCTTACTTTTGATTGAGCCTTTCTGAAATACTCTTTCTATAGAAACTGCAATTGGACATTCTGAGCGCTAAGAGGCCTATATTGGGAAAAATAATATCTTCAAATAAAAACTACACAGAAGCATTGTGTGAAACTTATTTCTGATATGTTCATTAAGCTAACAGAGTTAAACCATACTTTTGATTGCGCAGTTCTGAACACTCTTTCTGTAGAAAATGCAAGTGGACATTCGGAGCGCTAAGAGGGTAATAGTGGAAAAAGGAATACATTCAAATATAAACTACACAGTAGCATTCTGTGAAACTTCTTTCTGTTCTGTGCATTCAACTAACAGAGTTGAACCTTACTTTTGATTGAGCCGTTCTGAAACACTCTTTCTGTAGAAACTGCAATTGGACATGCTAAGCGCTAAGAGGCCTACATTGGGAAAAAGAATATCTTCAAATAAAAACTACACAGATGCATTCTGTGAAACTTATTTCTGATCTGTAAATTCAGTTAACAGAGATAAAGCATATTTTTGATTGAGCAGTTATGAAACACTCTTTTTGTAGAAAATGCAAGTGGAGATTCGGAGCGCTAAGAGGGTAATAGTGGAAAAAGGAATGTCTTCAAATATAAACTACGCAGAATCATTTGGTGAAACTTCTTTCTGCTCTGTGCATTCAGCTAACAGAGTTAAACCATGCTTTTGATTGAGCAGATCTGAACTCTCTTTCTGTAGAAAACGCAACTGGACATTTGGAGCCCTAAGAGCGTAGTAGTGGAAAAAGGAAAATATTCAAATATAAACTACACAGAAGCATTCTGTGAAACTTCTTTCTGATCTGAGCATTCAGCTAACAGAGTTAAACCATACTTTTGATTGAGCAGTTTTGAAACACTCTGTCTGTAGAAAATGCAACTGGACATTCGTAGCGCTAAGTGGGTAATAGTGGAGAAAAGAATATGTTCAAATATAAACTACACAGAAGCATTGTATGAAACTTCTTTCTGTTCTGTGCAATCAACTAACAGAGTTGAACCTTACTTTTGATTGAGCCGTTCTGAAACACTCTTTCTGTAGAAACTTCAATTGTACATTCTGAGCGCTAAGAGGCCTATATTGGGAAAAAGAATGTCTACAAATAAAAACTACACAGAAGAATTGTGTGAAACTTCTTTCTGTTCTGTTTGTTCAACTAAAAGAGTTGAACCTTAGTTTTGATTGAGCCGTTCTGAAACACTCTTTCTGTAGAAAATGCAAGTGGAGATTCGGAGCGCTAAGAGGGTAATAGTGGAAAAAGTAATGTCTCCAAATATAAACTACACAGAATCATTCTGTGAAACTTTTTCTGATCTGTGCATTCAGATAACAGAGTTAAACCATACTTTTGATTGAGCAGATCTGAACACTCTTTCTGTAGAAAATGCAACTGGACATTTGGAGCGCTAAGAGAGTAGTAGTGGAAAAAGGAATATATTCAAATATAAACTACACAGAAGCATTCTGTGAAACTTATTTCTGATCTGAGCATTCAGCTAACAGAGTTAAACCATACTTTTGATTGAGCAGTTTTGAAACACTCTGTCTGTAGAAAATGCAACTGGACATTCGTAGCGCTAAGTGGGTAATAGTGGAAAAAAGAATATGTTCAAATATAAACTACACAGAAGCATGGTATGAAACTTCTTTCTGTTCTGTGCATTCAACTAACAGAGTTGAACCTTAATTTTGATTGAGCCGTTCTGAAACACTCTTTCTGTAGAAACTGCAATTGTACATTCTGAGCGCTAAGAGGCCTATATTGGGAAAAAGAATGTCTACAAATAAAAACTACACAGAAGAATAGTGTGAAACTTCTTTCTGTTCTGTTTGTTCAACTAAAAGAGTTGAACCTTAGTTTTGATTGAGCCGTTCTGAAACACTCTTTCTGTAGAAAATGCAAGTGGAGATTCGGAGCGCTAAGAGGGTAATAGTGGAAAAAGGAATGTCTCCAAATATAAACTACACAGAATCATTCTGTGAAACTTCTTTCTGATCTGTGCATTCAGCTAACAGAGTTAAACCATACTTTTGATTGAGCAGATCTGAACACTCTTTCTGTAGAAAATGCAACTGGACATTTGGAGCGCTAAGAGCGTAGTAGTGGAAAAAGGAATATATTCAAATATAAACTACACAGAAGCATTCTGTGAAACATCTTTCTGATCTGAGCATTCAGCTAACAGAGTTAAACCATACTTTTGTTTGAGCAGTTTTGAAACACTCTGTCTGTAGAAAATGCAACTGGACATTCGTAGCGCTAAGTGGGTAATAGTGGAAAAAAGAATATGTTCAAACATAAACTACACAGAAGCATTGAATGAAACTTCTTTCTGTTCTGTGCATTCAACAAACAGAGTTGAACCTTACTTTTGATTGAGCCGTTCTGAAACACTCTTTCTGTAGTAACTGCAATTGGACATTCTGAGCGCTAAGAGGCCTATATTGGGAAAAAGAATGTCTACAAATAAAAACTACACAGAAGAATTGTGTGAAAGTACTTTCTGTTCTGTTTGTTCAACTAAAAGTGTTGAACCTTAGTTTTGATTGAGCCGTTCTGAAACACTCTTTCTGTAGAAAATGCAAGTGGAGATTCGGAGCGCTAAGAGGGTAATAGTGGAAAAAGGAATGTCTCCAAATATAAACTACACAGAATCATTCTGTGAAACTTCTTTCTGATCTGTGCATTCAGCTAACAGAGTTAAACCATACTTTTGATTGAGCAGTTTTGAAACACTCTGTCTGTAGAAAATGCAAGTGGACATTCGTAGCGCTAAGTGGGTAATAGTGGAAAAAAGAATATGTTCAAATATAATCTACACAGAAGCATTGAATGAAACTTCTTTCTGTTCTGTGCATTCAACTAACAGAGTTGAACCTTACTTTTGATTGAGCCGTTCTGAAACACTCTTTCTGTAGAAACTGCAATTGGACATTCTGAGCACTAAGAGGCCTATATTGGGAAAAAGAATGTCTACAAATAAAAACTACACAAAAGAATTGTGTGAAACTTCTTTCTGTTCTGTTTGTTCAACTAAAAGAGTTGAACCTTAGTTTTGATTGAGCCGTTCTGAAACACTCTTTCTGTAGAAAATGCAAGTGGAGATTCGGAGCGCTAAGAAGGTAATAGTGGAAAAAGGAATGTCTCCAAATATAAACTACACAGAATCATTCTGTGAAACTTCTTTCTGATCTGTGCATTCAGCTAAAAGAGTTAAACCATACTTTTGATTGAGCAGATCTGAACACTCTTTCTGTAGAAAATGCAACTGGACATTTGGAGCGCTAAGAGAGTAGTAGTGGAAAAAGGAATATATTCAAATATAAACTACACAGAAGCATTCTGTGAAACTTCTTTCTGATCTGAGCATTCAGCTAACAGAGTTAAACCATACTTTTGATTGAGCAGTTTTGAAACACTCTGTCTGTAGGAAATGCAACTGGACATTCGTAGCGCTAAGTGGGTAATAGTGGAAAAAATATGTTCAAATATAAACTACACAGAAGCATTGTATGAAACTTCTTTCTGTTCTGTGCATTCAACTAACAGAGTTGAACCTTACTTTTGATTGAGCCTTTCTGAAATACTCTTTCTGTAGAAACTGCAATTGGACATTCTGAGCGCTAAGAGGCCTATATTGGGAAAAATAATATCTTCAAATAAAAACTACACAGAAGCATTGTGTGAAACTTATTTCTGATATGTTCATTAAGCTAACAGAGTTAAACCATACTTTTGATTGCGCAGTTCTGAACACTCTTTCTGTAGAAAATGCAAGTGGACATTCGGAGCGCTAAGAGGGTAATAGTGGAAAAAGGAATACATTCAAATATAAACTACACAGTAGCATTCTGTGAAACTTCTTTCTGTTCTGTGCATTCAACTAACAGAGTTGAACCTTACTTTTGATTGAGCCGTTCTGAAACACTCTTTCTGTAGAAACTGCAATTGGACATGCTAAGCGCTAAGAGGCCTACATTGGGAAAAAGAATATCTTCAAATAAAAACTACACAGATGCATTCTGTGAAACTTATTTCTGATCTGTAAATTCAGTTAACAGAGATAAAGCATATTTTTGATTGAGCAGTTATGAAACACACTTTTTGTAGAAAATGCAAGTGGAGATTCGGAGCGCTAAGAGGGTAATAGTGGAAAAAGGAATGTCTTCAAATATAAACTACACAGAATCATTTGGTGAAACTTCTTTCTGATCTGTGCATTCAGCTAACAGAGTTAAAACATACTTTTGATTGAGCAGATCTGAACTCTCTTTCTGTAGAAAATGCAACTATACATTTGGAGCCCTAAGAGCGTAGTAGTGGAAAAAGGAAAATATTCAAATATAAACTACACAGAAGCATTCTGTGAAACTTTTTTCTGATCTGAGCATTCAGCTAACAGAGTTAAACCATACATTTGATTGAGCAGTTTTGAAACACTCTGTCTGTAGAAAATGCAACTGGACATTCGTAGCGCTAAGTGGGTAATAGTGGAGAAAAGAATATGTTCAAATATAAACTACACAGAAGCATTGTATGAAACTTCTTTCTGTTCTGTGCATTCAACTAACAGAGTTGAACCTTACGTTTGATTGAGCCGTTCTGAAACACTCTTTCTGTAGAAACTTCAATTGTACATTCTGAGCGCTAAGAGGCCTATATTGGGAAAAAGAATGTCTACAAATAAAAACTAAACAGAAGAATTGTGTGAAACTTCTTTCTGTTCTGTTTGTTCAACTAAAAGAGTTGAACCTTAGTTTTGATTGAGCCGTTCTGAAACACTCTTTCTGTAGAAAATGCAAGTGGAGATTCGGAGCGCTAAGAGGGTAATAGTGGAAAAAGGAATGTCTCCAAATATAAACTACACAGAATCATTCTGTGAAACTTTTTCTGATCTGTGCATTCAGATAACAGAGTTCAACCATACTTTTGATTGAGCAGATCTGAACACTCTTTCTGTAGAAAATGCAACTGGACATTTGGAGCGCTAAGAGAGTAGTAGTGGAAAAAGGAATATATTCAAATATAAACTACACAGAAGCATTCTGTGAAACTTCTTTCTGATCTGAGCATTCAGCTAACAGAGTTAAACCATACATTTGATTGAGCAGTTTTGAAACACTCTGTCTGTAGAAAATGCAACTGGACATTCGTAGCGCTAAGTGGGTAATAGTGGAAAAAAGAATATGTTCAAATATAAACTACACAGAAGCATTGTATGAAACTACTTTCTGTTCTGTGCATTCAACTAACAGAGTTGAACCTTACTTTTGATTGAGCCTTTCTGAAATACTCTTTCTGTAGAAACTGCAATTGGACATTCTGAGCGCTAAGAGGCCTATATTGGGAAAAATAATATCTTCAAATAAAAACTACACAGAAGCATTGTGTGAAACTTATTTCTGATATGTTCATTAAGCTAACAGAGTTAAACCATACTTTTGATTGCGCAGTTCTGAACACTCTTTCTGTAGAAAATGCAAGTGGACATTCGGAGCGCTAAGAGGGTAATAGTGGAAAAAGGAATATATTCAAATATAAACTACACAGTAGCATTCTGTGAAAATTCTTTCTGTTCTGTGCATTCAACTAACAGAGTTGAACCTTACTTTTGATTGAGCCTTTCTGAAACACTCTTTCTGTAGAAACTGCAATTGGACATTCTGAGCGCTAAGAGGCCTATATTGGGAAAAAGAATGTCTACAAATAAAAACTACACAAAAGAATTGTGTGAAACTTCTTTCTGCTCTGTTTGTTCAACTAAAAGATTTGAACCTTAGTTTTGATTGAGCCGTTCTGAAACACTCTTTCTGTAGAAAATGCAAGTGGAGATTCGGAGCGCTAAGAGGGTAATAGTGGAAAAAGGAATGTCTCCAAATATAAACTACACAGAATCATTCTGTGAAACTTCTTTCTGATCTGTGCATTCAGCTAAAAGAGTTAAACCATACTTTTGATTGAGCAGATCTGAACACTCTTTCTGTAGAAAATGCAACTGGACATTTGGAGCGCTAAGAGAGTAGTAGTGGAAAAAGGAATATATTCAAATATAAACTACACAGAAGCATTCTGTGAAACTTCTTTCTGATCTGAGCATTCAGCTAACAGAGTTAAACCATACTTTTGATTGAGCAGTTTTGAAACACTCTGTCTGTAGGAAATGCAACTGGACATTCGTAGCGCTAAGTGGGTAATAGTGGAAAAAATATGTTCAAATATAAACTACACAGAAGCATTGTATGAAACTTCTTTCTGTTCTGTGCATTCAACTAACAGAGTTGAACCTTACTTTTGATTGAGCCTTTCTGAAACACTCTTCCTGTAGAAATTGCAATTGGACATTCTGAGCGCTAAGAGGCCTATATTGGGAAAATAATATCTTCAAATAAAAACTACACAGAAGCATTGTGTGAAACTTATTTCTGATATGTTCATTTAGCTAACAGAGTTAAATCATACTTTTGATTGCGCAGTTCTGAACACTCTTTCTGTAGAAAATGCAAGTGGACATTCGGAGCGTTAAGAGGGTAATAGTGGAAAAAGGAATATATTCAAATATAAACTACACAGTAGCATTCTGTGAAAATTCTTTCTGTTCTGTGCATTCAACTAACAGAGTTGAACCTTACTTTTGATTGAGCCGTTCTGAAACACTCTTTCTGTAGAAACTGCAATTGGACATGCTAAGCGCTAAGAGGCCTACATTGGGAAAAAGAATATCTTCAAATAAAAACTACACAGATGCATTCTGTGAAACTTATTTCTGATCTGTAAATTCAGTTAACAGAGATAAAGCATATTTTTGATTGAGCAGTTATGAAACACTCTTTTTGTAGAAAATGCAAGTGGAGATTCGGAGCGCTAAGAGGGTAATAGTGGAAAAAGGAATGTCTTCAAATATAAACTACACAGAATCATTCGGTGAAACTTCTTTCTGATCTGTGCATTCAGCTAACAGAGTTAAACCATACTTTTGATTGAGCAGATCTGAACACTCTTTCTGTAGAAAATGCAACTGGACATTTGGAGCGCTAAGAGAGTAGTAGTGGAAAAAGGAATATATTCAAATATAAACTACACAGAAGCATTCTGTGAAACTTCTTTCTGATCTGAGCATTCAGCTAACAGAGTTAAACCATACTTTTGATTGAGCAGTTTTGAAACACTCTGTCTGTAGAAAATGCAACTGGACATTCGTAGCGCTAAGTGGGTAATAGTGGAAAAAAGAATATGTTCAAATATAAACTACACAGAAGCATTGTATGAAACTTCTTTCTGTTCTGTGCATTCAACTAACAGAGTTGAACATTACTTTTGATTGAGCCTTTCTGAAATACTCTTTCTGTAGAAACTGCAATTGGACATTCTGAGCGCTAAGAGGCCTATATTGGGAAAAATAATATCTTCAAATAAAAACTACACAGAAGCATTGTGTGAAACTTATTTCTGATATGTTCATTAAGCTAACAGAGTTAAACCATACTTTTGATTGCGCAGTTCTGAACACTCTTTCTGTAGAAAATGCAAGTGGACATTCGGAGCGCTAAGAGGGTAATAGTGGAAAAAGGAATACATTCAAATATAAACTACACAGTAGCATTCTGTGAAACTTCTTTCTGTTCTGTGCATTCAACTAACAGAGTTGAACCTTACTTTTGATTGAGCCGTTCTGAAACACTCTTTCTGTAGAAACTGCAATTGGACATGCTAAGCGCTAAGAGGCCTACATTGGGAAAAAGAATATCTTCAAATAAAAACTACACAGATGCATTCTGTGAAACTTATTTCTGATCTGTAAATTCAGTTAACAGAGATAAAGCATATTTTTGATTGAGCAGTTATGAAACACTCTTTTTGTAGAAAATGCAAGTGGAGATTCGGAGCGCTAAGAGGGTAATAGTGGAAAAAGGAATGTCTTCAAATATAAACTACGCAGAATCATTTGGTGAAACTTCTTTCTGCTCTGTGCATTCAGCTAACAGAGTTAAACCATGCTTTTTATTGAGCAGATCTGAACTCTCTTTCTGTAGAAAATGCAACTGGACATTTGGAGCCCTAAGAGCGTAGTAGTGGAAAAAGGAAAATATTCAAATATAAACTACACAGAAGCATTCTGTGAAACTTCTTTCTGATCTGAGCATTCAGCTAACAGAGTTAAACCATACTTTTGATTGAGCAGTTTTGAAACACTCTGTCTGTAGAAAATGCAACTGGACATTCGTAGCGCTAAGTGGGTAATAGTGGAGAAAAGAATATGTTCAAATATAAACTACACAGAGGCATTGTATGAAACTTCTTTCTGTTCTGTGCATTCAACTAACCGAGTTGAACCTTACTTTTGATTGAGCCGTTCTGAAACACTCTTTCTGTAGAAACTGCAATTGTACATTCTGAGCGCTAAGAGGCCTATATTGGGAAAAAGAATGTCTACAAATAAAAACTACACAGAAGAATTGTGTGAAACTTCTTTCTGTTCTGTTTGTTCAACTAAAAGAGTTGAACCTTAGTTTTGATTGAGCCGTTCTGAAACACTCTTTCTGTAGAAAATGCAAGTGGAGATTCGGAGCGCTAAGAGGGTAATAGTGGAAAAAGGAATGTCTCCAAATATAAACTACACAGAATCATTCTGTGAAACTTCTTTCTGATCTGTGCATTCAGCTAACAGAGTTAAACCATACTTTTGATTGAGCAGATCTGAACACTCTTTCTGTAGAAAATGCAACTGGACATTTTTAGCGCTAAGAGCGTAGTAGTGGAAAAAGGAATATATTCAAATATAAACTACACAGAAGCATTCTGTGAAACATCTTTCTGATCTGAGCATTCAGCTAACAGAGTTAAACCATACTTTTGTTTGAGCAGTTTTGAAACACTCTGTCTGTAGAAAATGCAACTGGACATTCGTAGCGCTAAGTGGGTAATAGTGGAAAAAAGAATATGTTCAAATATAAACTACACAGAAGCATTGAATGAAACTTCTTTCTGTTCTGTGCATTCAACTAACAGAGTTGAACCTTACTTTTGATTGAGCCGTTCTGAAACACTCTTTCTGTAGAAACTGCAATTGGACATTCTGAGCGCTAAGAGGCCTATATTGGGAAAAAGAATGTCTACAAATAAAAACTACACAGAAGAATTGTGTGAAACTACTTTCTGTTCTGTTTGTTCAACTAAAAGTGTTGAACCTTAGTTTTGATTGAGCCGTTCTGAAACACTCTTTCTGTAGAAAATGCAAGTGGAGATTCGGAGCGCTAAGAGGGTAATAGTGGAAAAAGGAATGTCTCCAAATATAAACTACACAGAATCATTCTGTGAAACTTATTTCTGATCTGTGCATTCAGCTAACAGAGTTAAACCATACTTTTGATTGAGCAGTTTTGAAACACTCTGTCTGTAGAAAATGCAAGTGGACATTCGTAGCGCTAAGTGGGTAATAGTGGAAAAAAGAATATGTTCAAATATAATCTACACAGAAGCATTGAATGAAACTTCTTTCTGTTCTGTGCATTCAACTAACAGAGTTGAACCTTACTTTTGATTGAGCCGTTCTGAAACACTCTTTCTGTAGAAACTGCAATTGGACATTCTGAGCGCTAAGAGGCCTATATTGGGAAAACGAATGTCTACAAATAAAAACTACACAAAAGAATTGTGTGAAACTTCTTTCTGTTCTGTTTGTTCAACTAAAAGAGTTGAACCTTAGTTTTGATTGAGCCGTTCTGAAACACTCTTTCTGTAGAAAATGCAAGTGGAGATTCGGAGCGCTAAGAGGGTAATAGTGGAAAAAGGAATGTCTCCAAATATAAACTACACAGAATCATTCTGTGAAACTTCTTTCTGATCTGTGCATTCAGCTAAAAGAGTTAAACCATACTTTTGATTGAGCAGATCTGAACACTCTTTCTGTAGAAAATGCAACTGGACATTTGGAGCGCTAAGAGAGTAGTAGTGGAAAAAGGAATATATTCAAATATAAACTACACAGAAGCATTCTGTGAAACTTCTTTCTGATCTGAGCATTCAGCTAACAGAGTTAAACCATACTTTTGATTGAGCAGTTTTGAAACACTCTGTCTGTAGGAAATGCAACTGGACATTCGTAGCGCTAAGTGGGTAATAGTGGAAAAAATATGTTCAAATATAAACTACACAGAAGCATTGTATGAAACTTCTTTCTGTTCTGTGCATTCAACTAACAGAGTTGAACCTTACTTTTGATTGAGCCTTTCTGAAACACTCTTTCTGTAGAAACTGCAATTGGACATTCTGAGCGCTAAGAGGCCTATATTGGGAAAAATAATATCTTCAAATAAAAACTACACAGAAGCATTGTGTGAAACTTATTTCTGATATGTTCATTTAGCTAACAGAGTTAAATCATACTTTTGATTGCGCAGTTCTGAACACACTTTCTGTAGAAAATGCAAGTGGACATTCGGAGCGTTAAGAGGGTAATAGTGGAAAAAGGAATATATTCAAATATAAACTACACAGTAGCATTCTGTGAAAATTCTTTCTGTTCTGTGCATTCAACTAACAGAGTTGAACCTTACTTTTGATTGAGCCGTTCTGAAACACTCTTTCTGTAGAAACTGCAATTGGACATGCTAAGCGCTAAGAGGCCTACATTGGGAAAAAGAATATCTTCAAATAAAAACTACACAGATGCATTCTGTGAAACTTATTTCTGATCTGTAAATTCAGTTAACAGAGATAAAGCATATTTTTGATTGAGCAGTTATGAAACACTATTTTTGTAGAAAATGCAAGTGGAGATTCGGAGCGCTAAGAGGGTAATAGTGGAAAAAGGAATGTCTTCAAATATAAACTACACAGAATCATTTGGTGAAACTTCTTTCTGATCTGTGCATTCAGCTAACAGAGTTAAACCATACTTTTGATTGAGCAGTTTTGAAACACTCTGTCTGTAGAAAATGCAACTGGACATTCGTAGCGCTAAGTGGGTAATAGTGGAGAAAAGAATATGTTCAAATATAAACTACACAGAAGCATTGTATGAAACTTCTTTCTGTTCTGTGCATTCAACTAACAGAGTTGAACCTTACTTTTGATTGAGCCGTTCTGAAACACTCTTTCTGTAGAAACTGCAATTGTACATTCTGAGCGCTAAGAGGCCTATATTGGGAAAAAGAATGTCTACAAATAAAAACTACACAGAAGAATTGTGTGAAACTTCTTTCTGTTCTGTTTGTTCAACTAAAAGAGTTGAACCTTAGTTTTGATTGAGCCGTTCTGAAACACTCTTTCTGTAGAAAATGCAAGTGGAGATTCGGAGCGCTAAGAGGGTAATAGTGGAAAAAGGAATGTCTCCAAATATAAACTACACAGAATCATTCTGTGAAACTTCTTTCTGATCTGTGCATTCAGCTAACAGAGTTAAACCATACTTTTGATTGAGCAGATCTGAACACTCTTTCTATAGAAAATGCAACTGGACATTTGGAGCGCTAAGAGAGTAGTAGTGGAAAAAGGAATATATTCAAATATAAACTACACAGAAGCATTCTGTGAAACTTCTTTCTGATCTGAGCATTCAGCTAACAGAGTTAAACCATACTTTTGATTGAGCAGTTTTGAAACACTCTGTCTTTAGAAAATGCAACTGGACATTCGTAGCGCTAAGTGGGTAATAGTGGAAAAAAGAATATGTTCAAATATAAACTACACAGAAGCATTGTATGAAACTTCTTTCTGTTCTGTGCATTCAACTAAAAGAGTTGAACCTTACTTTTGATTGAGCCTTTCTGAAACACTCATTCTGTAGAAACTGCAATTGGACATTCTGAGCGCTAAGAGGCCTATATTGGGAAAAAAATATCTTCAAATAAAAACTACACAGAAGCATTGTGTGAAACTTATTTCTGATATGTTCATTAAGCTAACAGAGTTAAAGCATACTTTTGATTGCGCAGTTCTGAACACTCTTTCTGTGGAAAATGCAAGTGGACATTCGGAGCGCTAAGAGGGTAATAGTGGAAAAAGGAATATATTCAAATATAAACTACACAGTAGCACTCTGTGAAAATTCTTTCTGTTCTGTGCATTCAACTAACAGAGTTGAACCTTACTTTTGATTGAGCCGTTCTGAAACACTCTTTCTGTAGAAACTGCAATTGGACATGCTAAGCGCTAAGAGGCCTACATTGGGAAAAGGAATACCTTCAAATAAAAACTACACAGATGCATTCTGTGAAACTTATTTCTGATCTGTAAATTCAGTTAACAGAGATAAAACATATTT
Organism: Symphalangus syndactylus; assembly: GCF_028878055.3. Classification (NCBI taxonomy): domain Eukaryota; kingdom Metazoa; phylum Chordata; class Mammalia; order Primates; family Hylobatidae; genus Symphalangus; species Symphalangus syndactylus. The sequence continues at coordinate 154,932,030 of NC_072425.2, forward strand.
TTGATTGAGCAGTTATGAAACACTCTTTTTGTAGAAAATGCAAGTGGAGATTCGGAGCGCTAAGAGGGTAATAGTGGATAAAGGAATGTCTTCAAATATAAACTACACAGGATCATTCGGTGAAACTTCTTTCCGATCTGTGCATTCAGCTAACAGAGTTAAACCATACTTTTGATTGAGCAGATCTGAACACTCTTTCTGTAGAAAATGCAAGTGGACATTTGGAGCGCTAAGAGAGTAGTAGTGGAAAAAGGAGTATATTCAAATATAAACTACACAGAAGCATTCTGTGAAACTTCTTTCTGATCTGAGCATTCAGCTAACAGAGTTAAACCATACTTTTGATTGAGCAGTTTTGAAACACTCTGTCTGTAGAAAATGCAACTGGACATTCGTAGCGCTAAGTGGGTAATAGTGGAAAAAAGAATATGTTCAAATATGAACTACACAGAAGCATTGCATGAAACTTCTTTCTGTTCTGTGCATTCAACTAACAGAGTTGAACCTTACTTTTGATTGAGCCGTTCTGAAACACTCTTTCTGTAGAAACTGCAATTGGACATTCTGAGCGCTAAGAGGCCTATATTGGGAAAAAGAATGTCTACAAATAAAAACTACACAGAAGAATTGTGTGAAACTTCTTTCTGTTCTGTTTGTTCCACTAAAAGAGTTGAACCTTAGTTTTGATTGAGCCGTTCTGAAACACTCTTTCTGTAGAAAATGCAAGTGGAGATTCGGAGCGCTAAGAGGGTAATAGTGGAAAAAGGAATGTCTCCAAATATAAACTACACAGAATCATTCTGTGAAACTTCTTTCTGATCTGTGCATTCAGCTAACAGAGTTAAACCATACTTTTGATTGAGCAGATCTGAACACTCTTTCTGTAGAAAATGCAACTGGACATTTGGAGCGCTAAGAGAGTAGTAGTGGAAAAAGGAATATATTCAAATATAAACTACACAGAAGCATTCTGTGAAACTTCTTTCTGATCTGAGCATTCAGCTAACAGAGTTAAACCATACTTTTGATTGAGCAGTTTTGAAACACTCTGTCTGTAGAAAATGCAACTGGACATTCGTAGCCCTAAGTGGGTAATAGTGGAAAAAAGAATATGTTCAAATATAAACTACACAGATGCATTGTATGAAACTTCTTTCTGTTCTGTGCATTCAACTAACAGAGTTGAACCTTACTTTTGATTGAGCCTTTCTGAAACACTCATTCTGTAGAAACTGCAATTGGACATTCTGAGCGCTAAGAGGCCTATATTGGGAAAAATAATATCTTCAAATAAAAACTACACAGAAGCATTGTGTGAAACTTATTTCTGATATGTTCATTAAGCTAACAGAGTTAAACCATACTTTTGATTGCGCAGTTCTGAACACTCTTTCTGTAGAAAATGCAATTGGACATTCTGAGCGCTAAGAGGCCTATATTGGGAAAAATAATATCTTCAAATAAAAACTACACAGAAGCATTGTGTGAAACTTATTTCTGATATGTTCATTAAGCTAACAGAGTTAAACCATACTTTTGATTGCGCAGTTCTGAACACTCTTTCTGTAGAAAATGCAAGTGGACATTCGGAGCGCTAAGAGGGTAATAGTGGAAAAAGGAATATATTCAAATATAAACTACACAGTAGCACTCTGTGAAAATTCTTTCTGTTCTGTGCATTCAACTAACAGATTTGAACCTTACTTTTGATTGAGCCGTTCTGAAACACTCTTTCTGTAGAAACTGCAATTGGACATGCTAAGCGCTAAGAGGCCTACATTGGGAAAAGGAATATCTTCAAATAAAAACTACACAGATGCATTCTGTGAAACTTATTTCTGATCTGTAAATTCAGTTTACAGAGATAAAACATATTGATTGAGCAGTTATGAAACACTCTTTTTGTAGATAATGCAAGTGGAGATTCGGAGCGCTAAGAGGGTAATAGTGGAAAAAGGAATGTCTTCAAATATATACTACACAGAATCATTCGGTGAAACTTCTTTCTGATCTGTGCATTCAGCTAACAGAGTTAAACCATACTTTTGATTGAGCAGATCTGAACACTCTTTCTGTAGAAAATGCAACTGGACATTCTGAGCGCTAAGAGGCCTATATTGGGAAAAATAATATCTTCAAATAAAAACTACACAGAAGCATTGTGTGAAACTTATTTCTGATATGTTCATTAAGCTAACAGAGTTAAACCATACTTTTGATTGCGCAGTTCTGAACACTCTTTCTGTAGAAAATGCAAGTGGACATTCTGAGCGCTAAGAGGGTAATAGTGGAAAAAGGAATATATTCAAATATAAACTACACAGTAGCACTCTGTGAAAATTCTTTCTGTTCTGTGCATTCAACTAACAGAGTTGAACCTTACTTTTGATTGAGCCGTTCTGAAACACTCTTTCTGTAGAAACTGCAATTGGACATGCTAAGGGCTAAGAGGCCTACAGTGGGAAAAGGAATATCTTCAAATAAAAACTACACAGATGCATTCTGTGAAACTTATTTCTGATCTGTAAATTCAGTTAACAGAGATAAAACATATTTTTGATTGAGCAGTTATGAAACACTCTTTTTGTAGAAAATGCAAGTGGAGATTCGGAGCGCTAAGAGGGTAATAGTGGAAAAAGGAATGTCTTCAAATATAAACTACACAGAATCATTCGGTGAAACTTCTTTCTGATCTGTGCATTCAGCTAACAGTGTTAAACCATACTTTTGATTGAGCAGATCTGAACACTCTTTCTGTAGAAAATGCAACTGGACATTTGGAGCGCTAAGAGAGTAGTAGTGGAAAAAGGAATATATTCAAATATAAACTACACAGAAGCATTCTGTGAAACTTCTTTCTGATCTGAGCATTCAGCTAACAGAGTTAAACCATACTTTTGATTGAGCAGTTTTGAAACACTCTGTCTGTAGAAAATGCAACTGGACATTCGTAGCGCTAAGTGGGTAATAGTGGAAAAAAGAATACGTTCAAATATAAACTACACAGAAGCATTTTATGAAACTTCTTTCTGTTCTGTGCATTCAACTAACAGAGTTGAACCTTACTTTTGATTGAGCCGTTCTGAAACACTCTTTCTGTAGAAACTGCAATTGTACATTCTGAGCGCTAAGAGGCCTATATTGGGAAAAAGAATGTCTACAAATAAAAACTACACAGAAGAATTGTGTGAAACTTCTTTCTGTTCTGTTTGTTCAACTAAAAGAGTTGAACCTTAGTTTTGATTGAGCCGTTCTGAAACACTCTTTCTGTAGAAAATGCAAGTGGAGATTCGGAGCGCTAAGAGGGTAATAGTGGAAAAAGGAATGTCTCCAAATATAAACTACACAGAATCATTCTGTGAAACTTCTTTCTGATCTGTGCATTCAGCTAACAGAGTTAAACCATACTTTTGATTGAGCAGATCTGAACACTCTTTCTATAGAAAATGCAACTGGACATTTGGAGCGCTAAGAGAGTAGTAGTGGAAAAAGGAATATATTCAAATATAAACTACACAGAAGCATTCTGTGAAACTTCTTTCTGATCTGAGCATTCAGCTAACAGAGTTAAACCATACTTTTGATTGAGCAGTTTTGAAACACTCTGTCTTTAGAAAATGCAACTGGACATTCGTAGCGCTAAGTGGGTAATAGTGGAAAAAAGAATATGTTCAAATATAAACTACACAGAAACATTGTATGAAACTTCTTTCTGTTCTGTGCATTCAACTAAAAGAGTTGAACCTTACTTTTGATTGAGCCTTTCTGAAACACTCATTCTGTAGAAACTGCAATTGGACATTCTGAGCGCTAAGAGGCCTATATTGGGAAAAAAATATCTTCAAATAAAAACTACACAGAAGCATTGTGTGAAACTTATTTCTGATATGTTCATTAAGCTAACAGAGTTAAAGCATACTTTTGATTGCGCAGTTCTGAACACTCTTTCTGTGGAAAATGCAAGTGGACATTCGGAGCGCTAAGAGGGTAATAGTGGAAAAAGGAATATATTCAAATATAAACTACACAGTAGCACTCTGTGAAAATTCTTTCTGTTCTGTGCATTCAACTAACAGAGTTGAACCTTACTTTTGATTGAGCCGTTCTTAAACACTCTTTCTGTAGAAACTGCAATTGGACATGCTAAGCGCTAAGAGGCCTACATTGGGAAAAGGAATACCTTCAAATAAAAACTACACAGATGCATTCTGTGAAACTTATTTCTGATCTGTAAATTCAGTTAACAGAGATAAAACATATTTTTGATTGAGCAGTTATGAAACACTCTTTTTGTAGAAAATGCAAGTGGAGATTCGGAGCGCTAAGAGGGTAATAGTGGATAAAGGAATGTCTTCAAATATAAACTACACAGGATCATTCGGTGAAACTTCTTTCCGATCTGTGCATTCAGCTAACAGAATTAAACCATACTTTTGATTGAGCAGATCTGAACACTCTTTCTGTAGAAAATGCAAGTGGACATTTGGAGCGCTAAGAGAGTAGTAGTGGAAAAAGGAGTATATTCAAATATAAACTACACAGAAGCATTCTGTGAAACTTCTTTCTGATCTGAGCATTCAGCTAACAGAGTTAAACCATACTTTTGATTGAGCAGTTTTGAAACACTCTGTCTGTAGAAAATGCAACTGGACATTCGTAGCGCTAAGTGGGTAATAGTGGAAAAAAGAATATGTTCAAATATGAACTACACAGAAGCATTGCATGAAACTTCTTTCTGTTCTGTGCATTCAACTAACAGAGTTGAACCTTACTTTTGATTGAGCCGTTCTGAAACACTCTTTCTGTAGAAACTGCAATTGGACATTCTGAGCGCTAAGAGGCCTATATTGGGAAAAAGAATGTCTACAAATAAAAACTACACAGAAGAATTGTGTGAAACTTCTTTCTGTTCTGTTTGTTCCACTAAAAGAGTTGAACCTTAGTTTTGATTGAGCCGTTCTGAAACACTCTTTCTGTAGAAAATGCAAGTGGATATTCGGAGCGCTAAGAGGGTAATAGTGGAAAAAGGAATGTCTCCAAATATAAACTACACAGAATCATTCTGTGAAACTTCTTTCTGATCTGTGCATTCAGCTAACAGAGTTAAACCATACTTTTGATTGAGCAGATCTGAACACTCTTTCTGTAGAAAATGCAACTGGACATTTGGAGCGCTAAGAGAGTAGTAGTGGAAAAAGGAATATATTCAAATATAAACTACACAGAAGCATTCTGTGAAACTTCTTTCTGATCTGAGCATTCAGCTAACAGAGTTAAACCATACTTTTGATTGAGCAGTTTTGAAACACTCTGTCTGTAGAAAATGCAACTGGACATTCGTAGCCCTAAGTGGGTAATAGTGGAAAAAAGAATATGTTCAAATATAAACTACACAGATGCATTGTATGAAACTTCTTTCTGTTCTGTGCATTCAACTAACAGAGTTGAACCTTACTTTTGATTGAGCCTTTCTGAAACACTCATTCTGTAGAAACTGCAATTGGACATTCTGAGCGCTAAGAGGCCTATATTGGGAAAAATAATATCTTCAAATAAAAACTACACAGAAGCATTGTGTGAAACTTATTTCTGATATGTTCATTAAGCTAACAGAGTTAAACCATACTTTTGATTGCGCAGTTCTGAACACTCTTTCTGTAGAAAATGCAATTGGACATTCTGAGCGCTAAGAGGCCTATATTGGGAAAAATAATATCTTCAAATAAAAACTACACAGAAGCATTGTGTGAAACTTATTTCTGATATGTTCATTAAGCTAACAGAGTTAAACCATACTTTTGATTGCGCAGTTCTGAACACTCTTTCTGTAGAAAATGCAAGTGGACATTCGGAGCGCTAAGAGGGTAATAGTGGAAAAAGGAATATATTCAAATATAAACTACACAGTAGCACTCTGTGAAAATTCTTTCTGTTCTGTGCATTCAACTAACAGATTTGAACCTTACTTTTGATTGAGCCGTTCTGAAACACTCTTTCTGTAGAAACTGCAATTGGACATGCTAAGCGCTAAGAGGCCTACATTGGGAAAAGGAATATCTTCAAATAAAAACTACACAGATGCATTCTGTGAAACTTATTTCTGATCTGTAAATTCAGTTAACAGAGATAAAACATATTGATTGAGCAGTTATGAAACACTCTTTTTGTAGATAATGCAAGTGGAGATTCGGAGCGCTAAGAGGGTAATAGTGGAAAAAGGAATGTCTTCAAATATATACTACACAGAATCATTCGGTGAAACTTCTTTCTGATCTGTGCATTCAGCTAACAGAGTTAAACCATACTTTTGATTGAGCAGATCTGAACACTCTTTCTGTAGAAAATGCAACTGGACATTCTGAGCGCTAAGAGGCCTATATTGGGAAAAATAATATCTTCAAATAAAAACTACACAGAAGCATTGTGTGAAACTTATTTCTGATATGTTCATTAAGCTAACAGAGTTAAACCATACTTTTGATTGCGCAGTTCTGAACACTCTTTCTGTAGAAAATGCAAGTGGACATTCTGAGCGCTAAGAGGGTAATAGTGGAAAAAGGAATATATTCAAATATAAACTACACAGTAGCACTCTGTGAAAATTCTTTCTGTTCTGTGCATTCAACTAACAGAGTTGAACCTTACTTTTGATTGAGCCGTTCTGAAACACTCTTTCTGTAGAAACTGCAATTGGACATGCTAAGGGCTAAGAGGCCTACAGTGGGAAAAGGAATATCTTCAAATAAAAACTACACAGATGCATTCTGTGAAACTTATTTCTGATCTGTAAATTCAGTTAACAGAGATAAAACATATTTTTGATTGAGCAGTTATGAAACACTCTTTTTGTAGAAAATGCAAGTGGAGATTCGGAGCGCTAAGAGGGTAATAGTGGAAAAAGGAATGTCTTCAAATATAAACTACACAGAATCATTCGGTGAAACTTCTTTCTGATCTGTGCATTCAGCTAACAGTGTTAAACCATACTTTTGATTGAGCAGATCTGAACACTCTTTCTGTAGAAAATGCAACTGGACATTTGGAGCGCTAAGAGAGTAGTAGTGGAAAAAGGAATATATTCAATTATAAACTACACAGAAGCATTCTGTGAAACTTCTTTCTGATCTGAGCATTCAGCTAACAGAGTTAAACCATACTTTTGATTGAGCAGTTTTGAAACACTCTGTCTGTAGAAAATGCAACTGGACATTCGTAGCGCTAAGTGGGTAATAGTGGAAAAAAGAATACGTTCAAATATAAACTACACAGAAGCATTTTATGAAACTTCTTTCTGTTCTGTGCATTCAACTAACAGAGTTGAAGCTTACTTTTGATTGAGCCTTTCTCAAACACTCTTTCTGTAGAAACTGCAATTGGACATTCTGAGCGCTAAGAGGCCTATATTGGGAAATATAATATCTTCAAATAAAAACTACACAGAAGCATTGTGTGAAACTTATTTCTGATATGTTCATTAAGCTAACAGAGTTAAACCATACTTTTGATTGCGCAGTTCTGAACACACTTTCTGTAGAAAATGCAAGTGGACATTCGGAGCGCTAAGAAGGTAATAGTGGAAAAAGGAATATATTCAAATATAAACTACACAGTAGCACTCTGTGAAAATTCTTTCTGTTCTGTGCATTCAACTAACAGAGTTGAACCTTACTTTTGATTGAGCCGTTCTGAAACACTCTTTCTGTAGAAACTGCAATTGGACATGCTAAGCGCTAAGAGGCCTACATTGGGAAAAAGAATATCTTCAAATAAAAACTACACAGATGCATTCTGTGAAACTTATTTCTGATCTGTAAATTCAGTTAACAGAGATAAAACATATTTTTGATTGAGCAGTTATGAAACACTCTTTTTGTAGAAAATGCAAGTGGAGATTCGGAGCGCTAAGAGGGTAATAGTGGAAAAAGGAATGTCTTCAAATATAAACTACACAGAATCATTCGGTGAAACTTCTTTCCGATCTGTGCATTCAGCTAACAGAGTTAAACCATACTTTTGATTGAGCAGATCTGAACACTCTTTCTGTAGAAAATGCACCTGGACATTTGGAGCGCTAAGAGAGTAGTAGTGGAAAAAGGAATATATTCAAATATAAACTACACAGAAGCATTCTGTGAAACTTCTTTCTGATCTGAGCATTCAGCTAACAGAGTTAAACCATACTTTTGATTGAGCAGTTTTGAAACACTCTGTCTGTAGAAAATGCAACTGGACATTCGTAGCGCTAAGTGGGTAATAGTGGAAAAAAGAATATGTTCAAATATGAACTACACAGAAGCATTGTATGAAACTTCTTTCTGTTCTGTGCATTCAACTAACAGAGTTGAACCTTACTTTTGATTGAGCCGTTCTGAAACACTCTTTCTGTAGAAACTGCAATTGGACATTCTGAGCGCTAAGAGGCCTATATTGGGAAAAAGAATGTCTACAAATAAAAACTACACAGAAGAATTGTGTGAAACTTCTTTCTGTTCTGTTTGTTCAACTAAAAGAGTTGAACCTTAGTTTTGATTGAGCCGTTCTGAAACACTCTTTCTGTAGAAAATGCAAGTGGAGATTCGGAGCGCTAACAGGGTAATAGTGGAAAAAGGAATGTCTCCAAATATAAACTACACAAAATCATTCTGTGAAACTTCTTTCTGATCTGTGCATTCAGCTAACAGTGTTAAACCATACTTTTGATTGAGCAGATCTGAACACTCTTTATGTAGAAAATGCAACTGGACATTTGGAGCGCTAAGAGAGTAGTAGTGGAAAAAGGAATATATTCAAATATAAACTACACAGAAGCATTCTGTGAAACTTCTTTCTGATCTGAGCATTCAGCTAACAGAGTTAAACCATACTTTTGATTGAGCAGTTTTGAAACACTCTGTCTGTAGAAAATGCAACTGGACATTCGTAGCGCTAAGTGGGTAATAGTGGAAAAAAGAATATGTTCAAATATAAACTACACAGAAGCATTGTATGAAACTTCTTTCTGTTCTGTGCATTCAACTAACAGAGTTGAACCTTACTTTTGATTGAGCCTTTCTGAAACACTCATTCTGTAGAAACTGCAATTGGACATTCTGAGCGCTAAGAGGCCTATATTGGGAAAAATAATATCTTCAAATTAAAACTACACAGAAGCATTGTGTGAAACTTATTTCTGATATGTTCATTAAGCTAACAGAGTTAAACCATACTTTTGATTGCGCAGTTCTGAACACTCTTTCTGTAGAAAATGCAATTGGACATTCTGAGCGCTAAGAGGCCTATATTGGGAAAAATAATATCTTCAAATAAAAACTACACAGAAGCATTGTGTGAAACTTATTTCTGATATGTTCATTAAACTAACAGAGTTAAACCATACTTTTGATTGCGCAGTTCTGAACACTCTTTCTGTAGAAAATGCAAGTGGACATTCGGAGCGCTAAGAGGGTAATAGTGGAAAAAGGAATATATTCAAATATAAACTACACAGTAGCACTCTGTGAAAATTCTTTCTGTTCTGTGCATTCAACTAACAGAGTTGAACCTTACTTTTGATAGAGCCGTTCTGAAACACTCTTTCTGTAGAAACTGCAATTGGACATGCTAAGCGCTAAGAGGCCTACATTGGGAAAAGGAATATCTTCAAATAAAAACTACACAGATGCATTCTGTGAAACTTATTTCTGATCTGTAAATTCAGTTAACAGAGATAAAACATATTTTTGATTGAGCAGTTATGAAACACTCTTTTTGTAGAAAATGCAAGTGGAGATTCGGAGCGCTAAGAGGGTAATAGTGGAAAAAGGAATGTCTTCAAATATAAACTACACAGAATCATTCGGTGAAACTTCTTTCTGATCTGTGCATTCAGCTAACAGAGTTAAACCATACTGTTGATTGAGCAGATCTGAACACTCTTTCTGTAGAAAATGCAACTGGACATTTGGAGCGCTAAGAGAGTAGTAGTGGAAAAAGGAATATATTCAAATATAAACTACACAGAAGCATTCTGTGAAACTTCTTTCTGATCTGAGCATTCAGCTAACAGAGTTAAACCATACTTTTGATTGAGCAGTTTTGAAACACTCTGTCTGTAGAAAATGCAACTGGACATTCGTAGCGCTAAGTGGGTAATAGTGGAAAAAAGAATACGTTCAAATATAAACTACACAGAAGCATTTTATGAAACTTCTTTCTGTTCTGTGCATTCAACTAACAGAGTTGAAGCTTACTTTTGATTGAGCCTTTCTCAAACACTCTTTCTGTAGAAACTGCAATTGGACATTCTGAGCGCTAAGAGGCCTATATTGGGAAATATAATATCTTCAAATAAAAACTACACAGAAGCATTGTGTGAAACTTATTTCTGATATGTTCATTAAGCTAACAGAGTTAAACCATACTTTTGATTGCGCAGTTCTGAACACTCTTTCTGTAGAAAATGCAAGTGGACATTCGGAGCGCTAAGAAGGTAATAGTGGAAAAAGGAATATATTCAAATATAAACTACACAGTAGCACTCTGTGAAAATTCTTTCTGTTCTGTGCATTCAACTAACAGAGTTGAACCTTACTTTTGATTGAGCCGTTCTGAAACACTCTTTCTGTAGAAACTGCAATTGGACATGCTAAGCGCTAAGAGGCCTACATTGGGAAAAAGAGTATCTTCAAATAAAAACTACACAGATGCATTCTGTGAAACATATTTCTGATCTGTAAATTCAGTTAACAGAGATAAAACATATTTTTGATTGAGCAGTTATGAAACACTCTTTTTGTAGAAAATGCAAGTGGAGATTCGGAGCGCTAAGAGGGTAATAGTGGAAAAAGGAATGTCTTCAAATATAAACTACACAGAATCATTCGGTGAAACTTCTTTCCGATCTGTGCATTCAGCTAACAGAGTTAAACCATACTTTTGATTGAGCAGATCTGAACACTCTTTCTGTAGAAAATGCACCTGGACATTTGGAGCGCTAAGAGTGTAGTAGTGGAAAAAGGAATATATTCAAATATAAACTACACAGAAGCATTCTGTGAAACTTCTTTCTGATCTGAGCATTCAGCTAACAGAGTTAAACCATACTTTTGATTGAGCAGTTTTGAAACACTCTGTCTGTAGAAAATGCAACTGGACATTCGTAGCGCTAAGTGGGTAATAGTGGAAAAAAGAATATGTTCAAATATAAACTACACAGAAGCATTGTATGAAACTTCTTTCTGTTCTGTGCATTCAACTAACAGAGTTGAACCTTACTTTTGATTGAGCCTTTCTGAAACACTCATTCTGTAGAAACTGCAATTGGACATTCTGAGCGCTAAGAGGCCTATATTGGGAAAAATAATATCTTCAAATTAAAACTACACAGAAGCATTGTGTGAAACTTATTTCTGATATGTTCATTATGCTAACAGAGTTAAACCATACTTTTGATTGCGCAGTTCTGAACACTCTTTCTGTAGAAAATGCAATTGGACATTCTGAGCGCTAAGAGGCCTATATTGGGAAAAATAATATCTTCAAATAAAAACTACACAGAAGCATTGTGTGAAACTTATTTCTGATATGTTCATTAAACTAACAGAGTTAAACCATACTTTTGATTGCGCAGTTCTGAACACTATTTCTGTAGAAAATGCAAGTGGACATTCGGAGCGCTAAGAGGGTAATAGTGGAAAAAGGAATATATTCAAATATAAACTACACAGTAGCACTCTGTGAAAATTCTTTCTGTTCTGTGCATTCAACTAACAGAGTTGAACCTTACTTTTGATAGAGCCGTTCTGAAACACTCTTTCTGTAGAAACTGCAATTGGACATGCTAAGCGCTAAGAGGCCTACATTGGGAAAAGGAATATCTTCAAATAAAAACTACACAGATGCATTCTGTGAAACTTATTTCTGATCTGTAAATTCAGTTAACAGAGATAAAACATATTTTTGATTGAGCAGTTATGAAACACTCTTTTTGTAGAAAATGCAAGTGGAGATTCGGAGCGCTAAGAGGGTAATAGTGGAAAAAGGAATGTCTTCAAATATAAACTACACAGAATCATTCGGTGAAACTTCTTTCTGATCTGTGCATTCAGCTAACAGAGTTAAACCATACTTTTGATTGAGCAGATCTGAACACTCTTTCTGTAGAAAATGCAACTGGACATTTGGAGCGCTAAGAGAGTAGTAGTGGAAAAAGGAATATATTCAAATATAAACTACACAGAAGCATTCTGTGAAACTTCTTTCTGATCTGAGCATTCAGCTAACAGAGTTAAACCATACTTTTGATTGAGCAGTTTTGAAACACTCTGTCTGTAGAAAATGCAACTGGACATTCGTTGCGCTAAGTGGGTAATAGTGGAAAAAAGAATACGTTCAAATATAAACTACACAGAAGCATTGTATGAAACTTCTTTCTGTTCTGTGCATTCAACTAACAGAGTTGAAGCTTACTTTTGATTGAGCCTTTCTCAAACACTCTTTCTGTAGAAACTGCAATTGGACATTCTGAGCGCTAAGAGGCCTATGTTGGGAAAAATAATATCTTCAAATAAAAACTACACAGAAGCATTGTGTGAAACTTATTTCTGATATGTTCATTAAGCTAACAGAGTTAAACCATACTTTTGATTGCACAGTTCTGAACACTCTTTCTGTAGAAAATGCAAGTGGACATTCGGAGCGCTAAGAGCGTAATAGTGGAAAAAGGAATATATTCAAATATAAACTACACAGTAGCACTCTGTGAAAATTCTTTCTGTTCTGTGCATTCAACTAACAGAGTTGAACCTTACTTTTGATTGAGCCGTTCTGAAACACTCTTTCTGTAGAAACTGCAATTGGACATGCTAAGCGCTAAGAGGCCTACATTGGGAAAAAGAATATCTTCAAATAAAAACTACACAGATGCATTCTGTGAAACTTATTTCTGATCTGTAAATTCAGTTAACAGAGATAAAACATATTGATTGAGCAGTTATGAAACACTCTTTTTGTAGATAATGCAAGTGGAGATTCGGAGCGCTAAGAGGGTAATAGTGGAAAAAGTAATGTCTTCAAATATATACTACACAGAATCATTCGGTGAAACTTCTTTCTGATCTGTGCATTCAGCTAACAGAGTTAAACCACACTTTTGATTGAGCAGATCTGAACACTCTTTCTGTAGAAAATGCAACTGGACATTCTGAGCGCTAAGAGGCGTATATTGGGAAAAATAATATCTTCATATAAAAACTACACAGAAGCATTGTGTGAAACTTATTTCTGATATGTTCATTAAGCTAACAGAGTTAAACCATACTTTTGATTGCGCAGTTCTGAACACTCTTTCTGTAGAAAATGCAAGTGGACATTCTGAGCGCTAAGAGGGTAATAGTGGAAAAAGGAATATATTCAAATATAAACTACACAGTAGCACTCTGTGAAAATTCTTTCTGTTCTGTGCATTCAACCAACAGAGTTGAACCTTACTTTTGATTGAGCCGTTCTGAAACACTCTTTCTGTAGAAACTGCAATTGGACATGCTAAGCGCTAAGAGGCCTACATTGGGAAAAGGAATATCTTCAAATAAAAACTACACAGATGCATTCTGTGAAACTTATTTCTGATCTGTAAATTCAGTTAACAGAGATAAAACTTATTTTTGATTGAGCAGTTATGAAACACTCTTTTTGTAGAAAATGCAAGTGGAGATTCGGAGCGCTAAGAGGGTAATAGTGGAAAAAGGAATGTCTTCAAATATAAACTACACAGAATCATTCGGTGAAACTTCTTTCTGATCTGTGCATTCAGCTAACAGTGTTAAACCATACTTTTGATTGAGCAGATCTGAACACTCTTTCTGTAGAAAATGCAACTGGACATTTGGAGCGCTAAGAGAGTAGTAGTGGAAAAAGGAATATATTCAAATATAAACTACACAGAAGCATTCTGTGAAACTTCTTTCTGATCTGAGCATTCAGCTAACAGAGTTAAACCATACTTTTGATTGAGCAGTTTTGAAACACTCTGTCTGTAGAAAATGCAACTGGACATTCGTAGCGCTAAGTGGGTAATAGTGGAAAAAAGAATACGTTCAAATATAAACTACACAGAAACATTTTATGAAACTTCTTTCTGTTCTGTGCATTCAACTAACAGAGTTGAAGCTTACTTTTGATTGAGCCTTTCTCAAACACTCTTTCTGTAGAAACTGCAATTGGACATTCTGAGCGCTAAGAGGCCTATATTGGGAAATATAATATCTTCAAATAAAAACTACACAGAAGCATTGTGTGAAACTTATTTCTGATATGTTCATTAAGCTAACAGAGTTAAACCATACTTTTGATTGCGCAGTTCTGAACACTCTTTCTGTAGAAAATGCAAGTGGACATTCGGAGCGCTAAGAAGGTAATAGTGGAAAAAGGAATATATTCAAATATAAACTACACAGTAGCACTCTGTGAAAATTCTTTCTGTTCTGTGCATTCAACTAACAGAGTTGAACCTTACTTTTGATTGAGCCGTTCTGAAACACTCTTTCTGTAGAAACTGCAATTGGACATGCTAAGCGCTAAGAGGCCTACATTGGGAAAAAGAATATCTTCAAATAAAAACTACACAGATGCATTCTGTGAAACTTATTTCTGATCTGTAAATTCAGTTAACAGAGATAAAACATATTTTTGATTGAGCAGTTATGAAACACTCTTTTTGTAGAAAATGCAAGTGGAGATTCGGAGCGCTAAGAGGGTAATAGTGGAAAAAGGAATGTCTTCAAATATAAACTACACAGAATCATTCGGTGAAACTTCTTTCCGATCTGTGCATTCAGCTAACAGAGTTAAACCATACTTTTGATTGAGCAGATCTGAACACTCTTTCTGTAGAAAATGCACCTGGACATTTGGAGCGCTAAGAGAGTAGTAGTGGAAAAAGGAATATATTCAAATAAAAACTACACAGAAGCATTCTGTGAAACTTCTTTCTGATCTGAGCATTCAGCTAACAGAGTTAAACCATACTTTTGATTGAGCAGTTTTGAAACACTCTGTCTGTAGAAAATGCAACTGGACATTCGTAGCGCTAAGTGGGTAATAGTGGAAAAAAGAATATGTTCAAATATGAACTACACAGAAGCATTGTATGAAACTTCTTTCTGTTCTGTGCATTCAACTAACAGAGTTGAACCTTACTTTTGATTGAGCCTTTCTGAAACACTCATTCTGTAGAAACTGCAATTGGACATTCTGAGCGCTAAGAGGCCTATATTGGGAAAAATAATATCTTCAAATTAAAACTACACAGAAGCATTGTGTGAAACTTATTTCTGATATGTTCATTAAGCTAACAGAGTTAAACCATACTTTTGATTGCGCAGTTCTGAACACTCTTTCTGTAGAAAATGCAATTGGACATTCTGAGCGCTAAGAGGCCTATATTGGGAAAAATAATATCTTCAAATAAAAACTACACAGAAGCATTGTGTGAAACTTATTTCTGATATGTTCATTAAACTAACAGAGTTAAACCATACTTTTGATTGCGCAGTTCTGAACACTCTTTCTGTAGAAAATGCAAGTGGACATTCGGAGCGCTAAGAGGGTAATAGTGGAAAAAGGAATATATTCAAATATAAACTACACAGTAGCACTCTGTGAAAATTCTTTCTGTTCTGTGCATTCAACTAACAGAGTTGAACCTTACTTTTGATAGAGCCGTTCTGAAACACTCTTTCTGTAGAAACTGCAATTGGACATGCTAAGCGCTAAGAGGCCTACATTGGGAAAAGGAATATCTTCAAATAAAAACTACACAAATGCATTCTGTGAAACTTATTTCTGATCTGTAAATTCAGTTAACAGAGATAAAACATATTTTTGATTGAGCAGTTATGAAACACTCTTTTTGTAGAAAATGCAAGTGGAGATTCGGAGCGCTAAGAGGGTAATAGTGGAAAAAGAAATGTCTTCAAATATAAACTACACAGAATCATTCGGTGAAACTTCTTTCTGATCTGTGCATTCAGCTAACAGAGTTAAACCATACTTTTGATTGAGCAGATCTGAACACTCTTTCTGTAGAAAATGCAACTGGACATTTGGAGCGCTAAGAGAGTAGTAGTGGAAAAAGGAATATATTCAAATATAAACTACACAGAAGCATTCTGTGAAACTTCTTTCTGATCTGAGCATTCAGCTAACAGAGTTAAACCATACTTTTGATTGAGCAGTTTTGAAACACTCTGTCTGTAGAAAATGCAACTGGACATTCGTTGCGCTAAGTGGGTAATAGTGGAAAAAAGAATACGTTCAAATATAAACTACACAGAAGCATTGTATGAAACTTCTTTCTGTTCTGTGCATTCAACTAACAGAGTTGAAGCTTACTTTTGATTGAGCCTTTCTCAAACACTCTTTCTGTAGAAACTGCAATTGGACATTCTGAGCGCTAAGAGGCCTATATTGGGAAATATAATATCTTCAAATAAAAACTACACAGAAGCATTGTGTGAAACTTATTTCTGATATGTTCATTAAGCTAACAGAGTTAAACCATACTTTTGATTGCGCAGTTCTGAACACTCTTTCTGTAGAAAATGCAAGTGGACATTCGGAGCGCTAAGAAGGTAATAGTGGAAAAAGGAATATATTCAAATATAAACTACACAGTAGCACTCTGTGAAAATTCTTTCTGTTCTGTGCATTCAACTAACAGAGTTGAACCTTACTTTTGATTGAGCCGTTCTGAAACACTCTTTCTGTAGAAACTGCAATTGGACATGCTAAGCGCTAAGAGGCCTACATTGGGAAAAAGAATATCTTCAAATAAAAACTACACAGATGCATTCTGTGAAACTTATTTCTGATCTGTAAATTCAGTTAACAGAGATAAAACATATTTTTGATTGAGCAGTTATGAAACACTCTTTTTGTAGAAAATGCAAGTGGAGATTCGGAGCGCTAAGAGGGTAATAGTGGAAAAAGGAATGTCTTCAAATATAAACTACACAGAATCATTCGGTGAAACTTCTTTCCGATCTGTGCATTCAGCTAACAGAGTTAAACCATACTTTTGATTGAGCAGATCTGAACACTCTTTCTGTAGAAAATGCACCTGGACATTTGGAGCGCTAAGAGAGTAGTAGTGGAAAAAGGAATATATTCAAATAAAAACTACACAGAAGCATTCTGTGAAACTTCTTTCTGATCTGAGCATTCAGCTAACAGAGTTAAACCATACTTTTGATTGAGCAGTTTTGAAACACTCTGTCTGTAGAAAATGCAACTGGACATTCGTAGCGCTAAGTGGGTAATAGTGGAAAAAAGAATATGTTCAAATATGAACTACACAGAAGCATTGTATGAAACTTCTTTCTGTTCTGTGCATTCAACTAACAGAGTTGAACCTTACTTTTGATTGAGCCTTTCTGAAACACTCATTCTGTAGAAACTGCAATTGGACATTCTGAGCGCTAAGAGGCCTATATTGGGAAAAATAATATCTTCAAATTAAAACTACACAGAAGCATTGTGTGAAACTTATTTCTGATATGTTCATTAAGCTAACAGAGTTAAACCATACTTTTGATTGCGCAGTTCTGAACACTCTTTCTGTAGAAAATGCAATTGGACATTCTGAGCGCTAAGAGGCCTATATTGGGAAAAATAATATCTTCAAATAAAAACTACACAGAAGCATTGTGTGAAACTTATTTCTGATATGTTCATTAAACTAACAGAGTTAAACCATACTTTTGATTGCGCAGTTCTGAACACTCTTTCTGTAGAAAATGCAAGTGGACATTCGGAGCGCTAAGAGGGTAATAGTGGAAAAAGGAATATATTCAAATATAAACTACACAGTAGCACTCTGTGAAAATTCTTTCTGTTCTGTGCATTCAACTAACAGAGTTGAACCTTACTTTTGATAGAGCCGTTCTGAAACACTCTTTCTGTAGAAACTGCAATTGGACATGCTAAGCGCTAAGAGGCCTACATTGGGAAAAGGAATATCTTCAAATAAAAACTACACAAATGCTTTCTGTGAAACTTATTTCTGATCTGTAAATTCAGTTAACAGAGATAAAACATATTTTTGATTGAGCAGTTATGAAACACTCTTTTTGTAGAAAATGCAAGTGGAGATTCGGAGCGCTAAGAGGGTAATAGTGGAAAAAGAAATGTCTTCAAATATAAACTACACAGAATCATTCGGTGAAACTTCTTTCTGATCTGTGCATTCAGCTAACAGAGTTAAACCATACTTTTGATTGAGCAGATCTGAACACTCTTTCTGTAGAAAATGCAACTGGACATTTGGAGCGCTAAGAGAGTAGTAGTGGAAAAAGGAATATATTCAAATATAAACTACACAGAAGCATTCTGTGAAACTTCTTTCTGATCTGAGCATTCAGCTAACAGAGTTAAACCATACTTTTGATTGAGCAGTTTTGAAACACTCTGTCTGTAGAAAATGCAACTGGACATTCGTTGCGCTAAGTGGGTAATAGTGGAAAAAAGAATACGTTCAAATATAAACTACACAGAAGCATTGTATGAAACTTCTTTCTGTTCTGTGCATTCAACTAACAGAGTTGAAGCTTACTTTTGATTGAGCCTTTCTCAAACACTCTTTCTGTAGAAACTGCAATTGGACATTCTGAGCGCTAAGAGGCCTATGTTGGGAAAAATAATATCTTCAAATAAAAACTACACAGAAGCATTGTGTGAAACTTATTTCTGATATGTTCATTAAGCTAACAGAGTTAAACCATACTTTTGATTGCACAGTTCTGAACACTCTTTCTGTAGAAAATGCAAGTGGACATTCGGAGCGCTAAGAGCGTAATAGTGGGAAAAGGAATATATTCAAATATAAACTACACAGTAGCACTCTGTGAAAATTCTTTCTGTTCTGTGCATTCAACTAACAGAGTTGAACCTTACTTTTGATTGAGCCGTTCTGAAACACTCTTTCTGTAGAAACTGCAATTGGACATGCTAAGCGCTAAGAGGCCTACATTGGGAAAAAGAATATCTTCAAATAAAAACTACACAGATGCATTCTGTGAAACATATTTCTGATCTGTAAATTCAGTTAACAGAGATAAAACATATTGATTGAGCAGTTATGAAACACTCTTTTTGTAGATAATGCAAGTGGAGATTCGGAGCGCTAAGAGGGTAATAGTGGAAAAAGTAATGTCTTCAAATATATACTACACAGAATCATTCGGTGAAACTTCTTTCTGATCTGTGCATTCAGCTAACAGAGTTAAACCACACTTTTGATTGAGCAGATCTGAACACTCTTTCTGTAGAAAATGCAACTGGACATTCTGAGCGCTAAGAGTCCTATATTGGGAAAAATAATATCTTCATATAAAAACTACACAGAAGCATTGTGTGAAACTTATTTCTGATATGTTCATTAAGCTAACAGAGTTAAACCATACTTTTGATTGCGCAGTTCTGAACACTCTTTCTGTAGAAAATGCAAGTGGACATTCTGAGCGCTAAGAGGGTAATAGTGGAAAAAGGAATATATTCAAATATAAACTACACAGTAGCACTCTGTGAAAATTCTTTCTGTTCTGTGCATTCAACCAACAGAGTTGAACCTTACTTTTGATTGAGCCGTTCTGAAACACTCTTTCTGTAGAAACTGCAATTGGACATGCTAAGCGCTAAGAGGCCTACATTGGGAAAAGGAATATCTTCAAATAAAAACTACACAGATGCATTCTGTGAAACTTATTTCTGATCTGTAAATTCAGTTAACAGAGATAAAACATATTTTTGATTGAGCAGTTATGAAACACTCTTTTTGTAGAAAATGCAAGTGGAGATTCGGAGCGCTAAGAGGGTAATAGTGGAAAAAGGAATGTCTTCAAATATAAACTACACAGAATCATTCGGTGAAACTTCTTTCTGATCTGTGCATTCAGCTAACAGTGTTAAACCATACTTTTGATTGAGCAGATCTGAACACTCTTTCTGTAGAAAATGCAACTGGACATTTGGAGCGCTAAGAGAGTAGTAGTGGAAAAAGGAATATATTCAAATATAAACTACACAGAAGCATTCTGTGAAACTTCTTTCTGATCTGAGCATTCAGCTAACAGAGTTAAACCATACTTTTGATTGAGCAGTTTTGAAACACTCTGTCTGTAGAAAATGCAACTGGACATTCGTAGCGCTAAGTGGGTAATAGTGGAAAAAAGAATACGTTCAAATATAAACTACACAGAAGCATTTTATGAAACTTCTTTCTGTTCTGTGCATTCAACTAACAGAGTTGAAGCTTACTTTTGATTGAGCCTTTCTCAAACACTCTTTCTGTAGAAACTGCAATTGGACATTCTGAGCGCTAAGAGGCCTATATTGGGAAATATAATATCTTCAAATAAAAACTACACAGAAGCATTGTGTGAAACTTATTTCTGACATGTTCATTAAGCTAACAGAGTTAAACCATACTTTTGATTGCGCAGTTCTGAACACTCTTTCTGTAGAAAATGCAAGTGGACATTCGGAGCGCTAAGAAGGTAATAGTGGAAAAAGGAATATATTCAAATATAAACTACACAGTAGCATTCTGTGAAAATTCTTCCTGTTCTGTGCATTCAACTAACAGAGTTGAACCTTACTTTTGATTGAGCCTTTCTGAAACACTCATTCTGTAGAAACTGCAATAGGACATTCTGAGCGCTAAGAGGCCTATATTGGGAAAAAAATATCTTCAAATATGAACTACACAGAAGCATTGTGTGAAACTTATTTCTGATATGTTCATTAAGCTAACAGAGTTAAACCATACTTTTGATTGCGCAGTTCTGAACACTCTTTCTGTGGAAAATGCAAGTGGACTTTCGGAGCGCTAAGAGGGTAATAGTGGAAAAAGGAATATATTCAAATATAAACTACACAGTAGCACTCTGTGAAAATACTTTCTGTTCTGTGCATTCAACTAACAGAGTTGAACCTTACTTTTGATTGAGCCGTTCTGAAAAACTCTTTCTGTAGAAACTGCAATTGGACATGCTAAGCGCTAAGAGGCCTACATTGGGAAAAGGAATATCTTCAAATAAAAACTACACAGATGCATTCTGTGAAACTTATTTCTGATCTGTAAATTCAGTTAACAGAGATAAAACATATTTTTGATTGAGCAGTTATGAAACACTCTTTTTGTAGAAAATGCAAGTGGAGATTCGGAGCGCTAAGAGGGTAATAGTGGAAAAAGGAATGTCTTCAAATATAAACTACACAGAATCATTCGGTGAAACATATTTCTGATCTGTGCATTCAGCTAACAGAGTTAAACCATACTTTTGATTGAGCAGATCTGAACACTCTTTGTGTAGAAAATGCAACTGGACATTTGGAGCGCTAAGAGAGTAGTAGTGGAAAAAGGAATATATTCAAATATAAACTACACAGAAGCATTCTGTGAAACTTCTTTCTGATCTGAGCATTCAGCTAACAGAGTTAAACCATACTTTTGATTGAGCAGTTTTGAAACACTCTGTCTGTAGAAAATGCAACTGGACATTCCTAGCGCTAAGTGGGTAATAGTGGAAAAAAGAATACGTTCAAATATAAACTACACAGAAACATTGTATGAAACTACTTTCTGTTCTGTGCATTCAACTAACAGAGTTGAACCTTACTTTTGATTGAGCCTTTCTGAAACACTCTTTCTGTAGAAACTGCAATTGGACATTCTGAGCGCTAAGAGGCCTATATTGGGAAAAAGAATGTCTACAAATAAAAACTACACAGAAGAATTGTGTGAAACTTCTTTCTGTTCTGTTTGTTCAACTAAAAGAGTTGAACCTTAGTTTTGATTGAGCCGTTCTGAAACACTCTTTCTGTAGAAAATGCAAGTGGAGATTCGGAGCGCTAAGAGGGTAATAGTGGAAAAAGGAATGTCTCCAAATATAAACTACACAGAATCATTCTGTGAAACTTATTTCTGATCTGTGCATTCAGCTAACAGAGTTAAACCATACTTTTGATTGAGCAGATCTGAACACTCTTTCTGTAGAAAATGCAACCGGACATTTGGAGCGCTAAGAGAGTAGTAGTGGAAAAAGGAATATATTCAAATATAAACTACACAGAAGCATTCTGTGAAACTTCTTTCTGATCTGAGCATTCAGCTAACAGAGTTAAACCATACTTTTGATTGAGCAGTTTTGAAACACTCTGTCTGTAGAAAATGCAACTGGACATTCGTAGCGCTAAGTGGGTAATAGTGGAAAAAAGAATATGTTCAAATATAAACTACACAGAAGCATTGTATGAAACTTCTTTCTGTTCTGTGCATTCAACTAACAGAGTTGAACCTTACTTTTGATTGAGCCTTTCTGAAACACTCATTCTGTAGAAAGTGCAATTGGACATTCTGAGCGCTAAGAGGCCTATATTGGGAAAAATAATATCTTCAAATAAAAACTACACAGAAGCATTGTGTGAAACTTATTTCTGATATGTTCATTAGGCTAACAGAGTTAAACCATACTTTTGATTGCGCAGTTCTGAACACTCTTTCTGTAGAAAATGCAATTGGACATTCTGAGCGCTAAGAGGCCTATATTGGGAAAAATAATATCTTCAAATAAAAACTACACAGAAGCATTGTGTGAAACTTATTTCTGATATGTTCATTAAACTAACAGAGTTAAACCATACTTTTGATTGCGCAGTTCTGAACACTCTTTCTGTAGAAAATGCAAGTGGACATTCGGAGCGCTAAGAGGGTAATAGTGGAAAAAGGAATATATTCAAATACAAACTACACAGTAGCACTCTGTGAAAATTCTTTCTGTTCTGTGCATTCAACTAACAGAGTTGAACCTTACTTTTGATTGAGCCGTTCTGAAACACTCTTTCTGTATAAACTGCAATTGGACATGCTAAGCGCTAAGAGGCCTACATTGGGAAAAGGAATATCTTCAAATAAAAACTACACAGATGCATTCTGTGAAACTTATTTCTGATCTGTAAATTCAGTTAACAGAGATAAAACATATTTTTGATTGAGCAGTTATGAAACACTCTTTTTGTAGAAAATGCAAGTGGAGATTCGGAGCGCTAAGAGGGTAATAGTGGAAAAAGGAATGTCTTCAAATATAAACTACACAGAATCATTCGGTGAAACTTCTTTCTGATCTGTGCATTCAGCTAACAGAGTTAAACCATACTTTTGATTGAGCAGATCTGAACACTCTTTCTGTAGAAAATGCAACTGGACATTTGGAGCGCTAAGAGAGTAGTAGTGGAAAAAGGAATATATTCAAATATAAACTACACAGAAGCATTCTGTGAAACTTCTTTCTGATCTGAGCATTCAGCTAACAGAGTTAAACCATACTTTTGATTGAGCAGTTTTGAAACACTCTGTCTGTAGAAAATGCAACTGGACATTCGTTGCGCTAAGTTGGTAATAGTGGAAAAAAGAATACGTTCAAATATAAACTACACAGAAGCATTGTATGAAACTTCTTTCTGTTCTGTGCATTCAACTAACAGAGTTGAAGCTTACTTTTGATTGAGCCTTTCTCAAACACTCTTTCTGTAGAAACAGCAATTGGACATTCTGAGCGCTAAGAGGCCTATATTGGGAAAAATGATATCTTCAAATAAAAACTACACAGAAGCATTGTGTGAAACTTATTTCTGATATGTTCATTAAGCTAACAGAGTTAAACCATACTTTTGATTGCACAGTTCTGAACACTCTTTCTGTAGAAAATGCAAGTGGACATTCGGAGCGCTAAGAGCGTAATAGTGGAAAAAGGAATATATTCAAATATAAACTACACAGTAGCACTCTGTGAAAATTCTTTCTGTTCTGTGCATTCAACTAACAGAGTTGAACCTTACTTTTGATTGAGCCGTTCTGAAACACTCTTTCTGTAGAAACTGCAATTGGACATGCTAAGCGCTAAGAGGCCTACATTGGGAAAAAGAATATCTTCAAATAAAAACTACACAGATGCATTCTGTGAAACTTATTTCTGATCTGTAATTTCAGTTAACAGAGATAAAACATATTTTTGATTCAGCAGTTATGAAACACTCTTTTTGTAGAAAATGCAAGTGGAGATTCGGAGTGCTAAGAGGGTAATAGTGGAAAAAGGAATGTCTTCAAATATAAACTACACAGAATCATTCGGTGAAACTTCTTTCCGATCTGTGCATTCAGCTAACAGAGTTAAACCATACTTTTGATTGAGCAGATCTGAACACTCTTTCTGTAGAAAATGCACCTGGACATTTGGAGCGCTAAGAGCGTAGTAGTGGAAAAAGGAATATATTCAAATATAAACTACACAGAAGCATTCTGTGAAACTTCTTTCTGATCTGAGCATTCAGCTAACAGAGTTAAACCATACTTTTGATTGAGCAGTTTTGAAACACTCTGTCTGTAGAAAATGCAACTGGACATTCGTAGCGCTAAGTGGGTAATAGTGGAAAAAAGAATATGTTCAAATATGAACTACACAGAAGCATTGTATGAAACTTCTTTCTGTTCTGTGCATTCAACTAACAGATTTGAACCTTACTTTTGATTGAGCCGTTCTGAAACACTCTTTCTGTAGAAACTGCAATTGGACATTCTGAGCGCTAAGAGGCCTATATTGGGAAAAATAATGTCTACAAATAAAAACTACACAGAAGAATTGTGTGAAACTTCTTTCTGTTCTGTTTGTTCAACTAAAAGAGTTGAACCTTAGTTTTGATTGAGCCGTTCTGAAACACTCTTTCTGTAGAAAATGCAAGTGGAGATTCGGAGCGCTAAGAGGGTAATAGTGGAAAAAGGAATGTCTCCAAATATAAACTACACAGAATCATTCTGTGAAACTTCTTTCTGATCTGTGCATTCAGCTAACAGAGTTAAACCATACTTTTGATTGAGCAGATCTGAACACTCTTTCTGTAGAAAATGCAACTGGACATTTGGAGCGCTAAGAGAGTAGTAGTGGAAAAAGGAATATATTCAAATATAAACTACACAGAAGCATTCTGTGAAACTTCTTTCTGATCTGAGCATTCAGCTAACAGAGTTAAACCATACTTTTGATTGAGCAGTTTTGAAACACTCTGTCTGTAGAAAATGCAACTGGACATTCGTAGCGCTAAGTGGGTAATAGTGGAAAAAAGAATATGTTCAAATATAAACTACACAGAAGCATTGTATGAAACTACTTTCTGTTCTGTGCATTCAACTAACAGAGTTGAACCTTACTTTTGATTGAGCCTTTCTGAAACACTCATTCTGTAGAAACTGCAATTGGACATTCTGAGCGCTAAGAGGCCTATATTGGGAAAAATAATATCTTCAAATAAAAACTACACAGAAGCATTGTGTGAAACTTATTTCTGATATGTTCATTAAGCTAACAGAGTTAAACCATACTTTTGATTGCGCAGTTCTGAACACTCTTTCTGTAGAAAATGCAATTGGACATTCTGAGCGCTAAGAGGCCTATATTGGGAAAAATAATACCTTCAAATAAAAACTACACAGAAGCATTGTGTGAAACTTATTTCTGATATGTTCATTAAGCTAACAGAGTTAACCATACTTTTGATTGCGCAGTTCTGAACACTCTTTCTGTAGAAAATGCAATTGGACATTCTGAGCGCTAAGAGGCCTATATTGGGAAAAATAATATCTTCAAATAAAAACTACACAGAAGCATTGTGTGAAACTTATTTCTGATATGTTCATTAAGCTAACAGAGTTAAATCATACTTTTGATTGCGCAGTTCTGAACACTCTTTCTGTAGAAAATGCAAGTGGACATTCGGAGCGCTAAGAGGGTAATAGTGGAAAAAGGAATATATTCAAATATAAACTACACAGTAGCACTCTGTGAAAATTCTTTCTGTTCTGTGCATTCAACTAACAGAGTTGAACCTTACTTTTGATTGAGCCGTTCTGAAACACTCTTTCTGTAGAAACTGCAATTGGACATGCTAAGCGCTAAGAGGCCTACATTGGGAAAAGGAATATCTTCAAATAAAAACTACACAGATGCATTCTGTGAAACTTATTTCTGATCTGTAAATTCAGTTAACAGAGATAAAACATATTTTTGATTGAGCAGTTATGAAACACTCTTTTTGTAGAAAATGCAAGTGGAGATTCGGAGCGCTAAGAGGGTAATAGTGGAAAAAGGAATGTCTTCAAATATAAACTACACAGAATCATTCGGTGAAACTTCATTCTGATCTGTGCATTCAGCTAACAGAGTTAAACCATACTTTTGATTGAGCAGATCTGAACACTCTTTCTGTAGAAAATGCAACTGGACATTTGGAGCGCTAAGAGAGTAGTAGTGGAAAAAGGAATATATTCAAATATAAACTACACAGAAGCATTCTGTGAAACTTCTTTCTGATCTGAGCATTCAGCTAACAGAGTTAAACCATACTTTTGATTGAGCAGTTTTGAAACACTCTGTCTGTAGAAAATGCAACTGGACATTCCTAGCGCTAAGTGGGTAATAGTGGAAAAAAGAATACGTTCAAATATAAACTACACAGAAACATTGTATGAAACTTATTTCTGCTCTGTGCATTCAACTAACAGAGTTGAACCTTACTTTTGATTGAGCCTTTCTGAAACACTCTTTCTGTAGAAAATGCAATTGGACATTCTGAGCGCTAAGAGGCCTATATTGGGAAAAATAATATCTTCAAATAAAAACTACACAGAAGCATTGTGTGAAACTTATTTCTGATATGTTCATTAAGCTAACAGAGTTAAACCATACTTTTGATTGCACAGTTCTGAACACTCTTTCTGTAGAAAATGCAGGAGGACATTCGGAGCGCTAAGAGGGTAATAGTGGAAAAAGGAATATATTCAAATATAAACTACACAGTAGCACTCTGTGAAAATTCTTTCTGTTCTGTGCATTCAACTAACAGAGTTGAACCTTACTTTTGATTGAGCCGTTCTGAAACACTCTTTCTGTAGAAACTGCAATTGGACATGCTAAGCGCTAAGAGGCCTACATTGGGAAAAAGAATATCTTTAAATAAAAACTACACAGATGCATTCTGTGAAACTTATTTCTGATCTGTAAATTCAGTTAACAGAGATAAAACATATTTTTGATTGAGCAGTTATGAAACACTCTTTTTGTAGAAAATGCAAGTGGAGATTCGGAGCGCTAAGAGGGTAATAGTGGAAAAAGGAATGTCTTCAAATATAAACTACACAGAATCATTCGGTGAAACTTCTTTCTGATCTGTGCATTCAGCTAACAGAGTTAAACCATACTTTTGATTGAGCAGATCTGAACACTCTTTCTGTAGAAAATGCAACTGGACATTTGGAGCGCTAAGAGAGTAGTAGTGGAAAAAGGAATATATTCAAATATAAACTACACAGAAGCATTCTGTGAAACTTCTTTCTGATCTGAGCATTCAGCTAACAGAGTTAAACCATACTTTTGATTGAGCAGTTTTGAAACACTCTGTCTGTAGAAAATGCAACTGGACATTCGTAGCGCTAAGTGGGTAATAGTGGAAAAAAGAATACGTTCAAATATAAACTACACAGAAGCATTGTATGAAACTACTTTCTGTTCTGTGCATTCAACTAACAGAGTTGAAGCTTACTTTTGATTGAGCCTTTCTCAAACACTCTTTCTGTAGAAACTGCAATTGGACATTCTGAGCGCTAAGAGGCCTCTATTGGGAAAAATATTATCTTCAAATAAAAACTACACAGAAGCATTGTGTGAAACTTATTTCTGATATGTTCATTAAGCTAACAGAGTTAAACCATACTTTTGATTGCACAGTTCTGAACACTCTTTCTGTAGAAAATGCAAGTGGACATTCGGAGCGCTAAGAGGGTAATAGTGGAAAAAGGAATATATTCAAATATAAACTACACAGTAGCACTCTGTGAAAATTCTTTCTGTTCTGTGCATTCAACTAACAGATTTGAACCTTACTTTTGATTGAGCCGTTCTGAAACACTCTTTCTGTAGAAACTGCAATTGGACATGCTAAGCGCTAAGAGGCCTACATTGGGAAAAAGAATATCTTCAAATAAAAACTACACAGATGCATTCTGTGAAACTTATTTCTGATCTGTAAATTCAGTTAACAGAGATAAAACATATTTTTGATTGAGCAGTTATGAAACACTCTTTTTGTAGAAAATGCAAGTGGAGATTCGGAGCGCTAAGTGGGTAATAGTGGAAAAAGGAATGTCTTCAAATATATACTACACAGAATCATTCGGTGAAACTTCTTTCCGATCTGTGCATTCAGCTAACAGAGTTAAACCATACTTTTGATTGAGCAGATCTGAACACTCTTTCTGTAGAAAATGCACCTGGACATTTGGAGCGCTAAGAGAGTAGTAGTGGAAAAAGGAATATATTCAAATATAAACTACACAGAAGCATTCTGTGAAACTTCTTTCTGATCTGAGCATTCAGCTAACAGAGTTAAACCATACTTTTGATTGAGCAGTTTTGAAACACTCTGTCTGTAGAAAATGCAACTGGACATTCGTAGCGCTAAGTGGGTAATAGTGGAAAAAAGAATATGTTCAAATATGAACTACACAGAAGCATTGTATGAAACTTCTTTCTGTTCTGTGCATTCAACTAACAGAGTTGAACCTTACTTTTGATTGAGCCGTTCTGAAACACTCTTTCTGTAGAAACTGCAATTGGACATTCTGAGCGCTAAGAGGCCTATATTGGGAAAAAGAATGTCTACAAATAAAAACTACACAGAAGAATTGTGTGAAATTTCTTTCTGTTCTGTTTGTTCAACTAAAAGAGTTGAACATTAGTTTTGATTGAGCCGTTCTGAAACACTCTTTCTGTAGAAAATGCAAGTGGAGATTCGGAGCGCTAAGAGGGTAATAGTGGAAAAAGGAATGTCTCCAAATATAAACTACACAGAATCATTCTGTGAAACTTCTTTCTGATCTGTGCATTCAGCTAACAGAGTTAAACCATACTTTTGATTGAGCAGATCTGAACACTCTTTCTGTAGAAAATGCAACTGGACATTTGGAGCGCTAAGAGAGTAGTAGTGGAAAAAGGAATATATTCAAATATAAACTACACAGAAGCATTCTGTGAAACTTCTTTCTGATCTGAGCATTCAGCTAACAGAGTTAAACCATACTTTTGATTGAGCAGTTTTGAAACACTCTGTCTGTAGAAAATGCAACTGGACATTCGTAGCGCTAAGTGGGTAATAGTGGAAAAAAGAATATGTTCAAATATAAACTACACAGAAGCATTGTATGAAACTTCTTTCTGTTCTGTGCATTCAACTAACAGAGTTGAACCTTACTTTTGATTGAGCCTTTCTGAAACACTCATTCTGTAGAAACTGCAATTGGACATTCTGAGCGCTAAGAGGCCTATATTGGGAAAAATAATATCTTCAAATAAAAACTACACAGAAGCATTGTGTGAAACTTATTTCTGATATGTTCATTAAGCTAACAGAGTTAAACCATACTTTTGATTGCGCAGTTCTGAACACTCTTTCTGTAGAAAATGCAATTGGACATTCTGAGCGCTAAGAGGCCTATATTGGGAAAAATAATATCTTCAAATAAAAACTACACAGAAGCATTGTGTGAAACTTATTTCTGATATGTTCATTAAGCTAACAGAGTTAAACCATACTTTTGATTGCGCAGTTCTGAACACTCTTTCTGTAGAAAATGCAAGTGGACATTCGTAGTGCTAAGAGGGTAATAGTGGAAAAAGGAATATATTCAAATATAAACTACACAGTAGCACTCTGTGAAAATTCTTTCTGTTCTGTGCATTCAACTAACAGAGTTGAACCTTACTTTTGATTGAGCCGTTCTGAAACACTCTTTCTGTAGAAACTGCAATTGGACATGCTAAGCGCAAAGAGGCCTACATTGGGAAAAGGAATATCTTCAAATAAAAACTACACAGATGCATTCTGTGAAACTTATTTCTGATCTGTAAATTCAGTTAACAGAGATAAAACATATTTTTGATTGAGCAGTTATGAAACACTCTTTTTGTAGAAAATGCAAGTGGAGATTCGGAGCGCTAAGAGGGTAATAGTGGAAAAAGGAATGTCTTCAAATATATACTACACAGAATCATTCGGTGAAACTTCTTTCTGATCTGTGCATTCAGCTAACAGAGTTAAACCATACTTTTGATTGAGCAGATCTGAACACTCTTTCTGTAGAAAATGCAACTGGACATTTGGAGCGCTAAGAGAGTAGTAGTGGAAAAAGGAATATATTCAAATATAAACTACACAGAAGCATTCTGTGAAACTTCTTTCTGATCTGAGCATTCAGCTAACAGAGTTAAACCATACTTTTGATTGAGCAGTTTTGAAACACTCTGTCTGTAGAAAATGCAACTGGACATTCGTAGCGCTAAGTGGGTAATAGTGGAAAAAAGAATACGTTCAAATATAAACTACACAGAAGCATTGTATGAAACTTCTTCCTGTTCTGTGCATTCAACTAACAGAGTTGAAGCTTACTTTTGATTGAGCCTTTCTCAAACACTCTTTCTGTAGAAACTGCAATTGGACATTCTGAGCGCTAAGAGGCCTATATTGGGAAAAATAATATCTTCAAATAAAAACTACACAGAAGCATTGTGTGAAACTTATTTCTGATATGTTCATTAAGCTAACAGAGTTAAACCATACTTTTGATTGCGCAGTTCTGAACACTCTTTCTGTAGAAAATGCAAGTGGACATTCGGTGCGCTAAGAGGGTAATAGTGGAAAAAGGAATATATTCAAATATAAACTACACAGTAGCACTCTGTGAAAATTCTTTCTGTTCTGTGCATTCAACTAACAGAGTTGAACCTTACTTTTGATTGAGCCGTTCTGAAACACTCTTTCTGTAGAAACTGCAATTGGACATGCTAAGCGCTAAGAGGCCTACATTGGGAAAAAGAATATCTTCAAATAAAAACTACACAGATGCATTCTGTGAAACTTATTTCTGATCTGTAAATTCAGTTAACAGAGATAAAACATATTTTTGATTGAGCAGTTATGAAACACTCTTTTTGTAGAAAATGCAAGTGGAGATTCGGAGCGCTAAGAGGGTAATAGTGGAAAAAGGAATGTCTTCAAATATAAACTACACAGAATCATTCGGTGAAACTTCTTTCCGATCTGTGCATTCAGCTAACAGAGTTAAACCATACTTTTGATTGAGCAGATCTGAACACTCTTTCTGTAGAAAATGCACCTGGACATTTGGAGCGCTAAGAGAGTAGTAGTGGAAAAAGGAATATATTCAATTATAAACTACACAGAAGCATTCTGTGAAACTTCTTTCTGATCTGAGCATTCAGCTAACAGAGTTAAACCATACTTTTGATTGAGCAGTTTTGAAACACTCTGTCTGTAGAAAATGCAACTGGACATTCGTAGCGCTAAGTGGGTAATAGTGGAAAAAAGAATATGTTCAAATATGAACTACACAGAAGCATTGTATGAAACTTCTTTCTGTTCTGTGCATTCAACTAACAGAGTTGAACCTTACTTTTGATTGAGCCGTTCTGAAACACTCTTTCTGTAGAAACTGCAATTGGACATTCTCAGCGCTAAGAGGCCTATATTGGGAAAAAGAATGTCTACAAATAAAAACTACACAGAAGAATTTTGTGAAACTTCTTTCTGTTGTGTTTGTTCAACTAAAAGAGTTGAACCTTAGTTTTGATTGAGCCGTTCTGAAACACTCTTTCTGTAGAAAATGCAAGTGGAGATTCGGAGCGCTAAGAGGGTAATAGTGGAAAAAGGAATGTCTCCAAATATAAACTACACAGAATCATTCTGTGAAACTTCTTTCTGATCTGTGCATTCAGCTAACAGAGTTAAACCATACTTTTGATTGAGCAGATCTGAACACTCTTTCTGTAGAAAATGCAACTGGACATTTGGAGCGCTAAGAGAGTAGTAGTGGAAAAAGGAATATATTCAAATATAAACTACACAGAAGCATTCTGTGAAACTTCTTTCTGATCTGAGCATTCAGCTAACAGAGTTAAACCATACTTTTGATTGAGCAGTTTTGAAACACTCTGTCTGTAGAAAATGCAACTGGACATTCGTAGCGCTAAGTGGGTAATAGTGGAAAAAAGAATATGTTCAAA
This sequence comes from Symphalangus syndactylus, assembly GCF_028878055.3. Taxonomy (NCBI): domain Eukaryota; kingdom Metazoa; phylum Chordata; class Mammalia; order Primates; family Hylobatidae; genus Symphalangus; species Symphalangus syndactylus. The sequence goes on from NC_072425.2 coordinate 154,964,189, forward strand.
TATAAACTACACAGAAACATTGTATGAAACTTCTTTCTGTTCTGTGCATTCAACTAACAGAGTTGAACCTTACTTTTGATTGAGCCTTTCTGAAACACTCATTCTGTAGAAACTGCAATTGGACATTCTGAGCGCTAAGAGGACTCTATTGGGAAAAATAATATCTTCAAATAAAAACTACACAGAAGCATTGTGTGAAACTTATTTCTGATATGTTCATTAAGCTAACACAGTTAAACCATACTTTTGATTGTGCAGTTCTGAACACTCTTTCTGTAGAAAATGCAATTGGACATTCTGAGCGCTAAGAGGCCTATATTGGGAAAAATAATATCTTCAAATAAAAACTACACAGAAGCATTGTGTGAAACTTATTTCTGATATGTTCATTAAGCTAACAGAGTTAAATCATACTTTTGATTGCGCAGTTCTGAACACTCTTTCTGTAGAAAATGCAAGTGGACATTCGGAGCGCTAAGAGGGTAATAGTGGAAAAAGGAATATATTCAAATATAAACTACAAAGTAGCACTCTGTGAAAATTCTTTCTGTTCTGTGCATTCAACTAACAGAGTTGAACCTTACTTTTGATTGAGCCGTTCTGAAACACTCTTTCTGTAGAAACTGCAATTGGACATGCTAAGCGCTAAGAGGCCTACATTGGGAAAAGGAATATCTTCAAATAAAAACTACACAGATGCATTCTGTGAAACTTATTTCTGATCTGTAAATTCAGTTAACACAGATAAAACATATTTTTGATTGAGCAGTTATGAAACACTCTTTTTGTAGAAAATGCAAGTGGAGATTCGGAGCGCTAAGAGGGTAATAGTGGAAAAAGGAATGTCTTCAAATATAAACTACACAGAATCATTCGGTGAAACATCTTTCTGATCTGTGCATTCAGCTAACAGAGTTAAACCATACTTTTGATTGAGCAGATCTGAACACTCTTTCTGTAGAAAATGCAACTGGACATTTGGAGCGCTAAGAGAGTAGTAGTGGAAAAAGGAATATATTCAAATATAAACTACACAGAAGCATTCTGTGAAACTTCTTTCTGATCTGAGCATTCAGCTAACAGAGTTAAACCATACTTTTGATTGAGCAGTTTTGAAACACTCTGTCTGTAGAAAATGCAACTGGACATTCCTAGCGCTAAGTGGGTAATAGTGGAAAAAAGAATACGTTCAAATATAAACTACACAGAAACATTGTATGAAACTTATTTCTGTTCTGTGCATTCAACTAACAGAGTTGAACCTTACTTTTGATTGAGCCTTTCTGAAACACTCTTTCTGTAGAAAATGCAATTGGACATTCTGAGCGCTAAGAGGCCTATATTGGGAAAAATAATATCTTCAAATAAAAACTACACAGAAGCATTGTGTGAAACTTATTTCTGATATGTTCATTAAGCTAACAGAGTTAAACCATACTTTTGATTGCACAGTTCTGAACACTCTTTCTGTAGAAAATGCAGGTGGACATTCGGAGCGCTAAGAGGGTAATAGTGGAAAAAGGAATATATTCAAATATAAACTACACAGTAGCACTCTGTGAAAATTCTTTCTGTTCTGTGCATTCAACTAACAGAGTTGAACCTTACTTTTGATTGAGCCGTTCTGAAACACTCTTTCTGTAGAAACTGCAATTGGACATGCTAAGCGCTAAGAGGCCTACATTGGGAAAAAGAATATCTTCAAATAAAAACTACACAGATGCATTCTGTGAAACTTATTTCTGATCTGTAAATTCAGTTAACAGAGATAAAACATATTTTTGATTGAGCAGTTATGAAACACTCTTTTTGTAGAAAATGCAAGTGGAGATTCGGAGCGCTAAGAGGGTCATAGTGGAAAAAGGAATGTCTTCAAATATAAACTACACAGAATCATTCGGTGAAACTTCTTTCTGATCTGTGCATTCAGCTAACAGAGTTAAACCATACTTTTGATTGAGCAGATCTGAACACTCTTTCTGTAGAAAATGCAACTGGACATTTGGAGCGCTAAGAGAGTAGTAGTGGAAAAAGGAATATATTCAAATAAAAACTACACAGAAGCATTCTGTGAAACTTCTTTCTGATCTGAGCATTCAGCTAACAGATTTAAACCATACTTTTGATTGAGCAGTTTTGAAACACTCTGTCTGTAGAAAATGCAACTGGACATTCGTAGCGCTATGTGGGTAATAGTGGAAAAAAGAATATGTTCAAATATGAACTACACAGAAGCATTGTATGAAACTTCTTTCTGTTCTGTGCATTCAACTAACAGAGTTGAACCTTACTTTTGATTGAGCCGTTCTGAAACTCTCTTTCTGTAGTAACTGCAATTGGACATTCTGAGCGCTAAGAGGCCTATATTGGGAAAAAGAATGTCTACAAATAAAAACTACACAGAAGAATTGTGTGAAACTTCTTTCTGTTCTGTTTGTTCAACTAAAAGAGTTGAACCTTAGTTTTGATTGATCCGTTCTGAAACACTCTTTCTGTAGAAAATGCAAGTGGAGATTCGGAGCGCTAAGAGGGTAAGAGTGGAAAAAGGAATGTCTCCAAATATAAACTACACAGAATCATTCTGTGAAACTTCTTTCTGATCTGTGCATTCAGCTAACAGAGTTAAACCATACATTTGATTGAGCAGATCTGAACACTCTTTCTGTAGAAAATGCAACTGGACATTTGGAGCGCTAAGAGAGTAGTAGTGGAAAAAGGAATATATTCAAATATAAACTACACAGAAGCATTCTGTGAAACTTCTTTCTGATCTGAGCATTCAGCTAACAGAGTTAAACCATACTTTTGATTGAGCAGTTTTGAAACACTCTGTCTGTAGAAAATGCAACTGGACATTCGTAGCGCTAAGTGGTTAATAGTGGAAAAAAGAATATGTTCAAATATAAACTACACAGAAGCATTGTATGAAACTTCTTTCTGTTCTGTGCATTCAACTAACAGAGTTGAACCTTACTTTTGATTGAGCCTTTCTGAAACACTCATTCTGTAGAAACTGCAATTGGACATTCTGAGCGCTAAGAGGCCTATATTGGGAAAAAAATATCTTCAAATATAAACTACACAGAAGCATTGTGTGAAACTTATTTCTGATATGTTCATTAAGCTAACAGAGTTAAACCATACTTTTGATTGCGCAGTTCTGAACACTCTTTCTGTGGAAAATGCAAGTGGACATTCGGAGCGCTAAGAGGGTAATAGTGGAAAAAGGAATATATTCAAATATAAACTACACAGTAGCACTCTGTGAAAATTCTTTCTGTTCTGTGCATTCAACTAACAGAGTTGAACCTTACTTTTGATTGAGCCGTTCTGAAACACTCTTTCTGTAGAAACTGCAATTGGACATGCTAAGCGCTAAGAGGCCTACATTGGGAAAAGGAATATCTTCAAATAAAAACTACACAGATGCATTCTGTGAAACTTATTTCTGATCTGTAAATTCAGTTAACAGAGATAAAACATATTTTTGATTGAGCAGTTATGAAACACTCTTTTTGTAGAAAATGCAAGTGGAGATTCGGAGCGCTAAGAGGGTAATAGTGGAAAAAGGAATGTCTTCAAATATAAACTACACAGAATCATTCGGTGAAACTTCTTTCTGATCTGTGCATACAGCTAACAGAGTTAAACCATACTTTTCATTGAGCAGATCTGAACACTCTTTCTGTAGAAAATGCAACTGGACATTTGGAGCGCTAAGAGAGTAGTAGTGGAAAAAGGAATATATTCAAATATAAACTACACAGAAGCATTCTGTGAAACTACTTTCTGATCTGAGCATTCAGCTAACAGAGTTAAACCATACTTTTGATTGAGCAGTTTTGAAACACTCTGTCTGTAGATAATGCAACTGGACATTCCTAGCGCTAAGTGGGTAATAGTGGAAAAAAGAATACGTTCAAATATAAACTACACAGAAACATTGTATGAAACTTATTTCTGTTCTGTGCATTCAACTAACAGAGTTGAACCTTACTTTTGATTGAGCCTTTCTGAAACACTCTTTCTGTAGAAAATGCAATTGGACATTCTGAGCGCTAAGAGGCCTATATTGGGAAAATAATATCTTCAAATTAAAACTACACAGAAGCATTGTGTGAAACTTATTTCTGATATGTTCATTAAGCTAACAGAGTTAAACCATACTTTTGATTGCGCAGTTCTGAACACTCTTTCTGTAGAAAATGCAGGTGGACATTCGGAGCGCTAAGAGGGTAATAGTGGAAAAAGTAATATATTCAAATATAAACTACACAGTAGCACTCTGTGAAAATTCTTTCTGTTCTGTGCATTCAACTAACAGAGTTGAACCTTACTTTTGATTGAGCCGTTCTGAAACACTCTTTCTGTAGAAACTGCAATTGGACATGCTAAGCGCTAAGAGGCCTACATTGGGAAAACGAATATCTTCAAATAAAAACTACACAGATGCATTCTGTGAAACTTATTTCTGATCTGTAAATTCAGTTAACAGAGATAAAACATATTTTTGATTGAGCAGTTATGAAACACTCTTTTTGTAGAAAATGCAAGTGGAGATTCGGAGCGCTAAGAGGGTAATAGTGGAAAAAGTAATGTCTTCAAATATAAACTACACAGAATCATTCGGTGAAACTTCTTTCTAATCTGTGCATTCAGCTAACAGAGTTAAACCATACTTTTGATTGCGCAGTTCTGAACACTCTTTCTGTAGAAAATGCAAGTGGACATTCGGAGCGCTAAGAGGGTAATAGTGGAAAAAGGAATATATTCAAATATAAACTACACAGTAGCACTCTGTGAAAATTCTTTCTGTTCTGTGCATTCAACTAACAGAGTTGAACCTTACTTTTGATTGAGCCGTTCTGAAACACTCTTTCTCTAGAAACTGCAATTGGACATGCTAAGCGCTAAGAGGCCTACATTGGGAAAAGGTATATCTTCAAATAAAAACTACACAGATGCATTCTGTGAAACTTATTTCTGATCTGTAAATTCAGTTAACAGAGATAAAACATATTTTTGATTGAGCAGTTATGAAACACTCTTTTTGTAGAAAATGCAAGTGGAGATTCGGAGCGCTAAGAGGGTAATAGTGGAAAAAGGAATGTCTTCAAATATAAACTACACAGAATCATTCGGTGAAACTTCTTTCTGATCTGTGCATTCAGCTAACAGAGTTAAACCATACTTTTGATTGAGCAGATCTGAACACTCTTTCTGTAGAAAATGCAACTGGACATTTGGAGCGCTAAGAGAGTAGTAGTGGAAAAAGGAATATATTCAAATATAAACTACACAGAAGCATTCTGTGAAACTTTTTCTGATCTGAGCATTCAGCTAACAGAGTTAAACCATACTTTTGATTGAGCAGTTTTGAAACACTCTGTCTGTAGAAAATGCAACTAGACATTCGTAGCGCTAAGTGGGTAACAGTGGAGAAAAGAATATGTTCAAATATAAACTACACAGAAGCATTGTATGAAACTTCTGTCTGTTCTGTGCATTCAACTAACAGAGTTGAACCTTACTTTTGATTGAGCCGTTCTGAAACACTCTTTCTGTAGAAACTGCAATTGTACATTCTGAGCGCTGAGAGGCCTATATTGGGAAAAAGAATGTCTACAAATAAAAACTACACAGAAGAATTGTGTGAAACTTCTTTCTGTTCTGTTTGTTCAACTAAAAGAGTTGAACCTTAGTTTTGATTGAGCCGTTCTGAAACACTCTTTCTGTAGAAAATGCAAGTGGAGATTCGGAGCGCTAAGAGGGTAATAGTGGAAAAAGGAATGTCTCCAAATATAAACTAAACAGAATCATTCTGTGAAACTTCTTTCTGATCTGTGCATTCAGCTAACAGGGTTAAACCATACTTTTGATTGAGCAGATCTGAACACTCTTTCTGTAGAAAATGCAACTGGACATTTGGAGCGCTAAGAGAGTAGTAGTGGAAAAAGGAATATATTCAAATATAAACTACACAGAAGCATTCTTTGAAACTTCTTTCTGATCTGAGCATTCAGCTAACAGAGTTAAACCATACTTTTGATTGAGCAGTTTTGAAACAGTCTGTCTGTAGAAAATGCAACTGCACATTCGTAGCGCTAAGTGGGTAATAGTGGAAAAAAATATGTTCAAATATAAACTACACAGAAGCATTGTATGAAACTCCTTTCTGTTCTGTGCATTCAACTAACAGAGTTGAAACTTACTTTTGATTGAGCCTTTCTGAAACACTCTTTCTGTAGAAACTGCAATTGGACATTCTGAGCGCTAAGAGGCCTATATTGGGAAAAATAATATCTTCAAATAAAAACTACACAGAAGCATTGTGTGAAACTTATTTCTGATATGTTCATTAAGCTAACAGAGTTAAACCATACTTTTGATTGCGCAGTTCTGAACACTCTTTCTGTAGAAAATGCAAGTGGACATTCGGAGCGCTAAGAGGGTAATAGTGGAAAAAGTAATATATTCAAATATAAACTACACAGTAGCACTGTGTGAAAATTCTTTCTGTTCTGTGCATTCAACTAACAGAGTTGAACCTTACTTTTGATTGAGCCGTTCTGAAACACTCTTTCTGTAGAAACTGCAATTGGACATGCTAAGCGCTAAGAGGCCTACATTGGGAAAAAGAATATCTTCAAATAAAAACTACACAGATGCATTCTGTGAAACTTATTTCTGATCTGTAAATTCAGTTAACAGTGATAAAACATATTTTTGATTGAGCAGTTATGAAACACTCTTTTTGTAGAAAATGCAAGTGGAGATTCGGAGCGCTAAGAGGGTAATAGTGGAAAAAGGAATGTCTTCAAATATAAACTACACAGAATCATTCGGTGAAACTTCTTTCCGATCTGTGCATTCAGCTAACAGAGTTAAACCATAGTTTTGATTGAGCAGATCTCAACACTCTTTCTGTAGAAAATGCACCTGGACATTTGGAGCGCTAAGAGAGTAGTAGTGGAAAAAGGAATATATTCAAATATAAACTACACAGAAGCATTCTGTGAAACTTCTTTCTGATCTGAGCATTCAGCTAACAGAGTTAAAACATACTTTTGATTGAGCAGTTTTGAAACACTCTGTCTGTAGAAAATGCAACTGGACATTCGTAGCGCTAAGTGGGTAATAGTGGAAAAAAGAATATGTTCAAATATAAACTACACAGAAGCATTGTATGAAACTTCTTTCTGTTCTGTGCATTCAACTAACAGAGTTGAACCTTACTTTTGATTGAGCCTTTCTGAAACACTCATTCTGTAGTAACTGCAATTGGACATTCTGAGCGCTAAGAGGCCTATATTGGGAAAAATAATATCTTCAAATAAAAACTACACAGAAGCATTGTGTGAAACTTATTTCTGATATGTTCATTAAGCTAACAGAGTTAAACCATACTTTTGATTGCGCAGTTCTGAACACTCTTTCTGTAGAAAATGCAATTGGACATTCTGAGCGCTAAGAGGCCTATATTGGGAAAAATAATATCTTCAAATAAAAACTACACAGAAGCATTGTGTGAAACTTATTTCTGATATGTTCATTAAGCTAACAGAGTTAAACCATACTTTTGATTGCGCAGTTCTGAACACTCTTTCTGTAGAAAATGCAAGTGGACATTCGGAGCGCTAAGAGGGTAATAGTGGAAAAAGGAATATATTCAAATATAAACTACACAGTAGCACTCTGTGAAAATTCTTTCTTTTCTGTGCATTCAACTAACAGACTTGAACCTTACTTTTGATTGAGCCGTTCTGAAACACTCTTTCTGTAGAAACTGCAATTGGACATGCTAAGCGCTAAGAGGCCTACATTGGGAAAAGTAATATCTTCAAATAAAAACTACACAGATGCATTCTGTGAAACTTATTTCTGATCTGTAAATTCAGTTAACAGAGATAAAACATATTTTTGATTGAGCAGTTATGAAACACTCTTTTTGTAGAAAATGCAAGTGGAGATTCGGAGCGCTAAGAGGGTAATAGTGGAAAAAGGAATGTCTTCAAATATAAACTACACAGAATCATTCGGTGAAACTTCTTTCTGATCTGTGCATTCAGCTAACAGAGTTAAACCATACTTTTGATTGAGCAGATCTGAACACTCTTTCTGTAGAAAATGCAACTGGACATTTGGAGCGCTAAGAGAGTAGTAGTGGAAAAAGGAATATATTCAAATATAAACTACACAGAAGCATTCTGTGAAACTTCTTTCTGATCTGAGCATTCAGCTAACAGAGTTAAACCATACTTTTGATTGAGCAGTTTTGAAACACTCTGTCTGTAGAAAATGCAACTGGACATCCGTAGCGCTAAGTGGGTAATAGTGGAAAAAAGAATATGTTCAAATATAAACTACACAGAAGCATTGTATGAAACTTCTTTCTGTTCTGTGCATTCAACTAACAGAGTTGAACCTTACTTTTGATTGAGCCTTTCTGAAACACTCTTTCTGTAGAAACTGCAATTGGACATTCTGAGCGCTAAGAGGCCTATATTGGGAAAAATAATATCTTCAAATAAAAACTACACAGAAGCATTGTGTGAAACTTATTTCTGATATGTTCATTAAGCTAACAGAGTTAAACCATACTTTTGATTGCGCAGTTCTGAACACTCTTTCTGTAGAAAATGCAAGTGGACATTCGGAGCGCTAAGACTGTAATAGTGGAAAAAGGAATACATTCAAATATAAACTACACAGTAGCATTCTGTGAAACTTCTTTCTGTTCTGTGCATTCAACTAACAGAGTTGAACCTTACTTTTGATTGAGCCGTTCTGAAACACTCTTTCTGTAGAAACTGCAATTGGACATGCTAAGCGCTAAGAGGCCTACATTGGGAAAAAGAATATCTTCAAATAAAAACTACACAGATGCATTCTGTGAAACTTATTTCTGATCTGTAAATTCAGTTAACAGAGATAAAGCATATTTTTGATTGAGCAGCTATGAAACACTCTTTTTGTAGAAAATGCAAGTGGAGATTCGGAGCGCTAAGAGGGTAATAGTGGAAAAAGGAATGTCTTCAAATATAAACTACACAGAATCATTCGGTGAAACTTCTTTCTGATCTGTGCATTCAGCTAACAGAGTTAAACCATACTTTTGATTGAGCAGATCTGAACACTCTTTCTGTAGAAAATGCAACTGGACATTTGGAGCGCTAAGAGCGTAGTAGTGGAAAAAGGAATATATTCAAATATAAACTACACAGAAGCATTCTGTGAAACTTCTTTCTGATCTGAGCATTCAGCTAACAGAGTTAAACCATACTTTTGATTGAGCAGTTTTGAAACACTCTGTCTGTAGAAAATGCAACTGGACATTCGTAGCGCTAAGTGGGTAACAGTGGAGAAAAGAATATGTTCAAATATAAACTACACAGAAGCATTGTATGAAACTTCTTTCTGTTCTGTGCATTCAACTAACAGAGTTGAACCTTACTTTTGATTGAGCCGTTCTGAAACACTCTTTCTGTAGAAACTGCAATTGGACATTCTGAGCGCTAAGAGGCCTATATTGGGAAAAAGAATGTCTACAAATAAAAACTACACAGAAGAATTGTGTGAAACTTCTTTCTGTTCTGTTTGTTCAACTAAAAGAGTTGAACCTTAGTTTTGATTGAGCCGTTCTGAAACACTCTTTCTGTAGAAAATGCAAGTGGAGATTCGGAGCGCTAAGAGGGTAATAGTGGAAAAAGGAATGTCTCCAAATATAAACTACACAGAATCATTCTGTGAAACTTCTTTCTGATCTGTGCATTCAGCTAACAGTGTTAAACCATACTTTTGATTGAGCAGATCTGAACACTCTCTCTGTAGAAAATGCAACTGGACATTTGGAGCGCTAAGAGAGTAGTAGTGGAAAAAGGAATATATTCAAATATAAACTACACAGAAGCATTCTGTGAAACTTCTTTCTGATCTTAGCATTCAGCTAACAGAGTTAAACCATACTTTTGATTGAGCAGTTTTGAAACACTCTGTCTGTAGAAAATGCAACTGGACATTCGTAGCGCTAAGTGGCTAATAGTGGAAAAATGAATATGTTCAAATATGAACTACACAGAAGCATTGTATGAAACTTTTTTCTGTTCTGTGCATTCAACTAACAGAGTTGAACCTTACTTTTGATTGACCCGTTCTGAAACACTCTTTCTGTAGAAACTGCAATTGGACATTCTGAGCGCTAAGAGGCCTATATTGGGAAAAATAATATCTTCAAATAAAAACTACACAGAAGCATTGTGTGAAACTTATTTCTGATATGTTCATTAAGCTAACAGAGTTAAACCATACTTTTGATTGCGCAGTTCTGAACACTCTTTCTGTAGAAAATGCAATTGGACATTCTGAGCGCTAAGAGGCCTATATTGGGAAAAATAATATCTTCAAATAAAAACTACACAGAAGCATTGTGTGAAACTTATTTCTGATATGTTCATTAAGCTAACAGAGTTAAACCATACTTTTGATTGCGCAGTTCTGAACACTCTTTCTGTAGAAAATGCAAGTGGACATTCGGAGCGCTAAGAGGGTAATAGTGGAAAAAGGAATATATTCAAATATAAACTACACAGTAGCACTCTGTGAAAATTCTTTCTTTTCTGTGCATTCAACTAACAGACTTGAACCTTACTTTTGATTGAGCCGTTCTGAAACACTCTTTCTGTAGAAACTGCAATTGGACATGCTAAGCGCTAAGAGGCCTACATTGGGAAAAGTAATATCTTCAAATAAAAACTACACAGATGCATTCTGTGAAACTTATTTCTGATCTGTAAATTCAGTTAACAGAGATAAAACATATTTTTGATTGAGCAGTTATGAAACACTCTTTTTGTAGAAAATGCAAGTGGAGATTCGGAGCGCTAAGAGGGTAATAGTGGAAAAAGGAATGTCTTCAAATATAAACTACACAGAATCATTCGGTGAAACTTCTTTCTGATCTGTGCATTCAGCTAACAGAGTTAAACCATACTTTTGATTGAGCAGATCTGAACACTCTTTCTGTAGAAAATGCAACTGGACATTTGGAGCGCTAAGAGAGTAGTAGTGGAAAAAGGAATATATTCAAATATAAACTACACAGAAGCATTCTGTGAAACTTCTTTCTGATCTGAGCATTCAGCTAACAGAGTTAAACCATACTTTTGATTGAGCAGTTTTGAAACACTCTGTCTGTAGAAAATGCAACTGGACATCCGTAGCGCTAAGTGGGTAATAGTGGAAAAAAGAATATGTTCAAATATAAACTACACAGAAGCATTGTATGAAACTTCTTTCTGTTCTGTGCATTCAACTAACAGAGTTGAACCTTACTTTTGATTGAGCCTTTCTGAAACACTCTTTCTGTAGAAACTGCAATTGGACATTCTGAGCGCTAAGAGGCCTATATTGGGAAAAATAATATCTTCAAATAAAAACTACACAGAAGCATTGTGTGAAACTTATTTCTGATATGTTCATTAAGCTAACAGAGTTAAACCATACTTTTGATTGCGCAGTTCTGAACACTCTTTCTGTAGAAAATGCAAGTGGACATTCGGAGCGCTAAGACTGTAATAGTGGAAAAAGGAATACATTCAAATATAAACTACACAGTAGCATTCTGTGAAACTTCTTTCTGTTCTGTGCATTCAACTAACAGAGTTGAACCTTACTTTTGATTGAGCCGTTCTGAAACACTCTTTCTGTAGAAACTGCAATTGGACATGCTAAGCGCTAAGAGGCCTACATTGGGAAAAAGAATATCTTCAAATAAAAACTACACAGATGCATTCTGTGAAACTTATTTCTGATCTGTAAATTCAGTTAACAGAGATAAAGCATATTTTTGATTGAGCAGCTATGAAACACTCTTTTTGTAGAAAATGCAAGTGGAGATTCGGAGCGCTAAGAGGGTAATAGTGGAAAAAGGAATGTCTTCAAATATAAACTACACAGAATCATTCGGTGAAACTTCTTTCTGATCTGTGCATTCAGCTAACAGAGTTAAACCATACTTTTGATTGAGCAGATCTGAACACTCTTTCTGTAGAAAATGCAACTGGACATTTGGAGCGCTAAGAGCGTAGTAGTGGAAAAAGGAATATATTCAAATATAAACTACACAGAAGCATTCTGTGAAACTTCTTTCTGATCTGAGCATTCAGCTAACAGAGTTAAACCATACTTTTGATTGAGCAGTTTTGAAACACTCTGTCTGTAGAAAATGCAACTGGACATTCGTAGCGCTAAGTGGGTAACAGTGGAGAAAAGAATATGTTCAAATATAAACTACACAGAAGCATTGTATGAAACTTCTTTCTGTTCTGTGCATTCAACTAACAGAGTTGAACCTTACTTTTGATTGAGCCGTTCTGAAACACTCTTTCTGTAGAAACTGCAATTGGACATTCTGAGCGCTAAGAGGCCTATATTGGGAAAAAGAATGTCTACAAATAAAAACTACACAGAAGAATTGTGTGAAACTTCTTTCTGTTCTGTTTGTTCAACTAAAAGAGTTGAACCTTAGTTTTGATTGAGCCGTTCTGAAACACTCTTTCTGTAGAAAATGCAAGTGGAGATTCGGAGCGCTAAGAGGGTAATAGTGGAAAAAGGAATGTCTCCAAATATAAACTACACAGAATCATTCTGTGAAACTTCTTTCTGATCTGTGCATTCAGCTAACAGTGTTAAACCATACTTTTGATTGAGCAGATCTGAACACTCTCTCTGTAGAAAATGCAACTGGACATTTGGAGCGCTAAGAGAGTAGTAGTGGAAAAAGGAATATATTCAAATATAAACTACACAGAAGCATTCTGTGAAACTTCTTTCTGATCTTAGCATTCAGCTAACAGAGTTAAACCATACTTTTGATTGAGCAGTTTTGAAACACTCTGTCTGTAGAAAATGCAACTGGACATTCGTAGCGCTAAGTGGCTAATAGTGGAAAAATGAATATGTTCAAATATGAACTACACAGAAGCATTGTATGAAACTTTTTTCTGTTCTGTGCATTCAACTAACAGAGTTGAACCTTACTTTTGATTGACCCGTTCTGAAACACTCTTTCTGTAGAAACTGCAATTGGACATTCTGAGCGCTAAGAGGCCTATATTGGGAAAAAAAATGTCTACAAATAAAAACTACACAGAAGAATTGTGTGAAACTTCTTTCTGTTCTGTTTGTTCAACTAAAAGATTTGAACCTTAGTTTTGATTGAGCCGTTCTGAAACACTCTTTCTGTAGAAAATGCAAGTGGAGATTCGGAGCGCTAAGAGGGTAATAGTGGAAAAAGGAATGTCTCCAAATATAAACTACACAGAATCATTCTGTGAAACTTATTTCTGATCTGTGCATTCAGCTAACAGAGTTAAACCATACTTTTGATTGAGCAGATCTGAACACTCTTTCTGTAGAAAATGCAACCGGACATTTGGAGCGCTAAGAGAGTAGTAGTGGAAAAAGGAATATATTCAAATATAAACTACACAGAAGCATTCTGTGAAACTTCTTTCTGATCTGAGCATTCAGCTAACAGAGTTAAACCATACTTTTGATTGAGCAGTTTTGAAACACTCTGTCTGTAGAAAATGCAACTGGACATTCGTAGCGCTAAGTGGGTAATAGTGGAAAAAAGAATATGTTCAAATATAAACTACACAGAAGCATTGTATGAAACTTCTTTCTGTTCTGTGCATTCAACTAACAGAGTTGAACCTTACCTTTGATTGAGCCTTTCTGAAACACTCATTCTGTAGAAACTGCAATTGGACATTCTGAGCGCTAAGAGGCCTATATTGGGAAAAATAATATCTTCAAATAAAAACTACACAGAAGCATTGTGTGAAACTTATTTCTGATATGTTCATTAAGCTAACAGAGTTAAACCATACTTTTGATTGCGCAGTTCTGAACACTCTTTCTGTAGAAAATGCAAGTGGACCTTCGGAGCGCTAAGAGGGTAATAGTGGAAAAAGGAATATATTCAAATATAAACTACACAGTAGCACTCTGTGAAAATTCTTTCTGTTCTGTGCATTCAACTAACAGAGTTGAACCTTACTTTTGATTGAGCCGTTCTGAAACACTCTTTCTGTAGAAACTGCAATTGGACATGCTAAGCGCTAAGAGGCCTACATTGGGAAAAGGAATATCTTCAAATAAAAACTACACAGATGCATTCTGTGAAACTTATTTCTGATCTGTAAATTCAGTTAACAGAGATAAAACATATTTTGATTGAGCAGTTATGAAACACTCTTTTTGTAGAAAATGCAAGTGGAGATTCGGAGCGCTAAGAGGGTAATAGTGGAAAAAGGAATGTCTTCAAATATAAACTACACAGAATCATACGGTGAAACTTCTTTCTGATCTGTGCATTCAGCTAACAGAGTTAAACCATACTTTTGATTGAGCAGATCTGAACACTCTTTCTGTAGAAAATGCAACCGGACATTTGGAGCGCTAAGAGAGTAGTAGTGGAAAAAGGAATATATACAAATATAAACTACATAGAAGCATTCTGTGAAACTTCTTTCTGATCTGAGCATTCAGCTAACAGAGTTAAACCATACTTTTGATTGAGCAGTTTTGAAACACTCTGTCTGTAGAAAATGCAACTGGACATTCGTAGCGCTAAGTGGGTAATAGTGGAAAAAAGAATATGTTCAAATATAAACTACACAGAAGCATTGTATGAAACTTCTCTCTGTTCTGTGCATTCAACTAACAGAGTTGAACCTTACTTTTGATTGAGCCTTTCTGAAACACTCTTTCTGTAGAAACTGCAATTGGACATTCTGAGCGCTAAGAGGCCTAATTGGGAAAAATAATATCTTCAAATAAAAACTACACAGAAGCATTGTGTGAAACTTATTTCTGATATGTTCATTAAGCTAACAGAGTTAAACCATACTTTTGATTGCGCAGTTCTGAACACTCTTTCTGTACAAAATGCAAGTGGACATTCGGAGCGCTAAGAGGGTAATAGTGGAAAAAGGAATACATTCAAATATAAACTACACAGTAGCATTCTGTGAACCTACTTTCTGTTCTGTGCATTCAACTAACAGAGTTGAACCTTACTTTTGATTGAGCCGTTCCGAAACACTCTTTCTGTAGAAACTGCAATTGGACATGCTAAGCGCTAAGAGGCCTACATTGGGAAAAAGAATATCTTCAGATAAAAACTACACAGATGCATTCTGTGAAACTTATTTCTGATCTGTAAATTCAGTTAACAGAGATAAAGCATATTTTTGATTGAGCTGTTATGAAACACTCTTTTTGTAGAAAATGCAAGTGGAGATTCGGAGCGCTAAGAGGGTAATAGTGGAAAAAAGAATGTCTTCAAATATAAACTACACAGAATCATTCGGTGAAACTTCTTTCTGATCTGTGCATTCAGCTAACAGAGTTAAACCATACTTTTGATTGAACAGATCTGAACACTCTTTCTGTAGAAAATGCAACTGGACATTTGGAGCGCTAAGAGAGTAGTGGTGGAAAAAGGAATATATTCAAATATAAACTACACAGAAGCATTCTGTGAAACTTCTTTCTGATCTTAGCATTCAGCTAACAGAGTTAAACCATACTTTTGATTGAGCAGTTTTGAAACACTCTGTCTGTAGAAAATGCAACTGGACATTCGTAGCGCTAAGTGGCTAATAGTGGAAAAATGAATATGTTCAAATATGAACTACACAGAAGCATTGTATGAAACTTTTTTCTGTTCTGTGCATTCAACTAACAGAGTTGAACCTTACTTTTGATTGACCCGTTCTGAAACACTCTTTCTGTAGAAACTGCAATTGGACATTCTGAGCGCTAAGAGGCCTATATTGGGAAAAAAAATGTCTACAAATAAAAACTACACAGAAGAATTGTGTGAAACTTCTTTCTGTTCTGTTTGTTCAACTAAAAGATTTGAACCTTAGTTTTGATTGAGCCGTTCTGAAACACTCTTTCTGTAGAAAATGCAAGTGGAGATTCGGAGCGCTAAGAGGGTAATAGTGGAAAAAGGAATGTCTCCAAATATAAACTACACAGAATCATTCTGTGAAACTTATTTCTGATCTGTGCATTCAGCTAACAGAGTTAAACCATACTTTTGATTGAGCAGATCTGAACACTCTTTCTGTAGAAAATGCAACCGGACATTTGGAGCGCTAAGAGAGTAGTAGTGGAAAAAGGAATATATTCAAATATAAACTACACAGAAGCATTCTGTGAAACTTCTTTCTGATCTGAGCATTCAGCTAACAGAGTTAAACCATACTTTTGATTGAGCAGTTTTGAAACACTCTGTCTGTAGAAAATGCAACTGGACATTCGTAGCGCTAAGTGGGTAATAGTGGAAAAAAGAATATGTTCAAATATAAACTACACAGAAGCATTGTATGAAACTTCTTTCTGTTCTGTGCATTCAACTAACAGAGTTGAACCTTACTTTTGATTGAGCCTTTCTGAAACACTCATTCTGTAGAAACTGCAATTGGACATTCTGAGCGCTAAGAGGCCTATATTGGGAAAAATAATATCTTCAAATAAAAACTACACAGAAGCATTGTGTGAAACTTATTTCTGATATGTTCATTAAGCTAACAGAGTTAAACCATACTTTTGATTGCGCAGTTCTGAACACTCTTTCTGTAGAAAATGCAAGTGGACCTTCGGAGCGCTAAGAGGGTAATAGTGGAAAAAGGAATATATTCAAATATAAACTACACAGTAGCACTCTGTGAAAATTCTTTCTGTTCTGTGCATTCAACTAACAGAGTTGAACCTTACTTTTGATTGAGCCGTTCTGAAACACTCTTTCTGTAGAAACTGCAATTGGACATGCTAAGCGCTAAGAGGCCTACATTGGGAAAAGGAATATCTTCAAATAAAAACTACACAGATGCATTCTGTGAAACTTATTTCTGATCTGTAAATTCAGTTAACAGAGATAAAACATATTTTGATTGAGCAGTTATGAAACACTCTTTTTGTAGAAAATGCAAGTGGAGATTCGGAGCGCTAAGAGGGTAATAGTGGAAAAAGGAATGTCTTCAAATATAAACTACACAGAATCATACGGTGAAACTTCTTTCTGATCTGTGCATTCAGCTAACAGAGTTAAACCATACTTTTGATTGAGCAGATCTGAACACTCTTTCTGTAGAAAATGCAACCGGACATTTGGAGCGCTAAGAGAGTAGTAGTGGAAAAAGGAATATATACAAATATAAACTACATAGAAGCATTCTGTGAAACTTCTTTCTGATCTGAGCATTCAGCTAACAGAGTTAAACCATACTTTTGATTGAGCAGTTTTGAAACACTCTGTCTGTAGAAAATGCAACTGGACATTCGTAGCGCTAAGTGGGTAATAGTGGAAAAAAGAATATGTTCAAATATAAACTACACAGAAGCATTGTATGAAACTTCTCTCTGTTCTGTGCATTCAACTAACAGAGTTGAACCTTACTTTTGATTGAGCCTTTCTGAAACACTCTTTCTGTAGAAACTGCAATTGGACATTCTGAGCGCTAAGAGGCCTAATTGGGAAAAATAATATCTTCAAATAAAAACTACACAGAAGCATTGTGTGAAACTTATTTCTGATATGTTCATTAAGCTAACAGAGTTAAACCATACTTTTGATTGCGCAGTTCTGAACACTCTTTCTGTACAAAATGCAAGTGGACATTCGGAGCGCTAAGAGGGTAATAGTGGAAAAAGGAATACATTCAAATATAAACTACACAGTAGCATTCTGTGAACCTACTTTCTGTTCTGTGCATTCAACTAACAGAGTTGAACCTTACTTTTGATTGAGCCGTTCTGAAACACTCTTTCTGTAGAAACTGCAATTGGACATGCTAAGCGCTAAGAGGCCTACATTGGGAAAAAGAATATCTTCAGATAAAAACTACACAGATGCATTCTGTGAAACTTATTTCTGATCTGTAAATTCAGTTAACAGAGATAAAGCATATTTTTGATTGAGCTGTTATGAAACACTCTTTTTGTAGAAAATGCAAGTGGAGATTCGGAGCGCTAAGAGGGTAATAGTGGAAAAAAGAATGTCTTCAAATATAAACTACACAGAATCATTCGGTGAAACTTCTTTCTGATCTGTGCATTCAGCTAACAGAGTTAAACCATACTTTTGATTGAACAGATCTGAACACTCTTTCTGTAGAAAATGCAACTGGACATTTGGAGCGCTAAGAGAGTAGTGGTGGAAAAAGGAATATATTCAAATATAAACTACACAGAAGCATTCTGTGAAACTTCTTTCTGATCTGAGCATTCAGCTAACAGAGTTAAACCATACTTTTGATTGAGCAGTTTTGAAACACTCTGTCTGTAGAAAATGCAACTGGACATTCGTAGCGCTAAGTGGGTAATAGTGGAAAAAAGAATATGTTCAAATATAAACTACACAGAAGCATTGTATGAAACTTCTTTCTGTTCTGTGCATTCAACTAACAGAGTTGAACCTTACTTTTGATTGAGCCTTTCTGAAACACTCTTTCTGTAGAAACTGCAATTGGACATTCTGAGCGCTAAGAGGCCTATATTGGGAAAAATAATATCTTCAAATAAAAACTACACAGAAGCATTGTGTGAAACTTATTTCTGATATGTTCATTAAGCTAACAGAGTTAAACCATACTTTTGATTGCGCAGTTCTGAACACTCTTTCTGTACAAAATGCAAGTGGACATTCGGAGCGCTAAGAGGGTAATAGTGGAAAAAGGAATACATTCAATTATAAACTACACAGTAGCATTCTGTGAACCTTCTTTCTGTTCTGTGCATTCAACTAACAGAGTTGAACCTTACTTTTGATTGAGCCGTTCTGAAACACTCTTTCTGTAGAAACTGCAATTGGACATGCTAAGCGCTAAGAGGCCTACATTGGGAAAAAGAATATCTTCAAATGAAAACTACACAGATGCATTCTGTGAAACATATTTCTCATCTGTAAATTCAGTTAACAGAGATAAAGCATATTTTTGATTGTGCAGTTATGAAACACTCTTTTTGTAGAAAATGCAAGTGGCGATTCGGAGCGCTAAGAGGGCAATAGTGGAAAAAGTAATGTCTTCAAATATAAACTACACAGAATCATTCGGTGAAACTTCTTTCTGATCTGTGCATTCAGCTAACAGAGTTAAACCATAGTTTTGATTGAACAGATCTGAACACTCTTTCTGTAGAAAATGCAACTGGACATTTGGAGCGCTAAGAGAGTAGTAGTGGAAAAAGGAATATATTCAAATATAAACTACACAGAAGCATTCTGTGAAACTTCTTTCTAATCTGAGCATTCAGCTAACAGAGTTAAACCATATTTTTGATTGAGCAGTTTTGAAACACTCTGTCTGTAGAAAATGCAACTGGACATTCGTAGCGCTAAGTGGGTAATAGTGGAAAAAAGAATACGTTCAAATATAAACTACACAGAAACATTGTATGAAACTTATTTCTGTTCTGTGCATTCAACTAACAGAGTTGAACCTTACTTTTGATTGAGCCTTTCTGAAACACTCTTTCTGTAGAAACTGCAATTGGACATTCTGAGCGCTAAGAGGCCTCTATTGGGAAAATAATATCTTCAAATAAAAACTACACAGAAGCATTGTGTGAAACTTATTTCTGATATGTTCATTAAGCTAACAGAGTTAAACCATACTTTTGATTGCGCAGTTCTGAACACTCTTTCTGTAGAAAATGCAAGTGGACATTCGGAGCGCTAAGAGGGTAATAGTGGAAAAAGGAATATATTCAAATATAAACTACACAGTAGCACTCTGTGAAAATTCTTTCTGTTCTGTGCATTCAACTAACAGATTTGAACCTTACTTTTGATTGAGCCGTTCTGAAACACTCTTTCTGTAGAAACTGCAATTGGACATGCTAAGCGCTAAGAGGCCTACATTGGGAAAAAGAATATCTTCAAATAAAAACTACACAGATGCATTCTGTGAAACTTATTTCTGATCTGTAAATTCAGTTAACAGAGATAAAACATATTTTTGATTGAGCAGTTATGAAACACTCTTTTTGTAGAAAATGCAAGTGGAGAATCGGAGCGCTAAGAGGGTAATAGTGGAAAAAGGAATGTCTTCAAATATAAACTACACAGAATCATTCGGTGAAACTTCTTTCCGATCTGTGCATTCAGCTAACAGAGTTAAACCATACTTTTGATTGAGCAGATCTGAATACTCTTTCTGTAGAAAATGCAACTGGACATTTGCAGCGCTAAGAGAGTAGTAGTGGAAAAAGGAATATATTCAAATATAAACTACACAGAAGCATTCTGTGAAACTTCTTTCTGATCTGTGCATTCAGCTAACAGAGTTAAACCATACTTTTGATTGAGCAGTTTTGAAACACTCTGTCTGTAGAAAATGCAACTGGACATTCGTAGCGCTAAGTGGGTAATAGTGGAAAAAATAATATGTTCAAATATGAACTACACAGAAGCATTG
This sequence comes from Symphalangus syndactylus, assembly GCF_028878055.3. NCBI lineage: Eukaryota > Metazoa > Chordata > Mammalia > Primates > Hylobatidae > Symphalangus > Symphalangus syndactylus. The sequence goes on from NC_072425.2 coordinate 154,984,681, forward strand.
TATGAAACTTCTTTCTGTTCTGTGCATTCAACTAACAGAGTTGAACCTTACTTTTGATTGAGCCGTTCTGAAACACTCTTTCTGTAGAAACTGCAATTGGACATTCTGAGCGCTAAGAGGCCTATATTGGGAAAAAGAATGTCTACAAATAAAAACTACACAGAAGAATTGTGTGAAACTTCTTTCTGTTCTGTTTGTTCAACTAAAAGATTTGAACCTTAGTTTTGATTGAGCCGTTCTGAAACACTCTTTCTGTAGAAAATGCAAGTGGAGATTCGGAGCGCTTAGAGGGTAATAGTGGAAAAAGGAATATCTCCAAATATAAACTACACAGAATCATTCTGTGAAACTTCTTTCTGATCTGTGCATTCAGCTAACAGAGTTAAACCATACTTTTGATTGAGCAGATCTGAACACTCTTTCTGTAGAAAATGCAACCGGACATTTGGAGCGCTAAGAGAGTAGTAGTGGAAAAAGGAATATATTCAAATATAAACTACACAGAAGCATTCTGTGAAACTTCTTTCTGATCTGAGCATTCAGCTAACAGAGTTAAACCATACTTTTGATTGAGCAGTTTTGAAACACTCTGTCTGTAGAAAATGCAACTGGACATTCGTAGCGCTAAGTGGGTAATAGTGGAAAAAAGAATATGTTCAAATATAAACTACACAGAAGCATTGTATGAAACATCTTTCTGTTCTGTGCATTCAACTAACATAGTTGAACCTTAATTTTGATTGAGCCTTTCTGAAACACTCATTCTGTAGAAACTGCAATTGGACATTCTGAGCGCTAAGAGGCCTATATTGGGAAAAATAATACCTTCAAATAAAAACTACACAGAAGCATTGTGTGAAACTTATTTCTGATATTTTCATTAAGCTAACAGAGTTAAACCATACTTTTGATTGCGCAGTTCTGAACACTCTTTCTGTAGAAAATGCAAGTGGACCTTCGGAGCGCTAAGAGGGTAATAGTGGAAAAAGGAATATATTCAAATATAAACTACACAGTAGCACTCTGTGAAAATTCTTTCTGTTCTGTGCATTCAACTAACAGAATTGAACCTTACTTTTGATTGAGCCGTTCTGAAACACTCTTTCTGTAGAAACTGCAATTGGACATGCTAAGCGCTAAGAGGCCTACATTGGGAAAAGGAATATCTTCAAATAAAAACTACACAGATGCATTCTGTGAAACTTATTTCTGATCTGTAAATTCAGTTAACAGAGATAAAACATATTTTTGATTGAGCAGTTATGAAACACTCTTTTTGTAGAAAATGCAAGTGGAGATTCGGAGCGCTAAGAGGGTAATAGTGGAAAAAGGAATGTCTTCAAATATAAACTACACAGAATCATTCGGTGAAACTTCTTTCTGATCTGTGCATTCAGCTAACAGAGTTAAACCATACTTTTGATTGAGCAGATCTGAACACTCTTTCTGTAGAAAATGCAACTGGACATTTGGAGCGCTAAGAGATTAGTAGTGGAAAAAGGAATATATTCAAATATAAACTACACAGAAGCATTCTGTGAAACTTCTTTCTGATCTGAGCATTCAGCTAACAGAGTTAAACCATACTTTTGATTGAGCAGTTTTGAAACACTCTGTCTGTAGAAAATGCAACTGGACATTCGTAGCGCTAAGTGGGTAATAGTGGAAAAAAGAATATGTTCAAATATAAACTACACAGAAGCATTGTATGAAACTTCTTTCTGTTCTGTGCATTCAACTAACAGAGTTGAACCTTACTTTTGATTGAGCCTTTCTGAAACACTCTTTCTGTAGAAACTGCAATTGGACATTCTGAGCGCTAAGAGGCCTATATTGGGAAAAATAATATCTTCAAATTAAAACTACACAGAAGCATTGTGTGAAACTTATTTCTGATATGTTCATTAAGCTAACAGAGTTAAACCATACTTTTGATTGCGCAGTTCTGAACACTCTTTCTGTACAAAATGCAAGTGGACGTTCGGAGCGCTAAGAGGGTAATAGTGGAAAAAGGAATACATTCAAATATAAACTACACAGTAGCATTCTGTGAACCTTCTTTCTGTTCTGTGCATTCAACTAACAGAGTTGAACCTTACTTTTGATTGAGCCGTTCTGAAACACTCTTTCTGTAGAAACTGCAATTGGACATGCTAAGCGCTAAGAGGCCTACATTGGGAAAAAGAATATCTTCAAATAAAAACTACACAGATGCATTCTGTGAAACATATTTCTGATCTGTAAATTCAGTTAACAGAGATAAAGCATATTTTTGATTGTGCAGTTATGAAACACTCTTTTTGTAGAAAATGCAAGTGGCGATTCGGAGCGCTAAGAGGGTAATAGTGGAAAAAGGAATGTCTTCAAATATAAACTACACAGAATCATTCGGTGAAACTTCTTTCTGATCTGTGCATTCAGCTAACAGAGTTAAACCATACTTTTGATTGAACAGATCTGAACACTCTTTCTGTAGAAAATGCAACTGGACATTTGGAGCGCTAAGAGAGTAGTAGTGGAAAAAGGAATATATTCAAATATAAACTACACAGAAGCATTCTGTGAAACTTCTTTCTGATCTGAGCATTCAGCTAACAGAGTTAAACCATATTTTTGATTGAGCAGTTTTGAAACACTCTGTCTGTAGAAAATGCAACTGGACATTCGTAGCGCTAAGTGGGTAATAGTGGAAAAAAGAATACGTTCAAATATAAACTACACAGAAACATTGTATGAAACTTATTTCTGTTCTGTGCATTCAACTAACAGAGTTGAACCTTACTTTTGATTGAGCCTTTCTGAAACACTCTTTCTGTAGAAACTGCAATTGGACATTCTGAGCGCTAAGAGGCCTCTATTGGGAAAAATAATATCTTCAAATAAAAACTACACAGAAGCATTGTGTGAAACTTATTTCTGATATGTTCATTAAGCTAACAGAGTTAAACCATACTTTTGATTGCGCAGTTCTGAACACTCTTTCTGTAGAAAATGCAAGTGGACATTCGGAGCGCTAAGAGGGTAATAGTGGAAAAAGGAATATATTCAAATATAAACTACACAGTAGCACTCTGTGAAAATTCTTTCTGTTCTGTGCATTCAACTAACAGACTTGAACCTTACTTTTGATTGAGCCGTTCTGAAACACTCTTTCTGTAGAAACTGCAATTGGACATGCTAAGCGCTAAGAGGCCTACATTGGGAAAAAGAATATCTTCAAATAAAAACTACACAGATGCATTCTGTGAAACTTATTTCTGATCTGTAAATTCAGTTAACAGAGATAAAACATATTTTTGATTGAGCAGTTATGAAACACTCTTTTTGTAGAAAATGCAAGTGGAGATTCGGAGCGCTAAGAGGGTAATAGTGGAAAAAGGAATGTCTTCAAATATAAACTACACAGAATCATTCGGTGAAACTTCTTTCTGATCTGTGCATTCAGCTAACAGAGTTAAACCATACTTTTGATTGAGCAGATCTGAACACTCTTTCTGTAGAAAATGCAACTGGACATTTGGAGCGCTAAGAGAGTAGTAGTGGAAAAAGGAATATATTCAAATATAAACTACACAGAAGCATTCTGTGAAACTTCTTTCTGATCTGAGCATTCAGCTAACAGAGTTAAACCATACTTTTGATTGAGCAGTTTTGAAACACTCTGTCTGTAGAAAATGCAACTGGAGATTCGTAGCGCTAAGTGGGTAATAGTGGAAAAAAGAATATGTTCAAATATAAACTACACAGAAGCATTGTATGAAACTTCTTTCTGTTCTGTGCATTCAACTAACAGAGTTGAACCTTACTTTTGATTGAGCCTTTCTGAAACACTCTTTCTGTAGAAACTGCAATTGGACATTCTGAGCGCTAAGAGGCCTATATTGGGAAAAATAATATCTTCAAATAAAAACTACACAGAAGCATTGTGTGAAACTTATTTCTGATATGTTCATTAAGCTAACAGAGTTAAACCATACTTTTGATTGCGCAGTTCTGAACACTCTTTCTGTACAAAATGCAAGTGGACATTCGGAGCACTAAGAGGGTAATAGTGGAAAAAGGAATACATTCAAATATAAACTACACAGTAGCATTCTGTGAACCTTCTTTCTGTTCTGTGCATTCAACTAACAGAGTTGAACCTTACTTTTGATTGAGCCGTTCTGAAACACTCTTTCTGTAGAAACTGCAATTGGACATGCTAAGCGCTAAGAGGCCTACATTGGGAAAAAAACATCTTCAAATAAAAACTACACAGATGCATTCTGTGAAACTTATTTCTGATCTGTATATTCAGTTAACAGAGATAAAGCATATTTTTGATTGAGCAGTTATGAAACACTCTTTTTGTAGAAAATGCAAGTGGAGATTCGGAGCGCTAAGAGGGTAATAGTGGAAAAAGGAATGTCTTCAAATATAAACTACACAGAATCATTCGGTGAAACTTCTTTCTGATCTGTGCATTCAGCTAACAGAGTTAAACCATACTTTTGATTGAACAGATCTGAACACTCTTTCTGTAGAAAATGCAACTGGACATTTGGAGCGCTAAGAGAGTAGTAGTGGAAAAAGGAATATATTCAAATATAAACTACACAGAAGCATTCTGTGAAACTTCTTTCTGATCTGAGCATTCAGCTAACAGAGTTAAACCATACTTTTGATTGAGCAGTTTTGAAACACTCTGTCTGTAGAAAATGCAACTGGACATTCGTAGCGCTAAGTGGGTATTAGTGGAAAAAAGAATACGTTCAAATATAAACTACACAGAAACATTGTATGAAACTTATATCTGTTCTGTGCATTCAACTAACAGAGTTGAACCTTACTTTTGATTGAGCCTTTCTGAAACACTCTTTCTGTAGAAACTGCAATTGGACATTCTGAGCCCTAAGAGGCCTCTATTGAGAAAAAAAATATCTTCAAATAAAAACTACACAGAAGCATTGTGTGAAACTTATTTCTGATATGTTCATTAAGCTAACAGAGTTAAACCATACTTTTGATTGCGCAGTTCTGAACACTCTTTCTGTAGAAAATGCAAGTGGACATTCGGAGCGCTAAGAGGGTAATAGTGGAAAAAGGAATATATTCAAATATAAACTACACAGTAGCACTCTGTGAAAATTCTTTCTGTTCTGTGCATTCAACTAACAGAGTTGAACCTTACTTTTGATTGAGCCGTTCTGAAACACTCTTTCTGTAGAAACTGCAATTGGACATGCTAAGCGCTAAGAGGCCTACATTGGGAAAAAGAATATCTTCAGATAAAAACTACACAGATGCATTCTGTGAAACTTATTTCTGATCTGTAAATTCAGTTAACAGATATAAAGCATATTTTTGATTGAGCAGTTATGAAACACTCTTTTTGTAGAAAATGCAAGTGGAGATTCGGAGCGCTAAGAGGGTAATAGTGGAAAAAGGAATGTCTTCAAATATAAACTACACAGAATCATTCGGTGAAAATTCTTTCTGATCTGTGCATTCAGCTAACAGAGTTAAACCATACTTTTGATTGAGCAGATCTGAACACTCTTTCTGTAGAAAATGCAACTGGACATTTGGAGCGCTAAGAGCGTAGTAGTGGAAAAAGGAATATATTCAAATATAAACTACACAGAAGCATTCTGTGAAACTTCTTTCTGATCTGAGCATTCAGCTAACAGAGTTAAACCATACGTTTGATTGAGCAGTTCTGAAACACTCTGTCTGTAGACAATGCAACTGGACATTCGTAGCGCTAAGTGGGTAATAGTGGAAAAAAGAATATGTTCAAATATAAACTACACAGAAGCATTGTATGAAACTTCTTTCTGTTCTGTGCATTCAACTAACAGAGCTGAACCTTACTTTTGATTGAGCCGTTCTGAAACACTCTTTCTGTAGAAACTGCAATTGGACATTCTGAGCGCTAAGAGGACTATATTGGGAAAAAGAATGTCTACAAATAAAAACTACACAGAAGAATTGTGTGAAACTACTTTCTGTTCTGTTTGTTCAACTAAAAGAGTTGAACCTTAGTTTTGATTGAGCCGTTCTGAAACACTCTTTCTGTAGAAAATGCAAGTGGAGATTCGGAGCGCTAAGAGGGTAATAGTGGAAAAAGGAATGTCTCCAAACATAAACTACACAGAATCATTCTGTGAAACTTCTTTCTGATCTGTGCATTCAGCTAACAGAGTTAAACCATACTTTTGATTGAGCAGATCTGAACACTCTTTCTGTAGAAAATGCAACTGGACATTTGGAGCGCTAAGAGAGTAGTAATGGAAAAAGGAATATATTCAAATATAAACTACACAGAAGCATTCTGTGAAACTTCTTTCTGATCTGAGCATTCAGCTAACAGAGTTAAACCATACTTTTGATTGAGCAGTTCTGAAACACTCTGTCTGTAGAAAATGCAACTGGACATTCGTAGCGCTAAGTGGGTAATAGTGGAAAAAAATATGTTCAAATATAAACTACACAGAAGCATTGTATGAAACTTCTATCTGTTCTGTGCATTCAACTAACAGAGTTGAACCTTACTTTTGATTGAGCCTTTCTGAAACACTCTTTCTGTAGAAACTGCAATTGAACATTCTGAGCGCTAAGAGGCCTCTATTGGGAAAAATAATATCTTCAAATAAAAACTACACAGAAGCATTGTGTGAAACTTATTTGTGATATGTTCATTAAGCTAACAGAGTTAAACCATACTTTTGATTGCGCAGTTCTGAACACTCTTTCTGTAGAAAATGCAAGTGGACATTCGGAGCGCTAAGAGGGTAATAGTGGAAAAAGGAATATATTCAAATATAAACTACACAGTAGCATTCTGTGAAACTTCTTTCTGTTCTGTGCATTCAACTAACAGAGTTGAACCTTACTTTTGATTGAGCCGTTCTGAAACACTCTTTCTGTAGAAACTGCAATTGGACATGCTAAGCGCTAAGAGGCCTACATTGGGAAAAAGAATATCTTCAAATAAAAACTACACAGATGCATTTTGTGAAACTTTTTTCTGATCTGTAAATTCAGTTAACACAGATAAAACATATTTTTGATTGAGCAGTTATGAAACACTCTTTTTGTAGAAAATGCAAGTGGAGATTCGGAGCGCTAAGAGGGTAATAGTGGAAAAAGGAATGTCTTCAAATATAAACTACACAGAATCATTCGGTGAAACTTCTTTCTGATCTGTGCATTCAGCTAACAGAGTTAAACCATACTTTTGATTGAGCAGATCTGAACACTCTTTCTGTAGAAAATGCAACTGGACATTTGGAGCGCTCACAGCGTAGTAGTGGAAAAAGGAATATATTCAAATATAAACTACACAGAAGCATTCTGTGAAACTTCTTTCTGATCTGAGCATTCAGCTAACAGAGTTAAACCATACTTTTGATTGAGCAGTTTTGAAACACTCTGTCTGTAGAAAATGCAACTGGACATTCGTAGCGCTAAGTGGGTAATAGTGGAAAAAAGAATATGTTCAAATATAAACTACACAGAAACATTGTATGAAACTTATTTCTGTTCTGTGCATTCAACTAACAGAGTTGAACCTTAATTTTGATTGAGCCTTTCTGAAACACTCTTTCTGTAGAAACTGCAATTGGACATTCTGAGCGCTAAGAGGCCTATATTGGGAAAAATAATATCTTCAAATAAAAACTACACAGAAGCATTGTGTGAAACTTATTTCTGATATGTTCATTAAGCTAAGAGAGTTAAACCATACTTTTGATTGCGCAGTTCTGAACACTCTTTCTGTAGAAAATGCAAGTGGACATTCGGAGTGCTAAGAGCGTAATAGTGGAAAAAGGAATATATTCAAATATAAACTACACAGTAGCACTCTGTGAAAATTCTTTCTGTTCTGTGCATTCAACTAACAGAGTTGAACCTTACTTTTGATTGAGCCGTTCTGAAACACTCTTTCTGTAGAAAATGCAATTGGACATGCTAATCGCTAAGAGGCCTACATTGGGAAAAAGAATATCTTCAAATAAAAACTACACAGATGCATTCTGTGAAACTGATTTCTGATCTGTAAATTCAGTTAACAGAGATAAAACATATTTTTGATTGAGCAGTTATGAAACACTCTTTTTGTAGAAAATGCAAGTGGAGATTCGGAGCGCTAAGAGGGTAATAGTGGAAAAAGGAATGTCTTCAAATATAAACTACACAGAATCATTCGGTGAAACTTCTTTCTGATCTGTGCATTCAGCTAACAGAGTTAAACCATACTTTTGATTGAGCAGATCTGAACACTCTTTCTGTAGAAAATGCAACTGGACATTTGGAGCGCTAAGAGCGTAGTAGTGGAAAAAGGAATATATTCAGATATAAACTACACAGAAGCATTCTGTGAAACTTCTTTCTGATCTGAGCATTCAGCTAACAGAGTTAAACCATACTTTTGATTGAGCAGTTTTGAAACACTCTGTCTGTAGAAAATGCAACTGGACATTCGAAGCGCTAAGTGGGTAAGAGTGGAAAAAAGAATATGTTCAAATATAAACTACACAGAAGCATTGTATGAAACTTCTTTCTGTTCTGTGCATTCAACTAACAGAGTTGAACCTTACTTTTGATTGAGCCGTTCTGAAACACTCTTTCTGTAGAAACTGCAATTGGACATTCTGAGCGCTAAGAGGCCTATATTGGGAAAAAGAATGTCTACAAATAAAAACTACACAGAAGAATTGTGTGAAACTTCTTTCTGTTCTGTTTGTTCAACTAAAAGTGTAGAACCTTAGTTTTGATTGAGCCGTTCTGAAACACTCTTTCTGTAGAAAATGCAAGTGGAGATTCGCAGCGCTAAGAGGGTAATAGTGGAAAAAGGAATGTCTCCAAATATAAACTACACTGAATCATTCTGTGAAACTTCTTTCTGATCTGTGCATTCAGCTAACAGAGTTAAACCATACTTTTCATTGAGCAGATCTGAACACTCTTTCTGTAGAAAATGCAACTGGACATTTGGAGCGCTAAGAGAGTAGTAGTGGAAAAAGGAATATATTCAAATATAAACTACACAGAAGCATTCTGTGAAACTTCTTTCTGATCTGAGCATTCAGCTAACAGAGTTAAACCATACTTTTGATTGAGCAGTTTTGAAACACTCTGTCTGTAGAAAATGCAACTGGACATTCGTAGCGCTAAGTGGGTAATAGTGGAAAAAAGAATATATTCAAATATAAACTACACAGTAGCACTCTGTGAAAATTCTTACTGTTCTGTGCATTCAACTAACAGAGTTGAACCTTACTTTTGATTGAGCCGTTCTGAAACACTCTTTCTGTAGAAACTGCAATTGGACAGGCTAAGCGCTAAGAGGCCTACATAGGGAAAAGGAATATCTTCAAATAAAAACTACACAGATGCATTCTGTGAAACTTATTTCTGATCTGTAAATTCAGTTAACAGAGATAAAACATATTTTTGATTGAGCAGTAATGAAACACTCTTTTTGTAGAAAATGCAAGTGGAGATTCGGAGCGCTAAGAGGGTAATAGTGGAAAAAGGAATGTCTTCAAATATAAACTACACAGAATCATTCGGTGAAACTTCTTTCTGATCTGTGCATTCAGCTAACAGAGTTAAACCATACTTTTGATTGAGCAGATCTGAACTCTCTTTCTGTAGAAAATGCAACTGGACATTTGGAGCGCTAAGAGAGTAGTAGTGGAAAAAGGAATATATTCAAATATAAACTACACAGAAGCATTCTGTGAAACTTCTTTCTGATCTGAGCATTCAGCTAACAGAGTTAAACCATACTTTTGATTGAGCAGTTTTGAAACACTCTGTCTGTAGAAAATGCAACTGGACATTCGTAGCGCTAAGTGGGTAATAGTGGAAAAAGAATATGTTCAAATATAAACTACACAGAAGCATTGTATGAAACTTCTTTCTGTTCTGTGCATTCAACTAACAGAGTTGAACCTTACATTTGATTGAGCCTTTCTGAAACACTCTTTCTGTAGAAACTACAATTGGACATTCTGAGCGCTAAGAGGCCTATATTGGGAAAAATAATATCTTCAAATAAAAACTACACAGAGGCATTGTGTGAAACTTATTTCTGATATGTTCATTAAGCTAACAGAGTTAAACCATACTTTTGATTGCGCAGTTCTGAACACTCTTTCTGTACAAAATGCAAGTGGACATTCGGAGCGCTAAGAGGGTAATAGTGGAAAAAGGAATACATTCAAATATAAACTACACAGAAGCATTCTGTGAACCTTCTTTCTGTTCTGTGCATTCAACTAACAGAGTTGAACCTTACTTTTGATTGAGCCGTTCTGAAACACTCTTTCTGTAGAAACTGCAATTGGACATGCTAAGCGCTAAGAGGCCTACATTGGGAAAAAGAATATCTTCAAATAAAAACTACACAGATGCATTCTGTGAAACTTATTTCTGATCTGTAAATTCAGTTAACAGATATAAAGCATATTTTTGATTGAGCAGTTATGAAACACTCTTTTTGTAGAAAATGCAAGTGGAGATTCGGAGCGCTAAGAGGGTAATAGTGGAAAAAGGAATGTCTTCAAATATAAACTACACAGAATCATTCGGTGAAAATTCTTTCTGATCTGTGCATTCAGCTAACAGAGTTAAACCATACTTTTGATTGAGCAGATCTGAACACTCTTTCTGTAGAAAATGCAACTGGACATTTGGAGCGCTAAGAGCGTAGTAGTGGAAAAAGGAATATATTCAAATATAAACTACACAGAAGCATTCTGTGAAACTTCTTTCTGATCTGAGCATTCAGCTAACAGAGTTAAACCATACTTTTGATTGAGCAGTTTTGAAACACTCTGTCTGTAGAAAATGCAACTGGACATTCGTAGCGCTAAGTGGGTAATAGTGGAAAAAAGAATATGTTCAAATATAAACTACACAGAAGCATTGTATGAAACTTCTTTCTGTTCTGTGCATTCAACTAACAGAGCTGAACCTTACTTTTGATTGAGCCGTTCTGAAACACTCTTTCTGTAGAAACTGCAATTGGACATTCTGAGCGCTTAGAGGACTATATTTGGAAAAAGAATGTCTACAAATAAAAACTACACAGAAGAATTGTGTGAAACTTCTTTCTGTTCTGTTTGTTGAACTAAAAGAGTTGAACCTTAGTTTTGATTGAGCCGTTCTGAAACACTCTTTCTGTAGAAAATGCAAGTGGAGATTCGGAGCGCTAAGAGGGTAATAGTGGAAAAAGGAATGTCTCCAAACATAAACTACACAGAATCATTCTGTGAAACTTCTTTCTGATCTGTGCATTCAGCTAACAGAGTTAAACCATACTTTTGATTGAGCAGATCTGAACACTCTTTCTGTAGAAAATGCAACTGGACATTTGGAGCGCTAAGAGAGTAGTAATGGAAAAAGGAATATATTCAAATATAAACTACACAGAAGCATTCTGTGAAACTTCTTTCTGATCTGAGCATTCAGCTAACAGAGTTAAACCATACTTTTGATTGAGCAGTTTTGAAACACTCTGTCTGTAGAAAATGCAACTGGACATTCGTAGCGCTAAGTGGGTAATAGTGGAAAAAAACATGTTCAAATATAAACTACACAGAAGCATTGTATGAAACTTCTATCTGTTCTGTGCATTCAACTAACAGAGTTGAACCTTACTTTTGATTGAGCCTTTCTGAAACACTCTTTCTGTAGAAACTGCAATTGAACATTCTGAGCGCTAAGAGGCCTCTATTGGGAAAAATAATATCTTCAAATAAAAACTACACAGAAGCATTGTGTGAAACTTATTTCTGATATGTTCATTAAGCTAACAGAGTTAAACCATACTTTTGATTGCGCAGTTCTGAACACTCTTTCTGTAGAAAATGCAAGTGGACATTCGGAGCGCTAAGAGGGTAATAGTGGAAAAAGGAATATATTCAAATATAAACTACACAGTAGCATTCTGTGAAACTTCTTTCTGTTCTGTGCATTCAACTAACAGAGTTGAACCTTACTTTTGATTGAGCCGTTCTGAAACACTCTTTCTGTAGAAACTGCAATTGGACATGCTAAGCGCTTAGAGGCCTACATTGGGAAAAAGAATATCTTCAAATAAAAACTACACAGATGCATTTTGTGAAACTTTTTTCTGATCTGTAAATTCAGTTAACACAGATAAAACATATTTTTGATTGAGCAGTTATGAAACACTCTTTTTGTAGAAAATGCAAGTGGAGATTCGGAGCGCTAAGGGGGTAATAGTGGAAAAAGGAATGTCTTCAAATATAAACTACACAGAATCATTCGGTGAAACTTCTTTCTGATCTGTGCATTCAGCTAACAGATTTAAACCATACTTTTGATTGAGCAGATCTGAACACTCTTTCTGTAGAAAATGCAACTGGACATTTGGAGCGCTAGCAGCGTAGTAGTGGAAAAAGGAATATATTCAAATATAAACTACACAGAAGCATTCTGTGAAACTTCTTTCTGATCTGAGCATTCAGCTAACAGAGTTAAACCATACTTTTGATTGAGCAGTTTTGAAACACTCTGTCTGTAGAAAATGCAACTGGACATTCGTAGCGCTAAGTGGGTAATAGTGGAAAAAAGAATATGTTCAAATATAAACTACACAGAAACATTGTATGAAACTTATTTCTGTTCTGTGCATTCAACTAACAGGGTTGAACCTTAATTTTGATTGAGCCTTTCTGAAACACTCTTTCTGTAGAAACTGCAATTGGACATTCTGAGCGCTAAGAGGCCTATATTGGGAAAAATAATATCTTCAAATAAAAACTACACAGAAGCATTGTGTGAAACTTATTTCTGATATGTTCATTAAGCTAAGAGAGTTAAACCATACTTTTGATTGCGCAGTTCTGAACACTCTTTCTGTAGAAAATGCAAGTGGACATTCGGAGTGCTAAGAGGGTAATAGTGGAAAAAGGAATATATTCAAATATAAACTACACAGTAGCACTCTGTGAAAATTCTTTCTGTTCTGTGCATTCAACTAACAGAGTTGAACCTTACTTTTGATTGAGCCGTTCTGAAACACTCTTTCTGTAGAAACTGCAATTGGACATTCTGAGCGCTAAGAGGCCTATATTGGGAAAAAGAATGTCTACAAATAAAAACTACACAGAAGAATTGTGTGAAACTTCTTTCTGTTCTGTTTGTTCAACTAAAAGTGTTGAACCTTAGTTTTGATTGAGCCGTTCTGAAACACTCTTTCTGTAGAAAAGGCAAGTGGAGATTCGCAGCGCTAAGAGGGTAATAGTGGAAAAAGGAATGTCTCCAAATATAAACTACACAGAATCATTCTGTGAAACTTCTTTCTGATCTGTGCATTCAGCTAACAGAGTTAAACCATACTTTTGATTGAGCAGATCTGAACAATCTTTCTGTAGAAAATGCAACTGGACATTTGGAGCGCTAAGAGAGTAGTAGTGGAAAAAGGAATATATTCAAATATAAACTACACAGAAGCATTCTGTGAAACTTCTTTCTGATCTGAGCATTCAGCTAACAGAGTTAAACCATACTTTTGATTGAGCAGTTTTGAAACACTCTGTCTGTAGAAAATGCAACTGGACATTCGTAGCGCTAAGTGGGTAATAGTGGAAAAAAGAATATATTCAAATATAAACTACACAGTAGCACTCTGTGAAAATTCTTACTGTTCTGTGCATTCAACTAACAGAGTTGAACCTTACTTTTGATTGAGCCGTTCTGAAACACTCTTTCTGTAGAAACTGCAATTGGACAGGCTAAGCGCTAAGAGGCCTACATAGGGAAAAGGAATATCTTCAAATAAAAACTACACAGATGCATTCTGTGAAACTTATTTCTGATCTGTAAATTCAGTTAACAGAGATAAAACATATTTTTGATTGAGCAGTAATGAAACACTCTTTTTGTAGAAAATGCAAGTGGAGATTCGGAGCGCTAAGAGGGTAATAGTGGAAAAAGGAATGTCTTCAAATATAAACTACACAGAATCATTCGGTGAAACTTCTTTCTGATCTGTGCATTCAGCTAACAGAGTTAAACCATACTTTTGATTGAGCAGATCTGAACTCTCTTTCTGTAGAAAATGCAACTGGACATTTGGAGCGCTAAGAGAGTAGTAGTGGAAAAAGGAATATATTCAAATATAAACTACACAGAAGCATTCTGTGAAACTTCTTTCTGATCTGAGCATTCAGCTAACAGAGTTAAACCATACTTTTGATTGAGCAGTTTTGAAACACTCTGTCTGTAGAAAATGCAACTGAACATTCGTAGCGCTAAGTGGGTAATAGTGGAAAAAAGAATATGTTCAAATATAAACTACACAGAAGCATTGTATGAAACTTCTTTCTGTTCTGTGCATTCAACTAACAGAGTTGAACCTTACTTTTGATTGATCCTTTCTGAAACACTCATTCTGTAGAAACTGCAATTGGACATTCTGAGCGCTAAGAGGCCTATATTGGGAAAAATAATATCTTCAAATAAAAATTACACAGAAGCATTGTGTGAAACTTATTTCTGATATGTTCATTAAGCTAACAGAGTTAAACCATACTTTTGATTGCGCAGCTCAGAACACTCTTTCTGTAGAAAATGCAAGTGGACATTCGGAGCGCTAAGAGGGTAATAGTGGAAAAAGGAATATATTCAAATATAAACTACACAGTAGCACTCTGTGAAAATACTTTCTGTTCTGTGCATTCAACTAACAGAGTTGAACCTTACTTTTGATTGAGCCGTTCTGAAACACTCTTTCTGTAGAAACTGCAATTGGACATGCTAAGCGCTAAGAGGCCTATATTGGGAAAAGGAATATCTTCAAATAAAAACTACACAGATGCATTCTGTGAAACTTATTTCTGATCTGTAAATTCAGTTAACAGAGATAAAACATATTTTTGATTGAGCAGTTATGAAACACTCTTTTTGTAGAAAATGCAAGTGGAGATTCGGAGCGCTAAGAGGGTAATAGTGGAAAAAGGAATGTCTTCAAATATAAACTACACAGAATCATTCGGTGAAACTTCTTTCTGATCTGTGCATTCAGCTAACAGAGTTAAACCATACTTTTGATTGAACAGATCTGAACACTCTTTCTGTGGAAAATGCAACTGGACATTTGGAGCGCTAAGAGAGTAGTAGTGGAAAAAGGAATATATTCAAATATAAACTACACAGAAGCATTCTGTGAAACTTCTTTCTGATCTGAGCATTCAGCTAACAGAGTTAAACCATACTTTTGATTGAGCAGTTTTGAAACACTCTGTCTGTAGAAAATGCAACTGGACATTCGTAGCGCTAAGTGGGTAATAGTGGAAAAAAGAATATGTTCAAATATAAACTACACAGAAACATTGTATGAAACTTATTTCTGTTCTGTGCATTCAACTAACAGAGTTGAACCTTAATTTTGATTGAGCCTTTCTGAAACACTCTTTCTGTAGAAACTGCAATTGGACATTCTGAGCGCTAAGAGGCCTATATTGGGAAAAATAATATCTTCAAATAAAAACTACACAGAAGCATTTTGTGAAACTTATTTCTGATATGTTCATTAAGCTAAGAGAGTTAAACCATACTTTTGACTGCGCAGTTCTGAACACTCTTTCTGTAGAAAATGCAAGTGGACATTCGGAGTGCTAAGAGGGTAATAGTGGAAAAAGGAATATATTCAAATATAAACTACACAGTAGCACTCTGTGAAAATTCTTTCTGTTCTGTGCATTCAACTAACAGAGTTGAACCTTACTTTTGATTGAGCCGTTCTGAAACACTCTTTCTGTAGAAACTGCAATTGGACATGCTAAGCGCTAAGAGGCCTACATTGGGAAAAAGAATATCTTCAAATAAAAACTACACAGATGCATTCTGTGAAACTGATTTCTGATCTGTAAATTCAGTTAACAGAGATAAAACATATTTTTGATTGAGCAGTTATGAAACACTCTTTTTGTAGAAAATGCAAGTGGAGATTCGGAGCGCTAAGAGGGTAATAGTGGAAAAAGGAATGTCTTCAAATATAAACTACACAGAATCATTCGGTGAAACTTCTTTCTGATCTGTGCATTCAGCTAACAGAGTTAAACCATACTTTTGATTGAGCAGATCTGAACACTCTTTCTGTAGAAAATGCAACTGGACATTTGGAGCGCTAAGAGCGTAGTAGTGGAAAAAGGAATATATTCAGATATAAACTACACAGAAGCATTCTGTGAAACTTCTTTCTGATCTGAGCATTCAGCTAACAGAGTTAAACCATACTTTTGATTGAGCAGTTTTGAAACACTCTGTCTGTAGAAAATGCAACTGGACATTCGAAGCGCTAAGTGGGTAATAGTGGAAAAAAGAATATGTTCAAATATAAACTACACAGAAGCATTGTATGAAACTTCTTTCTGTTCTGTGCATTCAACTAACAGAGTTGAACCTTACTTTTGATTGAGCCGTTCTGAAACACTCTTTCTGTAGAAACTGCAATTGGACATTCTGAGCGCTAAGAGGCCTATATTGGGAAAAAGAATGTCTACAAATAAAAACTACACAGAAGAATTGTGTGAAACTTCTTTCTGTTCTGTTTGTTCAACTAAAAGTGTTGAACCTTAGTTTTGATTGAGCCGTTCTGAAACACTCTTTCTGTAGAAAATGCAAGTGGAGATTCGCAGCGCTAAGAGGGTAATAGTGGAAAAAGGAATGTCTCCAAATATAAACTACACAGAATCATTCTGTGAAACTTCTTTCTGATCTGTGCATTCAACTAACAGAGTTGAACCTTACTTTTGATTGAGCCGTTCTGAAACACTCTTTCTGTAGAAACTGCAATTGGACATGCTAAGCGCTAAGAGGCCTACATTGGGAAAAAGAATATCTTCAAATAAAAACTACACAGATGCATTCTGTGAAACTGATTTCTGATCTGTAAATTCAGTTAACAGAGATAAAACATATTTTTGATTGAGCAGTTATGAAACACTCTTTTTGTAGAAAATGCAAGTGGAGATTCGGAGCGCTAAGAGGGTAATAGTGGAAAAAGGAATGTCTACAAATATAAACTACACAGAATCATTCGGTGAAACTTCTTTCTGATCTGTGCATTCAGCTAACAGAGTTAAACCATACTTTTGATTGAGCAGATCTGAACACTCTTTCTGTAGAAAATGCAACTGGACATTTGGAGCGCTAAGAGCGTAGTAGTGGAAAAAGGAATATATTCAGATATAAACTACACAGAAGCATTCTGTGAAACTTCTTTCTGATCTGAGCATTCAGCTAACAGAGTTAAACCATACTTTTGATTGAGCAGTTTTGAAACACTCTGTCTGTAGAAAATGCAACTGGACATTCGAAGCGCTAAGTGGGTAATAGTGGAAAAAAGAATATGTTCAAATATAAACTACACAGAAGCATTGTATGAAACTTCTTTCTGTTCTGTGCATTCAACTAACAGAGTTGAACCTTACTTTTGATTGAGCCGTTCTGAAACACTCTTTCTGTAGAAACTGCAATTGGACATTCCGAGCGCTAAGAGGCCTATATTGGGAAAAAGAATGTCTACAAATAAAAACTACACAGAAGAATTGTGTGAAACTTCTTTCTGTTCTGTTTGTTCAACTAAAAGTGTTGAACCTTAGTTTTGATTGAGCCGTTCTGAAACACTCTTTCTGTAGAAAATGCAAGTGGAGATGCGCAGCGCTAAGAGGGTAATAGTGGAAAAAGGAATGTCTCCAAATATAAACTACACAGAATCATTCTGTGAAACTTCTTTCTGATCTGTGCATTCAGCTAACAGAGTTAAACCATACTTTTGATTGAGCAGATCTGAACACACATTCTGTAGAAAATGCAACTGGACATTTGGAGCGCTAAGAGAGTAGTAGTGGAAAAAGGAATATATTCAAATATAAACTACACAGAAGCATTCTGTGAAACTTCTTTCTGATCTGAGCATTCAGCTAACAGAGTTAAACCATACTTTTGATTGAGCAGTTTTGAAACACTCTGTCTGTAGAAAATGCAACTGGACATTCGTAGCGCTAAGTGGGTAATAGTGGAAAAAAGAATATATTCAAATATAAACTACACAGTAGCACTCTGTGAAAATTCTTACTGTTCTGTGCATTCAACTAACAGAGTTGAACCTTACTTTTGATTGAGCCGTTCTGAAACACTCTTTCTGTAGAAACTGCAATTGGACAGGCTAAGCGCTAAGAGGCCTACATTGGGAAAAGGAATATCTTCAAATAAAAACTACACAGATGCATTCTGTGAAACTTATTTCTGATCTGTAAATTCAGTTAACAGAGATAAAACATATTTTTGATTGAGCAGTAATGAAACACTCTTTTTGTAGAAAATGCAAGTGGAGATTCGGAGCGCTAAGAGGGTAATAGTGGAAAAAGGAATGTCTTCAAATATAAACTACACAGAATCATTCGGTGAAACTTCTTTCTGATCTGTGCATTCAGCTAACAGAGTTAAAACATACTTTTGATTGAGCAGATCTGAACTCTCTTTCTGTAGAAAATGCAACTGGACATTTGGAGCGCTAAGAGAGTAGTAGTGGAAAAAGGAATATATTCAAATATAAACTACACAGAAGCATTCTGTGAAACTTCTTTCTGATCTGAGCATTCAGCTAACAGAGTTAAACCATACTTTTGATTGAGCAGTTTTGAAACACTCTGTCTGTAGAAAATGCAACTGAACATTCGTAGCGCTAAGTGGGTAATAGTGGAAAAAAGAATATGTTCAAATATAAACTACACAGAAGCATTGTATGAAACTTCTTTCTGTTCTGTGCATTCAACTAACAGAGTTGAACCTTACTTTTGATTGATCCTTTCTGAAACACTCATTCTGTAGAAACTGCAATTGGACATTCTGAGCGCTAAGAGGCCTATATTGGGAAAAATAATATCTTCAAATAAAAACTACACAGAAGCATTGTGTGAAACTTATTTCTGATATGTTCATTAAGCTAACAGAGTTAAACCATACTTTTGATTGCGCAGCTCTGAACACTCTTTCTGTAGAAAATGCAAGTGGACATTCGGAGCGCTAAGAGGGTAATAGTGGAAAAAGGAATATATTCAAATATAAACTACACAGTAGCACTCTGTGAAAATACTTTCTGTTCTGTGCATTCAACTAACAGAGTTGAACCTTACTTTTGATTGAGCCGTTCTGAAACACTCTTTCTGTAGAAACTGCAATTGGACATGCTAAGCGCTAAGAGGCCTATATTGGGAAAAGGAATATCTTCAAATAAAAACTACACAGATGCATTCTGTGAAACTTATTTCTGATCTGTAAATTCAGTTAACAGAGATAAAACATATTTTTGATTGAGCAGTTATGAAACACTCTTTTTGTAGAAAATGCAAGTGGAGATTCGGAGCGCTAAGAGGGTAACAGTGGAAAAAGGAATGTCTTCAAATATAAACTACACAGAATCATTCGGTGAAACTTCTTTCTGATCTGTGCATTCAGCTAACAGAGTTAAACCATACTTTTGATTGAACAGATCTGAACACTCTTTCTGTAGAAAATGCAACTGGACATTTGGAGCGCTAAGAGAGTAGTAGTGGAAAAAGGAATATATTCAAATATAAACTACACAGAAGCATTCTGTGAAACTTCTTTCTGATCTGAGCATTCAGCTAACAGAATTAAACCATACTTTTGATTGAGCAGTTTTGAAACACTCTGTCTGTAGAAAATGCAACTGGACATTCGTAGCGCTAAGTGGGTAATAGTGGAAAAAAGAATACGTTCAAATATAAACTACACAGAAACATTGTATGAAACTTATTTCTGTTCTGTGCATTCAACTAACAGAGTTGAACCTTACTTTTGATTGAGCCTTTCTGAAACACTCTTTCTGTAGAAACTGCAATTGGACATTCTGAGCGCTAAGAGGCCTCTATTGGGAAAAATAATATCTTCAAATAAAAACTACACAGAAGCATTGTGTGAAACTTATTTCTGATATGTTCATTAAGCTAACAGAGTTAAACCATACTTTTGATTGCGCAGTTCTGAACACTCTTTCTGTAGAAAATGCAAGTGGACATTCAGAGCGCTAAGAGGGTAATAGTGGAAAAAGGAATACATTCAAATATAAACTACACAGTAGCATTCTGTGAACCTTCTTTCTGTTCTGTGCATTCAACTAACAGAGTTGAACCTTACTTTTGATTGAGCCGTTCTGAAACACTCTTTCTGTAGAAACTGCAATTGGACATGCTAAGCGCTAAGAGGCCTACATTGGGAAAAAGAATATCTTCAAATAAAAACTACACAGATGCATTCTGTGAAACATATTTCTGATCTGTAAATTCAGTTAACAGAGATAATGCATATTTTTGATTGAGCAGTTATGAAACACTCTTTTTGTAGAAAATGCAAGTGGAGATTCGGAGCGCTAAGAGGGTAATAGTGGAAAAAGGAATGTCTTCAAATATAAACTACACAGAATCATTCGGTGAAACTTCTTTCTGATCTGTGCATTCAGCTAACAGAGTTAAACCATACTTTTGATTGAGCAGATCTGAACACTCTTTCTGTAGAAAATGCAACTGGACATTTGGAGCGCTAAGAGCGTAGTAGTGGAAAAAGGAATATATTCAAATATAAACTACACAGAAGCATTCTGTGAAACTTCTTTCTGATCTGAGCATTCAGCTAACAGAGTTAAACCATACTTTTGATTGAGCAGTTTTGAAACACTCTGTCTGTAGAAAATGCAACTGTACATTCGTAGCGCTAAGTGGGTAATAGTGGAAAAAAGAATATGTACAAATATAAACTACACAGAAGCATTGTATGAAACTTCTTTCTGTTCTGTGCATTCAACTAACAGAGTTGAACCTTACTTTTGATTGAGCCGTTCTGAAACACTCTTTCTGTAGAAACTGCAATTGGACATTCTGAGCGCTAAGAGGCCTATATTGGGAAAAAGAATGTCTAAAAATAAAAACTACACAGAAGAATTTTGTGAAACTTCTTTCTGTTCTGTTTGTTCAACTAAAAGAGTTGAACCTTAGTTTTGATTGAGCCGTTCTGAAACACTCTTTCTGTAGAAAATGCAAGTGGAGATTCGCAGCGCTAAGAGAGTAATAGTGGAAAAAGGAATGTCTCCAAATATAAACTACACAGAATCATTCTGTGAAACTTCTTTCTGATCTGTGCATTCAGCTAACAGAGTTAAACCATACTTTTGATTGAGCAGATCTGAACACTCTTTCTGTAGAAAATGCAACTGGACATTTGGAGCGCTAAGAGAGTAGTAGTGGAAAAAGGAATATATTCAAATATAAACTACACAGAAGCATTCTGTGAAACTTCTTTCTGATCTGAGCATTCAGCTAACAGAGTTAAACCATACTTTTGATTGAGCAGTTTTGAAACACTCTGTCTGTAGAAAATGCAACTGGACATTCGTAGCGCTAAGTGGGTAATAGTGGAAAAAAATATGTTTAAATATAAACTACACAGAAGCATTGTATGAAACTTCTTTCTGTTCTGTGCATTCAACTAACAGAGTTGAACCTTACTTTTGATTGAGCCTTTCTGAAACACTCTTTCTGTAGAAACTGCAATTGGACATTCTGAGCGCTAAGAGGCCTCTATTGGGAAAAATAATATCTTCAAATAAAAACTACACAGAAGCATTGTGTGAAACTTATTTCTGATATATTCATTAAGCTAACAGAGTTAAACCATACTTTTGATTGCGCAGTTCTGAACACTCTTTCTGTAGAAAATGCAAGTGGACATTCGGAGCGCTAAGAGGGTAATAGTGGAAAAAGGAATATATTCAAATATAAACTACACAGTAGCATTCTGTGAAAATTCTTTCTGTTCTGTGCATTCAACTAACAGAGTTGAACCTTACTTTTGATTGAGCCGTTCTGAAACACTCTTTCTGTAGAAACTGCAATTGGACATGCTAAGCGCTAAGAGGCCTACATTGGGAAAAAGAATATCTTCAAATAAAAACTACACAGATGCATTTTGTGAAACATTTTTCTGATCTGTAAATTCAGTTAACACAGATAAAACATATTTTTGATTGAGCAGTTATGAAACACTCTTTTTGTAGAAAATGCAAGTGGAGATTCGGAGCGCTAAGAGGGTAATAGTGGAAAAAGGAATGTCTTCAAATATAAACTACACAGAATCATTCGGTGAAACTTCTTTCTGATCTGTGCATTCAGCTAACAGAGTTAAACCATACTTTTGATTGAGCAGATCTGAACACTCTTTCTGTAGAAAATGCAACTGGACATTTGGAGCGCTCACAGCGTACTAGTGGAAAAAGGAATATATTCAAATATAAACTACACAGAAGCATTCTGTGAAACTTCTTTCTGATCTGAGCATTCAGCTAACAGAGTTAAACCATACTTTTGATTGAGCAGTTTTGAAACACTCTGTCTGTAGAAAATGCAACTGGACATTCGTAGCGCTAAGTGGGTAATAGTGGAAAAAAGAATACGTTCAAATATAAACTACACAGAAACATTGTATGAAACTTATTTCTGTTCTGTGCATTCAACTAACAGAGTTGAAACTTACTTTTGATTGAGCCTTTCTGAAACACTCTTTCTGTAGAAACTGCAATTGGACATTCTGAGCGCTAAGAGGCCTATATTGGGAAAAATAATATCTTCAAATAAAAACTACACAGAAGCATTGTGTGAAACTTATTTCTGATATGTTCATTAAGCTAAGAGAGTTAAACCATACTTTTGATTGCGCAGTTCTGAACACTCTTTCTGTAGAAAATGCAAGTGGACATTCGGAGTGCTAAGAGGGTAATTGTGGAAAAAGGAATATATTCAAATATAAACTACACAGTAGCACTCTGTGAAAATTCTTTCTGTTCTGTGCATTCAACTAACAGAGTTGAACCTTACTTTTGATTGAGCCGTTCTGAAACACTCTTTCTGTAGAAACTGCAATTGGACATGCTAACCGCTAAGAGGCCTACATTGGGAAAAAGAATATCTTCAAATAAAAACTACACAGATGCATTCTGTGAAACTGATTTCTGATCTGTAAATTCAGTTAACAGAGATAAAACATATTTTTGATTGAGCAGTTTTGAAACACTCTTTTTGTAGAAAATGCAAGTGGAGATTCGGAGCGCTAAGAGGGTAATAGTGGAAAAAGGAATGTCTTCAAATATAAACTACACAGAATCATTCGGTGAAACTTCTTTCTGATCTGTGCATTCAGCTAACAGAGTTAAACCATACTTTTGATTGAGCAGATCTGAACACTCTTTCTGTAGAAAATGCAACTGGACATTTGGAGCGCTAAGAGCGTAGTAGTGGAAAAAGGAATATATTCAGATATAAACTACACAGAAGCATTCTGTGAAACTTCTTTCTGATCTGAGCATTCAGCTAACAGAGTTAAACCATACTTTTGATTGAGCAGTTTTGAAACACTCTGTCTGTAGAAAATGCAACTGGACATTCGAAGCGCTAAGTGGGTAATAGTGGAAAAAAGAATATGTTCAAATATAAACTACACAGAAGCATTGTATGAAACTTCTTTCTGTTCTGTGCATTCAACTAACAGAGTTGAACCTTAATTTTGATTGAGCCGTTCTGAAACACTCTTTCTGTAGAAACTGCAATTGGACATTCTGAGCGCTAAGAGGCCTATATTGGGAAAAAGAATGTCTACAAATAAAAACTACACAGAAGAATTGTGTGAAACTTCTTTCTGTTCTGTTTGTTCAACTAAAAGTGTTGAACCTTAGTTTTGATTGAGCCGTTCTGAAACACTCTTTCTGTAGAAAATGCAAGTGGAGGTTCGGAGCGCTAAGAGGGTATTAGTGGAAAAAGGAATGTCTCCAAATATAAACTACACAGAATCATTCTGTGAAACTTCTTTCTGATCTGTGCATTCAGCTAACAGAGTTAAACCATACTTTTGATTGAGCAGATCTGAACACTCTTTCTGTAGAAAATGCAACTGGACATTTGGAGCGCTAAGAGAGTAGTAGTGGAAAAAGGAATATATTCAAATATAAACTACACAGAAGCATTCTGTGAAACTTCTTTCTGATCTGGGCATTCAGCTAACAGAGTTAAACCATACTTTTGATTGAGCAGTTTTGAAACACTCTGTCTGTAGAAAATGCAACTGGACATTCGTAGCGCTAAGTGGGTAATAGTGGAAAAAAGAATATATTCAAATATAAACTACACAGTAGCACTCTGTGAAAATCCTTACTGTTCTGTGCATTCAACTAACAGAGTTGAACCTTACTTTTGATTGAGCCGTTCTGAAACACTCTTTCTGTAGAAACTGCAATTGGACATTCTGAGCGCTAAGAGGCCTATATTGGGAAAAAGAATGTCTACAAATAAAAACTACACAGAAGAATTGTGTGAAACTACTTTCTGTTCTGTTTGTTCAACTAAAAGAGTTGAACCTTAGTTTTGATTGAGCCGTTCTGAAACACTCTTTCTGTAGAAAATGCAAGTGGAGATTCGGAGCGCTAAGAGGGTAATAGTGGAAAAAGGAATGTCTCCAAATATAAACTACACAGAATCATTCTGTGAAACTTCATTCTGATCTGTGCATTCAGCTAACAGAGTTAAACCATACTTTTGATTGAGCAGATCTGAACACTCTTTCTGTAGAAAATGCAACTGGACATTTGGAGCGCTACGATAGTAGTAGTGGAAAAAGGAATATATTCAAATATAAACTACACAGAAGCATTCTGTGAAACTTCTTTCTGATCTGAGCATTCAGCTAACAGAGTTAAACCATACTTTTGATTGAGCAGTTTTGAAACACTCTGTCTGTAGAAAATGCAACTTTACATTCGTAGCGCTAAGTGGGTAATAGTGGAAAAAAATATGTTCAAATATAAACTACACAGAAGCATTGTATGAAACTTCTATCTGTTCTGTGCATTCAACTAACAGAGTTGAACCTTACTTTTGATTGAGCCTTTCTGAAACACTCTTTCTGTAGAAACTGCAATTGGACATTCTGAGCGCTAAGAGGCCTTTATTGGGAAAAATAATATCTTCAAATAAAAACTACACAGAAGCATTGTGTGAAACTTATTTCTGATATGTTCATTAAGCTAACAGAGTTAAACCATACTTTTGATTGCGCAGTTCTGAACACTCTTTCTGTAGAAAATGCAAGTGGACATTCGGAGCGCTAAGAGGGTAATAGTGGAAAAAGGAATATATTCAAATATAAACTACACAGTAGCACTCTGTGAAAATTCTTTCTGTTCTGTGCATTCAACTAACAGAGTTGAACCTTACTTTTGATTGAGACGTTCTGAAACACTCTTTCTGTAGAAACTGCAATTGGACATGCTAAGCGCTAAGAGGCCTACATTGGGAAAAAAATATCTTCAAATAAAAACTACACAGATGCATTCTGAGAAACTTATTTCTGATCTGTAAATTCAGTTAACAGAGATAAAACATATTTTTGATTGAGCAGTTATGAAACACTCTTTTTGTAGAAAATGCAAGTGGAGATTCGGAGCGCTAAGAGGGTAATAGTGGAAAAAGGAATGTCTTCAAATGTAAACTACACAGAATCATTCGGTGAAACTTCTTTCTGATCTGTGCATTCAGCTAACAGAGTTAAACCATACCTTTGATTGAGCAGATCTGAACACTCTTTCTGTAGAAAATGCAACTGGACATTTGGAGCGCTAAGAGCGTAGTAGTGGAAAAAGGAATATATTCAGATATAAACTACACAGAAGCATTCTGTGAAACTTCTTTCTGATCTGAGCATTCAGCTAACAGAGTTAAACCATACTTTTGATTGAGCAGTTTTGAAACACTCTGTCTGTAGAAAATGCAACTGGACATTCGAAGCGCTAAGTGGGTAATAGTGGAAAAAAGAATATGTTCAAATATAAACTACACAGAAGCATTGTATGAAACTTCTTTCTGTTCTGTGCATTCAACTAACAGAGTTGAACCTTACTTTTGATTGAGCCGTTCTGAAACACTCTTTCTGTAGAAACTGCAATTGGACATTCTGAGCGCTAAGAGGCCTATATTGGGAAAAAGAATGTCTACAAATAAAAACTACACAGAAGAATTGTGTGAAACTTCTTTCTGTTCTGTTTGTTCAACTAAAAGTGTTGAACCTTAGTTTTGATTGAGCCGTTCTGAAACACTCTTTCTGTAGAAAATGCAAGTGGAGATTCGGAGCGCTAAGAGGGTAATAGTGGAAAAAGGAATGTCTCCAAATATAAACTACACAGAATCATTCTGTGAAACTTCTTTCTGATCTGTGCATTCAGCTAACAGAGTTAAACCATACTTTTGATTGAGCAGATCTGAACACTCTTTCTGTAGAAAATGCAACTGGACATTTGGAGCGCTAAGAGAGTAGTAGTGGAAAAAGGAATATATTCAAATATAAACTACACAGAAGCATTCTGTGAAACTTCTTTCTGATCTGGGCATTCAGCTAACAGAGTTAAACCATACTTTTGATTGAGCAGTTTTGAAACACTCTGTCTGTAGAAAATGCAACTGGACATTCGTAGCGCTAAGTGGGTAATAGTGGAAAAAAGAATATATTCAAATATAAACTACACAGTAGCACTCTGTGAAAATTCTTACTGTTCTGTGCATTCAACTAACAGAGTTGAACCTTACTTTTGATTGAGCCGTTCTGAAACACTCTTTCTGTAGAAACTGCAATTGGACATTCTGAGCGCTAAGAGGCCTATATTGGGAAAAAGAATGTCTACAAATAAAAACTACACAGAAGAATTGTGTGAAACTACTTTCTGTTCTGTTTGTTCAACTAAAAGAGTTGAACCTTAGTTTTGATTGAGCCGTTCTGAAACACTCTTTCTGTAGAAAATGCAAGTGGAGATTCGGAGCGCTAAGAGGGTAATAGTGGAAAAAGGAATGTCTCCAAATATAAACTACACAGAATCATTCTGTGAAACTTCATTCTGATCTGTGCATTCAGCTAACAGAGTTAAACCATACTTTTGATTGAGCAGATCTGAACACTCTTTCTGTAGAAAATGCAACTGGACATTTTGAGCGCTAAGAGAGTAGTAGTGGAAAAAGGAATATATTCAAATATAAACTACACAGAAGCATTCTGTGAAACTTCTTTCTGATCTGAGCATTCAGCTAACAGAGTTAAACCATACTTTTGATTGAGCAGTTTTGAAACACTCTGTCTGTAGAAAATGCAACTTTACATTCGTAGCGCTAAGTGGGTAATAGTGGAAAAAAATATGTTCAAATATAAACTACACAGAAGCATTGTATGAAACTTCTATCTGTTCTGTGCATTCAACTAACAGAGTTGAACCTTACTTTTGATTGAGCCTTTCTGAAACACTCTTTCTGTAGAAACTGCAATTGGACATTCTGAGCGCTAAGAGGCCTATATTGGGAAAAATAATATCTTCAAATAAAAACTACACAGAAGCATTGTGTGAAACTTATTTCTGATATGTTCATTAAGCTAACAGAGTTAAACCATACTTTTGATTGCGCAGTTCTGAACACTCTTTCTGTAGAAAATGCAAGTGGACATTCGGAGCGCTAAGAGGGTAATAGTGGAAAAAGGAATATATTCAAATATAAACTACACAGTAGCACTCTGTGAAAATTCTTTCTGTTCTGTGCATTCAACTAACAGAGTTGAACCTTACTTTTGATTGAGCCGTTCTGAAACACTCTTTCTGTAGAAACTGCAATTGGACATGCTAAGCGCTAAGAGGCCTACATTGGGAAAAAAATATCTTCAAATAAAAACTACACAGATGCATTCTGAGAAACTTATTTCTGATCTGTAAATTCAGTTAACAGAGATAAAACATATTTTTGATTGAGCAGTTATGAAACACTCTTTTTGTAGAAAATGCAAGTGGAGATTCGGAGCGCTAAGAGGGTAATAGTGGAAAAAGGAATGTCTTCAAATATAAACTACACAGAATCATTCGGTGAAACTTCTTTCTGATCTGTGCATTCAGCTAACAGAGTTAAACCATACTTTTGATTGAGCAGATCTGAACACTCTTTCTGTAGAAAATGCAACTGGACATTTGGAGCGCTAAGAGAGTAGTAGTGGAAAAAGGAATATATTCAAATATAAACTACACAGAAGCATTCTGTGAAACTTCTTTCTGATCTGAGCATTCAGCTAACAGAGTTAAACCATACTTTTGATTGAGCAGTTTTGAAACACTCTGTCTGTAGAAAATGCAACTGGACATTCGTAGCGCTAAGTGGGTAATAGTGGAAAAAAGAATATGTTCAAATATAAACTACACAGAAGCATTGTATGAAACTTCTTTCTGTTCTGTGCATTCAACTAACAGAGTTGAACCTTACTTTTGAGTGAGCCTTTCTGAAACACTCTTTCTGAAGAAACTGCAATTGGACATTCTGAGCGCTAAGAGGCCTCTATTGGGAAAAATAATATCTTCAAATAAAAACTACACAGAAGCATTGTGTGAAACTTATTTCTGATATGTTCATTAAGCTAACAGAGTTAAAAAATACTTTTGATTGCGCAGTTCTGAACACTCTTTCTGTAGAAAATGCAAGTGGACATTCGGAGCGCTAAGAGGGTAATAGTGGAAAAAGGAATACATTCAAATATAAACTACACAGTAGCATTCTGTGAAACTACTTTCTGTTCTGTGCATTCAACTAACAGAGTTGAACCTTACTTTTGATTGAGCCGTTCTGAAACACTCTTTCTGTAGAAACTGCAATTGGACATGCTAAGCGCTAAGAGGCCTACATTGGGAAAAAGAATATCTTCAAATAAAAACTACACAGATGCATTCTGTGAAACTTATTTCTGATCTGTAAATTCAGTTAACAGAGATAAAGCATATTTTTGATTGAGCAGTTATGAAACACTCTTTTTGTAGAAAATGCAAGTGGAGATTCGGAGCGCTAAGAGGGTAATAGTGGAAAAAGGAATGTCTTCAAATATAAACTACACAGAATCATTCGGTGAAACTTCTTTCTGATCTGTGCATTCAGCTAACAGAGTTAAACCATACTTTTGATTGAGCAGATCTGAACACTCTTTGTGTAGAAAATGCAACTGGACATTTGGAGCGCTAAGAGCGTAGTAGTGGAAAAAGTAATATATTCAAATATAAACTACACAGAAGCATTCTGTGAAACTTCTTTCTGATCTGAGCATTCAGCTAACAGAGTTAAACCATACTTTTGATTGAGCAGTTTTGAAACACTCTGTCTGTAGAAAATGCAACTGGACATTCGTAGCGCTAAGTGGGTAATAGTGGAAAAAAGAATATGTTCAAATATAAACTACACAGAAGCATTGTATGAAACTTCTTTCTGTTCTGTTCATTCAACTAACAGAGTTGAACCTTACTTTTGATTGAGCCGTTCTGAAACACTCTTTCTGTAGAAACTGCAATTGGACATTCTGAGCGCTAAGAGGCCTATATTGGGAAAAAGAATGTCTACAAATAAAAACTACACAGAAGAATTGTGTGAAACTTCTTTCTGTTCTGTTTGTTCAACTAAAAGAGTTGAACCTTAGTTTTGATTGAGCCGTTCTGAAACACTCTTTCTGTAGAAAATGCAAGTGGAGATTCGGAGCGCTAAGAGGGTAATAGTTGAAAAAGGAATGTCTCCAAATATAAACTACACAGAATCATTCTGTGAAACTTCTTTCTGATCTGTGCATTCAGCTAACAGAGTTAAACCATACTTTTGATTGAGCAGATCTGAACACTCTTTCTGTAGAAAATGCAACTGGACATTTGGAGCGCTAAGAGAGTAGTAGTAGAAAAAGGAATATATTCAAATATAAACTACACAGAAGCATTCTGTGAAACTTCTTTCTGATCTGAGCATTCAGCTAACAGAGTTAAACCATACTTTTGATTGAGCAGTTTTGAAACACTCTGTCTGTAGAAAATGCAACTGGACATTCGTAGCGCTAAGTGGGTAATAGTGGAAAAAAATATGTTGAAATATAAACTACACAGAAGCATTGTATGAAACTTCTATCTGTTCTGTGCATTCAAATAACAGAGTTGAACCTTACTTTTGATTGAGCCTTTCTGAAACACTCTTTCTGTAGAAACTGCAATTGGACATTCTGAGCGCTAAGAGGCCTATATTGGGAAAAATAATATCTTCAAATAAAAACTACACAGAAGCATTGTGTGAAACTTATTTCTGATATGTTCATTAAGCTAACATAGTTAAACCATACTTTTGATTGCGCAGTTCTGAACACTCTTTCTGTAGAAAATGCAAGTGGACATTCGGAGCGCTAAGAGGGTAAT
This sequence comes from Symphalangus syndactylus, assembly GCF_028878055.3. Classification (NCBI taxonomy): domain Eukaryota; kingdom Metazoa; phylum Chordata; class Mammalia; order Primates; family Hylobatidae; genus Symphalangus; species Symphalangus syndactylus. Next base: position 155,015,003 of record NC_072425.2, read on the forward strand.
AGTGGAAAAAGGAATATATTCAAATATAAACTACACAGTAGCACTCTGTGAAAATCTTTCTGTTCTGTGCATTCAACTAACAGTGTTGAACCTTACTTTTGATTGAGCCGTTCTGAAACACTCTTTCTGTAGAAACTGCAATTGGACATGCTAAGCGCTAAGAGGCCTACATTGGGAAAAAGAATATCTTCAAATAAAAACTACACAGATGCATTCTGTGAAACTTATTTCTGATGTGTAAATTCAGTTAACAGAGATAAAACATATTTTTGATTGAGCAGTTATAAAACACTCTTTTTGTAGAAAATGCAAGTGGAGATTCGGAGCGCTAAGATGGTAATAGTGGAAAAAGGAATGTCTTCAAATATAAACTACACAGAATCATTCGGTGAAACTTCTTTCTGATCTGTGCATGCAGCTAACAGAGTTAAACCATACTTTTGAGTGAGCAGATCTGAACACTCTTTCTGTAGAAAATGCAAATGGACATTTGGAGCGCTAAGAGCATAGTAGTGGAAAAAGGAATATATTCAAATATAAACTACACAGAAGCATTCTGTGAAACTTCTTTCTGATCTGAGCATTCAGCTAACAGAGTTAAACCATAATTTTGATTGAGCAGTTTTGAAACACTCTGTCTGTAGAAAATGCAACTGGACATTCGTAGCGCTAAGTGGGTAATAGTGGAAAAAAGAATATGTTCAAATATAAACTACACAGAAGCATTGTATGAAACTTCTTTCTGTTCTGTGCATTCAACTAACAGAGTTGAACCTTACTTTTGAGTGAGCCTTTCTGAAACACTCTTTCTGTAGAAACTGCAATTGGACATTCTGAGCGCTAAGAGGCCTCTATTGGGAAAAATAATATCTTCAAATAAAAACTACACAGAAGCATTGTGTGAAACTTATTTCTGATATGTTCATTAAGCTAACAGAGTTAAACCATACTTTTGATTGCGCAGTTCTGAACACTCTTTCTGTAGAAAATGCAAGTGGACATTCGGAGCGCTAAGAGGGTAATAGTGGAAAAAGGAATACATTCAAATATAAACTACACAGTAGCATTCTGTGAAACTACTTTCTGTTCTGTGCATTCAATTAACAGAGTTGAACCTTACTTTTGATTGAGCCGTTCTGAAACACTCTTTCTGTAGAAACTGCAATTGGACATGCTAAGCGCTAAGAGGCCTATATTGGGAAAAAGAATATCTTCAAATAAAAACTACACAGATGCATTCTGTGAAACTTATTTCTGATCTGTAAATTCAGTTAACAGAGATAAAGCATATTTTTGATTGAGCAGTTATGAAACACTCTTTTTGTAGAAAATGCAAGTGGAGATTCGGAGCGCTAAGAGGGTAATAGTGGAAAAAGGAATGTCTTCAAATATAAACTACACAGAATCATTCGGTGAAACTTCTTTCTGATCTGTGCATTCAGCTAACAGAGTTAAACCATAGTTTTGATTGAGCAGATCTGAACACTCTTTGTGTAGAAAATGCAACTGGACATTTGAAGCGCTAAGAGCGTAGTAGTGGAAAAAGGAATATATTCAAATATAAACTACACAGAAGCATTCTGTGAAACTTCTTTCTGATCTGAGCATTCAGCTAACAGAGTTAAACCATACTTTTGATTGAGCAGTTTTGAAACACTCTGTCTGTAGAAAATGCAACTGGACATTCGTAGCGCTAAGTGGGTAATAGTGGAAAAAAGAATATGTTCAAATATAAACTACACAGAAGCATTGTATGAAACTTCTTTCTGTTCTGTTCATTCAACTAACAGAGTTGAACCTTACTTTTGATTGAGCCGTTCTGAAACACTCTTTCTGTAGAAACTGCAATTGGACATTCTGAGCGCTAAGAGGCCTATATTGGGAAAAAGAATGTCTACAAATAAAAACTACACAGAAGAATTGTGTGAAACTTCTTTCTGTTCTGTTTGTTCAACTAAAAGAGTTGAACCTTAGTTTTGATTGAGCCGTTCTGAAACACTCTTTCTGTAGAAAATGCAAGTGGAGATTCGGAGCGCTAAGAGGGTAATAGTGGAAAAAGGAATGTCTCCAAATATAAACTACACAGAATCATTCTGTGAAACTTCTTTCTGATCTGTGCATTCAGCTAACAGAGTTAAACCATACTTTTGATTGAGCAGATCTGAACATTCTTTCTGTAGAAAATGCAACTGGACATTTGGAGCGCTAAGAGAGTAGTAGTAGAAAAAGGAATATATTCAAATATAAACTACACAGAAGCATTCTGTGAAACTTCTTTCTGATCTGAGCATTCAGCTAACAGAGTTAAACCATACTTTTGATTGAGCAGTTTTGAAACACTCTGTCTGTAGAAAATGCAACTGGACATTCGTAGCGCTAAGTGGGTAATAGTGGAAAAAAATATGTTGAAATATAAACTACACAGAAGCATTGTATGAAACTTCTATCTCTTCTGTGCATTCAACTAACAGAGTTGAACCTTACTTTTGATTGAGCCTTTCTGAAACACTCTTTCTGTAGAAACTGCAATTGGACATTCTGAGCGCTAAGAGGCCTATATTGGGAAAAATAATATCTTCAAATAAAAACTACACAGAAGCATTGTGTGAAACTTATTTCTGATATGTTCATTAAGCTAACAGAGTTAAACCATACTTTTGATTGCGCAGTTCTGAACACTCTTTCTGTAGAAAATGCAAGTGGACATTCGGAGCGCTAAGAAGGTAATAGTGGAAAAAGGAATATATTCAAATATAAACTACACAGTAGCACTCTGTGAAAACCTTTCTGTTCTGTGCATTCAACTAACAGTGTTGAACCTTACTTTTGATTGAGCCGTTCTGAAACACTCTTTCTGTAGAAACTGCAATTGGACATGCTAAGCGCTAAGAGGCCTACATTGGGAAAAAGAATATCTTCAAATAAAAACTACACAGATGCATTCTGTGAAACTTATTTCTGATGTGTAAATTCAGTTAACAGAGATAAAGCATATTTTTGATTGAGCAGTTATAAAACACTCTTTTTGTAGAAAATGCAAGTGGAGATTCGGAGCGCTAAGAGGGTAATAGTGGAAAAAGGAATGTCTTCAAATATAAACTACACAGAATCATTCGGTGAAACTTCTTTCTGATCTGTGCATGCAGCTAACAGAGTTAAACCATACTTTTGAGTGAGCAGATCTGAACACTCTTTCTGTAGAAAATGCAAATGGACATTTGGAGCGCTAAGAGCATAGTAGTGGAAAAAGGAATATATTCAAATATAAACTACACAGAATCATTCTGTGAAACTTCTTTCTGATCTGAGCATTCAGCTAACAGAGTTAAACCATACTTTTGATTGAGCAGTTTTGAAACACTCTGTCTGTAGAAAATGCAACTGGACATTCGTAGCGCTAAGTGGGTAATAGTGGAAAAAAGAATATGTTCAAATATAAACTACACAGAAGCATTGTATGAAACTTCTTTCTGTTCTGTGCATTCAACTAACAGAGTTGAACCTTACTTTTGATTGAGACGTTCTGAAACACTCTTTCTGTAGAAACTGCAATTGGACATTCTGAGCGCTAAGAGGCCTATTTTGGGAAAAAGAATGTCTACAAATAAAAACTACACAGAAGAATTGTGAGAAAGTTCTTTCTGTTCTGTTTGTTCAACTAAAAGAGTTGAACCTTAGTTTTGATTGAGCCGTTCTGAAGCACTCTTTCTGTAGAAAATGCAAGTGGAGATTCGGAGCGATAAGAGGGTATGAGTGGAAAAAGGAATGTCTCCAAATATAAACTACACAGAATCATTCTGTGAAACTTCTTTCTGATCTGTGCATTCAGCTAACAGAGTTAAACCATACTTTTGATTGAGCAGATCTGAACACTCTTTCTGTAGAAAATGCAACTGGACATTTGGAGCGCTAAGAGAGTAGTAGTGGAAAAAGGAATATATTCAAATATAAACTACACAGAAGCATTCTGTGAAACTTCTTTCTGATCTGAGCATTCAGCTAACAGATTTAAACCATACTTTTGATTGAGCAGTTTTGAAACACTCTGTCTGTAGAAAATGCAACTGGACATTCGTAGCGCTAAGTGGGTAATAGTGGAAAAAAGAATATGTTCAAATATAAACTACACAGAAGCATTGTATGAAACTTCTTTCTGTTCTGTGCATTCAACTAACAGAGTTGAACCTTACTTTTGATTGAGCCTTTCTGAAACACTCTTTCTGTAGAAACTGTAATTGGACATTCTGAGTGCTAAGAGGCCTATATTGGGAAAAATAATATCTTCAAATAAAAACTAGAGAGGAGCATTGTGTGAAACTTATTTCTGATATGTTCATTAAGCTAACAGAGTTAAACCATACTTTTGAATGCGCAGTTCTGAACACTCTTTCTGTAGAAAATGCAAGTGGACATTCGGAGCGCTAAGAGGGTAATAGTGGAAAAAGGAATATATTCAAATATAAACTACACAGTAGCATTCTGTGAAAATTCTTTCTGTTCTGTGCATTCAACTAACAGAGTTGAACCTTACTTTTGATTGAGCCGTTCTGAAACACTCTTTCTGTAGAAACTGCAATTGGACATTCTAAGCGCTAAGAGGCCTACATTGGGAAAAAGAATATCTTCAAATAAAAACTACACAGATGCATTCTGTGAAACTTATTTATGATCTGTAAATTCAGTTAACAGAGATAAAACATATTTTTGATTGAGCACTTATGAAACACTCTTTTTGTAGAAAATGCAAGTGGAGATTCGGAGCGCTAAGTGGGTAATAGTGGAAAAAGGAATGTCTTCAAATATAAACTACACAGAATCATTCTGTGAAACTTCTTTCTCATCTGTGCATTCAGCTAAGAGAGTTAAACCATACTTTTGATTGAGCAGATCTGAACACTCTTTCTGTAGAAAATGCAACTGGACATTTGGAGCGCTAAGAGAGTAGTAGTGGAAAAAGGAATATATTCAAATATAAACTACACAGAAGCATTCTGTGAAACTTCTTTCTGATCTGAGCATTCAGCTAACAGAGTTAAACCATACTTTTGATTGAGCAGTTTTGAAACACTCTGTCTGTAGAAAATGCAACTGGACATTCGTAGCGCTAAGTGGGTAATAGTGGAAAAAAGAATATGTTCAAATATAAACTACACAGAAGCATTGTATGAAACTTCTTTCTGTTCTGTTCATTCAACTAACAGAGTTGAACCTTACTTTTGATTGAGCCGTTCTGAAACACTCTTTCTGTAGAAACTGCAATTGGACATTCTGAGCGCTAAGAGGCCTATATTGGGAAAAAGAATGTCTACAAATAAAAACTACACAGAAGAATTGTGTGAAACTTCTTTCTGTTCTGTTTGTTCAACTAAAAGAGTTGAACCTTAGTTTTGATTGAGCCGTTCTGAAACACTCTTTCTGTAGAAAATGCAAGTGGAGATTCGGAGCGCTAAGAGGGTAATAGTGGAAAAAGGAATGTCTCCAAATATAAACTACACAGAATCATTCTGTGAAACTTCTTTCTGATCTGTGCATTCAGCTAACAGAGTTAAACCATACTTTTGATTGAGCAGATCTGAACACTCTTTCTGTAGAAAATGCAACTGGACATTTGGAGCGCTAAGAGAGTAGTAGTAGAAAAAGGAATATATTCAAATATAAACTACACAGAAGCATTCTGTGAAACTTCTTTCTGATCTGAGCATTCAGCTAACAGAGTTAAACCATACTTTTGATTGAGCAGTTTTGAAACACTCTGTCTGTAGAAAATGCAACTGGACATTCGTAGCGCTAAGTGGGTAATAGTGGAAAAAAATATGTTGAAATATAAACTACACAGAAGCATTGTATGAAACTTCTATCTGTTCTGTGCATTCAACTAACAGAATTGAACCTTACTTTTTATTGAGCCTTTCTGAAACACTCTTTCTGTAGAAACTGCAATTGGACATTCTGAGCGGTAAGAGGCCTATATTGGGAAAAATAATATCTTCAAATAAATACTACACAGAAGCATTGTGTGAAACTTATTTCTGATATGTTCATTAAGCTAACAGAGTTAAACCATACTTTTGATTGCGCAGTTCTGAACACTCTTTCTGTAGAAAATGCAAGTGGACATTCGGAGCGCTAAGAGGGTAATAGTGGAAAAAGGAATATATTCAAATATAAACTACACAGTAGCACTCTGTGAAAATCTTTCTGTTCTGTGCATTCAACTAACAGTGTTGAACCTTACTTTTGATTGAGCCGTTCTGAAACACTCTTTCTGTAGAAACGGCAATTGGACATGCTAAGCGCTAAGAGGCATACATTGGGAAAAAGAATATCTTCAAATAAAAACTACACAGATGCATTCTGTGAAACTTATTTCTGATGTGTAAATTCAGTTAACAGAGATAAAACATATTTTTGATTGAGCAGTTATAAAACACTCTTTTTGTAGAAAATGCAAGTGGAGATTCGGAGCGCTAAGAGGGTAATAGTGGAAAAAGGAATGTCTTCAAATATAAACTACACAGAATCATTCGGTGAAACTTCTTTCTGATCTGTGCATGCAGCTAACAGAGTTAAACCATACTTTTGAGTGAGCAAATCTGAACACTCTTTCTGTAGAAAATGCAAATGGACATTTGGAGCGCTAAGAGCATAGTAGTGGAAAAAGGAATATATTCAAATATAAACTACACAGAATCATTCTGTGAAACTTCTTTCTGATCTGAGCATTCAGCTAACAGAGTTAAACCATACTTTTGATTGAGCAGTTTTGAAACACTCTGTCTGTAGAAAATGCAACTGGACATTCGTAGCGCTAAGTGGGTAATAGTGGAAAAAAGAATATGTTCAAATATAAACTACACAGAAGCATTGTATGAAACTTCTTTCTGTTCTGTGCATTCAACTAACAGAGTTGAACCTTACTTTTGATTGAGACGTTCTGAAACACTCTTTCTGTAGAAACTGCAATTGGACATTCTGAGCGCTAAGAGGCCTATTTTGGGAAAAAGAATGTCTACAAATAAAAACTACACAGAAGAATTGTGAGAAACTTCTTTCTGTTCTGTTTGTTCAACTAAAAGAGTTGAACCTTAGTTTTGATTGAGCCGTTCTGAAGCACTCTTTCTGTAGAAAATGCAAGTGGAGATTCGGAGCGATAAGAGGGTAAGAGTGGAAAAAGGAATGTCTCCAAATATAAACTACACAGAATCATTCTGTGAAACTTCTTTCTGATCTGTGCATTCAGCTAACAGAGTTAAACCATACTTTTGATTGAGCAGATCTGAACACTCTTTCTGTAGAAAATGCAACTGGACATTTGGAGCGCTAAGAGAGTAGTAGTGGAAAAAGGAATATATTCAAATATAAACTACACAGAAGCATTCTGTGAAACTTCTTTCTGATCTGAGCATTCAGCTAACAGATTTAAACCATACTTTTGATTGAGCAGTTTTGAAACACTCTGTCTGTAGAAAATGCAACTGGACATTCGTAGCGCTAAGTGGGTAATAGTGGAAAAAAGAATATGTTCAAATATAAACTACACAGAAGCATTGTATGAAACTTCTTTCTGTTCTGTGCATTCAACTAACAGAGTTGAACCTTACTTTTGATTGAGCCTTTCTGAAACACTCTTTCTGTAGAAACTGCAATTGGACATTCTGAGCGCTAAGAGGCCTATATTGGGAAAAATAATATCTTCAAATAAAAACTACACAGAAGAATTGTGTGAAACTTATTTCTGATATGTTCATTAAGCTAACAGAGTTAAACCATACTTTTGATTGCGCAGTTCTGAACACTCTTTCTGTTGAAAATGCAAGTGGACATTCGGAGCGCTAAGAGGGTAAGTGCGGAAAAAGGAATATATTCAAATATAAACTACACAGTAGCATTCTGTGAAAATTCTTTCTGTTCTGTGCATTCAACTAACAGAGTTGAACCTTACTTTTGATTGAGCCGTTCTGAAACACTCTTTCTGTAGAAACTGCAATTGGACATGCTAAGCGCTAAGAGGCCTACATTGGGAAAAAGAATATCTTCAAATAAAAACTACACAGATGCATTCTGTGAAACTTATTTCTGATCTGTAAATTCAGTTAACAGAGATAAAACATATTTTTGATTGAGCAGTTATGAAACACTCTTTTTGTAGAAAATGCAAGTGGAGATTCGGAGCGCTAAGAGGGTAATAGTGGAAAAAGGAATGTCTTCAAATATAAACTACACAGAATCATTCGGTGAAACTTCTTTCTGACCTGTGCATTCAGCTAACAGAGTTAAACCATACTTTTGATTGAGCAGATCTGAACACTCTTTCTGTAGAAAATGCAACTGGACATTTGGAGCGCTAAGAGCGTAGTAGTGGAAAAAGGAATATATTCATATATAAACTACACAGAAGCATTCTGTGAAACTTCTTTCTGATCTGAGCATTCAGCTAACAGAGTTAAACCATACTTTTGATTGAGCAGTTTTGAAACACTCTGACTGTAGAAAATGCAACTGGACATTCGTAGCGCTAAGTGGGTAATAGTGGAAAAATAATATGTTCAAATATATACTACACAGAAGCATTGTATGAAACTTCTATCTGTTCTCTGCATTCAACTAACAGAGTTGAACCTTACTTTTGATTGAGCCTTTCTGAAACCCTCTTTCTGTAGAAACTGCAATTGGACATTCTGAGCGCTAGGAGGCCTATATTGGGAAAAAGAATGTCTACAAATAAAAACTACACAGAAGAATTGTGTGAAACTTCTTTCTGTTCTGTTTGTTCAACTAAAAGGGTTGAACCTTAGTTTTGATTGAGCCGTTCTGAAACACTCTTTCTGGAGAAAATGCAAGTGGAGATTCGGAGCGCTAAGAGGGTAATAGTGGAAAAAGGAATGTCTCCAAATATAAACTACACAGAATCATTCTGTGAAACTTCTTTCTGATCTGTGCATTCAGCTAAGAGAGTTAAACCATACTTTTGATTGAGCAGTTTTGAAACACTCTGTCTGTAGAAAATGCAACTGGACATTTGAAGCGCTAAGAGAGTAGTAGTGGAAAAAGGAATATATTCAAATATAAACTACACAGAAGCATTCTGTGAAACTTCTTTCTGATGTGAGCATTCAGCTAACAGAGTTAAACCATACTTTTGATTGAGCAGTTTTTAAACACTCTGTCTGTAGAAAATGCACCTGGACATTCGTAGCGCTAAGTGGGTAATAGTGGAAAAAGAATATGTTGAAATATAAACTACACAGAAGCATTGTATGAAACTTCTTTCTGTTCTGCGCATTCAACTAACAGAGTTGAACCTTACTTTTGATTGAGCCTTTCTGAAACACTCTTTCTGTAGAAACTGCAATTGGACATTCTGAGTGCTAAGAGGCCTATATTGGGAAAAACAATATCTTCAAATAAAAACTACACAGAAGCATTGTGTGAAACTTATTTCTGATATGTTCATTAAGCTAACAGAGTTAAACCATACTTTTGATTGCGCAGTTCTGAACACTCTTTCTGTAGAAAATGCAAGTGGACATTCGGAGCGCTAAGAGGGTAATAGTGGAAAAAGGAATATATTCAAATATAAACTACACAGTAGCATTCTGTGAAAATTCTTTCTGTTCTGTGCATTCAACTAACAGAGTTGAACCTTACTTTTGATTGAGCCGTTCTGAAACACTCTTTCTGTAGAAACAGCAATTGGACATGCTAAGCGCTAAGAGGCCTACATTGGGAAAAAGAATATCTTCAAATAAAAACTACACAGATGCATTCTGTGAAACTTATTTCTGATCTGTAAATTCAGTTAACAGAGATAAAACATATTTTTGATTGAGCAGTTATGAAACACTCTTTTTGTAGAAAATGCAAGTGGAGATTCGGCGCGCTAAGAGGTAATAGTGGAAAAAGGAATGTCTTCAAATATAAACTACACAGAATCATTCGGTGAAACTTCTTTCTGATCTGTGCATTCAGCGAACAGAGTTAAACCATACTTTTGATTGAGCAGATCTGAACACTCTTTCTGTAGAAAATGCAACTGGACCTTTGGAGCGCTAAGAGCGTAGTAGTGGAAAAAGGAATATATTCAGATATAAACTACACAGAAGCATTCTGTGAAACTTCTTTCTGATCTGAGCATTCAGCTAACAGAGTTAAACCATACTTTTGATTGAGCAGTTTTGAAACACTCTGTCTGTAGAAAATGCAACTGGACATTCGTAGCGCTAAGTGGGTAATAGTGGAAAAAAGAATATGTTCAAATATAAACTACACAGAAGCATTGTATGAAACTTCTTTCTGTTCTGTGCATTCAACTAACAGAGTTGAACCTTACTTTTGATTGAGCCGTTCTGAAACACTCTTTCTGTAGAAACTGCAAATGGACATTCTGAGCGCAAAGAGGCCTATATTGGGAAAAATAATATCTTCAAATAAAAACTACACAGAAGAATTGTGTGAAACTTCTTTCTGTTCTGTTTGTTCAACTAAAAGAGTTGAACCTTAGTTTTGATTGAGACGTTCTGAAACACTCTGTAGAAAATGCAAGTGGAGATTCGGAGCGCTAAGAGTGTAACAGTGGAAAAAGGAATGTCTCCAAATATAAACTACACAGAATCATTCTGTGAAACTTCTTTCTGATCTGTGCATTCAGCTAACAGAGTTAAACCATACTTTTGATTGAGCAGATCTGAACACTCTTTGTGTAGAAAATGCAACTGGACATTTGGAGCGCTAAGAGCGTAGTAGTGGAAAAAGTAATATATTCAAATATAAACTACACAGAAGCATTCTGTGAAACTTCTTTCTGATCTGAGCATTCAGCTAACAGAGTTAAACCATACTTTTGATTGAGCAGTTTTGAAACACTCTGTCTGTAGAAAATGCAACTGGACATTCGTAGCGCTAAGTGGGTAATAGTGGAAAAAAGAATATGTTCAAATATAAACTACACAGAAGCATTGTATGAAACTTCTTTCTGTTCTGTTCATTCAACTAACAGAGTTGAACCTTACTTTTGATTGAGCCGTTCTGAAACACTCTTTCTGTAGAAACTGCAATTGGACATTCTGAGCGCTAAGAGGCCTATATTGGGAAAAAGAATGTCTACAAATAAAAACTACACAGAAGAATTGTGTGAAACTTCTTTCTGTTCTGTTTGTTCAACTAAAAGAGTTGAACCTTAGTTTTGATTGAGCCGTTCTGAAACACTCTTTCTGTAGAAAATGCAAGTGGAGATTCGGAGCGCTAAGAGGGTAATAGTTGAAAAAGGAATGTCTCCAAATATAAACTACACAGAATCATTCTGTGAAACTTCTTTCTGATCTGTGCATTCAGCTAACAGAGTTAAACCATACTTTTGATTGAGCAGATCTGAACACTCTTTCTGTAGAAAATGCAACTGGACATTTGGAGCGCTAAGAGAGTAGTAGTAGAAAAAGGAATATATTCAAATATAAACTACACAGAAGCATTCTGTGAAACTTCTTTCTGATCTGAGCATTCAGCTAACAGAGTTAAACCATACTTTTGATTGAGCAGTTTTGAAACACTCTGTCTGTAGAAAATGCAACTGGACATTCGTAGCGCTAAGTGGGTAATAGTGGAAAAAAATATGTTGAAATATAAACTACACAGAAGCATTGTATGAAACTTCTATCTGTTCTGTGCATTCAAATAACAGAGTTGAACCTTACTTTTGATTGAGCCTTTCTGAAACACTCTTTCTGTAGAAACTGCAATTGGACATTCTGAGCGCTAAGAGGCCTATATTGGGAAAAATAATATCTTCAAATAAAAACTACACAGAAGCATTGTGTGAAACTTATTTCTGATATGTTCATTAAGCTAACATAGTTAAACCATACTTTTGATTGCGCAGTTCTGAACACTCTTTCTGTAGAAAATGCAAGTGGACATTCGGAGCGCTAAGAGGGTAATAGTGGAAAAAGGAATATATTCAAATATAAACTACACAGTAGCACTCTGTGAAAATCTTTCTGTTCTGTGCATTCAACTAACAGTGTTGAATCTTACTTTTGATTGAGCCGTTCTGAAACACTCTTTCTGTAGAAACTGCAATTGGACATGCTAAGCGCTAAGAGGCCTACATTGGGAAAAAGAATATCTTCAAATAAAAACTACACAGATGCATTCTGTGAAACTTATTTCTGATGTGTAAATTCAGTTAACAGAGATAAAACATATTTTTGATTGAGCAGTTATAAAACACTCTTTTTGTAGAAAATGCAAGTGGAGATTCGGAGCGCTAAGATGGTAATAGTGGAAAAAGGAATGTCTTCAAATATAAACTACACAGAATCATTCGGTGAAACTTCTTTCTGATCTGTGCATGCAGCTAACAGAGTTAAACCATACTTTTGAGTGAGCAGATCTGAACACTCTTTCTGTAGAAAATGCAAATGGACATTTGGAGCGCTAAGAGCATAGTAGTGGAAAAAGGAATATATTCAAATATAAACTACACAGAAGCATTCTGTGAAACTTCTTTCTGATCTGAGCATTCAGCTAACAGAGTTAAACCATAATTTTGATTGAGCAGTTTTGAAACACTCTGTCTGTAGAAAATGCAACTGGACATTCGTAGCGCTAAGTGGGTAATAGTGGAAAAAAGAATATGTTCAAATATAAACTACACAGAAGCATTGTATGAAACTTCTTTCTGTTCTGTGCATTCAACTAACAGAGTTGAACCTTACTTTTGAGTGAGCCTTTCTGAAACACTCTTTCTGTAGAAACTGCAATTGGACATTCTGAGCGCTAAGAGGCCTCTATTGGGAAAAATAATATCTTCAAATAAAAACTACACAGAAGCATTGTGTGAAACTTATTTCTGATATGTTCATTAAGCTAACAGAGTTAAACCATACTTTTGATTGCGCAGTTCTGAACACTCTTTCTGTAGAAAATGCAAGTGGACATTCGGAGCGCTAAGAGGGTAATAGTGGAAAAAGGAATACATTCAAATATAAACTACACAGTAGCATTCTGTGAAACTACTTTCTGTTCTGTGCATTCAATTAACAGAGTTGAACCTTACTTTTGATTGAGCCGTTCTGAAACACTCTTTCTGTAGAAACTGCAATTGGACATGCTAAGCGCTAAGAGGCCTATATTGGGAAAAAGAATATCTTCAAATAAAAACTACACAGATGCATTCTGTGAAACTTATTTCTGATCTGTAAATTCAGTTAACAGAGATAAAGCATATTTTTGATTGAGCAGTTATGAAACACTCTTTTTGTAGAAAATGCAAGTGGAGATTCGGAGCGCTAAGAGGGTAATAGTGGAAAAAGGAATGTCTTCAAATATAAACTACACAGAATCATTCGGTGAAACTTCTTTCTGATCTGTGCATTCAGCTAACAGAGTTAAACCATAGTTTTGATTGAGCAGATCTGAACACTCTTTGTGTAGAAAATGCAACTGGACATTTGAAGCGCTAAGAGCGTAGTAGTGGAAAAAGGAATATATTCAAATATAAACTACACAGAAGCATTCTGTGAAACTTCTTTCTGATCTGAGCATTCAGCTAACAGAGTTAAACCATACTTTTGATTGAGCAGTTTTGAAACACTCTGTCTGTAGAAAATGCAACTGGACATTCGTAGCGCTAAGTGGGTAATAGTGGAAAAAAGAATATGTTCAAATATAAACTACACAGAAGCATTGTATGAAACTTCTTTCTGTTCTGTTCATTCAACTAACAGAGTTGAACCTTACTTTTGATTGAGCCGTTCTGAAACACTCTTTCTGTAGAAACTGCAATTGGACATTCTGAGCGCTAAGAGGCCTATATTGGGAAAAAGAATGTCTACAAATAAAAACTACACAGAAGAATTGTGTGAAACTTCTTTCTGTTCTGTTTGTTCAACTAAAAGAGTTGAACCTTAGTTTTGATTGAGCCGTTCTGAAACACTCTTTCTGTAGAAAATGCAAGTGGAGATTCGGAGCGCTAAGAGGGTAATAGTGGAAAAAGGAATGTCTCCAAATATAAACTACACAGAATCATTCTGTGAAACTTCTTTCTGATCTGTGCATTCAGCTAACAGAGTTAAACCATACTTTTGATTGAGCAGATCTGAACATTCTTTCTGTAGAAAATGCAACTGGACATTTGGAGCGCTAAGAGAGTAGTAGTAGAAAAAGGAATATATTCAAATATAAACTACACAGAAGCATTCTGTGAAACTTCTTTCTGATCTGAGCATTCAGCTAACAGAGTTAAACCATACTTTTGATTGAGCAGTTTTGAAACACTCTGTCTGTAGAAAATGCAACTGGACATTCGTAGCGCTAAGTGGGTAATAGTGGAAAAAAATATGTTGAAATATAAACTACACAGAAGCATTGTATGAAACTTCTATCTCTTCTGTGCATTCAACTAACAGAGTTGAACCTTACTTTTGATTGAGCCTTTCTGAAACACTCTTTCTGTAGAAACTGCAATTGGACATTCTGAGCGCTAAGAGGCCTATATTGGGAAAAATAATATCTTCAAATAAAAACTACACAGAAGCATTGTGTGAAACTTATTTCTGATATGTTCATTAAGCTAACAGAGTTAAACCATACTTTTGATTGCGCAGTTCTGAACACTCTTTCTGTAGAAAATGCAAGTGGACATTCGGAGCGCTAAGAAGGTAATAGTGGAAAAAGGAATATATTCAAATATAAACTACACAGTAGCACTCTGTGAAAATCTTTCTGTTCTGTGCATTCAACTAACAGTGTTGAACCTTACTTTTGATTGAGCCGTTCTGAAACACTCTTTCTGTAGAAACTGCAATTGGACATGCTAAGCGCTAAGAGGCCTACATTGGGAAAAAGAATATCTTCAAATAAAAACTACACAGATGCATTCTGTGAAACTTATTTCTGATGTGTAAATTCAGTTAACAGAGATAAAGCATATTTTTGATTGAGCAGTTATAAAACACTCTTTTTGTAGAAAATGCAAGTGGAGATTCGGAGCGCTAAGAGGGTAATAGTGGAAAAAGGAATGTCTTCAAATATAAACTACACAGAATCATTCGGTGAAACTTCTTTCTGATCTGTGCATGCAGCTAACAGAGTTAAACCATACTTTTGAGTGAGCAGATCTGAACACTCTTTCTGTAGAAAATGCAAATGGACATTTGGAGCGCTAAGAGCATAGTAGTGGAAAAAGGAATATATTCAAATATAAACTACACAGAATCATTCTGTGAAACTTCTTTCTGATCTGAGCATTCAGCTAACAGAGTTAAACCATACTTTTGATTGAGCAGTTTTGAAACACTCTGTCTGTAGAAAATGCAACTGGACATTCGTAGCGCTAAGTGGGTAATAGTGGAAAAAAGAATATGTTCAAATATAAACTACACAGAAGCATTGTATGAAACTTCTTTCTGTTCTGTGCATTCAACTAACAGAGTTGAACCTTACTTTTGATTGAGACGTTCTGAAACACTCTTTCTGTAGAAACTGCAATTGGACATTCTGAGCGCTAAGAGGCCTATTTTGGGAAAAAGAATGTCTACAAATAAAAACTACACAGAAGAATTGTGAGAAAGTTCTTTCTGTTCTGTTTGTTCAACTAAAAGAGTTGAACCTTAGTTTTGATTGAGCCGTTCTGAAGCACTCTTTCTGTAGAAAATGCAAGTGGAGATTCGGAGCGATAAGAGGGTATGAGTGGAAAAAGGAATGTCTCCAAATATAAACTACACAGAATCATTCTGTGAAACTTCTTTCTGATCTGTGCATTCAGCTAACAGAGTTAAACCATACTTTTGATTGAGCAGATCTGAACACTCTTTCTGTAGAAAATGCAACTGGACATTTGGAGCGCTAAGAGAGTAGTAGTGGAAAAAGGAATATATTCAAATATAAACTACACAGAAGCATTCTGTGAAACTTCTTTCTGATCTGAGCATTCAGCTAACAGATTTAAACCATACTTTTGATTGAGCAGTTTTGAAACACTCTGTCTGTAGAAAATGCAACTGGACATTCGTAGCGCTAAGTGGGTAATAGTGGAAAAAAGAATATGTTCAAATATAAACTACACAGAAGCATTGTATGAAACTTCTTTCTGTTCTGTGCATTCAACTAACAGAGTTGAACCTTACTTTTGATTGAGCCTTTCTGAAACACTCTTTCTGTAGAAACTGTAATTGGACATTCTGAGTGCTAAGAGGCCTATATTGGGAAAAATAATATCTTCAAATAAAAACTAGAGAGGAGCATTGTGTGAAACTTATTTCTGATATGTTCATTAAGCTAACAGAGTTAAACCATACTTTTGAATGCGCAGTTCTGAACACTCTTTCTGTAGAAAATGCAAGTGGACATTCGGAGCGCTAAGAGGGTAATAGTGGAAAAAGGAATATATTCAAATATAAACTACACAGTAGCATTCTGTGAAAATTCTTTCTGTTCTGTGCATTCAACTAACAGAGTTGAACCTTACTTTTGATTGAGCCGTTCTGAAACACTCTTTCTGTAGAAACTGCAATTGGACATTCTAAGCGCTAAGAGGCCTACATTGGGAAAAAGAATATCTTCAAATAAAAACTACACAGATGCATTCTGTGAAACTTATTTATGATCTGTAAATTCAGTTAACAGAGATAAAACATATTTTTGATTGAGCACTTATGAAACACTCTTTTTGTAGAAAATGCAAGTGGAGATTCGGAGCGCTAAGTGGGTAATAGTGGAAAAAGGAATGTCTTCAAATATAAACTACACAGAATCATTCTGTGAAACTTCTTTCTGATCTGTGCATTCAGCTAAGAGAGTTAAACCATACTTTTGATTGAGCAGATCTGAACACTCTTTCTGTAGAAAATGCAACTGGACATTTGGAGCGCTAAGAGAGTAGTAGTGGAAAAAGGAATATATTCAAATATAAACTACACAGAAGCATTCTGTGAAACTTCTTTCTGATCTGAGCATTCAGCTAACAGAGTTAAACCATACTTTTGATTGAGCAGTTTTGAAACACTCTGTCTGTAGAAAATGCAACTGGACATTCGTAGCGCTAAGTGGGTAATAGTGGAAAAAAGAATATGTTCAAATATAAACTACACAGAAGCATTGTATGAAACTTCTTTCTGTTCTGTTCATTCAACTAACAGAGTTGAACCTTACTTTTGATTGAGCCGTTCTGAAACACTCTTTCTGTAGAAACTGCAATTGGACATTCTGAGCGCTAAGAGGCCTATATTGGGAAAAAGAATGTCTACAAATAAAAACTACACAGAAGAATTGTGTGAAACTTCTTTCTGTTCTGTTTGTTCAACTAAAAGAGTTGAACCTTAGTTTTGATTGAGCCGTTCTGAAACACTCTTTCTGTAGAAAATGCAAGTGGAGATTCGGAGCGCTAAGAGGGTAATAGTGGAAAAAGGAATGTCTCCAAATATAAACTACACAGAATCATTCTGTGAAACTTCTTTCTGATCTGTGCATTCAGCTAACAGAGTTAAACCATACTTTTGATTGAGCAGATCTGAACACTCTTTCTGTAGAAAATGCAACTGGACATTTGGAGCGCTAAGAGAGTAGTAGTAGAAAAAGGAATATATTCAAATATAAACTACACAGAAGCATTCTGTGAAACTTCTTTCTGATCTGAGCATTCAGCTAACAGAGTTAAACCATACTTTTGATTGAGCAGTTTTGAAACACTCTGTCTGTAGAAAATGCAACTGGACATTCGTAGCGCTAAGTGGGTAATAGTGGAAAAAAATATGTTGAAATATAAACTACACAGAAGCATTGTATGAAACTTCTATCTCTTCTGTGCATTCAACTAACAGAGTTGAACCTTACTTTTGATTGAGCCTTTCTGAAACACTCTTTCTGTAGAAACTGCAATTGGACATTCTGAGCGCTAAGAGGCCTATATTGGGAAAAATAATATCTTCAAATAAAAACTACACAGAAGCATTGTGTGAAACTTATTTCTGATATGTTCATTAAGCTAACAGAGTTAAACCATACTTTTGATTGCGCAGTTCTGAACACTCTTTCTGTAGAAAATGCAAGTGGACATTCGGAGCGCTAAGAAGGTAATAGTGGAAAAAGGAATATATTCAAATATAAACTACACAGTAGCACTCTGTGAAAATCTTTCTGTTCTGTGCATTCAACTAACAGTGTTGAACCTTACTTTTGATTGAGCCGTTCTGAAACACTCTTTCTGTAGAAACTGCAATTGGACATGCTAAGCGCTAAGAGGCCTACATTGGGAAAAAGAATATCTTCAAATAAAAACTACACAGATGCATTCTGTGAAACTTATTTCTGATGTGTAAATTCAGTTAACAGAGATAAAGCATATTTTTGATTGAGCAGTTATAAAACACTCTTTTTGTAGAAAATGCAAGTGGAGATTCGGAGCGCTAAGAGGGTAATAGTGGAAAAAGGAATGTCTTCAAATATAAACTACACAGAATCATTCGGTGAAACTTCTTTCTGATCTGTGCATGCAGCTAACAGAGTTAAACCATACTTTTGAGTGAGCAGATCTGAACACTCTTTCTGTAGAAAATGCAAATGGACATTTGGAGCGCTAAGAGCATAGTAGTGGAAAAAGGAATATATTCAAATATAAACTACACAGAATCATTCTGTGAAACTTCTTTCTGATCTGAGCATTCAGCTAACAGAGTTAAACCATACTTTTGATTGAGCAGTTTTGAAACACTCTGTCTGTAGAAAATGCAACTGGACATTCGTAGCGCTAAGTGGGTAATAGTGGAAAAAAGAATATGTTCAAATATAAACTACACAGAAGCATTGTATGAAACTTCTTTCTGTTCTGTGCATTCAACTAACAGAGTTGAACCTTACTTTTGATTGAGACGTTCTGAAACACTCTTTCTGTAGAAACTGCAATTGGACATTCTGAGCGCTAAGAGGCCTATTTTGGGAAAAAGAATGTCTACAAATAAAAACTACACAGAAGAATTGTGAGAAAGTTCTTTCTGTTCTGTTTGTTCAACTAAAAGAGTTGAACCTTAGTTTTGATTGAGCCGTTCTGAAGCACTCTTTCTGTAGAAAATGCAAGTGGAGATTCGGAGCGATAAGAGGGTATGAGTGGAAAAAGGAATGTCTCCAAATATAAACTACACAGAATCATTCTGTGAAACTTCTTTCTGATCTGTGCATTCAGCTAACAGAGTTAAACCATACTTTTGATTGAGCAGATCTGAACACTCTTTCTGTAGAAAATGCAACTGGACATTTGGAGCGCTAAGAGAGTAGTAGTGGAAAAAGGAATATATTCAAATATAAACTACACAGAAGCATTCTGTGAAACTTCTTTCTGATCTGAGCATTCAGCTAACAGATTTAAACCATACTTTTGATTGAGCAGTTTTGAAACACTCTGTCTGTAGAAAATGCAACTGGACATTCGTAGCGCTAAGTGGGTAATAGTGGAAAAAAGAATATGTTCAAATATAAACTACACAGAAGCATTGTATGAAACTTCTTTCTGTTCTGTGCATTCAACTAACAGAGTTGAACCTTACTTTTGATTGAGCCTTTCTGAAACACTCTTTCTGTAGAAACTGTAATTGGACATTCTGAGTGCTAAGAGGCCTATATTGGGAAAAATAATATCTTCAAATAAAAACTAGAGAGGAGCATTGTGTGAAACTTATTTCTGATATGTTCATTAAGCTAACAGAGTTAAACCATACTTTTGAATGCGCAGTTCTGAACACTCTTTCTGTAGAAAATGCAAGTGGACATTCGGAGCGCTAAGAGGGTAATAGTGGAAAAAGGAATATATTCAAATATAAACTACACAGTAGCATTCTGTGAAAATTCTTTCTGTTCTGTGCATTCAACTAACAGAGTTGAACCTTACTTTTGATTGAGCCGTTCTGAAACACTCTTTCTGTAGAAACTGCAATTGGACATTCTAAGCGCTAAGAGGCCTACATTGGGAAAAAGAATATCTTCAAATAAAAACTACACAGATGCATTCTGTGAAACTTATTTATGATCTGTAAATTCAGTTAACAGAGATAAAACATATTTTTGATTGAGCACTTATGAAACACTCTTTTTGTAGAAAATGCAAGTGGAGATTCGGAGCGCTAAGTGGGTAATAGTGGAAAAAGGAATGTCTTCAAATATAAACTACACAGAATCATTCTGTGAAACTTCTTTCTGATCTGTGCATTCAGCTAAGAGAGTTAAACCATACTTTTGATTGAGCAGATCTGAACACTCTTTCTGTAGAAAATGCAACTGGACATTTGGAGCGCTAAGAGAGTAGTAGTGGAAAAAGGAATATATTCAAATATAAACTACACAGAAGCATTCTGTGAAACTTCTTTCTGATCTGAGCATTCAGCTAACAGAGTTAAACCATACTTTTGATTGAGCAGTTTTGAAACACTCTGTCTGTAGAAAATGCAACTGGACATTCGTAGCGCTAAGTGGGTAATAGTGGAAAAAAGAATATGTTCAAATATAAACTACACAGAAGCATTGTATGAAACTTCTTTCTGTTCTGTTCATTCAACTAACAGAGTTGAACCTTACTTTTGATTGAGCCGTTCTGAAACACTCTTTCTGTAGAAACTGCAATTGGACATTCTGAGCGCTAAGAGGCCTATATTGGGAAAAAGAATGTCTACAAATAAAAACTACACAGAAGAATTGTGTGAAACTTCTTTCTGTTCTGTTTGTTCAACTAAAAGAGTTGAACCTTAGTTTTGATTGAGCCGTTCTGAAACACTCTTTCTGTAGAAAATGCAAGTGGAGATTCGGAGCGCTAAGAGGGTAATAGTGGAAAAAGGAATGTCTCCAAATATAAACTACACAGAATCATTCTGTGAAACTTCTTTCTGATCTGTGCATTCAGCTAACAGAGTTAAACCATACTTTTGATTGAGCAGATCTGAACACTCTTTCTGTAGAAAATGCAACTGGACATTTGGAGCGCTAAGAGAGTAGTAGTAGAAAAAGGAATATATTCAAATATAAACTACACAGAAGCATTCTGTGAAACTTCTTTCTGATCTGAGCATTCAGCTAACAGAGTTAAACCATACTTTTGATTGAGCAGTTTTGAAACACTCTGTCTGTAGAAAATGCAACTGGACATTCGTAGCGCTAAGTGGGTAATAGTGGAAAAAAATATGTTGAAATATAAACTACACAGAAGCATTGTATGAAACTTCTATCTGTTCTGTGCATTCAACTAACAGAATTGAACCTTACTTTTTATTGAGCCTTTCTGAAACACTCTTTCTGTAGAAACTGCAATTGGACATTCTGAGCGGTAAGAGGCCTATATTGGGAAAAATAATATCTTCAAATAAATACTACACAGAAGCATTGTGTGAAACTTATTTCTGATATGTTCATTAAGCTAACAGAGTTAAACCATACTTTTGATTGCGCAGTTCTGAACACTCTTTCTGTAGAAAATGCAAGTGGACATTCGGAGCGCTAAGAGGGTAATAGTGGAAAAAGGAATATATTCAAATATAAACTACACAGTAGCACTCTGTGAAAATCTTTCTGTTCTGTGCATTCAACTAACAGTGTTGAACCTTACTTTTGATTGAGCCGTTCTGAAACACTCTTTCTGTAGAAACGGCAATTGGACATGCTAAGCGCTAAGAGGCATACATTGGGAAAAAGAATATCTTCAAATAAAAACTACACAGATGCATTCTGTGAAACTTATTTCTGATGTGTAAATTCAGTTAACAGAGATAAAACATATTTTTGATTGAGCAGTTATAAAACACTCTTTTTGTAGAAAATGCAAGTGGAGATTCGGAGCGCTAAGAGGGTAATAGTGGAAAAAGGAATGTCTTCAAATATAAACTACACAGAATCATTCGGTGAAACTTCTTTCTGATCTGTGCATGCAGCTAACAGAGTTAAACCATACTTTTGAGTGAGCAAATCTGAACACTCTTTCTGTAGAAAATGCAAATGGACATTTGGAGCGCTAAGAGCATAGTAGTGGAAAAAGGAATATATTCAAATATAAACTACACAGAATCATTCTGTGAAACTTCTTTCTGATCTGAGCATTCAGCTAACAGAGTTAAACCATACTTTTGATTGAGCAGTTTTGAAACACTCTGTCTGTAGAAAATGCAACTGGACATTCGTAGCGCTAAGTGGGTAATAGTGGAAAAAAGAATATGTTCAAATATAAACTACACAGAAGCATTGTATGAAACTTCTTTCTGTTCTGTGCATTCAACTAACAGAGTTGAACCTTACTTTTGATTGAGACGTTCTGAAACACTCTTTCTGTAGAAACTGCAATTGGACATTCTGAGCGCTAAGAGGCCTATTTTGGGAAAAAGAATGTCTACAAATAAAAACTACACAGAAGAATTGTGAGAAACTTCTTTCTGTTCTGTTTGTTCAACTAAAAGAGTTGAACCTTAGTTTTGATTGAGCCGTTCTGAAGCACTCTTTCTGTAGAAAATGCAAGTGGAGATTCGGAGCGATAAGAGGGTAAGAGTGGAAAAAGGAATGTCTCCAAATATAAACTACACAGAATCATTCTGTGAAACTTCTTTCTGATCTGTGCATTCAGCTAACAGAGTTAAACCATACTTTTGATTGAGCAGATCTGAACACTCTTTCTGTAGAAAATGCAACTGGACATTTGGAGCGCTAAGAGAGTAGTAGTGGAAAAAGGAATATATTCAAATATAAACTACACAGAAGCATTCTGTGAAACTTCTTTCTGATCTGAGCATTCAGCTAACAGATTTAAACCATACTTTTGATTGAGCAGTTTTGAAACACTCTGTCTGTAGAAAATGCAACTGGACATTCGTAGCGCTAAGTGGGTAATAGTGGAAAAAAGAATATGTTCAAATATAAACTACACAGAAGCATTGTATGAAACTTCTTTCTGTTCTGTGCATTCAACTAACAGAGTTGAACCTTACTTTTGATTGAGCCTTTCTGAAACACTCTTTCTGTAGAAACTGCAATTGGACATTCTGAGCGCTAAGAGGCCTATATTGGGAAAAATAATATCTTCAAATAAAAACTACACAGAAGAATTGTGTGAAACTTATTTCTGATATGTTCATTAAGCTAACAGAGTTAAACCATACTTTTGATTGCGCAGTTCTGAACACTCTTTCTGTTGAAAATGCAAGTGGACATTCGGAGCGCTAAGAGGGTAAGTGCGGAAAAAGGAATATATTCAAATATAAACTACACAGTAGCATTCTGTGAAAATTCTTTCTGTTCTGTGCATTCAACTAACAGAGTTGAACCTTACTTTTGATTGAGCCGTTCTGAAACACTCTTTCTGTAGAAACTGCAATTGGACATGCTAAGCGCTAAGAGGCCTACATTGGGAAAAAGAATATCTTCAAATAAAAACTACACAGATGCATTCTGTGAAACTTATTTCTGATCTGTAAATTCAGTTAACAGAGATAAAACATATTTTTGATTGAGCAGTTATGAAACACTCTTTTTGTAGAAAATGCAAGTGGAGATTCGGAGCGCTAAGAGGGTAATAGTGGAAAAAGGAATGTCTTCAAATATAAACTACACAGAATCATTCGGTGAAACTTCTTTCTGACCTGTGCATTCAGCTAACAGAGTTAAACCATACTTTTGATTGAGCAGATCTGAACACTCTTTCTGTAGAAAATGCAACTGGACATTTGGAGCGCTAAGAGCGTAGTAGTGGAAAAAGGAATATATTCATATATAAACTACACAGAAGCATTCTGTGAAACTTCTTTCTGATCTGAGCATTCAGCTAACAGAGTTAAACCATACTTTTGATTGAGCAGTTTTGAAACACTCTGACTGTAGAAAATGCAACTGGACATTCGTAGCGCTAAGTGGGTAATAGTGGAAAAATAATATGTTCAAATATATACTACACAGAAGCATTGTATGAAACTTCTATCTGTTCTCTGCATTCAACTAACAGAGTTGAACCTTACTTTTGATTGAGCCGTTCTGAAACCCTCTTTCTGTAGAAACTGCAATTGGACATTCTGAGCGCTAGGAGGCCTATATTGGGAAAAAGAATGTCTACAAATAAAAACTACACAGAAGAATTGTGTGAAACTTCTTTCTGTTCTGTTTGTTCAACTAAAAGGGTTGAACCTTAGTTTTGATTGAGCCGTTCTGAAACACTCTTTCTGGAGAAAATGCAAGTGGAGATTCGGAGCGCTAAGAGGGTAATAGTGGAAAAAGGAATGTCTCCAAATATAAACTACACAGAATCATTCTGTGAAACTTCTTTCTGATCTGTGCATTCAGCTAAGAGAGTTAAACCATACTTTTGATTGAGCAGTTTTGAAACACTCTGTCTGTAGAAAATGCAACTGGACATTTGAAGCGCTAAGAGAGTAGTAGTGGAAAAAGGAATATATTCAAATATAAACTACACAGAAGCATTCTGTGAAACTTCTTTCTGATCTGAGCATTCAGCTAACAGAGTTAAACCATACTTTTGATTGAGCAGTTTTTAAACACTCTGTCTGTAGAAAATGCACCTGGACATTCGTAGCGCTAAGTGGGTAATAGTGGAAAAAGAATATGTTGAAATATAAACTACACAGAAGCATTGTATGAAACTTCTTTCTGTTCTGCGCATTCAACTAACAGAGTTGAACCTTACTTTTGATTGAGCCTTTCTGAAACACTCTTTCTGTAGAAACTGCAATTGGACATTCTGAGTGCTAAGAGGCCTATATTGGGAAAAACAATATCTTCAAATAAAAACTACACAGAAGCATTGTGTGAAACTTATTTCTGATATGTTCATTAAGCTAACAGAGTTAAACCATACTTTTGATTGCGCAGTTCTGAACACTCTTTCTGTAGAAAATGCAAGTGGACATTCGGAGCGCTAAGAGGGTAATAGTGGAAAAAGGAATATATTCAAATATAAACTACACAGTAGCATTCTGTGAAAATTCTTTCTGTTCTGTGCATTCAACTAACAGAGTTGAACCTTACTTTTGATTGAGCCGTTCTGAAACACTCTTTCTGTAGAAACAGCAATTGGACATGCTAAGCGCTAAGAGGCCTACATTGGGAAAAAGAATATCTTCAAATAAAAACTACACAGATGCATTCTGTGAAACTTATTTCTGATCTGTAAATTCAGTTAACAGAGATAAAACATATTTTTGATTGAGCAGTTATGAAACACTCTTTTTGTAGAAAATGCAAGTGGAGATTCGGCGCGCTAAGAGGTAATAGTGGAAAAAGGAATGTCTTCAAATATAAACTACACAGAATCATTCGGTGAAACTTCTTTCTGATCTGTGCATTCAGCGAACAGAGTTAAACCATACTTTTGATTGAGCAGATCTGAACACTCTTTCTGTAGAAAATGCAACTGGACCTTTGGAGCGCTAAGAGCGTAGTAGTGGAAAAAGGAATATATTCAGATATAAACTACACAGAAGCATTCTGTGAAACTTCTTTCTGATCTGAGCATTCAGCTAACAGAGTTAAACCATACTTTTGATTGAGCAGTTTTGAAACACTCTGTCTGTAGAAAATGCAACTGGACATTCGTAGCGCTAAGTGGGTAATAGTGGAAAAAAGAATATGTTCAAATATAAACTACACAGAAGCATTGTATGAAACTTCTTTCTGTTCTGTGCATTCAACTAACAGAGTTGAACCTTACTTTTGATTGAGCCGTTCTGAAACACTCTTTCTGTAGAAACTGCAAATGGACATTCTGAGCGCAAAGAGGCCTATATTGGGAAAAATAATATCTTCAAATAAAAACTACACAGAAGAATTGTGTGAAACTTCTTTCTGTTCTGTTTGTTCAACTAAAAGAGTTGAACCTTAGTTTTGATTGAGACGTTCTGAAACACTCTGTAGAAAATGCAAGTGGAGATTCGGAGCGCTAAGAGTGTAACAGTGGAAAAAGGAATGTCTCCAAATATAAACTACACAGAATCATTCTGTGAAACTTCTTTCTGATCTGTGCATTCAGCTAACAGAGTTAAACCATACTTTTGATTGAGCAGATCTGAACACTCTTTCTGTAGAAAATGCAACTGGACATTTGGAGCGCTAAGAGAGTAGTAGTGGAAAAAGGAATATATTCAAATATAAACTACACAGAAGCATTCTGTGAAACTTCTTTGTGATCTGAGTATTCAGCTAACAGAGTTAAACCATACTTTTGATTGAGCAGTTTTGAAACACTCTGTCTGTTGAAAATGCAACTGGACATTCGTAGCGCTAAGTGGGTAATAGTGGAAAAAAAATATGTTCAAATATAAACTACACAGAAGCATTGTATGAAACTACTTTCTGTTCTGTGCATTCAACTAACAGAGTTGAACCTTACTTTTGATTGAGCCTTTCTGAAACACTCTTTCTGTAGAAAGTGCAATTGGACATTCTGAGCGCTAAGAGGACTATATTGGGAAAAATAATATCTTCAAATAAAAACTACACAGAATCATTGTGTGAAACTTATTTCTGATATGTTCATTAAGCTAACAGAGTTAAACCATACTTTTGATTGCGCAGTTCTGAACACTCTTTCTGTAGAAAATGCAAGTGGACATTCGGAGCGCTAAGAGGGTAAGAGCGGAAAAAGGAATATATTCAAATATAAACTACACAGTAGCATTCTGTGAAAATTCTTTCTGTTCTGTGCATTCAACTAACAGAGTTGAACCTTACTTTTGATTGAGCCGTTCTGAAACACTCTTTCTGTAGAAACTGCAATTGGACATGCTAAGCGCTAAGAGGCCTACATTGGGAAAAAGAATATCTTCAAATAAAAACTACACAGATGCATTCTGTGAAACTTATTTCTGATCTGTAAATTCAGTTAACAGAGATAAAACATATTTTTGATTGAGCAGTTATGAAACACTCTTTTTGTAGAAAATGCAAGTGGAGATTCGGAGCGCAAAGAGGGTAATAGTGGAAAAAGGAATGTCTTCAAATATAAACTACACAGAATCATTCGGTGAAACTTCTTTCTGACCTGTGCATTCAGCTAACAGAGTTAAACCATACTTTTGATTGAGCATATCTGAACACTCTTTCTGTAGAAAATGCAACTGGACATTTGGAGCGCTAAGAGCGTAGTAGTGGAAAAAGGAATATATTCAAATATAAACTACACAGAAGCATTCTGTGAAACTTCTTTCTGATCTGAGCATTCAGCTAACAGAGTTAAACCATACTTTTGATTGAGCAGTTTTGAAACACTCTGACTGTAGAAAATGCAACTGGACATTCGTAGCGCTAAGTGGGTAATAGTGGAAAAATAATATGTTCAAATATAAACTACACAGAAGCATTGTATGAAACTTCTATCTGTTCTCTGCATTCAACTAACAGAGTTGAACCTTACTTTTGATTGAGCCGTTCTGAAACACTCTTTCTGTAGAAACTGCAATTGGACATTCTGAGCGCTAGGAGGCCTATATTGGGAAAAAGAATATCTACAAATAAAAACTACACAGAAGAATTGTGTGAAACTTCTTTCTGTTCTGTTTGTTCAACTAAAAGAGTTGAACCTTAGTTTTGATTGAGCCGTTCTGAAACACTCTTTCTGTAGAAAATGCAAGTGGAGATTCGGAGCGCTAAGAGGGTAATAGTGGAAAAAGGAATGTCTTCAAATATAAACTACACAGAATCATTCTGTGAAACTTCTTTCTGATCTGTGCTTTCAGCTAAGAGAGTTAAACCATACTTTTGATTGAGCGGATCTGAACACTCTTTCTGTAGAAAATGCAACTGGACATTTGGAGCGCTAAGAGAGTAGTAGTGGAAAAAGGAATATATTCAAATATAAACTACACAGAAGCATTCTGTGAAACTTCTTTCTGATCTGAGCATTCAGCTAACAGAGTTAAACCATACTTTTGATTGAGCAGTTTTGAAACACTCTGTCTGTAGAAAATGCAACTGGACATTTGAAGCGCTAAGAGAGTAGTAGTGGAAAAAGGAATATATTCAAATATAAACTACACAGAAGCATTCTGTGAAACTTCTTTCTGATGTGAGCATTCAGCTAACAGAGTTAAACCATACTTTTGATTGAGCAGTTTTTAAACACTCTGTCTGTAGAAAATGCAACTGGACATTCGTAGCGCTAAGTGGGTAATAGTGGAAAAAGAATATGTTGAAATATAAACTACACAGAAGCATTGTATGAAACTTCTTTCTGTTCTGCGCATTCAACTAACAGAGTTGAACCTTACTTTTGATTGAGCCTTTCTGAAACACTCTTTCTGTAGAAACTGCAATTGGACATTCTGAGTGCTAAGAGGCCTATATTGGGAAAAAAAATATCTTCAAATAAAAACTACACAGAAGCATTGTGTGAAACTTATTTCTGATATGTTCATTAAGCTAACAGAGTTAAAACATACTTTTGATTGCGCAGTTCTGAACACTCTTTCTGTAGAAAATGCAAGTGGACATTCGGAGCGCTAAGAGGGTAATAGTGGAAAAAGGAATATATTCAAATATAAACTACACAGTAGCATTCTGTGAAAATTCTTTCTGTTCTGTGCATTCAACTAACAGAGTTGAACCTTACTTTTGATTGAGCCGTTCTGAAACACTCTTTCTGTAGAAAGAGCAATTGGACATGCTAAGCGCTAAGAGGCCTACATTGGGAAAAAGAATATCTTCAAATAAAAACTACACAGATGCATTCTGTGAAACTTATTTCTGATCTGTAAATTCAGTTAACAGAGATAAAACATATTTTTGATTGAGCAGTTATGAAACTCTCTTTTTGTAGAAAATGCAAGTGGAGATTCGGAGCGCTAAGAGTGTAATAGAGGAAAAAGGAATGTCTTCAAATATAAACTACACAGAATCATTCGGTGAAACTTCTTTCTGATCTGTGCATTCAGCTAACAGAGTTAAAACATATTTTGATTGAGGAGATCTGAACACGCTTTCTGTGGAAAATGCAACTGGACATTTGGAGCGCTAAGAGCGTAGTAGTGGAAAAAGGAATATATTCAAATATAAACTACACAGAAGCATTCTGTGAAACTTCTTTCTGATCTGTGCATTCAGCTAACAGAGTTAAACCATACTTTTGATTGAGCAGTTTTGAAACACTCTGTCTGTAGAAAATGCAACTGGATATTTGGAGCGCTAAGAGAGTAGTAGTGGAAAAAGGAATATATTCAAATATAAACTACACAGAAGCATTCTGTGAAACTTCTTTCTGATCTGAGCATTCAGCTAACAGAGTTAAACCATACTTTTGATTGAGCAGTTTCTAAACACTCTGTCTGTAGAAAATGCAACTGGACATTCGTAGCGCTAAGTGGGTAATAGTGGAAAAAAGAATATGTTCAAATATAAACTACACAGAAGCATTGTATGAAACTTCTTTCTGTTCTGTGCATTCAACTAACAGAGTTGAACCTTACTTTTGATTGAGCCGTTCTGAAACACTCTTTCTGTAGAAACTGCAATTGGACATTCTGAGCGCTAAGAGGCCTATATTGGGAAAAACAATGCCTACAAATAAAAACTACACAGAAGAATTGTGTGAAACTACTTTCTGTTCTGTTTGTTCAACTAAAAGAGTTGAACCCTAGTTTTGATTGAGCCGTTCTGAAACACTCTTTCTGTAGAAAATGCAAGTGGAGTTTCGGAGCGCTAAGAGGGTAATAGTGGAAAATGGAATGTCTCCAAATATAAACTACACAGAATCATTCTGTGAAACTTCTTTCTGATCTGTGCATTCAGCTAACAGAGTTAAACCCTACTTTTGATTGAGCAGATCTGAACACTCTTTCTGTAGAAAATGCAACTGGACATTTGGAGCGCTAAGAGAGTAGTAGTGGAAAAAGGAATATATTCAAATATAAACTACACAGAAGCATTCTGTGAAACTTCTTTCTGATCTGAGCATTCAGCTAACAGAGTTAAACCATACTTTGGATTGAGCAGTTTTGAAACACTCTGTCTGTAGAAAATGCAACTGGACATTCGTAGCGCTATGTGGGTAATAGTGGAAAAAAGAATATGTTCAAATATAAACTACACAGAAGCATTGTATGAAACTTCTTACTGTTCTGTGCATTCAACTAACAGAGTTGAACCTTACTTTTGATTGAGCCTTTCTGAAACACTCTTTCTGTAGAAACTGCAATTGGACATTCTGAGTGCTAAGAGTCCTACATTGGGAAAAAGAATATCTTCAAATAAAAACTACACAGATGCATTCTGTGAAACTTATTTCTGATCTGTAAATTCAGTTAACAGAGATAAAACATATTTTTGATTGAGCAGTTATGAAACACTCTTTCTGTAGAAAATGCAACTGGACATTTGGAGCGCTAAGAGCGTAGTAGTGGAAAAAGGAATATATTCAAATATAAACTACACAGAAGCATTCTGTGAAACTTCTTTCTGATCTGAGCATTCAGCTAACAGAGTTAAACCATACTTTTGATTGAGCAGTTTTGAAACACTCTGACTGTAGAAAATGCAACTGGACATTCGTAGCGCTAAGTGGGTAATAGTGGAAAAATAATATGTTCAAATATAAACTACACAGAAGCATTGTATGAAACTTCTATCAGTTCTCTGCATTCAACTAACAGAGTTGAACCTTATTTTTGATTGAGCCGTTCTGAAACACTCTTTCTGTAGAAACTGCAATTGGACATTCTGAGCGCTAGGAGGCCTATATTGGGAAAAAGAATATCTACAAATAAAAACTACACAGAAGAATTGTGTGAAACTTCTTTCTGTTCTGTTTGTTCAACTAAAAGAGTTGAACCTTAGTTTTGATTGAGCCGTTCTGAAACACTCTTTCTGTAGAAAATGCAAGTGGAGATTCGGAGCGCTAAGAGGGTAATAGTGGAAAAAGGAATGTCTTCAAATATAAACTACACAGAATCATTCTGTGAAACTTCTTTCTGATCTGTGCATTCAGCTAAGAGAGTTAAACCATACTTTTGATTGAGCGGATCTGAACACTCTTTCTGTAGAAAATGCAACTGGACATTTGGAGCGCTAAGAGAGTAGTAGTGGAAAAAGGAATATATTCAAATATAAACTACACAGAAGCATTCTGTGAAACTTCTTTCTGATCTGAGCATTCAGCTAACAGAGTTAAACCATACTTTTGATTGAGCAGTTTTGAAACACTCTGTCTGTAGAAAATGCAACTGGACATTCGTAGCGCTAAGTGGGTAATAGTGGAAAAAAGAATATGTTCAAATATAAACTACACAGAAGCATTGTATGAAACTTCTTTCTGTTCTGTGCATTCAACTAACAGAGTTGAACCTTATTTTTGATTGAGCCTTTATGAAACACTCTTTCTGTAGAAACTGCAATTGGACATTCTGAGCGCTAAGAGGCCTATATTGGGAAAAATAATATCTTCAAATAAAAACTACACAGAAGCATTGTGTGAAACTTATTTCTGATATGTTCATTAAGCTAACAGAGTTAAACAATACTTTTGATTGCGCAGTTCTGAAGACTCTTTCTGTAGAAAATGCAAGTGGACATTCGGAGCGCTAAGAGGGTAATAGTAGAAAAAGGAATATATTCAAATATAAACTACACAGTAGCATTCTGTGAAAATTCTTTCTGTTCTGTGCATTCAACTAACAGAGTTGAACCTTACTTTTGATTGAGCCGTTCTGAAACACTCTTTCTGTAGAAACTGCAATTGGACATTCTGAGCGCTAAGAGGCCTATATTGGGAAAAATAATATCTTCAAATAAAAACTACACAGAAGCATTGTGTGAAACTTATTTCTGATATGTTCATTAAGCTAACAGAGTTAAACCATACTTTTGATTGCGCAGTTCTGAACACTCTTTCTGCAGAAAATGCAAGTGGACATTCGGAGCGCTAAGAGGGTAATAGTGGAAAAAGGAATATATTCAAATATAAACTACACAGTAGCACTCTGTGAAAATCTTTCTGTTCTGTGCATTCAACTAACAGAGTTGAACCTTACTTTTGATTGAGCCGTTCTGAAACACTCTTTCTGTAGAAACTGCAATTGGACATGCTAAGCGCTAAGAGGCCTACATTGGGAAAAAGAATATCTTCAAATAAAAACTACACTGATGCATTCTGTGAAACTTATTTCTGATCTGTAAATTCAGTTAACAGAGATAAAACATATTTTTGATTGAGCAGTTATAAAACCCTCTTTTTGTAGAAAATGCAAGTGGAGATTCGGAGCGCTAAGTGGGTAATATTGGAAAAAGGAATGTCTTCAAATATAAACTACACAGAATCATTCGGTGAAACTTATTTCTGATCTGTGCATTCAGCTAACAGAGTTAAACCATACTTTTGATTGAGCAGATCTGAACACTCTTTCTGTAGAAAATGCAACTGGACATTTGGAGCGCTCAGAGCGTAGTAGTGGAAAAAGGAATATATTCAGACATAAACTACACAGAAGCATTCTGTGAAACTTCTTTCTGATCTGAGCATTCAGCTAACAGAGTTAAACCATACTTTTGATTGAGCAGTTTTGAAACACTCTGTCTGTAGAAAATGCAACTGGACATTCGTAGCGCTAAGTGGGTAATAGTGGAAAAAAGAATATGTTGAAATATAAACTACACAGAAGCATTGTATGAAACTTCTTTCTGTTCTGTGCATTCAACTAACAGAGTTGAACCTTACTTTTGATTGAGCCGTTCTGAAACACTCTTTCTGTAGAAACTGCAATTGGACATTCTGAGCGCTAGGAGGCTTATATTGGGAAAAAGAATGTCTACAAATAAAAACTACACAGAAGAATTGTGTGAAACTTCTTTCTGTTCTGTTTGTTCAACTAAAAGAGTTGAACCTTAGTTTTGATTGAGCCCTTCTGAAACACTCTTTCTGTAGAAAATGCAAGTGGAGATTCGGAGCGCTAAGAGGGTAATAGTGGAAAAAGGAATGTCTCCATATATAAACTACACAGAATCATTATGTGAAACTTCTTTCTGATCTGTGCATTCAGCTAACAGAGTTAAACCATACTTTTGATTGAGCAGATCTGAACACTCTTTCCGTAGAAAATGCAACTGGACATTTGGAGCGCTAAGAGAGTAGTAGTGGAAAAAGGAATATATTCAAATATAAACTACACAGAAGCATTCTGTGAAACTTCTTTCTGATCTGAGCATTCAGCTAACAGAGTTAAACCATACTTTTGATTGAGCAGTTTTGAAACACTCTGTCTGTAGAAAATGCAACTGGACATTCGTAGCGCTAAGTGGGTAATAGTGGAAAAAAGAATATGTTCAAATATAAACTACACAGAAGCATTGTATGAAACTACTTTCTGTTCTGTGCATTCAACTAACAGAGTTGAACCTTACTTTTGATTGAGCCTTTCTGAAACACTCTTTCTGTAGAAACTGCAATTGGACATTCTGAGCGCTAAGAGGCCTATATTGGGAAAAATAATATCTTCAAATAAAAACTACACAGAAGCATTGTGTGAAACTTCTTTCTGTTCTGTTTGTTCAACTAAAAGAGTTGAACCTTAGTTTTGATTGAGCCGTTCTGAAACACTATTTCTGTAGAAAATGCAACTTATTTCTGATATGTTCATTAAGCTAACAGAGTTAAACCATACTTTTGATTGCGCAGTTCTGAACACTCTTTCTGTAGAAAATGCAAGTGGACATTCGGAGCGCTAAGAGAGTAATAGTGGAAAAAGGAATATATTCAAATATAAACTACACAGTAGCATTCTGTGAAAATTCTTTCTGTTCTGTGCATTCAACTAACAGAGTTGAACCTTACTTTTGATTGAGCCTTTCTGAAACACTCTTTCTGTAGAAACTGCAATTGGACATGCTAAGCGCTAAGAGGCCTACATTGGGAAAAAGAATATCTTCAAATAAAAACTACACAGATGCATTCCGTGAAACTTATTTCTGATCTGTAAATTCAGTTAACAGAGATAAAACATATTTTTGATTGAGCAGTTATGAAACACTCTTTTTGTAGAAAATGCAAGTGGAGATTCGGAGCGCTAAGAGGGTAATAGTGGAAAAAGGAATGTCTTCAAATATAAACTACACAGAATCATTCGGTGAAACTTCTTTCTGATCTGTGCATTCAGCTAACAGAGTTAAAACATACTTTTGATTGAGCAGATCTGAACACGCTTTCTGTAGAAAATGCAACTGGACATTTGGAGCACTAAGAGCGTAGTAGTGGAAAAAGGAACATATTCAAATATAAACTACACAGAAACATTCTGTGAAACTTCTTTCTGATCTGTGCATTCAGCTAACAGAGTTAAACCATACTTTTGATTGAGCAGTTTTGAAACACTCTGTCTGTAGAAAATGCAACTGGACATTTGAAGCGCTAAGAGAGTAGTAGTGGAAAAAGGAATATATTCAAATATAAACTACACAGAAGCATTCTGTGAAACTTCTTTCTGATGTGAGCATTCAGCTAACAGAGTTAAACCATACTTTTGATTGAGCAGTTTTTAAACACTCTGTCTGTAGAAAATGCAACTGGACATTCGTAGCGCTAAGTGGGTAATAGTGGAAAAAGAATATGTTGAAATATAAACTACACAGAAGCATTGTATGAAACTTCTTTCTGTTCTGTGCATTCAACTAACAGAGTTGAACCTTACTTTTGATTGAGCCTTTCTGAAACACTCTTTCTGTAGAAACTGCAATTGGACATTCTGAGTGCTAAGAGGCCTATATTGGGAAAAATAATATCTTCAAATAAAAACTACACAGAAGCATTGTGTGAAACTTATTTCTGATATGTTCATTAAGCTAACAGAGTTAAACCATACTTTTGATTGCGCAGTTCTGAACACTCTTTCTGTAGAAAATGCAAGTGGACATTCGGAGCGCTAATAGGGTAATAGTGGAAAAAGGAATATATTCAAATATAAACTACACAGTAGCATTCTGTGAAAATTCTTTCTGTTCTGTGCATTCAACTAACAGAGTTGAACCTTACTTTTGATTGAGCCGTTCTGAAACACTCTTTCTGTAGAAACAGCAATTGGACATGCTAAGCGCTAAGAGGCCTACATTGGGAAAAAGAATATCTTCAAATAAAAACTACACAGATGCATTCTGTGAAACTTATTTCGGATCTGTAAATTCAGTTAACAGAGATAAAACATATTTTTGATTGAGCAGTTATGAAACTCTCTTTTTGTAGAAAATGCAAGTGGAGATTCGGAGCGCTAAGAGTGTAATAGAGGAAAAAGGAATGTCTTCAAATATAAACTACACAGAATCATTCGGTGAAACTTTTTTCTGATCTGTGCATTCAGCTAACAGAGTTAAAACATACTTTTGATTGAGCAGATTTGAACACGCTTTCTGTGGAAAATGCAACTGGACATTTGGAGCGCTAAGAGCGTAGTAGTGGAAAAAGGAATATATTCAAATATAAACTACACAGAAGCATTCTGTGAAACTTCTTTCTGATCTGTGCATTCAGCTAACAGAGTTAAACCATACTTTTGATTGAGCAGTTTTGAAACACTCTGTCTGTAGAAAATGCAACTGGATATTTGGAGCGCTAAGAGAGTAGTAGTGGAAAAAGGAATAAATTCAAATATAAACTACACAGAAGCATTCTGTGAAACTTCCTTCTGATCTGAGCATTCAGCTAACAGAGTTAAACCATACTTTTGATTGAGCAGTTTCTAAACACTCTGTCTGTAGAAAATGCAACTGGACATTCGTAGCGCTAAGTGGGTAATAGTGGAAAAAAGAATATGTTCAAATATAAACTACACAGAAGCATTGTATGAAACTTCTTTCTGTTCTGTGCATTCAACTAACAGAGTTGAACCTTACTTTTGATTGAGCCGTTCTGAAACACTCTTTCTGTAGAAACTGCAATTGGACATTCTGAGCGCTAAGAGGCCTATATTGGGAAAAACAATGCCTACAAATAAAAACTACACAGAAGAATTGTGTGAAACTACTTTCTGTTCTGTTTGTTCAACTAAAAGAGTTGAACCCTAGTTTTGATTGAGCCGTTCTGAAACACTCTTTCTGTAGAAAATGCAAGTGGAGTTTCGGAGCGCTAAGGGGGTAATAGTGGAAAAAGGAATGTCTCCAAATATAAACTACACAGAATCATTCTGTGAAACTTCTTTCTGATCTGTGCATTCAGCTAACAGAGTTAAACCCTACTTTTGATTGAGCAGATCTGAACACTCTTTCTGTAGAAAATGCAACTGGACATTTGGAGCGCTAAGAGAGTAGTAGTGGAAAAAGGAATATATTCAAATATAAACTACACAGAAGCATTCTGTGAAACTTCTTTCTGATCTGAGCATTCAGCTAACAGAGTTAAACCATACTTTGGATTGAGCAGTTTTGAAACACTCTGTCTGTAGAAAATGCAACTGGACATTCGTAGCGCTAAGTGGGTAATAGTGGAAAACAGAATATGTTCAAATATAAACTACACAGAAGCATTGTATGAAACTTCTTTCTGTTCTGTGCATTCAACTAACAGAGTTGAACCTTACTTTTGATTGAGCCGTTCTGAAACACTCTTTCTGTAGAAACTGCAATTGGACATTCTGAGCGCTAAGAGGCCTATATTGGGAAAAAGAATGTCTACAAATAAAAACTACACAGAAGAATTGTGTGAAACTTCTTTCTGTTCTGTTTGTTCAACTAAAAGAGTTGAACCCTAGTTTTGATTGAGCCGTTCTGAAACACTCTTTCTGTAGAAAATGCAAGTGGAGATTCGGAGCGCTAAGAGGGTAATAGTGGAAAAAGGAATGTCTCCAAATATAAACTACACAGAATCATTCTGTGAAACTTCTTTCTGATCTGTGCATTCAGCTAACAGAGTTAAACCCTACTTTTGATTGAGCAGATCTGAACACTCTTTCTGTAGAAAATGCAACTGGACATTTGGAGCGCTAAGAGAGTAGTAGTGGAAAAAGGAATATATTCAAATATAAACTACACAGAAGCATTCTGTGAAACTTCTTTCTGATCTGAGCATTCAGCCAGCAGTGTTAAACCATACTTTTGATTGAGCAGTTTTGAAACACTCTGTCTGTAGAAAATGCAACTGGACATTCGTAGCGCTATGTGGGTAATAGTGGAAAAAAGAATATGTTCAAATATAAACTACACAGAAGCATTGTATGAAACTACTTTCTGTTCTGTGCATTCAACTAACAGAGTTGAACCTTACTTTTGATTGAGCCTTTCTGAAACACTCTTTCTGTAGAAACTGCAATTGGACATTCTGAGCGCTAAGAGGCCTATATTGGGAAAAATAATATCTTCAAATAAAAACTACACAGAAGCATTGTGTGAAACTTATTTCTGATATGTTCATTAAGCTAACAGAGTTAAACCATACTTTTGATTTCGCAGTTCTGAACACTCTTTCTGTAGAAAATGCAAGTGGACATTCGGAGCGCTAAGAGGGTAATAGTGGAAAAAGGAATATATTCAAATATAAACTACACAGTAGCATTCTGTGAAAATTCTTTCTGTTCTGTGCATTCAACTAACAGAGTTGAACCTTACTTTTGATTGAGCCGTTCTGAAACACTCTTTCTGTAGAAACTGCAATTGGACATGCTAAGCGCTAGGAGGCCTACATTGGGAAAAAGAATATCTTCAAATAAAAACTACTCAGATGGATTCTGTGAAACTTATTTCTGATCTGTAAATTCAGTTAACAGAAATAAAACATATTTTTGATTGAGCAGTTATGAAACACTCTTTTTGTACAAAATGCAAGTGGAGATTCGGAGCGCTAAGAGGTTAATAGTGGAAAAAGGAATGTCTTCAAATATAAACTACACAGAATCATTCGGTGAATCTTCTTTCTGATCTGTGCATTCAGCTAACAGAGTTAAACCATACTTTTGATTGAGCAGATCTGAACACTCTTTCTGTAGAAAATGCAACTGGACATTTCGAGCGCTAAGAGCGTAGTAGTGGAAAAAGGAATATATTCAAATATAAACTACACAGAAGCATTCTGTGAAACTTCTTTCTGATCTGAGCATTCAGCTAACAGAGTTAAACCATACTTTGGATTGAGCAGTTTTGAAACACTCTGTCTGTAGAAAATGCAACTGGACATTCGTAGCGCTAAGTGGGTAATAGTGGAAAAAAGAATATGTTCAAATATAAACTACACAGAAGCATTGTATGAAACTTCTTTCTGTTCTGTGCATTCAACTAACAGAGTTGAACCTTACTTTTGATTGAGCCGTTCTGAAACACTCTTTGTGTAGAAACTGCAATTGCACATTCTGAGCGCTAAGAGGCCTATATTGGGAAAAAGAATGTCTACAAATAAAAACTACACAGAAGAATTGTGTGAAACTTCTTTCTGTTCTGTTTGTTCAACTAAAGGATTTGAACCTTAGTTTTGATTGAGAAGTTCTGAAACACTCTTTCTGTAGAAAATGCAAGTGGAGATTCGGAGCGCTAAGAGGGTAATAGTGGAAAAAGGAATGTCTCCAAATATAAACTACACAGAATCATTCTGTGAAACTTCTTTGTGATCTGTGCATTCAGCTAACAGAGTTAAAACATACTTTTGATTGAGCAAATCTGAACACTCTTTCTGTAGAAAATGCAACTGGACATTTGGAGCGCTAAGAGAGTAGTAGTGGAAAAAGGAATATATTCAAATATAAACTACACAGAAGCATTCTGTGAAACTTCTTTCTGATCTGAGCATTCAGCTAACAGAGTTAAACCATACTTTTGATTGAGCAGTTTTGAAACTCTCTGTCTGTAGAAAATGCAACTGGACATTCGTAGCGCTATGTGGGTAATAGTGGAAAAAAGAATATGTTCAAATATAAACTACACAGAAGCATTGTATGAAACTTCTTTCTGTTCTGTGCATTCAACTAACAGAGTTGAACCTTACTTTTGATTGAGCCTTTCTCAAACACTCTTTCTGTAGAAACTGCAATTGGACATTCTGAGCGCTAAGAGGCCTATATTGGGAAAAATAATATCTTCAAATAAAAACTACACAGAAGGATTGTGTGAAACTTATTTCTGATATGTTCATTAAGCTAACAGAGTTAAACCATACTTTTGATTGCGCAGTTCTGAACACTCTTTCTGTAGAAAATGCAAGTGGACATTCGGAGCGCTAAGAGGGTAATAGTGGAAAAAGGAATATATTCAAATATAAACTACACAGTAGCATTCTGTGAAAATTCTTTCTGTTCTGTGCATTCAACTAACAGAGTTGAACCTTACTTTTGATTGAGCCGTTCTGAAACACTCTTTCTGTAGAAACTGCAATAGGACATGCTAAGCGCTCGAGGCCTACATTGGGAAAAAGAATATCTTCAAATAAAAACTACACAGATGGATTCTGTGAAACTTATTTCTGATCTGTAAATTCAGTTAACAGAGATAAAACATATTTTTGATTGAGCAGTTATGAAACACCCTTTTTGTAGAAAATGCAAGTGGAGATTCGGAGCGCTAAGAGGGTAATAGTGGAAAAAGGAATGTCTCCAAATATAAACTACACAGAATCATTCGGTGAAACTTCTTTCTGATCTGTGCATTCAGCTAACAGAGTTAAACCATACTTTTGATTGAGCAGATCTGAACACTCTTTCTGTAGAAAATGCAACTGGACATTTTTAGCGCTAAGAGCGTAGTAGTGGAAAAAGGAATATATTCAAATATAAACTACACAGAAGCATTCTGTGAAACTTCTTTCTGATCTGAGCATTCAGCTAACAGAGTTAAACCATACTTTTGATTGAGCAGTTTTGAAACACTCTGTCTGTAGAAAATGCAACTGGACATTCGTAGCGCTAAGTGGGTAATAGTGGAAAAAAGAATATGTTCAAATATAAACTACACAGAAGGATTGTATGAAACTTCTTTCTGTTCTGTGCATTCAACTAACAGAGTTGAACCTTACTTTTGATTGAGCCGTTCTGAAACACCCTTTCTGTAGTAACTGCAATTGTTCATTCTGAGCGCTAAGAGGCCTATATTGGGAAAAAGAATGTCTACAAATAAAAACTACACAGAAGAATTGTGTGAAACTTCTTTCTGTTCTGTTTGTTCAACTAAAAGAGTTGAACCTTAGTTTTGATTGAGCCGTTCTGAAACACTCTTTCTGTAGAAAATGAAAGTGGAGATTCGGAGCGCTAAGAGGGTAATAGTGGAAAAAGGAATGTCTCCAAATATAAACTCCACAGAATCATTCTGTGAAACTTCTTTCTGATCTGTGCATTCAGCTAACAGAGTTAAACCATACTTTTGATTGAGCAGATCTGAACACTCTTTCTGTAGAAAATGCAACTGGACATTTGGAGCGCTAAGAGCGTAGTAGTGGAAAAAGGAATATATTCAAATATAAACTACACAGAAGCATTCTGTGAAACTTCTTTCTGATCTGAGCATTCAGCTAACAGAGTTAAACCATACTTTTGATTGAGCAGTTTTGAAACACTCTGTCTGTAGAAAATGCAACTTGACATTCGTAGCGCTAAGTTGGTAATAGTGGAAAAAAGAATATGTTCAAATATAAACTACACAGAAGCATTGTATGAAACTTCTTTCTGTTCTGTGCATTCAACTAACAGAGTTGAACCTTACTTTTGATTGAGCCTTTCTGAAACACTCTTTCTGTAGAAACTGCAATTGGACATTCTGAGCGCTAAGAGGCCTATATTGGGAAAAATAATATCTTCAAATAAAAACTACACAGAA
Organism: Symphalangus syndactylus; assembly: GCF_028878055.3. NCBI lineage: Eukaryota > Metazoa > Chordata > Mammalia > Primates > Hylobatidae > Symphalangus > Symphalangus syndactylus. Next base: position 155,055,722 of record NC_072425.2, read on the forward strand.
GCATTGTGTGAAACTTATTTCTGATATGTTCATTAAGCTAACAGAGTTAAACCATACCTTTGATTGCGCAGTTCTGAACACTCTTTCTGTAGAAAATGCAAGTGGACATTCGGAGCGCTAAGAGGGTACTAGTGGAAAAAGGAATATATTCAAATATAAACTACACAGTAGCATTCTGTGAAAATTCTTTCTGTTCTGTGCATTCAACTAACAGAGTTGAACCTTACTTTTGATTGAGCCGTTCTGAAACACTCTTTCTGTAGAAACTGCAATTGGTCATGCTAAGCGCTAGGAGGCCTACATTGGGAAAAAGAATATCTTCAAATAAAAACTACACAGATGGATTCTGTGAAACTTATTTCTGATCTGTAAATTCAGTTAACAGAGATAAAACATATTTTTGATTGAGCAGTTATGTAACACTCTTTTTGTAGAAAATGCAAGTGGAGATTCGGAGCGCTAAGAGGGTAATAGTGGAAAAAGGAATGTCTTCAAATATAAACTACACAGAATCATTCGGTGAAACTTCTTTCTGATCTGTGCATTCAGCTAACATTGTTAAACCATACTTTTGATTGAGCAGATCTGAACACTCTTTCTGTAGAAAATGCAACTGGACATTTGGAGCGCTAAGAGCGTAGTAGTGGAAAAAGAAATATATTCAAATATAAACTACACAGAAGCATTCTGTGAAACTTCTTTCTGATCTGAGCATTCAGCTAACAGAGTTAAACCATCCTTTTGATTGAGCAGTTTTGAAACACCCTGTCTGTAGAAAATGCAACTGGACATTCCTAGCGCTAAGTGGGTAATAGTGGAAAAAAGAATATGTTCAAATATAAACTACGCAGAAGCATTGTATGAAACTTCTTTCTTCTCTGTGAATTCAACTAACAGAGTTGAACCTTACTTTTGATTGAGCCGTTCTGAAACACTCTTTCTGTAGAAACTGCAATTGGACATTCTGAGCGCTAAGAGGCCTATATTGGGAAAAAGAATGTCTACAAATAAAAACTACACAGAAGAATTGTGTGAAACTTCTTTCTGTTCTGTTTGTTCAACTAAAAGAGTTGAACCTTAGTTTTGATTGTGCCGTTCTGAAACAGTCTTTCTGTAGAAAATGCAAGTGGAGATTCGGAGCGCTAAGAGGGTAATAGTGGAAAAAGGAATGTCTCCAAATATAAACTACAGAGAATCATTCTGTGAAACTTCTTTCTGATCTGTGCATTCAGCTAACAGAGTTAAACCATACTTTTGATTGAGCAGATCTGAACACTCTTTCTGTAGCAAATGCAACTGGACATTTGGAGCGCTAAGAGCGTAGTAGTGGAAAAAGGAATATATTCAAATATAAACTACACGGAAGCATTCTGTGAAACTTCTTTCTGATCTGAGCATTCAGCTAACAGAGTTAAACCATACTTTTGATTGAGCAGTTTTGAAACACTCTGTCTTTAGAAAATGCAACTGGACATTCGTAGCGCTAAGTGGGTAATAGTGGAAAAAAGAATATGTTCAAATATAAACTACACAGAAGCATTGTATGAAACTTCTTTCTGTTCTGTGCATTCAACTAACAGAGTTGAACCTTACTTTTGATTGAGCCGTTCTGAAACACTCTTTCTGTAGAAACTGCAATTGGACATTCTGAGCGCTAAGAGGCCTATATTGGGAAAAAGAATGTCTACAAATAAAAACTACACAGAAGAATTGTGTGAAACTTCTTTCTGTTCTGTTTGTTCAACTAAAAGAGTTGAACCTTAGTTTTGATTGAGCCGTTCTGAAACACTCTTTCTGCAGAAAATGCAAGTGGAGATTCGGAGCGCTAAGAGGGTAATAGTGGAAAAAGGAATGTCTCCAAATATAAACTACACAGAATCATTCTGTGAAACTACTTTCTGATCTGTGCATTCAGCTAACAGAGTTAAACCATACTTTTGATTGAGCAAATCTGAACACTCTTTCTGTAGAAAATGCAACTGGACATTTGGAGCGCTAAGAGAGTAGTAGTGGAAAAAGGAATATATTCAAATATAAACTACACAGAAGCATTCTGTGAAACTTCTTTCTGATCTGAGCATTCAGCTAACAGAGTTAAACCATACTTTTGATTGAGCAGTTTTTAAACACTCTGTCTGTAGAAAATGCAACTGGACATTCGTAGCGCTATGTGGGTAATAGTGGAAAAAAGATTATGTTCAAATATAAACTACACAGAAGCATTGTATGAAACTTCTTTCTGTTCTGTGCATTCAACTAACAGAGTTGAACCTTACTTTTGATTGAGCCTTTCTAAAACACTCTTTCTGTAGAAACTGCAATTGGACATTCTGAGCGCTAAGAGGCCTATATTGGGAAAAATAATATCTTCAAATAAAAACTACACAGAAGCATTGTGTGAAACTTATTTCTGATATGTTCATTAAGCTAACAGAGTTAAACCATACCTTTGATTGCGCAGTTCTGAACACTCTTTCTGTAGAAAATGCAAGTGGACATTCGGAGCGCTAAGAGGGTACTAGTGGAAAAAGGAATATATTCAAATATAAACTACACAGTAGCATTCTGTGAAAATTCTTTCTGTTCTGTGCATTCAACTAACAGAGTTGAACCTTACTTTTGATTGAGCCGTTCTGAAACACTCTTTCTGTAGAAACTGCAATTGGACATGCTAAGCGCTAGGAGGCCTACATTGGGAAAATGAATATCTTCAAATAAAAACTACACAGATGGATTCTGTGAAACTTATTTCTGATCTGTAAATTCAGTTAACAGAGATAAAACATATTTTTGATTGAGCAGTTATGAAACACTCTTTTTGTAGAAAATGCAAGTGGAGATTCGGAGCGCTAAGAGGGTAATAGTGGAAAAAGGAATGTCTTCAAATATAAACTACACAGAATCATTCGGTGAAACTTCTTTCTGATCTGTGCATTCAGCTAACATTGTTAAACCATACTTTTGATTGAGCAGATCTGAACACTCTTTCTGTAGAAAATGCAACTGGACATTTGGAGCGCTAAGAGCGTAGTAGTGGAAAAAGAAATATATTCAAATATAAACTACACAGAAGCATTCTGTGAAACTTCTTTCTGATCTGAGCATTCAGCTAACAGAGTTAAACCATCCTTTTGATTGAGCAGTTTTGAAACACCCTGTCTGTAGAAAATGCAACTGGACATTCCTAGCGCTAAGTGGGTAATAGTGGAAAAAAGAATAGGTTCAAATATAAACTACGCAGAAGCATTGTATGAAACTTCTTTCTTCTCTGTGAATTCAACTAACAGAGTTGAACCTTACTTTTGATTGAGCCGTTCTGAAACACTCTTTCTGTAGAAACTGCAATTGGACATTCTGAGCGCTAAGAGGCCTATATTGGGAAAAAGAATGTCTACAAATAAAAACTACACAGAAGAATTGTGTGAAACTTCTTTCTGTTCTGTTTGTTCAACTAAAAGTGTTGAACCTTAGTTTTGATTGAGCCGTTCTGAAACACTCTTTCTGTAGAAAATGCAAGTGGAGATTCGGAGCGCTAAGAGGGTAATAGTGGAAAAAGGAATGTCTCCAAATATAAACTACACAGAATCATTCTGTGAAACTTCTTTCTGATCTGTGCATTCAGCTAACAGAGTTAAACCATACTTTTGATTGAGCAAATCTGAACACTCTTTCTTTAGAAAATGCAACTGGACATTTGGAGCGCTAAGAGATTAGTAGTGGAAAAAGGAATATATTCAAATATAAACTACACAGAAGCATTCTGTGAAACTTCTTTCTGATCTGAGCATTCAGCTAACAGAGCTAAACCATACTTTTGATTGAGCAGATTTTAAACACTCTGTCTGTAGAAAATGCAACTGGACATTCGTAGCGCTATGTGGGTAATAGTGGAAAAAAGAATATGTTCAAATATAAACTACACAGAAGCATTGTATGAAACTTCTTTCTGTTCTGTGCATTCAACTAACAGAGTTGAACCTTACTTTTGATTGAGCCTTTCTGAAACACTCTTTCTGTAGAAACTGCAATTGGACATTCTGAGCGCTAAGAGGCCTATATTGGGAAAAATAATATCTTCAAATAAAAACTACACAGAAGCATTGTGTGAAACTTATTTCTGATATGTTCATTAAGCTAACAGAGTTAAACCATACTTTTGATTGCGCAGTTCTGAACACTCTTTCTGTAGAAAATGCAAGTGGACATTCGGAGCGCTAAGAGGGTAATAGTGGAAAAAGGAATATATTCAAATATAAACTACACAGTAGCATTCTGTGAAAATTCTTTCTGTTCTGTGCATTCAACTAACAGAGTTGAACCTTACTTTTGATTGAGCCGTTCTGAAACACTCTTTCTGTAGAAACTGCAATTGGACATGCTAAGCGCTAGGAGGCCTACATTGGGAAAAAGAATATCTTCAAATAAAAACTACTCAGATGGATTCTGTGAAACTTATTTCTGATCTGTAAATTCAGTTAACAGAAATAAAACATATTTTTGATTGAGCAGTTATGAAACACTCTTTTTGTACAAAATGCAAGTGGAGATTCGGAGCGCTAAGAGGTTAATAGTGGAAAAAGGAATGTCTTCAAATATAAACTACACAGAATCATTCGGTGAATCTTCTTTCTGATCTGTGCATTCAGCTAACAGAGTTAAACCATACTTTTGATTGAGCAGATCTGAACACTCTTTCTGTAGAAAATGCAACTGGACATTTGGAGCGCTAAGAGCGTAGTAGTGGAAAAAGTAATATATTCAAATATAAACTACACAGAAGCATTCTGTGAAACTTCTTTCTGATCTGAGCATTCAGCTAACAGAGTTAAACCATACTTTGGATTGAGCAGTTTTGAAACACTCTGTCTGTAGAAAATGCAACTGGACATTCGTAGCGCTAAGTGGGTAATAGTGGAAAAAAGAATATGTTCAAATATAAACTACACAGAAGCATTGTATGAAACTTCTTTCTGTTCTGTGCATTCAACTAACAGAGTTGAACCTTACTTTTGATTGAGCCGTTCTGAAACACTCTTTGTGTAGAAACTGCAATTGCACATTCTGAGCGCTAAGAGGCCTATATTGGGAAAAAGAATGTCTACAAATAAAAACTACACAGAAGAATTGTGTGAAACTTCTTTCTGTTCTGTTTGTTCAACTAAAGGATTTGAACCTTAGTTTTGATTGAGCCGTTCTGAAACACTCTTTCTGTAGAAAATGCAAGTGGAGATTCGGAGCGCTAAGAGGGTAATAGTGGAAAAAGGAACGTCTCCAAATATAAACTACACAGAATCATTCTGTGAAACTTCTTTGTGATCTGTGCATTCAGCTAACAGAGTTAAAACATACTTTTGATTGAGCAAATCTGAACACTCTTTCTGTAGAAAATGCAACTGGACATTTGGAGCGCTAAGAGAGTAGTAGTGGAAAAAGGAATATATTCAAATATAAACTACACAGAAGCATTCTGTGAAACTTCTTTCTGATCTGAGCATTCAGCTAACAGAGTTAAACCATACTTTTGATTGAGCAGTTTTGAAACTCTCTGTCTGTAGAAAATGCAACTGGACATTCGTAGCGCTATGTGGGTAATAGTGGAAAAAAGAATATGTTCAAATATAAACTACACAGAAGCATTGTATGAAACTTCTTTCTGTTCTGTGCATTCAACTAACAGAGTTGAACCTTACTTTTGATTGAGCCTTTCTCAAACACTCTTTCTGTAGAAACTGCAATTGGACATTCTGAGCGCTAAGAGGCCTATATTGGGAAAAATAATATCTTCAAATAAAAACTACACAGAAGGATTGTGTGAAACTTATTTCTGATATGTTCATTAAGCTAACAGAGTTAAACCATACTTTTGATTGCGCAGTTCTGAACACTCTTTCTGTAGAAAATGCAAGTGGACATTCGGAGCGCTAAGAGGGTAATAGTGGAAAAAGGAATATATTCAAATATAAACTACACAGTAGCATTCTGTGAAAATTCTTTCTGTTCTGTGCATTCAACTAACAGAGTTGAACCTTACTTTTGATTGAGCCGTTCTGAAACACTCTTTCTGTAGAAACTGCAATAGGACATGCTAAGCGCTCGAGGCCTACATTGGGAAAAAGAATATCTTCAAATAAAAACTACACAGATGGATTCTGTGAAACTTATTTCTGATCTGTAAATTCAGTTAACAGAGATAAAACATATTTTTGATTGAGCAGTTATGAAACACCCTTTTTGTAGAAAATGCAAGTGGAGATTCGGAGCGCTAAGAGGGTAATAGTGGAAAAAGGAATGTCTCCAAATATAAACTACACAGAATCATTCGGTGAAACTTCTTTCTGATCTGTGCATTCAGCTAACAGAGTTAAACCATACTTTTGATTGAGCAGATCTGAACACTCTTTCTGTAGAAAATGCAACTGGACATTTTTAGCGCTAAGAGCGTAGTAGTGGAAAAAGGAATATATTCAAATATAAACTACACAGAAGCATTCTGTGAAACTTCTTTCTGATCTGAGCATTCAGCTAACAGAGTTAAACCATACTTTTGATTGAGCAGTTTTGAAACACTCTGTCTGTAGAAAATGCAACTGGACATTCGTAGCGCTAAGTGGGTAATAGTGGAAAAAAGAATATGTTCAAATATAAACTACACAGAAGCATTGTATGAAACTTCTTTCTGTTCTGTGCATTCAACTAACAGAGTTGAACCTTACTTTTGATTGAGCCGTTCTGAAACACTCTTTCTGTAGAAACTGCAATTGTTCATTCTGAGCGCTAAGAGGCCTATATTGGGAAAAAGAATGTCTACAAATAAAAACTACACAGAAGAATTGTGTGAAACTTCTTTCTGTTCTGTTTGTTCAACTAAAAGAGTTGAACCTTAGTTTTGATTGAGCCGTTCTGAAACACTCTTTCTGTAGAAAATGAAAGTGGAGATTCGGAGCGCTAAGAGGGTAATAGTGGAAAAAGGAATGTCTCCAAATATAAACTCCACAGAATCATTCTGTGAAACTTCTTTCTGATCTGTGCATTCAGCTAACAGAGTTAAACCATACTTTTGATTGAGCAGATCTGAACACTCTTTCTGTAGAAAATGCAACTGGACATTTGGAGCGCTAAGAGCGTAGTAGTGGAAAAAGGAATATATTCAAATATAAACTACACAGAAGCATTCTGTGAAACTTCTTTCTGATCTGAGCATTCAGCTAACAGAGTTAAACCATACTTTTGATTGAGCAGTTTTGAAACACTCTGTCTGTAGAAAATGCAACTGGACATTCGTAGCGCTAAGTGGGTAATAGTGGAAAAAAGAATATGTTCAAATATAAACTACACAGAAGCATTGTATGAAACTTCTTTCTGTTCTGTGCATTCAACTAACAGAGTTGAACCTTACTTTTGATTGAGCCTTTCTGAAACACTCTTTCTGTAGAAACTGCAATTGGACATTCTGAGCGCTAAGAGGCCTATATTGGGAAAAATAATATCTTCAAATAAAAACTACACAGAAGCATTGTGTGAAACTTATTTCTGATATGTTCATTAAGCTAACAGAGTTAAACCATACCTTTGATTGCGCAGTTCTGAACACTCTTTCTGTAGAAAATGCAAGTGGACATTCGGAGCGCTAAGAGGGTACTAGTGGAAAAAGGAATATATTCAAATATAAACTAAACAGTAGCATTCTGTGAAAATTCTTTCTGTTCTGTGCATTCAACTAACAGAGTTGAACCTTACTTTTGATTGAGCCGTTCTGAAACACTCTTTCTGTAGAAACTGCAATTGGACATGCTAAGCGCTAGGAGGCCTACATTGGGAAAATGAATATCTTCAAATAAAAACTACACAGATGGATTCTGTGAAACTTATTTCTGATCTGTAAATTCAGTTAACAGAGATAAAACATATTTTTGATTGAGCAGTTATGAAACACTCTTTTTGTAGAAAATGCAAGTGGAGATTCGGAGCGCTAAGAGGGTAATAGTGGAAAAAGGAATGTCTTCAAATATAAACTACACAGAATCATTCGGTGAAACTTCTTTCTGATCTGTGCATTCAGCTAACAGAGTTAAACCATACTTTTGATTGAGCAGATCTGAACACTCTTTCTGTAGAAAATGCAACTGGACATTTGGAGCGCTAAGAGCGTATTAGTGGAAAAAGAAATATATTCAAATATAAACTACACAGAAGCATTCTGTGAAACTTCTTTCTGATCTGAGCATTCAGCTAACAGAGTTAAACCATCCTTTTGATTGAGCAGTTTTGAAACACCCTGTCTGTAGAAAATGCAACTGGACATTCCTAGCGCTAAGTGGGTAATAGTGGAAAAAAGAATATGTTCAAATATAAACTACGCAGAAGCATTGTATGAAACTTCTTTCTTCTCTGTGAATTCAACTAACAGAGTTGAACCTTACTTTTGATTGAGCCGTTCTGAAACACTCTTTCTGTAGAAACTGCAATTGGACATTCTGAGCGCTAAGAGGCCTATATTGGGAAAAAGAATGTCTACAAATAAAAACTACACAGAAGAATTGTGTGAAACTTCTTTCTGTTCTTTTTTTTCAACTAAAAGTGTTGAACCTTAGTTTTGATTGAGCCGTTCTGAAACACTCTTTCTGTAGAAAATGCAAGTGGAGATTCGGAGCGCTAAGAGGGTAATAGTGGAAAAAGGAATGTCTCCAAATATAAACTACACAGAATCATTCTGTGAAACTTCTTTCTGATCTGTGCATTCAGCTAACAGAGTTAAACCATACTTTTGATTGAGCAAATCTGAACACTCTTACTTTAGAAAATGCAACTGGACATTTGGAGCGCTAAGAGATTAGTAGTGGAAAAAGGAATATATTCAAATATAAACTACACAGAAGCATTCTGTGAAACTTCTTTCTGATCTGAGCATTCAGCTAACAGAGCTAAACCATACTTTTGATTGAGCAGATTTTAAACACTCTGTCTGTAGAAAATGCAACTGGACATTCGTAGCGCTATGTGGGTAATAGTGGAAAAAAGAATATGTTCAAATATAAACAACACAGAAGCATTGTATGAAACTTCTTTCTGTTCTGTGCATTCAACTAACAGAGTTGAACCTTACTTTTGATTGAGCCTTTCTGAAACACTCTTTCTGTAGAAACTGCAATTGGACATTCTGAGCGCTAAGAGGCCTATATTGGGAAAAATAATATCTTCAAATAAAAACTACACAGAAGCATTGTGTGAAACTTATTTCTGATATGTTCATTAAGCTAACAGAGTTAAACCATACTTTTGATTGCGCAGTTCTGAACACTCTTTCTGTAGAAAATGCAAGTGGACATTCGGAGCGCTAAAAGGGTAATAGTGGAAAAAGGAATATATTCAAATGTAAACTACACAGTAGCATTCTGTGAAAATTCTTTCTGTTCTGTGCATTCAACTAACAGAGTTGAACCTTACTTTTGATTGAGCCGTTCTGAAACACTCTTTCTGTAGAAACTGCAATTGGACATGCTAAGCGCTAGGAGGCCTACTTTGGGAAAAAGAATATCTTCAAATAAAAACTACACAGATGGATTCTGTGAAACTTATTTCTGATCTGTAAATTCAGTTAACAGAGATAAAACATATTTTTGATTGAGCAGTTATGAAACACTCTTTTTGTAGAAAATGCAAGTGGAGATTCGGAGCGCTAAGAGGGAAATAGTGGAAAAATGAATGTCTTCAAATATAAACTACACAGAATCATTCGGTGAAACTTCTTTCTGATCTGTGCATTCAGCTAACAGAGTTAAACCATACTTTTGATTGAGCAGATCTGAACACTCTTTCTGTAGAAAATGCAACTGGACATTTGGAGCGCTAAGAGCGTAGTAGTGGAAAAAGGAATATATTCAAATATAAAATACACAGAAGCATTCTGTGAAACTTCTTTCTGATCTGAGCATTCAGCTAACAGAGTTAAACCATACTTTTGATTGAGCAGTTTTGAAACACTCTGTCTGTAGAAAATGCAACTGGACATTCGTAGCGCTAAGTGGGTAATAGTGGAAAAAAGAATATGTTCAAATATAAACTACCCAGAAGGATTGTATGAAACTACTTTCTGTTCTGTGCATTCAACTAACAGAGTTGAACTTTACTTTTGATTGAGCCGTTCTGAAACACTCTTTCTGTAGAAACTGCAATTGGACATTCTGAGCGCTAAGAGGCCTATATTGGGAAAAAGAATGTCTACAAATAAAAACTACACAGAAGAATTGTGTGAAACTTCTTTCTGTTCTGTTTGTTCAACTAAAAGAGTTGAACCTTAGTTTTGATTGAGCCGTTCTGAAACACTCTTTCTGTAGAAAATGCAAGTGGAGATTCGGAGCGCTAAGAGGGTAATAGTGGAAAAAGGAATGTCTCCAAATATAAACTACACAGAATCATTCTGTGAAACTTCTTTCTGATCTGTGCACTCAGCTAACAGAGTTAAACCATACTTTTGATTCAGCAGATCTGAACACTCTTTCTGTAGAAAATGCAACTGGACATTTGGAGCGCTAAGAGAGTAGTAGTGGAAAAAGGAATATATTCACATATAAACTACACAGAAGCATTCTGTGAAACTTCTTTCTGATCTGAGCATTCAGCTAACAGAGTTAAACCATACTTTTGATTGAGCAGTTTTGAAACACTCTGTCTGTAGAAAATGCAACTGGACATTCATAGCGCTATGTGGGTAATAGTGGAAAAAAGAATATGTTCAAATATAAACTACACAGAAGCATTGTATGAAACTTCTTTCTGTTCTGTGCATTCAACTAACAGAGTTGAACCTTACTTTTGATTGAGCCTCTCTGAAACACTCTTTCTGTAGAAACTGCAATTGGACATTCTGAGCGCTAAGAGGCCTATATTGGGAAAAATAATATCTTCAAATAAAAACTTTACAGAAGCATTGTGTGAAACTTATTTCTGATATGTTCATTAAGCTAACAGAGTTAAACCATACTTTTGATTGCGCAGTTCTGAACACACTTTCTGTAGAAAATGCAAGTGGACATTCGGAGCGCTAAGAGGGTAATAGTTGAAAAAGGAATATATTCAAATATAAACTACACAGTAGCATTCTGTGAAAATTCTTTCTGTTCTGTGCATTCAACTAACAGAGTTGAACCTTACTTTTGATTCAGCCGTTCTGAAACACTCTTTCTGTAGAAACTGCAATTGGACATGCTAAGCGCTAAGAGGCCTACATTGGGAAAAAGAATATCTTCAAATAAAAACTACACAGATGCATTCTGTGAAACTTATTTCTGATCTGTAAATTCAGTTAACAGAGATAAAGCATATTTTTGATTGAGCAGTTATGAAACACTCTTTTTGTAGAAAATGCAAGTGGAGATTCGGAGCGCTAAGAGGGTAATAGTGGAAAAAGGAATGTCTTCAAATATAAACTACACAGAACCATTCGGTGAAACTTCTTTCTGATCTGTGCATTCAGCTAACAGAGTTAAAACATACTTTTGATTGAGCAGATCTGAACACTCTTTCTGTAGAAAATGCAACTGGACATTTGGAGCGCTAAGAGAGTAGTAGTGGAAAAAGGAATATATTCAAATATAAACTACACAGAAGCATTCTGTGAAACTTCTTTCTGATCTGAGCATTCAGCTAACAGAGTTAAACCATACTTTTGATTGAGCAGTTTTGAAACACTCTGTCTGTAGAAAATGCAACTGGACATTCGTAGCGCTAAGTGGGTAATAGTGGAAAAAAGAATATGTTCAAATATAAACTACACAGAAGCATTGTATGAAACTTCTTTCTGTTCTGTGCATTCAACTAACAGAGTTGAACCTTACTTTTGATTGAGCCGTTCTGAAACACTCTTTCTGTAGAAACTGCAATTGTTCATTCTGAGCGCTAAGAGGCCTATATTGGGAAAAAGAATGTCTACAAATAAAAACTACACAGAAGAATTGTGTGAAACTTCTTTCTGTTCTGTTTGTTCAACTAAAAGAGTTGAACCTTAGTTTTTATTGAGCCGTTCTGAAACACTCTTTCTGTAGAAAATGAAAGTGGAGATTCGGAGCGCTAAGAGGGTAATAGTGGAAAAAGGAATGTCTCCAAATATAAACTCCACAGAATCATTCTGTGAAACTTCTTTCTGATCTGTGCATTCAGCTAACAGAGTTAAACCATACTTTTGATTGAGCAGATCTGAACACTCTTTCTGTAGAAAATGCAACTGGACATTTGGAGCGCTAAGAGCGTAGTAGTGGAAAAAGGAATATATTCAAATATAAACTACACAGAAGCATTCTGTGAAACTTCTTTCTGATCTGAGCATTCAGCTAACAGAGTTAAACCATACTTTTGATTGAGCAGTTTTGAAACACTCTGTCTGTAGAAAATGCAACTGGACATTCGTAGCGCTAAGTGGGTAATAGTGGAAAAAAGAATATGTTCAAATATAAACTACACAGAAGCATTGTATGAAACTTCTTTCTGTTCTGTGCATTCAACTAACAGAGTTGAACCTTACTTTTGATTGAGCCTTTCTGAAACACTCTTTCTGTAGAAACTGCAATTGGACATTCTGAGCGCTAAGAGGCCTATATTGGGAAAAATAATATCTTCAAATAAAAACTACACAGAAGCATTGTGTGAAACTTATTTCTGATATGTTCATTAAGCTAACAGAGTTAAACCATACCTTTGATTGCGCAGTTCTGAACACTCTTTCTGTAGAAAATGCAAGTGGACATTCGGAGCGCTAAGAGGGTACTAGTGGAAAAAGGAATATATTCAAATATAAACTACACAGTAGCATTCTGTGAAAATTCTTTCTGTTCTGTGCATTCAACTAACAGAGTTGAACCTTACTTTTGATTGAGCCGTTCTGAAACACTCTTTCTGTAGAAACTGCAATTGGACATGCTAAGCGCTAGGAGGCCTACATTGGGAAAATGAATATCTTCAAATAAAAACTACACAGATGGATTCTGTGAAACTTATTTCTGATCTGTAAATTCAGTTAACAGAGATAAAACATATTTTTGATTGAGCAGTTATGAAACACTCTTTTTGTAGAAAATGCAAGTGGAGATTCGGAGCGCTAAGAGGGTAATAGTGGAAAAAGGAATGTCTTCAAATATAAACTACACAAAATCATTCGGTGAAACTTCTTTCTGATCTGTGCATTCAGCTAACAGAGTTAAACCATACTTTTGATTGAGCAGATCTGAACACTCTTTCTGTAGAAAATGCAACTGGACATTTGGAGCGCTAAGAGCGTAGTAGTGGAAAAAGAAATATATTCAAATATAAACTACACAGAAGCATTCTGTGAAACTTCTTTCTGATCTGAGCATTCAGCTAACAGAGTTAAACCATCCTTTTGATTGAGCAGTTTTGAAACACCCTGTCTGTAGAAAATGCAACTGGACATTCCTAGCGCTAAGTGGGTAATAGTGGAAAAAAGAATATGTTCAAATATAAACTACGCAGAAGCATTGTATGAAACTTCTTTCTTCTCTGTGAATTCAACTAACAGAGTTGAACCTTACTTTTGATTGAGCCGTTCTGAAACACTCTTTCTGTAGAAACTGCAATTGGACATTCTGAGCGCTAAGAGGCCTATATTGGGAAAAAGAATGTCTACAAATAAAAACTACACAGAAGAATTGTGTGAAACTTCTTTCTGTTCTTTTTTTTCAACTAAAAGTGTTGAACCTTAGTTTTGATTGAGCCGTTCTGAAACACTCTTTCTGTAGAAAATGCAAGTGGAGATTCGGAGCGCTAAGAGGGTAATAGTGGAAAAAGGAATGTCTCCAAATATAAACTACACAGAATCATTCTGTGAAACTTCTTTCTGATCTGTGCATTCAGCTAACAGAGTTAAACCATACTTTTGATTGAGCAAATCTGAACACTCTTACTTTAGAAAATGCAACTGGACATTTGGAGCGCTAAGAGATTAGTAGTGGAAAAAGGAATATATTCAAATATAAACTACACAGAAGCATTCTGTGAAACTTCTTTCTGATCTGAGCATTCAGCTAACAGAGCTAAACCATACTTTTGATTGAGCAGATTTTAAACACTCTGTCTGTAGAAAATGCAACTGGACATTCGTAGCGCTATGTGGGTAATAGTGGAAAAAAGAATATGTTCAAATATAAACAACACAGAAGCATTGTATGAAACTTCTTTCTGTTCTGTGCATTCAACTAACAGAGTTGAACCTTACTTTTGATTGAGCCTTTCTGAAACACTCTTTCTGTAGAAACTGCAATTGGACATTCTGAGCGCTAAGAGGCCTATATTGGGAAAAATAATATCTTCAAATAAAAACTACACAGAAGCATTGTGTGAAACTTATTTCTGATATGTTCATTAAGCTAACAGAGTTAAACCATACTTTTGATTGCGCAGTTCTGAACACTCTTTCTGTAGAAAATGCAAGTGGACATTCGGAGCGCTAAAAGGGTAATAGTGGAAAAAGGAATATATTCAAATGTAAACTACACAGTAGCATTCTGTGAAAATTCTTTCTGTTCTGTGCATTCAACTAACAGAGTTGAACCTTACTTTTGATTGAGCCGTTCTGAAACACTCTTTCTGTAGAAACTGCAATTGGACATGCTAAGCGCTAGGAGGCCTACTTTGGGAAAAAGAATATCTTCAAATAAAAACTACACAGATGGATTCTGTGAAACTTATTTCTGATCTGTAAATTCAGTTAACAGAGATAAAACATATTTTTGATTGAGCAGTTATGAAACACTCTTTTTGTAGAAAATGCAAGTGGAGATTCGGAGCGCTAAGAGGGTAATAGTGGAAAAATGAATGTCTTCAAATATAAACTACACAGAATCATTCGGTGAAACTTCTTTCTGATCTGTGCATTCAGCTAACAGAGTTAAACCATACTTTTGATTGAGCAGATCTGAACACTCTTTCTGTAGAAAATGCAACTGGACATTTGGAGCGCTAAGAGCGTAGTAGTGGAAAAAGGAATATATTCAAATATAAACTACACAGAAGCATTCTGTGAAACTTCTTTCTGATCTGAGCATTCAGCTAACAGAGTTAAACCATACTTTTGATTGAGCAGTTTTGAAACACTCTGTCTGTAGAAAATGCAACTGGACATTCGTAGCGCTATGTGGGTAATAGTGGAAAAAAGAATATGTTCAAATATAAACTACACAGAAGCATTGTATGAAACTTCTTTCTGTTCTGTGCATTCAACTAACAGAGTTGAACCTTACTTTTGATTGAGCCTTTCTGAAACACTCTTTCTGTAGAAACTGCAATTGGACATTCTGAGCGCTAAGAGGCCTATATTGGGAAAAATAATGTCTACAAATAAAAACTACACAGAAGAATTGTGTGAAACTTCTTTCTGTTCTGTTTGTTCAACTAAAAGAGTTGAACCTTAGTTTTGATTGAGCCGTTCTGAAACACTCTTTCTGTAGAAAATGCAAGTGGAGATTCGGAGCGCTAAGAGGGTAATAGTGGAAAAAGGAATGTCTCCAAATATAAACTACACAGAATCATTCTGTGAAACTTCTTTCTGATCTGTGCATTCAGCTAACAGATTTAAACCATACTTTTGATTGAGCAAATCAGAACACTCTTTCTGTAGAAAATGCAACTGGACATTTGGAGCGCTAAGAGAGTAGTAGTGGAAAAAGGAATATATTCAAATATAAACTATACAGAAGCATTCTGTGAAACTTCTTTCTGATCTGAGCATTCAGCTAACAGAGTTAAACCATACTTTTGATTGAGCAGTTTTTAAACACTCTGTCTGTAGAAAATGCAACTGGACATTCGTAGCGCTATGTGGGTAATAGTGGAAAAAAGAATATGTTCAAATATAAACTACACAGAAGTATTGTATGAAACTTCTTTCTGTTCTGTGCATTCAACTAACAGAGTTGAACCTTACTTTTGATTGGGCCTTTCTGAAACACTCTTTCTGTAGAAACTGCAATTGGACATTCTGAGCGCTAAGAGGCCTATATTGGGAAAAAGAATGCCTACAAATAAAAACTACACAGAAGAATTGTGTGAAACTTCTTTCTGTTCTGTTTGTTCAACTAAAAGTGTTGAACCTTAGTTTTGATTGAGCCGTTCTGAAACACCCTTTCTGTAGAAAATGCAAGTGGAGATTCGGAGCGCTAAGAGGGTAATAGTGGAAAAAGGAATGTCTCCAAATATAAACTACACAGAATCATTCTGTGAAACTTCTTTCTGATCTGTGCATTCAGCTAACAGAGTTAAACCCTACTTTTGATTGAGCAGATCTGAACACTCTTTCTGTAGAAAATGCAACTGGACATTTGGAGCGCTAAGAGAGTAGTAGGGGAAAAAGGAATATATTCAAATATAAACTACACAGAAGCATTCTGTGAAACTTCTTTCTGATCTGAGCATTCAGCTAACAGAGTTAAACCATACTTTTGATTGAGCAGTTTTGAAACACTCTGTCTGTAGAAAATGCAACTGGACATTCGTAGCGCTAAGTGGGTAATAGTGGAAAAAAGAATATGTTCAAATATAAACTACACAGAACCATTGTATGAAACTTCTTTCTGTTCTGTGCATTCAACTAACAGAGTTGAACCTTACTTTTGATTGAGCCGTTCTGAAACACTCTTTCTGTAGAAACTGCAATTGGACATTCTGAGCGCTAAGAGGCCTATATTGGGAAAAAGAATGTCTACAAATAAAAACTACACAGAAGAATTGTGTGAAACTCCTTTCTGTTCTGTTTGTTCAACTAAAAGAGTTGAACCTTAGTTTTGATTGAGCTGTTCTGAAACACTCTTTCTGTAGAAAATGCAAGTGGAGATTCGGAGCGCTAAGAGGGTAATAGTGGAAAAAGGAATGTCTCCAAATATAAACTACACAGAATCATTCTGTGAAACTTCTTTCTGATCTGTGCATTCAGCTAACAGAGTTAAACCATACTTTTGATTGAGCAAATCTGAACACTCTTTCTGTAGAAAATGCAACTGGACATTTGGAGCGCTAAGAGAGTAGTAGTGGAAAAAGGAATATATTCAAATATAAACTACACAGAAGCATTCTGTGAAACTTCTTTCTGATCTGAGCATTCAGCTAACAGAGTTAAACCATACTTTTGATTTAGCAGTTTTTAAACACTCTGTCTGTAGAAAATGCAACTGGACATTCGTAGCGCTATGTGGGTAATAGTGGAAAAAAGAATATGTTCAAATATAAACTACACAGAAGCATTGTATGAAACTTCTTTCTGTTCTGTGCATTCAACTAACAGAGTTGAACCTTACTTTTGATTGAGCCTTTCTGAAACACTCTTTCTGTAGAAACTGCAATTGGACATTCTGAGCGCTAAGAGGCCTATATTGGGAAAAATAATATCTTCAAATAAAAACTACACAGAAGCATTGTGTGAAACTTATTTCTGATATGTTCATTAAGCTAACAGAGTTAAACCATACTTTTGATTTCGCAGTTCTGAACACTCTTTCTGTAGAAAATGCAAGTGGACATTCGGAGCGCTAAGAGGGTAATAGTGGAAAAAGGAATATATTCAAATATAAACTACACAGTAGCATTCTGCGAAAATTCTTTCTGTTCTGTGCATTCAACTAACAGAGTTGAACCTTTTGATTGAGCCGTTCTGAAACACTCTTTCTGTAGAAACTGCAATTGGAAATGCTAAGCGCTAGGAGACCTACACTGGGAAAAAGAATATCTTCAAATAAAAACTACACAGATGGATTCTGTGAAACTTATTTCTGATCTGTAAATTCAGTTAACAGAGATAAAACATATTTTTGATTGAGCAGTTATGAAACACTCTTTTTGTAGAAAATGCAAGTGGAGATTCGGAGCGCTAAGAGGTTAATAGTGGAAAAAGGAATGTCTTCAAATATAAACTACACAGAATCATTCGGTGAAAGTTCTTTCTGATCTGTGCATTCAGCTAACAGAGTTAAACCATACTTTTGATTGAGCAGATCTGAACACTCTTTCTGTAGAAAATGCAACTGGACATTTGGAGCGCTAAGAGCGTAGTAGTGGAAAAAGTAATATATTCAAATATAAACTACACAGAAGCATTCTGTGAAACTTCTTTCTGATCTGAGCATTCAGCTAACAGAGTTAAACCATACTTTTGATTGAGCAGTTTTGAAACACTCTGTCTGTAGAAAATGCAACTGGACATTCGTAGCGCTAAGTGGGTAATAGTGGAAAAAAGAATATGTTCAAATATAAACTACACAGAAGCATTGTATGAAACTTCTTTCTGTTCTGTGCATTCAACTAACAGAGTTGAACCTTACTTTTGATTGAGCCGTTCTGAAACACTCTTTGTGTAGAAACTGCAATTGGACATTCTGAGCGCTAAGAGGCCTAGTTTGGGAAAAAGAATGTCTACAAATAAAAACTACACAGAAGAATTGTGTGAAACTTCTTTCTGATCTGTTTGTTCAACTAAAGGAGTTGAACCTTAGTTTTGATTGAGCCGTTCTGAAACACTCTTTCTGTAGAAAATGCAAGTGGAGATTCGGAGCGCTAAGAGGGTAATAGTGGAAAAAGGAATGTCTCCAAATATAAACTACACAGAATCATTCTGTGAAACTTCTTTGTGATCTGTGCATTCAGCTAACAGAGTTAAACCATACTTTTGATTGAGCAAATCTGAACACTCTTTCTGTAGAAAATGCAACTGGACATTTGGAGCGCTAAGAGAGTAGTAGTGGAAAAAGGAATATATTCAAATATAAACTACACAGAAGCATTCTGTGAAACTTCTTTCTGATCTGAGCATTCAGCTAACAGAGTTAAACCATACTTTTGATTGAGCAGTTTTGAAACACTCTGTCTGTAGAAAATGCAACTGGACATTCGTAGCGCTATGTGGGTAATAGTGGAAAAAAGAATATGTTCAAATATAAACTACACAGAAGCATTGTATGAAACTTCTTTCTGTTCTGTGCATTCAACTAACAGAGTTGAACCTTACATTTGATTGAGCCTTTCTGAAACACTCTTTCTGTAGAAACAGCAATTGGACATTCTGAGCGCTAAGAGGCCTATATTGGGAAAAATAATATCTTCAAATAAAAACTACACAGAAGCATTGTGTGAAACTTATTTCTGATATGTTCATTAAGCTAACAGAGTTAAACCATACTTTTGATTGCGCAGTTCTGAACACTGTTTCTGTAGAAAATGCAAGTGGACATTCGGAGCGCTAAGAGGGTAATAGTGGAAAAAGGAATATATTCAAATATAAACTACACAGTAACATTCTGTGAAAATTCTTTCTGTTCTGTGCATTCAACTAACAGAGTTGAACCTTACTTTTGATTGAGCCGTTCTGAAACACTCTTTCTGTAGAAACTGCATTTGGACATGCTAAGCGCTCGATGCCTACATTGGGAAAAAGAATATCTTCAAATAAAAACTACACAGATGCATTCTGTGAAACTTATTTCTGATCTGTAAATTCAGTTAACAGAGATAAAGCATATTTTTGATTGAGCAGTTATGAAACACTCTTTTTGTAGAAAATGCAAGTGGAGATTCGGAGCGCTAAGAGGGTAATAGTGGAAAAAGGAATGTCTTCAAATAGAAACTACACAGAACCATTCGGTGAAACTTCTTTCTGATCTGTGCATTCAGCTAACAGAGTTAAAACACACTTTTGATTGAGCAGATCTGAACACTCTTTCTGTAGAAAATGCAACTGGACATTTGGAGCGCTAAGAGAGTAGTAGTGGAAAAAGGAATATATTCAAATATAAACTACACAGAAGCATTCTGTGAAACTTCTTTCTGATCTGAGCATTCAGCTAACAGAGTTAAACCATACTTTTGATTGAGCAGTTTTGAAACACTCTGTCTGTAGAAAATGCAACTGGACATTCGTAGCGCTAAGTGGGTAATAGTGGAAAAAAGAATATGTTCAAATATAAACTACACAGAAGCATTGTATGAAACTTCTTTCTGTTCTGTGCATTCAACTAACAGAGTTGAACCTTACTTTTGATTGAGCCGTTCTGAAACACTCTTTCTGTAGAAACTGCAATTGGACATTCTGAGCGCTAAGAGGCCTATATTGGGAAAAAGAATGCCTACAAATAAAAACTACACAGAAGAATTGTGTGAAACTTCTTTCTGTTCTGTTTGTTCAACTAAAAGAGTTGAACCTTAGTTTTGATTGAGCCGTTCTGAAACAGTCTTTCTGTAGAAAATGCAAGTGGAGATTCGGAGCGCTAAGAGGGTAATAGTGGAAAAAGGAATGTCTCCAAATATAAACTACACAGAATCATTCTGTGAAACTTCTTTCTGATCTGTGCATTCAGCTAACAGAGTTAAACCCTACTTTTGATTGAGCAGATCTGAACACTCTTTCTGTAGAAAATGCAACTGGACATTTGGAGCGCTAAGAGAGTAGTAGTGGAAAAAGGAATATATTCAAATATAAACTACACAGAAGCATTCTGTGAAACTTCTTTCTGATCTGAGCATTCAGCTAACAGAGTTAAACCATACTTTTTATTGAGCAGTTTTGAAACACTCTGTCTGTAGAAAATGCAACTGGACATTCGTAGCGCTATGTGGGTAATAGTGGAAAAAAGAATATGTTCAAATATAAACTACACAGAAGCATTGTATGAAACTTCTTTCTGTTCTGTGCATTCAACTAACAGAGTTGAACCTTACTTTTGATTGAGCCTTTCTGAAACACTCTTTCTGTAGAAACTGCAATTGGACATTCTGAGCGCTAAGAGGCCTATATTGGGAAAAATAATATCTTCAAATAAAAACTACACAGAAGCATTGTGTGAAACTTATTTCTGATATGTTCATTAAGCTAACAGAGTTAAACCATACCTTTGATTGCGCAGTTCTGAACACTCTTTCTGTAGAAAATGCAAGTGGACATTCGGAGCGCTAAGAGGGTACTAGTGGAAAAAGGAATATATTCAAATATAAACTACACAGTAGCATTCTGTGAAAATTCTTTCTGTTCTGTGCATTCAACTAACAGAGTTGAACCTTACTTTTGATTGAGCCGTTCTGAAACACTCTTTCTGTAGAAACTGCAATTGGACATGCTAAGCGCTAGGAGGCCTACATTGGGAAAAAGAATATCTTCAAATAAAAACTACACAGATGGATTCTGTGAAACTTATTTCTGATCTGTAAATTCAGTTAACAGAGATAAAACATATTTTTGATTGAGCAGTTATGAAACACTCTTTTTGTAGAAAATGCAAGTGGAGATTCGGAGCGCTAAGAGGGTAATAGTGGAAAAAGGAATGTCTTCAAATATAAACTACACAGAATCATTCGGTGAAACTTCTTTCTGATCTGTGCATTCAGCTAACATTGTTAAACCATACTTTTGATTGAGCAGATCTGAACACTCTTTCTGTAGAAAATGCAACTGGACATTTGGAGCGCTAAGAGCGTAGTAGTGGAAAAAGAAATATATTCAAATATAAACTACACAGAAGCATTCTGTGAAACTTCTTTCTGATCTGAGCATTCAGCTAACAGAGTTAAACCATCCTTTTGATTGAGCAGTTTTGAAACACTCTGTCTGTAGAAAATGCAACTGGACATTCCTAGCGCTAAGTGGGTAATAGTGGAAAAAAGAATATGTTCAAATATAAACTACACAGAAGCATTGTATGAAACTTCTTTCTGCTCTGTGAATTCAACTAACAGAGTTGAACCTTACTTTTGATTGAGCCGTTCTGAAACACTCTTTCTGTAGAAACTGCAATTGGACATTCTGAGCGCTAAGAGGCCTATATTGGGAAAAAGAATGTCTACAAATAAAAACTACACAGAAGAATTGTGTGAAACTTCTTTCTGTTCTGTTTGTTCAACTAAAAGAGTTGAACCTTAGTTTTGATTGTGCCGTTCTGAAACAGTCTTTCTGTAGAAAATGCAAGTGGAGTTTCGGAGCGCTAAGAGGGTAATAGTGGAAAAAGGAATGTCTCCAAATATAAACTACACAGAATCATTCTGTGAAACTTCTTTCTGATCTGTGCATTCAGCTAACAGAGTTAAACCATACTTTTGATTGAGCAGATCTGAACACTCTTTCTGTAGCAAATGCAACTGGACATTTGGAGCGCTAAGAGCGTAGTAGTGGAAAAAGGAATATATTCAAATATAAACTACACAGAAGCATTCTGTGAAACTTCTTTCTGATCTGAGCATTCAGCTAACAGAGTTAAACCATACTTTTGATTGAGCAGTTTTGAAACACTCTGTCTGTAGAAAATGCAACTGGACATTCGTAGCGCTACGTGGGTAATAGTGGAAAAAAGAATATGTTCAAATATAAACTACACAGAAGCATTGTATGAAACTTCTTTCTGTTCTGTGCATTCAACTAACAGAGTTGAACCTTACTTTTGATTGAGCCGTTCTGAAACACTCTTTCTGTAGAAACTGCAATTGGACATTCTGAGCGCTAAGAGGCCTATATTGGGAAAAAGAATGTCTACAAATAAAAACTACACAGAAGAATTGTGTGAAACTCCTTTCTGTTCTGTTTGTTCAACTAAAAGAGTTGAACCTTAGTTTTGATTGAGCTGTTCTGAAACACTCTTTCTGTAGAAAATGCAAGTGGAGATTCGGAGCGCTAAGAGGGTAATAGTGGAAAAAGGAATGTCTCCAAATATAAACTACACAGAATCATTCTGTGAAACTTCTTTCTGATCTGTGCATTCAGCTAACAGAGTTAAACCATACTTTTGATTGAGCAAATCTGAACACTCTTTCTGTAGAAAATGCAACTGGACATTTGGAGCGCTAAGAGAGTAGTAGTGGAAAAAGGAATATATTCAAATATAAACTACACAGAAGCATTCTGTGAAACTTCTTTCTGATCTGAGCATTCAGCTAACAGAGTTAAACCATACTTTTGATTTAGCAGTTTTTAAACACTCTGTCTGTAGAAAATGCAACTGGACATTCGTAGCGCTATGTGGGTAATAGTGGAAAAAAGAATATGTTCAAATATAAACTACACAGAAGCATTGTATGAAACTTCTTTCTGTTCTGTGCATTCAACTAACAGAGTTGAACCTTACTTTTGATTGAGCCTTTCTGAAACACTCTTTCTGTAGAAAATGCAATTGGACATTCTGAGCGCTAAGAGGCCTATATTGGGAAAAATAATATCTTCAAATAAAAACTACACAGAAGCATTGTGTGAAACTTATTTCTGATATGTTCATTAAGCTAACAGAGTTAAACCATACTTTTGATTTCGCAGTTCTGAACACTCTTTCTGTAGAAAATGCAAGTGGACATTCGGAGCGCTAAGAGGGTAATAGTGGAAAAAGGAATATATTCAAATATAAACTACACAGTAGCATTCTGCGAAAATTCTTTCTGTTCTGTGCATTCAACTAACAGAGTTGAACCTTACTTTTGATTGAGCCGTTCTGAAACACTCTTTCTGTAGAAACTGCAATTGGAAATGCTAAGCGCTAGGAGACCTACACTGGGAAAAAGAATATCTTCAAATAAAAACTACACAGATGGATTCTGTGAAACTTATTTCTGATCTGTAAATTCAGTTAACAGAGATAAAACATATTTTTGATTGAGCAGTTATGAAACACTCTTTTTGTAGAAAATGCAAGTGGAGATTCGGAGCGCTAAGAGGTTAATAGTGGAAAAAGGAATGTCTTCAAATATAAACTACACAGAATCATTCGGTGAAAGTTCTTTCTGATCTGTGCATTCAGCTAACAGAGTTAAACCATACTTTTGATTGAGCAGATCTGAACACTCTTTCTGTAGAAAATGCAACTGGACATTTGGAGCGCTAAGAGCGTAGTAGTGGAAAAAGTAATATATTCAAATATAAACTACACAGAAGCATTCTGTGAAACTTCTTTCTGATCTGAGCATTCAGCTAACAGAGTTAAACCATACTTTTGATTGAGCAGTTTTGAAACACTCTGTCTGTAGAAAATGCAACTGGACATTCGTAGCGCTAAGTGGGTAATAGTGGAAAAAAGAATATGTTCAAATATAAACTACACAGAAGCATTGTATGAAACTTCTTTCTGTTCTGTGCATTCAACTAACAGAGTTGAACCTTACTTTTGATTGAGCCGTTCTGAAACACTCTTTGTGTAGAAACTGCAATTGGACATTCTGAGCGCTAAGAGGCCTATTTTGGGAAAAAAATGTCTACAAATAAAAACTACACAGAAGAATTGTGTGAAACTTCTTTCTGATCTGTTTGTTCAACTAAAGGAGTTGAACCTTAGTTTTGATTGAGCCGTTCTGAAACACTCTTTCTGTAGAAAATGCAAGTGGAGATTCGGAGCGCTAAGAGGGTAATAGTGGAAAAAGGAATGTCTCCAAATATAATCTACACAGAATCATTCTGTGAAACTTCTTTGTGATCTGTGCATTCAGCTAACAGAGTTAAACCATACTTTTGATTGAGCAAATCTGAACACTCTTTCTGTAGAAAATGCAACTGGACATTTGGAGCGCTAAGAGAGTAGTAGTGGAAAAAGGAATATATTCAAATATAAACTACACAGAAGCATTCTGTGAAACTTCTTTCTGATCTGAGCATTCAGCTAACAGAGTTAAACCATACTTTTGATTGAGCAGTTTTGAAACACTCTGTCTGTAGAAAATGCAACTGGACATTCGTAGCGCTATGTGGGTAATAGTGGAAAAAAGAATATGTTCAAATATAAACTACACAGAAGCATTGTATGAAACTTCTTTCTGTTCTGTGCATTCAA
Organism: Symphalangus syndactylus; assembly: GCF_028878055.3. NCBI lineage: Eukaryota > Metazoa > Chordata > Mammalia > Primates > Hylobatidae > Symphalangus > Symphalangus syndactylus. The sequence goes on from NC_072425.2 coordinate 155,080,504, forward strand.
CTAACAGAGTTGAACCTTACATTTGATTGAGCCTTTCTGAAACACTCTTTCTGTAGAAACAGCAATTGGACATTCTGAGCGCTAAGAGGCCTATATTGGGAAAAATAATATCTTCAAATAAAAACTACACAGAAGCATTGTGTGAAACTTATTTCTGATATGTTCATTAAGCTAACAGAGTTAAACCATACTTTTGATTGCGCAGTTCTGAACACTGTTTCTGTAGAAAATGCAAGTGGACATTCGGAGCGCTAAGAGGGTAATAGTGGAAAAAGGAATATATTCAAATATAAACTACACAGTAACATTCTGTGAAAATTCTTTCTGTTCTGTGCATTCAACTAACAGAGTTGAACCTTACTTTTGATTGAGCCGTTCTGAAACACTCTTTCTGTAGAAACTGCATTTGGACATGCTAAGCGCTCGATGCCTACATTGGGAAAAAGAATATCTTCAAATAAAAACTACACAGATGCATTCTGTGAAACTTATTTCTGATCTGTAAATTCAGTTAACAGAGATAAAGCATATTTTTGATTGAGCAGTTATGAAACACTCTTTTTGTAGAAAATGCAAGTGGAGATTCGGAGCGCTAAGAGGGTAATAGTGGGAAAAGGAATGTCTTCAAATAGAAACTACACAGAACCATTCGGTGAAACTTCTTTCTGATCTGTGCATTCAGCTAACAGAGTTAAAACACACTTTTGATTGAGCAGATCTGAACACTCTTTCTGTAGAAAATGCAACTGGACATTTGGAGCGCTAAGAGAGTAGTAGTGGAAAAAGGAATATATTCAAATATAAACTACACAGAAGCATTCTGTGAAACTTCTTTCTGATCTGAGCATTCAGCTAACAGAGTTAAACCATACTTTTGATTGAGCAGTTTTGAAACACTCTGTCTGTAGAAAATGCAACTGGACATTCGTAGCGCTAAGTGGGTAATAGTGGAAAAAAGAATATGTTCAAATATAAACTACACAGAAGCATTGTATGAAACTTCTTTCTGTTCTGTGCATTCAACTAACAGAGTTGAACCTTACTTTTGATTGAGCCGTTCTGAAACACTCTTTCTGTAGAAACTGCAATTGGACATTCTGAGCGCTAAGAGGCCTATATTGGGAAAAAGAATGCCTACAAATAAAAACTACACAGAAGAATTGTGTGAAACTTCTTTCTGTTCTGTTTGTTCAACTAAAAGAGTTGAACCTTAGTTTTGATTGAGCCGTTCTGAAACAGTCTTTCTGTAGAAAATGCAAGTGGAGATTCGGAGCGCTAAGAGGGTAATAGTGGAAAAAGGAATGTCTCCAAATATAAACTACACAGAATCATTCTGTGAAACTTCTTTCTGATCTGTGCATTCAGCTAACAGAGTTAAACCCTACTTTTGATTGAGCAGATCTGAACACTCTTTCTGTAGAAAATGCAACTGGACATTTGGAGCGCTAAGAGAGTAGTAGTGGAAAAAGGAATATATTCAAATATAAACTACACAGAAGCATTCTGTGAAACTTCTTTCTGATCTGAGCATTCAGCTAACAGAGTTAAACCATACTTTTTATTGAGCAGTTTTGAAACACTCTGTCTGTAGAAAATGCAACTGGACATTCGTAGCGCTATGTGGGTAATAGTGGAAAAAAGAATATGTTCAAATATAAACTACACAGAAGCATTGTATGAAACTTCTTTCTGTTCTGTGCATTCAACTAACAGAGTTGAACCTTACTTTTGATTGAGCCTTTCTGAAACACTCTTTCTGTAGAAACTGCAATTGGACATTCTGAGCGCTAAGAGGCCTATATTGGGAAAAATAATGTCTACAAATAAAAACTACACAGAAGAATTGTGTGAAACTTCTTTCTGTTCTGTTTGTTCAACTAAAAGAGTTGAACCTTAGTTTTGATTGAGCCGTTCTGAAACACTCTTTCTGTAGAAAATGCAAGTGGAGATTCGGAGCGCTAAGAGGGTAATAGTGGAAAAAGGAATGTCTCCAAATATAAACTACACAGAATCATTCTGTGAAACTTCTTTCTGATCTGTGCATTCAGCTAACAGATTTAAACCATACTTTTGAATGAGCAAATCAGAACACTCTTTCTGTAGAAAATGCAACTGGACATTTGGAGCGCTAAGAGAGTAGTAGTGGAAAAAGGAATATATTCAAATATAAACTATACAGAAGCATTCTGTGAAACTTCTTTCTGATCTGAGCATTCAGCTAACAGAGTTAAACCATACTTTTGATTGAGCAGTTTTTAAACACTCTGTCTGTAGAAAATGCAACTGGACATTCGTAGCGCTATGTGGGTAATAGTGGAAAAAAGAATATGTTCAAATATAAACTACACAGAAGTATTGTATGAAACTTCTTTCTGTTCTGTGCATTCAACTAACAGAGTTGAACCTTACTTTTGATTGGGCCTTTCTGAAACACTCTTTCTGTAGAAACTGCAATTGGACATTCTGAGCGCTAAGAGGCCTATATTGGGAAAAAGAATGCCTACAAATAAAAACTACACAGAAGAATTGTGTGAAACTTCTTTCTGTTCTGTTTGTTCAACTAAAAGAGTTGAACCTTAGTTTTGATTGAGCCGTTCTGAAACACTCTTTCTGTAGAAAATGCAAGTGGAGATTCGGAGCGCTAAGAGGGTAATAGTGGAAAAAGGAATGTCTCCAAATATAAACTACACAGAATCATTCTGTGAAACTTCTTTCTGATCTGTGCACTCAGCTAACAGAGTTAAACCATACTTTTGATTCAGCAGATCTGAACACTCTTTCTGTAGAAAATGCAACTGGACATTTGGAGCGCTAAGAGAGTAGTAGTGGAAAAAGGAATATATTCAAATATAAACTACACAGAAGCATTCTGTGAAACTTCTTTCTGATCTGAGCATTCAGCTAACAGAGTTAAACCATACTTTTGATTGAGCAGTTTTGAAACACTCTGTCTGTAGAAAATGCAACTGGACATTCGTAGCGCTATGTGGGTAATAGTGGAAAAAAGAATATGTTCAAATATAAACTACACAGAAGCATTGTATGAAACTTCTTTCTGTTCTGTGCATTCAACTAACAGAGTTGAACCTTACTTTTGATTGAGCCTCTCTGAAACACTCTTTCTGTAGAAACTGCAATTGGACATTCTGAGCGCTAAGAGGCCTATATTGGGAAAAATAATATCTTCAAATAAAAACTTTACAGAAGCATTGTGTGAAACTTATTTCTGATATGTTCATTAAGCTAACAGAGTTAAACCATACTTTTGATTGCGCAGTTCTGAACACACTTTCTGTAGAAAATGCAAGTGGACATTCGGAGCGCTAAGAGGGTAATAGTTGAAAAAGGAATATATTCAAATATAAACTACACAGTAGCATTCTGTGAAAATTCTTTCTGTTCTGTGCATTCAACTAACAGAGTTGAACCTTACTTTTGATTCAGCCGTTCTGAAACACTCTTTCTGTAGAAACTGCAATTGGACATGCTAAGCGCTAAGAGGCCTACATTGGGAAAAAGAATATCTTCAAATAAAAACTACACAGATGCATTCTGTGAAACTTATTTCTGATCTGTAAATTCAGTTAACAGAGATAAAGCATATTTTTGATTGAGCAGTTATGAAACACTCTTTTTGTAGAAAATGCAAGTGGAGATTCGGAGCGCTAAGAGGGTAATAGTGGAAAAAGGAATGTCTTCAAATATAAACTACACAGAACCATTCGGTGAAACTTCTTTCTGATCTGTGCATTCAGCTAACAGAGTTAAAACATACTTTTGATTGAGCAGATCTGAACACTCTTTCTGTAGAAAATGCAACTGGACATTTGGAGCGCTAAGAGAGTAGTAGGGGAAAAAGGAATATATTCAAATATAAACTACACAGAAGCATTCTGTGAAACTTCTTTCTGATCTGAGCATTCAGCTAACAGAGTTAAACCATACTTTTGATTGAGCAGTTTTGAAACACTCTGTCTGTAGAAAATGCAACTGGACATTCGTAGCGCTAAGTGGGTAATAGTGGAAAAAAGAATATGTTCAAATATAAACTACACAGAACCATTGTATGAAACTTCTTTCTGTTCTGTGCATTCAACTAACAGAGTTGAACCTTACTTTTGATTGAGCCGTTCTGAAACACTCTTTCTGTAGAAACTGCAATTGGACATTCTGAGCGCTAAGAGGCCTATATTGGGAAAAAGAATGTCTACAAATAAAAACTACACAGAAGAATTGTGTGAAACTCCTTTCTGTTCTGTTTGTTCAACTAAAAGAGTTGAACCTTAGTTTTGATTGAGCTGTTCTGAAACACTCTTTCTGTAGAAAATGCAAGTGGAGATTCGGAGCGCTAAGAGGGTAATAGTGGAAAAAGGAATGTCTCCAAATATAAACTACACAGAATCATTCTGTGAAACTTCTTTCTGATCTGTGCATTCAGCTAACAGAGTTAAACCATACTTTTGATTGAGCAAATCTGAACACTCTTTCTGTAGAAAATGCAACTGGACATTTGGAGCGCTAAGAGAGTAGTAGTGGAAAAAGGAATATATTCAAATATAAACTACACAGAAGCATTCTGTGAAACTTCTTTCTGATCTGAGCATTCAGCTAACAGAGTTAAACCATACTTTTGATTTAGCAGTTTTTAAACACTCTGTCTGTAGAAAATGCAACTGGACATTCGTAGCGCTATGTGGGTAATAGTGGAAAAAAGAATATGTTCAAATATAAACTACACAGAAGCATTGTATGAAACTTCTTTCTGTTCTGTGCATTCAACTAACAGAGTTGAACCTTACTTTTGATTGAGCCTTTCTGAAACACTCTTTCTGTAGAAACTGCAATTGGACATTCTGAGCGCTAAGAGGCCTATATTGGGAAAAATAATATCTTCAAATAAAAACTACACAGAAGCATTGTGTGAAACTTATTTCTGATATGTTCATTAAGCTAACAGAGTTAAACCATACTTTTGATTTCGCAGTTCTGAACACTCTTTCTGTAGAAAATGCAAGTGGACATTCGGAGCGCTAAGAGGGTAATAGTGGAAAAAGGAATATATTCAAATATAAACTACACAGTAGCATTCTGCGAAAATTCTTTCTGTTCTGTGCATTCAACTAACAGAGTTGAACCTTACTTTTGATTGAGCCGTTCTGAAACACTCTTTCTGTAGAAACTGCAATTGGAAATGCTAAGCGCTAGGAGACCTACACTGGGAAAAAGAATATCTTCAAATAAAAACTACACAGATGGATTCTGTGAAACTTATTTCTGATCTGTAAATTCAGTTAACAGAGATAAAACATATTTTTGATTGAGCAGTTATGAAACACTCTTTTTGTAGAAAATGCAAGTGGAGATTCGGAGCGCTAAGAGGTTAATAGTGGAAAAAGGAATGTCTTCAAATATAAACTACACAGAATCATTCGGTGAAAGTTCTTTCTGATCTGTGCATTCAGCTAACAGAGTTAAACCATACTTTTGATTGAGCAGATCTGAACACTCTTTCTGTAGAAAATGCAACTGGACATTTGGAGCGCTAAGAGCGTAGTAGTGGAAAAAGTAATATATTCAAATATAAACTACACAGAAGCATTCTGTGAAACTTCTTTCTGATCTGAGCATTCAGCTAACAGAGTTAAACCATACTTTTGATTGAGCAGTTTTGAAACACTCTGTCTGTAGAAAATGCAACTGGACATTCGTAGCGCTAAGTGGGTAATAGTGGAAAAAAGAATATGTTCAAATATAAACTACACAGAAGCATTGTATGAAACTTCTTTCTGTTCTGTGCATTCAACTAACAGAGTTGAACCTTACTTTTGATTGAGCCGTTCTGAAACACTCTTTGTGTAGAAACTGCAATTGGACATTCTGAGCGCTAAGAGGCCTATTTTGGGAAAAAGAATGTCTACAAATAAAAACTACACAGAAGAATTGTGTGAAACTTCTTTCTGATCTGTTTGTTCAACTAAAGGAGTTGAACCTTAGTTTTGATTGAGCCGTTCTGAAACACTCTTTCTGTAGAAAATGCAAGTGGAGATTCGGAGCGCTAAGAGGGTAATAGTGGAAAAAGGAATGTCTCCAAATATAAACTACACAGAATCATTCTGTGAAACTTCTTTGTGATCTGTGCATTCAGCTAACAGAGTTAAACCATACTTTTGATTGAGCAAATCTGAACACTCTTTCTGTAGAAAATGCAACTGGACATTTGGAGCGCTAAGAGAGTAGTAGTGGAAAAAGGAATATATTCAAATATAAACTACACAGAAGCATTCTGTGAAACTTCTTTCTGATCTGAGCATTCAGCTAACAGAGTTAAACCATACTTTTGATTGAGCAGTTTTGAAACACTCTGTCTGTAGAAAATGCAACTGGACATTCGTAGCGCTATGTGGGTAATAGTGGAAAAAAGAATATGTTCAAATATAAACTACACAGAAGCATTGTATGAAACTTCTTTCTGTTCTGTGCATTCAACTAACAGAGTTGAACCTTACATTTGATTGAGCCTTTCTGAAACACTCTTTCTGTAGAAACAGCAATTGGACATTCTGAGAGCTAAGAGGCCTATATTGGGAAAAATAATATCTTCAAATAAAAACTACACAGAAGCATTGTGTGAAACTTATTTCTGATATGTTCATTAAGCTAACAGAGTTAAACCATACTTTTGATTGCGCAGTTCTGAACACTGTTTCTGTAGAAAATGCAAGTGGACATTCGGAGCGCTAAGAGGGTAATAGTGGAAAAAGGAATATATTCAAATATAAACTACACAGTAACATTCTGTGAAAATTCTTTCTGTTCTGTGCATTCAACTAACAGAGTTGAACCTTACTTTTGATTGAGCCGTTCTGAAACACTCTTTCTGTAGAAACTGCATTTGGACATGCTAAGCGCTCGATGCCTACATTGGGAAAAAGAATATCTTCAAATAAAAACTACACAGATGCATTCTGTGAAACTTATTTCTGATCTGTAAATTCAGTTAACAGAGATAAAGCATATTTTTGATTGAGCAGTTATGAAACACTCTTTTTGTAGAAAATGCAAGTGGAGATTCGGAGCGCTAAGAGGGTAATAGTGGAAAAAGGAATGTCTTCAAATAGAAACTACACAGAACCATTCGGTGAAACTTCTTTCTGATCTGTGCATTCAGCTAACAGAGTTAAAACACACTTTTGATTGAGCAGATCTGAACACTCTTTCTGTAGAAAATGCAACTGGACATTTGGAGCGCTAAGAGAGTAGTAGTGGAAAAAGGAATATATTCAAATATAAACTACACAGAAGCATTCTGTGAAACTTCTTTCTGATCTGAGCATTCAGCTAACAGAGTTAAACCATACTTTTGATTGAGCAGTTTTGAAACACTCTGTCTGTAGAAAATGCAACTGGACATTCGTAGCGCTAAGTGGGTAATAGTGGAAAAAAGAATATGTTCAAATATAAACTACACAGAAGCATTGTATGAAACTTCTTTCTGTTCTGTGCATTCAACTAACAGAGTTGAACCTTACTTTTGATTGAGCCGTTCTGAAACACTCTTTCTGTAGAAACTGCAATTGGACATTCTGAGCGCTAAGAGGCCTATATTGGGAAAAAGAATGCCTACAAATAAAAACTACACAGAAGAATTGTGTGAAACTTCTTTCTGTTCTGTTTGTTCAACTAAAAGAGTTGAACCTTAGTTTTGATTGAGCCGTTCTGAAACAGTCTTTCTGTAGAAAATGCAAGTGGAGATTCGGAGCGCTAAGAGGGTAATAGTGGAAAAAGGAATGTCTCCAAATATAAACTACACAGAATCATTCTGTGAAACTTCTTTCTGATCTGTGCATTCAGCTAACAGAGTTAAACCCTACTTTTGATTGAGCAGATCTGAACACTCTTTCTGTAGAAAATGCAACTGGACATTTGGAGCGCTAAGAGAGTAGTAGTGGAAAAAGGAATATATTCAAATATAAACTACACAGAAGCATTCTGTGAAACTTCTTTCTGATCTGAGCATTCAGCTAACAGAGTTAAACCATACTTTTTATTGAGCAGTTTTGAAACACTCTGTCTGTAGAAAATGCAACTGGACATTCGTAGCGCTATGTGGGTAATAGTGGAAAAAAGAATATGTTCAAATATAAACTACACAGAAGCATTGTATGAAACTTCTTTCTGTTCTGTGCATTCAACTAACAGAGTTGAACCTTACTTTTGATTGAGCCGTTCTGAAACACTCTTTGTGTAGAAACTGCAATTGGACATTCTGAGCGCTAAGAGGCCTATTTTGGGAAAAAGAATGTCTACAAATAAAAACTACACAGAAGAATTGTGTGAAACTTCTTTCTGATCTGTTTGTTCAACTAAAGGAGTTGAACCTTAGTTTTGATTGAGCCGTTCTGAAACACTCTTTCTGTAGAAAATGCAAGTGGAGATTCGGAGCGCTAAGAGGGTAATAGTGGAAAAAGGAATGTCTCCAAATATAAACTACACAGAATCATTCTGTGAAACATCTTTGTGATCTGTGCATTCAGCTAACAGAGTTAAACCATACTTTTGATTGAGCAAATCTGAACACTCTTTCTGTAGAAAATGCAACTGGACATTTGGAGCGCTAAGAGAGTAGTAGTGGAAAAAGGAATATATTCAAATATAAACTACACAGAAGCATTCTGTGAAACTTCTTTCTGATCTGAGCATTCAGCTAACAGAGTTAAACCATACTTTTGATTGAGCAGTTTTGAAACACTCTGTCTGTAGAAAATGCAACTGGACATTCGTAGCGCTATGTGGGTAATAGTGGAAAAAAGAATATGTTCAAATATAAACTACACAGAAGCATTGTATGAAACTTCTTTCTGTTCTGTGCATTCAACTAACAGAGTTGAACCTTACATTTGATTGAGCCTTTCTGAAACACTCTTTCTGTAGAAACAGCAATTGGACATTCTGAGCGCTAAGAGGCCTATATTGGGAAAAATAATATCTTCAAATAAAAACTACACAGAAGCATTGTGTGAAACTTATTTCTGATATGTTCATTAAGCTAACAGAGTTAAACCATACTTTTGATTGCGCAGTTCTGAACACTGTTTCTGTAGAAAATGCAAGTGGACATTCGGAGCGCTAAGAGGGTAATAGTGGAAAAAGGAATATATTCAAATATAAACTACACAGTAACATTCTGTGAAAATTCTTTCTGTTCTGTGCATTCAACTAACAGAGTTGAACCTTACTTTTGATTGAGCCGTTCTGAAACACTCTTTCTGTAGAAACTGCATTTGGACATGCTAAGCGCTCGATGCCTACATTGGGAAAAAGAATATCTTCAAATAAAAACTACACAGATGCATTCTGTGAAACTTATTTCTGATCTGTAAATTCAGTTAACAGAGATAAAGCATATTTTTGATTGAGCAGTTATGAAACACTCTTTTTGTAGAAAATGCAAGTGGAGATTCGGAGCGCTAAGAGGGTAATAGTGGGAAAAGGAATGTCTTCAAATAGAAACTACACAGAACCATTCGGTGAAACTTCTTTCTGATCTGTGCATTCAGCTAACAGAGTTAAAACACACTTTTGATTGAGCAGATCTGAACACTCTTTCTGTAGAAAATGCAACTGGACATTTGGAGCGCTAAGAGAGTAGTAGTGGAAAAAGGAATATATTCAAATATAAACTACACAGAAGCATTCTGTGAAACTTCTTTCTGATCTGAGCATTCAGCTAACAGAGTTAAACCATACTTTTGATTGAGCAGTTTTGAAACACTCTGTCTGTAGAAAATGCAACTGGACATTCGTAGCGCTAAGTGGGTAATAGTGGAAAAAAGAATATGTTCAAATATAAACTACACAGAAGCATTGTATGAAACTTCTTTCTGTTCTGTGCATTCAACTAACAGAGTTGAACCTTACTTTTGATTGAGCCGTTCTGAAACACTCTTTCTGTAGAAACTGCAATTGGACATTCTGAGCGCTAAGAGGCCTATATTGGGAAAAAGAATGCCTACAAATAAAAACTACACAGAAGAATTGTGTGAAACTTCTTTCTGTTCTGTTTGTTCAACTAAAAGAGTTGAACCTTAGTTTTGATTGAGCCGTTCTGAAACAGTCTTTCTGTAGAAAATGCAAGTGGAGATTCGGAGCGCTAAGAGGGTAATAGTGGAAAAAGGAATGTCTCCAAATATAAACTACACAGAATCATTCTGTGAAACTTCTTTCTGATCTGTGCATTCAGCTAACAGAGTTAAACCCTACTTTTGATTGAGCAGATCTGAACACTCTTTCTGTAGAAAATGCAACTGGACATTTGGAGCGCTAAGAGAGTAGTAGTGGAAAAAGGAATATATTCAAATATAAACTACACAGAAGCATTCTGTGAAACTTCTTTCTGATCTGAGCATTCAGCTAACAGAGTTAAACCATACTTTTTATTGAGCAGTTTTGAAACACTCTGTCTGTAGAAAATGCAACTGGACATTCGTAGCGCTATGTGGGTAATAGTGGAAAAAAGAATATGTTCAAATATAAACTACACAGAAGCATTGTATGAAACTTCTTTCTGTTCTGTGCATTCAACTAACAGAGTTGAACCTTACTTTTGATTGAGCCGTTCTGAAACACTCTTTGTGTAGAAACTGCAATTGGACATTCTGAGCGCTAAGAGGCCTATTTTGGGAAAAAGAATGTCTACAAATAAAAACTACACAGAAGAATTGTGTGAAACTTCTTTCTGATCTGTTTGTTCAACTAAAGGAGTTGAACCTTAGTTTTGATTGAGCCGTTCTGAAACACTCTTTCTGTAGAAAATGCAAGTGGAGATTCGGAGCGCTAAGAGGGTAATAGTGGAAAAAGGAATGTCTCCAAATATAAACTACACAGAATCATTCTGTGAAACTTCTTTGTGATCTGTGCATTCAGCTAACAGAGTTAAACCATACTTTTGATTGAGCAAATCTGAACACTCTTTCTGTAGAAAATGCAACTGGACATTTGGAGCGCTAAGAGAGTAGTAGTGGAAAAAGGAATATATTCAAATATAAACTACACAGAAGCATTCTGTGAAACTTCTTTCTGATCTGAGCATTCAGCTAACAGAGTTAAACCATACTTTTGATTGAGCAGTTTTGAAACACTCTGTCTGTAGAAAATGCAACTGGACATTCGTAGCGCTATGTGGGTAATAGTGGAAAAAAGAATATGTTCAAATATAAACTACACAGAAGCATTGTATGAAACTTCTTTCTGTTCTGTGCATTCAACTAACAGAGTTGAACCTTACATTTGATTGAGCCTTTCTGAAACACTCTTTCTGTAGAAACAGCAATTGGACATTCTGAGCGCTAAGAGGCCTATATTGGGAAAAATAATATCTTCAAATAAAAACTACACAGAAGCATTGTGTGAAACTTATTTCTGATATGTTCATTAAGCTAACAGAGTTAAACCATACTTTTGATTGCGCAGTTCTGAACACTGTTTCTGTAGAAAATGCAAGTGGACATTCGGAGCGCTAAGAGGGTAATAGTGGAAAAAGGAATATATTCAAATATAAACTACACAGTAACATTCTGTGAAAATTCTTTCTGTTCTGTGCATTCAACTAACAGAGTTGAACCTTACTTTTGATTGAGCCGTTCTGAAACACTCTTTCTGTAGAAACTGCATTTGGACATGCTAAGCGCTCGATGCCTACATTGGGAAAAAGAATATCTTCAAATAAAAACTACACAGATGCATTCTGTGAAACTTATTTCTGATCTGTAAATTCAGTTAACAGAGATAAAGCATATTTTTGATTGAGCAGTTATGAAACACTCTTTTTGTAGAAAATGCAAGTGGAGATTCGGAGCGCTAAGAGGGTAATAGTGGGAAAAGGAATGTCTTCAAATAGAAACTACACAGAACCATTCGGTGAAACTTCTTTCTGATCTGTGCATTCAGCTAACAGAGTTAAAACACACTTTTGATTGAGCAGATCTGAACACTCTTTCTGTAGAAAATGCAACTGGACATTTGGAGCGCTAAGAGAGTAGTAGTGGAAAAAGGAATATATTCAAATATAAACTACACAGAAGCATTCTGTGAAACTTCTTTCTGATCTGAGCATTCAGCTAACAGAGTTAAACCATACTTTTGATTGAGCAGTTTTGAAACACTCTGTCTGTAGAAAATGCAACTGGACATTCGTAGCGCTAAGTGGGTAATAGTGGAAAAAAGAATATGTTCAAATATAAACTACACAGAAGCATTGTATGAAACTTCTTTCTGTTCTGTGCATTCAACTAACAGAGTTGAACCTTACTTTTGATTGAGCCGTTCTGAAACACTCTTTCTGTAGAAACTGCAATTGGACATTCTGAGCGCTAAGAGGCCTATATTGGGAAAAAGAATGCCTACAAATAAAAACTACACAGAAGAATTGTGTGAAACTTCTTTCTGTTCTGTTTGTTCAACTAAAAGAGTTGAACCTTAGTTTTGATTGAGCCGTTCTGAAACAGTCTTTCTGTAGAAAATGCAAGTGGAGATTCGGAGCGCTAAGAGGGTAATAGTGGAAAAAGGAATGTCTCCAAATATAAACTACACAGAATCATTCTGTGAAACTTCTTTCTGATCTGTGCATTCAGCTAACAGAGTTAAACCCTACTTTTGATTGAGCAGATCTGAACACTCTTTCTGTAGAAAATGCAACTGGACATTTGGAGCGCTAAGAGAGTAGTAGTGGAAAAAGGAATATATTCAAATATAAACTACACAGAAGCATTCTGTGAAACTTCTTTCTGATCTGAGCATTCAGCTAACAGAGTTAAACCATACTTTTTATTGAGCAGTTTTGAAACACTCTGTCTGTAGAAAATGCAACTGGACATTCGTAGCGCTATGTGGGTAATAGTGGAAAAAAGAATATGTTCAAATATAAACTACACAGAAGCATTGTATGAAACTTCTTTCTGTTCTGTGCATTCAACTAACAGAGTTGAACCTTACTTTTGATTGAGCCTTTCTGAAACACTCTTTCTGTAGAAACTGCAATTGGACATTCTGAGCGCTAAGAGGCCTATATTGGGAAAAATAATGTCTACAAATAAAAACTACACAGAAGAATTGTGTGAAACTTCTTTCTGTTCTGTTTGTTCAACTAAAAGAGTTGAACCTTAGTTTTGATTGAGCCGTTCTGAAACACTCTTTCTGTAGAAAATGCAAGTGGAGATTCGGAGCGCTAAGAGGGTAATAGTGGAAAAAGGAATGTCTCCAAATATAAACTACACAGAATCATTCTGTGAAACTTCTTTCTGATCTGTGCATTCAGCTAACAGATTTAAACCATACTTTTGAATGAGCAAATCAGAACACTCTTTCTGTAGAAAATGCAACTGGACATTTGGAGCGCTAAGAGAGTAGTAGTGGAAAAAGGAATATATTCAAATATTAACTATACAGAAGCATTCTGTGAAACTTCTTTCTGATCTGAGCATTCAGCTAACAGAGTTAAACCATACTTTTGATTGAGCAGTTTTTAAACACTCTGTCTGTAGAAAATGCAACTGGACATTCGTAGCGCTATGTGGGTAATAGTGGAAAAAAGAATATGTTCAAATATAAACTACACAGAAGTATTGTATGAAACTTCTTTCTGTTCTGTGCATTCAACTAACAGAGTTGAACCTTACTTTTGATTGGGCCTTTCTGAAACACTCTTTCTGTAGAAACTGCAATTGGACATTCTGAGCGCTAAGAGGCCTATATTGGGAAAAAGAATGCCTACAAATAAAAACTACACAGAAGAATTGTGTGAAACTTCTTTCTGTTCTGTTTGTTCAACTAAAAGAGTTGAACCTTAGTTTTGATTGAGCCGTTCTGAAACACTCTTTCTGTAGAAAATGCAAGTGGAGATTCGGAGCGCTAAGAGGGTAATAGTGGAAAAAGGAATGTCTCCAAATATAAACTACACAGAATCATTCTGTGAAACTTCTTTCTGATCTGTGCACTCAGCTAACAGAGTTAAACCATACTTTTGATTCAGCAGATCTGAACACTCTTTCTGTAGAAAATGCAACTGGACATTTGGAGCGCTAAGAGAGTAGTAGTGGAAAAAGGAATATATTCAAATATAAACTACACAGAAGCATTCTGTGAAACTTCTTTCTGATCTGAGCATTCAGCTAACAGAGTTAAACCATACTTTTGATTGAGCAGTTTTGAAACACTCTGTCTGTAGAAAATGCAACTGGACATTCGTAGCGCTATGTGGGTAATAGTGGAAAAAAGAATATGTTCAAATATAAACTACACAGAAGCATTGTATGAAACTTCTTTCTGTTCTGTGCATTCAACTAACAGAGTTGAACCTTACTTTTGATTGAGCCTCTCTGAAACACTCTTTCTGTAGAAACTGCAATTGGACATTCTGAGCGCTAAGAGGCCTATATTGGGAAAAATAATATCTTCAAATAAAAACTTTACAGAAGCATTGTGTGAAACTTATTTCTGATATGTTCATTAAGCTAACAGAGTTAAACCATACTTTTGATTGCGCAGTTCTGAACACACTTTCTGTAGAAAATGCAAGTGGACATTCGGAGCGCTAAGAGGGTAATAGTTGAAAAAGGAATATATTCAAATATAAACTACACAGTAGCATTCTGTGAAAATTCTTTCTGTTCTGTGCATTCAACTAACAGAGTTGAACCTTACTTTTGATTCAGCCGTTCTGAAACACTCTTTCTGTAGAAACTGCAATTGGACATGCTAAGCGCTAAGAGGCCTACATTGGGAAAAAGAATATCTTCAAATAAAAACTACACAGATGCATTCTGTGAAACTTATTTCTGATCTGTAAATTCAGTTAACAGAGATAAAGCATATTTTTGATTGAGCAGTTATGAAACACTCTTTTTGTAGAAAATGCAAGTGGAGATTCGGAGCGCTAAGAGGGTAATAGTGGAAAAAGGAATGTCTTCAAATATAAACTACACAGAACCATTCGGTGAAACTTCTTTCTGATCTGTGCATTCAGCTAACAGAGTTAAAACATACTTTTGATTGAGCAGATCTGAACACTCTTTCTGTAGAAAATGCAACTGGACATTTGGAGCGCTAAGAGAGTAGTAGGGGAAAAAGGAATATATTCAAATATAAACTACACAGAAGCATTCTGTGAAACTTCTTTCTGATCTGAGCATTCAGCTAACAGAGTTAAACCATACTTTTGATTGAGCAGTTTTGAAACACTCTGTCTGTAGAAAATGCAACTGGACATTCGTAGCGCTAAGTGGGTAATAGTGGAAAAAAGAATATGTTCAAATATAAACTACACAGAACCATTGTATGAAACTTCTTTCTGTTCTGTGCATTCAACTAACAGAGTTGAACCTTACTTTTGATTGAGCCGTTCTGAAACACTCTTTCTGTAGAAACTGCAATTGGACATTCTGAGCGCTAAGAGGCCTATATTGGGAAAAAGAATGTCTACAAATAAAAACTACACAGAAGAATTGTGTGAAACTCCTTTCTGTTCTGTTTGTTCAACTAAAAGAGTTGAACCTTAATTTTGATTGAGCTGTTCTGAAACACTCTTTCTGTAGAAAATGCAAGTGGAGATTCGGAGCGCTAAGAGGGTAATAGTGGAAAAAGGAATGTCTCCAAATATAAACTACACAGAATCATTCTGTGAAACTTCTTTCTGATCTGTGCATTCAGCTAACAGAGTTAAACCATACTTTTGATTGAGCAAATCTGAACACTCTTTCTGTAGAAAATGAAACTGGACATTTGGAGCGCTAAGAGAGTAGTAGTGGAAAAAGGAATATATTCAAATATAAACTACACAGAAGCATTCTGTGAAACTTCTTTCTGATCTGAGCATTCAGCTAACAGAGTTAAACCATACTTTTGATTTAGCAGTTTTTAAACACTCTGTCTGTAGAAAATGCAACTGGACATTCGTAGCGCTATGTGGGTAATAGTGGAAAAAAGAATATGTTCAAATATAAACTACACAGAAGCATTGTATGAAACTTCTTTCTGTTCTGTGCATTCAACTAACAGAGTTGAACCTTACTTTTGATTGAGCCTTTCTGAAACACTCTTTCTGTAGAAACTGCAATTGGACATTCTGAGCGCTAAGAGGCCTATATTGGGAAAAATAATATCTTCAAATAAAAACTACACAGAAGCATTGTGTGAAACTTATTTCTGATATGTTCATTAAGCTAACAGAGTTAAACCATACTTTTGATTTCGCAGTTCTGAACACTCTTTCTGTAGAAAATGCAAGTGGACATTCGGAGCGCTAAGAGGGTAATAGTGGAAAAAGGAATATATTCAAATATAAACTACACAGTAGCATTCTGCGAAAATTCTTTCTGTTCTGTGCATTCAACTAACAGAGTTGAACCTTACTTTTGATTGAGCCGTTCTGAAACACTCTTTCTGTAGAAACTGCAATTGGAAATGCTAAGCGCTAGGAGACCTACACTGGGAAAAAGAATATCTTCAAATAAAAACTACACAGATGGATTCTGTGAAACTTATTTCTGATCTGTAAATTCAGTTAACAGAGATAAAACATATTTTTGATTGAGCAGTTATGAAACACTCTTTTTGTAGAAAATGCAAGTGGAGATTCGGAGCGCTAAGAGGTTAATAGTGGAAAAAGGAATGTCTTCAAATATAAACTACACAGAATCATTCGGTGAAAGTTCTTTCTGATCTGTGCATTCAGCTAACAGAGTTAAACCATACTTTTGATTGAGCAGATCTGAACACTCTTTCTGTAGAAAATGCAACTGGACATTTGGAGCGCTAAGAGCGTAGTAGTGGAAAAAGTAATATATTCAAATATAAACTACACAGAAGCATTCTGTGAAACTTCTTTCTGATCTGAGCATTCAGCTAACAGAGTTAAACCATACTTTTGATTGAGCAGTTTTGAAACACTCTGTCTGTAGAAAATGCAACTGGACATTCGTAGCGCTAAGTGGGTAATAGTGGAAAAAAGAATATGTTCAATTATAAACTACACAGAAGCATTGTATGAAACTTCTTTCTGTTCTGTGCATTCAACTAACAGAGTTGAACCTTACTTTTGATTGAGCCGTTCTGAAACACTCTTTGTGTAGAAACTGCAATTGGACATTCTGAGCGCTAAGAGGCCTATTTTGGGAAAAAGAATGTCTACAAATAAAAACTACACAGAAGAATTGTGTGAAACTTCTTTCTGATCTGTTTGTTCAACTAAAGGAGTTGAACCTTAGTTTTGATTGAGCCGTTCTGAAACACTCTTTCTGTAGAAAATGCAAGTGGAGATTCGGAGCGCTAAGAGGGTAATAGTGGAAAAAGGAATGTCTCCAAATATAAACTACACAGAATCATTCTGTGAAACTTCTTTGTGATCTGTGCATTCAGCTAACAGAGTTAAACCATACTTTTGATTGAGCAAATCTGAACACTCTTTCTGTAGAAAATGCAACTGGACATTTGGAGCGCTAAGAGAGTAGTAGTGGAAAAAGGAATATATTCAAATATAAACTACACAGAAGCATTCTGTGAAACTTCTTTCTGATCTGAGCATTCAGCTAACAGAGTTAAACCATACTTTTGATTGAGCAGTTTTGAAACACTCTGTCTGTAGAAAATGCAACTGGACATTCGTAGCGCTATGTGGGTAATAGTGGAAAAAAGAATATGTTCAAATATAAACTACACAGAAGCATTGTATGAAACTTCTTTCTGTTCTGTGCATTCAACTAACAGAGTTGAACCTTACATTTGATTGAGCCTTTCTGAAACACTCTTTCTGTAGAAACAGCAATTGGACATTCTGAGCGCTAAGAGGCCTATATTGGGAAAAATAATATCTTCAAATAAAAACTACACAGAAGCATTGTGTGAAACTTATTTCTGATATGTTCATTAAGCTAACAGAGTTAAACCATACTTTTGATTGCGCAGTTCTGAACACTGTTTCTGTAGAAAATGCAAGTGGACATTCGGAGCGCTAAGAGGGTAATAGTGGAAAAAGGAATATATTCAAATATAAACTACACAGTAACATTCTGTGAAAATTCTTTCTGTTCTGTGCATTCAACTAACAGAGTTGAACCTTACTTTTGATTGAGCCGTTCTGAAACACTCTTTCTGTAGAAACTGCATTTGGACATGCTAAGCGCTCGATGCCTACATTGGGAAAAAGAATATCTTCAAATAAAAACTACACAGATGCATTCTGTGAAACTTATTTCTGATCTGTAAATTCAGTTAACAGAGATAAAGCATATTTTTGATTGAGCAGTTATGAAACACTCTTTTTGTAGAAAATGCAAGTGGAGATTCGGAGCGCTAAGAGGGTAATAGTGGAAAAAGGAATGTCTTCAAATAGAAACTACACAGAACCATTCGGTGAAACTTCTTTCTGATCTGTGCATTCAGCTAACAGAGTTAAAACACACTTTTGATTGAGCAGATCTGAACACTCTTTCTGTAGAAAATGCAACTGGACATTTGGAGCGCTAAGAGAGTAGTAGTGGAAAAAGGAATATATTCAAATATAAACTACACAGAAGCATTCTGTGAAACTTCTTTCTGATCTGAGCATTCAGCTAACAGAGTTAAACCATACTTTTGATTGAGCAGTTTTGAAACACTCTGTCTGTAGAAAATGCAACTGGACATTCGTAGCGCTAAGTGGGTAATAGTGGAAAAAAGAATATGTTCAAATATAAACTACACAGAAGCATTGTATGAAACTTCTTTCTGTTCTGTGCATTCAACTAACAGAGTTGAACCTTACTTTTGATTGAGCCGTTCTGAAACACTCTTTCTGTAGAAACTGCAATTGGACATTCTGAGCGCTAAGAGGCCTATATTGGGAAAAAGAATGCCTACAAATAAAAACTACACAGAAGAATTGTGTGAAACTTCTTTCTGTTCTGTTTGTTCAACTAAAAGAGTTGAACCTTAGTTTTGATTGAGCCGTTCTGAAACAGTCTTTCTGTAGAAAATGCAAGTGGAGATTCGGAGCGCTAAGAGGGTAATAGTGGAAAAAGGAATGTCTCCAAATATAAACTACACAGAATCATTCTGTGAAACTTCTTTCTGATCTGTGCATTCAGCTAACAGAGTTAAACCCTACTTTTGATTGAGCAGATCTGAACACTCTTTCTGTAGAAAATGCAACTGGACATTTGGAGCGCTAAGAGAGTAGTAGTGGAAAAAGGAATATATTCAAATATAAACTACACAGAAGCATTCTGTGAAACTTCTTTCTGATCTGAGCATTCAGCTAACAGAGTTAAACCATACTTTTTATTGAGCAGTTTTGAAACACTCTGTCTGTAGAAAATGCAACTGGACATTCGTAGCGCTATGTGGGTAATAGTGGAAAAAAGAATATGTTCAAATATAAACTACACAGAAGCATTGTATGAAACTTCTTTCTGTTCTGTGCATTCAACTAACAGAGTTGAACCTTACTTTTGATTGAGCCGTTCTGAAACACTCTTTGTGTAGAAACTGCAATTGGACATTCTGAGCGCTAAGAGGCCTATTTTGGGAAAAAGAATGTCTACAAATAAAAACTACACAGAAGAATTGTGTGAAACTTCTTTCTGATCTGTTTGTTCAACTAAAGGAGTTGAACCTTAGTTTTGATTGAGCCGTTCTGAAACACTCTTTCTGTAGAAAATGCAAGTGGAGATTCGGAGCGCTAAGAGGGTAATAGTGGAAAAAGGAATGTCTCCAAATATAAACTACACAGAATCATTCTGTGAAACTTCTTTGTGATCTGTGCATTCAGCTAACAGAGTTAAACCATACTTTTGATTGAGCAAATCTGAACACTCTTTCTGTAGAAAATGCAACTGGACATTTGGAGCGCTAAGAGAGTAGTAGTGGAAAAAGGAATATATTCAAATATAAACTACACAGAAGCATTCTGTGAAACTTCTTTCTGATCTGAGCATTCAGCTAACAGAGTTAAACCATACTTTTGATTGAGCAGTTTTGAAACACTCTGTCTGTAGAAAATGCAACTGGACATTCGTAGCGCTATGTGGGTAATAGTGGAAAAAAGAATATGTTCAAATATAAACTACACAGAAGCATTGTATGAAACTTCTTTCTGTTCTGTGCATTCAACTAACAGAGTTGAACCTTACATTTGATTGAGCCTTTCTGAAACACTCTTTCTGTAGAAACAGCAATTGGACATTCTGAGCGCTAAGAGGCCTATATTGGGAAAAATAATATCTTCAAATAAAAACTACACAGAAGCATTGTGTGAAACTTATTTCTGATATGTTCATTAAGCTAACAGAGTTAAACCATACTTTTGATTGCGCAGTTCTGAACACTGTTTCTGTAGAAAATGCAAGTGGACATTCGGAGCGCTAAGAGGGTAATAGTGGAAAAAGGAATATATTCAAATATAAACTACACAGTAACATTCTGTGAAAATTCTTTCTGTTCTGTGCATTCAACTAACAGAGTTGAACCTTACTTTTGATTGAGCCGTTCTGAAACACTCTTTCTGTAGAAACTGCATTTGGACA
Source organism: Symphalangus syndactylus (assembly GCF_028878055.3). Classification (NCBI taxonomy): domain Eukaryota; kingdom Metazoa; phylum Chordata; class Mammalia; order Primates; family Hylobatidae; genus Symphalangus; species Symphalangus syndactylus. Next base: position 155,101,056 of record NC_072425.2, read on the forward strand.
TGCTAAGCGCTCGATGCCTACATTGGGAAAAAGAATATCTTCAAATAAAAACTACACAGATGCATTCTGTGAAACTTATTTCTGATCTGTAAATTCAGTTAACAGAGATAAAGCATATTTTTGATTGAGCAGTTATGAAACACTCTTTTTGTAGAAAATGCAAGTGGAGATTCGGAGCGCTAAGAGGGTAATAGTGGGAAAAGGAATGTCTTCAAATAGAAACTACACAGAACCATTCGGTGAAACTTCTTTCTGATCTGTGCATTCAGCTAACAGAGTTAAAACACACTTTTGATTGAGCAGATCTGAACACTCTTTCTGTAGAAAATGCAACTGGACATTTGGAGCGCTAAGAGAGTAGTAGTGGAAAAAGGAATATATTCAAATATAAACTACACAGAAGCATTCTGTGAAACTTCTTTCTGATCTGAGCATTCAGCTAACAGAGTTAAACCATACTTTTGATTGAGCAGTTTTGAAACACTCTGTCTGTAGAAAATGCAACTGGACATTCGTAGCGCTAAGTGGGTAATAGTGGAAAAAAGAATATGTTCAAATATAAACTACACAGAAGCATTGTATGAAACTTCTTTCTGTTCTGTGCATTCAACTAACAGAGTTGAACCTTACTTTTGATTGAGCCGTTCTGAAACACTCTTTCTGTAGAAACTGCAATTGGACATTCTGAGCGCTAAGAGGCCTATATTGGGAAAAAGAATGCCTACAAATAAAAACTACACAGAAGAATTGTGTGAAACTTCTTTCTGTTCTGTTTGTTCAACTAAAAGAGTTGAACCTTAGTTTTGATTGAGCCGTTCTGAAACAGTCTTTCTGTAGAAAATGCAAGTGGAGATTCGGAGCGCTAAGAGGGTAATAGTGGAAAAAGGAATGTCTCCAAATATAAACTACACAGAATCATTCTGTGAAACTTCTTTCTGATCTGTGCATTCAGCTAACAGAGTTAAACCCTACTTTTGATTGAGCAGATCTGAACACTCTTTCTGTAGAAAATGCAACTGGACATTTGGAGCGCTAAGAGAGTAGTAGTGGAAAAAGGAATATATTCAAATATAAACTACACAGAAGCATTCTGTGAAACTTCTTTCTGATCTGAGCATTCAGCTAACAGAGTTAAACCATACTTTTTATTGAGCAGTTTTGAAACACTCTGTCTGTAGAAAATGCAACTGGACATTCGTAGCGCTATGTGGGTAATAGTGGAAAAAAGAATATGTTCAAATATAAACTACACAGAAGCATTGTATGAAACTTCTTTCTGTTCTGTGCATTCAACTAACAGAGTTGAACCTTACTTTTGATTGAGCCTTTCTGAAACACTCTTTCTGTAGAAACTGCAATTGGACATTCTGAGCGCTAAGAGGCCTATATTGGGAAAAATAATGTCTACAAATAAAAACTACACAGAAGAATTGTGTGAAACTTCTTTCTGTTCTGTTTGTTCAACTAAAAGAGTTGAACCTTAGTTTTGATTGAGCCGTTCTGAAACACTCTTTCTGTAGAAAATGCAAGTGGAGATTCGGAGCGCTAAGAGGGTAATAGTGGAAAAAGGAATGTCTCCAAATATAAACTACACAGAATCATTCTGTGAAACTTCTTTCTGATCTGTGCATTCAGCTAACAGATTTAAACCATACTTTTGAATGAGCAAATCAGAACACTCTTTCTGTAGAAAATGCAACTGGACATTTGGAGCGCTAAGAGAGTAGTAGTGGAAAAAGGAATATATTCAAATATTAACTATACAGAAGCATTCTGTGAAACTTCTTTCTGATCTGAGCATTCAGCTAACAGAGTTAAACCATACTTTTGATTGAGCAGTTTTTAAACACTCTGTCTGTAGAAAATGCAACTGGACATTCGTAGCGCTATGTGGGTAATAGTGGAAAAAAGAATATGTTCAAATATAAACTACACAGAAGTATTGTATGAAACTTCTTTCTGTTCTGTGCATTCAACTAACAGAGTTGAACCTTACTTTTGATTGGGCCTTTCTGAAACACTCTTTCTGTAGAAACTGCAATTGGACATTCTGAGCGCTAAGAGGCCTATATTGGGAAAAAGAATGCCTACAAATAAAAACTACACAGAAGAATTGTGTGAAACTTCTTTCTGTTCTGTTTGTTCAACTAAAAGAGTTGAACCTTAGTTTTGATTGAGCCGTTCTGAAACACTCTTTCTGTAGAAAATGCAAGTGGAGATTCGGAGCGCTAAGAGGGTAATAGTGGAAAAAGGAATGTCTCCAAATATAAACTACACAGAATCATTCTGTGAAACTTCTTTCTGATCTGTGCACTCAGCTAACAGAGTTAAACCATACTTTTGATTCAGCAGATCTGAACACTCTTTCTGTAGAAAATGCAACTGGACATTTGGAGCGCTAAGAGAGTAGTAGTGGAAAAAGGAATATATTCAAATATAAACTACACAGAAGCATTCTGTGAAACTTCTTTCTGATCTGAGCATTCAGCTAACAGAGTTAAACCATACTTTTGATTGAGCAGTTTTGAAACACTCTGTCTGTAGAAAATGCAACTGGACATTCGTAGCGCTATGTGGGTAATAGTGGAAAAAAGAATATGTTCAAATATAAACTACACAGAAGCATTGTATGAAACTTCTTTCTGTTCTGTGCATTCAACTAACAGAGTTGAACCTTACTTTTGATTGAGCCTCTCTGAAACACTCTTTCTGTAGAAACTGCAATTGGACATTCTGAGCGCTAAGAGGCCTATATTGGGAAAAATAATATCTTCAAATAAAAACTTTACAGAAGCATTGTGTGAAACTTATTTCTGATATGTTCATTAAGCTAACAGAGTTAAACCATACTTTTGATTGCGCAGTTCTGAACACACTTTCTGTAGAAAATGCAAGTGGACATTCGGAGCGCTAAGAGGGTAATAGTTGAAAAAGGAATATATTCAAATATAAACTACACAGTAGCATTCTGTGAAAATTCTTTCTGTTCTGTGCATTCAACTAACAGAGTTGAACCTTACTTTTGATTCAGCCGTTCTGAAACACTCTTTCTGTAGAAACTGCAATTGGACATGCTAAGCGCTAAGAGGCCTACATTGGGAAAAAGAATATCTTCAAATAAAAACTACACAGATGCATTCTGTGAAACTTATTTCTGATCTGTAAATTCAGTTAACAGAGATAAAGCATATTTTTGATTGAGCAGTTATGAAACACTCTTTTTGTAGAAAATGCAAGTGGAGATTCGGAGCGCTAAGAGGGTAATAGTGGAAAAAGGAATGTCTTCAAATATAAACTACACAGAACCATTCGGTGAAACTTCTTTCTGATCTGTGCATTCAGCTAACAGAGTTAAAACATACTTTTGATTGAGCAGATCTGAACACTCTTTCTGTAGAAAATGCAACTGGACATTTGGAGCGCTAAGAGAGTAGTAGGGGAAAAAGGAATATATTCAAATATAAACTACACAGAAGCATTCTGTGAAACTTCTTTCTGATCTGAGCATTCAGCTAACAGAGTTAAACCATACTTTTGATTGAGCAGTTTTGAAACACTCTGTCTGTAGAAAATGCAACTGGACATTCGTAGCGCTAAGTGGGTAATAGTGGAAAAAAGAATATGTTCAAATATAAACTACACAGAACCATTGTATGAAACTTCTTTCTGTTCTGTGCATTCAACTAACAGAGTTGAACCTTACTTTTGATTGAGCCGTTCTGAAACACTCTTTCTGTAGAAACTGCAATTGGACATTCTGAGCGCTAAGAGGCCTATATTGGGAAAAAGAATGTCTACAAATAAAAACTACACAGAAGAATTGTGTGAAACTCCTTTCTGTTCTGTTTGTTCAACTAAAAGAGTTGAACCTTAATTTTGATTGAGCTGTTCTGAAACACTCTTTCTGTAGAAAATGCAAGTGGAGATTCGGAGCGCTAAGAGGGTAATAGTGGAAAAAGGAATGTCTCCAAATATAAACTACACAGAATCATTCTGTGAAACTTCTTTCTGATCTGTGCATTCAGCTAACAGAGTTAAACCATACTTTTGATTGAGCAAATCTGAACACTCTTTCTGTAGAAAATGAAACTGGACATTTGGAGCGCTAAGAGAGTAGTAGTGGAAAAAGGAATATATTCAAATATAAACTACACAGAAGCATTCTGTGAAACTTCTTTCTGATCTGAGCATTCAGCTAACAGAGTTAAACCATACTTTTGATTTAGCAGTTTTTAAACACTCTGTCTGTAGAAAATGCAACTGGACATTCGTAGCGCTATGTGGGTAATAGTGGAAAAAAGAATATGTTCAAATATAAACTACACAGAAGCATTGTATGAAACTTCTTTCTGTTCTGTGCATTCAACTAACAGAGTTGAACCTTACTTTTGATTGAGCCTTTCTGAAACACTCTTTCTGTAGAAACTGCAATTGGACATTCTGAGCGCTAAGAGGCCTATATTGGGAAAAATAATATCTTCAAATAAAAACTACACAGAAGCATTGTGTGAAACTTATTTCTGATATGTTCATTAAGCTAACAGAGTTAAACCATACTTTTGATTTCGCAGTTCTGAACACTCTTTCTGTAGAAAATGCAAGTGGACATTCGGAGCGCTAAGAGGGTAATAGTGGAAAAAGGAATATATTCAAATATAAACTACACAGTAGCATTCTGCGAAAATTCTTTCTGTTCTGTGCATTCAACTAACAGAGTTGAACCTTACTTTTGATTGAGCCGTTCTGAAACACTCTTTCTGTAGAAACTGCAATTGGAAATGCTAAGCGCTAGGAGACCTACACTGGGAAAAAGAATATCTTCAAATAAAAACTACACAGATGGATTCTGTGAAACTTATTTCTGATCTGTAAATTCAGTTAACAGAGATAAAACATATTTTTGATTGAGCAGTTATGAAACACTCTTTTTGTAGAAAATGCAAGTGGAGATTCGGAGCGCTAAGAGGTTAATAGTGGAAAAAGGAATGTCTTCAAATATAAACTACACAGAATCATTCGGTGAAAGTTCTTTCTGATCTGTGCATTCAGCTAACAGAGTTAAACCATACTTTTGATTGAGCAGATCTGAACACTCTTTCTGTAGAAAATGCAACTGGACATTTGGAGCGCTAAGAGCGTAGTAGTGGAAAAAGTAATATATTCAAATATAAACTACACAGAAGCATTCTGTGAAACTTCTTTCTGATCTGAGCATTCAGCTAACAGAGTTAAACCATACTTTTGATTGAGCAGTTTTGAAACACTCTGTCTGTAGAAAATGCAACTGGACATTCGTAGCGCTAAGTGGGTAATAGTGGAAAAAAGAATATGTTCAATTATAAACTACACAGAAGCATTGTATGAAACTTCTTTCTGTTCTGTGCATTCAACTAACAGAGTTGAACCTTACTTTTGATTGAGCCGTTCTGAAACACTCTTTGTGTAGAAACTGCAATTGGACATTCTGAGCGCTAAGAGGCCTATTTTGGGAAAAAGAATGTCTACAAATAAAAACTACACAGAAGAATTGTGTGAAACTTCTTTCTGATCTGTTTGTTCAACTAAAGGAGTTGAACCTTAGTTTTGATTGAGCCGTTCTGAAACACTCTTTCTGTAGAAAATGCAAGTGGAGATTCGGAGCGCTAAGAGGGTAATAGTGGAAAAAGGAATGTCTCCAAATATAAACTACACAGAATCATTCTGTGAAACTTCTTTGTGATCTGTGCATTCAGCTAACAGAGTTAAACCATACTTTTGATTGAGCAAATCTGAACACTCTTTCTGTAGAAAATGCAACTGGACATTTGGAGCGCTAAGAGAGTAGTAGTGGAAAAAGGAATATATTCAAATATAAACTACACAGAAGCATTCTGTGAAACTTCTTTCTGATCTGAGCATTCAGCTAACAGAGTTAAACCATACTTTTGATTGAGCAGTTTTGAAACACTCTGTCTGTAGAAAATGCAACTGGACATTCGTAGCGCTATGTGGGTAATAGTGGAAAAAAGAATATGTTCAAATATAAACTACACAGAAGCATTGTATGAAACTTCTTTCTGTTCTGTGCATTCAACTAACAGAGTTGAACCTTACATTTGATTGAGCCTTTCTGAAACACTCTTTCTGTAGAAACAGCAATTGGACATTCTGAGCGCTAAGAGGCCTATATTGGGAAAAATAATATCTTCAAATAAAAACTACACAGAAGCATTGTGTGAAACTTATTTCTGATATGTTCATTAAGCTAACAGAGTTAAACCATACTTTTGATTGCGCAGTTCTGAACACTGTTTCTGTAGAAAATGCAAGTGGACATTCGGAGCGCTAAGAGGGTAATAGTGGAAAAAGGAATATATTCAAATATAAACTACACAGTAACATTCTGTGAAAATTCTTTCTGTTCTGTGCATTCAACTAACAGAGTTGAACCTTACTTTTGATTGAGCCGTTCTGAAACACTCTTTCTGTAGAAACTGCATTTGGACATGCTAAGCGCTCGATGCCTACATTGGGAAAAAGAATATCTTCAAATAAAAACTACACAGATGCATTCTGTGAAACTTATTTCTGATCTGTAAATTCAGTTAACAGAGATAAAGCATATTTTTGATTGAGCAGTTATGAAACACTCTTTTTGTAGAAAATGCAAGTGGAGATTCGGAGCGCTAAGAGGGTAATAGTGGAAAAAGGAATGTCTTCAAATAGAAACTACACAGAACCATTCGGTGAAACTTCTTTCTGATCTGTGCATTCAGCTAACAGAGTTAAAACACACTTTTGATTGAGCAGATCTGAACACTCTTTCTGTAGAAAATGCAACTGGACATTTGGAGCGCTAAGAGAGTAGTAGTGGAAAAAGGAATATATTCAAATATAAACTACACAGAAGCATTCTGTGAAACTTCTTTCTGATCTGAGCATTCAGCTAACAGAGTTAAACCATACTTTTGATTGAGCAGTTTTGAAACACTCTGTCTGTAGAAAATGCAACTGGACATTCGTAGCGCTAAGTGGGTAATAGTGGAAAAAAGAATATGTTCAAATATAAACTACACAGAAGCATTGTATGAAACTTCTTTCTGTTCTGTGCATTCAACTAACAGAGTTGAACCTTACTTTTGATTGAGCCGTTCTGAAACACTCTTTCTGTAGAAACTGCAATTGGACATTCTGAGCGCTAAGAGGCCTATATTGGGAAAAAGAATGCCTACAAATAAAAACTACACAGAAGAATTGTGTGAAACTTCTTTCTGTTCTGTTTGTTCAACTAAAAGAGTTGAACCTTAGTTTTGATTGAGCCGTTCTGAAACAGTCTTTCTGTAGAAAATGCAAGTGGAGATTCGGAGCGCTAAGAGGGTAATAGTGGAAAAAGGAATGTCTCCAAATATAAACTACACAGAATCATTCTGTGAAACTTCTTTCTGATCTGTGCATTCAGCTAACAGATTTAAACCCTACTTTTGATTGAGCAGATCTGAACACTCTTTCTGTAGAAAATGCAACTGGACATTTGGAGCGCTAAGAGAGTAGTAGTGGAAAAAGGAATATATTCAAATATAAACTACACAGAAGCATTCTGTGAAACTTCTTTCTGATCTGAGCATTCAGCTAACAGAGTTAAACCATACTTTTGATTGAGCAGTTTTGAAACACTCTGTCTGTAGAAAATGCAACTGGACATTCGTAGCGCTATGTGGGTAATAGTGGAAAAAAGAATATGTTCAAATATAAACTACACAGAAGCATTGTATGAAACTTCTTTCTGTTCTGTGCATTCAACTAACAGAGTTGAACCTTACTTTTGATTGAGCCTTTCTGAAACACTCTTTCTGTAGAAACTGCAATTGGACATTCTGAGCGCTAAGAGGCCTATATTGGGAAAAATAATGTCTACAAATAAAAACTACACAGAAGAATTGTGTGAAACTTCTTTCTGTTCTGTTTGTTCAACTAAAAGAGTTGAACCTTAGTTTTGATTGAGCCGTTCTGAAACACTCTTTCTGTAGAAAATGCAAGTGGAGATTCGGAGCGCTAAGAGGGTAATAGTGGAAAAAGGAATGTCTCCAAATATAAACTACACAGAATCATTCTGTGAAACTTCTTTCTGATCTGTGCATTCAGCTAACAGATTTAAACCATACTTTTGATTGAGCAAATCAGAACACTCTTTCTGTAGAAAATGCAACTGGACATTTGGAGCGCTAAGAGAGTAGTAGTGGAAAAAGGAATATATTCAAATATAAACTATACAGAAGCATTCTGTGAAACTTCTTTCTGATCTGAGCATTCAGCTAACAGAGTTAAACCATACTTTTGATTGAGCAGTTTTTAAACACTCTGTCTGTAGAAAATGCAACTGGACATTCGTAGCGCTATGTGGGTAATAGTGGAAAAAAGAATATGTTCAAATATAAACTACACAGAAGTATTGTATGAAACTTCTTTCTGTTCTGTGCATTCAACTAACAGAGTTGAACCTTACTTTTGATTGGGCCTTTCTGAAACACTCTTTCTGTAGAAACTGCAATTGGACATTCTGAGCGCTAAGAGGCCTATATTGGGAAAAAGAATGCCTACAAATAAAAACTACACAGAAGAATTGTGTGAAACTTCTTTCTGTTCTGTTTGTTCAACTAAAAGTGTTGAACCTTAGTTTTGATTGAGCCGTTCTGAAACACCCTTTCTGTAGAAAATGCAAGTGGAGATTCGGAGCGCTAAGAGGGTAATAGTGGAAAAAGGAATGTCTCCAAATATAAACTACACAGAATCATTCTGTGAAACTTCTTTCTGATCTGTGCATTCAGCTAACAGAGTTAAACCCTACTTTTGATTGAGCAGATCTGAACACTCTTTCTGTAGAAAATGCAACTGGACATTTGGAGCGCTAAGAGAGTAGTAGGGGAAAAAGGAATATATTCAAATATAAACTACACAGAAGCATTCTGTGAAACTTCTTTCTGATCTGAGCATTCAGCTAACAGAGTTAAACCATACTTTTGATTGAGCAGTTTTGAAACACTCTGTCTGTAGAAAATGCAACTGGACATTCGTAGCGCTAAGTGGGTAATAGTGGAAAAAAGAATATGTTCAAATATAAACTACACAGAACCATTGTATGAAACTTCTTTCTGTTCTGTGCATTCAACTAACAGAGTTGAACCTTACTTTTGATTGAGCCGTTCTGAAACACTCTTTCTGTAGAAACTGCAATTGGACATTCTGAGCGCTAAGAGGCCTATATTGGGAAAAAGAATGTCTACAAATAAAAACTACACAGAAGAATTGTGTGAAACTCCTTTCTGTTCTGTTTGTTCAACTAAAAGAGTTGAACCTTAGTTTTGATTGAGCTGTTCTGAAACACTCTTTCTGTAGAAAATGCAAGTGGAGATTCGGAGCGCTAAGAGGGTAATAGTGGAAAAAGGAATGTCTCCAAATATAAACTACACAGAATCATTCTGTGAAACTTCTTTCTGATCTGTGCATTCAGCTAACAGAGTTAAACCATACTTTTGATTGAGCAAATCTGAACACTCTTTCTGTAGAAAATGCAACTGGACATTTGGAGCGCTAAGAGAGTAGTAGTGGAAAAAGGAATATATTCAAATATAAACTACACAGAAGCATTCTGTGAAACTTCTTTCTGATCTGAGCATTCAGCTAACAGAATTAAACCATACTTTTGATTTAGCAGTTTTTAAACACTCTGTCTGTAGAAAATGCAACTGGACATTCGTAGCGCTATGTGGGTAATAGTGGAAAAAAGAATATGTTCAAATATAAACTACACAGAAGCATTGTATGAAACTTCTTTCTGTTCTGTGCATTCAACTAACAGAGTTGAACCTTACTTTTGATTGAGCCTTTCTGAAACACTCTTTCTGTAGAAACTGCAATTGGACATTCTGAGCGCTAAGAGGCCTATATTGGGAAAAATAATATCTTCAAATAAAAACTACACAGAAGCATTGTGTGAAACTTATTTCTGATATGTTCATTAAGCTAACAGAGTTAAACCATACTTTTGATTTCGCAGTTCTGAACACTCTTTCTGTAGAAAATGCAAGTGGACATTCGGAGCGCTAAGAGGGTAATAGTGGAAAAAGGAATATATTCAAATATAAACTACACAGTAGCATTCTGCGAAAATTCTTTCTGTTCTGTGCATTCAACTAACAGAGTTGAACCTTACTTTTGATTGAGCCGTTCTGAAACACTCTTTCTGTAGAAACTGCAATTGGAAATGCTAAGCGCTAGGAGACCTACACTGGGAAAAAGAATATCTTCAAATAAAAACTACACAGATGGATTCTGTGAAACTTATTTCTGATCTGTAAATTCAGTTAACAGAGATAAAACATATTTTTGATTGAGCAGTTATGAAACACTCTTTTTGTAGAAAATGCAAGTGGGGATTCGGAGCGCTAAGAGGTTAATAGTGGAAAAAGGAATGTCTTCAAATATAAACTACACAGAATCATTCGGTGAAAGTTCTTTCTGATCTGTGCATTCAGCTAACAGAGTTAAACCATACTTTTGATTGAGCAGATCTGAACACTCTTTCTGTAGAAAATGCAACTGGACATTTTTAGCACTAAGAGCGTAGTAGTGGAAAAAGGAATATATTCAAATATAAACTACACAGAAGCATTCTGTGAAACTTCTTTCTGATCTGAGCATTCAGTTAACAGAGTTAAACCATACTTTTGATTGAGCAGTTTTGAAACACTCTGTCTGTAGAAAATGCAACTGGACATTCGTAGCGCTAAGTGGGTAATAGTGGAAAAAAGAATATGTTCAAATATAAACTACACAGAAGCATTGTATGAAACTTCTTTCTGTTCTGTGCATTCAACTAACAGAGTTGAACCTTACTTTTGATTGAGCCGTTCTGAAACACTCTTTCTGTAGAAACTGCAATTGGACATTCTGAGCGCTAAGAGGCCTATATTGGGAAAAAGAATGTCTACAAATAAAAACTACACAGAAGAATTGTGTGAAACTTCTTTCTGTTCTGTTTGTTCAACTAAAAGAGTTGAAACTTAGTTTTGATTGAGCCGTTCTGAAACACTCTTTCTGTAGAAAATGCAAGTGGAGATTCGGAGCGCTAAGAGGGTAATAGTGGAAAAAGGAATGTCTCCAAATATAAACTACACAGAATCATTCTGTGAAACTTCTTTCTGATCTGTGCATTCAGCTAACAGAGTTAAACCATACTTTTGATTGAGCAGATCTGAACACTCTTTCTGTAGAAAATGCAACTGGACATTTGGAGCGCTAAGAGAGTAGTAGTGGAAAAAGGAATATATACAAATATAAACTACACAGAAGCATTCTGTGAAACTTCTTTCTGTTCTGAGCATTCAGCTAACAGAGTTAAACCATACTTTTGATTGAGCAGTTTTGAAACACTCTGTCTGTAGAAAATGCAACTGGACATTCGTAGCGCTAAGTGGGTAATAGTGGAAAAAAGAATATGTTCAAATATAAACTACACAGAAGCATTGTATGAAACTTCTTTCTGTTCTGTGCATTCAACTAACAGAGTTGAACCTTACTTTTGATTGAGCCTTTCTGAAACACTCTTTCTGTAGAAACTGCAATTGGACATTCTGAGCGCTAAGAGGCCTATATTGGGAAAAATAATATCTTCAAATAAAAACTACACAGAAGCATTGTGTGAAACTTATTTCTGATATCTTCATTAAGCTAACAGAGTTAAACCATACTTTTGATTGCGCAGTTCTGAACACTCTTTCTGTAGAAAATGCAAGTGGACATTCGGAGCGCTAAGAGGGTAATAGTGGAAAAAGGAATATATTCAAATATAAACTACACAGTAGCATTCTGTGAAAATTCTTTCTGTTCTGTGCATTCAACTAACAGAGTTGAACCTTACTTTTGATTGAGCCGTTCTGAAACACTCTTTCTGTAGAAACTGCATTTGGACATGCTAAGCGCTCGATGCCTACATTGGGAAAAAGAATATCTTCAAATAAAAACTACACAGATGCATTCTGTGAAACTTATTTCTGATCTGTAAATTCAGTTAACAGAGATAAAGCATATTTTTGATTGAGCAGTTATGAAACACTCTTTTTGTAGAAAATGCAAGTGGAGATTCGGAGCGCTAAGTGGGTAATAGTGGAAAAAGGAATGTCTTCAAATATAAACTACACAGAACCATTCGGTGAAACTTCTTTCTGATCTGTGCATTCAGCTAACAGAGTTAAAACATACTTTTGATTGAGCAGATCTGAACACTCTTTCTGTAGATAATGCAACTGGACATTTGGAGCGCTAAGAGAGTAGTAGTGGAAAAAGGAATATATTCAAATATAAACTACACAGAAGCATTCTGTGAAACTTCTTTCTGATCTGAGCATTCAGCTAACAGAGTTAAACCATACTTTTGATTGAGCAGTTTTGAAACACTCTGTCTGTAGAAAATGCAACTGGACATTCGTAGCGCTAAGTGGGTAATAGTGGAAAAAAGAATATGTTCAAATATAAACTACACAGAAGCATTGTATGAAACTTCTTTCTGTTCTGTGCATTCAACTAACAGAGTTGAACCTTACTTTTGATTGAGCCGTTCTGAAACACTCTTTCTGTAGAAACTGCAATTGGACATTCTGAGCGCTAAGAGGCCTATATTGGGAAAAAGAATGTCTACAAATAAAAACTACACAGAAGAATTGTGTGAAACTTCTTTCTGTTCTGTTTGTTCAACTAAAAGAGTTGAACCTTAGTTTTGATTGAGCCGTTCTGAAACACTCTTTCTGTAGAAAATGCAAGTGGAGATTCGGAGCGCTAAGAGGGTAATAGTGGAAAAAGGAATGTCTCCAAATATAAACTACACAGAATCATTCGGTGAAACTTTTTTCTGATCTGTGCATTCAGCTAACAGAGTTAAACCATACTTTTGATTGAGCAGATCTGAACACTCTTTCTGTAGAAAATGCAACTGGACATTTTTAGCACTAAGAGCGTAGTAGTGGAAAAAGGAATATATTCAAATATAAACTACACAGAAGCATTCTGTGAAACTTCTTTCTGATCTGAGCATTCAGTTAACAGAGTTAAACCATACTTTTGATTGAGCAGTTTTGAAACACTCTGTCTGTAGAAAATGCAACTGGACATTCGTAGCGCTAAGTGGGTAATAGTGGAAAAAAGAATATGTTCAAATATAAACTACACAGAAGCATTGTATGAAACTTCTTTCTGTTCTGTGCATTCAACTAACAGAGTTGAACCTTACTTTTGATTGAGCCGTTCTGAAACACTCTTTCTGTAGAAACTGCAATTGGACATTCTGAGCGCTAAGAGGCCTATATTGGGAAAAAGAATGTCTACAAATAAAAACTACACAGAAGTATTGTGTGAAACTTCTTTCTGTTCTGTTTGTTCAACTAAAAGAGTTGAAACTTAGTTTTGATTGAGCCGTTCTGAAACACTCTTTCTGTAGAAAATGCAAGTGGAGATTCGGAGCGCTAAGAGGGTAATAGTGGAAAAAGGAATGTCTCCAAATATAAACTACACAGAATCATTCTGTGAAACTTCTTTCTGATCTGTGCATTCAGCTAACAGATTTAAACCATACTTTTGATTGAGCGGATCTGAACACTCTTTCTGTAGAAAATGCAACTGGACATTTGGAGCGCTAAGAGAGTACTAGTGGAAAAAGGTATATACAAATATAAACTACACAGAAGCATTCTGTGAAACTTCTTTCTGTTCTGAGCATTCAGCTAACAGAGTTAAACCATACTTTTGATTGAGCAGTTTTGAAACACTCTGTCTGTAGAAAATGCAACTGGACATTCGTAGCGCTAAGTGGGTAATAGTGGAAAAAAGAATATGTTCAAATATAAACTACACAGAAGCATTGTATGAAACTCCTTTCTGTTCTGTGCATTCAACTAACAGAGTTGAACCTTAGTTTTGATTGAGCCTTTCTGAAACACTCTTTCTGTAGAAACTGCAATTGGACATTCTGAGCGCTAAGAGGCCTATATTGGGAAAAATAATATCTTCAAATAAAAACTACACAGAAGCATTGTGTGAAACTTATTTCTGATATGTTCATTAAGCTAACAGAGTTAAACCATACTTTTGATTGCGCAGTTCTGAACACTCTTTCTGTAGAAAATGCAAGTGGACATTCGGAGCGCTAAGAGGGTAATAGTGGAAAAAGGAATATATTCAAATATAAACTACACAGTAGCATTCTGTGAAAATTCTTTCTGTTCTGTGCATTCAACTAACAGAGTTGAACCTTACTTTTGATTGAGCCTTTCTGAAACACTCTTTCTGTAGAAACTGCAATTGGACATGCTAAGCGCTAAGAGGCCTACATTGGGAAAAAGAATATCTTCAAATAAAAACTACACAGATGCCTTCTGTGAAACTTATTTCTGATCCGTAAATTCAGTTAACAGAGATAAAACATATTTTTGATTGAGCAGTTATGAAACACTCTTTTTGTAGAAAATGCAAGTGGAGATTCGGAGCGCTAAGAGGGTAATAGTGGAAAAAGGAATGTCTTCATATATAAACTACACAGAATCATTCGGTGAAACTTCTTTCTGATCTGTGCATTCAGCTAACAGAGTTAAACCATACTTTTGATTGAGCAGATCTGAACACTCTTTCTGTAGAAAATGCAACTAGACATTTGGAGCGCTAAGAGCGTAGTAGTGGAAAAAGGAATATATTCAAATATAAACTACACAGAAGCATTCTGTGAAACTTCTTTCGGATCTGAGCATTCAGCTAACAGAGTTAAACAATACTTTTGATTGAGCAGTTTTGAAACACTCTGTCTGTAGAAAATGCAACTGGACATTCGTAGCGCTAAGTGGGTAATAGTGGAAAAAAGAATATGTTCAAATATAAACTACACAGAAGCATTGTATGAAACTTCTTTCTGTTCTGTGCATTCAACTAACAGAGTTGAACCTTACTTTTGATTGAGCCGTTCTGAAACACTCTTTCTGTAGAAACTGCAATTGGACATTCTGAACGCTAAGAGGCCTATATTGGGAAAAATTATGTCTACAAATAAAAACTACACAGAAGAATTGTGTGAAAATTCTTTCTGTTCTGTTTGTTCAACTAAAAGAGTTGAACCTTAGTTTTGATTGAGCCGTTCTGAAACACTCTTTCTGTAGAAAATGCAAGTGGAGATTCGGAGCGCTAAGAGGGTAATAGTGGAAAAAGGAATGTCTCCAAATATAAACTACACAGAATCATTCTGTGAAACTTCTTTCTCATCTGTGCATTCAGCTAACAGAGTTGAACCATACTTTTAATTGACCAAATCTGAACACTCTTTCTGTAGAAAATGCAACTGGACATTTGGAGCGCTAAGAGAGTAGTAGTGGAAAAAGGAATATATTCAAATATAAACTACACAGAAGCATTCTGTGGAACTTCTTTCTGATCTGAGCATTCAGCTAACAGAGTTAAACCATACTTTTGATTGAGCAGTTTTTAAACACTCTGTCTGTAGAAAATGCAACTGGACATTCGTAGCGCTATGTGGGTAATAGTGGAAAAAAGAATATGTTCAAATATAAACTACACAGAAGCATTGTATGAAACTTCTTTCTGTTCTGTGCATTCAACTAACAGAGTTGAACCTTACTTTTGATTGAGCCTTTCTGAAACACTCTTTCTGTAGAAACTGCAATTGGACATTCTGAGTGCTAAGAGGCCTCTATTGGGAAAAATAATATCTTCAAATAAAAACTACACAGAAGCATTGTGTGAAACTTATTTCTGATATGTTCATTAAGCTAACAGAGTTAAACCATACTTTTGATTGCGCAGTTCTGAACACTCTTTCTGTAGAAAATGCAAGTGGACATTCGGAGCGCTAAGAGGGTAATAGTGGAAAAAGGAATATATTCAAATATAAACTACACAGTAGCATTCTGTGAAAATTCTTTCTGTTCTGTGCATTCAACTAACAGAGTTGAACCTTACTTTTGATTGAGCCGTTCTGAAACGCTCTTTCTGTAGAAACTGCAATTGGACATGCTAAGCGCTAGGAGGCCTACATTGGGAAAAAGAATATCTTCAAATAAAAACTACACAGATGGATTCTGTGAAACTTATTTCTGATCTGTAAATTCAGTTAACAGAGATAAAACATATTTTTGATTGAGCAGTTATGAAACACTCTTTTTGTAGAAAATGCAAGTGGAGATTCGGAGCGCTAAGAGGGTAATAGTGGAAAAAGTAATGCCTCCAAATATAAACTACACAGAATCATTCGGTGAAACTTCTTTCTGATCTGTGCATTCAGCTAACAGAGTTAAACCATACTTTTGATTGAGCAGATCTGAACACTCTTTCTGTAGAAAATGCAACTGGACATTTGGAGCGCTAAGAGCGTAGTAGTGGAAAAAGGAATATATTCAAATATAAACTACACAGAAGCATTCTGTGAAACTTCTTTCTGATCTGAGCATTCAGCTAACAGAGTTAAACCATACTTTTCATTGAGCAGTTTTGAAACACTCTGTCTGTAGAAAATGCAACTGGACATTCGTAGCGCTAAGTGGGTAATAGTGGAAAAAAGAATATGTTCAAATATAAACTACACAGAAGCATTGTATGAAACTTCTTTCTGTTCTGTGCATTCAACTAACAGAGTTGAACCTTACTTTTGATTGAGCCGTTCTGAAACACTCTTTCTGTAGAAACTGCAATTGGACATTCTGAGCGCTAAGAGGCCTATATTGGGAAAAAGAATGTCTACAAATAAAAACTACACAGAAGAATTGTGTGAAATTTCTTTCTGTTCTGTTTGTTCAACTAAAAGAGTTGAACCTTAGTTTTGATTGAGCCGTTCTGAAACACTCTTTCTGTAGAAAATGCAAGTGGAGATTCGGAGCGCTAAGAGGCTAAAAGTGGAATAAGGAATGTCTCCAAATATAAACTACACAGAATCATTCTGTGAAACTTCTTTCTGATCTGTGCATTCAGCTAACAGAGTTAAACCATACTTTTGATTGAGCAGATCTGAACACTCTTTCTGTAGAAAATGCAACTGGACATTTGGAGCGCTAAGAGAGTAGTAGTGGAAAAAGGAATATATTCAAATATAAACTACACAGAAGCATTCTGTGAAACTTATTTCTGTTCTGAGCATTCAGCTAACAGAGTTAAACCATACTTTTGATTGAGCAGTTTTGAAACACTCTGTCTGTAGAAAATGCAACTGGACATTCGTAGCGCTAAGTGGGTAATAGTGGAAAAAAGAATATGTTCAAATATAAACTACACAGAAACATTGTATGAAACTTCTTTCTGTTCTGTGCATTCAACTAACAGAGTTGAACCTTAGTTTTGATTGAGCCTTTCTGAAACACTCTTTCTGTAGAAACTGCAATTGGACATTCTGAGCGCTAAGAGGCCTATATTGGGAAAAATAATATCTTCAAATAAAAACTACACAGAAGCATTGTGTGAAACTTATTTCTGATATGTTCATTAAGCTAACAGAGTTAAACCATACTTTTGATTGCGCAGTTCTGAACACTCTTTCTGTAGAAAATGCAAGTGGACATTCGGAGCGCTAAGAGGGTAATAGTGGAAAAAGGAATATATTCAAATATAAACTACACAGTAGCATTCTGTGAAAATACTTTCTGTTCTGTGCATTCAACTAACAGATTTGAACCTTACTTTTGATTGAGCCTTTCTGAAACACTCATTCTGTAGAAACTGCAATTGGACATGCTAAGCGCTAAGAGGCCTACATTGGGAAAAAGAATATCTTCAAATAAAAACTACACAGATGCATTCTGTGAAACTTATTTCTGATCTGTAAATTCAGTTAACAGAGATAAAACATATTTTTGATTGAGCAGTTATGAAACACTCTTTTTGTAGAAAATGCAAGTGGAGATTCGGAGCGCTAAGAGGGTAATAGTGGAAAAAGGAATGTCTTCAAATATAAACTACACAGAATCATTCGGTGAAACTTCTTTCTGATCTGTGCATTCAGCTAACAGAGTTAAACCATACTTTTGATTGAGCAGATCTGAACACTCTTTCTGTAAAAAATGCAACTGGACATTTGGAGCGTAAGAGCATAGTAGTGGAAAAAGGAATATATTCAAATATAAACTACACAGAAGCATTCTGTGAAACTTCTTTCTGATCTGAGTATTCAGCTAACAGAGTTAAACCATACTTTTGATTGAGCAGTTTTGAAACACTCTGTCTGTAGAAAATGCAACTGGACATTCGTAGCGCTAAGTGGGTAATATTGGAAAAAAGAATATGTTCAAATATAAACTACACAGAAGCATTGTATGAAACTTCTTTCTGTTCTGTGCATTCAACTAACAGAGTTGAACCTTACTTTTGATTGAGCCGTTCTGAAACACTCTTTCTGTAGAAACTGCAATTGGACATTCTGAGCGCTAAGAGGCCTATATTGGGAAAAAGAATGTCTACAAATAAAAACTACACAGAAGAATTGTGTGAAACTTCTTTCTGTTCTGTTTGTTCAACTAAAAGAGTTGAACCTTAGTTTTGATTGAGCCGTTCTGAAACACTCTTTCTGTAGAAAATGCAAGTGGAGATTCGGAGCGCTAAGAGGGTAATAGTGGAAAAAGGAATGTCTCCAAATATAAACTACACAGAATCATTCTGTGAAACTTCTTTCTGATCTGTGCATTCAGCTAACAGAGTTAAACCATACTTTTGATTGAGCAGATCTGAACACTCTTTCTGTAGAAAATGCAACTGGACATTTGGAGCGCTAAGAGAGTAGTAGTGGAAAAAGGAATATATTCAAATATAAACTACACAGAAGCATTCTGTGAAACTTCTTTCTGATCTGAGCATTCAGCTAACAGAGTTAAACCATACTTTTGATTGAGCAGTTTTGAAACACTCTGTCTGTAGAAAATGCAACTGGACATTCGTAGCGCTAAGTGGGTAATAGTGGAAAAAAGAATATGTTCAAATATAAACTACACAGAAGCATTGTATGAAACTTCTTTCTCTTCTGTGCATTCAACTAACAGAGTTGAACCTTACTTTTGATTGAGGCTTTCTGAAACACTCTTTCTGTAGAAACTGCAATTGGACATTCTGAGCGCTAAGAGGCCTATATTGGGAAAAATAATATCTTCAAATAAAAACTACACAGAAGCATTGTGTGAAACTTATTTCTGATATGTTCATTAAGCTAACATAGTTAAACCATACTTTTGATTGCGCAGTTCTGAACACTCTTTCTGTAGAAAATGCAAGTGGACATTCGGAGCGCTAAGAGGTTAATAGTGGAAAAAGGAATATATTCAAATATAAACTACACAGTAGCATTCTGTGAAAATTCTTTCTGTTCTGTGCATTCAACTAACAGTGTTGAACCTTACTTTTGATTGAGCCGTTCTGAAACACTCTTTCTGTAGAAACTGCAAATGGACATGCTAAGCGCTAGGAGGCCTACATTGGGAAAAAGAATATCTTCAAATAAAAACTACACAGATGGATTCTGTGAAACTTATTTCTGATCTGTAAATTCAGTTAACAGAGATAAAACATATTTTTGATTGAGCAGTTATGAAACACTCTTTTTGTAGAAAATGCTAGTGGAGATTCGGAGCGCTAAGAGGGTAATAGTGGAAAAAGGAAAGTCTTCAAATATAAACTACACAGAATCATTCGGTGAAACTTCTTTCTGATCTGTGCATTCAGCTAACAGAGTTAAACCATACTTTTGATTGAGCAGATCTGAACACTCTTTCTGTAGAAAATGCAACTGGACATTTGGAGCGCTAAGAGAGTAGTAGTGGAAAAAGGAATATATTCAAATATAAACTACACAGAAGCATTCTGTGAAACTTCTTTCTGATCTGAGCATTCAGCTAACAGAGTTAAACCATAATTTTGATTGAGCAGTTTTGAAACACTCTGTCTGTAGAAAATGCAACTGGACATTCGTAGCGCTAAGTGGGTAATAGTGGAAAAAAGAATATGTTCAAATATAAACTACACAGAAGCATTGTATGAAACTTCTTTCTGTTCTGTGCATTCAACTAACAGAGTTGAACCTTACTTCTGATTGAGCCGTTCTGAAACACTCTTTCTGTAGAAACTGCAATTGGACATTCTGAGCGCTAAGAGGCCTATATTGGGAAAAAGAATGTCTACAAATAAAAACTACACAGAAGAATTGTGTGTAACTTCTTTCTGTTCTGTTTGTTCAACTAAAAGAGTTGAACCTTAGTTTTGATTGAGCCGTTCTGAAACACTCTTTCTGTAGAAAATGCAAGTGGAGATTCGGAGCGCTAAGAGGGTAATAGTGGAAAAAGGAATGTCTCCAAATATAAACTACACAGAATCATTCTGTGAAACTTCTTTCTGATCTGTGCATTCACCTAACAGAGTTAAACCATACTTTTGATTGACCAAATCTGAACACTCTTTCTGTAAAAAATGCAACTGGACATTTGGAGCGCTAAGAGAGTAGTAGTGGAAAAAGGAATATATTCAAATATAAACTACACAGAAGCATTCTGTGAAACTTCTTTCTGATCTGAGCATTCAGCTAACAGAGTTAAACCATACTTTTGATTGAGCAGTTTTTAAAAACTCTGTCTGTCGAAAATGCAACTGGACATTCGTAGCGCTATGTGGGTAATAGTGGAAAAAAGAATATGTTCAAATATAAACTACACAGAAGCATTGTATGAAACTTTTTTCTGTTCTGTGCATTCAACTAACAGAGTTGAACCTTACTTTTGATTGAGCCTTTCTGAAACACTCTTTCTGTAGAAACTGCAATTGGACATTCTGAGCGCTAAGAGGCCTATATTGGGAAAAATAATATCTTCAAATAAAAACTACACAGAAGCATTGTGTGAAACTTATTTCTGATATGTTCATTAAGCTAACAGAGTTAAAGCATACTTTTGATTGCGCAGTTCTGAACACTCTTTCTGTAGAAAATGCAAGTGGACATTCGGAGCACTAAGAGGGTAATAGTGGAAAAAGGAATATATTCAAATATAAACTACACAGTAGCATTCTGTGAAAATTCTTTCTGTTCTGTGCATTCAACTAACAGAGTTGAACCTTACTTTTGATTGAGCCGTTCTGAAACACTCTTTCTGTAGAAACTGCAATTGGACATGCTAAGCGCTAGGACGCCAACATTGGGAAAAAGAATATTTTCAAATAAAAACCACACAGACGGATTCTGTGAAACTTATTTCTGATCTGTAAATTCAGTTAACAGAGATAAAACATATTTTTGATTGAGCAGTTATGAAACACTCTTTTTGTAGAAAATGCAAGTGGAGATTCGGAGCGCTAAGAGGGTAATAGTGGAAAAATTAATGTCTTCAAATATAAACTACACAGAATCATTCGGTGAAACTTCTTTCTGATCTGTGCATTCAGCTAACAGAGTTAAACCATACTTTTGATTGAGCAGATCTGAACACTCTTTCTGTAGAAAATGCAACTGGACATTTGGAGCGCTAAGAGCGTAGTAGTGGAAAAAGGAATATATTCAAATATAAACTACACAGAAGCATTCTGTGAAACTTCTTTCTGATCTGGGCATTCAGCTAACAGAGTTAAACCATACTTTTGATTGAGCATTTTTGAAACACTCTGTCTGTAGAAAATGCAACTGGACATTCGTAGCGCTAAGTGGGTAATCGTGGAAAAAAGAATATGTTCAAATATAAACTACACAGAAGGATTGTATGAAACTTCTTTCTGTTCTGTGCATTCAACTAACAGAGTTGAGCCTTACTTTTGATTGAGCCGTTCTGAAACACTCTTTCTGTAGAAACTGCAATTGGACATTCTGAGCGCTAAGAGGCCTATATTGGGAAAAAGAATGTCTACAAATAAAAACTACACAGAAGAATTGTGTGAAACTTCTTTCTGTTCTGTTTGTTCAACTAAAAGAGTTGAACCTTAGTTTTGATTGAGCCGTTCTGAAACACTCTTTCTGTAGAAAAAGCAAGTGGAGATTCGGAGCGCTAAGAGGGTAATAGTGGAAAAAGGAATGTCTCCAAATATAAACTACACAGAATCATTCTGTGAAACTTCTTTCTGATCTGTGCATTCAGCTAACAGAGTTAAACCATACTTTTGATTCAGCAGATCTGAACACTCTTTCTGTAGAAAATGCAACTGGACATTTGGAGCGCTAAGAGAGTAGTAGTGGAAAAAGGAATATATTCAAATATAAACTACACAGAAGCATTCTGTGAAACTTCTTTCTGATCTGAGCATTCAGCTAACAGAGTTAAACCATACTTTTGATTGAGCAGTTTTGAAACACTCTGTCTGTAGAAAATGCAACTGGACATTCGTAGCGCTGTGTGGGTAATAGTGGAAAAAAGAATATGTTCAAATATAAACTACACAGAAGCATTGTATAAAACTTCTTTCTGTTCTGTGCATTCAACTAACAGAGTTGAAACTTACTTTTGATTGAGCCTCTCTGAAACACTCTTTCTGTAGAAACTGCAATTGGACATTCTGAGCGCTAAGAGGCCTATATTGGGAAAAATAATATCTTCAAATAAAAACTTTACAGAAGCATTGTGTGAAACTTATTTCTGATATGTTCATTAAGCTAACAGAGTTAAACCATACTTTTGATTGCGCAGTTCTGAACACTCTTTCTGTAGAAAATGCAAGTGGACATTCGGAGCGCTAAGAGGGTAATAGTTGAAAAAGGAATATATTCAAATATAAACTACACAGTAGCATTCTGTGAAAATTCTTTCTGTTCTGTGCATTCACCTAACAGAGTTGAACCTTACTTTTGATTGAGCCGTTCTGAAACACTCTTTCTGTAGAAACTGCAATTGGACATGCTAAGCGCTAAGAGGCCTACATTGGGAAAAAGAATATCTTCAAATAAAAACTACACAGATGCATTCTGTGAAACTTATTTCTGATCTGTAAATTCAGTTAACAGAGATAAAGCATATTTTTGATTGAGCAGTTATGAAACACTCTTTTTGTAGAAAATGCAAGTGGAGATTCGGAGCGCTAAGAGGGTAATAGTGGAAAAAGGAATGTCTTCAAATATAAACTACACAGAATCATTCGGTGAAACTTCTTTCTGATCTGTGCATTCAGCTAACAGAGTTAAAACATACTTTTGAGTGAGCAGATCTGAACACTCTTTCTGTAGAAAATGCAACTGGAGATTTGGAGCGCTAAGAGAGTAGTAGTGGAAAAAGGAATATATTCAAATATAAACTACACAGAAGCATTCTGTGAAACTTCTTTCTGATCTGAGCATTCAGCTAACAGAGTTAAACCATAATTTTGATTGAGCAGTTTTGAAACACTCTGTCTGTAGAAAATGCAACTGGACATTCGTAGCGCAAAGTGGGTAATAGTGGAAAAAAGAATATGTTCAAATATAAACTACACAGAAGCATTGTATGAAACTTCTTTCTGTTCTGTGCATTCAACTAACAGAGTTGAACCTTACTTTTGATTGAGCCGTTCTGAAACACTCTTTCTGTAGAAACTGCAATTGGACATTCTGAGCGCTAAGAGGCCTATATTGGGAAAAAAATATCTTCAAATAAAAACTACACAGAAGCATTGTGTGAAACTTATTTCTGATATGTTCATTAAGCTAACAGAGTTAAACCATACTTTTGATTGCGCAGTTCTGAACACTCTTTCTGTAGAAAATGCAAGTGGACATTCGGAGCGCTAAGAGGGTAATAGTGGAAAAAGGAATATATTCAAATATAAACTACACAGTAGCATTCTGTGAAAATTCTTTCTGTTCTGTGCATTCAACTAACAGAGTTGAACCTTACTTTTGATTGAGCCGTTATGAAACACTCTTTCTGTAGAAACTGCAATTGGATATGCTAAGCGCTAGGAGGCCTACATTGGGAAAAAGAATATCTTCAAATAAAAACTACACAGATGGATTCTGTGAAACTTATTTCTGATCTGTAAATTCAGTTAACAGAGATAAAACATATTTTTGATTGAGCAGTTATGAAACACTCTTTTTGTAGAAAATGCAAGTGGAGATTCGGAGCGCTAAGAGGGTAATAGTGGAAAAAGGAATGTCTCCAAATATAAACTACACAGAATCATTCGGTGAAACTTCTTTCTGATCTGTGCATTCAGCTAACAGAGTTAAACCATACTTTTGATTGAGCAGATCTGAACACTCTTTCTGTAGAAAATGCAACTGGACATTTGGAGCGCTAAGAGCGTAGTAGTGGAAAAAGGAATATATTCAAATATAAACTACACAGAAGCATTCTGTGAAACTTCTTTCTGATCTGAGCATTCAGCTAACAGAGTTAAACCATACTTTTCATTGAGCAGTTTTGAAACACTCTGTCTGTAGAAAATGCAACTGGACATTCGTATTGCTAAGTGGGTAATAGTGGAAAAAAGAATATGTTCAAATATAAACTACACAGAAGCATTGTATGAAACTTCTTTCTGTTCTGTGCATTCAACTAACAGAGTTGAACCTTACTTTTGATTGAGCCGTTCTGAAACAGTCTTTCTGTAGAAACTGCAATTGGACATTCTGAGCGCTAAGAGGCCTATATTGGGAAAAAGAATGTCTACAAATAAAAGCTACACAGAAGAATTGTGTGAAACTTCTTTCTGTTCTGTTTGTTCAACTAAAAGAGTTGAACCTTAGTTTTGATTGAGCCGTTCTGAAACACTCTTTCTGTAGAAAATGCAAGTGGAGATTCGGAGCGCTAAGAGGGCAATAGTGGAATAAGGAATGTCTCCAAATATAAACTACACAGAATCATTCTGTGAAACTTCTTTCTGATCTGTGCATTCAGCTAACAGAGTTAAACCATACTTTTGATTGAGCAGATCTGAACACTCTTTCTGTAGAAAATGCAACTGGACATTTGGAGCGCTAAGAGAGTAGTAGTGGAAAAAGGAATATATTCAAATATAAACTACACAGAAGCATTCTGTGAAAATTCTTTCTGTTCTGAGCATTCAGCTGACAGAGTTAAACCATACTTTTGATTGAGCAGTTTTGAAACACTCTGTCTGTAGAAAATGCAACTGGACATTCGTAGCGCTAAGTGGGTAATAGTGGAAAAAAGAATATGTTCAAATATAAACTACACAGAATCATTGTATGAAACTTCTTTCTGTTCTGTGCATTCAACTAACAGTTGAACCTTACTTTTGATTGAGGCTTTCTGAAACACTCTTTCTGTAGAAACTGCAATTGGACATTCTGAGCGCTAAGAGGCCTATATTGGGAAAAATAATATCTTCAAATAAAAACTACACAGAAGCATTGTGTGAAACTTATTTCTGATATGTTCATTAAGCAAACAGAGTTAAACCATACTTTTGATTGCGCAGTTCTGAACACTCTTTCTGTAGAAAATGCAAGTGGACATTCGGAGCGCTAAGAGAGTAATAGTGGAAAAAGGAATATATTCAAATATAAACTACACAGTAGCACTCTGTGAAAATTCTTTCTGTTCTGTGCATTCAACTAACAGAGTTGAACCTTACTTTTGATTGAGCCGTTCTGAGACACTCTTTCTGTAGAAACTGCAATTGGACATGCTAAGCGCTAAGAGGCCTACATTGGGAAAAAGAATATCTTCAAATAAAAACTACACAGATGCATTCTGTGAAAATTATTTCTGATCTGTAAATTTAGTTAACAGAGATAAAACATATTTTTGATTGAGCAGTTATGAAACACTCTTTTTGTAGAAAATGCAAGTGGAGATTCGGAGCGCTAAGAGGGTAATAGTGGAAAAAGGAATGTCTTCAAATATAAACTACACAGAATCATTCGGTGAAACTTCTTTCTGATCTGTGCATTCAGCTAACAGAGTTAAACCATACTTTTGATTGAGCAGATCTGAACACTCTTTCTGTAGAAAATGCAACTGGACATTTGGAGCGCTAAGAGCGTAGTAGTGGAAAAAGGAATATATTCAGATATAAACTACACAGAAGCATTCTGTGAAACTTCTTTCTGATCTGAGCATTCAGCTAACAGAGTTAAACCATACTTTTGATTGAGCAGTTTTGAAACACTCTGTCTGTAGAAAATGCAACTGGACATTCGTAGCGCTAAGTGGGTAATAGTGGAAAAAAAATATGTTCAAATATAAACTACACAGAAGCATTGTATGAAACTTCTTTCTGTTCTTTGCATTCAACTAACAGAGTTGAACCTTAATTTTGATTGAGCCTTTCTGAAACACTCTTTCCGTAGAAACTGCAATTGGACATTCTGAGCGCTAAGAGGCCTCTATTGGGAAAAATAATATCTTCAAATAAAAACCACACAGAAGCATTGTGTGAAACTTATTTCTGATATGTTCATTAAGCTAACAGAGTTAAACCATACTTTTGATTGCGCAGTTCTGAACACTCTTTCTGTAGAAAATGCAAGTG